>NC_092194.1:15935297-18522797 GCF_043641665.1 Enoplosus armatus
CTTTGACAATGAGCTTGGGTTTATTGTTGCCCTACAGTCCCATTTTTCACAAAATTACTTTATGTATTTTTGTTTTTAACCTGTTGCTCTTTCTCCTCAACCGACTGTGTTTTCCCATTCAACACCTGTCCCGTCTTTCTCTCTGGTCTTCCCCCTGTGTGTCATTGTTGTGCTTTGTCTATCTTTGTTACAGTAGTTTGTCATCATTCCTGTGGTCCTCTTGGTTGCCTTAGACAGCGGCTCTCAAACAAACATGTGCACACGTCACTGACCCTCAAATGAATGCATATCTGACCGCAGACCTCACATTTATTTCAGTGATCCTCGCAGTAGGAATGTTAACTCGTAGATGTGGTATTGAGCAACTTTAGTGCGCTGTAATTAAACAAATAACATAATTGATTGCAGTAGTCTCAGACACCGTACTTTATAGTGAATTTAAGGTGATATGTGTAGCATTTTAACATCGGTAATCTGTCACACCATTAACACTGTTACATTAGCATACATATAGAAAATAAACATTGATAAATGAGCAGGAAATCTGCTGCACAGTTGCTCCTCTTGCACTAACTCAGCTAAAGTTAATTATAATCATTGATTAATTATTATGCTTTCACTGGGTAGAGCAGGGTGTTATGCATATTGAAATCCATAAAACAATACAATACTTAAGACTATTTTTTGGTCTCTGTATAGAAAAATCACATGTAAAATAATCTAATTGATGTTTACGGGAGTTCCACTATTATCTTTTTACATCTGAAAACATCTGAAATGTGTAAAACAAAACCTTCAATAACTCCTTTTGTTTTTCATTTAAATTTGCTAGGAGCCTTTTTATTTAGACAACAGATGAAACATGATATCACTGAAAGCCAATTAATGATAATATTTAATTAATCCACCAAGTTATTCATTGTAAATAGGAGTATAGTGAGATGACTATTCCTCATTTAGCCAAATACCCCCTGCATGCCTCTCAAAGGGCCAGATTATGCGTGCTAATGCCCTTCAGTTGCTCAGGTAACGCAGTGATGTCATCCCACATGTAGGATATGACCTCATAACTGATCTCTGACCTGAACTCTCCGGCAGTCGGAAGCGGAAGAAGCAACAGATGGAAGATGAGAAGGGGGAGAGGGGGGAGGGCAAAGGGGAGAGGAGTTTGTTAACTGTGTTGTCTGGGATTCTAGCAGGATTAGGCAGAGGAAGTCGGGACTCTATTTGTGGTACTTAAAGGGCAAAGCTGGAGGCAAGACCGGAGAGTGACGTTACCACAATGTGGATCATGGACCACACTCACTGTTATGTGCACGTGCACACACACGGATACACTAACAACCACTCAAATACACACGTTCAACTGCTTGATTATCCTGAGCTTTTCTAAATGGCAAACAGTCTAATACTATATGATATATGACTTACAGCAGTGTGTGTGTGTGTGTGTGTGTGTGTGTGTGAAGGGTAGCAGGACAAAGAGTGTCTTGTATTTTGGGGAGGGGTTGGGGGGTAGTTGGGCCTGTTGGGTCCAGTCCTGGGGGCCAGGGATGGGAGTGTGTGTGTGTGTGTGTGTGTGTGTGTGTGTGTGTGTGTGTGTGTGTGTGTGTGTGTGTGTGTGTGTGTGTGTGTGTGTGAGAGAGCAGAGGAATGCCGCTGTTTGCTGAGTGAAGAGCACAGAGGCAGCAGAGACTGTCCAAACACACGTCTGTTTGTCAAGAGTGCGTGTGTGTGTGTGTGTGTGTGTCTGAGAGAGGACGACTGAGACACAGAGAGAGAGTGTATGTGTTTGGGACCGTGTGTGAGCAAGAGAAGTGTGCTATGAGCAGTGATGGAAAGAGGTTTAGAGGAGCTCTGTGTTTGTGTGTGTTTGTGTGTGTTTGTGTGTGTGTGTGTGTGTGTGTGTGTGTGTGTGTGTGTTCGCGCGTGTGTTCTACTCAATGAGGACTTTCATATCCCCTCCTAGTCTCCAAGGTAGGGGAGCAGACAGGACTGAAAGAGGTCTGTCTCTTCATACCTGTGACCTACTCACTACACACACACACATTTGCCCACACTGCAGACTTTGCTCAGGTTGTGTTTGTGTGTGTGTAGGTGTGTGTGTGTGTGTGTTTACTGTACCTGTTTGTTTGGCTGATGAGAGGTCAGGAAGGTGGGTGAGAAATGGAGGGGTGAAAGGAATAAGGGGATGATTTAGGGAGGGTGAGAGGGGAGAAATAGAGGGAGAGAATGACTTAGGGAAATAAGAAATGACGAAGAAAGACAGGGAGGAAAGGGTGAAGTGAGTAATATTTGAAATGAAGGGAGGGAGTGAAGGATGTGAGTAATAGGTGAAGGGAGGGAAAGAGGGAGGATCATGCACGAGGAATTCCTGAAAATAGGGATGGAAGGACGGAGGAAGAGGGGAAAGGAGAGTAAAAAGATGGAAAGACGGACCAGTATGGAGTAAGAGCAGAAGAGGGAGGGTGTAGAGAACGATGGAGGGAAGGAAGGACTGAAGGGAGGAACATGTGGAAGGAGAGAGAAGTTGTTGAAGGGAGGATTATCTGGAAGGAGACAGGGTGAAAGGGAGGAAGGGCAGAGGGTGAGAGGAAATGAGAGAAAAGTAGGAGTTACAGGGGAATTTCACCCAAATTACAAAAAAAAAAACATTGTCTCACTTACCTTTTTTGGTGTAATTGAGAATATCCAACCGACATTTGACAGGTGTCAACATGGACAGAAACGATTAGCATCATACTCGTGTTTGTAGGTAGTTAGGGCTTCTGTGTGTGTGTGTGTGCGCAGTCAGTGTGATTTATTCTGAGGCCAGCTCGGCCTCCAGCTGTCCCAACGGGGTCCCAATGACTTTACCAGCCACAGACCGCCATCACAGAGAGACCGGGGAAGAGAGAGATGGAGAGATTGGGGGGTGGGGGGGTGGGGGGATAGTGGAAAAGTCAACATCATTTTCTATCTGCTAATTCTATTAGATTTTCTTGCTTCTTCTCCAGAGCAGAGGTTTTCTCTGTCAGTGAGCGGTCAGTGTGCCTTCATGTGTTGTACATCCATCCATCATGATGCTGCTGTTGAGTGCAGACATCGTCATCATCATTGAGTTTAAAATCTATTTGTCAGAAATAAGAGGAAAATACATTTACATTTTCATTTACGTTTGTTTGTACACTTTTTAAGGCCATGCTGGCCGATTTTAAGTTACTGAAGTCTTCCAATTCCAATTGGTTGATTAAGTTAATTTCATGATATATATCCACACAACAGGACACACACACAATAAAAAGAGCTTGGATAATATTTCCATGCTGTACCAGGAACCGCAGTCTTCTCTTGCTTTTATTCTGAAGTGAAGTCACTTGTTGACTTGTAGACAGTAGACTTTATTCAAAACAACCTGTATAATATAACCCTTGAGTTGAACCTTGGAATAAGGGGTTTTTACAGTCTGTGTCTGCCCCTCAGTGTGTGTGGCTCTGTTTGTTGCCCTGCATGTGTAGCGTTGATTGATGAATGTAAATGAGAATTTACTTTAGCATGAGCTGGCCGGTTAAATAAATAAATAATTCCTCTCCTTCCTTGCAGGTCCTGCTGAGGTTCCCATGATGTCCCCAAATGGGTCAATCCCCCCCATCCACGTACCCCCAGGATACATCTCACAGGTTGGTTTGTGTTAAGATGTGTTTTTCCTCAGCCTGATACTCTCAGACATTGTTTTTAATGTTCATCATCTGTTTGTGTGCAAGGGTTTCAGTCAGACACAGAGGGAGACCAGCACAGAGTGTGCGACTGCATTTAATTAGCCTGTGGTTTCTTTTCTGAAAAAAACCAAAACAAAAACAAGCTCTCTTGTGATCTAATATTGACTTTCTTAGTAAGTTCTAAGTGTAAAAACTTGCCATAATTTCACATGTTTCCAAGGCAAATATATTTAGCATTTATTGAATTAGGTGTCAGTTCACTGGTGCTAGTTGAGCAGCCAACTTCTGGTTTGATTCAATATACTGAAGCTGGTTTCTGGAAAATTCCTGAAATGCAGTAAATGAAATTATGTATTTACAGCCCAAAAATGGCAAGTTACACATTTCTGTAGAGGACTGGCTGGTAGACTTTAAGCTTTTTGACATGGACAGTGTTTCATTTTGATAAACAACTATCAGACGTGGGTCAAGTGGTCATCATTAAAGAATGGCAAGCATTAATATGATTTGTGGAGAGTTTGTGCACATCAAACCACACAGAAAGCACCAGGCATTACATCTATCTTAGCTGTAGTTTAGAAAGACTAGTAACCAAGGCGGCCTCCTCCACCAACAGCAGGAATGTGCTGAATTTTGGGTGTCAGGGGGCATTTGTTTTTCTGACTCTCTCATATATGTGTGTGTGTGTGTGTGTGTGTGTTCTCTATGAGAGGTCCTCACAAGAACAGAAAGATGGGAAAATCTCTGAAAGTGAGGTTTTTATCTGTGTGCTTTTAAAAATATTTCAAGTTTGACATTATTAATTGGGTGAAAGTTGGTTTTCATTGTTAGTGATGTGGAGGGGTTAAAGGTCAGTGACTCAACATGAATCAATGGTCTGTCCTGACAAGGATAGTGTTGCTAATACATCAGGTCTGCGTGTGGTGGGATTGTGTTCCTGTGCCAATGGAAGTCAGGTCATTGGCTCACCGTGGGTGTGTGTTTGTGTTTGCATGTGTGTGGGTGTGTGTGTGTGTTAGTAGGGACTGGGCCAAGTGTGAGCGGGAAACACTGTCACTCTTACATAAACAAGCCTGATAGGGGAGACAGGCGCTGGGTGGGTAGTTTTTGTGGGGTTGGTGGTGGAAGAAGGGATGGACGGAGAAAGAGCGCTGCGGTGGTGGAAAGTAGCGCATTGACAGATGGATTTTGCACATGTGTGTGCGTGTCCTCTGTGGTTTGTGCTAATGGCTGCGTTGTGATTGTGGGGGTGTGTGTGCACATGTGCAGGCATATTTGTAGGTCCCTTCCAGTCTGTATTATTTGGAATATATGTGTGTGAGTGTCTCCTTTTTCCAGTAAATGTTGCGTGGGCATGTAGGTCGGATCCACATGTACTCATGCAGAGACTTTGCCCTTGTTTTCCTGTAAACACTCTTTTTTTTTTTTCTCCTCTGCAGCAGAGGAGGGGATGAGGGGCAGATAGGGGGCCTCCTCTTCCTCCTCCTCCTCCTCTTCTTCTCCCCCTCTCTGTTTTTCTCACTCGGATTAGTTCTGTAACCCTCTTCCTCCCCTCCTGACCCTCTTTAATACGCTCTCTTCTTTCTTTCTGTCTGTCGTATTCTGGCACTGAGTCTGTTGCCTCTCAGTGTGTGTGAGGGTTTTGGGGTTTTGTGATTTGGTGTGTGTGTGTGTGTGTGTGTGTGTGTGTGTGACTGTGTTGTTGTTGTTGTTGTTGTTGTTGTTAGGGACCAGCAGATGACTTCCCCTCTCTGCAGGGAGTGTGTGTTTGCTCTCTGCTTGGAATGCAGGCCTGTGAAAGTGTCTGAATAGTTGGAATGTGTGTGCGCGAGTCCATGAATGTGAAAGTGAACACATGTATGGAATCTATGTTAATTTGAGGCAGTTCTTTGAAAGTTGTTGTTATTGAAATCTGCATACCATGTGATGACAACATTGCAGCACTTGTTTTCGCCACTTAAAGGGCCGAAACATCCTGTTAGCACAATGTCTCAGTTGTTATAAAAGTTGTTAATAAATGATGCGATCCATTACTTTATTAGATATTCAACAGACAGCTGCTCTTACAAAATGATTGACAGCATAATTTTGTAATAGCAGGTACTTTGTTAAATATGAAGCTATCGCCAACAGCCAGTTAGCTTAGCTTAGCACAAAGACTAGAAATGGGGGGGGTGTGGATAGCCAGGAGTTGGTTCACAACCTCGTGGTGACAACAAGTTACTGTTCCCAGCCCAAATAGTGCACCACATAACCCCCTGTAAAACTGCAAATTGTCATTTTTCCACTTCAGTCTTTGCACAGAGTAAACAAATGAGACATAATGTGTTAATTAATGAGCTTTAGAGGTGCTGATAGGCTGATTCTGCTACCTTTGGACCGAGCCAGGATAGCTGTTTCCCCCTTTTTTCCAGTCTTTATGCTAAATTAAGCTAACTGGCTGCTGGCTGTACCTTCATATTTACAGAAACGAGAGTGGTATCAATCTTCTCATCTAACTAAATAAATGTATTTCCTAAAAACTATTCCTTTAAACCACACTCTGCGTTTTATGTACATAAAAACTGTGATATCAGCCTAAATCATATAAAGAAACTGGAGAACCACTACTGCTAATTGATATTCTGTACATGAAAATGAAATTTTGATGGCATGTACCAAATGCTAAATCTCAACTGAATACTAAAATGCAAACTGATTCCTGGAATGCTTTGAGCGAGCATTGTCCAGAGAAGCCTCCACTCAACAATGCATAAAGCAATCACAGGCTCTCTGTAGTTTACTGGCCTCTGGTGATTTGTGGGTACTAAAGTTTACATTTCTCAAACACTCACATCTCACTGCCATTTGTAGCAGTCCGTGTGCAACGTTTCCAAGTGTACTGTTAACTGTGAAATTCCAGAAACAGATTTTTATTTCTCTTTACACTCACCTCCATTTCTCTTTTCTGTGTCTCCCGCAGGTGCTGGAGGATACCACAGGGGTCCGCCGGGTGGTGGTGACCCCCCAGTCTCCAGAGTGCTACCCTCCCTCCTACTCTCCGGCCCTCTCCCCCACACATCACCTGCCCCCCTACCTGGCTCACCCTCACTTCATCCCCAACTCTCATTCTTTCTACCCCCCTGTCAGCCCCGGGGAGCTGCCCCCCCACCAGTACTACCAGCACCACCTTCCCCCCATGTACGGCGATCCAGGTACTGACATGCTGACTGGACTTTATGCAACTGCCAAAAAATCAGGGGTTTTATGTGGAATTAAAAATCCAATTATTAATCCAATTTAAAAATATGCTTTGAAAAGATTTTTAATCTGACATAAATTCTCTCTCTTTCATCTCTTCTCCTCTCCTTTTTTCCTTCAGAAATCATCCCAGTTTATGGGATGTCGAACTACATTGGCAGAGAGGAGACGTACAGTAAGCCACAGCCCAAAAAGATAAAGGAACAGAGACAACTAGAGCGACAGAACCGACTTAACTCCCCACCCTCCACTCTCTATAAGCCAGCGCACAACGGATACAGGTAACCATACTGCCTCTGTGGCCCTCTGAGATCAGCTTTGACTGGACGATTGATTGGCTTTTTCACAGGTTAAATGATGAACTGTTGTGTTGAAGAATACTCCAATATACTTCAGTGATTGTGATCAGACTGTTAAGTGTTGAGGATATTGTCAAAAGTAAGAAAATGAGTACTTGTTAGAGCTGCCTGTGTAGTTGAAGCTGCTGCTTCATCATTAAAATATACTATATTCTTTAGAAATCAGCCATGATGATGGTCTGCTGTCAAAAAGTATATTATTCTAGGTGGTATTACATGACAAACGCCAGTCTTCATCAGCACATTTTCTATCAGTTTAGAATTTATTTTTTTCTTGACATTTTTATTTTTATCCAGACACTTTACAGTCTGTCTCTCCAAAACCTGGTCTATTTTCCTTTATGGTTGTTTTATTTCATGATGGCTTTTAAATTTGCTGTTAAATTTGAGTTGAGTTGTTCATCGATGTCATTGTTTTGAACACCTTTTAACTTTCCACAACAATTACACACATTGATGTGGTTAAGCGGATCGGATATCGGCCATGACTTGACTGATCCACATTCAATACAATTTCTTTGTCAATTTCATAATGAAATTCAGTGTTTCTGCTATCAGTTACATTCGTTCAGCTTACTCTGTTTACGTTACATAAAAAAAAAATTCCAAACTGTGGAATGCAGATTTTACATTTTGGGGAAAAAGGAGACTCCTGGCATTGGATCGGTACTTTGTATCTGCAGATACTCTTAGTCGAGGTATCGGTATCAGGCTAGAAAAAGTTGGATCGGTGCATTCCCAGTTGTTATTTGTTTTTAAACCTCATTAACAACTCAAGTGGTCATTCACTGTGGTCAAAACTATCCCTGGTTGCAAATATGAATTGATATTTCAAAAGTTTTGGCTCACATTATCATTTGTTTTTTTTCCTGAAACTGACATTAAATCTTGCAATTTTGTTTTGTGATGCAGCAACAAATCCCACGCACCATCACTTGGGTCAGTGGGGTCGGGGGGCGGAATCAGCAGTCCAGGAGGGAAGAAGCCAGAGAGACGACTCCGCAGCAGTCCACGAAACAGTGAACCAGAGACACACACACAAGGTAGGACACACACATACACAAAGCAGAAAGAGAGACTGGCACACACTGTTAATGAACTGCAACAATGGTTCACAGTAGCTTTGAATGTTTTCCTTTCCTAAAAAAATGCATTGATTTTTTGCTTTCAAGCTTCAAATAACACCTTCAGTCAGGAAGTCACACTGAACACAGACTCATAATTAGACACAAACCGCACCGCAGACACACACACACACACACACACACACACACACACACACACACATACACACACACACACACACACACACACACACATACACACACACACACACACACACACACACACACACACACACACAATGCTAAATTCAAAAGAGCAGAATCAAGGGACCATAGTGCGATGTGTGTTTCAATTTTTTGATTTTAAATTTTCACCCCAAAACCAACATCAGCGAGAAGAGCTCCTCCATCATTATTTTCCAAATAGTGGATATCTCAACATGAAACGAAACCAGCTCATATCTCTTTGTGGAAGAATAACGTCTGTCCTCGATGACCTCTCTCTCTCTGTCTCTATGCGACTGCCTTTGTCCTCGTCATCCTCAGTGCCCCTCTGCATTCAAGCGGGCCAGATAAAACACACCTTTCGTTCCTCTCTTTCTCTCTTTTTTTTTTATTCTCACAGAAAGTCACCCAAAAAAAATGAATGGATGTATACAGCCTAACTGAGGTGAAGGGATCAAGGGGGGGGGGGGCAGGGGATTGAGGTGGGAAGGTGGGGAAAGGGGGGGTAAGACAGGTTGTCTGGGTAACCACATAGCTGAACCCGTCCCTGAGCGCTATCGTTTTACCCTCGCTACAATACCGGCCTTGTTGGTGAAGGCTGAGCCACAGGGGTGGGGGGTTAGTGAGAGGGGAGACAAGAGGGAGGGGGAGGAGGGAGTCACATACCTGTAGAGTCCTGCTTGAGATGAAGGAAACCTTTGAGCTCCAAGATTTAGACACCACAGCTCAGCCTTATCACACACACACACGCACACAAACAAACACACACATAAAGAAGTGCACATGTGCAAAGACGTGAGGGCGCTCACACACTCTTACGTGTGGTACTGTTCGTCTTTAATGACATGTCTTTTCACACGTCAGATATCTGAGTTATTAAAAGAGTATCTCATTTACTCACATACACACACACACACACACACACACATATATAACACACACGGTTATCTGCAGAGGTGATGAGAGAAAAACTTAAAGAGACACATAAATTCATCGACTCCCTCATTGTAACTGTCAAACTTCTTTAAATTTACCCCCCTCATAAAACTGTCGCATCAGAGGAATATTACATCTCGGTCAGGTGTGGGTATATGTGTGTTTCCCATAATCCGTGAGAGTGGTGTTCAGTTTGAGCATAACTCAAATGATGTCCTACATATGAAGAAAGTCTAAAATATGTTTGGAACATAATCATGTTGGTATGTCATTTCATTTTTTTGGAGACAGAATTGTTTCATATATTGAATATTATGAGGACATAGTGAATATTTTAGATTGCAAAACGATGAAAACATTATGTAAATGTGTTTTTAAATGGTTAGTTCACCCAGATTACCAACTAGACATATTTTCTCACAACAGAAGATTAACTGACAACAAACTTGCTGGTTGTCATTTGTAAGCAGAAATACCAAACATTCTCTGTTTCCAGCTTCTTAAATTTAAGTTTTATAACTTTTAATACTCCTCCATTTTTCTTATCATTGTAAATTGAGTATCTTTGGCGGTTGAACAAAACAAACATTTTACAATTCATCAATTAACCCAGAAATAATTGACAGATGAATTATTAATGAAACAATCATTAGTTGCAGCCTCACTGTTCATTACAAGGTCTGTAAGTTATCGAGGATATTGCTTTTTAAAAGACTTGCTATTGCTATAATTGCTATCATCAGTGTGAAAACATTTTGTTTTGGGTAAACTGACCCTTTAAAATCACTTCATATATGTTAATTAGTATCATAGGTCACACACTGGAATTCATTTAAACCTGCACACGTTCACTCATAGGCAGTGCAGTGCATCTGCAAGTCTGGACATTTGCAAATGCAAAACACACACATACAGAAGAGGTGGTGTTTGACTGCACTGCAGTGGGGGAGACTGCACAGCTTCTTAGAGTACACATACACACACACACACACACACACACACACACAAACCATGGTGACTTAGAACACATAACAGGGAGGATGACTGCCAAAGCAGGAAAAGGAAAGCAAGGTCGACAGCTCAGCTTAAAAGTTTCACAGTTTCGTGTGGCACCTACTGCAGCACTCAAACAACAGTAACACACATGACATACAGGAGCATGTCAGCATGTTGTCGGTTGTCTGTTCTGGTCTGCCAGGGTCTCAGTACTGGGCTGGAGATCAGGCTGAGTCAGCTAGATGTACCACACAACACACACACACACACACACACACACACACACACACATGCACAAACACCCCGTGACTGGGCTTCCTGTAAAACAATCAGAGCATGAGGGTCCAGAGGATTGGTGGGAAGTGAGGAAGGGGGGGGCACATGGAGAGAGGAGAGGAATGCAGGATTTGAAGGACATATGTGAGAGAAGGGAGATGGATGGAAGGTTTGTAAAGAGAAAAAAAATCAACCAGAACTCCTACATCACAGGGAGCAGAGAGATGGAAAGACGGAGAGACAGAGTTAAAAAGCCAAGTACAAACATTCCGACAAAGTTGCTGCTTGGCCCGGCGCATCCAAGTATGGTCCAACCAGAATACCACACACACACACACACACACACACACACACACACACACAGCCGCCTACGCTTTGCCCTTGATGCCCTTTCACTGCGTATATGTGTGTGTGTGTGTGTGTGTGTGGCTATTGCCCCAGTGCCAGTAAGGCAGCAGGCTGACTTGGCGAGCACAGTGTCCATTCCCCAGCAAAGCCAGCTCTACAGGCCCTTTTCCTCAGAACTGAGCTGCTCGCTGAGCAGAAACAGATGTGAGCCCCGTCCCCTCTGTTCCTCCATCTTGGCTCTGCATCATCACCACCGCGGATCCTGTCTCTCACTCAGAGAAACTGGGATTTCAGCAGAAACAGATGGGCCAGCACCCTCAGCTCCTCCATCTTTGGTTCTACGGCATTGCCAAGCGCTGTGAATTCAGGAGAAACCAGATGTGCGCAGTGACTGCTGTGTCCACCATGTTGGCTCTGTTGAATGGGATATTGTATGAGAAAAATAAGAAGAAGGGTCATAGATATTACAGTGGTCTGCTGTTGTGGTATGAGAACTGTGGTAACACATCTATCTATTATGTAGAGGGAACATCTAATATAAGTTAAAATGATACACAACTAGCTTTCCTTTCTTTTTCCTGAAGCGCACTCTCTTAGCAATTCTTTAAAGTTCATTTTCACTTGCACAATCCTCTTAGCAACAAAAAGTAGGGAAAACATTGCATGTATCTTCAGTGTTGACATGCTAAACTTAAACCAAAGAAATTTGAAGATGTTTCTTCATTGCCAAATATATTGACAATGTGCCAAGAAGGATGTTTTGAAACAAGGAAAACCCTACTGCAGTTTAATCTTCACAGTTCTTGGCACATTCTTTGCTTTATGAAACTGTTCTTCTGGCATGTCCATAACTGTTTTGTGCAGACGACACCAGTAGATGCATTGTCTCTTGTATCAGTAATGTGGCGGTAGTAAACGAGCCTTATAAAAGCACAATGTCCTGTAACGTTTTGGTGATGTCATCCTCATTAGCTTTAGTGGCCTTTAACCGAGTCGTGACTCAGCCCTTATATTAACATAAAACTACCCTTCCAGCGCCTCCTGCTGTAACTGTAGTAATATGTGTGAACACACTCCCACCCTTCCCTTACTAGACTGTTTTGATGTGGATCACCATGGCGATAATCTCACCCCCCCCACAAACTCCAACCCCTTCCCACAAATCCAAATACGGCCATGTTTGTAGGGCAAGATGGAGGGCAGTGGGGTGGAAGAGAGAGACTAGAAGAGGGAATGTTGAGAGAAGAAAGAAAGAGATAAGACAAGGAAGGAGGAAAGAAAAGGAAATGATGGACAGAAATTGGGGAATGAAAGAGTCAAAAAGGGGGGATGTACAGAAAACAGAGAGAGAACAAGGGATGGCTTTACAGGCAGAGGAATGTCTTTCCCGCTGATATCATGTAACAGGACTAGTGGGATTAGAAGGGGAGGTTGTTCTCGCCAATCACAATGAGAACACCAGACGTTTCCCCATCCAGCTGAATGAACCTTGTGATACAAGCGATAAATTCGCCTCACTATCAAACTACAACACCCGGCCTCTCTGTATTAACCAGAACTGGGTTACATAATATTTTAAGTCTTTTCAACTGCTTCAGCAGGGGAAAACCGAGTTTGAATAGACGAAATACACAAACCGCAGACATCTGTGGCTTACTGCTCGAGCGATGTGTGTGTACACTTGGATTTTGAGTGGATTTAAAGGTTCTGCATGTAGTATTTTAAGATGAGGCTGCTGTAAATAAAGAAGAGGGCCATCGAGAGGAGCTGCTCACACCCTGTCACTGGACTGGACTTGGAGGTGCACTTCTTTACACGGCTACATGTTTTGGAGTTTGTTGTGAAGGCAGATGCTGGAAACAGTGAGAGATTCACTTTCTACATGTTTGTCAACGCCAGATTCAAGAACTTTGACAGGTTGAACAGGTTTAATGTAAAAGTTGGTTGGAGTTAATTTAGTAAAAAAAAAAACCTGTAACAGCACCACATAAGTGCGACTCGTTGGGTGAACGTGGTGCTAATTTAACTTCTTTTTCTCTAAATAAGCACCCGAGTCACTTCAGTACAAACAGAAATTAAATGAGAGGTCCTTAATTAAGGCTTCAACAGCAAAATAATCCTTTGGCCTGTGAGAAACACTCTTCTACCTTCGTATCACTCACCTCTGGTTTCCAGCAGTGACACTGCTCTCTCACACATCAGGCGCCAAATATCGTAACTCTCGTACATATTAAAATGTACACAACTGACACTCTTAATGACAATGTGTCACTTTAACAGGTAGATGAAGCTATATGAATTAGTCCATGCTACATACAGGACATTTAAGTTTAAACTACTCTTTAGTGTTAGCTGGTCAGGTCTGTCTTTGGCTACTACTTCCATCCACACAGATTGTTTTCTAACTATAGGAAATAAAGAAACATCAAAATAATACAAATACAATGGCCTCTTGAGTCAATATATCTCATTCAATTTTTGTTTCCCTTGTCCACGTTAAAACTCAAGATTGGTGTAAAATTTAAGCACTTAAGTGAGTGGTCAAAAAGGGCAGCTGTGGTGTGGATAGGAGGTAAAATGCACTGAAAAAAGATGTGTGTTAGATTTTATTTGCAATAATGTGGACATTGGTCAATCTGTATCTCTGTCCCTGTCATTCCATCTGCCTACTCTTTTTTCTGTTAGTTTTTCTCCATTTCTCTGCCACTGTCACTTTCTTTCTGCCTCTGCTGTCAGCGAATTTGTCTCCCACTCTGTCTGCCAGTTTGCAGCCACTCTCTCAAGACTTTTTTGGGCTGAGCAGGGTCGGATGGGGTCAGGGTTCTGAAAAAACTCATCCCCCATAATCCCTGAGTGCCTGGCCAGGTCGCTGCGCTGTTCGCAGCACGTACACACTTACATAAACACGTGCATACATGCGCACGAGTTCATGCTCTTCTTGGAAAAGTGGATAGAGTTTTTGTGTCGCTTGGCAGTTGAGACGCTCATCTCTCTCCTTGGTGAGAGGGCTGCAGTGGACAAGGTCTCTCTGTCTCTCTCCGGCTACGTTTACATGCACACATGAAACCCGGTTATTGGGAGAAATCAGGTTAAGGCAGGGAATCGGAGAATGCAATTATATGTGTTTATACTGAGACTTATTTATTTTAGTTTCAGGTTAAGTTGGATTTTGGATTTCATTATTTTGGACACAAGGACACACGAATAGTGATGTGTCTTATGCATTGCTGCCATAGAAATACTTTGTATAGTCATGCATACACACACACACGCCATTAATAGACACAGTTGACTCCTGCAGAAATCAAGCTGCAATAACCAGACTCTTCCAATCCCTTGCCCCGATTAAGAAAACTAGGTTTCTCATTTACATGAAGTCCAATAAATCAGGTTACTGCAGAAAGACAATAACAACCAGGGTTCTTGTTTGCATGCCTGTCTCTTCTTCACTGTTTTGGAGTTTGATTTTTGGATTTTAATGTAGTTTTCCAACACCTGCCCATATTTGCTCTCTTTTCTCTTTCTTAAGTTACTTCTCCACTTCTCTGCGCCAGATTCTGGGCCTGTCTCTCCTTTTCTAATCCCCTTTATAAACCATCAGGGCTCTGGCCATGAGAACCAAACCTTCACCATGACAACCACAATTTCAGGCATGTCCCAACGATTTCTCTGCTGTGTGTGTGTGTGGGTGTGTGTGTGTGTAGCCCAGCTGTTGAGCAGATGGAATGCTCACTATGCAGCAGATGATAATGGTGTGGAATCCAAGGTCTGTGCCCCTCTCTACCTCCATTTTCCTCTTTCCTCTCCTCCCTCCTTCTCAACTCTGTCCCAGCTCCTTCCTCTCTGTCCTCTTCTGTCTGTCCCCCCTCTCATCTCCACATCTCTCCTTTCCGTCCAGCTGAGTGTCCGTTACTTTGCTTTGTTCTCCCTGATTAGAGGCTTCCAAAGATGGGTATCGTATCTCACTTTGTTCCTTTAGGGTGACACACACACACACACACACACACACACACACACCATGTGGTCTGGTATGTGTGTGTGGAGTGGGGGCTGAGTGAACGGCCATTGCCACATTTTTCACATTTTTTCTTCAGGCCTTAAAAGTCTTTTTCTGTCCCAGTGCAGACAGACTGCGTCTAAGAACCGCAGGCTGTCATGCAGGAGGAATGCAACCTCCTCACTGTCAAAGTGACTCTAAACTAAAGTTGTACTGTAGCTCTCTTTGCTACTGACACCATTAATTTTGAAGTGTGTAGGTGTGCGACATTAAAAAAGATTGTGTGTATGTATTTGAGGACTGAGGGAGCAAGGGTGGAGAATTAGAGAGAGTAGGAAGGAATGAGACGGATAGAGACAGAGTGAAGCTCACGTGAAGTAGTGGAGTGCTTCCAAATAATCCAAAGCGTGTTTTCCTACTTTGTTCCATGGAGTAAAGCTGCTGTGTGCAGAAGTTATTTCAGGTGTCCAGGGTTTTGAAAGTAAGTTAAATCCAAAATAACGGCGAGCAAAAGCGAAACATTATAATTGATTGAAACCTGATGAACGATCAAATACATTGTTAGATATTTTGGGAAATTCACTTTTTTGCTGAGTTAGATGAGAAGATTTCTCATGTCTGTACACAAAAAGAATTCATATTAGAGCAAGCAGGCAGTTAGAATAGCTTAGCGTAAACACTGGAAACAGGGAGACACAGCTGTAGTCTTGTCGTCATTGTGAGGTTGCCAGGCAACCAGCAGAGACTCCAGGAAGTTAATGGCCTTGTTAAGAAATAGTTCCAACATGTGACAGAAGGCAGATATTTTTTAATCTTTGGACAGAGGCAGGTTAGCCCCCCCCCCCCCCCCCCTGTTTCCAGTCTTTAGCTTGTGACAGAAGTAAGAGATTCATTTAATATTTCAGGAGAGCAGCGATACAGTTTGAAAAACACTACTGCTTTACCTCATCGCTGAGTGTGGTGAGTGGTGACATAACAGTGGTATTATTCTTCTGATCTGACTCTTGATGATTTGATTTTCCATTAGCGATGGAGGCTAATGGTTGTTGTAGCATTCACCATATCCACAATCCCAAAGTGACAAAAAAAACACGAGTTGAACAAAGTTGAAATTATTAAAACTGATGGCCATAACATAAACTTGTAGTATTGGTAAATTTTCTTGGTGAGTCTTGTGTTTCTATATTGGGGAACATTGAAGACACCATCAAGAGAAAACTTTGAAATGGAAATTTACAGTTGTGAAAAAGAACTAGTGGCTCCTCTCACTTCACAGCTCTATTACAGCCACAAAAAACTGGTGCCTTTGTAGAAAGGCCAGCCTAAATTTGAAGGCAGTGACTAGTACTATAACTACTACTACACTGAGATCAGTGGTGCGCATCTGCCCTGCGCCTACTGGTGATGTCACAGAAGTTTGTGTAATCCTTGCCTCACATCCTCTAAGCCCTCTCCTCCCTCTCTCCTTTCATCCCTCCCTTTCTCCTCCTCTCTGTTGATCCCTGGCTCGCTCTTTGTCTCTCAATTTCCTTGTGTTTTTGTACCTAATCTCTTAGCCAGACTCCTCTTGCCTGTCCTCTCTCTCTCTCAGCAGTCTGTCCTTCAGTGTCTCTCTTTCTTCCTCTAAAGCCCCCTCTTGCCTGGTTTTGGCTCAGCCTGCTGCCCCCCCCCCCCTTCCTCAATTCCTCATTCCTTCTACTTTTCCTGCTCTCTGTTGCGCTCCCTCGCTCCGTCTGGCTGTCCTCAGTAATCAAACACAGGCGGTCAGACACAGACAGGATGTGAGGTCAGACGAGGAGAGGAAGTGAGCGTGCGTGGGTAGCACATAAACAGAAGAGAGAGGAGGTGAGGGACAGTGAGGACAGAGGAGTGTGTGTGGAGTTACACTGGGAAGAGATTCAGTTTCTGTTTCAGCCGTCAGCATCAACTCTTTGTGGTTGCTCTCTATATTAAACACTTAAGCAGCTGGACTCAACAACCACAACGAGTCATAACACTCAGCGGCGAGGTAAAGCAGTAGTGTTTTTCAAACTGTATCGCTGCTCTCCTGAAATATTAAATAAATCTCTTATTCTGTCACAAGCTGAGCTTGTGGGATGGCCAGCTTTCTTCCATAGTGCTGAAATATTTGTCTGTCTCATTCAGTGTCGAATTGTTTGGGCTGTAAGTAGTTACGTAATGTAGCCATTAAACTTGGGGTTATTCAAGTTCATACTTTAACCTGTAAGGTGTCCTACTTTTGGTCCTGATTCAGCCCTCAAGAAGTACTGAGCTACAGGTTGTCAAAATTACAGAAAAGCGTGAATACAAAATAAGAACTCTTATTTGAAAGTTTGGGAAATGTGCTTTTTTTGCTTTCTTGCCGAGAGTTAGGTGAGAAGATTGATACCACTCATATATGTCCATTAAATATGATGCTACAGCAAAAAACAATGATATCTCAACAGACGTCAGCCCAAACACCGGAGCAGAAGTCCAGAAGTTTCAACTGGTTATACTTTAATTAATCCAGACAATCAAGCATCATTTTTTATATTATTATATATTTTGCGTATTTACATACAGCCCCTTTCACTCCTAAACAAGTGACGGTGCATGACTGTCAGTGTCTCATAATTCTCTCCTTTTATAAGCTGCTAAATTCTGTATTTCTGGTTGAAGACATCCTCATCAGTCCATTTCCAAACTTAATCACTTCTTGAAAAGAAAAGCAGCACAAGCCTCTGACAGAGCTAGGAAATTGCAGAATGGGACTTTTACCATTTTAAAATGAATTTCTCCCGTTCCCAATGAAACAGCGAGCGTCCTGAGTAGCTGCTCGTCAGCCGTGTGTATTGTGTATTTATTAACGTCTGTTGTTTGCTGAACGTGACAGCTGAAATGATGCTGTAATGGAATTCCACCTTTTCTTGCCTTCACCGTATTAGTTGCACCAGACAAGTAGCTACAGGACGGCAGCATTAAACAGGCCATATTCTCTGGCTGTGATGAATGGATGGAATAAGCTGGGTCAGCCTGTTGGCTGACAGAGCTGTTCATGCCTGGAGCTGTGTGTCTGAGGGTGCCTTTATTCCATAAAAGAGAAAAGTTCAGTTTTGTCCAAATGGATGAAAGGGGACAAGTGTGTGCGCTAATGAGCCAATGTGTCTAGCAGTGATGCAGAATGTGTACTTCACCTGTTGAACCCTACCCACACTGCCAGACCCAACACACACACACACACACAACCATGCACACACAGTAGCTCAAATCCCCTCCTCCCATCACCCATCTCCTGTAACCTGATGCTAGGACTTTGGAGACACACACACACACACACACACACACACTCGCTGTCTCTCTATTGCTCTTGCTTTTTTATTCTGTCTAACACACACATACACATTTACACCCACGCACACACAGAGGTCAAGTTGAGGTTGTGCTTCCATGACATCACTGTTGCCATGACTCATAAGTGTACCCCCAGGCACAGTAAGGCCCTCTCCTCCGCAGAAGCTGTCAGAGGGACTTAGCTACTCTCACACACACACACGCACACGCACACACACATACACACACACACACACACAATCTCTCATTCATCACTTGCTCCAAGTATACAGTGATATTCAAAACACAAACTGCTTTGTACACAGGGATACTCTGTATGTGTGTATAGGTGTGTTGATGCCGATTTGACGCAAGTCCTCCTCAGTCCTGTACCACAGCAACACACTCATCAAACAGACTTGGTTTCATACGAGTCTTGTATTGCTGACACTCACACACACACACACACACACACACACACACACACACACATCCTGTGTGATTTACAGTGGTCAGACTCAGATGGAGAAAGCAGGCCTCCTCTGGTCGGAAAAACCTCAACTGCGGGGATCACACAGGGGGGAAAGACTTCCATTACCCACACATGTGTACACACACACACACTGACTTGCGCTCGCCCTCCTACCAACCCCGAGTGTCCAGTAAATCACATTTAGACACATCGTATCACCGGACCGGACCTGACCTACATGGATGTGTGTTTGTGTGCATATGTTTATGCTACACGTGTGTGTGTGTGTGTGTGTGTGTGTGTGTGTGTATGTGTGTGTGTGTGTGTCTTTGTGCCCTTAAAATGAAATAGCCCACCCAAAACCATGCTCAAAAGGCTGTACTGCACCCCAACACAGTCAGCTAGTAGATTATTTACTCATGATTATTTTTGATTATTTTTTCAATTAACTAATTAATACTTAATGCTACAAAATGTTAAAAAAAAAAAAGGTGAAAGAGTCCTTTCACAGTCTCTCAGAGCACAATATGATGTGTTTAAATTGCTTGTTTTGTCTGACCAACATTGTAATTTACAATGATATTAAACAGAGAAAAACACATCATTTTCATAGAATAAATGTCCCTTTTCTACTACTACAAAGTCTGTATAGTGATTACACTTCTTAGCATATGAGTCAACATTTACTCTGATTGGTGTTTTCTGGAAGGATCAGTGTTTTTCTGCCACACAGGAAGCAACGTGGAGCCTTATCCTGCAGCTATATCTGGTCCAGCATATTGTGTGGCATCTGTGTCAAATAATCAAGTGAAATGAAAAATAAATAAAAGTGGAAAAAACTTCAAACTAGTGCCATATAGAGAAATATTTTCATCCTGTTTTTATTTGTAGGCTTGTGGAGTTATAAAATCCAGCAGCAGCATTGTATAGCAGCACAGTCATTACATACATATGGTATTGTATCCAGTATAATGTCATGCATAATAAGCTGTACTGCGGGGCTACAACAACACTGCTGACGTCAGATCATTCTGTGGATAAATATTCACAGGTGTGGGGACAATTGATTGAAAATGATACATAATAATGATTAGGATAATGATTTCTATGAACTAATGCCTCCAAAGATAATCAACAGTTTCTATGTTCACAACAGGATAGTCACTGTGGAATATGAGTCATATTCTTTTTTTTGGTGTTCCCCGTTTTATTTGCTCATAGGTCAGGAATTCGTGACTAATGCCTTTTTGTGGAGCGCTGGATTATTTAGTGTTTTTTTCCGAGGGCTGTGTTCATCATGACTTGATGAGATGAAATAGGCGGTTGCTGAAGAAAACAAGTGTTGCATCACACACCATTAGACAACACTCTTGTTTTAGATTTTAGGTCTGTTTTTACTCTATTTTGGGCTATTTCCTTGTTGTTTTTCACAGATGACTGAATTACTATTTGGATGGAATATTTTCACTAACAATATTAGGGATGATTAGGGAGTCACAATGCGTTTTAGCTGACTTTTTGACCCTACAGTTTCTCAATCTAGATGCAAACCTTGGCTGACCTTGGACAGTAATGAGCCATAGATTTCTAGATATCACAATAACATGGCTTGTGGGAATTGAAACCCCCTCTCCTTGTCAATCAACAGCCTGGTTTTAAGCAGCACTGCCAAAAATGCTAATGCGCATCTGTTTTGAAACTTGGAATGATGGAATTTTTCTTTTCGTTTGTTTTTTTTATTAAATAAAAAAACTCAGCAGTCAGAATCAAATTCAGAAATGTAGGAATTGTGCACACAGATTGCAATTATGACCTGACATGTGGCACAAATGCCCCCATGATCTCTCATCCTCATGTCACATCCACAGTACCAGGCTCTCTCTTTTTGCTGAATATTAAATTGAATCTTGTTGTAGATTTTTGATAATTACTATTTTTTTTCTCTGTCTCCTCAGATCATGATTCAGAGGGGAAGCGAGTTCAAGACCTGCTGTCTACAATCGACAAACCACAGGTTGGTATGCACACCTCCTTCCACAGCTGCACGCACACACACACGCACACACACACACACACACACACACACACACACACACACACACACACACACACACACACACACACACACACACACACACACATACCCGGCACACTTATAACCACTATCATCAATCATCTCTTGTCTGATGCGGTCATATCTGGCATGAGTGTTGATGTATTTTCCACATTTTCATCCTGTCTCTGTGATTAACGTGAAAATCAGAAGCGTACGCTGAAAATAATAACTGTGGTGACTTGTGGATGCAGTGTATCTCTCATTGTCAGGGCTTTAATAACAGTCACAGGGAAGGTAACTAGTCATTTAAGCTCTGCTCACCCTGGCCACATGAGGGCAGCATCTGTTCATCTACTCCATTCACTTCCAACTGTGCCTTAAACACTAACAGCTTTTTCTCCTTCCCCAAGGGGAATGCGAATGAATGAGTTGGAGCCATGCAGGCATGGTTAGGTAGAGAGGGATTGCTCACTCCCGGTTAAAGCAGTTTGGTCAGCAGGCTGTGCAATTGGACCATTTGATATCTGTGAGTTTATGACAGGGGTTTAAATAGACAGAGAGAACGAGTGATGCGAGAGAGAAAATGGAGTGTGAAAATAGGGAAAGACATGAAAAGAAGAGGTTCGTTCAGAGTTTTGAGCTCTTCAGGAGATTCGAGTTTGATGTACAGAAGCGGTTTATTTGCTCTCATAACCTCAAATCACCTCTACGCTGATACTGCAGGTATATTATAGTTGATACTGAGAGGAAAAAGAAAAGGGAAGGACAATTTTTTGCTATTTTGTGTCATAAACTGTAGACGTGATGTTTTGTCACTTTTGACACTCCATTACCTAAATGCACGTATATAGGAGGCAGTAGTTTGGTATGGATATACAGTATATAGGGACAGGCAGTGAGTTTTACAGTCCTCCCTGCAGCAGCAAATGTGCCTGTTGATGGATTCAGCTGTGAACCATACAGACACGGTAGCAGCAGAGCTTGTATGAGAAAGTTCTTCACTTAAAAATGTTCCTCTGTTTGTTTTCATAGAAATAAGGTGCGTTTTCGTCAGCTGAATTGAAACATGAGTTGCAGTGGGAGGAAATGAGTAATTCTTGTTTCATTGATTTATGAGTATTTGGTTAAAAGACACATCAAATAAATTTAACCAGGGACAATGTCACAGTTGTTTTTATTTTAGTTTACTACATTGATGAAGTCCCTCTGGCACTCACTTGCCCTTTCTGTCATGATGCCAACATGGTATATTGTGGCTGCGGCTCAAATATAGCTGTGTGTTAACACATTTTTTTTATCTTCATCATAGTATAATACTACGTTTTTAACCTGAAAACACCTACCAAGTGTTGCTGAACATATTTGGCAGGTGTTAATATTACAGTATCAACTTCAACAAGACTTATGTTGCATGGTGATTGAATTAGAGCTGTGCATGTACATAAATGCAGCCATTGTATGGATATGTGAGTGTGTGAGAGATGCAGTGAAAGTCAAATCAGACAGTTAATGAAGACTGGTGATGGATATACAGTAGATTCTCATCACCTCACTTTCAGTGGCCTTTGCGTAACTGGAAAATCATTACGGCGAACAGGCTATCTCTCGGGGTCCGTTTTTCATCCTCTTTTTCTGTTCATTTCTTGTGTCTTGGTGCCCTATTCTTTCTGCTTTCTGTCACTTCGCCTTGGTCTCGCTGTCTTTCTCTCCGTTGCTGTTTTGCACATCAAACTGTCTTTGCATTCATCATCAGGTTATTCAGTATGTGGAAGCCATGGCCATCATATTTATGTATCCACAGTGTACATAAAAGCAAAGAGTTTGATAGAATGAGTGCGAAAAAATGTACCTGTGAATAAAATGCCATCAAAGACGTAGGCGTCCTCAGGCATGTGGACAGAGTGATGTGATCTCATAAAACCTAATCATTGTGATCAAAACTCTCAATAAAATGGCATGTCTGTCTCTCTGTCTTTTCCTCTGTCTGTCTTCCTCATAGACTGTCTAGGCATGGTTGTGGTTTGCAGCGCCCTTGAGGCACATTCATCGCCTATTCAGTAGATGTGGAGTCTGGAATACCAGCAGACTGTGCTAAATCACGCTAAATTGGCTCACCTACCATGTGGTGCAACTAAAACTCCCATAAACATGCATGCACTTGCAGGCACACAGACGTGCACACCGTTAAACACACAAACTTACAATTTAATTTTCTTGTTTGTGCCCGGCATGGATGTGTCTGAGCCGGAAAAGAGCAGCTGAATCTGGAGTAGTGGTTACAATGACATATTGTTTTACTCTCTCTCTCTCTCTCTCACACACACACACACACACACACACACACACACACACAATTGTATTGTATTGTATTCAATTAATTGTCCTGTGCACATCTGCTGATACAAATGCCGTACTACATACATGGAAACATTTCATTGTGTATTGCGTATACAACATACATATAAATATTAATGTCTGTCTTACAGGTGTCCAATGTGCAGGCGCGGGCTGCACGGCTGTCATGGGCCCCCCCGGCAGGACTGGTGAACAGGCATAGTAACGGGATGCCTGTGTCCTGCTCCTTCGAGGTCTCTCTCTCGGATAAGGGACGAGACGGAAAGTATCGCCTTATATACAGGTAGGAAACGCACTACAACCTCAAAAGAATACAGCATCAGCCACAAATATGCAAGTATGCCAGTGTGACATGTTTGTGTGTGTGTGTGTTTCAGTGGCGAAGAATTGGAGTACCATCTGAAAGACCTAAGGCCAGCGACAGACTACCACGTACGGTAAGGACTTTGCCGTAGGATGTTTTTGACTTGTTCTTTTTGGATGTTATGATATTTCTTGCTATTTGCAGACCTGTGTTTTTGTTGCATTCCTATGTTCTGTATGTTAGGTTTGCAGTTTTACCCTATATAAAGATTGTAGCTTCTTTCAGCCATGTTTTTGAACATTCAATGTCTTGTGCTTAAGGGTGTCTGCAATGTACAACTCGGTTCGAGGCTCGTGTTCAGAGGCCGGCTCGTTCACCACACACTGCAGCATCCCCGACGTCCCGTTATCCCCGAAACTCTCCCACCGCACCAAGAGCACCCTCACCCTACAGTGGAAGGTACAGGCACAGACGTCTTCATGTTCAGACACTCCTTTTCATGTCAGAGACAACTCGTACAGTAAAACATTTCACCCCAATAAACATCACAGTGACTCAACAGCTACCAAACAAGGCTCGGAGTTCTTTATGTCTCATCTCATGTGTCTCTGTCCACCACACTTTATTTGTGCAGTGCTACACTTTAAACAAAACCTTTATTCTTTGATGAAAGTAAACTGGATGTTTTGTTTCACCTGGCTTATCTGCTAGCTTGACTTAATCAGGCCTACAGCACCTAATAGAGAGAAATTCTCGCATTGTTGCACAATGCCGTCAGGGCGCATCCCTCCGCCCTCTCTGACCTTTCCTGCAAGTACTTTTGATCCACTCACACTGTCACTGATAAAGAGTGACATCAGTCACCCAGAGAGGATATGAGGCCAATCATAAAAGCACGGCAGGTATTTTGTCTGTCTCAGTGTCAGATTCTTTTATCCTGGGCTAATCTCTCCGTCTCCCTCTTGTCTCTTGTCTGCCTCGCTCGGGCCCATTTCCCCCGTCGTCCACAGCCCCCAGGCGACAACGGATCCAAAATCACAAACTACCTGCTTGAGTGGGATGAGGTAAGTCTGTCTCTCGCTCTCCTGACATTCTTTCCCCTTATTTTTAAAAAGCACTTATACCTATCACAGACGTCACTAAACGGATGTTAACATTCAGCTCCCCGGGCACAAGATGTAATAAGCCTGCCTTTCCAGTCCATGTCGGTCCAGACTCTCCTTTTCCCTTTTGTACTTCTTAGCTCATGTCACGCTTTTTGTTCTTATTTTGTATGCTTTTCTTTAATCTCCTATTGCAATTAATCTTACTCACCTATCTTACTTTCTTTTCTCTCTGTGCCTCTATCTCTCCTCTCCTCTGCAGGGAAAGAAGAACAGTGTTTTCAGAGAATGTTACTTTGGGAGCCAGAGACACTGTAAGCTGACACGACTGTACCCTGCCTGTGGCTACACGTTCAGAGTGGCTGCGCACAATGACATTGGCACAAGGTACTGTACTGAATACACAAACATACACACAGACAGTGAAAAATGTATTCATGCACACATCATCTCTCTCTTGTTCCTTGTTCATATACTGTAGTAGCACAGATATATTAAGATACACGACAGCTTTTCACGCGAGGAACCTGACAGTCGGCCCTTAATAGGATGTGAGGTCTCAAACCACACTTTTAGTTACAATGGACACTCATACCTGTGGGAGCAAATTGTATGACTGTCAGCCACAACATATGCGTTTTCATGATAAAGTCTGAAAAAAATCTGTACACCCCCAAAATGATGGACAGAGACACACAAACATGCACCATCGTCTATCTGTGGCTATTACTCTGCATGTGACATGATTCATCTCCCTCTCTCATTTTCCCTCCATTTCCCCTCTCCTCTCATCTCCTCTGTCATTATGGGGTGGGGGGGTGGGGGTGACAGGGAGAAGGGAGGAGGTGATAGAGGGCAGCGAGAGAGAGGGAGGAGATATTAGCTCTGTGGCTGAACTCAAAGCGACCTTAATGCATCCTTCAGCTTGATTTCCCTTTGAAGCCATGGACACACATATTCGCACAAACATACTCGGCACACACAAGCTTTTTATTACTCATTATTTTTCTGACTTCTGACATGTATATATCATATTTTACCCCTGTCACGGCTCTACTTCTTACTTACTGTCTCAGTTGGGAGCTCCCTACACCCCTATCCTCACCTGTAGCCCGACATGCACCCCTGCACTCCCTTCAAATGAGCACTGATGTCAGCGCCCTTTCCTTATTCACGTTTTCAAAAATGTTCCTCTCCCCGTCTGTGCTGAAATTGTAATTCATGATGCACAGCCTCCCTTCCGTCTAGCACTGCTGTCCCTTTCCCCTCAAAAGTAATGATCCAGCAAGTCAATAATTTGCTTCAGAATTTTAAATAAAAACTAAAAATGTGAATGAAATGGAAATGTTTTTTGTGTTTTGTGCAGTGGCTTCAGCACAGAGGTGGTGTTTTACACCATGGGCACCCTGCCTGCTCTGCCTCTGGCACCACGGCTGGTCAGGGCGGGGGTGTCCTGGGTGACCCTGGAGTGGGGGCGTCCTGATGGCAGTCCGAGCGAGGAGCAGCTCAAATACACGCTTGAGATCCAGGAGGACAACAGCGTGAGTAACACACACGTAAACGCCCATTTTATTTTATTTCACCAACACAGGTCTTTTTCCATTACATTAAAGCCCTCATAGATTTGAACGTGGCAGGAGCTACATAATCCACCATAGTAAACATGAAACCTTATTTTGGTTTTGTGAAACTTTCTGGGGGGTTTTTGTTATTGGATTGAGCTCTGTGCTGTCAGTCACTTGAATCCCACAGGAAGAGAAAAGGGTGTATAAAAAATCTCCAACAGGAAACTATATACTTTAAAAAACAGGTTATGAGAAAATATTAAAAACTCCATGCATAATGCATTGCAAAATACTGTGGGGAAATGTATAGCAGATGCGCAGAGCAGTAAATACACAAGCATACGCACAGAAACACAACATATGTGTATGATTCAGCACGTATATAAGAAGAGAATTGCTCCATCATATTGCTTCGCCCCCTCACACACATACGCAGTATATAATGCCAAAATCAGCATTTATTGCATCCGTATGCAATAATAATGTATACTGATGCTCGCACACAGATTACTGACAGTGTATCTCCCACAGGGAACAGACTTTCATCCAAAGTACACTGGAGAAAACTTGACCTGTACTGTACAAGGCCTGAAGAGGAGTACACAGTATAAATTCAGGGTAAGTGACGACGTGATGTGGATGCTGGTGTGTGTGTGTGTGTGTGTGTGTGTGTGTGTGTGTGTGTGTGTACGTGGAGGAGTGATGATTAGCATTAGCTGCTTTGACGTATGAGATGAGTTGGATTTGCCACATGGGATGGTACAATAAAAACAAGCAAATTTAGATTTAAAGAGTTATATAAAACCCAAATAATATGGTATTCAAAGTAGATTAACGCACATCTTCAAAAGGCTTAGCTGCATATACTGTTTGACCTACCTTTGTTTGATTGAAGTGTATTCTTGAGAAGAGCTTTTAACACTAGAGTCATCTTGTCTGCCTTTTCATCTGCAGTTTTTTACTTGATCAATTTCCAGTCAGTGATGTCCTCTTTCCGTTTAAGAAAAAAAAAAAAAAGGTTTCCAAGGAGACCAACCTATCCAGGTGTCTTTCAGTGGTAATACAACATCAATCAATCAAGGAAGGAATACAGCATTTTACCACGAGAGAATTGGCTGCAATTTAAACCAGTGCTGAAACAAGGCAATTCACCAGCCATTTAGCAAGTAGGGAGCACTGTCTGGCTCTACTAAAAGCTGTGATAGCTGATTGTAATGTGAGGACATTGTGAAACAAAATGTACCCGCAGTAGATCTCTGTAAGTGTGTTTGCACGTGTGTTAAAACAGGTACTCCTGTCTTTGTCTGTTATCAACAGCGTATTATGGCGCAATCATCTTGAATAACACCTTACATATACTCTCACACACACGTGTACATGTCCTCACACTGTCAGATGAGGCGGGAGATGTTTTAAGACAGAAACACACACATGCTCACACACAAAGAGACACCTCTGTGTTCTTTGTGATGTTCATCCGCTGTGAACATCTGGGAACAAAGCAGATTGATTGTCCATTGGATGGGGTAATGGAGGGAGTAAAGTTAAGAGAAATGAAGGCAGAGGAGCCAGGAGAAACACAGATGAAGGAGCAGAGAGTAATGGCTCCTATTAATCAGGATGGTTCCTTTACTTCTTGATAGATTTCTCTATACCTTCCCTTCTCTCATCCAACCAATGTACACTCCATCTTTACTCATTTTGTTTTTGCTTTTACAATGTTCTTTCCTCCATTTCTCATTTCCCTCCTTTATGCTTTATGCCATCCTTCCAATGCATCCTGTCCTTCTCTCTCCTTTTCTTTCTCTTTCTCCCTTTCATTTTCTTTAACCCTCCATTCCCTCCCGCAGCTCATAGCATCGAACATGGAGGGAAAGAGCAGTCCCAGTGAAGTGTTGGTGTGCACCACCAATCCAGACAAACCAGGCCCTCCATCTACACCCTGTGTCACCGCAGCGACGCCATATGGATTTACTGTCACATGGGGTAAAGATACACACCCGCACATACATGCACATGTACTACATACCGACACAGAGATGGACAATATTCATGACACACGAACAACACTTTCAAGATGCAAGTGGAAAAGCACACATGTTCACCAAAAGTGGAATTCAAATGTAAACATTCATGAGTGTTGATTGATCATACATTACCCACTCACAAAATCCATCATTTTCACATTCTAACATACATCTGCATTCAAAAGAAAATGGCTTTTTTTTCCATTCGTGGACTAGTTTAACCATCATTCCTAATAATGTGTTGTAGTCACTTGGTAGATTGCTGATGTGGCTGAGAAACTAACTATCTTGAGATAAGATAATTTGTTGGGTTTTGTTTTGTTTTGAGTGGTGATAGACACTTAAAAAAAACAAACTCAGAGAAAAATCTATCAGAGCATGTTGCAGAAGAAAAGCATTGGTGAAAGGTAGGAAATCTTTGACAGACTGCTGCCTCTTGGGTGTTATAATGAAACTGAGGTAGCAGCCATAAAAGCCATCATGTCGACCATCATCCATCTGTCCTGCATTAGTACTGCAGGAGTCAGGGCAGCCTGTCCTTTCTCAAATGTTATAAACATGGCACAGATCTCACTGTATGTCTCTCGATCACCATTCAGATCATTGATTTGACTCTTAATACAACTAACAAATTTGTGCTAAATAATTGTCTTTATTATGTAGTTAGTATCAGCTTGACCATTTCAAAGTGATATAGCTGCACACTCATTATGGGTTGTATTTTTGCTTTTGGTACTTATTTATTAAAACAGTAGTACCCAAGATTGTGTTTAACTGCAATAATGGCAACAACGCTGATACAATAAGTATGAGATGAGGCACAGCCAAATAGGGTGTTCCCAATAGTGTATTATTTTGAACAATGTCTGAAAAGTTTATTTAAAATATAGAATAAAGAAAACTTAGCAGCTTCCTTGCTACTGAAACATTTGGCAGCAGTTTGATAACTGAGCCCTGTGGGAATCATCATTTTTGACAGTTTATGAGTTGTTGTACATTGTCTTTGGGATTGATGAGGATGCTAAATGTCATGAAAAGTTCCAACTGATGACTATGAATGTGTGTTATGTCAGTCTTGTGTAGATTTAGTGCTGATACCGGCTCATTTTTAGTCATATGACAACTTGTCCTGAGGCCTTAAAGGTCATGTTGGAAATTTGTAGTTTTACATCTAAGTTGTTATCCAGCTCATGGTATTTTTTGTGTGATGTTAACCCAAACTAAAATGAATCCATGTATTTCCCCAACAGATCCTCCCCAGGACAACGGGGGCTCAGAGGCTCTTACGTACCTGCTAGAGATCTCAGAGGGATGCTCTGAAGGTACGACTTACATCTATCTGTCCATGCTTCCATCCCTCCATCCGTTTATCATTTATCCATACCACACATTCAACTAATTTGAGTGCTTGTTCTAAGTCCATTATCCTTTAAAACAAAGCTCAAAATGTACCAACCGTCCTGTCTCTCCTGTGCTCGTTCTCTCTATGCGTCCAATTCCCTCACTTACTCTTCTAAGAAGAATAGCGGACATAATTCATTCTTTGTTAGCATCAATTTAGCGCACAACGTTGTTTAGATTTCCTCAGATATGCGCTCCAGGAAACCAAATGTTCCCTTGTTTCTTTCAGTCCATATAGCAGGGAGAGAAAAGAGTCATTTCTTGAGTCTGTATTCATTCAATCATATCAAAGAAATTGTTTGTTTATTAGAGACTAGCGTTGAATACCAAAGAACAGAAGAATAGAATATCAAAAGCTCATGTTCTTCTTTCATTGATAATGAGATCATTTTTTTCATGGGAGCTGCTTTGTGCACAAGCATCAAATCGGTGAAGCAAAATTGACAAAATATCAGTAAAAAAAACACATCAAGTCCAGTGGATTGGTCTAATTTGGCTAAATTTATGTAATTGGTTAATTCACTTCCTGGTTTGATTGTCTGCAAAAAAAATCAGGCCTGTTCGGGTATGATTCGAACAGATTTGATTGACAGTGACCAAACATCCCTGTCATCAGATTCTGATTCCAATGTTAAGGACTGGTGCAAGGGAGTACATGACAACTGCTGAGTATGTAAATAACTCAAGTGTATGCGTTACATAGAACACAAGTGCTGCTTTACAGATGGAATAATTCATTTCACAGGCCTTCACAATCCATCAACAGGACAAAAGCAGCAACATAAAGTGGTGTGCGGGCATTGATCAGGCCAATGGGATTTTGTTTCTGGGAAAATGAGGAGGTCGACTGCAGCAAACATGTATGCAGTCAGTTGTGTAATTGTGTTTTTGTGTGTGTGTGTGTGTGTGTGTGCAGCGAGCCAGTGGGAGGTAGCGTACAGTGGTCCAGCAATAGAATGTGTGTGTGAGCGCCTGACACCTGGGACCTTCTACCGCCTACGTGTGTGTAGCATCACCACCGGAGGACACAGCCCGGTAAGACACAAACACACACACGCATACAAAAAAAACTTCAGAGCAGTAACTTTTTCACAAACATTTCAGTGGGACAACAGTGATGCATCAGTGTTGCTCATGTAGAAAAATGTGGGAAAATCTACATATCTGCACTCACATAATCAAGTATAATTAACATTTCCAGCAATCAAACTGATCTCTAACTGTAGTTCCTTCTCTTTTGTTTTGCTTTCCTGCGTTCATGACTGCTCCTGAAGTGCACTGTTAGTGTTCCGGTCCGTACATTAAGCATCCCACCAGGACCTTGCCAGCCGCCAAGGATTGTGGGTAAAGCCAAACACAAGGAAGTGCAGTTAGAATGGGGTGAGTGCAGACATACACGTACACTGTGTTAAGTTTTATTTATCAGAATGTATTTGAATTTTTTTCTTACATAAAGCGGCTAAATCACCCTCTGGCTGCTTAATATGTTTCCCTGGCCAACTCTAATGTAACCTTAGTCCACCATGTTTCAGCCTAATTGAGCCCTAATTTAGCCCATTAAATGCCTAACCTAGCCTCATATCTGACTTGACTCTCCTAATGTCGGCCCATTATTGCAGATTAGTACGGTTATCTGTTGGCAGGCGAAAGTCTCCCAGGCTGAAGCGCTGAGGAAGTTCTTGTTTTAACCAGTTTAATACTGCTGGCAGCAGCCGTAATCACCTCACATTCAGGCAGCGCTTCCACAATTACTGGCTTGAGCTGAAGGTCAGACATAATGTATTGGAGGGTTTTCCCCACTGTCTCCATCATTTATTACTTTAACCATATTGCAACCAAAGCGAAGCAGGTGGCAGCTGGTGGAAGAAAGAATCCCTTGGAAGGGATTTAGAAATGCACCTGATGAACTGATCCGTAAACACATGACATCTAAAACCAAACATAGTATTGAGTACATCTTTTAAAGTTTATGTGCAAAAGATATCATATCATCATATAGGTTGTGTCTTTCCATCGCACATGACTTTACATGTCATCTGATTTGATTTTAATTGCTCTCTCTCTCTCTCTCTCTCTCTCTGTGGCCCCATAGACCCCCCTGTCTCTGAGGGAGTGTGTGAGGAGTGTGTGTTCAGTCTGGAGATGAGTGAGGGGGACACTAAGCCAGCAGAGGTCTACCACGGGTCAGAGCTGCAATGCACCGTTAGTAGTCTGCTACCCGGTGCCACATACAGCCTCCGACTGCGGGCTGCCAACGAGGCTGGGGTGAGACATTCAAATGCACACAAAGCCGGAATATGATCAATCATAATAAAAAAGCAATCAATTCTCCAGGCAAGACCAATAAAAACCACGAAAATTAGTTTGAGTCATGCATCTTAACAAGTAAGCTATTAAAAATGTATAAAAGTAATTCTTATTTTTCGCTTAACAAGCATGAAATTCTGTGTTTAATGGCTCTTATGGCCATGAAATCTACTCGGCACATGATCTGTGGAGCCTCTTGATGTGCTCCACACAACAATAAATCCACACACACAGACACACCTAGACACAAATTACAAAAGGCGAGTATCTATTAGGTCAGAGTGTCCCAGACAGACTAACAACAGCCAAGTTTGGATGCAGAAGTGTTCCACAGTCTGAAGCTAACATCTGATTGGTTTGATCATCCACGCACTCAAGAGTGAACCAGCACCCAGACTGGCTGATCAAGTGCAGGCACAAACGCAGCACACACACTTAGGAAGAGCAGTGAACACATGCAGAGGACACAGGGGGAAAAAAACAGCGCTGGTGCTCGTACAAAAAGACTCACATGTGTACACACACACACACACACACACACACACACACACACAGACAGACAACCCAGTGTGATTTGTGCTGCCTCCTCCGCTTGAGTCAGGTCAAACACATGTCTCATCCTGAGTGTGGTGTCCCTTCCTCTCTTCTAGTTCGGAGCGTACTCTGAGCCAACAGAGGTGACGACTGCGGCGGGTCCTCCTGGCCAGTGCGGGGCGCCACTCATCACTCTCACCAGCAACACCTGCGTAACGCTCAACTGGGAGGTGAGACAAGCGCAGATATGCTCCTGTATTTATCAAAGGAAATAGCCAGTTTTATGAGCAAAGAAAGCACAAGACAGACAAACAGACAGAAAGAGGCCACATTTCTTAAAGCTGTCCAACCTCCCTTTTTCTGTTTCTACTGACCTAAAATCCTGCCTCTTTAAATTTGTTTGCTTGGGCTGTTGTGGACAAGTAGACCCTGGAGTCTGTGTTGTTCATAGCAATCCAACTACCCTGGATGATGTATTCAAATTGAAAGAAAGTCTAACCCCCATTTCCCTTCGGCCAGCTTTAAATGTGGCACTATATTTCCTGATATACGGCAGTCATTTTTAATTTCCCATTTTGGTGCGTTGCAGAGTCCTGAGGGTTCGGGTACAGACATCTCTGAGTACCGTTTGGAGTGGGCGAGGGAAGACGAACCCATGGAGCTCATCTACTGCGGATCTGCCACACAGTGTGAACTGTCAGACCTGACGCCTGCCACAGATTACTGCTGCAGGCTACAGGTAACACACACACACACAAACATACACTCAAACCGACCTATTTACACCCTCTTGTAGATGCTACATATGTGCGCAGTCACACAGAAATGTTTGCTCACAGGAAATAAGAAAGCACCTAAACTAAGCAGTACATGAACGCAGACATCCAGAAACACAGACGCATGCGAAAACACACACACATGAGCGCAGTTGCGAGACTCAGTCAGGACACACGCAGACAAATACACAACAGTTATGTACACACATCAGCCAAGGGAGCTTCAAAAGCAAGAAACACAAACAGACAGAGAGCGGTAAAAGGTTGATGATGATTTGTGTTCTGACTCTTAATCTGGTGCATAAATAAATGCTTTTTTTCTCTGTGTATTTGTGTAACACACACACACACACACACACACACTCTCAGTCTCCTCATGTACCCTCTAAAGCTATGAATCCAATAACAGCATGTTTTATGGCTCACTTCTTTATGGGCTCATTTATAGTGTAGAGGACAGCACAAGGTCATCATAATGTCCTAATCAATGCTTTTGTGTGTGTAAACGTGATTTGTCTTTGTGTGCATCGGTAGTGTGTGCTCACATGTGTAATAACAGGACAGATGTGCCTCTTAGGAGGACTGCAAGAACACACCACACAAGAGGCATGGACTTGGTTGAACTCTCTTTGCCTCCTTATATGAACCGGAGCAGGTTCACCTGCTGTAGCATTGTTTCAAATAGCCAGATACTCACATTTCTTTATGTTTTTCAAGCTTCACTAAAACATATTTGACACCTGAAGATAAATCAGAAATACTACTGAAATATAAATTTTCTTGTCTGACCCTCAAAGTATGTAGATAGTTTACTGCCAAGATAAAGTAGTAAGTCAAGACTTTTCTGTAAGTACACTGCAAATCACTCCTTCTACCCTTTGATGTCCCCTCACGTTATTGTTGCTGGGCTGTTCTTGGAAATTGCCTACAGTACGTCTTGGAAGTGCTGTATGTTTTTGACAATTACAATAAATCCATCACTCCTCGCAGATGGCTTCTTTTATCTTGGTTGTTACGTTTAACAGCTGCAAAGTGCCCATTTTGCTTGCAAATTAAAGAAATGCAAAGAACAATGTAGACATTTGGTAATATTTGTATTTTTGTTCAAGCTTTCGAAATCAAGCACAAAAAAATCTGGTATATTTTGTCCTGATTTCCTCCTTGCCGAGTTTGTGTGAGGCAATAAAGTAGGCTATTTTATAGAGGATACTTGAGGTGAATATAAATGTGTGTTACACAGCACAAGAAATAGACTAATGTTCTTTCACAACTAATTTGAATTCATCTCCCTCTGCTGGTTTTCTTGTCTTTTTTCATTCTTCATGTCTTCTCCCCTCTATTTCACTTTTTCTTTTCCGTCTGTGTCACTCTTTCTCCTGCCAATTCATTTCACCTTTGTCTCTTTCCATTTTCACTGTTAACCTTCATTTGTCTGTCTTGGTCTTTGTCTTTCCACTCATCCTCCTTTTTTATCCGTCTTTTCACCTCTTCTCTATCCTCAAATCCCTCCATCCCTTCCCTCAACTCCTCCATCTCTCTCTCTCTCTCTCTCTCTCTCTCTCACCTTCTCTGTGTTTTTGTGTCCAACTTAGGCGGTGAATCAGGCTGGTGCTGGTCCTTACAGCGAGCAGGTGAGTTTCCGGACCCCGGCGACAAATCCCGACCCGGTCTCCTCCCTCACCCTCCTGGACCTCCCGACCTCCTCGGAGTCAGGTCACTCCCCGTCTACCTGCCTCCTCCTGAAGTGGGACGAGCCAAACAGCAATGGGGCGGAGGTCACCTCCTACGTCATCACCCTGGACGACCAAACCATCACTGTGGAATCAGGGACAAGTCACCTGGTCACAGACCTGCAACCAGACAGCGAATACAGGTACTGACATAAATTAGCAGACTGGTGAATGTAAGGTTTGGTGCTGGTAGTGTAAAGTTGTGGGCCGTAGAACCAAAACAATGATTAAATGAAACTCCAACGTTTTTTTGTCTGCTACAGCTGCACTGTAAATGTAAATTTATGTTTTATATTTTTTGGTTTCATGATGGCGCCCCCTAGTTTGCATTAATTTGACGGACAGTAACGCACTTGCTAATGTCACTTGGGTCTGGTTAGATGCTGCTGTGGTCCCTACTCTTCAGTACCACTAACAACAGCTGTCTGCCCATGACATGTAGGCTAAGTTTGTTTACTCTGGTCTCTGGTTCTCTACGGTGTAACACCGGCACTCTGGCAGCCTGCTAGCTGCTCTCAACCAAACACCAATTTTCATCAAACATTTAAATAAATTATACAGCAATATGAATTTGAAGGTACAGGTACATGCATAGTATGTACTATGTAGTAGTAGTAGTAGTAGTAGTAGTAGTAGTAGTAGTAGTAGTAGCAGCAGCAGCAGTAGCATCAGCAGCTAGGGATAGCCTGTATGATGTTGGCATCAGCAGTGATGTCAGACCCTGTTGCACCTCAAGCTGCAGTAAACAACTAGTCAGTAATCTGAATCACCAACTACTTTTGTTATGCATCTGTAAGCAATTCTGTGATTAGATTATGTGTGTGTGTGTGTGTGTGTGTTTGTGTGCATGCAAGTGATTGTGTAGTGAGTTCTTTGAATTGAGGGGGGAAAAGGAGAGGGGGGAAGGTAGGGGGACATGTGAAGAGGCTGATTGAACACACACCATTGTTTTCATTCAGAGGTTGTTTTTGTCCCGATGTCACTCTGCTCTCTTGCATAATAGCCGCCACTGAGGCAAACCACTGTGCACGTGTGTGCTTGTGCACATGTATGCGGGTGTGTGTGTGTGAGAGAGAAAGTGTGCCTGTGGGAGTTTTTGTGCGTGCCAATGACGGTAATTCTGGTTGTTATTTACAGCAGTGGAGCCCTTCAAATAATATTATTCATAATGTATTTGTGTGTATGGCTTTGTGATGGACTGCAGTAAATGTTGTCTGTTCTGTCAGCAGTGGGACTGCGTGTGTTTTAGTGTAGGTTTATTCTGAGATTATTGTTTATAAATAATGTTTAGACTTCAGGTGTTTTTTCTCTTCCTGTCCATGCTGTCCTTAGTAACAATAGTTTTATGTTCAATAGAAAAATAGTAATTTAATCTCATTCTTTTTACATTTTATATATTAAAAACATCTTAATAATATGCCTAAACCACTTGCACCAACTAAATAATGATTTTTACTTTTTAATGTACCTTCTAATTACGTTTCATGTGTTCATTGAAGGCTTCATTTCCTTTAGGTCTCCAAAGATTGTGCAGAACGTTTATTTTAAGAAGAGCAGCAGAGGTTTTTTTTCAAATACATGGTTTCGCAGCCATGCGTATGCGTCTTCGCTGAATACTGTTGTTACCATTAATAATGTTGAAAGGTATTTAAGTCAGGAGAGACACCTTAAGAGGATAATTGCCACACAGACGCACATCACCGAATACAGATTCACTAAAGCTGCAGTGCTGAGAAAGTGCACTCTTAAACTGAAAATCTAAATTATTTAAGTAATTAAAGGAGACGGTGTGCTGTGTGTTTACAGTCGCATTAGCTACTCACGTTGTCTTTTGTAGAAAAACCTGTCACTAAAATAGATGCATTTGCAGGAAGGTACAATTATGCACCTTGTTTCCCACTTGAAAAATAGCCTTTGTATTTACATTTTAGTCATTTGGCTTGTTGTCATTAAGCCGATCACATGATGAGTGACTAGGTAGGGGGTTCAGCGTTTTGCTCAGCAGGAGACATGGTTACCTCAAGCCTGATGTACCAACTTTTATTCCCAAAAATGTTTCTTCTCTTCCCTTAGTTTTCTTCACTTCATGATGAAACAAAATGCTGTGAAACAAAAGCTGCACCTATTCTGAACTTTGAAATGTAAATCCCTACATAAGTAAACGTAATCCCTCATCATCAAAAGCTAAGCTTCCATATCTTTCATTCTCTTCCTTCTTCTCTATCTCTATCATCTTTTATCTTTATGCTTAATTACCCAGTTGAAGGGTGAACATTGGCCTTTCTCCTCTGTCTTCACTCAGCTGCATGAATTATATTGAAAGGTTACAGTTTGAGAGAATCAGCAATTAAATGTCAGAAGGTAGATGCTCTCGAGCCGAGGGCCTCTGATCTGGATGCTAATCAGCTGATCAGACATTGATAGAAAAGGGGTTGTGGAGGGGCGGGGGATTCTTAGAAAAAAGGAAGCAGGTGGGTTTGAAAAACAAAAATCCATTTCTGCAAGTTCTTTTTAATTAGCAGTAGATCCGTATGTCCTCTGGTGTGTTCACGTATATATATTGATATCTTTTATAATATGAGTATACAATGTTGAAGGAAGACAACAGAACCCACTGAAGCTGGTCTATTGTTGTTACTATCTCTAGATGGGCTTTTTGAGGAAGATAAACATTAATCAAGTTGGACAAAAAGAAAGAAATTGCTTTCTGTTGCTTGGAAAATAAAAAGCAAATCTTATAAAAACACTGTGCAGCAGTGATTTGATTTCTGTACCTACTGTACTGTAAATACAGGGGGAAAGTGGGCCAACAAGTCTGACATATGTTTAAATATATATGGCACTGACACCATTTCTAGACATTAATAATAAACCAATCGCATGCAATCTGTCTTTCCCTCTCTTTATGGCTTGCAGTGTACAGATCCAGGCGGTGAATGCCATCGGCTCCAGTCCCTTGAGTCCACCCCTGCTGGCGAGGACACGCCCCCTCCCTCCGGCCCCGCCCCCTCTCGAGTGCTCGGCGGCTGGCCCTCAGAGCCTGAAGCTGAAGTGGGGCGAGAATGCCAGCAACACGCACACTCGTGCCCTGCTTGCCGATGATATGGTCTACACACTACAGATGGAGGACAAGAACCACAGGTGGAGTACACACACACACACACACACACTAATGTACACAGCTAATTGTTTACCGCATGGTCTAGACTGAGATGGAGTCCAGCTTACTGTGGTCCAGACCACGTGTGCAGGGAAAAGAAAATGTAAAATGTCAATCATCCAAAACATACATATTTACATGTACGTATCACAATATCAGCTCACAATTAAAACCTTACGCAACATGGAGTAAGCCGAGTAAACAAGCTGTATGGTTGAAATCAATATCGATATTAATATGATATTATTTTCAATATTAATCAAAATGTATCAAATGCATGAAAAATCACAAGGAAATAATCTAATTAATGTCAAAATAATTAAATGAATGCAGCGAACTGTGTTCCTCATTCAGTTTTCTTAGAATAATTCATTTGGACTCAATCAATATGTTCATATTCTCATGAGGCAATTCCACCTAATTCTTTATTGCATTAAGTCCCAACTTACATAGTTTACTGTTAATAGAAGAAGCAACAGCCATATTTTACATAAATATTAATTGTTCTAAAAAAAAAAAATGTGTTTTTGACGTTTTTGGCCAAAAGAGGCGCTCATCAACACTATACACACTTCTGTAGAGACAATACAAGATTTGTGGGTATATATAGTATATGACCAGGGATTGAAACTGTGATGTTCCCCAGAGGACGTGCTCTCTAAACCTCTTGGCTACCCTGCGCACCACAGTTCTCAAACTCCGCAACCCCACACCTACTTAATGCAGCAAATCAGGACCCAGAAGGTCAATACCTTTTTTTCTGTGCATGCAGTAACCAGATGTACCAGTGAGTAGTCACGTTTAGGGCATCTGGAGCCAGCCGGGATGCAGCCTCCAACAATCAACCCTCCATTTAACTGACCGGTCAGACGGGAGAGACAAAGAGAGAAACAGGGAGACAGAGAATTAGCAGACTGAGGAGGCGGGAAAGAGGCAGAACATGACTGCTGAGTTAAACACTCAGTTGGAAGGAGGGCATTATTGTTGGGAACCTATAATACATCCGAGCAGAAATAGCAAAGAGGAAGTAGGAAACATACTAAACTGAAAAGGCAGTGAAGAGCCACTTTTATCTGCCTGCCTGCCTGTCTGTCTGCCCACCTGTCAGGTTGTCTCGCTCTCTCCCTCCGTCCAGCCCTCTACCATTCTGGTTGGCCGGCTATCAGTGCTTGAATTAAGGCTTGGCTGGCATCAAGTTGGCACCCAGGTACCTTGGCACCCCTGGAATGGTCCAGAGTGCAGCAGGCAACAGATGGGGCCCTATCCGGCAGGCTGTGATCTGTTAACCTCTCCGACACACACAAACACAAACACAGAGGCATGCACGTAGGCACAAACACACTCCCCGCAAGCCAAATGAAAACAGCTTTCACAGTTTAGAGAGTTTTATTTATCCTCTTTTAATGGGCAGAGTGATCAGTATGGCAGTATGCTAGTCTGTGTGTGCGCTTGTGTCTCTGTGACCATGCTTGGACGCACTTGTGTGTATATGCATATGTCTGCATGCACCATATTCAGATCAGATGGTATTTTGAGAATCCCGGCATTTGTTTTAACCTGCGTATGTGAGCAAGTGCTAGGTAAACGCGTAATTTACTGTAAATTGAAGAAAAGCATTTGCAGGTTGAAACTGACAATGATGATCTGCAGTTATTCACAATCAGTGCCACTGTATTTAGCTAAACATAAATAACGCGTTTATGTCAAATTTTTGTCTGCACTTAAAATGTTTTCTGGGTAAAATGATTGATACTGAAACAGCTTGAGTGTTTTTTTTTCAGAGGAGAGGGGGGCCAGGGTTTGTTTGTGTCCCACAGTAGCTTTGTGTTTGGTCCAAAAATAGCCTTAAATTGGTCACTTATTTCTCAATAGTTATTCCTTTTTTTCTTCACGTGTCTCTTCCTGCACTCTGATAATAGACTTTAAGGAGTGGTTGATCCATGTGGGAGTGAATTAAGGCTGGCTGTCCTCTCAGCAGGGATGATGTTTTTCCACATTTCTGTGCATGAACATTTTGAGTAGGATCTCACTAGCCAGTTCCTCCTGGGCACAATATCTTTTTCTATCAAGGAGGTGTTTGATTGTTCTTCATTTTATCTATACCAGAATATGCAAATTATTTAAAATGTGCAATCCCAGTCCGTACATTTTCATTTTCATGGGGTCGGAAAGAGTTCATGAATTATATTAAGGAAATATTTGATTTTTTTAGAATAAATTGCAACTGACATTTTTTTCATAATATAAAATCCCAGATTTTATGCATACATAACATACGTTAAGATCAGGGTGAAGGTTTCATAGAAGCATCCAAAGTTGAGGGTAATTGCTATTTACATGGAAGCTGCCCATAAACTCTGTAATTGACTGAATCGCCCCATAATGACGACGTGTGATTCCTGACTGATTCAACCTAATTGCCTTTGCTTGGGATTCATTACTTGCAGCTACTGGTGGTTGTGACAGGACGTGTAGGTGTATTAGCGGCTGCATTAGCGGTGCATCATCATGATATCTTGAATTCTGTGTGTGTGTGTGTGTGTGTGTGTGTGTGTGTGTGTGTGTGTGTGTGTGCGTGCGCCCATGCCGAGGGTTATCTACAGGTGAATGGATTGAGCTGGTTTACAGGGCTCCTCCTCCCACACTCCCCCTCTCCCCCCTTGGCTTTCTCATCACATTCTATTAGAATGAATTAGCAGGAATTGTTATTATTGATGAAATCGCCATGCCAACCAGATGCTCCACTCCTAATCATAATGTATCGCCGGAGATCGGAAGGGCATTTTGAAGTATTGAATCTTGAAAATATTTGGCTTTGTAAACAAACATATTGAATGGCCAGCTGCAATTTCTGCAAACATAATTTCCGATTTTACCAATAAATTCCATCAGTGTCATCTTTTAACCAAATAGCATTACCGTCTATTTATGTCTTTGACTTTGGCTGTCCCCGAACCTGTCTGTCGCTGTCTCTCGCTGTCTTTGTCTCTGGCTGATCTAATTCATATTTATTCATCTTATTTTATTGGTAGAAAGGTGACTTCACCTCTGGAGGACCCCTGGAGAAATGTGTGCCCCCTTTCTTACATTTTCTCCCTCTCACCCCATCTCTCACCCTCTTTGTTTTTCTCCCATCCACCTGCCACATCTTTGTGGGCGTGTAAGATGATAAAGAATGTTGTTTTCACAGGTTCACAATCCTTTTTTTTTTTTTTTTTCTCCTTCCCTCTCCCTCTCCATCCCTCTTTGTCCCACGGCACATTTCTTCCATTCCTATCTCACTGTATGCAGACTTGTTGCTCGTGCTCTGTCCTTCCTCGCTTATGGCTTTTTCATTTTCACTTGTTTCACTCTGTCCTTTAAAAGCTGAATGTGTTTGAATTTTCTCATTTCACTTTCTCCTCATCTGTATTACCCAAAATCCCTTCTGGCAGGGGTATTGGGAGTATAAGGGCGCCATGGCAACACGGGCAATGCAGTGCAAAGAAGCTCGGGTGCACTTGCTGGCATTCATAAGAATAATCCATCCATCTTCCATCCCCTTTTCTGTTCCTCAGCCTTTCTTAAATTCAGTTCATCCGTCTTTTCATGTACCCAGTGTTGCCTCTTTATCTCTCCACTCAGCCATTTTTTTTTTCGCCATTTGTTTTTCCACGCAGCCAGCCAGCATGATGAAAACAAGCATGATGCATGATACATCCATGTCAGCCGATAATTGCTTAAAAACATGGGAACTGATCATGTATACACTTTATGTTGTGCAAATTTGATGATTTCATTATTAATGACAACTACACACATTTATTTTGGTCATAGTATGCAACGTGCATATGTTAAATTTAAGTTATTAGTTAACTTTCTGTGCATTGCCAAAAACATGATGGTTTTAAAAAACAGATTTCTCCATTGAGTCTGACAGTCATGAATTTACAGGAAAGTTGTCAAGGTTCCCCCTGCTTTTGAAAAAGGAAATGCAAGAACAAAGATGTTCGATAATGTTATGCCAAAATAAATTTTGCCGTGGGATGAATGATGACAGGCTCTTTGAAACAGTGTTTTAAAATGAAGGACTAGTGCAATCAAAGTAGTGTTTTAAGATGCAGACATCTTACTCAACTGAATTAATTCCCATGAATAAGTACAGAAAAGAAAGCAACTATCAGAACAATAACGCGTCCATGTCTGCTTCTAACCTCTCTTTCTCTGTCCTCTGCTCCTTGTTGTGGTTAATTGGTCGGCTGTTCGGCTCTGGACCAAGAGCGCAGTTCATCTCATTAACTGCGGCCTGGTGATGAATGGTGTGTGTGTGTGTTTATTGTCCGTGCTCTGCTGAGTGTTAATTGTTTTGATGATGGAAACTCGTGATAATGGAAAATTGCTATTCTTTTGGCCACGTGGTTGTTAGCTGAGAATCAGCAGAGAGTAAACCAGGCGGAGACCTGGATGCGTTGCAACCACTGAACTAATTCTACCAGCACTGGGTATGTGTGTGTGTGTGTGTGTGTGTGTGTGTGTGTTAACTGTAAGGCCTGGCAGTGAGGCAAAGGATTAACAATGTCATATATCAGCCAGAGAAACACATCACTTCTCTGTAGTGCAGCTACATAAAGAGCTCATCTGGAGTTATAGCCTTCTACTAAACCATGACCTCTCTCATCTCCTTTTTCTCCCTCGCTCTCTCTTCTCTTTCCTCTTACAGCAGATCCTCCATCATTGTCTCCACTCTTGTAATTACCAGGCACCTCTCTTTTCCTCCTCCTTTATTTCTCCTCTCCTTCATATCCTCCTCTGACTTTCTTCCTCCATCACTGCCTCCTATCTTCGCACTTGCCCTGTCACCTTTGTCTTCCCTCTCTCCCGTAACTTCCGTCCTTGCTCAGAGTTTTACCATATTGTGCTTAAAAGCTGATAGCGGAGATAAATAACCCCTTTTCAGCTCAAATCCCCATTTCTCCCTGACTCACTCATTCGCTCATTAATCATCTCTCCTTCAGTCAATCAATCTGTCCATCTCGCCAGCCAGAAACTTTTTTTTTGTGCTCGTTTTCATCAGATTTGTGACTATGGCCTGTCAGTATTCGTACTGTGTGTTTATAAATCACCACTATCTTGTTGAGATGCGCTCTCTTCTTCTTTCCGCCAGCATCCCTGTTCCTTTTCAAGGTCTCAACTACTTATTTCTCAAGACTTAGTGATCAAACACAGACCAGTATTTGAAGTATTTGAAGTTTGTTTCCATAAAAACTGATTTATTTTTTATATTGTTAGGCCACCAATGTCCTGCACCCAGTTAACAGGTAATTCCTGTTGTGATGAGTCCTTGAAAGTCCAGGAAAAATGCATCAATCCAATCCTGAACGTGGCCTGAATCAGTCCCCAAAACTGGTCCTCTTCTTCACCCCTCATTCTCGTTTACAGATTTCTATCTAGATGTGTGATTCATCGTCTCTCCCTTCCTCTTCATTGTGTTTTCTGTCCAGGTTTGTGACAATCTACCGCGGTCCCAGCCACACCTACAAGGTCCAGCGATTGACTGAGTCCAGCAGCTACAGCTTCAGAATACAGGCCATCAGTGATGCTGGGGAGGGTCCTTTCTCTGACACACACACCTTCTGCACCACCAAGTCTGTACCCCCTGCCCTCAAAGGTAAACCGACCCAGGCAAAGTTTGTCTGAGTTTTGGTGCATGGTGAAAAGTGGAGGGATGATGTCACAGCTGCAGTTTTTCAGAGTTAGTATTCATGCAGTTTGGAATGAGTGGGAAATATCAGATTATGCCAACCTAGTTTATGTTATTTGGTAATTTAGTGTGACGTTTAGTCATTTGAGGTAACAGCTCTGTTGTGATATTTTTGCGGAATTGAATTTCAAATCTTTCCAAGTGTCCATATTACATATATCTGCTTCTTTTACTCTTACTTTTAAGGGTCATATATTAGCAAGCTAACATTAGCTTTGTCAGTTGGTTCAGTTAGCTACGCAACACCTTTCCGCCTGTTTGGCTGTTACCGATGATGTGTTTACTGTAGCCTTGCTTAATTATTGCCAGTATATGGTCTTTGCTGTAAACTGAAAAGCGGTGGCTTATTATAGCTACAATAATCACAGTAAAGAGTATCCTCTCAGGTGATATAACCGGAAAGTATTATGGGTATGACTGTGAGGCTGTCAGTGTGCAGCACAGCATTGACATATCCATAAAGGGGAACAGCCTCAAGGGTACAAACAGCTGCTGTAAAAATGTTAGCAGTGCATGTGCACTGTTCTGAAAGCTTCTCTGCAAATCAGCTTTCATTCAGAAAAATAGAGAGCAGATCAATGAAAAGGTCCCTGGTTAGAGTTTAGTAAAATGTATGCTGTACTTGGCACAGCAATTAATGCAGTCAGAATAGGATCATTGTTGTTATGTTGTTATTTCCAGTGTACAGTCACATTATTCCCCAAGGATATTATTGCTATGCAAAACAAATATCAACACTGAAAAACAAAATTATTGCACATGAATAATTATGATATAATAATATTATCTTTGTTGCGGCTAACATCCAGGGCTGATCTGCAGTCCCTATTGTACACAATTAGTCTAAACAGCCAACCGTTTCTGCTAATATGAAGCATTAGTAGGACGGAGATGGGTGTTAGTATTAGCTAATAAATTGGTGGTTGTAAATGACTGTTATTTAGCCTGCCAGATGCATTCGTGCAATAGTAAAGGGTGTATTCATTTCAGGAGAAAATACACCTCACATGTATGAAATCCTGTCATGTGATTGAAATCGTGTCTTGATGCCATTTATTCCAACAGCTCCCAGAGTGCACCAGCTGGAGGGAAACGTGTGTGAGATCACATGGGAGACTATCCCACCAATGAGAGGAGATCCGGTGAGCTACGTGCTCCAGGTGCTGGTGGGACGCGAGTCAGAATACAAACAGGTTGGTCTCACACATACACACACACGAACACACACACACACACACACACACACACACACACACACACACAGGTCATATGAGGATAGTTTTGAGAGCTTCGGTGTCTCTGTAGTCCAGAGCCCAGCTTCAATTATTTGGTTCATTCTTATTTTTGTGGGAGTGTGTGCGGCTACTGGGAGGATATTTTCTAATCTCCCCGAGGAGCAGAAAAATTCAGTTTGCATTGATTGGGAAGTTATTACAGTGCTCTCAACTGCCCACACAACTAGACACAAATTTGCACATAGAAGAATGAATCACACACACACACACACACACACACACACACACACACACACACACACACAGACACGCTTACTTTCACACACACTTTGTCTTCTCTGCACGGCAAGATACAGCATTCTGAAATTGAAGGTAATCTGCAGTGCCAGCAGTATTTATTGAATGGTATTGAAGGACTTTAATGAGAATCACAACACACAAACAAGTGAAAAAAGTTTTTGGGCTGCACTTTGATATATGGGATTGGGTGGCTGGCAGTTGAAGCGATGAGCAAACTAGTAGACTGCAGACAAAAAGACATTTGTCTTCAGGGCTGTTTCACTCTCTGTTATTGAATTACTGAATGGTTGGAGGAGTGAATTGCTGATACTCAGACAAAACCGCAGTTGTGTGTTTATGTGTGTACGTGGGGTTGTGTGATGCGTATTGGCTCTTTTCACATCACACACATCAGCTGTCAATACAAATCGGTGATGCTGCTTTTCAGATGTTTGTATGCCTCCCTCTCCGTGTGTACTGCACTGTGCCATTTGCCAACTTCATTCATGAATAAGAGACGCTGGAAATTCAGAAGGCTAAAACTAAAAATCAATACACCTTTCTGTGAAACACACACTCAAGGGGCTTTACAATCTGTACAGGACATCTTCTATCGTTAGACCCTCAATTCGAATAAGGAAAAATCTCCCAAAAGATGGAAGGAACCTCTGGAAGTGCAACAGAGGTGGGAGGACGGACAGACATGCAATAGATGTCGTGTGTACAGAATAGACCAACATTGTAAAATTACAGTATGGAGAAAATTATAGGTAGATTGCAAATATATCTGAAGAATATGGATCCAGGTGGACATCAAGCTACTTCTGGGTGCCGCCAAATAGATGGGACCTGAGCCACGCAACCCCTCCTCTCCAGCATGGAGACCTGGAGGACGGACTATACAAATACACAAGAAGCAATGTTCAAGCACACCATTCACATATAGGAGAAAGGAACAAACTCACAGAGGGAGAGAGAGACAAGAGGAGAGGCTAGAGGACAAAGATCCACATCCAAAACACCTGGACAGAGGCACCGACAGCCAGGGGAGAGAGAGAGAGGTCCCAGGACAGCCGATGGTCGAGCACACAGAAGCCTGAGTGAAGACATTTCAACAGGACACACTGGCTGCCACTGGATGCAAACCTCTGACTTTTTATTTTAAAACTATTATTCAAATTATATTCAGTTTTTTATAGTGAAGTGGTTTTCAAGTGAAGTTTTTTGTATATTCTGAAGCTTGAATGGAAAAGTGGGGTACACTGGAAGATGAGTTAACGTCATGGTCTTGCACGTTGCAAGATGCAGTTTGTTTTCAGGTTTGGTTCAGTAATAAAACAGGAATCACTCAAAACGCTCTGGAGGGGGCTGATGTTCTTACTGTGGTATGGCCATGACGCCCTCCCTGATGTGTATGCTCATAATTTGACATGAACCAGTTCCCATTGTAAATGGTCACCTGCTGAGACATACACCATGCCCACACCATGACAACAAGCAATCATATGCCACTGTGACGCAACTCATTTCACTCATGAGCGCACGTTCAATAAAATCAACTGGCATCGTGTTTTGTAGAATAAATCTCTTCCTTACATGTATGTGTGCTCATTAACGAGAAAAAAAACAAACTATACACGTCTTTACAACCTGGCTGTTAAACAATGTTCTTTCTATCTATTCTCTCCCCTCACAGGTTTTTAAGGGAGAGGAGGGCGTGTTCCAAATCTCTGGTCTCCAGGGCAACACAGACTATCGTTTCCGCGTGGGCGCCTGCCGCCGTTGCCAGGATACGTGCCAGGAACTGTGCGGACCACTGAGCCCCTCCTCCTTGTTCACGCTGCGTCGCCAGGAGACGGCGTCGTCGGTGGAGCTGTGCGCCGTGGAAACGGGCAAAGGGGCGGGCCTGATCTCCAGCGACGAGCGCTTCGCTGCCCTCATCGTTTGTGTGTTCGCGGGCTTCTCCATCCTCATCGCCTGCTTGCTACAGTACTTCTTCATGAAGTGAGGGAATTTTAACTATAGGATAGAAAGAGAAAGCAAAATCACAGAGTCTATGAAAGAATCAAATGAAATCAAATCAAACACTTGAGATATACTTCTAAGGCTATGTATGTTTTTTTTTTTTTTTTTTAGTCAAAGTATCAATTCTGGCTTTCCTCACCTTGTTCCTGTTGTCTTCTGCCTTCACTCAGTTTGGTCTCATTTCTCTCTGTGTCTCTGTTGTCTTTATATCATTGTCTGTCTCATTTGTTAAGGATTTCTGTCGAGGGAAGCCTTGTCTTAGCTGTACCTCGGTTGGGAAAGACAACTGATAATCAAGCCTTAAAATAGCTGTGAGCAAAGCAGTTGCTCTTCAGACTGACTTGCATGTTTTTATTTTGTATCTTTTTAAAAACATATTCGATTAGAGAACGTGTATATTTCTTGACGGTCATTGCCTTACTTTTTTTTTGTTTTTCAATGTGTAATTTGCTTCTTTTTTTTTTTTTTGCTGCAGTCTTTATCCATTTCAGCCATATTCCAATGTAGGCCTTCAAAGCTTTAGCTGTTCATATCCTATTATTCAGTTTGCTATTACTCTACAGGCTGTCGGTCAGTTCATGCAATCTGCACCTGCTCTCACACAAAGACACAGTGCAAATTTACTTACACATACATGCACACACACACACAATTACACTCTTGCAATGACAGTGAGAAACACACACATTTCCTCCAAACGCATATCTGCTCAGCTTTTAACATTCAATCATTCACTCATTCAGCTACCAAAGTGATGCAATTCATGTGTGGTGTAAGATGCTGCTATCCTGTGATTTTATTATATCTACGAAAGAATGGAAAACCAGTAATCTAATATATATACACAAAATATATATATATATCATATATATACAATATATATGTATATATACGTATATATGTATGTATATGTATAATTATAACAAATATCTATGATGCTATAGAAGTGATGTAATATAAGTGATGGCAATGTAAGGTCTGAACTACAGTGTGAAAGGGGAAGAGTCGACTCTAGGTGCTCACATACAGCAGCTCTGAGGTCAGTTCAGCAGCTCGGTTGAAGGAGCCCTTAAACACTGGTCTTGGATCAGAATATGAACCGTTGTAGGTATTCGAATGTTGGGCATAAACTGGCTTTAGCATTTAGGAAGCCGGGCTGGGATCGCGATTGGCTGCAACTTACCAGGAAAGGGCTGGGCTGAGCATTTGATTGGCCCTCTTGTCAGTCCTTCCACGTTCTACCATCTCAAGTACCATTGCTCCAGCCTATTTATCTGTAGCTTTAGTAGCGATATGCCCGTAGCGTCACAGACCCAGAGGTGCTAACAGCCTGCCAGCTAGCCGCCCTTCTCAGAGCTGTGTGTGTTAACCAGGAAAGCCATTAGGAGTTAGCTTGAGCTTTACCCCCCTGAAACTTAGCCAGCCGCCAGCCAGAGCAATGCTGAAGCTGTACTTTCTCCTTCCACCTAGTCTGTGAATCAATACATTTGAAGACTCCTCTTTTTCTCCCCTATAATGCCCATAATCATCTGTAATTACCTTTTGCTCTGGCTGCTCCTCTTTTGCTTTCGATCCATCCCATCTTTCTGCACTACTCTCTCTCTCTCTCTCGCCCTCCTTCTATTCTCCGTCTCTTTATTAAAAGGTGCTTTATTGACATGTAATCAGAGCCGTAGCACGTCTGTGGTCTCACTCGGACATGTTCTCTGGGGACTTGAACTAATGTTCACTAACCAAACAAGCCTTTGACAGAACAGGGCATTCTGACACATGTAACACCCCCCACCCCCCTCAACCTCCTGCCTGAACCCCTTTATCCCAACCCGAAAAACAAAGCCAAGGTACAGCCCAATACATGCCCTGATGATCCAAAGAAGTCACCCTGACCTGCATGATCAATGTGTGACATGTCTACTTTTGTCAGGTGGGGTGTGGGGGAAGAAGGATAGGGTGGGAAAGGGGGGTGGGGGGGTGGCAGTAGTTTAGCCCCACCGCTCAGCTCTGATTGGCAACCTGTAATGTACCTCAGGGATCAGGCCTTACAGAGGGGAAATCTAATCCTGTCATCTGCACGCTGTCGTCATCATCGTCGTCATAATAGCCTCTCTTCCTCTGTTTCTCCTGTCTTCCTCCCTCCCCCCCTCTTATCCTTTTTTTGATGCTGTATCTTGTCCTCTGTCTATGCTGTGCCTTGCTCCTGTATGTGTCAGTAAGCAAAGTGGTTTACTAGCTCAAAATACCTTTGCCAAAGTTGATGGGAAAGTTAAGGTAGAGTTCTTTTCTAGGTTTTATTTATACTATATATTTGCATACAGTACTTTACATGCCAATTACAGTGCAATCTTCATTTATTTATTGTTTAAAGATTAAGAGACAAGTGTAGTTATATACTAATTTTTTTCCTTGTAGCATGTTTTTTTTTCTTTAAATTTTTTTTTTTTTAATGGATGTATGTTAGATTGTATGATTAAGGCCAGCATTCCTTATCTCAGTAACCCTTTAAGTATTTCTCTTACAGCTGTTGGGAACCTGTAGCTCATCAGTCCATGCATTGCAGTTATCATTGCCGTTTCAAACATGTAACCAAATGCCTTTATGTTTTGTTTTTTCATCTCCTGTTTCGGCCGTGCACAGCCGAGCAGTTCTTGTAATGCTTAGAGAGACATGTAGCAAAAGCCGGGCCTTAGGGTCAAAGTCATCTGTATTGGGATAAACGTCGCTGCCTTTGGCTTTTTTTTCTGATTAGTGTTATAATGAAGCTTCTGATATCTTTTTACTGTTTTATTGCCAAAGTGCAGGCTTCTCGTGTCCACTAGATGTTGCGTTCGCAGTCGTCTAAAGGGTTCTGTGATGTTCTTCTGTAACGACACAGCATTACGATTATTATTATTGTTATTATTATTCTCTCAAAAGGAAAAAAAAACATTAACTTGATCTGTGATTATGCTTCTTTTCGTATTATCTTTTATTATTTTGTTTTGTAAAGCAAAATGTGCCATTTTGAAATGTGTAGCCCCCTTTGGAGGAGAGTAACACAACCTGATTTCACACAGAAAGGTAAAAAAAAAAAAAAAGGCAAAAACAATCATACGTTGATTTCAGGCAGATGACGACAATAATAATATCGACGATTCCTTGTTCAGGCTAGTGCTGGTATAGCAGCAGTGAGTATTTTGTATCCAGTATTTTGCTAAGAGATGATATACAGAGATATCTATAGAGCTATAGAATGAGATGGTAATACATTATGACTAACAGAGTTGAAGCACTTTTTTTATGCCGAGCATTAGTCTTGATGAGGTTAATACGAGCGAGAGGAGACGCAAGGTCCTTTGCTCTGTTCCAAACACTACTGCCAACGCCGTCTGTTACATTCATTGGCATTATTCTGTCGTTGGCGTCACTGTGACATTGGCATTACTGGAGCACGGTTCTGTGGCACCCTGCTCCCTGCAGAATGCAAACTACGGCAACAAAGGAAGTACAGTTCATAGGGAGCACGGTGCCTCTCTCAGACGTGCTCATGGTGCCTACCTGGCCTGTTGCATTGTAGTCGACAGGTGATGTGTGAGGTGTCCTGTCCTTAAACCCCTGATGTTATGTTTCCCACCCACAGCCCCCTTATTCCCCTTTTCAAGCCTTAATGCCCCAGTGGGAGAGCAGAGGTTCGCCTTGGTCGAGCTCAGGCCAGTCATGTTAGTGTTAGTCCGAGGTTAGCGCAGTGTTAACTGAAAGGCTGTGCGTTTGTGGGCAGGGTACTCCCTTTATGTGCTTTGTTGTTTTTGTTTTGTTATTTTCAAATGCTGGTGATTTTATAGACACCCCCACCCTTTCCACCCACCCACCCTGCAGCTTCTGCACATTTGGCGGGTATGTCAAGAATGAGAGACAATTTTTTGCCCAGCAACCCCACGTCTGTGCCTTCTGATCAGTTTATTTTCTTCTTTTTAATTTTTTTTTTTTTGTTATGTTTTGTACGTTTTACAGTAAAGTAGAGATTTTGACTGAGAATTTGGCGATTTGACAAACATACAGAGACTCACAGGTATTTAACTATTTTTTAAGCGAGACAAAAAAGAAAACATATTTTTACCTCACGATTTAAAAACAAACATTCCAATGTTGTCATGGTCTACGAATTGAAAAAAAAAAAAAGAAATTCATGCATTTCTTCTTGTATTGTAAATGTTAGACAATTTCATATGCATTATATAAAAGAAACTGCCATATCAATTTTAATGTATAGATTTTTGCAAATACTACCCTATGTATGTAAGACGTAACTGTATCGGTAGCGTATATATAATATATTTATGCCCAATAAATGTTTTGATTTTTTTTCTGACTTTGATTCCACTGTATGTTTTATTGTGTGTGTCATTATTCACCAGCACTTCTACATACATACACATACACTGTTCTACATATAGTTCTGTGTGTGGTGTAAATACATCACTCACGATCTTTCTACAGATAAGCATGTTAAATACTGTGTCACACGATAGCTAAATGGACAGATATTTGGTGTTCATATTGCCACTGCCAATGCAATTTTTTTTTACTGAATTAACTGTAGCAGATTTTTATGTTCGAGAATTAATAATGAATGATGGTTCTGCTCTCATCAGTTACACCTTTATGTATTGTTGTAAACACAGCTGAGCAATAATCAATGTTTATAATATCAGGGTTTGAGTTATGATTAATGGTCTGAATAATATTTCAAAACTGTTGTAATTCTTCAAGGTGACAACATTTAAAATGTCACAGAGTCTCAATGATGTATTAATAGACAGGTTTGTCTTTTGTCACACAGGGTTTCAAGGATGTAGAGTGAGCGTGTGTGTTCATCCGTTTAAGATGGACTATCAGTGTGAATTTGTGTCCGTGTGAATGTGTGTCAGTGCTAGATCTACTCTCCTGTGGCCCCTATAGTGTGTAGCCAGATAGCTGAGATGCTATTATCCCCTGCTGTCCCTGAGGGCAAGCAGAGAGAGACTGCTGCTCTGCATGCTTAATTCCCCTCACCCTGCAGCGACCCAAGGACAACAGGAATATTAGTCTTTTGACCATTTGTGTGATCGTTTTGTGGTGCATGTACAGTGGTGTAGAAATTGAACGATTAAATAGGTGCAAAACAACATTCTTCCACTAGCTCAACGTTGTCTTTTTTTAATTAAGCTACAGAAATGCCATAATTTGGGAAGGGCACTGTGAGCAGTGTCCTCACGATAACTCACTCTTCCAGACAGTGAAATGTAGCATGAATAAAGCTGAAGGATAAAGTCCTCAGAAAGCATGAAGTGCTTTTTGTAGAGTGTGAATCACTGGACAAGAAGCACAATTTAAGTGACTGAATGTGGTGGGATCTGTGGTGTCAGATGCACCAGATCAGGCATCTTTGAAGCTTCCTGTGATTTCTTTCACCGACAGCATTCTCTAAAGTTTACCAAGAACAATTGTGCGATCTACCAAAAAAAAAAAAAAAAATCCAATCAGCTGCTGCTATCTTGGCAGCAAAACCCAAAGGAGAAGAAATGTAACGTACTTTTGTGGCTGCGCAATCTACAGTTGGAGCACAAGCCTGCAAATGAAGAGTAGGATGTGCAGGACACTGAAGAGCACACAACCTGCCAAACCTTTTACCATCATCAAGAAACCCAGGCTGTGTTCCTCTCCTGTCGGCAAAGAAGATGAAGAAGATGAGGCAATCGAAATATCAAATTTGAATAACTGAATGGGTGAAAACTTGATCTGTCTGATACAGCAAAAGCAGTCCAGGCTGCTGGTTTACATTTCCCCAGTGGAGAATCGTCAGAACACCATAGTATACATACATATCCCTTTATGGTAATTGACTTTGATGTGCTCTTTTTTAATCGTGGCTCTAGGGATGATATTGGCGAGGTCGGTCAGTTAGTTGGAAAAGGGCCGCCACTTTAGTTCAGACTAAAATATCTCAGTAACCATTAAATGGGTTGCCATTAAATTTCTACAGACATTCATAATTCCGAGAGGATGAAGCCTAATGACTATAGTTCTGCCCTGATTTTTCCTTCAGCGCCATGATGAAGTTCACGTTTTTAGAGTAAGTGAAATCTCGACAAGTATTGATTGGATTTCCATGAAATTTGGTATAGATATAAACACATCCTCCCTCTAAGCACTGCTGTGCCTAAATACAGCCTCACGGAGCCGCGAGGGTGGCTGTCGGCTCCTGGCCTTGTTTAAATGGATGCTTCCTGCAGGATGTGGTGTCAAAAATAAATAAATATATTCCAGCTTCTGTGAAGCACGTTCAAGGTGCACATGCCTGCCTCTGTTTGCACACCAGCTATTTGGTGTACAAAATGTAAGTTAATGCATATACAGGCACACACTGATATAGATGGAGATAGATGAACTCTTCTTCAGTTCCTCCCTCCTCCTCTTTGTCTAATGTATTCACTCTCTGCTGCACAGCCCACATCTAAATAAACTATCATGATGTCTGACTCATTGATTAAACCTCTCTTCTTTCACCTTTTGTTTTATTGTCTATTTTCATTGCGCAATTTTTTGAATAGGGACCTCTCGTCCTCATCCCTGTTATTTTACGCCTCGTCTTCTTCTCACCTGTCATCCACCCACTAACCATCGTCTATGAGACACCAACACAGTTTTCATTTAATGAATTCACTGGATTTTCTAATGATTTTAATGTTGTCAGCTGAGTGAGCTCACACATCTGTTTCGGCTCATTCCCACAGATTTTCCCAAACCTCTGCTGAACATTTTGTTCTTGGAGGGTTTTGCAGACACTCGTTAAGTCTTTTGATCAGGCACCTGAAGTTACCTCAGAGGTGACCTTTGAGTCCTGTGTGGTACTAAGGGCTACAGCCTGCTGTCACAGAAGTAACACTGACTGGTGTTACACCCCACTGAGAACAACATTACATAATGGTGTATAGCAGGGTCACATGGGGAAATTATCACAGGCCCTGTGAAAGTGCAATATGTGTCGCTCAGTCCAGAGTGGTGCAGACTACTTCAGTGATGTTTTATGGAAGTGGAAGGGTTATTCAGTGTTAAGTGGTTGTTCGTTTCTCAAACCTCTCTCTAATTAACATCTCATACCTATTGGAGAGAAAAGGCTATCTGATTGTCAAGTGTGTGCCAGCATGCATGAAGAACACAAATATTGTATGTTGTATATATAGAAAAACAAAGAGGAATCAAGTTTTTTTACTTATACAAGACTTTATCATCAACAGATACATTACCCAGCAGGAGATATTCACAGACATCTTTAAAAATATGAATACATTTTCACTCTTTTAATCGGTATACATCCTGTACATTAATAAATAGTATGCCATGACATCGGTGTGTACAGTCAGAAACATTCATTAACAGAAATACATTCTTCAGAGCCAGGAGGCCATGTTTTGAAATCCAGATTAGTGCAGGTTGCTGTGGTGATTTGGACTGATGAAACCATCTGTGTGTGCAGCATTGAGTGTATAGCATTACAAAGCAACTATTTACAAGTTAAAGCAAGCATAACATCATCACTTATAGATAGCTCACTGATCCTCTTTGTCCAAAAGAGTGCATGATACAAATTAGATCACTTTTATTATTATTTTTTTTTTATTTTTACATCTGTTGCATTATCTTATACATATATATAAAGAAAAGGCTATTTTAGAAACTTTCTTGTTGAATAGTGTGACATTTTGTCACATTTTGTTCACACACCGTCATGCACTGTAAAGTCACCCATGAAAATGCTTTCCGCTGGGCACCCATGCAGCCTCACCATGTTCTTAATTTGAAACTATAACAATTTCAAACTTCTAGCAAATCAATAAACAAGACAAGACTAACATAATATAACTTACATTGTGCATGTTTGATTTAACCATTGAAGAAGTCACTCTGCTTGTTCCCACTGAACAGTTTAGGGAACAATTTGTGCCACAGATGACTGTGAATCCACAGCGCAACTAATACTCAAACTTGAACTTTTATGTGTGAATGGTGAAAAATGAAAACTTACTCAACCGTCCCAGCTGTTTTTGTTACTTACCAAAGTTGAGTATTTGAACACAGTTGAACATAAATCTGCTACATGTTTTGTATGATTGAATCCACAGATTAATGCATTGTCCCCACTCAGCTGTAATAAACAGAAAAGGCCCTGTACTGAGTGTGACTGACAGCAGTGCACCTGAGATGGCTGAAATCAGCAGTGCTTCAATGGTACACAGTTCACAAGACTCAGAATGCTGAGGTGTTTTATGGCCACTGACATGTTGTTTTTTACAGCAACACCAAACAGCTTTCTTTGTCTGATGCACCAAAGTGATACTTTAAATGCACTGCATAAGTGACCACTAAACATTTAGTGATACCTTCTCAAACCCTCCTTATGTTTTCCCCCCTGATGATGTATGTTAAGTAGCAAGAGCCTGCAGCTTGAATAATGTTGATCATTTAACAAGAATAAAGTATAATTACATAAATTAGACATAATGATACGTATCTTGGAAATGCACAATCTCAGTCTCACAGTCCTTAAAAATCAACTTGCTTTGTGGCTCCCACATACCAAACGCCAACCTTGATGTTGAAACCCACTGTTGTGTAGTACATGGCTCCACAGGAATATTAATTATCTTCATGTCAGGGACTGTACCCCAACCCCATCTGCCCTTCCTGGCAGCATCAACATGGCAAGGACTTGAACTTCCAAGATACGGGGCATTCAGCATGTCAAAAATTAATAACAGAAGTACTTTTTAAATCTTCACACTCTGTCCAAAAAAATTACATAAATCACATCCAAACATAACACACAATACACACATGCAAATACTCTCTCTCTCTCTCTCTCTCTCTCTCTCACACACACACACACACACACACACACACGCTGCACCTCTGCCCCTCTCTAAAGGAGTACAGAGAAGTGCCACAAGTTCTACAGTGCTTTCTTTGTCATCCAGAATATGAATACAATATAAGGCAATTGTAGATGTCTACGATATTTATATGTATGTGTGCGTGTGTACGGGCATGCGCAAACCCTGCTGTTCACATTTGGATCAATATAAGCACTTCAGGCTAGCGCGTATTTTGCACTCCACCAGTCCAGCTTTTCAAATGCTGCTGTGTGAATAGTGGATGGCACTTGCTGATACAATCCAACAAGAAAATTAACAGTTTGAGAAAAATCGAAGTTCTATTGATGCATGTTGACAAAGTGAGCAGAGGCCTGCAGCTCGCGCGTTTCTCCTCCTGTTTCTTTCAGTCTCAGTCAAACAAAGTGCTGCGCTCACATGAACAGAACAGTTTCCCCCAAGACAGGCAGAACTAATGGCTTTTACGTCAGTGTTATCAATTTATGAATGTCCAGACATTTTGACAGCTATACGTTTAGAAGCTGACTGTGGATTCCGTCCAGCCGTTGGAGCCGTCTCCCTTCATGGTGCTGGCCGTGCGGCCTCGTGGAGGCTGGCTGTCCGTCAGGCCGAAGAGGCGAGCCGCTGCGCCCCGGTATTTCCAGGACATGGTGTTATAGAGGATGGGGTTGATGGCGGCACTCAGGTAGAAGAGAACCACGGACACCAAGCTGCAGTACTCGGACAACAAAGACAGCAGCGGGGACGGAGCGTCCAGAGAGCGGAACTGCAGGTAGCGACCCACATGGAACGGCAACCAGCACAGGACAAAGGCCAACACCACCACCACTGGAGGAGGAAGAGCAGGTGATGAGAAGGAGGGAAGGCAGAGAGGAGATGGGTAGAGAAGGAGGTGGATGAAGGATGAGGAGAGAATGACAAAGCTTTGCTACTAAATCTAGATGTAAATGTCCTCCTGTCTTACACAGCCTGTTGACTAAAGCTGAAACCCAGACCTTGGTTTGCTCATTGATTGATTGCACCCTTGTATAAGTTGACAAATGTGAAGTTATGCGTGTGCGTCATTTGCTCTCCAGACTTACCCAGCATCTTGATGGTCTGTCTGTTGCTTTTGTCCCGGTGAGCCACGCGGGAGCTGATGTTTGTCTCTCTGTGTCTCTGCCACAGCCGGCGACCTATGAGGCTGTAGAGCACTGTGAGGCAAAACACCGGCATGAAGAAGAAAACAGAGCTCAGCCACACCATGGCCCCCATCAGGCCTGACTCTACTGCGTAGTGCGTCATCTTACACTCCCGGGTGTCCCCGGCCTCCAGGAAGAAGTTAGTCTCATTCATTCCCAAACTGAAATTTATCGGCCACATGCTGTCACGCTCCACTCCCACCATGACAAACACAGGTCCGGCGCTCAATAGAGACACTGTCCAGAGTAGAAGAATGAGGGCACGCACCCGCCTTTTGGTGACCAGGGCCTTGGCACGCAGCGGGAAACAAATGGCCAGGTAGCGCTCCACTGACAGAGCGGTGATGCTCAGGATGGTGGAGTAGGTGCATGACTCTGACACGAACTGAAAGAGCTTGCAGAGCGCATCCCCAAACCGCCAGGGCCTGTACCTCCACATGCGGTACAGGTCCAGCGGCATACAGAGGAAGATGAGCAGGTCTGATACGGCCATGCTACACAGGTACAGGTTGGTGGTAGTGCGCATGTCCCGGTACTTACTGACCACTAAAATGGTCATGACATTCCCGGCCACCCCGACCAGAAACAGCAGCGTGCAGGCGACGGTGATGACCGTGAGGAGAGGGATCGAGTAGTAATTGAGAGGAGGGAGGCCAAGGTCAGCGTTCCTTGTGGCGTTGTGGGTCTCCTCCCAGCTGCAGTTAAGGGAGAGGCACTCCGAGAGATTGGGCCAAGGGGGCATGCTGTCGGTTATTCACCCCGGGTCTGGGACTCATGAAGCCCCTTGGCGCTTCCCTTTTCTCCCATCATCAGTATGTGAGTTGCGGGGGTAATGGCAAAGGTCGGCAGCTGTGCGTAAAAACAGATCATTGCGCGCTGTTGCAAACAATCTTGTGTAACCGCTGTTCACAGTGAAGGTGAAACAAGTCACTATTCTGAGCGGACAAAGTCCGTCTGAGATCCTCCAGGGGACAGAGAGTCCTCTCCAAACACAAACATGAGGCTATTTTAGGTCGATCCAAATGATCCACTTCACCTCTGAAGTGGTCCAACACTGTTTGGTGCTGAATGTACTTGTTCAAAAGAGGAGTGGGCGTGTTAGTCACAAAACAAATGACACGCTGGATGTTTGTAAGCTAAACATCGCCAAGCGAAATTGGTGCGGGGGTGTATTCCAATCAAAACAGATGCAGCAGGAAAACACAGCACAAACAATCTAGAATATATTTTTGAAATGTCTAACTTAAAGACAAGTTATCTCCCGCATCCTTTCTGTCTGTGAGCCACCAGCAGATGAGTCCGTTGGGAAAATAAAACATGAGAATCTCTCATGCGCCAAAGAGTCCAAAAGAGTTCCCATCACCGGCTGCGCGTCAGACACAAACACAACAGTGGATCGGTTGACGAGTTGCACCGGGCAGCATGTGAGAGTGAGTCAGAGGCAGGGTCGTAATGATGCGGCAGCAGCGGTGAACATCTGTCCTGGGAAAGGCACCGGAGCTCAAACTCAAACACACACAAACGGATAAACAACAACCAGAGTGAAAATAAATACTGTATGACGGAACGGAGACAGTTTTATAAAAGTCACAAGCACCACGAAGGAACGACGCAATGTCAACAAAATCATGCAAACAGGACTTCAAAAAATGTAAGTAGAATAAAGTGGTTGAGAATGACAAAGAAATTCACCCGGGCTTTCCAAATCTGCTCCTCTAGTTGTGGTGCATATCCATTATGTGGATCCTGACTCCCAGTGCGCAAAACGTCATATACAGGTGAAGTGGGGCTGCTCAAGGGAGGGTGGTGTGGGGGTCTACAGCGAGTCCAGTGCTGCAACGCCACCTACGGGTGCGTTTAGGGCAGTGATGGCAATACTGAGCAGTTTCAGAAAATGTGTTCACCACCAAGTCTTTCAGAGAGCATATAGGGAAAGAAGAGCGACCTTTCAGAAACTCTTCCAAATGTCCTTGAGTAAGACTCCAAATAACCACCTGCTCCAGACGTGGGGCTGATCCTGCCAGGGGGTGAGTAAAAAGGATATTTCCAAAAGGGGTCAATTTAGTCATCATCATGAAAATGATTATATCTGGCTTTGGCTCCTTAAAATTATCCACATATTGAAATGATTTTTTAAGTAACGGTAACGGTTTAGAAAGTACAGCTTTTGCCTGGTGGGATATCAAATCGTCGAGGCTTAATGTCTCAGAACTGCACTCTGCCCAGAAAGAATCATATAATACCACGGTCACAAAGAACCTAATTGCATTATAGTCAATCTGAAGCCCAGATTTAATCCAAGGCTCTGCACAATGAGAACAGGGGCCGTAATGCGGCAGAGTGAGTATAAACCATTTGCAACATGTGTCACATCCCACCTGCTGTAGAGTTTATTGCTGGGTTAGACACATAAAGTACATTGTGTGCACAGTATATGGAGAATATTTATGTTTCAGCCAGATTAAAACTGTTGCATACTGCAGAGTCACCTCAGTAACTCCTTATAGTCAGAGTGCAGTCTCTTTAATTTGGTTTTTACATGCTTTCATTTTAAGAATGAAGCATTACACATTTCTATTGCATAATGATGTTTATATGGTAACGTAAGATGTCAAAAAAGTCTCAGTTTTGACTGAATGTAGTGAACATTACTGCGTTTTGGCTTTGAAGGGCGTTGGCCAGGAGGAACACATTATTGTCATTGGTTGAATTCCTGTTATCTCCACAAAGTCAACTTTGACAGAGTTATACAGTAAGATTAACAAACACTGTATGTTATTTTCACTTGGCCGAATGACAGCTTTCTTGGAGGCAAACGGCCAAATTCAACTTAAAAAGTGTGAATCTCATCACAATTAGAATAGAAATATATTTCTATTTTTACTGCACTGATGTGATCCTCAAGCTTCAAATATTGTTATCTCGCTGCCCTTTGCGCTGTGTTTACCACTAGATACCATTATGTTTATGACCACTGAATCATGATGTGTGAGAGAGAGAGAAAGAGAGCGAGAGATGAATAAATAGAGAGCGAGAGAGATTCTAATGCTCGAAAGAAGAACACGTTGTGTCTTTCACAGCCTCTTTGAGACCTTTTCATCACATCTGGTATGTATCTGTGGTTATATGATGTGTATGTGTGTATCCTGGCTGTGTTGTTTGTGTTTGTGTTTGTGCATGTTAGTGTGTATTTGGGTGATGGGCCTCTTTTGATTTCCAGCTGATATTAGCCCTAACAAGAAGCTGAAACCACTACTATTTACACATATAAAAAGCCAAAATTGGACTGTTTCTGGGACAACAGGAGGTAATAACAGCTGAACACTGAAATATCACGGCTGTATTTTAGTGTCTGAACTGTGTGTTAGGTATATGAAACAGAGGTCTCCCATAGTGTTTGATCTTTTTTATAATTTTATTGCTCTGTATTATGTACATACAATACTTTTACCACTTTACTGTTTCAGTCCTATTTCTCTGTGGTTCATGTGCATGTGGTTCTGGAGTGTGTCTGTTAAATAGTAAGTATTGGAGTGTGGTTTTGGCTGTCATTTAGGCTTAACTGTGCTTCCAGGGTGTGGTAGCAGAGTACAGGGTAAAGTCCCTGTCATAAGGATATACATACACACATTTGACAGCTATGTCTGCAAGTGTGCTTTCGGTCTGTGAGGGGGCGCAGTGTATCCCTGCATCCACAAGATGGAGGAAGAGATCTCTGTTGATTTTGTACTTGAACTGTGAACGTGTGTTTGTGTGTGGCTGCCAGACTAATGAATGGTTTTGTACTACAGGTGTAATTTGAAGGTATTTAGACACACAGCTAAATCAAATTCTCATTCTCTCTTGCTGTTATTGTTCTTTCTTTTTCTTTTCTTTTCAATGAAGCAATATGTTTTGTTTTGTTTTAAATCTTACAAGCATAATCGTTATGTTTAAGTGTTTAATTGACTTAAACAGACTCAACACACACACACATGCAAAGGTGCAGGCAGTCAGACATATTCATAAATACACAGGCATGGACAGACAGATACACATATTATGACAGACAGATATATAAACATAAAGCCAGTGAAACAAACATAGTAACATACACACACAATGTGGACAGAACAAGAGACAAACAGAGAGAGAAGTGAGTGTAAAATTATGAGATAATGGGCAGGACCGGTGTCAGTATCGTCTCCCCAGAGGACTCCTCCTACTTCACCAGAAGTCCAGAACAGTGTTTTATCCAATGAGAAAAGCCTGTGGGAGGAACCCTGTGTCTGTGATTGGTCTAGAGTTTCAGAGACCCCTCCCTTCGTGAGGAGTTGAAGAGAGTTCACTGTTAGTTTTTTTCTCAGCCACACTTACTGAGTTACAGAAGAGAAGGAGCTCAGACTTGCTGTCTGCTGCTGCAGTGCAGTTCTTTGTGGAGAGCGTGAGTCTCAGTATTGCCGTCCATTCAGTGAAGTCAAGTGGATTGATCACTAACCAACATGTGGGCTGCACGTCCACAAAAAGAGCAGGTTGGTAATGTCTCCCTCTCCCTCTCTATTTGTCTCTGTGTCTGCTCTGTTCTATTTGCGTCCATGGGCTGAGGGGAGATATGCGTCTCTGTGACAGTCCTTGGGTTTGGGTTGTCAGTGGGATCATGTAGAAGAATTTACAGTATGTTTGAGTCTGCCATTATACTTGCTGCTCCTGTATGTTTGCATTAGGTAGAAACAAAGTGTGTGTGTGTGTGGGGGGGGGGGGTTTATTTAACATGACATGGTGTAGCTGTGTCTGTTCATCTTTGTTCATCAAGATGTGTGTTTGTGTGAAGATCTTTGCCTCGGTGGGCGTGTGGTCCTTCAGTTGAGGGTGTTTACGTTTCGTTAATGAAATACTGCAACAAGTAGTGTGTTACCTCTTGTGTAAGACTGCACAGGTGTGTGTGTGCTGGCCTGCTGCCCCTCTTCTTACACCCTGCTGTGAAAGTTAGTTGCTACAGCTGGAATGTCATGGGAAGACTGGAGATATTTTGCTTCCCTTTCTCCGCTGCTCGCTCATACCAACCCCTCCCCTTCTCCTCTCTTCTTCTGTTGTCTATGCAGCGGATACACTTGATACTGACCTCTGGCATTCAGCAGTCTTCCTTTTGCATGGCCTCAATGCTTTTCTGTTGTGGTGCCAGCACACACACACACACACACACAGTAAACTGTATTACTGTTATTCCTGCCTCAGGCTTAAAGTGTGTGCATGTGTGTTTAACTGTATCGACCCGTTCCATGTGGTGCTATCCTGCGCAGTTTGTCATACATAACAATCATAAATCTGGACAGTGGGAGAAGTCGAAGGATTTTTGCTCACAAGGACCTACTCTTTAGTTAAAGACACAACTTTATGTAACAAGAGTTTTACCTCATTGCTGTTAGTGTTCTTCTTCTCAGGAAGGATTTCAAATATGTTTAGTGTGGCAGGCAGATTTAGTGCTGTGAATGTATTCCAGATGTGGACTACAGTCTCATATGCTCCTGCCATGTGGTGAACCCCTGTCGAAAACCCACAAACTCTGTTTTGAGTTTCTAACCACATTCTCAAAAATGATAATTTGTGGATAATTTAGACATTACTTTTAGAATTGTACAACAGACATTGTTTTCCCAAATCCTTAACAGGAACAGACTTTCTCAATGATACGTCTATAGATAACAGGTTTAAACCTAATTGCAGCAGACAGCAAAGCTGAAGACAAACGACAAAGCTCTCCTGCACAGACTGTAGAGGATAGAAGATGTCCATGAGATGCAAAAATGGAAGTGATTTATTTACATGGTGAAAACTGTCGCTGTGCCATTTGGCGCTCAGACCATCATTAGCACCTTGTTTTGCCAGTGCATCTAAACTCTCTCTCTATTTTAATCAGAATAGGTTATTTCTGGCCTGTATACAAGCCTGATTCATGTCCTGCGTTGTGAATTCTCAGATATTGAGGTCCAGGACAGCCAGGTGAAAGTATTTTCTCACAAACTGTAAAGGGTTGGTTCACCCAATTCCCCAAATCATGTTTTACCCCTTATAATTAGTGGAATTAGTGGCCATGCAGATAATTTTTGTTTGATTTGCAGAGGTTCAGAAATTTTTGCCTGTGACCCCAAATCAATGAAGGAAAATGGAATTTCATTAGTGGTCACATGATTAAAAAATTACATCAACATCTTTTTCCAGAAACAATGTTCTCATTACTCCATAATAATACAACAGTTTTCATATGGACTATTTTTGTGTTGTAAAGTAGCTCTGGTGAAACCTCTTCACAGTCTGGCCTGTGGATTAACTGGTACATTGTTTCTGCAAAGACATGTGACTGTTGAATTTTTAAGAAGCTGTTGGCATCACAAACGAAATTCCATTCACCTCCATTATATTGGGGAGACGGCAGAAATCTCAGGGACAGGTAACACCTCGGCAAATAAAACCATTTCATTTAATTTGGGTGAACTGACCCTTTCAGGCAAGAGCGTGAATATCCTCTACACTTTCTGTCCTGCTACTGTAATCATGTTGAGTCAGAGTCACTTTAATGGTCAATGCACAAGTAATAGTTTGGTAATTTCCTGGCTCTAAGTTGGCTGCCTTGGTTGGGCTGAGTCAGGCTTGGCTGAAAGAGAGAGAGAGGGAGCGAGAGAGAGAGAGCAGTTCCATCCCTCCTTCAGTACAATGATGCCTTGTGTTACCGCCAGCAGAACGCCACTCTGGCGATGATGACGACGACTGCGCCCTCTCTTTTTCTGGCATTTACTGTATGTCTTGCTTTCTCTGCCTCTCTGACCATCCCTGTCCCCCCTATCCATGGTGTGAAGGATTAGATAATAGGCAGCTTTAGTGTGGGCAGAGAAAGAGAGGTGTCACAGACCTCTCTTGTTGCTTCTCTCTCCCTTCCTCCCTCCATCTTCTCTCTCTCTTTCTCTCTCTCTCTCTCTCTCTCTCTCTCTATCTCTCTCTATCTCTCTTAGTACCATCTGCACCATGAGCAGCTTGGCACCACACAATCTGTAAATGCCAAGCTAGGTTTACTTTATCTTTATTGTATGTGCGGGTGTGTGCATCCGTGAGCGTGAGTGGTAGTCTTATTACGCAAATATGGTGTTTACATGTATATATGTTTTCTTTAAAATGAGTTAAATTACTCACAGTACTTTGTAAATGTCAAATATGTTGTCACACATCCAGGAACAGATGATGCAAGTTATCTATTTTTCCTAACACTCTGTAATCAGTGACAGCACCTCTGCTGATATTGACATAGATGTTCAGCACGCCTTGAGTGTTCTTTCCAATAATTTGACACTTTCCAAACACATATTGCAAGCCAACCCAGTGCAGAGGGACATAAATTGGAGTATCGGCTGCCATCTAAAACAGGCAGTCGTGCAGAGTTCAGTTTATGACTTGTACATACTATTCTGGATAACACTTTTTGGATTAAAGAAGTAGTGCAGTCTGGCTCAAAGGTTTCTCATGTTTCTGAGAAAGATCAGCCCCCTTTTTTTTTATCAAAGTATAACATTTATAGTATTTAGGGCTGTGTGATATAGTCGAAATCGTTTACACATTATATACACATATATTCCGATATCTTTTCTTTTTTAACGCAATATGGCAAATGTATCCAAATTAACACAATTACAAATGACAGTTATTTGTGTTGCACTGCTGTGCAATGACATAGACCAAACTCTTTAAAAGTGTCTAACACAATGACAAAGGTTATTAACGTTTTATTTCATTTTGCTCAGAATCATTCATTCAGACAACAGAAGGCTGCAGAATGATAAAATGATAAGATCTGATCACACAATGAATTTGCTGAAATGAAAAAAAAAAAAAGAGTAAATACCCAACCCTACATATATTGTGGTCTGGCCTGTTGGATTTCTCTCAATGTGAATTTTGAATGTCTGCATGGTAACTTTATGGTATCTGTGCTAGAAATATTCACAATGTCCTTTTTTGACCATGGGAAATAAGAAAAAGAGTGTTTACAATTTACAATCACAATGTTACCAATAGCTTTTTTCTGCCAGTTATATTATTATATCCCCAAACATTTTGTTCATGAAAAGGAAAAAGAGGGTAAGAAGATGGCATACAAAGAATGAGAGCAGGCTATAGAGTATTGGTCTCATGTCTGAATTCCCCTTAAAAGAGAAAATATTCTATGTGCTGTCCACCTTAGACCCCTCTAACACCAGGAAGCCCTACAGCAGCAGAGGAAAATCATTTGGACATATTAGAAAATATAAACGTTCTTCACGCAGCTCTGGGTGAGGACAATACCACTGTTTCTCTGTTCAAGGCATTTAGGATTTGGTTAAGGCCTCATGCAGTGAGTGCAACTCAACTCGCAGCAGTAGCCACAGCATGGCAAGTTCCCACCTTTCCAACTAGATCAGGCCACTCACACATCACCATCATTTCTGTTCATCACTGTTTCTTCAAGCAATCTGAAAAAGCAATCATCATTCCCATGAAATGCTAAAACCTCCAAATCCCCTGTGTATCTAGGGGTAAAGGAAATATTTGAATCAACTTTTAGTTGTAAGAGTGATATTAGTACTTCAGAAAAGACAAGACGACAGTATGTATGATCAGTGTGTGGACCAATGGCAGTGCCTTCCCACACGGATCACAAAGGTTTGGCAGTGAATCAGCTTTTTGGCTGCAAGACACGCAACTTCCTGACTAAACTTAATTTGGGACAACAACAGCTAAGCAACTGATAGAGGATGCAGATTTGTTTCTGTCCGTGGATACAGCCATGGGGACCTCGTCTTTGATCCCATGTGTCCCTGTACACTGCTACAGGAACAGCTACTAACAAGAGAAAAACGTAATCTAGAGTATGTCTCATCTTCTTTTATTTTAAAACCAGGAGGAAATGTTTTATGTTACAATCTCAGGAGGGCAGTTGGAACAAAAGAAGGGACTGTAGTAAATGCAACATGGCCGCCCCTGTTGAACAAAAACAAACACACCTTGCCCTACTTGCTTCTTCCTCCAGCTATGAATGGGTTTAAGACATTAATGAATGAATGCATTTTGAATACAGTATTGATTGTGGATTAACCTGGTGTAACCCACAGTAATTATTAAACTTTCAGTACCACTTTCTAATAAGCTCCCATTTATAAGTTGTAACACATTACTTATTATCATCATCAATCATTAACTAATGATTTATAGATATGTTATATTAAGTAGAACAAATTTTGGGTTGCCAGGTTGCAGAGTCGTGAATAGTCAAGTCTTTCTAATAAACCATCAACTCTGCAGTTATAACTGGGTCACAGGTTTCTCACTTTCTAATAGGTCAACAGCAAAAGTTAGCAAGTCATCTGTAATTAATGTTAAGAAGCTAATAATACAGTTTTTTTAAGCCTTAAGTTGTTAAAGGAATAGTTTGACATTTTGAGAAATATTCTGGTAGAAACTCAGAAGATTGATACCACTCTCATGTTTGTCCGTTGAATATGAAGCTACACCCAGCAGCCAGTTAGCTTAGCTTAGCACAAAGACTGGATACAGGTGGAAAAAGCTAGCCTGGCTCTGAACAAAACAATTTGCCATTTTACAGAGGATTATATACTACTATACTACTATTTCTTGGCTGGGAGCAGTGTCTCAGCTGGTTGCCTGGAAACTGCTTAGGGTCAAGGAATAGTTGGGCACCTAACACTAACTGTAAAATGGCAAATTTTGTTTTTTACACTTTGGATTTTGAATGGATTAAACAAACAACGCATGACATGTTAATAATGAACTTTACAGGTGCTGGTAGGCCGATTTTGTTGCTGTTGGTCACAACAAGGCTATTTGTTTGCAAACAGACATAAAAGTGGTTTTAATCTTCTCATCTAACTCTTGGCAACAAAGCAAATAAGCACATTTCCAGTATTTTCAAAGCTTTTTTTCTGTCTTGGTGCTAAGCTAAGCTAATTGGCTGCTGACATGAGATTCAGTCAGAGGTCAAACAGCCCATTGGAGCAAAGCCTAAGTAAATGATTTATTAATTATGTTAATAAAAGCCATTGGTTAAACCTTATACACCTTTATTAAGGCTGCCTTATTAGAAAGTGGTACCAAAGTTTCCAAAGTTCTCCACTAGGACAAATTTCTATCCCAAAAGCTTTACTCTAATTTGAGTTAAATATCACATCCCCAGTAATGGATTTGGTCTTATTAGAATTTATGAAGGTCGGTCCCTGCATGAAAAGTGTAGCAATATGTTTTTGATGGCTCTGCGGTGCAGGGTGAGAGACTAAATTTCCCATGTGGCACATGTTGAAAAGACTGACGAGTACCCACTTTGCTTTTATGTTGCCTAATTTTTTTTTTCTCTCTCTCTCTCTCTCTCTCTCTCTCTCTGCCACAGTCTGCCGAACCTCCACAGTTCTTCTCCCACTCAACAGTTTTTCATTTCTTCATCTATGATTTCACAATGCGTTGATTCCAACTAATTGACATTTAAGAGGGTTGCTAGCACACGTAGGGAGAGGCGGACGCTCTAAGCTGCTTCTGTTGATATTTATGTATAAGCAGCTCGCCGGCTGTTAAACTATCACCATGACAACAGGACAGGAAGCAGGAAGTAGGCAGTGTTCCATTTTAATGGAGGAGAGAGATAACGCCTGCAAACTTCTGCTTCTATTGCATTCTCGCCATATCTCTGCTCTCTCGGCAGGTTGCATACTGTAGACACAGATACCACGACCAGTGCTTTTGAACATGCATGTGTTTGACATCTGAGCAAACATTCAAACCAGCGTTCCAGGTCCCTCTGCTGGTAACCTCTGTGTGGGTCAAGCCTGTTGGGGGTCATGGATATTCTTAGAGCAGGGAGATAACTGCACTGTCATGAATACTTCTTCTGGAATCTAAGATTGCATGCACTCCACACAAAAGTTCAACCAATGGGCCCTGTTGAATGTCTACTTAGACCAAAATCATACTCTTTTTTTTAATGATTTTAACAAAATTAACTTTTTGTTTAGAACATTTTGCAATACATTTTGTTGCATACACAAAAGATATTTCTGCGTTAACCTTTGTTGTGTAACCAAGTGCTTAAACTTGGGCACAAAAGGTGTGACAGCCAGGCAGACATTAAAGTGCAGCAAACTCAAACGCCTGTTTAGGTATGTGGGCTCTATTCTATATATACTTTGTAGATGGACTAATTTAGATGTCACACCGTTCTTAGCTGTGTTCAATATCCTTTCCCACACTGTTGTCCGTCTGTACAAAATGTGACTAAGCAAAGGGAGCTCATTAGAGCCAATGCTGACTCAACAATGGACAAACATACTCTGCTTAGGGATGTGAAAACAATGATTTTATAAATAGTCCTAAACAACTTTTTCTTTCTATAGAATGTTGGCAAATGTATTGAAAGATTTTTTTTATAGTGTTTAAGGTTATTGAACTAGTATTGTGTGATGAAGATGGTGGAAAAACATGAAAACAATGCCAAATAGGGAGTAAAATTATTTTGTTCCTAAATTATTGATGCTTATGACCGTGATTTAAAATCAGCAGTCAACCTAATTAATTATAATACTCAGAATCATTATTGATATCTAACATAAGCATCCATATTCAGGAAAAAAATCAGAATGAAAGAATGATTGGTTGGATGAATGAAGAGACTAAATGGTTTCACAGGGACAACAGGAAACACACAGACACGACTGCCGGTGACTCTTCTGACTGTGTGAGCTTGTTGGATCTTGTTCAGTGGAGTGGGAATGTTTACTGTCAAGCTGTTATCTGTTGGTGTACGTGCTCATGTGTTATTCACCCGTCACAGACATTTTTAGCTCCAAACAGAAGAATTTTGCACTTTGCAGGGAAAGAAGTGCAATGTACCTGTTATATTGGTTCAGATTAATGTTAAACTTGGATAGAAATGGGGAATGTTGCATTTAGGCATTATAGGCAGCTTATGTTAAATTAATGTAGTCAGTGGAAAGTCCCTGAAGGAAAACCTCTGAAGTGTCTGGGTGTGATTTCTTTTGCCTCCATTGACTTTAAAGAAACAATTGACTTTGTTCTTTTTCTCTGTGTGTTTGTATGTGTTTGTGTGTGTTCATGACTCTATGGCTGATGAGTCACCAAAACCACCATCCTTTGGTGCTGCTACTCCCTGTTGACCTTAACCTAAGAAGAAAAAAGACACTCTCTCTTAAGACAGTTTGCTGTTTTTCCTTAAACTGGTGACTTAATGGTTCCACACATCAGTTTATCATTGCTAGACTCATTACAATGCTGTTGATTGTTCTGTCTCACCTAACTGCTATCCTTGAAACCTCAGGCCAGATGGGGTGTCTGATTTTATCAGAATGCTGTCAGTTGTTGACATTTGTAATGATGTTCTGCTCATCTTTTCATATTAATGCTTACATTTTGGATCACTGAGAGCTGGGATGTGACAGCATGGGGCATCTGCTCCCTGCTTGTAAACACACACATATCACTTTGCAAAGTCTCAATTTTCTTTTAACTAACAGGCCTTGATAATGTCCTCTGCAACGTTAATTACATCCCAATCAAACAGTATGAGAGACTAGCACTGCTTTATGACATAATTGTTTTACTACTATCTTAAAATACAGTAGACAGCATTTTGGTCAAAAACAATTAAGGGAAAAAAGGAGATTCAACATGATAGAGTACAGAAAAATGATCCACAGTGATGTAGAGCAGTAAGGGAGAGCACAGAATAATCAAAAACTCCAATCATAGTTAAACTCTGCTTTAATGAAATCAAATCTCCTTTCCTTCCTAATCTTTTCTACTTCGTCTAGACTCAGAGGGAGGTTTGTCAATGGGCTCCATGTGTATGGGCTCGTCTTGGATGACTAAGCGTACTGCTTGGTGGTATTTTATGTGGATGGGTATTTTCTGGACGATATCTTGAAAGGTGGAAGATTTAAAATGCAGATTACCATGCAGTTGTAGCTACTGCTGCAGCACTGTTATTCTCCACACCCTGCCTGTATCCTGTTTTAGTAATGCAGGATTTCGCAGATGACTGCTCTTGGGGCTAAAATAAAGTCAGAACAGCGTCATAGCAAGCACATGACGAGCTGTATTTTTCTAACCGGTTTAACAACTTTTAGGCATCATGATAAGTGTTTGTTATACAAAATCAAACCTGTGTTCTCAGCAGGTTGATGCAATAGTGAAACTAAAACTGAGCACAGTTTCTCCATATCCCTTTGTAAACATCTACTAAAACCGTAACCGGCTGTGTGTTAACGTGTGTATATGCTGCAAATATTTACCTATAAGGTGTAGAAATGCAGTATTTTGACTGTATATGCAGTATACTGTATGCATACTGTGTTTAGTCTTTGTGTCATGTACAATCACTAAAACTAGTGTTAATGTAGCATGACTGCACAGTGCATGTCATTTTTAAAACGACTGTGTTCGTGCACGTGATGCCTTTGTCAGGTCTTACTCAGCATGATGTCTTACACAAAAAAATTACATCACCAACATTGTTCTGTCACCAACTCCCACTCCTATGGGTGCAGTCAGTCAAGTCATCCATAGACACAGTATTGGCCATACCACATAAGTTATAAAGTAATATTTGGTAAGGCTGTCATGTTCAAGACTTTTTCAAACCTCTGTAAAAGAAAGAAGCGTGACTGAAGGTTTTGCGAGAGCAGAGACTTAACTGATCAAAATGTATGAGCCTGTGAGAGGAAGATCCAGGTGGAGGAGTGGATTACATTAGATTAGATTGAAACTGTGATTATACCTTGGAGAAACCCAGGAGTGACTGTGGGTGTGTGTGGTTGTGTGTCTGTAACAGCTGTGCACGATGACACGTTCTTAGTCAACTCATACATTTTAAGAAAGATTTAGGAATACTGTGGTTTACGGCAACCTTTCCCCTTTATTTGGAATTATTCTAACTTTTATAGCGTGTGATAATGTAGATTATGTCATTTTCATTCTCTTTTAAAAATAAATTTCACTTGAATTCAGATTTTGAATAATGCTTTGATCATATATTGTCTGATTGTGATTATTTTATATTTTGTGTCCTTTATTTAAGGCTGTTTATATTAAGATGGCATTAAATAGAAAGGTATAGAAAAAATAGTTTTTTTTTTGGTATTGGTACTGAACTCTGGTATCATATTGGCATGGTAAGTGAAAAATGGCACCCAGCCGTTTGTCTAATGACCTCAAAGTCAAAGATAAAGTTCATAACATTGAGCAGCAGCAATGGACTGAATTTTTACTTCTATGAAGAAGTAAAAAATGTTCATCTGCAGTACATGATAAGGCATTAAACGCATGATAACACATGTGATTATAGGATTTGGATTAAGTGGAGGCTAGCAGCTGATTTTCTTTGTCATTCATTTTGTGTGTCAGTAATGAACAATGGAATTCCAGTCAGGCAATCAATTTGTCAGCTACTAGATTTAAGACAGTTAGCTCTCAGGAATGTCTCTGAAGTCACAGACCACAGATGTGATAAGTGACACGTTTAATCCAACAATAATTTCCAAAGTAATGCATCAACACTTCATAGGTGCGGGAGTGGAAAGACGGGTTGCGGCTGGGGCGGGCGGGTGTGCATGACTTTATCATTAGCTGAGTCACTGGACTACTGGATATTTTGATTCACTCATAATGCTACTTAACAACTACAGTGAATGACGTCCCCCTCTGGACAACTTAATATGAGTGCCCAAGATGCTCCCCATATTAGGGAATTTTTAAAACTCCTCAAGCATGGCTGCATCACTGACCTTCCTCAGACTACAGGAATAATAGTCAAAACAAACAATATTTGAATTGCTGCGCCCAGGTCTGATGTGGTATTGGCGAGAACAAAACAGACGTCTGTTTACCAGCTCATTTCTGTCACCTGATGAGTTGACCTTCAGCACTGAACTGCTCAGTTGTGCATACCTACATCATAGTGCTGCTGTGTCTATAGTGGTGGCCACATGTGACCTTGAAACCTGTTACAGCTGTGTCTGCAGTAGGTGTGTCTGTTTTTAAGTTTGTTAAAGAGACTGCATACATGTGGTCCTTCTGGGACCCGGGACTCAGGGTCTTGTGTAAACAGTCATGATCAGCATATGACCACTGGAAGTCAGATGTCACTCACTCGCTGTGGGAGTGTATGTACACTCAGGAAACTGTCATATAGCTTACAACATGGACAAGGACATGCAAACACACACACTCTCAAGTTTCCATTCATTCCATAGCATATGATGTGTTTTTTAATTTGGAAATGATAATCTCTCCTCTCCTCAAGGCTGGCCCTGCTCAAGGGGCTAACTGCTGAGCATGCTGGGTAAGGCTCCGCCGACGACCAGTAGCCTCAATCTGGTGAGCTCTGAAGTTTGTGACACCACAGCGACCCCGGACGCAACCGACAGTATCAAGATGGCCGACCTTGTGGAGAGCCTGGATACCAGAGAGCTGGACATGGGGGAGGGAGAGGAGACCGACTATGAGGGAAGCATAGGTGTGTGTGTGTGTGTGTTTGCATATTTTCTGTCTGATTCAAGTGGTTCTCCCAAGAACAAGATCATGCCTAAAAGAAAAGAACATATAACAATAAACAAAACAAATAACCATGAGTTATACTGTAGGTGCAATCATTTCAAACACAATAAATCTGAAGAATACTTTTGCAAACTATTCAAAAGCCAATTAAAACTGAACAAAGCAGTCATTCCAGTGATACAGTAAACAGTTCAGTTAGTAAGACTGTGCAAAATCCTCAAGAGATTAAACTTCCAGGAAACATATCAGACTATGAACCAGATTCATCGTTCATAAACTAGATTTATATGGCCATATAAGCCCAAAGCAATAGGTTTGTGACTGTCATCTTAGGGTTGTACGCAGGGTCTCTGGGAAATGTAGGAAAATCGAGGGGTAGTAGACCAGCAAAAAAACAGACAACAAAAAACACAAAAGGAAATACTTCAGCTGGTGAGCCTTCAAACTGCTATCTAACAGTGAGTGAGTATGAGGGTGGATGTTTCCTTTACATAATTTAGATCTCACAAACTCTACCGGAGAATAAACAGACACATTTGACCTGAGCACCACAACCTAGCAAAGCACAAAACAACTCCAACAAAGGCCGACTTTTCCGTGATGCAGCCTACTCGCTCCGCAGCAGCCTGAACAACTCCCACATGCACAAACAGAGAAACCACACTAACCACCCGCCTCTCTCTTCCTCCAAGGGGACTCTCGTATCGCATTTTCAGCGGTGTATGCCACAGTGGGCTTTAAGGAGGCCATTGCTAAGGTCTACCTCCCCACTGTGCCCATCACTGCCCGGATCCTGGAGGTGGAGAGATTCACCACCGCACAGGACCGCTTCAACCTGTCGCACCACAGGAGTGTCAACAAGGTACTGCAATATTTCTGGCAATATTTTGCAATTTTCCTTGTACTCCTTACCTTCTGTTTTTTATTTTAGAAATTATAGGGAACTTTTTGCTTATAAAATAACCATTTCTAAAGCAACAAAACTTTTTCTTGCCCTAATGTTTTCCCTAATATATATTAAGCTCACCATCTCTGTCTCAAACGTGCACACTCACTGCTACCCTTCCCCCACTGTGTTGTTTGTGTTGTGTGTGTGTGTGTGTGTAGTCTCTCCCAGCAGTGTTTAGGATTGAATTGAAGCACGGCGAGTTTACCTGGGTGGTTAAGAGGAAGGAGAAACATTTCATGGAGCTGCACAGAGAGCTGAGGACGTATAAGACCTTTATGAGGATACCGCTGCCTTCACGCAGGTTGGTGCCTACACACACACACACACACACACACACACACACACACACACACAGATTTATACACCCACACAGACCTGCACATGTACAAACACTAACAGACACAAGTTTAAATGTTTACACAAATGCACATGCACACTTGTTTTTGTCACATTGCATTCTTTCCCTGGAGACTTACCCCCAGCCGCAACCTAAAACCCTATAATTGAATGGCTTACCTTGTAAACAGATCATGTCCCCTCAGGGTGACTAATACAGGAGTACACACACGCACACACACATAGGTGCATAGACACACTGAGTATGATTAACATATTAACACTTATTCGCTGTCTTGCCAAGAGTTGGATGAGAAGATATACTGCTCTTGCATCCATATGCTGAATATGAAGCTAGAACAAAGGCTCAAAGTTATGAAACTCTGCCGACACGTCTAATTAACACATTATATCTCTCTTGTGTTTGTGAGGAGCTACGTATTGGAATTATTTCTAGGTGACCAGCTGCCACGCACATGCCGCGTTATTACCAGCACAGTTTGTTTGCATCTGATTTCATTTTGCCCCCAAATATTTAAAGAAAAACAAAAGTACTTAATTCAGGCTATTTAAATGATGGCTACAAGACCAACAACAGGATTAACCATCTCGGAATAATACGTTGATACTCACAAGTTGAAATAATGGGAGGTTTTCCTGTTATGCCAATTCTGCCGGCATTGCATGAATCCAGCAACAGTTGCCAGGCAACCAGGATGACCAGGATGTCACTGCGCTCAGAAATGGTTCCAGCACTTAATTCCCCCTAAAACCACAACATGTTAATTTTACTTTTCTTTTTGTGTATGGATTAAACCAACAAGACACAACATGTTGATTAATAAAATGTAGATGTGGAAAACTGGCAAAGCCTGACTGTTTCTCCCTGCTTCTGGTCTTTATGCTAAGCTAAGCTAATCACCTCCTGGCTCTAGCTTCATATAAATTGTCTAGACATAAAAAACGTGGTGTCATCATCATAAAATCATCTAAATCTTGGCAAGCACATGTCCTCAAATGTCAAACTCTATCTTTCGGTATATTAATCTGTTACTTTAATAATTTATTAACATTTTCTTAATGTTCTCCACAGTACAGTTGTACTTTCCCTCCCTTTCTCACTCTCTTTCTCTCTCTGGCAATGTAGGCGACACACTTCACACTTCACACACCACAAAACAAAGGAATGTTGCCCTTGGATTTTAATAGGATTTACTGTACTCCCTACTCCCTCTCTCTCTGTCCCTGTCTGTGTTATTGTGCCTCTAAAAAGTCTCCTTGTTTTCAGTTAAATAAATGTCCATTTTGACACTCTGCATTCCTGGTTGATAGAGTGAGTCAACCTGCAACCGGACAATTTATTCAGGCTTTTAAATGTGCCTGTCTAAACACCCGATGGCAGGAAGGTACATAGGAAATTATGTGTTTTCATTTCAGAGCAGTGGCTGAAACTGGGGTTTTAAGCTTTGGGCGGTAGTTCAACAACAGGACCAGCCTTTGCCTAAAGGTTTGAGCTTTGTCCGTTTTTCCCCTCTCTGTCTCAGCCACACAGTGAGGAGAAGGACAGTGAGGAAGAGCGAGGTGAGGGAGATGCCCTCCCTGCCGAGGGGAGGGGGAGACGAGCTGGTGCGAGATGAGCAGGTCTCCAGCAGGAGGGTATGTCGCAGCACTGCCTGCAGCCTTTTTTGTCTGTTGTCCTGGTTGGGAAATTCAGTCTTGTCATAATTCTTAACTTTATGGCAAGGAGCTCTCCTGGCACTCGCTCGTTGCCATGGCACTTAACTCCTTGCCAGCTCATGTATCCTCTGAAACCCTCTCTTGACTGTGTGTGTATATGTGTGCATGTTAGTGTTTATTTGCCTGGGTTTTGTCATTAAAATACTCACAGTGGCCAAAATATAGTGTATGTGTTTTTACAGAGGCAATTAGAAGACTATTTGAACAAGCTGCTGAGGATGGCCATGTACCGCAAATATCACCATACTGTGAGTAATCCTACTAAGCAACATATAACATAAACTCATAATGACTGCCTGCCAATCCATAATACTTATTGTCTGTGTATCATAAACGTCTCTAGATATGAGACATGTCAGCTAATGTAGTTATCTGAGATGCACTGTAAAAGTAAATATAATTAACTGTTGTTTTTTCAGCATTTTACTAAGCTCTACCCTTATGTTGGAACAGTGTTGACGCTCGTTAATGTGTTTACCCATAGCACGGTGTCTGCTTTATGTTGACACACTTGAGGGATTTAAGCAAATTATTGCTGCTCATTTAAACTACTCTCATGAGAAACAAGACAATGTTTCTTTTTTCTGGAAATGACAAATACAGACCTGTGCTCATTTACTGTATTTTCTATTTAATGTGACAATACATTTACAGGATTTTATATATATATATATATATATATATATATATATATATATATATATATATATATATTACCTTTGCCTATTTTTAACTTTTATTATCAGAGCCATCTTCTATTTGGGCCATTAACATATGTACTCTTTAGTATACTAAACTTTACCTTTACCCTTACTTACTTTACCTTTATGGTGGAATGAGAAAACAGACCAATACTATTTTAGCCCTGACATTGTGCCTGTTGTGTGCTGACATATTAATACTGTGCGTCATTCTGATGCATAACAAGTTAATATATGAGATGACAACACATGATGAGATAAGTTACGATAAGCTGCATTGCCTCCAGCTGGAAGGCATGTGTATGGATGTAACAGCTGCCTGCTCACAGTCACATGTCGATCTGTACAGTATGTATCAAGTGTTTCCACTCTGTCTATACAAGACTCAGTGTGTGAAGCCTCTTTTTGTCTTTTCCTGTCTATTCTCAGATGGAGTTCATTGACATCAGCCAGCTGTCTTTCATTCATGACTTGGGGCCCAAAGGACTGTAAGCATTTTCTCTTCTTTAAATCCCTTTTTCTTCCCATCTGTAAAAACAGTTCTGACTGTCTTGTGTCAGGTGGATGAGCGCTAAACAGTTCACAGCAGACCAGTGAAGCACTTCAGGATGAAAATCCCATGTCAGAGTTGTTCTGAGATACTTTATTTAAGTGTGCTCATTTACAAACTTCCAGTCTTCCAGTTTACTTTTAAACTCTCTTTACATCCTATAGCACAAAATATATTTAACACATTTTTCTTTTACTCTTCCAGGGAAGGGATGATCTATAAGCGCTCAGGTGGACATCGTATCCCTGGCATGAACTGCTGTGGTCACAGCCAGGCCTGCTACCGCTGGTCCAAACGGTGTGTGATTACCTCTGTCCTTGTGTGTTGCACTCTCCGTCTCTCTCTACCTTTGTCCTGCTCTTTCAGTCTTTTTCTTTTTGAGTCTCTTTTATTCTCCCTCCCACTGTTTTAGTTTCCGGTTGCACATACTGTATCCCGATTTTCACGACTGTTTTTTCCTCTTATGATTAAGAAACCAGTTTGAATTTATTTTGCAATAATTTCATGGTAGAAATTGATTAAATACAATGACAATAAAAGATTGATTAAAAAGAGGGATTAGCATTTTTTTTTTAACTTTTTAACTGGCAAACTTGTCTAAAATGTAGGTGTGATGGATGCTGTGTTCAAAAGAAGAAATTCAGACTCAAATCTATCTGGCAGGAAGCTGTCTGAATGTGGGTGTTAAAACACAGTGACCACTCATCTCATATTTAAAAACATAATAATGATAACATCTTAATAAGTGGTAGTTTTGGCTATCATCTTTTTTCATTTTTTTTGTAGTTTGCTAACAAAACCTGAGTAGCATCTTCAAACCAGTTGCATTGGCACACGCTTTCCTCTCTCTTCATCTGTTTGTCTGTTTCTTTCCCGGCCTCTTTATCAGCCAAATTATTATGTGAGCAGTTTTTATTATTATTTTCCAAAGACAACACAAAAAAAATCCCACACGTTTGAAACGCTCGGCCCGTCCACCTACATCTCCATGTTGATTTTCTTCCTACATCCCGGGTCCAGAAATGGTCCACAGCAATCAACAGAGATCCAGAGAACTTTACACGAATCATAATTCCTGATGATGATGATAATGAGGATGATGGTGATGAGGACTGTGTGTGTGTTGTGTAGCTGGCTGGTGGTGAAGGACTCATGCTTGCTGTACATGAAGCCAGACTCAGGGGCCATCTCCTTCGTCCTGCTGGTGGATAAAGAGTTCAGCATCAAGATGGACTCTAAAGACACAGAGACCAAACACGGAGTCCGAGTTGACAGCCTCTCCAGGTTATATTTCTGTGTGTGTGTGTTTAAATGTGCGTGTACGGTTAAACGTTGGAATATTGAAGCAGATCACACCTATTTTGAGTGAAGGCTCACAGTGAATTCTGAGGCAAAACCAGTAAATTCCCCCTAGACTCTCTAATACTGTTTGTTTTTCATCTTAAAAATGTATTTAAAAGAGTAATAATTTCCCTTCAACTGGCCCCATTCAGTTCCTCAAACAATGATTTCCTACAGTAAAAGAAATCGACTTTCAAGAGACTTCCTACACCCCCCAGACAACAGGAGTAAACCTGTTGCATCCATTTGTGGGTTGTTTGTGTAGGTGGAGAGCACTAGAGCAATAGTAGGGATGGAGAATGTTTCTCCCTTCACTAAAGATGTATTGTATTTCATTCAGGTTTGCTGATTCTACAATGTTGAAAACCAGATGTTCAGCATTTATAGTTAATTTTAGATGGCTAAAATATTTTTGCTGTCCAAGTTGTACTGAAAATCTCAACCAGTGTTCCAAAAAATGAATAAAAGATCACCAGTCGGCTCAAAAACCACTGCTTCATTGCTTAAAGCTGTTGTTAACAGTCTGCTGTTTCAGGGTGGATTGTTTTCTTTAGCTCATTTTCATTCCAATACTCTTAATCCAGAGCTTGTTTTGTTTTTAGGAATGATTACCAAGCTCTGTTATCTGTTAAAAGGAAAACACAATGAACAGCAGTGTGTCAAGCTAAAGGCAGAGTTGCCTCATTTTTTGGCACCAATGTGTTTTGGGCCATAGCCAATAAAATGTGTGTGTGTATGTGTGAGCACAGTCATGTGTGTTTACATTGTGTCTGTTTGTTTGTGTGTCACTGCAGGACACTGGTGTTTAAGTGCAGCAGCTACAGACACGCTCGCTGGTGGGGTCAAAGCATCGAGAGCTTCGTGAGGAATCATGGGAAGGCTTTCCTCCGAGATCACCGCTTCGGATCATTTGCACAGGAACAGGAAAACGTCCCGGCCAAATGGTAACTTCACTGGGAGAGAGAGCACAGGAGTGGAGCTGTTACTGATGTTGGTGTGTCTGCAGAAAGACTTACTGCAAAAAAGAACAAAGTAGACAGAGCAGGCTTTTCAACTCAAAAGTAACTAAAATTAAAAATACATTCAGACAATTTAAGAAAAATCATGTTTTTTCATGTTCTCTACAAGACAGCTGCACATTGGAGAGTAAATTAAATACAACTCAAAATACACACATTTTCAGCATTTCTTTTTTTTCTCTGCCTTCCTCTGTTAGCCTTCCACTGGTAACTATGGAAATATATGAGGGTACTGAGCAGTCAACTCTCTCTTTGCCATCTTTCAGGTCTTTTTTTTGCATCCTCTCCCCCTCATCTGGCAGATTCTGTGATATTGAATCATTTGTGTGATAATGTCATTACGATGTCTTTGTACTCAGCACGGAGCCTGAGGGAACAACATGCTGCGGTCTTGTGAGCTAATGGAAAAAGAAAATGTTTAAAGAACAGTTATGTTATGATGACACAGCTATGGGTGTTGCCTGAAGCTGGCAACATTAAGAAAGTTGGGGAAGTGTACAGACAAATGCACTTACAGTGCCCTCATTATGTCTCTATCACCTTTTTTATTTTGGTTTTGTGGCCGGCTGTGACAAAACAGACAGCTCCAAAAAGGCAGAAGTAGTTTAGTGTAATTTACTTTACATGGTTTAAAGTGAAACACTGCATATGCTTGTTTACGTCAATACAAGCACGCGTGACAACGATGTCTGTTTTCACAAGTCAGTCAGAGCAACTGTAATTTTTCTTTTGCAGGTATGTGAATGGAAAGACTTACATGGAGGATGTGGCTGATGCTTTGGAGGAGGCTAAAGAGGAAATCTTTATCACTGACTGGTGGTGAGTTTCAGTGCGTCTTTTGTGTAAACATGCACGATGTCAAAGATTTTAGCTGAGGTGTGTCTGCTGTCAGCACTTACATGTGAGAACCCAGAAATAAACAGTTCACTGGGATATATTTTGTCCTGCTTTAACACTGCAACATCCAGTGCAGCCTCAACTTTCAGCAAACCCGACAGAATAATCATTCTCGAAAATCAAACCAACTGGAAAAAAAACCTTATGTTAGCTGTGCAGTATTGGTTACCACAGTGATCTGCCCTGCTTAAAAGTGAGCCAGCTTTGTGACACCGGAGAGCATGAGTTAAAGGTGTCGTGTGGAGTCTCCTTGTAAACAAACACAAGTTGTGTTTACATTCAGTATTACTCACCAAAACACATTTTGTATATCCTTGAGGTCTAACAAACATGTCGAGTGCATTTCCTACCTCATAATACATTTACAAGCCGATATTTGGTCCTGCATTGTTTACATCCATGTTTACTTGGTAGTGCTCTTCTTCTTTGGCTTTCTGGGTGCATTGCTGCGTATCTTGGAGCATTACCGCCTGCTGCCTGTCAGTGGAGTAGTGTAAAACCTTTGGCTGAACTGTTTATCGCATCGTGTGCATGCATGTAAACAGAAACCCCCACAGGGAATACAGTGGCCTATTTTGGACAAGCTGAAGGTATGTTTTTTGGTAGATTATTTTGGTAAGAGTATGGTGAGGTTGCTGCGTCCCAGTGCCCTAGTGGTCTTCGCAGGTAAATTCTTGCCTGGAACTTTTATTGCATGTCAATCCTCCTTGCTCCCTCTCTGCTTTTGAAACTAACCTTAAAATAGCAGGGTAAGGTTGTGAGATATGTCATATTGCAGAATCATGTGTACATGCACATATCAAGTGTTTACCGCATCAGAATCCTCCATCACACATCTATCTGTTTGTGTACTTTGCACCTGCAATAGTCTGTGACTCTTTCTCAATTGGTTTTGAATTTAAAAAGTTCCAAAGATAGTAATGAGAGAGTAATGCAGTACTGGATTTATGAAGTATGTAGTTTGATGCTGTCAAAATAGTATCATGCACCAGCTGAACATAATATAGAATAGCTGTAATGGCTTATTTCAGTAGTTTGGTAAACACACAGGCCATCATCAGAATGAGCTGACAACTTGACACTCTGATACTCAGTTAGTGCAGTGCATGCTGTTACACATTACATTATGTATTACCCACAAGTCCTGGCTCTCTGGCAGGCAATACAATAGTACTGGCTCTAATTACAGTCTCATCCATATCGTACAGTGTCTGTCTACACTTCTGCCGCACCCTCTTTGTCTCTTTCTGTCAGGAGCCATGTGAACTGATTATGTGACCTGTTAGATAGCCCGAAAGTATGGTTGAGTGCACTTTGTATATTTGCTTGCGTGTCTGTTTGTCTTTCTATATGTGCGTCATTTTCAGGCATGTAATGCAAGTATATAATGAACTTTAGGGTCTATTGTGTTAAAATGAAGAAACTCTACATTTTTCTTTTCAAAACAAAGAAAAACCTTATTTGTCTCATGTAAACACTTGTTGTCGGTTGACAGTCACACCTGTACTCTATAGTTTATTATACCCTGTGGGTACAGTCACCTGTACAGTATTGCAAGGATGCAAATCAAATCTAAATCTAAATAAACGGCTTTGCACAGTAGAGAGACTTTTTCTTGCCTGTATTTAAGTTAAATCTTATCACTGTTCTACCTTTCAGATCTTTAATAGTGTTCTGTGTGGAATTTTCTAATGCGAAATAAACACTGCATTTGGCTCGACACAGTAGACACAGTAATAATATTCTTGATAGTGTGATTTCAAATATAATAGTTTATGGTCCCTCTGAGCCAAATGTTTGGCATGGCTGAAACCCCTGCTTTCCAAGGCAGTAATCACTGAGCTTATAGTCTTAACCAATGAGGTGTCAGCCTGTGTAATGTGAGCCAATGGCATTGTAGATATGTACGCTCAGAATGCCAATGGGAGTGACTCATGAGACTATATCATTGTCATGTCTGTCGTATGTACCGAACAGTTTCTTAAGTAATGATGATGTATTCTTTTTTTTGTTTTGTGATTCTGTTAACACCTGAATGCCTAAAAGAAATCCGTCTGTCCTGGTGTCTGTTTCTGTCTCTTCAGGCTGAGTCCTGAGATCTTCTTGAAGAGACCTGTAGTGGAGGGCAACAGGTGGAGGCTAGACTGCACCCTAAAACGCAAAGCAGTAAGCGGGAATTAGATTGCCAACATTATGAGAGAGAAATGACCCACAGGCACACAAGGATTTCACCATTTCTTTCCTCTCAGTAAAATGCAGTTCATACAATTTTACATTCATTTTTCAATTTACAATTGTTAACATCAAAGTTAACATTTTTAGGCATCCAAGATAAAGTAATTTTTCCACTTCTTCCGTGTGGTTTAGGTTAAGGATTCTTAAACAACTTTCTGAAACTGTGAGCGTGCCCACAGAAAATAATTTACTCACATCTGTAGGCTGAAATAAATCTTTATTATCTAAATTCTGGCATTTCAATCTGATTAAGTGGCATAGCAATAGGGTCTTTTAGGTTGGAAAAACAGTATTTAACACCTTACCCTAATTTTCCTATCCTACATCACTGTCTGCCCTCCTGCTTTTACATTTACATTAATCTTGAAACATGCTTTGTAAGGGTGGTTTCTTCAGTACTTTGACATAAATAAATGTCAAGTATAACTTTTAAGTAATATCATCATTAAAAGTATTTAGTTTGTTTCCACATTAAACAAATGATATATTATTATAAGAATATATTATTTGTACTTAAAGACATTCACATACATATATACTACTGACATATACGTGAATTAAAAGTAAACAAAAACCTGTGCAGAATGAAATGGAGATAAATGTGTTCCTAATATTGTTTTTCCTTTCTGTCTCTCTACAGCAACAGGGAGTGCGCATCTTCGTGATGTTGTATAAGGAGGTGGAGCTCGCCCTGGGCATCAACTCGGGCTACAGCAAGAGGACCCTCATGCACCTTCACCCCAACATCAAGGTAACTGAAGGATTATGGGTGGTGGAAAGGATACAGTATGGTTGTTTTAAATTCATATATTATAATGGCTTCCATTGGTCAGGGTTGTCCATGGTTCTGGCATACTATGGGTCTGCCCTATGGGTAGGATGCTAGCCTGGACGACGTGATATGGAGGTACACGTCAGTGATAAATCCAAATGAAGGGCAGGACCATCACAGTTTTGCACTGGCGACATCACAGGAGCTACCAGAACAAAGTTGTTGAAAACAATGAACTGCCTTAGGGACTCCGGCTCTAGATTTTATCTTAGGGTTTACTCCCGAAGCCTTACCGATAAATGGGTATAGCCACGAGGCAGTGGAGGTTTGAATTTAGTTATTTTATTCAGTATATGTATAGTACATGATGGCACATATGCTTTTGCAATTCCCACATTTTATAGGGTCTATGTGCTGTATGTACTGTAACTGTGAATCCATGTGGGCTATATTTCATGTTTGTTGCTCAGGTGATGCGTCACCCAGACCACGTCTCCTCATCCGTCTATCTGTGGGCGCATCACGAGAAGATTGTTGTCATTGACCAATCAGTGGCCTTCGTTGGCGGGATCGACCTGGCATACGGTCGCTGGGACGACAGAGAGCACCGGCTGACAGATGTCGGCAGTGTCACGCGCTCTGTGGCCCTGGAGCAGGTCAGACACACAAATACACATAAACACACACAACTAATTAAAATGTCTTGTCCACCGTTTGGAGTTATTGGCAATAAATTTGGTGCTAACCTCCTGACAAACAGTTGAAATATGAGAGGAGAGGAAATGGAGAAAACGATTTAACTCACACAGTTGCACTCACACGGTGCCAGCTATTGAATAGGCCTCTTCATTTTAATGACACACATGCAGTACAACCGCACACATTCTCATACACATCTACACAAACAGATGATTCGCTATTGACCTTCCAGTCAATACATTTATTTACTTAGTAGAATATTTACTATAGTAGTAGTAAGATTTGTCTCTGTCAGCAAGGCCTCTGGACGTGATGACAGTTGCTTTGTTGGTTCTTCAGTATGTTAGTATAGTTTCATGGCCCCCAAGAGGATGATTTTGCTGATCACTTGACCACAGTCTAAGGCCTCCAAAATTACCATGAAATTCAACAACTCTCTAGAACAGTTTCAACAAAGTTTCAATATCCTCTGCATTAGTTTTAGCTAGGTATATGGAATAAACTAGCAACTGTGTGGTCATCCCCGCTGTTTTTATGCTCCCAGGCGGGCTCCACCAACACTCCGTCCAGTAAGGGCGTGTCCTCTGTTGACGCCGTCTCCAACAGCAATGGACGAGGGACGCCGCCCAGTGATCCGGTGGACTTGCCCAAGCTGAAGGGAATTGGACGCAATAGGAAGGCTCGCTTCAGTCTGTACAGACACTTGCACAAACACACTCTGCAGCATGCGGACAGTGTCAGCAGTGTCGACAGCGCAGGTGTGTTTATATGAGAAGAAAGCGACAGAGTGTGTGAGAATGAGAGTGAACATGTTGAGACATGAATTGGGTGAATTAGGAGGCACATTGTAAAGAACTTTGCTAATAAAATGCCATATACATGCCCTGTAAATGCAGTCCATGTGTGTGTGTGTGTGTGTGTGTGTGTATGTGTGTATGTGTGTGTGTGTGTGTGTGTGTGTGTGTGTGTGTGTGTGTGTATGTGTGTGTGTGTGTGTGTGTGTGTGTCTGTGTGTGTGTGTGTGTGTGTGTGTGTATGCGTGTGTGTGTGTGTGTGTGTGTGTGTGTGTGTGTGTGTGTAGGGAGTGGTTCAGTGCGAAGCCTAAAGACAGGTGTTGGAGAGTTACAGGGCAACACGCGCTTCTGGCACGGAAAAGACTACTGCAACTTTGTGTACAAGGACTGGATCCAGTTGGAGAAACCTTTTGATGGTACACACACACACACACACACACACACTCACGCACACTATTTCCCCTAAAGCTAGGTCTAAATTTCTTTTTAAGCCCTACTTAATATTAATCTTAGTCTCATGATTTTTCCTGTTATACCAGTTTGATGGAAACAAATAATCATCTGGAAAACTAACATTGAGTGGAACCGAATACCATAAAACACTTATTTGTTCCACTTTTGACCGCGCTGTCCTCCTTCCTCCCATCTTCTCTCCTTCTGCCTGTCCCTTTGCTTTTTTATTCTGTCCTACTGTATCCTCTCGCTGTCTCTCTCTTTTCCTGTCTTCAATGTGCTGCTTCCACTCTGTGCAGACTTCATCGACAGGTACACAACTCCCAGAATGCCTTGGCATGACATTGCCTCGGTGGTTCATGGCAGAGGGGCCCGGGATGTGGCCAGACACTTCATTCAGCGCTGGAACTTCACTAAGGTACTGTACACACACACACACACACACGCACACACACACACACACACTCACTACTGTGTAAATTAACAAATACACACAGGGATGTAGAGCAGAATTAAAACTTAAAGCTTAACTTGTTTAACCAGGATGTCATGAGCTGAAGCTTATTTGTTGGCATTTAACCACCTTTTTAGACTGATAGCTTATCACTTTGACTACTTGATTTTACTATTTCCTATGCATGTATCATAGTTGTAATCACAGCAAGTAGTAGCAAACTAATGTAAAATATAAGAGAGGAAAATCACGATTTGTTGACTTAAAAAAATAAAACAGGACAATAAACACTAACCTGGCGACATCTTAGGAAATGTCTGGCTGGAACAGTGGAAAAAAACACCTTAATCCTCACGCTCATGCTTTCCATGGCATCAGCTTTTTCCTCCCGTTCTTTTCCATTCCTCCTCTGACTCTATATTTACACTCTCTCTGCCCAAATTCTCCGACTGTCTCTCCTATAGATCATGAAGCCAAAGTATCGCTCTCTGTCTTATCCATTCCTGCTGCCCAAGTCTCACTCCACTGCCAATGAGCTCAAATACCAAGTCCCCGACTCCGTCAATGCCAAAGTGCAGGTAAGAGAACTGAACACACCAAGTACCATTTTTACCAAACTGCACTCATAAGGCAACACATTTTGAGGAAACTGTTGTTTTTCCATTCTTTATAATTATACAGAACGAGAAAGTGGGGCAAAGACCAAACCATTCACTAAACCTAAAAAGAACCACTGGTAGAAAATTATAGACATACACACACAGTATAAACTCCCACTTTCCTGCAATGTTTTCCACATCCCGGTCTGCAAGCACTTCTGGAAGAAGATAAAAGAGTGAGCTTGAGTTGAAAAGACTCTCCATGGGCCAAAAAGTTATATAACTACAAAGGTTTGCACTTGCGATTGACACTCAAGGGTTTTTTAGCCGAAAGGAAACTGACCTTTGCGTGAAATGCTTGACTAAAATAAGAAGTGCATGAAGATCCCATCCCATCACAACTCCAACCCCATGTTTTGTTTTTTAAGACAAAGTGTTCTTTTGTTTTCTTTGTGTCGTTCAATAAACCTTATAATAAACTGCGTGTGTCTTTTTCAACTGACACGTCTGTGAACACGATGTGCAACTTCTCCATGTACTTTAACTACCACTAATAATACGCACCAATTCTGAAAGTATGTCTTACAACATTTGGGGTATTTTTTGAAATTACACAGCCTTTGTGTTTGCAGTTAATGCTCTAATACAGTTACAGTTTATAAGGTGGGAAAACATAAGTGTGTATACTGATGTTTGGTGTTTCCTTATAATGACCACTGACAATTATATTCATACATATTATAGTTATTATACACATGCAGTCATACTTGGCTGGAACTGTTGTCGACCCCTTCCTTATATGCTTAGCTCTTATTTATGTATACTTTATTGAACAAGACTAGTCGCACAAATTCATATGGCTACAACTGCCATGAAGTAGGTGCAAGATGCAGCCCTTTTTAGAATTACTGCTATAATAATCCTGTCTGTGTGTACAAGGTGTTGCGGTCTTCTGCAGATTGGTCAGCGGGCATAAAGTACCACGAGGAGTCCATCCATAATGCCTACATCCAGGTCATCGCTAAGAGCAAACACTACATCTACATAGAGGTAAACCAGAGTGAGGCCAGGAGAGGAAAATAAAAGAGAAACACTGCAATATGAAATTGTTATGAGAGCTGAGCTGAATTATTCAGAGGTTTGTTTAATGTCGGTAAGGAAATAGCTCCACTGAGTTTCACTTTGATGTCAGTCATTTTTGTACTTGGTGACTCATTGTGGAGTGAAACGCTTCTCTCCTCTGTAACATTAAGTTGCACGTGGAGAAACAAAGCGTCATAACCATTTTAATTGTCTTTTGTCTGTGTTTGTGTCCATCCTTTCTCTCCTCTCCTATCAGAACCAGTTCTTCATCAGTTGTGCTGACAACAGGACGGTCTACAACAAGATCGGAGACGCCATCATCGAAAGGATCATCAGAGCACACAAGTACTTCCTTTTCCTTTTTCCTTTTACTCCTTTCCTGCTTGACTCTCATCACTACAGTTATTACGTTTAGTCGTAGTTCTGTTACTATTAAAGCTGTTATTGCTATTATTAATCTCAGCTATTATTACAGCTGTAACTACTATTATCAGTCATATTTCCATTATTATTATAATTATAGCTGCTATGGCTACTGCTAGTGCTGCCATACATCTCTGCCTGTCTGTCTGTCTGTGTCTCTACGTCTATCTCTCTCTCTGTCTCTCTCTCTCTGTCTCCCTCTCTCTCTCTCTCTCTCCAACTCAACCGGTCAAAGCAAATGAGTCTGGTTCTGCTCGAGGTTTCTGCCTCTTAAAAGGAAGTTTTTCCTTGCCACTGTCACCAAAGTGCTTGCTCATGATGGGAACTGTTGGGTCTCTGTAATAACATTATAAAGAGTCGGTCTAGACCTGCTCTATTTGTAAAGTGTCATGAGATGACTTTTGTTGTGATTTGGCGCTATATAAATAAAATTGAATTGAATTGAATTAAAATTTTTATTTAAACCACTTGTTTGTTTAAGTAGTACTTGTGATTGTAGGAGGGAGGTTTTATGTAATGCATTATGTATACAAGATCTTCTCACCTCTTCTGCTTCTGCTTGACACCGGTAGTCTGTGTCTTTTATATATCTTTGATGTGTGTTTGCTCACAGGGAGGGTAAGAAGTACCGTGTTTACGTGGTCACCCCTCTGCTTCCTGGCTTTGAGGGAGACATCACCACAGGAGGAGGGAACGCCATTCAGGCCGTCATGCACTTCAACTACAGGTGAACACACTGATGAAGTCGAGAGTTTGATATTGAAAGAGGAAGAGCGAAGGGAAATGAGAAAGCAGATGTGAAAGTGTCATGGGAATTCTATTGTATTTTATTTTCCTTTCAAGTTGATTCAAATCTAGGATGTACGATATTTCTATTTTTGATGAGTTTTAATCCCCTGCGTCCTCAGAACCATGATCAGAGGAGAATACTCCATCATCTCCCAGCTGAAAAAGGAGAGTAAGTACAAGAATAAACTATAACGTTAAATGTTGTGACACCTAATATTAAGGTAATAGTTGGAAAAATGTTAATATTCTCCTCCTAATTTCATCCTTGTGTTTTCCCTCTCCCAGTGGACGACCACTGGATGAACTACATCTCCTTCGCTGGTCTGCGGACTCACGCTGAGCTGGAGGGACGCCTGGTCACGGAGCTCATCTACGTCCACAGCAAGATGCTCATCGCCGACGACAACACTGTCATCATCGGTTAGTCTCTCGTCTGCTTCCATCACCTTCTGTCTCTCTCTTTTTTTCTCATGTTGTTTTCACCAACTACTATTTGAGGCAACTAGCCTCTCTGCCTTGACACCATCAAAATGTGATACATCTAAAAATCTGGATTTATTTCTCTTTCTGTCACCATGTGTGCAGCTAACAAGTGTGCATGAAAGTACTGTTTAAGGAAGCTGTAACATAGCTCTGCTGTGCCCTCTGCTGGCTAATAATGTGCAGCTCACAGTACAACAGTACAACAGCAATCAACAAATCAAGAACAATCACTGTAACTTTTCTCTCTGAATTTGTATTAATTTGTATTTATATGGACTAATATTAATGAGTTAAGTCAAATAAAGGCTTATGATCTGTTTTTTATGACTATATGCGTCATTTCGTCAGTGGCAACCAATTAGATCTGTGAAAGAGCTTAGGCTATAAAACCATAAAGTGATTGTCACTCATAGCATGATTAAGAGGTAATGACACCAGCAATTCGGATGAATGCGGAGATTCAGTTTCCATCCTTTGTTCTGTGTGTTTGTTTCAGGTTCTGCTAACATCAACGACCGGAGCATGCTGGGTAAACGCGACAGCGAGGTGGCGGTGATTGTCGAGGACTCTGAAAAGGTTCCTGCGGTGATGGACGGACAGGAGTATGAAGCTGGACCCTACGCACTTCAGCTCCGCCTCGAATGCTTCAGGTGTGTGTGTGTAAGAAGCACATTATAATCTAGTGGAAACATTATGCAACTGTTAAAGGTTTTGTTTGAATCTAATTGTTTTAATCGGCTGATGTTTTGTTTCATCTGACAGAAACATTTACAGTCAAATGATAATACAAAGGTTTTATTCTAAGTTTTGTTTAAATGTGCTGTATTTCTCTTTCTCCCTCTCTCTGAACAGGACTATACTTGGAGGCCACACTGACACCAGCATTGACCTGTCTGACCCCATCAGCGATCGCTTCTACAAGGAGGTGTGGATGACCACAGCTGGCCGCAACGCCACCATTTATGAGAAGGTATGCATTGATATGATGGTTTTTGGGGAAATTCTGTGTCAAGTCAGTCAGTCAGTCATTTGAGAGAGCAAACTTTAGGATTCAGGCATAAGGTTGAGTGGTGATCTCTCTTTATTCTGGTCTATATAAGCACGCTAGCAGTCCCCGTGGCTATCATGCTCATGACACGATGAAAGAACAATTTGGATCAATGATTTTGGGACATCCCAGACAGACTATTGTCAGACTTAGAGGCTCAACTTTCATCAGTTCATCATCAGCCACAGCTGTACTTACTTTAGCTCAAAGTTTGAGCTCAGTCTAAGAACACCAAAGTAATTGGGATTTGTCCTCAGGGAACCTTGAATATGTGTCCCAAATCGTGGAAGTCCATCCAATAGTTTATGAGATATTTCACTATTAACCATGACGGCCTGGCAAACTGACTACTGCAGCATTGCTGTCCCAAGAAACATCTGGTGGCTGACAACTAGTGCTTCAGTCAAAGACGGCTGTATGTTAGCAGTACATGTGTGTGTGTGTATTTGCTGCAGGTATTTCGTTGCCTTCCTTCGTCCCTGGTGAGGAACATGTCCGAGCTGGAGCAGTACCAATCCAAACCAGGTTTGGCCCAGACTGACCTGACCCGGGCTCAGGAGGAGCTGCGCAAAATCCGAGGCTTCCTGGTCCAGTTTCCTCTGGACTTCCTGTCGGAGCAGAACCTCATGCCCTCTGTTGGAACGAAGGAGGCCATGGTCCCAACTGAGATCTGGACATAAAGGACGTGCCACCACTTACACATCTGAATTGAACTGTTTCTTGAGCATCTTGAGTGCAGTATCTGGATTGTGGTTTCTCGTCAAATGTGTAATATTGGATTTGCCAGAGATGGCCTTTAATCCAGAGATGAGAGGCAGTTTCATGAGTCTCCTCTGGGTTGATGTGACTTCTGGGCATTGACAAATCTCTCAGACCTGTTTCTGCTGAAAAACACTAAACAGTAGTTACAACTTATTAGGGTAAGCACTAAGTTTTGGGATGTAGGAAGAACAAAAACACATCGCACTTGTGGACAACATTCATGACTATATTGTGACTGCATTCAAGCTGTGGAGATGAAAAACAGGCACATGAACTTTGGGTTTTGGGAATCAAACTTAACTCCTGGGAACTTAGACCTTTGGACTGTTGGAAAAGCTCACAAGACAGCAAAGATTTCTAAGGGACCAGCGTGAGGCGGTAGTAAAATCTTTGACAATGACGCTAACAAATGTTCGACTTGAGTCATTTAACTCGAGTTAAAATGATCAGAAAACACACAGAGATGGTGATGCATGTGATTTACTGAGTTTGTGATGTATGCTCGTAAGGTTCATTAGTGCTATGTACGCTGTTTATGAGCTCACAGGTGAGTCGTCGAGCTGCTTTAGACAAGTTTAAAAGTTAATGCAGCTGCGTCTTGAGCATCTTTTCTGTAAAACAAATGCAGTACACGCACATGAGACAATTTTACTGATTCAGCAGTGGTGCATGATTTACTAACTGTGCTCAAATCTTGTTAACATGATTGCTATAATGCATGTACCAATCACATCTTTGAAAAAAACCCTCAGACACATTAAATGTCCTGTCAAATGTGTTTTGTGACAGATAATTATCAGAGGTCTGAACTTTACTGTTGAAATCAAAGTGAACTGTGTTGAGCTGACCCAGTTACAAAAGCTAATTGAACTAAGGGTGAGTAAGACATTATTATGGCCGAGGGTGCGTGATCAAAGGCTACAGTGTGAAATGGTTGTGCCAGCGGCCAACATCAGAGGGTGGATGAGACAATCGGCCCACAAATTCAAAGGAGTCATTTCCTCTTTGCTCAACAGATGGTGCTAGCTCCTTAAAAATGCAGTTTGTGTACAGTTGTTCAGCGGTCCAAGATGGGTCTGTCAGTTCTCCCAGCTATTTCTCTCGGTGTTCTATTAAATGCAGAAATACAGACTTTAAAACAATGTAAACAATGAAAATATAGGCAATATTTTCCATATAGCATGCGACTGATGCCAGAGGCAAGGCCTTCATATGAAGATACAGTTTGAAATTGCTTGTTACGTTTCCAGTTTCCTGGCAGTTCCAGTCGTTTTCTTGATGGAGCTTTTTACTCAGAGGGAAAATAGAATTCTCTCTCAAAGCTTTTATTTTTTATGTAATGTAACACAGCCTGTATCTGTCAAGAGGAAATTAAGCTTTTCTAGGGATTCTTATAGTACTTGACTTGAAGCAGTTGGCGTAATTTGTATATGGGAATGTGTGGGCTTGTTGTTACCTGATTTATTTTCACTTCTAATAATTGTCATGGCATCGCGTTTGAAAACCAACCTCCTCAAAATGTGAAGTTAAAGAACCACTCCCTTTAGAATCCATACGTGTTCAGTCATTTGTCAGATATTTTGTGAGATCCTCGGTTGCCAAGAGCCTTTAATTGTGTTTTGGTGTTTATGTCACGCACCCAACATGTTATCAACTGGCATTTATGGAACTGGAGCAGATGATAATTGCATTTTGTGGGAACTGAAAATGAAGTATTGACTTTTTAAATGGGACCAGAAAGTTGACGAATGTTAATTGAAGTGATAAACATTAAAACTCTTTTGCGTTTTACTTTTGACAATATTGTCTGTATTGTTTACCCTTTGCTGTATTTGTCATTGCATTATTTATGGAATATGAACCATTTAACATTCTTGAAACATTTTTTTTTTTAATGTGCGGCATGGTGGTATGGATGGTTTTGGATTTGTCAACTAAAGCTCTTTGTCTTTATCATAACCATCATGCAGCACTCTTGTCTGTCAACTATCTGAACCCCTTGGCCTCAATTTAGCTGGTCTTGCTTCCACTCTGTTTATGTACAATATCATCTTTGTACAGCTGAAAGTATTCTTAATTTCTGTCTGTTCATTTAATAAAATATAACTCAGAATTTAAATGGCTAACAAATAAAATTATCTTTTGATTTTTTTTTTATATCCCATGGAAATAATGTCAGAAGTGACGTACATTAGTGTCATAGTGATGTGTGATTGGAGCTCCAGTTTGAGGCTGTTACAAGCCAGACAAAAACGTTTTCTGTCCAAATGTTAACAATAATTCTTTGGTTTGTTGCACAACAATGATGTTTCGACACATCAGCAAAATCAAGACTTTTATATTCCATTTTAAGTATCTCAGTGTTGTTAATAATTTAAGCTATATTTCAGATATAATGACACATTAACATTTGTTTTTGATTTGTAAAAATTAGCAAGGAGATGTTACTTTCAGCTGCCATCTTTGTTTAGTTTGAGAAACATCCGTAAATTGAGAACAACTTTATAAAAATGTCTTTATGAAGTTTTCTTAAGAAAATATTTTCATTCTAATTGATGGAAGGTGTGTTATCAAAGACTGGCTTCTTTTTATTTTCAGGAAAACAAGTGTTGCAATGCAAAAGTCAAATACAAAAGCTATGATAAAAGGCACAATTACATCAGCAGTTTAAATGGGAATAGGAAAGACGGCACTGGGGCAGTGTATGTGATAGTATGATATACCCTCTGGTTTTATAAACCAAGGATTAAAGTGTAAAAGTACTGTAATGTATTTTGCTGCTGAGATTGAGACTGTCAGTGCCAATTCTTATGAAAAAGAAAAGGAAGTTTGCTGCAGGTGATTTCACTTTTTCCCAGGGACATTGTCCAACACATAACTGAGAACTGGAAAGTCAAAAAAGAAATTCTGTGTAAAATAAAAAAGCCCACACCTGAGATCTGCCCTGATTGACTAATACCTGTTTGTGTTCACGCATGAGGAAGTCTGTGAGAAAATCTGTCAGTTGACGTGCCTTTGGGAAGCCATGTCTCGCCTGTTGATAATGACTGTGAACTTACAGTATTACAAAACATACTTTTAAGTATGTGTGCCTTTTTGTGTATTATACAAGTGTAGAAAATACATTCACAGGCGCAAGGGATAATGGGTCCCGAAACCCCTTCTACTTATCATTGGCAGAGTAATGATATTTTTAATGATTGCTTCGACTCTTATCAACTGTCATTTCCGCTACAATAATCAGGATAGGAACATTATCTTGTACAGAATAATGTTTAATCTGGCAGGTGGGGAGTGCTTTAAGGACATGCCATTAATTTTACATGTGAAGTTCAGTTTAGCCTTCATAAAGAGTACTCTTCAGACCGTGAGACCAGTTGTATAATGTCTTGTGTGGCTCTGAAGGGAGCTTTCCAAAGTCTGAAAATCTTGGCTTGAACTTGTAACTTTTGATTATTTAACTGGAGGCCTGCATTACAAACTGGGGGTGTGCCATTCTTTTTTTTATCTGTCTCTTATGAGTCACCCAACTTTATGGAAGTGCAATGCCAAATTGCTGAAGTGCCCACTGAGACAAAATGTAATGCCGTTACCCAGGATGGAGGACCTGGCTAATATAATAGTCCTGTAACATCTGATAAACCAGCATTCATTTTGACTGTGTCATTGAGGTGTTGCTTCAGTTGAAATGCTATTTTTGCTCTCATTGTTTGTGTAATTGCTGTACTGGATTGCATGATAATGTAAGGTGTTCAAAAGATGGGGAAGTTTTTTCAGAATAAAATGTATTACATACAGTAATCGTTTTTTTTTTATTGTTTGTATTTGTTTTTGTTTCCTTTTTCAGAAAAAAACAACCATAATAAAAAAGATAGATGATTTTCTCAAAAAAATCAATAAAACAAATACCCTAAACACATCCCTTAAACGTCCCCATGTCTTTGAATATCATACAGGGCGACTTCATACACGTTTAGAAAAAACGCTGCTGATCTTTCGTCTTAGTATTTTATGAGAGTCCTTGGAAAGAAAACAAGTTTGGGAGTCCCTACTGCCTCACTAAACCCCGCCCAGGACCAGGCGTGGTTTGCTGAGGCGGCAGGCATTGCGCTCCCCTCCCTCCCTCTCTACATTCACTGGCTGTCACAGCAGCGGCTCCACGACAAGCAGTAATCCACTTTCCGCGGCGCTTCACCTTCCTCGGTACCGTCTACATCCCGCAGTCATGGACCTGGAGGTGCAGATGTACCCGGTGCTCTTGCTTCCCATCCTCCCCGAGTGTGCGCTCTAGCTGTGCGCTCCCGGCCCGAGGCACGTCCCGCTGCTGACCATAAGGAGACTGTTAGTATTTTGTCGGACGCTGAGACATCACCGTGCAGGAGAGAGAGGGGACAGCAGAGACTGAGCAGCAGAGAGGACCACACAGTCGTGACAGCAGAGGCCGTTTCAGGATAACCGAGAGCGGCTTTTTGTGTCCTCCATCATGGCGAGTGACTCTCCAGCTCGGAGTCTGGACGAAATCGACCTGTCCGCTTTGAGGGTAAGATGGTGTGACATTTGGCGTTTTTCAAAATACTGCTTCATCTGAGAGAAACTGGTGTGTGTGTGTGTGTGTGTGTGTGTGTGTGTGTGTGTGTGTGTGCGTGTCGTGTGTGCGCGCGCTTCTCCTCCTCTTGCACCTGACAGCGCTCCCTGAATAGCAACCGACAGGAGAGCCGAGGAGGCTGCGAGAGGCGGATGTGTGGGAGACGGGCAGCCAGGCCGCCACAATGTGTCAAATTATAGATCAAATTATATATAGACATTAACTCACGTGACAGCTGCCTCGCGCATCTGAAGCCTTATTTTCATCCAAGTTAGTAAGAGGAAGGCTGATGGTGTGTGTGATGCTGAGTTCTGCTGACCTGGATAAGGTCTTTTTTCACTGGGCCAGTCTATTATAGGCCCATCAGCCTTGATTCAGACAGCAGTGGAATTTAACCTATTTCTCCCACACACTGCTGATTCTCTTGGCCTGTGTGTTTAGAGAGCGAGACAGAAACTGTTCCTTCCTTTCAGGCCCAAATTGTTATTTCTCCAGAATTCTTACCTCTTAATGGTCGAACTACTTTTCCCCTCTTGTTGTTTTTGCAGTTATTTACTCTCTGTGTGTTGGTGTGTGCGCCAGCCTACCTGTAGTCACTGTGGCCCACTCTCCATCAAAGCTGAAGCTTTGCATGCTGCAATAGCCAGTTCTTTTGTTCATCCGGTGTGTGCTGCAAACCACAACACACTCACACACAGACAGACAGACATACACACAAACAGCCTCCTGCGCTTGTGTTAATGCGTGGATACCCATGTTTTCGCCTGACTGGGCATGGTGTGCGTGTTATTCTGAGTCTGTGTGTGTGTATTTCTAATGTGTGGGTGTCTGCCGGGCTGATAGTCAGCTGTAAGGGATGCTGCACATGAGAAAAGGGCTTCAGCTTAAGACCTGTTTGCTCTGAGAAAGGAAACCATATCACACACACAATGCAGTTGCTGTCTGCCTGTATTTACCTGTTTCCCTGTCTGCTTGATTGTGCCCTCATGTCCATTTTTATACCCTTTATTGTCTGTCTTTGCCTGTCTCTTTCTCTCTGTTCATGTCTTTGTGCTTGTCTCTGTATTTCTGCTTCAGTCACAACTGCTCATCCTGTTCCTCCTTTTTATTTCCTTCAATTTTATCGCCCGTTCCTTTTTCCAGCATGTTGTTTGTCTGACTGACTGAATGCACCTCCCTGTCTATCTGCCAGCCGCTCTGTCTCTTAGCATTATCTCTCTCTGCCCACCTCCCTGCCCTGCCTGCATAAAGAGTAATGTTCGCAGGGGAGGTGAATGAAAGTGTCGACAACAAAACACTGCTTTTGAGGTTCACGCCTACATATGTGGCGTGTTTTTTCGCCAGTGGGGAGAGCAGAATTGGAGGTAGAATGGAAAAGAGGACATGAAAGAAGAAGGGGAGGAGAGGGAGAATGGGACAGACAGAGGGGAGATGAGGAAGAGGAGGGAAGTGTTTGTGCATTGGGAGTCAGCCCATGCATGTCCTGTTCTTTCAGAGGCGTGATGTCAAGCGCATGTCTCTCACTGTGACTCAGATGCAGCTACAAGGGCACATGCACACATTCCAATGCTCACATTTGTTTTTTACAATGCATGGTGATGTATTTGAAGGTACTATGTGAATTTATGTGAGCGCTCTCATCAATAGTGTTCGTTTGACACCTCTTTTATTCATGTGTTTATTCACGTTTCTATGTGCACACTCATAGCTTATATGAAGAGAAAGATCCTGAAGGTTTCTTTGGCTAGGGAAGTAAGTATTTCTCAAATATGACATCTCAAAGAACCTTATGGTTTGTTAGACTTTCTTAAACCCCTGAGACCTACTGATGGGTCAGTCATTTCACACTTTTGCCGTGCAGTTAAGCTTTGTGTAAACCCAAACATTATTAAGGCATTGTTTTTTTAAGATCCCGAAGATATTTCCATTTGATGAAATTGTGCAGCTTCAATCAAGAGTTGGAACAAGCCAAAGCAAAAAAGAACAGGTGATTGTTCCAACTAAAGCTAGAAAGCTAAAGCTAGGAAACAGGTAAATGGGGTAAAGCATTCTTTGGCAGTGCGTACAGCTCTTCTAAAGAAGTGTCATTGTTCTCTCCCTCCTTTGCAAACGTGTATGTCAAATTCTAAGAAACTAAAATCGCAAGATAAATCTGTGTTACCAAAGAAGTCTAATCCTTCAACACGTCCGCACATAACCTATAATCTAGTTACAGCATCACACTCTTTGTCTCTTCATATCTTTCCACAGAAGTGTGTGTGTGTGTGTGTACCTTTCCACCTTTCCACTTCTGTGTACCTTTCCACAGAAGTGGACACACACACACACACACACACACACACACACACTCACACACACACTATCTCAGATGAGTGTACAGTCAACCACTGGACTGGCTAGACAGGAAGTAGGTCAGCTGGCTCTGGCGAGGTGGTGGTGGGGTGATTATAATACTGACATGGGTGGTGGTGATGGGGGGTTGTGTTTTGTATGTGTGTGTGTGTGTGTATAGGGCGTATAGGGGGGTTCAGGGGGCAGAGCTTGCTCTTGCACTCTTAGGCGCACCGACCATCGCACACACACACACACACACACACACACACACACTGATACAAAGAGACAGACAGAACCGAGTGGGAAGTAGAATGGAGAGAGAGAAGTGGCTTTTCATGTTTGCTGCCTCTGCACTTTTCCCTTTTTCTCTCTGTCTTTCTCTTTCACTCCCTTTTCTCATGCCTCGTCTGCTCTCTGCGACATTTGCTGGTGTCGCAACATCAACCCTGGCAGCACCTGTGTAGATGCCGCATGTTTCACTCGAGTGGGAAAGGCCAGTGTTAGAGGCAGACAGAGAGATGTCGCCGCTGTTTCCTGGCTAGGGGTGACTCACAGTGATTCCAAAAGACCAGATGAGGTCGGAAACGCTGCGGTTTGTCATACAGACAGTGGTTTTTATGTAAAGTGATACACACACGTGCCAGACACGCAGGTCAGAGGCATCAGAGGCACGGGTTCATCCAGTCAGCTGACGAGAGCAACAGATGGTAAACCAGCAGGAAGTATAGCCACAGCCACACACACACACACACACACACACACACACACACTGCCAATACACAAATGTGCTGTGCAGGGCCTCAGGTGTGAGATCTGAGATGAAAGAGAGAGCAGGTGAGGATGAAGGGACAGCGACACGGTCAAAGAAAGACGCAGAGGGGGAGAGCCGGATGGACGGATTCGGGGAGAGAAACAGGGCGTGTGAAGATGAATGCAGCTCAGAGCAACTTAGAGGGACAATGTGAGACAGAGGGAGCAGAGAGAGGAGAAGAAAGCCACGGAGGCTGGGCTTGGGCTAAAAGGTGGAGATGTGACCAGTGACTAAAGTAGTCCAAAGCAAAGACCCCTCTCCAGATCTTCTCCCTCCCTCCCTCCCTCTCCATCCCTGTTGCCCAGTAAGGCCACATTCCTCGGCCCCTCACCATGGACGCCATAGTAACGGGGCCACAGCAGTGCCCAAGGCTTACACAGAGCTTATTCATGAATAGTCTATATACTGTATGGCAGTCTGTCGCTGAGAAATGCCCCTCTCCCTCCCACCCTCCTTTCCACTCTGCCTGCCTGCTTCTAGTTGACCTATTTTTTCCCCCCCAAGTCACTGCATCAAGTCTTTAATTCTCTGTTACACTTACACAAGCACCAAAATGTAGAAGTTGGCTCTGTATACATAAAAATATCAAGTTCTCTTATTTGAGTCTGCTAAATTAAATCAGTATCCGCTGACATTTTTATACAAGTGTCCTTTCTGGTAAAAAGAAATAGTGATTTAGCCAACAATATACCAAGTCCAGATTGAGTACAGGTTTTCCTGGGGAAATTGTCTCATTCATAGGAAGTGATCTGATGAAGTTTATGTTTCCAGCAAAAACACCAGTGGTTTAGTGTTTTTGACCAGTCAAAGAAAACTGAATTCAAGGGAAAAAAATGTCACTCTTTGATTTCCAAATGATTTCTTGGAAGAGTGCAGAGCATAAACAACACAGCAATCAGCAAAGATGACGCCAAAACATAAGAAATAAACAGAAGTTGTGGTCGTCTAGATTATAGACTAATGCGTGTTTCAGCATGCTTTAAAGAGATTTAAGGATACATTAAAACATTTTCTAACTCACAGTGTCTTCCCTTTTCTTTATAACTCACAAAGTACACACACACTTGATCATGTGCATGTAAACAAGTCCATAGTAGGAGCCAAATCCCTCCGTTGTGTCTGACTCACATGGTGCGGGGCAGGAAGGCAGCAAAGATGGATTGAAATGACAGAGGGAGAGAGTGGCGGGCAGAAATTGAGAAGAAAAGATGAATGATGAGGGGGACGAAGGGATGGACGGAGAGATGACAGGAAAAGGTGTGAGATGACAAGTTGGCAGAGACGGATGGAAGGCGAGAGGCGAGAGAGCGGATGGGTTCATTAGCATCGCAGAACAAACTCAGCAGCACGTATCATCTTCGGTGGGGCTGTAAATCTGTGATTAAGAGTTGACTCCTGTTAATGTGCTGTACATGTCTGGGTGAGATGTACTGGGAATTAGGCTACCACAGAATCTCCTTGTAAAAGCAAGCAGTGGTGAGCCATGTTGTTAACTGTAAGTAGTTTTATAAAAGGCAGACCCGGCCCCAGCATGACTCCTATCATCCTCTTAGGGTCTCTAATTCAATCCACTTCACTTCTCTGTAATTCACTTTCTATAGACACTAACTGCACTCACCTGGCTGCTGTCTAGTGCACAGAAACATATATTTCAGATACACAGTAGGCCTGTATGATGTAGAGAGGGACCAGCCAGTATTTCCAAATACTTTTTACCGCCCATACTCACATAATTGCCCATTCAAGACAATTCATGTAGAGCAAAAGTACCATAACCCTCCAAAAATATGCAGAATCAACTCTTAAAGCAGCATTAATTGATTTTTTGTGGCTACCTGGGGGCAGCAGAGCAAGCTTTAAACACAACATCGACATACTGTCAGCGCATACATATTAAATGTATATTCTATATCCTGTATGCAAACAGGTAGCCTATTTACATATCCACCAGGCGCAGAGCAGCATTAGCATTCATTTGGAGTCTTGTTTTTAGCCACCTGAGGAATGTAAGTCCAATATTCACGCTCAGTTTAGCTTTGTTTCGCTGTCCACTAACATGTGAGGGAAACGTCTGGCTTTTTAGCTGCTAAATGCTCCACTGTGTTGCCATGCGAATACAATTGTTGGTGTTTTTACCTTGCGAAATGTGTTCCCACAAGTACTGTCTCTATCTGTCTAACATTTGTTATTGTTAAAGAGTGTGTTTGTGGTGTGGCTGAGTGACGCATGTAGATAGAAATGTTTGGTCTCATGCCAAGGCTTCTGTGATTAATAAATGTCATTTTCCTGCTAATAAAGATCTGAAGTATTGTTGATCAGGAGATGAGTCACACTTCCGATAACAATGTTGACCCACAAATGCTTACTTATAACTTCTCAGCAGTTGTGGTGCAGTGTGTTAAGGACATTTTGACCTGAAATGCTTATGTATGCATTAGGGTGAATTGCGTCCCTTATGACCTTTGAATATGGTTTTGCTGATGGATGGATTTTAATGCAACTCATTTATTCTGGTTTTACAGTTAAGGTTAGAGTCAGGACTAGCCTTTGGTAAGGTAAGAGTTAAGGTTAGGAATGTTGTGGAGAGGATTAAGGTTAGGTTGAGGAATGAAAGAATGAATGCAGTCCGTAAAAGTCCTCACACATGTTGGAAAGTGGCTTTCACTAGAGATGCAGCCCTGCACTCTAAAACCCATTATTTCTAATGGCCTTTGCTGCTCATGGACCAATATCCCCTGTTCAAAGAAAAGAGTGGATCCAGCGCTCCATCCATCTCAGTGGCCTTGTGCCCAAAGTTAATCCTACTTCATCCTACTTCGGCATAAAACCATTCCATGTCAAGAGGAAATGGCAAAAGTATAAGCAAAAGAAATAGGAAAATGATTTGGACCAAAACAGAATTTTTATCTGTGGATGTACGAGGATGACAGTAGAAAAGCTCTCTTCTTGTAGCACGTTTTACCAGGTGTGTGTAAAAAAAATAAATGGAAATTAGCCATCTATGACCAATGAATGTCATGCTGTCAGTGTTGCACTGAATGCTAGCAAGATAACATTGCTCTTCTGACTTCTAGATAAGGGGGGGTGAGTGAGGTTAAGCCAACCGTGTCCCACTTTTGATAAACATATCGTCGCTGTTGTGTGAAAGCTTTGCGTCAAACTTTTTGAAAATGTTCTCATAGAAATTGAAAGAAGTCATGCTCCTTTGTGGGTTTTGAATACCTCAGATGTCTGGCCTGCTATGAGATAATCAAAACAAAAACTGGTGGATCAACTAAGAAAAGCTGCACCGTCTGCATGATGTGTGTTTTTTACATCACATCTCATATGGTTGAACCTCGTTCTTACTTCTCTCAGCACTTTTATGTACAAGTTATATTTAATGTGTTACTGTTATTCCGCAGCTTCTTGCAGACACACACACACACACACACACACACACACACACACACACACCGTGATTCATCAGCCACCAGTGAGGTCATGTGGCAGTCATGTGACGCTGACAAACGTTCAGAAGGAACACTAAATGAGAAAAGGGGAAGGGGACAAAATTGCTCCAGTCATTGTGAACTCTAAACCAGACGTGCACGCATGTACACACACATGCAGATGCACTGACAAAGCCCTGTGCATGCTGAGAGCTCATTCTGCAAGTGGCCTATAAAATATGAATGATATCGTGCTATATTTTTATCAGCGAGCCTAAGGACATGTATGAAATGGAGCAGCAAAAATGCTCTGTTTCTCTAGCCACAGCACTCATTCTGTATGCCTACATCATGTGTCTTCCAGCGCTTGTGGTGACTACATGCATTTACAGCGTGTGTGCATGGATTTTTTTTTTGTTATTATCTGAATGTTTCTGTTGTGTAAAAGCAGAAAGAGAAAGGGAGTGCATCCTCAGATGTGTCTCGGGAGTTGCTGTCAGAACTTTGTATGCAGCTCCGAGAGTTAATTCACACACCTGCCAAACACAAACACACACTTGGAGAGAGAAAAAGGAACTGAGGAAAAATCTACCTGCATAAGCTGAAGGCCTGATAACAAAGGCAAAAAGTCACACTGCTTGCAGAATGTTGCTGTCTGCACTCTTGAAAGAGGCTTGCAGTCTCTCTATGACTCTTTTTCACACACACACACACACACACACGCGTTTAGTTAGACACACACTTCATTTTGTGCCCACTCATACTCGTTAGAACATTTGTACACTAGCCGTTGTGTAGGAGTGTGCTTTTGGCACAGTGTGTGTGTGTGTGTGTGTGGTTATGAGAGTGTGAGAGAGCGAGACAGCGTGAGGATGTACTTGAGACGGAGTGTGAGAGAATGAGTTTGTGTGTGTGTGTTTGTATGCGAGGGAAAGTGCATGTGTGTGTGTCTGCTGCACACAACAGAGAAAGAAGGGTGAAAAGGAAGGAGAGAGCAAGAAGAAAAGCAAAAAGCCCTGTCTTCAGAAACCGCTGACAGGTTGACAGGTCTGCTGAGACCCGCAGAAACAAACATATAGAGACAGAGCGAGGGAGACGGAGAGAAACTGGGGAAAGAGAGGGAGGGAAAACTAGAAAGAGAACACAAGAAAGAGAGAAAGTAAACCTTTACAAAGACATAGTTTTAAACTATCTGCAGACACCTTGAGCATGTGCACAATACAAAATGCACTTGTAAAGTGTTCTTACTTCATTTGGCCATAATCCTGTGTCATTTCCTTCTCCATGTACTGTAACAGCACACATCTGTGTGTTATGCCAGCAAAGTTAGCTGAAAGTTCCACTGAAAATGCACAGACATGGCATGAAACTGAAGTGCAGAAAGTGAGAGAGAGAAAGCAACAAAGACACTGATGAAAAAAAAAAAAGAGGACAGACCGTGAATGAAAGACGCAGGAGCGAAGAGAGAGACGGGATGGAAATAGAGTGCATGTGTGGCTGTTTCAGAACGGAAATAAAAAGATGCTTTATTGAGAGGGGAATTGTCTGTGAAAAGTGGGTATCGTGTAATATCGTCTGTTCTCCAGCTTTGCATGAGTCCCAGTGCAGATCTATACAATACTGCAGTTTATTCTGGTGAATCAGCAACAAAATAAGCCTCTAGCTTTACCCCCAGAAGAAGATCTCATTTTTAAACATCTTCTTTGGCTCGTCCCTAGATGATATTGTGGAGCCATTTTCGAAAAGGAAATAGAGGATGAAAAATGACAGAAATTACTTTGGATAAAATATTGGTGTATTTTTAGCTGGCCCTGTAGAATTGGCCACAAGTTCAAGGTAATCCACATTACAAGCAGTTTATAGTAAGAATTATTAGATTATTATAGAAAGTTATTAGATTCTTTACAGTGTTGGATTGCTGATAATGCACATTAATAGACCTTGTGAATATGGAGTAAATGAAGGCTCAACATGAACTGTGACATCTCCACAGGCACCTCTGGCAGAAAGAATAAGGTACGAAGTTAAGAGAGTTTTATGACACAAAATGAATGATGGTATGTAACATTTACAAAACCTTTTTAATGACAAGAAGGACTCACAGGGAGAAAAGAGACATAACAGAAGCTGGTAAAAGGGCCTTAGTGTTGCTGGGACTCTGTTGGAATGAGAAGAGCGTTGGAAAGGGGGACTTGTCCTGGACTCTGTCAGGAATGAAGGAGAGAAGGAGAGAGAATGTGTAGATAAAAGGGAGAGAGAGACGTAGATGGACTTCGGCTGGTTGGAGAACAGAGGCTGGCGGAGCAGAGAGAGTGTGAAAGAGAGAGAGAAGGAAGGAGAGGGTGAATACCAGCTATTGTTGGAATGCCGTAGCAACACGCGGCAGAGAGGAAGGGGGAGGTGTTTGTGTGTGTGTGTGTGTGTGTGTGTGTGTGTGTGTGCAGGGGTCAGTGGGTTTTATACTCTGTTCGAGTCGCTCCTCGTCTGAGATGCGTCGAGTTCTGTGTTGGCAACCTGGCGACTGTGGGCTTAAATTATTAGCTAGTCTGGACACAAGCCTAAAACAATCCAGTACTGCATTTCAAACCAATGTATCAACACCCGGAGTGCTCAGTCGGTAGAGTAAGACATCAGCACTGCTTGGGTTAGAGGTTCAGCTCACACCATTGTTAAAAATGCAAGTAGGTGTTGTGATATGGATAACAGGACTAAGAGTCTACAGCTAGCGGGTCTGTGAGCCTGTACTTAGGCATGATGGCGCTTTGAGCTAAACGCTAATGTTAGCATGTTATCATGCTCACAATGACAATTCTAACATGCTGATGTTTAGCAGATAATGTTTACAGTGTTCACTATCAGAGTGTAGCGTGTAGCATTTGTTAATTAGCACTAAACACAAAGTACAGGTGAGGTTGATGTACTGGGGAAGTAATGGAAAAATTGAAATCTTGACCTGATGATGGCGCTAGATGAAACGTTGAGGGATCACCAAATCCTAAGGGGAACATGAATGTCTGTACCAAATTTAACAGCAATCCTTCCAGTAGTAGACATTTTGTCCAAAACTAAAAACGTCACCCTCCTGGTGGCACTGAAGGAAAAGTGAGGAGTCATTAGGATTCATCCTCTGGGGACCGTAAATGTCTTTTTTTTTTAAATTTCTTGGCAATCCATCCAATAGTTGTTGAGATATTTCCATCTGGACCAAAGTGTTGGACTGCCTGACCAACCTACTGACTCTGCTATCCCTAGAGCTACGTCACGAGCGTGGCTAAGAATATAGATATGTCATGCTTTGTCATACATATGATTACTGTCTAAATCGGATTCAACATACATTCTACCTTGTTGAATTGAAAAATGTTAACAATCTGAAATCTTTTTGGCCATTATTTTGAGTTGAATGTATGAATTAAGGCTTCTATTAGTCCTATTCAAAGTAATAATCCCTTTCCTTTGTCTTTCAGGACCCTGCTGGCATCTTTGAGCTGGTTGAGCTGGTGGGAAATGGCACCTATGGGCAGGTGTACAAGGTAAGATATGCAGACTTTGATACACATTAGTCTATCTTTCTGATAGCATGCACCGCTATCTTATCAGCTTTTGTTTATTCTCTCCAAGTAGCCTGTATGGAATAAAGAATAGAAGTGTGCGCTGCGACTGAAGGAAACAGACACGACAGGAGATAAAAGTAGCGCACAAGCTTGAGAGAAATGGAGCGAAGTAAAAGAGACTTAAATGCAGAGAGGAGAAGCAGAAACTGGGGCACTTTAAAGTGCTTTTAGGAGAATTTCCCTTACTCCTTTTTCTACACTTTCCCTCTCCTTCCCTGCTGTTTTGCATTTTTTCTAACCCTCTGCAAGGAGTTTATAATTCTTCCCTTCCTGATTAGGTATTTCAGGGGGAAGTGTTTCTCTGGGACACAGGAAGTGCTTGTGCTCAGTTGGTTTGATGTTGTGACATCACTGGGGTTTGAGGTTTTTGCTGTCAGCTGGACTCAGCTGTTTCCCGCTGTCGTTTAAACACTATCTCACTCTCCCATGTCACTGTCTGAACTTCCTCTGCCCTCCATGACGGCTTGCATCCTTTTCCTGATTCTGCTGCTTTAACCTGCCACGCTGGCAGGATGTGGCACCAGCCTGTGACACTTTGTTTAATCACCTCTAGCTGGAGTAAACATGTGTTTGTTCCAATATGTGACGGTATGGACACGTGAAGGCCCCTGTGAGTGCATGTATTTTGTGTGTGAGAGAGAAAGTGTGTCTAATGGACCAGAGAGTCAAGGTCAGGTGGTGATGGAGAGGAGCTGTTCTTACAGCTGATTGGGCCAGATGAAAGGTCAGGCAGAGGTCGGACATGCTTCTCCACGCTTCTAGAAACAATCTGACATCCTTGTGTGTGTGTGTGTGTGTGTGTGTGAGGGACAGAAGGGGAAAAAACGCAAAAGGAACGGAGAACGGGAGAGTTATGTGTATCCATTTATTGCTGACTCTGCTGTCTTGCTGAAAGTCACGGCTCATTTACTGGCTGACATTCAGCCAGTCTGTTCCTATACCTTACCGAGCCACAGAATGCCTATGGCAACAGCACTGGCCTGTTGGGTCTGTAGCCCACACAGCTGATCCACACTGGTTTGTGATTGGGTGTCACGTAGTGTATAATACTCACTGACGTTGATTCTATTACTGCTGGTGGTTGACAGATTCAAAAATGACATTTCTATTTTCTTGTGCACACCTTTGAAGTTTGGCAATTGAGTTTTAGTGAACTTTTTTAGCCAAAAGTTAATCATAATACCTGTTCGTGCGAAACTATTTATCCTTAAACTACTCTTTAGGTGCTAGATATAATAAACATTTGGCCTTCAATGGTCATTAAAATTGTCCATTGCACACATTAAAAATTTAAATAAAACAGTAGAGCTGAAACATGTCATTTATTAAGGAAAAATACTAAACAGATTGCTGCTTTTCTTTTGTCTTATAGGAAACCCAATTCAAAAATGTCATCTTGAGCTATTTTCTCACGTTATATGGACCAATTGTTTATTTGAGAATTAATCATAAGAAGAATAGTTAGTTGCAGCTCTAATAGAGTTATAAATCTTCACTGCAAAACATGCTAAAAATGCTTTTTCGTGCTTAGTTTCAAATATTGCCCAGTCAGCGCTGTAGAAGTATGTACAGATGTAAAGTGGAAAAGATTGGATTCATACGCACAGATAAGGAGCAAAGTCACTTGAGCAAAAATGCCATCTATTTTAAATTCCTCATGCGGTTGAGGTCCCTCGTCTAGGCAAGCCGCCTGAAGAGGATCAACTTCTTGTGAGCAGGTGAATCTCTGAGTCACTGAGATGATAAATTGACCTTCAGCCAGCGGGTATTAGTAGACTGGAATTGCTCCAGCTCTCTCTGAACCATTTTTAGACACTTGTTATATCAGAAAAATAACACATAAGAATATGGTACTTTATATAGCTTTGGACTGCAGTATCTTCAGCCTGGATCAATGAATACTCGTCAGTGTGCTGCTGCGGACTGAACAGAGGTGGATTTTTTTTTTTTGCTCAGATGTAAAGATTAAAGTCAGGCAGGCTGTAAACATGATTTTACTAGTTTTGATTCCAAACATACATTTCATTTGCTCAGTAACCAGGGGCCAGTTTTGCTGTGATGTATCTGATGATCACAGACTGCGAGCTAACAAGTTGTGCCTCAATATTTTCTTTCACACCAAAAAAACAAAAAACAAAATCGAGAATCACTAGTTAACTCCTCTTCCCTATCTTTTATTTTGTTCCTTGCTGAATTTTATTGTGAAATTTCTACAGATTTATATAACATATCATTGTCATTAGGTAAAATCATTCTAACTGCCAAATTATGTTTTTCATTTCGCTGAAACTGAATTATTAATTTCTGTGGATGGACACATTTAGGCTACCTTTGGGCTTATTGAATCTTTAATAAGCCTGTTGGATGAAGTGAAAAATGCATCAGGTTAAAGCTAAAAACAGCTAAATTTCTTGAGCTTTTGACAGTTTTGAGATTTAGAATTTTATTTAACAGAAATATGATCTGATACTTTTTTCTCAAATCAGGTACTTTGGTATTTTTCCTGCAGCAGAAACGTGACTCTAAAACCAGTCCACCTCATTCTGCTGCAGTAGCTTTTACTCGGTGCACTATGTGTAATGAAGCTAGAGATATGTAGGTTTATGTGTAGCCATGCATGCATCCTTTTGTGTGTGTATATGTGTGTGATAGTAATGGTCAGCACAGTGTTTTATGTTATTGGTGAAAGAGGGCCAGTAATGTGCCACGTAGCTGCAGTTCTGTGTGTCTGGGAGTGGGAGATAACAGGTTTATCAACAATTCCATTACCCCATCTAGTTAAATGATACAGATCTGCTCCACAGTGCTCTTTCCTCTCTCTCTCTCTATCTCTCTCTTTTTCCCCCTCTCACGCACACCCAAAATCTCATCTCAATTAAAAAAAAAAACGTCTTGAAAAGTTGTTCCAGGTTGTTGCTTTTTGTTGCAGTTCCCCTGTCAGCAAAACTAGTTTGGCCAAGAACAGTGATAGACGAGTAGCCGCAGTGAAAAAGATAATTTTAGCCTGACTTTTCCCTCGGTCTCCCTTTCTCATCTTACATCTCCATGGCGCTTCTGTTTCCTCCTCTGTCTATTCATCCCCCTCACTTCTTCATCCCTCGCTTCTGTGCATTGCTCTTATCAATATGTAATCACGTTTTTCTTCTTGTTTTCGCCAGTTTTTTTGGGTTGAAACTTCCCTGGTGAGCTGTACTTAAGGGAGCAGCCTGTGCCTACAGTATGTGTATATATAGCTTCTACTGGCTGCTTTAAAAGGGCCATAAATAGAGAACACGGGTAATGCTGAATAATTAAACACATTCTCTCTCCGTTAGCTCCCCCTCTCTCTCTCGCCAACTGGTGTGACTCTCTTTCTCATCATCTCTCTCTCCATCTTCCTCTGCCCGCTCCCTCATCGGTATTTCCTTCCTTTATCTTGCCACGTCTCTCTCCACCACTCTCATCTCCCCAGCCCTCCCTCCTCCCCCTCCTCACTCTCTCTTCTTATTTTATTTTATCATGCCTCTCTTTCTGTACTGTCTCCCCCTTCTCTCTTTCGTTCTGATGCCTGTGAATATTTGATGGGACTTATGGGAATTGCAGTTCTCCGAATTGAGGAAGCGCTCCTTGCCTTACATTGTGCCACGGCAGGGGGGGCGGGAACGGGGATCATGCTCAGCCCAGCCGTTGGCCAAAATCACTCCCTGACTGACTGACAGAACGACTTATTGACTGACAGGCTTATTGATTGGCTAATTGATTAATCACAGCTCCTCATCATTCCCACGGGAGAAGTCATTTTTCTCTGTGATGGATGCAAGGACAAGTTGAGAGAGCAACTACTCATATCTCAGCCACGAGAACACAAACGCGACGCTGACACACACATGCACAAACACGTGAACCATGACACATTCAGCCCATCATCTCATCGATTGTCTCCTCGGCTTTGGCAGCAACAAAACATTTCCGGGGTTGGTGTGTGTGTGTGTGTGTGTGTGTGTGTGTGTGTGTGTGTGTGTGTGTGTGTGTGTGCTGTTTTCACATTCACATACTTTTCTCTTCATGACTGTGCTGTCACCATGCAGCGAAGGAGCAGGAGGCAACCAATCTTTTTCTCTCTGATGACAGAACACATCCACTCTGCTCCTCCTCAGGCAAAGTGCTCCACACACTCTTTAAATATTCACCAGTCACTCTGAGACACACACACACACACACACACACACACACACACACACACACATACACTCACACAAAGCGACGGTTGGGGACCTGGGCTTTTGTATGCTCATCCACTGTGACAGCGACTCTGTACAAAGTGCTGCTGTGTGGTTTCCATTTACTGCATTGGTGTGTCTGTGTATAAACCAATGCGTGTGAACAAGGGTTTGAAGGAGCGTGTGTATGCCCCCGATAAAAGTCTTCTTCTCATCACGTGGTTTCTTTAAAATTGATGAACAGATGACGCCACAACAAACAAAACAGAGATGTGTGCAGTTACGATCACACGTCATGATAATCTAGTTACCGTGGCAATCGGGGGTCTCGGGATGTAAACAGACGAGATGTAGATTAGGATTATCATTATTATATCTGTATTATATGTATATGCTTCTGTTTTTTATTGACACAGTGCTTGTCTGCTGTGTGTTTCTGCACCTTTCTGTCTTTGCTGCTGTGACTTGTAAATTTCCCCGCTGTGGGATAAATAAAGTCTATCTCATCGTATCTTATCTTAACCAATCACACCTGTGTCTCTCTTTCTCTAACCCTCTATACCTATGTTTCTTTATCGTTTTTACCTGCAGTGTCCCTTCCTGTTTTGCACCCTGGCCCACCTCTCCTCCTCTTCCTCCCTCCTCTGCCCTCTTAAGAACCGAATAAAACTTCAAAGTTGTTTTTTTTTTATCTTCCTTATCTGTTGGAAGTCATGCTGCAAAGGGCTATGGGAGATTTTTCTCTCTGCATGCTCGCCACAGCCACCCCTCGCATGCACACACATATACACACACCTCCGAGAAGCAGCATGAAGTGTGAAAGCCCAGCATAAGAGACTCGGAAAAAGGATGGAAGATAGAGTGACATCATTTATTCCTCTTTGTTTGATGTTCTAAACTCCTCCAGCTAGTGTTTCTCAGCAGGAAAGAAGATCAAACAGCAAGCATATACAGTGTGTATCTCTTTGAAAGTAGTCATTGATTTTGGAGGATGTAGTTTGTGTTGCTCTTGAACTGTATTGCATTATACAGAGAGGTGCTTCTGTTATTTAGCCTACTGTAATTGATATAAATGAAACACCTGTTAGCATGATGTAATACAGCTCAACAGCACCACAAACTACATCCTCCAAAGTGGTCATACAGTTGAATCAACAGCTCTCGAAAACAGTTTCAATGAAAACTTCATGAAGGCAGGATTTATTACAGGACTGTTGTGTTAGGATGGATTAGTTTTAGATAGGTGCACCTAATAAACCATAATAACAATTGTTTTCAGTATCAGTTAATCATTTTTTTTATTAATCAATTCATCTACAGTCTATAACATATCAGAAAGTAGTGAATAATGGCCATCATGAGTTCCCAGAGCCCAAGGTGATGTCTTCAGATTGCCTGTTTTGTCCAATCAACGGTCCAAGGTTATTTATAGCCATAGAAACAATGGAAAGCACAGATCCTCACATTTGAGAAGCTGGAACCAGCTGTCCTAAGAAAACCATGTTTCTCCAAAACATCAAATTTTCATGAGGTAAGAAAAACAACAGGGCTGTTTCCTGCTTTGTGACAATGCATTTTTCAGACAATCCATTGGGTGTTTATATGGTTTATTTAGCTAAAGTAGCGGGAGATATTTATGAATTAATAAATTCATAATCACCACCATTTACTTGAGTTAATTTAGTGAATTAATAATTACTTTTTTTCCAATTTGATTAATTGGATACATGCTAGGGGCCCTAGCATTAGCGTGTCGATGGTCAGCAGATTTTATCAAATAGTGAAATTATTACACATTTTAAAATAAAATAAGGTAATAAAGTAAAACTTTTGTATCATCACTGTTACTTTAGATTCCCCACAATGCAGTAATTAGGGTCTCTAAGTCTCACTGTTGGCAACAGCACCTCGGTGGTACTTCCTGCACGGGGGGAGAACATTACTCATTCTCAGCCTCCCCTTGGAAACGTAGGCGCTAGTTATGCTTGCAGCATCAGTAAATTGCAGTTAGCGTGATAAGGGGCCAACACATGTAAAGGAATACAGAATGTAGTACTATATGGTAGCATTAGTGCTAATGGGGATGCTGCCAGAAGGTCTCAGCTGGGAGTGTCTGCAGGCTGTAGGGAGTGGGATTGGTTTGTGTTTATCTGTGTGTATGATAAGTGGTTCTGTGTGTGTGTTTTCCTGTTGCCATCTACAGTACACGTGGTCCCAGGTGTAGGGTCATTGTTGCAGTTGTTTACAGTTTGGCACCGTGTCATTGCCTCTCTCTATTGCTGTATTTTTGTTGTTTGTCTACACACACACACACACACACACACACGCACACACACACTTCAATCTCTTGAGTCCTTATGAATGAACTGTGAACCGTGACTGAGGTCGATGTTGCTTGTTACCGTGGGAACAGCAGATGTGCTCGTTCCACTCACATGCAGCGACACACGCACACACATGCACACGCTCACACCTGGCAGTGTGTTCATTAGCCTACATCCTCTCTCTGTCTTCCCCAAGGCCACACGCCCCACTTACCCACAATGCACTCCTGCCACCCAGACCAGGGTCAGTTAGCCATGCCTGATGTCAATAACAATCTCTCATTCAGTCACTGTCTGTCTTTCTCACTCTCTCTCTCTCTACTGCATGTTTTCCAGTCAGATCAGCTACTCTTTAATTGATAGTGTGCACTGTAAAAAGCTATTTAGCCAAGGTTTCTTTTTCCCACAGTGTGAATTACTGCCCATCAATAGTTTAGTCAATAAGCTATACCAGCAGTGACTCTCTCTATTATTCTCTATTCCCTCTGTCCTCCGTATTTTTTCACAGCTTTTAGCTCCTCATTTTTGTTGTCCAGCCCTGCCCTCCTTCATCTGAGCGGCTTGTTCTAGTCATCTTTTCTCTCCTTCCCCACACCCTCGCTCAGCTGTTTCTTTCTCTCTCCTCCTCCTTCCCCTCTCTCACCCCCTGTTCGTACAGTAAATCAGCGCGGCTGTTCGTTTGACCTCCAGAGGCGCCGGAGCATGATGCTGATGTGCTGAACCTGCCGCTTTGCCTCCTCGCTGCAACTCTCCTCCTCCCCCTTTGTAGTGTTCTCTCACTCGTGCACACTCTCCGACTCTCTTGCGCATTCATCCTCCAGTTGTGTGTGTGTGTGTGTTTGTGTGCTTGTTCTGCAGATGTTGTAGTGTCAGGGGGAGAGCTTCTTTATTTCTGTCATGGCTCTGAAGACGTTTAGGCCGTTTGATTTGAAATGAGAGATAAGTGGGTGAATGGGCAGGTCAATGGCTAACAGAGTGAATTAGTCAGTGAGTGCATTATTGAGTTAACCTGTGTAAATGAGTTAGTGACTCAATGAGGTAATATGTTTGTGGAAACGCTGTTGTGATAGGATAGAGTTAACAGTTCTAGAGGGGGTCACACAGCTGTTTAGAAGGATTTAAACAACATCAAGCTGAAAGGCAACATTAGTGTACAGTACATCTGTTTATATATGAGTTTGTGTTTCAGTTAATCTGGGTCAGCCTCAAATGCCCACCATAAATAAACTCTGGACACACACACACACACACACACACACACACACACACACACACACACACACACGATGTTCATCCAGTGAGTGGTTATCCTGTTAGGGTTGATTTATTTCTGTCACATCAAAAGATGTTTTATGATGAGGACAAGCTTTTACTGTTTTCTGACCTTGTACATATGCACACGCTCAAACACATGCAAACACACGCCCACAGATCCTCTTTACATATATAACATTAAACTAAATCATATTTCTCGTCATTTGATGATGCACTTACTCAGCTTTGTGTATGCGCCCTGTCTCTTTGTTTTCAAGCACCATCACGCCACCATAGGGAGCGACAGATGTGCTTCCGTTGCTTGTGATCAAATCTGTGTGTATTTGCATTATTTAAGCAGTTTTGTGTGCCTGCATTTTTGATTATTTAGCACCAAATCCTTTTCCCTGACCCCAGATTAGTCTGTTTCCCGTATATTTGTGTGTCCACTGGCTTGTTAATTAGCTTGTTGTATCGTAAGCGAGCAGGTTAATGAGTGGCTATATTTCAGACTGCTGATAGATTATTGTTTCAATAGGCTTTAGCCGATAACACCGGTTCATTCAGAGTGGAATCAACACTCGCAGGCTGTCCGTCGCAAAACTGAGCTGCTCCTTCCTGCAAACTCCCCCCTCTCTCCCGTCAATAAAAGCCCTCTGGACTATTCTACAGATCATTGCTCTCATCTTTCTTCCTCTCATCTTTCTTCTTTCTTTCTTTCATCACCTCCGCCTCTCTTTCTTTACAACCTCCTTCTCCCACAAACTCTCTGCTTGTATATGTTTCCCTCATCTTCACCGGCTCTCATTATATCTTCTCTCCTTTTAAATCTCTTCCTGTCTCAATCTGTCTCTCTCCTCTCTCCCTTTCTCATGTGTGAGTGTGAGAGCAGCCTCGGGGTGCTTCTATATTTCCTGGGCAGTGCAGTTGTAGATTGGAATGGAGGCCTTTGTCACTTTTATTTACTGCCTCACTGATTCCACAACAGCTTGTGCGCGTGCATGTGCGTGCGAACTTCTCTGTGTGTGTTGGTGTGTGCGTGAGCATGTGTGAATGCGGAATGATTGCAGGTGTTTGAACTGCAATGAGGTGTGTCTGGGAGTATTGCCCCCTTATTTCTTTGGGCTCCTTTGAGCAGAACTGTGTTTGTATCGTTTGTTAGCCGAAAGTAGCTTTAATTCTGCATCGCAGCTCCGGTGACTGCTGAGCATGCTGGGATTGTAAACCCTCAGACTAGAACCAGTGGACTACACTTTGGTGTGTGTGATTGTGTGTGACAGCAGTGGACAGTCTCTTGTCTGTCTGACAGAGAGAGACAGAAAGAAAAATGTATAGAGTGAAAGCCCAGGGGCACACCCCATAGCCCACTTTTCCCCTATGATACTGTTACCATGCCGACAGGCACTATGCCAGGGGAGCATTGTATATTTGTGTGTGTGTGTGTGTGTGTGTGTGTGTGTGTGTGTGCGTGGATTACCATGACGGCACAGATTAGGATTATGGTGTGACCCATTTCCTTTTTACAAAGAGTTGGCAACACAATCTGGCAATCTGTTCCTAGTGAGTGTTTGTGTGTGCGTTCATATGCTTTAGCATGTACAGTATCTTTGCTTTTGTCTTCCTGTATCTTTTGCAAGCAAGGGACATATGAAGACTGATGCAGGTGTTGGAACCACAGTTGCAAAATATTGCTGAGTCTTGATTAAACAAATTGATGCAATTGATGATGATACTTTTATGTCACTATCTGGCAAAACATCAGATGTAAAGTTAAAGGCCCATGCTAATGCTAAATCAAATAATATGCTTTCATTTATATTATTGGAGACCAGATATTTCTGTTAAAACGATCATTTGGTGGTTTGTCTTAAAAGGTTCCTATTTTGGCAGCCAACTCTAAAATGTCAGATGTCACAGTGTCCTTGAATACACCAACAGGTAGCAGGGTCTCGACCAGGAAATGATTTAGCAGAGGTTGTAAGCCACCCAGAGACGCATCTCTCATGATCAATTAATTTAGTTAGTAGATGACGGTAAGTAATAGCCACAGATAAATATATGAATAAAGGTGTATTCATTTTTCAGGATGTTGGAGGCGGTCTTCATGTCAGATGAGGTGGCCCACCTCCATTTAAAACCCTGTGGGAAACCCTGTAGTTTTCTAAAATAGTCCTACTTGCAACTGTAGCACCATGATGACAAAAACACAAAAAACTTGGATATGAAACTATAAAAGTCTGTAATGACATTTATAGTTAATGGGCTAAAACATGCAGAACCACCGATGTAGGTGTTTAAATTTCAGTTAATGTAACGGATAGGCTTAAAGTCAAATAGGGATCCATATTTAAATCAGAAAGCTCACTCACTCAGTCATTTTAAAGTAAAATGTGGATGGTTTCCTCTGACCTTGCAGCTTGGCCACACAGCAAGCTCACACTGAGGACAGATGCACTGTGAAATTCAGCTCTCTCACTGAACTAGTCCTCTGCTCATCCCCTCCCTCGTTTCTCAATCACTTCTTCCTCCTCTCTCTCCCTCCCTCCTTTCCTTTTCCCATCTCTTCTTCTAAATAACAACTCTCCCATATCAGGACAATAGTCTCTTATTCCCTGTCTTCTCCCGCTCTTTGTGTGTGTGTGTGTGTGTGTGTGTGTGTGTGTGTGTGTGTGTGTGTGTGTGAGCGTGTACGTTTGTGTATGTACGTTTAGGTGTCGTGCCCACTGTACTCTGGCCAGCCAAGGCTGTTGCTAGGCTACGACAGGAAGTGTCCTGCATAGTAAATGTGTCCGAGGGGGGGGGTCTGTGTAATTGACTTGGCAAGGGCATGAACGTGCACACAAACAAACAAAATTCACACACGCTGTAGAGGCATTTCTTTCTTGCTCACACACACACACACACGCACGCACGCACACACACACACAGAAGCTTTGCGTATCATGATATCCACCGGCAGGTCGTATTAAGGCAGTGGTTGGCAGGTTGGTCTCGCCTAACTGAGGCTGCAAGCTGAGAATGATGAAGAGATCCTTCCCTCTGCAGCCTGTGGCGCTCGTGTGTGTGTGTGTGTGTGTGTTCACCTCAACACTCAGCTCCATAGCAGCCACAAATCGTAAAACAGAATCATTATATACACATGCAACCTCCTCTTCTTCACCCTAAGACATGCACATACTTCCACATCATGCCAAGTCCTCTGCATACCAAGTGCTTAACTGGCGTTTTACTTTCACTTGACAGGTGCAATTAATCATAATTATGTGTTGATGATAATTGCTGGAATAGGTGTACTTTGTCTCAGTTTGACACCTCCCTCATGGGAAGGGGACAGATGAGATGAGATAGCACCGTAATGTTGGACCTAAAAAATTTTTTGCATCTCTACCTTCCATTACAGTATGAGCTTATATAGACAACATAATGAGTGGTTATCTGAATTAGAGCTGGATTACTCTTCCACAGATAGTAACTCAAAAAAACCCAATTAGTGTGTATTAACTTTTGATTGTAGTTTGAGAGTCAATGATTAATCAATTTATAGAGAAAAAATCGTCAATCAAAAGTCTTTTACCTTAAGTTCATTGTTTAAAAGAATGAAACAATAACCATTACACATGCCATTGTCCTTTTAAAATGACAAATTTGCAGCAGATATTTTCAAACTAAATGAGTGTAAAAGATAAAGATAGCATGTTCATATTTTGTTGGATGGAGCCATCAGAAAAAGACCTACTCTCCATTTTGAATCCCCAACAGTAGTTTAGGAAACACTGACCTGCAGGGACGACACAAAGTAATGACTCCACCATGATGTGGCCGCCTGAAGGCTGATTGGAGATCAGTTTGGTATCAGTTTGCTGTCTCCAACACAGCACGGCCATCCAAGCGGAACAAACATAGTCAATTTGGTCTGTTATCGCTCAAACACACCTGGCCTGGCAGCATCACAGCTCCTTGTGGGTGTGTGTGTGTGTGAGTGGCAGATGTTTTGCTATCATATTTGGTCAAAATACCTCTACAGGATTAAGGAGGGGAAAAAATGGTGGATTGGACACACGTGAAGATAATTTCTCACTATAATGACAGTTAGGAGGTATTAGATGAAAGCGTTTATTCAGTATGTGTGTTTGTTTTGCTTTGCGGAGACACTCAGGCCCATGTCAGCGCATTGTGGTTTGCAGAAGGCGCTAGATGCATTAGCAGAGGCAAAGTGGAAGGGTTGCAGGGAGTCCTCGGTTTGTGTCATATTTGCTTGTCGAGCTCAAAGCCGAATGCTGTTTTGTTGGCATTAGCGTTCAGCTCAGTCATGTTCACGCAGGACCCGCTTTTTCACAGGCTGCTGGTTTGAGCTGTGAGGCATGACAGAGAAGGAGACAGAAAATACAAGGGACAGGGAAAAGTAGTGAGACATCTAGAGGGAGGAAGGGAGAAATAATGAGAGGCATATAAAGAGGAGATTGTGAGAAGTTAAGAGGGTTAGATAATGAGAGGGAGAATCAGAGGGATAAGGGAGAGAGAGGCAGAGTGAGAGGGAGCGAGAGAATGCAGATCTAGGTCAGAGAAGCAAAGCAGTCAACAAACGAGTGGAGGAAGGGATGAACAGGCCTGTGAGGCTCAAAGCTCCTCGTTCTGAATGGGATGGATCAGGGAGAGAGTGGGCCATCCTTGCGAGAAAGACAGAGAGGAGGAAGACGACAAAATCATTTCAATATTGTGTGAAATATTTTTTCCTTTGTCGTTCGAAGGGGCTGCAGCAAACATTCATTTTCATTTTTGATTAAGAGAAAAGTTCACAATTTTGGGGAATACGCTCATTTGCTTCCTTGCTGAGAGTTTGATGAGAAGATCAATACCACTCTCATGTCACCAGGCAATAAGCTTATCTTAGCATAGCATAAAAACTGGAAGGAGGGGGAAACAGCTAGCTAGCTAAGCTGAATCTGTCCGAAGTTAAAAGAAATATGGCTACCAAAACCTCTAAAGCTCACTACTACTACACAAACAGAAACGTTAAAACAATCTTTTATGGTTTACCTTGAGTTAGATGCTAGTGTTTCTTAATGAACAACATCCGGCAGAAGAGATTTTCTGGAGTCTCGTTGTCACCATGAGGGTCTTAAGCAGCCACAGAATCTGCAGGAGTGCTGGGCGGACGGATAAACTGTTGTTTGTGTTAATTTTTGAGCTTTACAGGTGCTAGTAGGCCTGTTTTTGAATATTAAAAGCCAGGCTAGCTGTTTCCCTCTGTTTCAAGTCTTTATGCTAAGCTAGGCTAACTGCCTCCTGGCTCGATCTGCATACTTACCACACAGACATGAGAGTGGTATTGTTCTTCTCATCAAACTCTCAGAAAGCAAAATGTCACAACTTCTTAATTTATCAATTATTTTGTTAATCATTGATTGGATTGATTGTTTGGTCTAAAATGTTGGACGGCAGTGAATACCGCCCCAGAGCTTAAGATAACGTCTTCAAATTGCTTTTTTTGTGCGACCAATAGTGCAGAACCAAAATTAATTACATTTGCAATGATATAAAACAGAGAAAAAAAACAAATCCTCACATTTGAGAAGCTGGAATCAGCAAATATTTTAGATAATAGACAATTAACTGACTGATGGTTTTAGCACTAATCAATTTAGCATTTGTCATCCCGAATTGTTTTGACATCATTGTTACACACGTTGACCTCCTGAATGTCTTTGGAAATACTTTCCTAGTTGACATTCATATATCGAGAGCCGCCCCCATCTTTGAATTTGCAAATAAATGAACAGGGAGCGGACAAAGAAAGAGCGAGAGATAAAGATGAACAGACAGTGCTAATTCCTTTCTGTTGCTCCTTTCACACTTGGTCATTTAATAAGGCTGGATGACATTACTGCTCTAGGAGGGAAGGAGTAATGGAGGGAGGGAGGATGTCAGGTGGCTCAGAGTAATGAATCTTTATTCAGCTCTGATGATGTCCATGTTCAATATCTATTTGACACGTTCTCGCTCTCGTAGTCGCTCTCTAACTCCCTCTATCATTCCCTCTTCATGTCTCTGTGTGCACATGTGTGGGTGTTTGCAAGAGTTCTTCTGTCTGTGCGAGTGGTGGCAAAAGAGGGAGATCTTTTTGTATTTTATGTGTGTGTGTCTGTAAGTGTGTGTGTGTGAGTTTCTGATTCATAAGTGGCTGTAATTCCTTTGTTGGTCTCCAACAAAGCCAGTCCTTGTGCTTGTGGAATTGGGGCAGTCTGATCCTAATGACAAATCCCTGTTCAATCTTTCCAGCTCTTCTACTCTCACAGAATCTGGACTGTGTGTGTGTGTGTGTGTGTGTGTGTGTGTGTGTGTGAGAGAGAAAAACAGAGACTGATCACAATGTTCAACCAACCAGTGGTGCTTAATTTGCATTGTGCAGCGCTGGATTGTGACACAATGAATTATCATATTAAAAACCCTAACTTTCTTTTAGCAATGGATCAGCGAGTTTGAAAGTTCTTTTTTTTTTTATTCAAGAGAAGCTGTTTAATGAGAAATTTAACTCAAATCCTTCTCAGTCAGGGACCTGAAGTTAACATATTGCCAGTCATCTTGTGGGAACCCACCAAATGTACAGGTGTAGAGTTTTGTTCCTACTTACAGCTCTGACAACATGATTGCTTCCTCAAATTAAAACAAGTAGCGGTGACTTTTGAAGCATAGTATTAATGCAAGTGAAACAGTTTGTTCACAAAATAATAAGTGAATGTACCTGTAATACATTTTTTTTTTCTTGAATTCATTAAAGCGGTCTTTAATTTGGAATATGACCCCCAGTCTAAACACCAGGAGAACTAATGAGTAACAACATCCTCTTTTGGCACTAACAGAGATGGAGTTCCTTTGTAAAATGTGAGTGTAAAGAAATAAGTAAGCTATTGAGCTGCCTACATTATTTTGCAGTTAATAACTGTATATATTGAATAACCTCCAACTCACAAGCTATTCGTCAAGTAAAGTGAGTTTTGGTGAGTCTGTGGTTACAATTGATCTGTTAAAACGATATGAAAATAGAATGTGAAGCGGTGAAAATGACTAATGACCACAGGCAGGGTGCAGAGACAGTCCTGTTTCTGTAAAATCACTCCTGCAAATGAATTGCAAGGCAATGAAACCACCAACTTTGAGCCATAATATGCTTCTGTTTTTATTGTAGCATTCCTAGCCGCTCATTATCAGAATAGCCCTTCGATTAAAGCCCTCAGGAGGCGCTTTAGAGCCAGACCATTAATGCCATCTGGTTTATAACAATTCCACCAGGAAAACAGTCCTGCCCTTGTTTTGAGTGTGTGTGTGTGTGTGTGTGTGTGTGTGTGTGTGTCCTTGACTATGTGTATATGTATTTGTTTGTTTGTGCCACTGCTGCTAAGCTGTTCTTCTCAGACTGTAACATGCTAATCAGTTGAGTCCAGACAGGTGGAAGTAATAGCCGTCAGTGGTTTTAGCGTCTCTAGCCCTGTTAGCTTCATTAGCTAATCACAGCCACAGATGCTCTGTTGCAAACGGACCACTTGGGCCTCCCATTCGCCCCTCAGCTTCCAATCTCCTGGTTCCTCGCCTCCTGGCTCCCCCAGGCATCTGCCTGGCCTCGATATTACACAACACAGTCAAGTCTGTGGATCGGTATCCGCCTTTGTTTGTTCGTTTCTCCATCTTGTATATCTTAGACACTCTGTTTCACTTATTTGACTGATGCTGCAACTGAAAGTCAAATCACAGTGACATACTGGGGTATCATGTCAAGTAGTCTAATGCGAGTCCTGTCAGGTCCTTGATTTAAAATCTGGTCAGGGACACTATATTTTCTGTTGCTCTCTGCTGTCAACTACTAAAAGCCTCAATCCATAATTTTGTATTCATATTCATTCATTTATTCATTCATTCAAGTTTATTCAGATAACTGAAAGGTTTGACTTAAGATAAAGAAAATCATCACATTTTGTGTGTTTCAGCTGATCATTTTTGAAAATATTTTCCTTCTGACAAACAATGTTCATGTTAACAAACCTTTAAAGTTGGAAAGGTGATGTCACAAACTTTCATTCACCAATCAGGAGTTTTTTGCTTATGTTGCAAGGTCGCTGTCAGACAAATGTGATCAAACCACAAACACGCAGTCCTACAGAAGCAGATTACATGAATTTTTGTCTACACCTTTGAGTGTTGCTTTCAATATTCAATCATGAATACTGAATGTTTTGAAACATTAGCAACTTAGTTGTTGTCTGCTGTTAGTTCTTGTATTTAAAGACCTGTCAGTTTGGGAATAATAGCAGTTAACCAGTCAGTGTTTTGGTGGTGGGGTTACACTTTTGTTCACATTTTGGATTGTGTCCTTTAAAAGGCAAAAATGATATGAAAGTAATCTTTAAAAAGTCAAGGTTACATATTAAATGTGTTGCTTATTCGACTGGATCACCTTTGGGAAGTCATGCTTATTACAGTTTTTTTTTTTAATGCAGTGTTGGCCCGATAGAGAAAGACTAATCTGTTTTTTCCGTTTCTGACTGTCCCTCTCCTTTCCTCCTTTCACCAGGGTCGCCATGTTAAGACAGGGCAGCTGGCAGCCATCAAGGTCATGGATGTCACCGGGGTAAGACACATACATACATGCATGCACTCTCGCTCTCACTCACGCACGTACCCACGCACAGCAAATCATCTCAAGTGATTATACCACCGTCGACCGTGTCATCTAATTATGAGCGATGAGTCAGGGCTGGCGCGCACGCGTGTGTGTGTGTGTGTGTGTGCGTGCACCGACGTGTGCATGTGATGTGGCAAAGAGGAAATGAGGACAGGCCTATTGCCATGGTAATATTAGCTGGAGGTATTAGGACAGCAGTGTGGTCTCAGGCGTGTCTATAAAGCAGGAGGGAATCTCAGCTATATTTAGAGATCCTCTCACCCTACGCCTCCCTGTCAGCACTCAGCTGCCAGCAAAACAATGAAGCACTGCAGGAATGAAGCAACAAAGGAAATGATGAATGAATAGGAGCATGAATGAATGAATAAGGAAATGGACATACGCAGGTGTATGGGCTGGAATGAGTGAGCAAATTACCACGGAACAGTATGAACAATGAATAAACACATAAATGAAACTGGATGTGAATAAATCTGCTTAAATACAATAAAAATAAATGACTGTATTAATTAATGATTGAAAATTAAAAGGGCAAACACAAAATTGCTAATTAAATGAGCCGCTACTGTACAAAATCAGCTTACTAAAACAAGTGTTATTGTTTTCATGGCTGATGAACACTGAATTGAAGTAATCAATGCGTAATTTTCTGACATTGTGCATAATGAAATAGAAATTGCATTTTTAAGTAGCCAACTGCCACCATAACGACTTGTTTCAAACAACTGCTTTTGGCATTGTGGCAGTAACACCCTAAAACGAAAGTAATTAAAAAGTAATGCTGTTATTGTGGGATATTTAAGAGCCCAGCTGTGTGCTTTGCAGTTTTTTAGAATTTAAATGGATTTAAATTGATGCAAATCAACAACTTCATTTCTTTTGCTCTATCAACCATCCTATTAAGATGTTTGAGGTCACAAATAGAGGTCACGATTTAACGCCTGTTGATTTTTCTCCTCTCGTGTGTGTCAGGATGAGGAAGAGGAGATTAAAGCCGAAATTAACATGCTGAAGAAGTACAGTCACCACCGGAACATCGCCACCTACTACGGAGCTTTCGTCAAGAAAAACCCTCCTGGCATAGACGACCAGCTATGGGTACGGCATTATTTGTGTGTGTTCATGCATGTTTTTGTCTGCATTTATGCAACTCTGTGTGTTTGTGTGTATGAAATGGAGTGTGAGAGAAGATGGCTGTGGCCTCTTAGAGAAACACAGAGCAGAACAGAAGTGACTTTCCATTTTTCTCTGTTACATTCATGTGAAAGAAGTGAGTGTGTAGTGTGTTCATGCACGCAGTGGCTGCAGGTTTGTGTGCATTGGAAGACGTATATATACTTAACACGCGTGTGTGTGTGTGTGTGTAAAAGATATAAACTGTATGAATGAGTGTGTGGCTGGCTGGCTGCTGCAATAAATCATGTGTTAACGCAATCTAAGGGAGCTCTCACTTCTCTGATCCTGTAGCATTCATCACACAACAATGGGAGGACACACACAAACATATGCATATGCACACAGCAGCCAGATCTACTGCCTGCATAATTCCCCCTGACTCAACAGCTGCCTGTCTTCCCTGTGTGTGTATGTGGGTGTATATGTGTGTAAGTGAGTGTGCAACATGAGCACGAGCTGTATGTTTGCGTGCTTTGACATGTGTCCCCTTATATCTATGAGTGGGTTTCTTTTTTGTCTTTGCGTGTCTGGGCACACGTGCACGGTCTGGATGAGAGGGGTCGGCTATTACTCGCCAACTTCCTCTCTCCCTGTAATCTAGAGTGATGATGAGGGGAGCTTGAAGCAGAGCCAGAACTGACCAGCTGAACTTTTGCCCGCAAATCTCCACGGATGTAATGCTGGGAGAGGAGAGGAGAGGAGAGGGACACATTGTGTTTGGGTCAAGAGATGGACTCGATTCATCCATGTGATCTCGTGATCCTGTAGAGTCCGTTTATGCAGTCGTTTCTGTGGTCTCTGTGGAGTGTGTGTTTGTAAAGAGTGACTGTAACATGGCTGTCTCTTAATGTGTATTGCTCTCTGTATTATTAATGCTATTACAGTAATGTGATTTCGGGTACTGTGTATTTTCTCTATAATGTGCATCAGGAATGAATGCAAATGCAAATGAATACATCCAAGAGACTGTTGCCGTGACTTTTGGTATTTTGGAGCATGACCGATACTGGATTTTTTTGAGGCCAATAACAATATCAATACTTGGGAATAATATAAATCCAATTACAATATATTGGAGAATATTTTTGTGATAAAGATATTTTACAGTCGAACAATAAAGTTTATTTTCAAATAGAGCTGCACGGAAAATGAAAATGCACTGAAAATGCTTCACTCATATCCACAGTCAGTTTTCCGCTGTAACATATATTGAAATGTAAGCAAAAAAACTATAAATAAAAAAACACAAAACATATTAAACTTGAATTAGGAAAAATGAAAAAATATACATAAAATGCTGCAATTAAAATGTTTTTCCTTTTGCATATCTGCCAAAATTCATGCCAATACTGATGTATCTGTGATAACCTGGTACATAGTATCGATCGGGCTCTAGTACTTTGATAATTTCATTTATTTATCTATTTATTTGATAGGGACAGAGCATGTTAATGAACATCAGTATAATAATACAAGATGCAAACATGCAGGAGTTAGCAAGAATGTTAATTTACATCCATAGTCCCTAGGCAGGTAACAGAAACAAAAACACTGCAAGTGACAATATACAAACACAAATATACAATACACAAGTAGAAAAAGACAAAGTACATTGTGCAACATGTCAAGTCAATGTTGTTAATTAATGTTTGTTGTTTGCCAGATCCTAGACCAGTTTGCTACCTGTTGCAGAACAGTCAATAATCAACCTTGTTTGTGTGTAGCTGGTCATGGAGTTCTGTGGAGCCGGATCAGTGACGGACTTGATCAAGAACACTAAGGGCAACTCTCTGAAAGAGGAGTGGACCGCTTACATCTGCCGAGAGATTCTCAGGGTAAGTGGCCATGTTGCCAAGTCAGATCTTTAACTTCTGTAAAAATCACTGTCGAGTCATTGTTTAAATGTGTCCTCCATGAGTAAGAAATGATTTTATGTGAGTGTTGAAGAAACAGACAGAGATCCTTGGTGGTGTTTTCCTTCTGAAAGCATGAATAAGACTTTGTGAAGCTGTGTGAAGAAAAACAGCTGTGAGATGATTTATAATTGCTGTTCACAAGAAAGCGTCCCGTTCATTTTTCTAAGTAGATCCTCCTCAAGAAAGATCAGACATGATTTACAGAAAATAACATGTGGGACGTCATGGCAAAATATAGCAGTGAAATGATCAGACTAACCTCTGATAAAGGATTACTCCCAATGTACATTTTATTTATTTTCATTTCCGTTAAAATGGTAGTTCTCAGTGTTTTCTGAAAGAATTCCATCAAGAACGGGTTAATGTTCATGTCCTTCCAAACCAAGGGAACAAGGGACATTACAAGTCTGAATCAGAGAATTATCTGCAAAGATAAATAAGTACTCATGTTTTTGTTTCACAATAACTCATTCTCTGCTGTTTTATTCTTTGGTTCCTCAAACTACTTCCTTGTCCTAGCACAGGTACATCATGCTTCAACACAGAGTTTCAACAGAAACAACAACAAAATTCCAATTATTTTATGATCAGGCTCTTAATAATAGCATTGACAGCAAGGATTAAATCGGAAAACATAATAATGACTGAAGTTTTAAGGAGCACAGTTGTTGCTCTCAATGGCCCGCAGGCAAACCTGAGGCAGCGACGAGTCAAAACGATCTCACACACAGCTCAGGACACGGTTCACTTTTAGAGCAATAAAATACACAGACGCAAGAGCTGACTAAACCTGGGAGTCAATGAAAGCTTCTAATTGTATAGCTTCTCTTCACAGTATTCTCAGTTCATTCTAATTTCAATACTTGACACAGACCTGCCCGTTGACAGCAATCTCCAGTTGTTTGTGTTCCATGATGTCTGTGTTTTGAAGTGATGTGAAGCAATGAATTGAATCTTCCAGGGAAATCTCACTTTTTTTTTTGTGCTGAGGGCTACAGCCTCACACAGAGAACAGCAATATCACTGCATCTTGTCAGTTATACGCAGTGCTGCTTTGAACTGCGGCAACAATGACTTCCTTTCATCCACTTTTATTTTCTTTTTTCACCCTTTATCTCTCATCTCATTTCGTCCTCTCTGCTTTCTCTCTTCCTGCTCTGATTTAGTCGTCTCTTGTGTCTTTCTGTGTACTTCTGTCCCTTTACATTTTGTCTCTTATTCCCCTTTGTCCCTCTTTTACTCTGGTTTTCATCTTGTTTTTTACTATTTATGTGTTGTTTTCTGACCTTTTCCCATCTTCCCTCTGTCCCTTTTACAATTTATACTCTCCCTGTTTGTCTGTGTTTTACTTGTTAAAACAAGAGGCTTCAGTAAAATATTATTATTCTTCTTCCTTGATTTTCCTGACAAAACGATGAAAACGTTGCTAGAAATGATGAAAAATGAACTTCAGGTGGTGTGTTTTGCTCCAAGACTGATGTACTGCTGCTATTACGTCTTTTTCTATGACAACTAAAGCTACTAATAGGACTTATGATAGTGCTTCTACTGCTGTTGCTCTTGCAAAAAACCTTTTTCTTTGTAAAGAAGAGGTTTTTTTGTCCACCACTCATGCAAAGGAAGGTCAGAGGTCAAGGTCAGCTGCATGGTAGCAGCTTTTGGAAATGAGCTCTTTAGGTAATAATACTAATCATGACTTGGCTCATTGCTGCAGAGGCGTTCCTTCACTGTGTGTCTCTTTCGCTGTCTGCAGGGTCTGACTCATCTCCATCAGCACAAGGTCATCCACAGAGACATCAAGGGACAGAACGTCCTGCTGACTGAGAACGCAGAGGTCAAACTAGGTCAGTCTGTCATCTAACGCCACTTGCCAAAATGGCTTTAGGATTGTGGGGGGGGGGGGCAGGAGGAGGTATAACATTTCAGATAGCTCAGAGGTGTGTGTGTGTGTGTGTTTGTGTGAGGCTTTTCTTTCTTCTTTTATGCTGAATACCAGCCTACTCATCTCTCTGTAGCTCGGCCACTGTTCATGGTGCAGATTGCTGAAGAACTCTCTCTCTCTCTCTCTCTAAAGCCCAGTGGGGAGGGGATTATAAAGTCTGTGTGTGTGTGTGTTTGTAAATCGGGCAAGCTATTGCAGGTTGGGTAATTCGTTCCTGTTTAGAGTCCATTATGGAATTCAGTGAAGCCCACTGGTATGCTTGTGCATCAACACACACACACAAACAAGTACACTGTGAAAAACAACTGCAAGTAAGGAAACTGCAGACTATAAGAAGTGTTTTGTGTGTTTTGTGTGTGTGTATTTTCCCTGTAGTGGACTTTGGTGTTTCCGCCCAGTTGGACAGAACAGTAGGAAGGAGGAACACGTTTATCGGGACGCCATATTGGATGGCACCAGAGGTTATCGCCTGTGACGAGAACCCTGACGCCACGTATGACTTCAAGGTGCTTCAACAACCTCCCGTCCGCTGAAGATGTCTGTCTGTCTGTTGTTGTTTTGTTTGATCGCCCTGAGTATTTATGCCCTGCGTCTCTGTCATTACAGAGTGATTTATGGTCACTGGGAATCACAGCAATAGAGATGGCTGAAGGAGCACCACGTACGTACCCACACCTCTGCTACACATCATTTCTTAGCGCTACTACATTTGATCACTATAATCAGGAGGCAGATCCTTTTTCAGTCCACGCCAATGCAACTCATCTTTAGCCATAGTGTTAATGAAGGCCAAGGGGCGTCGTCTAATTGCTGGGCTGGTGCCCAAAACCCTTTGGTGATAATACCTGTGTTTCTTCTTTTTTATTTTCTTTCCATTCATTACCTTATTCCTAGAGGTACTACATTACACACAGTAATTATGATGATTCAATAAATAAATAACCAAATGTTAAAGGAGTATACATGCACAGCTGCCCATTTGTGAGGCATTCTAGAAGAAGACAAGACCTAAGTGTGTGTGTGTGTGTGTGTGTGTGTGTGTGTGTGTGTGTGTGTGTGTAAAACTAATAGATTGTTATCAGTATTGACAGCATATATTGATCAGGTGAGGGTAACTCCAGCTGGCTTTGACTATATGCCATGATAATGTTTAGCACAATTAGCCAGAAACATTCACCCTAACTCACCCCTGGTTGGTACCTGATTTCTCTCTTTTTAGCGCTGTGTGACATGCACCCAATGAGAGCCCTCTTTCTCATCCCACGCAACCCCGCCCCCAGACTCAAGTCAAAGAAGTGGTGAGTTTGTATCTTGATAATTGTGTTAGCCGTGCAGATTTGCAGATTTCCTAGATTAGAGCAGGGGGAGTTTTTTAATTTGCTTTTTTTGTTGTGTGCGTGTGGTTTCAGGTCAAAGAAGTTCCAGTCTTTCATAGAGAGCTGTCTGGTGAAGAGCCACGGCCAGAGACCCAGCACAGAGCAGCTCCTCAAACACCCGTTCATCAGAGACCTGCCCAACGAGAGGCAGGTCCGCATCCAGCTGAAGGACCACATCGACCGCACCAAGAAGAAGAGAGGAGAGAGGGGTGAGGAAGAACATGTATCATATGGATTTAAACACAGATGTGCATGGAGATTTACACACACACACACACACACACACCAAAAATGTGCTGTTAGCTCTAACAGTAATGTGACAATTTTATTGTTTTCAGTGACTGTTTCACAATAAAAGCCACCTCATGTTTCGCCATTTAAAAACTTTTAATGTGAAGTAGCAGCAATAGGAAATGCTTGGTATGCAGCAATAACTTAATACAGCATTCATCATTTCCTGTGAACCCATCGTGCGTGTGAAGGCAATTTGAATCCCAGGTGGGAATGGCGGACTCCGCCTCTAACAATGAAAACGAATATATAGACAGGTATTTACAGAATCTCAATATATTGAATAGCTGTTGCTGAAAAACTTCCGACCATAAATAGTATTCAAAACAGGGTTTGATTTCATGAAAATCTTACGGATTATAACTTCAAAGTGCAGCAGGCCCTCAGTGTGTGGCTGAAGTGTTCTCACACGCACACACACACACACATAAGCACTCATTGCTCAAAAAAAAAAACATGGCTGCAAGGATGAGATGTAATGCACTTTCAGATGTACACACAGACGCAAATTCTCGCACAAATGTGCCGTCACAGTCATGGCTCTCAGCAAGGCGGAAAATAAAAGTGACAGACTTCTCTCCACTCCACCACGACACACACACACACACACACAGTCTGAGTGATAGACTGACACTCGCACACAGAACTGCGCCAGTAAGAACCACATTAACCGCTTCAAGAAACAACATACTGCAGGGCGGACGTCGCGATGATGTATAGAAATGTCTTGTCATTGTAGAGACTGTGGCTTTCTCCAGCTGTCACTTTGTCACATTCGGAGGACAGGTCCGTGTCTCAGAAAGAGCCGGGCAACTTCTGCAACCGTTATGCTTTAAACCTGTTTGACTGAAAGAGCTCCGAGCTAATGTTCTCCACCTCGCTACACACAGTAACATTACAATTTACATTCTTATTCAAAGCGGCTAAAAGAAAGTGCCTTGAAGGAGTAAGGATCTGGGAATGCCAAAATCGTGAGCAGTTTAGTAATGAACAAGGGTAGTTCAAGTGAAAAATGAAAAACATAAAGTGGAATGGCTTTGCACTCTGCTGGTTATTACCTTACTCATTTTGGTTTTATTCCTTTCTATTGTTTCTATTCTTTTAAGTTTTTTTCTTCTCTCTCTCTCTCCATCAGATGAGACAGAGTATGAGTACAGTGGCAGTGAAGAGGAGGATGAAGAAAGAGACATGGGTGAACCAAGGTGAGCGTCTTCACAAATGTACAAATATGAGCACAAACCTACACTGTACAACTTTTCCCCCAAACACATTTGACATCTCTTCGTTGACCCAAAATCATCCTGCCTTGTCACTGGTGCATTCCCAGCTCCATCATCAACATCCCTGGAGAGTCGACCCTGAGGCGGGACTTCCTGCGCCTCCAGGTGGCCAATAAGGAGCGCTCAGAAGCGCAGCGGCGGCAGCAGCTGGAGCAACAGCAGAATGAGGAGCACAAGCGCTTACTGTTGGCTGAGAGACAGAAACGCATCGAGGAGCAGAAGGAGCAGAGGAGGCGGCTGGAGGAGGTAAGCGGCAGGAGGTAGAAGAGGAGGCATTAAGCATGACCTTTGACCTTGGTGAATGCATTTATCTACTGCAGCTTATATAAAAAACATACACCAGTATATACATTTTTAACATGGATGGCCCAAATTCACCTTTGGAGATTATACTGGATCTGGCAGTTCAAACTTACAAAATCTTTCTTTCACCAATTGGTAGAGGCTGTAGAAGAGAGGGAGAGCGGTACAGAGACAGACACACACACACAGCCTTTCCCCAGTGTCTGTCTCTTAGTTCCAGAGAGCAGGCTTACAGAAGGAAATCCTTAGCCCATAATCTGTGCGCTCTCTCTAGGTTCCCACCAGGGTTTGCCTCCCAACGCACGGCTAAGCACCATGACTCGACTCAACTAACATGACCCCTCCACTCAGGGCCAAGTGTGTGTCTGCGTGTGTGCAAATGTGTGTTTGTGTAAGTGTGAACGCATATGTTATGTTTATTTGTATCCTGTGTGAGTGTGTTACACTTCCTTTCATTATTAATAGAAGGGTTAGGGTTAAGCCAAGCCTTGTGGAAGGCACGGAATTTAGTTAAAAGACAAAAATAATACAAAAAGAAAGATGATCAAATGAGTTCACACATCAAAGTTTCAGCATTTGTGTGAGAATCTCTGCTGAGACATGATTTCTTAATTTGTGTGAAAACAGACAGCTCACTGTGCGGTGATCCTGAACCTTCTTGTGCTTCTGTTCTCCTGACAGCAGCAGCAGCGAGAGCGAGAGCTGAGGAAACAGCATGAGAGGGAACAGAGGAGGCGCTACGAGGAAATGGAGCAACTCCGTAGAGAGGAGGAGAGGAGGCATGCAGAGAGAGAACAGGTTCATACACTTACTGTAATATTATATTAAAACAAACAGACAGTATGGTGCCGTAGAAATGTGTAACGCGATGACAACTCAAGTCCAAAATGCCTCATTTGCCCTTAAACTTTCTCTTGTTTTCTGTTTCCTTTTTATGGCAACATCTTCCTCCGTCTCCCTGAGTCATTCTGATTTTACTTGTCTCCTTAAATTACCTCAGAGGCGTATTTTCCTAATGTTTTATTTCAGTTTCAGTCACACAGAACTTGGACATTTTTAATACGATGATACATTGTTTTGCTCTGTTCTCATGATCCCATCCCCATTTGTTATTAGGTCACTTTCTGCTTCTCAGCTCCTTAATCTTGCATGCAAAAGACTAAAACACTACCTCCTTCTTTCTCTCTGATCCATTTTTTTGTTAGCCATATTTCAGTCTAACAGCTTCAACTGCTCTAACTCCAACTGCTCCACCTGCTGCTAACTCCAATCACATTTTATTGCAACATCTTAAATGTTGCTAAAAAATAAAACGCCAAAGTATTTTTCTCCATCTGTTGGTTTTAAGCAGATAAACACATGCCTTTAATGGCAAATTACAGATATGGAGGAAAAACTGGGTATAGCAAGAGATTATCACTTTTGGAAAAGTTGTTATTGTTCTTTAGTGTCAGTTGATCCCTGAGGACGGAAATCTAGACATGCCCTTGGCAATATTACGTAGCAATATTTTAAGGCTGGTCTGCCACAACATAGGAGCTCCAATGGGTATGTCACTGATGATAGGTCTAATGGACAGATATTTTATGGTCTTTCAGAATATCCAAAGACACTGAATTATTGTGTAATAAGTTTTTTTTATTATTATTTAATCAACAAATACCTTTCCATATTTATTCATTGCGTACCCTTATACAGAAAAAGCAAAATATTTTAAAGCATGCATAAGAAACTTCTACTTTTTGTTGTCTGCTCATGTATGTAATATGATCAGTCTTTATCTTTCCTGCTTTCTTTTAACAACTCTTTCCCTTGTCCTCTCACTGAACTTACTGCTGTTTTGGTGTGTATTTTTTCTCTGTCCTGGTGCCTCTTCATCGCTCTGTTGCTCTCCTCCCACGCTTTTCAAGTGTTTTGGAAAGATATATTCAGACCTCTTTTTTTTCTCTGTCTCTTTGTCATTTTTCCTTTGTAACACATTACAATTGTTTGAGAACACTGTCTTCTTAGCTTCATCTGTCTTCTGACTCTCATCTTCTCTCCTTATTCACAGCCACCTCAGGAGATTATCTTCTCTATTTCTCTTTCTATCTCTGTCTTTCTTTCTCTCGCTGTCTGTGTTTGGATGTTCAGATTTCCTGATTTTTTTTCTTCTCTCGGTCTATTTCTATCTCTTGTGCCGACGCGCTGCTCAGGAGTATATCCGTAGACAGCTGGAGGAGGAACAGAGGCAGTTAGAGATTCTCCAGCAGCAGCTACTACAGGAACAGGCATTACTGCTGGTAACCATAGCCCTCCCACGTGCTACTACTGCTCCCCATCTGTGCTGTGTGGCCCCCTATCCCCACTGCATGCACCCGAGTGGCAGTTGTACAGAGGAACAGACTGTGAGGGAATCCACAGTCTGAGTCACTCAACCTGTTAGCTACAGATTTGAGGAAAAACATGAAGCTGAAACAATGAATCGTATATCTCTAATGCTTGTGTTGAATTTAGTCACACCACTGATTGCATGTACAGTACCATTAAGTTGGCTGGATCTCAAAGGATTCCCCAGAGCGCGCAGATAAACTGTTTTGTCAGCCCCAATAATGTTGGCCCACGCAAAGTGAGACCATCCAAGAGAAAATAGGACATTGTTATTTTCCACAGAGGGTTTCTCTCAGTGCCCCAGTCTTGTCTACGGTGACAGCTTTGTGCTTTATTAGAGCGAGGAATCCACAGTATGTCTTGTAGTATTTGTTCATTGCTCTTTGCATCTTATTTGAAGAAAAATTTGTTAAAGGAGGTATAGAGAGAGCCTGCAAGGAAACCTTTTGAGATCCAACCCATGCAAACTCCACAGGCCACAGCAATGACTTCATGCACCAAAACCCAGGGGTGTGTTGTGGCCCGAAAAAAGGGTGTCCTCCTCTACCCTCCCTACTGCCATCCGTCCTGCCTCCATCCCTCCTTCCTTCTCAGTACCTACCTTCCCCTCCCCTGTCTCATAAGATTTGACAAAGCCTTTATCTCCTTTGTCCATAATCAGCCTAACAATCGTGAAAGGTCTGTGTTCATGTTCCATATACGCGATTCCAGTTGTCAATATTTGACACATTTATTTGTGACTTGAATCTGACATTAGAAACAGTCTCTCATCTCTGTCCTCCCTCTCTCCCTCCAGGAGTACAAACGTAAGCAGGTCGAGGAACAGCGGCAGGCAGAACGGCTACAGAGGCAGCTCCAGCAGGAGAGAGCCTACCTGGTGTCTCTACAACAGCAGCAGCAACAACAGCAGCAGCAGCAGCAGCAGCAGCAGCAGGAGGGAAGGCAAGCAGAGAAGAAACAGCTTTACCACTACAAAGATATCATCAATCCTAATGACAAGCCTGCCTGGGCTAAAGAGGTAAGTCACAACATGCATGATATACAAAGACATGCATGCATTATTATGAATATGAGAGTTATTTTTTAATGTGAAATCCCTTTTCTTGGGTGAGGAGAAGTACCAGCTCTGAGGAAAGTAGTGCACTAGATATGTGCATGCATTTGTGATGATCCAGGTAATGTTTTGGAAATCAACCCCTATTGTACGTTGTACACGCCTAGTGGCCTTCTTGTGTTGTTAATATCTTATTCAGCAGGTCATACTAGAAGCAGCAGTCCTGTGAAGAAAGTAGGAGGGGGAAAGTGGGGAGACCTCGCTTTTTGAATCTGAAGACGTTTGAGAATTAAAGCTGCTGCTACGATAATCACACTGTGATGTCTGCTTTGTGCGTGTTTGTTTTGTTGCTTACCCTCCTCTGACTCTGACTCCTAGGTCCCGAAGCAGCAGCATGTTCAGGGTAACCCGCCCCGCTCCCACCTTCGACATCACCAGTCATTCAACCAACCAGCTTCATCCTCTGGCTCTCACGGCCAACACAGAGCTCAGCCCCCTAGGCGAACCCCGTCCCATTGCGCCCAGCTCCTCCCCACCCACCTCCCCCATATCCGTATTTCACTAGACCCCGGAGAACCCCTAGATCCGGGGCTGAAGCAGGAGATCAGTCAGCAGGTCAGAGAGTTTAGGGCTCAGAAACTCAATCAGAGGGGCCGCAGCCCGGGGCCCATCCAGGAACACAACCAGGCCGCTGGCCAAGAGCCCAGTAGGGGACGTAGTAAGAGTCATAAAGAGCATTCTAGTCAAGGGCCAGTCAGCCAGTCTAATCCAGTACCCAACCCTTATCTTCTGGGGCCCAGTAATCAGAAAGAGAAGCCTAGAGACAGGCCTCTCTCTGCTCCCACTCATGCAGCCATCCAGGAACTAATGTCTCCGGAACCACAGTTTAAGGCACTTCAACCTTATCCTCAGTCCCCAGGACAGGTCCAGAAACCCCAGTCCGGATCTAATGCTGTTTCCAATCCTGCGGTCAAACTGGTTAGTGGCCATCCTCGCATCAGGTCGCAGTCACCTCGCTGTAGAATAGATGTAGAGATAGAACCAATGTATCAGGGAAGGTCATGGAAAGACTTGAGGTCAGCCGTTAGCTACGAGAGCTTAATGGTGGCCTCGAAGTACTTTGACCAAACTGACCCCCTCTCTCAATCCTTCCCTGACAGTGCTCTTCTCCCCGCCCTATCTAGACAAAGAAACGCCTACTCACCTGCCTCCAACGGTGGCAATCTTCTTCAAGTCCCCAATAACAATAACAACCTTTTCCCTGCATTAAGAGGAAGCTCCTCTATGTGTGAGCTTAGTTCTTCTGCCTCGGCAGACATACTCAGACAGAACCTGGCTGAGGGCAAACTAATGAGTAGTCACTCCTCTGACCATTTGCAATCCAGATCTCCAAACGTTCCAGCTCCTTGGTTGTGCCTCTCTCCTCACACCTCTCCTCAACACTCACCCTCGCACTCCCCCAAGTCCTCAAGCTCGTTATCCATCAATACTTTGTCCCCTGTATTCTCTCCTGACTACCAGGTGTACAACATGGCCTACCAATCATCTCCACCTACCAAACCCCACCTCGACCACTCCTCCTATCCCCTCCTCATCTCACCTTCCACTACCCCTCACTGCTCCCCATATGCCTCTCCCTTCGGATCCCAGTCCCAGATCTGCCCCAGATCTGTTGAGTGCTAGACCCTTGTCCAAAGCACACATGTTTAGGAACACACACACACACACACACACACATTTTTTTATTTCTAGATTTGTGACTGAAACAATGCATTCCCTAGCCCCAAACCTTAACCATAGCAACTACATGCAGAACTCCAACCCTTATGCTAATTGCTGTACCTTGTATTGCCTTTAGTACTGGTGGTTGACACCATATTAAGGTGTTGGTCAACACACTTTTTTTGTAACTCAAAATTTAAATGTCTACTTGATGACTATGATGAACTCAAAAATTACAGTAATTAACAAAAGGACAATCAAGTTATTCCCCATCCAATCTTTAAACATAAAACTGTAGTCCAAAAAATGTGCCCACCTGGCTACAGATCAAAACATCTACTGCCTCTTAACCAAAAAAAGCCAAATTGGTCCTGACAAAGATAGAAGTAGAAGAGCTTACATACATACTGTACATACATACGCACACGCACACACACACACACACACACACACACACACACACACACACACACACACACACAGTGTACATTAACAATCTTTAAATATATCTACATTTATCTCTACAAAGTGTGTTTATTTATTGTTTATTTTTGTACAGGTTGTTAATGATTTTTATATAGCCTCAATTTTTGTTTTGTATTTTTATACTGAAAATATTCTCTACTGGGACTGAGATCCAGAGGAGAGGTGCCGATATTCAGGGACAGTCTCTGACATCACCCTGATCCATCGGTAGCTTTGTTAACCAAAGTCCATCCCCAACCTCCCACACTCTGCCAGCCACCTTGTCACCCTAATCACCCAGTGCCCCATTAAGTACCATGGCAAGCCCACTCCTAGCCATATTGGTGTCGATGTCATCTGGGAAACCCATCCATCCCAGCTTCCTGTTAGGTCAGTCAACCTTTCAATCAGATCCCGGCTTGGTGATGGGTGCTGGCCAAGAGGTGATGGGATCCTTTTAACAAACCTGAATCCTCAAAGGATGCCCTTCTGTCCTCCATCTGCTCTCCTTCCTCGTCTTTTTCTGTGTCCTCTCTTAGTGTAGATGTGGCAGTGGCTACAATTAACCTCCTCTAATGCTCTGTTTTATCTCGTAGAATCTCTGCCATAGTAGAAAGATCTTTTGAGTGGCACCTGATACACACAAAACGAAGATTTAAGCAGCATTACCCAAAAGGTTTTTCTTCTGTAAAGGGATCTTCTAATAGTCTTTCTCTTTCTCTTAAAGGTCAATGGATGTTTGATATGCTAACCTTGATCATGTACTGCCCCCACAGATCACAGCAGTGCTTCTCCTGAGTCACCAAATGTTTCTTTTCTTTTTGTACTTGGCTTCATTCATTCCTTCACCAGTAGTTACTTTTCATCCCAAGTGAACTAACAAAGAATTTGGGACGTTTTCTGCCTCCATAGATGTCATAGTTGCTGCATTGTAGTGGACTCCCTTGCAGGCAACTAACAAAGATTTGGGGAATGAGACAGTATTGCATAGTTGTTCTGACCCAAGTCATAATCTTGAATAATCCTACTAGATTATGAGCTCATGTGGAATTATAGAAAGCCTCCAAAGGGGATAGTTCTCATTGCACACGCATGTTTACCTGGGGGCTATTGACACTATGCCCTGCTGAGCCATGACTCAACCCTCCACCAACCGTTGAGTAGAGTGGAAAAGTGTGATTTGGGAAGCTGGGAGCATTCCTCGGGGCCTTCTCTCTCTGCACGGCAGATAATCTGATAATCTGATTACATTGGCAAGAGGAGCTTTCTGCCTTCCTCACTCAGATATTTGGTTCTTGTTGGCACATGCACTCCCACAAGTCGGTAGAAATAGTCACTCAAACTCTTATGTACACTAACAATCAAACATGGTTTCGTATGTGTGCGCACGCCACATTCGCATGTAGTGAAATCCATGATTTTGGTTTGAATGTGGTGTCTGCTAAAGAAGATTAGGGATAATTCTTGACCTTTCCCCACAGCCATCAGACGCTCTTACTCCTCAACTGCATGTGGGACATGGAGACACGCATAGACAAGTAGATGAGGGAAACGAAGGGAAACCAATCTACAGCCAAAACAATGTGTGGCACATTGGAAGCTGTTTCTTGATTCTTTTATTTAGATTTTATTAATTCCCTCGAGGGTTTCTGTGGAAGTCTGGCTTTGATTCAACTGTGTGATTACACATAAAGGGCAATTACGAAAAACAGGGTCATCGAGTCATGAAAACGAGTCATGAAAACGAAACAGAAATAATTGCGTGTGAAGTGAGAAAACATCACCCGCACTGTCCCACAGCGCTGAGCGATATTCAGATTGTCTGGTGGCTTGTAGGGGTGCATGAGGGGGTAGCGATACCCGCGGTGGGTCAAGTGTGGTGACTGGTTGTGCTGTGTGCTGGGCTGTGAGTGACAGTGGTATGTGACCCGTCCCAGGTGGAGGACCGATCTAAGCTGAACAGACAGAGCTCCCCAGCGTTGCAGCACAAAGTGTCCAACCGCATCTCCGACCCCTCCCTCCCTCCCCGCTCCGAGTCCTTCAGCAGCGGGGGCATGCAGCCCGCCCGCACCCCACCCATCCACCGATCCATCGAACCACAGGTGTGTGTGTGTGTGTGTGTGTGTGTACTTGTGTGCAAAAGGAGGCATGTGAATGTTAGGTGTGTTCCCTAGAGACCAGTATGTTCAAACAAATAATCACAAACCTCTTCACTCCTTGTTTATAAGTTTATGCCTCCATATCAGTCAATCTCTTTCTCTCTTCCATTTCTCTATCTCCCTCCTTACTGACTTTCTCTTTTCTATCTGTATTTCTCTTCATCTCAATCCATATTCTGCCATATATTGTCTTTCCCTACAAATTTTCATTTTCACCTTTTCATTATGCCTCGTACTTTCTTTCTCTATTCTATCTCTGCCTCCTTTCCTCTCCCTACCTTCTTTTTTCACTCTGTTCATTTCTCCTCCATCACTTTGTACTTTATTTCTTTCCTCCTTTTCCCTCATTCTTTCCCACTACATTTGGATCTTTAACTGTTTATATCATCCTTTCCTCTTTCACCCTGCCGACTGGCTCTCTCTATACTTTTTCCATCAATTCTTCCTACCTTCTCCCTTTCCATCTTTGCTCATTTTCTCTCCCCTCCTAACCTATACACCACCAAACTCACCCCATTCACCCAACTTCCCCTCATCTCTCCCTCTGTCTTTCTCTGTCCCCCTCCCACAGATTGCTCACCTGGTTCCAGTGAAGACACACTCCAGCTCCATGTCTGGCTCTCAGTCTCTGCAGGACCAGACCGGCTCAGCTCTGAGTGAGGGCGTCAGCGTGGGCTCCCCCAGGCCCGAGATGCCCCGACAGAACTCAGACCCCACTTCTGACACCCCCGGACCCCCGCTGCGCATCACAGGCAGGGAGGAACGGGATCGGGAACGAGACAGAGACAGGGATCGCGACAGGACCGCATGGCTGAGAGAGGAGGACATCCCACCCAAGGTCAGAGAGACAGAAATGTTTGATTTAAATTTGTTCTACTTATTGGATGAAACGTGGTATTATATTAGATCTGAGCAACACTGTTCATATGTTGTTTGATGTCTAATTTTTCAATATTTCAAAGCTGATATGAGTACGCTTAGTCTTTCTCATTTGTTTGATTACAAAGTGGTTGATGTGTGGCTTTACAGGCTGTGCTGACTGTCTCCAGTCAAGTGAGGCAACTGAACTGATGTTGAAAGGACAGCAAAACAGTTTTTGCATGGTTTAACCAGCTTTTGCAAAACTTGAAAAGAGCTGCTGGGCTTAATCTGTTCACTTTTATACAAGTACAAACATGGTATTTAGAGCATCACCGCCCACAGTTTAATGTACCAGACCTTTTTTCTTTAATTCGATGTTATACAATACGTTGTATTAATGATATAATAATCAAAAAAACATTCTGGATACAAGCTCTGAACTCCTTGTTAGGGAATTAAAAGACAAGCTTTACAAGACCTTCTGTCTGTGTGTGTGTGTGTTTGTGTTTGTGTGTGTCCAGGTCCCACAGAGGACCACTTCCATCTCCCCAGCCTTGGTCAGGAAGAATTCCCCTAATGGAGGAGTGGGTCTGGGCCCTCGCACAGGTTCCCAGCTCATACGGGCCAGGTAAAGCTCATATTAGCACACTGTCCACCTCTGAAGTCTAAACTAAACATCTGAAGTCAACCTTTATAGTCTAGATCATCCTTTAAACCCCTTCTTAACACATTTATGCAGACTGTTTTTTAATTACCTGTAATAATTCTCTGGTTTTATTCTTAAGTGACTTTTAGATAGATTCCTTCCATTTTTATTGCATATCTTGAAACACTGTAAAATGCCATTACAAAACATGCTGTGGTATATACTTTTACAAAGACTGCTGTACCTGTTAAATTAGATTAAAAGTTAACATTGTTGAGCCGAAGCTATTGATTGCAGAAATTCCATCATACTGCATTGATGCCGTTTTTACACTGCAGGAGTTGCCTAAGATTATCTAAAGTATATAAAAACATGGCAATTCTACAGTGCATACATCATATGTTGTATAATTTTACATAACTTACAAATGAGTGAAAATGTTTTCCTCCTGTTTCAGTAATCCAGACCTGCGGCGCTCAGAGCTCTCTCTGGATGCCATGCTGCAAAGAACTTCCTCCAACTCGTCATCCTCCTCCTCCCCTTCATCTCAGGGAGGCTCAGCTGAGAGGAGAGGTACAAAAAGTCGGACAGAAACTCTAAAAGCCACAAAAACATATGCACACACACTGAAATAAAAACTGACATGCACACACTGGCAAATACACAGACACGCTTGCATGCAAACAATTAAAAACTGGTGCATGTACTTGCTCTTGTATACATGCAAATGCGGACACAGAAGCACACAAACGTCCACGCACACTCACAGGGCTTCAGCGAGTTTCAGAGGCTATCAGCGGGACATTGTCAGTCGCAGTTCTGCTCTGATCAACCTGTCTGATGTGCCCTGTTACTCTCAGCCTCCGAAGAGATAGAAGAGAGGAAATGAGAGAGGGTGATAGAGAGAGGCGTACAGGGATGTGTCAAACAACAGGCCAGAGGGATATCTAAGATATGCATGGATCTCCCCTTGACAAACACATGGCAGAGAGAGAGGTTGAAGTATGGTAGGATCGGTTTTTCCTTCAGGTTTGTTGGATGTTATTACCATTTTGCAATGGGGTTGACAGTAGATATGGCAGAAATGTACAACATGAGTTAGATAGTATCAAGATAGGTAAGAAAAATAGCTTAAAAAATATGAAATATGAAATGGCAATGTGTGGCAAGCAAAAATGTTTTCACAATGTAATGAATTTGAATTTTAAATAAAATGTTTAAAATTATATCTGTCATTTTTTTACATTAACATTTTTTTGATAAAGCGTATTTGTGTGTGTCGGTCAAATGTGTAATTACTTGCTTTTTCTGAACAGGTCAAACTAAGCAGGAAGGATCCCCTCCAGGAGCCAATCAGGAGGCAAAGGCCAAACAGGAAGAGGGCCGTGAATCAGCCAGACCCAGCAGACCTGCAGTGAGTCGCACGACACAAATACACACATACACTTTCTATCGCAGCAGTCTCCTCTCTGGGAATCTTCTACAGGCCTCTTCTCCTTTTTTCTGCTATTCATCTGGTTCTTTCTTTCTTTCCTTCTTTCTTTGCCTTTCATTCTTCAGAGCTATAAGAAAGCCATAGATGAGGTTAGTGACACTTGAGTCCCCTTTCTTTTATCCCGGCTTACTTTTGCCTCGATCTTCAGAGCTCCTCTTTTTTCCCCTGGCATGGTGGAGTTAGTTGGTTTCACAAGAAGATGACATTTGTGTCTTTTACCTTCCTAATATCAGGGTGTGATGGCAATGGCGGTGCATGTGTGCTTCTACACACATACCTGAGAGAGTGTATGTGGACGCGTGCTTGTGTGGGTGTGTGTGTGTGTATGCATGTATGTGTTATGAGTGTGTGTGCGCGGGTGTGTGTAACTTGAACTGCCAAGCACCTGAACAGTCTCTTTTCCTGTTTCTCTATTGTCACGGTTACTGGTCAGGAGGAGCTGGTAAGCCCACCGTGTATGACGGCCCCCCCACCCCACCCCCACCCCGTCTGCATGATTTGGTCTGATCCATCGGCTGGGTTGAATGGGGAGGGAAGGGAGGGGAAGAACCATGGGCCACTTGGCATGGGGGTGATTGGTAGAGGGGGTACAGATTGATGCTGCACTCCAGTAGTACATCAAGCCTGATTATCTGTCTTTCTCTCTTCTTATGACCCATCTTCACAAAGTTAGTATATTGCTCGTGAGCGAATAAAAGTGCTGATCTGTGATCACTTCTTGTGCCACAAAATAAAATTTTTAGTGTGACTAAGCAGAAAACGTGGTCTCACATAAGCACTCTTGTTCCAGGACACCTCCGTTTACAGGCCCAGACGTTTATGTGACAACAAATCAGTTGTTTTCTTGTCATGATGCTGATGGTTTGTCCTACTCTCTGCCCCGCTCTGCTCCCCTCGTCCTTGTATGTGATTTGGTCTCTCACTCCTCAGGTTCTGAGACTGATGATAACAAATTGATGAACTAACTGATTTGGTCTCCTTCTCCTCTCCTCTTCTCTTCCTCCTTATAGGACCTAAGTGCACTGGCTAAGGAGCTCAGAGAATTGAGGGTAGAGGAGGGCAGCAGACCTCCAGTCAAGGTATTTATAATATTGATTATTATGAATAGATGGCTATATTTATTTTTATTATAGTCTTCGTTAGAAGGGGAAAGAGTGAGATGACAGATCTTCTTTACATCCATGTTTGCTAACTTACGGTCTTCTTCCTTGCCTTTGTTGGCGCATTACCACATACACTGCTGACCAGCAGAATAGCGTAAAACCAGCGGCAAGAATGTGCATTGCGTTGCCCGCGTGCACGTGTGCATGCATGTGCCCGATACAAACTAAACAAGGACCCACTGGTGAAAACATTCCTCTGTAGTGCTGCTTGTGGTCAAACAGGGCACCTTTAATTTGAAGAATTCCACGGAAAAACATTAGACATTAGACTCAAACAGATTTGAATAAAAGTACCTTGTCTTATCACAGTGTTGCTTCTCAGAGGGTTTCTGACCAATTCTCTTTATTTTGTCTCTACTTCTTGCGTTCCAATAATAATCTAGGTGACAGACTACTCGTCCTCTAGTGAAGACTCAGATAGCAGCGATGAGGACGGGGAGACGGTGGGGCATGATGGGACTGTTGCTGTTAGCGACATCCCACGCATCATGTAAGTTGTCCCTTCTGTTTTTGTTTTTCCCCATCTCTGTGTTTTTTCAAGCTAGACTTGTCAGTATCCATTTGTGTTAAGATATGCATGTCTTTGGAATATGCGCCATGCCAGGAGCCTGTCAGTATAGTTTTGGCCGAATTGCTTTGTAAATAATCGGGTCTGTGTGTGTGTGTTTTTGGGTGTGTGTGTGTGTGTGTGTTGCAGGCCAGCAGTACAGAGCAGCAGTGAGTCGTATGGAGGGCTGACAGAGGGCTCTTTGGGAGATGCCTATAAAAGCTCCAAGGACGGTACTCTAGTGATGAGAGAGGTGATGAATGGACACACACACGCACATACACACACACACACACACAATAGGGAAAATACTGTTCATATTCTTTCACACATCATATCTCCTCTTTCCTTTGTTTCTCAACTCTCAACTTTTTTTCTGTGTCTCAGGCAGAGGAGAGGAGGAGAGGTGGTCACACTGAGAGTAATGGGTTCGGGAATCACAGTAACCATGGTAACCTCCCTGACCTGGTGCAGCAGAGCAACTCTCCCTCAGCCACACCCACCACAGCCCTGCAGGAACTGGGCGACATGGCTGAGGTCAGACACACACACACACACACACACTCACACACTCATTCCTGGATATAGTGCTGTAAATAAAACAAGTTAAATTAATGCAATAAGTCTTAAAATGATATTAAAAAAAGTTAATATCATAAAGTTATTAAAATGACTTTTCATATTTGATGTCTCGCGACTGCAATTAAACAAATCCAGCACGTGTCAGATAAAAGTCTGAATTTCTCACATAATTGCACAATATATTTTGATGTCTGTCAAAAGGTTCTTGGTATAAATTCAGGCCATGTAGACTGCTGCTAATTAAAGACTCACTGTCTGTCTGTCTTACAGTTTGGCGTGGGCGGGTCCGAAGCGTCCTTCACCCCATTTGTTGATCCACGTGTCTATCAAACCTCCCCAAGTGAAGACGACGATGAGAACTCAGCAGCAGGTAAGCTAACCTTAAAAATGTTTTAACAACAGGCAGTGTATTTGTGAATTGTTCAATGAAGGGCGTAATTAGCGAGACAGACAACTTTGCTGTTTAGTTTTGCACCTGTAAGGCCTGCTGTCAAAAAAAAAATCAAATCACTTATGGCTGTTTGTCCATCTCTTTTTTCTTCTATGGTATCCCAGCCATGTTTGCTAATGAGCTGCTGAGGCAGGAGCAGGCCAGACTAAACGAAGCCAGAAAGATCTCTGTGGTCAACGTCAACCCGACCAACATCAGACCCCACAGTGACACACCAGAGATCCGCAAATACAAGAAACGCTTCAACTCTGAGATCCTGTGTGCTGCGCTCTGGGGTAAGAGGGAACATCCTTCATCTTCCTTACAAAACAAGAACATTTTAACTGTCCAGAATTTTTGTGTATCTTTCTGTGTCTCTGACTCTTGTGGGTGTGTGTGTGTTTAGGTGTGAACCTGCTGGTGGGGACAGAGAACGGTCTTATGCTGCTTGACCGAAGTGGACAAGGAAAAGTCTATAACCTGATCACCAGACGGCGCTTCCTGCAGATGGATGTGTTGGAGGGCCTCAATGTGCTAGTCACCATATCTGGTAGGTCTAACACAGACACACTTGCACAGTATGCACACATGCCAGTGAATGCTCATACACACCTCCCACACCCTTCTCCTGTGTATCTGAACACAGATTGCAGCTCACATACCTCTTGTAATATGCATGTACATCTCAGTTGTTCCCTATTAAGGAAGGTCCTGACGTTATGCCTTTGATAAGTACACATCAACAGTATGTGTTTTATTCTCTCAAATTCAAATAAGCTTGAAATGTAGAAAGTAAGACACAAGAATAGATAAGAATAAATATTATGTGTATCATCATGTGTTTAGTAAATCATTGCAAGAGTAGTGATGAAAGCAAAATAGACAAATACAAAAGATTGGCTTCCTCCATTCCTCTCAAAGTATAATTCTTTGAGTCATCTGGGTCAGTCACAATGGCCAAGCAATCCACCATTGTGTGCTGTATACAGCCAAGTAGGTTTCCAAAATATATGGGGATTTTATCGCTTCATTCTAGTAAATTTGATGTAATTTCTCCTCCTCCCTCTGTCCCTCCCCTCTCAGGGAAAAAGAATAAGTTGCGTGTCTACTACTTGTCTTGGCTGAGGAACAGAATATTACACAACGACCCGGAAGTAGAAAAGAAGCAGGGTTGGATTACAGTTGGGGAGCTGGAGGGCTGCGTGCATTATAAAGTTGGTAAGGACCTATATGTGTGTGTGTGTGTGTGTGTGTGTGTGTGTGTATATATATATATTAATATACATGTGTGTTTATCTTATTAATTAATAAATTAATTTGGATCACATGTGCAGAGTGTGATATTTAAGCTTCGTTCTGACTTGGCCTGTTGTTCCAGAGTGAGCTGAAGTGTAGGAACAAATAGGAACAAATGGGATTAGATATGCAGGTTTTGGGCTCACAGGTTGTTTTCTTAAATCCCTAACCAGCTGGGAAAATGTCATCAGGAGGAGGCGACATGCATGTTATATCAAGCAAAACATATATTGGTAAAATATTATACAGTCGGCTGTTAAATGTCAGAATAAAGCGTCTTTGGATCTTTCAGTTGGTATCTTTTAATTGTGACTCGGATTTGGTGCTAATTAGATTGATTCATGCTGTTAAGGGAAGTTGCTGTGCAGTCCCATATATGCCTTTATACCTTTATTATTTTCATTTTTATTAAACTAGAATTGCACTCTGGTTATACTAACCCAAGGGCTTTTTCTTGCTTTTGCCTTTGATGTTGTTCTTAACATGCCTTAGACCAGACTTAGACCAGTAAGGGAGGTGAGAAAGGGCACAAAGCCTCCTCGTAACAGGAGGCAACAGGGTTTATGATAAATGTGGTCCTAAATTTGTCTTTGTCATGTTTCCAGTAAAATATGAGAGGATTAAGTTCCTGGTGATTGCGCTGAAGAACTCTGTGGAAATCTATGCCTGGGCTCCCAAACCGTACCACAAGTTCATGGCGTTCAAGGTATGGAAAAACATACTGTATATTGTATGACGACAGGCCCGGCATCTTTTTCAGCATACAGCATAAAATTTTCACCGACTGGATCGATAATTTCTTTGTTTGTTTCCCTCTGACTTCTCACTCCTTGCCCCGCTCTACTCCCTTTATTCTATCATTACCCTCCATCCCTGAACGTCTTTGCCCCCCCCCCCTTCTCTTCCTGCTTTTCTTCTCCTTCCCCTGTCGGTTTCTTTCTCCCTCTCTTTCAGTCATTCACTGACTTGCAGCACCGTCCCCAGCTGGTTGACCTGACGGTGGAGGAAGGTCAGAGGTTAAAGGTCATCTATGGCTCCAGTGTGGGCTTCCATGTCATCGACGTGGACTCGGGAAACCCTTACGACATCTACATCCCCTCACATGTAAGGCCTGTGCATCTTTTGTAAAACATGTTTTCAGATTGAAGCTGTCTCACCTCTAATGAATGTGAATGAAGAACAACAAACATGATATAAGGAGAGGGATAACTGGATTTTCTCCTTCTCTGTTACCTGCTGTTCTCCTCCTGTGCCAAGGTTAGCAGTGACTCATGTCTCCTGAGAATTGGCCTCTAGGAATACAATGACATCTTACCTCTTTGATTGATTTACTGTCGTGCAATTAAAAGATTGATGGGTGCTTTTCCCTTTTGTCAGATACTTTCTTTAGTTTGCTAAATATGATGCATTGGGCCTGGACTATCTACGTTAATTACACAGAACGTAGCTCAAATGACTGAAGTACTCTTATTACAAAACATGATGAAGCAGTCCGTATTGCAACAAAGGTCATCCGAAGAGCGTTGTTGTCAAGAAGTCAGCGTATTCTTTTAGCATACTTCTTTTTTCCAGCATGCAGTCAGTTATAATTTAAATTCTAGCCTCTCAATCACTCCTGGAAGCTAGCTACACCATCAGTAGTTGTTCATTTGCGTGCTTGAATGCAAATCAGTTTTGGTACTTACATGCAGATTAGTTTGTTCCATGGTGGCTTCACTAATCACATGCTTTTACTCAAATCAAGTTCAAACACAGTTCAGCCAAACCCTTGATTTAGTGGCACTATTTCAGTAAACATAAACCCGCTGAAGGCAGAAGCGAAGACATGCAATTGTAGCCTGTGTCGGCAAATTGAGCCCTTGAGGTGATTGTCTTTCACGATTTTTGCCTTTAATCCATGCTTCCTCTCTCTTTTTCCTTCCCTGCCAACTTCTCTTCCAGTGTGCCAAACAGATGAAGGTGACATCCTGCCATCCACCCTTTAGACTAGATCAATAGATCTTTAGTGAAACCCCATAGTGGATGCACAGAAGTACTGTGCAGTACCGTTCATTAGAGTAGAGATTAATGGTCAATTTAGCTAGAAATCGGTTTGCATGAATAAATTCATCTTACCCACAGGAGACATCACAAGGTCCTGAAAAGACGTATACTGCGAGATGTTTGGTCATGCTGGAGCCACGACACAAAACTGCAGAATTAAAGCCTAATTCCACATATTTATCAGAATAATTAGTATTACTTTAATTTAAATTGCAATTCCATTCAATGCATTGCCGTCAGATGTTTATCACACACTTGACAATATTCGTCAAACTGCACTCTCACCAACCAACAACACCACAGTATGATGTACTCAGAGTGGTTTTGTTCGATTAAAGTGCTGCCATTTTCATATCTGATACGATGTGTAAATTGCTTTCTTAATGTGGTCAAGAGTAAGCAGAAGGGAGTCCTTGTGTAAATGCAGTTTCCCGTGGGTTAAGATAAGTTTTTTCATTACCTTTTCACTCACTTGTTTTACTGATATGATCCCTTGTTGTGCTCCTGAAGTGCAGTTTTGAGTCACGCCTCAGTGTAGCCTGCTGGCACAAATAATGGGGTTGGTCTCTGGGCTACACTTAAAGTGAAGTGCACAGATTCAAGCTATGTTTGTGTTCCCAACTCTTCTGATGCCATTTCTGTTAATTAAGGTCAGAGAAACGCGCCATAGTTCAACTCACTTATTAAACAGAACAAGGCTCCTCAGACAACAAGCCAAAGTCTGAACCTTTTGATACACACATGCTCTTGATATTTGACAGCCTTGTCAATGTCCACAGACTTGCTCTTTAGAGGATTACAGAATGCAGGCTGGTCCAAAAATAATGCCAGAGAGCCAGCCAAATTCTGTTGCATTAAACGCCCACGATGGAACCTCTGTAATATTTTAATCTAATGAAGATTACGATTCAATTTGACAGATTTAATTAAAGCCTCTGAAATGTTTGCGTGTTTGTATCTGTAATAGATCCAGAGCCAGGTGACACCCCATGCCATCGTGGTGCTTCCTAAGACTGATGGAATGGAGATGCTGCTGTGTTACGAGGACGAGGGCGTCTACGTCAACACCTACGGTCGAATCACCAAGGATGTGGTGCTACAGTGGGGAGAGATGCCTACCTCTGTTGGTATGTCCCACCCACATGTGTATTTATTTGTATGTTTAGTTGATTTGAATTGACTTTTATCAACACTGGAGTCTTTAAAAAAACATGATAGAGAAACACCAAGCAAACCACCAAACACCAAGTTCAAAGACGTTCATTAAAAATCACCAAATTTGAAGTTAAGAGGTTGAAATAACTGCAGTGACATGTGCTGCTACCCATTTCAGTGGCTGTGTATGTGTGTGTTGCAATGCAGATCAAAAGTCTTGTGAGTTCTCTGAGAACTGAGCACATCGGGGTTCATTTAAGGTTTAATTGCATTCAAAAATCAGTTTACAACATCAGCCATCACTGGAAGGCTTCCAGAGCTGCTCAGCAGGAACAAGAAAGAAGGAGGGGGGATTAAGATTAGATGATTAATAGTAAATGTAAAAGGAAAAGTGAGGGTTTAAGACACAGGTAAATAAATGTGTACATGTATGTATGTATGTATGTATGTATGTATGAACACTGTTTCAATAGAAAATACCACTTAATTTCTTGTATTTTACTGCCCTCGTATGGCAACTGGGGGCATTACACATTTACCGCTACTACTGTTTAGGATACTGCTAGTGAATCTGGATTCTACAATGTGCATTTAGATGCTCTGGGTTATGAAATGTTCTAATGTTATATTTATGTGTCATTCAGTTGTGAACTGAATGATATGATAAAATGTGTTTATTGGTATTTTTTTAAATATATTTTTTCCCAGTGTCGCTTAAGCTTCTCTTGTGTTTTCTCTTGTCCAGCCTATATCCATTCTAATCAGATTATGGGCTGGGGTGAGAAAGCCATAGAGATCCGCTCTGTGGAGACAGGTCATCTGGATGGAGTCTTTATGCACAAGAGAGCCCAGAGACTCAAATTCCTTTGTGAGCGGAATGACAAGGTAAAAAAACACAGTTGAATTGCGTTCTCTTTTATTCTATTGTTTGGAAATGATTGGAGTACAATCACATAATGTTTTAGAAAAATACTCAGCTACCTGCTCTGGTCTAATCTCTGTCTCCATTAGAGTAGTCCTGGTTGCAGCACTGTTTCTGTGGACAAAATATTGAAAAACACACATGCATACACACAAGCTGTTAAAACAGTGATTGTGAGCATGACGTTTGGTAAAATTTGCATAGATCTTACACAGGCCCATAGGGCCAACAATGCTATATTAGGTAACACATTTTAAAGTTCAAATAAGGTAAAAGGTAATGTCCATTACTTTTTTATGGGGAGATTTCATACCTATCCAAATGTGAACAGGTGTGCGCCCAGAAACATGCATTTAAAGAAAAATAAATGCTTTAAGTTTATATATCCACAGTTTGTAAAAGCTGACACCTACAGTGACCTTATACATTGAAATGCATGAACATGATAGCCTTAATTGGCTATAAATAATATAACTTAATTCATTTATTAATTAAAACGGTAATTATTTGTTGTCTGTAGTTATTGAGAAATTATTGATAACTATTGATAACTGAGAAGTGAAAATGTTTATGTTTGTGATATTCTCTCTCTCTCTAGGTATTCTTCGCATCGGTGCGTTCGGGAGGTAGCAGCCAAGTTTTCTTCATGACCCTCAACAGAAACTCTATGATGAACTGGTGATGGCCCCTCCCCCCCTCGTCCGCTCTGCCTCACTCTCCCATTGGCCAGCCGGGCAACCCACCTTGGCCCACGGCAGATCTCACAAAATGAACCCGGTTGACGGAGAGGCCACAAGTGAACTCTTTTAACACTGGAGAGACTAAAACAGAGTAGAAAAAAAAATAAAGTTATCGTAGAGAATAACAACAAAGACCTGATCTAAATACAGAGACATGTTACCCTAGATTACGTCGGGTCATGCAGAAGCCATCGTTACTCAACTGACTGGCAAACTGGTGCCACTGACTTTCCAAATACTGTCTTCTTCCCACTTTCTCTGTCTCTGTCTGTGACTCTTCCCTTTTTTGCCTCTTCTGTCCAAAAGGACCAGTGCATTCAAGTGTTCAACAACTGTAGAAATACACATTACACCTGCCTCCTTCTGTCACCCTTTGTCTTCCTTTTGTCCCCCCGTCTTAATCCTCAGCTCCTTCCTGGTGGATCTAGTCATCACTTTTTCAATCCTTTGACACCCATGTCCTCCATTTTCCTCACTTCCTATCTGCCATGTGGGGGCTCATCCCTACGCCTCAGAGGTTGGAGAATAAGATTTAATATAAATTTAAATATATGCTTCTGAATATGACAGGGAGGGCAGCTGAGGGATGATAAATCTACTCTGGATGTCGGCGGTGAAAGCAGACAACCTGATTGATTTTCTTTCTCCTTTGTCACTCCCCTCCTCCTCCTCCACTTCCTCCTCTCGCCATCTTTTCGTGCCCCGATTAAACTGAATTGTGATTTAACGTTCGATCGCATTTCGCTGATAGAGATGCGGTGAGACGCTCTGCTGTCATAGGCGGGTTGTTAACAGTATGCAAAGATGATGTCTGCGTCCCTTTAAAATGAAATCACTGGTCCGTCTTCCCTCCTTTTTTCCCTCTTTCCCTCCTGCTGTCATCATCATCATCATCATCATCACACTTATCTCCCTCTTTTCACTCTTACGTCTTTAAACTCTGAAGGTGCTGCATCAGATATACTGTAATATTAAATGAACAATGAGAGCGTCATTCTGTTCATTCCATTTATTTCGGTTTTCTTTTTCTGTGGCTGAGTCAGTCAGTTTTTGAAGCTTGACGAAATGTACAGCACATCTGTGTCTCTGAAATCAGGAGTGTATGTTAGTGTGGGTGTGTGAGTGCGTGCATAAGTGTGTGTGTGTGTGTGTGTGTGTGTGTGACTTGATGTGGAAATGAGTCCCATTCAAATCAAGTTCGAATCAAAGTGGGATATCGAAATCAATGTCCAAAAAAAAAGAAAGAGTCATTCTCTGTAATTCAGTCTCTGTGCGTGAACTTTTACCTTAATGCGATCAAAGCAACATTGAGTGTGTTTACATGCAGATTTATGATATTATCTTCTTAGTATGGAGTTTATGAGTTGGTGTATTTAAACACCAAGCATTTAAAAATAGGCAATATTAGTGGTTCATTTTTTGGCGTATGTTTCTGTTTTCTTTAACACAGTAGTGTTTTGGCTATTCACGAATACAGCCATGTGACTGTAGGGAATATGAATACGCATATAAACAACTTATCCTGAATACAACCTCAGCAGGATATGAGCTACTGTTCCGAATACTGTGTGCATGTGAAAGCACTCATTGTTGAAAGCTGTGGTGTCCTTTTTAAATCATGCTCCTCCCTGATTGGTTCTTCTGATGTTGGCTCCTACCTGTTTGTACAGTGCCTAGCATGATGTAAGCAAAACTAAAATGGAGGCCAAAAGATTCACGTTATAAATGATAATTTTATTTCCTATACTGTTACTTTACATTGGTTTTTTTTTCTGTGTTATTATCTAACTTTAACACATTGCTGATGTTATTTGTCTCTTCTAATGGAGATGTACATTAACAAATTTAAGACTTGATTTATTCTTTGAAAGGAGTAACTGAATATGGTATGATAAAACCTTGCCATTTCTTTCTAAATATTTAGTACAGCTCAATCATTAATACATACTGTATTGAATTTATAACATTATTGAGGGAGGACTAGTTCATGCATACTCATCCACGTTGGAGAGCACTGTAATGCGGATTAGTCTTAGTGGATATACTGCAGGTTTGGCAGTATGTTGGCCCATGGTTAACAAACGTGAGGTGACACACATTTATTTACCCAGTTACCCAATGATGTAATGATCATTTGAATCAAGTTTTTCTGTTAAATTATTAAAAGTTTTCAGTTATATTTTCAAGCACTTTCTACACATTCATACAGTAGCTGTTCCTGTGCAGCTGTAAGTTAGGTTCACTGGTCTCTGTTAGGGGGAGCAGGCTAACATTTTAGCAATAAAGAGCCGAACTGAAGAAACAAACCACTGTCTTCCCTGTGTGTGTGCACGCATGCATCTGTGTGTGTGGTTAATGAATAAAGTGTGAATGGGGCATTATTACTATGTTTGTCCATAATGGAATTCACTCTTCCCGTTGGAAAATGCTGATGGTCATTACACTGAGGACTCTCCTTTCAAAGACGAAACCACTGTATTCTTTATTGTTTATTTCTTGTTTTTCTTTATTTTGCTTTACTAATGTCCTTGGGGATTTATTTGTTTTGTAAAAGAGAAGATGTACGAGAGAAATAAAATGAAACTAGAGCATTATGCTTCTGGAGTTGTGTGTGTGTTTTTTTTTTTTTTTTTTGTGGATGTGTTTGTGAGAGAGCCTGTCTTTTTTGCAAGTGTGCACATTTGTATCAGCTTCAACCCTCAGACTTTGTCCGCCCCTCAAGTATATCATTAACAGCAAGTGTGTGTGTGTGTGTGTGTGTGTGTGTGTGTGTGTGTGTGTGTGTGTGTGTGTGAGAGAGAGAGAGAGAGAGAGAGAGATAATAGTGTCCAAATGTCATTATAAGAAAGAACACAACTTTGAATCTGACCAGCAACAACAGTAATTTTGTATTCCATTATCGGTTGCAATATACAGTATATCATTGTCCATAATTTACCAGCCTGAAACACCACACATGAGATCCTGAAACCAGTGCAAAATATTCCATTGGTCATCATGATTATCATTTTATTGCCTCTCTCCAACAGGGTGTGTTCGTCTATAGAGAATCACTACCACTATTCATTTATGTGTAATAGTTCTGTCAGTATTGTAGGTGTATGTGTGCGTGTGTGCATGCGTGTGCATGCGTGTGTTTGTCGATTAGTGAGTGGACACAGCGTGATAGAGCATGCAGCTTTCATTGATCATTACCAACCTCCTGGCTGACACTCTGGACTCATCATGGAGTCGGGGAAGGTAAGATAGTTCTTGACAGATACATTCTTTATGTGTATTTAATAAAATGGTTACATATTCTACATCTTCGTTGTAAATCTTGTATGCGATATTTGCAAACAGGTGGCTGGTCACTATGTTGATGACATGTGAAGCTTTAGGCACTCAGAAGGTTACATTTACCACTCGGACCTGAAGAAATAACCAGCCTTTTATTCCTCAGTGTTTTTTGTGTTTGCATTTTTGTCATTTTGTTTAGGAGGTTGTCTTGAATTGACTTCTGATGTGTCTGCCACGACAAGATCTTAGTTAAAACATACTTATAGCACATGCAAAATGTTTCATTTAAACATTATGTAACTGTTGTACCTTCGGTCTGTAAGCATTATTTTGATTGTCAGAAATAGTGCATGAAGTACCGATTAATCCATTGATAATGTGGATAAAGTCTTTTTTTCTGCACTATATGCACTTGTATTTGTGGCTGTGTGCTATGAGAGTACAACTCAGTGACTATTTACACTCTCATGTTCTTGCTTGTGTGCAGGTGCATGTTAAATTTTGTGTTTGTTCATGCATTCATGTGTGTGTGTGTCCTTTACTAATTTCACTCCTGCAGCAGCTAACGGGTACATTGGCCCTGGCTGTATTCACAGCAGTTCTAGGGTCCCTGCAGTATGGCTACAGTCTCGGAGTCATCAACGCACCCCAGAAGGTAGGCTCTACTTTAACACAGGCTTTGCTCCCTAACTGGCCATCTAATTGCCTCAGCATACTGATATTGGCATGCTAATCAGCCGACCCTATAAGACAAGTGTAACTTCCCTGTATATACCTGGAGCAGTGGGGATAATGTCTAAAAACTGTCGGAAATTCTCTGGTCTGCAATGAGTAGCACATGGAGTGTTTCTCAACCAAGCACGTGCCTTGTGGAGCACCAGACAGGACAGAATTTACTTTGTGCCAATGTCTCTCTGCTGAAAGCTGCTGGCAGGGTTGGCACAATGTCATCCCCTGCCGAAGGACGACACTATGCTCGCCATCGATCACTCTGATGAGGACATCCTCTGGTCCAGTTCTGTACAGATGGCATTGCACTCTTTTACTGCACCCGCAGTCTATCACCAGCATTGGTGATGACGTCTGCCTTCATTGGCCGCACTGTGGATTACATCTTGGACTGTGAAGACAAACTTGGAATGGAAGCTTGGGCAGGCAAGAGACATGCTTCCCTCTCTGCTGACCACCATTTTTGTGCCCTGTTTTGGCCAATTTAAGCTCAGACCTTATGTGGACATTGTTCAGGACAGAAAGCACACCACAGATTACAATATTCATTCCCAGATCCACGGCTGGCCATGCCCTGCTATGTCTACTGAAATGTCCTGAATCTCTTCTGCAGAATTTGCCATGGTTATCAAAGCACTTCACCACCACCACCAGTCAGTTTGTTCTTTAGCTGCTAACCAACTTACCTACTTACTTAATCCTCTTCGTCCCCTGTGGGACATCAGGCCACACAGAGCTCCCTCCACCATTCACTATCCTTGGAAACATGTTGAACCTCAGCCAAGGTTAAGTTAATCTTGGCCATCTCATCCGTCACAGTTCTGCTCAAGGTCATTTTTGGCCTTCCAGGCTTTTTTTTTGCCAGGAGGAGTCCACCACAGCACAAACTTTAGGATACAATCCATTCGAAGCACATGACACAGCCATCGCAGTCACATCTGCCTTATTTCATTGATGATATTCCTGCTTTTGGTTTTTCTTCATAATTCAAAGATTGTGATTTTGTTAGGCCAGTCCAAATCTTTCAGCTGCCAACCAACTTAGTAGATGCAGAATCCCGCGGTGTTTGCCACATAGCGCAAGGAGTCATAGGGTAAAGAAGCTTCCTCCTGAATGGTGGAGTTTGTACATGTACATTTCAGTGGGCCAAGGCAACTGGGTGATTGGTTAAGCCCAATAGAGGTTGAAAGTATACTCAAAAAGAAGTTAAATTATCTTAGACTGCTGTCCAATACTATGCACACTCACTGCAACCCTGGTCTGTTCATATAATGGTGTCCAGCAAGAGGACCTTGTAAGCCACTGTGCAGACAAGGCAGGCAGTTTCATTCACAAGATGTACACATGTCGGTATGCTGAAATTCGAATCCTTAAAGGGCTGCAACAGTCTCACAGAACTAGAGTTATAAGTGGCATCTTTTCAATTGGCCTCTGCTGTTTATTTGATTTTAATTGACAAAATTATTGAATCGATATTGAATTGAATAAAACTGAATTGAACTAAATTGGCACAATCAAAGACATTTCTGTTGTTCTTCTGCTTAACTGACATTTTCTCCAGTAAAATGTAATGTTGCATAATGAATGTCATAACTACTATGCATTTTGGTAAATTAGATTTTAGCAGAATGGATCCATGTATGTGTGTGTGTGCAAATTTTGTCTCTGCCCTTTTGTCTGTCTCTGTGTGTGCAGTCGTGATTGTACCTCTTGATGATCCACAAACATGTCTGTGCCATAGGTCATTGAAAAGCATTATGGGCGGTCCCTGGGGGTGTGGTCAGAGAGGGACGATGTCCTGTCAGAAAACAGCTCAGAAGAAGAAGAGTTTGCAGAGGCGGGACAACACCCTGCCGTGGTCATATATTGGTCGTTGTCGGTGGCAATCTTCTCCATCGGTGGCATGTTATCATCCTTCCTGGTGGGATTTGTGGGAGACCTGAGAGGGAGGTGAGAGTGGAAGGATGAAATGATGAGAACACAATAGTGCAAGAATGAAAGTTTGGTGGAAAAAGGAACCTGAGGAAAATTATGGAGAATGATAGGTTAAAAGTGAAAAGTTAAACCTGGGTCAATGGATGGAATAATACCATGGTACACATGCCCATTCATCATCCATCTTTCTCTATATCTCCCTTTCCACGTTTCTAACTCTTTCTGTCTTGCAGGGTAAAAGGCATGTTAATGGTCAATGTTCTGGCCGTAGCTGCTGGACTGCTGATGGGACTTTGCAGGATGTGGAAACCTCACATCATGGTCATCTCGGGCCGCGCTGTTATGGGCTTTTACTGTGGTACAGTAAAGCACATGTTATAACCTTCAATTAATACTTGTGTAGTTTAGTTGGAAATGTTTATCGGTTATAAACAATAGAAGAGGCAAGTTGTCCTCATTATCATTAGGAATATACTCATTCACGATCATATCGAAAGCTAATTTTTTAATATTTATTTAAGAGAAAATTAACATGGGTTCCTAAATTGCACTTGGATAGAAGAAAGAAAAAAAAATGCCTCTCTATATTGTCATATATCCAACAGCGAATGCTTGTTTAAAGTCGGCTAACTCATGATGTGTGTGTTTCAGGGTTGACATCTGGGCTAGTGCCCATGTACATTGGAGAGATTGCACCCAAGGCTTACAGAGGGGCTCTGGGGACGTTACACCAGCTGGCCATTGTCATTGGCATCCTCATCAGCCAGGTGAGGTGCACTCACACACACATGCACGTCCACAGCAGCATCTTTGCTTGATGACATGTTGAACATTTAACCTAAGCTATATTTGTGTGTGTTTGTGTGTGGAAATAGGTAATAGGCTTGGACTTTTTACTTGGTAATGATGATATGTGGCCCCTGTTGCTTGGTCTGTCTGGAGCTCCGGCAGTATTACAATCCTTTCTGCTACCTCTATGCCCTGAGAGCCCACGGTACCTTTACATTGTACTGGGCAAGGATCAAGAGGCTCAAAAAAGTAAGAATTACAAAGCAACTCTCTCTGTCATCCTTTTTCTCTCTGTAGTGCTGTCTTATCCAGACACTGTATGCTCAATCATTCAGAAACATACAGTGTAAAGGCTACACAAGATACTTTAAAGCAATAGTTCAACAATTTCTTGCACAGTTAGATGAGAAGATTGATACCACTCTCATGTTTGACTGCTATATATGAGGTTACAGCCAACAGCTGGTTAGCTTAATTTAGCAAATACTGCAAAGAGGGGGAAACAGCTAGCCTCTAAAGCTCACTAAATAACACGTTATATCTATATTTAGTCCGTGGAAAGCCAAAAAATAGACTGGAACATAAACCCCTTTTACAGACTAAACAAACAATAAACATGCAATACTTTTACTTGTAATGGAACATCTTTACGTTATGGCACTGCTGCTTTTACTAAAGTAAAGGATCTTCTTCCACCACTGCAAATAAGTCATTTATATGGATTCTTGCTGTTCCTTCGCCCTGTGTTTTCTTGCAGGTCTGTATCGTCTAAAGGGGGCATATGATGCAACTCTTGATCTGGAAGAGATGAGGAGAGAGAAAGAGGAGGCAGACAATGAACCCAGGGTCTCTATCCTTTCTTTGGTATGTCTATAGGAAGAGGATCACTTGACATATATTGTTACAACTACCTAAAAATTTTTGATTTTTGGGTTATATTAACTCCCTAGGCCACCAGAACACTTTCATTACACTGCAACTATAATAGTCCTGACATTCCTCCTCGGGGTGGACAGAGACACCCTCTCAAACATCCAAATTAATAAGCTAAACTAAAGTACACTGATAATCTCTGTAATAGTTAATGTTAAATCATTAGTTAGATAAGCGATATGATAGTGATGTAACAGTGAAGGAGTCTCTGCACATCAGCTAACTTAAAGCTCAAACCGGTGACTCAACAGCCAACTGATTGAGACAAAGTTATAGTAAGAGCTAACGTTTCAACATCAGAGTAACTCTGAAGACATGCTTTATGTCGAAACATTAGTTGCTACGCCTTATTAAAAGCAAGATCTTGTCTCAAGTGAACAACTTGTTTAGTTTGAAAGATGATTGAATTAATGTTAAATACACTTCCTGACACAACCTACTGTAAAAGGGCTGCAGATGAAGCCATCCCACCAGATTTCTAAAATTGCAAAATATGTTAAAATACCTGTTTCATGCATGACAGCAGTCAATGAAACAAACATGATGTTGTTAGATAGTAGTAGAAATACACCAAAATGTATGTGCCTTTTAGTCGTGTGCTTTTGAAAGACATTGCAGTGATAATCTTTTACTGCTCTGTATTCTCTCCAAGATCCGCTCCTCTGTGTACCGACAGCAGCTGCTCGTTGCCCTCATGATGCACCTCTCCCAGCAGTTCTCTGGCATCAATGCGGTGAGTGGCAAACTTCTCTTTTTTTCTAATTCTCATTCACTTCACTGAAGTTGAACTAAAATTATAGTGATTTCGATGGCATGAGGAGATGACAGGAATGTCATGGTTTCATTGTTAAAGCATATGTACACATCAGCAGTAACTGGTTCAAAAAACAGCTAATTGCTTGATTTCTTCATTAAAAGAAAGCTTATGTGCATGAAAATGTAAAGCCAAGTAGATCTGTAGGAGACTGCAAAATACCTCCCACTCTGCCTAAGCAAAGCCAACACACAAACTGTTCCTTCATATTTGTAATTATAGAAAATCTATACTTGTTTTGTCTTCAAGATCTTTTATTACTCTACGAATATCTTCACCCGGGCTGGTGTCGCTCAGCCAGTCTACGCCACTATAGGTGTCGGGGTCATCAACACAATCTTTACTCTGGTGTCTGTGAGTGAGGATGCAAAACACACAGACACATGCACACACATATGGACATTAAACCATGAACATGAGCTGGTATTATCTCATTTCTTCTACACACAAAACACACACAAACATGCACAGATAAACAGTGTACTGTATGTTCTAGGTTGCACTGGTGGACAGGGCTGGCAGGCGCACTCTGACTCTGGTTGGTCTGGGAGGGATGTGCTGCTGTGCAGTTGCCATGACAGTGGGCCTCAAATTCCAGGTTAGTTCAATCAGGTGTCAGAGCTTTAGTCTGTCAGCTACTAGAGCTGAACTTCCATCTACTTATGGGACTGCCCTTGTGACCCGGAAAATACAAGAACAAGACAAACAGATGCATTCGATCATTTGAAATAATCAGGAAACTACGCTGGCAGGAAACTGTTTCTCTTGACTGATGTACCCTTCCCTCCAGAGTGACTATTCGTGGATGAGCTATGTCAGCATGTCTGCCATCTTCCTCTTTGTGAGTTTCTTTGAGATTGGTCCTGGTCCCATTCCATGGTTCATAGTTGCTGAACTGTTCAGCCAGGGACCTCGGCCTGCGGCCATCGCTCTCGCTGGCTGCTGCAACTGGACCAGCAACTTCATCATAGGCATGACCTTCATATATATACAGGTAGGCAGAAAGGACACACATGTACTGTAAAGTTGGGCAACACATGCACTTGCATGTGGGTTGACATGTAAATCCTTTATTCACACAAAATCAGACACACTGTCCCTCCTGACTCCTGTCTTTTTGTTTTCTTCTATTTTTCTTTTCAGGCTTGGTTGGATTGTTACGTGTTCATCCTGTTTGCTGTGCTGCTTCTCGGCTTCACTGTGTTTATTTATCTTCGGGTCCCTGAGACCAAGGGCAAAACCTTTGAGGAGATCGCTGCTGTCTTCCACAAGGGACGGAAAAAGTTGGCACAGAGCCCCAAAGACGGTACAGAACTGCAGCAGCTCAAAACATCCACAGATGCTTGAAACGACAGTGTTTGTGTAGTCTATTTGTATGTGTGTGAAAGGGTGTCTTCATCTGTCAGTATTTCAAATGTCAAGTGTTTATGTACATTTATCCTCACAGTATTATAATAATACTTGGTAAATTGAGGACTAAAGTCAAATGTAAATATAACGCTACACAAAAACCAGCAGTGACAATATAATGTTTCTGTTATGGAGTGATATTTACATTTAGTCAAAATACAAACTTTTATTGCAGTTTTGTGACTTGATGGTTAATGTGGCTATAATCAATAATGGGTCACATGACTATTTGTACATGAAAGGGGTCGCTTGTATTGTTAAACCTACAGAGAATTGTGACCTGACTCTGCAGTTCCCCTCTCCTCTACTGACTTTATAACATCTTGTATTGTTGTAGTTTTCAAATGTTAGTGTTTTGGTTCACTTCCACCACTCATAGCGTTGTTTTCAGCCCCACCAGACACATGTTTTCAGTAAATAAGCTCTAAAAACCCAACAAGTGGCCATGAAAACAGTTATTGCAGGTTTACCACTAAAAATGCATTTAAAAAACTAGAACTGTGGAATTATCAAGGAACGGAAACAGTATTTATATTTGCAGAACCCTATAGAGAAGAGACAGTCAAGTACTATTACTTAAAGTGTATGTTATACTGTAGTGATATTTGGTTACCACATTCAGATATTACCTTATGTTTATGTTATATTTATGGAATTACTTCACATTTTCTGTCTTGAAATATAATCATAAGCCCCCACCACACATAAATGTGTTTTGCTTGTCGTTACTTCACTTGAATGTTTGACCTCCACTCTGCATAACGGTGTTTGTGTGTATGTATGAGTTTGACACGAGAAGGCTGTTTACATTCATCTGCTGAAGGAGGAAGGTTTCTCTGTGCTCACCTTAAACCTGAGTTTAAGGCAAGTATGATCGAGGATTACTTTCTGTCATCAGAACTAGTTTGGAAGCCAATCGTGATCCAATGTGCAACTTACAGAAGTGATGTAGAAACATGAAACCTCCCGTGCACATACACTGACAGTGGACTTTTAAGTGGAGTAGGAGACATCTTGTGTCCAGCAATTAAACTTTTGAAACAACAAATATTTGCATTGTCATAGATTCTGGATTTGTCAACGAGAGAGAAACAGTTTATGTAATTTTAATAATATTAATGAGGTAATGAGGCAACTTTTTTGTGAAATAAAAATTATATCAGACACAAATTGTACTTTTATACATCTTATTACATGTCAGGAGGGGATGTTTAAGAAAACAAAACCTTGTGTTTTTATTCACCCAAGTGAGGGTGCTCTGTTTTAGAGAACCTGCATTCCTTTAGAAGATCCACGCAAAGACTGTTTAACTGACACCAGAGGAAATGTACTCTGCTGTCAGACAGGTCTATTTATCCAAAGACACAGTCCCTCTTACACAGCCCCCAGAAATGCCCCGGGACCAATTTAAGACTAATTACAAGTTGGCTGTGCTCTTCCCAGTAAACGCTGCATTTTTGCTCTGAGCTAAACAGTCATGAGTTAACACACACCTGGGACCACAGGAAACACAGTACTTTGCATCATTATAGTTGTCTTTTATACAGGAGGAATGTCAGAAGAGGATGTATTCAGATCCTCTTGAAAGTAGCAATAACCCACTGTAAAAAAAACAGTGCAAATAAAATCCTACATTGAAAAATGTACTTGATTAAAAGTAAAGAAATATTAACACAAAAGTATCAAAGCACTTGTTATGTCGATTGGCCCCTTTCAGAGTGTCATATTATTATATATTTATATTACTGGGTTATTATTTGTGATGTACTCACCTGTAGGGAGCACGTCAATGTTGTAGCTGGTCATGGTGGAGGTCATTTTAAGTGTTTTATATTCTATTGGGTTATTTAATCCACAACAGCGAATTATTAGATGATCATATGTTTTGTATGTCAAATCTGAATTTGTAAAGTGAATATAGCTGTCAAATAAATGCAGTTAAAGTATAAAACAGCAGGAAATAAAAATGCTGAAATAATGAACAAGTACCTCAAAATTACACTCAAAAGTGCAGGAGGCAAATTAAATAAATGTACTAGTTGCTTTCCACCACTGCTTATGACTGAACTAACTAAGCCCACTTATCTGCATATTTTGCTAATGCGATTTAGTCGAACAACTGCACGATTACAAGTTTACAAAGTCTCTTATTTTTCTTGGATAGTTCTGTTGCGGTGTGCGTGGCGGTTTGGACGTCCCGCAGACACCAGTACCACCGCACAGTCCCAAGATTTCAACGAGCGAGCCTTCCCCCACCCCCTCTGCACCGCGTCACCGGAGCCAGTACCTGCCCTTTCTGCTCCTCCTGCGGTACAAAATCTCTACGCATGCGAAGTGACTTTCCCTCTTTGTTGTAAGCACGACACAAGGTAAGCTAAACGCAGAGGCTTATAAGTAACATTTGCTTTGCGTAAGCTAACCTAAGTAGCCTGTTGTTTTGAGTTGTTGTGACGCCTTACCTAATGTGTAACGTTGGGAGGCATTTGTCGTCTCGGTAGTTAATCAGTAACTTCTGAGTAGTGAGACGATGTTTGGTGAGCTATTGAAAGAAGTTAGCACACTACTTAAGCTAACATTAGCAGTAGTCGGTGTCAAAGGGTGTGGGTGGTGTTAGCAAGCGAATTTAGCTAACGATGACAGAAAACACACGAGGTGGGAACCTAAAGCTAGCTTTACGCTACCGTGGAAAATGCTCATCTGGCCCAACTGCCACGTAACATAGCTAGTTAATGGTGTTTGCTAGCTTTCTAACCTAAACTGCCTAGCCACTATGACGCTAACTTGGGCTATTTTTAGATTACTTTTTAAAGGCGATGAACTAACGTTAGTAAGATGGCTAGCATGTCTAACTCGTTGGGTATCTCCCCCGGACAGTGTATGAAAGAGAGTTTGATGGCAACAACATAGCGTACAAGTCAATTCGACGCATTAGAAATTAACGTTAGCTGTTAGCTTTCAAACAGTTGGCCGTTGAGATGTGATGACACCACCTTTTTTTTTTTTTAGATAATTATTGTGCACAAGTGTGTGGAGTGAATTTAAAAAGTGAATGAATGAAATTAGAGCATAACTTGGATCGCTAGCAATTTTGCTATCCGAAAGTGCGTCAGCGTTAGCTTGGTAATACACATTTCATCGCCGAGCAATGTGCAGCAAAGCACTTTTAGTTGACATCACCCACTCTGATTTCAGGTCATTGATTTTTAAGCACTTACGGCTCAACCACTGTCCACTTCCCATAAGGAGAAAAGATTGAGCGTGACCACGTAAGCACAGCATCTCTAGGACACAAGGTGTTCAGCACCTTTCTATCACTGACAGCTGGGGAGTCTAAGCTGGTCTTGTTTGTGGTTTTAGTTTTACGTTTATGATTTAGCATTACAAATCTGCTAACCAGCTGTAACATAACTAAAGTCTGATTATTCCTCCTTTTTATATTTGCTGTATTGGTTCAACATCTTAATAAGTCAATCACATTTTATGTTTGCTCTTGTTTTCTTTTGCTCATCCGATTGACATAGAAGTAGCCCATCATGGCGGATGATGATTTCACCACTGGGGACTCTGGGGCCTCCTCAACATACCCCATGCAGTGCTCCTCACTGAGGAAGAATGGCTATGTCATGCTGAAAGGACGTCCCTGTAAGATCGTTGACATGTCTACCTCAAAGACTGGCAAGCATGGGCATGCCAAGGTAAAACCTCCTCATGCATCCTTTGGAATGCGGAGCTTAAGGCACTTTTGCAATTTAGCCTGAACTGTTTCCCAGTTTTACAAGTAACCCCCAATGCTTACTTGGCCTGAAGCCAGATCTAATCCGTTATGGTGTTTTCCCAGGTTCACCTTACTGGACTTGACCTCTTTACTCAGAAGAAGTATGAAGATATCTGCCCATCTACCCATAACATGGATGTCCCAAATGTAACAAGGAAAGACTACCAGGTGAGATGTCCCTTTTGCATCTCTTGGTGTAACCTAGGGGGCACCAAGGGGTATGTAGCATTTGCAATGTTTACTGGAAGCCAATAATAGTCTCCCTGGCCAGTATAGGGTGTTTTAAGCACTTTATACCACCAGTGCATCCATATCCTATAATGTCTTGGATTGTATTTAACCTAATTCGAATGAAAAGGTGTGATGTGACAAAGTGAAGTTTTTTTTTCGGTTGCTAAACGGGTGTGTCGCATGCGTCAGAGCAGTGCTGTGTCTTCAGTAGTTGTGAAAGGATATACAGGTTTTGAACTTGCTGAGCAGGTTTTGGCTTGGCCAACAAGCAGTCTCTTCTGCCCTGATTAGAGGCCTCCTTTGAGATAGCAATTCAACACAAGTAAACGATGGCTGGTATGTTAGGAGAAGACTAGGTTTAGTTTTGGGGGTCAGTTTTGTTCGACTGAATGTGTACTGTATTGTTACATGTGGCAAAAGATTCTTGTAAATAACCTTTTTTTTTCTTGGTGTACTTATGCAACCACCCACCGTGGCTATGTTCCACAATGGCTTAGAGTTAAAATATTTTTATTTGGTCTTACTGTAAATATATGCCCATCCTATAAAAGACTTACTTTATGTATAGCATGGGTACAGCTCAAATTAAGCATTTTTAAAATGCTTCAGGTAGCATTGGCTGTGTGATGGAGCTGGTGTGTCCAGCAGCACTGAACAAAAGTTTCTGCTCTGTTAAATGGACAACTAACACTGCTCATTCACACACAGTAAAGCCTTTGGTCTCTGTTGCAGCTGTCAATTCTGTGTCGCTGCCGCTCTCTATTAGCTTGATTTTCATGATGTACGTTGCTTATCCTAAGTGACTCTCTGGTCTGCCACTTTTGGTGTTAAAGCTGTCCCAGCAGCCAGGTTTAAAGGTCCCATATTGTAGAAAGTGAGATTTCCATTTTTTTTTAAATTATAAAGCAGGTCTAGATGCTATATGAATACTGTGAAAGTATCAAAACGCCCAGTCCACGGAGAAATGCACACGGCTCGTATTAAGACACTTTGCCTGTTAAAAGATACGTCAGGACTTCCTTATGGTTGTGATGTCATAACAGCTATACAGTTGCTGCACTCAGCCACACCCCCAGCAGGTCATCTGCTCCAGGCACAGCAGTGACTGCACGCCCACAAAGTATAGCGACACACTCATCCACCCGCTCAGTCTGAGGTATTCGACTGCTCTGCTCAGGGCTACTCTTCAAGTTTTTGGAGGATGTTCAGTTTGTCTAAAACGGCTTGTTTCAGACAGAGGGTGAACTGAGGGGCTGCGTAAAGGACCAGTATAAGATAAATAAGGACTTTTTTTGAACTGTGAATCATGCAAAGCTACTGTAGTGGAATCCCAGAAATGTAGTGCTAAAATGAGCTTAACAAGGGGCCTTTTTTAACTCTTAAATGTGATGTTCCTGTTGCTCCTCTGCTCTCGAATGGCATTCCACCAAGGATTATGTTGACTGGCACTGGTTATGCCTTATTTGTCTCTGACACCCCCCCCAGCATTTTTATTATGTATTTTTTTTTTTTTAAACCACAACTGCAAAATGACAGTCTTAGTGTTTTAACATTTCACTGTTTTTGTTCTTTGTCTGATGGCACATTTAGGTAATAGGGGTCTCAGATGGTTTCTTGTCCCTGTTGGATGATGGTGGAGTAACCAGAGAGGACCTTAAAGTGCCAGATGGTGACCTGGGCAAAGAAATCGAGAAGAAGTTCAATAATGGAGAAGAGTTTATGGTGAGTTTCTGTGGTCCAAGGGTGGGGGAAAAATCTCCTTACTGGTAGAGTCTGAACTGTAAAAATGATTTTCTTGTATTTAATTTCCGTGTAGTTATACGGTACTTTACCAGAAGTTTGCTGTGTTCACTTATATTAGCTTAAACTTTGACAGTGTCCCAGACCTGCCCCTGACAATGCACAAGCATCAAACTGTTGGCTTCATGCTGCTTAATGGGTTTAACTAAGATAATCTGTTTCTTCATTCATGGTTTTAGCTTGCTGTGAATTGAGGTAGACAACTGTGCATACACTGTAGCGCTATCGGTTTGATTTGCCATTTTTATCTTCTAAAATCTTCTATCTTTGTTTTTGAGGTACAACTAAAAACAAAAGTGCTGTGAGACAACTTTTTATTATTATTTTTCTTCTTTCTCTTTTCAGGTCTCTGTGATGAAAGCTTTGGATGAAGAGCATGTAATTGGCACCAAGGTTTTTTCTTAATGACCAGGACAACGCTGGAGACCTCACACCTATTCTCCATTATGGCTTTGAAGCCTCACCAAAGCTACTTGCCTTCACCCCACATCTCCACCAGTTTCCCCGCTGGTCAACTGATATCTGGAAACTGGACTGGGTCAGCTTCTTCAACTGTACCATGGGCTCAGGGCTGACTGGCATTCTCTTCAATCAATGAAGTTATCCACCCATAGCCGTCACAGCTTAACTTTGCATTGGGTACAGATATCATTCCAGGAATTCCAAAAAAATATTCCAGTAATTCATAACATTCTTTTAGAGTATGGGTGATATGTTGTTTTTTTTTCTGTATGCATTCCTTTTTGATTTTGCTGCGAACATGTATTTTAAGGTTGGTTTACAGTTGATATGCTGCACTCTGCCTTCAACTTAAATTCTCCCCTAAAATGATTTTATCTCCAAAAGCTGACCTCTCACCTCAAGCAAGCTCCAGCTCTACTTGTTACACACTTTCGAGACCTTTAAAAAATATATAACTTCATTGATGGCTGGAATATGCCTTTCTGCCTTTGACAATTAAAACATGCATTCTCATGCACACTTATATTTGACAATTGACTTGTATACACATTCCATAGCAGCTATGAATCTATGTAAACGGCAAACTTTTATTTACGCTGCATTTCAGCTACAGGTCTCGCGGCAGCATTTCCACTGCATGTGGCTGGGTCTCGGTAAGATCGGCCTCTTTGTGGCAGGGAATTCTGCTGTCTCAGCCGTTCTGAAGCCGAACAGGCCTGGACAGGGGTGGTTGGTTGGGTGGGGCCATTTTCTCTGCTTTGAAACTTTTTCCTTTCACTTGAGGCCTTTTATGAGCTGACAAATGTATAGAAAATTATTTTGACAGAACAAAACACTGAAAACTTTTACTATTCTAGTCTTAAAACGATTTTATCTTAAACAAATTTCGAAAACAAATGTTGCATCATCACAATAGTAAAGATAATTATGACTTCTTGTCACACAATAGTGGGAAACAAGAAACCATTTTTCATCTTATAAGATGTAGCCAAATCTAGGCGGTACTTCCGCTGTGGGATATCCAAGTCTTGTTGTGATGGAAGACATTGGTGCCCAATAACAATAGATGAGTGTTAACCAGTGAGCGATATTTGGGTTGCGTTTGTGGGAAAGTAGTTGTAGAAAGTTAATTTGGGGGGTGCTAGGTCTGTTTTCAGTTTCGTGGGATTTTCAAGGTTTTTGTTTAGAGTTTACACTCTTAAAATGGATTGTGGCTCGCATGGATTTTTACAAAATTATGCTGAACTGTGGTTATTCTCTACGTTTACATCAACACAAACTGTTATTGGGAGACATCGGGTAATTGCAGGAAATCAGAATGCATTTACATGCACTGCGTTAACGTGGTTGCTGTAGAATCTGCATTCACATGCGGGTCGTCAGTTTTCTCCCCTACCTCCTACCATAAAATTAAAACTATTTAAAGTGTATTAGCAATATATTTGAAGCGCTGCAGCCTTTCTTTATGTTTTCCTGATCTGAGCATTTGGACTGATGGTGCAGCGAGAAGGACAGACGCCAGTCTTTCAAGAGTGCATGTGTTAAGACATTTACAAATAACCTGCTGTTCAGCTGTCGAAATGACTTATTTAGACTTGTTTGTTTTAGTCTGACTTTGGATTTCGGCTACAAGGCTGCACTACTATGAGTTATATGATCTTTCCACATTCTGCACTGTCATAGCAATATTGTTCCTATTCCAAGTTTTGGTCATGAACCTGTACTCTTGTAAAGACTCTGTTAGAAACTCAATCCCTTACATCGGGTAAGGGATGTATTTACATGACGTTTATGAAGTCAGATTACTGCCAGAAGTTGACAATAATCAGAATACATAAATGTGTGTAAACACACTGATTGTAATATTGACATAGGAAGGTATTCTGTCCAGCTTTCAAGTTGTCCTTTGTACAACGGCAGCCGGTCTGTTTTTTTTTTTTTTTTCTGATTTCAGTCCACCTTAAGTATTTTTTACTTCCGTCAAAACACCAAAGTAATCCACTGAATGTTTTGTATTGTGTATTAAGTTCTACATGAATTTTGTTTCTCATCATTCCATTCTTGTTCAGTGTTTTTCCTGAAAATCATGTTTGGAGCTGTGGCATTACAACAGTGGCCTCCAACTCTGGCCTTTTCTCCTAGCCAGCTAGATGTTCACTTAATGGTACGAAACAGCACAACAGCAGCACTCTGGCTTGCAAGGACAAAAGGTGGAAGCCACATGACTGTACTCGATATACTAATTACATTTCATATTGAGCATTCATTTCTTTAAGCCGGAGGAAAAAGCATTTGACTAGCAAATTAACGCTCTGAAGGCAGCAGTATAGTAGAAACTTGCGCTGCATTAACCTTGCGCCATGCAGGCCGTTGGGATGACATTCTATGGCAAATGGGGGCGCATGCAAGACAACTTTGAAGTCCCTGTTTGCCTTCATAAGCACATAAATCCTCTCACAACTTCAGCCTGCAGTGCCTCAATCTGATTTTATCATTCTCGGGGAGTAATGAGCCCAAAGAGTGTGTGTGTAAAACAACCTCTCATATGCAAATAGCAGGAAATACTTGTTTTTGGGGTAGTAAATGAAGCTGTACAAAAGTTAAACTACTTTGACCAGTGAGCCAACACACACTGTGGCATTGTGCTCTGTCCTTTTATTTTGGTTGCAAATGTGCCATTGTGCCTGTGAAAACCAGATTTTATTTCTAATATACTGCTTCCTTAAATACATGGCAAGAATTCCAAAAGTTTCCAAATCTTAATATCCAGTCAGTAGTGCTATTTAATAGTCATGGAATGAGTTATACTCAGTATACTGAATTATTCTCCCGTCTCCGCAGTCCTAACAGAAGACAGTCTTCCTGAAGCCATATTTGTGCCCTGTTACATGTATCTATAACTAAGGTCAGGCGCAGGATAATTGACTCACCCTCAGCTCCCTCCCATTATTAAGCTGCTCTGGTCTCTGATACGTAGCACTAATTACAACCACACATCTTGTCGAAGATCCTTTTAGCTTTTGTTGTCATAAAGAAATCTCTCACATGGAGACCGGTAGCAGGACTGACCCTTGATTCCGTTTGCAAAAATGTTTACACTGTAAGATGGCCCTGTCCTTGTCAGTTTCACGTGCTGATCCAGGATCAGACTGAGAGGGATACAACTGCAAAATGACGTGTGGTCAGTGTCACGAGGGTAGATTTTCTCAGGGTTCCAAACAGAGTGTTAGGAGATGTGTTACTTTAATGGTGTCAGCAGTGAGGATAATAAATGACATTATTAGAATGGTTTGTATTTTGATTAATTTGTCTCTCAAATCATTACATTTTCAGTTTTTTCCCCCCCATACTCTTCTCTGGCATCTGTCATCAAAGACATTGTCTGCTTCTCATTTTCTCTCTTTCTGTCTTTTAAATCTGCTACTTAATTTTCCTTGTGAGAAACAGTGGTTTATTTGTATGTTTAGACCACAGGTACAGTGTAATGTGTTCAAACAGGGAATAGGTGAATTACTCACTTGTATGCTGTATGTTCCTGGTGTATATCCACAGCTTGGCACAGGTCTCTTCCTTAAATCTCTGATCTAGGGGGAATCTGACCTTGAGCCTCCTCTGGAACATAAAGATACATGGGTTTCTCTATTCTAACTTGTGTATGGCTGCTGTCTTAAAAAATCACAACTGTCTGTTTTTATTGTGTAGGCAAAAAATAAAGTTCATTCAGATGTTACTAGCTACAAGAAATTTGTCAACGGTTTTCTCTTATTTTATATAGATGAAATGAAGGGTTACCAACTTTAAACAACCAGCTGGAATGAGATTTTTTGGTGCATGGGTGGAGTTCAGATTTATAATACATATAAGAGATAAATTAGATGGAGGTGAATTTAACAGACCTCCCTATTAACAGTGTACGTAGGAACTCTTCAGTTGAAAAATTTCCATGGAAATTGTAGACACTTAATTCTGTGGATTAACTGTTCACCTCCATTATATTGGGCAATGATTCTGGAAAGAGATGTTGAATTTGAAATGCTGCGAGCACTGCAAATGAAATTCTATTCACCTACAAACCAACAAAACCTGGATGGATAGATACCACTAGAAGTTATTGAGAAAATAGTAATAGTAGTAATTTGGGGGAACCTTTAATTAACTTTTTATAGATAAACATGAACGCATGAATATAACTATGGGTGTAAGGATGGCCAGTTGACATAATCAAAAGTACAGTGGTGAGTTTTGAAGCAAACCGGATAGCAGAGTTATAGAGAACATGAAGTGTCAAAACTTGAAATCTGTATGTGACAGTTGTCTGAAGTGTATAACAGTACAAGATCAATTACCATTAGATCTTTTTAGATCTTCACCAATCCTGTTGCTGTTGCTAATGAATTGTGAATAATTACGCTGCTGTTTGATGGCTGCATGTATTCAACAAACTCAAAGAAAAAAATCCTACAAACAGCTGTGAAAAACAAAAACAATTTAAGTGGGCAAAACCCAGATTGCATTCAGTGGCACGAGGAAACATTATTGGTAAGCCTGTGTAGAGAAAGCTTAACCTCGATATATATTTCATGAAGGAGTGGCTTTGTGGCTTACTTTCATTTGCCATGAAATTTGTTTGGGTGGGGTGAGAGCTTGAGACAGAGCATGAAATCGGGTTGTGTCTCGTGCCAAAAGCGTGAGAGTTAACACCCCCTGAGAAAAGTCAGGGGATCGCCAAAGTTATTACAACTCATCCTGAGAGGGGCACGAATGTCTGCACCAAATGTCATGGCAATCCATCCAATAGTTGTTGAGCCATTTCACGAAAAAAACACATATTTGAACGAGAGACTACTGAAAAGAAGTATCTCACACAGACTGTTTTATCTATTTTGTATCACTTGGAAACATTGTGGGTTGATATGTGCCAAATACTGAAAGAAACTAATGAAATATTATTTCAGCCATCACAAGATGCATTGACCTTAAAGGGGGCTTTACCTCAACTGCTCAGTAGGTGGCAGTGTAGCATCACTTTTGATAGCTGAGATTTTTCTGAAGTTTGCTCTTGAGCCACCTATCTATCTAGTATTTTTTTTTTCTTCAAATCTTGGATATGTCATTTATTGCAGTATGACAGGACACATAAGAAAGTCGGCTTTCATTAGGTGATTTCAAAACGAAAAAAAAGACTTTTAGATTGCTTCAAATTCAATAATCAGAGGCTTTTATATTTTGTTTCCACAGTTTTCAGTCACACCACATTGTTTGCATGCATGGCAGCTCGAGTGCAAGTCAGAACAATAGTGGCAGTGGTCGTGAAAGTTGAACTCCGCAGGTTACACACTCTCTCTTGCTGTCCCACACACCCCAGTGAACAAGGCCCATGGAATCATCTTGCAGTCCCTACAGACTCCAAACCCCATGATTGTCTCTTCATGGCTGTTACAGAGAGACCTCCAGAGTCCTCCAAGACTGTTTCACTGGGATAGTCTGAACTCTTTCAAGGTGCGGTGTGGAGATCGAGGCGGGGATTGTGGAGGGGATTGGCAGAGGTTTTATGGGCCATTCCGCAGTTCTCCAAAGTTGTTTATCCAGCGGGTGAAGCCACTGGATTCCCGCCTGATGTTTGGAGGACATGAACCCGTTTGGAGTGATTGGAGATTTGATAGAATTTCTGGGTAGAGGGCTTCTCTTGTGAGTCAGGGAAAACACTGGTCCAAACACACACACATAGGCTACATATATCAACACTGGGGTAGCGCCTAGTGTAGAGGAGGGCCATTATGTAACTGTAGGACCTATGTCTCGAAACAGCATGAGATAGAGAGAGAGAAGAGATCAAAGCATTAGTGTGAACCGTGTGCTTTTATTGAAACTGTATGGGAATAACTGTGCTTGTGTTTGTGTGCGGAAAAGAGTTTCTTCCAACTGTTTCCTCTCAGTCCGTCACACAACTGCATTATTGCTGGTACTCTATTTGTATAAGAGCATTGTAACCCTATTCATATAAGTCCTTATGGCAATATTATACAGGGCAGGTATGATACAAAACATAATCAGCTTACATTTATTGTAATGGACCCTTATATAACTGGCACTGTCAAAGCACAGGCATAAATCCCTTACAGCAGTTATATGAGACACACTAACACACCTTCGTGTCTCCGTAAAGACAGGAAAAACAAACGTCTGTCACCACACAGACATACAGATTCTTTAAATAGCCTACAGTTGTGAGTCAATAACCATAAAAAAATATTCATTATTATCAGCACTGCCTGTGATGAGTTCTATAACTTCCCATTTCATTTTAGGATTATATATATATATATATAGAGTCAGATTGGTTTGCTTATTTCTTAGTGTGTGTATGTGCATGTGTTCATGCCTGCATGAGTCTGTCTGTGTGATGGATGATTGCATGTGTGGTAATTTAGGGTTTGTGTATGTTCGAGTATCTATGCAGGTAACCTACATGTGTGAGTGAGTTTGTATGCATGTGTGTGACTGTGTTGATGTGAGTGTTTTTGAAGATCAGCAGAGTTATTGAATCCAGATTTTGAAGTAAAACAAATGGGGAGAAAGTGCACTTCATCTCAGGCTCTGACAGGATTTGGAGGACTGATGGAGGACAGAAGGAGGTGTTTTGTCCTCCTTTCATGTGCTGAACCCCGCTGAGAGAGGAGCAGTAGGGAAGGTTTCGGTTTGTGTGCGGCATGGGGGTACAAAGATGGATATTGGAAACAAATCCAACAACCATTTGATAGATTGTAGAGATGTACAGAAGTGTCCATGTCTCGCCATCCCTACCCCAGCGGGGTTGGCAATATTGGTCTGTTTGTTGGTACACCTCTTTGGTCTAGACTGAAATATTTTACCAATGTGATGATGGATTTAGATGAAATTTCTTGCAGAAACTCAAGGTCCCCAGAGGATGAATCTCAATGACTTCGGTGATTCTCTGATCTTCCTCTTGCGCCACCATGAGGTTGACCTTTGTGGTTTTGATTGAATTATTGGGTGGATTTTCATGTAATTTGGTACATGTCCCCTTCTAAATGAATTATTATTTCTTTGGTGATCCTCTAACTTCACATCTAGAGCCATCGTCAGACTTTGTCCAATACTTTTGTTTATGACCAAATACCTACAAAACTAATGACATTCCCATCAGCCTCAGAGCTGCTTTGTGTTTATGTGCTTATTAGCAAAAGTTAGCATGCTAACACACTAAACCTGCTGTTTTGAACATATTCAGAAAGATTTTGAGGCCAGAAAATGATGTCGGTAGCAACTGTGTGCGACTAGAGACATCATCTCGACTTTCATTTTGGGACTACAAGTTGTGCTCATAAGTGCAGGCTGCGTTCGAGGTCTATTCAGTGTCAAAATGTTGGCTGAGAAAAGCGGGGACATTGTGCATGTCTGTCGATGTGTGAGCCTTTGTATGTGCACATTTGTATGAGACTGTGATTAAGACCAGAAGGGCTGGGGCGTGTTCAGAAATAGTTATGCTAACAGATGTGTTCATATGAGAACGGGGCTCACAGCATGTACTTTCTATTTTAGCTGACAACCCCCTGTACACTCATACTGTTGGGAAGGCCCTCTTGCCTTTGAAAAAGAAGAACTTCCCTGGAAGAATCAGTGAATGAGTTCACAGGCCAACGATTTAGACTAGACTGGTTTTTGCTTTTTTAGAGTTTGGCAGAACAAAAGATTGCGTCTTTGTGTTGCTCCTCTTCGGTAGAACAACTTGAACGATTGTGTTTTATGGTTCCTAATCTTCCGATTAAAATTTGGGCCGTGTTTGAGGGCGTTAAATGCAGAAAATAAAGATCGACTAAGTTCAAAATATAATTAAACTATAAGCTAACTATTGTTAAATGCATGCAACAATTTCAGGACATTAATTAATGAGTGAGAATTATAGAAAATAGAGTTACTTTAACTCATTACCTACAGATGTCTACATCAAGAACTGCTTAATTAAATGTGGATTATTAAGAACAAGCCATCATAGAATATAAACATTATAAATTAAAGCAACATACAAGAAGTGCACATGTACAATACATGAATACAGAATGGCTACGGAGCTTCTGTTTTCCTGGCCAGTGTTTCTTGATGAATGAAGTTTGAACTTTCAGGCTGTAGTCTCCGATAGACCTCTGGTGAAAAGCAGCGTGTTGTTTCTGGCCACCTGCTCCCCTCTGGCACAGCTTTGAACTTCCTTGTGTGTGTGTGTGCGACCTACAATGTATGTGTGTATATTTATAAGGGCAGTTAGTAGACCAGTAGTTGGAATGTTGAAAGGTTGTGTCCAACATCTGGAGGTTGACTCCAGCAGGAGGTGGGGAGATGTAAAGAAGAGCTGATGGGAGGTGGGCTGGGGCGCGTCATTATTCAAACCAGATGAGGATGGCTTCTCATAGTTGAGGAATAAAAACACAACTTTCTGTACTTCATTTCATTTTACAGGACTGTATTTTTGGTCATTGGACGAATATCAATATTTCACGACCAAAAATGATAAAATCTTTGAATCATCTCATTAACAAGATTTTAGATGATTCAGAATTCTACATCCTTATGTGGCTTTGTAATCATTTTGTACATCCAGGGGTCTTTATTGCTGAGTGAAGTGGCTTCAAAATGAAGGGGAGAGTGTTCTAGAGGAAATTTAGAATAAAAATCAGGTAGCACAGCACAATATTGGTGTTGAGATATTAAGTGGGAAAGACCTTCAGCTGTGAATTCCTTTTCAAAAAACACTGTCAACTAAAACTAAGTGGATAGTTTAATTATTTTTCTCACACATTGTAGCCAGGATGAGCTTAGTTACATTTGACTGTGACTCCTTGCCTGGTTGCAAAACGAACACAAAGAGACTCAAAATTACTACAGTGATGCAAAATGACCACAAAGAGACTCAAAATTACTTTTTCAGTCTGGGTTCATTTATTGCACTGAATAAACAATGTCACAATCAATTATGTACCATTTATTATTGCCCAGAACCAGGCTTTTAACTGTGTGTCTTAACACATTTTTACTAATTTTACAAATGTTAAAATTAAAAAGTTTCTAAACCCGCCCCTGCTGTCTGGGGGCTACTGATAGAGAATAGCCTTTTGGCTAACACTGGCGCATATACAGCAATGTTTATTAATGTGCATTGTCCCTGTTAAATAAACCAATACTTAAAGGAATAGAAACAAATGACACTATTATACCGTACAGTTCAAGCGAGGATGCATTTTTGTGGCAGCTGGAGAGATTACATGTCTTGTGTGTGTACAGTGGTATTTTTTCCTTTAAAGACTTTACTCTCATAGTACCAACATCAGCTGGTTGGACGGAAGATGCAGGGCTGTATGATGTCATGATGAAAAGAATGATGATTATATTCACAGTAATGCGTTTCACAGAAATGGTAATGTGCAAACAATCAGCAACTTTTGTCTGGAATTTCTCTGTGTTTGTCTTATTACTCATGCTGATGTACTGAGGCAGACGAGGCTGAAGCAACGTTTTGGGAATGATGGAGAAATGCTGATGCGATGCTATCATACTAATAAACAGGTGTCCGTCTGCTCTCCTCCCACTCGTGTCGATTTCCAGGACATAGTTGGACCCACAGGACATGTTGCATAAGAAGAAACAAACACTTGATGTGGGTTTGTCAAGTCGTTTGAGAGATTTAGGTCACTGGACAGGTTTGGTCCCCACAATGTATGAAAATATGTACATGTTACTGCTTATTTATGAGGAGATGTGTGTTTGCATTCATGGAGACTAGAGAGAGTAATAAACACAGAAAAATAGTGCCGAAACCGATAACGAAAATGTGTTGGCAGCTATGTGGATGGAAAGGCTCCTGCCCTGTAGCACTGATACTGCCAGAGCTTAAGATGCGTTTGATATTTGTTTGATCCAAAGATTCGGTGTCCTTGAAATAGCCTCAATTCCAGTTTGTGTGTGAATGTGTGGATGTGGCTTCCACCATAAACATCAATTGTTCTCAGTGCCCTGAAAACAATCTCAAGGACGCCCTGAGAGAGCCACTTTGCCAGTGTGTTGTGTGTTCTTTTTTTTTGATGAAGTCCCCATTTTCTGCAGGCTGTTTGTGAAACAGCTCACTCATGTTTTGTCTCACAGATGCCAGAAGGAGAATGCCATGAGAAAATGACTATGCTTGCTTGAAACAACAGTGACTCATGCCGTGTGGTCACCCACTTTAAATAATAAGCAGCCTCAGCTTGAACTGCTGTTGAACAGACTTAAATTATGAGGAATGATGATGAAGAAATTCTTCAAATTACTCAAAATTAACTTCATGATACTTGACACACACAACGGCCTATTATATAACACACTGTGTGTGGTATTTTGGAATATTTTCCTAGACTAGTTTAGACTGCTTAGAATTAATATTGGTATGTATGGGTATGAAGTGGTTTGTGTTTGTATGTGTGTGTGTGTGTGTGTGTGTGTGTGTGTGTCTGTGTGTGTGTGTGTGCCTGCATTACCACAACTGTAAGAATAAAGAAGCTTTTAAAGAGGTGTATTAGACGGTACTAACTTTAACTTTTCACTAAGGTTTCAGTTTAGAGTTTGGTGTGTTTATGTACGTATGTATCTGCATGAGTGTGTAATGTGGTACATATGTTCTGTGGTTCTATGTGTTTGTGGATCGAGGACTGGGGGCGGTTATGAAAACAGCGTTACCCAGAGTACAGTTCTCCTGGATCACAGGTTACTGCCCCAGGGGGTTGTGGGATAGGCTGGGCCACTGTAGGGAGCGGATAAACCTGACAGTGACTCTCACAGAGTCTGTGTGTGTGTGTGTGTGGGTGTGTCTGTTTTATTGACCCCAAATGAGCGGGAAGAGGAGGCTGACGTAAGTGACATCATGGTAAAGCAGAACAAGCTGTTTCCAACCTGATGCTATAACCTCCTCTGACGTTCCTATTTGTATGCATGTGTGTGTGTGTGTGTGTGTGTGTGTGTGAAGAAGAAGAGAGTTACAATGCACCCCTAGGCCAAATCTTCATTGTTATCTTTGTCATCAATATTATCGTCATGAATTTCAAGATGTTAATCCCAGCAGAGTAGAAAGGTGATTTGTTTTAGACTGGTGGTCATGCAGTCTTGTTTCCATGCAGCAGGTGGTGCCACAATGTCTAAAAAGTGGGCAAAGATCATCGTGGGCAGCACATCAACAAACACTGAAGCCAATGTGTTGTTATTTCAAAGACGACTTTACTTTCTGTGTTGCCGAAACAGTAACAGCAACGTGATACAAATGAACCTTTTGCTGACAAATCGCAAATCCTCCTGATGCAAATGTGTCCTCCTTAAGTCCTATAATGGTCATATAATGCCAAAACAGTCAAGTATCACTAATATCGCTAACACATGTTGCAATTAATCTGTGTCATTTACTTAATTAACTACCTGCTATCAGTATTCCCCCACATGTCCCTGAGTACCTGTTTCATCTTCTCTATTCTGCCTTCTGTTTCAGTTCTCCCTTTCATCACCATCCACGATGCTCATAATCCCTTCCTTCTTTTTGTCGTTATCTCGCTAAATCCCTCATACTCTGCCTTTTCTAATGCTCTCTGTGTCTTTCATGTTCTCTTTTTCCTCCAAACCTTCCAGTAACATTACAACTCCTCACATCTGGGATGCACCTGTCACGGCAAGAAGTCAGTTTTCCCGTGAGACTTCAGTCCCTGTGAAGTTAAACCCCCCCGCTACCCATTAAATAAGTATAAATATTTACCTGCATGGGTTATAACGCACAGGTTCTGGAGTTATCCTTTGGGCTATGGTTTCACTCAGTCATTATCCGAAATGGGAAAATTGGGTGCAGTGCAATGTGCACTCATAATATAAAATAAAATGAACACATTGAAACAAATGAATGATGTGAAAGTTGAGAAAGGGAGTACGAGTGTGGGAGTATAAGTCTGTTTAGCAGCAACATGGAATCCCAACAAGTTCTCCAAATTTAACAACAAAATACATCGTTTACAACTGCCCTCCAGAACGACACATATAAGTATTTTCTGCTTTAAAACCATTACAAATCACTGTTGCAATATCTGATCTGACAACTCTACAGTTAAGGTTTGTTTGGGTTTATGCACAAAAATGATTTGGTTATGGTTAGAAAATGATCATTTTTTTGCCCCTTAGCAGACTTTGTGGTGACAGACAAGAGTTGTAATTGTTACAGACACTAGAGGGCTTTGTCACTTGAATGTACACATCCAGTATGTCAGACAGTCTCTGGAATATACCTGTGTAACTCCCAGGTTTGGTGTATTTCTTGTTTTAATATTTGGGTTGAGAAATGATAAGCCCAAAAACCAGTGAGACTTGGTGTTTGGTTGCCTGTGGGATTGGGCTCCAACAAACACAACTGCAGGTGTTAATGGGTGGGAGGTCAGTGAGGGAACATGGGGCGTGCCTGGCACCTGCTTGTGTCCTGGAGGAGTTCACAGTGACAGGAGCTGTGGTAGGCTACACAGTGGAAACTGGGCTACAGTGCAAGGACTAAATGGGAGAAAGATTGTAAACGTAATAGGATATAAATTTAATGTCAATAATGCCATAACACGGCTGTTCTTAGTTCCTCTACCACTGAAATTTTGGAAAACTTCAGCCTGTTTCATCCGTTTTTGGTTGGTTGGTTTGGTTGGGAACGTGTAACCTGAAGGACTTTTGTCTTCCTCTAATTATCGTGGTTATGGTTGCTTTTAGATTTCACCATACTCATCTGCACTACCATTCCCTGCAGGTGTTGCACTGCCACTCGCCTCCTGATTGTCTTTTTATTGTTGTTTATTTTCCTGTCCGTGGCATAAAAAAGTTTTTGTTTGTGCCTGTGTGTAAAGCGTTTCAGTGGGTGTGTATGGGAGTCTAGGCTGGATCACCCTTAGAGGCGCTCTGAATCATCGTTTCCAAAGCCTGTTGCCGTGGCAGCGAGAGGACTAAGGGATCTGACCAAAATACAACCATATAAATCTGCACTTAAAAGGGAACTGCCCCATGCCTCGTCTTTGTGTGTGTGTGTGTGAGTTTGCACTTCACAAACCAACCACAAAATATGTCTGTCCTGCATGACTTTGAATTTGATTACATTAATGATGAAGTGGAGATGGTGTGAGAGTTGTTTGAGGATTATACTTGTAGTACCAAGTGACAGCATAGAAGGAAAGGCTTGTTTATTGACCAGTATTGAAAATCAATATCCTTTGCCTCTCCTCTCTTCTCCTTTGAAATCATTTCCTCATGTCCACGCCAGAGAACATAAACCTGACAACAGAGACAGAGGGAGGGGTGGGTACAGCAACTTGTTTCTATTAAACCAAGGCCAGGGCATTGTTCTCCGAAAGGAAAGATCCAACACAAGAGACCTTATTGATGACCGAGACCTGCAGCCTCTTTTGCTCTGTGTGTATGTGTGCGTGTGTTTGCATACAACCACCAGCAAGCTGATGTAGAAAATGCCATAGCTCTGTGCTCGCAATGGAAAGGGTGGAAGTTACGCATTGATTTGAGAGCTGCTCTCTGCCCCCTCCATTGTTGAGCTGCCAATCTCTCTGCATCCAATAATAAACACCAGTTAGAGTGTGTGTCTCTGTGTGAACTGGAGGTCACCAAGCAGCTTCTCCTTCTTTGTGCTCAATAATAAACACTGAGTAGGGTGTTTTAACAATCGAAAACACAAACACTCACATATTCATAGGTCAGTAGATGATTTGCGACAGACGTGGGAGCGGAATCACTGATTAAACACGATACACACATACTCACACACAAACACACATATATGTATCTTGACAAGTTGATACCGTATCTTGTCCTTCAGTGTCAGCGATGTAGTTCCGAAACAGTTTTTGAAACAATGGGTCCTTGATTTCAGACAGAGGTAGACAAAAGTAGACTTCTCATTTCTATTTGCTGATATGACAGCTGTCCAGATTTGATCTGCTGTAGCTCGCTAGCTCATTAAGCTAACTTTAGTTTAACAAGCAAATGAGTCTCAAATATGCATGGATGGATACATACATGACATCGTCCTAAAAAGGCTGAGACTAAAGCTGCATGTCCAAGGCAAAAAGTGAGCATCCTCACCAGTTGATGATCCAAAGGACTCAGTAACAATGAACACTACCAGACATTACAGAATGCCAATGCATCGAATGGATGCTGAAAAATGCCAGCCAACACTGAGGGTTGATACTATAAAAGCAACATATAATGTACAACTTTAAAAGCTTTGTCCTAGTATAGTATAAAAGTATAAAATGGAAAAGAAGAAAGTTTACAAGAACATTTATCAATTCAAATGCAGAACAGAGCTGAATGAAGAATACTGGTTCTTTTGTGATTGTGGTTCCTCTATAACTGCAGTTAATTTTGTTATCTTCTACTCTCACAGTAGTGTATTGAGTTCTCATGTCGGGCCAACAAAGCTCCCACTGAACTGAATTGAGAGATCGAGCGTGAGAGAAGACCATGTTGCAGACAATGTCAGGGATTTAGCAGGACCAAGATAGTGTGAGTATGAGGATGAAAGTGAGCACCGAAATGTGAGAGTGTGATTGAGAATGATGGGAGAATGTCAAGGGGCTTTCTGGTGTGTGAGAGACCTAATTGAGTTAACAGACATCAGACATGTCACAACTGGAAAATGTAAGTTATACCACTGACTTTCCATCAGAAGAAGATCACTGTCCTCTATAAACAGACGACAAGTATTTTTATTTGAAAATAGTTTAAATCAGATATTTGATTCCATTTCAGCAAACTTGCAAAAACATGTTATGCTAAATGGTACAAAAAGGTTGCAAAAGATGCTTTGCAGACGTTAACAAAGTGTGCTTTTTTTGAAAAGGGATGCTCACCGTTTCTCTGATATGGCCACACTCCATCTGCTGCGTTCAAATAGAGCCTGAGTCGTAATGTGAACCATATAACCCCGTCTGGATCTGCCAAAGGAAGATATGTGAGGCAAGTTAACTTTTATTTGTACTGTATGTAACATCCATCACTGCTGAGTTGAAATAAACCACAACGCCTCTTACTATGGGTCATAGTGGTATTTTATCTTTTTTGCATTGGTCAGTCTGTATATAATGTATTGTGGAAATCCATTCTTCAGTCAGCTCACAAGCAAACAGCAAAGTTACCCCCTCATTATTTCAATGTGTCACATGAGTGTGAACCATGTGTCAGTCTGTGAGAACTGAATCGTAATGATTTTGAGCTTGCAGGGGGAAGAAAGAAGCTATTGGATAATAATATAATAATTACTGAGGGCAATTTGTGATACTGCAGGGGCATGTCCAGGTTCCACCCCATTATCTAAAAAACTATGATTGGCTATATGCCCGTGTGGAGGCGGGACCATAGTTCTTATTTTGTTGTTGTATTGTAGATTGTTGTTTTTTGCACAATTTTGTCAATACAATATTTTGTCCATGCAGGCTTATTTATATTCATTTTGTAGGTTCTTTATACCGTGATTGGCTTCCCCCCTCCTGATTGCTGCACTCAACTCACCTGTTCCCATCTGCACACCAGCCAGCCATCAGCTCATCAACTCAACAGCTTACTCTACTCCAGTTTTCCAGCCACTATTGCCAGATTGTTGTTACATCTACAGTGCCACGCTCTCATCTACTCAGCTTTCATTCTGAGTTCTCCTAGTGTTTTTGTGTGCTTTACTTACCGTGTCTCCTTGTACTCCAAGGATCACCACTTCCTGGTTTCCCTGCCTGCCAGCTCCGCTTGCTTTGCTGCCTCCTACACCCTGGAGTGTTTCCACCAGTCCACGCCAACCCTCTCTACTTCCACACAAACTTTACACTAAACCTTTTTACTCTACTCCAACTTGTCTGAGTCTTCACTTGGGTCCAACCTCACTGATTGTAGCAACATGCACTCACTGGCCACTTTACTGGGCACACCTGAACAATCTAATGCAATTCAATACAACAGCTCTGCCATAAATTCTACCTTGATGAAGCTCACAATGCTCAGTTTTTGTGGACATTTAAATTAGGGGGTTTATGGTAAACTCGAGTTGCCCCCGTGTCATAGAGGTTAAGACACAGACCAAGTCCTGTTGTGTATCTTTGTTGCATGTTGTTCTCTCATTTCCTGTCGTCTCTCTACTGTCACAATCTATTTAAAGGTATGACCCCCCCCAAAAAAAAAAATTGAGATATTTATGATAAACTACTTCTATGATACCATGAGACACAGACTGTACACTGCATAAAAAGTTTAGAGACAAGTTCAAGTAGGAGAGTGGTAGCAATGTGTGCAAGCCGATGTTTTGTCTCATTACATGGGTTAGGGTTAGGAGAGTGAAACCCTCAGAGGATGGAGAGTATTTTCTGTGAAGGAAATATAGTGATTGTAAAAGTAGCTGTTATTTTTCTCTTCTAGCTCCACTCCCACCCCTTCCAGTGGTTGTTTTTTTACCAGTTATTGTCTAACCCACACTTGTTTTTTTTCTCCTTTTGTTACTTATGTTCTTTGCTTTCCAAAATATTGGAATGTCAACATTGCCAGCGAGACTAGTGGTTAGAAAGACCATTATGTAACGGGAAAAAATGCTGTTTCTATCCCCTTTAAAACATCACAGGAATTCACTGAATATGGTTTTGAGCAAACAATACAATACAATACTTTCCCTCCACTGTTATTGCAAACCTCTGGATCACAACAACAGGTAAACTCCTACAGTGTAGAACTAAATAAACTCATAAGGGGAGTTCTACTTTTGGTTTGTGTAATAACCTTCACAGCAACACATTTTAGCAAAGCTGAAATCTGCGTTCACACATTAACATATCATCAGCCTGCAAAGTTGATATGGCAAACATGCAAACAAGCAGTTGCCTATTTACACATCTAGTTCTAGCATCTAGACACATCTCCATAAGTCTGAGGTCATGTTTCTGGCAAATACACGTCCAATATTCATGCCTCTGGTAGTTCTGTTTTGGTCACCATCGGCTCCCGAGGGAAATATCTGACTCTTTAGCAGCTACATTTTCCACTATGTTCAGCAGCTCGCTACCTCTTTAAATTAGTCTGTCTGTCATTTGGTGCTCGTTGGCTAGCGTTCATGTATGTATGAAAACAACACTGATGAGAAGTGAGCCAAAAGAGGAAAGTTGCTGGACAAAAAAACCCAAACCAATGAACTGAAAGCTGCTCATCGCTACAAGCGACACTTTTCATATTACACGTAGTCATTTGATCCCTTGTTCATGTAAAAATATTGATTAATGCAAATCCTTAAATGTAACAAGAGTGTGGCCAGGAGCAGGCTCGGTTTATAGACCATCACAAATATGAAAAACTGTTCTCTTTTGCAGAACATAACGTTGCACTGAGTCAGGACCTGGAGCAGAGAGATCATTCCATGCAGAGCGTCCGTTGCAGGGCTATCTGTGTGTGTGTGTGTGTGTGTGTGTGTGTGTGTGTGTGTGTTTGTGTGTGCTTATCTCAACATGCTCGCTATAAACATAGCACCAAAATCCAAAACATGTTTTTCACTACTGTGTACTGGGCACACATGAGAGAGAGTGGGACAGAGAGCACCACACACACACACACACACACACACACACACACACAATGGTTGCCGGTTAGATCATATAATCCACCAGTGGTCTTGCTTACTTTGGCCCCTGTGTCTCTTTTCTTTGTTATGCCTCTCTCCATCCCCTTACTTTGTTATCCATCTCTCGGTCCATCCTCTCTCCTTACCCAACGTCTGGCCGTCTTTTTTACACCATCAAAGGCTCAACCCCTCCCTGTGAACACTCATTTTCATCATACCATACAACAACAGAAGTAAGTGCAGTCCTCCCCACATTCCCACTCTGTCTGCCATGCACACACATACACACAAGTGCATGCAAAAACACGGCTGATAAGGCTGATTTGCTGTGTTATTCACTCATTCACACACCAAACATTTGCTATCAAATGGACACACGCACACCATTTGGAGGGTGAGTATGTTCTGAGGTGTGGTGGACGGGTTTGGTCCAGATCTTGTTTTTATTCAGCAGACAGACTGATGACTCCCTGGAGACTGTGAAGGCTGTCTACCATCATTTTCTTCAAATCCTTTCTTTCTTTTTTTACTTCCTCACTTTCTCCTCTCAGTGGTTAGCCCTGCGCTTAAACCAACTTCTGGCTCGCTCTGCAAAAACAAAACCTTTTGGCTAATCAAATCCTTACCATCTGCTCTGCAGTTCCCTCCAAACTTTCCAAACGTGCCATCGCTTACAATCCCTGCTGCTCTCACTCAGTCATACCTATAACAGTACACTGACTTTAAATCGTGTTTACTCCCTGGGCCCACGGCAGCTGTATTCATTTTAATGTGGATTGCACAATATCTTGCAGTAGTGTTAATGCTGATAGATATCCATGCTGCACTGCACGCCCATATAAGCAAATATAATGTTGGTTTAATGGCTCACATTAGTGGAACAACAATAAAATTATGAAAAAGATTCAGACTTAAAAGACAATAATAGCAATTTTGTTCACACTTACACTTATTATGCACTATTATTCTCCAGCAAAAATACATTACTTTTACTGGATTTTGTTTTTTTAGCATGGATCACATGACTACGTGTATGTGAAACAGGTCCCTCATAGTGACAAATGCACATTGACTTTTCACCCAACTCTAGAGTTCCCCTCAGCTCTTCAGAGCTTTCGAGCCTCTTTTGTGCCATCGGCATATGTAATCACTTTACATATAGTGGCTTTAAATATTTGACTTTCTATGTCTTAAAAATTATTAGAAGTATTAGATTCTTCAGGGCATATACTGGCCATCATTTTTTTATTTTCCTGAAATGGGAAAATAATTCTTAATTATCTGACAATACAAAGAAGCTGAGATTCTACATGTGAGCTGGTGTGTGTGTGTGTGTGTGTGTGTGTGTGTGGATATGCAACTATGCTCAAGTATTCATTGTGAGTATTTTGGGGGCTGCAGAGTTGTAAAATCTGCTCAGTGAGATGAATATTACACGTCCTTCCCCAGCTTAAATAAACCGTCCACTTTCTAATCAGGCAGGGAAATCACAGCGTTGAGGCAGGCAGGTATGTGCACATTCAGCACGGAGTCTGAGAATCCACACGCACACACACACTCTCACAGACAGTGGATGTGTTCACCATTATAATCATTGCACACACTGCAGTACAATGAAGCTGATGCACAGTAGCATTCACACACCTTAAAAGGTGAAAACACGTGATCACATGTATATATAAACACAAGACACCTATACACACTTTTTGTCACTTGTGAGGACACTGTCTTGATTTACATTAATTCCCTGGAGTCTTACATTAACCATAACCACCACATGTCTAACCCCAACCCTCACTCTAACCATATCCTAATTATTCAAACCTCAACCCTAAACCAACTGTCAACCTTAAATATAAATGGTTAACCGCATGGTGACCATTTTTTTGTCCACACAACTGGATCACATCAACCAGCGAAAGACAAACTGTACACAAGCCTACAGCCCTAACTTCCACTATCATACAGTAAGTGTCAGTTACGAGGTCTTACAACAGAACTAATAATCGAGCCAACAATTTTAACTTAATTCAGTGAATTATACCGTGATCTTGATACGCAAACCATGAGTTCCAGGCCTTTGCTGCAGTGTAATAATGCTCCTTTGTCTGAGTGTGTGTGTGTGTGTGTGTGTGTGTGTGTGTGTGTGTGTGTGTGTGTGTGTGAGGAATCTAGCACTCAGCAGTGGTGATAGCATCTGAAGTTGGCAGGCTTTATCCTCTGTGTGTGTGTGTTTTAGTGTATTTTAATGATTTTTTGTCCATTTATATATGAGTGTGAGTGTGTATTTTGGTCTGTGTGTGTAAATACATGTGTTTTTTTGGGATCTTTTCTGTGATGTGTGTGCTCTTACAGTACATGTGTGTGTGGGTCTAAGTGCGCATGAAGTGTGTGTGGTTGTGTTGGCAGGGTGTGTGTTGTGCTAGTCTGGCCCCAGTGGTTTTACGATGTATATCAGGCAGCTGCTTGGTCCAGCATCGAAAAAGATCAGAAAAAGAGCTGTTATTCCAGCAAAATGGCAACTGTGAGATACAGTTTCACACACATACAACCGCACACCACTGTACTGTACATACACAAAGGCACTATGCACACTCACAGACAGGCACACACACACACCGCTGGTTGCTTCTGTTCCCGGCTCTCTCCCTCTCTTGTTGCATTCCTCAGCCTGCGTCGACCTTTCAACTGAGAGGTCAGATAACATCTCAGGGGATGTACTCTACCGGCTGAGTGTTCCTTGAATTGTTGACTTAGCAACAGTAATTGGTTTGAATTGAACTTCATGGAGGCATTTCATGGAAAGGTATTCAGATATTTCTGACTTGGCGGCTTGGGGGATTTCGCTCCCCAATATTTTGGCTTTATTCCCCGCCTCAGGCTGCTCATGGGAGGAATGTACAGTACATGTACATATGAGTGCACACGCAATTATTTTCCTGAAAATGTAGTGTTATACGCTAAGCATTAGGACCTAGGTCCTATTGTTTGTTTTCAAAGATAAATGTCAATCATAAAATAACCTTTCTTGCCTTCATTCCTGAGGGGAAAAAATCAACAGATACTGTACTTTTTATCCAAAAACAGCAATGTTTGCAGAGCACAGAGAGATACATGGACACACACACACACACACACACACACACACACACACACACACTGAGCTGCAAGTCATGTCTCAATCAATGAAAGCTGATCCTTGTCATCTGGTTTTGGTTTAGATAGAGCCCATTTCAAGACTGATTTGATCTAAGTTCACCCTGTGGTGTTTCTGTTCTTCCAAGGCCTATATGACTCACTCACACACTGCTTTTCTAGCTGTACATTACACACACAAACTCACGTACTTGCACCGGTAGTGAGAGAAAAGGAGATATTTCCTGCACACTCTTGTCACTTGACCCCGTGTCCCAATATGTTAATCATTTCCCGCTGTATAATCCAATGAAGCGGTTGAATTCACTGACTTATTAGATTAGTCAGACTGCTGTCCATGTTGGGGAAGAAAAAGCAGAACTAGCTCTGGAGTCAAGTTAGTGGAAGAGTGCTTCCATTACAAACTCTTATCCCTCATTTTTTTCAATTTATGAAATGTATGTAAATGATTTCTTTCAACTCAAAACCTACTGAGGTGGTGTTTTCAAAGTCTCATCTTCCCAGCTTCTAGAGGAACCATTTAAAAAAGTTTAACCTTGTACTTTTCAGCTTCAGAGTCTAAATAGTTTTATTTTGCCACTAAAGAGATGCAATGAGATGAGATGCCTCTAATACAATTTACTGTACAATATGATTGTGACATGTGGCAGTGATAACATGCTGATGTTTAGCAGCATCTTACTTTAGTGTGTTAGCATGCTAACGTTTGCTAATTTGCACTAAATACGCTGGCGCTAGATGAAAAGTTTGGGGACGACCAAAGTTATTACAATTAATTCTTAGGGGGACATAAATGTACCAAATTTCATGACGATGCATCCAACTGTTGTCGATTTAACTCAAAACCAAAGATGCTAACCTCATGGTGGCGCTAGATGAAAAGTCAGGGGATCACCAAAGTCATTAGGATTCATCATCTGGATATCTGGACCAAATTCCATAGCAATCCATCAAATAAAAAAAAAGTAAGGGAATCACCAAATTCAGTGGGCTCTGTTCCCTTTCAACCATGAATGTTTGTACAAAATGTCATGCTAATCCTTCCAATAGTTGTTGGAATATTTCAGTGTGGAACCAAGAGGTGGAGTAACGGGTGTGAGCAGAAAAAAGTAAATCTACCACAGACGTTTGGTATCCACATTAATTTGCTTCTCGTATAAACTTTGACCCCCACAGTGCATTCCCTTGACCTCAGGGACGGCCCCAAATGTCTTCTTCCTGTCTGCTTGGACTAAACAGTAATTGGGGCTCTTGTTCTGATGATGCCCCAAAGGCTAAAGCAGACACAGTGGATATGTGGTCATGCCTCACAACATTAGATGACACAGCTGTGGTGAGGAGCAGCTGCTGTGTTTCCCTTAATAGTGTGGAAAGCCAAAACTTGGACACCCTGCTCAGTATGAATGGACTCAGTGGGGTAGTAACAATGACTCGGCTATATTGGGACAGAGAATGCACACACCTCTCGTTTTCTCTGCAGTAAATTCTCCACTTTCACTCCTCCTTTTTCCTTTTCTCTCTGAGTTATAATGCCTCGCTTCAACTCCTCTGCAGCTGCAGTTAAACAACTCATCAGCATTATTTATTCATGGCCTGTTTACAGCATTGGGATCTGATTGGCCAGTTTGGGCTGGGTGGTTAAAGCTCCATCAGGTCTCAGATGGCTGTGTGTATTGGTGTATTTATGTTTTCTGTGTGTATTGGTGTATTTATGAGTTTCTATGTGTATGAAGAGACACACTGAGAGTTGAAGCAAGTGAAAGAGAACATAAAACAGCAGATGACATTTAACCAGAGGAGGGAAATAAAGAAAATTGAGAAAGGGATCGTCAAGAGTGGGTGAAACAGTTATATAGAGAAAAAGTGTGTTCGCTGTCTGGCTCTATTTTTTGTAATGAGATCCTGTCAGCTCTTTGTTTGTCCTCCTGCACCTGGCTGGGGGGTGGATGTAGGCCTGAGAGGCAGATGTTGAATGAGCCCTTCTCTTTGTTTCACAGTGTGTCCATGTGTGTTTGGGTTGTGTGTGTTTGGAAAAGGTCCTTGAATCTTGTTGAACCTGTTTAGTATTTTAAAACCTGTGCGATTATATTGTAATTGAGGGGGTTAAAATACAGCATAAGTTTGTGTGTGTGCCTGTGTGCGCATGGGTGTGTGCTAAATATATTACCCCATAAAACTCAGGTAAATAAAGTCTCTCATACCTACCCTTAGGCTCATGAAATATAATAAATTGCTCACTATCTCCGTTGTAGAATGACTGTCTACTCAATGATGAATAGAATAGGCGTTAAACCGATTAGTACTAATGAGTGTGTGTGTTTAATTGAGTTGTTTAGAGAAACCCAAATGGCTGTCCTCTTGTTTTTTTAACATCAGGGGAAAATAATCTACATATACAAAACAAATATAAAGAGACACAAATATAAAGAGACACACATGTAGACATGCACATATTGTCTCACTTGAATACATTTAAGTTTATAAGCACTTTGAATTGACTTGTTGAAATTCGAAATTGCGAATCAGTGCTCTACAAATTGTCCTTGCCTTGTCTAGCTATTAGTATGTTTCTATGCTAAAAGTAACCTATACACAGAAGTTATATTTCTACCAATGTAACATTAACTTACCACAATATTCTTTGGTAAATCTTTCAGATGAACACAAAATCAGCTAACAGGCCTACACTAAAATATCTGTCAATTATCTGTCAGTAAACAAGTTAGCAGTGAAAAAAGTCAAATTTTTAGCAAATCAAAGACAACCAGATGTTTTTCTCTGAAGTTAAAGGACCGGAAATTAAGTAGTAAAAAGAAGTTATAAAGATGTATTATTTTATCCCATACTAATAACCAAATCAAAATCCAAATTCTAACTGAGCACTGGCAAATGTGCTCACCTTGCCACTCTTGACCTCACAAGAATATAATCACAAGGAAGTGCACACATGTTCTGTCGGCACATACTGTAAATAAATCCAGCGGCCGTGTTCCCTACAGGATATGAAACGCAGACACACAACCTGCATGCACTGAAGCACATGCAAATTGCAGCACTATTCCAGACAGGATATGAAAGCGACTGATATAAACTGACTAAGCAGATAAGGTGGTCGTGCCCCGCTGGCTGAGGCAAGGGACGAAAGCAGAGTATGGTTTCAAAAATAAATGTAACATGGTCATTGTTTTCATGTTTCACAGAGGAATTTAAAAGGGCATTGTACCCAAAAAACCTACAGTACTGTCCTTTGTTCTCTGTTTTGGGCTCCATCAAAAGCTAGATGTTTGACTTTCCCCACCGGACATCTGATTAGTGGAGCTTTATGTGAATTGTGATGGCAACACTTTGAACACATATCCCATAAACTTCCCTGATTTTCCCAAAACACCCTCCAAATCTTCCTGAAATCAGTTCTTACAACTGTTAAAAATGTGTGCTGCTTCTTTTCTGTTTATCTCAGATGAACCTAAACATTATTATCTGACATTATTATCTATCTGAGGTGCTATGATGGAGGGAAATCTTGAAATCTGATCTGACCTGATCTGATCTGAGTTTTATTTCTTGTCTGAAAGTTGGAAGTGATGAAAGGAACAATGTGCACTTGGTGGTGGAAAAGAAGAAGATACACAGAAGACACAGACACAAAGAAGTGTGTCTGTGTATAAGTGTTTGTGTGTGCACATGATGGATGTAGAGGACATTGTGTCATCACCCAGGGAAAACACTGAGTGAGTCACGGCTGGCCTTGGATTTCATTAACTGGCCAACAGCGACTATCTTTATCTCAACAATCTGAAAAACAAGATGAAGAGGCCGACACTGCGAGAGGGATGAGCGGAAGGAGACTTAATGATGATGTTGAATATGGCGACTTGGCAACGGAAAGTTGTGCAGACAGAGTAATGAAGGTATTAGAGAACAGACTGGATGAGGGAGAGATGAGATGATGAAGATGAGAAGATGGGAAGGCATCAGCAGTGTTTTGTCTGCATTTTCATATAGCAGAACTCAGCCCCTCCCTCCATCTTCCATCTCCATGGTGATCTGTATGTGTGTGTGTGTGTGTGTGTGTGTGTGTGTGTGTGTGTGAAGGGGGGAAGACATAGAAGACAGAGAGAGAGAGAGAGAGAGAGAGGGGAAAATATTAAGGGGAAGAAATAAAGAGTGCATGAGAGCAGTATGGTGAATTTCCCCAAGGTAGATGTGGTAAATCACTGTTTTCCCTTTCTGACAGAGCTCTTTGACTGCAGCTCAGCTTATAGCAATGACTGTGGTCGATACACACATCATCACACACACAGAGACACACACACTGAAGCACAGCTCTCTCATCCTTGGCAGTTTTATTTAATTACAGCAAGCTCTACACAAATATTAAAGCGCCTCTCTCAGATGAAGAATATTCTCCCTTCGTTCCCCATTTGTTCCCTCGCTCTTTCTCGCTCTGTTTCTTTCTCACATGGCTGCATGAGCAAAGTGTCACCCCCGTATCAGTAATAAGTTGGCTGTAAATTAATTACTTCATTATGAAAAAACTGTAGCCTGGTCTCAGCCGGATTAAATGCAATGCAATGACGCACACATATACATACATACGCCTATATACAAACAGCCAGCTGCGTTCGCAGTCATGCTCCCATGGACATTCAGCTGGAATATCACTGAGTCATTTATTGAATCTTGAAATGTTATATTTCCTGAAAATAGTGAGCTGCTTACTGTATGTTGGTTGCTTGCAATATAAGCAAACCTAAACCAAAAGAAGCAGTGAGGTTAGCCATATTTTGGCATATTTTGTATGTGTGTTTATGTGAGCTGGAGAGCAGAAAAGTGGATTATGCTGCAGGAACACCAAGTCCTTATACCTAAATGATATATGTTGTTAGTTGCATCCCAACAGTTTCTGATATGCCGCGACTAAGAAAGGGTATTTTTAATTTAGGCAGCTAAAACTACGTGGTTGAGGTTAGGGGAAAGATTTCCTGTACAAGAAACCAAGGTTGACTGTAAATGGGAGATGAGATGCAAAGCCTTATCTTCGGTGTCAAAGTCACACACAAGACATCACACAAATGCAGCTTTATCTACTGAACATAGACATAAGTTGTTTCAACAAATGGCCAGTGCTGTCAGGTCTAGCACTACCACAGGAGGTTACTTGTCAGGAAAACAAATTAGTTGTTTTCAGGGTTTGAACAAATGAACATTTTAGAAGAGGGTTTTCTGATGAGGACAGTCTCTTAGGTTCAAGAATTGTGTGTGGACATTTTTAGTTTTTGGTGAGAAAGTTGATTTGCATCAGGAAGGAGTTAAATCATCTCAACTGAGACAGTGTTTTCACTGTGACAAGAAAAATATGATTTCAAGTTGAGATAGGACAGGTCTGTCGCCAGACTTCTGCTTAGAATTGCAGCATTTGAATACCTTACCTTTTAAAAAGCTTCGTCTTCACTTCTTGGCACTACTTCACTTTCTATTCTGTTGTTAGAAAATATATGTGCCGTAGTCATACTGTAATTAGACTTACCCCCGTATTAATTATATTAAGGCTCAAAATTAGACTAAATGTCTTGTTAAGATAGATATACAAACAGACACTGATAAGACTACAACAGAAAACCAGATTAAATCTGCAGCTAACAGGACGGCATCTATTTAGTACAACAACAAAGATATATACTGTACCTTCATCTCTATACATGTGTGTTATTATGTGTGCTAATCTCAAACACACAAACTCACACACACAATATTTAAGCTGATCAGTATATTAAATGTTATTTTAATATTACATTATTAAAAAGTGCTCCTCCCATGGACAAACACGTAGTTGGCTGACACACTTATACACACCTGCATGTGTATTCAATGCCAGCGCACTCACACATACACGCACGTTACCATGGTTACCCCCTCAGGGTGCTCTGTAGATGTCTGTGGTATCACAGATCATCTACATTTCAGAATGTTGAAGGCAATTAAAATGAACCTGACCTCACACACACACACATGCACAAGTTAACACAAACCACACACACACTCTCTCTCTTCCCCAGTAGAACCCAGTCTGAACTAAAAGTTCAAGAACTCATCAGCATCTGTCAGAAAATGAGGCCGTTCTTCTCACCTCCTTAAAAAACTGACTTCATGGAGATACAAGGTTTTCATCCAGCAGCTGTGAACTTGTTTTAGAAATTCACACACACACACTTCCTCTGTCTGAGCTGCATTTGAAGCTGAACCCAGTGTATGAGAATAGATCTGAGATATCTTCATCTGGGAAATGTACCTACATTGATAGGTGTGTGTGTGTGTGTGTGTGTGTGTGTGTGTGTGTGAGAGAGAGAGAGAGAGAGAGAGAGAGAGAGAGAGAGAGAGAGAGAGAGAGAGAGAGAGTACGAATGATGAGGAGACAGCTACAGGGAAGTGAGAGGAATGTGAAACAGGGAAACTGCAATAGGGACACTGGATCCTCCAGTGCAGATACTGCAGTACGTATTGTCAGGTGTGTGTGTAGTGGTCACATGTGCTTGCTGTGTGCGCTTGCATCTGCAGGAATGACAATTGATAATGATCCCTATTCTGCCCATCCACTCTATCCATCCATCAGCATGAAACAAAGACAAGCCATTTCAAGACGCTCCCTAATACTACAGGTTTGCTTGTGTTTTGTCTTCACATCCCCCTTCACCCCTCCTCCATTTTTAAATCCCTCTTCATCCCTCCATCCCTCACACCTCTTTCTAACATTTTAAGGAGTGAACAGGCTCGGCATGTTTCCTCTTGGCTGAATTATGTCCATATGGGGAGACATTTGTCAAACTAAAATGCACTGTTGAAGCCAGCTCTCTCGCTCCTTAGGTGGAAACACAGTATGCTGTTAATCACCTCTGAAATAAATACTCCCCATTTAAACACCCTCATACGCACACAATCACACAGACACCAATCGATACACATTCACAGTTGTAAATCTAAAACGCGCGCACACACACACACACACACACACACACACACACACACACACACACACACACACTGTTAGGCTGGTTTGGAGCCAGCTGTACAGACTTGTTTATCTGTTGCTGTGCTGCAGAAGCTGTTTATTTGGCCTGTTTGTGTGTGTGTGTGGGTGTATGGGTGTGCAGCTGCTGCGCCGAAGCACCGGTGTAGGCCGCCGCTAATGACCTCATACGTGGAGGGAACACCTGGGGGAATGGCCGACCTCAAAAGAGCTGCAGAGGATCATGGGACGGGACCCACCATGCCTCAAAGAGACTCCAGAAACCATGGCATTAACTCGCAGCACTGCCAATTAGCGATGCGAACCTCTCTGGGTTTTGCCTTTTGCGGACCAAGTCTGTGTCAAATTGTGTCCGCGCAGGCTTAACAGGGTTTGTTGAAGCTTGTTTAGATGTCAGTTGAAAGGGGATGGCCAGGCAGCACAGCACAATGTTTAGAGAACCATACAAAATGTATTTTAAGGCATTTGTTGAAATTTCAAGCATCATTTAGGTATCATTTTCTAAATCAGGTCCTGCAGACTGAAGAAGGGCAAAATTACCCAAAGAAAGACAGGACTGCAGTGCTCCTGCTCAGTCTGTCCTTATTTTCCCCAACTCACTGATTGTTTCTTCTGTTGCTGTTGCTCTTCCTCTGTCTTTAACTCACCGTCGCCGCATTTCTCTCGCTTTCTCTGTTCATTTAGCCTTTGCTCTCTTTTTCTGTCTTGATCCCTTTCTTCAAAAGCACCCCTCTTCTCTGCTCTCCTCCCTCCATCCACCCCTTCCACCGATGTGGCAGAGGGAGTGGCAGAGAGGGAGGAAGGCTACTTCTGGAGATTGTGTTGAATAATACATGCCTGTTAGAGCAAAGCCGAGGAAGCTGACATGGATGGAGGAGAGACTATTGAGCCAGATATAAAGTTTTGATAGCGTGTGAATATGGAGTATTTATTAGGATGAGATATGAGCAGGCAGGTTAGTTACAGAATGGAAATATGAGATTCGATAAATCTATTAGATTCACATATGCAAAAGGGGAAATAAAGTTTAGCAGCACAAATTTATTTTCATTCCTACACACACACACCCATCAACATATTGTGTTAATGGTTAAACCTCACTTCTATATATGCGGTAGAGGTATTCACCCTTCTTTAATATGACATATGAGGAAGCAGAGTGTGTGTGTGTGTGTGTGTGTCCACTCCTGCAGGTTCACATCTGACAGATATAAGGGGTCACTCCTGCCCTGTGGCCCAGTGACCTCATCAGACAGTGTTGAATTATGGGTAGTGGCACTTGGGTCTCACAGCTGTCTCTCTGCTTAGGGCACAGTGATAGTGAGTCATCTCTCACTCTCTCTCTCTCTCTCTCTCTCTCACACACACACTCATGGAAACTCCCACACTCTCACAGCAGCTGGACTGCAGGGTAGCTGACATTTAACAGTGGATGAAAAAGCAGTGAGAGTGAGCTGGAAAAAACAACAAAGGAGCTGCGGCCATGATGGTATCAAACACGTCAGCGTACCGCAGAGTGGAAGCAAGAAGAGGAACATTTACTGTGTACAAGCTGCACTTGCTTGTCTGCCCCGTCTCATTGCTGCAACATACATTTACACTGATGGCTTCACACTCACATCTCAGAGGACATAACCCTAACCACTACTTGCCTAAACCTGACCTTACCCTAACCTTAAACCAAGTCTTCACCCTAATATTTAACGATTAAGTTATGGGGACTTGCTATTTGTCCCCAAAAGGAAGGTGAGTCCCCACAATGTGAGTGTGTAAACAGATTTATGTCCACACAGCATGAGTAATACACACTCTTTCTGTGTCACACACACAGACACACTCACATACACACAATGCAGCTGACATAAATAGGCTATCTATGGCAAATAACATGGCCATGTGCTGAATATTTGATCAGGGACCAGCACAGGCTTAATAATTTAGCAACAGGCCTTTACATGAGTCTCACTGCCTCTGCCTCTGCAAATTAATGGTGGATGGTAGGGATTCATTTCCCCTCCTGACATTAAACACCAATTTTGTGTCATCGCATCCATGGGAAATGTCACAGGCCTGGAAAATGTCCAATAGCTGTCTAAATCTGACATAATTGTATTTGACAGACATGCCTGTGTGACCTGTACCATCCACTTTGCACTGGTTAGGATGATTTGTTGCTGCAGCTCTGTGTAGCAATTCCACAACCTATTGATCTCCCGCGTGTCTGCAAAGCACCAGGCAAATGACATGGTAAGGTGGGAAGAATAACACTCCAAGTGAAACAGTGAAAGAGCAAACTGTGGTCCATCATTTATCTTAGCCACTAGGGTGGCTGAGGACAAACCAAATGCAGTATTTTTTTGGGAGTTTGTAACATACAAAATTGTTATTTCCTGTCCATTTTTGTTAAAGAAAATGAAATTGTTATTTTCGTGTATTTGCAACAAACACTGAAGTAAACAACAATTGTTAAGAGTAGGCTTAAAACTTTGCTTTTTGATAACGCTTATAGTTAAGGGCTGGCTCAGGCCTGCCTGGACCAGCCCCCTAGTTATGCTGCTATAGGCCTACACTGCCGGGGGACTTCCCATGATGCACTGAGCTTTCCTCCTCTCCCTCTTCATCTTTGCACATTCATCACAGTCCAATGCATGTTACTAACTTTATTTCTTCCCCGGAGTTTCTTTGTGCTTTGTCGACTCGTAGGTCGCTGTGGATCGTGGTCCTGGTACGCCTGGGTGCTGCTGCTGCCATGGGCCTGCCTGACTCCCATCACTACCGTTATTATGTTTAGTCGTAGTTCTGTCACTATTAAAGCTCCTATTATTAATCTCAGCTAATATTACAGCTATTTCTACTGTTAGTGCTGCCATACATCTTTGCCTACCTATCTGTCTGTCTGTCTGTCTGTCTATCTGTGTCTCTATGTCTATCTCTCTGTCTCTCTGTCTCTCTCTCTCTCTCTCTCTCTCTCTCTCTCTCTCTCTCTCTCCCTAAAACCCAACCGGTCAAAGCAGATGACCGCCCACCTAGAGTCTGGTTCTGCTCGAGGTTTCTGCCTCTTAAAAGGAAGTTTTTCCTTGCCACTGTCGCCAAAGTGCTTGCTCATGGTGGGAACTGTTGGGTCTCTGTAATAACATTATAAAGAGTCGGTCTAGACCTGCTCTATTTTGTAAAGTGTCATGAGATGACTTTGTTGTGATTTGGCGCTATATAAATAAAATTGAATTGAATTGAAAAAATTGAATTGAATGGTTGACCCTGGTTATCTCTCCCATGTTTAGCGAATGTAAATCTTTAAAAAATAAAGCTTTATTAAAAATACCTGACATTTATTTGGCACAATCAATTCTTTACAATTACAAACAAAGTTGATGTGGTCTTTAAATGAATTACTGGGATAAAAGAAAAAGTACCAGTAAATTATAGGCATTTATGATCCCATTAACTCTTTTATTCAAGTAAATGTTAACAACAAAATAAGAAATAAAGCAATAATATAACTGCATAAGACAGTAGAACTAAAAAGTACGTAAGTAAGTATAATGCACCACTCTATAAAGAACTTAAATTGCAGGGATAATCCTCGTGTCATGGTTGGATCGGTGTAAATGACGGGGGTGGGCTGGAACAACGACGTCCGGTCAGCTCGGTGTCTCCTGTCCGGTCGAGGGCGATCAGGAAACAAACCGGATGAATAATACACCGTGTCGGCGGTCACATGTCGTGCAGCGGGCTCCTGAATGATTTAAAGCTTTTTTACATCATCAGCCTGCCTCACCCTCCTCCCCTCCCCTCCCCTCCCCCCCTCCCTCCCGCGCTGGCTCCCGCTGATGCACCGCGCAGCCCGGAGATGCTGCTGCTGATGCTGGCGACCGACTGCAGCATCCGACATGGGCATCCTTTAATCCGGCCGTGCCACAGTGAGTGTTTTTCCTCCACTTTTCTCTTCCTCTCATCCTCTCGTTATCTCCAACTAGATCACCCCCTCTCTCCCAGTCACTCCCCCCTCACTCCTCCTCCTCCTCCCTTGTCTGTTGTCTTCCTTTGTGCAGTTCTATTTTTTTCATGAGCGATGGCGCATAACGCGGCGGAAACCGTGCGTCCTCACAGAGGTGGTGTTTGGTGAGTCCGCGGAGTGGACGGAAATGTCGGGAAATGGTCCCTTCCTTCCTGTATGTGCGCCTCACCTTTAACGTTGTGCGTCTTTGCGTGAGAAAGAGAAAGGAAGAGAGAGTTTAGGGCGGGTGTCGCTTCTCCCACCGGACTAAAGCTGCAGCAGGCTACGTTTGGAGGGTCGAGAAGAGTACAGGAAGAGGCAGAGGGGCGGCTGAGACTCGACTGAAAGAGGGTGGGACGTTTAATGAAGTGTTTTTGCAGGTGAGAGCATGTGTAGGTATTGCTTATATGGATTGTGTTTAGGTGTGTCCGAGGGAGAGGAGAGAACCAAAGATGCCATGGTGAAAGTTATTGTCCTTGTGCTCAGGAAAGGAGAGGAAAAAGGAAAGCTTTTCCATGCTGTAATAGTGTCGAGGTATAGAGTTTCTTTGCTGCTGTCAGTCGTCATGCTGCTTCAGAGGGATATTGTATAATAAATGATCAAATAAGGTTTTTGCAAGAGCTGAATCTGTATCTAATGTGGATAATTTATCCCAGCCTGTCTGCCTCTTTGTTATATCACACATTCTGCTCAGCAAAGACAGTGACTTCTGTCTATCTATCTATCTATCTATCTATCTGTCTATGTATCCATCTATCTGTCTGTCTGTCTGTCTAGAGCCTCACACAAACAGTGAGGCAACATACTGTGCTGCTGGAGGCATGTGTATGTGTCTATGTGAGGACAAGAGCACTCAGACACTGAAAGCCTCAAGCTGTGGAACTGGGCTAATCCCTAATGACATGGCCAGATCTCTCCCTCCCTCCCTCTTTCTCTCTATCTGCCATGAGGTCTCTTCTGTCTTTTTTCCCCCTTCTTAATTCTTTTTTTTTTTCTCCCTCCCTCATACTCAGTTAGCGGTGACGTGCTGTCCGTGGTGCTGAAAACAGTCATCAGCAAACCGCTCGCTAATATGCTCAAGCTTGATGGCCCTGTCAGCGCTCAACAGGTGCCTATTACTTACCACAAGAGACAGCCGCACAGAAATAGAGAAAGTTGATTTCAATTTTAATTTTTTTTTTTGGGGGGGGGGGGTTTAGATGGAGGTTGTGTTTGCATGTTAGAGCTGTGGGGTTTTTGTTTGAAAATGACATATTAACTACACAGAAAGTGATTTAAATTGTCAGTGTAGAAAGCACAATATGCTTTTCAGGTCCTTGGCTGCCAAAATTAGAACACTTTTTCATGCTGGGTCAACTATATATTTTGAATGTCATTTTTAAATGTAGGTAATGCTCCAAAATTCAGGAAAAAAATGGAGGAGAAAATTTTTTTCTGCAACACCCATTGGAGTAACTGGAAATAGCAATTTAAGGCAAAAACAGTTCTAGACAAAGCAATGGATGCCAAACAGGAAGAAGAAAAATGATGATGATGATGAAGGGGAGGGTGAAAACAACAACAATAAGGAATAGAACCAGAAGATTACATAACTGACCAATTTAGCAACTGCAGTTTGTCTTCCTGCATATCCTTCACACACACACACACACACACACACACACACACACACACACACACACACACACGCACACAGGCCCCCAGACATCCAGGTCTCACATCAGAGGACTCAGAGTCACATGTAGGGCCACACCACCGGAGCAGCTTGAGGTGCAGTGACTTGCTCCTTGCTCAAGGGCACTTTAGCAGTGACAGTGAGCACAGATAGCATGCCTGCCTTTTCACCATAGCATTAAAGTAACAAGTGACATAATATTTTCACATTGGGGAGGTGTTATTTTTGTAATTCTGGTAGAGTTTCAAGTAACAATTATGGAATAATGACAAAGGTAAAACTTAGCGCGACAGTAGCACAAGTAGAGAAGAGTTACAAAGCACACAAACAGACTTTCTGTTGTTTGTTTCATTTTAAAGTTCTCTAGCATTAGCTAACATTAGCCACCATAAGCTAACTGGTCACAACAGACCAAGTGAGGCTGTAGAAGTAAAACCCGTCAGTGAACTGAAGTAGGAATGCATTTTAATGCTTTTGAATTAAATTTTTAATTTGCAAAATAATTAATTTGCAACCTGCAATTACAGTGTTTTTGGCATTTGGGGGTTGTTTATATATCCAACGGGTAACAACATTATCATTTCTCACCACCTAATGAATCTCAGTCTCTTTTAGCTTTGTTTTTGGTCTCTGTCTGCTGTTTGGTGACCAGGTAGCGTATGGTGGGCTTTTAGAGCTTTACAGTAGCCTGCTGTGGCCCGAAAAATGATGGTACGAGAGCGGACCAAAACAGTAAAAGTGTCGGGCGGACAGCTAAACAATGAGCTGAAACTTGCTATAAAGCTCCATGAAGCTGGGAGCTGCAGATTCAGGTGATGGTTTATCACTGTGTGCGACCACATTCACATTGTTGTTTGTTATCATAAAAATATCGAATGTAGCCTTTTTAAGTCACAAGCCAAAATAGTGAAGAGAAAACTCAAAACACACAGTAACTGTGTAACTGCAGGGTTTATGAAATGCTCCTGGTCTCACATTTATCTTTATTAGGGATAATGGATGCTGAGTCAATGCTGTGTGTGTGTGTGTGTGTGTGTGTGTGTGTGTGTGTGTGTGTGTGTGTGTATACTGTTGATACAAGACACTAGAGAGAAAAGATGTTTCTTTGAGAGATGGTAATGTTGGCATGACAGGTTTCAGATTTCAGACAAACGCATGACAGATTTCTTCATGGCAGATAAATACTTTACATTTAGTGACGTCATTAGTAAAAAAAATAAAAACTGTGACTCATGCAGCAGAACACATACATAAGCCTTTTTATTTATGAATGGCTGACTGGCCCCCACCAGCCCTTTCTCCATCAGATGCAGCTCAGCACTGACGTCAGTGAACCTGCCTGCGCATAAAGGCTAATATAATCAGAACCTCACACACACGCAGACACACATGCACACATTGTCTCTTTGTTTGTCTCTGTCAGCAGCAGAGACACACACACACACACACACACACAGCTCTGATTATTGGCTCAACAGGCATTAAAGAGAGAGAAAAGGGAAGGAGAGACGGATAGAAAGAGAGACAGAAAGAGACTAGAGGCTTAGTGTGTGGGAGGTGGGCGGCCATGATCATTATCATTACAATGTAATCTGATCTCTATTCAATTTGTGACTGTGGTTTCTTGCCTGCAGGTATATCAGTCATTTAGCATATCTCCTGTCATTTTGAGCACTTTCTAAACAAGATGCACCAATCTTTGTTATATTGATAGTCAGGCACTGACAAAGCTGAAAGCTGTCACATTTTAATCTGTCATGTCATAAGCCACAAAAAAACTCAAAATAAAGAGCAGATGATTGTTATGGATGGTAGGAGAAATTTGTTCTCTTCCCTTCTACTATATGAATAAAAACTCTGTGCTCATTTATGTATCTGTGTTTTAATACCATCATTCTACTGTAAGTTTGCCTTAGTTTGTAAAAGACATAGGCTTCCATCATTTTAAAAACCATTAAAATATCATATAGAGACTTTCTGTTGCACTGACAAACACATTCAATCATTTTGCAAATGCACAAAGTAGTTCCAATCTGTAAAACTGGCTGAGAAGAAAGCATTGCATGTCTCTAAGGTTTTGTCCCAATTACCTCCCTAAGGAGGCCTCCTTCCCCTCATTTCATGTTGCCTGAAGTTTAGAGCGGCCTTCAAAAAAGAGGAAGGGGAAAACTAACCTGGTATTTGCCTCTTTACCTCCCCCAGAAGAAAACACTTAAAAGATAGACCCATTAAAAATAGTAATTAAAAACTAATATTGCACAAACCTTCCAGGCATGTAGTATTTAGCATGATGTATTACTTTTGTCAAGGCACCAGTAAACAGTGTGCGTACAAGCTGAAACCTCTATTAAAACAGACATTAGGAAATTCAAACTGTGGTGAACACATAAATCGTCATCTATGTGAATTTTCTGTGAGTTGACTGTGAGATTTAATCATTAGTTATCAGCTCATAAAAACATTATTACTCACTTTACTTTCGCTGAGACAAAAAGCATTTGTCTGAAATTGGTTTATGCTCCACTTTTATGTTTCTTTTTTTTTAACTAATGGACCCTCTTAAAGAATTGTATTGGTTTCTTCACAATTGTTACCATGAAGCACACGAGAGTGGGCAGAAAACACAGTTACATCTCGCAAACCTGCAGCTTTCACATATAATCGGCAGTAGTTACAATGAAGTTCTCCTTTTCCACAAAACAAGGCTCCTAGGATGACACCTCTATACTCTTACAAATTAAAAGACCAGGTACTTCACACAAAGTGTACATTTTGGATCCCCCAAAATGACTTTCCTAGATTGGCATTTTGAGTTATTAAAATAAAAGGAATAAAAATAAAAAAATTCTTCGTTTGCTCTTGTCAGTCCCAATATTATTGAATATCAGACTACAAAATATATATAGAAATGTATTTACCACACAAATTAATCCAATTGAAGATCATTGTTACCTCACCATTACCTTTCACACCCTAGGAGAAAAAAAAAGGATCTTGGCACGCTATGCTAATCCGCAAAGTCAAAGTTGTTTGATTGAAAAATTGTTGGTGGCAAACACTGGAATTCAGGGAGTTTTATCTGTTTGGTTGCCATGGTAAAGCTCTTCAAGGCCAGCCTCTGAGAAGAGACAGAGAAAAAGAGAAACCGAAACAGAGACAGTCAGAGAGCGGAGGGGAGGAAATACACTTGAGAATGTGGAGAGGGCAACAGGTGAAGGTGGAATCGATGAAATAAAAAGGACAATCAACTGTCAGCGGACTGTTTGAACGCGGTGAGTAGGACACAGCAGCCACTGCACTCGTTTGTTGGCGAGCAGTATAAGCTGACAAACAACTCCCTGCACTGTAGGAGAAAGACTGGGAGGACAGAGACGGAGAAACCACAGAGGGAGTGGAGAGGTTAGAGAGAGTCAATGTAAACCCAAGACGGATGGATACTGAGTTCTTTGTCATAAAGACCATGTTACAGTGATACTATATAAAGAGCTATATCTAGAAAGCTCTCTCGGATACTACAGAAGGACAATACTGCCTGCTGCAGGGATGGGGATTAGCCAATCAGACCGATAGGGACATTATTGTGTGTGTGTGTGTGGGGGGGGGGGGGGGGGGTTGTCTTTTGGCAACCACTGGCAATATTTCCTGTCTCCATTATCTCTGAGTGTCACCAATATTTCATGGTATTGGAGTTCTTCATCCAAGAATTAGTCAGCAGGATATTCCTGAAGTCTGCAACCAGAATCAATGAGCCAGTTTCAGGGCCAAGCCTTGTCTGGGACTAAATGTCTTCAATTGAGGTTTTTAATACTGGCATCGAGTCTCTGTGTGTGGAATGACCCTGTTGTTTTTTAGAGCTTAAGGCCATACAGACAGAGCTGTCATCGATACGGCTGGTTAGCCAGGGAGCCAGAGGGAGTGACACTGTTGTTTTTATTTATCTTGCAGTATGGAGCCAGACCCAGTGTGCTTTAAGCTTCAGGCTCCCACTGTGTTGCATTAAGGCAAGATAGATGGGGATGAGGCAGGCCAAGTTATGAGTGAACCGGACTGGATGACAGGTCAGTCATACAGGGCAATTTGTCTGTAGCCTGGCTCCAGTGCCAGCCGTTTCCACCTTGACAGATAGGGATGATACACCTTCAACGGAAAGAAAACAATATTTCTTCTTCTTCTGTTTATTCATTTCTTATCCCTCTACTACAAATCGAGCGCACACGTCTACATGTTTGAGCTCAATGGTCAAAATCTGGAGTGAGTCAGAATCATCAGCAAGCCAGAATCTGAGCCAGTCGGTCAGTAAATGAGCATAACTGGTCAGACAGCCAACTGAGTGAAGCAGAGGGACGTCCTTGTTTGTGTTTATATTTGTCTATTGCCAGTTCCAATAGTGTCGATCAACACATTACGCTAATTAGTTAGGCATAATAGTGTGCAGTCAATCATATATTTGTTTATACCAAATGTAGACTTTCTGGGACCCATTTTCTATGTTTTTACTTCATCTTCAAAATGTTTGACCAGTATCATCTACTGGCACATTGATTATTTGCACTGTGTATTGGCTTTATTCCATGTTCCAAGGCCACTTAGGATTTGCTAGTCTGCTAGGATTTTCTCAGTTCCATTTAATTAAGTAAACCAGTACACTCACAAGTCCAGGAGGCAAGGGAAATGGTGAATGAGGATTTATTTGAACTCACAACAGCATGCAGGCGAGTCTTGTCAGTTCCATCAATACTAGATGGTTTACACAATATAACACGGTCAAAAGCTTGTTTTGATCCACATTTTCAGACTTCTCTACATCTAGCACTGCATTGTTCACATTGAGTCATTATTTCCTTGTTTAATGGCACCTTGCAAAGAAAAGCCATTGCTTTACAACTTCCTGGTTTACTATGTGACAGATGGCTGCATATTAGTACATATTAGTGAATTAATCAGACTTGGCTAGATTAGGACCTTCAGTGGCCAAGGGGGGCCCCCCAACACATCAGGGTTCTGTTTACTGTGTTTCATTTACTGCTGTCTGTAATCAGATTAACACGTTTTTATAACAACAACTTTTATAACATTTACAAAGAGGGCATAAATAAATTATGATCTTCTTTTGATAAAGCTTTGATAGATGGTGGCTCTATTGGTGCACACCCACGACACTCTGCTGGTCGGTTTGGCCAGTTTGACATTAGTTAATCAAACAAAGAATCTATCAGCATATTACCGAGCCAGTCAGGCAGCCTGCTCAGTGAAACTGATGGGAACATCACAGTTCCTATTTAAAAATCAGTGTGTGAACAGTTCAGACAGACAGGGATAGGTGAAGTGTAACTGATGAGTCAGACAACGAAATCAACCTGGCAGGCGGCAATTTCTCTTTTGTGTCAAATGAGAAATCCGATTCATTAGGCTTGTCAGATAGGGATACTGTGGCCAGTCAGCCAAGGCACTGAATCAGCCAGACAGTCACCAAAGTCAGTCGAGCAGAGGAAAATGAACTTAGGACTCCACATCTCCGCTTTATAACCCGCCAATTAGTGCTGATATCTGCATGTTGTTTCCTTAATGTTAGCACACTAATACTGTCAGGTCTGTTTCATACAAGACCAGACAATATGTTGCAATACCTGTAGCTGTGATTGAGCATAGATATACTATTAGTCGTATTGATTGATAGCAATGCATTATTGTGTTCAAGATATCAGACTGTAGACGGCATGGTGCTCTAAGCACTGCTGTGTAACTTATTGAGGCTGGCCTCATAAATCTTAACACTGAGAGGAAGTGAAGTAGAGCTGTGCACACAAACATGAATTATGCACATTCATTTTTCCTTTTTCACAAGAGCACAGTCTATCTATCTATCTATCTATCTATACTCGTTCTAGGCTGGTTATGTAACATGGTCCTTAGACAGACAAACATACAAACAGGCACATAGAGACCAAACACAGGCAGACATTATAGACATGCAACAGCTTGATTCTGCTTTATTAAAAAGACCAAGACTCTACAGCCCTGCTACCAACTCTGTCAACATGCTAACATGCTCACGATGAGAGTGTTTAATGCTGTTAAGCAAATATAATATTTAATGTTCTCCATCTAAGTTTAGCATGTTGTACAGTACAGCTGAGGTTGATGAGAACGTCTTTAGTTTTTGCAAATACTGGACAAATTGAAATTTTATCCTGATGATAGCACCAGAGGAAAAGTTCAGGGATCATCAATGTGATTCCAATTTGTCCTGAGGGAGACATGAATGTGTGTGGCACATTTCATGGAAATTCATCCAGTAGTTTTTGAGACATTTCAAAGTCAATAGGATTCACCAGCTGAGAACCATGAACCATGTTCAAATGTTTGTTGAGCTATTTCAGTCTGGACCAAAGTGACTGACAGACATACCGACTTGTCCAGATGCACCTTACGTACGTCAAAAGCAGCATGACCAAAACATCTGTGAGACTGAGGCTGTGTGTGTGATAGTGAGTTGGTGAGAATGCGAAAAAAAAAAGAGGGAAACAAATTCACAAAGTAAGACAAATTTCCCTGACTCAGGTGTTCTACTGAACGGTGATGAGTTAGCTCCTTCCTGTTTTGTCTGTGGACCGTCAGAACGGGGCCAGGGCCGCTTGCCAGGTTTGATTTATGTAGGGGCTGGGGCCACGCAAAGCAGGCCAGTTGCCAGGTTGGTTTCGAGTGAATCAGAAGGGCTCTCAGCCTTATTAAACCAATGCAGCTCTTACTGTAAAGGCAATGAGAGCTCAATCAGGTTATTCATCCAGTAATTCAGACGCAGGCAGAGGCGGGCACAGAGACAGACTTAGTCATGGCTGATTAGACACAAGGATGGATGTCCTGACAGCTCTCTTATCTGGAGAGGAAATGCACTAATGTTAAGATGCTAGAGGTGGTGGTGATGATTATAATGACAGGGATTCAACTATTGATCTTTAAACGGCAGCACTCTGGCAGAGCAGATAATGGGCGTTTGTTTAGTGCTACAATATTGCATAAAGTTCTTACTCAAAATTATATGACACTGCTTGTCTGTGTGAAACAGGGCTGCTGTAAACAGAACAGCAGTGTATTGCTCACACACTGGGAGTTGACACTGTGTTTTTCTCTCTTCCTGCTGTTTTCTTCACATATACTCTCATATTTCCAATGGCTCTTTCTCTCATAATGAAATGGTTAGAGCAATATGATAGTAATTCCATGGCTAGAGGTTTAAATAAATCTAAAATGTATTGCCTGCGCCCACACTCTATTAAATAATTCAGTAGCTAACGTCGCCACTGGCACTTTAGTTGGTGCGCCGTACAAACACTCAGAAGAACAGCCTGTTTCTGTCTTGTACTCACAGTCAGGGGATGGTGCACCATGCAGATGCTGCCATTGGAGAAGTACAACCTGCCACTGCAAACACTGTATGTAATATAATGAATTATTAGCACTAAAATAAATTTGATTGTCTGATTTCATTTTTGCTTTTAAATGCTTTAAAAACTTATTGGATATGTACCTGTCTCTGGATCGGCACCAAAACTATGTACTTGTTCTGTGGCCTAATTTTCCACTAAATCACATAGAAATGCTGCTAACAAAGTAAACAAACAAACAGGACAAAAATGAGGTAATGAGGCGACTATTAGTTCAGATTGCTCCAGCTGTATGATAATAGCAGATGAAAATTGCCATTGACTTTGTCACATAAGCCTCAGCCTCTACAAAGGTTAAATGCTCTTAGACTAACCTTTATTCCCGGGAGGACTGTCAGTAAACTGAAGTCAGTCTTCCAGCACAGAGCAGATGGTTTGTACAGCTCGGTTTTGTTGAGCTGTCAATGAAACTAGCCAGAGAATATTAAAGAATATTAAGATGTAACAGATGTTCGGAAAAACAAGCTTGCATGATTTGATTTGTGATATGGAATGATGAAAGGCTGTGTGTGTGTGTGTGTGTGTGTGTGTGTGTGTGTGTATGTAGTACTTAATACACATCTCATAAACACAACAATCTTTTCCCATTTTGTCCCATGTTGCCACTGAGTTTTGCTGAGTGTGATTGGATATGTGCATAGACACCAGTGTCTCCAATTAAAGCTATGAAGGTCTGTCAGGCCATTCCCCACACACACACACACACACACACACACACACACACACACACACACACACACACACACACACACATTTATGGACAAAGCCCAACCAGAGGATCAAAGCTCGGTGCTCTTATGAAAAACAGATTTGCTGTTTTTCAGTCTGCTCATCCTCCTCATCCTTTCCTCCTAATCTGTTCATCTTCTCCTGTCCTCCTCACACACACACACACACACACACACACACACACACATACAAATTGGCACGTGACATTATTTAATATCTCTTTTTGTGTAATCTCTTCTTTTTGTTAAGTGACAACCAGCAGTGGAATATCTGACTAAAGAGCCTCTGTATCATTCCTTTGAGATGACTTGTTCATTAATCTCTGTCACTCTGTTAAGCTATCTCTCGATCTTCTTGATGAAGGTCATTGTCTGACCGAACAAAAAAAGGAGTGAAGAAGTTATCAGCAATAAACCGTTTTTGCATTTTGACTTTGTCAAAGCAGGAAAAGCACAGGTGGAATTACATAATAACGCCAAATATGTCTGCATTTAATTCAGGTGAGCCAGTTCCAGAGCTCTGATATTGTGCAGGATCACTCACTGACTGAGACACTTAATGGAATGGAGCCATTGTTAACGTTATTATTTACACCTGTACTTTTCCTGCTTTGACCAGTTAAAAATGTCTGCAGTGAAAAGAGTTAATAATATTATGGAAACATGTTACTCTCCTGCCTGTATAAGATTAATGAAGTGTACTGGATGGAAATACATGCTTTGCTGCATCGCTGAAGCCCATCATTACCTACAATGCCAATGAATTCTAGACTACTCTGGTGTGTGTGTGTGTGTGTGTGTGTTGTGCGTCCTCTGGAAGATCCACTGTGCCTTCATGGCATAGTTTTCCTATTCCCTTTCCATCATCATGAAGAAACCATAATGTTATTAACAATGTACAGGAATAAATGTTAATGTTAATGTTTCAGAATCGTAGGAGAATCTCGATTCTCCTGCCCTTATTTTTGAGTTCGATGAAGGTTTGTTACATCCCTGCAGCTGAGTGGACAACACATCCTGTGACGAATCACTGTTTGTTTGGATCCATTTCTCAACTTTCCTTCTACAAGTAAATTGTGAAATTAAAACAGGTGACAGGTTAAAAGCCCCCCCGCCCCATCTGACACTCACCGTCACACACGAATTAAATCACCTTTTGAGCTTTTTGTACCTCTCCACATGCTCGTACTCCCACTAAGTGCAGCGACAATAGCAGCCCCGGCCTACTCTGGTTAAACATCTGGGTAATTGCAGCCATCATTTGTGTGAGTGGCTCGTATTATAGCTGAGAGGCAGTGTGGGTGTGCTGTATGTGAGTGTTTGTTTAGTAACTTGCGCTTGTTGTTCAAAGTGGATGAATGGTGAGTGTTAGTTCACTGCTGTTAATAGAGAGGGAGCGAAATAGAGAGAGGTGGACTGTGCTGCAATTGATGCCTATAATAGCTCTCTTTTCAACAACATCTCTTATCTGTTACTCATACGACATCAGAGGCACTGTTGAAAAGCTGTGGAAAGGTATAATAAAGCCTCTGCTGTTTGAATATCTTCTATCGTTGTTAAAACATAATACATAATTATTCTGCACAAAAAATCTCCAGATTTGAATTGTTTTGCTGATTGCTTAGATTCATATTCAGCTACATGTTTCTGTTCAGCAGCGTGCTGCTCACATGTTCCTGACATTTTGCTGACACACAAAGCATTTTCAATTGGTTAATTTACTATTGCTTTGTATGAATAAACATTTTAGTGGGTTTTTGCATTTTAGCTACTGTTATTTTAATGTAATTATACACAGTTTAGGTATAAATATTCATATATATATAATTTATTTTTTTTAAAAAGTAGCAGTACAATAAAACAAATCACAAAAGTATCACAAAAGTCCTGCATTCAAAATCTTATGTAAGTAAAAGTACAGTAGTATTATTATGAAAATGTACCTAAAATATCAAAAGCACACATTACACCTGTGAGTACTATATTATTGTGTATTATGATACTTTTTGTTTTTTTAATTACTATTACAGATACATTTAATATACTTTTTATGCTATAATTAGTTATTCATTATATGAATATTAATTATACAGTACTTATAATGTATGTAGTGTTGTGATTGGTTAAAATTGAGCTTTAACCAATATGTATAATAAAACACTGTATAAGATGATGAGTTTTGGTTAAATGTGAGTAGGATATGAATGGTGACAATTAATCACATTGTTTGGTAGAATTAAATGAGCGCTTACAAATGATTACACATATTTCTCTTTCACACCCTTACAAACAAACAAAAAAAAGATTTAGCGTCCATTGCCGTCACTAATGACCTTGGCTACTATAGCAACAGCGCTATAGGGAGAGGACTGCTAATTAGCTGCTTCCTCATCCAGGTACGCTTCATTTGTGCACGAATGTGTAATGAATCTCCACCGTTGGGCTCCTGCGTCTTGTACTCCAAAATAAGCATGGTGTCAGAAGAATAACAGAAGGCAATGTGCTGTGAAATGCTGCCAAAATAAATCATCTCACCTTTGTTTTTCAGATAACATTCTCTCTCACCATGTGGGGAAGAACTAAGATGCCATTCCACTAAACCAGGACAAGAGAGAGAGTTTACAGAAAACAGAGGCGAAGGCAGCAAGACAAAATCAGATCTTCTTTTGAATCTTCCATCTTTTGGAAAAGGAACTCTTCTTCCTCAGAGCTGTGCATTGTTGTTTTCACAAAGAAACAGTAAAAGTGCAAAAGAAACTCTTGTGAAATTCTTCCCTTTGACTCTGACCCTTGACCTTTAGCCCTCAGTATGAGCAGTCTGGTAGGGAAGCTAGACCCTCGGAGGGTACAATGGGGCTCGAAATGGAACACCTTTGCGTCCCGTGTCCTGCGGACCAAACCGGTGGAGTCCATGTTGGATTCAGCCATGACGGGCACCAGCTCACATGGGACCAGGCTGGCCCGGGTGCTGTCTACAGTGGACCTGGTGTCGCTGGGTGTGGGCAGCTGCGTCGGGACAGGGATGTATGTGGTCTCGGGGCTGGTCGCCAAGGAGATGGCCGGTCCGGGGGTCATTGTGTCCTTCATTATCGCCGCTGTGGCCTCGATACTGTCAGGTGAGACTGGAGCAAATGCACATACACACATGCACACTCTTACTGTCTCTCAGTCTTTCACACATACACACTATAACATACTATAGGCCACAGTATGAAGGTTACTGTCATTCTTATCACCATTACACTGATATGATTTATATGAAGAGCCTTTTAATATCTACGCAATTTTAACAAGGGCAAAGACATTATACGAGCGAAGAAGCTATAACATAAAAGGCACTCAAGGGATATCTAAGTACTACCTTAATGCTCCTATCAATACCTTCAACTCAGCCTTTCACTGAGATGATAGTGCAGTCATATCACTGATATGTGTGTATGAATGTGTGCCTGTGTTGGTTTCCCCCTCCCTCCCACAGGAGTGTGTTATGCAGAGTTTGGCGTGCGGGTGCCTAAGACCACAGGTTCGGCCTACACATACAGCTACGTGACTGTGGGCGAGTGCGTGGCGTTCTTCATCGGCTGGAACTTAATTCTGGAGTATCTGATTGGCACGGCGGCGGGGGCGTCGGCCCTCAGCAGCATGGCAGACTCCCTGGCCAATCACAGCATCAGCAACTTTATGATTTCACACATCGGAACGCTCAATGGCTTGGGTGAGTGGGGAAGGATGACAACTGTAGTTTTACTTACAGAAGAAATAAGATTTTGTTTCAAGTTTTAGTTTTAGATTTGGATTTGGATTGATGTTAGATTGAGGTAAAATCTGAGATTTGTATTTGCTGGGGTTAGATAGATAGATAGTCAGCAATTTTCTTTTTTGTTTCCTGCCAAAAAAATTAATTAAATTCCCTGGAAAAAGCTTGTACATAGCAAATACAATATATGGACGATAGTGTTTCTCTGTACTAGGGAGAATATATTTTCACTAGAACCTTTTTGATTTGTTTGATTGTGATCTACAGCTTATCTGCTACAGGTTATCATCAGTGTCTTACTCAACTGTCAAGCAAGGATTGCTTTAACAACACTCAACAGACAATCATCCAAGTGACCTCTGGAGAGAAATGATCCCTTTTTGCTCCCTGCCCTCCACAAGAGGGTCAGAGTCAGCTGTGTTCCTGTGGTTGTAGTTTAATGTCAAATATTTCCTGCTGTAGTGCTCTGATCCTGAGTTCTCCCGGGCTGAATGACAGTTATGCCAATCTGTTGACCCAAAGAAGGATTAGGCCTTGTCAACACGTAACAGAAGCATCATGTCGTCTGTATCACAGGGAAAGATTTTCTATGACACTGGCTCAATGAGCTGCTGCATTTGAATGATGTGCATATTTGAAATCATAATAATAATAATTAAAAAATGAGAGTAAGACCATCTGGGAATCTAACCCGTATCAGATTATTTTCTAGGGAACATCCAAACAATGTTTCTCTGTTTATCTTGGAAATCATGTCATTATGGAAAGCAAAAGCAGCCGGAGCATCTTGGATTTCTAAATGATTCATGCAACACAGTTTTCCAGGTCATAAACTGTACCATGAGGGGAATGCCTGCTAATCTGGTGTAATACTATAGCTGTCTGTGGGTGCCAGCTGTGTCTATCTGGATAACACCGCCCTGACAGTGTCTTCCTGTTGGACGCTGACAAAGTGGTGTGGTCACATGATAAGCGGCGTGGCCAGCTGTTCCACAACACAAAGATAATGTTTCCTTTTCCTGCAGGATAAAAACAGCTGTGGGAAAGCGTGGAATTTAGCTTAAAATATGTCTCATTAGTTTCTGTGTGTGACCACCTGTGTGTATTTATAAAGACTGAGTTCCTGTTTAACACGACATTTTAAGATGTCACCTTGGACCCAGGAGCCTTTTTCAGAATTTTTAGAGACTAAACAATAAATTGATTAATTGAAAAAAAAAAAATACAAAAGATTATTCGATTCAAGTCCTGCCTGTCAATCCACAGATTTAGCCAGCTTAGTTTCGCACATTTGTAACAACTCTAATATCTGTGTGTGTGCATGTGTGTGTGCTAATCCTAACTCCGTCCTATAGGTAAAGGGGAGCAGTCGTACCCAGACCTGCTGGCGCTGCTGATAGCACTGCTGGTGACGGTGATAGTTGCTTTGGGAGTGAAGAACTCTGTGGGCTTCAACAACGTGCTGAACGTCATCAACCTGATAGTGTGGGTGTTCATGATGATCGCCGGGCTGTTCTTTGTCAGCGGAGAGAACTGGGACGAGGGGAGATTCCTGCCCTTTGGCTGGTCGGGGGTATGCACACACATGGAAATACATACACATACTATCACAAGTAAGGGAATACATAAAACAGGAAGGTTGGAAAGGAATGTGTTCAGATAGATTCTGCTTTAGTTCTTTATGTAAGCTATCATTTGTTCTGTTGTGCTGTTCCAGGTGATGCAGGGAGCAGCCACCTGCTTCTATGCCTTCATTGGATTTGACATCATTGCTACAACAGGAGAGGAGGCCAAGAGTCCCAACACCTCCATCCCCTATGCCATCACTGCCTCACTCATCACCTGCCTCACTGCCTACGTCTCTGTGAGTTACCTCGAAGACCACACACATACAAACGCGAGCAATAAATGCTTCATTTGAGTTTTGTGTGGTGATGAGTCGAGATAACGACTTGGCTCACTGACTCCAATGTTGGAAAATACAGTGTTTGTTTCACAGATGAATGTGATCACATCGCCGGTGGGAAGACAGTAGGCTGTAATCACAGTTTGTAATTCATACACCCACATAGTTTTGACATTTAACATTTTGAAACAAAAGAGACAGAAGTAATGCAATTTAATCACTTAACTGAGAATCGTAGTTAAAGTTCATTTCATGTTTTGGTAATTTTGTTCACACTATTTTGTGACATGATCCTTCATTTAAATTTTGAGATGACACATTTTTACTGTAAACATCTACATTTGCTTGATTATTTATCATTCTTCATGCATCATCTTATCAGCGTACTTGTGAATCCAGACTTAAAGTGTCACCCCGAATTTTGAGAAGTGTCTGACAGAAGGATCAAAAGATCAAACATCAAGATGCTTCCCCCTGCACTCCAACTGTATGTGGATGTGGATCTAATCTCTGATTCTTACGTATTCAGCTTGCACAGCCTACCAGATTTTTGACTTTGACACGTTTGTGCTGGACGGTTGTTGCTATGGGTACCATGTAACAGCAGCCTATCAGGGAGAGGATTTTCACTGCATCGCCTGGGGCCCAAGATTGCATCAACTTCAAAACTCTCAGTTGCTACAAATTCCATGTTCTCAGCTTCTCTTAATCTCCATCTTTCTTTGATCTATCTCACTCTGTAGGCGTCTTGGAATAACTTTTTTTGCTCCCACCAGGATCCTCAAGCTGCTACAGTTCAAGATCCAGGAATCACTTTAACCATTATGCACATTACAAGTCACGTATCTTTTTTTCTGGTGGCATTGGTTTTACTGTCCAAAATCGTCAAAATGAGTAGTGTTTATCCTTTAGTGCTCCCCACTGTTTTTCCATGTTGAACTTCCTCACCTCTATTTTAAGTGGGTGTCAGCGCATATTCACTTAAGAGGACAGTGAGGGAGGGAATCATGTTGAATTACGTTTTTGGAAAACCCTTAATCACGGTGGGGAGTCACATGAATGTGCAAACTGAGAACTAGCTGACATCGAGCTAAAATGGGCACCGTAAGATGCAGCTTTGCTCTCAAACAAATACGTTAAACCAGGGTTTGTTGAGGGATTCCCTCTAGATTAGTATAGTCCCCTTTGACTGGTTCACAGACTCACTGTCAACCAGCCTGTGCCCAGATTGGATGAGGGGTTAAAGGGCACCCGGTTACTAGGGGGAAACTGATCTCTCTATCTTGCTCGCTGTGAGGGTTACTCTTTTTATCAGTCCACTCTCTTTTTGCAATCTGCTCATGCAAATCCCTCTCTCTTACAGCACTGTATCTCTGACAGATGGCCCTGCATGATTTCACACGTCAGACGCGAGGATCAAAATCACGCACACACACACTTACACACACACACACACACACACACACAGTGAGAGAGAAGCATGACTAATGAACATTTTGCATGTGATGAGATGTGTGGTGTGCTAAACGTGCTAGTTGTGGAAAGCTAGGCCGTGAGAATGTAGCTCAACACTTTATATATAATTATAGCATCTGTCGAATTATTCTGATGAGGTTTAGAAAAGGGTCTCACCACATGGTCCATTTAGTAGCTGTTCTGGAGCTTTCGATCGTGTCATATAATCTTCTTCAGCAGATGGAGTTTGCCCAGGGGCGGTCCCAAAGTCAGAAACTACCAATTCTACACATGGTGGCTTTAGCTAAAGCAACATAAATATGTTTTAACTATTTAACTTTGAAAATGAAAGATGACACATAGCACATTTGTTGATTATCTTCTCTCTTTAGTATTGTAGCAATATTTTATGATAAACTTTTGTTTTATTTTTTATATGGCAACAAAGAATTCTTTATTAATGAACAAACTCTCTGTTTGTGTTATATCTAGGTTTCTGTGATCCTGACTCTGATGGTACCGTACAATGAGATTGACACAGACGCCCCGCTCATGGAGATGTTTGCCATGCACGGCTGCATGTTCGCAAAGTACATCGTGGCGGTGGGCTCCATAGCCGGACTCACTGTATCCCTCTTGGGGTCCCTGTTCCCCATGCCCAGGGTCATCTATGCCATGGCGGGGGACGGCCTGCTATTTAAGTAAGTCCACGCAGTTATTTAGTATTGTTTGTGTTTTATGTCAATCTAAAAGAAGTGCAAGTCTCAATCTACTCCTTTTTGTTTGTGTTTAGGTTCCTGGCCAATGTGTCTTCCTACACAGAGACCCCTGCTGTTGCCTGTGTGGTGTCAGGCTTTCTGGCTGCCCTGCTGTCCCTCCTGGTCAGCCTCAGAGACCTCATAGAGATGATGTCCATAGGAACCCTGCTGGCCTATACCCTGGTGAGTGGTGGATAATATATGGACCATATGGATACTTGCAGGGTGCTCACGGTTTAGATTTACTCTCAGTACTTTATAACCTGTTGACATAATAGTACGGGGCAGCCAGTGGATACAAGCTACAATCTTTCTTGATAGGAAGCATTTGTAGATGCATTTTGTGCTCAGCCCTATGATTTCTTCTTTAGTCTGAGACTTACAGTATGTCATGGAATGACATTTTTTTGGCCAATGTTTGTCAGATTTGTCAAAAAAAGGCTCTGCTCTTTGAAGGAGCTCTCTATTATTGTGCACAGCAACAGGGATTTTGCTTGGAAAACTAATCCTTCCAGTACATGAATCATACAGAATTATGTGATAACTGTAAACACACATAAGCAAAGAGTCTTAGCAAAGTTAACAATGCCAAAAGGTTTAACATATAAACAGTTGGTTGTGGTGATGCAGAGAGCTGCAGCATCAAGTGTTGTTGGCACGTTTGTTGGATACATAGAAATACTATGATTGATGTCATACTAAGCACTTTATTGTGACAATGGGGTCAAGTCTTTCTGCTTTTAAAGGAAACAAATTGCCCCCCCCCCCTGGTCTGCAGGTAAGCCTGTGTGTACTCTTGTTGCGTTACCAACCTGAGGGCGACATCCACGGCTTTGTGAACTTCCTCTCTGAGGAGCAGAACAACAAGAGGAAGGAAGGCGTTCTGGCTGAGTGCGAGAAAGATGCCTGTTCACCCACCAGCGAAGCAGACGAGTACGGAGGTCCTGCCACTAACACCTGTGGAGCCAAAAACCTGCCGTCATTGGGCGACAACGAGATGCTAATAGGCAAACCGGATAAAAACGCCTACACTGCCGCCCACCCAAACTATGGCACAGTGGACATGACCACTGGCATTGAAGCAGAAGAGTCAGAGGGCGGGATGTCCCGGCGGTTGAAGAAGCTCATTGGACCACGCTACTACACCTTGAGGATCCGATTGGGCCTCCCAGGAAAGATGGACAGGCCAACTCCGGCCACGGGGAAAACTGTTACTGTGTGTGTGCTGCTCCTCTTCATCGTCATCTTCGCTTTCTGCTCCTTCATCATTTTTGGTGAGAACACATGAACACATTCAGACAGGCATTTACAGAATAGTGCAACCATCCATTAATGGTTTCTTTTTTTTCTTGTTTCCTCTCCTTCCAGGTTCAAGCTGTATTGGGGAGGGTCGCTGGTGGGCTTTGCTGCTATTAATCTTCTTCATCATCTTCATTGCCCTGCTTATCATCATCATCCTCCAGCAGCCAGAGAACCCTAAGCGGCTGCCCTACATGGCGCCCTGTGTGCCCTTTGTACCTGCTTCAGCCATGCTAGTCAACATCTACCTCATGCTTAAACTGTCTGCCATCACCTGGATACGATTTTCAATCTGGTGCCTCGTGGGTAAGCGACCACCTCACTGAACGTCTTGCATTGAGGTATTGTGTTTTTTAAGTCAGGATTTGTGTCATTGATGGGAACCGACCATGTTTTAATCTTAAACAATGACTCACCTCAGTTGATCTTAAACAATGGAGTGATAAATCTCATTACTCTTGAAATGACACATTTCTTATTGGCTCAGGGAGCTAGTAAAATCTAGTGCACATCTCACTTACCCACTTTGTTTGTTTTTTTTTGGTGAAAGAACAAGGAAGTCTCATTTCACTTTTATTTCCTGCCCCAGTTGTAGCTGTTCATCTCTATTTGTCTGTGTGTGTGTGTACATGCTCTGACTATGTAGCCCAATTTACCAGTCCTGTCACTTCTTTGCAGTTTTTACTGCTTATGTAAAGACAGAATGAATGCAGACTGGTGTCCAGCAGAGCTGTTTTTGTTCGTACATAAACACTGGTGGACATCTGTGCATTTTTTTTTTACTGTGTGAGTAGGATTGCTGTATTCTTCTGACTCACACAGAGTGGGATGAATTGTTTTTAAGTTGATAGAGAGTTTACTTTAAATGCTTTTAAAATAATGCTGTAAGCTCTAAACACACTATCTGTTTTTGTGGTTATGTTTGTATGTATGTATGTATGTGCATATATATTGATATTCGTCTGTGTCCCTTCAGGTGTGCTCATCTACTTTGGCTATGGCATGTGGAATAGCACACTGGAGATCACGGCCCGAGAGAATGAGGTGCACGCCTCCACCTACCAGCGCTATGATCAAGGTGTGGACGAAGGCTTCTGCGGCTTCGACGACGATTTCTACCCGCCTACTACTGACCACTGGGGTGCGCCGGAGGGGGGATCGGGGCTCACCCCGCCCCCTGAGGCAAAACCAGAGAGTGACGGGACGCCATCGAAAGGTGGAGGCAGGACCATTGCCAATCACGGCCTCGCGGAGGAGGATCCGATGGATTTCTGAAGGGACTGACTCTGTGTTACCCTGAATGTACTGCCTTGTCTGCTGCCTGGGGGAAGGGAGGGGAACAGTAGTGTGAGTGCATGAATGATTGTGTGTGTATGCGTGCGTGTGTGTGTGTGTGCATGCCTGCATGTGTGTGTGTATTTGTGTCTAACCCTTGGGCTAGATAGTTTCTTGGCAGTGGATGGGCTTTTTATTCACCTTCCTCTACCACGCTTGGCTCCCCAGCTCACACAGCAAATGTGGACGTCAAGGTCGTGAGTGTCTCGTCACAGTCACTTGTTATTAACTTACTGGAGTCCACATCCCACACAGAGAAATACCAGATAGAAAAAGTGCGGACGTGGCAAGAGATAAACTGCAGTGTGAACCATGACACATTAAGCGATCAGTTAACTGTTTAACTGTAAGAATTTACGGGATGCAGGAGAGGAGAAGGTGATGAGCGAGGGGCAGATGAATCAGCATCTCTCTTCCTGTTTCAACATAGACAGACAGGAAAGGTAGATGACAGAATGCCAAGCCCAAGCTATTTCCTGTGTACAGGTCTGAGATTCACTGCTCGTTTTACTTTCAACAGACAGGAAAACAGCTACACATGCTCTCAAAAAAACACTTAAGACATTCTTAAAAATCCCAAACTGCTTTCTGTCTTGTCCTTAGATATTTCTCCTGACCCCAAACATCTAGCCCAAGGGATTCAGGACTGGATTGGGGAGAGGGTGTTGATGTTTTCTGTCACAAATAGTACTTGGACTTTGCTTGCAATAGTGCCTTCATCTACTGTATGTGTATGTGAGTTTCTGGTTACGTCTGTTTTCTACTTTAATTTTGCCTGTGTATGTGTGAGGGTGTACGTGCAATCAGACTCCACCTTTTACATTGATTCTCATGTCTGTGTGTGTAGATATAAAGCGTGTTCTTCGGGTTGTTTTACTGTGTATATGTAGGTATTTGTTTCGTTTTGTTCTTCCCACTCCTTGCCCCAGCATGAAGCTCAAAATCAATCCACCCGCAACAAAGCTGCTCTTGGTGCAATATAACACATGCTTGACAGCTCATCGGTGTACCTAAAAAGAGGAGAGAGTAGAGGGTGTCACAGAGAGCGAGAACAGGTTGAATCCTAATTGACAACCTGCATGGTTTATTGTGATGAATGTCATGTTTTCTGTTCAGTCTTTTCTGTGTGCTTGTCTCTCCGGCGTCGCAGTTCTTGCTGTTAACCAAGGTTGAGAAGGAACACATTTTCAGTTCATTCAATCCAGGAAATGGATTTACCTTATAGTTTGTATCTTTTCTCCTAGAGAAGAAATCAAGGGACTGTACAAAATGATTATTGAGGGAGGTGGTTCAGAAAAGGGGTAGTTTGCCGTTTTTTTGGGAGAGTGGATGAGGGTCACCCCAGATTTATATTTTATTTTAGTTTTCTTTTTAAGATTAATTGTAAGAAAATTAAAAACAAGATCAAATACAAAAATATATATACTAGTAACATATTCAGGTTGAATGTTATGGTTATGGTATACCATCTTAAATTCTTTATGCTTTGCCTGTTTTAGTTATTAATGAAGTTTACAATACTGCATTGAGATATTGGAGGTTTTTGTGTGTGTTCCCCACACCAATAATTTTCGTACAGTCCCTAACTTAAAAGGATTGTGTTGTAAATAAGATTTTATTTTTACATTGAGTGAACTGAAATGTAATCCCGCCTCTTCCATCTCTCTCCCTTCGCTTTTTACTCCTACCCTTCTCTTCATTGTTTTTATCCTCTGCTTCCATCACTCTTTTGCTCTTCCAGCCCAACTCTTCCTTCATCCATCTGCCACCTCACCCTGCTCTTGATATCCATCAGGCCATGTCAGCAGGGAGTTGCCAGTCTAAGTCACAAGTAGTACAGCCGAGATTGGTTTTCAGTCAGGATTTGAAACAGCAATCCGTTCATGGCCTGACGATCCATTAGCTCCTGCTTCACCTCAGGGTGTCTGCTATCACTCTTCTGGTTTGTCACCGGAGCATTTACTCCTCTCCCTGTGGTTCGGCCCACACTGGCCCACACTGGCCTGAGTGAACCTCCCTGTTGGCCCTACCTCTTGAGTTTTGTATGCATGTAGCTAGCGTTGAAGTCCCACTCTTTACATGTTGCTGCACCCTGAAGAGATATTGTGAAAATCAATCAAATCAAATCATGGTCCTGTAGAGCTCAGTGTGTAAGACATGTCAGCTAATGCTGTCAAGGTTAGTGGTTTGATTCCATGCTAAGAATGTATGCACTCATGGCACTGTAAGTGATTTTGGCATATACCAAATAGCATACTGTTATGTTATTATGTTGAGGGTGGGGGCACTTCTACAATAGCTGCTGCTGTATGGCCTGATTGTCCTACTTGTACCTTTTCCTCTTGCCCCCTGTTGCTGCATCTGTCCCTTCCAGGGAAGCCTTATTTGTCTAATGCACTAAATCTAAAGATGCCACGCTAAACCCCCACCCTATCTCTGCTCCCCCCCACATCCATCCACATTCGAAAAAAAGCTTCCTTCATGTAGTAGTAGGCCCCTTGGTGTTGTCCAGTGAAATGATTGTGATTCCAAAAAACAGCCCAGTATGCCGAGAAATTATGCTCATATTGGATGATTCTGCAGCCTGCCAATGCAGGACGTAATGTGCCCCTTCTATAGTGTAGTGGACCATGTTGAGGTTGGGGGGGTGGACGGGTATGGCTCGTCTGACTTTCATGCAGAGACTGGAGTGCCCATCAAAGACCGACCATGGCCGTAGCTAACACTGAGATCATGTCCTCGTGGCATAGTGACCTAGAGGGAGTTTACATTCTACAATTGAAAGTTGCACTTGGTGTATATTTTACAAGCTGACTCCAGTATTTCTAAACTCACTATATTTAAATTTGGCAACAAAAACTGATTAATAATAATAAATTAATTCAGTATTTCCCCAATCAAAATTGTATCCCTGATTGTGTGGAGAAGGCTTTGAAACAGCCTGTAGACCTTCATGTAATGAAATAAAACTGTACAGAAAATATCATAAGAAAAAAAAGTAGACTTTCTTTTTGGGGTTGTGGTGCAGGGGACTTGGACTTATGACCTTAGTATTTTTAAAATCCTGGCTACAGCTACCATAAAAATCTTTTCTTCTACTTGTTTTAGTTGCCTAACCTTAACCATAGTTCAGTCAGCCAACTCATATGGAAGAAGGGATTATTATGTGATTGTAGAATATGTTCGGCATGTAGGCTCTGACCTCTTCACTCTCCACAAGGAAACATCAAGCTCAGCACAGCTGGGAGTGGGGAGTGATGATAATAACCCTAACCATAACATGATATTAACCGCATTGTAGGTGCTATGCATGGATGTTAGATTAGAATTAGAATAGATGTTAAAATAGTAGTTGGGATTGAACGTAACCTGAGGTTTTGCAGAATTGTCCAATATCAAGGTTCTGTCTGGTGACAGGGTTGGAAAAAAAACAGCACATCCTGAAACATTTGCACACTTTATCACTCACACAAATCCAAACATATATTCTATGGTATTGCTATTCAGCCAAAATACCTTCCCCACCCAGATCACCTCTCAACTCAGCCAAAAGAATCCAGCCGCTTTGCATTCATAGCTCAGCCAAAACAAGACGGCAAATTCAGGCGTTGCCATGCCTCTGACACTGGACTGTACAGTCGACTTACTATATTATCTGCTCTGTGTGTATGCAAACGAGTGCGTGAGTGCATGTACAGTATGTGTGTACGTGTGTGTGTTTGTGGTCTGCGCCTGCGCCTCAATGTGACCGTCTGGTGAATGTGTAGCATGCTGTCATGCACGAGGCCCAGACTGTAAATGTTGTACTTGCATGTGGTGACTGATCGCAACGAGACATAATAGAACACTAAACCAAACCAAAACGCAGCCTTAGTTCTTATACCTGGGAACGTTGTGCTCTGAGAGGATTTAACAGGTGTATTACAACTGAATCAGCTTCAAAAACAGCATTGTTCAGGATCCTCACCAGTGAACTGAACTGAAGGGTATTGTATTCATTACACTCAAACATAAACCTTTCTTATACTTTACAGCTCAATATCATGTTAAATGAGAAATGAATTCTATGAGCTAAAAGAAGATTATTTGCTGGATTCAATTTGAATCTTTACGTATTCTCTCCTATAGTTCTAAGCTCATCCAGTAATCTCCTCCCCCAGGTATGGGAACCACGGCTCCGTTTGAAAAGGGAATAGAACATGTAGCAAACACACGGTGTGTGTGGGGATGACTCCGCTCACATCCTCCCTCAACCACTTACAGTATGCCTACTTCCTGTATATCCCTCTTCTCAACCACAACCTCTGCAAGCCAAAGTCCACAATGTTTGTTTACTTTTCACATACAGGAGACTGTAGTTTCTTCAAGGTGAACACTTAAGAACAGAGCTAATGATTTTACTTGGGGGGGGGTCTGCTAATAAGCTACTAATGTCAGTTTACCCCAAGAAGACTTTTTTTTTTCTCACAGTGACTTTAGTCAACAGTGCAATGATCATTTTTAAAATCCTAGTTGAAGTATTTCGTTGAAAGATTGAAAGTATTAGTCTAGACTCCATTGGTTACAGCAGATCCAGTTTGTCCAGCATGGACAAGAAGCAGTGAAAAAGTACAACACTGAAGGAGAAGTGAACTAAAAGAAAAGTATTTTTCTACAGCTGTCTCCCATCCACCGGTCCTCCTGGGGCAGGTGTGCACAAAAGAGCTGGGTGGAGTTATCGGCCTTCACTTTCTGTGTTTTTGTTTAATCACGAGGAGGCCTGGGAGAAACTGCTAAAAAAATATATTTTTAACAACCGTAGTCTCTCTTGAATGATAAACGCTCATTTATAAACCTTAATCCTTTCCTTTGAAGGGTTTTGAAATGGTTGCTCTAGACGTCAATAGGAACGTAGAAGGTATAGGAGTAAGAGTACTACAGAAAAACATGCAGAAACTATTTTAATACAATTCTATAAAGGGTAAACTACAAGCATAATCAAATATTGCCACTATTGCTTTTAAAGTCAGCTACTATTTGTTTATTTTGTCTCGGAGAAGGTGTGCCATGTTCTTCCTGTGCTCTGTGTTCGCTGTGGCCAAGTGTCCAGTCAGTGTGTGTCCGACTTGTTGAGATTGGCTTCTCTCGCAACAAATAGATATTCCTTTTCTCTTCTGTATATTTTGGCACAAAGCTGTATAATGTAGTTGTTTTTTATGTTACTTTTTTAATGGTTTCTTCCATATGTGTGGTTATTTTGCTCCTGGGTGCACTGTTTTTGCTGAGTTGTTGATATTGCTTCCATGCAACAATGAAAGTTATTTATTGCAAATACCAAAAAGAGAGGCTTGCTCATTTTTTGTCCTGCTCTGACTATAATGAACACTATACATTAGGTTGAGTCATATTTACACATTTATACACAATTATGCTGTGCTCGTATGCATGGCTGTAAGTGTGGATATATTCCATGTTTTACCAGATATGGAAGGACCTCATAAAAGTGGTTTCATGTCCATTTGGGGTTGATAAGCTAGATGGCATCCAGCCACAAGACATGTTTTGATGAGAGGGCTCGACTCGCACTCTCTCTCAACTGTAAAAACCCACTGTATTGCTCTAACATTATTGCTATGGTTTTTGTTCTTACCACCTACACAGAAACACACAGCGGAAGGGAAAAAGTTCAAGGATGTTCACTGGGTGTTGCTGAATGATATTCTGGGAAATGAATCGGAAATTTCAACTGAAGTAGAAATAGACAAGCCAGGTTGATGGACAGTGGATACAAAAGAAAAATAAAATAAACACTTAATGAAATAACAATTGCTAGAGAGGATATAATATCACAGAGGCATGTTGGTGTTTGATAATGTTAAGAGCAGCATTTCTCTTTAAAAGTTTCATCCTCTGTTCAAACTTCTTAGTCAAGAATGAAGCTTTGTTGCTCGAAAGCAACTTTAGATAACGTTTAAGCATAGCATTATCATAACACTACCAGTCTCTGTCAGCAATACAGGACAGCTTGGTTGCCCACTGGCCTCCTGCGGACTGGATGGCTCTATGCCTGGAACAGCATTGTATATCAGGGAATACACACACCAACATGATCACACACACACACACACACACACCTGCACACACAGCCGTGCCAGGAAAAACACATACACATACCGTAAAGTGACAGAATGATGTGCCGAAATACAGTAATTGAGTGGAGATCAGCATGCAACTTGGACAGATGGCCGTGTGTGTGTCTGAAGATAAGCTGAGGACACTGAGATAGCACATATTGTTTCCAAAGTATCATGTAATATCTATTGTATGACTCAGTGACCTTGATATGGAGAGAGGAGCACACAGTCAGCCACACACTGGGCACAGTCATCCTTCTATGTTGCATACTGTGTGTGTGTGAGTGTGTGTGTGTGTGTGTGTGTGTGTGTGTGTGTGTGCGTGTGTGTGTGTGTGTGTGTGTGTGTGTGTGTTTGAGTGTCTAAGGGACAGGCTCTTCTGTGCTGACCTAACTCAGGGTCACCGAATCACATTACAGATATGATTCATCAGTAACAATTCATGTTTTCTCAGCTTTTTTTCGCACAAACACCACACACACACACACACACACACACACACACAGACTCACGATAGCCAGTCGATTGCCAACTTACAGCTTGCTCCAGGGAAGTGATTACTGTGTATCTCTCTCTCACACACACTTACACACATGTCACAAACAACGTCCACTTTCTGTCTGCTGTGTTGTTTATGTCACACCCAGATAGAGGAAAGAATGTGATGTGTGGGATGAGAACATCTTATCAACTCAGTACAACAAAGGCAGTTTCAAGTCTTTATTATAGAAAAATCAAACAATAGCACATCAGTGAAACAATAAATAACCAGCAAATACTGCTCCTGCATTGATCTGAGTTGGAAATATCAGCTTCCTTCTGCTTGGAAATATCAGGTTCCACCTGTGTTCAGAGCGCATTTGAGATATTAAACATTTAAGTTATCACATTCCTTCAAGAGAAGCTAATCTACATAATACTGATTGTTTTTGTGCACACTAGTGAAACATACTAGCTACAGACCTTTCTAAGAGCTATTCTATGTGAGGAAGTTTGACTAAGATGTTTATTGGAAATGTATACTTCCACAGTTACAAGATAAGCTGCTTTCATTTGTTATTGAAATTTAAAATAGAAGCAAGTTAGTCACATAATGTGTAAGGTAACTTTGGATTATGAAATACTACCGTCAGATGAGGGAGTTACGGACGACAGATTAAGGCTTTGTACTCTCTAATAAGTTATTGTTGCCATCTCAGTGCACAAACTGCACTGAGACTCCAACACAGACTGTAACACTGCTGGTTAAAGCTCTCTTGTGAAACGTATGTTCCCATAACTCTACAGTCATCCTGCAGATGACAGGAAAAACAATGCAAAGTGTTTTAATCAAGTCCATCACTCAAGAGGCAAATTCACAAGAGAGCTGCACAATACTGTCGAAGACACATAACCAATGTTAATGAACACATGCAGTTCCAAGCATAATACTGTCATGCCCTGCTCTTATCAAAACAACAGATCATGATATTATATGATTTTTTTTTAAAAACATCAAACGAAGACACTTTCATTTCATCTCTAGAAGCATCTAAATAGAAAAATAGAAGTAATATAGAAGATCAATATCTCAGTCCACAAGTCCTGGTGATTAGGACCTCAGGCTGCTGTGGAAGCAGCTTGTACAATTATGTAACAGTGGGGAGAGTCCACACCACACCCAACATGAGGAGGCTGGAAGATGAGCTCTGTGATACAAAAACAATCCATCTGCGGAAAAAAAGAGCTCCAACAAAAACAGCCTTTGTGTGTTTGGATGTGAATGTCTCTTTTATGTATGTTTGTGTGCACTTTGAAGAATTTGTGTATTTTTCTTGACGAACATGAGTGAGTGTGTTTGTGTGTCTCTTTCTCTTCCAGTACAGGTTTGCATGTAACTGTGATTGTATGTGTACATGTGTGTTGGCGTGTGTGTGTGTGTGCTAGTGTATATGTCTCTATATACAAACTACGGTCCCCCTACACATCCACTTGGGAGTCAGAATCTCTCCCATCTCAGACGTGGGCGCTCTTGGCGTGATTGGTGGAGGGGGCTGCTGGTGGGTTGCCACCTCCCTGTTTGGAATAGTAGAAGCGGTTGTTGTCCTGGTAGGAGCGAGATGAGGAGGACTCCGAGGAGCAACAGGTAAGAATGGACCCACCCAGCAAGGAGAAGATAGTCCCCACCCATCCGGTGTAGAGGGAGAAGCCGAATGACATGAGGCCGTGCTCCTGGTGAGCGCCGATGGGAAACCAGACCGTGGACACCATACCACACAGTGCTGAGCAGAAACAGGCAGAAAAAATGTTAAAATTGGGACATTGTGCCTCTGAAAGCAACATATACATACGTACAAGTTACTTTGAAAAAATCAGACTGATTCGAAGGGTAATTAAATTGGAAACGCCAAATAGTGCTGCTGATTTATAATGAATACACACAAATATTTTGTATTACCACACAGCGTTTAGAATGGTAAATCACATAATAAAACTGGGGATGCAAAATGGTGCAAATGAAAGCAAACTCAACACATATACAAGTCATATAAAAACAGACAGACTCAAACTAAACTAAATGCTGGTTCTGCTGAAGTTAATAAATACACATGAACATCTTGAGGGCTAGTCACGTACATATTGCATTACCACACAGTGCTATCTTTGAAAGGCAAACCACATAATAAAACTGGGGATGTAAATCTTGCCTACACACATACGTGCTGTATTGTTAGGGGTGGCAAAGAGGCAGAATGACAGACAGTAAAACGTAATTAAACTGGGAATGCAAACTGAAAGCAAAAAGTCTAAATAAGCATGACCAGGGCTGGGATAAATGAATGGTTGTATGCTGGTGTAAGAACACAGTACAGATTGTTAATTTGTCAGTAACTGTGTAATGCTGAAATGTATTAAGACTTGTACGTCCCTTCATTTATCAATCTATCTGGACTTCCGTTGTATATCTACAGTCTTCACTGAAAGACTCATAATGGGATCGAGACACATACTGTATGATCCCACACATACAGTAACTGTACACACCCAGAGCCAGACCTATTATAGTTTTGTTATCTGTTATTCCTCATACAGAACACAGGGGGATGACGGAGTGGAAGAAAGAATGTGTACAATAATATTAGTTAGCAGCAAGACTTAATGGTGTTATATAACCTTTGTCTTGAACTACAGTAAAGAGGTCTGATCTAAGACTTACACAAATATTGAAATCCCTAATACGACTGAGGGGGACACATCTAGTATGTGTTGGATTTGTGCCAGTATACACCTGAGACTAACACAGAACAAATGTATGAAATCCTTTTTACCTCCAATAAAGTTTGAATATACTGCACTAGAATAGGCAATAAACCAATCCACAAATAACGAGCAGACTGAAAGCTTCCCAACTGATGCCTCAGAGGGCAAAATAATTCAATTGCTGGGACGATTTTGCTGCCAGTATGGAGGCAGTGATGGGCAATATGGTGAGTGGATTTTTATTCTGCTGTGCAACAAGCACGCAAACACACAAACAAATCCTCCCTGACGTAAAAATGTTCCCAGTGACAAAATAGAAAATATATTACAGTAACTAAGTCAGGGATGGAAATAATTTTTGCTATGAAAGACATGGGCAGTGGAAAAGTCAAACAATGGGCACAGGTGCTGAAATTTCATTCGAGGGACACAGGCTTTGGAAAATGCTGCAGCACCAGTCAAATATTTATAAGCACAGTAAACCGGGCAAATCAGGGAGTGAGTTTCCATGTGGTTCGGGACAAAGGCAGGGTGTGGATGAGAGTAGGTGGAGGAGAGGAATGTGATGGGATCTATGGGAAGGGTTCGATGGAACAGGAACATATGAGTGTGTGTGTGTGTGTGTGTGAGTGTGTGCACCCTAGGGAGGAAGACAGTCATATTCAACATCCTCTTCTCTCAGCAGATTGTCAGCATTTGAGGTGGGGTTAAAAGAGGTCACAGTCAGGGCGGTTGGAGGGGATCAATTTGAGCTGCTCTTATCTACTATATATTTTGTCTGACCGTGACATTCAGTCTCAGTTCACTAATTCATTTAGTTGCATTAGCGTGAAGTTGAGTCTCTTACCGACTATTAATATGAGCACTCCTCCCAGGATGGTGCGTTTGTTCTTGGAGCTCTGCGGTTCATTGCCGAGGCTGATGCAGGGCATGGACATGAGGATTATTCCCACAGCAGGGAGACCCAGTATTGAACCTGTGATCATCAGGGCACGAGTCGTCTGGACGTAGGCTATAAAAACACATATGAAACATACATGATATAACTCTCTCCATCACAGAGTTCAGCTATTTCTTATGAAATGGGGGAATAAATAACAACATAGAGCTGTGTTGAGAAGAAGTGCTGGAAATAACATATTAAATTGCACAATATTATGTGAGAAAACAAAATAAACCTGAATGTATACAAAGTGCTGTTGCAGGGATGTACACAGAGCAGTGTCTACCTGGCAGGTCCAGGATCTGCGTTAGGGAGATGCAATGGTAGAGTCCTGTGGAGATGACACACTCTGCCCAGGGCCCCTTGCCTCCCAGCTCATCCATCTTCTTGCAGGTGTTCAAACCGTATTTACACATAGTCACCCAGTCATTGGTGGATGTCGCGATCAAGATGCCCAGCCAGCCGAGGCAGCTGACGAGAAAACCGCTCAGTTGAAGACACGAGTTCGCCATGGCGCAAAATGTGCGTAAAGACCACTTGTCCCGGATTCTGAAACCGTTAGAAACCTTCAAACTAAAGTTGGGAGTGATGAATATGTGGAAAAACACAGCGTCTGATCTGATATTCCACCATACAAGTTAATCCAGTGTTAAAGTTTACTTTCCACTCGCATTTCAGTCACTCCATCAGTCACTGTGTCGCGCACTTCAAAAGAACGCAGCTTTCACATCATCATAGGTTTTATAGGGGAAAGTTCAGTCAGGGGGAAAACTACTCTAAAACTGACAACCAATCAGATACTTAGAAAACTTTTTTTTTTTTAAAGAGGGAGACAACACACCCCACTTTTATTGACTTTCCAAAAAGTTGGTGTGCACTGCCCCTTCCTTGCAACCCGATGATACGATCCAGCCTGTGTGTGTGTGCAGTATTCACTACTGACCGCGTGACTGGCTGAGCAGAGAAGTCTGCTGCCATCTACTGGCCACGTTGTGCATCTTACCAACAAAATACCTCCTTTGGATCCCCAAACAAACTGGGGTGTAAAAACTAAACTAAATGTTTAGTTCACTGGCCGAGTGTCAGGGAGTGTGTGTGTGTGTGTGGGGGGGGGGGGGGGGGGGGGGGGGGCATAACAATGTAATGAAATTAAAGATGAAGTCATTATGTGTCATTGTATCTCAGCATAGGTTTAAAAAAAAAAAAAGAGAAAAAAAGGTCGCATCTGCGTTGATGACTGATTTAATGCACCACCCGGGGAACATGCTGCGTGACCCAAATCAAACACACCCAAGATGGTGCGTGAACACCAGGTGCATGCTGGGCCCAGCTAAAATACTAAATGCTAATATGCTAATGATGGATCCCCCAGCAGTGACTTCTATATTTGCTGAGGGACCAGGGAGGCTGAGTGGACTGGTTATAGTGGGACAGACAGGCTGAGTGGACTGGTTATAGTGGGACAGACAGGCTGGTTATATTCTGCCCTGAGGATGAACGAGCAGAGAAGTTGAACCTGAGGACTGAGGAGGACTCACTGAAGGACGTCCAGACAGGTGAGTACAGCAACAAACCTACTGACTGCTGTAACTCACTGTAGAGGAGGAAGCCATCAACCACTGTGTGTGTGTGTGTGTGTGTGTGTGTGTGTGTGTGTGTGTGTGGGCTGTAACTGCTGTGGAGGTTAAATTATCTTGACATCTCTGTGTTGTCTTCCTTGGTGATGCTTTATCCTGTGGCAGGTTATTTAATTCATGTAGCCTAATAATGCTTGTTGCACCCGCAGATAGAGTCCTTATCTTTTTATTTACTGTTTATTCTTGTTATTTATCATTTTTGTGTAGTTGAGAGTTTTGTCCTCTTTTCTAGTTAATTCTTGCAGGGCAACATTGAGGATGGTGGTTGTTTATTCATAACTGATGATCAGTTGTATGCAAAGGTTGCAAATGTTATTGTTGCTATTGTAACCTGGGGGAGATTTGATTAATCTGAGGGGTCATGAGTTGATTAACAGGAGAGGAAGACAGACAGTCATTGTTGGCTACACTTTATACACTTTATTGTGACTCGCTGGCTAGTTTTAAAATTTTAGGCTTTGAAATATTATTAGAATAAAATAGGGGGGAAGAAGCCCTTTCTAGTTGACCTGGCCACAAACAGAAGACATATGTAATGACGAGGGGGTATGGCTTCGTTTTTAAGGGGTCACAAAAAGGTCGGGAGTCACTGCTATATAGTAAACGGCCCTGTAACATGTCAGCACTTATTAACCAGAACAAAGTAGTTGTTGCACTTAACTGAGTTATGATTGAGCTTATATATGTATATACTACATGAACCCTAAATCTAACACTGCTCTGTATTCCAAGTTACCAACAGAGGGCGATACAGCACAGCAGTGGTCTGCAGTTGACATTCAGGTGTTGTACATGTAGGACATAGTGTTTCCTTGCTCCTGTCCTTGCTGGATGGAGTTAAGTAAGTCCTCCATCACTCACATCAGTCGGGTGACGTGGCGGCAGCAGCATAGCAATCAGTCTAAGAGGAAGACTGAGACAGACTGAGACGCTTCAGATAGTTCCACAAGGTCACTGACTGTAATGGCATGTTTGGCCCACTTCTTCTTCTCATGTTCTGCCGATCGCTCTTGCGTCCTGTTGTTTGTTCAAGTCATATAAAAGGCGATGTTTACACTGCCTCGTAAAAGTGACACGATTTGTCTTTTTTGTTACTCGTCATTCAGATCAGGTATGTGCTATGAATATCGGGTAAAAACATGTAACCTGGTATTTTCAGGTCTGTTTTGTTTCATTATGTGGACAAAAACAAGTCTGGATGAGAATCAGATATGTAGAAATGCAAATATTCAGCGAAACGTATCTATCAGAATTTTTAGGTCATTGCAATTTGCTCGGAGTGCCTGCAATTTCTCACTTCAGTGATGTATCCCAACTGTATCACCGTACTTTACCTAACAAAATCTAACATGGGCTGCCTATTTATTTTCTTTTAATTCAACCATCTGCGCTGAGTAGAAGACTACAATATGTCAGCGGGACAAAAAGCTGCTGGAAAACAGAAGTTGCAGCCAGCAGTTTTGTGGTAATGGTGCATGTATCTTGTTAATACATGCTCAATATTTGCTGCAGCTGCTTCAAAGTGAAAACCTTCCACTCAAGATAATCAATTATGGCTTTTAGTGGGGGTCCATTGCAGGAGGTATTGAGTTATAGTCCGTTCAGTGTAGCCGTGTTATGTTTTAGAAGAAACTACAAGTTGTTCTAAATCAATATTTATGCTTTGTACTTTTTTTTGACAGCAGATGAGTTTTACTCAAGTCAGTGGCTTAGATGCAGAGCTGCAGGCACTTACTGGAGTTTAGGCAATTAGAAAGCTCTAACACACAATCTACAAGCCCCTGACACTGCTCTGGTCAGCCCTCTAGACCTTTATACCAGCCTCAGCTGACACTCCAGCATGGATCATTATTATCTGTCTTTTTGTGGTCTTTGCAGATGGCTGCGCTTTTACTGAGGGTTAGTCTTGTGTCTACAGTTTATTCATATGCATGCGGGGCGTTGAGTGTCAACAAAATAAATAAAAAAAAAAAACAACAACACAAATATAGGCAAAAAAAAAAAGGACAACTTTGTATCACGACCCGTGGTGGAGCTTCAGCCCCATAGTGACATACTGTCACATCTAGAGTAAAAATGGTAAAGATACAAACATATTATAGATCATTGGGGTAAGTGGTTTGAGCCAGTCAGCCATGTAAACAGACAGTGTTACACTTCATCTCTCCCACCATTACTCTGTATCTCATTCATACATCTTTCTCTTTCCTTGCAAACTCTCTCACTCACACCCCTAATAGGGCTGTCTACTCGGATGGAAAGAAAAAAAGAAAGAAAGATTTGAGTAACAGAATCAAAGACATCGAGAGAGAGAGAGAGAGAGTGTGTGAGGGTGGGAGAGCTGATAGAGAGAAAGTCAAGAATTAGACTAAGCATGAGCAGGGCATATCCCACTATGATTCCCAGAGCAGTTTGTCTGATACAGGAGGAGTGAGGCGGCAAGGGAATGGGAATATTATGCTAATGCGGTGAGGATTGCAACAGCGGCGCTGACATAGAGGGATGATGGGATTTCAGCCCTCCTGGGGAGGGAAAGAAGGGGCTGTGGTGCATGTAGACTGTGTGTGTGGGTGGATGGGGCATCTGAACGCAGCGGAAAGTTTAAAGCACAGTGGAGCGGGAGGGAGAGGAAGCACGGCAGAGTAACTCCTCTCCTACCCATCATGCCATCGGAGCTGTCAGTCAGGCAATTGAACGAGATGAGCAGCAATGACACACTCTTTGTCTCGGCAAAGCAAGACTAGTGGTCCAGTTCAGAGGTGGGGGTGCAGTCGAGGAGAATGAGTTATGAGCGGGGAGGTGAAGAGGAGCAATGATTAAGTGATCGGAGGAAGAGGGGAACCTTTTTAGGCCAGCCCACTGTGATGGAGTGGCAGCCATACTGGATGAGTCATCCTGGCCTAAGGGAATGATGGGTGCTTTTTCAAATAGTTGTCAAGTCACATTCTGTGATTAACAGGAGGCAGAAGGCGAGGAGAGGAGGATCAGTTTATGCTACAGTGCAACAGTGACGTGACTCGAACTGATGAGGTTTCTGTCAAAACACTTCACAGTCGATCTGTTGAGGAAAAACTGTATATTCATCGTTTAATTCTGAAATGCACATAACATCATCTGCTCTGTAAAAGTGTTATCAAGCAGGTTGAGTATCATGTTAAAGTAAAGCTGAAGCCTGCATATTAGTTTTGGCTGACATTTTATTTCAATTTTGCATTGTCACACATTAAAATAAAAGTCTGAGTGAGTGTAAATAAAATCCTTTCTTGCAGATGTACTTTAGCTCACGTAGCTTCCACCAGATTTAAGTTGCTTCTTAGTTATAGTGGTGAAAATTATTTTATATCCCTGGCTCTGTGCCTGGTGTTAACATGCATCTCTTGTCTGGATTTTGCTCAGACACGATTAAGATGGATTACACTTACATCTTCCTCTCTTTTGCAATATGCATATCCATCGTTCACATCACTTCCTGTGATAATGCTGCTATCTGAGTTGCCTACCACCTGTTTGGCATGCGGGAGGCAACTTTCTGGTTGTTTTTTGTGTGTGAACATTTGCGTGACATCTTCATTTTCAAGAAGAGGTACCCTGCATTTGTATTTTTAAGGTTATTTTACTTTCCAAACAGCTGGTGCTGCTCAGTTTATTATTTAAAAAAAACAGATAACCGAGCAAATACCCAACAGTTACTTAAATGTCAGTGTCAATCATTTTTAGTATTTAGGTTGTCAAAATGTGGATGTGGAACAAAACCCTCCAGTAAAGCCCATTTAACTGGTGGCCGAAGTTTCAGACTGCGTCGTAGATGACAGAACAGACGGAGCGTGTTGCTGCAGTGGGAGTCGAGTCGCAACTTGATTTGTGTCCAATCCTCCAGTGTGTCTGCGGTGTAGCAGCCATCACTCACCGCTAACTGTGTTAGCCATTAGTATCAATTAATCTCAACAAACGCTGTTGGCCATTACACTCAATACATCACCACAAGCTCTGCTAACTACATACCACACGGAACATAGCAGGGCCGCACAGCCCCGCCGCTACGTGGGAGACGATGAGAGATACATGTGTCATTCCCCATATGGCTAAGTGGGAGAGAAAGAGAGTTACAACTAGAAACAGGGAAGGAGACAGAGGCAGGGGGAGAAGAGTGAAGAAGAAGGTGATATATAACTCATTCTGGCCCTGTGGGACTGAGGAGAGCAGCCTCTGTCAACACAGTAAATATACTCCCTGTATTTGTCATAATAGTTCATTAGTGCTGGGGGGAGATTTACGTGGGTTGCAGGGGTGAGGAGAGTGGATTAGGAAAGGGGCATTTTGTTTTCCAAAATACATGTTCTAAAACATTTTATATTTATATTTATTACATATTTTAAAACTCCCCGACAGTTGGCACCTTAGCCCATAAACTTATCTCCATTAAGCCTTAACTTCCTCCTTCCCTCTCTCTCTCACTCTCTTTCACTCTCTCTCACTCTCTCTCACTCTCTCACTCTCTCTCCAGCATTTTCAAACCGCTTAAATTAGCCTCCTCATCATTCCGCTCTTTCTAATCCTCCTCCCCTCCCCTCTTCTCCTCTGTTGTCACTGGCAATAGAATAATCTATTGCTCTTTACATGGTGTGCTGTGCCTATATCTAATATAGGAGATGGGAATGTGTTGGGCAGTGGGACAGAGAGAGAGAGAGAGAGACAGAGATGAAGAGATAAATAGAGAGAGGGAGACGTGTCATGACTCGTATATCATCTTGATGAGAGGCGCTGCGGTACTGGACTGAGTTGAAGTTGGGCCATGTGTGGAGCATTGCATTACGTTATGTTCCTTTTAAAGGGATAGTTCAACATTTTTGGAAATACACTTATTCTCTTCCTTTCCGAGAGTGACATCAAAAGATTGATATCCGCCTCTTGTCTGTGTGTTAAATAGATGGAGATGGGGGGGGGGGGGGGGGGGATACCTAGCCTGGCCCTGTCAAAAATGGAAAGGAAATACCAAACACCCACAACTCCTAAAGCTGACTTATTGAGACAATTGATTTTGTTTGTTAAAGCCATAGCATAGCATGATGGTACCAAAACTGGCAACTTTGAGAAGCTGTGCAGTCTCTGCACACAGCTGTTGTTTTCCAAGAAATAGTTCCAGCACATAACTTATCCCAAACCTCAAATTATCTATCTATTTTCTGTCTAGAGATTGGAGTTGATCGACTTTATTGTTCCTCTCAGTGGAAATGTGTCTTGGAAATTAAATTGGAAAAGATAAAGCACTTAAATTTGTCAGTTTTAGAGGGCACTTTGGACGGAGCCAGGTTCGCTGCTCCCTCTGCTTCCATTCTTTATTCTAAGCAAGGCTAAACAGGGACTCCAGCTCCTTAGTTAATGCATAGACATCTCATCTCAGAAAGCAAATAAGAGTATGACTGACTATCTCTTTAAATATTTGAACTCTTTAAGCTGCACTCATTTTTATATTAACAATGGGTCAAGTGACTGTAATATGAGGGGGATCGCTCAAAGTGATGAACCTACAAAGAGTTATCATTCAACTCCACAGTTCCTCTCAGCTCTATGAAGCGTTCTAGCATCTTTCAGCTCATTGGTTTTATGGCCCGCAACTTTACTGTTTGGTTCACTCCCACTGCTCTCAATAAACTCATTTTCAGTCACAGCAAGAAGCTGCTATCAGCTAAAACGCTGTGATAAAGCCACTGTACGCTACTTGCACCAAACAACAGACAGACACAGTTAGCGATTAACTGGTGGAGAATTTAGTAGTTAAAAGCCAGATATTTCCCTCAGTAGTTGGTGGAGACCAAAACAGAGCTGAAAGGAGAGTAAACATCAGACTTATATCTGTCGGACTGCATATCTGCTGGATGTGTGAATAGGCAGCTGTGTGGAATCAAGTTCACCACGTCAGCTTTGCAGATGATAATATGTGAATGTTATTTTTACAGTTTATTCCGTGGCCCCCAAGTGGCAAAAAAAAAATCAATCAATACTGCTTTGAAGACAGACAGCAAGGCTGACAGACAGATTCCTTGATCATTCAGGCACTTAAAACAGCTGTGCCTGGTCTGCGGGAAATCAACTGCCCTTTGCTGCCTTTTAAAGAGGCAGCAATCGACACTTCTTAGTATGAGTGCTGACACATTGGCAGGAGTGCTGATCCGCTTCAGGATTGCCTCCATAGGTGAATTTCATTTTTTATTTTTCAGATTAGATTAACTATAATGGACGGAGGTCAATGACCCAAGAAGATCATTACTTATCCACTGACTCAGGCACCGGCCTATACCTTGCTATTCCTCAATTACCAGCTGACAGACAGGCGCGTGGAAACAGGGTCATGCCAAAGCCCCAGCCTCCCCACGTATATGAGGCTGAATCTCCTTCCTCTCACCCCACTACCCCTCTCTGGGACTCTCCAGGGAACGTGGAAGAGATTGAGTGCTCCATTGTTTCTGCTAATGCGGTTTAGCTGCCTGTCAAAGAGGCAGTTGGGAACTGCTCTAGTCTTAAACCACCAGCTTGTCTGTCACTGTGCATGTATGTTTATGAGGGTCTGCTTGTGTGTACTTGTTAATGTGCTTGAGTGTGTAGCATGCACTTGTACAGTGTGTATACATGATAAAATGATGTACATTTCTGCGTGTATACAGGCAGCTGTTTATGTTAAATTACTTGCAAATATTTACTTCATTGCCCACCTTCTTATCAAAGCTTTCTCATGGTGCTTTTCTATATGTTCCTCTGCGGCTTTTATCCTGCTTCTATCCTTTAAAAACTTGCATTTATTGGTTTCTTTCTACCCCCCCAACCCATTCCATATGCTTAACCATACAAATGCATTTAAATGTATTTACCCCCTATCTGCCTTTGCTCCCTGACTGCCAACCCCGCTTTCCCCCTCTTAAATAAACCAATTTAATCATGGAGGCTTCTCTGCCCTTGTGCATTTGTGCATTTGTGTGTGTGTGTGTGTGTGTGTGTGTGTGTGTGTGTGTGTGTGTGTGTGTGTGTGTGTGTGTGTGTGTGTGTGTGTGTGTGTGTGTGTGTGTGTGTGTGTGTGTGTGTGTGTGTGTGTGCTTGTTTGTGCCTAGATGTGACTGTGTGTGTCTATGTGTGTGCGATAGAGGGAGAGATCCCCACAGGCTAGTGTGTGTGTGTTTGCAAGTGTGCACGTCCATCCTCCTCTTACCCTGTCAGTGCTGGGTTCAGTGATGCCCAGCATACTCATCCAAAATTTGTGTGACCTTGCCAATCAGCTAGTCAGTCGGCCATGGCGGGGCATCTAGTACACCTGCCCTCTTATGCTGTTGTGCGTGCATGTGTGTTTCTGTGTGTGCGCATACAGTACGTGCATGTGTGGATGGGTTTTCCTCCTCCTCCTTGTCTTATTTACGTAGCTTCAACTGTAACAGGCAAACAAGACCCCATTTTGTCCCTCAAGATCAGCTGATTAGCATCTGATTGGGCCTTTAATCCTAATGACTTTTTCTACCACACGCTTTAAGATCAGACTGGCTTTATCACCCAGTTCCAGCCAATGAAACATGCTCCCTTCAGGCCTGTCACGAAGTGACTGCAATGATTGCATAATGTCACATTTTGAATGTGAATCGTTGCCTGAGAAGGCAGGACAAGCGGGGATACAAGTAAAGGTAAATACTCTCCTTTCCCACAGAAACTGCTATCAAAATGTCCAGAAGCATTTATCAGGTGCTTATTCCCTATTTGTTTCATCGAAACTGTTAAGCAGCGGACAGCAGTTTATAACAATTAGAGTTATAAACTGCTGTCCGCTGCTTAACAGTTTCGACTGTCTCTAATTGTTCTTGAAAATGCCAAGAAGTGAATGTTGTTAACTAGCTATATAAATGTGAAGCTGAGTGTAACTGCAGAAAGAGCCTATGTGCTGAGCAAACCTTCCCTGGATAAATAGAGATTAGAAACACACACACACGCACACACACATACACACACACACTCTCACACACACAGTTGCCAGCCAGGTCTTACGTGAAATAGACCAGCCTCACGGCAAATACCAAACAATACAGCAAGGAGCTGCTATAGTGTAATTTCAGGACAGGTCTGAGTAATTCTGCTAAAGGAAATCCTGATCTTGCATCTCATCAATCATTTTGGTGCGAACAGCGGCACCTGCGTGTGTTTTGTTCTCAGTCTGTTCAGTTCTGTAAACTTCCTGTCTCCTGTGAGGGGGGCATTGAGCTTAATTCATTCCTCTAAAGAAGCAATCTGGCTCTGGGCCCTTCAGTAGAAAACCAGAGCAGCGGCGTCTCCATCATCCTAATATTAAAATGGCCCGCGTCCCTCCCTCTGCCCCTCATCTGCTCTGGCTGGCACGCCCCAGGGCCGTTTGTCACACAAACAGCATCTCATATGAGAGTGGGGATGACATCAGCCCACCAGGAAAGACAGATGACACATTTCACTACACCTTTATGCTATTGCTGAGGCTTGTCTGTCAAACTACTGCAGGAGGAAAAGGAATGAGTGAAAACCCAGTGGGTCAAGGCAGGAATGAAACGAGTATTGGGTTCTGATTCTTCATTTTCCCCATTTGTTTTTACTTAGCTGCCGCCTTCCTTTCTTTCTCCATTTCTTTTTTGTCTGCGTAATGTCTTATGCAGACCAAGCACAAGCAGTTCACTTGTTACATATTGAGACTGGACGTGTTCTTGGATAAGACACCGGAGTTTGTATTTAATCATTTTCTTGTCCTGGAAAATGTAATCTAGAAATACACTGAACACTAGTGGCTGGGCATTTTATAAACTGATCATCACTGATATCTTTATCAAGTAGCAGGCTTGTCAAAAAACTACGGATCCATACTTTTTGAGGCTCTGCACCAACTTGATTGCTCATCCTTGTTTAACGGATGTGAATCATTTGTGCAGCATATCAGTACATTAATACACCTGTAAAATCTGCAATTACTCACCTCATTCACTACTGTTGTTTCTTTAGAATTCAGATTTGTAAACTCGCCTAACAAACTTAGTTATTTTTGTTTAGAAAAACTGCGATGGTGCTGGACCAAGAGCAAAAGTGTGTGAACCTGAAATCTGCATTCTGTCCCTGGTGTGCAGCTGACTTATTTCTTTTTTTGTTTTTGTTGAAATTCTTTTTCTTTCTTTTCCTCCTTTGTTTCCTCCTCTCTCCCTCCTGCAGGCTGAGATAACTGTTGGAGGTGATTTAGTATCAGAAGAGCGGGTGAGGAGGAAGAACAGGAGCAGAGAGGGAGTTGTCTAAAGGGGAGTAATTGATGGAGGGGCAGGGATCACGACGGGGCACGGGAGGGCCGCAGAGCTGACACCAAATCGTCTGAATCAGGGTTTCTCAAGGACTTTTGTAATTCACAGTTTGATCTGGGCCTGGGGAATCGTGGGGAGGTGAACGAAGTAAAGGTGGAGGAGAGCAAAGGAGGGAAGTGGAGGAAGAAGGAAGGGAGGGACTCTCACAGGAGCTGAAGAAGTTGAGAGTCCAATGTGGTATATTAGGAAGGGGAGATGGATTGGTATCTGATACAGTTCAATGATGACAAGTAGGCCCTGTTGTTTTTCAGAAGCACAGAAAGCAGCTCCGGTGATGCTCGGTGCTCCTCTGTTCTACAAGTGTGTATGGAGACGTGGCCAGTGCTGACAATTAATGAGACTGGGTGGACTGTCCAACACGGGAGATTAATGTTGGATATTCAAGCTAGCAGCGGATAAATCAAGCTTCAAGCTGCCAGTATGAACCGCATAAATTACTGAATGGCAGTGAAATACACTGTTCTGTTAAAAACAGCTCAATTGTTATTTGGCACACCTGTTACAAAAGCACTTGTATAAGTGGCCACAGTGACAACAAGTGACCTATCATCATCCTAATTCAATAGTGTTCTCTGTTTTAACTGTGCTGCAGCAACCTTATTGATTGTAAAACAACAAAGCACTAATTGTCTCTTCAATTTGCAATGTATTTAAGTCTTGAGAGGATCGCGTCCTTATCAGCGCCGAGCCAGGCACCAGGAAATGGCGCTGGAGTCTCGCACGGAAGCACGCTCCAGTGGATGTACATACACATATGAACACGCACATGCAAACACGGGCGGCGCACACATGTTCACACGCGCACATATGCCTACATGGACACACAAAGATGCACATGAACACACGCGGCCCTACCTGCGAGTGGACCACCCCAGAGGCCGTTTCATCCGTCCAGTCATGTATGTATGTGTGTGTTTGAATAGCTCAAAGACTCGTGCCGTAGCCCGCCACTCCGCTCGCTCTGCAGCCCTAAGCTGCGAGAGGCAGAAGAAAAGGGATTTGCGAGTTCACCACTGGCTGCTGAAATGACTGCGATGCTTTGGCGAGTTCTGCTTATGTGGGATTTAAGTGGCTGAGAAATTCGAGGACAGTTTTTACTCCTTTGATTCAATCCACTGACTGATCTGTCTTTGGCAAATTTAATACACGAATGTAAGATTTAAAAACCTCAGGGGCGAAAGAAGCTCTTGACTACTTCCTTTTCAGCTGGTTGTAATAAAAAGTGTCATTGTGAGAGGAAACTACTCTCCGTAGCCCTATGGGTGCAATTTACAATATATTTTGTGTATCATAAACTGTGCATACACAGCCAATCCACAGACTCGAGTCACAAATGTTTAACACTATGTGTTTACGAGGCAACTATACAATACATTGTGAAATAGCAGAGTTAATCATTTACGGTTGCAGACATTCTACATTACAATTTTTTCCTAAATCTATCCAAAGTGTCAGTTCCAGTGGTTTCCTTTTGCTTATCCTTAAGCCAGGACCGGCTTAGACTGATAAGAGGAACTAGCCGAGGGTCATCAGCTGCTTAGCCTGTATAGGCTATATGTGTGTGTGTGTGTGTGTGTGTGTGTCTATATACTATATCGATGTGTGCATTTCAATATGATACAGTATGGGTTTGCTTGTGAGCATGTATGTGTGCGGATATTCATTATATGTCAGCATATGCACAAGCATTGTGTGTTTTGTCAGCAGTGCATATATGCAGAGGTATTCAGAGAGGTTGGGGATCTGCTTTATCTCAGCTCTCAGTTGCTGTATAAGAAACCCTTCCCTGACCACATTCAGGGGCCAATCCTACATACTGTACCTGCACTTGCACTGAGATACGGTCATCCAGGTAAATGATATAATGGCTGTATATCCTGAAATGTCCTGGTGTGTGCATTCCTCCATATTGCTGTAATTGCAGTGTGTGCTTTATGGCCCTGCTTAACTTAACTTTTCAAGTTTCCTTATTCTACTGTGTGTTATTATAATCAGTTCTTCTGCATTCCAATCTATTTGACTCTAATTCTCTACTGTACTATTCCTCCTTCTACAGCCTACTCTATTCCTCTCTTTTATCTTCCTCCATGTTTCTCAGCTTACCAAAATTAAATTAAGGCGCTAACAAGATGATGAAGATGACATGAACAACTGTGAACAAAGTTGTGAGCACATTTATATTAAGTCGTGCTGGCCACTTTGTTTAGTTTGGAGAGGGCGGGATGAAGTTAAGCATAAAGGGCAGAGGCACAGTTAGCTGCCTTTGTTCCACACCAATAACATTATGTGAGGAGGAACGTGCAGTACAACTATCTATTAGTGCTGTTTCCAGCCATGGAGTAGCCTATTTCAACACATAGCAAGTCAACTGGCTGCACTTGCAGTTCCAAGGTCTCGTTATCCCCTTTGTGCACATAACATCTTTTTGTTTCAATTCATGTAGTTCAATATAATCATTAAGTGATAATCCTTAAGAATATGTTTTCTGACTTAATTAATATTTTAGGCCTCAATCCTATTCTGATAATTAATGTTAAGAAGCAACTTGAATGTTTACCAATCTGGATAACCAGCCTGTGATGGGGCTGTGAGTGCCTTTAAATGTTTCTTTGATGGCGTAAAGACACAAAGCTGTGCTCCACTCAGTTCTTCTTCTCTGTGATCTGCTGACTTGCACTCCATTTTGCTTTTTACTCTCCTCTGGTAAAACGCTTGTCTCAGAAAGAATTCTCACTAAAGCGAAAGACAATTTAACTCCTTCACAATTGTTTTCCCATGATTTAAGTGTTGAGTACTTTACAAATATAGTACAATACAAATACAAGTATTTTAAAACACAGCACATCAGTGTATCAAGATGATAATACTTTTATTTATATTGACAATTAAGTAAATCATTTTAACCCATCTGCAGATTTTTTGGCTTCCAGGAAGTTAATGGTCCTGGCCAAGAAATAGTCCGTCACATAACCTCCCGTAAGTCGTCGTTTTTACATTTCAGTTTTTGTACAGATAAAACAAACAAGTTAATTCGTGAGATGTAGTGCAGGTTGGTGAATTGTATTACCTTTGGACAGAGCCTGGCTAGCTGTATCTCTGTGCTAACCTAAGTTAACTGACCACTGGCTCCAGCTACATATTTACGGTCCAGAAATTAGAGTTTCAATCTTCTCATCTAAGTCTCTGCAAGAAAGCAAATAAGGGTATTTGTCAAAATGTCAAACATTGTGGTTTTAGCAGAACATTGCAGTTCATTTTGTTCTTCGGTTCTGTACTTCTAGCAGAGGAGGGGTGAGGAGAGGAGAGGTCTTCATAATCTAATGGGCAGCAGGGACTGCAGGAGAAAGAGAAGCAGCAGCGGCTGTAAGGAAATTATATGGCTTTTAGATGATTTAGAGTTTCCCTTTTATGATATTTCAGGACAATCAGATCTTGTATAAAAGCTGTTTACAGCGCACTTGTAAATCTTGTTCCTTGTATTTTCAGATTATTTACGGTGCAAATTCAAGTGTCATCATTCTGGGAGGATTATTATCCAAGGCCTTACGAGGTCTGAACTAACTTCCCTGAAACTGCATGGTAACCACTGAGCATAAATTGCATGTAGTTTAGCTCCTCGGAGCACAAAACATAGCAGCGTTAAGCAACACACAACTTTATGGAGCAAAGAGAATCATTAGATATGAGAGTTTAATTTTGGAAATCTATGTCTGTGGTTAATAAACCACGTCTCAAAGAGGCTCTAACTATTTCTTAACTGCAGGAATTAATTGGATTGCTTCAAAATAGTTAATGTCAGTCAGATATCTACTTTATATTCTTTACAGTTGGAGACATTTCTGTCTTTGATGTCAGAGTTTCTGTGGCGGGATTATTGATTCCCTTTAACTCCAGCTGCGAATCGGCTCCAGCACAGAGGAAGACTCATGAATGAAATACGAGGAACTTTTGAATGCATACATTTCAATCTCCTGTTCATGCTATATCATAGACCTCTACACATTTATCTTAATGCTTCTCAATTCTATATGAATGGCAAACAATTTTTTACAATGTCAAGCAGGATTTCCAAATTAGATTCATCGGGATGGAATCACGTTTCTCATTAGATGCAACTTTTATCTATAGGGATCAGTACTTTCCTGCCTGTCTGACTGAGTGAGTTCACACCAGCAGATCAATAAATGGCTTTGTTTATTATGTGAAACAAACACACCCAGCAGGCCATTATTCCGTCCCTCAGTGTGATAGTAAAAATACATCATAAACATCTTCCAACTGGCATGATGCCTGGAAATCGATTATGGCTTTATTGATACCCACTGTAGCATGTCATACCGACGGTAATATTATGAGACATATTAGACAGCACAATCTTCCATCTGTTTTCGAAATGTTGACCTTGACTTTACATGACGGTAGCACATATTAGATCACAGTTAAAAGCCATTGTATTGATCTAGTGATGTATTTGTGCTCGTCATGTGTGGACTGTTTTTCCTCCTGTGCGATCAATATTCATTACTTGTCAGTTTGGAGCTTAATTATGAATGGTTGTAATTAATGCTTTGCTCGTATGATGAATGGTTATCATTGTGTGTGTGGTGGCGCCTCGTGCCGGCAGCGACGGCAGTTTACAATATCATTTCTCCTCTGAGCCCTCGGCTAGTTCATACCCCTGTGACCCTGTGCTCCCCATGCATTTTCTGCCTCTGCAGGCTTCTAATCAATGATCTAAATTGCCTTATACATAAGAAATGATGCAGCAGTGCCTGAAGGTGATGCATCATTGAGTCTTGTCAATTGTAAGTGATGAATCATTTTTCAATTTTTTTTCAAATTCATGTATTCTTCATTGGCAGGACCATAACAGTTATTTTGGGCATCCAGAGCACTTCAAAGGCTTGGATGGACATCACACTCTTAAGTACAAAGTATTAAAAAGTAGGTTTAAAAATACATGGTATCTTTTTTTTTTTTTTTTCAAAAACGTACTGAAAATGTTCTAAACCTTCCAGCCACATCTTGTGGTCTCATAGGATGGAGTTGCTCTGTCGTCATGGAGATTTTTCAGTTGTTACCACGTGATCCAAGTGTGAATACTGGTGGATTTTAAATCCTGTCTCTTTTCAAGCATGGTCCAAAAAGACAGAGGTACAAGCTTCTGTCCTAAATGCGTAAGGAGAGAAGTCAACTACAATTCCCAGGGAGTGTTTCAGTAAGAAACATCCAATGTCGCTTGTCCACAGTGCTTAAAATTCAGCCCCGCTAACAGTGAGTGGAAGCTGTAGATTACTTTGTAGAAACTTGATGATACATTCAGCTGTTTATTCTACGTCAATGGATGAATTCAACAGCTATGGTGTAGTGTTTTGTTCCAACAAAAAAAGTTTCAAATTTGCTGCAGCTCTGATTCTGCCTGACCGGCATCTTCTGCATAGCAATGAAGGCTGAGGCACGTGGGAATCGTTGTAGAGGATTGATCTATCCATGATTAAGAGCCACGCGACGTACATGATGCATGATGTCTCGTTTTGATTTTGAAATGGGAATATACAGAGAGGCAAATCTTCCAGAACCAGCAGCTCATCCCGCAGTATTGCTAAAGCAGGTTGTACAAGGTTTACAATGAGTATAAATACCTCCAGATTTGTAAGAAAAAACTACAAGAAATGTTGTCCACATTACTAGACAGTATAAGAAAAAAAAGCAGTTGAATACAAATTTATTGAAAAACAAAGATGAAGAGATGAAAAACAAAGTGGAGGATGGAGACTGGACATTTTTGCCTTGATATTCGTCCTGCTTGAGTTTTCTGTTTCAAGTGTTGAAGGGAAAACAAAACCTTTACCTCCTCCGGATGTGTCGCTTGGCAAAGTATTTGGAAGGCAGGCTGTAAATTTGCGACAGGTAAACAAGTTAATGGGGTCACATGGGACCGGCAGCCAGGAGTGTCGGTTCAGCTCAGGTTTGCCGTGCTTTCTTCTCATTCCACTGCTTCAACATTTGATTCAAAATTTCTGCAGCACAAAGACAGGAAATCCCATTTATTTGGTGTATGTACGCAGCTCTAGATGTGTGTTTTCCAACAGAGCGCTTCATTTAGAATTGTCCCGGGAGATTTCTGAACATCCTTTGGATTGAATGGAAGCGCTGGTCTTCAGATGAACGCTGACAGTTTGGTTTATTCCTCCGTCTCAGTGACTTATCAGTCACCATCAGCTGCCCCTAGAGCACGGTGGGGTGGAGAGGTTTTATTGGATATATATGTGTGTATGTGTGTGTGTTATTGACACCACCAGAAGGACATAAACACCCCCAGGTTAAAAGAGGATGTAGCATTCTCTGATTTATTTTCATTTTTAGACCATACCTCATAGGAGTACCTTACAAACCCTCATATTCATTTACAAAGACAGCCACACACACTGCACTGTAAACACATATGCACAGGCTCACCGAAATCCGAGGATTAAAAGCTTCTGTTTGGTCACAAATTAAGTGTGTGTGCTTTTCTGTTTGTGTGTGTTATTAGTGTGTGATGAGGGAGAGAGAGATTTCTGGCAGTGTGCTGAGCAGAGAGAAGGTTCAAAGCTGTGGGCTTTTTTTTTTGCTGTCTCCCTGCTTCAGCATGTGCACCACCAATGACCTCAATTAGCTCGCCGTCTGATAGACACACACAGAGCATCCTTGGATCACACACACACACACATGCATACACTAGCAAATACTAGGATATAGTGTAAAGAGAGAGAGAGGACGGCAGTGATGATAGGATTAGTGGAAGAAGAGCGTTTGAATTTGCAGCTCAAACATGTTCGTGTACTTCTCTGTTTCATCTTCAGAGATAAACCTTTTCCCGGTCTTGCCGCCTGTTGGCCGGGAAGAGAACGAATGTGACGGAAGAGAGTGAGAAAGTGACCAAAGAAGAGAAATGCAGAGAATCACAGACCCCATCAACAATGAGAAGGACAGCGAGTAGAAGTTGGGTTTGGATCAAAGAGAGGAGAGAGTCACGAGAAAAAGTAGAAAAAGCAAAGGGCTTTAGTTCAAAGAAAACCCAAAAAGTACGAAGAATAGCATAGAGGAAGAAGATGGAGGAGAACTTAAAGGGAGGGAACAGGATGAAATGGGGAGATGAATGAATGAAAGGAGAGCGGCAAGGAGAAGGAACGAAAACCAGAAGCAAGAAATGAAAATACGAAGAGGAAGAAGAATGAGTGGGAAGACGAAGAGGAAGGAGCGGGCTGTGCACAGATGTAGATGGAGGAAGCGAGGATCTGTCAAACGGCAGGCTCGCTGAGAAACAGTGCTCTGACCTTCACGGGACAAGCTGCTACCACTGACGAGAATTTATGCATGCTCTCACTTTTTATGTATTATTGGCTTAGTACGGTGAGAGTGTGTATGTGTGCACACAGCACAGCCATGCGTGCATACGTAGATTTGTGTGTGTGTGGCCATAGGAGTGTGAATGAGCATATTAGGATGAGGGCACGTGCGAATGTGTGTGTGTGTACGCTGTGTGTGGGCGCAGGCCAGCCACAGCGTGAATGAGGTAAAGATTGAGGGTTTTCCCTCCATCACACACTTCGTCCTTCTCTTTCATTTTTGTTCTCCCTCTCTCTTTCTCTCTCTCTCTCTCTCTCCCTCTGCAGCCCCATCTCTCTCTGCTCTCCGCAGGAACTCCATTAGACCTTGCACTGTTATCTTATCCTGGAAAAATAGCCAAACCGCCTGCAGTTCAGAGCAATTATTGTACACCATATCTCAGGAGGCGTTACAAATTAAACATGGCTTGGGTCATGCACGTTTAGCTTTAAGCAACAGCATACAGTACAAGAAAATGTTCCTACTGTAACATCCAACTGTATTACATGCAATGATAAGGATCCAATCCCAGCGGTTGCACACACCTCATAGAATTTCTTTCAATTTGTTATACAAGTTAGAAGTTGACGGCACCTGAGGTGTAGAATATAAGGAAAGGTCATAATGTTTATGGAGTTACAAAAACCCAACAATGATTCATCGTGAACAAGGGATATTGTTAAATACAAACAAGAGGTTAATGTGTGAGGCATTGGTGGCCTCTGGAAAATGTTAGCGAGTGAGTAATACTCTTTTTCAAAACTCCTGAGGCAATCAGTAGAAAAATTATAGAATGGTAATTGCTGAATTAATTGTGATCCTTGAGCTGTCTAACTTCCCTTCCCGACTAGAACCAAGGTGGACTTCAGCGAGTCCAACGGCTTTGAGTGGCTCAGTGATCCTCTCAGTGGTCAAGACTGTGATTTTTAGCTCCAAAACATCATGTGAACTCCGGTACAGATGCAGCATTTCCTGGTAAAAATGAAGACAGAATGATTTTGTCTCCATAAACAAGTCTTGTTGTGAAAGTTTATCGGTGAACTAGTGAAAAGAAACCTCCCAACAAATCTTCCAAGATATTTACATAAGGAACAAGCGCAACTGGTCATGCGATGAATACTTATTTCTCTCTGTGTATTAAATTGTGCAGTGTTTTTTCATTTCATGTTTTTAATTTGCAGTGTGAAGTGATATGATTTTTTTCCTAGCTTATTCAGCTTATTTGCTGAATGTTTTCAATGAGTTTTGAGGTTTATGGAGGGTTACTTTACAGCTCAACATTACATAACTGAATTAAATGCAGCCCATGGGGATGAATACAGATGAAGTGGGAGAGACACATTTTAGATGCTTTCCGCACCACTGCTGTACTTACGGGGAATACTGTAACCAAAACAAATTGCTTCCTTGTAGCTATCCTGCAGTACTAATGCGGGATAGCTGCACGCAAGGCGGAATTTCTACAATAGCCACCACTGCAGGTTCATTTTCAGTGAATTGAATAAATATCTGCTGTGCAGCTCAAAATGTCAGGGAACTTAAATAAATGTACACAGAGGGAGCAAAAAAGTCAGTTTGCACACTCTGCTTTTTTATTGTTAATTCCCCCTCTGGTATCTTTTGTGATCTGAGTCTGCACACGTGTGGGTCCGGATATGTATCATGCCTCAGCACTTGTGTGTATCTTGTGTGCATGTGCGTGCATGTGATTTAGGGTGTGTTATGCAGATTGCAGGAAGCTCGCGCTAGCAATCTGGCTACTTGAGAAGCATCTGCATCTATGACGGCAGTCGTCCACCTGTTGTGCCAGCCAAGAGTACAGAAGGCTTTCCAAGAGCTCGGAGAGAAGGGGGGAATTATCACAAACACAGACTGATAGCTTCTGATGTCTGGCCATGAAGCCAGTTGGAGATTCGTGGCCACACCCCAACATGAGATTAGCAAAACTAAAGGACAAAACTTTTAGCTTCTTCTCAACCACAAGAAAAAACAGACAGATACCTGCTGGCTTCACATGAATACACCAATACCTATAGACGCTCAGCAGGGATTAAAATCCACACAGCTACAAACACATACACAACACACAGGCCAGAGGCTGTTTTCTGACATGTGATTAGTGATGACTCCTAAAAGTTAAACTGGCCTCTGTTTGTGTGCACACACACACACACACACACACACGAACAAACTCTGTACACACAGACACTCTGGTAAGTTAAAGAGGTTTTCTGCCCTGTGGTTGTCCTTGGGCAATATCATCACAGAGAGAATCAATAGAGCCATCGCTCAGAGTGACTGGAAAGAAGGAGAGACCGAGAGACACTGAGAAATATATAGGAGGAGAGGGGGGGTGCACAGAAAGATGGGGGGGAGGGGGTATCACAGAGGGATAAGAGGAGGAGTGGAGTAAGGAGCTGGCAACAGTGTTTGAGGCAAAGGAGTACAAAAGGAAGCTGATGACAAAATGACAAGGATGGATGAAGGAAGGAAGTGAAAGTAGAACAGATGGAGAAGGAGGGAAGAAAACAGGGAGGGGGGGAAGGGATGAGTGAGTGAGCAAAGCATGTGAGCAAGAAATGAGTGAGTGAAAGAAAAAGGGAGAGGAGGTAAGGAGGGGAGATAAAAGAGCAGTAAATCAGTCTGTGATTCAGTAAAAAAAATATGGAGGGAAAGAAGAGAGAAAAGGAGAGGGGGAAAAAGGGAGAAATCAAGGATAAAGGTGGACTGACTGAGTCTGAATGAGTAAATGAAGAAGGGAAGAAGACGATGGGGAATGAAGGGAAGATAGAAGAAAAGAGAGAGATTAAGTGTTTGAGTGAGTCTGTGATTAAGCAGGACAAAAGAGTGACCCTGCAATCAAGTTTAGTCAGATTTATGGTACACTGTACATGAATGACACTTTATTATGTGTGAGGATCAAATTGTGAGGTAATTGCTCTTGTCAACGTGGCCCATTAGAATGGAGACCTCTGGTTGAGCAGTAATACATTTCATAAAAGTAAAACACAGCTGCAAATTGGGTACACAAACAGAGGGCTTTCATTGACAGCCCAAGTAATGAAAGATTCAATTCTTTGCATTATTTTGAATTTTTAAAGCTGCACTGCATCGACATTTTTTTATTAACAATGGATCAAATGACTGTGTGTAATGTGAAACGGGTTGCTCGCAGTGACAAACACACATAGAATAAATCAGCTGACTCTGCAGTTCACAGCATTTTAGCGTCTTTCAGCTCATTGTTTTGGTTTTATGGCCCGCAACCTCGCTGTTTTGGTTCAGTCTCACCACTCTCATTAATCCATTTTCAAATGAATCATGCGGCTGTTTTCATCGAAAAAACAAACCAGACGGCAGACGGACAAAGTTAGCAACTAGTTGCTGCAGAGGAGCATTTAGCATTTAGCACCTAAAGAGCCAGATATTTTTCTCAGGATTTAGAAGAGAGCTAAAAGGAGACTTAATCTCGGACCTCAGGTGGCCAGAGGTATGATGAAATGAATGCTAATGTTGCCCTGTGTCTGCTGGATGTCTAACCAGGAACTTGTAACACATTTGACATCTATTTTATGAAGTGATAACATGTCATTGCTGTGTTTACAGCTTTTTCTGTTGCTCCCAAGTGGCCAAGAAAAGTCTCAAGCCGGTTCATCTCTGCTGGATGTGGTTTGGCGTGGTCAGAAGTGTGCTCTGTTGCACCTTTAACCTCACCAATGACGTCACAGCGTATTGAAGTACACCTGTACATCACTGCAGCATGGTGATAAATTAAATCACTGGATGGCTCTTTAAATAGTACATTTAATACGTGAAATAGCCAAAGATTGTTGACTGTATAGTAATGTATGCAAGGCTGCTATTTCTGGCCAATGGCACAGCTTTTGTCACTTGTGTCTGACCCTAAAACATATGACTGTGAATAAGTCAGTAGTCTAGACGTGGAATATATCTTTGTCTCAAGTGTGTTAGGAGGGGAGAAAGGGAGTTTAGGGGTGTTAAGGATGGAGTAGCAGCAGGAGGTGGACAGAGTGGATGTGCTTCTGCGAAGGCATAATTGCGTTGGACTAGTCCCGGCCAGCAAGGCAGCCTGTCTGTCGTCAACTTCATTAGCAGGTCCCATGTTAATGCAATGACAAATGGCCTACACGGGAAAGAGGCTGATTAGATCGGAATAGATCATAGAAGACACAGATTAGCTCATATTAGCCTCATACAGGACCTCTCATTATTACCCAGCTGGCCTGTGCTCCTGTTCTGAGGTGAGCGTGGGCGACCCCCCCACCCCCACCCCCCTCCCCTCCCTCCTCTTCCTCTCTCCTATTCTACACATTGCAAAGTGCTGTGAACGCTTGGGGAGAGGCATAGTGGCCTATATTAATGTAATCCCCTGCACCTAGCACTGCCAGCTCAGCACAGTGCAGCCTCCCCCTACGACAATGGGAGTAATGGGCACGGCTCTTACGTATTATCACCGCTCACTGTTAGCCAGGGGAACATTAACCTGTGGAACTCAACATGTACATCTTCCTCACCATGACAGTCTGCAGCAGCCTGATTTTTCTTTTTCTTTTTTTCCCTCAGCACAGCGTGAAGAAACTGATCCAGGAATGTTTAATGTAGGCTGCATCTATACTGCTGTTCCGAGGGATTCTCTATCTTGGAGAGAAAGTATTTGTACATTTATTTCTCCACAGCTAAGAAAATTGCAGTTGAAAAACAGTTGCAAGGTACAGCTAATCTTTTTACCGTGTAAATTAACAAAAAAAATGTAATTAACCCACACATACCTCAGGCATGAAATGAAAAACACTCACACACACACACACTTAGTTTACACACATCAGGTTGATCAAGGGCAATTTGCTCCCTATTTGTTTAGATTGTAAAGATACAAATTCTCTACTGAAACAGTCATAAAGCTTTACTTTAACTAGCTCAATCAATCTACAAAGATTGTATGAAAATGGGCAAATATTGTGGATCAAAGGCTTTAATGTGATGATGAAATGAAGAGCATGATGAAATTAAGCTTCTTGAGAAATATAAGGCAAGAACTCAAGTCAGCCAAACTTTTTTGAAATATTAAACTTGTGGAATTTTAGACGAAGTGGACTCTCACAAAATAATAACTTTGAAAATTGCAGGGCATAAGAGGTGAGTCTTTGATAAGATGACATATAATAACATTTGCCGACTGGATCTTGTTTCACAGATGCCGCATGAGGAACTGAGCAACAAATGTTTAACATCGTATCTCGTCGTGAAATTAATTCTGAAACCCTGCTGTAATTACCCCACACAAATGAAACCATGGTTGAGAGGATTGCTATAGACTCCATCTCACGCTGCTAGTCTTGTTACTGTAGTGCTTGTGCGTCTCTAAATTAAGATCACATTTCCCGTAAACCTCATTACTTACTGCAGTAAAGCTGTGTTGCAACTTGTCACCCCTCCTCCTCTAGCATTGCTCTATGTACATTTTTAAAATGTTTTACTTAAGAAGATAAATATGTTGGAAGTGATTCTTAAGCTTTTCTTTCAGTCTGCCATCTGCCATCACATGAAACTCTGAAGGCTTTAATTAAGCTTCAGCCTCTTCCAGTTATGTGCTGTAAAATGATCTGTCAATCTGACCCAATGACATACTCAATTTTCTGACACACGGCGTTTATTTAATTTTTTAGATGTGTTGACTAAATTGACTAAAATTATTTGTTATTTCCAATCAACACTTTAAAGCAGCATCAATTTCTTTTTTTTGTTTTTTGGCCACTTGGAGGCCGTGGAACAAGCTTTGAACACGACATTGCTAAGATTTTGCTATGGGTAGCGATTGGTTTCCGTTTGTAGTCAGAGTTGCATTGACCAATCACGTTTGAGTGATTTCGTAACCCATCAGTTATCGTCGGTCGATGATTTCGCTTTTTATCAATCTCGGAATCCTAGAGATTAGCTTTTTATTCGCTTTTTAAAAAGGTATCTGCATTCAAATCATCGTCAGACAATAGCTTATGGGCTGCCTTGCTGGCCGGGACTAGTCCGATGTAATTACGCCTTCACATAACCACATCCACTCTGTCCACTAATTGGACCTTAAACAAAGACCAGTGCACAAAAAGAAGAAGTCTTGGCCCGGGAACCCGTTATATGTTATATGTCTGCTGACTACACCGGAAGCCCCAAAACATTGGTCGTCGAATTGTCATCAGATGATAGCTGATGGGTTCTGAGATTGTTTAGCTGGTAAATACTCCACTGCGTTCACCAGCTCCTCTCTCACAACCGGCACTAACAGCTAGTCGCTAGTTGCTGTTTGGTTCTGGGCAGTTAGCATACAGTCATTTATTAGAGATTTTTCAATAAAAACAGCTGCCTGCTGCAATTGGAAATTAGGTTGATGAAAGCACTGAGACTGAATCAAAACATTGTTGCAGCCTGAAGACACCAATTCAATAATCTAAAAAGCTTTTTAAAGCTGACGGGAGCTGCAGATCTGGGTGATAATTCTCTATGGGTTCGTCACTGGGCGACCCCTTTCACATTGGACATGAAAACTTTTGTTTAAAAGTATATTGATTATGCTGTCTTTATTCACACATGAATAAAACATGTGAAATCACTATTGTCATGGCTGATGTTTGTCTTGTAATTGTTGCATGTGTGCGAGTGAATAATTAATAATCGCTGTCATACAATCCCCACCAGCAGTGTCATGATTAAATAAAACATTTAATTCTAACTGAGCTAGTCTTTTCATAATGCAGTGGTGTGCAATTGTCAAAGAGACTGGAGTCAACATGGGAATTTTCAGGAGCCAATATAATCGAGTTTTTGACAAAGTAAGAAGGAATACAATAAATGTCAACAGCCTTGATGTCAGTTTTGTGCCCACAACAATCTCTGTGTCATATACTGACACAAAACTTGTCTCTGCTTTGACAAGAAGCTTTGTTTTAAAGCTAAATGACTTCTAGCTTTTTTGCAGATTATACAATCATTTTGTCCATTTCTTTTATTCAGGGCTTATAGTAATTCTACATTTCCATTAGTTTTTTCTGGTCCATATACTTTCCTGTGTGAAATTTACAGAACAAACCACAACAGGCTGTCATACCACAAACAGCATCTGTTTGTTTTCAGTCTTTTGTGTACATCAACAGGTGTTACGCACGTGCATCAACTAAGATAAAAGACACAGAACATCTGCAGATGTCAGTCAATCCGTGTGCTTCTTTTCATTGTTGCTTATGATTAGTAAAGCTCGCAATGCGTCTGAGGCCTTATTCTGAGCACATTGTGATAATCAAAGTGCAAGAAGGAACATGCAATGGAAGAAACACAGCAAAAGCACTGCAGGCAAGCCCAAACTTCCACCTTGGGAAAGTTTAAATGATTAAAAAGCTCACAGTGTAACCCCCTCCACCATCCTGCTGCTCATTATGCAGCATGTCCTACTATTGGACCTCATCATTTTCTATAATTGCCCCCATTGGCCGGATTCCTATCTGGCCTATTTTGTCCCATTCTGCTGAGAAATTAAGGCATTCCTCTAGCGACCCTGACCTGTCCCAGGCCTTGTCGTTTGACTGACAGCCCATTAGCGGACCATTGATTGGTTGAATCTTGGAATGTGTGAGCCAACCTAATTAGGGCCGAGTCCCTCCTCTCTGAATGTCAATTGAGACCCTTGGAGGAAACAATACTGCAGGCAAATTAGGCCTTTCCAATCCTTTGGAAGGGAGACTGTTGTTTTTACTCAACAAGATCAGTGTAATCTTAAGTACAGAGCCTCAAAAACAACAAGTGTGTGTGTGTGTGTGTGTGTGTGTGTGTGTGTGTGTGTGTGTGTGTGTGTGTGGACACAAACACACACACACACACAATCTCAGAGAACGTTATGTACAGTACAATATGATATGCACATATTAATCATGTCCAAGCATGCAACTACGCAAATGCATACTCACTTGGGTATTGACTGTATATTGCCTCTTTTATACACATATATATTCAGTGAAACATTGCCAGAGGTCCTGATTAACACTTCACCTCAGTCACCTGCACAAGCTTACAGTGTCTCACAGGGAGGTGATTGAGCGGACACAAGCACACACTTACACATTTGTATTCACACACTGACGAGAAAAAAAACACTATCTGTCTCCTTTCTCTTGGTTTAAACACACACACACACACACACACACACATACATGCGAAGACGCACACTGGCTCACTGAGATGGGGTACGTGCCTGCATGTTTTTCTGGGAGCTGGTTTTGCCTGCAGCACGTTTGGAGACTATTTGGGCTAATCAATGCAGCTCTCCACCACAGATGGTCCTTGACTGAGTCTACTACTATCCTGCCATTAGTCATCTTCTCCTCTTTATTCATCCAACAACAGCGTGTTCCACCAAAAACGTACCTTGGCAGTTTGGGTTTTAATGGGTTTGTGAATTCAATCATGAAAACGGAACCCCTTGTGTGGTCACAGGAGTGCCCAAGATGAATTTCTTTTTGTTTTTACTGCAGAAGAGATGCTAATGAGACGTGTTGTTGATGATGCTTTTGTTATGAAAAATTGGTGCCAGTGTAGATGACAGTATATCAGGTTGGTTTAGGGTTACAGTGATATTTGTGCGGGGATAGTGAGGACTGCTGTTTTTCTAGTTTTATATTGCTGGTATTGTTTGTTTCTGCAGTGGAATTTCTTTGTGTAGCAGCTGTTTGTGTTTCCTGTTTTGTTTCTGAGGGTCCAAGGTCTTTTTAAGGACACCAACTTAACTTGATTTGCTGATCAGCCGCGGTTCTCTCCGGCAGCACAGGGAAGGAACAGAGAACTGATCAGGAAGCACACTGGTCAGTACAAACATATGTCGTGTTGGTGTTCATACATTTCTCAAGTGACGTATAAAATATTGACAGCCTATTTAAAAAATACATAAATATAAACACTGAAATGCAACGTAGGCCAACTCTACTCTGAATATTTCATTCTCATATTCAATTGTTTAAAGCTTTTTGTGTGAAATAATTTACCACTTAAGAGCATTTCGTTGTTTTGATTGCCAGTCGAGACGAGTTTTAGTGTCCCATGGTCTAAAACTGTGTTTCAAAAGCTTTTTATCCTGGCAGTGTAATGAAAACTGCAAATTGAGCTAATTCAATTGAACAGGGGACGTTGCAGCTAAATGGTATGCACCTTATACACTCGGCTATTGACTTGTTGTGATGTAGCACGTTTTACTTACATCTCTTTCAACTGTGATTCTGGATTTGGTGTCAGCTCCTACTTGAAATGAAGTTGCGTGGTGATAAATTATAATGATGTGGGGACAAAAATGTGTTCACACAGTCACATTATGGGGTCCCACCTTCCATTTACAGACAAAAATATGATCCCCACAAGGTTACCCTTCACATTTTATGAGATAAGACTTTGCTTTGGTTGAGGTTAGAGTAAATCTCACAGGAAGAGATGCTAGTTAGCACTAAACAGAAAGTACAGCTGAGGCTGAAGGGAATGTAGTTTTGCAGATACGTGACAGACATGAACCAAAGTATTGGATAAATTCAAATTTTTCCTGATGGTGGCACTTGATTAAAATGGATCAAGTTATTGCAGTTCTTCCTGAGGGGAACATTAATGTCTGTATCTACATCATCTATATCTGTATACCTTTATCTATAACAGTTTGACACTAAAAGTTCACTCTAAACCTCATGGTGGCACTAGAAGGAAAGGCAGCATAATGATTAGGATACGTCATCTGGGAACCATGAATGTTTGTACAAAGTTTAGTGCCCATCCATCTAGTAGATATTGGGATATTTTACTGGGTAACTAAATATTTTGACCTGCCGGTGGCACTAGAGGCAAAGTCAGAGGATCATTAAAGTATTGGGCTTCATCATCTGGGGACCATGAGAGTCTGCACAAACTTAAAGCACAATCCATCCAATAGTTGTTGAGATATTTCAGTCTGGACCAAAGTGGTGGATCAAGCAACCAACAGGCCGACATTGCCATCCCTAGATGTAAAAATATCATACACAAACACATAATCTCTTCAACTGCCTTCACAACAAGTAATTATATCACAAGAAGTCAGTGTCTTTAAACATGTCAGTATTTGTACCCGCTGAGTGCTACATGAGCAGTGGCTGCAAAACATAACAAGGAAATCTTGGCACAATGTGTGCACTTTACAACACACACATATGTTACCATCCACCGTACACATGTGCACTCACAGACACACACACACACACACACACACACACACACACACACTAACACACAAAACCCACTTGAAAAACAAAGACACACACACTTGCACGCACAGACGCACATACACATGCAGGGTGCTGCTGTTGCTTCCAGATAAGTCTCTCTCCGTAGACCAGTGTCTTTGTACATCAGGGGTAGCAGAGGGTGGAAGGAACTGAGAGGAATGAACTCGTGTCGTTAATTTGTTTCAACTCTAAAGACACAGCACATGCCAACACCAAATCTTCCCTAAACATTCCCACTTCTCCTCACATGTGGACCTTCTCCTGCTCCCTGCAACCCTTTCCAGCGTTGCTACACTTGATTATTTGTCTTTCTTCTTTTGTCTTTTCCTTCCTTCCTCGCTGTCCCGCTCTCTCCGTCTGTCTGTCTTGCTCCTTGTTAGTGAGCATTGAACTAAAAGGTGATATTAGTGCCTTAAGCGCTGTGCCAGGAATACTAACTCACAGCTCCTTGGCATTTCAACAGCCTCTGTGCTACCTGGGTTTGTACTGCCAGATTACTTAGGATTACATTTACACACACACACAATGACATGCACACACACGATGACATGCACACACACACAGACACAGACTATTCCCCCCGAAGAAGAGCACTCACCTCACCCTTACTCAAATTGGCAGTTGTTGTTGGCTCACCCCTCAGCTGAACCGCTATGTTCTCCAGCAGTCTTTTACCAGTGTAATTACAGTTTTGGTTCAGGAATGAATCATTGATGTGGTTTAATGGTGTGGGTTGTGTGTTTGAGGGCAAATAGCAAATTTGCTGTCTACCTCAAAGAGACACATAATATGAAAGGGAGAGTGAGGGAGTGGGAGGAAAAGATCAGAGGAAAAAAGGGGATGAAGGTGACAGCAGGACGGAAAGGGTGGAGCTGGGTTGATAAACGAAAAGGGAAACGGGTGAAGAGAGTGTGTGTGTGCATTTCAAATGCAAAGACAGAGGGCAGGTAGAAGGAGGTGTGAACCAGACAGAGGGCAGGAGGTGATGAGTTGACAGGAGGAGGGATTTCACACAGTGAAACAGAGACACGGCCCCCGCTAGCAAAGATGAAGGGCTACTTTAATTGGGTTTCTGAAGCCTGCTTAATCCTATTCTCCCTATTAATCCCTGACAATGTACATAATCAAAACAAATACGCCCAGGGGAGAAAAGCTGTTAATAGGAAACAGTAATACAGATAAAGGGTGCATGTGGGACACCTGTATACAACCTTTGGGGACAAACTAAGGACACGTCCCAGTCATCACTCTCCCTGTGCAGTGATTGGGTGCCAACGGGGGTTTGCGATCACACTTAATAAGCCACCTCCTCCTGGAAATGTATTGTGCTGCTGAAATGTAATTGTACAATCATTCTATTCTTGGACACGGCTTGATATCCATGCAAAAGAGCAACAAGTGGAAACAAGTCACCTTGTCCAAAAATAAAATTACATCTGGGTGTACCTTTTTTTTTTTCTTCAGTTCTGTTTATGCCTATTGCTGGAAAATACCAATTCCCAGTGCTCCCAATGCTTCAGTTCACCATGCAGCCACTTACCAGCCTCTGGAGCTGTGTCTATACTTAACAATGCATTTAATTTATTTCACAGTTAATTCTTTTCACTCTCATGGTGGATTTGATTTCTGTACTTTAAGTCTTACTCTGTATTGTTTTGAGTGGTATGTACGTTTTAGTGGCGTATTTACAGTGTCATCATGTATGAATCAACCCAGTTGCGGGGGCAATGTGTTGGTATAGTATAGTATAGTAGTATAGTATAAGTAGTTGTTATAGCAAATCCAAGAAAATAAGCAACTGTTAAGGGGCATCTTGCCCCCGGGAGTAATTTTGATTGTAGACATCTACAGATTTTATAATTTACATAATGAATACTATCTAATCAAGGGCATTGATTTTATTGATTTTTTCATTTACATTGAGTAAAATTAACTGTTATTAAATGGCTGCGTTCATTGAGATAGGCTTCTTCAGTGGTATTAAGTGTGAAAGGGCCTCAAGCAAAGCAATCTTTTCTTGTTTGATTGAAATTTGTCGTTAGCAATTAGGTTTACCTCTGGGCAAACACGCTAGTAGCATTATGACTGTTGCAGTTGTGATTTTCTTTTTCGTATTTTCATATTTATCAGAAAAATCCATTTGATATTTTTCTCCAAACTAATGAACGGTTCCTCGCATGAGTCTCCTAACCGCATTACGAAAATGTTTTCACAGTATGTGTCTGTCTTTGTCAAAACACGCACAAGTTTCCTCAAACAGAAGTAAGACTGAACATTTACAAATGGCAGCCCTGCATGTAGCTAACACATTAGCTTCTTGGCGTTTGTTGCAGACACAGGCTCAGTTACATGTGGGTAGTCATCTTCCTTCATCTTATCTTGTGTCTTGTTATTTTCCCTCATACTGTCATGTTTGTTACTACGTGCTGTAAGATCTTGTAATGCTAAATTGCCTCTAAAATTACGTTAACCACGTAATCTACTGCACTTATAGTGATACACAGTATTCAGCATAATATATAATCATCCTATGTTATTGACATGAATCGAAAGAATAAGAGCTGAGCTCTTGATTTTTTGTTTGTCAAATGAATGTGACATCAAATAATATTATAGGTCTACATAATAATATAATGTGACACCAAATATGATTATAAGGTATGGAGAAACGCTGTTAGCATTTGATAATGGCTATTTTCTGGTCTTTCTGATAAAAATTTGACATCTTGGTTATAGAAAATTGCGCCAGCCGCTTGGCGCATTCAAACACTTTTTGTATAAGGCACCTTGTGATGAACTTGACTTGACTCAATAATCATCGCATTTCACAACATAAACAGCGAGAAAACATTTGAAACACTTAGTTTGTACTCGGTCCTGCCCAGCTTCAACAGGTACCTGAGGGAGAGTGTGTGAAGATCCATGCAAGTTTAATGCTGCTGGTTGCTGCAGCAGAACAAAGCCCACAGTGTTGGTTTTCATCTCTTCTCTATATGGAGCAAGTGGAGCATGAGGAGAAGGAGGACAGGTAAGAAAACACTTTTTGCCCAACTGTATCAGATTTGTCAGTAAACTGCACCGGTATCACGCCAGGTCACCCAGCAGGCTGTGAAATGACTTGTTGATCCCGGGAATGTGTATGTGTGTGGGAGATAGAGAGAGGCAGTGATACTTCTATCAGCATGTACGTCAGAGAAACCTTTTCATGTCAGACCTCACAGTGAAATGGCCCTGCGGCTTCACCCCATGCCAAAGCCGCAGAGAATGAGACCGAGGAAGAAAAGGCAGAGGCAGGAAAACAGAAGGATTTAGACATTTGAAGCATCAGAAGTGTCTGAAAAACAAGGAATTATCAGAGAAAGGGTGTGTGGGGACCCCGAGAACCACACACCACTGCCCAGATTGCACTTGGTTGACATAGAGATTTACTGAATGTTCTGCTCTAACGATGGCAAATTAGATCAGGGGGAAGAGAAGTGAGCGCAGAATGAATGAAGGGAGGACTGAGTGCTGTCCCTTGCATGAAGCCAAATTAGCATTCACAGTAGATCTCTTTTATGGCGCTGGCGCTGTCCGTGGTGCTGAAAAGATGTGGTTACACAACGGGTAATGTTCTACTTGGACGGCAGGAAGGAAGTGGGAATAAATCTAAGAGGGAAAAATGAGATCTCAGCAAGCTATTAGCTTTGTGTTTGGCCAACCTGGCAGGGACAACGAGAGCAGGGCTGAAAAGGTGCTTAAAAGTGGCCAATTATCTCACGACACTAATGGCCACCATTTATAACAGGATCCAACTTCAGAAAGGCATCAAATCCCCTCTTTTCTATTAAAGACTCGTTTTGAAACTTGAACAGCAGTTCAATACTTATTATGCTCCAAATGTGCGTGTTTTAGAAAGACTTCAGCCTGCCTTAGAGCATGAGTGGATCCTCCACTAAAGTGCAGAAATACGAGAGTCAGATCTTTTATCTTACTATAAGATTCATAAAACAATAACAAGGGTTGCTTGTATAGTTTCAATTCTGAATGAAAACATTAAGTCTAAATTCTGTCCGGGACCCGGAGAAGCGGAAGGAAATGTTACCCGACGAATATTCATTAAAATTCAACAAGAGGCAGGCTCCGTGAGAGGTTAGATTATTGGCCGGCGCATGGACGCACACACACACACACACACACACACACACACACACACACTTCACAGCTGGTGTGCCTTCCTCCAGCAGAGACTGACAGAAGCGGGGCGACCGCTCTAAGCTGTGAGCGCTCATCTCTCCTCTCCTCCAGCAGCGCGTCTTTTACTGTTGACATAAAAACTTTGAAGAGGTGAGAAGCGAAACGTCAAAACGCCGACAAATCACCGTCGACAGCGCGCATCGACAAAGAAAAAAAGGGGGCAAGAAAAGAAGAACCATCAAGTCCGAGAAAAGCGGTGGAGCCGGGAGAAAGAGGGAGCTATGCCATCTCCCGCTGAGCGGAGCCCAGTCCTCCTCTGTTGTGTGTCGGAGCTACAGCATGGTGTCTCTCTCTGGACTCTGGACCTACTGCCTCGCCCCCGGGAGACCTCATCTCCTCTTCCTCTCTGCCCGACCGCTCCTGCTGCTTCTTTTATTAACGGTCTTCTCCTCCCCCGAGCCCTGCTTCCCGCACCCACAGCCTTGCCACATCCTCGCCCGGATAGGACACACCGTGCGCCTCGGTGCGCTCTTGCCGACCCGCCAGCCGGCACGGATACAAAACGCGCTCAACCGCGCCCTGGCTAGCCTCCGGCACCAGAGCGGAGCGGCAGACTCCTCCACGACAACCCCCCAAACACCACCTCTGCTGCCCTACAACCTGAGCCTGGAGATGGTGGCTCGGTCGCCCGCGGGAGGGGACCCGGAGTCGTTGTCCCGCAGCGCCTGCCAGGACCTGGTGGTCAGGGGGGTGTCCGCAGTGCTCGCCTTCCCTCGCTCCAGGGAGGAGCTGATCCAGGTGGAGTTCCTCTCGTCTTTCCTGGAAATCCCCTTCATCTCCATCCTGGAGGACACAGAACCTCTTGTGACTAAGGTATGGAGGTGTGTTTCTGCATCTGTGTGCTCTTCACCTGTAGCAGTCACAAAAACAAACACTGAAGGTTATGTGGGTGTATTTCATTGTTTTTATGCGTTCTGCCCCTCGCAGAAATGTGTATTTTCATTTGGACCTTTGTCAGAGAGTTGACAACCTTTGATCGACCCATTAGCCCGTGGCAAGGATTTTGGTGTCTGGTGCAAGACTCTTCTCACCTGCCAGATTTTTAAGTCTGGCTAAAGGCAAAGGAATAGTGTAAGGAGAGGTAATTGCAACAGGGATAATAAGAGCAATTATTCTTAAGAATGACTAGAATAATAGTAAAGCAAAAAAAAAAAATATCCTGTGATAATTGGAATAGTAGATTAAAAGACCATTCAGTGTCTCAGATTCTTAAATTGCACCACTAAATGTCTTCTTCCAGCAAAGTCGGATGTTCAGGTTGATTTCAGCCAAGCTTTGCTGGTGAACCTGCAGGCCCTTCACATGCATGTTTGATATCTGGTAGCTCTGCCGTGGTATTGGACTGAACCCTCGAGCCCCCCAGCAGCAGAGGTTTAAAGTGAAATGCTTTTTTTCTCTCTCTCTCTTTAAGCTCTCTTCTTGGGTGTGTATGTGTGTGTGTGTTAACAGATTCTGACTGTATGTGTAGTTGTGTGTGGCTGAATGTGTGTGTGCGCATGTATGATTGAAGACGGCTGTGTTTTGGCACCTTTCAGAGTGAATCATTCAAACAGTTGAGATACTGATAGATGGATATGCTGTGCAGAGGTGTGGTTCTGCAGCTTGTGCTATTTGTGCGTGATGACACACACGTATGTCTATGCGTGTGTGTTGCTCAACGTGTGTGCATATTTGTAGGTAGGCAATCAACGTGTGTGTCATGTTAGTATTCCCAGCAGCAATCGAGCTGCTTGCCAGTCAGTCAATCCAGCTCCAGTCACATCCGCCTCTATCCAACTGAGCAGCCAACTGCATCTCTCTGTCACACACACACACATTTGAATGTACACACTCTTGCACAGGGGCGACCAAGACACCGCACACACATAAAGGCACGTACACATAAAGCGGACTTTCAACTTTCACACAGGTTACACACACTCACACACACCGGCTGAACTAAGAGGCGGCATTAGGGAGACCAGGAGGAGAGGAGGGAAAGATCTATAGTTTAAGTCTGAAATCTTTGTCCTGTCGCGTCTCTTTGTCGACAATGGATTGCTTATTCGATTTCAATAAAGCTTGCATGAATGAGAAGTCACACCACTTGACGAATGCGTCGGCAATGCAAGCAGAGAAGCAGGGCAGAGCAGGAGGAAAGAGGAGGAGAGACGGGGGGAGGAAGAGAAGACTGGGTTTTTGAGCTGTGGGAGGCCTTTCAGTTCTACAGAACTGTGCCAAGCAGTCAGTGGGCAAAAGAGAAGCAAGCATCACTCTCTTTCTCTTGTGTGTGTCTCTCTCAGCTTTTCAGTATTTAAAGCAATAATGTCGAGCAGCGTTTTCATATAAACGGATGCCTGTTCGCTTTAGTGTTTATGCTACACAAAATTCATGAAATCTTTTCTCTCTCGGTGTCAGGCTAGTTCATAGAAGTTGTTGTGTTCGAGGTGTCTGGCGGCAGCAACATCTGTTTGTTTGTAAGCAGTAGCAGAAAAACAGGGTAGCTACTATGAGGAGTAATAGCTAACAGACGAATAAAGGATTAGGGGCAGAAACTTAGAATTGATTAACAGAAATGTATTTTTATTAAAGATGTCATAACACTGAGTACGGTGTGTGACCAAGGAAAAGTGACCTTTTAGGAGAATGAAGTGTAGAAAAATCAGCCATTTGGAACCAAAACCATAATAAAGTATAATGGGAAACTTGTATAGAAACTTGCATAAGATTTCAAGGATGTTCCCTTTTTTGTTCTTGTAACAGTTTATGTTGTTGCTTTGGTAAACAGCCTCATGCTGAAATGACAGATCAACAGAAAATGATGCAAAAGCTTTATAATCATCACCTATTAAGCAAATATGGCAAACTTTGTCTATTTCTATCTTCCCATAAATAAGGATTTGCTGCTTTTCTCCGTTTTACATCGTAAATTTTATATTTTTCCAATTTGAAGACATCCCGTCGTGCACTTTTTACACAGTCAACAATTGATCATAAAAAACACCAAACTGCTTTATCGAAAACGATAAAAAAAATTGTTAGCTGCAGCCCTAAAACAGCATGATTTTCAGCACAAGGCCAGTGAGGTATTGTAATGCATTGTCTAACTCTCCAGGGTGCACCTCCATAGTCAGGGAGCAATGTGAGGAATCCTGGTAGGAGGTGGGACAGGCTCTTAGACACACACAGGGAGGGCAGTGACAAGTGGGTTGGGTCAACAGGGAGGCAAATTGTTAGGGAATCGTGCACTGGCTCCTCAGCTGATAGCAAAACACACACAGAGAAGATATAATTCTAATTAAAATGCTATTTACATTTTAGCATCAGTGGGGGAGGAGTGCTCCTTAGAGGGAGAAGGAGGGCTGGAGAAATGCAGACAAAACAAAAGCCTCTGCCAAAAAATTTGCCGGATCCGTCACAGATTGATCCAAAAAGAGGAGGGTTGTTTTTTTTTTTGTTTGTTCTTTGGAAGGAGAGTCATCTCCCCTGAGTTTTTGAAATTGTGGAGATTTTTCTGCAGGGTACTGGGAATTGAGCCCATGTTTTTCTGGTGAACAGATCCCTTCCCTGGACATCAGAGAGAGGTAGATAGACACAAACACACACACACACACACACAGAAAGAGAGACACTTAGCTATGCTTCCTACTAACTGTCAAGTAAATTTTACGGAAAATTTTAATGCAACAAATAAAAGGTGACTTATTGAATGTGTTTCCATCACAGGCTAAATAGACGTCCTCAAGGTCAAAGAACATGTCCACGAGAAAAAAGTCTTTCATGAATTAATTAGTATTTGGCACGGTATTATTTCGCTTTACTGTCAGCTAATTTAATATTTCACATTTCATCTAAAGACAAAAACAAAGAAGTGAACTTGGCATGGGGGCGTCATACAGCGTGTGACATTTCGGAGGTTATGGTGATATTTTCCAGACTACATCTCCGTACACCCAAACCCACCGCTGAGGGGTTGTCATCATTATGTATATGACGAGTACATTTCTTTTAGTTCTCTATTGTCAAAATATTCCTGAGTTGCAAGTACATGGAGAATTTTCAGCACCGGCAAAGACAGAGGGACACAAAAGGACGCAGACAGACAGGGGGACAGGAAGGTAGACAGACAGAGGTCGGTTGTCCGCCTGCGTTCTCCTCGCTCTCTGCTTAGTCAGACAGAGCTGTGGGACTTGGTGATGCGTCTCAGCAAGGAAGTGCTTATTCCTCCCAACCTACTTAAGCTAATTAGAACCACTGTGTGACCCCTAACTGTAAATCTCTCCCGTCCATCTATGGCGGGGAGGATGGGAGGAGAGGGGAGGAATGAGGGGACAGAGGGAGGGGGGGGGGGGGGGAAATGTGCTTCTAATTCCCATCAGGGCCATAGTAGACATTTGGGCAGGTGATTCGTTCATTAGAAGCTTTTCATGGAACGAGAGTAAGAAATTAAATTGAGAATATTTGATGTTTAAAGGAAGAAATCCAAAAATAACCTTAATTAACCCAAAAAATGAATGAGCTGGGTTTTAGAATTAGTATTCTACCAGTATGCTAGGGTTGTGTTGGTAATAGTAGCATTGTCATTATAGAATGAAATAATTTGGTTGTGCAATTGCCAACAGATTTAATTGAAAAAGAACATCTTTGCAGTCTCGGTCCGGTTTTAATGCGGCCGGCCCTTTTTTAAAGCCTTACCGAACAATTCTAGATCCACTGATAACATCACAGGGAATCATTTTGTGGATCATGATTTCTATTCCGGTAATGTAATAGCACGGAGAGCTGAAGGAAATGGTTTTGCTGATTCCTGAATGTGATTAGGTGAGAGGGGTGGTATGGTGGGAATTCATTATTTGTCATACTTCACAGTGGAAGCTGTGTTCCCGCAGCTCTGTTACTGTCACTTTACCCCCAGCTGCACTTCATATTATTGAAATACACCCTGAAATTCTTCCATAAAGCACAATGCACAGAACTATATTTCACAGAGTCTAATTCTGAATATCGTTTTTTCCCCTCTTTGTAGTTCAGTTCGCTCAATTATTTCCACATTAAATGTTATATTAAAATATTCCCATTTTGTTCATATTTCACAGAGTCTACCTGCCTTGTTTTATTAACCACACCTTGATCATATGTATTCACATTATTAGTACAAAGGCATATTTGCTTGGATCCTGTTGCTCCAAACCCTTGCACTTGTTACTGTACTGTAGCCCCTCTGAATCACGGCTTTAGTTGAAAGCCTAAATTGCAAATGTTGATGTCACCGTCATTATCCCTTTTCCCTAAAATATAATCGCTACAACACACACTCATATAGAGTCATGTGGTCTATTACTCGTGAAGCTTTTACTGTTTATGATTTGGAATAACCTTTATCGTTCTGGTGTGGAACTGCTTTCCCCTCTGCAATCTATCCATCCGACGTTCTTTCATTAAGTCACTTCTTTTTTTTAATGACATACCTCATTCTGCTTAGTAAAATGAAGATTAGTACAGTAAAAAACCCAATTTGCGACTCTGAATGAAATTACATTTTAATCCAGGGACCCTGCTGAATAAGACGCCTTGTGGCTCTGAGCTAGCCCTGCTCTCAGAGGACACACACATTCACTCACACACACACACACACGCCCATGCACGCCATATGCAGAGAAGCACGTGCACACTCCCTACACAAATGTATACTTGCATATATGTGATTCTCACACACACACACAACCATACAGTGTCTGTTCTGTGCTCACTAAAGGTTATTAAGCCTAATGAGGCTTTACAAGGCCGTGTTGCCTTTAGTGTTTTCTTTGAGATGATGAGGGGATTTGTGCCACGACCACAGTGGAATAAACGAGTGGAAAGAGAGGGACAAAACTTGTGCTGAGCCGGAGCCGCAGGCAAACTGACAGTTTGAGACAAGCAGGCCACTTAATGCAAACAGCTCAGAGCTTTTTCTTTATTAGTGTTATGATGACAGTTCAGCGCGGTCTTGACTGAGCCAGATTAATTGAGTGGAGGAGAAACAGCAGAGTATGTATTACCAAAAGGACTGTGGGCCTGTTTGAGCTGCTCAGTATGTCATCTGAGTTAGTGTTCTAATGTTTGGCTTGTGTGTAGCTTGTGTTGTTGCCTCTGGTGAAACAAATGTTTCCAGTAACTCCACACCAGTACTATATTTCTCTACAGAGATAAAACAAAAAAACAAAAAACAAACAAAGCAGACCAGTGATGGATAGACGCATAATGAAAAGAGAGGGAGATGTGGTTGTCATTATATCATTATAGAGAGTTAATAGAGGGATTGAGGGAGGTATGGAGGGATCAAGGAGCGAGGGATCAAGGAAGAAAGAAGGAATCAGTTGGTAGGGAATGCTGAAAGAAAAGGGGAATAGGGTGTTAGGGAACAAGGGAAGGAGAGATCAAGGAAAAAGGGAGGAATCTGGTGTTTGGGAATGAGGTGTCAAGGAAGGACAGGAAGAAACCAGTTGCAGAATGGAAGGAGGGAAAGCGAAAGAAATAGGGAATTATACACAGTAGTGAGGAATGATGGAAGGAGGGGACAAGGAAGGAAGGGGAAACTAAGGGAGGGAGGGATCTAGAGAGAAACCAAAGAATCCAGAAGCAGGACACACGGGAAGAAAGGATTAATTCCTATGTAGCAAGGAGGAAATTAAGGAAATAGATGATAGTAAACAAGAGAAGAAGGGATTGAGGGAGAAAGGGAGGAGTAAGGCAATAGTAAAACAAGGGATGGAGAAAGGTAAAAAAGGTGGGGCATGAGTGAAGTGGGTTCAGATAGTAGGGGGTGAGGGAAGGAAGAGATCAGCTCGGGAATAAGAGAAGAAAGGAAGAAATTGACATTGACGTTATTTAGGAATGAGTGAAATAATGATCAAGGAGGAAATTAAGAAAATCAGGTTTGGAACAAGGGAAGGCGAGAAAGGAGGGAATCCAGCAGGACACAGTAGGGAAAGTGGCGTCAAGGAAGAAAGAAATAGATCAGCTACGGAACATGGAAAAGAAGGATTAATGGGACAAATTAGGTAGGGAATGAGTGAAGTAATGATCGAATAAGAAAGGAGAAATCAGGTAGAGAACAAGGGAAGAGATAAATCATCTAGGAAGAAAGTTACAAATTGGGTGTGGAATGAGTAAAGAAGGGATCAGCAGAGGAAGGGGCAGATCGAAGGTTGCAGGAACGGAAAAAAGGGATGATGGAGGGTGGGAGGGGATGAGGGTATTGAGGGAATGCGGGGAAGGATGACAGGAGTCCAGGGCCTTGTGCTTTCTCTTCCATTGAGGAGTTTGATGGAGGCGGTTTTATCTAAACTGTGCCGGTTCATTAGAGGATTAGTGAGTGATAACTTCGAGCTATCTGTGATTGAAAAACACCCTCACACGTACATGCGCACACCCATACAGATAAGTATATGCACACACACACACACACACACACACACACACATTCTGTCTAATGCTTTCACACACTGTGCACAAATAGGTTATACACATGCAAACTTATTCAAAACACACAAAGATGAAAATTGACATATACTTTCAAACTTTCCACCTCCTCCTAAAGTTGCTTCCATATTCCCCTCCATAGAAGAAATGCTGTTGACTGTGCAGCTGTTGTTTGTGTTTGTGTGTGTACACAGGTGTGTTATTGTGTTACACTTGGTGGCAACTGAGGCAGAACACCAGAAATCTAGGCCAGGTGGGCTCCAGTGATAAGGGCAGACTTGGAGACAACACACACACATAGGGCCCTATAGAAGCTCCCATAGGTCACAAGTGAAAGACAAGCAGACGGGAGAGGCAGACAGGAGGCAAGACAGGTGAGAGGAGGTGAGAGAGACATGTGCTGATGTGAGATTAAACAGATGCTGACAGATGGCTGTGGGACACGGTTGAGCGAGTGCCAAAGCGACAGGTTAGCCAAACACCCAGGGGTGATGACGAGAAAGTGGGGTAAATGTCCGGAAAGGGGGGTAAACAAAATTAGAGTAACAAAGGACAAAGAGCAAGCAAGGAAAGAGATACAGAACGAAACGGGCTCAGACAGACAGAGTGAGGGTTTCGGACAAGTTGAAAGGGGGAAAAAGGCTAGTGAGAGATAGAGAAGGAAAAAGGGGAGCAAGAGGTGACAGAGAAAATGTGACAGAGCGAAAAGCTGTCAGAGATGAAGTTATTTGAGAGGCGGGAAAGGCGTCGACAGGGGATTGAAAGATGGTAGACCCCAAGGTAACTTCTGTGGTCCGTCTGGGATATTTATGTTGGGAGTTGGCAAGAAAACGGGGATGATTTAGGGCCCATCTGGATGGGCATCAACACCACCTGCCCACAGAGGAAAAGCTGTCTGGAAGGAGACACACAACAGTGCACCGGTGGCACTCACGTACACACAAAACACACATCGTTAACATCGTTTACATCAGTTACATGTGTAGAAATGCAGCCGTTTCGCCCATTTGGCTTTACTCCAGCTTGTTGGATTTGACATTAAACAATCGCCGTCCTGTTGAAATGCTGGCTTTCAGGGCAATGCACTGGGGCAATGATCGTAAACATACAGGCAAGGACAGCAAGGAGGAATACATCTGGTTGAGTCAGTCGTCCGACCTCAGTCCAATTGAGCATGTGTTTCGCATGCTGAGGAATAGACTCGGGGCAAAAAGCCCCCAATCCAAGAAGTGGAGAAGTGATGTAAAGTCGGCTGCAGAACAGGCTGGCAGAGCCTCGCCAAGGAAGAAACCAGGTGTCTGCTGAAGTCAACCTTCTCACCTCATGTGTAAGGAAGCATTCAGGTAGAAGACCTCAGCGATCAGCTCACACATTTGGAGCTTCATCCGCATTCTGGGCACCACCCAGGCCCTTTTCTCCATGAGGCCTGATCAAAAGTCTGGAAGTCAGCTCGAGGCCAGAGCTGGTCTTTTCCTCCAGCTGATCAGCAGTCACCTCTTCTCTGCAGGAGATTCATTCCCTCCATCTCCTGCTCAAGGGCTTCTTTTTCGGCTTTCAGCCAGCTTCAAGTCCTTGGAGGCGGTCTCCATTAGCTGAAGCCTGACTTCCTCCACTTCTCTCTGGTGGATGTCAACCGTCAGCAACGAGACTTTGCAGCTCTTTCAGGTCCCTTATGAGCTCCTCTTTGTTTTTCTCTGTATTATTTGACTCATCCAGGGGCTCAGCTGGAAGTGCACTGGAGGACAGAGTCAAATTGAATTTTTATATCTTTTTTTAAGCTTCACTCCTTGTTGTGATTTCCTTCTTGCCTGCCTGGGACAGGAGCTCCTCGTGGACATCCTCCACCTCCTGGCAGAGAGTTTCAGCTTCTGGCTGGGTGGAGAGGTTCTTGTCCTCCTCTGCCTTGCTGCTTACTGCTGCCATCATTGAGCATGGCTCCTAACCCCTCACGCTTCTTTTTCAGAGTCCTGATCTCCATGTCCGTCATCAGGGCCCACTTCACAGGACCTGAGTGTGCCTTTCTTCCATTTCTGTCCTTAATAGAATCCGTCTCTTGGTTGTAAATAGTTTTCAGTACTTGTTGAAGCCTCTCTCCAGCAGTGTCGTGTCTCAGATTGTATCTGTGAAATGTTTGAGTGTTTGTGGCTGTACAACCATTAAAGTCACAGTGAATTACTGATGAATTACATCAGACTTGATTAAACTGAGTAAAATTTAAGAGAATTGCTGTGACCATCGAGTTGCATCATGAAATAGTCCATTTTTAACATTTTTCCCAACTCTACTTTTTCGTGTGTATTGCATCAAATCTACATTGAATAATTAGTTAGCATTAACACAATTCACATTTTAACAGATAAAATGAAATTGAAAAACAAATATAATGTTAACATCCAATCATTCATGTATAATAATCCATTAGAATAATACATACATTCTTCTTAGTATCACTAACACCCTGCAACACAGCAGAGAAAGCTTTAACTTAGACAAACAAATCAGAAGTAAACATGGCGGAGACATTAGAAGAAAAAGATCTGTTGTTCAATAGGTAGTATGACCTGAACCAGTGAAGGACTTTTTACAGTGCAGCAGTTGGAACACACACCTGTAATCTCCTGTAACCGCCTTATACTACATAGACATATTGCCATAGATGCAATCACATGCACACACACATCTGTACGTGAAACACAGTGAAGTACACACACTCATATGACAGCTCTACCCCACACATGCATGGATACACACGCTCAGTCAGATTGTATCCGGGAGCATCCATCATACAGTTGTCATTTGTTGGGAAGTCTTGTTTCTGTTCTCTCTCTCTCTGTGTATTGACCTCTGTGTTCAAGCTGCCTTCATAAAGCAGAGCAGAGCGGAACGACAGATAAATCCCGAGTGATATTCCAGGCTGACTGCTGGTGCCGGGGAAACATCACGACGATCTGATATTCATATGCACAACATCTAACACATAAACGCTATTTATGGGCTGGAAGGAGACACGCAGACATGGTACAACCGATAGAGAGTCGCTGCGAGACACGGGGTAGGACGGGGAACAAGAGATTTGAAAGGGAGAGGATTGGCAATGGATGGGTGGATGAGGCAAAGAGACCATAAATGAGAGCTAAAGGGTGGGGTGATGCAAAAATAAAAGAAGAGACTGGGAAATAAAGGGTAAGAAAAGTGTGATAGAGAGAAGAGAAACGGGATGTGATCAATTTTCCTCCCTCATTGCCCTTCAAACAGAGGACAGACCGTCCTCCAGATAGCGCTAAAGCAGCTTCCCTGTCGCACTTATCTCATGCCAAGTCACGCTAGAGAGCGGAGCAATATTTCACTCTAATTCAGGTCACTAGCATGCATATATCTTGCATCTATCCCCCATTCACTCTGCCTTTTTTAAAAGGAGAACTGAAGAACACCGTAAAATTGCAACTATTTGTAACACTTTTGGAGATTTATTCTACGCCCGAGATCTGGACTATTGGAAAGAAGAGACATCTATTCAGATGAAATGACAAACAGCAGGAAACAAAATCACTTTTTTTCCCAACGGAGAGCATGAAACCTTTATGGCTGAATGCCAACCAGTTTAGGCTGCGTGCTCATTGAACTACCTAACTTAAGTTCTTGGGTTGTTGATACAATATTGGATGAGAGACACGGATGCTGTGTTTCTGGTGTTGTGAAGAGGCGGTTGCAGAAGGAAACAGAATCAATAAGTTATGAAATACCTCAGGCGAGGGAAACAGAGTAGAGGATGTTTTAATTGAGGAAAAGGGAATGGACAAGCAAAGTTTTTTTTTAGTTGAAACGGCTGGGTGGCAATGTTTGTTTTTTTCTGTTTATGTGTAGTAGAGTGGACTAACACGAGGGCATGTCAGGTTGAGTTTTGCTAGAGGTGGGCTGTTTATTTTTCAGTCATGACACACTGTAAGAGTGAACTGGCCTTGAGGCATTCAGGTGGAATGGTTTGGTAGAAAGATCCTTTTCAGGCAGGACAGCTGGGCAAAATGGTTGGATGGAGATATATTTTTCAGCTAGCTTGCCGGTGAGGACTGCTGAGAGAGATATGTCAGGTATAAAATTGGACTAGGGAAGAGATATCTCAATTTTGGTTGATATGCCAAAGAAGAGCGGATTAAAATCTGTACTTTAAAGATGGAATTTCTTATTTAAGATGGTTGCCATACAGCGTGTGATAATGTAACAGACATTTGAACCACAGAAAGTGCTGCACTGTTAGTCTCACCCACGTGGCTTTGGGGAGAAGCACTTTGTGTTGCCTTTCTTCACCCAGCTGTCAACATCAAGAAGGCTTTCAACACAGAGTATAAAAATATTTTTCCCACCCTTTGTCAATGCTGAGCTTTGTGAAGAAAGTCTAAGACTAAAGTTTTTCAGCCTTCGACGAATGATTTTTGGATATAGAAAAATGTCCTTCACAAGTGAATAATATTCCCACCTTTGTCCACGTCCAAAAGGACCACCAGGCCACCGTGCTGTAATATCATTAGCTATCAATAAATATAAATCAATCGCAGGCTTGAAGTTGCCAAAATACTTAAATTATTATTATGAAACAGTGTTGTTATGCCAAGGTTATATAACACATTATAAAATGTATTACTCTGGGACTAGCTAGCTTAAATGTTGAATACTCAAAACACAATTCTCCTGTTAGCAGTAAAAGGATACATTTTCCATGAGCGATGAAGCATGAAATTTTAATTTTATGCTTTGAATTCTTGTTACATTTTCGCTCCAACTATATAAATAGTTGGGTTTTCCGTGTTAGTCAACTGGGAGACTCGGGACTTCCTCTCATCCGGCCACTGGTGTGCATGGTTATCCAGTTATGGCGTGATTTGTTTGTTTTCTGGCAGAAACAAAGCAAAGCTTATGACTCAGCACAGCAATCATTGTTTTGGACATTCCAGCGGCAGTCACTCCCAGACTTTGTTTAACGGTGCTAATTTTCAAAATGGCATTGTATTACAGTCGCAGCATTCACTGGCAGACATGTCAGCTGTGGTTAAAGGATGCCTGATAGACCGGGACGTGCCCAGTCAGTCGATTCGAGTTCTCTGTCCATTCTGTGTCAGTCTCAATCAGAGACCATCATGACGAGAGCAGTGCCGGGCTACAGTTACAGTTCGACTGCCAAGGCTTTCCCAGCAGTGATGGTGCTCTGCCAATGTTACTGTTTGTGTCTTTTGTTATAATGTTGGATGTGAAAAATGTTTTGTGTGTGTATGTTTAGAAGTATGTACATTTGGTCGTTCCTATTGTGTGCCTTGGTATGCCGGTCCTGTCTTCCATTTGCTGTGCAAGAGGTTGGGTTGGATCTGGTTCCAAGTTGGTGAAATACTTTGATTTATGAAGCACTGGGTGTACCGAATTTTGTGTCAAAGCTGGCAAGACTTGAGTTTTAGTTCTTTTGAATGTAAATTTAGTTTTTATGCCTGCATTAGTTTAATTTTTTATCACTTCAGGCAGCACAACAAGCTGAAAACACAATGTTGATATATATTCATCATACAAAGTTGTAAACTGCTAATAGTTGCTAACTTTGTCTGTCTGCTGTTAGCGTAGAGTGGGTTTATCAGACCGTTTCTGACTTTTGAGTTTTCAGTGCCTGGAAACGAGGTTAACGAAAGATGAGTTTGTGGTCCAGAAAACCAAAACAATTAGCTAAAAGAAGCTAAACAGCTCTGTAGAGCTGAGGGATATTTCAGACTTAAGTGATCATTCTCTGTGGGTTTGTCACTATGAGCAACACTTTACACATAGTAATTTCATCCATTGTTGACGGAAAGCTTTCAGTTATTTAACTGTATTTACAACCTAGTAAAAATTGTTGAAAGCTAAACTTAAATACATTTCAGAAGGGATTCAAAAGCATTCACATTTAATTCAATTCAGTTCTGGATATTGATTTGATCAAATTCTGTTGGATCCGGTCGCGTTGTGCGTTAACAAACAGCATGCGTACTGTATATAGGTCATACAGCATAAGGAGTGCTGGTCAGTTGTAATTTCTTGCTGGCACTTAAAGGATGAGATATTGATCGCTTCGCACACAACTTATTTTCCTGCTTTACGTAAATCAGTTTGTGATTGACTGGTCCCGGACCTGGAGCTGTCCATCCCATCGACTGTTGATTTCATCAGCATACCTACCTCCATTCTCCAGGCAACCAGTGGGTTAACCCTGCTTTCAAATCAGCATCAGCTGCATCTCCAATAGCATTTAACAGTGGATATTTTCCAAAAACCTAATAATATTGCTGGTTTTTCCTCTATAGCATGCCTGAGATTGCACAAGCCTAAGTGATTAGTTTTGCAGCTGCACAAATGGCTCGGAGGTAGATTGTCAGCGGAGAGTGCAGGAGGTCTTCGGGAGGAAAGCATTCAGTCCCCCAGCTATTTAATTATGAGGGCAGCAGACCCCTGGGTGCATGGCTTCATTCTCCCACAGCAGTGGCTTGCTAACAAACTCCGTTGAGTGCCTTTGATTGATCTGAAGCCATTTGAGGTGGCCGTGAAAAGACAAAGGCAGTGACAGAAGGAGGGAAGGGGAGAGGAAGGGGAGAAGAGGTGGGGAGGTTGTGTGGGGGGGGGGGCAGGAGGGACGGAGGGAGGAAAGATGGAGCAGAAAAGAAGGGGATGGGGAGTGGGATCTGGAGCATGGAGGCAGGGAGAGGGAATGAAGGATGAAGGGGAGCAAGGCGTGGATGGATGGATGGCTGGAGGGATGGGTAGAGAGACGGGTGGGGATGCTGGCGTCTTTCCTGGCACAGCACTTTTATGCACACGCACACACACACACACACACACACAACATCCAAACAACTACACACAGACCCAGGAGGTGCATTGAGCCGAGCACACATTTACAGTAGAAACATTTACACACTAAAACACACTTTGTTACAGTATTGTTAGAGCTTCCACAGTATCAGGGGGGCAGAGATGTGGATGCATTTGCATAAGTGGGTATTATGCTCTGAGCCAGTGGACAGCAGCGATGGCTAAAGTAGATAAGATGAAGCTTTCATTCTCTCTTTCCCTTACCCTCTTACCACACACAAACTCTCCTTTTATTGCTTACTTTCTTTTTTTCTCTCTCTTTCAGTCGGGACAGACTCCTACTCTTCTTCCTGCAAACACTCTCATCGACCAAACACATTCATCGTGTATATTTGTTGTGCAGCAAACATTTTTCGCTCCCCCTAACTTCTCCCCTTATCTGCTTTACTTAACTCCCAGTGTGAGAACTTTTTCAATTATCCCAGCCTCTACCTCTGAGGGTTAGGGGCGAAGGCACTGTTTTGGCAGGATAAAGCGTCCGCAGAGGAGAGAGGGAGAGGGGAAAACGACAAGGATGGAGGCAGGAGGGGGGAGGGAGGGATGAGAAGTTGAGGGAGAGATTCCGCAGTGACTCCGTTCCAACAAGTCATCTTTCATTTTTATGACTACAATCAAGTGTCCTTGAAGCCTAAATATACTCAGATCATGCACTCTTATCCTGGCTGGAAGGCCGGGATACCTTTAAGTATAATACCTGCTGCCCATTGTGTGCACAGATTTTAATGACTGTTACTCTAATGCTGTCATTTATTAGCAAACTGTCTCTGCTCTGCTTTGGCACAAATACAAAAACGAACATTTCTGCTTTTTTTTTTTTTTTTTTTCCTCTTGGTCATTGTCTCTCTCTCTCTCTCTCTCTCTCTCGTATGCCCTCCCACACCTTTTATTCTCCACCTTCGCCTCTGTCTTTCTTACACTCTCTCACACACACACACACACACACACACACACACACACACACACACACACAGTCTCTATCTTTTCCTTGGCAGGAGACTACTGCAGTTTGTCACACACGGTGCAATATGGTACAGATTGGAATCACTAAAACAGTATTTCTATTTTTCTCTGTTTCTCTCTCTCTCTTTCCGTGTGTGTGTGTGTGTGTGTGTGTGTGTGTCAGAGTGTGTGTGAGGGTGAGAGAGAGAGTGTAAACTTGCTGAGGAAGTAACCTTGCCCAGAGAACTCTCGCTTCAGAAAGTCAACTGTCGCCTTTGTGAGTGTTCCAGGACAGTTACAGAGTTATAGGAGTGTGTAATTCCATCTGTCGGAGTCTACCTCACTGGGATGCACTGTGTGTGTGTGTTTTGTATGTGTGTGTGTCTGTGTGCTTACACAGCAGGACTGCCTCCTGTTCCCTCAGCCAGCCCTGATTCCTTGTCCCATTTCCATCCTTCTTTTTCTTATTAAGACTTGTCTTCTCCGCTCTCTGTTTCTCCATCTCTCTCCTATCCCTCTCCATTTCCTCACACCTCCCTCTGCCTCTTTTTCACTTTCACTTCTTTTCCCCTCTTCATCTCTGCTTCTTGGTTTATCCATCTCGCCCACTCTCCATACTTGTTTTTACCTCTCTCGCCCTTTCTCTCCCTCTTATCGCTTTCCTTCCCCCTCTTTTCCTCCTGCTCATTTCCAACCTGTATGGGATTGCTGTTCGGAGCCATCGAGCCCAGAGCTAGTAATACCCTGACCAGAGTTATTTAGCTGCACTATGACAGGTAGGGAAATGAAATCACCACTTGGCCGCGTGCGTGTTTTTCTTTTTATTTCCCTTTACTGTTTCTCCTTCCCGTTTATGAGACCCTGCTGCAGGGCTATTTTTAGTCAGCTGCCACCTTCTCACTGGCTTGTAAAACCCGACCGCCAGACGCTCACTTATGCAGAAATTCTCTATCATGACTGTGGGATTGATGAATGATTTTGTTATCTGCAGTTGTGTTTTGGAATGAATAGAAAAACACATCTCTCTCTCTGTCTCCTGCATGGTTGCTCATTTTACTTTACATTGCTACTTTGAAGGACTCTTGTAAAATCTAAGCAAACTTTCTGCTTCCTGCTGATAACTGACTGATGATAAATTGATCTATTGATCGATCTTCTGAGTCATTCTGTCACATGCATGTTACATTGTTATGTATGTTTTTAGTCATGCTTGCAGCTTGGCTCTCGGGATGGCGATATCCATCTTTCTGCCCATGACTACTTTGCTCCAGACTGAAATATCTCAACAAATATTAGATGGACTACCATGAATTTTGGCACAAACATTCATGCCCCCCTCAGGATTTAATTCCCAGAATTTTCCTCTAGCTCCATAATCAAGTCAAATGTTTAATTTGCTCAGTAGTTTGACGTATAGCCAAATACCTGCAAAACTTATGACATTCCCATCAACCTCAGTTGTACTTTGCATTTAGTGCTAATTAGCAAATGTTGCTAGCATGCTATCAAGTAAAACTGAGATGGGAAACATGGTAAACATTACCATGTTAGCATTGCCATTGTTACCATTTAGCTCAAAGCACCTCTGTGCCGACAGAGTTGCTAGCGTGCATCCATCTTTTGTTCTTTAGAGTTTGTGAAGCTAACCTATAATCTCACAAATCCACACCTTTGTTCACTGAGGCATATTGTGAGATCTGTGGCCACAAAGGTCTGGAGAAATTCAAGCCAAATAACTGCCCTGAAAAAAAGCAAAGTAAAGAAGCTAAGTTGGTTGTTGTTTTACAGTTCTTCAAACCAGAAAAGTATGCTTCTGAGAACTTGTTTGGATCATGCTCAAAGAGTTATTCTAGAATTAAAGGGAGTGTATCTGTTAATATGACCCAGTCTTTGTCCATTTAAAATGTGTCCAAAATGGCTGCAGATCTCCTGTATCAGCCTGCTTTTGTGGTTTTTACGTTTGTCTGTTATGATTTACTTCCTCTGCCGATTCTTCATTCTCATGTGTAACAAGCGAGTTGGTCACCCTGCGTCTCACGCAGAAAATGTTGTATTATCCTCCTTGTACCTCTACCGTAACTCCGTGTTTTGTGCCCAAACAGAAAATGAACCAGTGGTGCCGATTCCAGAGTTCTCATATTTCATTCATAACATTTCACACCCTCTGAAAGGATCCCATACCAGTCCTAGTCCCATAAAACTCCAATGTGGATCGATTTGCTCATGCTTCAGTAAAGAAGTGGGTGTAGTAGCCTTGAGGTCGGAGAAGCAGGTGTGGATTGGATGGTTGCTGCTGGGAAAAAGTGGGCAGAGTACAGTATATGGTGCTTTTTGAGCAAACTGGGGGAGTATAGAGGAGGACTGGTGTGAAAGGGCCAAACTCTGAATGTAAAGTAGGGTGAATATGACATAGCTGGTGCATGGTTGGTTGATATTCCCTGGGAACAAAAATTACAGCTGAAAAGAATTAAACTTCTGAAATGGCCCTTTTGTGGGAATAAAAATACTTTTCTCAGAAGTCAGAAAAGCTGGTACTCTGTAGAACCCTTTTTTCTCCAGAAGCACACCATTTCCATCGGCATGTCTTTTTTTTTTTTTTTTTCCAAGCTCAGGGGCCCAGCTGAGGTGACAGATCGGTCCCAAGGAAAGGACAGGCTGCCTGATGTTCAAGAGTGGAAGACGTGTGAAGTTCTGATCCGTAAATGTCATTTCATCTCTTGGCTATCTTTCAAAAACTCATTCTCTCTCTATCTCTCTTAAGGGTGTAGTTTTCCTCTCACTCACACACACACACACACACACACACATTTACTCTCTCTCTCATCTGTCAGATGCTTAATCTGAAATTAAACATACTCCCAAATGCTACACTACCCTTCAGAGCTCCCATTTACCTCTGAGACACATGCGTACCTGCCAATGACACTCCCTCCCCTCTCCTCCTTGCTAACTCTTTCTTGCTCTCAGTCTTTCTTAAATACGGGGACACACCTGCCAAAGACATTGATTTCTTCTCCACCTTCTCTCACACACTCTCATACACCGGGCTGCTAATGCCACAAAGCACCTTTTCCCTTTGAGCAGCCTCCCTACAAATGTCAGGTGGGATAGTGGGGGTGTGGAGGAAGACGAAGGGTGGATGTTGGGGGGTGGATGGGAATTGAGAGAGAGATGCATACATCAGACACGAGGAGGATTTCACTTTTGCGTGAAATCACGTTATCAGACTGGCGCAGGGTATGCCAGCCGGGAGAAGGAAGCAAGAGGAGGAGGGGTTGAGAGACAGGAGGAGAGAAACTGTAGGCTTTCATATCCTGGCCACAAAATATAATGCATATTGAAAAGCGGAGATTTTACATTGATGAATTATTACTAGAAAGGCTCACATTCGGAGCCCAGGACTGTTTTAGTGGTTCATTTGGATGTGGATGTGGTCCGGCCAACAGGATTGGGTGTCAATTTCACGGTTACTTTGTCTTGTACACCAACGTAAGCTTCAAAGAAATGTCTTAGATAAAAAGAGGAGCGTATAATCGCCAACATAATGTGCGCTCACACATGCTCATGCATACTATACACAGTGTTGGCATAATCTCCCCCTGCTTTTGCATGTGGATGTACACTCAGAAGTACTCCCACTTTTATAGTATATGCATCATATTAGACACAGCATTGAAGTACTTGCACGCATGTACAATATGGATAGCAGAGACATCGCATATGTTTTTAAGAAGACACACGTGGCACACACGCACAATCTCAAATTTACTGTGCATACAAACACACATTCTGCTATGTGTTATTCATTATTTTGTTATTCTTCATTTTGTATGGTTAATATTAATTATTCATTGCGTCTGACAGCCCACAAATATCATCCCAGGAGATTAATATGAAATTTATCTGTCCCACTTTCTCTCCAGCATGCACACTCGTGCCCATGGTGTACCTGACACTGAGCAAGAAGCCTATTTGCTATGCAGGGGAACCTCTGACAAGCCGAAGACCTAAAGTTGAGTTAATTAAACATTAAGCATTAATCAAAATGAGATCGTTAATCTCGACACGATTATCTGTGATATTTTGTAAATTATGTGTTCCTCCTCAGGCATACTGAGTGGAAGGGGACGCACACTCGAGCATGCACACAAGCTGACAGACATATACACACAGTGAAGACAATTTGCATAGCCCAATGTGGATGTATGTGTGTGTGTGCCGATAAGCCAGCTCTCATTGCTCTTTGATGCCCTTTACATGTTTCAATCAACATCAATCAACACTTGGAATGCAGCTCTTCACATTAATTGAGACTGAAAAATGTAGCTGCAGAGGGAGAGGGAGCGAAGACACTCACAGATCAGTGGATATTGCTTTCCATTCAGTGAGAACATGAAAGGGTCAAATGTCATTGCGGACCACAGTAGCTTCGCTGACCTATGCACACCGCACACACACACACACACACATACACACAAATCATATAGACTCACAGCTGCTCCCTCTAATTGAAAGATCACACATTGCGGAGGTGTTTGCCAACTAAGGAAATTAAGTTTGGCTCCTAAAAGTCCCGGTACTTAGGAAGATCTGACGCCTGCAATCTTTTTTATGAATCTAAATTGGAGGTGACTTTGTAGAGTGTTAAACTCTGAGCTGGCATTTACAGAAAGATTATTTCCTTCTCTTATTCCCTTTTCTTTTTCTGCTCTTCAGCTCTGAGCCGCAGAGCTGTGGTTATCACTGGGTTTTGTCAAGAGAGGGACGAGGTCTCTGTCTCTGAGGCGAGTCTGGGTCTTATCACGGGCTCACTTTGTTTCTGGATATGTCTGTTGCCTTCTAGCGTACACACCAGCAACACACACACACTTTCACATATCAACTCTTCCACATTAAGTGTTGATACCCTTTCATACACAGCTCACACACACATGTGTGCATTAAACATTAAGAATTTGCCATCTAATCCCTTTATTTTGCTCTGAACTAACAATAGTTTCTTCGCTCTAAGTGGGCCACCCTTGCGCCTTTTGTTGATGATAACGCAAGCTACTTTCCACAACTATGAACTGCTCCAATTATACCCCCTGGCTAGAAGCACTAATGGCAGATAAGTGATCAGGACCTAGCGCAGAGATTTGCCCCATTTATTTGATGCAGCAATTAATACTGAAACTGAGGTAACAGAGAGCCAGATTAATGACTTAATTTTTCTGTAGCTCAAAGGGAAGAGGCTGAATGCCCAACGATGCTATAGTGATTGCGTTTGTACATAAATGGGGGGTCTTTAAGTCCTGTTGGCTTAGATTCATGTGGAGTCTGCCAGAACATTATCTTCTGTGTTTTCTAGATGCAACTCGATCCAAGACGAGAAACTGCAAAGTCAACTGCACTCTCCCCGTACAAAATCCAATCACAAAATACACTTATTGGCTAAGATACCAATTATGAATCATTATATAAATTAAGACAAGAGTGTAGTCCACGATCAAGGCTAGAACCATGGACCAGAACTCCTGGGTCTCCAAATGCCCTAGGTAACTATTTGGAGATTACATAGTTTGCGGCAATTTGACTGATGGTAAATTTGTTTGCGTTACTAAAGAACACTATGAACTGAAATGACGAAGGTCTTAAATTGGTCCCTGCCAATCTTGTGGCCCTTTTTTGTTGAGAGGCTCTAAGTGAAAATCTGAATTTAATACCTTTATTAACAAGTTGATATTATGTTTACATATTTCTAAATACATTTGTGCTTTGATATATTATCAAAACAAACTGACTCACAGCAAACCAGGCACAGGGGGGAATTAGGAGTATTAGCTGGTTTCTGGGGCTGAAGGCAAAACGTAATGAAGCTGGTTTGTGGAGTCTGCCACAGCCAGTCATTTGTCAGTGCCTACAAAACCAACCCAAATCACTGTTACTCACAATGCTATGATTTGGTTTAAAATGACTACTGTTAAAGGTACGATGTGGAGGTTTTGACCTCTATTAGCCATATGTAGGAGTCTTTTTATGAGAGGGTCCCTGTTTTGTTTCATGCCAATGATTCCACTGATCGACAGGGCACTTTTAAGGTTAGTCGTCATGGTTAAGTTTGGGGAACAATCACGGTCATGGCTAAAAGAAACCAGAATTGACTGTCTGCAGGAAATAAGAAGCAAACCGTGGTCTCCTGTGTCAAAGTCTGTGTCAAAAAATGATGTTTTGGTGACCCATCCAACCAGCCTGACCTCCTCCTTCTGCGGCCACTATAGGTCTTGTCACTTGAGCCTAAACATGTTTTGTTTTTGGGCGTTTGCTGAAACAACTGAGTTTTTCAGGACAGTCTCTCTGCTCGCTGTGCTGTGTGCTGTGGATCACAGCGAGCCTAGAGCTTATTTTTGCCCACAGGCCCCTTAGTGGGTTAATTGGCTGTGTCCATGATATATGCATTAGTTACCACAGTGCCAATGAACAGGGTTGGATGTAATCACAGGTCAAAATTCAAGAGGCAGTATTCTTATGTGCAGCTTTGTGTGTACGTGTGTTTTGATGCTGGTGTTGTGAATAGAAATGAAACAATAGTACGTCTTTGTCTTGTAAATAAACCCATGCACGTGCCTCTGTAAGGTTGTTTTAAAGGTTACATCTGAAGGGAGAGGTCGCTGCAAACAATTAGACCTCTGTGTGGAGGATGACTCATCAAAATGACTAATGGCATATTTACAAGGGAAAAGGGCTCAGGGGCTATGTTAAGTGCAAAGTTCTTGTAATACTGCTTGCTTTTTTAAAAATCTGTATCATCCCCCCAGAGTATGTTAAGTACACCACTTTAGCCCTGGAAAAAAAAACATGTTTGTTTAATGGGTTTCTTAAGTGAGCAGAGTGACAGCATATTATCCTGTTGAACACATAAGCTACATTCCCCATTTATGTATTTAGATGGTGCACTAATCTGGGGTCAAAACTGTGAATGAGCAGGTAGGGATTCACTGCTTGGCTCTTAGGGGGAAGGCAAAAAACTAAAACTATGGCTGCAAAAACCTGAAATTTTGTACTTCTGGTTATCTGATAGTATCTGTAACCACTGGGGCATTCAGCCAACTTTTTTATTACAGCAACAGAAGTATAATGCTTGTTTCCTAACAACATCACAAGGTTTTCAATAGCATTCTGCATGCAGACAAACTTTATTCTACAGAGGTTTGACCCTGAGATCAACATAAGCCGTGATTGAACTGTACTCCTCCCTCTGTTTGGATGAATAGTCAAGCAACTTGCAGAAATATGACTGTTTACGATTATCCGAGGAAGGGAAACAGGACGAAATATGTTCCTCCTGAGAGATATTTACTGCATTTTGAAATCTGCATTTGACAGCTGCAGCGCTGTTGTTTATGTTTTGTAGTTTAGGCTCTGATGAAAAACATAGTGTGAGGGATGTATTATCATAATAACGTAGCAGCAGGGCAAACAGCTGGCAGTCAAGGTCATCTGTGTGACTCTGTGTTGGTGTGAGTGAATGTGAGTGAATGCACACTTTCCTGACCCTTAGAAATGTCCACTGTATGGTACTTGAGGAGGGCACTTAACTCCTGTCAAGGTTAGAGGGATGTGCATGTGCTGTGCTGCTCTCTGAACATGACTGTGTGTTGAAGTGTAAACCAGTGAGTTGCTATTAAAAAAAAAAACATGCATGGTCAGCATACTCAGCAAATCATTCGAGGATAAATTTAAATTTAAAGTTTAAATATAGATATGACAATGGTAGCTATCTTAAATGAGTGCTGCAGCAGCCATTAAGTAATCCTCTCTTGAAAGTTATTCATTAGAACAACATTAGCCAAGTTTATTCACAGTTTATTGGCAGACTGAGCTAATGACAGGCCCAGGTGCACAGAATTTATGTGGGCATGTGCCTTATGTTTTCCCATGTGTCTGGGTGAGAAAGCCAGTAAAGGAGAGGCTAGTTTTAGGGAATTCTGGGCCTTTTTCATAGTTTTTGGCTGTTATTGCTATCGATAATTATAACATTGTATTTGCCAAGTTCATTTCTAAGATTTGGGAACATGGAAAGAAATCCGATGGAGCATGAAACATAAGTCAGATGATCATATATGTTTTAAACAAACCAGAAGGGTATCCAAACTTATTTGGAGGAGATAACAGAAGCAAATTATTACCCAAAGAGCCGAAACTATCCATCAATAGTTTACAGACAAACTTCATGAGTTTACTTTGACCTACTTTTATGCAGTCACATAGTATTTCGTTGCAATGATATTGCATTGCATTACATTTCAAGTGCACTCTCTTTCCAATTAACAACCTGTCCTCATCCGACTTTGTAGTAAAAACGTCTGCATGTTCCTTAGTAATTACTTTGGTGAGTGCAATGGTGTCGTAACTGGCCAAAGCTACAAAAACAAGTCCGAGTTTTCCTTTAAGGTTTCTTTCTGCCGTGCCCCAGTTGCCGGGGTTTCAGTGCAGCCACACTGCTTACATTTGTTTCTATCTGCATCTGTATCCATGTCCTTGTCCCCTGGTTTTCCAATACAGAGCTCATGTCCTTTGAAATTACTTTCTGTGTCATTTTCTCGAGCCTTTTTACAGAAAAAAGTAAAAGAAAAAGTTGACGCTGAGAACAAATCAGAAATCTCAAAACGATTCCCCTGAGGGTGGGTGGGGATAATGGGGACGGTGAATGGGGTTGGTATAGCAAAAGGACGCCACAAAGACATTTTACTGCTGGATTTAATTTCTGCAAAATGCCATATATTCATCTAGCAAGCAAAACAATTTACCAAAAAAATGATTCAAATGACTCATGTTTATAATGATACTAATCTAAAATGTGCCTGCGATCATTTTCTTTTTCGAATGGTTGATACTCCACTTTGGAATTAAACTCTTCATTTCTACACATTCTGCTCATTTCTGCAGAAGCTACTTCTGCAGGTTCAGCACTGCATATTTGATCATGTAGCACACAGAAGTGGGCTGAGGCCAAACAACATGCTCATCTGCGGCCCAAATCAACTCACCCCAAATGGCCCCTCAATCGACTGGAACTCACAGTCACATTTAGAGAGGCACTTCTGGCATGAACAGGGTGCCGTTTGTCATACATATTACCCCAGATTCAGATTGGAGTCTAATAGTCTTTTTGTTCACTTCTTCTGTCTCCGTCGCTCTGGCTCCCAAACGTTTCCCTCTCCTCTAATTAGCCCCTTTATGCTCGCTCTTGCACTTGAAATCGTTCACTCTATTCTGTGCATATTCGTCTCCTCAGTCTCTCTCCCTTCTGCCTCTCCATCTCTCCGTCATCTCTCTCTTATAGAGATGGATGAAAGGGGATATCAGGGAGTCTGGGTGGAGAGCTCAGCTGATAGGCTGAATCAAGGCAGGTCATTTGCTCACCGCAAGCCCATCCATCCTGGAACCCACATATACCCCCCTCTCACACACACCCACACACACCCTTGACACAACACACTCTCGCACAAACACACTGCCCCTAAATGACTTCCATCTCTCTTGGTGTATTATTTCACTCCTGGGAAGTCTGAGTTTCAGTATTCAACACGATCGGAGCAAAGGGATCTTTTCCATTAGGAGGTTGTTCGGTCACACATCCAAGCACACACACTCACCAAAACAAACACACACACCCTAAGACTAAGAAATATCACACATATTCAGACACGCACCCAGTGCCCAAAGCTCTAGACACCTCATTACTGGCATGGCGTGCTTTCACCGCTGGGGTGTTGTGAATAAATGTGTCCCCCCTGAAGTTTTTGCTGTTTGCGGCTATACTCCCCGTGGGCTGACTGTTAATGACATCACGCCACTCTGCATCTGTACTTGGAGAACTGTTGGTATCATTCTCCCGGTAACTAAATAATGTTGCCGTCTCATTGGTCCAGCTGCCTGCTGGTCGAATTACAACCCGGCAAGAGGCTATTTTCCACCCTGACAGCCTCTGCGCCAGCCCCGGAACACCCAAAACAGCTTATTTTACCCCCAACATGATGGCATGATTACTGCAAATGCTTGACGCCACCTCCAGCAGGTTAGCATGTCAGCGAGAGAGGAAGATAAAATTGGGCTGCGGGAAGTGAGAGAGAGTTATGATCTAGAAAATCGTGGTGATGGAAAACCAGCGGAAGGTGATCAAGAAGGAACAGGCACACGTTGCGGCTCCGTCGCGCAGTATTTGTTATTGACAGATGTGCGGCATAATCAGAACATGGCGTCTATGTGCTACTGTAGAGCGGATGGATGAGTCAAGGGAGAAAATGCGATTACTGTGGCAATCATAACTCAGATTAGCCTTCCTCTGTACCTCTCCACTGTTCAACACAGGAATCAATCACCATCACATTCAGTACGCCGCCTCATATCACACACAGGGCCGCACCAAAAGGACAAATATTATTCTCTCTGGCAGAGAAAACAACATTGTCTATAGAGCAAGGACAACAATCGCTCTCTTTAATAAATAACAGCAGCTATTATGATCATAAATAGTGAGGGGGCCAGAGGCTGTTTGTAGGGGGGAAGGATGATACATGAATCCATTCAGCATATTTCTGCTGTGGGCTTGTATCTCTGCAACTGAGGGGGATCAAAGGAGCTCCTGACAAAAGAGGCGCCGATGCAGCGTGCTGAGATGACAGCCTTCACCAGTGCTAGCAGTGCACTCAGCACTAACATTGGCTGACTAGAGACCTGACTAACCAGTCCAGAACAGCACATTCAGTCCCCCCCGCTGCTTCCTCTATCTGATTATTATTGATGACATCAGGACATTCGCGGGCCCGCAGAGGCTCATTAAATCAGAAGTCAACTGATAATGAAAGTGAACACTCTGCACAGGATTACTTCATTTACTAAACACTACAGACTAGCAGGGAAGCGTTTGCATACTTTGATATGCTCTTGCATTTTATTAATTCCCTCTGGATCGCTGTTTCATTGAACTGTGTGACTTGAAACCGTGTAGCAAAAACATCTTCATGGGTAATGTACAAAGCCCAAAGCACATGGCTGGTTTTAGTATGTGATCAGTCTGTCAGGGTCTGTGTGTTGTAATATGTGTGTGTGCAGGAGCAGCAGTCGTCGGGTTCTCTCAGTTCTGCCGTGGCTTGCAATGCTCCAGGGTAAAGAAAAGCTGGTGTGCTCTGTGTCTTGATCATTCAAATTAATTTGGAGCCATGCGGAGAACAATATTCCATTTAAATGGTTTGTAAATCACAGGCAGTCACACTCACACACACTCATATACACTGACACAATCACACAAAACAAAACACACACAAATGCTCTTGCAGACACTCCTACACTCATGGACAAGCAAATACTTTATATACACTTTCTTACTCACACAACTGCAAAAACACATCCACCTCGCGACAGTTGGTTTGACGCGCTACAAAAACGAGCGCATCCCATTTTCTCTGAGCTTTTTCTCCCATTCGGAATGATCCCCATAAACTCAGAGCCTGGAGAAAAAGAGGATGTGACTTTTATGGCTTTTCCCACAATCGCTCAGGACTACAATGGTGTTTTTACGATGTTACTGTATAACCCCCTCCTCTCCCGACGCGCCACACCACCAAGGAAACTAACAAGGTCCTTATGTTTAATGGACTCAACACACTCGTACCTCCAGCACTCACCAAATTGTCACAGCTGTGAGCAGCCTAAGCGACGAGCGTTTCCCTCTAATCAAACTTAATTCAAAGTGTGCTTTGCACTTTTCGCCCGCTGTTTCATCGCGCTCCCCCATGGGCCACAATCTCCTGCATACTTTTCAGCTCGATCACTGTAACTGAGATGGTGGGCGGAATTGGATCGAGTGAAGGTATTTGCATATGTAATTTAGCGGTGACAATCAGAAGGACATGGCTCCATCTCTATCAACTGGTAACTGTGAAACAAGCTTTAGCCCCTCTTTCAATCTGTGGCTAGTCCTATGGTGGCGCCTAATAGTGTGTATCTCACTGCTTATCACTCTTTTCTCTGAGCCAACAGGCTGTTATGCTTAGATAACCATAGTCATTTGCTGTGTTAAGTGGCTGATTGCTTCACAGTTGTGTTTTGCGTGCATGTGTGAGTGTGTGGCATACTTTCATGCATGTGTAAGCACGTAAATGTAATTTGCTGCCCTTGCCTGCGTGTTTATTGCGTTTTGGTGTGTGTGTGCATGTGTGTGTGCATTTGCGCGTGCGCCTGTGATGCATATGTGTCTAACAGCGCCAGCCTCTTTTCCCCCACCAAGCTTAGCTCCAGTCCCCAGCAGCATGGCTGAGTAAGATTAAAGTCACCCATATTACACTTAACGCCGGGAGACATAAGGAAATTAGGAGAAAATTAAACAATGCTATTTGCATACAATTACACAACAGCACGACAAACAGCTCGGTTAGCCACCGTCTGGTCACCTAAAGAGCGCTGCTCAGTGTCGCTTCATTAACTATGCAAACAGCTCTGGCTGGCCTTATTCAATCACGGCTGTTTATTTGGGCTGTGAGGAAAAAGTCAGAAAAAATTACACACATTCAACAGTTTCTTTATTTATTATTGATGTGCTAATGCAAGCTAGTAGCTCCTGTTTTACTCCTTTGACAGGAAACCAGTTCTGCACTGCAGGTCAAATCAAATTGCTTGGGTTGGATTTAGATTATTTTATGCGTGTATGTGAGCCCACATCTGCTGTGACATTTTAGTCTGACATTCAGGTTACGATACGCTCAGTTTTCCTCTCAGGTGTTTGAAATATGAGACTTGCACCCTGCTGAGAAAATCTTTCTCTGTCTTCCTCAGACGAGCACACTAGCATCTCTGTCTCTCTTGCACACACAGACACACATTCAGATGCAAACCAGCACCTTTTACCTCCTTTCACAAATGCGGATATTAAACCACCTATCAATTTCTCCTCCATCTCAAACACATATCCACATTCACACACCGATCTCCCTCCCTCTGTCTCACTTCTTATCTCCCGTCCTCCCTGCATACAGCCAACTCACCTGGTGTCAGTGCTGGTGGAATATGAATGTGTTCAGTGAAGTGTCGTTGTTTGGAGTGCTGCCCTGACCATGAGCTTTGTCCCTGGACTGAATAGGAAGCTAAGCAGCCATTGAGAGACTCAGGCAGAGGTCCACAACGCTGGATGTAACAGCAAGAGCAACTCGAAGAAAGCCCTCACTTTTTTCCACCGGTGCTTGGCTCGATGCAAATGATTCATGAGAGCGATGTTAAGTCCGACCGGGGCTACAGTGAGCTTTCCCAATAAGTCAAGCTGCAGCGAGTTAAAGAGATCCCTAGCCTGAAGCTGTGGAGGAAGGACAAGAGGAGATACCCGTTTTTTCAGAGCTTCTGCTTACATCTTAGGCCTCTTTAGCCTCCCTCAACCACCAAAACCCTCCAACACACACACATGCTCCAAAGCCCCACTTTGTTGTTTTCTACTCCAACTTGCTTTTAATAAGCCCTGAAACTGCAGGTGCTGCTGTTTCTTCTGTGCCCCCCCCCCCTTTTTTTTTTTTTTTTTGTTTCTTTTTGGCATTGTGCATTCGGTTGCACACCTTCCAAGTGTTGATGCTTTTCTCATGGAGGTCTAAATAAGGAATGAGCTTAGTAACTGGGAGCTGCTCCCTCCTGTTCTGATTCAACGCACTCCTGTCGGTTTGCTTACTCCACATTGCCCAAAGATCCCTCTGGATTTATGCTCGAGTATTCACACCACGGTGTGTTTGTACTGTATCTGTGTGTTCTTGCACCGGTGCCTGTGTGTGTGTGCGTGTGTGTGTGTGTGTGTGTGTGCTTGTTTGTTTGTGCCTACTGCATGTATTTGTGCACATGCAGTTTGTTTGAAGACCTGAAAATCTTCGGGCCAGCGCATCAAACAGCACTCTGGATTTGTTTAGTACAGGCAGAGGTTCAGTTCAAGGCTCCTAATTTGCAGATGTGTGAGAAGGGGTATGGATTTTATATTCCATACTGGAATAATGCTGACATTCCTTTTAGCTGTGCTTATCTTGCATCCCTAGTTCAGCGTCTTTATAACCTCATGCTTGCGGAAGGAGCTTTTACCTGAGAATAGAAAAAAAGATATGAGCATGCACACAAAAGTACACACACTGGAGGTCCATACAGGTTGAAAATGTGTAGCTGCTTAGGGAAAACATCCATTACATTCCTAACCAAGCCTGAAAAAGACCTGTGTACTTTAGAAAAATATCAACCTGGGTCTGGATTGACCTGAGCAGCAAAGCTGGACTCAGACAGCACCATGGCTGACAGGATCGAGCCTGTTCGTGTCTAGCTGGTCCCACAGCACACATAGACATGCTTCTGTATTTCAGAGGAAACTGCCAATAGTCTGCAACACACAATACAGCCGCCTTTTTATCTTGTCTAGACTGTGACATCATAAAAAAATACTGCCTGCATTCCTCTGGAGATCAAAACTCGTCTCAGGTTCCCTAAGGTCTGCTGAAAAAATGACATTTTAAATTCAAATGTCCGATAACTGCGACAACAAAGTTGGCCCCGACCCAAGGCAAAAGCACAGGATATCAAAAACAAACACAAATTCATGCGGACAGGCCCAGTGGACCTGAAGGTCTGTCATAAGCAATCACAAGTATGCAGACATATATAAATACACTACACACGCATACATTATATCTGGTGTGTCACAGGGATAAACGCTGATCCTGCCGGCTTGTTTTTAAGACGTGCCGGATTAAGCTGGAGTGATGAGTGGCAGGGATTTCATTGTTCTTGATACACTGGAATACGTTAAGATGCTACATGTAGGATTTTCGTCATTGTTTGATTAAAGATCATTTCAGCCTGTTTTGAGAATGAGTGGCAAACAGCTCTTTATTGGTGTCCATAAAGAAAAGTGTGTAAAAGGAAAGAGTGACGACTAAGGGAAAGAGAGAGATTCTGACTGGCAGTAGGCTGTTTGGGGCTTACCTTGTTGGCCCACTGAGCGGCCACTGTTCAGTCGAAGACGTCCTTTTCAAGTTTTGTTGTTTGTATAGATAGTCGGGTTAAGCAGACGAGCAGTCCAGAAACATGGGCTGCGTTGATGTGTCGCTGAGGGTACTGGTGAGACAATGAAATAAGACCAGGAAGTCCAGTTTGAGTAACAGATTAATGTGTTTGAAGGCTTATCAGATGCCCAAACATGGCACAGCACTTTGAGACAGAAGTTGACTCTGGAAAGTTATCACAGCAGCAATCATTTTATCTTTCATTGTAACTTTTGCAAAGTAAACAACAGAATGACCCTGCTCACTGCGACAAAGTAATCTATCAGGGATGTACGCTTTCCAGCAAATCTTCAGGCAAGTTCAACTTTTTTGACGGACAACCCTGCATTTGTTTTGCTAGAGCCCCCCCTGTATCACCTATGTGGCAAATTAATGACGTGGATGCATTTTTTCAGTGTCTGTCTGTCTGTGTTTAGTACTTTTTAATGATCTTTCCTACTTGATTATTGGTTTGAGTTATTATTAATGTACATTACTTTGAGCAAACCTTTTTTTTTTTTTAGGAAGTACTTTACATCACATTTATACCTATAAGCACAGCAGAAAATGTTCTCTTGAGAGTCGCTCTAATACATCACTGGAATTAGTCGTGCCAAAACACTCAAATGCAAGCAAGAAGCGACTGCAGTTGTAACAGGCAATAACTCCAATGATGTGCTTTTTTTTTTTAAAGTTTCATTGGGTCCACTTTGGTGCTTGTCGCATTTGATTGCCCGCAGATTTTTTGAATAAGTGTCGGAACAGCAGAGTGCTTCCCCATCTTACGGGCTGAAACTCACGTCTCCACCGAAGAGCTCATATGGCCTTATCTCTTCAGAATCACATCACGGCTCCCACATCCGCCTCCTCCATTCACTCTAATTTGCTTTCTCTCCGAACGGCAGCAACTACAAATACAACTCCTACAATGCTCCAGTTGGCTCTTATTATTATTCTCACGTCTCAATTCTACTGTTGTGCTCATTGTGAGTCACTCTGGATAAGAGCGCCGGCTAAACGCCTGAAATGTAAATGAAATTGTAAAAGAATCTCTCTCAAATTAGAAGTTAGCCATAATTGTCAGTGCAAGAGAAATAATAAAATAATGCTGGTACAAAACAGCTGACACAGCTGTGGGATGTACTGCAGATGATCATTATTATAATTAATTTGACAATGATATATTTAGTAAGATTCCTTCTCTGGTTTTCTAACAAGCTGTATTCACTAGGAGCATAATTTGGAGCTTTTTGATGTACACTCATCTTCTGGTTGGACTTTTTGTAGCTTTTCCCATTTTTTTATGTGTACTTTATTCAGCAACATAACATAGCGACACATTAACATTAGATAGATGGCATAGATGGATCTTTCCCAGAGCAACTTAGAAAGAGAGCAGATTTACATTCCTCCAGCTGCTTTGCGGCTCTGTTTTGATCTTTTATCGTCACATTTTGGGCTCTCTGAGTCCTTTGACAAAATATGCATGCTGTTAGTTTCATTCCTGACGATAATACGCTGAATAATGCTACCACCTGTAGTAGGCACCTCCTTCCTATCTGTATTCCTCTGTGCCACCTGCTGCCGTCTCTCCAACAACCCCCAATCCACCCACCCACCACCGCCACCTCCACCAACTTTCTGGCCCCCCATTGAGTTCAAACGAAGAGGCCTAACTTCACTTGTCCCCTCACACACACACTCCTAGCCTCTCCCAGGAGAATAAATGCATACGCTACATTAATTCATCCATGTCTTTACAGACTTCAGTCAAATATTTTTTTTCTGTCTCTCTTATGGGACTCAAGGACTTTCAGCAGAGGGTCGCTCTGTTTACTTTGTACTCCCGGGTGGGATGTTTCCATTTGAATGGATGTGTGTGGGTTTAGACATTTCATCTTCAGACGCACATGTGTGTGAGTGTGTATTCCACAAGTTTCTCTACACGCATACTATATATATACCTGCATTGATTTACAGTGTGTGTACAGATTTAATTAAGTTTTGTATGTGTGTGTATTTGGTGTGTGTGTGTGCGTGCGCACATGCACGTCTGCATATGTTGTAAAGATGCTGAAAATGTGTATGCATTTGTGCCAGAGGGTGTTTATCAGCATAGTGTGAAGTGCATACCTATTATCTCAGTTCAATGAGACGGTGCAAATCTTAAGTCATGTTAAGATAAACTTTGGGCTCGCAATACAAAAGCAGGCTCCCCCCTCAACCTTGCCTGCAGCACTGATAGGATGAAAAATGGATGGAAGCCCCAGAGGAAGGAGGGGGAAGGTCCATCTGTGAGCTGCATTCAAGGACAACAGTGTTATCCATTTTGGAACAGTATGAAACAAGCCAGTGTTTTCAGTGGGGTTTGGAAATGCAGGCTTCTGGATGAACTGTGGATGCTAGTGTTGTCTTGCCAAGCCAACTGTGATGTTGCAGATTAGATGCGAATCATTGACTCCTTGTTTGTATCAGCGCGACTCCTCTCACTCAGAGTGAGAGATAATGAACAAATGTGACTGATTGTTTCTGATCAGTGTGGTGGTGAATTACTGCAGCAACAAGGATTGTTTTGCAGTACTCTGGCACCCATAAAAAGCTGCTTTTAATGTGATTGTATGTTATTCAGCCCCGAGGTGTTGGGCTTTGGCTATTTATCTCTGTTTTGATCTTGTTTTCCCTTTTCTCTGCGCCCTTTTTGTTTGCTCCCCCGTCATTTTACTTTTATGTTTTTCCTCTAACTTTCTCACTTCGCTTTTGTCTTTCTTTACCGTCTTATTTTGTGTTCTTTCAACTCTTCCACCTTCTTTTTCCCGTCCTCTCTGATAGAACCGATTCCACCTGCAGATGTCAGCCCGTGTGCCTCCATCAACCCTGGGCAGCCTGCTGCTGGCGGTCCTGCAGGGGAAAGAAGGGGAGAGGGACAGAGGAAGCCGGGGGGAAGGCACCTGGGGAGGAGCAGCTGTGATCTGCCCCGGGTGGGAGGAAGGAGGTGATGGGTTACTGTCTCACCTGCAGACACACAGCGGTTCAACCTGGCATTTGTGGGACATCATCAACCTGACTCGCATCTCCGGGGGTGGTGATAGAAGAGGTGAGGCCAGCGAGGAGAGGAGAGAGGATCAGAGGGAAGAGGAGGCTTTGAAGATCCTTTCCACCCGTTTCCTGCGCTCCCCCTCTCCCATCTCCTCTGTTCTCCTCTTGGGCTCTGACCCCGAGTGTCTCTCCTCAGTCCTGAGGGCCGCTCAGCGCCTCGCTCCATCAGTACCAGCACTGCAGTGGATCATGGGATATCCCTTGTCTCCGGATTCGCTCCACACTCTAGGAGGTCCCCTTGGACTGTTAGCCTACGGGGAGGTTGGCCGTAAGCCAATCAGCTTCTACATCCGGGATGCTTTGCAGTTGATCGGCCGTGCGGTCACTGCGGCGACCATGGTGAGGCCGGACTTGGCGCTGATTCAGAACATGGTGAATTGTTACGACAAACCAAACCGACATGAGCTGCCCTCTTCGGGACAATATCTGGCCAGGTAGATGCACACATATACTGTATATACACACTATTTAAAGTCAGTTCACCCAAATTACAATGAAACACATTTACCTCTCGCAGTATCTAGTTATGCAGATAGTTTTGGTTTAAAGTGACATTAAAATTCATGTTCGCTAAAAAGTCAATGTATCTCCTTGGTGTTTGGTTCATATGTGTAGTTATTTAGTCAAAACTATAATTAGCATGAAGACGAACATTAAATTGTATTTATTTTTCTGACGAGAGACTGCCCCCTACATTAGTGTTCTCTAAGGGGCGTGAATTATTGGCCCCAACGTGTGATTTATTATTATTATTATTATTGTGATTTACATGACTAACGTACAAAGTGCTGGGGAAACAGATTTCTGCCTCCCAGTACAGTGGAAGTGAATATTGAAAATGTACATTTAAAATATTCAGAGTCATCTCTCTCCAGTAGTAGTCAGCCCCAGATAATCCACAGATCTTATTGTCAACACTGTAAGTATGGACTTTTTATTTGATTTAATGTAGTTTTTAAATAGTTTTTTATTCAAGACAAATAAACACAGAACAATATTAACTTTGTGGCACTGTGCTTAAGGTCAGGCGCAAGGTCAGTTCCAGAGCAGTACCCTGCAGCTGGTAGAGATTTGTTCAAGAAAACTTCAGCAGAGTGGAAGATAGAGAAACTTTTACTTTTTCCAAAAATGTAATATATTGCTTTAGGCGACATAGGATTAGTAGTGGTCTGGTCAGGGCTGGACCTCAAATAGTCTCTATAACCCCTGCAGCCATTAGGCTTTTTTTAATGGCTCCTGGTTCTAAAAGTGTACACATTTAAATCACCAAGTGATATATGGAAGACACTGACAAACTGCAATTAAATTCCTCTGGTCACACCAATAAATGTCTGAAAGCTCGTTAGCTTTCTGAGTGACACTTTGGCATTTTTTGTGAGGAGTTTCTGGCTCTACTTGTGGTGATATATACGCTCCGGTTGCTGCCCTTGTCTGTCCTCTGCACCACGGGGGTGGCGCCTTCTGAACAGCGCTGTCACACCGGGGGTGGGGAGGAGGTCGTTATGGCATACAGATTCACAGACTGACACCAGAGAGTTTTGTCTGTTTCTCTTTGCTGTTGCCGCTGCTTCCATTCCCTCAGCTATTAAAAGGGCCTCTGACAGCTTTCACAGGCTCCGTCAAGGTGCGGCCTGTGATAACACACACATACACAGAAAAAAAAAAGCATATTGAAATACATATCAAACCATAAATGCTTTCACTTAAAGCAGAAAAAACTAAATCCTCACGTTTGTACACAGAGAAATACTCGTACTCACATACACTACAACCCCTCTTAAGCCATATGTGGCTGATACTGAGTGATGCGCTGAAGCCTCATGCCATAAACTCACTCCAAAGTTAAATATCCCTGCTCTTCCAGTTGATATTTATGTTTTTATAAATGGTGCACTGGATAAAAACAGCATGTATCCAACTTCTGTGGTCACGTGGTTCGAGTGAGGGAAGGATTTGTAGTTTGTGCCGGGCCCACAGCAAATACTGAACACACGCGGTGCCTGCCAGCTGAGAGTGATCATCAACAACACCCACATAATCACAAGCTGGATTCTCACAGCGTTCCATCCTTCTGCAGTTTAGTTGAGCACTGGGATGCCAGAACAATTTGGCATGGAGGGCCAGAGGCTAAAACAAGTGGAGTGGGAGTTGGGTTATAGAGCAATATTATTGGACATTCATTATTAGAGTTAAAACAAGTTTATTAGGTTTAATGTGATTAAATTGCTGTCAGTGGAGCCGTGCTGCTAGCACAGCCGTTTGCAATGTCTTTCTGTCAGTCAGTCCACCACTTTGTAATTCAAAAACTATTGGATGAATTGATAAAAGATTTTGTACAGACATTCATGGTCCCCAGTACACAATAAAGCACTAATTGGTAATACCCTGACTTTTCCTCTAGTGCTACCATGAGGTTGGCATTTGCGGTTTTTAAGGAAATTGTCTCGACAACTACTGTTCACATACTACTCTGGATGAATTGTAACAACTTTGGTGATCCCTTAACTTTCTATCTCGTGCTGTCACCAGGTCGAAAATGTAATTTGTCTAATACTTTAGTGTATGACTAAATGCCCCCAGTTAGTCTTAATTGCACTTTATGTTTAGGGATAATTAGCTAAACTAAGACAGTAGCTATGGTAAATATTATACCTGCTAAACATCAGCACGTTAACATTGTCATTGTGAGCATATTAGAGTGCACACCACTGTGCCTAAGTACAGCCTTACAGAGCTGTGACTGTAGCTGTACACTCTTAGTCTTGTTATACTTCGAAAAATAAAGAAAACAATAAGTAATGCTTTTAAACTGACTCAAACTTCACCAGGACACCAGGGAAAGTCACAATCTTTCTGTGAAGGGCCAATTAGGACATACTTTGGCCTATCAGAATAGACTATTTATAATAGAGTCCTCCACAATATAGTGTCAGTGACCTTTGTTCCTGGCCTGTGAGAGACTGATAAAAGAGGTCGTTCTATCGCACTATTCAAACCGGTCCAGGTAGACTCCATGCCCTCCAGTGTACTCCCTGATTCTTATCCATCCCCTGCAACAGCCAGACATGCCATTGCTCTGGAGAGCTCTAACAAAGCTGAAGGAAGTGAGAGACTTCCACATGGAAAAGGCAATTAACAGCTCAATGCCCAAGGGACAGAGCGAGGAAGGCAGGGAGGGAGGGAGGATGTCTGGAGATATAAGCAAGAGAGGAAGGTGTGAGGGAGGACCAGAGCAAAAAAAACTGCACAATATTACTTTTTCTGATTCAAAGCAGTGGAGCAATGAGGATAAAGCCAGAGTAAAGATATGAGAAACTAGCCACTTTTGATGTAGTTCTTCCGAATGTCCAGAATCAAAAAATCCCAGGGGTGCTTATTCCCCAAAAATACATTAGAGAGAAAGGGGAAAGTAGTCAAAGACAAACAAATAGATAAAAGACAGGGGAAGTAGGAAACAGCTAAAGGAAAATAGGAGTAAAGTCAAAGAAAAGGAAGGAGAAACTTGTGAGGGAGGAGAAAAAAGGAGAGAAAGGAGGGAAATTGATAGAGGGCTGTTGTTATCAGAGTGAGATCTGCCAGTCAGTGCCATCTCACTCGACACAGCTGCCACGCTGATTCCATCTCCCCTGAAGAGATTAAAACCACTGAAACAAGCAAGCCTCATATCGTCCCAGACAGACAAAGACAGAGGGAGTAAACTTTCCTCCAAACTAAAAGGAGATGGAGTGATAAGGGAGTCAGACACATGCCTGGGACTCTCTTATAGAGTCATCATTTACCGGCCACTCTGCTGACATTTACTCTCTGAGTGTGCAAACCAGGGCCAGGTGTTAGTGAGAGGAAGCCATCCCTCTCTGACACCACTGGCTGACTTATCAACCTGCTTTGGCATCTACAGTCATTCTTTAAATGCAGCCTCTGGCCCAATGCAACACAACAACCCACAGAACCCATAACTAAAATGTGACGCTGCTTGAAAGTGTGGTGCACTTTTCACACCCCTGCTCTTATCTCTGTATTATCTCACACTGCTATCTCACGTTTTTATCTCTGGGCATGGATCCAAAAAAGTGTGGAAAAGGGGGCTTAGCACTTCTCTGCTCAGATAAGAGATGTAAAGTGAAGCTCATGGTTAATTTTTTTTGTGGCCAGCCGCAGCCACGGTATAGTATATGAGTCTGAAGTGGGTTGGCTTGATGAATCTGCTGTCTATGGGATATGATGATTCAGCCGCGCTATTACCATGAGTGATTTCAGCTCAAGGCAAGGCTAGCACTTCCGCTTTATGGTCGCAGAGACAGAGGGAGCTGCTGATGAGGAAACATAAGTTAACGTGGGACGGGATGACTTTCAAATCAGAGGCATATTTAATCAGACTCTTGAGAATTATGGAGCCAGGAATGGGTTTATAAATTGATATTGTGCTGTTGAAGTAAATCACAATGCGACGAAAGAGGGCTATGAACAAAAGCACTCAGCAGAACGCACAAAGCCTTACACAGATTCACATGTTGTATCATTCTGTGTGTGGTGTAGACGGGCTTTAGTCTTGGAGGTTAGGTTAATGACCCTCATGATCAATTTAGTCTTTTCATTTTACTTCGCATATCCCATATTTAATGGAGGAAGTTCTCCAGCAGCAGCTACCTTCTATGCTCATCAATTCAACTTGGAGATGAGAGAGAGGGAGAAAAAGAAAAGAGAATGAAACAAAGAGCAAGAGGGAAAGGGTATTTTCCTGCTCTGAGAAAGGGCTATGGCTTTACCAACCTTTTCCATTAACAGGAAGGAAAACTTGCCATTTCTAGCCTTGACCCAGACATAATCAACAGTCACTGCACGGTTCAACACCCTACCGATGCAGTGATCCCTGCATACTTTAACATTTAAACAACCACTCCTACGATTTCCAATGACCTCCGTACAATCCCCCACTAATCAAGACATGATCAAACAGTACTTGTATGGCTTCACATTGAGACATCACCTGACAATGTCCACATGATCGAATAATAAGACATGAGGTAACAATCCCTGCATGGTTCAAGAGGCCAGGGCAGATTTATGTGCGAATGGGGATTGCTCTTCCTAATGTATTCCGCCGTAAAGACCAATGTGGGGCCACCAGGCGAGTGAGACGAATAGCAATGACTTTCTGTATGGACTGGCAGATAGGAGGAGACCCTCACTGCACTGCATTAACTTTTAATTATGACTTTCTGGGAGATGCAATTACCCATCTGAGACCAGACTTGCAAAAGCTCTACAACCAGACCATGCCCCTCTGCACCCTGGTTTGCAACTTTTTCCTTGCTTTTTCCCAATTTCTCTCTTTTTTTTTTTTTCCTCTGGCTAGCTTACTGTTGTGTATTATTGCAGGCTAGATTTCTAAACTGCAATAATCCAACATGGATCTTGAATTTCTTTTCTCAATGTTGTCGCCTCTCGCTTATTGTCTGTTTGTCTCTCTCTGTCCCTTGAGGTTTCTCTCCAACACTTCCTTCACCGGGGCCACAGGCCTGATCCAGGTGGATGCTGGCCTCTCGCGGGTCTTCTCCTCACAGCTGTTCCACGTATGGAGCCTGAAGAGGGGCGCTCTTGGCCAGCCGGCCTGGGTGACTGTAGGCCAGTGGACCCGAGGCAGGCTAGAGTTAGAAGGGGGGATCCTGGGACTGGTGGGAGGGTTCAGGAGCAGCCAGGGACATGGTCTTGGAGCTGGGGTGAGGGGAGGGGACGGCCAGGGGGACAGTAACGTTGGAGGACGCTGGAGGCCGGGACTTTCCGTTGAGGGACACCGCCTGAAGGTGGTGACACTGGTGGAACACCCATTTGTCTTCACCCGGGAGGTGGATGAGGATGGATTGTGTCCAGCCGGTCAGCTCTGTCTAGACCCCAGAACCAACAGGTCAGACATAATCCAGAGCCTCTTCAACCAGCTGCACAACCCAAACGCTACAGCTACAGAATGGGAGGGAAATGGTGAGTTTTGTTTTGGCATTTGTCCTTTGAATACTGAAATGTTGAAGTAGCGGTATGTCTTGGTACTCCTGTCAAAAAACATTTTAACTTATGAGAGGACATGCATGAGTTGTAATTTATTAAAACTCTAGACTTCTCTTATGTAAGCTCTCAGATCTCTTGGCTTAGATCTCATTGCTATGTCACTGGCCACATCTGTACTGCTTCTCCTCCAGATTGAAGTGGATTTTAGAAGTTAAATCAATAAGGGATCATGGCTGCTCTGTCCAGTTCAAAAATATACCAGGTGCGATGTCAGGGGCTCAGCTCGACAGCTACATCTCCTTTTCATAAAATGAAGAGGATTAAAGGCATTAAATCAATAAGACCTAGTGTCAAAAGAAATACAGGTACTATATCTCTGGCAGTAAAATATAAGGCATCCAAACTTTCTTTGACTTGATTCAGCAGATGGCAAACAGAAGACAGCTAATAGGAACTGACATTTGTATTGAGGATGACGTAGGGATTGAGGACAAGTTGCCAGTGTATCAAGAGCTATAGGCCTAATTGTAAAATACATGGCAGTGGTATCCCATTTAATATACAGTAACAAGGCCAATTCCATGTGCTGGTGCAAGAACTAGCGCAGAGATTTGTGTCAAGTTTCAAGAGCAGTTGGCGTACTACTGAATTTTCCTACATGTAGTTCAAGAGTTGTTGCATTTTTTTCCAGCCCAGGTTTAATGTGACTAAATGTATTCCTAGCCTGGGCGCAGAGGTCATTAAAAACACTCAAGCACAAGTGTCCGTTGAGGGTCCATAAACATATTCCATGATTCAAAAAAAGTCCAAAAATTGTAGACAAATTCCCAAAAGTGCAAGCCACTGCACTTCCAAATGCATTTGAATATCCGAATGGATAAATTTCACATCATCATCGCTTCTTTCCTGTCAGACCTACCGGAGGACCTGAGGAAGTGCTGCTACGGGTACTGCATCGACTTGTTGGAGAAACTGGCGGAGGACATGGGTTTCACCTTTGACCTTTATATCGTGGGAGACGGGAAGTACGGAGCGTCGAGCGGGACAGGGCGCTGGACGGGGCTGGTCGGGGACTTGCTGAGCGGAACCGCTGATATGGCTGTCACCTCTTTCTCCATCAACTCTGCCAGGAGCAGAGTCATCGATTTCACCTCGCCCTTCTACTCCACCAGCCTGGGCATTCTGGTACAAATGCTTGAAGTCATCATTAGTTTGTTGGAGTTTTGAGTTTATATTTTAACGATTATAGAAGACACGGGGCATGTCCTGAAAATATACTGCACTGGGAGTCAGTGGCAGCATCGCAATCTTCAGTGTTACTTTGATTTGTTAGTCTCTCTCTCTCTCGCTCTGTGGCTGACACTATTTCAGTATGATTTGATGATATGGTCTGCAAATACTTCATTTTGCTGTTATGCCCCGCTCGCCCGGTCTCCTGGTGAAGAACAGGAGATCATTATTTGTGTGTAATTAGTTTGGTGAGTTTTCGGTGGACATGTTAATTATGAAAGTTCAAAATGAACGGCAGCATAATGAGTGTGAGAATCCTTTTTGAGAAGCCGTCTTAGCAAGAGTCCTCAAACATGCTGCAGTTAGTCTTTGATTTGTTAACATCTCCCTCTGCATAATATGATCTGACAATATGGTTCCATTTGAAAATGAGAACTCCATTATTTGAAGAAGTTATTTCTTGCCCTTACAAAATGATGGATAGCTAAAAATAAAAACAATGTATGCAATTTTTTAAAACTAATTATGCCTAGGAGTGTTTAGGTTTACTGACGAGATCCTACAAACTGGGGGTTGAATTATAATCACAATTTTGCACAAATACAATACATGTAACACTTGCAGAGCGATATCAACTGCATCAAGCCAGTTTCTTGCACAATTCTTTGTTTTTGACCCACCAGGTTCGTAGCCGGGACACTGCAGCCCCCATTGGAGCCTTCATGTGGCCTCTCCACTGGTCCATGTGGGTGGGTATTTTTGTCACACTGCATCTCACCGCGCTCTTCCTCACCTTGTACGAGTGGAACAGCCCCTTCGGCATGACACCCCATGGCAGAAACAGGCTGCGTGTGTTCTCCTACTCCTCCGCCCTCAATCTCTGCTACGCCATACTGTTTGGACGCACTGTCGCCACCAAGGTAAAGTAGCTCTCCTCTGTGTGATAAATAGGCATCATGCAGGGTGGGACAGGGAATAGAAATTGCAGAGAAAGGGAGGAGGGGATGTGCATTATGGGAAAGAGTATGCAAACAGTGAGGGCAAGTCGAAAAAGAGGAAGTTAGAGGGGAAAGGGGAATGGAGAAAGATGAAAGAGATGGCTAGGGAGGGAAAAGATGGATAGGGGAGAGGTTAAGAAGGTAGGCAGTGATGAAGTAGAGAGGTACAGGGAGGATAATGCACATACAGGGAGGGAGAGGGGAAAGGGTAAGTGAGCCGACAGAGATTGAAGGAGTTATGGCGAGGATGATGGGGATGGATGAAGGTGGAAAAAGAGGGAGCGAGTAGAGGTTAACTCCCCAAAGAAGTCAGACACAAAGTTGAAAACAAGAAGGCAGGTGGAAGAGGGCCAACAGGGGGTGGAAAGGTGAGAGTGCAAATCAGGAAATGGGCTTCAAAAAGAAGGTAATAAGGAGTTTGACAGAAAGATGGTGAGACGGGGTTGAAAGGTTAAGTGGGTAAGCAGAGACGAGAAAAGCAACACAATGAGGGTGACACGGAGGTGGGCAGACAGGATGATGTAAAGGGGACAGGGCAAGTGGGTGGGCAAATTTGGAGAGCCAGGCGATGAAAGTACGAAGAATGAGAGAGAAGTGTGTGTGACAAGTGATTGCAGAAGACAAGTGGAAGTCAAATCCTCAGACTTATGCAAACCTGTCCATTGAAAAACATGTAGAAAGATGAAAACAATCTCTTTTCCTTCAAAGATAAAAATAAATAAAAATGTCATGTCATTTGTTTGGTATAAAAATGTAAAAGATATTAAATGTACCTTTTGTAGTAATGGCATTCTTCAGAAACCTGTCAGATTTGACTGATTGTGTCCCATTCATAGTCACACTGCAGCACATACCCAACACTAATGAAAAACAACTGTCCTCCTCATTCTTTGTTTTTTAAACAACAACATACTGTGCAAAATCATCATTATGACAACGTATGCTTGCTCTTTAAATGTTCATGCAGCAGATAAATATCTGAAACATCATTAGCTTAAATTATTCCTGTCCATCCCACTCCTCTTAGTGAGTTTGAACCCCATCATGATATTTCTTTAAACGCATAATCACACTTTGTCCCTAAAGCAAGTGCAAATGACTTGGGTGGACCGGAGGCCAAGTGATTAGAGAGACCTTCCCCTAATTGAAAGGTCACAGGTTTGATCCTCGCAACTGGCAATGTGTCAATTAACAGGTTGTGTCCATTAGCAGCCTTGTGACCTGTTAAAATGTCCTTGAGCAACACTCTGAACCTCTGTGTGCTGGGTCAGAGCCAAACAGTCATGTTTATTTAGGCTTTTGGGAAGACAGGGGGCGAGTTGCTAAACTGCTAATAATGGCTTATTACCCTGGAGTCACCTTTATTTTAGTATTCAGTTTTAATAAGATTTGGATAAAAAAAGTCTTCAAAACAAAAAAGTAAAATTGACACTTCTTTGTTCTTTCCTAAACCAAAAATACGAGCAAAAGTACAAGGAGTCGAGCGTTTCCCTGGATATTAGCAGAGGGTAATGTAGCAGCTCTGTAACCAATGTTACCCAAAATAGTGTTACGTTTACCAGACACATTTAGTTCTCGTCCTCAACGCCTCTTCTCTTGTAACGTAAAGTTAAATGTGAAGTATGTAAGCTAAGCTGCCAAACAGGGTTGTGTAAGAATGAAATAACAGTCTGAGCTTACATTTTCTTTGTACTGAAAACTATGTCTACACTGCAGTATAAGAACAATGCTTTTACATGGATGATAAACTGGATTCTGACTTTTAGCCCGGGACATGCAGCTTTAGTCGCACTATTTAAGCATATCATGTACAGTACGTCCAGCAAGCGTACTATTAAGAACCCTTTCGTTTTAAAAGTCTGCTGGAAACATTAAAATGTCAGTCTTCAACCAACTCACGGGGCCAACGTTAAGCTTAATTAGCAAGGTAGCTACCGCTATTAAAATCTGCCAGCAACAGTTGTCATTTCAGCTAGCAAAATTGACAGTTACAGGCTAGAAATTAGAATCCTGTTTTTGTCTACCGCTGTCTGAAATCAAGGACTTATCATTTCTTAAATTATTCACAAATTGAAGTGGTTAGTCTGCCCCGGCTACTCATTGTAAACTGGAAATTGAAAGGAAAGCTTGACAGGCGTAACAACAGTAACTGAGGGGGACAGAGCTTCAATTACATTTCATGTGTTAGCAGATGTGTTATTTACCACATTTTCCCTTAAATGGATGGCTTGTACGCACAGTGTGAAATGAAACACCTTGTGAGGAAAACCCACACATGGGAGCACTGAAGGCACCCTGATCATTATATTTTCAACTAAGCACCATAGTGTTTCCCAAAAACAATGTTAATGAAGAATTTATTCTTATGTTGTGCATGCCATCCTCCCCTTTCAATTCACCAACTAATTATGCTAAGAGCTCAAAACATTCGGAACATAATAATGGGTTACAACCTTGTTTGTATAATTAATGTCTCATTAATCTCAAACCTTTTAAAAACTAGAAATCTATCTCTTTTCTTCTGTTAAGTGGATTTTAATTGGTGGAATAAATAAATGATCACAGTGTTCAGGTGGATTCATTCCCCTAGGCAGGCAATTTCATGGAAAGATATTTCTGATGTGTCTCACAAACAGTCACACTTTGTTAGATTTTCACTTCTGCATTAGCTCTCCTGGTCTGTTTTGATTACTCTCACTCGGGGGTTAAATTATTATTTTTTTATTTTTTTAAGGAGGAGGAGAATGAGGGGGATGAGGTTGAGAGCCTCAGGGGAGCTCTGCGTTTATGTCAACACCTGAAAGCACCTCTCACACATTTGTATTTTTAATTGTTTTAATCCCTGCCCTTTTGTTTTCACATGTACAATTTGTTATCTCAGTTTCCTCCATGTTGTTTGTTGTCATTCGCCAAAACAAACCCAAACAAAACAATCTCCACTCTGCAGACTCCTAAATGCTGGACCGGGCGCTTCCTGATGAACCTATGGGCCATCTTCTGCTTGCTGGTGCTGTCCAGCTACACCGCTAACCTAGCTGCAGTCATGGTGGGGGAGAAGACCTTCGAGCAGGTCTCAGGAATTCATGACGACAAGGTTAGACTGCATAAAAGGATGCAAACTTGCAGCTGCATGCATGTCAGCATGCCTCACACACATGCAGACCCACATCTACATGTACACACAAGCTAATCTTGCACAAGGACAGGCTAATGAGTAAAGAGTGGAATTATTTGTGAAGGATTATCGCTTTCCATATCCCTAAACCCTGTGGGGAGTTCAGGGCTAGAAAGAATTTGATGTGAGCCATCATGATATCCATCCCCCTCTCTCTCTCTCTGTCTCTCTCTTTATCACCTCTACCACCATCTCCATCCTCTCCTCCACCCATGGCTTCCTGTGTCACTTCCTCAGCTGCACCATCCCTCCCTGGGCTTCCGCTTTGGGACGGTGAGAGAGAGCAGCGCTGAGGATTACATGAAGAAGAGCTTCCCAGAGATGCACGACTACATGAGACGCTTCAACCAGCCCACCACCCCAGAAGGCGTACATATGTTGAAGTAAGGCACGAACGCATACATGCACACAATGTACATTTGTTTAAAAAAAAAAAAAGACCTAATTTACACCAAAATGCAATCGAGACCTTAACAATCCAGTCACGTTTACATCTGTTATCTGTGGTTTTCAGTATTCTGCACATTTATTTTACATGCGCACTGTGCATAACAATTCTGTCTACAGACAACAAGAGCAAACATGGCAGACTTACAGCCATCAGAGACAATTTTAACACAGAACCTACTTAGGAAAAGCATCCCTTAGACTAGAATCCAGACGTGCTGTTGCTCTAATATCCTACAGATTAATTTTGAATTTTAAGGCGAACAGCGAAGAGTCAGAACAGTGCAAGATGTCACCTGGAGACATTCTGGATATCATCCAGTGAATTATGGAACAACTCCAACTGCACATTGTCTGAATCACCAGTTGTACACCCTTCAATCTGATTTGGATCTGAAAACGTCTACAAGCTCACAAAGTCAGTCGTTAATCAGTTGTCAGTGTACCAACAACAAAATGCCATCGATTAAAAATTTGGATGCTTTGATTTCCAGCTTATTCATTTATGTATTTTATTTGTATAGAACATTTCTTAACAAGGTCACAAACTGCTTTACACAAAAAAGGAGATAAAAACAAAAGCAAAATGAAAACAAAGGGATCATAAAACACCAGAGGATAAAATACATTTCAAAATGTGAAATGGCAAGAGTGGAATGATAAGACTTTTGTACCCACTGACTTTTCTATCTAAAATCAATGCAATAGATCAATCCAGGTTGTGTGTCAGGGTTCATTTAGCTTTTTGATTTGATTTTGACCTGATTTTCTTTTTCTACCTGCAGTGTTGCAGTGTGTCTAACCCATAGGTGGATGTTTTCTTATTATAGTGAACACGCTGTTTGCTTTTGCGTCTGACAGAGATACGATCAAATACTCATCACTTTGTGAGCTGCATATATTTCCACCCTGCATTAGCATGAGCTTTTCCAGAGATCCTACATTTTAGCACAAAGTCTCAGTGAGGTGAACGCCTATGAATTATATAATTTGTATTAACAAAGTCCTCCCTGTTTGAGGGAAAATATTTTTGTTCATTAAAAGTGTTGTATATGTAATGTAGAGATGAATGAGGGTCAAGGACAAATTGATGAAATGCGGGCCGAGGATGACTGGATGAATCGGGTGTCGAATGAGGACTGTGAGCAGATGAAAGCAGGAAGGCAAGGCAAGTTTATTTATACAACACATTTAATTCACAAAGGCGGTTTAAAGTACTTTACATAGCGCATTAAAACATTGAATATGAGATACAACACAGTAGTTCTGGATGATAGCGAGTGGTTAAGGTTCATTCAAAGGTAGTCCAAGTTCAAGTCTCAAATCTTGTGGAAGTTCGCTCTAAATGCTGCTTCTTGTTGACTTGGAACATGTAACCCGTTTTTTCAGCTCCCTGTATACTTGATTATAACATTCAGGTTTTGTATGCATCAGTGAAGACATGTCCTTAGCTCCACATCCAGCTGACACACAACGGAGTTACCTCAGCAGTTGAGGATGAACCCCTTTTTTTGTCTCTGGCTGCCTGAACTCTGCTGCCTTTAATGGCTTGCTGGATTTATTCTCTCCATCTGGGTTATCACGAGTAATGGAAGACAGGAGCAACAATACATTTATCGTTCACATTGCCAGTGTCAAACTTTCAATTTCATTTGTGCGTGTGAATTATCATTAAATCCTTTGTTATCATATTTTTTAGCTCTGTAACCATTATGGATCTCAAGAGGAGGAGTGATCAGAAACCATACCACAGTGTCCCAGTTTCTACTGGAGTACACCAGCTAGCATATTTGGGTTTCTCAGAAGTGCTTATCCAGGTATCTGCAACCAGGATATAATGTTTAAACACATGACCAGGATACTTCAAAAGCCTAATCGCAACTGGGGATACTGGTGTCCAAGAAAGCACACTCACTAATGTGGCGTCTCATGGCTCCATTTATACCCCAGAGAAAGAAAAAGTTAGGCAGCACACCTTATAGACTGGTAAAGGAAATTTTGTTTTAGGCAATTATTTTAATTTTTTGTTTGTTTTAATACCATTTGTTCTAATAACTTTAATAACTAGCTTTGATAACTTCAATTAAACACACACGGAGGTCATATGAACTCATATCTGGATAAACAGAATATATGAATTTAGCAGCAGTGGAGGAAGTTACATAGCAAGTAAAAGTCATGTAATGAAAATGTAAGTATCAAAAGTAAAAGTACTCGTAATGCAAAAAACAATGGCTGCTGTGTATGTTATACTATTATATATTATATTACTGGATTAAACTAGTTACCAAAGTTGTCAAACAGATGTAGAGGTGTAAAAACGACATGATTTCCTTCTAAAAATATGTACTTAAACACGGCACTTGAGTAAACGTAATAAGTTACATTCCACCACTGGAATTCAGACGTGCTAAAATGACAAAAATATGTTTATCCTGGCTTACAGATACACAGACGTACTGTACCACACACAGCAAACACACTCGCAGCTACAACCACATACGCTTCTCAGACACAAGGCCCTCTCCATCGAGCGCCAGCAGAGATGCTGAGATAGTGCATGTGCTGACTTTGTGATACAAAGCGCTTGTTCAGAGAAAGAGGATGAGAACGGGGGGAAGATGAAGGCGGCGTTTGTTTGCGTACGAAGCGAAGCAGAAGTGGAAGTCACAGCAGTGCAGAGAACCGGAGTGAGGCAGTAAAATACTGTGTTGGCAGAACTACTGACCCCAATACTGCACTCAAATCTTAGAGGAAAAAAAAAAAAAAACCTCACAAGGCTTCTCCTGGAGAGACAGAACGCCGAGGGCTACACATGCAGCTGCACATGAACAGAAATGTAATGCAAGCACATACCTACACACAGGCTTACAACTTACAGTCGCGCCTGCGCACACACACACACACACTCTCTCATTCCGAGGCCAGGCATCGGATAACTTCCGACCCTCTTTAGTCCCAAAAGAAGTCTCTATCCTCTCTTCTCCCTGTGCCTCGGATTTGACAGGTCTAGGCAGAGGAAAACAGACTTTTCTGCTTTGCCAGCACAGCAAAGACTTTGTAAAGTCAACCTTTTGTTTCGCAGTAAACATCCTGAATAACAAGAAGTTTCAGGTAATTTGATCAGTCTGGTCTATTTTTTTTTTCGTTAGACTGTCTGCGTGTGTGTGTACGCATGTCTTTTCCATTACAATACAATTTATGCTTGTTTATCTGTCTGCCATCCAAATTTGGTGTAATGGTGTGCGTACAAATCTGTTTGTGTTATTGTGAGTTTGTGCGCACATCTGGATGTCTGTGTCGGTGTGTGTGTGTCAGGAAATGTGCATCTTTTCTTTTTTATCAGTGTGTTTGTGTGTAGGTGTATTATTCAAATCCAGTGTGTTGTGCTTCGTAGCCTGGAACTTATCTCCTGCCAGCCGTGGTCAGCGGCAGAGGCTGCACCCAGAGGAGCGGTCTATAATTAGGGGTCAATCAGGGTCAATTAGATCGATATTGCCGGAGTAGAAGAGTCTTCAGCAGTGTGTATAATGCCTTATCAGCCCGCCACAGAGGCTGTTGGTTTAGGTAATGATGTATATGTTTACACAGTGTATTAGAATACAGTTAATCTTATCCTCTGTTTAAATGACAAAGTGGGATGACAGCCCCACATACAGGGTTCCTGCGCCGGTCTGAGGAAGCTTGGGAAGTTAATCTGATTTACAGGTCTTCAAAAGTTTGAGGTTAGCTGTTTTCAATTAATGTTTCTCCCTCACTCTTTTGATGTGTGTGTGTGTGTGTGTGTGTGTGTGTGTCGGTGGTGAAGGACAGATCCTCCTGCCCTGGATGCGTTCATCATGGACAAAGCCCTGTTGGACTTTGAGGTCTCCATCGACGCAGAATGCAAACTGCTCACTGTGGGGAAGCCTTTCGCCATTGAAGGTGCACACGCAGACTCTCACACACACAAAGACACACTTGTTTTCATCACTTGTGAGGACATTGTATTGACCTGATGATATTTTAAAAAAAGCATTTTTGGCTTTTTCCTGATCTTATAACACATATTATAACATTTTATGTAGTTGTTACATTTTGTGTCCTTGTTTTGATCTACTGTCCAGTCTGTTTCTATTTGCTCTTTGTCTTTTTCTTCTCAGCAAAGCACTTTGTAACACTCTTCTGAAACGTACCATATAAATCATATAAATTTGTTTTAACCACTTTACTTTAACTAAAAAAATGTCTGACTCCAGCCTTTACACTAACCTAATAACGGTAGTATTCTTAACTCTGTATCATATAGATAAATCGTATATATAAATCTAGAACATAAACATAAATTGACCTAGTGTGAACCTGCCTTTTGTCCCCAGATTGCAGGTGAGTCCCCATAATGTGACTATATGAAAATCTTTGTCCCCATAATGTGATTAAGTACTCACACACACAAACCAAAAGTGGCGCATGCACTCACACACGTGTAGAAATGCAGTACTTGTACACACATGACATATACTGCATAAGACCTCAGGCTCTCTCCCTCATGCAACACAGACAAATACACACACACACACGCACCTTAAAGCATGCAGACTTACAAACACCAACACATACACACACGTGTAAGGAAACATGTAGTACGCACTCACACACACATTCAGAAAGGAGCTCAAATCCTGTAGTTAGCTACATGACTGACAGAGTAACACAGTGATTCACTGGATGAACTTATAATGCTGCAGGGAAAAAGTACTCAGCCATCTATTATTAACAACAATGCCCAGTCAGAGCACTTTGTCTATATGCTTCACAACCGTGTTGCAATTAGTTTGACCTGCAAGCGTGAAGTCCAGTCGAAAAACAGCCAGTGACGTGTGTGAGAGCACTGATGGTTGCTTACATAGTGGTGTGTTTAATGTGTGTGTGTGTGTGTGTGTGTGTGTGTGTGTGTGTGTGTGTGTGTGTGTGTGTGTGTGTGTCTGTGTGTGTGTGTGTGTGTGTGTGTGTGTGTTCTGGTGGTATTCTTGAAGGAAATTGTTTTCATTTTAGACTTTCAGAGGGAGGACATTTTTTTCCAATGTAAAGTCTTTGCTTCTTCTTCTGTCTGAAAATCACCATATGAACCACAGCAATCAAGGAAAAAAGAAAAGCCACGCAAAAAAATCATTTTACACTGTCATGTTTTCATGTTTAACAAAGTTGTATTTTCCATCCTCCCTCTTCTACGCCTATAACTTGTGTATCGTCCAAACTAAAACGATTTCGAAAAAAAGTCTAAATTCATACATTATTAATGGCATAGCCTGTTGAAGACGTTCTGCTGCATGTGGTGGAACATATCACCTATACTGTATGTGCTGGGTACAGTCACAATATCCTGCAAGCACTGACATGAAATCTTTAACTTACAAAGCAAAAGTAACTGCAACATGCATCACCGCAGCATTGCTTTGTTAGTCAATGAGTCTGTAAGTCAATAAGGTTTCTTTCTGTTTTGAGGTATGGATGCTTTGGTTACAAGACTAATTGCCATTGTGTTCGATAGCTGATGATAAATTACCAGCAATAAATCACGTTTTTTGATCAAGTAATTAATCGCTTTGCACAACTCTTATGTTCATTATTATGACTGCAGTAATAGTAGTAGTAGAAGTAGTAGTTTCCTTAAGTATGTATGCTATAAAATCATATGAATACATATGAGCCGTGGGATTGTTTTGCAGAACGAGAGTAAATTGCATCGCTTTTATAAATAAAGGCTGCTGACGACCTGTCAAAAGAAATTATGTCCTAGCTCTAATAAAAGTCTGGTGCCCCCTTTTCATTGAGGTAAATAAAGGCTCCAGCCATTATTGCAAGTGTTACTGCATTCCAGTCACATGTCATCTGCACATATACGCCTTCTGAAGGTGACTTTGAAGTGAAAATTTTCTCTGGCAGAACACATTTATTGGATGTATCAAGCATTTAACCTCGAACCCAAACTCGGCTGAGTCACTAGAAGGTTTTTACAGGTATAGAATTAGTGTGTGTGCTCATGCCTGGTGTGTGTGTGTGTGTGTGTGTGTGTGTGTGTGTGTGTGTGTGTGTGTGTGTGTGTGTGTGTGTGTGTGTGTGTGTGTGTTTCAGTTCAGCCTTTTCTTTTCTCCTCCCATCTCCGAGACATGCACGCACAGATATAGAGACAGTAAATAGATACTAGAAAGGGTGCCACATGAGGCCAGATACTAACTTTGAAACCATTTCTCTGTCAGTCAAGCCATAGCCTCAGAAAGACCCCACTCCCACGTTCCTACTACTCACTGTACATCACTTGTTCACTGGAGATTATCTACTGCTTTCTTTACTGCATAAGACAAAATGAGCCAAGAGACATCACTCTGGCATTACTCACGATTGTGAGGATGAGAAAGCAGGTCTCATTGGTATGTGGACTGGGTCACTTTGATGACTACTCGTTTTATTGTCTACATGAAAAGGCAGGCGAAGAATCCACAGCAGCCTGCGTGAGGAAGAATGGGATGGGAGTGAATAACTCAATAAGTCTGAATGGTAGAGGAAGAAAGAGCAGGAAATAGCCCAGACAGGAAGTGTAAGAGGAAAAACACAGGAGGAGGAGGAGAGGAGATTGAGAGGCAAAAAGAAAAGAGTGAATATCAGATGAAAAAAGTAAGTAAGGGAAAGAACAACAAAGGTAAAGAAAGGGAGGGCCAGTAGGAGGGGGTAAGCGAGGTGGGAGTTGAGCACAAGAAGGAGATAGAGGGCTTTCATTTGCCCACTGCCAGTTTGCGCCTTTCTGCACAGCGAGTGATAAAAGAGCCAGCCAACAGAGTCCCCTAATCAAGACAAACCTTCACCCCAAGCAGATGGAGTGAGGGAGGGCGAGAGAGAGAGAGAGAGAGAGAGAGAGAGAGAGAATGGATGGAGGGGAAAAAAAGAGAAGAAGTGCTATTTGGTCCACATGAGGATGCAGGCAGGATTTATAGAGCGGTTTGTGGACAAGAGATACAGGGACACATAGGAATTTGGGACTGTGGAGTCGCTGCAGGCAAGGTGCTCTGCTGAAATCTTCAGGCTACTTAAGTGGAGAGAGACGCGTGGGTGTCGCTCTGAGCCCGTTTTCACTGAGTGCTGTTGGGAGATGTTTACGACAGCCTAGACACACCCCATTAATAATATTGCCACTGAACACGCAGCCGCTCACTGCTTGTTTGTATGTGTGTGTGTGTGTGTGTGTGTGTGTGTGGCGCGTGTGTCCCTGTGTGCATAAGTGGTCTACATAAGCTCAGTCAAGCAGGACAGAGCGTGTCTGAAGATCAAAATGAGGCTGGCAGAAGATTTTGTTGCCGGGGTGAAACTGTCTTTGGTCGCACAGATCACGTCTGGCAGGAACGACGTACCTTTGTCTGATTACGTGTGTGTGTGTGTGTGTGTGTGTGTGTGTGTGTGTGTGTGTGTGTGTGTGTGTGTTGAAATGTGGGTAGAAGAGTTTAATTCTAAAGTAAGACCCAGTCAAACGATATGCCTTGCAGAATACACTGGTTGAAGTAAATCAAATTATATGGAGCTGAATCGATTAGTGGATCGGCAAAAAAAATAATCTGCAACTATTTTGATATGCAATTTATCATTAAAGCCATTTTTCAACATCCAACTGCTTCCCAGTTGTGGGGAATTGCTGCATTTCTCTGTCTTAAAAAATAGTAAACTGCACATCTTTTGGTTTGGGATTGGTGGTCGGAGGAAACAAGCATCATGAAGATGTCACCTTGGGCTCTGGGAAACTGTAATGAGTATTTTTTCCTATTTTCTGGCATTTTAGACCAAGTGATTAATGGAGAAAATAATCCAAATATTAATTGATAATGAAAATAAAATTGTGGCTGTTATCCATCCGTAGCACTTCCAACCAACAGCTCAGTATCTGTAACTGCATACTGTAATTAAACAGGACACACACATTAGAAACAAATGCATGCACTGATGCATAAAGAATTGTTACATTTGTAGTTTGATCTGGAAATTCATCTTGATACAGATCTTTGGCTACATCCTCCAACCCTAATACCTACTATATAAAGTCTCTATCACTGATTGAATCACAACAAATAATACGTTCGTAGAAGCTTTAACATTTGCTATATTTGAACTAAACAAGCAATTAAGGAACATACAGAAAGTCAAACCTCATTAACAGAAATCAAACAAAAAGACTTATAGTTATACAATAATACCAGCCAGTGTTTGATTATGAAATAATCTTCTGGAACTACAGTGCAAAAACACAAAAGAGAGCAGTGCTTAGGAACAAAGATGTATGATTTTAAAGTTATGACAGATCTTTGCTTGCAGAACAGTTACATTCTCGATCGGTATTTTAAAAATAAGGTAGAACATTTTTTTTTTACAAGCCAAGTGCTTTGGAATAAAACTTGATGTGCCCGGGTGTGTCTGTGAGTGAGTAGGTGTGTGGGGGATTTGAGTGACAGCTCTGGGACTTGAGGCTTGTGATGGAATATGCGGATGTCTGGGGGAAAGAATCAAAACAAATGACAAGTGGCTGCCCACTTGTATTTCACTATTTGACTGAGCGCTCTAAAGAAATGCGGATGGAGATAGGCTGATGACAGAAAAATGCTGTCTGTCTGCTGCAAAGACGAGGGAGACGTACTGAGACAAAGCAATGGACTCGGGAGAGGAGCCGAAAGATAAACTGAAGAATGGAGTGAAGCAGAAATTGAACGAAATTGAAGGGATGACAGAGATAAGGAGTGGACTAACAGAGGAAGAGACTAGCGGCAATGGTGGGAAAGAAATGACCTCGGACAGGGAAAGAGGAGGGATGAGAAGGAGAACTGAGGGGAGAGGGGAGAGAGGACGAAAATGGAAAAGAACAGAGGGGAAGGTAAAGGAGGGTACGAGCAAAGGGAGGGAAGCTTAGACAGTCTTTGTCATGTAGGAAGCAGAGTGTGACAGTTACGTGAACCTTAGCTATTCTCTGCTTCTGTCCACAACCCCCATCAGGCTCATACACCTTGACAGCCGACACACACACACACACACACACACACACACACACATAAACGCACTCACAAACAGCTGCCAGGTCCAAGTCAATCACACACACACACACACGAACGCTGTTGGCATGACTGTGTCTTTTACTGCAGTACAGAGGAAATGAAAACTTGTATGGCAATACATTTCCGAGAGGGTCTTTTGATTCTAAGCTGAGGGACAGATTTCTCTCATTTCGCACCTGCAGAAATCAGTTCTGTAACGCAAAACAAGCAACATTTCAAGTTGTGTAATGATACATGAATGTGCCGCTTTTGAAGTTAAAGCAATGAACAGTGGAGGGGGGGGAAATACTTAAATCTGTTAATTAAAAATATCATAGTTATATAATTTTATTGCTGTAACTACTGTATATTTTATTGCCGTGCCTGGTCTCATTACTGATAGTGTTTTACCTTTTAACAAAATGGAAATAAGGAAGTCCAAGGCAATACTAATCAAGTGGCGATGAAACAATTTCTACAAATTAAGCACAGATGAATACTTAATGTAGCAATTACTTGCATTACTGACTGCATAATTTAAATAGCTTTGAAGCTGTAAAATCCATACATGTGGCAGCGGCGGGTTTGAACTCTAATTGCACATAATATTTTATTAACACATCATATGTTTTGCATGTAAACCATCACTCTGCAAGTAATCAGCAGCTGCCAGTTGCATGTGTAAATAGTATAATATTTCCCTATTTGAAGGAAAGTCCCAAAACAATTAGAATTTGTACTCAATACAGTACTTCAACAATACCTCAAAACCAGGCTTGTTGTCTATATAAATGTAAACTAAACTACTGTAAAACTAGAGTAAATGTGTTACTGAATCGTGTCAGGAAACAGCAACACCAGCAACATTCAACAACAATCAACAGCTCAACTTCATTACAGAGGAACATCATCAACAGAGGAACAAAACAAAAAGATCTCCAAAAGAGCTCTAAAGTCAGGATGTTATCAAGCTCCCGTGCAAATGGAGTGAAAACTGGCCGTAGTACAAGAGTGGGTCTTGTATCTGTAGCCGGAGGAGATGAGTGTGATGTGAGCATGGAGTGGATGATCTGCGTCACAGACTACGATAAGTGTTTTGCGAACCAACGGCCTCTGGTGATGAGGTTAAGGTGGGTGAGTGGTAGGAGGTCCGATTATTTCTGATGCTGTGTGGGTGATTTTTGTGGAACCTGGAAGTGTGGCGACAAAACAGATTCCATAGCTGAAGAAGGATGGTATTCAGATTTTAATTTGCCAGTATAAATAGAATAAAACATATATTACAGGCTGATGACTGAACTTGTACGAAGTGTCATGTACCTCTTAATGTTCTTCAGGCAGCGCTCAGGGGACCCTGTCTGAAAACACTAATGGAAAAGTGAAATAAAAACAATCAAGCACACGGGAAAGAAAAAAAAAAGGAACTAATAACATTAGTTGAGGCTGACCAGAGTGTAGTGCACAGGTGAGAAAAACATCTCAGAAAAAACGTTGTTCTTTATAAAAGGGATCATAATATAAAAAATACATGAGTGACACGTTCTTCCCCTTTTGTTTTGAGTCATTTCTCACATCACATGGTGATGTTGGACCAGCTCCTCCCCCATAGTGTTTTCATTTACACAGAAGTAATTTATATTACACAAGTAAATCACCGCAGGGTTGCCACAGCCCAAGGGAACAAAGCTGCCTGTAAGGAGCACAGTCAGGTAAAATATGAGTATATTCGCACCTTGTTCGGTGAGGTGAGTCTAGAGGTTGGGGCACACTTGATCCCACTCCAACCCCGGATCAGACGACTTGATGTCAGCCCCAAAAATGGCCCGATCTGACAGACATGGGGTGCTGGGAATGGCAATGAGCATCGGGCACGACAATTTGTCATTTTATCTTAGAAGACAAGTATAGGACAACTCACAAGGCTCCGACAGACACACTACCAGTTTGACAACGTCTACAGCATCCGCCATGATGCTTCAGATGTTGACACTGATCCCAGAAGTCTATCTCTAGCCGAGGCATGCACTAATCCATCTTTTTCTCTACTGATACCAATTCCAATAACTCAACTCAAGGTAGCAATCAGATACCAGCGCTCTATTTTCCCCACCTTTAAAAATGTGTAAACCTCACTGCATGGAACTCTTTGGAGTCATTTTGATGTGAGGTAACATGAGGCCAGGGACTGCTGTGGCACTAAAAACTGAGGCGGCAGCCTGCTGTTACTAAATAAATGTAACTGATAGCGGAAACGCTGAATTTTTATAATGACATAGTAAAAGAAATTACATCTGGCCAATATGCGATACAAATCAGGCGTAAGAGATCTGTGCATCCTTACTCTAACCCCCTCCTGTTCTATCACCTTTGAAAGTCTTGCATGTCATGAGAGACAGCAGGCTAATAGTTGTTGGGGTTCAGTGTGTAGTCTGACATGTGTCTCAGGACCATAATCACCTGCTCTGACAAGTAACCAACTAATAATTGTCCCCTAGTCTCATCCTGGCTTTAGATTTACCTACTTTCTTGTAGTGAGAAGCTTCTCAAAGCTGTAAGTATTGAAAGTGGCAAAGAGAGAAACAGACAACTCAATACCAGAATTTGATCCACTACAGTATTCTGTACCACAGGGGACCCCTCCACCAGCTTTAGTGGCTTTGTGCTTTGTTTCCTTACACAAATACTATACCAGAAAAAGCTGTGTATTTGCACTGTATATGCACTATACCTGCCAGTGTTGATTCTGATTCCAACTGAAGCCTATAAATCTCCCTTTTCCGGAGGGCATCTGCCCTTTGGCTAACTGCAACTGGCTGACTGTGGTTTCCCACACAAAGACACCAAATTAGACACTAGTCTCTAGTGTCTTCCTCGGGCATGGCTGTTTCTGGATTCTGTCACCTATAGCATATGTATTTACATCTGTGTGCGTCTCCTCTTTCAGGCTACGGTATTGGCCTGCCCCAGGGCTCTCCTCTAACCCGTAACGTGTCAGAGTTCGTGAGTCGCTACAAGTCTGACGGCTTCATGGACATGCTTCATGACAAATGGTATAAGGTTGTGCCCTGCGGGAAGCGAGTCTTTGCAGTCACTGAGGTAAGTCATTGGTGGGAGAGTGTGTTCATGTATTGTGTACGTGTTTGGTGTGTAAAGCAAAGCCTTCTGTGGCTGTACTCCCATAAATGAGTCTCCCTTTGGGACACGGGCAGGATTGCCTGCCAGCTAAGCACACTGACCGTCACAAGACACACAGACAAACACACACACACAGACAAAGACATTCAATCACATAAACTCAGGCCTATTTACTGACCTTAACCAGAGTTACAGGCACGTACTGTCTGATTGTCGATACTTATTTGTGTCTTGTGTGTGCTACAGCAGAGAACTCTCAGTTCTCGTCCTCCTTTTTCTTTTCGCTCTTTTTTTTTTTAAAGAACTGGGAATCTCTAGACAGATCACATATATCTATATCTCTTGTTTGTGAGCTATTCAACTCCCTTTGGCCATCCCTTTTAAATCCCACTTCAAAGTTGAATCGCATTATAGCAACAAACGCAATTACACAGTCATAGGTTTCTCCAATGAGATGAAAGCCTTAACTTCACCCTGCATCAGGAAGTTATTACTATTGAAGCCAAGAGAGTGGGCCTACTCTCAAACAATGTGGGCGTCTGTGGGATCTTGCCGTCTGGATTGGGAGCAAAAGCAGGTCAGTGTTGTCGCTGATGGGGCTAATTGCCATCAGAGGCAGTGCGGAAATGAGCCGGGTGAAGGAAACATGATTAGAGCTCGCCACTGTCTCTTCCACTTCCTCCAGGCCGATGAAACCCTCATAAGAGATAGACATGATGTCAGGGAGAAAATGGGCGAACCAAATAGGAACAAACTGCTCTTCAATTAACCATCGTCCCCCTGCTAACTGCTGCCCCCCCCACCCCCCCCCCCCACCCCTCTTTATGGTCGTTCTCTCCCCTGCCTTTGCTTCTCCGCATCCCTTTCTTTCCAAACATGTCTTTTACGCTGTTGCCCTCTCCTCTTTTGTTTCTATTCTTGTGAGCTTACACAGCCAAACTCTGTATACAACAGCAGAATATCAATTGCATGTTCACAAAAAGTGGCCTAAATAGTAATTATGTAAATACAAATCATCAATCTCTGTTTTTCCCTCTCTGTTGGCTTAAGTCTTGACTAATCTGTGTCACTCCCCCTACCTCTTTCTCTGTTTCTGTCATCGCCCCCTCAGACTCTACAGATGGGGATCCAGCATTTTTCAGGCCTGTTTGTGCTTCTGTGTATGGGGGTGGGTGGAGCCTTGCTGACCTTGGCAGGTGAACACACCTTCTATCACCTAGTCATCCCTCGTCTCCGGCGCACGCACACACTGCAGTACTGGCTGCACACCAGCCAGGTGAGTGAATACATACTGTGGTGACGTGGATACGTGCACACTTGCAAAGTCTCTTATGCACACACACACCGAAAAGATACAACTGTAATCTTCACATTACTCTCATGTGAACGTGCACATACAGTCACACATACACACTCACACACAACTCTTATTTTGCAGCTAACCATCGCCCTCTACTGTTGGAAACTCGTAATAACAGTCAAGAATAAGACTAATATTTTCTTTAAAACTGAATAATATCACGTCTTAAAGGACAGATTTCAATTAAACTGTTTTAACTTAAAGCTAAATGTATTAATTAACTAGTAAGCACTTTGTTAATTAACTAATTAGTGCTTTAATTGTGCTCCATAAATTAACGTGTACTACTATTTTAAATTAATTAGTTAATTAAGTAAAAAGTTATTAAACAGTTTCTATTGGCAGCACTTCATTATTGGTTGCATCTATGCCTTTGTTTTGTTTAGTTTTTTCCTATTCTGAGGCAGTTGATTTATAAACATCTTATACAGACAATGACTTTTATCACTTTTTACAAAATAAAAATTGAAATGGCTTGTTTAACATACAATTCCAATTATCCAAACCTGTTATTTTTTACAGACAAAGTTTTTTTTTTCACAATCATACTGTTTTTTGTGTGTGTTTATGACGATGTACACCAAAAAGAACCACAAATTTGGGACTTAAAGGTCATATTTTGTATTTTATGCAACTCTAGCCATTACCAAATGAGGTGCCTGAGGCAATGTTTTTGAGTGAATAATGGAACGAGCAGTGTGAATATCAAGACTGCTCACATTTGTTGGCGTCCCTCTAAAAGGGCAACGACTCCCGGGCAGCCTCGAGCATTCATCACAAAACCAGCTCAGCTATCTGAGACTACGACATCAGAGTTAGTTCCTCAAGATAATCCCTATCGAGGGAATCTAGGGTGAATGTCTCCCTTTGCCTCAGATGTCTTCAGACGTATATATATCAGGGATAATTAAACCATAGTCACCTTATTGCTTAAGGTGGGTTTGGAGATGGGGGGTTTTTCAGTCTAACCAAAACACTTGGGTACCTAAATCAAAAAGGGCTTAAGCAACTGACACCTTGACCTCTCTCAGAAGCAAAAAGGAACTGTCTCTCACTGAATTACAATCACTTGATTAAATTATTCATAGGAGCACCACAGCAGCATTTGTGAGGAATAGCTGTCACAGATGGTCTGTACAGCTCGGTAGAATAATGAGTCTTAGAAATTCAAATTAATCATCTCTCCTGATTTATTTCAGAGCGGATGAATTGATAACAAATTTCACATTACTAATGAGTAGTTCTCTTGTGTTTTTCCTTTTCTTTTACCTTTCTTCTCCACTTGCAGAAAATTCACCGAGCCCTCCACACCACATATGAGGATGTTGGGAAGGAGCTGACCGGCCTCGACGAAAAGTAATGAAGTCACTAACTGACTTGTGCATCGACACACTTCATTGTCACCTTCCATCCACAATGCATCAATACCTTGTTCAGAATTATTACATTTAAACTTGTTACACTATTTACGTCTGGCAAGAAGTTGTTTTAATAGTTTTCTAGAAGTAAATGTCACTTTCTTGTTGCCAGTGCAAACATCTTTCAAGAAATTACCTCTAATTTATCAAAATTATTAAAAGAATAGTTTTGGGAAACACACTCATTCGCTTTCATGCTGAAAGGTAGATGAGAAGCCACTACCTACAGACAGCTCATGTCTGTACAGTGACTGTGACGCTACACCAGTAGCCGGCTAGCTTAGCTTAGCATAAAGACTGGAAACAGGGGAACAGCTAGCCTGGCTCTGTCCAAAGGTAGCAAAATCTGCCTACCAACACCTCTAAAGCTCACTGATTAACATGTTATTAACTCGGTTTGTTTAATCTGTTCTCAGCAGCTGCTGAAGGCTTATGTTTACCTTACAGACTGTTATCAATGTCCTCATCTAACTCTAGCCACACTAACCACACTTGCAGCTTTTGTGACTTAGAAACAGACAAAATGACTTGTTAAAAAGGAGATTTGGTAGATTTTAAACAGACATGAGACATGAGTTAAAAATTCTAATGAAGACAAAGTGACATGAACATAATTTAGGTCTGATACTATTGCTAAATCTGCACATCCCCACTTACATATACATTATATACTTTGTACTTGCTTGCTTATAGGAAAATGTATCCATGTATACTGCTGTACAGTATCTCACTGGATATATGCCCTTTGCTGTGATCTTCCCCTCTTTCACTAGCCCCTCCTCTTGTATCTCAGAGAACTGCACCCTACACAGGAAACAGCATCAGCCTCCTCCCCCGTCTCCTCCCACATCCCTCAATGCTTCCACAACAGCCGGAGACACCTGCAACTCCTCGCCATCCCATGAGCCCAAGGAGAAACGTGTGCACTTTGACCTGGAAACCCTCCACAGCTACCGCCTGCGCACACACACCGCCTCAGTGCGCGGACGGCCGGGTATGGTCGGCCGTCCCGGGCTCGGCTTAGGCGGGTTTGGGCTGAGCAACCTGGGGAGTTTTACCTCCCCCCAACAGATCAGCCTCCATGTCAACGGGGGCCCCGTCTCTACACTGGCCTCAACAGGCTTGGTGCTCTCCCCCCTGGGAAGCAGGGCTGCTCAGACCAGCATGTGGGAGGGGGAGCTCCAGGACCTGCAGGGGAAGATAGAGACGTTCCGTACCCAGCTGAGAGAGGCTCTGGCCAGGAGAGCTGAGATCCAGAGCAGCCTGGAGAGGGAGAGGAGTGGACTTGTGCGCAGGGATACCAGTCTGGAGAGAGAACGGGACAGACAGAGGATACAAACTATAAACACAGACAGAAGTAGCTCCACGCAGTCCAAACTCCCTGAGAGAGACAGGACCAGCCAACTGCAAACCCTGAATAATCAACAGACAGGGAGGGCTAACCAATCAGGTGGTCTTGGGACTCTGGAGCATTTGAGAAGCAGCCAGTTAAACACAGTCAACAGTTTGGACAGAGGGAGAGCCAACCAATTACGCTCCGTTAATACTTTGACGGGAGAAAGGACTGTCCAATCACGCACTTCCACCAGTTTGGAGCGAAGTCGAGTCAACCAACCAGGTGCTGGAAACATAACTGTCCAATCACGGAACACTTCTAGCCTGGACAGACAGAAGGCTAACCTATCAAGCACTCTGAACACTTTGGAGAGGACAAAAGCCAACCAATCAAGTGTAAGCAGTGGGACTTGATTGTCTTTCTGAAGCCCCTGATGTGTAGGATTGCAGAGGGAGCAGAGCGGTTGGTACTTGCATAGCCGTGGGAAGATGGCTTTGTTGGAGTGGGTTATGTTTAGGGGACGCTTGCTGAAAAATTACAGTATATGTTAACTCACACCATTACTTACTGCAACCTAATAATTTTCAACCTAATTATTTCCACACTCGCTTAAAATTACATCTAAAAAACCTTTAACTGCAATTTAAGAAGAAGTAATGTGTCTACATTATCCATGAAATCATAAATAAGCAATGTAATCTTGTGGAATGAAAGCCAGTCTAATTTCAGTAAAATCCCAGTATACCTTCACAAGAACAAGATCAGGCAATCCGGCAACTTGAAGAGACTTATTGTGGTTCACATGAGGAACCATCAATCACAGCTGTCTAACAAACACAAGCCTATCAGCTGAGTAAACGTACAGCCTGTTGCATTGACTGAAGAGGCCTTCAAGCACATAGAGACATCTGCGACAAGAGCACAGAAAAATCAAAGTTAGCCCAATGTGAAGAAACAGCAAACAAAGCAATTTGAAAATGCACACGCAAACCTCTCTGTTAACTGAGTGCACGTGGCGGGAGATGAAGATGCAAAAAAAACAATATATTATTTTACGTAAATCAAGTAATAATTTCCCAAAAATGTGAATGATAACGTTAGAAAACTGTGAAGAAAGAGTGGTACAGCCCTAAATCAATGTACCCAAATTTCTTGTGTGTATCGTCCCGCCATCGTTACAACGCTAATACCGTGATGTCAAAAACACATTTTTAGCAAAATCCCACCCTTGTGAAATATGTCAAAACTAAGAAAAGGGGTCTTGCAAACTGAGCCATTCCTAAACAGACACTTTGAGATGGTAATTTTCCTCTGATTTTATAGGTTTCACATAAACAAAAGGATGCTAAGGCACGAAAATTCACACGGGGCTGGAGCAGAATGGAGACATTTGGACACAAATACACACCTCCGGTCCATTTTATGGCTGCTAGGTTAACTCAAGGTACCATGCCATTTAAATAATTTTGACCTTGTGTCACTGGTGATATGGGCTAAACATAGGTCAAAGTTGTGTATTTGGGTGTCAGTGCACTTTTCCAAAGTGCTGCCGTTGATGTCTAGGTGGCATCATTTTAAACAGGGTGGTCCTTTCTATCTCCTTCAGACTGTTGATAATAATTTAACAGTCCAACATCGTGTTTATATGGAGACATACAAAACTACTGAACAAAATTACAATCTCAAAGTCGTGTCACAGAACCTTTTAATTATCTGATCAACCCAAATCCCCAAACAGCTCACAACAGTTGGATATCTTCTTGGGTTGTGGCTTTCGCCTGTTAACAAGTGCCATCCATTTGGAATGAATTTGTTCACCATATTAATTACTGAAGGAACTTATCATGAGTCTGGCAACAATTTCGTGCTCAGTGACTGTATTGCGCATGATCTGCAGATCTAAGTGCGCGCCGATAAGTGAGACCTCATGTTCTTTTTGTTTTCTTATCATTGTTAATCGTTAAAATAGATGTAAACAAAACTTACACTGTTTCCACTCGGATGAAGCATATTTGTTGCTTTCTACTAAAACAAAGTGAAGTAAATCTCATGCCTCATGTCAATAATCTGGAGTGATGAAGAGGGAGGGCTCTTCAGAGGCTGACTGGGAATGGGATTCTCATTCAGTTATTCAGTCGACCACCAGAGGGAGCTGCATCCCTGCTTCCCGCGGCTATGGACAATGGAGAGTTTATGGATTGAGGTTTTATTCCAGCAAAACCACAGAAATAAATAAATTCAAGCGTTTGACTTATGAAGACACAGTGACAGATGGAAGCTGCGTTTTGTTCTGTTGTTCTCGTGCAGCAGTAGAGGACCTGTGGGAAGAAAGGCCTTTATGAAATCGCTCCAGCACTATCCAATGCAACGTCACCTAAAAGTATTGTGATACTCAGTCTTGTGTGAGTCTCTCAACACTTTCAAACAGGTGGTGGAAATTTCACTGGCCCACAGGTCTGAGACACACTGATGTTACTGAAACAGAACTTTATGATGGTACTGATACTACATTTAAACGTTTCAAACTTTACTGTGGTGTGAAGTGGTTGTGTTCACATGCCATGGTGTCTATAAAGGAAAAAAATATATATTTTAGGTCTTTAATGAGAAAGAGCTTGTGGTACTGAATATTTAAACAAATACTTTTAAATTTACCCCTTATAGAAATTGTATCAGCATATTATTGAATTTTATCATAATGACCATTCTCATGTTTTGAAATAAACATTTATATACTTATTTACTTGCATTATCTCATATTTTGAGTGTAAACTTATTTTTCAAAAGGACAGTAGAAAGCAATGGCGATACTGTGCCAACGCTTTGACCTCCTGGGATAATTTAAGGATAATACACTGTCCGAGCCACTTTGATGAATATGGCCTCCATCAAACCCATTTAAAATCCATTAATCCACTAATTTCATTGCATATGCGTATGGTCATTAAATCAAATGTTTTTTGCAGATAGGGTTACAGGGCACTTTCTGCATGACTACAAAAACACAAATTTTCCCACAAATGACACTAGCATAAAAAAAGTCAGAAACCAAAACCTCCAATATAAAATTTGTTGTCAGAAAGAGTCCAAAACAGAGCAGCTACCTCAACACTAGCTTTTACTTTGGAGGAGCTTTAATTGGTAACAAGTAACAGGTGTGAGAGCAGCAGTGAAGTGCTGGCAGGTTCTTAAAGGAACATGATACCTTTTGCTGACAAAATGATTTAAAATAAATTGTAATAATAAGTAAACAGCTTTAAAAAAAAAACATCAAATATGGTTACCTGGGACGAATATACCACAATACATTATTAAGCAAAATATCACAGAAAAACACATTCATATCATTAGGGAATAGTGCGAGAGAGTAAAACACCTGTATGTCTTTTGTGTAATATAATTTCTCCAGCATTCTGGTAAATGTTATTCTATATCTGGTATTGTCCATATCTATGTAGCTTACATTTTAAGATAACAACTGTCTGGTCTCACAAGAGAGTATTGCAAGAACGCTGGTCGCACCACATCACTTGAGTCTCCAGCAGAAAAACTAGTACTGAATCACTGTATGAGCAAATTGTTGTTTACGAGCTCAAGAACCTGTATAATGCGGCTTCAGAAGGCCTCTGCTCCACCACACTAATGCTTAAGTATATATTGTGTTGCACGGTAAACATGTAGCATTGAGACGTTGTAGCAGCTCTAAAGCTAACTCAGCTTTAAAGACCTGTGATTATCAGTTGCTGTTTTAGGTAAAAAGAGAGAAAGATGTGAACATTTTGACTAAATAGGACGATACAGTCAAATACTGCTGCACAATGAAATGACAGGTGCAGACTGCATTCGTTTATCAGTTATCTCTCTTAAATTAGTAAATCTACACCCACTATAACAAAGTGTTAACATGGATCAATTGATCTATGCCAGAAAACAAATACTCTATAAGCACTTAATCAATTATTTTATCACATTGTAACTAATTGAAGTCTTAAAAAGTGACATCCACTGTATTCTATATTAGACACGAGTCCAGTCAAAGTAAAGTGTCAGACTCCTCTTATGCCTGTGTTCCTGAGGTTTGAGCACTACTCCACCCGGAGGTGTAATGCTATCGTTTAACTTGTCATGTAATGACAGCTTTCAACCACACAGAAGTACTTGAACCTGTCCCCAGGCACGAGGATGTAGAGTGGAGATACCTGCAGAGAATGACTTCACATTATGGATGTTTTAGTGAGAGTGTGATGGAGACATGCACCCATGTCCAATCATTTTATCTAAAAGATAGCCAACTCTGGATGCGAGGCATGTATTATCTGTGTGTGTGTGTGTGTGTGTGTGTGTGTCTGTGTGTCTGTCCCTCTCTAGTCAGTCACACTTCAGTCACCCCATGAAGCTGTGGCCTAGATAACATGGCAGAGCAAATCATTGTTACACATTTCATCTGTATTGATTTACAGTCTTGTATTTCGTATTACAGGGCAATGTTTTCTTAACCACATAACCATAGTAACAGTAATACTCTTTTTAAAGTAGAGTTCTTATATGAAACCTGACACTTTTCAATTGAAATTGATACCACAATTATATAATTCTTCAGTACAGATGAGCTCTAACAGCGTGTGGGATGTTTGAAGAGGATGAGAGAGCGAGAGAGAGATGGCGATGGAGTAGCATGCTGATGATTTAGTGCCGGTGCATCGACCAGACTGTATAAAGTGAAGATAATCGCACAGTGATAAAGCCAATCAATCACATGTCCTGTGCCCTCGCACATGGTTTGGATTCTGCTTGTAATAAAGTAAACAATGGGCTCTTTGTCAGGTGTCGGGGTGCACTGAATGGGTCGTAGAAAAATCAATCAGACTCCATTCGCAGGATTGTGCGGGCTCTCATAGATAGATAGATGGTTGGGTGATTGTGTCCACGTGCAGAGAGCTACCTAATGCTTTCTTTAACACGTTACACTGCCTCCACCTGGAAGTCTGCACATGTATGTAGGATGTCCCTGCATGCATGCCTAACACCTGCCTTAGCCGTGCAAACATGCACATGCCGATACCCCACATGTCCTTGCGCTCGTATATCTGTGTGGAGATGGCCGGCCTTTTGCTCAGACAAAGTAATTGGGTCACATGTGTGAACAGCAGTCAAGAAGAATTTTAATCAAACTTAAGAATCCCCAATGTAGGCCTACACCCCTCCGGCGATCAATCACCATCCAACTGGGGTTAATTGTAAAGAGCGCTGATGATGCACTGACTCTGTAATAAAGAAAATACAATTGTGGTGATTTCTGCATCTCGGAGGTTCTGTAACTGTGACCAAATTCACCGTGTTGAGAGGACTATGAGTAGTGTGTGGGAAGCTGAAGAGAGTGTTCATCCACCTCCACCTCACATGTACCTCTCCCTCCCTCTCTATAATGCTTTGTCTAGGTAAATAGGAGCCAGGCACTGTGAGTGATGAGTTTATTAGCTCCTGCCAGCTGTGGCCAACCCTTGGGTATTATTGACGCGGTGGCGGTATGCCTGTGCTGTTGTCGGGATGGGGGCTCTGTGCAGGGAATGAGGAGGGGCGCATGGGGAGGGAGTCGGAGACGAGGGAGTACCCCATGAGAACCAGAGAAACTCCCTGGCAACCGAAGACAGGATCAACACTAAATGGGGCGCCCCCATTCATCTAGCACCAAGCAGCGACACAGAGCCAAATGACAGAGATTGAGAGAGGGGAGAGGGGAGGGGGGGGGGTTGCTCCTGTGTGCAAATATCTGAATGAAAGTAAAACCATTGGAGGCCGGTCAGCAGTCTGCACAGATATTAACATACAGGCTGCAAGTGTCCCTGAATGTGTCACAACGCTCAGTTACTAACAATGATTGACAGGAGGGGGAAACATGCGTGTGCTAAACGGATGTTTACGTTCAGTTTTAAGAGCCATTAAGAATTGATCATCGTGGGAGGAAAACATACAGATCTCTTAGAGAGAGCATCTTCACCGTGCACGTGTACAAACACGACACACGCACTGCACACGTGCACACGCAGCCGACTCTGTGCTTTGATGTTAATTGCCGCAATGTCATTCATGATGAGTCAGTTGATCGCAGAGGTGTCTGTGACTTTCAACGTGAATTAACCAGTGGGTGCGCGCGTGTCCTCGAGCTCCGCACCGGATCCTCCGGGGGGACGCCTGCCACACCCTTCTAGAGTAAACAAAGGCCGAGACATGTGCGCCGTCACCCCCGGACCTGATGAAGTAGTTGGAGGCTCTGCTGGTGTTTACAGAAGCACGAGGCGCATCAGATGGCGAGCCTAATATTATAATTACAGTGAAATTGGCTCTTGCTTTTAGGCGTGAGGTTATCTCCAAACCCGCCCCCTCGCTTTTACGCACACATGCGCAGGCCGCGTTTACTTCTCACACACACACACACACACACACACATTCCAAATCTAGCCCTTTGTCTTGCTCGCCTCTCGGCGGTAGCCCCGAAAGAGGAATTCAGCAAGGAAAGGAAGAGAGAAGTGTGTATGTGTGGACCAGACTGTCTCCTCCCCCCACCATCAGCGCACACACCACACTCTCCTCCCCCTGTGTACCCCCCCTCCCCTCCCCTCCCCTCCTCCACAGCCCTGCTCGGCCCCCGTGCCTATTGTGTGTGTGTGTTTGTGTGTGTGAGTGTGAGTGTGTGTGTGTGTGTGTGCGCGCGGTGAAGCTGACTGCGTACCCGAAAACCGTGTGACGGATGCCTTGCATGGAAAAAATAAGCTTTTTTGGAATTTCAAATGTATCCGTGTTATATATTCTGTGGGAAAGAGGAAAACCTGCAGGTGCAAGTGAAGGGGAGGAACCGGGCTGGACGCACGTGAATCTCCCACTTATCCAGCCAGGAAATAGAAAGGAGCGGGACGCGTTGGACTTTCCACCATCAGCAACCCTCCTCTCTCTCCTCTCTCCTCTCTCTCGCCATCCCTGCTCCTCCTCTGTAGGTCTCCCCACTTACTCCCATCCAGCCTCATTCTCCCACTCTCCTTCAGTGCTCCCAGAATAGCCTCACACCGGAGCGCTCTCTAAAATAATAGTGGGGGGGTTTTGGATTTCGGGGTGACTTGGGAGACGCCGGAGATGGATTAAAGGGGCTGTGCACCGCAAAACTGGAGCAGCACGCACGACCACGCCGGGGGGGAAGGGGGCGAAGGGACTCGGTGAATTCGCGGAGCCCCCGGGACAGAGGTGAGTGCTCAGGCTGTCCGGTAGTATTGTGGCTCTCTTACCCCGCATGCATCCCCCAGCAGCCCCACCGCTCCTCAGCACATGGTTTTCACGTTTCCATAATTGATGATCTCATACGCAATCTGCTGGTTTGTGCTTGTGGTGGAGTAGCAGCTATGTTATCAGTAGCCTGTACACCGTTATGCTCCTTTATTGCGGCTCCTTTTGACATAGAAGCTACTAAATATCTGAACTAGGATTACCTTAACAAAACAACAATGAAAGCAAATTGCATGTCCAGGCAAAGATGCAACCATCACGACCATTTTTTTTATACATCTTATTGAATTTATATTATTAAGATGAATACCAGCTTAAAACGACGGTTGCACTGTTTTCTTCAATATAAAGGAAGGTGGGGTAAGTTGAGTAAACCCTCCTCCTCCACATCAAGTGGAGCATATGGCCCTTTATGTCTCTGTGGCTGTTCAGGGCCCTGCAGTGGACATGGCTCTGCAGCTAGCACTGTAACTTTCTTGATGGATGGGTGCACGGTGAATGGAAAATTGATAAACTGTGCTGTTAACACTTTATGTTACACCTCATTCTTTCATTTTCAAGTTCATGTTTGTGAGCCATGAGCCTTTTCACTGTGATTCCTGTGATTTTAATGATTAGTCAGTGGCCTGTAGGGAGACACCATGGATCCATGTCAGTGCTACACTGCACTATACAATATTCAAGGCTACTATATGGTAATATCTTAAACACGATACAGACATTTCTGCTTATAAAGAAGCAGACCTTTGTGGAATCAACCAAAACAAATTTGGTGATTTTCTTTTTGTTCTAATTTGACAAAATTCAAATTCATATTGATGTTGATGATGAAAATAGAATTGTTACTTTTAATTTGGCATGATTAGATAAAAATTCGTATGCTAATGATTTTCTCGATTAATGCATTATTCAGTTGTTTTTAGAATCTCATAAAATAATGAAAAATGTAGATCACAATCTGCTAAAACTCGTGGTGACGTCTTCAAGTGTCTTGGTTCATCCAAAAACCCAAAGACATCAAGTTTACTATCACACAACACAAAGAAAAGCAGCAAATCCTCACATTTGAGAAGCTGAAACTACACAGTGTTGACCAAAATTAAATACTGAGCAAAATAGCTGCAGATTAACTTTCTGTCTCTCTACTGATTGATTGATTAATTGGTTGATCGTTTCAACTCCATGCAGTGCGATATAATGATCAAATGTGTTATGATATATTATTATATATACAGTATATTAGTATATATACTATGATATATAGATTGGCAACAAACACAAGGAAAAACCAGAATAAATGAGGGGAGATGCTTCTCAACAGGGCATGAGGGTCACAGAATGGTTTGAGTACGAACATGATGTGAATCATGTCTCATGGCCTTCACAGTCACCAGATCTGGAATCAGCGCAACACCTATGGGAGATTTTGGATTGCCGTGTTAGACAGCTTTCTCCAACAACATCATAAAAACACCAAATAAGGGTGTAACCTTTGGAAGAAGGATGTTATTCTCTCTGTTTCAGTTTCACAGACTTGGAGAATCTGTGCCAAGTAGCACTGAAGCTTTTTCTTACTAAGACACAAACACATATTGTGTTTTTCTTAAATGTGTCATCCATCTGTATGTTATGGCAGACTTACGTACTGTAAATATACAGTATATTACACAATATCACCATACTCTAAAGTCAATAACAGTAGCCTGACATACAGAAAACTCATTGCATTACACTGTACTTCGTAATAACACACCACACTACAAATCTATACTAGTCCCCCCTCCCACTCCTGCGTTGGTGGTCACTGAGTCTTGTATCTCCCTCGCTGACAGACTGACACACTGTTTCTGTCCAACGCGGGCTATACAACCCACCTCCTTCACACACATACATACATGCACACAGGCGAGATGCGAACAAATTGCTTTGACTATACGCGCATGCAAAAACACCACCATGATGTTTGCAAGCAGAGGCACACAGCAGCTCAGACTTCACACATTTTTGCAGTCACACACACATATGGCGTGCCCCAGAGGACAAATGCTGGTGTGACAGATAAACGAGCCCCCTTTTCTTCAGTAAAGAGGCTCATTCTGTGTGTGTGTGTGTGTGTGTGTGTGTGTGTGTGTGTGTGTGTGTGTGTGAGAGAGTTGGGGTGAGGTTTAAATGCTGACTGGAGTAGGTCACGGAGACCAAGCGGCTAGGAGAGTGAGACCCAGGACCCAGCTTCTTCCTAAGCTGCTTTCAGCTACACTGGAATCTATCCATCCCAATATCCTCCCTGTCTCTGATCCTCATCCGCCACCAACCCCCCCTTCTCCCCCACCAGCACTACCAGACATACACAAACTCTTCTGCTTTTCGTTTTTTTTATCATTCTTCTTCTGTATGTCTTTGATCTCCGCTTAGCTGGTCCCCAGTTCTCTCCTATTCTCTTCTCCTCTCCCATCCTCTCCCATCCTCTCCTCTCCTTTCCTCTCCCATCCTCTCCTCTCCTCTCCCATCCTCTCCTCTCCTCTCCTCTCCTTTCCTCTCCCATCCTCTTCTCTCCTCTCCTTTCCTCTCCTTTCCTCTCCCATCCTCTCCTCTCCTTTCCTCTCCCATCCTCTCCTCTCCTCTCCTCTCCTTTCCTTTCCCATCCTCTCCTCTCCTTTCCTCTCCTTTCCTCTCCTCTCCTCTCCTCTCCTCTCCTCTTCATTTCTAGCGGTCATGGAAATTAGACTGTAGAAGTCTTTGATTTTCTTTGCCTCACACCGCCTCAGGGTCAGGCCCTCTTATCTTGGAGAGAAAGACAGAAACAGACAGAAACAGAGAAAAGAGGATGAAGATAAAAAAGAAGGGGGAAGAGGTAGAGAGAGAGAGAGGTGTTACGACAGAAGGACAGATAGTAAGAGACAGGAAGGTGTAGAAAGGTAGAAAAAGCAGAGAGACAGGGATTTGTAGACGGATATACCACAAAAAGACAAAACAGGGAGGAGAAAGAAAGACAAGAGAAAAGGCCAGTGAGAGAGAATTAAGCAAAGCCAAACAAAAACTGAGCAAAAGACAATAAAATAGAGAGACAGAAGTACAGAGAGGGAGAAGATGACAGAGGCAGAAAGAGGTAGAGATGCTTAGACAGCTTCTACCCAATATGAGTTTCCTGAAGGATAGTATTTTTGGATTGAAGTCTCAGATCAGCTGATTCTGTGCTCATATTCAATATTAGATTTGACCATTTGTGTGCCAAAAAAAAGGGAAACTGCGAGTAGAAAATGGCATTCACTCAATCATTGGAGACCAAAACCCTCCACTTAAACCCATTCTAAATTTAGTTGGATCAGCAAGTCTGTCACAAAGTGACACGCTTGAGGCTTTTGAGCAAAACCAGATCCTCACACAGACCATATAGGCTGGTATGCAATTTATATTAAAAAGTCAATATTGACCAAGCAAAAGCAAACCGAGATTATCAGAAAAAGAGGAAAAGGAAAAGAAAGAAAAAGAGAAAAGTGTTGGTGAAATGAAGGCAGATTGGTAGGAGGAGGAGGGGGATGATGGGAGGTGATTGAAAAGTGATAAGGAATATTACACAGAAAAGATGGGAGAGGTAAAGAGGGTGAGATTGAGGGAGAGAAGGAGGGAAATGAGGAAGAGGACCAAGATGCAGAGATAGAAAGACAGAAATATGGCGCTGTAGGGAGAGCTGTGAATATTTAACTCTGTGTAGTTTTCCATGTGGGCCCGTGGCTCTGACTTCTCTCTGAGGCCTTCTAGTCGCCTACAGGTTACTGATGGCAGGAGATGTCTGCATATGTGTTTGTCTGTGAGTTTGTGAGGAAGATGAGTTTAGTGTATAACAACCATTTGGAAGTTAGAAACTTCATTTTGAATAATTTAATCTTTTTCTGTTTCTAAACTCCACCACAACTTTTATAACCTTGTGTGTGTGTTTCTCACTGTGTGTGTATTTGCACACACACGAGTGAAAATCACTGTGTGGTCATTAAATGTGCATGTGCAGAGTTATAGGTCTAATTATTGAATGTGTATGGGTGTGCTAAAAAACGAATAATGCACCTCATTACCAAACAACACTACAGCAAAATGGCTCTTTTTACTAACTCAAGGTCTCATTCCGCAAACTAATGCATTTAAATTTGTGCAATATAAAACCTTTCCGCCTTAACCAGCCTTGGAAAACTTTTTTGAACTTATGTTTCATTCATCAGACAAGTCCAGGCCTGGCAGAAGTTTGAACGTCTTTTTTGATGCTTTTGGAAATATTGATGGTGGAGATCCATGAAAGCGCTCTGAAACTCCTCTCTTGACATCTCTTCGCAATCTGTTATCCCAACAGGCTGTGACTGGTCCCACCCCAAGATGACGTCCCCCAAAAACAAAGCCAAGAAGAAACAGCCCAAAGACAGTATGACGCTGCTGCCATGCTTTTATTTTGTAGAGGTATGTGTAGATAGATTGGATGTATTGATGAATTACCTTTTATTATGTGTTCGGCCAATGTGACTCGATCACACGCTGAGTCACTCTTTCTGCCGGATGGCGTCATGCTAACCGTGAAGTTTTTTTATGTTGATTGCACCTGGATGCGTGTGACCTCTATTGAAAGCAGAGTTTGATGTCCACAAGCAAATATTATGGTGTCATCACTTTCTTCTTTTCCCTTGTGTGTGTGTGTGAAGGTGTTGTTGTGGCAAGAGTTGAGATAAAACATTGGATGAATCACCTCTTTCCAAGCAAATATTAAATGCTAGTCACTCTTTGCTTTGTCCTTGTCCTTGTCCGTGTGGCGGGCTTGTGTGTGTGTGTGTGTGCACATACCTGTCTAGCTCCCCATCGTCCTGTCCTCCTTGGTGTCCCTGTACTTCCTGGAGTTGACAGATGTGCTGTCCCCGGCGATGGTGGGCTTCCGTTGCCATGACCGCGACCTCTCCATGCCCTACGTGGAGACGGGTGATGAGCTCATCCCTCTGTTGATGCTGCTGAGTTTGGCCTTCGCTGGTCCTGCAGCGTCCGTAAGTCCATCACACACACACACACACACACACTCACACACACACACACTCACAGGATTGTTGTTGGGGATAAAAGGGGAGGTTTAAGGAATACTTACATTTTGGGGCAATTGTTATTTTCCTTGCTACCTAGACTCTCTTATGTCTTTGCATGCAGTTTTAAGGCATGTGAATGGTGATGCTAGACTAGCTTAGTTCAATTCACGGATATCTTCGGAACCAAGTACCAAATTCCCTCAAAAGTAGACAGATTCCTCAAAGATGGATGGTTGATATAATGGATTTTTACATGGTAATTTACATATTCACAAATGTTCCTATTAAAGGAATAGGATTACATCAAACCAATCGACTTCCTGTATAAATGCATACACAGCCACAGCATAGCCATATTGAATACATTTCCATAGTATATGCATATTTTAAACACTGTAGTTCCAGCTTGTGTTTAATTGATGGGTTCTTGATCCCATAGAGATAAGCACTAACTCCACTTTCAGAGAAACAAAAGGCATCCCTAGCTTTATCTGACCTTTCCATTTCACTATTGTATGATTTTAGAAGAAATTATTCCACTTAATAAAGTATTAATGACTAATCTATAGTTTTATCAGCATACACAATAATTTAAACCTGAGTAATTTTTGTCCACTTGAGGATAGAAGAACTCCACAATAAACACATACCTCAGACATATTATTGCCCTTTTAAAGTTGTTTTGGCAGTCAGTCTCTTTATCATGTGAAAACAGATGCCACTGCTGGAAACTGGACTGATGAGAGCAGAATTTGTAGTCTGTACCACCAATACAATGAGCTAAAGACAGCGTAAAAAGCTTGTTGAGTAATAATTTCTTGTGGGTTTTTCTCTCAGCGACATTTATCCATTGTTGACTAGTGACGCTTTGCAGGAAGAAAAATCTTCCCATATTGGAGTCACAAGGATAACATCTTATCACAGAGGATCAGTGATGTAATGTGTGTCTTGGGGTTTGTTTGTGAGTGCTTACACATGTACATCACGCAGAGGCGCTTGTGTACAGACAAATACATAGATCACACAAATATGCAAACGTACAGCTTCTCGAACACTCGCAAAGCAAATTCAATCTCCCCTCAGAAACGCGTAATCAATGGACATTGATAAATACACACCTGACATTCCAATACACACCATCAAACACGCCACGGGCCCCCCCACACACACACAATCAATACACACACACTCACACTGCTAATCCATCAGCAGCATGGAAACGAGCAGACCTCTCCAACACTCATCTATCACTCTGATTGGAAGTGATCACTATTCGATAGCATCCTGCCTTCATTCTCTCTCTCTCACCGTAGATCACAATCACAGAAATGGATATTTGACATTAATAGCACTTTCACCCATTTTCCTCTTTGTTTCGTTTCTCTTTTTGTCTCTTTCTTTTATTGTTCTTTGTTATATTTTTCTCTCTGTGCCTTGCAGTGTGTACTATATGACAGAAATGTGGTGGTTTATCTATGTATTTCTTTCTCATCTTTTACCTACTTCTCTCCCTCTATCTGTAGATTATGATGGGTGAGGGCCTGATGTACTGTATGCAATCCAAACTGAAGACGTGTCCCAAGTCGGAGAGCAGCATCAACGCTGGAGGCTGCAGCTTCAACTCCTTCCTACGCAGAACCGTGCGCTTCGTCGGTACGTCCAACCGCCAATTCTTTTGGGGTTCTTTTGGTGGGAGTTTTAGGAATTTAGGTCACATTCTAATCCACAACAGCAGCAACGGTTAGTGAAGAGGGTTTAGGGTTTGTTCAAGAAAACTTGGTTACATGGCTGTGGACATAACAATAGTTGTGGTGTAGCTTGCCCCAGAGGCCATCTTTCAGAGGGTCTCATTAACAGCATGGTTGGTCTAACAGCATTATTTTTCCATATATGCTTATTCTGCTTATTCTGTTAGTGATGGGGCCTATAAAAACGCATTTTTATCACATGATCCAAAACAAATACCTCACTCAAGTAAATTGGTAGCTGCATAAGTGTGACAGCATTTCAGAAGCAGTGTTCAGTACATTTTTCTCTTTTGGAGTTGTACGTTGCACTGTTTCTGCTTTTCTTCATGTAATCGCTGTCCAAATAAATGAAATTAATTATGCATATGGCCACCAGACGGACGGTTAATCTTTCAAAATAAGGTTGTGGAAGATTAACATGTCCCTAGATATATTTTACATTTGGTTGTAGGTTACCAACAGCGTTAACTTTGTAAATAGTGGTCTGCTGTCAGTAGTTGGTTAACAAAATGCTGTTTCGAAGATGAATATCAGTTTTGGCTCAGACAAATTATTCCACTTACCGGCTGAGCCCCCAACCTGATTCCACTTTTTAGAGTAGGGAAATAAGCTAATTACATGCATTAAATGAAGGGTGACTTAAAATGAAATAGGCATGATATAATGCTCCACGGGAAATATCTTGAGGCAGACTGAGCTTTGAAGTGAAAAGAGTAATTAATTCACTATACCAAAATTCGCTGTCTGTGGAAAAGCTACATAACGAAACAAACTGAAGGCTTGTGGTGTCACTTCAGGTTGTTGGAGCAAATTCAACGTTGTTTTCCACTGCAGGTGTTCATAAATGAACAGCTCAAAGAGAAGAAACCACCAGGGGCTTTTAGTTCATTTACCAAGGCTACCTTGCCATCTCTATGTCTGTCTCTTACCTCTCTCTCCCTCAGGTGTTCATGTGTTCGGTCTCCTGGCAACAGCCCTGGTGACAGATGTCATCCAGTTAGCTACTGGTTACCACGCCCCGTTCTTCCTCACCGTCTGCCAGCCCAATTACACTGCTGCGGGAGTATCATGTGACAACAATGCCTACATCACACGTGACATCTGCATGGGGAAAGACCAGTATGCCATCATGTCAGCTAGGTAAGACGCACACATATGTAGAGAGATTTAAAACAGCGTCCATGGACACACAGAAAACCTCCATCTGCCTGAATTCAAAATCCCCATATCCAAAAGAATAGAAAGCATATGAAGACTCACAGATTTACTGTGCATTCATCACTATGAAGCGTCAGTTGATTCGAACAGGATATTGGTTTTATGCTTCTTAGCTCCCTGGCGGGCTGCTCTCATGCCATTAAATGAGAATTCAGCAATGTTAGATGCCTTTGCTTGATGCTCTGTCTGAAAATGCTTCTGAACACATTGACTTACAAGGATTTACAGTAGTTGCACAGTTTACAGTATATTGCTAGGCATCACTATCTTGCAGGAGTGTATATGCAAACTTCAAGGTGAGGAGTCAACAAAACCAATTTGCATTTGAAGAGGATTACAGGAGATTAAAGTGGCAAAGGAGTGAAATTGTTGTTACAGTTGGATTTTTAAAGTAATGCAGATTTAAGATTTGCTTTTTAATGAAGCCCTTATAAATTATCATTGTGCCCAGCTGTAGCATCTCGCGTGCAGATGCTGTGACTACATTTTGGCTGATGCTCTTTATCAGTGCAGTAGGTCAACAGGCACAGGTCAGACAAGCGAGCTACAGCATATGGGTATTAGACAGGCATAATAAGTGCATACAGACAGAAAAGATTACTGCTAAATATAGCTGATATAGGGATAATCCCAGTAGTACAAACATAAATGTTTGTACTCTATACTTGTGAGGACCCATATTGACAATGACAAATGCATTTCCTAGCTCCTAACCTTGAAGGAATAGTTCGACATTTTGGATAATACGCTTATTCATTTTTTGTCAGAGAGTTAGATGAGAAGAAATATATATATATATATATACTGTATAGTCAGTGGTTTGTTAGCTTAAACCGATATGTAAAAATGACTGTCTTTGCCGGGAGCACACGCAACGTGTTGTTTATACACTTCAGCTTTGGTACGGGTTGAAAACCTGGTTGGTTGGTTAACCTGCTGCTAGCTGTAGCTATATATTGAATGGACAAATATGAGACAAATATGTTGAACTATTGCTTTAACAAAACAAGTAAACTTAACCTAATGTAATTCTAGCTTGAAGCCTGAAGCCTAAAACCAGCTGAAATATACCGGCTTTTAAAAAATTTCCTCATTATAAGGTCTAAGACTCTCTTAGTCCTCACAAAGATAGATGTACCAAAACACTTACCTAACCAACACATACACACACACAGGTTTAGTAGGAGAAGGTAAACAATAGTGCAAGACACAAGGATAAATACACTCACACAAAGAGTGCCTTAACAAGGCAAATGAAATGAGATTAGTGATTCAGTTCTAAAGTCTAAATTAGAGACTTTGACCGCAGCTCATTCACTCTCCCCTTATGTTCCCACTAATGCCCCATGGTACTCTGTTTGTGTTTATTAATGCTCGCATCCAAGGACGCACACTCAGTTTGACAAACGCAGTTGGGCAGGCACTCGGGTTTTAATGTCAAACACAATCCCGACATCACAAATAACATGAGCCGCCATGACAGTTTTATTCAGGTTTTATTCAAGAGGCAGTAAACACACTCAGAATCCACACAGCTTTTTTTGAGTTGAAACATGAATCTCTTCTTCTCTCTCAGCCTTCACTCCTTCACACCTAATTCTCCCTGTTTCTCCCCTCAGGAAAACATTTCCATCCCAGCATTCAACGCTCTCTGGCTTCGCTGCTGTCTATATCTCCGTAAGCACTTCCGTGTCTCACTTGCCTTCTGTGTTTGTGCACCTTGAGTATGATGCATTTGCATCATATACTGCATACTACACACATACTACTTGCATGTGTTTCTGAATGTGTGTGGGATTTATTGTACCTCTCTTATGAACAGTTCATTCAGCGTAACTTAATAATAATACTTAATAATAACTAGTTAACCCTTTTGATGATACATTAATATTACTGCAGTTTTTTTCTTTCATAGATTTTCACGAGTTTGTGCAGACGACAATAATTTCTTTATCTGTTCAATTATCTGTGCTCATTATAATTATCCAGATGTTCTTCTACTTATTCTTAACAAACATTGCTGTCGGCAACATAAAATGAGTTCCGGCATATCCGAGGACTTCTAGCTGGAATGAAATCATACAAGTCACAAGTTGCATTATAGTGTTTACTCACTGAGAGATTTACGGATTTCAGACTGCAGTACCCTCAGGCCAAAGAGCCATTCAAATTACAACACATTAAAAGAATAACAGGACTGTCTTTTAAGGTCCTATATCAGTGTTCATTGTTACATCCGAAAGGTAAAGGTACATTTATTTATATAGCACATTTCATACCCAAAGTGCTTTACAGGGTACACGGACAAAAGCACGAGAAACAAATGATAAAAACAATAAAAGCAAGCAAGCAAGCAAAGGCGCATAAAAAATAAAAACAATAAAAGCAGACAGGACATCCTAGTGCATGTTGGGTTGCTTGTTGCGTTTCTGCAGTCCGGTGCTGACTGCAGCAGTAATGTGAACTGTACAGCAAAGTAGCACTGTCATTTCTCCATGAGGTAACACCCTCCTACACACAGACGCACACATACCGTCGCCCACCAATGGCTATTGCGAGCTACTGGCCATATCACTGCTGCCTCACTGAGTCCAGAGCGTGCTCATTAAAGCTCACCAGACAGATTTCTGATGAGAGAGAAAAGGCAGGAGAGGAGGAGGTAAGCAGCTGTTTTGGTTGCTAGAGTTACAACATGTTGTCTGATCTCTGCAAAGTTGAGAAGCAGCCCAAACACACACATATTGTTCTTCGCTGCCCGCCAAATTAAGACGTGTCTTTCTTGTATGCAGTCTCAAAAAACCTATGTGGAAAATTATAATGTGAAATAATTCCACTCTTCCTCCTCTCCACACATTTTTTAATTTGCTGAAACCCGACAGATAAAGCAGAGCACTTCACAAGGCAGACACAATTTTAATTGCATTGGAAATAACTGAAATGTTGACACCATGTTGACATAAGATTTTCTTTGCTCCCTCTTGCTTTAAGAAAAGTAGGATTTTTGTGCTCAATGCTAGATGGACAAGCTTGTTAAAATGGATATTTTTGCAAAGCCTGCTTTTCTGTCACTCAGCTGTCCTCCGCTCTATGTAATCGACATATAGAGTGCATGCAGAGAATTTGAATGTGACTGTAAAGATATTCTCTCTCCCCTCATGCGTCCCTCCTGCTCACTCTGTTTTACTACCAAAGAATATTCATCTTAATGACCCAGTTAACAATCAACAATCAAGGTGGTATCATTTACATTTGTCATGGAACAAAAACAATGTGAGACAGTTCTTTGAACCTTTTCAACATAATGTCACCTAAAGAGAATTCTTTAAATCAGTGGAGTTACATTGGAGACAAGTAAAATATTGTCACCCAGTTGGATAAAGGTTTCCATCTTTACAGGAATAAATAAACATTTTGGGAAAGGACACGGTGTGACACGAGTAGATGCAGCTAGCATGGCTCAGTCCAAAGGTAAAAAAAAAAGCTTACTCAGTGACGCGCTATATCGTTTTTGTTTAATCCATACAAAAACTGAAGTGTAGCTATAAACAACAAGTTGTGGTTTTACTGGGAGTCACTGCTTCTAGCCAAGAAGTTATCCAGGACCAGCAACCCTGTAAAACCAAACTTCGTTTTTACCCTTCAGTGTTTTTACAGATTATATTATTGAGTCATAACATATTAGTAGTGAGCTGTAGAGGTGCTGGTAGGTGGATTTTTCTTTTGAACGTAGCCAGGCTAGCTTTTTACCCCTTCTTTCCTTTAAGCTAAGCTAATCAGTCGCTAGCTGTAGTCTCATATTTAATGTACAGATATGAGAGTGGTATCAATCTTCCCATTAATATATTATATGTATATTCCAAAATGTGAAATGAGTTTACAGGATATTGCAAAATCTTTCCTTCATTCCTCTAAACTGTAAATCTTTCTACTGTTGAGGTCAAACGTGTTGTTAAGCCTTTTAATGACATCTCCATACGTGTCTTTTTGCATATTGATTAGTGCCTCTCTCTCCACAGATGTATTTCAATGCCAGCATCAACAGCACGACAAAGCTGCTGAAGCCGTTGCTGGTGTTTGCTTTCTGCATGGCGGCGGGCCTCGCTGGGCTGACGCAGATAACTCAGCACCGCAGTCACCCGATAGACGTCTACGTGGGATACCTCATAGGAGCCGGCATCGGAGTCTACCTGGTTAGTTCAACAAAGCGCGCGAGAGTGTGCACGGCAAGCATAGCTAAAGATCTATCAGACTTGTCAAGCTCTCTGTAGGCAAAATCTATTTTGAAGGAATTTATTTTGCTGGTGTCAAGATAATTACTCCTTTTATGATGATGTGACTCGCTGAAACAAGTGAAATTGTCTTGTGGATGTCCTATTTCAAGATTTAGCTTGTGAAATGAGTGCGAGCATATGTTTGTATGTATTTAGGGATTTGTTTTGTCCCCAGGGAGTAGTTAACAGTCAGCGTGCAGCATGGTGAGAATGACCGAATACACATAAATAGATTTTTCTTTTTTAATAAAGTGCTTTAGTTGTTTTGCTGTGACTGAATTGTCCCATTGTATTATTCTAAAACTATCACAGCATGTGCTAATGCGCAAATCTTTTCATCACCTCTCCGTGTGGCTTCCGTACTTTTCTCTCCCAGCCGTTTTTTTTGACAGGCTCTATATTTAGCTTTTTTCTATTACGGAGGAAAAGGAGAGAGAATGAGTAATTGGATAAAAATTCTCTGGAACAATTTCACACTTAATTTTAAGGAAACTTGTCGTTGCCATTTTCCACGCTTCTCTCCTCCTCTCAGTCTCTTTCTCTCTCGTCTTTCAGTTTTTAAGAGGGGGAGCGTTTCCCAGCTGTCATTGAAGGATGAATTCTGAGAGAGGGGGAAGAGTGTGATTCATGCTGACCTCAGACTAAACAGGAGGGAGAAGGAGAGATGCTATTCATGCACTTTCTCCCTACTAATGGGAATCTAATTCTCCCAAAGATTAAAGAAAACACATTTCCACGTTTAAGTCTTTATTTAACATGCTGGGTGCTTCCGTCTCCTCATTTATTTCTCCTCCCCACCTCCCTCCCTCCCTCCCTGTATCCCTCTGTCCTCTATCAGGCTGTGTACGCAGTGGGAAACTTCAAAGCATCAGAAGAGGATGCTCACTCTTTACAGAGACTGACCCCAGCTCAGCAAAAGGACGGCCTGAGGGTGCTGAGTCAGCGGAGTCATGACTCCCTGTACAGAAAGACTCCCAGGGTGTCTGAGAGCAGAGAGGAGCTGGGGGTGGGACTGGGGTCCGGGGCTCGCAGTAAGGTGAGGAGGGAGAAGGCATCCTTGGCCTCCCTCAAACGAGCGAGTGCTGATGTGGAGCTCCTGGCAACCCGGGGTCCCATGGGCAAGGAAACCATGGTAACCTTCAGCAACACCTTGCCCCGAGTCGCAAACGGCAACAGCCCCATCTCCCCCTCAGATGAGCCTGCTACCACGCAGCGTCACATGACCTTCCATGTGCCCTTTGACCCCCAGAGGTCTCGGCAGCTGGTGTCAGAGTGGAAGCAGCGCTCGCTGGAGATCCGCAGCCAGAGCTCACGAGACGAGGATGAGGGAATGGACGGGAGGGATGGAGGAGATGAAGTAGGAGCAGCAGCGGGAGAGGGAGGGGATCAGGAGATGCCTTCCTCTCTGTATCCCACAGTGCAAGCCAATAAGGGCATTGCCACGCCGACTGGAGCCAGGATGGTGGTGGCACCCCCACTAGTTCACATCCCTGAGGAGGCCTCTCGGCCGCCACCTGTCTCCCCCAAGAGCGCAAAGACCCGCGCCAAGTGGCTGTCGCTCACCGAGGGGGGAGTGGTGAAAGAGCCGGGAACGGGTCCCATTGCGGTGTCGACTCCCCGTGTGCCCAACACGCAGCCCAACCAGCCGCCCAGCCAGCAAAGAGTCACCCAGGTAAGGAAGAAATTAGGAAGTGAGTGTCTGCAAATCAAAATAACTACTTTATTTTGAGCAGTAATCTTTCATTCTTTAATTTCGAGTGGCATGCAGCCAGTTCTGAAAAATATAGTTTAGACAGGCGAAGAGATTTAATAGCTGCCAAACGCTGTGTGAGCTGCACACCTGATGATTTATTTTGTTGGTAAAATCAAAACAGAACATGAGTGGAGGCAATTTCACTGATTAGTTTCCAATAAAAAATACTCTCACAAGGGTTCAAACACTAATTGTAGTTGGAGTTAAATCTTATTAAAATGTCTCTGAGGGATATTGAATATGTTACCCTTTACAACATTTACTGTGATAAAAGTCCCTGAATTCTGGGTTTATTGTGGAACAAAGTACAAATTGCTGATTTCTGTAGTAGCTGCTTTTCTTGAGATTGAAAGCTCTTTCTTGACCTTGGAAAGCAGTTGGCAAGACACTCTCACCACAAGGTCCATTCAGTAGCTGTTATGGAGCATTCAATCGTATCACATGATCTTCCTCAGCAGATGGAGTTGCCCGGTTGTCATGGATGTTGCAAAGCAGGGTCCATTTGGTAGCTGATCTGGAGCAGCTATGTGGCACTCCTCTAGGCACTTGTGGCATCTTTCCTTTGTACATTTGTGATGAGATTTTCATCTGTCCTCCAGGTGATAGCCATGTCTAAGCAGCAGGGTCATGGACCCGTCACTTCATCCACCAAGACATCAGAAGGTGGCTCCTCCTCCGGTGGTGGGTCCAACTGCTCCGAGTCGCCCTATTACCGGATCCCATCTGATCGAGACAGCTGCACTGGGAGCAACCCAGGGAGCATCGCCGGAAGCGGGAGCATCGTCACAATCGACGCTCATGCCCCCCATCACCCGGTGGTGCGTGTATCGACCAATAACGGGAAGCCGTGGGAGTGGAGAAACACCATCAGCGGTAACATGCTGGCCGCCGACACAGCAGGGGACAAACATCGCGTAGCACTGCAGCGACAGGACAATGTTAGTCACTACCGGGATTACCGGACACTCCCAGTGAAAACAGACTCGCTCTGCTCCTCCTCGGCCAGCGGCAGCGCTGAGGGAGGAGCAGAGCTACCTCCCCCACCTCTCCCCACATCCTCCTCCCCTCTGCCTCCCCCTCCTCAACTGTTGTCATCCCCTCTGCCGCCACCTCCTCCTCACTCGTCTTCTTCCCCCTTGCCTCCCCCTCCACACCCAAGCTCCTCTCCAATGCCTCCTCCTCTCCCTCACCCTGCCTCCTCTCACATGCCTCCCCCTCCTCACCTGTCCTCTCAGATGTCCCCACCACCTCTCCCGTCATCCTCTCAAATGCCCCCACCTCCTCACCCATCTTCCTCCCAAATGCCCCCACCTCCTCACCCATCTTCCTGCCAAATGCCCCCACCACCTCACCCATCCTCCTGCCAAATGCCCCCACCACCTCACCCATCCTCCTGCCAAATGCCCCCACCTCCACATCCATCTTCTTCCCCTTTACCACCTCCTCCGCACCCCTCATCCTCCATGCATCTACCTCCTCACCCGTCCTGCTCCAGCATGCTTCCCCCTCCTCCCCATCCCGACTTGCTGATGGACAGCCACAGCCAAGCGCTGTCCCGCTCCTCCACCCTGCCTCGTCGGCCCTCTGTCTCCGCCCGCAGCCATGCTGAGCAGGAGCACTACTACAAGGCCATGCAGAATGAGAGGATGTTATAGTGAAGGGGAAAGAAGACAGACATCATTGTCATATCAGTGATTGTACTTCAAAAGACTAAGCTGAAAGAGACAGTGAAACAAAATAGGTTGTGGCAGGTGAATAGAGATTTACGACTTTTGAAAAATGACAAAAAGGTTTAGAGACTCAACAGCAGCTTCAGTCAAAATGCTATAAACGAAGAGGGGTGGAGGACCATGGGGCGGTCTGGCAGCTCACACACACTCAGCAGGGGATCTGGTTTTTCCTTGCTCAAACGTACTGCCCACAGCGCCGGCTCGACGGCCCTGAGTGGGAAAAGAACAGACAAGGGAAGAAAGGGGAGTCAAAGAGAGCTGGGTGAAGAATTAAAAACCCTAGTTTCAGCGCGCACATCCTCTGCGTTTCTTTAAGACGCATTCAAAGAAGGAATGGAAGAGGCTGCAGCTGAAAGAGAGATATCATAATGAACGGTCTGGGATTTGCTAAATCAAGTTTCCTGTGAGAGGAGGGATAAGACTGAGAAAACAAAACAACTACAGGCAATACTAGCTCTCCTTAAACTAGCGCAGCTGTTTGCGGTTGCCAACCATTACACACAGAGAGAATGTGCCGTTGTAACCAGCTGAAAAACTCAACTTCAACGCACCCAAAATCTATGAATAAAGAAAGGACGTTCAGCCACAGGTTCAAGAGTATTAGCCACAACCCACAAAAGCATGAGAGTCTTTTTTACCCCTCTGAATAAACAAACCAAAGGGGGAATTTCATGTTTGACGCCAAGCAAATCTGTCAGTATCCACCAGAGAGAGCCAGCTTAGGACGCATTGCTCCTGGATGGTGTGTGAGAAGGAGGAGGAGGAGGAGGAGGGGTTCGTATAAGGAGGATCACGCACAATTGGGCTCCCCTATACAGACACCACTGAATGGATTACTGTTGTAAACATGAGAGGCGGTGGAATGGAAAGAGAATTGTTCCTAAAGTGAAGAGGGTGGCTGGCCAGGCAGCCGGTCTGTCTTTGCTGTGTGCAAAAAAAACCTGCCACGGAGCCTGAAGCGGCACCGAGGAGATTAACGTTTGTTTATCAAACCATGTTAGCACACTCTTCCCTCCACATCCCTGTTCACATTTGGCCCTCTGGCAAATGACAATGGTGACGGGAATGTTAATGTGGAGTTCGGCCCGCCATCACCACCGGCATGCACTGGCTGAAGCAGGTGTTGCTTGGGCGCAGCTAACTGGCTCGTGTTGCTGGCAGTCTCTGTTTATACCTGTTTGCATTTCAAAGGTTTTGATACCACTTTCTAACAATGCATACTTTATACAGGGTTTATAAGTAGTTGCTTTATTAATGATGATTTATTTCTGCTTTACAGATGAGTAATAAGACACTCTTAAGAGCAACTTTTGGATTGTCAGGCTGTAAAACATCTTTAAGTGGTGTACATCTGTCTTTTTATCTAGCTATTCCATTCAGGAAGAGCACTGCACTGCCATATTAACTCCAGACTTTATTCATCCATCTGTCCATCCATTATCTCGACCTGTTTATCCTTTGAAGGGTCACAAGATATCCCCAATCCATCACAGGACTGCCCTTATTTAAGTATGCCTTATTAGAAAGTGATTTTTTCTTCTTTTTTTTCTATGAAATAAATTCCTCATTTGTTGAGCCGATGACAGCGTAAACAGACAACCATGACAGGCCAGCAAAACTTTCAAAAAATATTGACAAAACAATCTCCACTCAGCTTCTGACCCACGTCACACAGTCTTCATCAGAAGAAGCAGTCGCCACAAAACTGTTGATGTTCAAACAAACTGTGGGCGAATTAGTACACAGCGAGTAAGTACAAACTGCTGTTTGAAAGGTGAAGATTCAGCTGTCCATCTAAAGGTAATGATTTAATCGTAGAAATAATCTAGTTATTAATCGATAATGAGAATAATCATTAGTTGCTGCCCTAAGAAATAAGCTTTGAATCGACATCTCCAAGTTGAGAGGAAGTGCGTGTTCGTCCCGCTCACCCCTGCCTCTTGTGTATTTATACTATGTTGTATAAAGTTGTTTTCTGGTACCGATCATTTCATACATCCACGTTTTTTCTAACTTTCAGAAGATATTTCGTCGGATTACAAGTGCTTTATTTTACATCATACTTTGATCATATTTTAATGAAAAATACAGACTCACACACACACACAGATGAAAGAAAAGTCGTCCGTGCACCACAACATCTGAAGGGTTCATGAACTGATTTTGTAAAGTTGTGCTGGGGAGGGGCGAGTTAAATGGAACAAGTTGTATTTCGTAGTGGAGCTCCTCAGACGAGGAGCTGGTAGATGTTACTCGTCCGTTTGTGCTGCATGTGTGTACGAGCGTGTTTTTTTTTAACTTAAGTGCTTCAAGTCTGCGCCGTTACCTTTGACAGACAGACATGCTGCATTTTTCAGTGCTGGTGATTATCGTACTACTTTCCCCTCATTTTGACTGTAAAAATACTTGATATTACCTAATATTATTAATACTATTGTTATTCTGCAGTCCTCTTTTATGGGCTAATGTTTTCTATCTGTGGTGATGTGTAACATTAATAACCTGATTGAATAAAAAATGAAGACTTCTTAACTGAGGTTTCATCTTGTGATACTTGGCAGCACAGCGGCAGGTGCATATAGTACGGCCCAAAATAGAGACAGGGTCAATGTCGGAGCAGCTCTTACCGCCACTCTAATGAAAAGGATCTTCTCCATTGATTCTTGGGTTGTGAGTGGTTTCATGCTCATTCATACTGTACACTCACACACAAAATACACACCGCCAGACGGATACAGCACATGCACATTTGCAATGCAACATTTGCCTCTTTTCCTGTGGGCTAGTGTCAGGTTTCCATAATGAATTCTGCTAGAATGTTGGTCAATCCCAAATGACCCGGGGACGGAGCAAGCATTGGCTGAGGCCTGTGTGTGTGTGTGTGTGTGTGTGTGTGTGTGTGTGTGTGGAAAGAATTGTGGAAAATGTGTGTTTGAGTATGTGAACAGGCTGTGGTTTCTGGTAAATAAAAATGTGCCCCTTAGTTTATTCTGGTAGAAATTATAGCATGATTTAGGTGAATGATTATGCAGATATGAGTTGGTGTTTGTGTGTGTGTGTGTGTGTGTGTGTGTGTGTGTGTGTGCGTATAAAATTAGCATATGGTCCAGGTGTAGTGAGGTTATGTGTCCATTCAGATATGTTTCAGCTTTGTGCATTTTTCTCTCTGTATGCACGTTTGAGTGTTTCGGCATGTATGTGTGTGCGTGTGTGTGTGTGTGTGTGTGTGCGTGCCCAGTGCTTTGAAGCATTGAGCTGTGTGATGAGGCCGTACAGGCAGTGGGGGTGCAGATGGTGTACTGAGTCCTGAGGACAGTCAGTCTGTCCATGACTCACACTCAGCAAGCCAGCAGCTCGCGCTCTCTCTCTCTCGCTCTCTCTCGCTCTCCTTGGTGGCCCAGAAAGCACAACACAACAAGTTGTGTATGTGTGTGTGACTGCGGGAGGCAACAAAAAATGCGGACTGAGCTGTCTGCATGCATGTGTCTATTTTTGTGACTGTGTGCCTGTGTGTATGCTTATATCTTTGTGTGTGTGTGTGTGTGTGTGTGTGTGTGACAGTGAGAGTCGCTGTTCAGGGGAAGCTGCTGACATTCTTTTCAGGACTGATTTACCACTGCAGAACAGCACAAAAGCCTTTTGTCCACAGCTCCACTTTTATCTTACTCACTTTGTCACTATCATTCTACCTACCGCCATCTCACCCGGCTCCTCGTGAACCTTTACACATGGAGAAAGGGGATTTAGAGCTTTGGGGCTTATATCCTGATTTTCCTCCAGCTCTCAGTTTCTTGAATGACGGATTAGGATTCTAAAGGGTCACAGGGATCATTTTACTTTCAGTCCAATCAATATAGGGGGTCATTTTTCTTTAACAAATCAAATATTGATCCATTTTTAGCATGAAAAGATTGTCATATCCAAAATATTGCTTTCTGGTGAGGATCTACAGGGATTCCAGCCCTTAAAGAGTTATTCTTTATCAGGGTTCATTGCTGAAATGGTTGAAGAACTCCTGTTTAACAGCCCTCTTGAAGGGCTTCACCAATTATGAAAGGGAAAGGAAAGTGATGGTTTCATATTCCCAGGGCGTAACGGTTGTTAAAATTTTCAGCCTTGCGTCCCCAGTAAATTACATTTAGTCTCAGATGGGCTTATTAAAGCATGTTAGAAATCCTGTCATTTGCCGACCCAACAGACACAGACCTTGTAGCGAGCTCTTTTGGATCTCAAATGATAACCAGCCTTAATGTGCCAGTCAGACGTCTACCACCACAGCTGGGGGCTAAGACTGACATTTCTAGGAGGCTGGCTTCACTGAGTCAGTAGCTGTGTTTCCAAAGCTTGTTCCTACCTAGGGGTCCAAGACAGGGTACTTTTTTTAAAGCTACATTTCATCAGTTTTTTTTTCTACGTGAGCAAACAAAAGACAACAATAAAATCATGACTGACCACCTGCCAAAGCAGCTGGTAATGTAACATAACACCCACAGCCATATAATTTCCCAACATTTTGCTGGTGGGGAGAATTATTTCCCTCCATGGATATAGCTGTGGTGTTGAGGATATATGCTAGCTCGCTCGCTCTTTAACCCGCAGGCTATAGAGGGTGATAAATGTCCTACCAGGCAACCAGTTTCAGCCCAGCTGGGAGTCTGACATTTTTATAGCGTTGTCCTCACCTCTCAAGGCAACTGCTGCCTTACAGGAGCTTGATTTTCAAACACACTGATTCTTTAGATATTACCGACCATTACGGACCATTTTTTATTCTCTCAACTGAACTGAAGGTCTACATAGACGAAACAAGACTAAGAGTCCACAGCCATGCAGCTTGTGTTGCTGTACCTTGGCACAGCGTTGCTTTGAGCTAAATCCCAACGTCAACAGCTGTTGTTAAGCAGGTATAATATTTACCATGTTCACCATCTTTGTTCAGTGTGTCATTCGTTTTGCAGGTATTTGGTCATAAACCAAAGTATTGGACAAATTTACATTTTGACCGGATGACGGCGCCAGATGAAAAGTTAAGGGATCACCAAAGTGATTACAATTCATCCTAATGGGGACGTGGATGTCTGAACCAAATATCACCCAAATATTGTTAAGACATTTCACTCAAAACCACAAATGTCCACCTACTGGTGGCGCTAGAGGAAAAGTCAGAGGATAATCAATGTCAGTATGATTCATCCTCTGGAGACAATGAATATCTGTGCAAAATTCCATGGAAATCCATGTGATAGTTGTTGAGATATTTGTTTGGGCCGAAGTGGTGGACCGACATCGCCATCACTAGAGCCACGCTGCTAGCATGGCTGAAACTCATCCAAAGTAGAGTAAAAAAAAAAAAATAAGTACATGGCTGACAGTCTGTAAATAAGACTGTTTCTAAAAATTCCTCAAAAGTTGACTTTGCAAAGATGCAAGGCTTTCATGTGACAGCTTAAAGATACACACTACTAAGCAGAGAAAGTATGCAAGTCTTTCTGTCCCCCTCTCTCTGCTTCTCCAATTATACTTGATATGTCTGCTTGGCTGTCTTCCTCATGCTTCCCTCGGAGACTTGAGGCGATAAAGAAGATAGAGAGATGGAAACAACATTCTCCTGTACCCCCCTTTTGCCCCACATGCATGGGCGCACGCAGAAACACATAAATACACTTATGCATTCCCATGAACACACACAGCAACTCACTCGCTAAAGCCCAGATTTATGCGATGAGGCGAACATCCAGAAAGACACATAAGAATTCACATACACACTGCTTTTGCCCTCGTGCTATTTGTCTACATGTAGATGCAGAAGAGGGGGAACAGTGCAGTGTATTTAAGCATGAGTGGGCATGATGTGGCTGTGGCCTTACATGCATGAGTAAGACTTTACAGTACATGGCTTCAATACCCCACAGGCCTCGCAATGGGTAGTAACACACTGACACAGTTATCAGACCAGACTAATTGGTTCTGAGACTGTGTATGTGTACATGTGTGTCGGAGAACCCTGGTATATGCATGCCTTGATGTATGTGTGACCCTTTTGTGCATTTGTGTCTAACCCTATAGACAATATGTCTGTTCTCCTTCACTGCCCTCTCAGCTCTAAACCCTCTCGAATATGGACGTAAGAAATCAAGAAAGTGCTTGTATGTATACGTCAATCTGCTTGCACGTGTCCACCCATGCATCTGTAACGACTGCATATGTCACATGAGCCTCCGCGCCGTCTTACCTCTACTCCCGTACGTCTTCTCAAATTCATAAATACCTCTCCTGCCAGGAAAAACTGTCAGATGTATCAGAGTTTTCTGTGGAAGCTCCTGGCAGAGGATCACGCACTCTTGCAACCGTCTGACCCAGATTCAGTCCTCACATCACCACAGTTAAGATGCTGAGGGATATTATGCATTATACACAAAAACACGCTCACAAACACAAAACATTTAGCCAGCTCTGCGCATTACTACACAGTCGCCATGCCACAATCAAATAGTACACTTGATTAAATCTGCGCGTATGTGTTTCACCAGCGCAAATAATCCAGTATCAAATTAAAAAAAGACAGTTCCATCATTAATCCAGTTTAAATTTAATGAGTAAATTAAAGCGCTGCGGCACTACACTCATCTGTACTCGTGCCTGTGATACCGTCCTATTTCGTATCAGCTACAAGCAGGGGAGCAGAGACAAAGACTGCATCTAAATGTAGCCGAGTGGGTCTAAGTCTGTCTGACTGAGTCATTTCTAACCTGGTCGTCCTCCTGCGTCTTGTTATTGTATCATTCGTGGTGAGCGATGATCAGAGGTTGAAGATCTGAATGGGAATATGCATTGATTGATAAACATGGATCAGCTACACACATGCAAAGAAGGAATAAGAGAAGGAACACACTAAAGACACTAACAACAGAAGGAGGGAGGAAGAAGACAGAAGAAAGGGAAGCAGAGAGAGGGAAGTAGGACAGACAGAGACGATGATAGGTGGAATGAATAAATAAACTAATAAAATGTGATGTGAGGAGGGATTAAAGGAATGGAGAGTGGAGACTTACAGAGGGATAATAGAAGGAATCAACGGTTAAGAGAAACAAGAACAAATGGAGGGAAAGAGGAAGGAAGGACAGAATAAATAATCAAAAGTTTGGCACAAGGAGGGAAGAGAAAAGAACTAAAGAGGGATCAAGAAAATATATAAAAAGAGAGAAACAGGAAGGCTGAAAAGGAGGCAAAGAAGGCCAGAAGGAAGAAGGAGGAGGAACAAAAAGAAATGAACAAACAAAAAAATGCATGAAACAAATAGGGAAGAAATTAATGAAGGCGGGAAAACTAAAAAAAAGAAAAGGCAAAAGGAGGCAAAAACAGAGAAATGACAAAACAGTCCTTCAAGTTTCAAGTGGTTTTGTGGGCAAAAGACAGAAATAAAAGAGCTGTCACTCCACTGTGACTCCCAGTTGGGCCTATGAATGCATCACTGGCTTCACCACGATACTCGCTGACCTGCATAACAGCCACCGATTAACACATTGTCACATCTGATGCCAACTTGATCCAGCACCAAAGGGAGGGGGGGGGTCATAGTGATGGTGTGTGTGAGAGACAGACAGAAAGACAGATATTGAGAAAGAGAGAAATAAAGAAAATAGGAATACAGCTCCAGTAGCATGAGCCAAACGTGTGCGTGTGTGTGTGTGTGTGTGTGTGTGTGGGCAGATGCAGTGACGGGACAGTGACAGTAGGTGTGTAACTAATGATGGTGCTTTATAATGAGGCCGACACATCCGTTCATACTCGCACATTTCCATTGCATGACCCTCATTATTCCCCTGTGGATGTGCGGCAGCAGACTGATGTGCATTTGTGTGCATATTCAAAAGGACAGCCAGATTAAGAGAACGGTATTAAAAACTGAGTCAGACGCAGACCAAAGGCTCCTCTTTCATTATTCATGTCTGGTTTACTGGCGGTATTCTGCCGCCATGGAGAGAAGTACAAAGAGAAGCAAAGAGTGACACGGGAAGAAAGAGAGAAGAGAGGAAAAATGACAAAATGAAAATTGGGGGAAAAGGCGAATTAGACAGAGACGACGTCAAAAGGGGTTAGAGAGAAACATTATCTTCTGATCCAGTGAAACAGCTCATTACAAACCAGAGCAACAAAAGAAAGTACAAAACAAAATCTCCAACTCCCACACACACCCACATACGCAGGCACGACAGCATACGACTGAGGAGAATACAAAACAATCTACAGTAGCCTACAGAGGCACAGCTGACATTTGAAAACATACAGTGAGAGACTGAGGCAGGTAGACAGAGAAAGCAAAAAGAGAAATACTAAAGAGAAGTGAAACATGTTGGCATTTTTCTGGCCCAGTGCACCGAGGGTATTCCAGGGTGGAGGAAACTCTTTATACTCCTTCTCCCCGAGGCCTCAATCTGCCTTTCAGCTCCCTCCCTCCCTCTCTCTCTCCCTCTCTCTCTCCCTCTTATCCATTCACTTTCTTAACACCCCCCTCCCCTTGCTGTGGATTTACACCCGCCTCCTTCAAATTCCACTAAGTTATTTTCATTTTGGGTAATTTTTATTCCGGCGATGTTTATTCATGACTGAGGTTCTGAGAGAGAGATAAGAAGCCAAGTGCTGAGCTGGCCCCGAGGGCTGCGAGGGCTCCAAGTCAGTCTGTGCACACACACATAAACACATAAAAGAAAATGCACCTAGTGGAGCACATGTTTGCATACATGTTCACATGAAGACACACACACACACACACACACGATAACGGTTTCTCATCACGTGCAAACTGAGGCGTTTTGTCCCTGAAACACCACCATCGTTATCAGATTGAGGCAGCCTCCCTTCGCTGGTTTTTGTTTGTCAAGGAGAAAATCTTTTTGTTTTTTTGGTAGGATGTCAGCACCAAAAGATGCCTGACCCTCATCTGTCAGCAGTGTTTATCATGATGTCATGATAGACACACACACACACACACACACACACAAATACACACCACAAGGGAGGCTGTGTTTCTTCTCCAAAACCACCCTCCTACGTGTGTATTTGTATGTTGCCTGCTTGATACTTCTGTGTATGCAAGTGACAGATTTGCAGTTAAAATGGCCAGAGGGAGAGGGAGAGACACGATGTGCAGAAAGTGAGCGAGAGACACAGAGAGAATGAGCCGTTTGTCTCTCCGAGTGGGTTCAAATCCTTCTTATTCTCCCTCACTGGCTCCCAAATCTGCTGAGCCACTTTCCTATTTCAACACCTTTCTACGTCCCCTGACAATACACACCAATCTGATCCCTTTCTGCGTCTCTCTTCTGCACCTTTTCCACCTTTCCTAACTCTGAGAAGCCAGGGACTGAGTCTGGGCTTGTGTTTGGCATGGAGGGGTGCCTGCCAGTTGGATCACAGTGATGGAATAACGGGTTCCGTAGAGTTTCATAGAGTTCCACAGGCCGTGGGATATGTTAAAGGACAAAACCACACCCCATGTTAACAGCTTAGACCACACTATATTGAGTTCTAATAACCCAGCGTGCATTGATTTGGTGATTTGCAGGTGAAAAGACGTCTGAACTGAGTTGAATTTAATTGAAAGGTGAGTTTTTTTTCGATGTCTAGTCACTGAAATGCTGTTGAAACAGTTATATGTAACCTGGATGCCTAAAAAACGTTATCTTTCAATCATATTTAGTCCAGTTTTAACCGATATGTCTAGATGTGTTTTGACCTGCAAATCACCATAAAATAGGACCTCTGTAAACAATTTTCAAAGGCCCTGAAAACCTATTTCCTCTCTCATCTTCCTGCTATGAGAGATGGGGTCCTGCGTGAACATACAATTTTCTGTTAGAAAGAGTAGTGTTGTCTGTGCTCTTCTCATTGAAGCAGGTTAGGCTCGGTTGGAAAAAGCTTTGTGTGCACACTAACAGAACTCAGCAACATTTGATCTGATCTGAAAATCTGATCGACCACACTCACACAGTCCTGTTGAAGCAGATCAGCTGCGTTTTTGAGCGTTAAACTCGTAATGAATAACACGTAAGAATGTTTGTTCTTTTAAAACTTTGCTTACTTAACCAAATTAAATGTTATAGAGACATTCTCAAGATTTAAACCCAGGATTTCACAGGTTATCATTGACTCACAGGAATATGTGCCTGAGACAGTTACTGCACAATGTATGAATACATTTGCTATCTTTGCAGAAACGAACGTCCTGCATCAACCGCATTAACAAATTCTGTAGGACATGAAATCTATCAGGGACATGTGGATGAGTTTGTGTCTCTTCTCCTCAGGTGTGAATAAGTGTATCTATCAATCTCCCTAAATACAGGTCGACTGATTAAAACAGAATACAGTGATGTGGTTAACAGACACGACTCATGTCATTTTATACATGTAATTAAATCCTCTCAGAGGTTAAAAAATAAAAGGGATTTCTTGGTCTTAACCATCACCACTGAATTGGCAGATGCAGATTTCCAGGTTAGGCATCAGAGGTAGCATGTCTGGAACACGTGCACCACCTGCTGGATAGTAGGTGCAGGTGCAACATGTTTTGGTTGATCTGAGGATGCAGATGTGAACGAATCATTTGGGTCAGAGAACAACAGGCGACTCCGAAATTGTTTAAGTATGTTAAAATATATCACTGTGGTTAATTTAGTGTATTTTTTGACAACATAAAAAAAAAAAATAGATAATGGAACAAGCCCAACTCAAAATCGCATGCTTCAGGCTGTGAAGCCATTCAGCCTCCGAGCCTGAGGTTATTTATGTAACAGAGTGAAAACACATCTTGAGAAGTCTTGACATTGAGCCTTTCCGCCGCTAGATGGAGAAGTGGGACAGAAAACACTGAAAGAATGGCCCTTTCTCCTCTAATAGGAGGATTGGATTTCATCCCAATTTTCGGCTGCACGTACACCGCTCTTCTGCAGCCCTGGAGCTGATAGCCTGGTTCCTTGGACGTCATATGATAAGGCTGGAGGAGAGCCAGCAGGGCCCCCGTTTGGAGAGGAGGACCCATATCTCAGTCAACGCGCACAGCCAGGGCCCCCTTTATCTCTACAAGGCAGGGAGGCGTATCCTTTCCCCCTCTCCCACTCCCCTTCACATACCACTCTGACTCTCTCACTCTCCCTCTCACCCATACACTAACTAGACTCCAACCTGCTTCAGACGACGCCCCGTCGCCCATGAGATTCCCACCAAACCCGCCGTCGTGCGTCTTTTTCGCGGAAACCATTGGGGTCTCGTTACCGTCGGCCTGCGCGCTCAGACTGCCCACGGCATCACCTCGGCAATAACAGAAGGGGTGCCAGCCAGAAGAAGAAGAGGAGGAGGAGGAAGAGGAGGAGGAGAGGAAGGAGTGTTCGCGTATTCCGAATTGACGCTCAGAAAATAAACAAGGAGACACCCTGTTTGGAAGACGTCTGTGGCGGGAAGCGACAGGGATCTGCAACTGAGTAAGTCGTGATTTACAGTGTGCGGCGGCTGCGCCCGTGTTTTCCTGTGGCTGACCTGCTTTTGGTGATTTGTCCAGCGGCTGGTTGTGCAGCGGCGCAATATTTAAGCCTCCAGCCCGGCAGCATCATCTGACTCGGACAGGAGGGATGACAGAGCGGGACAGAGGGATGGAGACAAGGAATAAAATAAAACAAAATAAGGAAAATATTGGCGTTAAATATCTGTACTAGTGAGATCCCTGACTGTAAACACGGTCGTTGCATTAATATGAGGTTACAACTAGTAATCACGGGAGGCGCAGCATCCTGCAAGGGACATAAACGCAAATTTAACAAAACAAGCTCCCAATGAAGTCAGGCACTGGTTTGAAGGATAACGGGGGGAAATAGCTGCAATATTATGTCATGTCAACATCGTTTATGCCCAGAGGGCCGCTTTACTGTACTGTACTTACAAGCCATGATACAGCCAGGCCGACAGGTGTAACGGGACGACATGTTTACGCGAATGCCTTTGATGATGCATCATGTTACATCGATCTGTTTTGCGAGTGTTTCTTTTTTTAATTCTTTTTTTTTTTTTTTTGCCTCGACGGTGAATTTCCAGCGGCGCCAGCCGTGCAGGGCCGTCAGAGCACGGGTGAGAGATGCTGACTGGCTGCAGGCTGTGAGGAGAGGAGAGGAGAGTAACAGGGTATTCTATGGTGTGTTGTGATGTGAGCAGTCTGCTCCAATATGGCGCGCATGAGCTGAAAACCCTTGGCCATTACATACTCCTGTCTGGAATTCACACCGTGCAGTGGACCAGGCAGTTGGGTTCAGGATACCAGAGAATGAGACTCTGCACCCCTAACCGCCTGAGGTTCAGCCCAAATTAATTTCAGCTCAGGTTGCCACTGGTGATAGAGTCTGGCTCCTATCACGTATGCTTCTCCTTCTAGTGTCTGTTCCTGTCTGTGAATAGAACAATATCAGTAGGACCAGCTCCTAGTTTTACTCTGTTTTTGTAATTATGTTTGATCGCAGCAGGTATTAGCACAACCAGACAAAGAGTGTGTTTTTGTTTGGTCTTGTGTCCATTGTTTCTCTCTTGGGTTTCTGCCCTGTGAACCCACGCGACTCTTGTGGACAACATCTTTGTTGACACACCCATTGCTTTTCTGAGAGGATCCGCGTGAGTCCTCAAAGTACAGACAGGACATCAACTCTTTGTTTTATTCATCTATTTACAGTGACACCTGTTTGATTCCTGGGCATGCTGGGAAAATAAGTGCAGTGAAAGTGACTGACTCTCCCACCGTGGTGGTTTCTTCTGAGGAGACAGCCTAGGTGTGAATATGAGCGTTGGTGTTGAAAAGGAGCTGAAGTGACTTGATTTCAAGTCCCTAGAGCGTGTTTGCAAGGTCAAGACGAGTTCAAGGAATGATGCATTTTGCTGTAAAGATTAGATGGAAAAGTTGTTCAGCGCTGGCAACATTTTGGGCTCTTTGTTGCCATTCTGTGTACTGTGTCACAGCTATACTTCAATTTTAGAAATCGAACAAAAAAGTACACAGTATTTCTGATCAAGAGTCATTAAACAAAACACTTTACGACGCCCTGTTAAAAATCACAGTGCTCTGGTTTCCAATGGATCACAAACTACTTTATTAGATTATGTTAAGTGCATCGATGTTTACACTAGTACAAATACAACAAGAGGCAGAAGGATTAACAACATCAGCATCTCTGCGCACTGTTTGTTGTCCATTCTGTCATTTTATTGTATGAGCGAGACAGTCCAGCGGTAGGCCTCAGCCGGGCACAGTGTGAGCTGAGGGTCTATATCCGGTTGGCTGCTCTGTGTTGTGTCAGCGACTCGCAGTAGAGCTGACAGCACTTGTCTTGTCCACCCAATCATCGTCCGGCATTATGACTCTGGACAGCCACATTTCTCTGTGTGAGTTTTTGTGTGCTTACTGTGTGTGTGTGGCATATGTGCGGCTTTGTGTGTGCATGTTAGTCTGTTTTTGCATGAATGCGAGAAACAAAAGATGGCATGTTTGTGTGTGTTTGTGTGTGTGTGTGTGATGATTGTCTCCTGGCCTGGCAGGCTGGGCACTGGGATGGATCTGCTTTCACCAATTTAGATAGGGGAAATGGGCTGGTAACCTGAAGGTCATTCGTCCTAATCTTGGACTGTCAGTGAAAAATGGGGCGAAATGTGAATGAGTGGTACTCTTTACTACCAACTAACTACACTCAACGTGCCCTTTAGTACGCTCTGAAGCCCTGATTGCTCTAACAGATATCCTAAGTGAGCAGGACTCAGAGAAAACTGGTCGTATTGAGTGACTGAAGTGAAAGTGAAAGACCAAAAAGAGAACCAGAAACCCATCTCCAAATGAATGCTAAAGTTGGTCTGCTGGGTATGTAAATAAGCAACTATTTGTCATGGTGATAGTATTTCAGTGTTGTGTTTACAGCTTGTTTCCACTGCCCCCAAGTCACCTTAAATATCCGTTAATGTAGGTTTAATGAAAATGCTAGGGAGTTAAAGGTAACGTCTGGATTAAAAGATTACTTCTAACAGCACTACCACCGCCATTGCATACTTGCTAGCATTTCAGTGGCAGAACTGTGTGATACAACATCATTACCAGAGAACAACAGGCCTCTCACGGGTTCACATCCTGCCCTGAGCAAGTAGCCCCAGAGTGATGGATATAACTAATTACCCGGCCTGACCTTGCTGTCATTAAGAAACCATTTATGTGATGGTTATAAAATCACATCAGTATGCCAGTGGAGGAAAATGAAAGTCATGCATTACAGAAGCCCTTACAGTTACTGTTTTGTGCTGAAAGATGGCATTGTAGGGTAAAAGAGGAAGTGGAAGTGAAAGCTTGCTCAGCAAGCATACAGAGTGATAAGGAGTAACATCTGGGCAGATAGTAGAGATGTGAGATATTATTTGATAATGTGATGCAACCCACCTTGCCCTTTTCTGTCTCCATGTTTTTTTTCTCTTTCTATTAATCTCTGCCTCCTCTTTTCCTCCTGGATAGTCACTTTGTCTTTCCTTTTTTTTCTGACTATCTCTCATTACAAACCCCCTCCTTGCTGCTTTGTCATGGCAGATAAGGCGAGAGAGGATTTGTTTTTTTTCACTCTCTTCCCAGCAGATAGTCTGTCTTCTGATAAACTGTCATTTTTAGCCTCTAAGTCATTTTAATCTCAAAGGGAAATGTGCTCAGCACTATGTGTTTGTGCAGTCGTGTGTGTGTGTGTGTGTGTGTGTGTGTGTGTGTGTGTGTGTGTGTGTGTGTTGCTCTTATGCACCCCTCCTGAAACACGTGCACTCCCACACGCTCATATGATGATCACCAGTGTTGTTGCAAAGATGATATCAAAAGCACTATTGATAAGCAGTAGAGAGGGATCATCCATCTTTTTTGCACTGTAGATAACCTGAACCACCAAACACACACATTTCCACACATTCACATCTGGTTTAAGGGGAAGGAGGAGAATGAATATTAGGTCTCGTCCCCATAGTTTGTTTTTTTATAATCCCAGAGTAGATTGGACAAGGTGATATTCGACAAACATACTTAGCATAAACAATTCCTGAGCCTCTTGAGAGCCTTAAGTGGGGATTGGGATCTTGCCATAAGGGAAGGCACCTATTTAGCCTAATGGTTCCTGTGTTAACGTTGACAGGCTGCTCCAATAATGCAAGTCCATAGGCTTCCTATATCCGGATATATAGAGTGTGCTGATTGACCAGAGAGACACAGAGAGCACACCGGGACACAGGAGACAGTCCACTATAGAAATTGACAGTCTGCAAACATAAAAGCAACGCTGTCAGCAGATCATGTTGATGCTAATGCTGGTGCTAATGGTGCTTGATGCTAATTGTTATTTACTCGTCATAATTCAACTCTCTCAACTTCTTGAAAAACAAACAATCAGGTGATTCAAATTAAGGCATGTGAGAACACTCCTACAATGGACACAGAACAATTTCAGCTACCTGTTTCGTGGCAAGCGGTTGCAGGGAGAGTGACAGTTATTCTGGAGCACCAGATTCAAAACTGTTTGTCAAGATTCCCAGTTGCAGAGCTGCTGTTTTGTTGCTAAACCGAGTGAGAACCACAAGTGCTTCAACATGAAGCTCCTAAATGTCTCAGTGCTGAAGTGACTTGTTGCACACATCGCAGTAGGGCTGCGACTAAAGATTATTTTCTCGATTAATATTAGTTTTGTCTATAAAACCCAAATCATTTCATCAGCCGAAGGTGATGCGTTCAAATAGCTTGTGTTGTTCAACCAACTAATCGATTAATCGACTAATTGTTGCAGCTCTGGGTCACAGTACGACCATTGCATGCTTCCCACTCCATTGCAGTTTTTATCATGGTCGTGGACCTTTGTGTAATCTGTTTTCAGCCTTTAGTTTGTTCTCTACTTGCTTTTGAATGCGGCTCTAGTGTTAGTGAATTAGCAGCTGTGTGATGTTTCTGTACAACCAAATCTTTCACCCTGCTGGTTATCTGTCAATTTATCTCCTCTTTTCTTCTCACAGCCAGAGGCTCACAAACTTCTGCATCTTGCCAGTTCTCCATGTTGTCTTTGTAGTAACTTTCCTCCTTCCCTTCTAATAACACGCCAATCAGACCAGGTGTGCCAGGTGTGGAGATAAAAGGCCTTTATATCACTCTTAGCCATGATGGTTGCCGCTCCACTCTGTTGCCCAAATTTTCTGAACAGTGAACCAAACTCCAGGCTTTCAAACATCCCAACACAGACCTATCAGTTACATCAAAGACGCTGTGTACATGTTTTTCTACAGTCTACAAGCTGAACCCGTGTTCTGACCTCCATGCAGTGGCTGTAATCAAAACACAGAGATCAATAAAGTGTCACAAGAGCTGTAGACTCAGCATGCATTCCCTGGATATATAAAAAATTAACAAGCAAAGACCACGACTCAACAGATTTGCAGTGTAAAGGTTTATTGTTGTGGAAGTAATGAAGGTCGAGTGTGGTCAAGTGAAGAAATGCGGGCATGAGGCGAGACGATGAGGAGGAATCCAGGGAGAAGAGATACAGGGTGGAGACGTCGTCTCAGCTCCGTGTTTTTGACAGGAAGAGGCAGAACAAGAAAGGGGTCTCTGGAAGGCATGTGAGACCTGGGACACAAGTAAGGTTGGGAACTGATAAGATGGAAGTAAAGGCAGAAGTATACTTCCTATCGAATGGTCAAACAGCGTCCTTGCCCTACACCTTTCCAACATTAGAAGTGGGGGGGGTCTGTGTCCAATCATTTTGGTAACCTTCCAAAAACCAAAAATACAACAATCTTTACGCAGCGATTCTGCAGGTGTGCAGAGGTGATAAAGTAGGCAGGATGTGAACTTTTCTCTCAAGCTCCCTCTTTTTTCTTTCTTTATACAGCTACTTCTATGTCACTTTCTTGTGCGCACAAGTGAGGGCAACGTTATGAATTCAAGGAAAGGTTGTGCGCCTTTATCCACATATTTGAGAGATCATCACAGCCCACCCCTCTCTATGACGGCAGGCTTTTCACCACGAGTGTGACCGTTTGGAACAGCTATAAATACTTCTGCCTTCAGCGTGGTCGGATGGCATGTTGTATGAACTAGTTTGTTTTAGTATAACCCAACCTTTAGAGTGGCTCATCATAGTATAAGGGAAGGATTATAAAGCAGAAGTAGGCGTTGGTACCAGAGATCAATAGACAGTTTATAGAAAATACAGATATTGCTGTTAGACATGAAGTAGTACAAAAGCAGCCACATCTCCAGCTATAACGCTGCAATTTATAAACACATCCCTCTCCATTGCTGCTTGCCTGAAGGCCCCAGAGGGCTTGGAGCTCTGCCCACTTTGACACCTATGCACACCTGGCCAGTTGCTGTCAAATGCAGCCGTGCTACGAACTAAAAGTAAATGTCAAGATATTTTTAAATCACAGGAGAAGTTAAGTTTTTAGTGGTTAATCTTTGTTTGTTAAGGTATTAACTACACACGAAACAAAACTTTGACACACAGATTCAAAATCACAGTCGACTAGACCAGAACTGACTCTTTCTGACCTCCTCATCCCACCTTACGTGTCTCACTCTGTGCGTGGCTTCTCGTTTGTCTTCTCAACGAGGAGGTTACACAGTATTTCACTCTCTTCTGTATTGACAGAGCTGTTATTTATGGGTGACCTCAGGGGGAAAAGGAGTTTTACCCTTTGACCCCTGAAATACTAACAATGTGACCTCAGCGGACTTCCTCCAGTTTTTATTGGCACCATACTGTTTATGTTATGCTGAATTTGTGTTGTGCCTCAGATAGAAGGGTGCATGTTGGGTGGTGGAGAAGTGTGTGTGTGTGTGTGTGTGTGTGTGTGTGTGTGTGTGTGTGTGTGTGTGTGTGTGTGTGTGTGTGTGTGTGTGTGTGTGTGTGGCGGGGGCAGAAAGGCAAGGAGGAGTATTGTTGTCCCTGTGCTCCTTTGGCCTGGAGGAAGGAAGCCGTGGAAGTGGGGAGTAGAGAGAAGGAGAAAGAAGTGCCACTCCAACGCAGTGAGTGTGAAGGGGATTTGAGATTAGTTTCCTCTTTCAGACTCTCTCGGTTTTTCTGCAGGGCTTGGGTCATTAAGCTCAAGAGTCATTCTCACAGTCATCGTTCTCCCTGAAGAGGAAACATTTTTGTGCCAGACAGAATTATGTTGTGTGTGTGTGTGTACATGCTTCTTCATTCAAGAATAGCCAGAAATTACTATGTTTTTTGTATTTGGGATCTTTCCAGATTTTAAGTGCAACTAATTAGTAATTTAATTTGTCCTTAACCTCTATTTTCTCATTTTTCTGCATCTCAATTTCATCTCATTTCTAAACAGGAGTTCGTTTTTTGTGTGTGTGTGCTGGGGAGTTTCATTATGGCTGCACAATATCAGTTAAAAGGTTCTTGCTTTTATGAATTAACACCTGAGTGAACACATTTGCTCAGTAGAAATAGGCTACTCGCATCCCAGCATTGTATAACTGGAACCATTACAGGCTATTTTCAAGGTCATTTGTTGCAACTTGTAACATGACAGGAAAGTGTAGAATTACTATGATTCTCTCAGTGTCTCTCATTAGTTTCCGTTTGGCTTGATAACATACCTGCATCAGGCTCTGGCTACACAGACAATGCTTGTTAATAGGATCAATTCAATGTTAGTTTTGGTCTGTCATGGAATTTGTTGACAATAAGAAAAATATAGAACCATAAGACTTATCCTTTAAAAATTTAAGTTTAATACTTTTTATTATTATTTTTCTTCCATGTTTTTGTTAATATCATTCTATTTCATTACGCCAATGGACATCCCATATGTTTACAATGTCGTAGGTTGGATCAGTTCAGGCATTGTGCATTGAAGTGTTTACTATATAATGAAGCACAGATGCTATAAAAACAAGATTTAAAAACAGTCTGTGCCTCTGAGTATGTGTGAGCGTGGGAGGCAGGTTGGTGTGGTGTTTTGTTTAAGATAATCCTAGATTAGTGGTGATGAGACCTGGTGTAATCTGCCACTACCACTGACAGATAGAGACATAGATGGATGGCCAGTGGATGGCCCAGAGTCACACAGTCTAGTCTGATGTACAGATCAGCACAGCATGTCCTTGCTGACCTTTTTACTCCTGCTACTGCAATTAGCTGGAACAAACGTTGTTCCTTCCTGCCAATTTAGTGAAATGAAAACAATTTCTTCTCAATTCCTGGAAAGGAGAGTGTTAAATCCAGCTCGGGGCATCATGATATCCCTAAACAAAGATGCTTAGCAGGATTATTATTAATTTAGCTCCATAGCCATTAATGTCATCACTTTCAGGGCAAAAAGTGACTGCTGGTGCCAGAGGACCGTGAGCACAATGCTATTAGAAAAGGATGCTGGTGCTCTACGCAGGCGGTTAATGTGTTCCTGGAAATGCTACGGCAGCAGTGCACTCAACAGGGAATAGGGCTGGTCATTAGTCCGTTTCCTTGACTTCTTCTGCCATGCACCTGCCTTGACATATTGACAAAAACATCCCTAGTTTTAGTTTGTTGTTTGTTTGTGCATCAGGCCTCTCTCAGTCCTGTCTGACTGATGTTGTTGTTGTTATATTTATCTGTCTCAATATGTTTCAGCTGGCTTGTCTGTGAGCTGCCGCCGGCCTCCCTGGATGTCCTCTTTTCTTGGCCCGTAAATGTAATTACTCTTCTAACTATGCTGCAAAGATGCCTGTCTGTGTGTCTGCTTTGCTTTCTCTTTCCTTTGTCCATAATTTATGAGGGAGGCAGCAGAACATAAGCCCACGATGTTCCATCAAGGTGGACATATTTTTTCCGATACATGTTAAAAATTCATTACAGCTGAAGCCCGGAGGTTCAAGAAGCGGGGCTAACATTACAATTCTGGTTTGAAGGATTGGCAGAGCTTGGAAAAGCACTTAACCCCCAGTTGGTCCAGTGGACATCTGCTGTTAACTTTGGCATGAACTGGATAGTTTTGATCACAACTCCCAGAGCCACACGGCGGATTTTCTGCTGTCAATTGATTCTCCGTAGCACCAAAACCATCATTGGACTCTCAGTATTTGATTTGACAAAGTAGTCTTAACTCAAGGTCAACTAACTAGCTTTTTGCTGAATTTTAGAGTAGAGTTTGCTCTGTTGTCATGGAGTTGACTCAGTTGTCATGTGACCTATAGAACTTCAGTCAGGCAAAAGCAGGTGAAACAGCTGAAAGCTCTGGAAAAAGCTAAGTGGACCTATCAAGGATGAACTTTCAGTCTCAAACTTTTATAGATAGAAAAATTAGTTTTGAGGAAAACATTGTTATATTCTTCAAAGTAAGGTATTAAAAAAAGTATTGTTTTGGTATTGTATCAGCTTTGGTATCAAAACGATACGTAGCTCTAATTAGATGCTCATAAATGCGTGTTCATTATCTATAGGGTTAACACTTTAAGACATAAAATCTATTATTTAAACTTGCATATTAAAATGATGTCAACATAAGTTGAAAGATTTTGGCTAATTGGAAAATTAGTAGCCGGAAAACTAAAAATATTATGTGAGGTTGACTTAAATATTTCAAAAAGTTGTGACAAATCTTTTTTCTGTTTGTGTTTAATAAACATACAAATAAACCTTCTGTAACCTGACCATTTTATGTCATATAAATTATATATTCACTTGGGATTTATATTGTATGCTGGTTTATTCAAAAGTGTCCTGCATTTTTCACTACTGATGTATCCAACAGAAGTAATTAACATTAACGTGACGCGTTCCGCCTGTACCTCCAGTCTCCATGCAGCTCCCGCCTGTCATAGCTACGCTGTGGGTGTGTTCTGCCGTAGTCTCTGCTGATGCTCACGGTGATCTTTCCCAGGTCAGGATGGTCAGCCGGTGCTTCCAGGCCTCCTTCATACCACTGACGAACTGATCCAGATGAGTCCCCTGATGCTCAGTCAGCTAACTGCTCTGCTTCCACAGTAACCTGAGGGCTGGGAAGGGTAGAGGAGATTAAAGGAGAAAATAAGTTATAAAACACTATCAAACACACAAAGTAAACGTCAACAGTACCTGAATGAAGGTCTTAACAACATAATGTACTTTTAAATTTGGAGCCTTATTTTGTTATTGATTGCTGAATTTGACAGTCCCTTCTTCTCTTATTCAGACAGATTCTACTTAGTGCATCTCCAGATGTTTTTTTCGTTCGTCCTGTTTGTGCTGGATCAGTGGGAAAGGCGAAAATTAGAAAGAATGTGTCTAGACAGTACAATATGTGTGTGTGAGTACTTGGGGGTTGATCAGATGATCGCGGTTTTACTTTTTCTCCAAAGGGTCTCCATGTGATGGTGATGTGGCTTGGAGGGGAGAGCAGAGAGCAGTGTGGTGTTTGAAAGCATGTGTGTGTGCACATGCAGGAAAGCCAGAAATGTGCGCATTAATTCTGCACGTTACAGAGTGTCCTTCCATAACATGCCCCTGAGGATTTTGTATGTCCTACAGCTTCTGTGATTGGACAGTGGACTAACAAGCATGGCAGAAAATGTATGCCTCTTTATGTTTTGATAGGAGCCAGTGTTGTTGCATCGCATGCCTTTGTGTGGGAAATAAAGTGTTGCAATCAGACCAACCCCACAGCAAGGGTGAGATTGAATGGGGTTCGCTTTATTGATATGCTCACAATCCGAGCTTTGTGAGCGCTTTGTTGGGAAATGATGCAAGCAAATTGAAACAGTGACAGTGGGTGTCCTTGCCACTCATCAGGAGGAGTGACACGCTCAAACAATTTTAACACATTTTACTGCTGCTGAGGGGTGGGTGGAGAGTGATGTAGAGTTGTTTTGTCATAGCTCTTTTGTAAGAGTTTGGTTTGGAGTGGCGCAGAGAAATGAGAATCCCACATGTGTTGTGATGCAGTTTCAGTTTGGGCTGGAAAGGGCACACTGTGGCACTTTGTGTGCTTCATACACCGCCTCCAATCTGAAGAAAGCACTTGTTTTTACACTTCCACAAGATAGCAACCTGAGATACTGAGGTCCTCTGCAAATTGAGCGATCAAAGCAATTGGACACCAAGCCAGAGAATGTAAATACACTCAGTGCCTTCATTTTTGGGCTACGTTGCTTATCACATTCCAACCACACTGTTTCCAGAGGTTCTTGCTGGTATGGCAAAATAATTATAGCTGTGCAAAAGTGTAAATTTATATTGAGACAGAGACACATGTCACTCCTTTATAATTTTATATGAATTATTTGTCCCATTAAATTAACTTCATCAATTGGCCAACATAATCTCAACCACCCATGAAAGTATCATTTATAAGGTGGTTTCACAGGAAATGAATGTCCCAACACAAAGATATTAAAACATCGGTCCTCCATTTGTCTTAAATGGAAATAGTTTTTTGTCCGACCAACAGTCCAAAAATCCAAAGATAATCACTTTACAATTATATAAAACAAACAAAAGTTGTAAATCTTCACAATTCAAAAGCTGGAATTATGACAGTTGGACGTTTGACATTTGCTTGAAGACAGACTTTGACGATTGATCTATATTCAAAAGTCTTTGCTTAATTTACTGTTGATCAATTAATAAATTAATCAACTAATTGTTTCAGCTCTAGTCTTAATTTCAACATAAGGATTTCATTGGATTTAGTCTGCACACTTGTTCGGGCACAACACTTACGTCCTAGTGTTGTAATGTAATGTGAATGTCACCCTTGTGCATACATTCCTACACATCATGAGTGAAAATTGGTTAACATTCCTCCTTTATAGGAATGTCATTTTAGATTATCCCTAATATGAATGTATCTTTTCTTTTTATGATGTCAGAGGTCATGAACAATTTCCTACTTGGGAGAGACAATGTCGGCCATTAACTATAGAAAATAAATACAAAACTTGATGTAAGATGTATGATTCCCCGTCTCAGTTGAGCAACAGTTGCAGTCTCTCTACTCTCTCTGCTTCCGTCCATCCTCCATCCTGGAGCTCTGGTCTGGAATCTATTAGAGCAGGAATCTCCAGCAGCGCCCTGCTAGCACATTAGCATGCCTTCACTGACTCTCCCTGACAGGAAAGAGACACTGATTTAGAGCAAACAGACAGATATTTAACCTCAGTCACTGGGAAGTTGCCGGAAGATAAATGCCTGGTGAGAAAATGCTACGGCCAAGGAAAGGTGTTTGTCACTGTGTGTGATGCCTGATGTTGGTGGTCATGTGTGGTTATAACTCTCTCTTTCTTTCTGTCTGTCTCTCTCTTTCTTTCCTCCAGGATGGCTGAGGTGTCACAAGAGGAGAGACTCCAGGCCATCGCTGTAAGTTATTCTCACACACACATGGTCTGTCTCTTATAACACACACACACGCAGAGTGCACATCAGGGCACACTGATGGCTGTAGAAACAACAAATGCTACTTGTCAGGATCTGACCGCCCGTCTTAATGACTCAACCTTTTAGATCCCATCTCCTTCAACCATTAGAGGATATTGAAAGCTAATGCAGTAGCTACAGCTCACTGCCATTTTCTGTCTCTTTGTGTCTCTCTTCCCTCTGCTCTCTCCCCGTGTCTGTCTCTATTGATCTTGCATCACTCTTGGCCTGTTTCATCCTCTCTCTTTGTCTTTTCTGTCCAGTATGATTATGTATATTGTGATATAAAGTCTCACAAAACATTTACTATTTGTGGCAGACACAGATACACATTTGAATTTGGTTTGTTGCGAGTGGTTTCATAACCCAGATACTCAAAATCAGATTCAGACTTGAATCTGAACATACTGAAACAATAAACCTTTAAAATATTTGTCAACAGAAATGGCCTCAACCGAAGTTACTTAATGTAGTATGATAATTAGTTTGTTTAATCAGAGTATCACTTAATGCAACTTTTATTATCAACATCAGGGTTGCAACACCAGCTTTCACATCAAACAATTTCTCACCAACATTTCAAACATTTTCAGGCATGGAGTGAATAATATGTGCCTATAAATATATAGTGCATGCAGTAACTGCGCACCAACTTCTATCTCTTTACTGTTTTTCAGATACACTAAGCAATTACATTTACTTAAACATAATGTGCACAGTCATAAAAAGTTGCCATTATCAGCACTACCATTAAAGACAAGGGCTGGTTTTGATAAGATAGCACTAATCAATTAGGTCCCCTGCCCTATTAAGGACACAGACAAAAACATCCGATTGATAATGTTCTTAGTCTAGTAGTTTTGTGCACTTTCAGAGTCATCATGATGTGTATGTGTTGTAACAGGAGAAAAGGAAGAAGCAGACAGAGATTGAAAACAAGAGGAGGCAGCTGGATGATGACCGACGGCAACTCCAGCATCTCAAGGTACACCCACACTCCACTTCCACATGCACACACATTCTGCACATGCCCTATTTGTACTACTGTACTTGTGGGAATACGTTTGGTATAATTAGATCATTGAATAATGAAAAATATTGTCTGCAAACAGGTGGACTGCTTGTTTGCTAATGTTTGGAAGTCATTGAGTTAGTTAGTTATAGTACAGTTAGTCGGGTAAGGATGCAATTCAAGCAGGCAGTTTACAACGAACAAAATCAAACGCTGGTATGTTTTCACAGGCCATATTGCGGATTAGAGACCAAAAAGTACCACCATATTCAGCTTCAATCAATGCAGTGTGCATAGGACACAATTAGAGCTTGATTGTGTTTCTGTGTTTCACTTGCTTAATACTTGTATGTCCTTATCAGTATTTCCAGTTTACCTGTTATTTCCACCTCAGGTAGGCAGGATGAATATATATGTTATATGTTAAAAAACAATGTAGCACCATCAGACCACGGCACATTCCTTGTAATGTATGTTACTTGGCAATAAATAGTTTCTGATGTCTGATGTTCTGATGTTCTGATGAATCAGTTTCAGGAAAGAAAGCCATCCTCGTGTCCCTGAATCGGGTCCTTGAGTGGACAAAGAACTAGCAAGTGTTATTTTCCACAGCTGTAAAGCTTCATTTTCATTCACAACACCTCAAGAACATAACAACAATGCATATGGTAATTAGAAGACCTGTGTTCATCATGGCTGTGTTCATACACGCACTGAATCAGTAAGGAATAATAAGGGACAGATGGAAAGTAGGTATATTTAGCAGACTGTCAGAAAATGTACACCATTATCCCCTATTCAACCCACCTTCGAGTGTTCGAAACAAATATAAGCTTTTGATACCCAATGTGGTCAGACTACACGTTGTGCGAACCAGGACCCGACCCTAAATCTCCTCATCCCTACCCCTCTTCTGTTGCTCAGAAAATCTGTCCATCCTGTTTGGATTAGGGACACACGTACTTGTTTTCCATCCCTGTGTCTTTTTATAACTATGTTGCTGTGAAAAACGACACCAGGGTGGCTTCAGAGCATCTTAGCTGTAACTTCACTGCTGCAGTAGTTCGTGTTTTTTCTTTTTTTTTCTCCATTGCCATCACCCTCACCTTGACTTGCAAATTCCACCATCTTGTATAGACAGACAGACCCCAAGTTGTAGTGAGTGAACTGGTAGATTTGCACCTAGCACTGTATTCAACATCCCCTGAGAACACCCCACCTTGTTTGAAATGTGCTGGAGCCCTCGCACTGATAATATTAATGTATTTATGAATAAAATTCTCTGAGTGTAACCTGAACCCCTACATGCCTCTCCCTGACTCTTACCAGAGCATGAGACAAGCCAGTTCTGTCAGTTCTGTGCTTTCAGGAATTATGCACTACACGCAGTGGTGTTAGACGCCCGAGCAACAAAATTAAACTCAGCAATTCCTTTCAAATCCATCAGTCCCACATGGTGAGATACTCCCTAACTGCTGCTGTCACGGAATGTTCAGAATGGACAGCAGATAACAGCAGCAGCTCCTCCACATGTTGCTTATACGCACACACACACACCCCCTAAAAACACACACACACTCAAATCTGCAAGCGTGTAGACACACACTCATTATATCAGAGCCAAGGCTTTTGTCAGCGTATGTGTCAGCACTATCAAAAGCTATTTCAGCCCCGGACAATCGGGCAGGTCACAGATACGAGCAAAGGTTGTGGTGTGTGTACGCCTGCGCAGATGTGTGTGTGTGTGTGTTTGTGGCAAAGGCCCTGTGACCTGTGCTATTGCCCTTGCGTGCTCCCACTTTTTCTATTTTCAGAGCAAACCTTTGTAAGTGTGTATCTGCACGTGTGTGTTCGTTTTTGTGTGCGTCGCTTCATAAAAGAACACAGAAGCCTCAGACAATGCAGAGGGCTTTGGCAGAGGAAACAGATTTTTGTCCCACTCCCACCAACAGGAAACAGCTCTTACACCCACCGCACCCCGCTTTCGTCTCACACATGCACACACACACATATGGACACAGACGCGCCGAGTGGAAGTGTAATCACGCCGTACAGGACCATTAGATAGCTCTTTGTGCAAACCACAGCAAGTATGGCTTTTCCAGAGGCGGCGTTCATGTGGAAAACCCAATAAATGTCTCCGTTTACACACCACACTTTTATAAGGGTGTACCTGCCCCACCATTAAAACTAAAACAGGATCATACACACACACACATCACACTCTCACAGTGCAGATAAAAGAGGTGAGATGATGTAATATAATGATGTTAACACAGAAAGCATTAATAGGAGTTCTGTTTTTAATTAGCAAGCCATGACAGATATGATTATGCATGCAGCAGCTGGCATGCCCTTTAATTAAAACCTCTGAATGTGAACATCCTATGTTATCTAAATATGTAAAAGACACAGTTTAAAGGGGAGCATATGAAAACCAATGTTCCAAAATGAAACGACAAGTACTTACCATTGACATACTGAGACTACAAAGTTATTAACAGTACAAACTTGCAATGCTAATCATTTCTAACATTCTGACACATGTACACACCAAAGACACCAACATTTTTGGGAGATATGTTTACATCATGTCTGTATGCTGAATATAGCTAGCTGCAGCAACCTAAGTTAGCTTAGCATCGCACAAAAACAGGAAACAGTGGAAAACAGCTAGCCCTTGCTTTGTCCAAAGGTAACAAAATCTGACTACCAGCACCCCTAAAGCTCATTTCATATCTCGTTTGTTTAATCAATACACAATACGAAATGTAAAAACAACAGGTTGTGGTTTTACAGGAGATATGCCGGTAACTTCCTGGAGGTGGGTTTTGTTTCCTTTGGACAGAGCCAAGCTAAGCTAACCGTCTCCTTGCTGTAGTTTAATGTGTACCATACAGACATGACAGATGTATCAATCTTATCATCTAGCTCATAGCAAGAAAGCAAAGAAGCATTTTTCCCAAAACTACTCCTTTAAAAGATATTTTAACCAGATCAGATTCTGACCATTTTTAAATTCTAATTGAGTCAACTCAAGACAAAAGTCCAGCTTTATTTTGGAGAAATTATAAATCTTCAAAGAAGTTCAAAGTTTTGGGATGTCACTTTGTAGAAGCAAAGATGCTAAATAAATTTTTAAATAAAGCTCTTTTCCCTACAGCTGCTCAGTACATTTGGGTGTGTGTGTATGCGCGCGTGCGTGTGTGTGTGTGTGTGTGTGTGCCTGTATCACAATTCCGCCCTTTGTCTGCTACGTTAGCAGCTTTTACTCCAAAGAACAATGGAGAGAGACGTAACTTCAGCGCACCAGCTTTATGACTGCTCGTGCAGACTGCTGTGTGTGTGTGTGTGTGTGTGTGTGCGCATGCTTGCGTACGCATGAGTAAGTACATTAAGTGATGTCAGGCGTTGGGGTAGTAGGGTGTGGCGAGAACGACCAAGATTGAGAGAGTAGAGAGAGAGAGCGAGAAAGGGAATCAGGGTTAGATTCAGTGCCCAGGAGACCGTGCAGGGCTGGGGTATGAAGAGTGTTGAATTACACCGTGTGAGTGTGTGTGCTGTAAAGCTCTGTGCAGCTGGGTGTCTGGAGCTGAATAACTCAGTGGGGAAAGTAAAAGTTGAAAGAGGACAGCAGGCGCTTTAACAGATAAAAACAGATAAATACGGATTGAAACTGAGCTAAATACATCCTGACGTTTACAACCGTATTCAATATAACATGCACAAACCCAAGAGGTCATGAACTTTATGATGGATAGAGATGCATACGAGAGAGGAAGGGGCGGTGGTCGAGTCGTGGAAGAAGAAAAAAAAATAAACGGGGGAAGTTTTGCTCTTGTTGCATCACTGGAGAGGAATTCACATCAAGCACAGGTCCAGATTTTCTGTCCAACTCGTGAAAACAAGCTTTTTCTAGCACTTTTCCATATTATCGAGCAGGGTTGTCTTTCGCTGCATGGTCTAACAACTGCAAGTAAGACACACTGTTATATTTACCTCAAAGCATGCCAAGTATTTGCTTTGATATTAGCTTATCTACAGGAGGGAATGTGGATGGGGAGTCAAGATAATGATACAGGGCTGTTTGGAAATTGATAGAGGAAATAAACAGATTGAAAAAGAGATAAAGAAAAGAAGTAGAGATTTCCCCCCGGGGATCAATAAAGTATTTCTGATTCTGATTCTGAAATATGTACATTTCTATTTCAAATCATTTGGGAGTATTTAATTATCAAGTTCTAGAATTAACTTTATCTACAGTAATTATAATGAGGCTAACAGTTTACGATCAGTAGATTTAGTCACAGTCTGTGCTCTCAACTTGCCCAGAAAGATATTGTAATCATTGTCAACCTCTTGGAAATGTCACATGTGGTTTAAGATTAGAACCATTTTGTTTTTATCTTTCAGTGACTTATCTAGATGTCCAATCCCGTGCTTAATTGAGTATAATAGGAGAATTATATCTTAGTTTTGGTTCATCTGTTCAGTGCCAGAAGCCTTGATGCTCTGGCTCGGTGCCATAGTCCACTTGGCAACAACAAGTTGGCAGCAGTTGAAGTACGTGACAGAAACACTGAGTGGCAGCAGTCAGCAGAGAAGTGCTGGACGCCCTCGCTGGTAGAGCTTTTGTTGTAGATTAACTAAAGGGCTTGTCGTTCTCAGTGCAAGTGCCATTAATCTCTTCTGAAAGAAACTGTACTGATGTCCATTTGAGAAAGATTGAGAAAGTGCAGCATTTTGGGAGATTGAAATTCTGCTAATGAATTAATCAACCGCTCCCGATGAAAGGCACATGATCAAAGGTTCTCTACCTGCTTATGCTCTTTTCATTATAGCTGACATACACACTCATACACCAAACACAAGGGGGGCTGTCACACAGGGGTGATTAAAGTGAAATGTGTTCTTCTTTTTCGCACTGTTACATTAAGAATTTATAGAAAAATGAAATAAATTGTTATGTCCTCTTGCAGTCGAAGGCACTGAGGGAGCGCTGGTTGTTAGATGGAGCTCCAGCCGAGGAGGAGACTCAGAAGCGTCTGCACGAGGATGAGGTGAAGACCAAACTCCTGGAGCAGGTCATCCTCAGGTCTGCATCTAAAAACCCCTGCTGGGGATGTGGTTGTTATGGTAAAAAGGTGCATACATTTGCTCAGGTGGTGCATTTTTCCAACGCTAAAGCAAAACTGTAAGCTGCAGGACGAATGCAGATGTGTCCTTTCATTCCTCAAGTCATAGCTATATTAATTATTAGGTTTTGAAATGCAGCCACAGTCAGCTAACTAGGTGATGTAATCCAGTTACATCACCAGACGGAGACAAATCTCAAGAAATGCAATGTCGGACATTTAAGCCGTGAATAATTGTGATTTATTTATTTGTGTGGCGTTTGAACATAATAAAATAAATCTTATTCCGGTCTGAGTGCCAAGTGTAGGTAGGAGGAATATGAACAACAGGTTAGTATTTCTTGTACATTTTAATATTGTCTTTAATTAGTAATAGTTTAATTGTGGGTAACATGGTCAGCTGGAGGACTGGTCATATACTCAACATTTGGCTATATATATTATAGTCTCTGTGGTGTGAAGGAATTACAACTTCATTTTATTTTTGTGTGTGTGTGTGTGTGTGTTTATGAGCCAGGCTGGAGCAAGAGATTGAAGAACTGGAGACAGACGTGCCAGCCAATAAGGGTGTGGCCAAGGAAAATGGAGGTAAGTTCAGTACCCATGGCAACATATGATCACACAGAAAACCATGGCAACGCAGCCTGAACACCTGTGTCAGACAGACAGTGTGAGCTAATAATGGCCTTTTCATTTGCTCTATTAAATTGTTCCTTTCCGCCGGAGGTCATTAAAACAATATTTCCTTTCTTTCTTTGTCTCTCTGACTTACCCTGACCACCCTCTTTCCTTTTGCACTCTTCTAACCTCTCAATGATACTCTGGTGCCCCCTATAGGTGAGAATGGAGTAGTGCAGACCTCTGGTCAAACCCCAAAGAGAGAGGTGACAGGGATTGAGGCCAAGCTGCTGGGTCCCAGTCCTGACCAAGCTAGCGCAGACAACCCCGTCACCCTGGTGTTCATGGGCTACAAGACCGTTGAGGAGGAGCAGGAGACCCGTACGGCCTTGGGAATGGAAGGGGTGGATGGCAACGTCAAGGCCGAGTTTGTTGTGATCGAGGATGGGGAGGGGAAAGCGGGAGGAGAGGCCGCCACAGAAGAGCAGGCACCACCCAATGGGAGCATGGCGGAGAAAGAAAAGGTCAACGGAGGCGGAGAGGAAGGAGAGAAGGAAAAGGAGAAGAAACAGACCTGCAAATGCTGCACGGTCATGTGAGCTGTGTGTCTGTGTGTGTGTGTGTGTGTATGTGTGTGTGTGTGGGTGAGTGCACCCCTGCATCAGTGCAGGCATGTATGCCATTGCATGTGTCTGTATTTGCAGATGTGTGTAATTTAATGTCTGTGTGACAGAGTGTGTGTGTGTGTGTGTGTGTGTGTGTGTGTGTGTGTGTGTGTGTGTGTGTGTGTGTGTCAGGACTGGAAAAAAACAAGAAGTTCAGTTACACAGCCAATATACCAACAATGAGAGCCAACACAAGCTCCACCTACAACAACAAGAACCACAAAGACTCATAAGTACACTTTACTCTGTATACTTTCTCTGATATGTATTTGACTTTTGATTTCTATTGATATTTTTCTATTTTTCTGTCTTGACATTTATATTGTATTCAGTATGTATATCTTTATTATGGGCCTGTGTACTGTAAGTTCATTGTTATTATTGTTGGAAAAAAAGAAAATGTATTAGCTCTCTGGATTGTACTGCTACCTGCTGGGGGAAATCTGGAAACTTTAAATCATTTAACTCAAAACAGCAAACTATGAAGGACACAGATACTTAAATATATATATATTTCTCTGTGTAGGCCTACCAACTATTTATCGGTCAATTTCATATTGCAATATTGTCTAAGATATTATTTTAAATAGTATTTTAATATATTGATATGAAATTATGTTTTATACAATGTATTTATTGTTTTTGGTTCTCTATATCATCTCAAACCATTAACTGCATGTAAGCTTGTAAGCACTACCAGATTTGCATTACAATCACAACAAGTGTCTGTGCTTTCTTAGACTCACATGTGCTCAAATCTTTAGTCACACAAGTCTTTCTAACAGTAACAGCTCATGTAATTGGCAGTGTTAGAGATGTGCATTACGTTTAAAAAGAACTGCACGGAGACAAAGCGGCTAATTAGAACAGTGACCATATTGCAAACCGCATTAGCTTCTCATAGATACTATATGTGGCACATGTACATACAGATCACAGCTTTTGTATTTTTTAAATAAGATGGATACACTTACTTTATGATCAATTAGAGTCATGACAAACCATTGCGCAACAACTAGAAATGCTTAAATAATTTTGTTCTCTCAACAGTAGAATCAATGTAAATCTTATGAGGTAGCACTGCATGAAGCCTTGCAACTGTTTTGACCGTCTTGTCACTTCTTAGGTCTTTATTAGACGCTATCACGTTCACATGAATGTAAATCCAGGGGTTAAATTGGGATTCGTTCTGCCATAATGAGAAGGGGCGGGCTTGCTCAGCTCACCGCAGAAAAAGAAAAAGAAAGCTTTTTGTCTCTTTATGAACCAAATAAAATCTGATGATACTGTAAGTTCACTGTGTGTTGGTCGGCTGCTGGTTTCTGTCCTGCTCGCTCCCAGTTTAACCCCTGACTCTTTGTCTGTAGACCTGGGCCCAATAGTACTTGAATAGATTTACAGAAAAAGAAAAATATTTGTGGGGTTTGAATTGATTTTTCTCACAAAGAATGATACTCTGGGGACCTTAAATCTTTTCAGTGTAAGAACACAATATAAAGAACTTAGGTGTGCCCAGGTACCCAAGCTTCATTTAGTTATTATTGTATTAGAATTAGGCCATATTCTATAAGATAAACATTTTAAACTTTGCAGGTTGCTAGGAAGACAAATTGTGCATTTACACTATAGCATTTCAAAGCCTTGAAAGCCTATTGAAATACATTTTGGCCCGAGTCTCCTCACTTTTTTGGCAGACAGCAGAGGCCATGGGCCAGTGATGCTATGCCACCAATGCTTCTGCTTCTGCTCCCCCCCCCCAGGCCATTCCATGTCTCTGATTCACCCACACACCATCACCATTTTCTCATTATCACACTGTTTCAACCTCACCGTCAAACACACGCAGCCCCACTTTCTATGCTTGGAGACATGCAGTTCAAAAACCTCTCAAGTTGGTGCTAATCCCGAGTCTCGTCTCACGCTCTCCATCCACCAACTATTTATTTTTTTCCAACTCGTTCCCTCCTGTCTTACTCAAATCGCCGGTGAGGGAGATTGTGGGAATCTACTGCCTCCTGCATACACTTGTTGAATAAGAGAGTCCTTTTGCAACCTTCAGTGCCAGATGCGTTCTCTCAAGTCCTGCCTACATTTACCACTAGAGAAATGATCCCTTCTAACATTCCAGAGGGAGGTCAGCAGGCATGGACGGATGAAATATAGTCTATGCTTTCCATATGTACAGTTCCACTGTAATTGTACAACTTGCAACTTTGTTTCTTATATTGACTCATGTTTTTCTTTCCTATGGCCTCTTTGCAAGGCAGTATATTGTATTTGATGTGTGTATTTTTAAAAAAAAAGATGACTACATCTGTGTATTGTTGGTGCCTTTGTCAGGTTCAGTTGGTTGGACTTGTCTGTCTGCCGCCATTTTTAGACCGGGGTTTTTCTTGCTCTGCTCCTGGTCATAATGACCCACTGGAAACACTGCCTTCTACTCTATAGGGGGTACTACATAACTATGGTAGAATATTATACACATTTTTCACATTAATAAATGAATGCCGCTCAGACAATAGGTGATATGCAGAATACTGTTGGTGTCTTGGAAAAACTCTACACATACAAGAAACTACATGCAAAGTTTAACATTTTGCTGGGATACAAACTTTATGCAGGAGACTAACTGACAGTCTATGTATTTATGTACAGTATATACACATGTATATATGTGTGCATATCTATAGGCTTACATACATCTGTATACATAGACATACATGTAAATTTGTTGATGTAAAGCTTTGCTTAAAAGTGGGTCTCTGGGACAGCAGCAGAAAAAGCAACCTTGTGTTAGACCAATGCCTGTTCATCTATTCTGTGGTCGTCTAAATGTTTAATCTTGAATAAAACTACTGTTTGTTTACAGCAAGTCAGATAACTGTGTATGTAATTAACCAAATGTACGCATGCTGTGGATAGACGCGTACACATAAGGCATGGTTAATGATGTGGCATCACAGTCACATGGGCACAGGACACCCTTCTGGGGAGAAGTACACACAATTATAAGCATCCATTTATTATAGGACTAATGCAATTGGTTAGTAAAAAATAACAATGAAAATAATATACAATTGAACTACCCCTCGTTTATAGAGAATGGATAATGTAGAAGAGTAGGATGTAAACTTGAAACAGAGTTCCACCAATGGTACTATATATTGAGCATAAATGGGATTTCACCTTCATTAGAACTACATACTGTATGTCAATTAGCTGGGGTACTCTATGAAGTGTACTACCCAGAACATGCCACTAGAGAGCACACGTCTACTGTTGTGGAAATTAATCCTGTTTCAATATTGTCAAATATACTGTAAGGTGTGTGTGAAAGAGAGAGAGACAGGGGCAGGGAGTAATTAGGGAGACAAAGACCCGGAGGGGCATTTAAACAAGGCATTCATCAGATGGAGGTCAGGTATGCACTATTCAACAGAACAGCTACTGTATAATTAAATTGCCTTTTGCTGCAGCAGTTCTGCCGATAAATAACAATTACAAAATTCTCTTGAGCCCTGTAGGAACGTGGCAACGTCAGTTTGTAGAGGCATTCTCTGTGATGAGACAGGTTTTTACCATTTAATAGAAGTGGCAGAAGTGCTCCACATCACGGGACACAGAGTATATTGTGTGCTATTTAGGTCACACCCATGACAATGCTTTTCCACATTCTCTCTCTCTCACACACACACACACAAGCACAGAAGAACAACATAACTGTCCTGGAAGTGACCAGTGGAATATAAAAAGTAATTGGAAATAAAAAATAAAAAAAGATGGAAGTTCTAATTTAAAGTGAAATTGAAAGGTAAAAGAGTCCCAACGCAGAAATCATGCCCTGTGAGGGCAAAGCTAAATCTAATTTCTGCTATGGTAACGGGTACCAGTAATAACCTTTCCTCTGTCATTACTTTGTTAAATGTAAGCCTCGGCTAACCCAGGATGAGACACATATGGCATGCAAACATAATGTAATGAAATAAAAACTCCTTTTCCTTTAAAATCCAACCTCATTCACCACAAAATAACTCTTCTTTCCCCAATACCTGTGGGAAGTGTAGTCCTCTGTGGTGTGACAGTGTTTCAGCACCAGCTGTGGTCTGTGGCTCATATTTTCCAGGAACAAATTACTGTGCACACATTTTATTTACACACATCACCAACACTTTATCTGGGTTTCGGTTTCTTCTCAACTTTATATTTTAAGACACCCTTCTTTTACCTAATTTCCCAAAACAATAATACAAACTGGTTTCTTGATCTAAAGGTCTTTCCTTCTTCTTCATATGAATTAGCAATCCAGTGTGTAGGTCCTTAACTGCAAACTACTTGGCTGGATTGTGAAGCCCTGTAGGTAGCAAAATAAATTAGGAGAAAAACTTTGATCAAACAGCTAAATAAATTCTCTCTGCTAGACCTTTCTTTATGACTATATAGCTCACAATGCGTTCCCTAATGAGAAAAGGGTGTTGATGTTTTGCTTCCTTCAGTGATGACATCAGTTCATTTCTTTTTAATAACACGTTCAACTGATTCTGGTTGATTACCCCTGTTGGGTGCTTACCTACTTTAAGTAGTGTGTAATTGAGCTGAACCTGGTTATGCTGGTGACCTCCTTCTGACCCCTACACTGCCTTTTATTTGTATAAATGTCTCAGTGTTTCATTTTCACCCAAGAACTCTTTCCATTTTTGTCATTTTAAACTACGTATGTTGTCTACAGGATCGTGTCCTGACTTGATACTTGTGCTGACAAACCACAGTATCAGGGCAATTACCCCCTTGATTGTGTTGTATCCCACCAAAACCAGTATTGTTGTTCATACATAACAATGAGAGGTGAAAACCACAACACATGTGCCCTGAATCTGAATACCTCAAACTATCTGTGAATTTGAATAGGTCCACACAGTACTGGCCGCTGATTCTGTGGGTTATGTAGGTTGAAGACTTCTCTTTCAATTTCTGATGGCGATTTATATCTATATTTGGCATCATGAAGAAGCAGGTACTGTGGGACTGTAAATTGAAAGGGATTGTGTTGTCTGCTTTTGAATTCCCTTTCCACCAAAGACAGCTAAAACTGGATGAAAGTTAACCCAGTATACGCACATTTTGTATAGTACTGTAGGCCTACATAAGTGCAATTTTGAGGTACTGGTGCTTTACTTGAGTATTATCCTTTCTATGCAACTTCAGCCACTACCACTACATTTCAGAAGTAAATAGTGTTCTTTTTTACTCCACCACATTTATTTGACAGCTGAATTAGTTACTTTGCAGATTAAGATTTTACATACAAAACATATGAGAATTTTATTAAGATAAGATCCATTGTAGATTAATCTACCCAATAGTATGTAAAGTAGTATTGGTTCCAGCTCGTCTATAAATACAATAAATGCTACTTACATAATATTACTGATTAAATACTATAATATACAAAACTAACTTTGCATGAGTACTGACAGTCTAAGTTACATTTAAGTTAAGTACATTTACCTGATTCTGTACTGTTACTTAAGTAAACCTTCGAGTGTAGGACTGTTCCTTATAATGGAGTATTTTTACATCAAGGTATACTGTTATTTAAGTAAAGGAGCTCAATACTTCTTCCACCACTACTCTTTTAAACGGGACACAACACCGGTACTGTGGACAAACTGTGGTGCTCGTTTTAATACACCACTAACAGCACTTCCTTAGTACCTTAGTATCCATGCTGCTGTCATGTACAGTATATTTATATGATATTATATTATGAGAGCCCATATATTTAACCCCCGATTCCCTACGAGCCCTCTAATCCTTAAGGCACGCTCACCTTCTCGTCTTTTATTTTATCAGTGTGGCGACTCAAAGTCGACAGTTAATCACATAAAACTCTATCAAACCTAACCACTTGATATGATGTACTGGAAATTTGCCGCGGCCTTCTTTTTTTCACAAAATGATAGTCGTCTTGTCCAATCGCGACTCAAGTAGAAGCTTGTCCCCGCCTGTTTTTGGCTCTTGAAAGTGCCTGGACTAATCAGCGCTCGCCTCTGTGTGTTCAGCCATTTTGTAAGAAAATCAAGCAAGTCTGCCGCCCTACCTTCGCTTCAGACCTGCAGTTTTTTTCTTGTGCAATGGACGGGTAAGTGAAAAAGAACCACACTTAAGACTTAAATTTTTAAGGCAAACCGACCGCTGAGTAATTTCTTTTGATATTGCGGTTGCTTATTAAAATATTTTGATTCCGATGGCTGTTTCACCTAACCGTTACACCGGGAAAGTTTTGAAACATTTTTTTTTCATCAAAACATGCAACAGTTAGCAGGAGCGTTAGCTAACTAGCAACTGCTAGCCATCGCTGCTACTAACGTTAGCAAACGTTAGTTATGTGAACCGTCTGAACGGACATATTATATCGTTTTATGTAAACGGCACTAACGCTAACTAAAGTAAACGTAACGTGACGAGACTTACGATTTGAACAAACTTTTTAAAGTAACGTACTGACAATACTCCGTCGTTTGCTAACGTAGACATTAGTTAACATTGGCTAACTGTACCTTGGTAACTTGGTTTCACGGGAGCTCGAGCGCTAGCTAAAGCAACGTGTCTCATTTCCGCATTCATTTGTCTGCGGAGTGCTAGGGCCATGTTGAAGATGTCTGGCCTGAACATTTCACGTTGATTCAATCAGAGACTTCTGCGTCGGGTTATCTAAACGGGTAGGATACACCATAGCGCGTTGTTGCAATCAGGCGTGTTATAACGTACTCTTTTGATCACCTGCATTCGACAGTTGAAAGGACTTACAATGCAGTGTGAACGTTGCCTTGAACACGCTTAACGTGAATTTGTTGTCGGGAGACTCGTTTCATCATTTTGTGCTCAGTGTCCGCTTTCACTCAAGTTTGCGCTAATGTTTTGCTTTCCCATTTTACAGCCGCCTAGACGCTGACTTGTACCCTCTGGGATCCGGCTACGTCCCTGAAATTGAGTAAGTACTGTATATGTTTTTGCATGGCTGACTTTTGCTCGAGTCATCTAAATTGCTGTGGTGCTTTCTGAATTTCAAGTTTCGTAAATGTGTTCCTCTCTGAATGAGGAAGTCGGTTTGGTTTTGCTTGAGTAGCACTGTATCTTTTATTTTGTTTATCCAGAGTGCAGAATGTTCTGCTGTTGTGATGAATTGTTTAACATAATCTCATGATAGATTGTGGTTCATTTTCTGTGATTTCCTTTATAATTATGAATTTTCTTTCCCTTTCACAGCAGTGTCCATGACATATCAGTTGGCACAAAGGTAGGCAGTTTTTTTATACATCATCTTTTGCAGCTCTGCTTCTTCTCACGTCCTTTCATTTCACTCACTACAGTACAGAATGAATGCCAACAGTTAAAATTTGTGTGTAGTTATGTAAAACTCTTAGCACGGTATTTGCAAAGTAAAAACTGTACATTTATTGTGACACCCATTGACCCATTTGTCAATTTAAAGTTCCAGTAGGTTCTGTGGCTTTTAAATGGCTTCTATTTTCACATTTATATCCTTATTAGTTGAGTTATGTCAGCTAATTAGTTTTCATTGTATTTACATTTTTCTAAGTGTGACAGGGATTTCTACATGTTCCACTGCACCTAAATTAATTTTTAGGAAACAGAGGGTTAAGAAACCTTTTTACAAGACAGAGTGGAAATGGAAAAGAACTGTGCCGACATTGAGGACTTGAATAACATAGTCTGTCAGTTTGCAAGAGCTTCCTCTATAATTACAGAACTGCGGTCCAAAGTCATTTCTCATATGTAATGAGTTTGCAGTTGCAGGCCAGCTCTCCTTTTTAAAGATTTATGATATGCAACCAAATGGTCAGCACATAGAGGTTGCAGCAACTCTCAAGACTGTGGACATGGAATATTTGATAATTCAATTAGAATAGATTGTCTGAGGTGGGGCTTTATGTTTTCCTGTTCTGTTTCTGTTGAGTTGTGTGGCTGTTGGGAAATGAAACTTCCTGTTGTTTACTGTTGTTGTGTTCCATAATAGCCTGTTGGTCTTACTGGAATGTTAAGAAAGCAGCTGAATCCTGTCCCGGCACTTGTTGTTTATTAAGTCTCATTTCTATCACAAGACTACTCAACCAGCAGCAGTGAAACAAATCAGTAAAGTATTGTCCAAAGTTATCATTTCTAGTGATGAAGGAGCTGTTGCATGCTTGTGTAACCGAAACAGCAGCCCTTCTCTGCATGTTTGTACATGCAAACTTGGGAACACATTTGTAAACTGCTGGTTGTTAACTTGTGTACCCAATAAAAATACCTGCTTAAGTAGGAATCCTTGGTAACATGGCCTTGGGCAGTTATGTGTAGGTGGAGTAATTGAACTCAACATGGGACTGTAACCATCCTCCCACAACAGTCCTCATCCTCCCGACCAAAGGTCTTTACACTGTTTAAACAAGCACTCTGATACACATGCTGTAACAGGGACACACCCCACCCCCTCTATTCATTTCAGTAAGGCCTGTTTTTCAGCATGTTGACAATGCACGATTTAATGGGTGCCGATCGATACTCAGAATTTGATTCCTGATGTGATTCTCTCTTATTCAACTTTTCCTGTTTTCTGGATTTGATGTGCTGTGGTAATGATGATTCTGAGTTATGGAGCGCTGCCTTGCTGGAATCTGTAATTATTCCGTCTGGGCAGAGTGTCTGGCATTCCGCGGTCGCATTCCAATCTCCCCCCTCCAGCCCCCTGGTGAGGCACAGCTCCCTGCCCCCTCCACTGGCAAAGGCTGATCACAGTGAACAAACATGTCTGTACCTGTGCTCTTCTCCTTTGTGCTTTTTGTGAGAGATTACCACCCACCAACCCCCCCTTCGTAGTCCAAATTAAGGTCGCTTGCCAACCCAAGTACAAATGAATCATCTCAGATTTAGTTTCCTTGTAAGATGATAATGTTCTCTTTTTTTTCACATGCTTTTTTTCATCAGAGTTGGAGATGTTCTTTTTTCCCCTCTGTCTTTAATGCAATGCAAACCAGGTGTGATGTGGTGTATCAAACAGGGAAATTGCCTCTAGTTCCCTTTTTTAAAACGAGGTTCAAGGTAGGCCACTGCTATTGTCAGTAAAAGGAAGCTGCTCAACAGTTTGTCAGTATGTGGGCCAGTAATGTGTCATTGTCTCATGAAGGTTACTATTATACTGTTGGCGCCCTGAGCAAACAAAGGATGTGAACAAGTCAATACACATTTAGTTGGTTTGTGTTGGAAAAATGGGTTTGGCACTGTGTTGGAGTCAACCAGCAAACCATTTCTAAACTATTTTTCTGCCATTGGCTTTGTAACTTAACTTTTCCTTTGTGCGGCTCTGCACTCTCTCCAAAAGCTATAGGTATATTCTTCAGTCAATTGTAACACAATCCTTTTTTTATGGGAGTTGATGTTCCTGCTCTGCACTGTAGACTGTCTTAGCTCTGTGGTTATTATTAGAATGAGGAAGTAGGGGGAGAGAGCGAGAGCGAGCAAGTCCTGCCATGGAACAGTAGCCATCAGTTCCCAGGAGGAAGTTAAGCACAAAACCCTGGAAGCAGGCCTGATCTTTCTCTTCCTGTTTGGAGTTGGTCTGCTGACTGATAATGTGACACTGCCCGCCCACGACCATTGAGGGCTGGAGCCACTTCCTTCATTTCTCATGGCTTGCATCTGCCCTTGGCCCATTTATCAAGCAAAATATTGTTTTTTACATTTTCTTCCCACCAACTAGAACACACAACTCTCACTAATTTCATACTCGTATATCTACTATTAGATAAGTTCTAGACTTCAATATGAGCTAACTGGTCACTTAAAGACTGACCATTTTTCTTCCTTTTTGGTTGCATCCTGTGCTTAATAACCATTAACCATGACATTTTGAGTCTTGTCTGAGACTGTCTTGCAGTCTATTAAGTGTCTCAGTGATTGTAGCTCAATGACTGCCTGCCATGTATGCATTCCATGTATGTAAAGATTTGAACATTGGCCATACTAGGGGGCCCCTGATCCTGAAGCCTCAATGAAAAGGCATAGGAATGTCTCTTGTTGCGTTAAGTTCATGAATTGAGATAGCAGGCTTCAGAGTGAGAGTGACCAACTCAGCCAAACCATCTGGAAATCAAAGGGTAGTTTATACCACTGTTTACAGTGTTGTGCTCTCAGAGCAACAAACTCAGTACCCCACACTGCCCCTCTACAATGTTTAGAGGCACCACCAAATGTTCTTTCTCAGATCACCTTATTCATGCCTTTTATTAGTAGACTTTGCAGCCTGACTGGAACCCACTCCCAACACCTTGCCTATTAAAAGGCCAAGATTCACAAGGTGGAGAAGAATGCTTGCAAACCTGCATTACTGGTTGTTGTAAAAAAAAAAAAAAAAACGCTTCGGGGCTCTTCAACTCCCAGAGTGTCCTTGGGGCTCCATATGTGTGTGTGCTGCCGTGTAACAATGCCCCTAGTCTCAGCCCGAACAGGACCTTCATTGTAGAGTGTTGTAGAGCTTAGGCTGCTGAGCCACTTCTTGTGACTGCTATACTTCATCTCCCACAACCACAAACACACACACACAGCCCTGAAACAGCACTTTATATCTACTAAAGAGAGAGAGAGAGGACAGACGAGGCTGTTTCAGCAGACAGTAAACTAGTGTGGGCTGGGAGTATCCCCATCTTGTCTTCCAGTCTAGAGGGCTTCTGCGTGTTATGCTTCCTCCTAATACTGAATTATGAGAAGATGGGTTGTACTGACTGACAGCTACTGTTAAGCTCAGCTTTTACTGCTGACTTGTGTGCTTTAAAGAAGAATAGTAGCTGTTCCTCCTAGAGTGTGATTGGTGGTCAAACATGGTCATTTGGCATATTGCCCCAAGTCACATATAATGGTCTATCATGACTGACTTTAAGGTTTTGAACTAAGCGATACTGTTGGGGAAGAGTAGAAAATGTGAATGGAAGACATGGTTATGGTGTAAAGTCAAATATACCTGATGACAAGCTAGGTCACGTAATTCTTCCTGGTGAGGAAGGTGGTGGGGTGGTTTGCGCAATCCTCTTTTGGTTATCAGATTACTTCCTGCGTTATCACACAATGGCTCAGTAATATGAGAGCTGTGCTCTCCACCTGCCATGCTGTGCCCTCATTGGTGAATGCACTGAAGTGAACCATTGTTTTCTCTCCCTCTGCAGAGGGGATCCGACGAACTCTTTTCTTCCTGCATATCCAACGGGCCCTATATCATGAACTCAGGTAGGGGGGTTGCCATGGAGGGGTGAATCCTTTTTTATTCAAGTGCTTGTTGTGCCTGTGTTTGTGTTGCCATGACGATCAATCCATTATTCAAGAAGAACCAGAGCCTTCTGTTCCCTCCCTGATTCCTGATTGTATCTGCTTCTGTTTTTTTCTTGCAGCCAATGGCAACGACAGCAAAAAATTCAAAGGTGACGTCCGCAGTCCTGGTGTTCCATCACGTGTGGTCCATGTACGCAAGCTGCCCAACGACATAAATGAGGCTGAAGTTATTGGACTGGGACTGCCCTTTGGGAAGGTCACTAATCTGCTGATGCTGAAAGGGAAAAATCAGGTAAGGACTGATATATGCCGGTCTGCTCACCAAACCTGTATGACTTGCACTCCTGGGTAAAATGTATATTGAGGGGACAAGGGATCAGCTTTCTAGCATTCTGTCCTGACCTGAAAATTGTGACAATGACCCTTTTGTCACATCCTCGTGGTTTAGTGGGTTGGACGACAATTCTGCTTGCTGAGATTTCCTGGAGGAAGACATTGAATCCCTCTTAAATTTCTTAATTATCATCTGTTTTCTATTACCTGCAGTGTGTCAAATGGAATTTTGCTAAAAATAATTGACAAATCATGATGGGCAGTGAAAATGCTTATAATTAGAAAGCTTTTCAACGGACCTAAGTTTTTAGGAATGCTTCATAAATGTTACCTCAGAGTGGCACCTTTTTTATTATATGTGATGGGAGAACAAATTGAGTAGTATCTCTGGTTCTCCCCTGCAGGCATTCTTGGAACTGAACAGTGAGGAGTGTGCACAGACAATGGTGAGCTACTACTCCTCTGTCACTCCTGTCATCAGAAACCACCCCATTTACATGCAATACTCAACCCACAAGGAGCTCAAGACGGACAACTCCCCCAACCAAGTGGTAAGGGCACACACTTGTTGACTGTTTGGATTTTAGGCTTAAGTTACTGTTGCAGTGTTGGCTGAATGCATAAAATGTTAATTTAACTTCCTTCCACCAGTCTCAAATTTTATGATCCTTTTTAAAGACTCTGAACAGTGCAATGTAATGTTTGTGTAAGTTCATTGCAGAATTTCACTGGTAAACCATGCTACAAAGTATGGCAGTTGCCTTGAGCAAAGAATTATCACCCACACTCATTTATTACTGCAGACTTTTCTCTGTCCATGCTAAGAAGTTCTTCGGTCCCCTTTTAGCGTGCCCAGGCAGCTCTGCAGGCAGTCAATGCACTGCATGGAGGTGGGATGGGAAGCATGGCCATTGCCGCAGATGCAGGTAGCATCGGAGGAGGAGCATCCCAAAGCCCTGTTCTAAGAGTCATAGTGGAAAACCTCTTCTACCCAGTCACCCTGGATGTACTGCACCAGGTACAGGCCGTTTTTGTAGTTTGGCTGAGCCACTACAGTTACCTAGTTGTTTCAACAATATATAGGCTTGTCCGTTCCTTTTTAATCTCTACACAGACCTTGTACTTTGGGTGGTGGGGTTCTCTGGCTGAATGGTTTCATATTCACTTATCAGGGTTTTTATTTTCAGGATCTCAATGCTCTTGAACATTAAAGTGACACTCTATTTACATAATGTTTTTTTTTTAATTGTTAGTGTTGTTTTTAACACAACTGCCATCAATTACTAAAGCAGACATAGCTGTTTTTCTGCTACTGTACTCAATATGTAAAATTGTATTACATTTTCTGCAAAATACTTTGCAAAGCTGGTAGTGCTACATAAACAAAATATTCATGTTGGTAGTTGTGGGGCTGTTATTTAAAGAATGTATACAAATATATTCCATTTGCTTATATTCCGGAACAGTTGTAATGAAAATATTATTTTTTTCCTTAAGTGTCTTGTCATTATGTTATGCCTAATTGTGATGTCTCCCCTCCCCAGATTTTCTCTAAGTTCGGCACTGTGCTGAAGATCATCACTTTCACTAAGAACAACCAGTTCCAGGCTCTGATCCAATATGCCGATGGTATGACTGCTCAGCACGCCAAAGTGGTAAGACTAGTACAACTAGTGGTTTTTGTCATGATTTTTCATTCTGTGGTTGTTAATATTGAGTAACAGATAACTGGGTGCTTTGTCGCCTTTGCAGTAGGGTTGAGATTGGCCATTACAAATAAACCAATTTAAAGCAAACAAAAAATCAAACATGAAACTGTAGTTAAAGTCACCAGTGGAAAACACATCACATATGTTGTCTTAAGCATAATGCTCCAATATCTGTCTCAGTCTCTGGATGGACAGAACATCTACAATGCCTGCTGTACCCTGAGAATCAGCTTCTCCAAGCTCACCAGCCTCAATGTCAAGTACAACAACGACAAGAGCAGGGATTACACCCGCCCAGACCTCCCCACCGCGGATTCACAGCCCTCCATCGACCACCAGACCATGGCAGCTGCTGCATTTGGTAAGACTGGGACAAAAGTTTTTGTCGGGCTCTGATCAGATTTGTTAACATAGTATGTATACATAGTCCAGTTTCCTTTTGAATTAGCGCTTCTACGTCACCAAAGATATCCTTGATTTATCAGTTTAATTGTTTTTTAAGTATTTTTTTTTCCTTAGATATTTTTTACCCTGGTCATTATGGCAAGTACACATATATGGAGAAGTTTGTGTTCTTATTTTTGTTTGGTGCCTCTTGTCCCAGCTGCGCCGGGCTTAATCTCCGCCTCTCCCTATGGTGGAGCTCATGCCTTCCCCCCAACCTTTGCCATCCAGCAGACAGCAGGTTAGTACGTCAGTATTTGTAATGAGACCTGTATCCCATCTCAAAATAATTGTTTGCGACATACTGTATCTAATTGGCCTTGACGCGAACACTCTTCTTATATTTCCCAGTTTTTATATTGTCCCTAGCAGATCCCTTCACTATGATGAGAGGAATAAGTTGAAAGTAATTCACATTTGTTCCTCTTAGGTCTGTCGATGCCTGGTATTCCCGGTGCCCTGGCATCCCTGGGTGTGGGCCATGGTAGCATGGCGGCTGCAGCAGCGGCCGCTAGCCGGCTCGGTCTGTCAGGGCTCAGTACCACTGGGGGACATCATGTCTTGCTGGTCAGCAATCTGAACCCTGAGGTCAGTGCACTCACTAGGCTTAAACAATTCTACATCCTGCCTCTGTCAGTGCAGTGCTGAGAAACATTTAATGTTAGTACCATTTGTTTACACTATGGTTCGTGGACCTGGATCCATTTGTTCAAGAGCTCCAGTGTTTTGCCCCCCATTTTCCACCATCCATGAGATCAGACTAGTTGGAGTACCCTTACTACTGTTTTTAATTGAAAGGGGGTCATCGAGTCAAAACCTCTTCTCTTTCAGGACCTCTCTGTGTTTGACCAAACCTGCTGCATTTCTGACCTGCCACTTTGCTCACTGTGAATTTTAAGTTTATTCAAAACACTAACTTCTTTTTTTTAAACTTACCATTTCATATCTTCATTTTTGTCCATTAGTTGAAATCATTCTTGAGTTGTTGGAGAGACAATATTACTTTTTTCTTTGTATTTAAAGAAAAACATCATGTCCGTGATTTAGGTCTTTTTGTTTTTTATGTAGTGTGTAGAATGTATAAGTAGTCTGTCACAATCATTACATTTACTGTAGTTAGGTAGTCATTACATTAAGTATGTTCATTTTAAGATCAGCTTTTAAGTTGGAACAGGATTATAAAAACTGATATTCAGATTTGACTGTTTTTATTATATTAATTTTAAATAATCTACACAAACATAGTATGTAATTTAAAAGTACATATTGTCTCTGCCTTTTTCTGTATTTCATTGTTAATCTTTTTTTCTCTTCTTTTTCTCCTAGTGTTCCCATAGTGACAGTGTATTTTAATTTAGCCAGTTCTACTGTCTGAAGCACTACATTTCTTTGTGTATACTGACCTTGTTTTTTACTTCCTTTTTCTCTCTCTTCTTTCTCTGTCCCCCCTCCCTCTTTTTTGTATTAAAACCCCCTCACCTCAACTCTTGCCAACTGACTGCACGCCCCACAACCAATTGTTCCTTCTATCCTCCTCTCCCTTCTGCCACTCCTCTGTTACTACTACATCCACCCACCCAACCAACCCTCTTTCTCTCCAATTTGGACGCCACCCACAAATTGAAAATACAACAAAAACACAACATTGGCAACCCTTTGTCCCCCCTCTCGATTTTGCCATCATCTGTCCTGCCACCATCTTCTTTCTTTCCTCTACCTCATCTTCCTCCTCCTTTTCTCTTCCTCCTCTCTTACTCTTTTCGAATCCTTCTCCTCTTCTTGTCCTATCCTCATTCTCTTCGTCCCTCATGCCTCTCCTTCCTCCATGGTACTGTGGCCTTCCTGTGGACCTCGCTGCCTGTGGCCTGCGGACATGTCCCGACTCCACTCCACTGTCCTCCACTCCGCTCCGTCTCTTTTCCCCTGTCCCCTGTTCCGTATCCCCCTTTGGCCCCCTGCCCCGCTGCTCCCCCTGCTGTCTCTAAAGAGCGTTACGCCACACTGCCTCTTTATTCTTTTCGGTACGTTATCATCCTTTCATCTCCTTTTTTATTACTACTGTTACCTGGCGAGGTGGGCATGTCTTGTCTCATGTTGTTGGCTTTGTTTTTTTAACCACTGATGGCTCGTCATCAGGCTCCAGGGCTATGAAGGGTGGGGGTGTCTGGTTGTGTTGGGGTTTGTATGACCTGTTTTGGTTGTTGTGGGTTTGTGTGAGGAAAGTAAGGTGAGAACACCACACAAAGCTGCAGCATTTCATTTAATTTTAACAGCAGTGGTTTACTGTCCATGGGCAAAAAACTGTTTCAGTTTTTCATCTTCAAAGAGCACAGCCCCTCAATGGAAATATTGCCTCAATAAATAGAAATGGGGATCATTTTGTTCGGGAATGAGGCAGGAAGCTGATCTAAATTTTAAAGTATCACCCTCAGGAAAAGGATAAAAGTCAACACTTTATTTGGTTCCGCACGGTCCAATTTTATGCCATGAAAATTCATCAAATTTCATTTTTGTTAGGTTGATTTTGCTGTGGTTGCCATGAGTCACTCAGCAGCCATACATAGAAAAATGAAATGCTGCTGCTTTTTGAGTGATTGTGAGTTGACATATCCCTTGGATTATGTCACCATATTATTCTTTTGCAGTCTCTGTTACTCTAATGTAGGTATGTGCATGTTTAGTTTATTCCTGCATGTCTCTCTATTAGGCCCTCAAGCTGGTCGAGAAATCAACTTTTTCTTCACTGTAGAGCGATCAAACCGATCTGAACCACTTATATTACCACCCTTTGATTTTTGTCTTCAAATCACTACCTCCCCCTTCTCAAGCATAACCATTTTAGCTTTCAGCATCTGTAATTGTTATCTAAGAGGGCTTATGTAGGCTTAGTTCTAGAAATTCCATGCACAGTTGAACAGAAAATTAGTAGACTAGCCTGACAATTACTTTCTCAGACGTGTTCATTTAATAGCGGTATGAATGTTAATGGCCCTGATTTGATGGTTTAAATAGTTTTTGTTGCTGTGATTGGCTGTGTGACTCCTGTTATGCTTGTGGTGTTCTTTGTTGAACTTGTATTGTGACACCCTCCTCTTCCTCCTTAGGCGTGTATGGCGATGTGATGAGAGTGAAGATCCTATTCAATAAAAAGGAGAATGCTCTGATCCAGATGTCTGATGGCACACAGGCTCAGCTAGGTAGCTACGCTCTTGCATCAACACCATTTGCTGTCTTTGATCTATCATTTTCTTTCATCTTGTTCATCTTCTTCATTTTATCATACATTGTTTTGAGCCTTTACTTAGTGGGCCCCAACCGAGCAAACAGGACAGGTCTTCCTTTGATAAATCACTGATTGCCTGTTGTTTAGTTTCATTTGTTTTACCAGTCATAACTACACTAAAAATATCAAATTTGATGCGGATGCATATGTGTCAGGTAGGGTAAGGATGGAAATTGATCAAAAGTCAATTATTTAGCCTCATTCGGTCTCTGTTTAACTAATAATAGAAATGAATCCTATTTGTGTGAAATCTGTCTGAATTCAGTTTTGTATAGAGTTGTATGTGGAAGCCAGGTTTGTGTGTGTGTGGAGTTCTTAAAAACAAGTGCTGACTATCTTTTCAATGTTTCTCAGCTATGAGCCACCTGAACGGCCAGCGTCTTCATGGCAGGGACATGCGTGTGACCTTTTCGAAACATAGCACAGTGCAGCTTCCCAGAGAAGGCCACGAGGACCAGGGCCTCACAAAGGACTTTGGCAACTCACCGCTGCATCGCTTCAAGAAGCCTGGCTCCAAAAATTACTCCAACATCTTCCCACCCTCTGCAACACTCCATCTCTCCAACATACCGTGAGTGCTGCTGCAAGAGCCTCATTTTCATTCCCACTCTCTCCCCAGCAGCTTTTGTGCTCTAAGCTTTTTCCTTTGTAGTCCTGACTCATTTTTTTCTATATTTAGTGCTTGGGATTAAGTAGTTGTGACAGTATTTTCTAAACATGCTACTCGAGAGGTGCATTTTTAGATTTAATGATGCCTCTTGTGTCTTGTTTCACCATACCAGTAAATACACACACAAATGCAAATAAGTAAAGGGAATGTAAACCCACATAAATGCTTTATGTTGATTCACTGTTTTCCCCTCTGCTTTCAGGCCTTCTGTGGTGGAGGATGACCTCAGGAGGCTTTTTGCCAGCTCAGGAGCCACAGTCAAAGCCTTCAAGTTCTTTCAGTAAGACTCAGTCCAGCCACTCTCAATTTTCTTGAATTCTTATGTCCTTATTTGTGTTTTGAATTCATGCCTTTCTTCAGAACACTCACTTAAAGCAAAGCCACTTAAAGCAGTTATTGCTGTGTTATTCTTTGTTTAGTGTTTGAGTAAGGTGTCTTGTAGAGCATCAGGAGAAATACGTCTTCTAAGTACAACATAGTAAATAGTAAGCAACCCTCACAAAAGTGGGCAGCGTGTTGACACTTTCAGAACAAATTGTTGTCTCTTTATTTAACAGAAAGGACCGCAAGATGGCCCTGATCCAGATGGGCTCAGTCGAGGAGGCAATTGAGTCCCTCATCGAGTTCCACAACCACGATCTTGGAGAGAACCACCACCTTCGAGTGTCCTTCTCAAAGTCCACCATCTGAGTGCCTTTTCTTCCCTCCAAGTCTGTTGCCATCTGAATGCTACTTTTGTCAAAGTTGCCTTCAGTGGAAATGGCCACGATTATATATTTATAGCTGTGGTTCTTTGTAGAACGTTGCTCCCATCCACCCCCATTTTTAATTATTTCCCATCATTAATAGGTTTGGGTACAGGATTTAATTGATTCTACGTATTGATTCTGTTTCCAATTTTTGTTATATCAAAAGACCCCATAACATGTTAAATGCTATTTTCTTTTGATTTACTTAGGTGTTTTTAATTAAAGTAGACAAATGGAGTATTACCTCTTGCCATTCACAAATTGATAGTTTTACACTTGTTTGTATTTGAGCTAGAATTGCTAACATTGGCTGATCCTGGGGCATTATTACTCTGACCACGGACGTCAAAAACCATGCATGTTAGACAGACTTTTCCACTGCAGGAAGTTGTTTTTGCATTAGTGATACATTTTCCTGTATCTCTACTCTCTTTTGTGAAGCTTAGCTTTACTTGTAAGCGGTAGGTCCTGCTAGTAAAGATGTAAACACTATTCACGTGCATTGACACATGTAAACAAATAGGTCCACACTTAGCTCAGGAATCATTAAGTGGAATCAAAGCGTGTTTCTGATGAAATCCCTGGTTTTTATACAATCGAAACTGGTTCCATTTCAGGACAGGTTCTTGGTACCCAAAGCTAATCATTGTGTCCCATCATAAAGTTTTGAGTGGGGTCCTGGGAAACGGCAACATTCTGCAATGAAGCATGGTATTATATTGGAGGTAAAGTAGAGGCAGCTGATAAACTGTCACTTTAGACCAAATCGCTAAAAAAAACAAGACATCCTCCACCATGGATGTATGCTTATGTGGATGAATTGTATCCACACCAGACACACTTCAGCATTCCTTTTACTATGATAGTCGTGTGGATATATCTGTGTGTGTGTGTGTGTGTGTGTGTGTGTGTGCCTTGTAGAAATGCCACTTTGAACCTGTTTGGCCAGTCAGAAACGGTTTGAGACAAAGGATTTTGTTTTGGCTCACAGACCACCCAACAATTTTTTTTCCCAGTATCCATTTTTTTTTTACTCCCCCTGTACCTACCCACCTATTTGCTTCGGGGGATTCATACCACTATCTAAAGTTATTCAATAGGGACATATTTTGCTTTCAATATCTTATCTATAGTCTTGTGCCTTACTTTGCCCCAACCACATAGCCTAAAGCCTTGCTCTGGCTTCATTTGGAAAAGACGTGGCTATCAAAATGCCTTTTTTTCATGCCTTCTGGTATGTACCAGCATTGTTAAAATGGGGGAAAGTGGCTCATTCAATCTTCTGTTTCTTCTTAAAAACACAAATGTTTATCTAAGGATTTGTATGCATATTATCCCCATTATATGTATGTAGAAACTATGAATGTAAGTCAGTTAGATGCCTAATATTTTTGCTAGGTTATGTAGTTCTGTTAGGTGTATTGTGGCAGGAGTAGAGCTGTATTCAGCCTTCCTGTCGTACAGTCCCCATTCACCTCCATTTAGTCCTTTCTCAGTAGGGACAATGGTGTTTGGGGCTTCATTTAACCATATTATGTTCATCTATATGTGGACACATATATATTCATTTATCTTTTCTTTTAATGTTAGCATTTACATGTGTATCACTTCTAAGCTTAACTGATACCTATATGTAGTGGCTGGGTTTGATCATTATCACAGTGCCTTGACTCCTTGAGTTTTTAATCTGAGGCTGAAACACTTTCTGGCCTGGTCAGTTGACTTTGTTTACCTCTCGTTCAGGTGTTTTATCTTACCTGTCAGCAAAGATGCCTTTATCCCATTATATTCAGGTAACCCTACCTGTGAGAGGGCAGCTTGGAGGCATTTGTCAATTGAAAGTAACAACAGTCCTGGACTGTGTCTAAAAACCCAGTATATTTTTTTCTTAAATACAGGATTACAGGGTGGGCAAGCCCTCACCCATTCCTTGTCTGTGTCCATTTATGCCACAGTCAGGTTCTTTAGTGCACTTTTCCTCAATGATAGGTCCAAGTTGGCACCATCACGCTGAAGTCTTAAACGTTGTCACATTCCTGCGTGCCTCAAGCACCAGTTTCCACAGCCTCGACCACTAGTTTTGGACCAGATACAGATGCGCTCTGTCTCTATTTTTGTAAAAGATTATTATGCATGGTTTAACGAAGCTTCATGTAGCTGCAGACGGTTATGCTGTTAAGGACCAAAGTATCTTCTACCCCCGCTGTTTTGTAGTGTTGTGATTTCTTAACGTTTTTTTTTTCTTCACATTCCTGTTATTCCACAAGTACACAAGGCTTCAGTTTCATTTTTCCCATTTCTCAGATGCCTTGGACAAAAGTCGCATGAAGTTGAAATATCTTTTGGGTTTCAACCTATACTGTATATTGTATCCCTTTCTGTTTGATTGACTTTACAAAGCCTACTCTGGTAGAGATTGCTTTAGAATGGATACTTCATTGAAATGTTGACGGTGTAGAAGATAATATGCCTTTCCATTTTTGTTAAAAGCTTTTATTTTTCTCTCCTTTTTTTTATATGGGGGCGGGGTGGGGTTATTGTATGAAGCGGGGTTGATGGTTGTATATATTCATGTTTTTGTACCACAAAATCATTTGGATTATATCCACTTTACGTTCAAAACATGTATATTTTGATAAAACAATACAGACCTATTAAGCTCTCTGGAGCTGTAAAAACAAAAAAAACTTTTGTAACACAAAGACATTAAATCTATCTGAACACAGAAGTGTCTCTGTATGTGCCCCGCTCCCCCCCTTGCCATTCTGTTCTTGTCTCTTGCATCTTCTGCTGCCTTCAATAAATCTTTAGTTTGTTCCTTCTTTCATCTGGCCTCATTTGGTTTCTGTCTCTTCCTCCCTGTCCTGTGGAGCTGCTGCTCTGTAACGGTTAACATCTCGTAACATTTTCCACATTTCCCATCCTGTTTACTACTGGTGGGGTTTTTTAATCTTTTACTATATTTCCAACTTTGTACTCATCCCATCTGAAACTTGACTGACTGCTCATCTGGGCTCAGCTCAATCCTGTCACAATCCCTTGATGAAACCGCTGCGATGACGATGATGATGGCAGGGTGGAGAGTTAATTTGATATGCAAGGCTGGATCCTTGCTATTCTCAATGATTCTGAATAATCCTCCATGCTCCTGTGCTCTGCTTTGACCTTTTCAGTTTAGCAGGTCTGTCTGACTCTGAGGAGATGAGCCAGGTTGCTGTGGAAACCAAGTCACTCTATCTCATAAGATGAATAATTAAGATAAAACACAAGCACGGCTATCAGGCGTATCTGGCTTCCATGTTTATCACCAAGTTCCTCGGGGATGTGAGGAAAAACCTCAATGACAAACCAGTTATGAACCTCCTGAGCCACTAGGGGGAGGTCTTGCTCTCTGCTGGTAATCAAAGGCTGTTGAGCAGAGGTGACTTTACCTGCCACTCACACAATGTCAATAGTTAGTGGCTTAATCTCAAGTGCCTCCTTGGGCTTTCTGGTGTTATACCTTTTTTTTTTTTCTTCGACTTCCTTACAGAGCGGTAGAGAGGATTAACCTCAGATCTTCCCTGCCTTTTGAGAGAGGGACAAATGAGAGAAAAGGAGAATTGAGTCCAGTGGTGTCTGTATTTGTGGCTGTGAGGAGCTGGATTTTGTTGTATAATCCCAGCAGTTTGTGGGGTGTGGGCTTTAATATACTGAGCTCCAATTTAGTGTGAATTCCACAGCGAAGGTACTTGTTTCTCTTCTGTTGTTACTTTGCATAAGAAGGCATGTTTGAAGGTCAAAGGAAAGACGGATACCTGGCTTATGCTTGCTCGGCGTAACCAACATGACAGAAATCTCAACAGCTTGTTTTAGGATGCTGAAAGAAGGCTGTACTCTTGGGCAGATAATTCATTTTAATGTTACCCTTAAGGTATTCAACACCTTTGCCAAAATATGTACAGGTACCTGTTTTTAAAACTCCTCTTCGGTGTATCCTTAGTAGTCAGGAAACTCCATGGCAGCAGCTTGGCGCTTTGATGCTGCTTTGATACCTCAGACCCTTGTTTACTTGCAGCATCTTAGTATTTCACTCAGCACCAAGAGTAATTTAGAGCAAGGAGCAGTCTACACAGAATCCTCTTTGGGATATATTGAAATGCAAAGAGATTGTTTAATTGGGTGGATGGGTAAGTCAAAGTAAAATGATCCAAGCATAGATGTTTTTGGGTTTTCAAATTCCAGAAGTTACTGGCACAAAATATGGCACTTAATATATTTTTAATCTGTCAAGACACTTTTTTTTAGAACTGAAACTGGCAAGCACCATGTGTACAGCAAGGGCAAACATTTATTTTCCAAAAATGCTCTGATTTGACACCAAAGAAAGAAGCCACACTGTATGTACCATAAGCTCTGTTACAACATCAAAAATGTCCCTCCATTTGTGCTTTCTACTAGTTCAGTGTGTCGAACATGTTACTTTACCCCCCCCACCTCCTCTCCAGATCCAGACCCTCGGGATGATCCTGTCTCCATCTAGCGCTGTGTGTGTGCACTGGGACTAAATGAAACCATGTGGGGTGTAGTGATCTTTCCACATCTGGCAACATTTATTTACATTAATTCTGCGGCCTCTAATCAAGCAAATACTGGCAAACGCCAAGGCCACACACAAATGTAAGCCGGGTGGTGACTGAAAGGGGGGCAGGGTGGTCAAGTGGTTCAAAAGACTGTTCTGTATGTAATTTGTGACATGTTCTGTCCCCACAAAAGCCACTTAGTCACTGAGGGAAAATGCTGGATGTCTCATGTGTGACACTCCAAAGTCGGCTGCTTTGTTAGTCAACAGCTTGGAAAGACATACATGCATCTGTTTTTGTTTTTTTACATGTGGAGCTGGGAGATCATTCATGTCTCCATAATTTATGTCTCTCTTGAGTGGAGTTGAGAGCAACCCCAGACTTTACCTGCTAGAAATTCCAGGATTTAATGCCCTTTTAAGGAGGCATGTGTCTGTACTCTTGACTCTCTGGCCCACATTCATTTAGATTTAGGATCACTTCGGAGGCCTTCATGTCTGAATACACCCAATACTGTATAGTCTGCGCAGATTACATGAGATTTAGACTCCCTTTCAGAGTGACACAGCAGAGGAGGAAAAGCCTGAAGCTGAGGTGAAGGATGTCTTTGGTCTATAGTGGCTCCCCTTAAAAAAGCCATCCGGAGACCATCCACCTGTTTACATATGCACGCCTCAGACAGATGTTGAATAATTCATCCACAGAGGCGGACAACATGCAGCTGTATTTGGGTTATGGGGGTGCATGGGTTCTCTCCCTGCCTGAATTCATGCAGCCCAAATTATAGGCATTACTTTGCAGGCAGAGGCAGGGCAAAGCAAAACTAGGACACTTTGCATAAAAGGATCCAACCGAGAGGAACAATAAGATGTGAAAGATGGAGCCGCAGAAAGGTTCCGTTGAACATTATAACACGGGCCTATTACGATTGGGACAAATCAGTCGGTTTGATTTTGGGGGAACTGTCTTTTGTAAGAACCTGGACGAGTCTGAACACTGCGGGAAATCCGAGTCTATTGATTGCATTGCTCTCAACTCAAGTCTGCTAACGTGGCGATGCCCCTTTTAAAGAATGCAAATGAACTAATTTTCTTCAATCAATCCCCATCTCGTGGAGAGTGGATTGATCCTCACCGGAGCCCATTCTGCCCAAGTTATCGACACGTGTTAGAAAAATCATGGAGCACTTTGTGGAAATAATGCAGTTACTATATCACCCTCGGTTGGCGCTGAGGCTAAATGCCTGAGATGGATCTGCTTTTGCAGAGGAGGCCGCGCACTCACGCACGCACTCACGCACGCAGGACAAAGGCAGCAGTGGCAGCGCTCCGTCACGCGGAGCTATCTGGAGGGTTACGGCTCACAGGTTTTAGACTCGGTGCTGCCTTCGCTTGCCCTTTGGGTCTAATGGACACTGATGGAAAATGACTCCACTGTTCCAGCGATCCATCAGACGCCCTCTTTCTCTCTCTCTCCCTGAGCCCATCCATCAGGCCGCAGCTTTCAAACAGATAGTCAACTTTACGGGCGCTTTTCGTGCCCAGCTGCGATGCAAATAAATCGCCTTCAGTCAAACAGTTGGTTGTAGTGGTGATTAATAACAAGCCTAACAAGTAAGCAATCACAGACTAAGACAACCTGAGCTTCAGTTTCCACTTTGTCTCAGGGAAACTACAATATATCGTCTTACATCATCGTGTTTGCACCCGAACTCCCAATTCACCTCAAACTAAAAGGGCCAGTTAACTTTCTCAAATAAAAGCGTGTTTATTTGACTTGAGGCTTTCCTCCATACATCTCCGGCTGTGCATCACCGGGACGCAGTGAGTCAGCCAGCCTCTAGTCCCCAGAGGGAGCGCGGCACGGCACGGCACGGCTGCACACCCCGCCCGCGCAGAAAGACAAGCGAGCGCGAGAAGGAGAGAGAGAGAGAGAGAGAGAGAGAGAGAGAGAGAGAGAGAGAGGGGGGTGGGGGTTACTTAGACCGAATCAGGGTGCCGGTGAGTGTTGCTGCCGCCATAGGTGGAGGTTGCACTGGGAGCATGTTCGGATTACCAGCTGTGAGCATCAACTGCTCCCTGGCGGCGCAGGTCAGCGTGACGCACAGAAAGTGAAGGCGCACCGCGACCGGAGTCACATTGGATTAGAGCCCGTGACAGCGGAGGGATCACCAAGTTGAGATGCTGTAAGAGCTCGTGGTGCTCTGTGAGAGAGCGAGAGCGAGAGAGAGAGAGAGGAGGAGGAGGAGGAAGATGCTCCCGTCTCGCAGTTGTTATGTGATAAGTTTGGACTGAATATAACGGAAAGCAGCGCGCTCGTCTGTCTGGGATTTATTTCTTTGAACTGCAATAAGAGAAAAAAGGTCAAGCGGACGCAGTCTGAGGCTGTGTGAGCGGAGCGGAACAAAGCGCGCGCCAGGCTGAACACCCGACATCAATCCGGGTAAACAAACATGACGGCCGCTCTTGACGTTGCCTTGCGTCTGCTGATGAGCAACGACATCGCCCATAGAATTACAAACCTCGGATGAATTCTGGAGTGTAATTAATTGTGATTTTTGGAGAAAGAGGGGATCTAATCCAGGTGGCGAATCTATCCCCAGCCCACCCCCCCACCCACCCCCCCGCGCGTAATGGGAGAAAAGTTTCGGACCTTGCAGAGGAGACGCACTCGCAGCATCCCGCCGACGACGCGCGTTTAAATAACATGTTTATCCCGCTGTTCCGTCCGCGGCTGATGAAGTTTGAAAGTGAATTTCAACCATTCAGTATGACTTGAAACAGCCTCGGGGTTATTGGAACTCGCATCAAGCTAGTTAACGATCCATGAACCGCCGACCCGATTTGTCCAAAGACGCGCAGACGGACATTAATGATCTAGAGAGGATTTCTGCAGCAGCAGCAGCAGCAGCAGCGGTGAAAGCCTGATCCCAGTGTGAGAGAGAGATCCCCCGCCTGGATGTCTATGATGTTGTGCCAGCTCGGGCAGAGGTGTGTGATGGAGGTGGTGGTGCTGACCATCCTGTCCTGGGTGTCCGTGTGGGCAGAGGAGAAGATCATATTTGACAGACACGCTGTCTACTGGAACAGCTCCAACCCCAAGTGAGTTTTAGTAGGAATTAGGCCTAAAAGTGTGTGTGTGTGTGTGTGTGTGTGTGTGTGTGTGTGTGTGTGTTGTAAAAAATTACCTGCCTGACATGTATGGCTCTCAAAATACTGATAAAACATGTCCAGCATGCAGGCAGAGCCTTGAAATCTCCACACTTCCATTATTTTGCCACATCCTGTCTGAACACATCACTCCTTTTTTTCCCTATGTTACCCCCCTTCTTCCTGTTTCAGCAGTGTTTTGGCTGAATATTGCAATATTGATGTATTCTACAATGAGCAAGTAAGACACACACACACACACACAGGCACAAGTGGAAGTGTGTGTGTGTGTGTGTGTGTGTGTGTGTGTGTGTGTGTGCGCGCACGTACGCTGGATATTTTGTTCTGTGGCACAGGGAGCTGCTTTTGTCTTAGACAATGAGGGCATCCTGCCTCTTCTTCTCATCAGTGTCTAGAGATTTACTCTCTCTCTCTCTCTCTCTCTCTCTCTCTCTCTTTCACTATCTCACTCTGTGTGTCTGTCTCTCTAACACACACACACATGCAGACTTTACCTTTGTTTTGGCTAATTTCAGCCACTTGCGCCTGTAAACACAAGCGCACATTATTTCTCTGTCAATTGCAAGCACTTGTGCAAAAACCACATCCATAAATAAACAAACACAAAGGAAGACATGAACACACACATGTGCACAAGGCTGCACGCACACTCACACTCTCACACACACGCACACGCAGACACACACACACACACACACACGCACACGCAGACACACACACACACACACACACACACACACACTGGGTTGTCTTTAGCCGGGCCTCTCTCATTGACATGGGGCAGAGCACACTGGGCCCGTCTGTCTAATGGTTTGTGACAACCTGGCCAGCCTCTCTCTCTCTCTCTCTCTCTCTCTCTCTCACTCTCTCACCCCTTCCTCTTCCTCTCTCCCTCCTCCCCCTCTTTTTTTTACCCTCTCTCTCTCTCCCAGGTAGATAAATAAACAGTGAAAGTGCTCCCTCTCTCTGGCTTACGGCTGAATTAGTCCAAACTAACGGCCCTGTCTCTCTCTCTGCATCAACCAAACACACACACACACACACACACACACACACACACTGAGCTAACAGGCCTGTCTCTGACTGCATCACTTTTCCACAGAAGGCTTCTCAAATATTTAACAGGCAAGGGGGAACATTTTCTCCCTTTCTTGCTGTCTCCCTCTCTCTTTCTGTCTTTCTTTTCGACTCTCTGTGCTCCTTCTTTCTCACCACACACACATACACACACACACAAACACCTACACATTGCAAACGTCACAGGGTATATATATATATATATATATATATATATATGTGGATATATATGGATGGTTGCTGGGGGCGCTGTTATTCCGTCAGGGTCGTACGAAGAAGTTGAAGCAGAAAGGGGGAACATCAAAAATGCATTGCTACTAAAGCAATGAATCTAGGCTCTGGAGCCCTGGCGAGGTTGGTTCCCCCTGTTAGACCCTGGCACTGTCATTGCTCATGCTGCGCCTTTTTCTGCACACACACAACTCCGTCCCGCTGCACTTGTGAGGACCTTCCACTGACAACATTCATTCCTCAACTTCAATCTAAAGCTAATTCTATTCTAAACTTTGAGGATTACGGCAATTTTTTTTTTTTTTGAAAAAACGAAAAGAGATGAGGGGACAGACACCAAAATCATCCCAAATTTACAGGTCTGTTCTGGTTTGTGGCAACTTGGGTTTTATTTACAAAGTTGGGGTCATAATAGTAAGATTGTATTCACCAAGTCACTTGCTGTGATCAGTGAATGCTGTGAAATTGCTGAGAAGAAGTCCAACGGGGCCAGAAATACGAGCAGTCAGACGATCATACTGGTAAACAAACTCCAATGTTAGCAAACTTACTGGGATGATGATGATAGTGAGTTATTCCCCAAACTGTGTTGTGGAGGAAGTAACATCCAGTAGAAATACAGCAATATATAATGACTCCATCACAAGCAAGAGTCAAGTATTCAAAATCTCACCAAAGTAAAAGCACAGAAGTACAATCAGCACAATTTACTGAAAGTATCAAAAGTAAAAGTACTGAGAAAAATTGCCTCTGTGCCTCATACGTCATTATATATGACATTATTAGATTCTTAATACTGATACATCAATGTGTAAGCAGCATTTTACTGCTGTAGCTGGGCGAGGTGGAGCTACATTGAACTACTTTATATACAGTTAGGTGTAGTCCAGTGGTTTCCAAACTAGGGATCAGGCCCCTCCAAAGGGTCACAAGATAAATCTGAGCAGTCGTGAGATGATTAATGAGGTAGGAAAAAATATATTATAGATATGCAGCACAACTTTGTATTTATTTTTTGGACTCTAATCTTTGTTATCTTTGTGTTTTTTGTGAAATAATGGATAACTTGACCTCTTTGGTCCTGAAACAGTTATTTAAATGAAACTATTTGAGATTTCTTTAGCAGGGAAATCACTCTTTGGTGGAGCCGCAAACAATTTAGAGACTTCTGAAACGTGACAAGGGGCCCCAAACTATACACTACTTTATGTAAAGGCCGAAAAGTTAGGGAACAACTGATTTAAGTTAGATTTACCTAAACAAAATGGCCGAAGATACAAAAATACAAATCAAATCGTAATAAACCTGATTGATGAATGAAGCTGAGATCACATAATAAAGTGTGATTACAATTTTTACAAAATGAACAAATATATATAAGTGTGGATATTTTACTAGCTATTTGTGTTGGTTTTCCTCACCTGTTGCCCCCCAAACCCCTGATTGGATTATTCGATCACATGTCCGAGAGAAATCAGGAAGTGTTGTGATGGAAGTGTGGAGAGGAGTAAATGCTGCTGCTGAAAAGATATCCGTCTTCATCTAGCTTGATTTTCAAGGTAGGAGTGACCCTAACACCATATATTGCACGCAGACCTCACTCTAACGCTATAGCATGAACTATGACATGCCGAGAGGTGTTTGGTTAGTATCCTGGAGAAGAAATGTCACACAAAATAGAGCTTACATTTCTCAGTACAGTTTTATTGTATGCCGTCTTCCATGACATATTTGATGTAGGTGAATATCTCACAGGTGAAGTTCAATTCCTGCTCAAATATTTCTAAAAGGTCACCTGTTAATACACTGGATGGTGATTTGGGCACCGATGAGGCGCTCACAGACTATGCAAGTATAATGCATCACATCCAAACAGCAGCCATTGTCTGAGGCAGCGAAATGACACAAACAGCTGGGAAAACGAACAGCTGTGTGTCTTAATTGATCACACAACATCAAGCACACAGCTTGTATTGAGCTATCAGGATGTGTTGTCTCTCCTTGTGTTCATCAGAAGTTTGAGAAGGACGTTTTCTACAAGGTCACGAGTACTGACTTAGTGTTTGTAGAAATGATAATCACTCTCTGTATTTTACTGCCAGCATAAACTTTCTGTGCTTCCAAAGATGGGGATGTCGAAAACTGCATGAAGTGAAGTCAACTTTAATGAAATGGTGCCTAAAACAACGCCGGCTGCATCAGCAACACTGTGTTCCTACTTCCATTAAGACTTTCTCTTAACGCAGCTAAAACACGGAGCACCTCAGAGTATGATCCACCGGGGTTACATGGAGGATTTAGATGTCTTTTAACTTAACGATTACCAGTTTTACACCTGTTCTCTTAAACTCTGTGGAGCGTTTTAACTTTCAACGTATTGTTTTGGATTTATGATCTTTACCGCTGTGGCTCACTCTCACCGCTCTCATCAGTGTAGTTTTCAGCAAAAAAGAAAAAGCTCTACAATCAGACTGTACTCTACATGCTCGGCACCAAGGTTAGCGACTAGCTGGTGAACATATTGCAGCATTTAGCAGCTAAAGAGCCAGATATTTCCCTCGGGAGTGGTTCAGACTGAGAACAGGAGAGTGAATATTGGACTAACATTTGCCAGGTGGCCAGAAACATGATTCCAAATGAAGGCTAAAGGTTGCTACGTATCTGCTGGATGTGTAAACGGGCTAATGTTTGCTAACAAATTAGCTGTGATAATAATGAGCAGCCAAAATGACTTTACAGTAGGCATGTTACCTGTGTCATGCTTTTTGCCAGGTGTCACACATGCGCCTCGTCTCCAGTACATAAAAAAACAAAAGTTTTTACATGGCTCTAGATGTATCTCAGCCATGCAGATAGTTGTTGTATGTGCTGGAAAGTTTCCACAGCGACATGCTTTGGATGCCCCGGTTACTCTGAAAAATCTATGGGTGTCCCCAATTAGATGACAAAGAACATTTTTCAATCTTTTGAGCACCACAAATAATATTCTATAACCCCGTCACATCACTTCCAGAAACAGATATCTTAAAATCTTGGCAAACTATCTGCATGGCGAGACGACAAATGTTTTATGTATATTCGGTTGAACTGACCCTTTAATTAAGAATTGGCATTTTCCTGTGGATATGGACACGCTTGCTCCATATTTCCCACTACAGGTGACTTTTTTTAAGTTGCTTCAATGAATGTTTGTCCACTTCCTCTCTGTCTACCACATTCTTGCTCGTTCTACTTTTCTCTCGTGTGCTTTTCTGGGATTAATCACCATCCACACCGACATGTTTTTTACCTGCTAATTAATCGTGCTGTTAGCCATGTCTGTTTAGGAGTGCCTTGATCTCAACGAGACTAACCTGGATAAGTCAAGATAAATAAAACGATTTAAACAAATGTTCCTACTTCATAGAGGAGGCATATTACAAATTGGCCAAACCCTTTATATCAAGGACTCTGGCTCTCAGCAGGCCTATCTTTCTCAAGGTCTTGCTGGGTAATAGAAAATGTATGAGATAATCCAATTCAAACAGCTCCGGCCACTTTTGGTCACGGCGGGGAGCAGCACTCTCACACGCTCAGAGTGTTGTCCGTCCTCCTGTTGTGATGAGATACGTGGTGCCACGCAGTAACAAAGTACCGTAACACACATTATCACTACAATGCTGCAACACCAGAATGGGACCTGGAAATCTCCCAGACCCACATAAAGGGATTTATGCTACATGCAGGAAGGAACATAGGAGGAACACACACATGTGTGGACATACACACCAGTGGTAGCTAGATTTAGGTCACAAACTCACACACACAATCACATAAATCCAGAATGGCTGCCCATTGAATACAAGGTTAGGCAGCCTCCATTTTTCTATTTACTTCATTCACTCACACACACACACACACACACACACACACACACACACACACACACAGTCAGTGGAAGCTAGATATGGGTCACATGCACATATACCCAGACTTGCTCTCTGTTGAGTAAAAACGCATCCTTTTTACTCTTACTGGCTGGCACCCACACATGCATGTGCACACACACACACACACACACACACACACTAAGCCCCCTTCTGGCTCTCAGGCCCATATTATAAAGCTTGCAGGTGAGGGCTTTGTTCACCCCGACCAGCTAATGTGCTCAGAGCAATGGGCTCTCCTCTTCCACACACACACACACACACACACACATTCACTGGCTCAATGGTCCAGAAGGAGCACCTTATCTAATCCCATGGTTTATCCTTCAAAAGACTTTCTTTTCCTTTGCTTCTTTGTTCCTCCTCTCTCCTCGCTCTTCATCTCTGTGTCTTTGAGGAACTCCATGTCAGTGAGAAGTGCTGATGGTTGACGACACACTCATTCTATGGGACAGAATCTGTCTCCTTGGAGAGAGACACACACACACAGGCTTTGAGGAAGTCTTATGCATGGAGCACACACACACACATATACTGCACACAGAAAGTTTCATATGCACGTACATGCACACACACACGTAACAAACACGCTGTCCATACACACACCACGAGTCCTTGCACATAAAGCCACACACACACTGTCTCTCCATCGTGTCCCCTGTGGCGCTCAGTGATATGTGTTGTCACCAGCACTTCCTCAGCCCTACCGCACACACACACACACACACACACACACACACACAGATTTGCATCCAATTTACATGTAGACTTGTAGTCACCCCCGCTCAGTTACTGACAGTTTGTCAGACTCAAACCTGCCCCTGGGTTAAATCCATCTTCTAGCACCACCACCACCCACTCCACCTCTCTTTCTCTCCCTCCTTTCTTCCTCTCTGTCTTTGTGTCTCCCTATCAAGCTCTCATCTTCCACTCTCTCTTATCTCCTCTCTCTTGTATCACGACTTCTCTCCCGCCCCTCCCTCCCTCTCTCGTCCCGTCGGGATGTGGTTAGCAGGTTGTTTTTTTTTTCCTTGTACAGGACCCTCCACTGTACACCCTGCCTCGGGCAACCTCTTTCTGTACATACACACTTAAAGCTGCAGTACATCAGGTTACGTGTTGTTGCTATGACCTACATGATTGGACAGTGTATGTGTTTGTTTAAAATGTCAGTACTGCTGTGCTTCATGTGGGGAGAAACCAGTCTCAAGAGTTATCTGCGGAGTCCACAGCCTCTCACAGCGAGCTCAAACGGATACTTTGAGTAATTAAAGTCAGGGCTCCTACATCGCAAATGATTCCTCCCAGCTCAGCAGGAGAGACAGTTACATAACAAGATCTAGTGTAGCTGATTTTAGTCATCAGCAGATTCAATACAATGATTGGCAGGAGGAGGTCATCTAAATATTCAGGGCCGTTGGAGCGGAACAGTTTGTCTGCCGATATTAAATGCACTGCCAACTCCTTTAGTTACAGGATGAAAGTCAAAACGCGGTTGTTTGTTACTTCTGTGATTCTTGACCGCAGAGATGTTATTTTGTTTCTGTTTTATTTAATTATTTCAGCCAAGAGAGAGGAAACGCACAGCGTAGTGATCTTAAGAAGAAGAACTGAAGACACATCACATTTATGCAGAGGAGTAAACGAGGAAACACCGGCACGTATGATGAAACATTTGCTACGTCCTAAGTGTTAGATTGAAGAAACCGCACACACAAAACGTTTTGACACTGGCACATTCCGCAAAGTCGGCAAAACCAACAATGACGATTTTTGTGAAAACACTTTGATTTGATTTGTCGAAACAGACTTCTGTGCCACCAAACTGTCCCACCAAATAAGACCAAGTGTTATAGGAAAGGCCGAGCAAATGAAACAACAATTTAGATAATTTACTAAATGTCATTTATCAAGCAAAAATGCCAAACATTCATCAGTTCTGTGTTCTGCTTTTCACCGTTTCATATAATTATAAATTGAATATCTGTACACGTATTGGTTTTTCAAACGCAGGTGTAGCTGATTACATTAATGATGGCTGCATTCCATGCAGGTGTTCCTGAGGTGGGCTCACTGAGCTCAGCACCGTTAATGGGATTAATTACACCTGTGCTTTGACAACGTGCTGTGACGAGCCTAAAATATTTGCTGTGTTTGGAGATGTCAACTTGAGTTCGAAGTAAGATTGATGGGCCTTTTATAGTCCTATTTTTATCATTTTACAGACCAAACGATTAATTGATTGATTAGTTGCAGGCCTAGACTGTATTGTGTTATTATTATTATTGCGTCGTGTTAACAAGCTGATATTTCAATCTTGTCTTTTATTGTCAACCACCCTAAAATAAACTAAACCAAATGTTTGCTAATGAAATCACAGTAAACATGCAGTTTCTGTAAGTTTTATCTCCTTTGCCTGAGTTGAGCTTTTTCATTTCCCTGCTGCGTTAGTTGTTCTTGTGCTCACTGTCAATCAGCTGACGCCCACAGGAAGGTTAGAAGTCTCTATGAGGAAATAACCCGTCATAAACATTCAGACTTACAAACTTTGTCACATATATTCAGGTTATCTTCATTGGTCTATTTTAGAAATTAAATTTCTATTTTCAAAGCGCATAAATTCCAAAGCAACTGTTGTCTAATGCACACATGGTAAAACACGTATGTAGGAAAATGAAATCATGCAAAAGAAAGCACACTGTCGGCACTAAATTTGTTAGACATACAGTGTTTTCCGTCATGGACTTTTTGTTAGGCATGAAAAAAAGTCAGACAAAGGTCTGTTGCTTAAATGTTGAATTTCTAATGACCATGTTGCTGACAAAGTGCGGGAAAAGCACATAGATATAAAAAAAAAACGAAATCTAATTGCACATTACATGTATTGTAAAATGATTCGGCTTGTCAGCTGCAAATTCTGTAACTTTTCGGTAACAATACCTTGACTTTTCCTGTATTTTTTGCCATGCATGACACTTGATCTTCACCTCTTCGTGACAAGCCGATGGCAACCCAGGCCCCTGCGCTAATTTGCGCTGCCAGTCAAGTGTCACACAGTCTACTGTCAGTGCACGTTACAATTAGCAGTGAAAATCAATGTCAGATTGAGAAACATCTCCAGCCCCATGATTTTACTTCTCTGTGGCAGCGATATGTTCCCTTCACTTTAGGATTAAGGATTTCATTCTTTCTGTTATTAAGGTAGTGGCTTAGAATCATAATCCTTGTCTTAGAAACGATTTCTTTTTTCAAAGTAGGTTTACCAACAAAAAAAAAATCTCCCCGCAGAGCAAATGAAACCAGACCTCTCCCATGCATTTTTCAGATAGGTGCCCTTTTATTCAGATTTTCAATCCTGCTCTGAGAGTGTCTGTGCATGCTGCAAAATATCATCATCAGTTGATCTGCCCATAGGAGTGTAATGATGTGTTTAGTATGTCAGCAGCATGGCACCGAATCTGTAATGCGATATGAAATGTTTACTTAACTCCCCCCCACACGTTTGATTGTTCATGCGAAGGAGCGGGTTGAAAGAATTACGCTGCAGTGTTGCTGCTTCTGTTGCTACCTTCCACTAATGAGGTTTGTTGATGGTAATGACTATGGCAGTGATGGTGATGATGATGTAAGTGCTCCGAAACAACCTGGGGAGATCCCAGGAGTTGTTGTTTTAATGAAGGGAGAGAGAGAAACTGTTCGAGCCAGGAGATGGAGAAAGTCAATGAGCCGGGGGTGTTAAGAAGAGACAGAGAGGCCAACAGACAGGATGAAAGAATGAAAGCATGAATAAGAGAGGACAAAATAGAGAGATACCAGCCCAGAATATGAAAGATGCCAGACTGCACTCAATACATAGCGAACAATAGGCATTGTCATTCCTGCTCCATCCTTGTTTCTGCTCCCCTCTAATACTTTTTCTCAGGTCCCGGCTGGTTGTGCAGATTGTGTTAGCTGAGCAAAAGAATAGGACTCTTTCAGTTCTGTCTGCCTGATGCTCTGATGGGACCCCGGCTGCTCAGTCTTCATATAGACCAGCTGGAGACTGATAATAACACATACACTGCTGTCTGGCTACGCCTCGGACTGGCCCTGAGAGACGAAAAAAAAAGACAAAAAATGTGAAACGCAGATAGAGAGATCTACTTGAAGTATTAGGGACACTCAGAGCATGAATATGAAAAAGGACAAAAAGTTGAGTGTATAACGAGTCAAGGCCACTTTTTTTTAACAAAGAAGAAACATGATTAGAGTTTGTGGCGGGGGGAAAGAGAACCAAAGCAAGGAAGGGAGATGCAGGAAGAGACATTTGGTGGAAAAAAGAGAGGAAAAGTGTTGGGAAAAGTGGAGGATTACCTCTGGATGAAGGCAGACATACAGCAGCGTAGTCGGAGAGAAAGCATCTATAAACACATGGTTGGATGGTCCCAGCGGGTGAATGTCGAGGGGCTGGTATTACAGGGGAAACACTGGCCTTTAGCATGGAGTCTCGCCCAATGTTAAAGATGCCCTCCGGCGCGCACAGCTTTTAGAATGAGAAAGTTGGCATTTAAAATACAGGAAGTGAAGATGGAGGGATGAGGTGAAGGGTAGATGTGTTGCTCATGCGGATGCTTCCCCTCCCTGTTTTCCACTTGGTATCGTTGCAGGTGAGACTAAACTTAATGAAGAATTGACCCGGTAACTTTTACGCTGGTAATTGCTTGGCTGTTTTGTTTTTTTTACAAAACAATTTGGCAACCAAGTTCACCCTAAAAATGTTTGGAGCGTATATTTATGGACAACAGGGTTATTTTCTCCTTGTCAGACTTCACAATAACATCACGAGACTCTTGGCTTGCATCTGTATGAGTGTGTGTGTGTGTGCGCACATACTACGTGCATGTGTTGGAACAGTAACAAAAACCCAGTTTTTCATCTTCATCCAAAAAATAAAAATCCCCGGTAGATTTTCAAACAGTGAGAGTGGAAAGTCAAACAAAAGAAGGAGTGAGTGAATCATTTGCATTGTAATCCATCAGACAAGGCTGGGAGAAATCGTCTAATTCCCAGCCAGCTATGGACGCCCCGCTACCTTGGTTTCATCCAGAACCGGGGCACTGTAAACAAACCCCTCATTTTACACTATGCTAATGGGACATAATAAGGCAGAACCAACAGATGTTGCTGCATTCTTGTGATTTTGTTGGCTGCTAACTAACTCAGCCCTCCTCCGCCTTCCTATACGGCTCTCTGAGGTGTCCATTCGTATGCCACCTTTGGTTCAGTGTGTGTGTAATTTTTTTTCTAAACTGCAATATTCCCTCTGACCTGCAGAATAATCCCCTCCTCAGGTCTAATCCTGAGCTAATTCTAAGCAAGACTCCGAGGGATTCATATTAGAAATCTGGCCTCTAATCTGATGTGCCTGTAGGAGGAGGTGATGATAACCGTGGTGATGCTATTGATCATTCTGATATGACGGAGGTGATACTGATGGCATATGGATGAGGGTGACAGCAGAGGTGTTAATGATAACGATGACGCTCGAATCTGTCATCATCGTCCACAATCAAGGCTGGAAACATGTCTTCGATCTCCGCTCAGAGACAGTAAACACGTGAATTGAACACCTGACACATTACAGATTCAGGACAGGTACAGATCCATTCGATACAATACAGCTGTAATAGTTCATCCGCTGTTGTCGAGGATGCTGACAGCCGCGGGGACAAAAGAAGAACACAAAGGTTGTTTTTGGCCATCTGCATTTTTAAAGCACTATGCTGAGGGGAGGATCTCAAACTTTCTCCACCTGAGTTTTTTACTTCGTTATTTCAGGTTTATTAATGCTGTTTTTTTTCTGCTTTTAGAATTTAAGTTTCCAAACCTAGCTAGTAGTCTCTCCACCCGGCTGATAAACCTCTCTTGAATACGCTGGTCTAGCTCGAAAAAACCCTCAGCATCCTCACTGACAAAAATGTGATATTTTAGGTATTTATTCATACAAATAAAATCAGTGCTGAGCATAGCGATGATGCTAATGATGTTTATGAAGATGATGATGATAAGGATAATGAAAACAGCGGGGGAACATAACAATAGTGATTACAATTTTGATGAGGAAAATGAGGCTGGTGTCAGTGATGATGGTCGGGACTATGGCGGCCATGTCAATGTTTTCATGTGATGTTGATTATATTAATTGTAATTATGATGATGATGATGGTGGTGGCATGATCAGGAGGATGAAACGTGTTTTTCTCCAGCTAGGGCAGGAAATGTGTCTTTGTCTCACCAATAAAGTCAATAAATATAACAAAAACAATACATGTAACATCTTAAAAATAAAATATTACATTTTAATAGAATTATATATAAAATGTTTTATGTATTAGATATATATTTTCTTTCATTTTACATTAAAAATGTATAAACATCACAAGTCAGCAATACAGTAATATATTTGCAAAAGTTGATGCGACAGCAATATCTTTTTGTTTTAAAGCATAAACTCATGATGACTCATGATAAATGATATGATTGCACTAGTGTGATAAATATACTGAGGATGATGATGATAGCAATGGTAATGGTGATGATGATGATGATGGCGATGATGATGGTGGTGGTGGTGGTTGTGTTGATAGCACCAATAACGATGATGACATTGATGCTAATAGAGATTATAGAGGTGATCATAGTGATTACACTGATGGTGATGAAGATGATGATCATGATGAAGACAGGTGAAAATGATGAAGGTGATATTGTATGATGATGATGATGATAATGTTGATGATGTTGGCAATTATGTTGTTGATATTACAATACTAATGAAGATGACCTTGATGCTAATAGTGATACACTGATGATCATAACAATAACAACACCCGTATGATGAAGATAATGATGATGAAGATTACTGAGGGTTTGTTTGCACTAACAATAATGAAGATGTCTTTCATTTTAACAAAGATGATGTCAAAGTGACTTCTCTGGTATGATGAAGATTTTGATGATTAGGATCAGGTTGATGGTGGTAGTGGTGATGAGGAGGATAGTCGAAAAATGATTAAAGTGATAATCGTGCTATGATGAAGATGATAATGTTGATGATGGTGGTGGCAATGTTGAGAATAGAAGTAAAAAGAAATAGAAATAATAAAAGTGATGATTATGACATAAAAATGATGATGACTTTGATGCTCTAAGAGATTTATTTTGATGATCACAACAATTGCACTGGTATGACGAAGACAAGGACGATGATGAGGATAGTGGTGAAAGTGATTATTATGATGAAGATAACAATGCTGATGTTGATAGTAACACTACTAATGATGACATAGATACTAATTGAGATGAAATTGATGATAACAGTTTACTGGCATGATGAACATAATGACGATAATGATGATGATGATGCCAATGGTGAGGATGAGTAGGGTGATTAAGTGGAAAATGATCAAATAAAATCCTGAATGTAACTATCATAAACAATGATGATGATGATAGTGGTGATCATAGCGATTGCACTGGTGTGAAAATGATAGCGTCAACGATGACCACGATGAAGATAATGTTGGTGGGAAAGGATCCAAAATCCTGATGGGGATTTTCAGGGGATGATGATGATGATGATGATGATGATGGCCATATTGTTGACAATAACAAGCATGATGACAGCGACGCTAATAGAGAGGATATTGTTGATGACAGTGATTGTACTGGTGCGATGATGAATATGATGAATATGATGATGATGGTGTCAAAGACAGTGTGATTAGTAATGGGTTTGAAGATACTCTCAATGATGAAAGGACCGTGATGAGTCACCTCCTCTTTGCTGATCTCTCTCCTCCTGTAGCCCAAAAAGAACTCCCCCCTAACTCCTCCATAACCCCCCCCCTCTCTCTCTGTCCCCCCCCCCCCTCTCTCTCTCTCCTCTCCTCTCTCTCTCACCCTCCCCTCTCTCTCTCTCTCTCTCTCACTCTCTCTCTTCTCTCTCTCTCCTCTCTCTCTCATCCCTCTCCTCATCTACTCTCTCTCTCTCTCTCTCTCTCTCTATCTCTCTCTCTCTCTCATCTCTCTCTCTCCCCTCTCTCTCTCTCTCCCTCTCCCTCTCCCTCTCATCTCTCTGTCTCCCCCCCCTCTCTCTCTCTCTCTCCCTCTCTCCTCTTCTCTCTCTCTCTCTCTCTCCCCCTCTCTACTCTCTCCTCTCCACTCTCCCTCCCTCTCTCTCTGTCTCCCCCCCTCTCTCTCTCTCTCCCTCTCCTCTCTCTCTCCCCCTCCCTCTCTCTCTCTCTCTCATCTCTCTGTCTCTCTCTCTCTCTCTCTCTCCCTCTCTCTCTCTCTCTCTCTCTCTCTCTCTCTCCCCCCTCCCTCTCTCTCTCCCTCTCCCTCTCCCTCTCCCTCTCTCTCTCTCTCTCTCTTTCTCTCGAGGAGGTTTGTGAGAAGAGAATCAGAGCACTCCATTAAGATTCTTCTTCTCCCCCCCTGTGTTGCCTCTACGGAAAATGAAGAAATAGAGAGGAGATGTGAGAACATTATTAGTTTTTTTCTTTTTTCTTCAGATGGAAATAGAAAATGAGGAGATTCTCCGCTGATGAGATTGCTCCATTCTTTGAGGCGTCACCTCTAACTCACTCACACAGCTGCAGAGAGGTGTTATGTCACAAATGAGGGAGAGATTGTTCATTTCTCCTTTTGTGTCCACCATTTTTTATATTTTACGTGTGTGCGACTGCCTGCCAACTGTGTGTGTGTGTGTGTGTGTGTGTGGCTTTGTATTTCTTTGCCCATTCTTTGTGGGTGTTTAGGTGTGGCTCAGGAGTGTGTAAGTGTGTTGGCTTCAGTAAGAAAAAAAGATCCTTACACCGTTTTGAAGAGCCTAATCAAAGGCTGGCAAATTTTCCTCGCCTCTTGTGTAGTTCTGAAGCAACTGCTGGGCTCCTCTTCTCTCGGCTTCCCCCTTTTTCTGCTCCCTCCTCTCCCACCTCCTCTCATCCCTGATTACTGAAGGGGCTGCAGGAGGGCTCTGTTCTTCACCAGGCTTTGTGTTGACGTCCTTCATCGCTGTTGCAGTAGAAGAACGTGCTTCCTTATGGGAGGTATCAGCCTCTGAATAAACAGAGCTTCTGCAGAAACCACGACTGTCTGCGTTTCTTTTTTCCCACTGTGGAATGCGTGGTCACAAGTGGGTGACATGAAGCTTGCTGTGGCACCAATCATCCAAAGCCTGAGGTGAAGCCGGAGACAGGAGGAAAGGAAGGAAGAGATAGTAACGGATATATTTATAGTTTATGCAAGGTGGTGAATTATATTTGCCTAACAAGGAATATGGCTCTGAGGAGCTTGCTCGTTTTTATGAGATAAGGATGTGTTATGAAATAGGAGGAGAAAAGAACTAGTCCAAATGAAATAAAGTTTAAAAAAAAGAAGCTGCCAGCCATGTATCTTAATGAGATTAGTGTCTGAAGCAATTACGATGTGATTTGTTAAGGCAATGAGCAGAAAAATGTTTTAAACCAATCCCAAATTAAAAGAAGGGGGGGGGGTTTGATGGGACACAGAAGAGAAGGAAGAAATGGAGGAAAAAGAGAAAAAAAGAAGTGAGATGAGGATGAAGAGAGGAGCGTGAGAGACGGAGAGAAAGAGAGAAAAATTGACAGGAGGCGTGTATTGCTGTCTGTGGGTGCAGTGAGGAGTATAGGCTGTGGCATCCGCTAGTGGTGCTGCATACTCTCTGTTTGATCAAACACACTTCAAACACCCTCGCTGACTTCCCTCTCGCACGGAGTTGGGAGACGAGCGGGCGCGTGCTTTGGCCTGCACGTGTGTGTGTGTGTGTGTGTGTGTGTGCGTGCGCGGCTGCGTGTTTGCTGAGGAAAGCGTTATTGATGTTTTGTTTATCTAAAATGGGTCAACCCTAAACAAAACAAGCACAGCGTCTACAGTGGCTGCGATGTTGACTGCTGTAAACTGCGGCTTCCTCGCGGCTCCCAAATCGGTGAATAATGTTGATGAATGACCCTGTGTGTGTGTGTGTGTGTGTGTGTGTGTGTGTGTGTTTGTGCGACTCTGCGTGTGTGGTTGGGCTTGTGTGAGCTCATGTATGTGCACTACTTCCTCTATTATCACTCCCCTGCCACTCTTTTCACCTCTATTAAGCTATTTGCCATTAATCACTCTCTATATCTACTTCATTTCATGTCTTCATTCTCTCCATTTGCTCCCATTGTGGATCTCCTCTTCACTCCTGCGTCTTAAGGAGCCGCGACTCCAGAGACCTCATTAAAGCCATTAGCAGAGAGGAGTCACAGTATAGTTAGTCTCTCTCTCTCCGCTGTCTCCTCTCATATCGCTAACCGCTCCGTGCCGAAAAAACAACCTTTGGCTCATCCTGTTATATCTGCGTGCCCTTCACCTCCTATAGGTCACCTCCTCATGCATGTTGCATTATGCGCACGCTGCGGCTCGCGACGACTTCTTTAATTTTCCTCTATTAAAATCACCCTAACACAGTCGTCCTGTCACATGAAAGTTTGATTAAGAACATTATTGAAGATTAGATTGATGAATTATTGATCAGCAAGGTGGGAAGTCTGTGGGGAGTAGATTAGACACGGGTCAGGAAGTGTGTGTTTGTGTGAGCATGTGGTTAATACATGCGTGGGACTGTATCCGCATGTGTGCAGCTGAGCGTGTGTGTGTGTGTGTGTGTGTGTGTGTGTAATTGACTATGCATGCTTGTGAGTGATCAAGCGTGTGTGAGATCAAGTGTGTGTGTGTGTGTGTGTGTGTGCTTTTGAGTTTGTGATCAAGGACGTGTGAGTGTGTGTGTGTCCATGTGTTACATCAAGAGTGAGTGTTGGAAAGAGAAAAACTGAGAATGCTCAAGACCATGACATGATGTGATAACTCGGCCTGGAGCTGATGGTAAGTCAGTCAATGATTGTGTTTTAGAGGATCATTTAGGATGCTCTCTGATCTTACAGCAGACACTTTAACCTTACATCCACACGTCAACAGCTCCGCATAGGCAAAATAAAACTGCTGACCCTTTTTTTTTATTTCCTGAACTAAACAATAATGCATAGAGGTGTGAGTTTTGCATGTTGTGCGAGAGGTGCTGGGTTCAAATCCCGGACAAGCCTCCAATTTGCCACAAGGAAATCAGTGTAACAGATTTATTTACAAAACTGCCAGCAGAACATACTAACTGTAGTTGTGTAATTGTCTGTCGGTTTAGTCAGCTGTGGGCGGAGGTGTGAATAATGCTGTGTCGGAAAGGTGTTAGATGATGTGAAAATAAAATGGTGCACGAGGGAAAGAGCCAGAAAGAGAAAGTGAACGCATGTGTGATTTTCTGTCCTAGCAGAGCCAGAGGGCCGTCAGGACTGTAGAAAAAAACATGGGTGTAGTGCCTGTGATGTCACATGTAGCTCGCTAAGGGGACATCTTGAAGCCAGGAGCTTAGATTGGCCCATTAGCACCATCTTATCAGGTATTCAGGAAAACAGGACAACAGGGCCGAGCATGGGTGGAGCAGCTGAGCATCATGGCCAAGCAACATGGCCGGCAACACTGATTAGGCAAACGTGTTCCCAAATATATTGATAAGATCTCCTGAAATTATTTGTTATTCCTGCATGAGATGTGAGAGGCATTTTAAAGCTGTAACCCAGCTTTTTCAGCTACCAACACACCACAGATATGCCATATAAAAACACAATGGGATTACATTATATTAAAGTTTGTTAAAGTTATATTGTAGAGAACTCCTACAGCTTTCCAAATAAACATGGTTTTTGCATGAATCATTTCAAAAGTTTGACTGAAAGTAAACACAAAAAGTAGTCCCCTGTAGTACCCGAGTCTTTATACTATACATCCTCTGAATCTTCTTAACAGAACAATAATTCAAACAATATTTACCATCAAGACACACATTGAAAAGAAGTGTAATTAGCCATTGAGAATGTGACACTATGTTGAGGGTTTTCCCAGTCACTTCAACACAATCGGTCAATAGTGGCTTTAGCACTCAACTGATTTTGGTTGCTTCTTGGGTTCAACCCCTAGCGCCTTATTAATGTGAACGCCTAACTAATAGAAAGAAACATAGAAATGACTCTTACCTTTCTCCTTAGCAACGCTATTCTTAGCAACTTTCTGTTCAATAATAATTATGCCAATTATTTCACCATAATGCTGACGATTAGGAGCTCACAGAGATGTTCGTTTCCCGGCTGAGCTTTTCATTATGTTTTACTCTGCAGGCACACAGTGTGAAACTTACTTGATAGGTCACTCAGTGCTGGTCAACTGTGGGCGTGTGAGAGGCTCCAATCACACATGAACATTTTTCTTTTTTCTTTTTTTTTTTTACACTTGGCTGTAAAATGCTCTTTTGGTGATCGGGTAGCTTTCGTATTGTTTTTTTTTATGACACTACATTAACAGGCAAATAGGCAGCACTGTTTAATGTTGTTTTTGTAGATTAACGTTAAGCTTTGTACAGTTTACCACATAAGTAAAAGGAGGCACATTTTATTTTGGCAGTAAACACGAGCTAAATCTCAGTTCACAAGAAAATGGTGGGTAACTGAAGTGTAACAGGGATTATGTTGTGACAGGATAATAAATCCAAAGACCCCGCTGTTCACCTCATCCCTGTGAAGAGGAAACAAATAGCCATGAGTGTCAGTTACTGGTCTTTTATTTAGAAGCCCCGTTCATTGCCTGGCCCTAAACACACTCTTACTAAAGCATCTGGGGAGCTACTTAGCAAACAACTCTGAGTTAGTAATGAGGAAGGTGGTTTCACTCTCAGCAGAGCGTCTCCCTTTTCTCTTGCCCAGCCTCCTGCCGGTTGGTGGCCTTGTTGTGTCTTCCTGTGTCTCTCGGCTGTGAAACCAAATGCCGCCGTCTGCATCCAAATTATTCGCCCACAGAAAAGTCGTAAGTCTCACAATCCGAGGAGAGTATGAACTCGTATGCCTACCAGGAAAGTACAGGGATAATCCAATTCAAATAGCTCTGGGCAACCACTGCAGATCAAATCCTTCCCGGGTAGGTCTTGCTTGCCGGGCGCGCACCCTTAGGCCGCGCCCATGGGTGAATTTTAAGCTGCCGTCAGAAGACAGATGCGATGAGAGGAAGAACATACCCTTGGAAAGTTACTGTTTGTCAGGACTTTTTATTGACAAGAGCCGGGTGTGAAGGAGGCAATGCTTTTGCACCCTTGGTTAAGCGCAAATTGGCTCCATTAGATGTACTGTATGCTTGTCTGTTTCAATGATGGGAATTTTCAGGCCTTTTTTGTACTTGAGTTGTTGTTTTTTTTACCCAAAACGTCAAATTTTTTTGTTCTCTAATGACGACGGCTTTTCCACTTTCATTGTTAGGAGGTTGTCTGTGATTCCTCCTCTCACTTCCATCATATGAGCGTGATGGAGGGCACAATTCAGTCGAAACACTTCCATTCTCAAAAGTGTCACATTCACTTCTCTGTGAAAATGTGGAAATCAAGAAATTATTCAAATGTGAATGTGTGTGCATGAATTCGCTGTGGTTGTGTATTTGCCTGTGCACATGGATGAACGAGTGTGTGCAACTGCTGGGAGCACTCGATAAACCCATGACGATTCCATTATAGCTGCCGATTTATAAATCAAACTAAATTTACTGCAGAATCCAAAACTCTCCCCTCTTCACCATGCAGACGCAGTGCAGGGTGCAGCTGCATTAGCATCATGAAGAAAGGGTGGTATTCTTAGTCTTGGTATCATTTTAAAGAAGCAGCATGATGTCCAAGCAAGAACATTTACAAAGGCCTTCAAAATAAAACAAAAACACCAAACCCTACAAACACTGTGAGATTCTATTAACTTCTGTTTTGGTCGTTCTCCCTGCTGTTTCACTGATTTAAGCATCTATTGTTTATCTTCTTTTTTTTTTATTACTCAGTTCCCAGGAAACTTTATCTGTTCTCTTATCATGTCAGTGATCACAGCAATAAAAACAAACCAGACAAAAAAGCAGATTAAAGATGAACTTTCACCTCAAATCAGAACACAAAAAAACAAGCAACCAAGACGTGGCTGCATTAGATATCAGAAGCTGAAACTAAACATGGGCTAAATTTGTGGTAGTACATAATAAGACTTATTTTAACGTGCTTTTGTTTGTCCATATTATACTTTATGTAGGGAGTGAATTTCAAGGTCCTAATGAACCGTAGATGTGAGAAGAGAAAATATACCAATTTGGTCGGCTGAGATAAAAACAAAAGAACAAGAAGCTTATAAGAGGCCGTCTCGTCTCTCAAAACAATGAAGCAAACAAATAAAATCAAAAGACAAACTGAATTAGAAAACAAGAATCTAAAAACCAGCCAGTGTCACAGCAGCTGCCAGCAGAAGCTGGACAGCTCTCAATCTGAAAATATGTGAATTTGTTGTTTTTATTCCCATGAAGCTGAGTCTTCAGAGATATGAGCAATTTCTCTTGACAGCAGTGACAGGCAGGAAGTCCTCCCTGCATTTCTCACCACAGCCGATTTGGTTGGTATCTCCGGCGAAAACACAGGTTTCTCTCTCACATCCCTGAAGCACTTTAGCTTCGAACTGTCGTCGTTTTTTCCACCAAACGGACAAATCTGAACCGAGGTTGGTGCTTTCGGGAAGAAAAAAATATATAAATCCAGATCAGTTGCCACTGTGTGTGTGTGTGTGTGTGTGTGTGTGTGTGTGTGTGTGTGTGTGTGTGTTCGTGAGTGTGCGTGCATGCATGCATTTCCCTCTCCCTGCATCCCCCCATCTGCAGAGGAAAGAACCCTTTGAACTGTGAACCAATGAGCATCACAGCAGCAGAAAGATGTTGCTAGGAGCAATTCCTACATCCAGCTGTGGACCTGTGCATAACACACACACACACACACACACACACACACACACACACACACACACACACACACACACACACACACATTACACACACTATCACACACACCCCAAAACAAAAACGCAAGTGTTTATCTTAAGGCCATACTGTCGAGGTGATAGTTTATGGATGTTTCCTCCTTCTCCTCCTCCTCTTTTCTCCTCCTCATCACAGGATAACATGTTATGTATCTGGAACACGTTATCTCCTACTTACATAGCTGCCATTTCTTTTTCTCTCAACCTCCATCTCTCTTTCTCTCCCTCCATCTCTCCTTTTTTCTATCTAATGCATAGAGACAGGGTGGATGTATAATTCATACCCCCTCTGCCAGCCGTGCTCCTCTTGGTGTGTGTGTGTGTGTGTGTGTGTGTGTGAGTGTGTGTTTGAGTGTGTGTGTGTGTGTGTGTGTGTGTGTGTGTGTGTGTGTGTGTGTGTGTGTGTATGTGCTGCCACCATTACTCGTCAGGCCGAAGAGACAGACCTCAACCAAAGAAGCAAAGCAGAAAGAGCAGGTCATCTGAGTACGTGTGCGTGTGCACATGTGTGTTTACCTCTGTGTGTCTTTACATTGATATAAATCATGTATAGGCGTGGGAACGCTCGCCTGCTCACTTTTTTTTACGTTTTCATTACATGGCTCAGGGTTAAAAGGAAGCGAGAGTGGGTAAAACGTCTGTTTTCTTTTGACATATTTATTGGTTTTGGGATTCGTATTTATCTCCGCGTGGCGTGCGCTCCTGCGCCGCTTATGAAACTGTAAAAGCAGGCCAGCGTTTGCTCTCTGAAGGCAGACATGCTTCTCTGAGCTCGAGTTTCTCTGAAATAGAATTTGGGAGGGCAAGACCCACCTCTCTTCTCCACTCAACCATACACTTACTCATTCCCTCTGGGGAGGAGAGAGGGAGAGAGAACGAGGTACAGGAGTGGGAGGAAAGAGAGAGAGAAGGGATGAAAGAGGGGCGTAAAGTGCAAAGGAGGGAAGAGGGGGAAGAGAGGGAAATGGACAAAGAGAGACGGAAGTTAAGGAGAGGAAGGTGAGAAAACGGAGAGGATGGTGGCAAAGGGTGACGGATGCACAGTGGTGGAAGTACTCTATTTAAATACCATTTTGAGGCAGTTGTATGTAATGCTACTTGACTTTCACTTCATGACATTTCAAAGGGAAATATTTTACTTTTAATTACATTTATTTGATTGTTATAGTAACTGGTTACTTTGCAGATTTAAGGATAAGTCAGTGTTCTATATCTTTCTAAATGGTACCAAATTCCACGAAAAGACCAAAACCAAAAATTTATTTAACCTAACGAGTAATGTTCCTTCATCGCCATGGACATGGGCACTGTAGTTTATTTTGAGCACCAAATATATACAAATACACGTCAAAGTGGTTCCCTATAAATGCACTATTTATGCATTTATGCACATGACATTTCCTAAAAGCTGCAGTGCCCAGCTGTTTTTAGAAAGCCAGTTTTGTGTTTATTAAACATAAACTGTATATTTGTGACTCATCTTTAAAGATGTACGTCTTCAGTTGGAAGTAATGGACCACAGACAGGAAAGGCAAGTTCAAAAGCATTGGGAGACGGACTAATGCATGTGTTTGTTCTTGTCTTTTGGGGGGATTTGTTGACAGTAAGGAAATGTAGAATAACAACAGGCTTAATCCTTTGATTTTAAATACAAAAGATATGTAATAATATAATAGATCCTGTACAAACTCACATTCTGCAAGTACTTTACTTTTGATACCTTTAATTAGTAGATTTTTCTGATAATCATTATGTGCTTTTACAGTAAAAGTCACATTTTGAATGCAGCACTTTCACTCTTAATAGAGTATTTTTAAAATGCGGTATTACTACTTAAGTAAAGGATTAGAGTACTTCTTCCACAACTGCGGATGCCGATACAGAAAGAGAGGGAGATGGAGATGAAGCGAGAGAACATAGCTATAGGTTCAGAGAGCAAAGTAATGGAGAGGACATGTAGAGCAACAACAACAAAAAAAGATGGAGATGGAAAAGAGAAGAGCTATAAGCCACCAAAAGCATGTAGAGGAAGCAAGATAAGAGCAGGAGAGAGCGAGGCAGAAAGCGCAAGAATACATGCACTGGTGGTGGTGGGGGGGAGCAAAAGGGAAGCGTTATAGGCACAAGCCAAGACGAGAACATGTAGAGACAAAAAGAGAAACAGAGAGAGAGAGAGGGTGAGGAAGGGAGGGTGGGGGAGAATCAACTATTTTCCCTCTAATGGGTGAGTGAGCATTGGGAACAGTCAGCTGAGTCCGTGTCAAGAGGAAAAGAACCTAAACGAGAGCGGAGCTTTACATGGACAGTTTAGGCCGCCGCCACACCGCTGCCGACAGCCGGCACACTAATGGACAGCAGGCAGAGCGGCGAGGAAAGATAGAGGAGGTCGAAAAGAGACTTGAGGAGATGTTTCGATTGAAAAGGACAGAAAAAAAGGTGCCTTTCATGCTCTTTACTGTATGTCTTAGTGTAGCTGGATTCAGTGATGGAGTCGACTGACGGACTATCTGATAAATTGCAAACAGAGCAGGAAGAACAAATACACATGGGAGGTGCTTTGATTAAAAAAGTCTCAAAACTCATTTAGGGTAACTTACTGCTGCCGCTGTAGCTCTGTTTAATAGATGGCAGGCAGGGAGGAGAGGGAAAGTTACATCAAAGTACTGTTGGTGATAGAAATGCATTAGATATAAGCACTGCCCTGATGTTTGGAATTTCAAAGCTTCAACATTTTTGCTTTCTATCCTGGGATTGTGGTGTTTTTATTACTTTGAGGGTGTTTTTCCCCGCTAAGGAGGGCGGGTGACCGTGGCTGATTCTTTTCAATAAAGCAAATGACACGTGCTACTACAAGCGCAGAGTTCCTCTATTTAATGGCAGGAAAAGCAAGGAGAGACAGAAGCGGGAGAAAGTGTCTCCAAGCTAATTTAGTGTTTTCACTGGCTGTAGCTGCTTAGTGCTCACTTCAATGGACAGGAGGCAGAGGAAGGTGGAGAGAGGAAGAGAAAACTAATACCTACACAACATATTACTGAGTCCTGCAATAAGAAGTTTATTAAAAGTACCAATAGATCTGTCAGTAGGGTGATTTCATTGCTTATTTTGTAGAATCTAATGTAATTTTCACACTTGTGCAAAAAGCTGTGCAAAACATTGGGAACAAGTGGAATTAACTCTCTTTTTTTTTTTAATAATAAAAAATCAAGCTTGGAGGCTAGATAGGAGATTAAATGATTACTTAATATTGTTAACATTTTGTAACACTAGTGAAGTAGAAATAGAAAGTCAGTGTTAAAATTCCCTTCAAGCTTTTATTCTCACCTTGATCTGAGCGAGACTCATGTCGGGTTGAAAGTCCAAATCGGGTGTTCGTGAGCAAGATTGAACTCATGGACGTCTTTTGGGTCTCAGAGTAATTCTATAGCCTGTTTATGCAGATTTCTGCTACAAAAAGAAAGAGCAGATGTTCACACTCATGCAAATTCGAAACACTTTACTCAAACAATGTTGTTGTTTTAACAGACTTTACTAGTACCATGTGTCCATGTTTTTGAGGTGGCAGATTGAAGTAAAAGACTGGGCTAGACATGGATAGATGAACCTGCTCAGGTCATTCCTCTGGTGGTATACTACCTGGCCCAAGGTTTCTGCGTGGTCATTTGATTAAACATATTAATTCAGGAATGTGCATCTTGTAAGAAGAATCTTAGTTAAAGTATTGAAAGTCTTAAAACTATATTTCGATAGAGGGACCCTCTTTTCACAGCAGGCCTCAAGATTAGATAATAAAACAGGAACCACCTTAAGGCCTGCAACATGTCAGTTGATAATGTGCTTCAGTGATGCATATTCCCATATTCCTTAACAAATAAAGTTACAATAAATCAAAGTACCACAAACCAATTTCCACAAAGTGGCCTTTTTGGAGCCCCTGAGGATCTGGGGCACTTGCTGGCCTCGCCTGATTGGTAATCCAGGCTAGCAGATGTGTGTTACCAGTCCAAATTCAGGACGATCATACGTTTTATCACAATTACTGACACACAATGACAAATGCACATAATTTAAGACGGCTGCAAGAACCTGCAACAAATGTTTTCCTGCACTTTTACCAAGTCTGCAGTGAGTCAATCTCAAGTAATTCATATCACACAGCAACAGACAAGTCCAGGTCAAGTGCCAAGTCCTCATTTTTGTGACTTAAATCTAGACCCAAGTCTCAAGAATATCCCTCTGCCGGCCAGTATATCAGAAAAGACTCTGATGTACCGATTATACCTCGTAGCGTCCGAGACCTGAAACATTTTTCCAAGCAATTCCTCTTGGAAGCGAGGAGCACAATGCAGCCAAAACAGTGATGTCAACAACAACAACAAACATCTGTACACTCATCTTGGCGCTCTGTGTACCTGGCAAGATGCAAGGGGGGAGAAAAGAGAGAAACATCCATGGAGAGCTGCATCAAAGAGCAAAGGAAAAGAGCGTCCCCCTGCCAGTTTAGAGTTTCCTTGTCAGTGTAACTAAATCGCTCTTTATTTAATGGACAGCAAACAGAGGGGAGAGGGAAGGAAAGATACATCGAAATAGGGCTGGATATTGAAAAATGATCCGTTGTGCTGTGCCGCTCGCTCTCTACAGCAGCTCTCCATGTCAGGGAAAGTAAGCAGACGGTGTGAGAGAGAGAGAAAGAGAGGGATACACACAGCAGATGCTTAAAAAGTGTCTCCAAGTCAATTTAGTGTTCCCATGCCACTGTAACTAAATAGCTCTCTATTTTATTGACAAAAAAAAAAAAGTGCAGGAGAGGAGAGAGCGACGATGCAAGAATGATGAGTCGAATGAAAAATGAGTCGCTGGAGACGTAGGAATCCTCTCAACCTCATTTGTGAGCTCTGGTATTTACTGCTGCTATCAGATGTGGATTAGAGGCAGATCACAGAGGCAAGTCGTTTTATCTCATTCACTCGCTGAGTATTATTAAATCATCACTGTCCTGGAGAAAGCTTCTATCTTTTCCAGTTTGACATTTTCCGACGACTAATTACGTTGTTTAAAACAGCGTGTCATGTCCAATATATCTTCATGTCTCGTTTTGAACAAGAACCCTTTTTCTTTTTTTTTTACTCGAGTATTTGCCATATATTTCAGTTTATTGTCAGTATGTGGGCAGCTGATGTCTCACACTAGACGCAGAGCGATGACAGTGTTAGAAATGTGATGTTTTATGTGTGATGCGTTCGTTTAGCAATCTGAGACGAAACATGTGGGAGTTTCAACACAGTTTTAATACTTTTAACACTCTTATTAAAAATGGGAATGAGCAGTTTATTTTGCATTTCCTTCTGTATTTAAGACACATCAGTCATTTTAGCATACATTGAAATTATTGTATGACTGTGAAGACAAGTATTATGTCGCATTCATGTTGCAAAAAGTAAAGGCGTGTTTCCATTAACTTGTTTGGAGCTAATAAACTAGGCTTGTTGCAAAGCTTGGCTGTAATCCACCGGTAACCGAGTAGAATAAGTAGAGGTTCAAACCGTAAACAAAACAAGTCGCCTCGGCCATCTGACCCATCTACGGGAGAAAAATGGAGAGAATTTCCCAGGAATTTGTTTCTAGTGGGCAAGTTTCATGTCAGCTGGTGTTTCCATGTTTCATGCTGTCCGGAGACGAAGACAAATGAATGCAGATCGGTTAAGTGGAAACAGCTGATCAGTCATGTTCGCTACGTCAGAGCTTATTCGGCAAAAATCCCATTTAGCACATCCACTCTTTTTCAACAAAGACAAGAACTACCTCAAGCAAGCGTGAAAACTTGTTTGCGCAGTTGAAGTTTTATTGAATTTTGCCGTTTCCATGCAGCTTTTCTAATGCGATACTTCAGAATACATTTATGGAAACACGACTAATGCAGCACTGGAAAAGATGGTTGTTTGGACGTCTCTAGAGGGCTGGGGAGTGCTTTATTTTACAGGTCTGTAATTTCTAAATAATGTACAATCATTTCCCAGGAAGTCTCCTGGAAAGGAGGAGTAAGTATTAATTTACTGTTAATTTATTATTGGAAACTTTACTCTCAAAACATATTTCCTTTTGACTTTTTTTTTCAATTAATTAATTTGAAGTGTAACAAGTTTTCTAGTTTTCCCTACACTGTTATATGGTTCTTTCCAGGAAACGTACCAGGAAATCTTTGGAAGTTATTGACCAATAAAACAAATATAACTGACCTGACAGCTCTATGACTTTTTAGAAAAATCTGTGGGATGCTGATGTCAACAGAATTTCAGTTAAAGTTGGAAACTGGTAACTACAGTGACTCCCACATGACATGAACTTGACATTAGCAGTCATGGTAATGTGGGTACACCGGCAAAAGAATTGATGGAGAATTGGTCTTCCTAAAAAATTCTGGAAAGTTGTTTTTTTTTTAGGAGGAATCAGGACCCTGCGGGACTGTTTGATGTATTTACTCGAGAATAGAATCAATAAAGCAAAACCAACACACACTCTATAGCTGTGATTACATTAGAAACTGCTGGAGCACATCTGCAGAGCAGCAAGGTTACCAAGTTCAAACCAGCCTGATCCTGTCAGTCTTTGCTCCTCTCTAACACACACACACACACACAGGGCAGGAAAATTAGTCAATGAAAGTACTCACAGGAGAACACAACATGTTGTTTTGGGAGCGATGTGCTGTGAGATAAATGGAGGAGGTGTGAGGAAAAGGGGGAGGAAGGAGGGGGAAACAGGGTAGTGAAGCGAAAGGAAGACAACAGAGGAAGAAGAAGGGAATCCATGCATCGCTCCGCTGGGAGCCACAGCTTCAGCCTTCCTCCAGACCTTCAAGTCAGAGCCGTCTACCACAGAGAAAACACTGTCTCACACACACACACACACACACACACACACACACACACACACACTACCCCTACCTCTGTCTCTCAACACCCCCAGAACAGCTGTCAGCTACCTCTGGACCCCTCTGGAGGGAGTGTGTGTGTGTGTGTGTGTGTGTGTGTGTGTGTGTGTGTGTGTGTGTGTGTGTGTGTGTGTGTGTGTGAGAGAGAGAGTGTGTATGTACTTTAACTACATGTCTTGCATCTACAGTGTGTGTGTATGTATGCATACCTGGGCATTTGTGTGTCTGTGTGCTTGTATGTGGGTGTCTATGAAGTAAGATTACTTATTTTTGTTTTCTCTATTTGTTTGAAATCCCAGAATATTCCGTGTTTATTTTGAATAAATATATTATAAGAGTTATTTCTTGAGCCGTGCCCGTCGAAAGAGGACATCAGTTTAAATAAACTACACAACCTTGGGATGCATGGAGACATAAAATCTGGGTGAAAATCCATATACATGGATGCTAAAAAACAATCTGCATATTTTTTGGTGAAAATTGGTCAAAACACAAATATATGAGCCGTTGGTGTCTAAAATGCAAGTGTGAGTCCAGCAGTTATTACCGTAAATCTGTACTGTACAAGTGTGTGTGTGCATATATTCATAATATAAGGAAGGAGGCTGGTTAATAAGGCATTAGTGGTCTTACTGTGCTTTCTGTCACTTTGAGTCTTGTTAGAGGCTGTTGTAGCTCTGCTAAACTAAATCAATACACAACAGCTATTGCCTAACAACACATGCATGCAAACACCAACACACACACACACACACACACACAGACGCTGCGAGAGAAATCGTCCAGTCAGCAACAGCATCCAATCAAGAGCTGTTTAAGAAGATAGAGAGCCGTTTAGAAGATGTGTGTGTGTGTGTGTGTGTGTGTGTGTGTGTGTGTGTGTGTGTGTGTGTGTGTGTGTGTGTGTGTGTGTGTGTGTGTGTGTGCTGCCTTGGAGAACATGAAAAGCATTTAAAGAGGTGTTGCTCCTGTTAACGAATGGTGCTGCTTGAATTCACATGCTGCTAATTCATCAATAACCCTTTAGTTTAGCTGCCGATAGGTGCTGGTGTGTGTATATAGATGTTTCAGATGTTCATTAGCTTCAAACGAGGGTCCAAGTGTTTTGCATTCCAAAATACTTATACACATGTTTATGTAAATATATTTATATTTATTAAAAGTTGTTATATCAAAAATGGCTTTATTTTAATTTATTCTCAACATATGTGTAGTTTATAAGCATAATTTTGTCCCAAAACTTGTTAAAGCAAAGTCTCTCAGTTTCCAGTTTATTAGGTCCACCTAGCTAAAAGTAATGCAGTCTGATACAACAGTCCTGCAATACATCCTACCATCATGAAGAAATTCATGATGATCATTTTGGAGGCTGCAGTTTGTGGTGCTGCTGAGTTGTGTCGCATTATACTGACAGATGTTTCTATTATTTCTCCCCCATTTATATCAATGAGGGTTTGGCCAAATAATAGAAGCACCTATCTGAGTGTTTTTCATATAATATTTACAACAATTATGAAATAGCTTACATGTAAAAAAAAAGCTGTGACTGGCTTACCAATGTTGACAGGTTGCATTCGTGGGCAGAGAGCAATTAAAAATGCATACTCTGCTATTTATAGAGCTGAAATTTCAGTGTTATGCAAGGGCAGACCGCGTGGTACTTTATAACCCGTCCCACCATAATACCCCAGTGTGTGTGTGTATGTGTGTGTGTGTATGTAGGAAGGCGAGGTTGAATGTGTGTGTTGGCATACGTGTGTGTGTGTGTGTGTGTGTGTGTGCGATGAGCATTTGACTGCTAAAGACCTGAAAAGCCATGAATCAATACCGCTAATGAGAGTCTTAGAGCTGTGAGAGGAGGGATAGAAAACCTCTCACCCTGTTCTTTCAATTTGTCTTTCCCTCCTCCTTTCCCACCTTCTTACCTCCCTTTTCTCCTCCTCTTCCTCTCTCTGTCTCTGTACTTTCACTCCATATGTTTCTGTGCTGTCGTTCCACCTCCCAATTGTGGTTCGCACCATTTTGTTGCTTTCACACCTCCCTCTCTCTCTCTCTCTCTCTCTCTCTCTCTCTCTCTCTCTCTCTCTCTCTCTCTCTCTCTCTCTCTCTCTCTCTCTCTCTCCCTCTCCCTCTCTCCTTTCACTCCATTTCTTAGACCTACAAGTAGGCGTCCGGTGGTGGTAAACAGTGCCATCATCTCCTCCTCTCAAATGCACTTTGCTCCGCTCCTCCACTCTGACAAATTGAATATTCCCTCTAAACACTTTTTCCAGAAGCGGAGGCATCTCATGTTCTGCTTCCACGGATCCGCAAACTCAACGTCAGGCCCGCTACACTCACAAACAGCCTTTTATCTGCATAGACGTATCCTGCAGCGTCAAAATCAGCATGCCTTGAAGGACTATGGTGCAGTGGGTTTGCTGGTTTTAGCTCCTTATCGACAAATCATGTAGACTTAACATCTTTGCAGCCAATTGAAAAGCCTGTCAAATGCAGGTTATTCAGATTATTTTGTACAGCCATTGGTTTCCATTCATTTATGTGCACTTTAAAATATTAATTAACTCTGGGAACTTTATGTGTTGTAATCCATCACAGCAAACATCAAGTCAGCATTCATTTGTCAGCGTTATTTTAACAGTGCATGGTAATGCAGTTTTTAAGCAGCGACTGAGTTGAAAAGTCGGCGCCACATCACAACAGCCGTGGTGGAACAAGTATTAATGGGCCAATTTCGCCTAATTTTGCAACATCTAAGCTGCGATTTGTAACATGATGAGATCATTTCCTGCCGCTCATTTTGACATGTTTTGACTAATCAGAACAAATGCCATACTTGCATACAAGCATGCAAGAGGCCTGTAGTTCACACAAAGTTATCTGCAGTGTGCGAGTGACAGCCATTTGTAAAATGTGACGCCGCCACCATTTGTGATGTGAACAGTGCTCGCAAATCACTTTTGTAAAACAGGCCACCAATGCATTACTGATAAGAGTACCCCAAATATTTACTAGTTGGAGGGTTTACATATTTTAAGAAGAAGGGTCAAAGTTGGTGTAGCAGAGGCCGAAACAATTTGAGTGTCTAGTCCCTGGTTTGGATCAAGCTCCAAAAACACTCGATCCTACATTTCCCATCAAGCAACTTCATCTTTCGTTAGACTCTCCTTGCCTGGCTGACACTCACGTCTTTAAAACACAGGTCCGTATTAAGCACAGGCTTTCTGTCATGTAATGTAAAAAAATGTATTTTTCTTGACTTGACAAAACTGTGCCTACAGTCTGTGTATATACAGTTTGTTAAATGAATCTATGTATTCAATCAATCGTATTTTATTAGATGATCACATGTTTGGTGTGTAAAATCTTCAAAATTGTGAGCAACTACAGCTGTCACTTAATTGTAGTGGAGTTAAAAGTACAATATTTATCTCTGAACCTGAAGTATAGATCAGCATAAAATGGAAATACAGTAGAAAATACCTCAAAATTGTGCTTAAATAAAAATAAAAGTGTACTTTCCACCAATTCACAGGTGACAAAACATTGATGCAGACATATTTAATCTCACAGAGGTCAAGCAAGTTTCTGCGTGAATCTGTCAGCAGATATTTCATAGAAATGTATAAAAAGCAATGGCTGCCCGTAACGAGAAACAAAATACACCCAAAAAACATGCTTTGCAAAATGGTTACATGAGTTGTAAAGTGATTTATATTGCCGTAAATGGGCTAAAACGTGCAAAACAGCTGGTATGGTCCTTTAAGAAAAAACACCACCTATCTAATAAAGAAGTTACAGAGTTGCTGATTAACACAGTCAGATGAAAAAGGAGGTGGGGGTGGAGAAATGATAGTTTAGAGACTGGGTTGCACAGAGGTGAGGTGCGTTTGATAAATGGCTGACTAGGCACAGCATCGTTTAGAGTTATTAATAAAACACAGACGCTGTATCGATCCATGACACAGGCGGGTCTCAGCGCCGGCAGATATGCTCTCTCCAATATAGATTTACATATGGTCCCTGTTCTCCCGTATGGATTTAGTGGCAAAGCTCAGAGTGTTTCCACGGCTTTGACTGATTAGGCCTGTCCAACCTGCTAAAGGTGGGAGAGGAGATAGAAATGAGAAGGAGAGGGTGAGAGAAAGATGTATTTACTGTATATGAGGTGAGGGAGGGAGAGGGCAGAAGGGAGATTCCCCCATTCCCAAATCAACTCCGTTCATGTGGAGAGCTAAGCGGACCAGACAGGTGTCAGCGGCACAGTGAAGTCTCCCTCCCAGTGAAGCTATCAAGGGGTAGAGCTGTCTGCATTCAGTTAAAGCTCCTAATCATTTCCTCTCACTCCCACAACTTACAGCCCGTCGTCGCCATTCATCATCCTCGACGAGACATCTCAGAGAGAAGTTCTTAATTTACTGTGATTATGACACTGTTTGCATTGCATATAAATTGCTGGTAATGATTGGAGCCGTAATTTGGAGGGAGGAGAAACCGAGAAGGGGGGGTTTGTTTCTTTTTCGTCTTTCTCTTGAAGAAGAAGAAGAAGAAGAAGAAGCGGATCCCACGGCTTAAGTTCCTCGCTACTTTCACACACACCAACATAAGCACATGCACACATGCGCGGCCCATCTTCTTTCCCCCATGAAGGCACGTGCAGGGGTCCAGGGATCACCCAGAATGCTTTGCCCTGCATTGTTGAGCTGTTCCTTTCAGCGCATAAGAGGGGGGTGAGAGGCTCTTCTTTGCCAAGAGATGGGTCAGGCCCTTTCACTGCCAGCATCCTTCTTTCACCCAGGCCTCTGTCTCCCAGGGCAACTCTCTTTCTTGTCCCCTGCATGTGTGTGTATATCTGAATGTGTGTGTACATGTGTGTGTGAGGAAGAGCGCAAGTGAAAGAGGAACATGAAAGGGAAAAGCAGGCTCGATGACTCGCTGCCAAACCTTCTCCAATTTCCTCTCCACGACTAATCTGATTGGCTCTTCTGATGCTCCAACGGTGAAAGGAGAGCAGGATTGGATGATGCCGGCAGGAATTGAGCAGACAGTGGGCTGGACTTGGCTGGGAATGTTTGGGATGAGGCAGGAATTTGGGCAAATTTCCCGCTATAGACTCTTTCGGGGAATCTTTATATGTATGTTGATGCGTCTGTATAGTATGTATGTTTAGAGAATCCCTTCAAGTGTCTAATTTGTGTTTGTGTGTTTGCAGCTTCGCATGAGCGTCCTGTTGGATTGAAGGGCAGAGGAAGCTTTGGATTTGGCAGAGGGGGGGAATAAAAGGCAGAGAGGCCAGGGGAGAGAATGAGAAAACTCTATCTCCGTTCACCCGATTTAGGATTACCAAGAAAAGCAGGGGGGCTGTCGGAAAGAGGGGGAGGTGGAATGATAGAGAGAGAGAGAGAGAAACACAGGGAATTAGAGATGTAGAGAGAAACAATGAGACCCGAGTGAATCAGGCTAAGCAAACCAAATCGCGGGGGGGTGTTGGGAATCTGAATCAGGTTAATTGGCAGGTACGTTTGAAGAACGTGACCAGACAAAAATCCTGGAAAGTTCTTTTTTCCCCGCTTTGGTCTTCCATACTCAAAGTATAACTCAAAGTATTGAACAAATAAAACATTTGACCTGATGGTGGTTTTAGACGGAAAGTGGAGGGATCACAAAAGTTATTACAGCTCATCCTGAGGGGGAACAAAATTCATGGCAATCCCAAAATCCTCACCATTATTGAGCTGCTCAAACAGCTTCCACTCATCTGGGGAGACTTTTCCACAAGATTTTGAAACCTGTCTGCAGGGATTTGCTCCCATTCAGCTACAAGAGCATTAGTGAGGTTGAGCAATGATGTTTGAGAAATAAGGCCTGGCTCTCTGTCGGCGTTCCGGTTTATCGCAAAGGTTTAATGGGGCTGACAGCAGGCCAGTCAAGTTCTTCCACACCAAAGTTGGAAAACCATTTCTTTATGGACAACGCTTTGTGCACAGGGGAATTGTAAGGATGACACAGGAAAGGGCTTTCTCCATACTGCTGCAACAAAGTTGGATGCTGTTCCACTAAGATTTCCCTTAATTGGAAGCTCCAATACATGAGAGGTGTCCACATACTTTTGACCCCACAATGCAAGTTGCTTTAAAAAAAAGCTTCCACTAAAAGGCATGTGTTATACATTAGGAGTTTACCATAGTGAGTTGGTGTTCATGAATAATTGCAGCAAAGTAAACAGTCATTAACTCTGACACTCTGCACTACACAGAATAAGCAGCGAGACGTTTCACGCAGCAAACAGTCCAAATCCAAAACAGCGATACAATGCAAGACACGGATAAACTGACTGAGAGTGAGAGAGTGGGAGAAAGAGAGGAGGGGAGGGGGGGTTAAAGCGGCAGAAAGGTGAGGGGAAAAAAATAAAAGAGGAAAAATGAGGTGAGAAGCAAATGAATAAATAAAAGAGACACGCTCGCCAATTCGACAGAAGAAAGGAGCAAGGATTAGGAGGTGTACAGATGCAGAAAAAAGAGAGGGGGAGAGAAAGAGAGAGATGGAGAGAGGAGTGGGGGGAAGGAAATGAGAGAAACAAAGACCTCACAGTGTTAGGAGTGCTGCTGGGCATCCTCAGAGGAAAACAGAGCAGACTCCTTTGTAGTTGGAGAGGAAGCTCCAGGTCTTCATGGATGTGTGCATTAGCTGGTCCTTGAATTAGTGGCTCCCAAAGGTCCCTCTTTCTCTCCTCTGTACCTTGTGTCTTATAACTTTCTCCATCTTTCCAGCTCTCTCAAGCCATCTATTTCCATCAGTTTATCTCTCTGGCTCTTCACCTTTCTCTATATCTGTCTATCTTCACCTTTCAATTTCTCTTTCTCAATCTCCCACACAAACTTTATCTCTAACACACACACACACACAGCAAAAATACCAAAATAGAAACATTTGCGCGCACACAGTGATGCACAAGTTACACAAGAATACGTGCGCACACACTCACACACACACACACACACACACACACACACACACACAGAGACACAACAGAGTGTTTTTCTCTCACAGGCTTTCTCTCACAGTCAAACAGGCTTTCCAAACCTGCCTTCCTTAGTGGGTTCCCAGGTGCAGAACTCAGCATCAAAACAGCCTCCGTCGTCTTCTTCTTCTTCTTCTCCTTCTTCTTCTTCTTCTTCTTCTTCTTCTTCATTTCTCTTACTTCTTCCTCTGTCTTTGTCTGGGAGAAGCTGAAACTAAAAATCCACAAACTGAAATTGACAAATTACTCACAGCGAGCTCCACCGGTTCTCTGCTCAGCCTTCTTCTCCTTTTTCTTCTTTTTCAATTCTTCACCTACCTTCCTCTCCCTCTTTTTCCTTTTCTTCCTCTCTCTCTGCCGTGCTTATTTTTTTCCTCTTCCTCTTTCTCTTCCCTTTTCATTAAGTTGAGGTGAAACTCGAATGATTTAATGTGCAAACTAAGCTTTGCTTTGTTAGAAATTGTCTCTTGTGGGTCTTTCATTTCAGTGTTTTTGAGAAAAACTTCAGAGAAGTTCTTAGATACTTTTAAGACTGTTTATTTAAGGAGACCTACTTTTTTGGTTTTAGATTTTGTTTTGCTCAAATGTACTCCATAAGTATGATAAAAACAGCAATATGTTTTTCTAGCTTTACTGTGATAGGTTTTCTCCCCAAGCATAGGGGTTCCCAGGGATTGCATTTATTTTTTTTTTATATCCCAGAACGCCTTGACCTTAAAGAAATACAACATTTTGGGAAATACAATTATTCGCATCCTTGCCAAGAGTTTGATGGGAAGATGGATACCACTCTCTTGTTTGTGTGCTAAATATCAAGCTGTAGCCGGTTAGCTTAGCTTAGCATAAAGCCTGCAAGCAGGGAGAAACAGCTAGCCTGGCTCGGTCCAAAGTTAAAAAAATATGTCTGCTAGCTCCTCTGCAGCTGGCTAACTAACACATTATGTCAAATGTAAAAATGACAATTTATTGTTTTAGTGAGAGTTACATAGTGTAACAGTTTTTCCATCGGGCCAGTATTTGTAATAGTTACAGCACATAACCCACTGTAAAATCACAAATTGTTGTTTTTACATTTCTGTTTTGTACTACTACTTTAAGTACTCTTTGAAAGGTTCATAACTTAGCAACCACCTAAATGCAACAGAGGCAAATCTGTGATATTGGGCTGTAAATAAAATTGACTCGACGTGGCTGAGCTGACAATGGCAATTTCAGTCACCAGTGAGGTGAGCTCTGATGCTAAAAGCTATTGATTGTAAATTAAAATTGTAAATTAATTTAGTGACCTCCAGAAACATTACACACCTTTAAGGTCAATGTTCTCCAGCGTGTTTTAGTGCTGCGACAGTCAAACACTAACCCTTCCTATCGTATTATGCCATGTGCTAATGACCAGTCCCTTCTCACATCTAATGTAGATCAACAGTAGACTTTTTCTCGGCATGCATCTTCAGTAAATCCTGTCGACAGGTAACACTGAGATGGTGGATTTCTGAGACATTTGTTCAGGGAGAAAATGTTCCACCAGTCAATGCTGTGTGTATTTTTCTCAGGACAGCTGGCATATTGAATGGAAGCCTCTCCACAAATCTCCAACCCCCTCAACCCTCACACGCCTCCTCCTGCTCCCTTTCGCTCTTTTGGCTGCATCCTTCACCCCCCTACCATTCAACAGTTGGCACGGAGACAAGAAGCGAGAAGAGATGGGGGAGAGTGGGATGTCGGGGGGGGCGGGGGGGTGGGCTAGTGGAGGAATTTAGAGAAAGAAAGCGTATCGGTTGCACCTACAGGGAGCGCCGAGGGGGCAGCGGGTAGAAATAGGGTTGTTAGTGAGGGGTTACAGTTGAAAAGTGTACAGGAGCCACTGAGCTGGAACAGTAGACGATAAGGGCACGCTCGTTCTGATGAAGAGCTCCCCGTTGAGTTATCAGACCACGAGAGTTAGAGTTTTGGGGGTTTTGTTTGTGTGCGTGTTGGATGCTTATGTGCACATGTGTGAAAGTTGTCTCCATCTTGGTTTTGTGAGTGTGCCGGCATGCGGGCACAGTTGTGGATTTCGTGTGCTTGTGTTCCAGTTTGCTTATGCGATTTGTGCTTAAGTGTATTTGTTTGCGTGTGTGTTGTACATTTCTGCGCGTGTGCATTCACGCCTGTGTCTCAGCCTCTCAAAAGTCTCCCCGCGTCTGATTGTCAAACGTCTCAGTGCGTGTCTGTCAAATGTCTCTGTGTGTGCGTGAGTGTGTGTGTGTGTGTGTGTGTGTGGCATCCTCCACATCTGTTTATCTCATTGTATCAGTCCCAGCAGTAAGGGCATGTCTTCAGTGAGTCCCAGTCTGCCCATATGTCTGCCGTGATCCGTGAATAACTCTGCCTGCCAGTCTCAGACAGGGCCGGCCCTCTGCTCCACACTGCGCTGCTCTCTGACACACAAACACACACACATGCTAATGCTTACCCACTCTTATTTATGCACACAGGTATTCACGCGTCCTCTGATGCATGCACTCATACACCCACACAAGTATAGACACAGACTTGTGCAGATGCACAAATTCTGCTCAGGTAGATAATTGAGGCAGGAACACAAGCATACGCTCACAAAGGCACACGCCTACTGCACACACCTGCGCACACACAAAAAATCCAATCGCTCACAAATGGGTAATTGATGCAGGAACACAGGCAAATATACACATGAAAGCCTCACTCACACACTCACATACGCATGGCAGCCTCTTAGCATCCCTCTCATTTCCGCCAGGTTAGAGGACACTGAGGTTTTTGACATTGAACACAGCAGAGGGAAGTAGTTTATAAGCTTTAATAAAGTCAGATAATAAGGGGTAAGGTAAATAAGGGTAAGGTTAATAAGCTCTGGGCGAGAAGTTGTGTTAGAACACAGAGCTGAAAAAGAGACCCAGGTTCAGATAGATCAAAGTCTTACATCAAGATTACTCCTCTTGGAAAATGAACCACAACAAATTGGCGGCAGCCGAGGACTTCTCTCTGATTCTAACTACGATAGCATCAATTAGCACTTCAAAGCAGCATAAGGGTTTTCTCCAGCTATCTTTAGATGCCAGTAGGCGTCTTTCTGCCTTTCTGTCAATAACACTCAAAGTTGCTGTAGAGGGAGAACGAGAGGGGGAGTTTGTTGGAGAATCAGCGGAGAGATGTTCGCAAATGTTTCCAATAGACTCTGTAGGGCAGCATCACCTTGGTAATTGGCATCATTATAAAGATGAACAGAGTCATGCGTTTAAAGATAGACAGACAGGCAGAAAGAAAGAAAAAAAAAGAAATACTGGCAAAAAGTTGGCAGAATAAATTGGTGCAGAGATGAACGTGAGTGCGTGGGACTGTGTGGTTTTTCCGGCATATTCCGAACGTCAGGCTCTTCCCGGCAACATTGTCAGGAGGAAGTTATAATGATGTGCATGAATTCATCAAGGATTGACATCGTTCTCGCGGCACACTCAGCATTTTGGAGTTTAAGACATCGTCATCATCAAACAGCACCATAAATTATCTCTGTCATCAGCGTTGTTGCATTTAACTCCAGACTGGAGCTGTGCACTCGGGATTGCTGCGTCCCGTGCAGTAGGAGGGCCGCATGACCCCAATATTTCGGTCTAGATGGTCTGATTGCTGCTGATTGAGATGAGATTGCAATAAAGCAGCGTTCGCTATGGAAGCCTTATGATTTCCTCCTGCGCTTTGTCAGCTGTACAGATTGAGCTGCCGTTCATTATCATGGAGAGGCTGTCGACTGTTTGGGGAATCCAGGGGGAGGCTTGGAGGGAGGAGACAAGGAGAGGGAGGAAGAGGAGGGAAAGGGGAAAAGGAGGGGGGTAAATCAAAGCAAAGTTTGGTAAACTTTCCTGAAGGTCGTCCGAGAGCGTGGCTGGGACGGGCCCGGGGGAGGGCCAATCAAAGACAGCTTTGTCAACCAATCAAACGGCAGGCACCGTATCATCTTCAATCGACAAAATGCGCCTGCGGAATAAAAGGAAGGAAATGCGAGTGAGCGTGTTTCACTTTCTCAGAAGGTGGGTACAGAGAGATCCTAACCTTTATCTGTACACTTCATCAGCGACTTGAGCGACTTTGACCTCCACAGCTATTAACAGGCATTTCTGACACACACACACATGATGCAGGACACATACAAATGCACTCTGTCCCTGTCTTTGTTTTTCTCTTCGCAAGCACACATAGTAGGAAATTTAACACTCCTTCTCACACACATGTACACACACACACACACACTGCTTGGTGCTATGGGGCTGTTTACATAAGGCCTTGCCCTGGGAAAGCACTGTCATGCTGCCAATGCTGCCAGCAGCGAAAGAGCGAGTGAAAGAGATGGAGAGTGTGGAGGGGAGGGCGATGGCGGGTGATGGAAGATAGAGCTTTGCCAGTCTGATGTGCTCACCGCCTAGGGGACCGGCGGTCACTCAGAATGAGGGATGAGGATGGACGGAAGGAGGGATGCAGAAAAGGAATGCGAGATGAAAGGAGAAGTGTAGTCGAAGAAAATCTAAGCAAGAGAAGGACGGATTTGGATGGATGAGGAGATACACAAGGGGGGGAGGGGAGGGGAGGGGAGGGGAGGGGGGTAAGAGAGAGATAGATTTAAGCGGAGTGAAGCAGGCCAAACTAAGCAGGGCAGAAGAATGGACCGACAAGCAGAGAACAAAGGAGGTTAGCGGAGATTGGCAGGAGGGGAGGATGGGGAGACAGCAAAAGAGAGGAGAAAAAGATGGAGATGGAGATGAAGGGGGGGGGGGGGAGAATCCCAGAGTCCCCTCAGTTTGATGCTGTTTCTCTTTGAGGCTCTTAATCTATATGAACAAACGCATCAGCTTCATGTTCACACACACACAGTTCGAACTTTCATGTCCGCACTTCAGGCTTGAAATAAAGTTTATTTATTTAGCCGTTAGAAAAGGGGGGGGGGGCTGGTGTGTGTGCGTGGGGGGGGTACCCAAGGTCAAAACCACTTAAGTGTGTCCCTCTTTCTTCTTATGTAACCTCTCTCTCTCTCTCTCTCTCTCTCTCTCTGTATCTGTATCTGTGCTGCATACTAAGACACACACTCGAGCACACACACGCACAGAGGCATAGAGGCATACTAAAGCAGGCGGGAGTGTATCGATTTAGCATGGTGTGCAGATTCCCACCACTGCCCCTATACGCAGATTAAAGGGAGAGGAGAGGAACACACACACACTATCTTGCACCCTCATACACACACACATACACCTGCACACACACACACACACTCAGCGAGGCGGCTTTTGCTCTCCAAGCTTTTTCCTTTATCAGTGCAAGTTGGGTATAGTCATTATGCATATTCATTTTACGCATATTTATAATTAGTTCTCAGGCGTTAAGTGGTTGTGACAGTATTTTCTAAACATGCGAGTTTCGCTTTTTAGATTTAATTTAACAGGGATGTGTGTGTGTGTGTGTGTGTGTGTGTGTGTAGGTGTGTGTGCAGGCGAGCATGTGTGTTTGCATAATGATCATTCCCCCTATGCCGCGGCTTCTTGGGGTTCTCAGCGTGCCAGCTGTTATCCCCTGCTGAGGGACCACACACACACTCATACACACATGCTACACCTACACACTCACATGTCACACCCTCTCTGTTTCAACATTATCAGTCAGCAGTGCGCTTCTGTGTCTTCCTGCAGGCCCGTCTCAGAGTGATGTGTGTGTGAGCCTCGAGGAGTGTGTGTGTGTGTGTGTGTGTGTGTGTGTGTGTGTGTGTGTGTGTGTGTGGTGACAGAGTGTGAGCCCTGTGTGATCTCTGTGTTCTCTCTGTTCGCTCTCCTCTGATACACTCTCTTCCCAAGCCACACCATTAGTGGCCCACTGGACCCTCAGAGATACTCCGACTGCAAACCCAAAAGGAGCTTTTACTGGCATGCACCAAAGAGATACGGCACGCTCTGCTCCATTAAAAGCATTTAAACTTATTTTTGTGAGCCTGACAGCTTGTTTTTCTTTTTTGTTTTTTGTTTTTTTTTTAATCCTGCGTTCTGCACGCAGTCTTCCACACACAGTTTGGGTTGTTTCCCACTCTTGCTGTGCGTTTTCAAAGCATTGAAGTCATGGATTCCTTGAAAAAAACTGTGGGTTAGGACCTGAACATGGTTCATTGGCCCATTTCTTCCCACACAACAAGAGCAGCAATGACATTTTGTGACCTTAAACTGCAATGCAAGAGATGTCAGTGTTTAATTAAATATGAGGAAAATCTATGAGATTTTACAGCAACCATTCTTGTAGTGGGTTTCCGTCTAGCTGAAACATGGCTGAAAAATGTATTTTGGAAATGCATTTACTTGATTCAATTTATTTTTGACAGATAATGATGATTTGGCTTCACTTACTGACTGTTTTTTCAACTGCAGGGCTTTGCGTTCCTCTGCAATCTAATGCTGAACGTTTTAGATACTTAAAAAAGGTGATCGACAGTAAGAAGAGCACAACATGACGCCGCACTGACAGACACAATGAGCTAACAATAAAACAGCTAATTTGACAAAAGTAATTTAGGGCTCTGCTGTGGTGGATTATCCAGCTCAGGCAATTTTCAAGTCTGTGGAAGTTATTTTTCATGCTGTACAAGGATGAATGGCAGCAAACCAGCTTTTTTTGTGAGGTGAGAAAAGGAGCTCTGATATCTCCAACACTGTTGACTGACTGACTGACTGACAAGACAAAACAGATATTCACATACAAGAGAGAGACAACCCTGCCCTTTGGCAGAAACTTTAAAAAGCACCCATTAAAGACAGGTTTCTTTAACACTGTTGAAAGACTCATTTATCCCCGTTTAAGCACATGTGAGTAACAACTAACCTTGCTGCTCCAAATTTCAATACAGTTATACGACCAGAGCCCTTCATGTGGTTTTCCATACAAAAAAGAGAGTGAACCGTCAAGGTAAGCATCATCTTACCTTGATGGTGCACAAACGTCTTCTTTAGCAGTCAGTGAGTAGAAAAGGTCCAGATCATCAGCACGATGCTGCTATCTGTGAGATGAGAGTAGGCACAGCGACATGACAAAACATCAGCACACAAATACTATGGTTACATTTGTTGTTTTGATGAAACTTTAACATCTAATCATGCCAAGACGGGTCTGTAGAGAACGTATGTTTGCTCACATTGCTGTCAGATCTTCTGGCGTTGTAGTTTGAAATCACTGTATTCTGGGCACAATGCACAAACAAGCGATGCAAAGCGGCGGATTGAGAGAGCAGGGAGAAGTAATGCAGGCGCAGATTTAAATAAATACTGTACAGAAGACATTTTTAGGCCAAATATGTGATCTCATGAGGCCCTTTTTAGAAAACCGATTTCAGAAACACATCAAAATAACAAGTGTAACCAACAGCAGTCAAAGCCTCCACTCCGGCAAAAATGGCTGGTTGTCATTTTTGTCAGGTTGACAAATGACTGCAATTGTGGCTCCTTCACACAGATAGCGTGAGGCTGGTGTGACCATTTGGATCGTTACAACCAATGATAAGAGCTCAGCTTACTTGATGCATATGCAGTCACTTGTTAGATTAACTGCAGGTGATGGTTGCAGTGAAGCATCTGCACTTTAAGCTTGGAATAGATGTTTAGTATTCTGTCCTACTTCGTGTCTTTCCTTTGTACTTTCTTTTATATCGTGCACTTAGGCTTTGGAATAGATATATGATTTAACCTTCTGTAACTGGTTTTGTGTCTGTTTGATGAATTTCTATGTGTTGCTCTGAGAGTGTTTCTGGTTGTTTGTCCTTTAGACTTGTGTTTCCAAACAACACAATAAGTGAGGAGGACTAAAATAATGGGCATCAATATTCCTCAGACCGCCGGATTCAGAGAGTTCATTTAGTTAAGACTATGGCTGAATGTGGCCGCAGCATAACAAATAGTTTCCCATGATGTATTCAAGTATGTGCTCCTTGTTAGAGAAGCTGCAGGTAAGATTCATTTTGGACCGGGCAAAGATTTTCTCTCTTTCTTCCTCTCTTTCCTTTTGTTCCTGCACTCATGGGACAATTATTGGCCAAGATAAATGAGACCTTTACCGCGAGACCTTTACTTTTTGTCAAATTCAAAAAGCAGAGGTAAAAGATAGCTCTTTCTCTTCTTTCTTTCTTTCTTTCTTTCTTTCTTTCTTTTTATGCCCCCCATCTCCTCTCCTTATTTTAGCCCTGAGCTGTGTAACAGAGATACTGATGGAATCAGGAAGGCTCAAGCCATCATGCTAAGATCAATGTAACATGACAGGGGGCTTTTTGGCCAGGTATTTTTAGACTACAGCATTATGGCCTCTCGCTCTCTTACAGAGACACTTCATTATCAGGAGCAAATCAAATCGCTCTCACGGCGTGTGTGTGTGTGTGTGTGTGTGTGTGTGTGTGTGTGTGTGTGTGTGTGTAGGTGTGTGTGTATTAAGGGATGTAGAGGAACCAGTCAAGGAAAGTGAAAAAGAATGTCAGCGTCTCTCACTTGCTTTTTCCAGGCGGTCCCTGATCACACTGAGCATGCACTAAGGTGTGTGTGTGTGTGTGTGTGTGTGTGTGTGTGTGTGTGTGTGTGTGTGTGTGTGTGTGTGTGTGTGTGTGCGTGTGTGTGTGTGTGTGGGGGGTCATCCATTAACATCTTCCTATCATTCTCTGAATACTTTTTTAGCACAATTTCCTCTAAATCTTTCACCAGTACTTAGTCATATCTGCACAAAAAATCTCCTCTATATTCCCACCTAGCTTAAATTTGACTATTTGATTTAACTAGACCTAGCCGCTGCTATTAAGTGTCATTTGATGAGCAAATTTGAGAAGATTGCAAGAGGAACAAGTAAGAATCCAGTCAGCTAAACTCTATTTATAAACCTCAGGGTGCTGATTGGACGGTGCACAGTTGCTCTTGCCTTCATTGGTTAAAAACACATGAAAGAGTCAGGAAGCGTGCACACTCACGCACACACTTGAACGTACACAAATACAGGCACGCGCCTCTCAAACATGCACAGATACAGATACCACCACCAGCTAAGGCATGCATGTCTTCTAATTAACATCCAACCCCCAAGCTGTAACGTACAGTACAGATTCTAACAATAAATTCATCCTCTCTCTCACACACACACACGCACACACACACACACACACACACACCTCCGCTAATCCGCTATGTGTTTGCTGAGAGGCATTCCCCTTTCCTACCCCCCCCCTCCTCTCTGGCTCACATCTTCCCTTCATCACCCCCCCTTCTCACACACACACACACACACACACACACATCCTCCTCCCAAACTGCCTTAAAAGAAAAGACTTTTAAGACTTACGGATCTTAACACTTTTTTGGGGGTGGCTTAGGGGTGTTAGAGGTTGTGAGTGTGTGTGTGTGTGTGTGTGTGTGTGTGTGTGTGTGTGTGTGTGTGTGTGTGTGTGTGCGCGTGCAACATTGTAAATGTGTGCGTCACAAAGCCAGAGCGCACAAACGTGGTTGCTTCTGCACAAGTGTTGTGTGTATTCCTGTGTATATGTATGAGTGTGTGAATATGTTTGAGGGTGGAGAGTGGAGCAGGGATGAGGATGAGGAGGAGGAGGAGGAGGAGGAGGAGGGAGGGGGGGGGGGTTAAGGCTTTAGGGTTTAGAGGGATAGAGGCAAGGAAAAGAAGGAGAAGCAGCAGTGTGTTTGTCTACGTGCACGGCGTGCGAGAGGCAGCTACGGCGGAGAAACAGCAGCGCTAGCACTGCTTAATTAATCAACATCAAAAGACAGCATTAAAAATGAATGGAACCCGAAGCAACAGTTTGGCTAAAGTGAATTATTCAGGCGTGGAGCTTACCCCGCTGCCCAACATTCTATTAAGAACTAAAATCTCGATTTTTTTTTTTCTCCTCGTGCCCCCATTTAGTCTCTGTTTGTACCAGGGCTGCAAAGTTTGCTGCTGAGGATCAATGCCTGCTTTGCCGAGGGAATTTTAGGCAAACAACTCTCGGTCCACTTTTTCAGGCTCTTCTGTTCGAGCAGAATGCCATTAGTCTCACTGCTGACCACAGTTACGGGCCCTTAGTTCCAAATTAAGGCTCTATTCCTTTTTCAATTAATTGTATTCGAGGAAGTGGTTTTCAATTAAATGAAAAAGTCGCTGAACTCTGAGATGAGGAGATCTTTAACCTAAGTGAAAATCCATTCTCTTTTTCCATTATTTAACTGTAATTTGAATATCTGCCCCGATCAGAGTGAATTAAAACTGAGATAATACACATTTTAATCATTTATTAGGCACTGTGTACTGTCCATCATGAGTCATGATTGTTAAGGCTGGTCTGAATCAATGCAGTATCCTATATTCATTATTTAACAATGACATAAAGTAGAATAGAATAGAAAAAATAGGCGTGCTGCAGCTGAAAATCATACTGTATGCCTTCAGACAGCTAAAAACAGAGCAAAATTTAAATTCTACTACCACCTCCTCTTGGGGGGAAAAACAACAGTAGTATTTCACTGTAGCATGAAATGAAGGCAGTAAAAAGTTCAGACCTCTATGAGGACTACATCTTTGTGTAGCTGGTAAACACAGATGTCACGGCTTCACAGTGTGCAGCTGTTCATACAGCTACAGCCACCGAGCCGCACAGGAGCCCTAAACTCCGTCGACCAGCCAGCGACAGTCTGTCGCATTCTGGACTCACTTCCTGTTACACCGGCCTGAAGCGGAGCCCGTGTGTTCCCGTTGGCGTCGAGGGGATAGCAAAGGAGAAGGCGAGATGGAGAAGTGGGGTAGAAGAGGAGATGAAGGGGAGATGAAGGGGAGGAAAATGAGGAGAGAGTCGGGAGCTAAAGCAGCAGGACTTTGTTTGCATACATTAAGAAGTTTGAGTGCCATTCTCATCAAAACCAGATTGTTGCATGAATCATAGTTTTATAGAAATGGGCTCCCTGCCTGTAGCAGAAGCAGTTATTTGTGAACTTTGGTTTCATTTCGGAGTTGAAGACACAAAAACATCTCTGCGATGCAGCATTTCACTTGTTAATGTTTTATTAACCCAATCCTCAGCGACGCGTAGCTGCAGGAGAAAGGCTACGTTGATGGACATTACAACCAAACTGAGAGGGTTGTTTGAAAAGCTCCTCCCAGATTGCTCTGTGTTGTTTATCCTCATGTATGTGTATTGTGTTGATTTTATAACTAGGCGAAACTGGGAAAAAGTCCCTTTTTTTTTTCTACATTTCAATGTTCTGATCTCATCTGAAAATAGTCAGACTGAAAGTACACCATACTGTACTATAAGATACAGCACAGACATATGGAGTGTAAGACAGTGAGGTACACACACCAGTGCAATTTCTTTTAGAAATCTTTGCCCACCGTGAACCACCTTGAATCCCCTGAGAAATATTTATTTCTAAAAAAAGGAAAAAGAGACATCTGGAACAACAGTCTGGGTCTGTGTCTACGGGGTGTGTGTGTGTGTGTGTGTGTGAGTGTGTGTGTGTGTGTGTGTGTATTCTGCTGTGTTTTACTCAGCAGTCGACAATATGAGTTCACCTTCTCCCCAGAGTGAAAAAGTGGAAAACCATGCTGGTGTGTGTGTGTGTGTGTGTGTGTGTGTGTGTCTCTACACACACTCAGGCAGTGGGAAGTGTATGTGTGTGGTGAAAGGAAAGGCTGGAGGCTTTATGTGTGTGTGTGAGTGTGTTTCTTTCTTTTTCTCCCTTAGCGAATGCCTATTTCTAGATCGGTTTGAGGGTCAAGGTTTGGCCACCGGTGGAGAAAAGCTGTGTTCCCATTTAAAAGGAAAAAAAAAAAAAAAAAGCTCTCGCTCTCTCTTCACAATGAAAAGAAGACTGAACACACATCATCCTCTTAAAGCCTTAACCCTTGCTCTGCCATGTACCTTCTCGCAGCACGGATCCTCCCAAGACCGATGTGCTGCAACGCTAACAGATCCTGGATGAAATAACAGAGATAAAAACGTCAAATCCTGCCGTTCTGACGTTTTACTGACCATTAAGTCAAACTGTTAGAATTTCAATTCAAATGCATCTTTGTTTGGCACGTGGCCAGAGGCGACTGAGCAAATGTAATCGGTGTTGCAGTGATTTCATCAGAGCTAAAAATGTGGAGCTTTAACCATTAGCCTGCACCGTCGCTCCTTACAGAGAAGGGCTTCTCGTGGCTGGTTCATTTGTGGAGTACCATTAAACACAAAAATGTTTTGGAGGCCCTTTGATCAGAGCAATTTTAATGAGATGAAATAAAAACCCAAATTATAGAATTCAGTGTGTTGCAGATGGGGAATTTATAATCAGCGTGGTTTATTCACACTCATGCTGGTCACTTGGATAAGGAGTTCATTGGAGCTCTTATGGAGAGAGACTCACGATCACGGTGACTCAGACTCTGACTCACAGGTTAGCACAGGCCTTAAATCCATTAGGCTGCAGAAAAATATGGATGTAGCGTCCGTGACGTCACTTGTAGGTTTCTCATGGGAACTCTGGAGGACCATGTTTATTAAACTTTCAAGAATTACACTTGAGAATACTTTAAAGTATTTAGGAGTGAAGAAGTTATTCACTTGGTTTATAGAATAAGACACATTTATCAAGTTATTTACTCTCAAGTGATTGCGTGATTAATCATGTGTATGGGCAGGAACAGCCAATCAGAGACAAGGATTTACCCTCCATCTGCCATACTGTTCACTGTTGTTCTTACAGAATATTACAGAAATGTTTGTTTTTTTCCAAAAACGTATTATTTTTTATTTGTGTGAAATCCTTAACATCTCCTGTAGCAACTGAGTGTTGAAATACATAAATATAAAATAGTATAATAGTATAAAATGCTGCTGGTAGATGAGGTACATCCAAGGAATCACAGTGAAGATGCATGCACTGTAAACTAAAATAATGCCATCAAATGTTCAGATCAATATATTTTGTACTCACCTACTGATTCAACTTAAGAGTCTTCATGAATTTAAGAGCATGTTTAAGTTATAAGAAGATGTGTCGCCTTCTTGAGTTTGGGAGTGAAAATGAAGGATTATCACTGTTATCTTTCTCTTAAGTTCAAAATTTCAGTTTTAGGAGTTTGATCAGCACGGGACCTGGAGTCTGATTAACTGCTCACAGTGATCTTGTCATCTGTTTGGCACCAGATAAAACTAATTTGGCAACACGGTGGAGTCTGGTAGGAGAAGAGGGAGGCTGAGATACCTCTTAAATGAGGGAATACGTATCCAAAATACACATCGTTAAGCCTCTTCTTTTTTAAATAAGCAGTTTTCAAAATTGTGAGTCTTTAATCACTTCTGCTTTGGCTTTGACGTTTAGCCATGATGGTTGCCACTTGGTTTGTTCATTCTGCCGAGCGCAAGAACATTTGAGCTGAGATGAATCAGCAATTCAGCGTGAATACGAACCCAAGACAATACATCTATGAGTTGGACAGAAAACTGTTTTGTCTGTTAGATGGGAGTGGGAGAGGGCCTCAAATTATAGCTGTTAAAATGCTAAACAAATCACAGACTAAGCAGAATTTAGATGACGGATAGTGACAACTTTCCAACCGTGTTTGTGATGCTGTGTGCAAAGTAATTGCCCCCATCCCTCTCACTGGCATCACCTGGCAGATATTTTCTACAGAAATAATTGTGGGTGGCATGTCAAGAAAAAAAAAAAAGCCTAAATTCATGGAAATTGAAAAGTCACACTACTGCAACTTCATGCCCCATAAAACTGAGCAATACTGGTTCATACTGGTTTTAATGGGGTATATTTCCTGGCATATTTGATGATAAGATTGTAATGAGTTTAAATGGATGTGTCATTTCACCTGTCTTTGTGTTTTATTGATCTGTCATTTGTCCTTTATCTTTTTAGAAAATGTTTTTGTGAGTCAATAATACTTTTACACTTTTAATTGCAATACAAATGGTACCCAAAAAAAGTAGTAAGTCATGTAGTCAGTCAAAGCTGAACGGAGATATAATCTCTCCTTCATGCTGATGTGTTGCTCTGTTTACAATTGATGCAAAGAAAGAAAAAAAGGAAACAGGAAACAAAATTACAAAATCACTACAGGCGATATGCAAAGTGTTATGTAGTTCCTATTTAACCCCCAAATAGGAACATCTTAAATATGCAGTATATTTGTATGTACAGTATTTAAAAAAGCATTAATATTTGCACATCACTTAAAGCTGTGCAATCTCCTCTACGGGATGAAATAAAAATTGTATGAAACTCTCTCCATAGATTCAAATATGCCTGAAAACAATAGCAATAAACACACATTTTGCAAACACATCCTGTTGCTCTCATTGTTACATGGTGTACACTTTTGTGGGACTCTTCCTCACCATAATGCTGTACTATATTGATCTCAGTCTTGTCATCCAAAATGGCAATGTCCTCATCAACAAGCCATGAGCTGTTGCTGAAAGAGCACAACCATGTTTGCAGAATGTCAAGGGACTCACAGCATCCAGATGTGATCCCAACTGTGAATTTTAATAGCCGATTCAGCTGCAGCCTCCATCATGGCTGTGCTTGCTGCCAGTGGGGGAAAAAAGAAAAGATTGAGGGGCCCATTTGATAACGTAAATTCAAAACTCAGTTAGTGATTTGCATTGACTCTGCAGTGATGGATGGACCCCGAAACAGTTGTATGGAAAACATTACTGCAGGACATCTTTGTACAATTTGTCCCCCTGTAGTTTGAGTGTATTCTGTGAAAATCAGCTCTCTGCACAAAACAGCAAGTTTTAACCAAAGTAGCTGCAGGCCAGGTTGAAATCATAACCAAGATTGACTAATGTTTATGGATTTCTTACTGTGTGTGTGTGTGTGTGGGGTGTGGGGGTGGGGGGGTGGGGGGGGGGGGGGGGGGGGGCTGGGGCTATCTGTGACTATTTGAGGAAAAAAAGGGAGCGAGACTGAGCAAGAGAGTCTCAGAGAGTCTCTGTGGAGTTGTTTTGGTCATGGTGCTTGAGCACTCTGATTAATGCTCATAGAGAGACACCAGATGGAAAGAGAGAGAGAGAGAATGAAAGGGTAGAGAAGAAAATTTGGGGAGAAGAGTACCGTGGAAGACGATGATCAGAGAGAGAGAGAGAGAAAAGGGCGGATAGAGGCAGGAGTTGGAGAGAAAAAAAAGATTAGACTTAACACAAGGAGATGATGAGAGAAAGAAAATGAAACTGAAACTACACACCAAAAAAAAGGATTCTTCTTCATAGCAGTGGTTCTTTACTGACCAATAATCACTCAGATTTCCAACTTAAATTACAATTAACTCTGAACTAACAACTGAACTCATCTTTCATCCAGCCGCTTTGCTGTCACAGCAACTTTTTTCAGTCTTTTTCTGTCTGTAGTCTTTGTCATGCACATGCATACTTCTAAAAAGTTAATCAGAAACCCGGCTACATCTGTACATGCCAAGAAATCGGGGTTCTCCAGGAGAATCTAGCCGGGGAAATCAGGCTTTCTTATCCCCTATCTCAAGTACGATGATGCTTACTGCTTAAAGCCAAATGTTTAATTAAACACTTTCAAAGCGTTTATTATATATTTAAAATCGTGCATTGTTTACATCCATGTTTGCTTGCTGGCTTGTTTATTTGTATCATGCTCTTGTGTCCTTGTGCCCACGCCTGATACAAACAAAATGGGCAACATTGCACCATAGCACCACCTAAGGTACTCTAAAGGTGCTAAGTGCACGTAAATCCACTAAATATAAACAAACTTGCACTGGTAAGTATAGCTTACAAGCCAAGGACAGACAGTGTTTTGTTTGCAGCATAAATGCTATTTAGCCTCTAAACCTTTAAGCTGCGCTACAGCTGATTACATGACATGGCCTGAAGATATTAGCTAGAAAGCTAACGTGGCTTGCAGTTCACAGTCATGGCTCCTGCTGTGTTGTGCAGCTACTGTCTGGCTGTGACAGAAACAGTGGCATTACTGCTTTTCGCAAATACATAATGTGATTTGATTGGCTATATACAAGAGGACCAAGGGCATTTCTTTTTCTCAAAAGGACATGTAATTCACAGACAAGATCTTTATGCTATAGCAGAAAAAAAACATGTAATTTAATCTAAATCAGAGTGATGCTTTAAAATGTGCTTTAACGGTGCAGGTTTTGTAGCATTACAATTTTTTAAGACTTTGACGATGCTGTAAAGGGTCTATGCAAACTATTTGAGCATGATTCTACAAAGAGCAATCTGCAGAAGTGTTAATTATCTCACCAAGATGGGGCACAAGCCTAAAGAATAATTTTTGGTGAAGTGGCTAGTTGGAGATGTAACGTTTGCAGAGGAGAGAATTTTGAAGGAGAGAGAAGAGACGAGTGGGGGAGGGTGGGGGGAGGAATTTTGGGAGATCAGTGGCAGGGAAGAAGATGAGAAAAGAGGGTTTTGGGTGCCGTGGGATTACTCCAAGATGTGGTGAGTGGGAGACAGGAATACAGAAAAACAGAGAGGGAGGAGACAGAGAGACAGCAGCACTTCTTTTTGATTTGTAGTAAAAAATTAAGAAGCAAGATACTTTCTGATGTTTTCTGTATGTAGACATTTCCCCAAATGATGAATATAAACAAAGGACAGTAGCAGTAGCAGTATTTGCCCTAAAATTTATTTTTTCTTTTAGTTAACTGATTGATACATGTAGTTTATATCACCTTGACATCCACCTTGTTGCCCATCCTAAATGATAAAATTGGTAGCTTGTCATCACCTTCAAAAACGACCCATATGAACATTTTCTGACCTGGCATCTCTTCCAGAAGGCTTGGTTAGCCTCATCATAGAGACTAGTTAGACTGTATACAAAGATATTATATATTTATATACAGTCTATGGTTTTGGCTGGCGGAGGGTTAATCATGGTTAAGATTAAGAAAAGACTGTGGTAAAAATTTTAATAAAAGTACCTGTTTAAGGTAAAATCCTAGTTATAATTAAAAGGGTTGAGGGTAGGAAAAGATCGCGGTCAGGGTTAAAGGAAACCAGGTAGGAGATGGTCGGTCAGTCAGACACTACTGAATAAATCGGGGACTGTAACTTTCCAAAAAACGACCTTTTGTCACGCATGCTAGGTGGGTAAAGGTGAGAAATATGCAGGGTTTGAACTTTGTCTTCCGTCACTTTTACTGAAAACAAACGACAACGTCATTAATGCCTTCATGGAGAAACTGTGTGTCACGTTCTCTTTATTTGGACGATTATCGCGTTTCGTCCCACCTTCAAGTTTGGCCATTCAGAACAGCTATTAACACTTTTGCCTTTTGACATGGTCTCATGACACTTCGTATTTTTTGGTTTTGTTTGAACGACATCACACTACTTCTGTCATAAGGGACATTGGCCCTCTACATTCAGGTCATTTTACATTTTTGAACAAACAACAAATACCTTTGTTTCTCCTGTGAGGACCGTCTCAGTTCAGAATCTGTTTTTCTTTTTTTCTTTTTGCCTTTTGCACCTTGGAATTGGCACGGAGATTGAATTGAACCTGAGTGGCAGAAAGAAAAGATTGACACAAAGAGAAACGGACAGAACAGGAGAGAGAGAAAGAGCTGAGGGGGGGGGAAGAGATGGAGAGACAAGCACAGGAAGCAGAGAGAGAGAGAGAGAGACAGAGAGAGAGACAGAGGGAGGGAGTCAGACGGCGTTGACCTTCACTCCATCCAGAACCTCGTACAACATTCAGCACATATGGCTCCGCTTAATGTGGCGAGACTTGAGTGTGTGTGTGTATTTCTATTTTTGATTTACTCGTAGGAGTGTGACTATTAGTATGAGCGTGCATGCCTCCCAATGTGTGTCTTTGATTTTGTTTACATGCTGATGTTTACTTGTGAGTCGACACATGGTATATGCGTGTGTGAATGTGTGTGTGTGTGTGTGTGTGTGTGTGTGTCTGCAAACACAGTGTGTATCTTAATTGGACTCCATTCAAGTGTTTAATTACTCATTAGAGATGCTGCAAAGCAATCTATACACCAGCTTTCCCCGTTCGCTCCCTCTGCCCTCTGTGACTTCCAACCCGCAGAGACTCAAACGCTTTGACCCAAACTACATGGATTAGTTCACCTCGTCAATCTGGATCAACCCATCCATATTAGATGAAGATCCTCAAACCAGGGGGTGAAGCCGGAGCGAGGCAGACAGTTAATGAGTCAGTCAGTTTGACAACTCATGTGAAGGATTAGTAGTCAGACAGTCAGTCAGGCGGCAGGCCGCTTTTTTCACCCAGTCACTTATCCAGGTAGTCAGTTAATGAGCCAGTCAGTCAGTGGGCCAGCAAGCCGAATCAGTCAGTTACATAATCGTGTTGTCACTCCGTCAGTCACTCCGTCTGTTAATCTGTCAATCAGACCGTCAATCAGAGAGTAAAACAACCCCGTTAACCCGTTCTTCCATTTCTTCCAAATTCCATGAAATACGACAAAACAGTGACCAGGATTGGTTAAATATAGAGAATTACAATCAGTTTCCAGTTTATTAGGTACAGCTAGCTAAAACGAATGCAGTCTAAAACAACAGTCCTGCAATAAATCATGAAGGTTATAATGTTCAATGTGTGTGAGGGGAGGCTTAACAGAAACACCTCTCTGTATAATCCAATAATAACATAACAATCATGACGGTAGGATTTATTATATTAGACTGCATTAGCATTATCTAGGAATGTGTACCTGCTGTAGTAAACTGCAAATGGGGGTATACACCTGCTTGTCTTTTGAGGATGTTCTTTGAGTCTGTGGTGGCCAGTGCTATCCTCTATGCTGTTGCATGCTGGGGCAGCAGGCTGAGGGTGGCGGACTCCGACAGACTCAACAAACTGATCCGCAAGGCCAGTGACGTTGTTGGGGTGGAGCTGGACTCTCTGACGGTGGTGGCAGAGAGGAGGATGCTGTCCAAGCTGCGGCTCATCTTGGACAATGTCTCACATCCTCTCCATGATGTACTGGTCAGACACAAGAGCACCTTCAGTAGGAGACTCATTCCTCCCAAATGCACAACAGAGTGCCACAGGAAATCATTCCTGCCTGTTTTCACTTAAATATTGTAAAGTGTATATTTTTTTATATATTTTTTGATTTCTGATTCTGATTTCTGATTCTGATAACAAAGCAAAATCCCAACAATATAAAACTATTGGATTGATAACTTCAAAAGTGGAGTTTTTCCTAAAAGTTTGAGTTAAACAGTAAAAGTATGACCCTCTTTGTCGTGATCCTGGACTGTGGAACCTGCAACCTGAAACAGCATATAGTTTCCAGACCTGAGTCCTGGTGCAGAATATGGGCATAAAAGATCCTGAACATATAACTTATATATATATAAGTTTTGCAGCTCTGCCCTTAGAGGGCAATGTTGCTGTCCGGGCTAAATGTTGGCTGGACGTTTTGTGAAAATCTAACAAAGTATGAAAGAATAAAATGAATATTTATGGCAAAATATTGGTGGTCATGTTGATTGACAGCCAAAAGTGTCAAAACCTCATTAAAACTGCACAATAAAATCTTACATATCTTATTTTTCATTCCATCAATACATGAGTATTGATGGAATGAAAAATAAATAAGCCAGTTCTTCTCCCTTCTTTAAACATTGACTCTGTGGATACGTGACATTTCTGCAGGGTGCTGACACAAATCCTTTCTTGTCTTCGCCCTCCCCCTTCTGTGCTGAGTGATTCCTATTGGTGTGCTCGGACACCAGCCATCAGCTCCTTCGCACTTCGTTTTGGGCCAACCTTGTCAATACCAATACAGCCCCACTGCTGTTTATGCTGTCGACGGTGCCAAAGCCGGTGCTGCATCATGGTGGATGCCCCTCAGAAAACAAGGAGACTGATACAGGCATATCGTGCACTCTGTCTGTCAGCTTGTCAGAGGCGCCGCGTGTGCCCGAGCTCTCATCTCGTCTGTCTGACTAACTCGTCCTGCTTGTCCATCCATCAGTGGCTTTGTCACTCTATCTGTCTGGCTTTTTAGGTCTATTCTGTCTCTACTTTTTTTCGTGTGTGTATATTTTAGCTACCACATCACCAAGGTGACAATTATCCTTCCAGGGGGTCTACAGATTTTCTTTTTACGAGACGGTTTGTTATGTTAATTCAGTCCGTGGGTGTCGGGTTGTATGTGTCTGCATGTGTGATGGGGAGCATGTTTGTGTCTGACAGTGTGTGTGCATGTGTGTGTGAATTTCCCCGGGATTGGCACAGGCGGCTCTTAATCCACAGGGGGCCCATGTTGCCCGTCTTGAAGAAATACATAATAACCTTTCAGATGTGCTGAATGTCACCGCGGTGATCTATGGGCGACATTATTCAGAGTGACAGATGTGGAACTTGTCAAAACAACACAACTTGAGCTTGTGAATGTGAGCGTGTGCTGGTTGTGGTTTATTTTCCACGCTTGTCGCACTGTACGTACAGTACGATATTCATGTGTGATGTGTTGTGTCTGTTTCTTGGTGTTGTTGTTTGTGTGAATGTGTTTACGCAGAAGCAAGGATCGAGAGTTAATTTACATAATTAAACACATGCATCTGTGTTAAAGAATCCCAGTATTTCCCTCTGTGTGTGTGTGTGTGTGTGTGTGTTAATGTGTCTCATTGTGTCAGAATGTATTATGTGTTAATATGTCCCAGTGTACATGTGCACTAGTATTGTATATTTATGTACGTATATGTGTAGGTGTATATGTCTCAGCGTGTGTTTGTGTAGAGGGAGGTAACGTGTTTACTTTGCCCCACATATATAAGCATCGGCAGCAATGCAGCAGGAGTCGCAGGCAGAGATGACAGCATCAGAAAGCAGCGCCTCATGCTGAGAGAAAAGCAGCTAAAGAGTCTTAGCAAGAGGAAGGTGTGTGTGTGTGTGTGTGTGTGTGTGTGTAGGAGTCATTTTAAACATTCAAAAGGAACGAGCAGAAAGCAGAAGGAGGCAGGTTGGGGGGGAATAGAAATACACAAATGGGGGGGCGAGAAAGTTAAGACAGACGCAGAGAACAAGGAAGAGAAAGCAGAGGGGGGGATGAGTGTGATGAAGACTGAGAAAGTAACAATGTCAAAAGATGCTGCTGTGTTCCTGGAGAAAGAGGGAAGAAGAAGAGGAAAGAAGGGAAGAAGAGCGAGAAAATGAATCTGATTAATGAAGAGTGAGGGAAAGAAAGCAAAGAAAAGGAGCAAAAGACAGAGTGAAGACAGGAGCAGATGAAGATGGAGAGATAGAAACGGAGAGTTATGTGGAGTTAATTGGAGAGACAGCGCAGCAGACTGAGAAACGTATCACTGAGGCTACTTACGCACGTCATGAAACAGTCTGCAGTTTCTTCCTGCCAAAAAAAGCCAAATTAGGTGAAACTGTGCACATTTCAGATGCCGAATATTCAATTTTACATTTGGCCAACAGTGCCTGGAATTGGCCCGTGGTTAGCCAGTGATAATGGTGCAATCTATTTGTGTTGGTATGTGGTAGAGCGCAAACCTGATGATCATCATTGTCAGTTAGAGAAAGGTGATAAACTCAGTGCTGGCAGAGAGAATCACCACACTGTGCCTGCAGATAGAAGCTGGCGACAGAAGCTGAGTTTTTGCCTTCAACTGGAGAAGTGATCGTTTAAAAAAATCTAAATCAATCCACACCTGAATCGTCCACCTGTCCTTCTTCAGTCCTCTGTCAAGAAACATGGAGTGATGTTGGGAAGAAAACAGATTTTCACTGGGCTATTTGGATGCTTGCCTTACAGGACTACTGTATGGGCTACATACTGTAGTCCTGTACTGTATGGGCTACTGTCTGTTCTTTAGGATATTGTGTGATCTTTTAATTGAGACCATTTTATGTCTGTAGATATAGCCTGATGGAAACATCCCACGCACCACAGAAAGGTGTTTTTTTTTCAGGCCACAGCGGGAACGAGTGACGGAGGTAGATCAAGTGAAGCTGGAGAAAAAGAGAAAGTTATGGATGGAGAGAGGGGGGGGGGGTGACACAGTGAGAATGAGAGACATGAGAGAGAGAGAATGGGGGAGAGAGCGAAGGATCCTTTGATGTTTGGTGGTTGAGCCGGCCTGCTGTTTAGGACGCAGGCAGGTATGGTAAACATCGGAGGCTTCTCCAACCACAGGCTTTGATCACAGCCATGCTGAGAGATGATGTTGATGACTCAGTGGTGCCAGAATACTAAAGAGTGGCCACCACACACACACACACACACACACACACTTTTTACTGTACGTGGAGGTACTTGCATTTACAGTACATAAACATCCAAACACACACTAAGTCACATGCTTTCATTCCTCTCCTTTCTCTCTTAATCTTTAATTCAACTTTTAAACTCTTCAATTTCTATTTTCTCCTCATCCTGACGTGCGCACACAATGCCATAAAACCCTTTTACACAGGCTCTTTTCCACTGATTGTGGTCTAAGCCTCAAAATGAGCCTTTTACATCCAGATGAGAGCCCGCCGCCAAAAGCCGAGTCCTTCAAGCTGCATCTGGCTAACCTTAGCAGACAATTCAATTGCACTGAAAGAGTGAGGAGAATCTGTGAGACATCAGGGGATTAGGAGCGAAGAAGCAAACCATCATATCATATTGCACAAGTTTACACACACAGACAATATTAAAAAGAAATGGCTTGAAGTGGCGGATCAAAACACTGAAAAGACCATGTACTGAACAACATGCACTTCATCACCAATCTGTTTTATGGGCATAGTTTAAGATTCTTTCTTTTTCATGAAGACATTTCTAGGCTTCAAAACAAGAAAATATGAAAAAAAGTTTCAACGATTTATCTTCCTACCCTTCCTGAATCTAATTAGCAAGTTTCCCTCCTTTTGGTAGTTTTACGTGGGGAAATTATATTGACTGTCAATATGCCAGAAAATACAAAAAGCTATCTTTCTCTGGAAATGAAAGATAATCAAGTTTTATCACCCGGAAAATAAGAAGTATGTACACTATTTCTTGTCCCGGTGATAAGAGTTTGCTCAGAATGAGTAAAAGGATTCACTAATCCTTTTACTCATTCTGTGCAAACTCTTATCACCTTTATCAAACTTTATAATTTTGCACTGTACTTTGCTGTAAGCTACCTTAAAGCCCCTGTGTGTAGAAGTTTGCATCACTGTATTGTGGCGTGTGTCGAAATATTATGACGGGGTTAGTTTTTGGGGAGGTTTTTGTTTGTCGAAAAAATCCCGAAAGACAATCCCAGTTGAATTTGTCGCAGTAGATGTGTTGCTTAACATCCATAAATTCTCAATGTCCTCAGGTTGGATTCATTTACTTTTTTGATACTACAACTCAGGGTTACCAACATCAGAAATTACAAAACTGTACACACACAGTACAGGTTTTAAAGCAGCCATAATCTATATTCTTATAATGACTGTAATGTGAGAGGCTTCACCTGTAGTGATGAACCTACAGAGAATTATCACCCAAATCTGAAGCTCCCCTCGGTTTTAGGGAGCTTTATAGCCAGTTTCAGCTCATTGTTTAGCTGTTCGGCCTGCAACTTTACTGTTTTGGTTCACAGTTCTCGTAGCGTCTATTATGCGTACTTTAAATCAAGGTCAAAGACAACAGTTCACCTTGTTTTTGCTGTAAACGATTGTGAAAACAGTGTCAGAAATAGATGAGATACCATAAACAAGAGTTAGACCAAAGGTATTGTAAAAATAGATTACTACAGCAACAAGGAAACTGGATTCACAAAAGTATAGACTAGCTGTCAAATCTTTTAAGACAAATCAATAGAACTGTGCCAGCAGGGGTTGCTATTAGCAACGGAGAGTTCAACTGTCACCGGCTGTTGACGCTTTCAGTTTTCGACGGTGTTATTGCGCTTTTATTACTGTTATATTTGACAGTGACATCTTAAAGTATTTTCCCCTTGTGGCATGTAGTCGTGCAGACAGCTTCAGTAACACTTTATAATACAGCCTGTGATTTACAGTTATTTATAGTTATGTTGTATGTATTAGGTATTAGGTGTAAGATACTTACCGGTTCCTACTGCTACTTAAATGTAGGTGCAGAGGAAGAAAATAAGATTATGAGAAACAAGGGAGTAACAACTGGCCATTTTAGAGGACAGGGCAAAGAAATTTTACTCCATATATTATTTTTGTAAATATTGGATGCCTTCGGTGTACAGTACTGGGAGTTTTTTTTTAAATGTTACCGTACTGTAATTATGTATAATTCAGTGTTTTGACAACATTTTTCCAAACTTTAGTTTTAGTGCTGTACTCTGTGAGTAACCAGTGTTTACAAAAAATACTTATTTCTCCTTTCCTCCAAAATATCCATTTGTTACTGTCTTGTTCCCCACAGTCTTGTTTTTAAAGTACTATAATGGTACCTGATGCATACGACGAAATGATAATGTAATTATGAAGTAATATCACAGCTTGTGTTACAGAATATTGTAATGTCATTAAACAGGTTTGATAGGGTTTAAATAATATGCAAAGTCCAGGTCCAGTCCCGAATGTGCACATTGAAAGAAAGACACCTGCACACACACACACACACACACACACACACACAGTTCAATGAGGAAGAGACATGCCGTAAGTGTGAGTGCATTCCCATGTCTTTTTGGCCGGTGCAGTGTGTGTGTTTAATTCCAAATGACACACAGCCTGAGAGGAGGGGACTCAGGGACACACTCATCCACACATAGCCGCACACCAACATGTACTGCTTAACAGCTCTGAGTGCGGCGGCACACACCTGCACACAAACACACACACACACACATATCTGCACACACAGCTTCCACAGCGTATTAGGAATGCAGACAGTGTCACAGGAGCAGGGCAGGGCGCTGAGTAGCTTAATACAACCTAATGTATCCTGGCACATTAGCCCTTTCTTGGATTGAGCATCCTCACTCATCGAGACCCACTTTACCAAGCTACCATTTAACCAACCACACACACACACACTCACACACACACACACACCCACACTCACACACATAATTGTATCCAGGCATGCAAACACACACACACACTTCATTGTATGCCTAAAGTACTAACGCTCAGATGGTAGTCATCCATAAATGTATCAGTTCGCAATCAATAGGCAAAGCACATTTGTCTCAGATGGAAAACCACAAACGTAAATGAAAGACATAAAAACTCCTCCTCCATCTGGTCTTCCTCCAGCTGGCCTCCTCCTCCTCTTCTGCTCTTTCTTTCCTTTTCTTTTTGTCTTGTTTTACTCTCATTTCATGCAAGCTCATTATCCCTCCCTCGGTCTCCCTCTGTCCCCTCTCCTCTCCCTGTCTTTCTCTTTCTTTTGTCCTCATTCCTCCCCTACATTTTCTCTCTCTCTGTCTCCCTCCCTCTGTTCTTTCTTTTTAGCCCTTTTATTCTCATTCTGTGCATCTCTCCCTCCGTTTCTCTCTCTGCCTTTCCCCTTTAGTTGTTAATCAGAGTTGATTGGGAGCAGAGAGAGCCGAGAGGAGCTCCCCAGTGGATCAATGCCTCTAAATGATCTGTTCAAAGATCCCTTTAGAACCTGCAAAACTTGCTCTGATAGGGCACCGAAGCATGAAGCCGCTCATTTCACATCTAACTCACTTCCTGATTTGCCCTCTGGGAGAGAGATAGGACTGCCGTTATAGGGATAATTTGTCCCAAAGCTAAATATCCCACTAACCAAGAGTGCTTAGACCAAAATGTCTTCAATCCAGGCAATCAATTACTGCCAAGGTGAGGGGGGAAAATGATGAATTTGTTTAAAAAGCTCAATCTGTGTGTGTGTGTGTGCGCCATCTGAGTTGTCAAGATTGCCCGACAACTAGGTTTGTTTGTGCTCATTTGATTGAAGACATTTTCCTGCGTCTCAAATTTACTGAGCTTCGAGAAACAAGATTTGATAACGCGCCGCAGCTGAATTTTAAATGTATTTGCCGTGGTACATTTGAAATCAAATTGATCGTAGCGATGATGTTAATGGCGAACCTGGAACCAGAAGAAGTGGCCGCTACAGACACAGACGTGTGCACATGCCCACAAAGAGATTTAATATTACGCTACGATATCACACTGATGAATTTTAAACAGCCGTCGAAATGTTAGATGGTTTACTGAAGAATGTCTCAAAGTGAAACTTGAATTTTGAATGACTGTGGGTTGTTAAAGATGCAAAAACAAAAGGATTATCAAGTCATACCCTTGGGACATATTATTTATGCAGTACTGGTAAATAAAATATTTGAAATATCAAATATTTAAAAAAAATACTGATGTATTGTATTTTTTTCACAGAAGGGTGCCGATATGAAAGCAAAATTTTACATGAAGCAAAGTCGATGTGCATTTAAAGACTTGTGGTTAAACAAATACTGCATTTACTGATTACTGATTCAGCATTAGATGTGAAATATTGATTGATCAATTTCAGCTTTAAGAACTTTAAAATGAAGGTATCATATTGGGGCTGTAAACATGAGATTCTCCTGTTGAAAAGACTTTTTTCAAGGATACGTGGGGCGATATTCTGTATTTTTCTTATTGTCAACAAATCCTGTGTAGGGACCAAAACCAGCGATGCATTGATTCAACTAACAAGTCTTGTCTGTGTAGCCTAAAGGCAGATGTCCAGTAGCGTATTCCTTTGTGCCAAAGACATTCCTGTTTGTCCAAAAACACATAAATGAGCCACGCTGTTGCACTGGGTGACATCTTCCTTCATCACCATAAGCATGGGCACTGTAGTTTGATTATGAGTTGATTAAAATACACCATCCTGCTGCCGTAAACACTCACGGGTGAACGTGTGTTTCCCCGCAGCTGAAAATAACACTTGCCGAAAACTACAGTGCCCAGCTGCTTTAAGAAATGATTCTCTTTAGAAATCTTTTTCAAAGATGAAAGTACGTGTTCATTTTTAAAGATTTATGTCCTCAGAACAAATGAGAGAGCCACAGACAAGATGAAGTATAGAGAGACAGACTACATATTGCTGGTTTTGGTGTTTTAAAGGCATTTGTTGACAAGAGTATAGAATAGCAGCATACCTTATCCTTATAAGAGAGACTGTTTCCCTCCAGTGACTTCAAGATTGTAAACAGAAGTTCAGTTTCCATATAAGCAACATTGGCACCAAGATATAAACACAAATAGAGCCTGTATTACGTAGAGAAAAAAATGCAGCCATATGTTTTTAATGTACTATAACTGCTTTGTAGAGACTGTTGAAAAGTCTCCGAGTGAGTTCAAGCACCATCTTATGTATCTCCATATGTTACCTGCAATTATTTCACATGCTGTCTGACTCGGTGCCAGAGGAGGAATATAGCAAGGAAAATCACCACAATATATACCCTCTACAATGTGTGCATGTACTAATATTTCTTCTTCAGTAACCTCTGACCCACTTCTATTCATCAGGCCAACCTCAGTGATCCGCATGTTTATGGAACTAAGTGGACATTCACCACAGCCGCCTCTATACACTGCTTTAGGGGGTGGGATAATAATGTGTGCTCTCTACCATCACATGACCCACTTCTCTTGAGTATCATACGAGAAGGCTCATTCAAGCACTCTGACTGGAAGAAAAAGACCATATTCCAAACAGGCTAATAATTCCCATGAAGCTTTATTAAAAATAAAATCGGTTACTATGCAAACCTTCGCCGTAGGATTATTATTGATTTTTTTTCTTTTTTATTAAATACGTTTTTTAAAAAAACCACCCTCTGGGATGTTTTCGCTGCAATCCGCCATGACTCAGGTGGTTTTAAGACACTCCATCAGAAAGCATTTGTTGAAGTGTCCTTGAGCAATGTGTGGAGTCTCTAAGCTTTGCTTTTGTGGAAATGTGCAAACACAAAAATGTCTTCACAGCAATCATACAGTTTCATATAATTACAGCACACAGCATGGCTGCACTAAGTGGACACTCACCACAGTTTCCTTCATGCTGTGCAATCATAAAGAAATCCAATATAGGTAGTAAATATTCATAGTATTGTAAATAGTTGCACAGGGTTTTTTTTCTCGCAAAATACATGCCTCACACAGTAAACTATTCCTGAAGCCTTCTCACCTCTGCCCACTGAAGCTGTGCATATTCCTGAGTCTGTTTGTGATTGTTTTCATTCATGCAAAAAAATGTAATTTATTGGTTCTACTCCTGTGTCTTGCAGGTTCTGGCATGGAGAGTACAGAGTGGCAGTGAACATTAATGACTATCTGGACATCTACTGTCCTTACTACGAGGGTCCTCCGTCCCACGGGCGCATGGAGCGCTACATCCTGTTTATGGTCAACCACGAGGGCTACACTTCCTGTCAGCACAGGATGCGTGGCTTCAAGCGCTGGGAGTGCAACCGTCCCAGCGGTCCTGACGGACCCCTGCGCTTCTCAGAGAAGTTCCAGCTCTTCACCCCCTTCTCCCTGGGCTTTGAGTTCAGGCCTGGACACGAGTACTACTACATCTGTGGGTTATCAGCTAGACAGTGTGTGTTTCTGTGTGAGATGTGTGTGTGTGCAGGTGAAGGGTGTTTGTCAGTTTGTTATGTGCATGTGAGCGTGTCTCTCTCTTGCTTGTTAGCCACGCTTCTGTTCAATATGCAATGGTAAACGATATGTAAATATGCAATCAACAGAAGTTGATTGAGAGAGTTCTCAAACACAGCCCTCCATATCGCTCACACAGCCACAGACGTGCATAAATACACCTTCCATCTCACACTCGCTCCCCCTACTCCCTCTCTTATTCTCTTTATTTCTTGATGTATCTCTCTGCTTCTGTCGAGATCATAAGTGGTGTGCTCAGCAAAGTGGTAAAAATGTCACCAGGCGTAGTTTGTAATCATTTTTATATTAGCTGTATTGATGTTTCTCCTCACTTCAACAAGTGATGTATTAGTATCACAGATGGGCCTTGCCCCCTGAGACTGTTTTTCTGAACAGAGTTAAAAAGCTATCATTCCCCCACCAGGCATAGGACAAATAGTAGCTTCAAATTACTCTTAAACATTGTTTTCAGCTGCTCGGTGTGCCAGATAGGTGGGGATAGATTTACCGCATCCGGACACTTTAGTGCAAGATCAGTTGGTAATCACAGAAAAGAACGTTAAATTGACTTTCAAAAGCTTTGTCAGTGTCCAAACTTTCTGGCGCCGCACAGAAAAGCGCCACCTTGTCTGTGTGGAGGCTGCAAGAGCTGCTAGGCCTGTGACAAAACATTTGGCTGTTTGAATCCACAGACCAGCTGGGGAACTATGTGGAAATAAAAGGATTCTTCTGAGAGAGGACAGTTACAATTCACACAATCACAAGAGGTCACTTGTCAGGAAAATGTGTGCATAGGTTGTGTTTGAACGACGAGCTGCCATGTGGTGACCAGTGTGCAAACTCTTTCTTCGATAAAGCTAACTTTTTAAAGCACACATTAGTCGATAGTGTTGTGGGAAATTACTTTGCGAAAAGCAATCCTTTTGTAATTACTGATTTCTCTCGTTAAGTTGTAATTTGATAACCACTTAGCAAAGTTATCTCATAACCGTCCGCTACTTAGTTTACTCTTGTGTTACTCTCTAAAAGTCACTGGTATCTTGTTCAGAATTTGTCAAAAAGACAACACTTCTACGGCAGACATGAGCTGCATTCTTGCCACTATGCCTCCTGGCCAAGGTCCCTTCGTTTCTCCCTTCGTTTCTCCTGCTGCACAGCCGGCTGAAAACTGACCTTAACCTTTTTAGTAGGAGATGATGCATTCTCACCGCGACCCATAATGGGATGAGGCTCTTCTGCAACCAGTTTCAGGTCGGCATGCCAGTGCGACATATTTCTTTGTTGAGTTTCTTGCCCTTGGACGGTGATTCTGACCTTACAGTGATATTCTCCTCCTTCAGACAGCGGGAAGCAGCAATCAGCCAAGGCAGCAAAAAAAGAACCCTGACAGATACTGACACAGGTTTAGATTTAATTTATTCTGGCATTACTATGTTCAGATTTAAATTATAATGCGGCCACACGATTTTGCAACATGACGCTATCACTGAAAACCTAAATATAATGTGAAAGATAATAAGACTAAAATAATGTATGGCCTCCAACACTATTTGTCCTTAGAGTAACCAAAAAATGAGCACTAAGTATTTGCAAATATTCCTTTGCCCCAGTCTGTTGTCTGCACTGTCACAAAGACACAGCAGGCGAGAGTCAGAGAGCTAAGGAGGCGAAGATAACAGCCACCCGATGTCCTACTGCACTTTTCCCAGTCAGCACACACACACACAAACACACACTCTTTTGTTTTTCGGTCTCATGTAAGGATGGACAGGGCCCCTCCAGAGTTGTATAGTTGCTGACTATAGTATTGTGTTTCTGGGACCCCTGAGGGTAGTGTGTATTCCACGAGATTGGAGTGTGTGTGTGTGTTGTGGGGGAGGGAGGGGGCGCTGCTTAGGGGGTCAGTTGTCAAGCAATTGTGAGTCCATGAAAGGCCATGTCCATCATTTTGACTGACAACCACACATGTTTTTGTTTCTCACTGTCTCTCACATGCACATACAAACACACACACACGGTCACACACACATGCACAGGTCAGTGTTGATGTGGAACGAAGGCATGTTGACAGTTTTAACCACCCAGCCCTTCTGATGAAAGTGTGTGTTTGTGTGTGTGTGTGTGTGTGTGTGTGTGTGTGTGTGTGTGTGTGTCCCCTCTCCGCAGATACCCCACAAAGTAAAAAAGCATCGATCTTTGATGGTGATCTGTGGCCGGACCTGTGTGAGTGTGTGCCCATGTGTGCACGTTGGTGTGTGTATTTGTCATGTGGCTGACATGTTGACAGGTCCGCTCCACCCCTTACTTCTCCCAGCTGCCATCTGATGAGGTTGAGTGATTTTCAATGGGTTTTCAGGAGACTTTGGATTGTGGATGTGCTGGGAAACAGAGGCGCTGGGAGAGCCGATAAGACTTCTAGAAAAATGACAAAAGCGAAAATTGTTGGAGGGCACGGAGAAAAGGAATGGGGGGTTGGGGATGTATATACCTATCTACTTCTAGACCTTTCTCCCTGAAATGTTGCCATTTGTCAGTGAAACAGTCGGGAACCTGAAACAAAGGCACACAACAGGAAAGAAAGCTCGATACAAAGCTGGCGGGGCTTCATAGGGGACCACTATGCACTTTTCTCTGGGCGCTGTAAGGACGGTAGGTGGATGAGTTGAGGCAAAGGAAGTGGGCTATAGGGAAGGCATAAAAGGGTAAAGAAGGTGAAGGGCAGGGAGAAAGATGGAGGGAGGAGTTGTGGGCAAAAAGAGAGGGAGGAGAGGGCAGAGGAAGGGTCAGATTTATTTCCTGTGCACTGTGGATCTTGATGATGGTCCTCTCTAGGGTCACCGTGGGCTCTGGCTATGCGGATTTCCTCAAGGGAGAAAGCCAATAGGTCTCCACGCACACACTTCTGCAAGCACCAGTGTGTGTGCACATTCTTTTTGCACATCCTCGCATATGTGTGCGTGTGTGTGTGTGTGTGTGTGTGTGCGTGCACACGTCCTCACGCGTGAGTGGTCAGACAGTTGGTCACCATCTCCTTCTAAGGTCTCCAGCTCTATTTCACATCAGAGTGAGGTGGGACTAAAAACCCAGATTCAATTTAATTTTCTTTACTTTGAAGTTTGAATCGCAGTAACTTTTTAACATTTTCTCATTTTTTTTGGCATTCAGCCAGGGCAGCATGGTGGCTCAGTGGTTAGCAGTGTCACCTCACGGCAAGAGGGACCTGCGTCTGTGTGGAATTTGCATGGATTTCCTTTCCCCATTCCAAAGACATTCAAGTCAGGTCGATTTGAGAGCCGGTATTTCCCTTAGGTATGAATGTGAGTGTGACTGAATCCCAGTGTGGGGGCTGATCCCTCACAGACTTGTTTACATTGCCTGAAGTGCTCAGTATGTTTATGGGAGTTCACAAGCTTGGGAGCATCGGTTTAAGAGAACTTAAAAGGACATAATATAAGAAACTCTCCAACTGCTTGAAGCAATAAATATCATCAAGAAAGTAATGGACTGCATTAATGACTACATTAATGTCAAATTATAACAAATTACTGAGTGGTAACTTGCATAAAAAATACCTTCCTTGCTTAATAATGCCTACCCTTGATTTACCATCACTGACATATTTGCTTCAGGCTAATTACAGTTTTGTAGGTGTGTTTTACTTTGCTGTAGCAAGGGCCCAGTGGCTGGGTGGGCCTTGCATTATTACTCAAAGGCTAAGGCTAGTTACATTTTTTATTGTTCTTTTTTACAAATCTTGGTAAAAGACCAAAACCAACAATGTGTTAATCCGTCTCTCAATACTTTCTGGCTTTGCGACCCTGTCTGTAGCACAAAACCATTCATTCCTAGTGAAACAGGTCACAACCATATAATTTTATCTTTAAAAAGGGCGTAGTAATTTGCTGAAACAGCTGGGCACTGTAGTGTTTTTGCAAATGTTGCTGAAACGGGAGTAAATAGTGCATGTGATGGGGACTATTTTCAGTTGCGGATGAATACACATTTGGTGCTCTAGAGAGAATATTTAAAGCAGCAGGATGGTGTATGCGGGATTGACTCAAAATAAACGTCAGTGCCCAAGTTCATTATAATGAAGGAACATATCAGTCAGTGAAGCAGTGTAGCTCATGTATGTGTTTTCAGGTGTTTTGGACAACAATAGAGGTCTAAATGAAGGAATAAGCTATATCAGACTTTGGCTGTGTGTAGGATCAATTTATTGTTGGATTGGGATTTGTTGACAGCCAGAAAATATAGAATATCACTAGCTGTATCTTTTAATATTGAGGTTCTGTCTTTTGGCGGGGCCCTGTGTCTTACATTACTAAATAAATGTGTGTTTAATTTGTTTACTTGAAGATGATGTAATACATCTCATTTTTGCCTCAGGGCCATGGTCACAGTACTGTCTCTGTAAACTCCCAGTCCAACCAACCACCTAATAATAAACCTCATAGCACTCCAGACAGAACAACATTTGAAAAAAAAAAGTATTGAATCTTCTCAATTACTTTATGAGTGCAATCAGCAGCACAAATCGCTTTATCTCTCAACTAATCTCCTCTTTCAATCTCTCTGATTTTTACAGCGTCTCCTCACCCAAACCATGTGGGGCGAGCATGTCTAAAGCTGAAGGTGTATGTCAGACCTCCAGGTAAGTCACGCTCTAACTACACACACACACACACACACACACACACTCAAAGGTCCAGATTGGCTATCAAAGTAAAATTAGGGGGGAATAAGAGGTCTGATAGAATGCCCCGGCAACACTCTCTGCTCTGATTCACAGACCAGCCAGGCAACACTTTAACACCTTTACACACAGACACACACACAGACTGAAAACACACACACATTCGCACACAAGTGCGCACACGCACGCAGACACGGAGAAGCTTGCGCATTGCAACCAGGCACAAAGTGGCATACGCACTTCACATCAAATCACATCACATCACACTGGGTGTGAGGGAGACCTTCTGTCCTTGCAGAAAGAGAACAGAGCAGGCTGAAAGTGCTCTCTAAAAACGTTACCGAGCCTCCACATCACTCTACTAGCTAGATTTGCTCATAAGAAACAAGAGAGCAATCTAATAATAAACCCATAGCATACTGTAGAAGTCTAATCTAATAATAGACACTTCATATTTTTTAATAAAATTCTCCTTGTGGTAAAAGATGAAGCATGACTTGCTCGCCACATAACACTGAGTCTTTTCTTTTCAAACAGCATGCTGCCGGGTGAGATATACTCTTGAAAATAGCTCCCGTATAGATTGGCATAGACAGGGCGCAGTGCTCACACAAGTGTGCCATGTTGTCCTATGATGGTGCTATTCAAAAATAACTCAACAGAAGATTGGCATGCATGGGGATCGGATTGCGGCAGGCATTACACTAGACTTGCGTTATCTTGAAAATCTACCTGTACGTCTTTTGAAAGGCTGATTCCACCTCATGAGTTTTCAACCTAAGTCTGACTACAGAATCAAACCTGGGTAGTAGCACGTCTCCCCAGATAATGACACGGCTTTGAAGATCTTCGTAAAAGGATGAGAGTCGGCCTTCGCAGCTTTCCAGGCTCAGATCATTCAGTTTCTCGCTTAGGGGGAAGGAAATTCTCTCCTCCTCCATAATTACTGAAACAACATACATTCTTTTATTCTGTCATTGCTGCAGCTCCTCTCTGAGATTCTGCTCTTTTTTTCTGCTGTTAAAGTAATCTGTCTGACATTGCAACTTCCATCTCATCTGTGAAATATTGTCACGAGAGTGAGCTGTGAGCGGTTGCACGTGTGTTTGAGTGGATGTGTGTCTTTCTGTGTGTGTGTGTGTGTGTGTGTGTGTCAGCTGCTCCAGATTCCGAGTCTCTGTGATTAAACTGTAATTAGGTTGGTTAAACCCCCTGCAGAGCTCAGTTGCTGTCGTCTTCTCCTCCTCCCTCTTTCCTTTCCTTCCTCATCCCTTTCTGACTTCTTCTCTCTGCCTTTCCTTGGCTTTTGAAGGGTGAGAGTTTTATGGCTTGTCGCTCATTTTCCAACCCCCCTAATAGCTCCACTTGTCTGCCCTTTGTTTTCCTCTAAATCCACTCCCTCGTTTATTCGCTTCTCTTGTAGATTGTCTCATCTTTGTATCCATCTGTGTGTCCCTCTCAGTTCAGATGTTTTGTCGTTTTTTTCTTTTCTCTCCTTTCCATTTCAGATGGGTCGGGATATGATTCTCCAGAGCCCTTCCTGACTGATGGAGGTCCAAGCTGGAGGCCAGGGTCCATGGCCTTGTTAGCTGCTCTGGCCTCACTGCTCCTGGGACTCTTCTCCTGGCTGTGACCCCTCTCCTTCTCTTCCTGGAGCTCCCACCCAGGGTCGCTGGGCTGGGCTGGCTGTCCCTCTAAATCCACCACCCCTCAGGGAAGCCCTCTGTCTCCGTCCTCCCCTCTCCCACCTCCACCTCTATACGACCACCAACCACCCCCACTGCCAGCCCCATGGCCCAGCCACGGACACCCTTCCCAGGCCTGGCTGAGATGGTTGGATCTTAAGCTGTCTGGGAAGCCGCCCTTCATCTCCGATTCCCGAATTCTGGGTGGAACAGCACCTCTCAGCTGAAAAACACAAGGGAAATGTCTCTGCACTCATATCAGGGGGTCCTCTTGATTTGACTATTGACTCTTGGCCACTGATGGGGTAGATGTAGCCGCGGCTATGATTAAACTTGTCGTTCCAGTGCAATTCCTATCATCCAATCACGAGCAGGATGCATTAAGCGATAGGCCTGGATGCACAAAAATTGGATTTTTCTCACATTGCTGTCCCATCGTCAAACCAAGAAATGGAAGTGGCCAAGCTTGCATTGTAACTGAAATTCTATACTATCTGGACCAGTTCCAACTGCGACGAGAATAAAAGCAAACGTATACCAATGGAGAGGAGAAAAGTGACCCGGCCTGTACAGAAAAGAGAAAGGGAAAACAATGCGGGCACAGATTTAAATGAATACGGCCATATGGGAAATGTAATATTATATGTGTTGATATTTTCAGACCCAGTGTAGATTCACAGCAATGTGATACAAAAATCATACAGTAAGACTTTTTTTTTTAGAAGCTCAGAATATCACATTATAATGACAAGTATAATCATAGCCTGTTTCAGTGGGAGGGTGGGGTGTGTTTGGGGGGGCGGGGGGGTGGGTTCTGGGTGGGTTTGGTGAGGTGTATATTTTCAGGTGGGATGTGTTTTGTCTTATTCATGTTTCTAAACAAAGCATTTATCACAGCCTGGCCAGCACAGGCGTCTTCAGCACTGTCTAATGTCGATTGGGTCGGGTGACTTTTGGAACCATGACTTTCTCATGTATGAATGTACCACTGGTCACCCACCTCTTTGTCTTTCTGTATTATTATGACTGTGGTCACTTACAGTACCTTCTCTCGGACTGGCAGGATGAATGGGTCGGGTATTTGGAGGGATTGGCGGGGGCGGGCAGGAGGAGGGTGAAGTTAAGGATGAATAGAGGACAGGTGAGAAAAGGAGGCGACACTCAAGTTGCATGACCACTGTGAAACCTTCAGATCAATCTCGTTTGTAATGATGATATATTTTTTCATGGGGAAAATCAGAAACACCCTGCTACCGCTCTCTTGCTCTCCCTGAAACTTTTACAGACATCAAAAGGAAAATTCAACCTCTCTCCTCACACGGTTTCTCCTGTCTGGCTTTCAGTCGTTGATGGATTAGCTTGGGCCAGGAGATAAATGGACCCACAGGGTGAAACTGACTGGAAATCAGCCCTCAGAGCCCAGGCCGGATCACAATGGACGTAAACACTGACTGGAGCTGGTCCTGGGTCTGAGGGTTAAACCAATAAGGGAAGCGCATAGACTGTGGCAAATGAGGCGAGGTGTGTGTGTGGTAGCATCACAGAAACACACATGCGCATGCACACACACACACACACACACACACACACACACACACACACACACACACACACACATACATACACATACACACACACACACAGTCTTTGATAACGGGACTGTTCCTCTGAGACTTTGGGAGCATTCATGGACATGACTATAAAGGGAACAGCACAAAGAGAGAGGGAGCAGAGGGGGGGGGGGGAAAGTGTGTGTGCATCATGGGACTGAGACTTCTTTAATGTTGGGAAGTAAACATAATGAGTAAGCACTGTGAACACACACATACATACGCACATGACGACCCATGTACAGATACACACACACACACACAAGTACAGACATATGTAGAAAAGCACATGCAGATTTAGACATTTACAAAGACATAGCATGCACATACACACATGTACAAAGACACACACACACACACACACACACACACAAGAAAACACAAACAAGGGGAAGCACTTCCTTCCCTGTTTCATCTTATTTTTGTAGCATTTAAAATCACTGTTAATTACTCCTGTGTGGGATGCAGTGATGGGATATAGCCTGTGGAAGATTAAAAAAAAAAAAGTGTTTTCTCTTCTTCTATTCCACTGATGCTGTCCTTCTATCGTTCTTCTTCTCTGGTTTGTGATCCATGGTTGGTAGTGGTAGGATGCCTCCAGGTCTGAGCGTCATGTATGAGTTTGTCTCCTTTTCTGTTTGTGGTGTTTTTTGTGGAAGCTGACCTCAGTCATTAAAGTCAGTCAGTCAAAAGTAAACACAGAAGTCAGAGCAAGGAGAGAAACACACAAATAAAGATTGTCTTTTTGTCTACTACGAAAAACAAGTCAAGTGAGTGAAATTTCTTCAGTGGAGATGTGAATTAATTTTCATTTGATGCTTTCTTTCCCCCCTCCCCAAAGGGCAGATGATTGTATTCATGTATTAGACTGCACCTGCGTCTTGATTTTGCCCAGTCTATCTTCCTCTGACGTCAAAGTCTTGGGACGGTGAGCATTGAGCTCTGCCAGTCAAAGCATGAAATTATTCAGATGAAATCACCCTCTCCAATCTTCAGATGTTTCTCCCTCAGCGATGTGACAGCTAATCTGAACTGCTGACAACATGGAGACTGAATAGCTTGATAGCCTTTCCTCTCTTGTTTCCATCAGATTTTCCAAGTACTGTACTGAAGTGTATTGTTGGGGTACTTTACTTGAGTATTTCCGTGGTCTGCTACCTTATACTTCTGCTCCACTACATTTATTTTTTAGCTAGAGTTACTGTTTACTTTTCAGATTTTACTTAGAAACACATATAATAAGCTTGTAAAATACACTGTTCAAGACAGAAAAAGTAGACAGAATAAGCGGTGTCTAGACACATTTCAGATGTCTATAAGAGCATTTCCCTCCACCTGTTTTTATGTGCAGGTTTTCATGCCTGGCTGTGGTGGAACAGTTGGTTTATAGATAAAAAGAAACTGCGACAAAGTGCAATGGAGACTTAGCAGATGTGATGAGGAGACTCCAACTTTCTTCAGATTAATACATGAAACATAATGCACCATGTTTTCTACCTTGTTTTCCATTGTTTGAGGTTTGACTGCCGCTCTTTTAATCATCTCGCTGCACCCTCTTCTTCTGCAACAGTTTAATGGCACCTGACTGGAGAATTAATGCCACCAGCTGTTTATCTTGATGTGCCCAGCTCCTAATATTTGCACAACAGCAGTGGATGGAAACACACATTAACTTGTATTCTGTTCTGCAGATTTTCTACTACAATTGGACGGAAACTTGGCTTACAAATTGTTAGGAAGAGTAATTTCCCCTCTAAACTTCTCACATGGTTTCATTTCAATAACAGTTTAAGGCCCAAGAAGGTAAAATTATACATTATTTCATGAAAAAGCAAAGAATTTGTGTTGCAGAACTTTGTTTTTTCCTCTTTCTTACTTCATTAATCATCTCAGACCACTCAGATTTATCTTGTGACCCTTTGGAGGGGGCAAGACACCTAGTTTGGAAACCACCGGGCTATACACAAAGTAAACAACAGTAAAATGCTACTTACACATTGATGCATCAGTATCAACAACCTGTTAATGTAATATATAATACTAGACCATTGGTACTTTTACTTTTGATACTTTAAGTACATTTTGCTGATGTTATTTTTGTAGTTTTACTTAAGTATAATTTTCAGGTATCAGGTGTCCTTGAGCAAGACATGGAACCATTACATGCTGGTAATGCCTAAAGGCTAAACGCCTAAAAAATGAATATGAAATGTTTCCTCTCATCTTTGAGCTCAATAGGTTTTCTCCAGATCTGGACATGAATAGACAGATAGACAATAGCCACTTTCCCCATTGGGCTTGTACGGGCCAGAGCTAGCTTGAAACATTTATCAGCCCCGTTTTAAAAGCGTTATTTGAAACCACAGACTTGTCTCCTTTGGCAGGGTGATGCAAAAAGAATATCAGAAACGTTGTTTTTGGGGGAAAACTGAGGGACATGAATAATAGATGAGCCTTGGCTTGCCATGTTTGGCCCTCCTGTGCAAAGCAGGCTAATGGCTATCGATGTCTCTAGTTTCCATCAAATTGCTTCATACGAGAGCTCAATTCAAACGGAGAAAGAGTAGATTCCAGTGAAAAGGAGACGAGGGAATTAAATTATCTCTGAATATTGAGATGCACGCTTGGTCAGCCAATTCTTTGTCCTGACAAGTATCAGGTACCAGCGGAATTAGCCTAACGTAAAATTAAGCCCGATCAAGCAAGGCCCTCGAAGCCTTCCCATGCCTTGTGAGGGAAAGATGGATGTGTGATTCAACTGGAACAGAGCCAGAAATGAACAGATGTGCCCCTTGAAATCATGAGAAACTAGTGATCGGGGCTATGTCACTGACACACATGCATGTACACACACTACTATATCCCGGTATATTCTCCTCCAGATTTAATTAATCACTTGATTATTTCAGCTATTTTCATTGGCTGGCGTACATGTGGGACAATAATTGGCGAGAATACATTTGGCCTATATGATGTTGGTTTTGGCAACAACCAAAAAGGAAAGCCAGGAAATACAGATGGCGACCCCTCTCCATTCTTTTCCTCTTTCTTTCTGCCTCTTCATCTCTTCTTCTGTTGATTTCTCGCTCCCACAGACACATTATTAGGCTATAGGCTAATCCATTCTCCTATTTTTCTCTGTACTTTTGTCTCCTCGTATCCAACTAACTGGCATGATTTAGGAATTATGGAATTAGGGCAGCGCTCCCCATCTCTATTAATGAGGAACGGCATGATGAAAGAGCTTGATCCTGAACGTGCCATCTGTAGTCACTATTACACATTCACTTAATCTATCTCTCTTTCTTTCCCTACTTTCTATTCTTTCTCTTTCCCCCCTTCCATCCCCTCTCACTCTCTCCCACACACACATCCTCTGTCAAACACACTCACATTATACCTTAGTTGTAATTACAGAGGAAATACTAAGTCTTAGCTCTTCAAGCACTGTTGGATGTGGCGTGAAATGGTGAAATGGCACAGCAGGAAAGTTAACTATGGACCACACACCCATGCATAGACACACACGTACACACACGCGGGAGTCCAGATGGGCCGTGTGTTATTGCTGAATAATGCATACTATGTAGACTCTATAAAAGATACATGGGCAGAGAGTGTGGGCACCAGTCAGGCACTGTGGGCAGTTCGGTGAGGGCAGCTCTGGAGCATCCCTCGTGCAAATATGGAACTGTCACAAAATGTTCAGTGTGTAGGTATTCAGCTGTAAGTGACCCAACAGGGAAAAATATTAACTGCAGTTAGAGAGGGGGAAAAAAACACTTAGCTTTTAGACATTGTCAGTTGATATGTTGGCTGGCACCCTGCCCAGTGTCTTTGCAGTCACCTTGAACAGGCTTTTGTGGTTTAAACCATAAAACTTGGGGAATTACACAGCAGATTCAAAGCTAGAGGCTCAGATTTCAGAGCATCTCTCAGAAACGGAAAAATATCCAGCAGTCTGTCTTCATGTAAAATACCGAGGAGGGGTGGGTGGGTGAGGGGGCGAGGGGGAGGTCCGGGTGAAGGGTAAATGCTGCACTCATGTGGGGAAAATGAGCAGCGCCTCTTTTTTCTCTGGAGTCATATGACAGGACGTGCGCACCATCATGTGCTGCGTTCAAGTGCTCATCGAAAGCTCCTTCCTCTGAGAATAACAGTTCGAAATACATTCCGCTCAAACAAAATCGACCAGGTAATTAAAAAAGAAAAGGTTGGTGTAATGTGCTATTACAGCAGCAGAATGAAGAGGAGGCACAGTGTCCCGAAATCACGTTTTTACCCATCTTCATGACCCTAACTCTTTCTGCATTGATGGAAAGTAATCAAGTAAATTTACTCTTGAACCCTGAAGTTGTGCTTTACTTGTGCTTACTTCAGCTCCACTGCATGTCAGATTGAAATATTCATCCACATTTGTCTGACAGCCGCAGTTATTTTGCAGATTAAGATTCCACAAATAAAATCTAAAACAGGATACGTGGGACTACACAAAAATCACATAAAGTAGTAAAAAGTTATCTCCGCCTTAAACAAATACAAAATCAAAATGCTACTTACATTGTAATACATCACTAATAATAATCCATCAATACAATATATAATCCAACACTCTGAAAGGAGCCACCTTAAAAAATAGTTTATATTATCTCGGCTTTGGAAAAGCAATATTTCGGACAACACTTAAAGGCACCGCCCGACACACTTCGGACAGCCAGACGGTGGAACCACTGAAGGAATCCAGAAGTTGCCAGTGCCAAGTTCACATACCGTAAAGAAGGAGGAGTAACGGGGACATTTTTTAAAACAAGGAGGGTTAACTGTAAGTATTGACTCCCTAGATAAACACCTCTCTCCCTTTTCTCTCTTATAGTTGTTTTTAGTGGTGGCGTTAGGTCGTTGACAGGAAAGCGGAACTAGCTAACTAGCGAGCTAGCAGCACAGTAGCTAGGTTAACGAGTTGCTCCCGGGACACTGCCCTTTTTACGATACTTGAGCACAGCAGCAACTTCTCACACAATGTAAGACAACTTTAATCTGCTTTGACAGACTGTCCGACGCTGTTTCCTGTCTCTTTTTTTAAAAAACCCTTTCATTCAGTTTAAAAGTGTCATTTTAGGGACTTTACAGCCACAACTTTGGTGTCATGGGTGTGGGAGACTGTTTTTCTTAGTGCATTAAGCTAGGTTCATGTTTCTCATTCAGCCCACCGTCACCTGTTAATCAAGTGACCCTATAATATAGTGGCTCAGCACTTAACTTTATTCCTCTGATTGTAAGACAACCAAGGTCAGGTGTGTGTGGATACATCATTGCACCTATTTAAATGTAACAACGGAAATGATTAACCATCTGTCGTAGTTTCTCTTATGTCTATGAGAAACTATGATTGGCAGTTGACACTTGTTAGTATATCCTGTAAATCATGCTCTGAAAGTAATAAAAGCTCATGGTTTAGGTTTTGTGTGTACAGCATGATGTCATTGACCCTCTTGTTGTTTATTTTGGTGCACAGGTTACTATTATCAGTCAACCAGAACTTTTAAAATTCACACTTATATAAAATAAATGTGTTATCATTGTTGAGGAAAGGCTGTAGGGAAAACCCAAAGAATAGCTCCCGTGTTTGAATTTGGAAAAAGATAAAGGAGGATGTGGACATGATTGGAATAAGAAAAGACGTCGGTGTGTGCTGCAGTCAGATCTGGAGGAACAGGTTTGGGTAGAGGAACAAGAAATGTGTTTCCCTGTAGGAGCTATTGTGTTCAGACACTTACTGGTTGGTGCTGTGAAGACACTCTCTAACATGAACGGGTATGTCCTTTCAGGCTTGTTAAATGTTTCTTCTTGAGGCTGTGATCACATGTAGTGTGGTGTCATAGTCTTGTGTTGTTATCGAGCGTGAGGTGTGAAAATATAGGGCTTATTGTTGTGATGATGGGCTCAAATTGCACAGCAAACAAAAAAAAATAGTGTTTACCCATGTGTGGCTTTAATGTAATCTTCTCATTATTGAGTAATGAGGTTAAATCAATATCCAGCCATACAGAGGTGTGTTTCACTGGCACATGTAATTGATCTTTTAGTGTTGACATGTTCATCTGCTCTTGTTGTGCCTTGGTCTTTCAAAACGGCACAGTAAGTGTGAATGAGTCCTCCTGCAATGTTACTGTTGTAAACTCGTATTAGTATCTTGCCAAGTCCAATAATCAGTTAGAAAAAGCAGTCAAGCCTGTGTGAACCAAGTGCCCTCTTTAAAAAAAAAAAAAAAAAGATAAATGCAGAGTCAACAATATTAAATCCTCTGAACTGTCTGCCAAGTAGACTATCCATTTTCCCTGTCTTTTTTTTCCCCTCAGGATGTTTAGCTGATGCAGGAAAGGGAACTTGAAGTTCAGGGGTTATTTGAAAAACAAGAAAATGTCACTTGACCTTTTTAAAGGAAAGAGGATGACAGGGAAAAGGGAATAAAGCTGTGTTTCCTGAATGTTGGTGTGTTTAAAAACTCAGACAGCGCGTTGAATTTATGTTTAACTGGCTCTGTCCTTGAAAGTGCTGTCTCAGAAAACAGGCTTAAGTCTTTGCTTATGATGATCTTGATCTCATGTTACCTTGTGCACCAAAGGCTGTTTGAGGCTGCCATAACACCAGGTATTTCAGTGCATCCTGTGATGCTGGACTGCATGAAGGTCACTTGATGCACAAATCAGATTTAGTTTGGATTGGCTTTGTATCTGTATTCTGCAAGGTTGTGATCAGAATGTATCTCCAAATGGATTACCTGGGGAAACCACACATATTACTTGAGTTCTGTCTGCTTCTGCCTGTCTGTTTAGTTGTATTCATGTGAGACCAGTATAATTTACAACAACGTCTTCTGTGGAAAGTACTTTAGGGGTTACGCTTTAGCCATGTTTCTCGATTAGCCCTGCTCTTACCTTCCTCTAACATGTAGGGGCATTTAATTTTGATCCACTTCTCTTTGCCATGCTTTGTCTGGACTCTAATGAAGTCCATTCCTTGTTTTGTGTTTTTTTTTTTTTTTTATGTAAAATGAAAAGCACAGAAAAATGTCCAATTTCATAACAGGCGACCTGCTGCTGTTTCACAGTAAAAGCTCCTCGGCGTCACTTCCTTGCCCCATGCCCGCCCTGCTGTCGTACATATTGTGCAAGATCATGAAATGTTGTGGTCGCAACTCAATTTGTCCTCATATGATCAGCTGTGATAGTTCTTTTTCCGGAAGTCAAATGACACCAGTATCTTTAGTATATGTGCCTTTTTTAAACTAAGGCTTTAATTGTCTGTCATTCAGTAACTAACACTGAGACTTCTCAGTGTGAGTCTTCAACGTTGAGGAACCAAAGTTGAACTGAATAGCAACAGTTTATTTGCAAACCTTCTTCCATGCTTTCAGCCAGTTAAGTAGGTATAGTGTATCACCTTATCATGAAGCCCTGTTTTATAGGAAAAGCAAAGTCAAATGTCAGTTTTGACCTGTAGCGGTTTACTAATATGTAAATAAAATGTGGTGATATGTTTAGGTGTATTCAAGAAATCTTATATAATGTATAGCATACACTGTTCATGTCACCCGGTTGAAACAGTCTGCTGCCTTTTCAAACCAGAGAAACACATAGCCTACTGTTGAATGTGTGAACGCTCTTTTTAGTCCATATGCCTTCTTTTAAAAGGCCCACTTTTTTTTTTTTGAGGGTGGTTTTTACACTTTCACCAATAATTTTATCTTTTATTTATTTCTATAAACTTTATTTTAACTTATCATTTCATCACTCTGCTATTTTCTTTAATGTCCAGTATGCAAAACTTAATAATGTTTTGCATACTTCTACCAGTTACCAACATCCAATCTCATGATTCGGATTTCCCTATCAAGCTTTACACCAACAGGGAATTGCTCCAGGCTCACTACACCAAAGTTTTGCTTCATCATTAAAATAGGTTTTTGTTTCCTTTTATCAGCACGCTGACTGTATGTGTTCAGACTCACTAACACTCAGGGGCAGGAAAGAGCCTGATTTGTTTAGGTTTTGCATCTCCTCTTCCCTCTCCATATGAGTGACATGAACACACATTGATGTTCACATTGAAGTCCTTGAATGTGTTCTCCATATTTACGATTACACACTGAAGAAATGGCCAACAGCAGTAAGCCATGGCATAATGATGTGTTGTAGCATGAGACGTTGAGACACTAAACCATGATGTAATTTGAATTTGGGCTACTGGCTATTTTCATCAAACCAAAGCCAGTAATTTTATGATTAAATGTTTAGTCTATATAATGTAAAAGCATAATGAAATATTCCCATCATAACTTATCAGAGGGTAACTGCTTATTTGTCTGACCAGCAGAAAAGTATTGAATTTGTAATTATATGAGACGGAGAGAATCAAGAGAGGTGAATCGAATGGCCTTAAATTGGCTGTACTGGATATTTCTATAATAACAATTTTTCAAATAACTGTGAAAACAATGTGAAGGGGGTCTCTTATAGTGATGAACCTATAGAGAATTATCACCTGAATCTGATGTATGCTGATAAGTAAGAAGAAGTGACTGTACAGAAAGGCCAAAGATGGTATAGACAGTCTCCATTACGCAGTTAGTCGACGAGAGAGCTTTATATCTCAACTGTAAAATGTCTAATTCAGTATAAGTCTTGGTCACATTTTTAAATAACCAAACTTGTGGGATCTTTATCAAAAAATGTTTGTTCATGTTCAAAAATTATATTAGCAGGATTTGTTTAAAAACTACCAAATATTAATATCAGTATTGGTATTGTTTTTTATTATTCCTCTCGAGGTTTCAGTTTTGGTCTTGTATGGTTATAGGATGTGTTTTATAGTAGCCTACAGAAATGCCAGCTCTCAGATTAGTTTTAGTCACAGAGCTTTATCATAATTGATGCCCTCTGATGTGACGTTAGTGAGTGACCTTTGAAACCTGCCCCTCTTCCAGGCCGCAGAATATCGAGCTCGGTGCCACAGGGGGAGCCTCCAAAGGACCAAAGGACAGCAGCAACATGGAAGACATGACCGTGGAACAGATGACCATGAGGGCCAACCAAGTGACTGACGAGGTACTGACTCTCGCACAGAATCCCTCTCTCCCTCATTCTCTCTTTTTCTCTTTGAGTATGAAACTTAAAGTGATTTTCAGTATCAAATGCCAAAGCAAGCTACAGACCGGAGCCATGGTGAAACTATGAGAGTCTGGAACATACTGAGCACACAGATGGGCAGTGGGGAAGTGGATAATGTTGCAGGAGTTTTTCTGTTGGAAGTTTTGATACTTTTTTGGGGGGAGGGGTAACACTTAATTTTACGGGTTAGTAATTTTCGAATAATTTCATAGTAATCCTCTCTAACATTTCTTAGAAAGAATTATGTATTTTGGTATTAACTGATACACGTCCAATTAATTCATTCCAAGCATAACTTAGAGAGTCTTAGTCAATGCACAAAACGTGAGCTGAACATGCAAAATGTGAAATTTGTCGACAGGCAAGCGAACAATTCAACGTATATGATGAATATAGTTTCCACTGTTTGTCACATTTACTTGGTTTTAAATTGAGCTTTTCTTAAAGAAAATAATATATTTTCCAGTAATTACTAGAAAATGACATCCAGGAAACATCCTTGTAAATTATTTTGAAATTACAGACCTAAAATAAAGCGTTACCCTTTTTTTTGTTTTTTAGTCCTACTGTGAAAACGTGTCTCATTGGAATTCGTTGTAACCTAATTTCAGCTGACCACAGCTGCTGTTCTCTGTGGAGGATGAAACTGCCAACTTTTCACAGACACCTTTTCAAACCTGCAGGGAATGAGTATTTGATACTAAAAAGGGAGATTTTGGGTGGAGTATCGCTTTTTAATTCATGACAAAAAGACTAATACACATATGCTAATTATCCACAAACAAGCAACCAGGACAATGGATTTGTCTCAGATGCAAAACCGCAATTGTTCACATTGAAATAAAGCCAAACAAATGTTACAGAAGCTGAGAATGCAACATCTTAATGGAATAGTTTGATATTTCACTCATTTGTTTTTTTTAGGAGTAACAGTAAGATGGGAGATTCAATTCACTCTCATGCCTGTAAGCTAAATATGAAGCTAGAGCCATCAGGCAGTTAGCTTATCTTAGCATAAAAACTGGAAACTGAGGGAGACGGCCATCCTGGCTCTGTCTAACGGGGGAAAAAAAGCTCATGAATTGACATGTTATATTTCATTTACAAAAAAAGAAGGTAAGCTAACCGCCTGCTGGCTTTCCTCCTTCAAGCAAATAAGTGTATTTTCCCTTTTTTGTTGTCAAACTGTTCCTATTAAAGTGCAAACCCTTTAGAGCTGCAACACTGTAGATAATTAAATGAATTTTCCGTTTGTATTATTGAGATATTTGATTTATTCATGCCCACCATAATTAAAAATAATCAAGGTATATAATTATTGTGATGAAATAAGCATTTTAGCCATAACCATATTGAAGGGTGCACATTTTGGCCTAATTGGAAAAGCATCAGTAGAGGGAAAAGAACGCATACACACACAAAATCCTGGCCTTCCTTCAGTACAGCATTGAAACAGCATAGGCTGGGTAATTAGATTCTTTGCATTCACAGTCGATGGCATTAATAGGAAGAGTGTGTGTGGAGTTTTACGCCTAATTTAGCCTGATAGCTCCCTTACCCCTCTGTGGTTTTGACAGTTTGAATGTTGTCAGCTATATCTAAAGAGTTTTATTATCAAGGAGATAATTGTTTAATCAGCACTCCGGGGCATCATATGATCAGCCATCTGATTCAAATGGAATCAAATTAACTTACTAGCTGGGCCTGTAGCAGTGCACGTAACCTTCCTGCAGTTGTGACTTTACTAATTGTCTAAATGCTTTTTCCCCCCTCTTGACTGTGTGTTTCAACTGTGTGAATTCTCTATATGCTTTCTGACTTAACCTGCAATTTTCTCTTTTTTTTTTCTCTTTCTTCCTTTTGCTGCCGACTGGTTCACTTAGCAGATCATAGAAGGGACAGGGCATGGGAGGGTCCTAATGCTACTTACCACTCTGGCTTTGGGTAACCACTCATACCTGAAACACTCAGAGCATGGCTGGTAATGTATCAGGGCAACATTGGAATTTTGTTACGATAAGACAAGATTGTTTTTAGGAAGACTAACACAAGCTGCCTTTCCTTTTTTTTTGCCATTCCTCTTTGAGGAAACTTAAGAACATTTCACAAACTACAAAAAATATCCTTGCAGTTACAGAGACCATTAGAAGTCTGCAACAAATGAACAGCATGACTTGAAACCTCTTTATTATCCTTGTGCATTAACATGTTGGGAGACAATCCAGTAAGTTATATGAAACAAAACATTGTTTAGAGGACCAAGCAACGTTTTCATTAGACAGTAGAACTGTCTAAAAACCCACAATCAATTAATTTATTAATTTGTTAATTCAACACAAGCTGTCTTTATAATTTCAGTTTCTTATGTCCAGTTGTTAAAAATGGCTTCCACACTCTTCAACATTTTGTCAAAGTTATTTAAATCCATTGTTTGTGTGCTACTACTTAATCATCCTGGTATATTGCAGCCAATTAATACCCGTAGCATGTTTTTTTTTTAATGCTTTTTGTGGTAGAATAACACTTAATTGAATGTTTAAAAAGCCTTGCATGTAGTTTGCTGGAACCTGCACGTACCTCGCCTATCTGTACTTCCATTTAAGCCATCCCAAACAAATGATAAAAATACCACGCCATTGTCTGTGTCTCAAAGATTTGTCACAGCACCCCAATCTGGAAATTTTGGCTAAGACAGCAATTTTGGGCTTAATTAGCCAAGTTCAAGGATTTTAGGAGACATAATGTAATGTTTATCCACCCAAGTGATGTTCTGGCTAAGCCAACAGAAACCTGGCTGAGCTCAACACATCCCTCTCGCCAATTCCGTGTTTGTCTTTTTCCCAACTCACTGATTAATGTATTCAGAGCAAACATAACACGGAGAGAATGAGGAATCGGGTCCCCACTCTCTCTTGTTAACAGTTCATTAGTGATGGTAACAATGGAGTCATGCCCCGAGTCGCTTCCATGCTTCACTCCTTTGGATGCTCTGCTCTCTGTACAGCACTTGCTATTAATAGAGACACAAAGGCGTAACTCACCTGAACTGACTGCATTCCTGTTCACCGTCAACACTTTTGTGTCTGTGCATGCATTTGTTTTTTTTTCTTGCCTTGCTGTGGATTGTTAACTTTAGTGTCAGCCGTACCCATGTCACTTGATCAGGGAACACTGTATCTGTGTCCCAAATCGACACCACACAGGTTTTATTATGTAGTGTGTTCACACTGGAGAAGTGACGAAATGAAGCACACTCAAACCAGACGTTATGCATACTAAACACTGATTTTATTTTTAATAGAAAAGCGGCAAATCCTCACAATGGAGAGACCATAACCAGAGAATATATCCTTTTTTTTTTTCTTTAAAAATTTATCTATTCTCAGAATAACTGACGATCAATTAATTGACTAATCGTTTCAGCTCTAGTAGAAGAGCTGCTCACACCTGGGGGGGGAAACAAATACAAAACTGAAGAACTATCGATTGGTTGTTTGGTCTATAAGATATCAGTGTGAAAAACACAATTTCCCAAAGCCCACACAGACATATTCCAATTGCTTGTTTTGTTCACCCAATTTCAGTGATGGCATACTTTAAATAAGTAATCGATTATCAAAATATTTGCTAATCAATTTTCTGTCGATCAACAAATTAAATCAATTGGCAAAATGTTTCAGCTCTATGTTGAAGTAATAAAGTGGTGGGGAGTAGGGCTGGCTGATCAAATTATATTTCTTTAATTTTAATCAAACACCTCTGCTGATATATATCAATACGATATAATAATAGTTTATTTAATAAGTTATCTGTTGAGTCGCACTCTTAACAAAAAAACGAAAAAGAAAATCATCAGAAATGTGGATATAATGACCAAGACACTAAGTGTTAATTTCTCTAAGCTTGAACAGTCATAAGTTCTATTGTCAGAAATTTAATTTCAACTATTTTGATAATCAGTTAAGTGTGTGTGTGTGTGTGTGTGTGTGTGTGTGTGTGTGTGTGTGTGTGTGTGTGTGTGTGTGTGTGTGTGTGTGTGTGTGTGTGTGTGTGTGTGTGTGTGTGTGTGTGTGTGTGTGTGTGTGTGTGTGTGTGTGTGTGTGTGTGTGTGTGTGTGTGTGTGTGTGTAAGCAAAAATGCCAAGCATTCCCCTGTTATCAGTTGTCTTTTGTCTGATGTGTTATAACTCTGAACTGTTTGTTGGACAAAACAAGCAATTTGAAGAGGAAAATAATTGGCAGATGAACCTATAATCAAAATGATCATTAGTTGCAGCCCTAATAAGCACAGAGTTTTGTGTTAACTGTGGTGCAGCCTCTTAAGGTCAGGAAAGCAATTATAATTGAAAAATTATGGTTTTATGATGATATACATAAATAAATAAATATTTATATCTACTGTCACAGTACAGGCAGAGGGTGCAGGGGAAAGAGTAATTGTGGACATTAAGTTATCTTTCAATATCTTTATAGCTTTACTTTACTACTACTTTCATAACTTTATGATTATTAAGGGTGCAGCTTCCTCCATGTTTTTCTTATCATGTGTATCTTTACACTTGCCTTATCCTTCTTATCTCGCTCTCTTTCTTATTGTCTCCTTGTTAATTCCCTTCTGTTGCTCTGTCTGTCTGTCTCTTAAGGCCACATTCACACCAATCATATTTCTTTTTTTTTTTCGAAATTAACCAGAAGAATCAGATAGATGTAAAACCCTGTCTGGGCTTGACGTCTGGTCCATCTGTCCCACGACAAACAAAATGAAGTGTCCAAACTCCTGGAATATTCTTCCACACTCGAAAATCTCCCGTCAGGATATGACTTACCAAAATTCAAACACTTTTCCGAGTCCACATTTTATTTGCAGGATTTGGTTTGGTTACATTTGGGCAGTTGGCACTTAATGGAGCCAAACACAATAAAAGGTATCAACCCTGAGGTTTGATTGCACTCCAAATCAGTCTTTGCCTCTCTGTTTCAGTCTTTTCCCCTCATTCTCTGTGCTTTTTTAGATAAGAAACTTGCTCATCTATTTTTATTCACTAACACCTCCTGTTTTTCCTCCACAGTCACTGGAAAGCACACGGCGGATGCTACAGATGGCAGAGGAGGTGAGACTTTTGACAATTTGCTGCTGCTACTGACACAAAAGCACAATATCATTTTAGATATAGCTATGACCAGAAAGTGGGTCCATGTTGGTTTATAATTGGCCCAAACCTGGATGAGGTTTAGGAAAAATCTCATCTCAATGCATGATGCTTTCAGCGATATGTAGTCCTTTACAATTTGGTCATGAATAAAGTAGTCCTACATTAGAGATTCTTACATTAATGGAAGAAAAAAAACAGAATTGAAAAGTTTATATTCTCCTTTTACAATGGGATTATTTGGGCCACTGTTAATAATTAGAGATTTTGACAATAAAGTAGTAATATTTCGAGAGAAGTCAGAAAAGGGTTGCTTCAGTTATTCTATTGTTAAACCTTTTTGTATTGATTCTATTATCAGTTTTCTGAACAAAGCCAATGTCCTAATTAACTCTTATATGGATCAAACCCTGATCATTTCAATTCTTTATGATACATAAATCCATTCATTGGTTTTGAATTAGTGTGTCTCTTCTGTGTTTTCAGAGCAAACAGACCGGCGTCAACACCATGGTGATGTTGGACGAACAAGGAGGTAGATACACAACATGAACGCTGCCAGTTTTTTTCCAACTCATTGAATTATTTTTATTTTATTTTTTAAATGTGTTGTTGCTCTTTGTCTGTAGCAAAGAGTGAATGCTAATGTTACAAATACTCATCATGGGATGTGCCACAATACAAATGTCATGAAAATGTAATTATTTCAGTGACCTTTGCATTTCAAAGAAGTTTTGAGATGATTCAACAGAGAAAGTTCTCAAACATGTGTGTGCTATAGAAACAATTGCGAGGACAAAGATGTTTGACAATGTTATACCTAAAGAAATGTTAAATATTTTATAACTTATAACCTCCCTGTGTGACTGTAAGCACTTAGAAACAGTGTAGTGTTAAGTAATAGAGCAGATCAGGTGCTAATAAAGATATTTAAATTAAATTAAAAAAATCTGTGTTTGAGTGTGCATCAGTATTGGCCTCAGTGATCATGGAAATAATTTGTTATTGGTAATAATCTATATGATTTGCATTCTAAAATATTGGTGCACCAAATTAGTGCGTTACATCATTAATTATGTTATTTGTCTATATTTGTGCTGAAATCTTTTTATTATATTTGCCTTTAACTTTATGTGTAATTTCTGTCCAAGATTTAAAAATGTGCATGTAATTATATGTTGTACTACCTGCAGTTCTTTTTTTGTTATCTTACTATCCCTTTTTTTTTTTTTTTACTGCTGCAGTGACCCAGTTATTGACCCAATTTTAGGAATCCTCACAGGGACCATTAAAGTTTAATTTAATCTATTCTAAAAATGGATCAATAAAGTTGATAAACAAAACAAAATTAACAAAAAGACACATTCCCAGTGTATAAAAATGTTCAATCTAGAAAAGGAGAGTTTGACATGGCGTGGTGTGCCTGTCTGTGTTTCAGAGCAGCTGAGGCGTGTGGACGAGGGCATGGACCAGATCAACCAGGACATGAGACAGGCTGAGAAAAACCTGACTGACCTCTCCAAGTGCTGTGGCCTCTGTGTCTGCCCCTGTGACAGGTACACCGTACACTCAGAGCTCACTGTTGTGTGTTATCATGCACTTCTCTACGCTTTTTGTGTGCTTTGCTCATATCTCTCCACATCGTTTATAGAACAGATATGTGGCTGGTTTTAACAAAAAAAAATAGCTATTGGCAGTATTGAGCAAAGAAGCTGCATAAAACAGAAGTTTCTGATCATTAGCATATTTTACTTTAATACGTTTTAATACATTTTTTTATATCATGTATAGAGTTGAAAAGTGGGGGCAGTTATCTGGTAATCTGGTTCCAGAAGTAAAAATCCCATTCATTTTCTCCACAGACAATGTTAGGTGACTGTTCTACAACACTCCTGCTTAAATCATCAGTGAAAGAGTTCACCAACTATGTTACAAAATATCTGGTTATTTGATAAAAAGTTGAAGGTATCGGCTTGTGTACATTAAAAAAACAGCTGTTGGAAGTTAAAGATTATGGTAAAAAAAAAAATCAGATGATGTGATTTGTAGCTTAAATTAATTTCCTTTTGCATTCTGGGTCAATTTTGGATGAATTATCAGCTACAGTGCTGTGTATTGTTCCCACCTGCAACAACAAAGCATTTTGAATTCTCTAGCGCTCTGATTTGCGCCTCGGCCTGGCTCCTTCTCCATAGCAACAGCAGCCGATGCTCATGGGTATTGCCATGCCAAACTCGCAAACAAAGCATGATTTCCCAGAAACGAAGCAGAAATAATTTAAATTGGTGGCCATTTCAAAAACCTGTACGGGACTCCTGTTTTTTTATGTCAAGTAACGTTGAGGATACCATTAAAACAAACATTTGAAATGGGAATACAGAACTGGGAAAAACATTTCCAGAACCAGTGGCCTCTCCCTTTTCACAATTCCATTATTATGGGGGTTGAACGCTTCCATGACACTACTCTGATCTGTCAGGGTGATTTCATATGAAGACTGTTCCCAGCCAACATTTGTGAATGTGGCTGCAGTTCATGCTGAGTGTGACATGGAGAGAAGAAAATAGAAATTTGCATGTCAAATGTGCATTTTATGCTCAAAGATTGCTGATAGAATTTGTGAGCATTCAAATGGTTTATGAATGGGTGGGGAACGTGTTCCTACAAATTGCTTAACATGAGAGGTGCACTGCTCAGTGCAGAGCATACTTAAAACTCTCTCCGTCAAACCATATCGATATGCAGTGTCAGTGTGTGCATAAGAGATCATATCTGGTTCTAAACGTGGAAATAAATCTCCCCAAAATGCTTTCACATTGGAGAAGAGGATTCTTTGATGATTACCATAAGATAAGGTAGGGAATCTTTTTAACTTATGAACATCTGTGACTGTAGTAGTAGCCGACTTGTAGCCTTATGAACCTCTTGTGGATGCTTTTTATGTAGAGGGCCATGTGGTTTTGTGTTTAAGTCGACATTCTTCTAGTTTTTCTTTAAGCAAGTAAGTTTGTAGTGACTTTCTGTTCTTCCTCCAGGGTGTCGTCAATCGAGCACGACTCGAGATACAAGCGTACCTGGGGTATTGGAGGAGGTAACGGCGAGGTTGATGCCAATGGCGCAAAAGTAGTCTCAAGGCAGCCCTCAGGTGTTCGCAATGGCCAGGCTGCCCAGGTGAACGCCTCGGCACCATCAGGCCCGTACATCAAGAGGTGGGGTCCTGCTCATTTTGCTTCCATAAGAATCTTTTACCATAATGTTGTCAGAGCCACGTTGCAAATTTTGAAATGCATAAGTCTTCAATTATGCAAGTCACAAATTACATATTGAGACACATTTTGACTGAGCTTAACTAAACGTCTGCGATACAGGATAACCAATGATGCGCGTGAGGATGAGATGGAGGAGAATCTGGATGCAGTGGGCAGCATCATCGGAAACCTGAAAACTATGGCAATGGACATGGGCAACGAGATAGACAAGCAGAACAAACAGATTGACGGCATCAATGCCAAGGTAAGACGCTGACATTAAAGACATGTCCACTGTTTTGTCCTGTTAATATGCATTTGCATTTGTTTGATAACACTTCTTAAGCAGTTTCTGTCATCTCAACTTACTGATCCACTCCACCTGCAGCACTATGGAGCAATGTATTTACAAGTGGGACCCTGTTTTGTTCGTATCATGTGCATAAGGGAACACATGCACAAGCACGGTGTGATGCTGTTCCTCTGATTGACAGTTGGCTGCCGTAATGCGAAACGAAGAAGACTGCTAGTTTGCAAAATGTAAACAATGGATGTAAACAATGCAGCATCTAAAATATGTGTAACATAACTTTTGTTTGCTTACAAGAAAATTCCACAGGGCACCTTTCTTTTTTTTAAAGAATTAGGTATTGGGTTAGAGCACATTATGTGGTTCTACACATATGGTCTTTTTGTGCATTCAAGTTAAAGGTGCCCTGTGGAGTTCTCTTGTAAACAAACAAAAGTTAGGTTTCATTCTGTGTTTCCTTCCTCCATAAAACATTTGTAAAGCAGATTTTTCTGCATTGTTTATATCCATGTTTACTTCTTCGTCCCTGCCTTTGTTGGCACACGTTACTGCCACCAGTGGTATATCAGTGGAATAGTGTGAAACCATTGGCAGGACTGCATATCGTGTCCCCCTGTGTGCACATGTATCCTCGTGCACTAGACAAACAAAATGGGGAGCCGCTCATAAAAAAAGAACTGCTCCATTGCACTAGAGGTCAAAAACTGCACAGCTAACCTTCAATGTTTTTTAAATGCATTTAAAGTCTGTGAATTGCTAAATGGGAAGGAAAAGGCTGAATGTTCTTTTCTTTCTTTCAGGCGGACATGAACAAAGTTCGTATTGAGGAAGCAAACCAGAGAGCCAACAAGCTCATCAAATAGACCAGGAACCCTGCTTCTGCCAGTTTCATCCATCAACCTTGAGCCTCTGTCGCCACACACACACACACACACACACACACACACACACACACACACACACACACACACACACTGCATAATTGCGCACATGCACAAACACACTCTTTAACATTAAAAAAAGGAAATTCAATCTGGAAGAATATTTTTGCCAGCTGTGCGTTCTCCTTTACCGCGCTGAGATGGAAGAAGAACACACAAATATTTATACATCTTATAAATTGACCACAAATACACCCTTTGACACATATATTCACAGTCATGCTGGACTTTGAGACGCAGCTTGGGCATCAGACACGGCACCGAAGAGGAAGTGACTGACTGCCTATCGCTGCTGTTTGATACCAAATGTGCACCAGACCTGTTGTATCATATCTCAACATTCACAGGAAGGGAAGTAGCACAGGTCAGCTGCTCTGTCTTTCTTATATTTCTTATAAGTTTTGCTTTTCTCTTAAAGTCAACAACTATGAACTGTCTCTCTTTTGTCTGTGTGCGTCTCTGGTTTGTATGTATGAGGTCACAGATCCAAGCTTGACACAGCTACATCTAGTTTAATCATAAAACATTGACTTTGGCTTGAAAACTATTATTGGTTCAATGTGTAATTAAGTTTATTGTATCATGTGTGTTATTTTGAGATGATATTTAATGATTCTTTTATCAAGCAGAAATGACTTGTGAATAAAGTTGTGTTTTTTTTAACACTTTGTTCTCATGTCATTTATGCCATTTCAGATGTAAAAGCTATTTCAAAAAAAAAAAAAATCAAACGTTGTGCTTTGGAGTGAGTCATGGCAAATCCTTATTCCTGCTGGAATTCAAAGCACCTACCCCTGAATGAGAGCAATTTAATGTTATTTTTTTAATTTTCTGGCTGATGAGAAGTCAAGGTTGTTGTAACTATTTGCAAGAAAATTGTGAGCCGCTGACTTGGTGTTGGACATTTTAATATATAGCAATCGCTTGTCCTTCAAATATGAAGGAGGGTCAGTAAGCTTCGTGAGGAATGTTCATCATTTCCTCCTTCAAAGCATCTAGTTTAGTTTATAATGACACTGAATATGAGAAACGAAAGAGTGGTTGAATAACAGTAGATTTGTCATCAGCGGATCAACTGCTGTACTTCATATTTAGTGCCTCTTGAGGTTTTTGACTCCGCAGTGTTGATGTAAATACTGAAACATACTGTAGCTGTTTAATTGCCTATAGTCCTTCTGTTAATCTAATTCCATTCTGCTTTCTTCGTTACTTCCTGGTTAATAGAGATTTATAGCACCCAAGAGGAGATTTAACAGCCTGTGCAGAGTTTCTACACAAGTCTGGCAATGTGTGGAAAATTAATTTCCTTAAGTTTGATAATTGCTGTAAAAGTATGAAAACAAATGTTCAGTCCTGACACATGGCTGTACATTGTTTATTCCACTATAACTTCTCATATTGGCTCTTTAGGTCATTGTGGTATATACAGCTGTTTTATCATGATGAAAGTGACCCAGAATCTTAAAAATGAAAGTAATTAGATAATGCTGGAATTACTGATTTTAGAAATTGGAGACTGTGTTGGAACCCTGTCAGTGCCCTTTTATAGATGGTCCGTGGTTGTGTTGTAACAGCCATTGTATCACAAACGGCTCCTCTTGCATCAGTCCTGTAAATAGCCAGTTTTCACAGCAGAGCTACAGTAAAATGAATATCTGATGATGGGAAGCATAATTTGTTTTGTCGAAGCCGTAGCCGGGCTGAGAAAGTACTGCTGCCAGCAAGATGCAAACGCATACATGTAAATGAATGATGTTTTAGGGGGTAAACGTAGAAGCGGAATAAGTCCTGGCGGGATCTGTTAAGGCCTCGCTGTGGAAAATTGGCTAATGATAAAGTAATACAGTGTGCTGAAAGTATCTCTCGTATGCATCTTCTGTCTTATTTGTTTTGAAGAAAAATGCTAATTTGTATGCTCTGCTGCAGGCGTACAGCTATTGAGTTTGTAAAGATTGAAATGAACTGTTATTTAGGGCTTTGTATTGCTATAAGTGATCATCCTCAGCCCGTTACTTGTCAGCTGAGATCTAATTAGTCTAGCCTAAGGCTGCCCCGCTGTCTCAAGGCTGTTTATTCATTGTTTTACCAACAGCCACTGGAATGTAAATCCAACCGTTTTGTCTATTTTGAATATGTTCATATGCAGCTCGTCTTATCTGAAATTAGCTTGGTAAACGGATGACTGTTCAAAGCAGAAAGCCCTTTGTTTCACTCCTGCCTCTGTTAAATTGTTTGTACTCAATAAATCTATTTTGAAATTCATTTCATTGCACTTTTCTTTTTTTTTTTAATGTATTAACAATTAGAATTAAATCAGTATTCATTATAAATCGGCAAAGGTACAACTGTGGACATGAATTTCAAACTTTAGCAAAGGAGATTAAAATGCCATTAAATAAATCCAAACTGTATAGTTTCAGGAGTTTATTTTAAAGTTTATTCTCTCAAAATGTATTTGATATTTCTTGACAACATTTCTGGATATTTTACATAGCTAGAGTACAAAATGCAGATTAAAAACCACTGAACAGAAAAGGCAGGTGGGAAGGAGTGGAGGAATAAACAAAGTGGATGGAGGTGACAGAGTAGGTAGTGTCTGAGTTACTGTAGATATAGTGACCAATAAAAACAAGACTGAATACATGTGATGCAAGTCTCCCAAACCATTTCAAGGTGCGTTTATAACAGAATAATTGGGCTACTGGTACTAGTAGCACAGACGTGATGTTCTTCTGGCCCTCTGCACACGGAAACATCTGTATTTCTTGTTTAGACGGCCGCAAGATTTAAACTACTTTGTTCCTTTTTGTAAATGTAGATGACCTAGACGGAGATCATCCTGATGCTACCTCATTTCCTCTTGAGCTGAACAGTGTCGTTTTATCTTTCTACGCCTGACTTCCACCGCTTCAATGAGGTCACTTGAGTTGGATTGTAGTTCAGGGACGGAGCCCGGAGTACAAGGCAAGATGGCAGTGGGAGAGAGAGAGTGTGTGTGTGTGTGTGTGTGTGAGCCACCATCCTGGTGACAAGTTCACATGTATAAATGCAGTTCCATATACTGTACATACTCTATATTCCCTGTATGCGTATATCGATTTTTAAAATGTCTTATTCTCTTATGGCTTTATTATTGAAACTAAATGTACCAAATTCTCGCTTCCTTCCTTTCTTCCCTTACATTCATATTAAAGACACATTCCCTCAGCTCCATACTGCTACTGTATGATCCTCGCCTTTAGATAAAGAGCATGCCTGGTCCTGTTGTGTGGTTTTGGAAAAGAAGTCAAGATTCATCCGACCCACAGCTTGTCCTAGACTTTGGCTGGTACCGTAAAACGTACTGAATAATCGCCCAGGCTCTTGTTCTGCTTTTTACAAGAGCTCCCGGGTTAAATTCTAGTTGGCTGTAGTTTGACACTCAGCATTTCTTGTAAATGAAAAAAATCGAATTTGTGAGCCCAGAGGGGTGTTTCATGAAGCCAGACTACCAGTTAAACCAGGCTTATTTCAGCAAGTCAGGCCTATTTCTTTTCATAAAGGAGGTTTCAATAAGTCTGACCTAGGTTACCATGGAAACGTATCCCTCCAGACAAGCCTGGGTTTGATTAGGTTTGTTTTCAGGCTTAGCTGCACCTCGGGCTGAACCAGTGTTACAATCAATCTGCCGGACTGAAACATAGTGTTTTCTCCCTGAAGGGGAAACAACAGATTTAACACATTTTGACATGTGCTGCACTTTTTGCATACTTGAAATTTGAACCTAACTTAATTCCAGTCAACAAGTGTCCATTTTAAAAGCACTCCAATGAAAATAAAGCCAAAAAAACAACTTTGACCCACGCCTGTATCCTCATAGTGAGCAGCATTTTCACCATTTATTCTCTCTTTGAATGTCACTTAAATAAAATTAAAGAAACAGACACCCAGAAATCTGTCTATTAAAAATGCAAGAGGGGCAGGCAGCCAGTCTGAAGGTATTTTAACAGTATTTTCACCATATGTCCAAACAAAGTAGGAAAATCATACTGATAAGAGTAAAGTTTCTAAAAATGTTTATTATCTTATTGTTGTGCTACTAAATAAACTACCTGACTGGGCTCTTATTGTATATTTCAAAGTTGTTTAATGGTATCTTGTATCTTACACATCTACACATTCATTTTTAGCTCTTATTTTACAAAGAAAGTTCCCATTATTCACACGGGACTCAAACCTATAAATTCATGATTACTAGTAGAGCCTGAGCTCCCTGCTGACCCACAACAACTGCTAAAAGTTGTCTTTTTGTGTTTATGGCCGTGGTTTTGTTAATTTTTGCTGTAATATTTTATTTTCTGCTGATATTTGCTGCTCTGTGGCCGTAAACATCGCAGTTTTGTCTTTACATGTCAGTTTTCTTCATTATCAATTCATGCTATCAGTGTTTCATGTCTCGTGTCTGTGTTTCAAAATAAACCAGACTTGACTTTAGGAAACGGAACAATCCTGGTTCTGTTTGTTAGGCTCATTTCAAGTCAGGCTTTTCACAATAAGACCTGCTTTTCTGTGCCACCTTGATGAAACACCCCTCAGATGTATGCTAACAGAATACATTTTCACACCTGTGTCACTGCAAGCCAAAGTTGAAGACAAATAAGGCAGGTCGAGTTGGTCTTGATTGAAGGTTCAAGAATATCACAATAGCACCATATCAAACTAACGTAAAACATACTTCATGCATCTGTAGATATATAAACTGTATATGTATATATGTTAATTAATAGATATGAAATTTTCAATACACAAGTGTTGAGTATATTTCAAGTTCACAGAAATAACTACTGCCACAGTTTAGTTGGGAATACAGTCCGACTAGATCTATATTCAAAACTGACTGATGGTGGTGTCTCATGACTGCTCGTGTGTCATCAGTTACCAATTTAAAGTCTCAACAGTCAAACCCTTCACAGTGCATAGAGCATTTAGTTTGCATGCCTGCAATTACACTTGGTGTGTGTGTGTGTGTGTGTGTGCGCACTGTACAGCACTGCACTACGGTTTGCTCATCACCAAGTCTTTACCCCACATTTACAAAGCTTTTTAAAGCCTGTTAAATTCATTCTTTAAGTAGAATTTAGCGCTCCAAATTCAAACAGCACAGTATTACAGTTCACAACCATTGTATAAGGCAGATTAATAAAAGTACTCCATAGTACTCTTGAGTCACCCCATGTTCTTTACAGGCCTTCATATCGTACATAGCTATATCAAAGCATGCCATCCTAAAGCAAAAAATTGCAGCAAAAGTAACAAAAGAAAAGTTTTACAAACATTCTTTGGTTGAGTGTGAAAGGAGCATTCCTGTGCTTTAATTTAATGCTTTGAATCTGGCATTTGTTAAAAAGAACACAAAGAAAAAAAGTGGCCCTTTGCATGGTACTCTGGCTTAAATACAGGCAAACGAGTGAAGGCTTTAACCTAAACTACAATATTTATGTTAATTCTCGCAAAATAATATAAAAAATCTAGTGATAAAAAGCTCGCTCTGACTGATTGTACACAAATACTACTTTCTCTTTCCAGGTTGCCTAGGCAACCCCCCACCCCCCACCCGCCCGGTGGCCTTCCCATCTCCTTTCACTTCTTCTTGGCAAAGCGACTGAACTTTTTCTCCTTGTCTTTCTTGGCAGAGCTGGGCTCAGGGTGGGCAGTGGAGGAGGAGGGAGCGGGCAGGCTGTGGGTTTTGGCCCCTGAGGGCCCCGACGCCTCCTCCGCTGCCAGGGGTTGAACGGCCTTCTCCATGGCCTGGCTCCAGCGCTGGAGCTCCTCCTGAAATTAAACACAAAAACACACCAGTGGCTTACGGAAGTCCACCTCCAGAGGGGCAGTGTGTGTTTTGGTCTCTTGGTCTATTTGAGTAAATGAACACATGGAAGTGGTCACGCATTTAGCAAAGAAACTTTAAATAACGTGTTTGGGAGGCTAAATAGGCATAATATAGATGGAAACAACCTCGCTGTGAATTATTTTATTTAGTCAAACTTAATGATCCCTGTAGGGTAAATCTCTCGCTAAGTGATGTTGAAACGGAAGAAATATGAACACCCTCATTAATGCCAGCTAGTTACATAAACAACCTGACCAAATCACTTATACATGGGCAGACATGTCAAACTGAAACAGCTCATAAAATAAAATATGCATGTACTACATGCAGCATTACACCCTGTGACCACTGCTTTACATCGGATCAAAGATCAGGACAAGTGCAGAACATTCAGTCTCGTGATACATGGAAAGTTATTCGTCGTTTATCTCTCGGTGGTTAAAAACTCACCTCGTCTTTACACTGGAACAAATATTCACTGCCGTCTCCAAGACTGTGAGAGGGAAAAGAAAGTGAAGTTAAAATTGACTGTGTGGAGAAAAGTTTATTTTATATTTAGACTAATTTTGACCATTAGAGTAAAATAAAGAGTGTAAAAAATTTTTTTCCCCAAAACATATTTTTCAGTAATCTGATAATGATAATAAACTTGATTTATATAACACCTCTGCTACACAAAATAAAAAAGAAATACAAAAAATACCACACTTGATCTTCTCATGTAACTCTTATTATAAGCTTATTTCCCAAAATGGCAAACTATTCCTTTGATAGTGAGACAATTAAAAACCTGCAGATGGACGGGTTTCTCACCGTAGTTTGGAGACGTGCTTCTTTTTCTTGTAGTTGGTGAGGATCTCCCAAATGGCGTTACTGAGGGACAAGGGGTCCTCACCATGATACGTCAGCCCCTGGTTAAAACTCTTGCCATCCTTATAGGCCGAGAGCTGACCCGGCTTCAGCACACAGTACAAGTTGTTCCACGACCTGAGAGGAGGAAGAGGAGGAGGGGATGGAAAGATTGATCATATCAGGTAGCTAATTTCTGGCAATAATGTGGATTCAATTTAATTCAATCCCAATTACTGGAGCCACAACAACGCCACCACTCCATTAAGACTTAATTCAGTTAATTAGAAGTGAGGAGAGCGGTTGGCGCAGCTCACTGCTCTGTAACAACTGTAAACAGCTAGATCGCCTGCACACAGCCGTCATGAGGTAGGAGTGAAACAAAACTAACTAACTTGAGAAGTAGATGGTTAATATTTTCTGATATTTTCAGGATTAAGTTTTTTATGTCCGTTATGTTTAGGATGTGAGATTTAATATCCACAAGTGAGTAAGTCCATAATTAATACTTTTAATACTTTTATAATTAACACTACTGAGGGCATTTTCATGTTAGGGCTTTAAGTGAACGTTAACTAACATTGGTTTGTGCTGCTATATTTTGATTCAGTTTTTAAGACTCACAGCTGGCAAACAAGTAGCTAATGCAAACCCCCCCCCCCCAACATCTGCTGTCTAAGCTCTAGCTCCTTAAATACAAATCATATATAAAGCTTCTTTACATATTTGCTGTATAACGTAACATAATGTTTTGAATGCATGCTATGTCTTTTTTTTACAAGGCAGCCATTGGTTTCCTTTAATTTCTTTTCAATATGAAAATAAATTGGAAGACTCTTGAAACTTGAGTTGTTTAATCCGTCACAAGGAAAATGATCTTTTAGCCGCGTGATGTTTAAGTGCAGATTGATTTAAAAAGTCTGAGTGCAAAAGGTGAGATAACATAAAAATGAATGCAGACTTGATATTCACTATGATGGATGAAAGACGGTCAGCAGTTTTTCAAGCATGCCAATAGACCTTCCTAACGTGCAGAAATGAATGGAAGCAAATTAATGTGTGGAATGGGTGGTGGGGCGGTGAGAGACGGCGTTACATGAGGTAAATGGGCTAAAACATGCAAAAACAATACGGTGGTCCTTTTCCTATTATCTACCTAGGTGAAACCTTCTTTCCTGATCCCTCCACATCGTGTTTGCGGCCCAGCATGCCCTCCTTCAGCACAGTCTGGGCTCTGAGGGCCTCCGTGGGCATGGTGGCCGCCCTCTCTGATTCTTTCGGGGTCACTACTGAGACAGAGGGCTCCAACTCAACAAGAGAACCACTCTCTCTCATTTCTGACACTGTGGTGTCACCCACTGTCCCCTCCGGCAGACCTGAACTGGGCTCAACTGCACCACAACCAGACTGGAGGAGAAACAAAAAAACAGAAGAGACAGAAACCAAACACAGGAAGACAGAAACAGAAAGAGAGAGGAGAAAAATCATAGATAAATCAACAAATCAACCTGCACGTTTGGAGGGGATGGGAGAGCAGAGTGTGCCCTTGATTTACGCATCAGTGATTATTTATACAAGTGCTCACAAAGGGTTCTCAGCAGAGTCAAATGTAGTTTGTTTTAGAGTAAAAAAGTCAAGGAGCTCTTATAAATGCAGGATTTAGCAAGATAATAGCCCAGAAGAGAGGCTAGAGATTTCTTTTTTTTATTTCAGCTTAAACAGAGCCAAGTGAGTGTAGCTACTAACCTCAGTGGTGCCAGGCTGTGAAGACCCTTCATCATAGCCGGTGTCTTCTCTCCTGTAGGGAAGAGGGCAGCATGGGGTCTGCATGAGAGACTTTCAAGAGCAGCAGTTGGAGAACAATGTGTTTGTGTGATCTTAAAGGGTTTAACAGAGTTTTAATGACTTGCAATATTTAGTATTTTTGTTATTGTCAACAAATCCCATGAAAAGACAAAACATTGCGTTTGTCCGTCTCTCAATACTTTGACTTCCTCGGCCTGTCTGTGGCCCATTTGTTCTTTCTGCATATTTTTGTATATATTTTGGCTTTATTTTTCATAAAACAGCTGGGATTGGGAGTGCATGTGGGATTGACTCAAAGTAAAATAATGAAGGAACATGTCACCCAGTGCGACAGTGTGGCTCATTACGTGTTTTTAATAGTTTTTAGAAAACAATGGAGGTCTGTGGCACAGAGGAAAAAGGCTCTAGAAAGGCTTTAGATAAACAGACAATACTTAAAATTTAGAATATCACCAGACTTATCCTTTAAAAGGACTGTTGTGATGATCGTCACCAAATAATTTTGTTTGTATGCACGTCTGTGCTTACGGGCGCGATGGTGCATGTGCAGTATATGACTGCATGTGTGTGGGCGTGTGTGTACCTGCTCTCCTTATCTGTACGCTGTATGTCTTTAATGCACTGCTCCATCTCCTGTTGCTGCTTCCTCAACTCCAACAACTCCAGCTGCAACACAGTAGTGAACTTGAGTCAGCACCTAATCCATTATTTGCTTCAATTTGGAAAAACATAATATGACACATTTGTTTATTTTACAGGGAAAGTGCGCAGCTTCTTAGCTGTACCAGAGTCAGCTATGTGCTAATTTACTGCCTTTGTCTTCAGCCCTCATTAACCAAACGTGTCGTTTAAGTTGTTGTCTAAGTCTGCAGGTAAGATGTAGTCCATCGATATTTCTGACAAGACCACAGTGTTCATTATATGTTTCTCAGCAGCGGTAATCATTCATGTTTGTTCTTTGTAGTCAAATAACTGTAGACCATCTTTCAGGTTTGATACCGTAGTGAGGCGCTCCAGTGCAGAGAAGCGCTCTTCCCAAGTGGCGGTGGACTTCTCAAATGCCTCGTGCCTCTTCAGGAGTTTCTCGACCTCGTCCACGGTGTAGCCCAGGTCTTTACTGGTCACGTAGGGCTCCTGAGCGATCAGCCAGGCCTCCGCCACCGAGGCGTCCCGCGCAAACTGACACACCTCCAGCACTGGAGGCCATAAAGACGGAGATCATTATGAGATATGTAGTTTTTATCTTACAGTAACAGCATTTTACAAGACCCTTCTGTTTCATAAATATTAATGCTGGCCATTATTTGAACTATTCTGCTCATACAGTCACATTATGGGGACACACCTACCACTGCTGTGCTTTGAGTCAAGAATTGATTTTATGGTTAAGGTTAGATTAAGGTTATGTTAGGATTAGGGCTGAGAATTGAATTGTGTGGCAATTTTGGACGTTTTTAGAAAGGGAGGACATTTTTATAAAGTTAGGATCTTTTTGGAAAGCGAGGACAATCTGGAAAGTGTAGACACAGTTACAAAGTGAGAACATGTTTTGGAAAGTGACAACACATTTAGATGGTGAAAACATTTTGGAAAGAGAGGACAGTTTTTGAAATATTACAGTTTTTTCTGTGGTTGCCCATCTTGTACACCATCTTGAAAACATTTACTTACTTGGTGTTGGAGAGAACACATATTGTTTTATTGTACAGAAACATTATCATGCAACATCTTTGTCTCACTATTTTTAAAACTGCAACAAAAGATACTTATTGGAGTCTGAGTGCTTTGATGAACAAAAGCCACAGTGCTCTTTCATGTGCAAAGGTCTGTGCACATATGAGATTTCACTTCAGTTAGTCATACAGCCATTGGCAGTTTTAGATTTGTGAAAGGAATAATGGATTTGTTTTTAGGTTGAATGTTACTGAGGTTTTACTCACAGAGTCTGAGCCAGTCCCATCTGTCGTCCCACTTGAACATCATCTCCGTCCTTTTCTCCGTCAGCTGCACCAGCTTCTCCTTGATCTGACGCAAGCAGTTATACAGTCGCAGTTACATATCAGCATTATTAAACAACTCAGCCCCAAGACTGGCTATTATCCTCTAAGAATTAGTATTGTGAAGTAATTAACGGCACGTTAAATTCAGGCCGGGGTCAATTGCTCATTTAAATTCTTTTGGCTTTTCCATTTCTAATTAGTGTTTGCTTTATAGTCTCCCTGATGAGTGTAAGATGAGTGGAATTTTTTTCTTTCGTGGCGATCCAATTGGTTCCATTGTGCCAGACAAGAACAATCACTCCCAGAAAAGTAATTAAATTTAATGAAAGCAGCAATTTGAGGCCCAGCTGAGGATGAAAAGAAGTAGCCTTCGCTGCTGAGGCCTTACCTCAGCAGAGTCTCGGTGCTTGCGTGTCAGCAGGGCCTTGCCGAGGTCTACGCAGTCGGTGAATTTCGCTCCCCTGGCCTCAATCTCTGAGCGGATCCCCTGGTGGTACTTCTGCAGGAGCTCCACGGATGAGACATCCCTGATGTAGAGGAGGGAAGGAACTAAAGTGATAACAGGTAATGCAAGAAGTTTATCTACCTCTGTTGGTGGGGACTGGAACTGCAACTGTAATGACCAGGCTCTGGCAAGTTTACAGTGTCCTTGATCTAATACAAAAATACTGCAGTATTACTCTACTAGTATAACAGTCTCATAAAGAGATAATATACTGAAGCTCAAAACATTGTGTAGAATTATATTTCTAATTTCTGCTTGTGAACAAATAGATTTTTAGGCTGAATTGTAGCTTTTTTGGGGGACAAAAAAACTTACTTACTGCCTTTAATATCTGAATATTATTCATTGAGGTTATTATAACCTTCATGTCACATACATAAGTACTGTTCAACACAAGCACTACTGAACATTAAGTGTGAGAACAATAGCTATGATAACAAATTAACTCTAATTATACAGTATATAATGTGAGGATTTCTATTTGAGTCTACATTTTACTACTTAATTGAAAATATTCACACCAAACAAATGAATTATGTTTTGTATGACTATTGACTGAATAAAAAGTAAAACTCAAACACTCAAAGGGCAAGGTTTCAGTTTTGTTTTCCAGCTGTCAGATTTCTCTTTAGTAAAAAGAGAAAAACAGCCTCTTGCAATTTGGAAATGGCAGAAATTAATGTTGATATAGTTTAACATATTATTTTTTTACTATACGTTTTTATTAATTTATTTGAGCCTACATCTTATTACTTAGTAGACATTATTCTTCTCTTTCCACCTCAACAATTTAAAATATATGTATCTATACATACAGAAACAGTCATTTATCTCAGTTTTAATTCATTTTTGTTGACAACTGAAAATGAACTAAAAAGTGAAACTCAAATACTAATAAGAGCAAGGCTTCAGGTTTGTTATCCAGCTGTCTGAATCAGATGTCCCTTCAGAAAAAAGAAATGCACCCTCTTGCAGTCTGGAATTTGAGAAATTGATGTCAAGTTGAAATGTAATCTAATTCTTGATTCCGAGGTGTGCTCACCTGGGTTTCTCCTGAGTCTCTATCTGCTGGATGATGCTCTCCATCCAGGCCATCAGGTCTCGCACCATGGTGAAGAAGCGGAACTTCTCAGCTGTGTCCACCAGCTGCGCCCGGCGGCCGTCGCAGGCGTCCAGCAGGCCCTTCCAGGCTTCCATCACCTCTCGCTCGGTGGCCTGGATGCTGTCCGCTCGGCCCCCTGCATACTGGGCATGAAGCCGTGAAGACGTCTCCTGGAACTGTTGAACCTGGAGGCAGGAGTAAATTATAAAATATTAATTTGACCTGATGTTAATATAAAATATTGATTACTGCAGCGTTCATTTTTCTAATCTTATTTATTGGACTGAGCAATGGGTTTAAGAGGCTGATAGAAATGTAAGAATCCCCCTACTGGACCACCATTTATGGCTTCTCACCCTCTCACAGTTGTCCAAACATTGCAGCACTCGCTCCCCGCTTTCAGATATGAATCATCAAAGTTTGCCTCTTGGCCGCTGCCTGCTGCGTTCCCTCAGAGTTAAAGGGCTGATCCCCAGTGTTGTACCTGTTTGCCTAGAGCGGTGATGTCTCTCTCAAAGGCGGCGTGCATTCTGTGGAAGGACTCGGCTTTGCTGAAGTCCTCTCCCACATCATCAGGCAGCTCGTTCTGCTTCTCGTGGATCTGAGTCACGAGCTCTTTCCCATCATCAAAGTACCTTAAAAAAAGGGGTCGATCGATCACTCTCTTTGGCTCTGTGTTTATTACCATCACCCTCCTTACTATAATCAATGTGAAGTTGTCATGTTCAAGTTGAATTCTTTGTGACAGATTAGTTGCTCCAGATATCAATATCATTCTCACTTGTTTGGACACGTTATGTTGCATTACAGGATCAGACAGGAAATCTAAAAACCAATCCGTCTTTCTGCTCGTGGTCTCGTGCATCAATACTGTTTTCCTTACTTGAGCAGTTCGTAAGAGGTTGTGAGGAGCTGAGCGCGAGTGTCAATGAGCTCCAGCAGATCAGCCCAGCTCTCATTGATGCCATCCTTCCACTCCGCCATGGTGGCTGCCTCGATGTGGCCGGCTTCGATCAGCTCGTCTATCGTCTGGTTCACAAAGTCCACTCGCTCCTGACCTGCCATCCCCGTCTCCCGCGCAAACTCTCTGAACTTATCCCTCAGCAGCTGAAGGGAAAAGACAGATATGCTTTTAAGAGATTCAACAGTTTTATTTTCGGTATTTGATTTAAAGCTGCACAGGACAGTGTGTGCATTGGGATCCTATATAAATACCCAATGAATCATGCAGTGATTGCTCATGAATGCTCAAAAGTTCATCAAAACAGATGGTCTGTGATCACTTTACACCTAAAGCAAAAGCAAACGAAAGAGGTAGATTTTAAGTTTAAGTTTACGCCGTTCTGCACTTTGGTACAACTAAAAAACTTGCGCAAGAAGACATGAGGGGCCGTCCTGGTTCAGACACTGCAAGTAGGCCTCAGGGTTATTTTGTGGCCACTTTCTCTCTCTGTATGTGCTATAATGTTTGTCTCATATGGTATGATGGCAAGTGTGTGCATGTTTTTGAGTAAATAATACCGTGACGTGGTCCAGGTCCTGGCCCATCTCCTGAGAGGAGGCCACCATGTCTCTCTCTGCAATCCAGTGTTCCAGGTCCTCCACCTCTCGGCTCAGCAGGAAGTGGTGGTAGGTGTGGTCCAGCTTCTTCCTGCGGTCCTCCGCCAGCTCCTTCAGCCCTGCGTACTGCTTATCTACCTGGCCCTGTCGCCTGATGATGTCCTCACTGCAGACAGGACAAAGGGAGAGGACGGGAGGAAATGAGATGCAGGGAGGATGGAGAAAATGAGAAAAGGGATTGGATTTCAGGTTTACTCTAGATGAGGCGTGTGATTAGGATACAGGAATTATCACACTTTACATGCTTGTCTCTCTTATCACCCTAAACCACAACTGACTGGGTCAACACAAGTGAATTAGCATCCTCACAAGGAGTTCAGATGTGATTTTTTTTTTGTTTTATCAAAGCACAAACCCATCAGGATGGTCCTCAGCAAACATTTTTTGGGCACGGTCCGCCAGCCTCTGAATGGAGTCAGCATAGTCATCCACGGCTTGCTTAAGGATCATGTGGCGCTTCAGCATCAGCATGGCACTCTGCTCATCCTGGAGAGATGGAGGGAGAGGAGGATGAGGAAGAGACATTATGCGTAAAAGGGACAGGAGACTGCACATCAAAGCAAAACAAAATACTCCAAATGAGCTCTCAGTAGAGGGTGCCACTTGTAATCATGTAACCATGTAATCATGGTAATGCATGCAGTGCCACTTGTTATTTGCACAACATGATATGCCTTGTTTTGATTTAGATAATAAGATCTGTGTTTCAGACATCTGCGGCCACTTCCCTGAGTTAATCGGTCTGCTTCCTTGTCTGTCTTGCTCCGCAGCTCTGCTCCTCACCTTGGCCTTCTCATCGGCGATCATGTAAAGCTCCTGCTCCCCTATCCAGGCTTCGGCCTCATCCGCGTCGTTGTAGTACTGCTGGGCCAAGTTGGAGCCGTTCAGCCTCTCCCTGCGCTTGGCCATCTCGTCCTGCAGCCGGGCCCACGCCTCTTCCAGCTCCTTCAGCTGGCCCGCGATCCGCTCAGCCTCCGGTCTGCCCTCTGCGCTGGCGGCCGACGCCATCCTCCTTCCTCGTTCTAGTACTTCATCGATGCGAGGCTGGTGGCCCTCAACCTCCCTCTGCAACGTCTGATAGACACAGAAGGAGACAGTGAGGGTTACAGCATTGCCCTAAAGACAATGTGATAGTGTCCAAGTGGCTCTGAACTCGCTCTGCAGCTGCTTTTTCGGCCCATGTATCAAACAAAATGTATGCAAGGATATGTTGTTTTCTTTGCAGAATAAGTAGCGACCATTGAAAATCTGTTTGCTGCACAGTAAATCAGTAAATCGTCAGAGAAATTACTATTCTGATAATCAATTAATCGTTTCAGTAACTTTCCTAGCAGAAATACTGAAAAAATACCAAATACTTTATCCCAGCCTGTCAAATAAGAGGATTTACTGCTTTTCTTCGTCATATATATAATTGTAAACTGAATCTCTTTGGGTTTTGGACTGTTGGTGGGACAAAATGAGCAATTTGACAAAGTCACCTTGGACTCTAGGCAATTGTGAGGGGCATTTTATAAAACTTCATCAGAACAATGAATCAAGAAAATATTAGATTAATTGAGCCAAAAAAGTAGTGATTTACAGTGCAGCTTATCACAGCTCTTTTTTTCTACAGACAAATCCCTTACCTGGTTCTTCTTCAGCAGCATTTGCACAGTTTGAAGATTGTGGCCATGCTCTTGTGACATTGCCAGGGGCATCCTCTCCTCAATCCAGAGCTGAGAGAGAGAAGAAGAAGAAGAAGAAGAAAAAGATTATGGCAATGAAAAGAGAAAATAGCGGAGGGAGGATGGTTTCTGTTGAGAAATAGCTTTGAAGATCTCAGATGTACACATAGTATAAAAGAATGTAAAGACCATCTTTTTTATATTAAATTTTACCCCTTTACAAAATGTCTCCAACATCTCGAACAGTAAAAATCCTTCTTTAAGCCGTCTCCTCCAGCTGATTAAAGTGGATTTAGGCAGTGAAACCAATAAAGGATTAAAGCTTTTTACCCAAATTCACCTGGAGAGTCAATTTCATGGAGAGAGCTGGTGGTCTTACTATCTTGCATACTAAGTGCAGATACTGTAATTGAAATTTTTATTTCAGAATTAATAAGTTATCATTTTGGTGGGAAAAAAAACACCCTCTGAAGTTCAGGCTTCAATATTTCTAAAATATAAGTCCCTAAAGGTGTCATTCAAAAGCCAACATTAATCCAGCTCCTTTAAAAATCTAACATTCTCTATTCTAATTTTCTGCTATCAATCATTTTGTGAGAGTTTCGACACTTTAATTTTGCTCTGAAATTGGATCCACGCTCACAAGCTCATCGGCCAGGTCTCTGTAGAACTGATGGACGGCCTTGGCGGCCTCCAGCTTGCCCTTGCGCTCGGCCAGTGGCGTGAGGAGCTGCTGGAAGTCTTTCTGCAGGGCCTGCTGCTCGGCCTCCAGCTCCGGCAGGTCCTCCCTGACTCCGCCGTGCTTCCTGACGGCCTCCTGGAGCTCCTCCAGCTCCCGCGCCCGGTCACGCACCTGGTTCTCCGTCATCTGGCACAGGGAGATACGATTAGAGAAAAAGATGAATAGCCTTTCAAGAGCCTAATCAGGATGTAGTGGAGGGTAAACCCACAAAAAGTTAGTTGGTCTCGCCGTTTATGTGCGAAACTGAGCTCAGCCACTGATTTCATGAAACTTTTACCAATGCAACATCGACTGTAATATACTTGAGAAGACTTATAATGTTCTTGTTATTCTGTCCAACACATATAATGCTTTTTTCACATTAAGATTTAGATTTATAAGATTTCTGTTTGTTGTGTTCAGATGCCAACTGTAAACACGAATACAGATCGAGCACAGATGCTCACTTTCTCACTCAACGTTAATCCTGAGAAAGCACATAAGCTAAAGCTAAAACTATAATGTGTTCACTCCTGTGGTGAGATTTAGTGCATGTGTGCAAAGGAACAGCAGACACAATGAGCATACAAATCTTAAGTATATATAGCAAATGCTACAAAGACACAGACCTGGTGCTTTTTGAGCAGGATGTTGGCATTAGTCAGGTCTTTGACATCCTCGTCTCCGCTGTGTATCTGCTGCTGCAGCTCACCGAGCCACTTCTTCATATCGGTCAGGCTCTGGTCGAAGAGCTCGGAACGGTTGGCATCAAAGAGCAGCCGGGCTTTCTCCTGGGTTGTGGACTCCAGCTTGTCCCACAGCTCGTGGAGTTTGGCCAGCCGCTCCGTCACGATGGGCTCAAACTCGGGCTTGGACTCCATGAGCTCCTGACCCTCCTGTATCCACAAAAACACAGAGAGAAGATGTTGTTTTCAAAATGCACCACCAGGGAAAAAACATCACCTGGTTTATAACAAAAAGTCTTACCTGGAAGCTGTTAATAGAGATCAAGAAAAGGTAGATAAGTATTTTTATATCAACATTTCTCTCTTTTCTTGTAAAACCTTGAAATTTGTTTGATTCTGAACTTGGGGTGTATACATAAATGCATCCAATCAAATGATTTGGGGCGACTTTACTGTTAGCTTGTGGACTGTATTAGCTAGCAGAGCCATGTCATGGGTCAGCGGCGTATGTTTAGATCAAAAACAAAGAATTTTACCAAACCCTGCTCTATTATAAGCTAAAGACGCTCTCACTTTCTTGTCACTATGACTTTTTAAGCCTTAATTTGGGACCTAAGGCCAATAGAATAGGTAGCTCTTCAGATATAATAATGATTTCAAGTTGTTATTAAGACACTCCTATAGCCCTCTCTAACATATAAAGCCACTTGACAGACATACCCAGGTGTACAAAGGCACATACACAGCGTTACCAACCTGGTCCACTTTGTTGAGCCAGTCCTTGTTGGAGGCCAGCTCAGCCATGAAGGCCTGGTGTTTCAGCCACTTGCTGTGGAGGTTCCTGGCCTCATCGTACGACGTGTCCTGAGCCGTCAGCATCTTCTCGTTGATCCACAGAGTCAGCTGAAGCGTGGAGAGGAGGAGCAAATGTCAGGGGTTAGCAAAAAAAAAGATTCAAATCAATAACTAAGACTCGAGCATGCATGGTTACAAAACTTGGGAAAGTCATGGAAACATGGAGGTGATTTTGTTTGAGCAGGATATACTTCTTTATCTTTTGAAAACATTTACCAATTAGCCAAATGGGACCCCTATCCCAAACAGGGAAGATACAAATTTAGTCTAAGAGTCTCATCAAGTACGGCTGTGTTATAGTAAACACAGCTGAGTGTCTTTGGCAATTAGACCGCAATAATCAAGAAATAAAGAGAGGAGAAACGCTGTGATGTCAAGTCCCAGTGAATGAATAATTAAGCTAATAATTAATGTACTAATTGATGTTACCCAGTGATTACACGAACAGTAAACTGACGGTGAACTCACATCTTGAGTGTTTTGCAGGAAGTGCTGCAGGTCGCGGTTGTCTCTGAGCTTCTCTGACACCTCCTGGGCTCTTCTTTCATTCTTGTTGTGCCTGAAGGTCAAACACAAAACCGTGAAAATACATTAAAAACACAACTCCGGCCTGAGTGCGTCTTCCTCCACCTTTTCATTCAACACCTCTCTATAACAGGATGCGACCAAGAGAGAGTGAATCGTTACGAGCTCTACCTCCACACAGAATACCTGACACAGTAACCCAAAACAAGTCGTCTGTTACTCTGCTACACCATGAAGAATAGCTCTCACTTAAAGATCAATATCCATTATTGCGGGCGCCTGTCTACCAAGCTGAAACGTGGGAGTTAATGGGAAAAGCTCCCGTGCCCTCTCTACTGCCTCTTGCTGACATTAATGATACAGTGATAAGAGAGCTGTTTTACTGCTGAGCCGGTTGAAAACTCTGAAGAAGAACGAGTTAGAATGAAAAGATCTATTTTTCTACATCAGATCAGGGGCCGTTCAGTATTTATCAAACTGCTAAAAGTGACATTTTGGACTTTAACAATAAAAGTCCAAGTCCAGAGGTCTCTAAAGTTGGTTAAGCGTACTAGAACTAGATGACTGCAGAACAGAAACAGGGCTGAGCTGAGCACCTTCTGAGACTTGTTTTGGAGCGATCGTACAAAATGTCATTGATCATGGTGAATAACACGTTAGCTAAAACATATGTATATATATATGTATATATGTATATTTCAGAGTCGTTTTAACCTATTATTAGCCATGCTAGCATCAGCAGCTCTAGGGATGGCACTGTGTGTCAGTTGGTTCACCACGATGGCCCAGACTGAAATATCAGATAAACTGCCAATGACTTTGGTGATTCCCTGACTTTTCCTCTAGCGCCACCATGAGGTTCATATTTGTGTTTTTTAGTGAAATGTCTCAACAACGACTGGATGGAGTGCACACATTCGTGTTCCCCTCAGGATGAAATGTAATGACTTTGGTATCCCTTAACTTTTCATGTCAGGTCAAAATGTCCAAATATTAATGCCCATTTATGTATTATTAATATAATAGATTGTTGATATTAGATTTCACATACATAAAATTAACTTTTTAAAAAATGTATTTAGATTTATTTAGAAGATTTATTCTTAAACAGAATAATAGGGAAGATGTTGAATCCTAGTCTCTCATTGGCTATTCCTGCTGCCATGTGATCTTATGATCTTAAATATTGCTCTTACACTTTTCTGCAAATAGTAAGTCACTTGATAAATGTGTCTTATTGCTCACACTCACTTTTTTACTCCTAAGTTGGCTCTAAGTGTAATTCCTTGAATCTTTTGTTAAATGCAGATTCTCAGAATACAAAAATAAGTATTTATGGGTTTTTTTGTTTTTTTTCCTGACCAGAACCAGTTTGGAAAATGACTGAGATTGTGGGAAAGAAAAAGACCCCTCTAAGTCAAAATCTGTTCATGGTCAATCCCCAATGTGGTTGAAATCATGTCACAGATTTCTCAGAAGTGCTACAATATCATAATCATGTTCTACTATTCAGTTTGATGACACACAAGACGACTGACCTGTCTCCAATTGAGTCCATTTTCTCCTGAACTTTCCCAGAGTACAGGTTGTTGCTGTCCACCAGTCGCTGTCCGCCCTGCAGAGCGCCGTCAATCTTGTCCTCGTTGGCCTCCATGGTGCTCACAAAGTCCTCATGCTTCTTCAAAGCTTTCTCTGCCCCAGCCAAGGTGTCGGGCCTGTCTATGTGGGCCAAGGTGTACTCCTGCAACAAAACAAAGAAAAAAAACAACAACCCGGCTGACTACATTATCTGACAAGCATGCGGTATGGTAACTGACCGCGCTGCATTCTTCCATACCACATCTTTTAAATACCTGTAGCATCACTAACCCCGTCATTAAGAAGCTAACCCAAACTCTGTGGAACCTGATGCCACTTAGAGACAGAAAGTCATAATCTTAATTTACATCGTCCTACTCCACATACACATGCAGGACAGTACCTGGTTGTTGAGGATGGCCTGTACAGCCTTGCCATCCCTCATGAACTGCTGGAAGCCCAGACCCTGGTCCAGGAAGGTCTTGCGGCTGTCCCACATCTTCTGCAGTTCATACCAACCACGGTCCAGCCCCTTCAGCCTCTGGTCCAGCTGCTGGTACTGAGGATCGTCCTCCTGGCCCTGGGTGACCTGGGCACCGGTGTCCCTCACGCGGTGATAGTCCTCCTCGTGGTTGTTTATGTCTTCGCGCACAGCGTCATGAAGGCTGAGCTGCTCCTCGGCCTCCGGCAGCGTGGCGGGCATCTCCTCCGACGCCACAGCCTTCTGGGTCTTGAACAGCCAGGACTGGAAGTCATCCATGTCTTGGAGGAAGGTCTGTAATTTGCTGACCTCGCCCAAAGAGTCCTCTCGGTCTTTCAGGGTCTTTCTTAGCGTGTCCCAGGCCGCGTCCAGCTCCCCTCTGCGAGCCAAGATGTCATCTGCGTTCTCCGGGTGGTCCTTAACCAGCTGGTCGGCCTCTTTCCTCAGGAAGGTAAGCTTGGTGTCGATGGCGGCCAAATCTCTCTCCATGCCAAACAGTTTCCTCTGGATGGTCATGACGGCTGCCAGGTCATTGCCCAAGTCCTGTGTGGACTCAATCACCCGTGTCTTGTCTCTGATCCAGGCCTCTGTCTCGTCACACTCCAGCCCGTAGCTGTGCAGACTAACAGCAGAATCCACTTTCCTCTTCTTATCTTCCACCATGGCCTTGAAGGCCTCCCACCTGAAAGACAATTAATTATTAAATGTTTAAATCACTTTAATGTCATCTTACGGTACGTTTTATACCCTACAAAGAGCCTTAGTAATGCTTTATTTTACAGATCTATTATTTCTGTGGAGGAACTATATAATGTACTGTAAACTGAAGTAAATGTATTTAATTTCTTTAATACTCAATTATTATTGGCAACTTTATTCTCCACTTCAATGTTGATTTGTGTGCTTCCCTGTAGACAAATTTCACATCTCTGCATGTCAAGCTGTGTAGAGAAACGTCACCTAAACTTTTGATATGACTCAGGGCAAAGAGAAAACATAAAGATATGAATCTGAATGATTAATTAGAAATGTAAATAGATCATATATTCAAAGCACCTCTTATTCAGTCGCGCCTGACATTCTTTGACCTCTTTGGTGCGAGGGTGTCTGCTGTCCTCAAGCTGCTTCACGGCTTTGTTGACGTTATCAACTCTCGACTGCACATTTGCCATATCTTGAGCAAGAATGCTCAACCTGAAAGCAAGAAAAGTGCGAGTTGAAATAAAAACTGTATAATGTACATGATGCATAAACACATGGATACGAGACCCGGGGAAAGATTAAGTAAGTTATCTGTCAAAACACTTTTTTAGAGCATTAATTTGGCAGCACTATCATCAGAGTTTTTGAATTACAATATTAAATCTTTGCATGTACAAAGATTATTCAGGAATGTATAATAACATAATTCATAATTCTGTTTACCTATTCTGTACTACTTCCAGATCCTCCAGCTTTTCAGGCACCTCTAAACCCACCAACCACGTCTCCTTCTGGCCCATCCAGAGCTCGCAGGCGTCTGTCTCGCTGAAGATGGTGTACAGGGCCATAGTGTCTTCTAGCTTCTTCTGTCTCAGGTCAGCCAGAGACATGAGCTCCATGTACAGGTCCTTGATGTCTTTTAGACGTCTCTGGATATCAGGGGTGTTTTGTAGCTCCTCTGGCAGAGCATTGGCCTGTTTGGATAGAGCATCTATGGTGGCTCCGTTCTTGATTGCTTCATTCTTAAGGTTGTTGTGCTTTTTCAGTAGCCGCTGGGTGGTGTACTCGTCGTGGCCCACGTCATCGCTGCTCATCTGCCTCTTGGCGTCCAGCAGCCAGGCCTTGAGGTCATCAGCATCTCCCTGAAACTGGAAGAACCTCTGCGTGTCCTGGAGGTTCTGTTTCCGAAACGCAGCCAGCTCCTCCAGCTGCTGCCATTGCCTCCTGATGTCGTCCATGCATTCTTGAACCTTCGGGGAGCCGAAGTGCTTGGCCTGGATCATCTTTTCTCCCTCAGCCAAGACCTGTTCGAGGTTGGCGCGGCGGGCTCCAAGCTCGTCCTCGAAGGCGCTGTGTTTGCTCTGGAGCACCAGCACGCTCGTCAGGTCCTTGCCATAATCCAGGGAGGAGAAAATGTGCTCCTTCTCTCTAATCCAGCTCTCCAGCTCCGCCACCTCCCAAAGGAAGTTCCAGAAGCGGCGAGACTGCTCCAAGCGAGCCCTTCGCTGGGCCGCCAGGGCACAAAGCTCCTGGTAGCACAAGTCAAGGTGCTGCACCCTGTCGCGGATCACCTGGGGATCACATGGCTTGTAGCCTGGGGAAAAAAATAAAAACAATATAATCATTATATATTTACTCAATTCACTGTTCCTGGATGCTGGTGTCTATCTCAGCGTAAACTGTGTGGAGGGCAGGAACATTATCGTAGGACTAACACATTCATATCTATGACCAAACCAGCTGATTTACTTCTGTAATATTTGCAATGGGAGAAAACCTGAGCAACCATGGAGAGTGCAAATTCCCAAATTCCCAGGCCTGGTTAAGGTCCAGGGCCTGCAATCCATTTAGTAACCTCAGCCTTAATAAAACCAGGAGCAAGGGCATGCTGAGTCACTGCACTTACTATCTCCGTTGGCGAACTTCAGAGCAGCAGCGCTGGCACTCTGTACTCTCTCTGCCTGCAGTGCGATGTCGTTCTCTAACAGAGCATGTTTCTGTAACAAGTCTTCCACTTCCAGCAAGTGTTTCCCAAAGTCAGGAGACAGAAGTCGAGCCTACAGAGAGGAGGCAACAATCTGATCAGTTCAGTGTCTAGAAAATAAATGTTATTAGTTGATCTTAATCTTGCCTCCTGTGCTGTACCTTCATGTCATCCATCCAGCCGATGATGTACAGCATCTCCTGGAAGATCCTCTGCAGGGTCAGGTTCTTATCCAGACGCCCCCTACGGGCCCTCAGCAGCTCCTGCAAGTAGTCCCACAGGCGCAGGATGTTGTCTTTCCGTACGTCGATCCGTTTGGCGTCGTGGTACCGCTCAGATTCTAGCTCTTGCGAGATGTCCACCAAGACCTGAACACGTTCCTCATACGCAGAAATGTCCGTCTCAATGGCATCGTGCTTTTTCTTTGCTGCCTCCACCGCTGGCAGGTCGTAACCAAAGTTATCCTGAGGAAGGGAGAGCAGAGAAACCTCATGGTTTATTAGATAAACAAAGTGGCCATTCTGAGTACTTTTTATACTTTAAGACCAAAGGTACATCTTGTTAATAACACTTCTGTACTTTTATTCAAGTAAAATAGTATTTATACTGTGAGGTAATGCAATAAATAGCAAATAATAACATCATATGAATCCATCCATAGTGTTGTTGTTGATGTCTTACCTGAGCCACTAGTCTCTGGTTCTCCAGGAGCCAGGTCTCCCTCATGGCTGCCTTCCTGTCGAATCTTCTCGCCATCTGTTCCAGCTTCTCCTGTCTGATCAGCTCATCCCTCAGGACTCGCTCCCGCTCGTGCTCCGCCCTCTCCAGACGCTCCCAGGCCTGCGCACAGATGATGAGTTGGATCATGAGGATCATTTGCAGTTTTTGCAACGTGATGCTTCCATTTCCTATTTAGAAGTTCTTCACTTGAACCCGTCCACAAAGACCTCAAGGTCAACTACAGAACAGTTTACAGCAATCGCTCAGTGCATTAAGCAGTAGGACTGCAACTAACAGTTATTTTTATTATTGATTAATCTGTCGATAATTCTTTCAATTATGTTTTGGATTTGTCATTTTATCTATGAAATGTCAAACAAATCCCAGCTTCAGAGAGCCCAAGGTGTCTTCAAATTGTTGTTTTGTCCAACTAATAGTTCAAAATTCACAGATGTTAAATTTTAAATGATTTAAAACCCAGAAAAGCCGAAAATTCTCACATCTCAAAAACTGGAACCAGAAAATGTTATTTCTGCTTGATAAATTACTTCAGTGATTAATTAGTTAATTAATTGAATCATTAACGTATTGTTTCAGATCTAATTAGAATACCTGTGGATATATTTCTAATTTTGAGCTACATCAGAGGGAAATAGATCCTGTGCAGGTTATGTTGTTATGTTCTTTGTTTTGAGATGTACATTTTTATTTTCTTGTGCTTGCAGTGCTGTCAGATCTATCTATTTTCCTCAAGAGATGGCTTTTACTGTGCAGTTTACTGAATTGCAGTAAACCAGTATACCAGTATAATTCAATTAATTTGTGGTTTAATTGCTGCCTCGGGATTGTCCTCTGCTAGATGAATGAATTTTGTCCATCTAACTGAGCTAAAAGCCTCAGACTTCTGCGTGATGATCAAACGAGAGACAATCTTCACATGAAAAATCCAAAGCCAAACATTTTCTTTATTAAAACTACAGCTGGCGAATGATTAGTCAAGTAATCAGTTAGTCGGTCAACAGAAAATGTATTACAATATATTTTGATTATCGATTAATCATCAGGGTTTTTAAACAAAAATGCCAAACAATCCCTTGTTCCAGCCTCTCAGTTGTGCATGTTTGTTGCTTTTCTTTGTCTTATGTGATAATAAACTAAATATCTTTGGGTTTTGGACTGTTGGTTGAACAAAACAAGCAGTTCGAAGACATTTTTATAGACCAAATGATTAATCAGTTAATCAAGAATATAATCTGAAGATTAATCTATACGGGGGAAAAAAACATGATTGTCCTCCTCACCCTGTTGATATCCGCCACCAGGGCTCCCTCTCTAGGCGTGTAGACTCTCTGGTTGTTGGCCCTCATACGACTCTGGATGGTGAACAGCAGCACCTCGAGGTTTCCCTTCTCCTGGAACCTGAAAGAAAACAAACACAAGAAGTTACACAGAAAAATGTACATTTAGGCTGTACATCCTCCCCTCTAGAGAGTGAACTTCAAACAAGTCTTGAAACTTTGTAGCATTTATGACTTTATCACCCCAACCAACCTACTCTCTTCGTTGCCCTTGAATGTAGCCAAAGGCAACTTTTTTTTTACCTATGTGGAGGAGTTTTCTTCACAGTAAGCTGTAAACCACCTCCACGCACATATACAGTCCAGTTGGTAAACATACTTCTGTCTACGTATTTAATTTGAATTTCCAAAACATATGTATTTCTATTATAATTTAATCATACTCATTATTGTCTTTTAAATAAGAATAATTATTATTAATTTCTTTTTTCTGTAGCTGTTTCGCTTCCATCTAATTTCTAAGTAATTACATTACTATTTATTTATTTATTTTTCGATTTGTCTACATGCACATTAATTGTGCTCACTTATATGTGATTAAATTTCTGATTAGTAATGAGCCTAATATTTGTTTCCTGTTTGTTTGTTTAAAAGTTATTGTGGTTAATGGGCATTTATTAAAAAAGACAACAGAATGATTTGAGTGACTTTAAACTGTAAGTTTCATATATTAAATGGATTGAATTTGGCTGGAAAGAAACCAAAAACCACATATCACACGATAGAAAACATTAGATTACTTACAAAACTTAACTTAATAATAACCAGAATAGCTATAACGGCAGCCAATAAGTGTATTGCAAACTGAAAGGTAATCGCTCTTCTGTATCAATGTGCTTTAATGATGTTATCTTGTGCAACATATGAGAAAGTTATTAAGGAAATTAGATTTCATAGAAAACTCCAGTTGCTCAGAAGGTTTGTTAAAAAGTGGTGATAAATTACAATTTGTGTGGGGTTTTTTTTGTCCCCGTGTTTCTGTTTGTTGGTTTCTTATTGTAACTTTTGAATGATATGATATGATTACATTGTAAAGGTGAGTCATGTGATTAAAAAGCAGTGGACAAAGAGAGCAGATTGGAATAGAAACAGAACAGAGTGTAATGTAATGGGAAGGTGTCTTGGCTTGACTCACTTGGGCGGCTTCTCTACTGTTCGGTATGTGTTGAAGGCCTGAAGCTGCTGCTGAACTCCAGTCAGAGAGTTGGCAAGTTTACGGTTGTTCAGCACGATGATGGTCTGCTCGATCCACGTCAGCAGGTCTGAAGACAGCGTCTCGTACTTATCAATCATCTTCTCTGTCTCAATGGCGTGATCCAGAACCTGAGGAAGGAGGTCAAAGACAATCAGGGAAGCAGGCCCAACAAACTTATACATGAGTACATAAGTGTGCATCATTTTTCCATCTCACCTTTCCTACTCTCTTGCCCTCAACAGCGAGCTGCTTCATCTTCGAGAAGTAGTGGTAAAATGCCACGACGTATGTGATGATGGACTTCTCATCTGGGTTCTCTGTGAACACATCTACAAAACAAAAACGGCAGACAAGTCAGTCACAGCCAAGCCAGATACAACACTGGTCCAGAGGTCTTTTTTTTCCACCAGGCTTAAAGCTCATAAACATTTAGCTCTGCATGATGGCACGTCCTCCATCAGTCACTCGCCTTCTGGGTCCAGCAGTTTGGTCACGCCAAGCGTCTGCTCTGCTACATTGAAGGCATTCTGGAGGTTGTGGGTCGGGTTGGACCTCTTAAGATTGCTATAGTCCACCAGATCTGGCCTGAGAGAGAAAGATGGAGCGAGAGCGAAAGAGAAAAAAAAAAGACAATGAGGGAGAATGAGGAGGCGAGACACTGAGCAGACGGGTTTCATGTTTACATTTCAGACCTGGTGAGAGTGGATTTGGCCATTCATCTCTCCTTACCGGTGTTTGTGTATGAGAGCGTTGAAGGCCATGCCGTCTTTCCAGCTGGTGGTGAAGTTTGTGATGTTGACATTGGGATACCTGCAAAACAACAGCCGGGGGGACGTCACTGACTGAACATGAGGGACGTCGCTGAGAAGCTGCTGTTTTAAATCAATGTCGGGGATCTGTTCTGCTCCTCAACATGTGTAATTATGAAACGCTTATTTCAGTAGCCTCAGGCCTGAGCAGGTGAAGTGTTTTCCCAGAGCACTGGCATTTTGTGATTTGCTCAAAAAATTACAAAATGTATTCAAGGTGGGAAATATAGAGGCACAGATTCAGAAATATGACAGAATCCAACAGGATGATAGCAAATCACAACACTTCAAATGACGACCTTAAAGAATAGTTAAACATTTTAATTTTTCAACATTAGCTTAATCGCTTTCTTGCCAAGAGTGAGATGAGTAAATTGATATCACTCTCACGCCTGTACGCTAAATATGAAGCTACAGCCGGCAGCCAGTTAGCTTAGGTCAGCACTGGAAACAGGGGGAAACTGCTAAATCTTTTTACACTTTTTGTTATACAAATTAGATATAACATATTAATTATTGAGCTTGAGAGGCGATGCTAGGTGGATTTTGTTAGCTTTGGACAGAGCCAGGCTAGCTGTTTCCCCCTCTTTCCAGTCTTTATGCTAAGCTAAGCTAAGCTCCTGACAGTAACTTCATATTAAGCATATAGACACAAGAGTGGTATCGATCTTCTCATCTAATTCTCGGCAAGAGAGCGAATAATTATAATGTGTTTATTCATAATAATAATAATATTTCCAAAAATATCTAATTATCTTCTAGAAGATCGTCATTCATGGTGTTATGGTTATTAAATATATTCTATAAAATGGTGATGTAAACCGTTATTATTATTTTTTTAAATGGAAAAACAACTATGATTTTGAGCGATCATAAACTTTGCTGCACATATAATTATATGAGCTCTTAAAACCAAAGTAAAAACCGCACAATGGAACATTTTTAAGTAAACAATATGATAAAATTATTAACATGAGGTGAGTGTGACTGGTTTTGGTAAATAAATACATTTAACCATAAAAACTGGAATAAAAAAAATAGTAATTCATTTTTATTTATAGAGAACTTTTCAAGATACCCAAAGATGTTTTACATAGCGAATTAAATATATAAACAAGAACCTAGAAGACTAAAACAATACATGTGCGGAGTAGCGCAGGACATAAAATCACATATTAAAAGCACTTTTTAAAAGGTGAGTTTTAAATTGCTGCACACACACAAAAAATGTAACCACTAATAAATATACAGCTGTGCACAGGCGTGGACTCTGATACTGACTCCCAAAGGATATTTACAACAGCTTGGTGACGCTAAAGGTCACACATCCCCACTTACCCTGCAGTTTTCATTTGACACCACAGAAGAAGAGCGTCCTTGGCTGAGCGCGTCTCCTTCTGGTCCGCCTGGCCCGTTTCCACAATAATGTCCTGGATCTGATGGAGAACAACAAGCACAGCTGGGTGGTAAATAATAAAACTTAACTAATGACTGTGAGGTTTGTGATCGAACAACAAGGAATTCACAACAGAGAACAAAAACCTGATGGTAACATGTCGCTCATCGAATGCAGCAGCAGGGAACATGTTGAGGAAGTGGCACAAATACCCCTTTGAAATACATCATTTATCATAGAAATACTAGGAGGTTTTTTATTTATGTACAACAAAACTAATCTCCTGTGATATATCAACAATGTTATTAGCCGACTGGATTCTCACAGATGTAAACCCAGGGTCCAGTTAGAGGGAGGGGTGGTAATTAATGAAGTTCTTAGTTTCCCACACAGTGGGTCGGTAATTAGAGCAGTGATGTGATCTGAGAGACAGGCCCTGAGAGAGGGCTAAATTTAGCCAGCTTTGGTTCTCCTTGGTTTATGCAGACTGAAGAGATACAGACAGGACCGAGTCAACTCCTTTCTTTCCTGTTTCTTTTTCTCTTTTTTTTTGTGTGTGTGTCTATGACAAGGCTGAATAATGCAGGAGGCCATATTGTTTGAACTAACTTGTCTAAAAATAACTGTGTTGCTGTCAAATTAAAAATAAATATATGCCCCCTCCAAGAAGATAAAAGAGTCAAACAGACATGTTCTGATGTTCTGGCTGTGCAACTAACAGCAGATAACAATGGCTGGAACCTGAAGGCATCTCGTTCGAGGAAAAAGAAAAAGTCAAAAACATCCCAAAGCTGCCAGTTAAAACCATTTCTGTGCTGCATGCACACACACCCAAGTGAGACTAATCAATTATCTCACAATTATCTATCAAACACAGAAGGTTGTATATTTTTGGCTGCAATTAAATGCACATAAAAATTAGTTATAACATGCTCTAATTGTATTTATATAATATAGTAGTACTAGTAGTAATATAGTATGTACACCGTCATATTTTAACTGTGGTTGGCTGCACATGAGACCAGCTCATCATGTTATGAGTGTGGCCGAGATCTAAGTCTACCTGGAAGCGAAGGATGATGGTCCAGATAAGGCCGAGGATGAGGCGATGGTTGCCGTCGACGATGTCGTGGGAACCCATGTTCTCCAGGTGGACCCTCTGCTCTTTGAGGAACTGCAGAGCCTTGTCCACATTCTCCAAACAGTGGATGCGCATTCGGCCCTTAGTGGGTTTTGGCTAAAGACAGAAAGAAGAAAGGCAAAACATAGAACTGGAAACAAGAGAGAGAGAGAGGGATGATACAAAAGAAAAAGGTCTGACAAGGGAGCTTCTTACCAGGCGTTCGCCGGACAGCACCTCCAGCAGTTTAATGAGCATGCGTCCGTCCCGCAGGTCCAGGTAGAGGTCAGAGATGCGACAGCCGACCCGGGACAGGATTGAGTTGACCCATTTAGTGAAGGTCTTCTTCTGAACCGCCTCACGCTCATCTGATGGGAGCACAAAGGTGACAGAGAACACGAGCTTCATGAATAATGAAATAACTCCACATCTACGGAACAGAACCGCTGGAGCTGGTGGGGATTAACTGTCAAGGGCACTTCAGATAGACGGAGGACCCTGATCAGAATCAGAATCAGAATCAGGTTTATTGCAGAATAGGTTTTCACATACAGTACAAAGAATTTGCTGCGGTATTTCGATGCATAACAATAAACATAATAAGAGAAAAGAAAAAGATAAAAACAAGTACTGCAAAAGAAATCTTACTGGTTAAATGAATCCTCAGTGCAGAGGTTAAGCTGTGCACTCCTGCTACTTAACTGAGAAAATAACACTTATCTATATTAGCTACTCAGCTTTGTCTGCAGCAAACTCAACTGAAAAATTAGTCCACTCATTTAATCCAGCTCACCCAATAACAGTATTTCTACATTCACATCAGCTATGCCTCCAAGAAATATGATTTCTATAACCAGGGACCGATTATGAGGCAATGGGCCCCCTTAAAGGCCCCCCATCCCTTCTACATCGAAGACTGATAATGACAGACTGATGTTCTGCAGGTGAACTAGAACTCTCTGCTGCTGTTGGTTATGAAACCCCCTTAACTGAAGCATTTAGTTCATGCTGGAGATGATGAGATGCTGTCGGACCCCTGTCCAAAGCATGACACTCTGCACAGATATTATACAACATACTACGGTACACTATACAGAATATTATAGGAAACCATCAAAGGAAAATTTTACTGTATTGTAATGAAATGTTATTGCAGCCTCAGTACGCTACAAAGGAAAAAAATAAACAAATCTTGGATTGGATTTGGTTGGCAGATCACGACCAAAATATGTTACTAGGACATATAACTAGAGTTTTTACTGAGTACTGTGAGTTTCCACTTCAAGGTTCTGCCCCTGTGACCCCTTGGGCCCCTGTCTCCCCTTGGGCCCTTGGGTCCCTAGGCCTGTTCCCAAGGATGGTTCAGTAATGCATCCATGTCCATAACTAAAACTTTAATTAGTCAGTGAAATGGTCAACCTCGTCACAGCGCTGCCCTGCTGGCAATCACAGCCTCACTGTGACACTTTGGTGTCAAATGGGGATACATTAAAATGAGGCCACTCTAAAGGAGGTGGACCAGTCACATTACTTTATTTTTGTACATTTATATTCTTATATTGGAATTAGAGCAGTATGTCAATCAATAAAACTTCTCTAGTGGCACCATCACCCCGTTAAAATGCTGAAATTTCTTGGAAACTGGCCACTTTCGCTCAGTTATCGTAGCAGAAGGAGTCATCGTCGGTCACTCCTGCTTTGGCTATTAAACAACTGACATGCTTGTCATGACTTGCCAGGCCTGCTGCACATTTGATACATACCATTTTGAAAAGCTTTACTTTAACCATCTCTGTCTCCTCATCCTCTGAGCAGAGCAGATAGAGAAGTAATGCAGTATAATAGCATCACATGCATAAAAAGTAAACACAAACAAGTGCTCTGCATAGCTAACCGTAGGTGTACAGTATTTATGCTGAAATTCCTCGACTGCAACTTTGCCTGAAAACTCAGGCCTGACAGGGCAGAGAGAGTAGTTGTCAGACTCGTAGAGGTTTTTGGGGAGAATGAGCGCTGCCTACATGGTGACACATCTTGCCGGGCTCACACTTAAAAATCATATTTCAATGCAACGGCAGATGTGCCTCCCACTCAGCGGCAAAAATAAAACCAGTTTTGATGGGACCACATGTCAGCATGACCCAATGTTCTATACTCTGTTCATGTGTTTGTGGACACACTTAATAGAGACAGGAGAGGTGTGAGTGGGTGTGTGCTTGTGGCTGGGGGTTGTGTCTGCATTTAGTGAGCATATAAAATGCCCCAAATATACCATTATGATTTAAACTTCCTCTTATTACATGGCCAGTTATATATATATATACATACATATATACATATATATATATATATATATATGTATATATGTATATATGTAGTGAGCAGGACATTTTCTAATTAAATCAACTTTAAGGTGCTTTCTTGTGAACAAATTATTTTGCAGCAGCAGCTTTTCTAAATTATCTCAAACTTATTTTTTTTGAATTTCTGCAATTTCTTTTTTACATTCACCAATAATGATGCATCTGCAATAAACTAATAACAGCCCAGTCGATGTATTGATCTAGCTCTTGAAATGAGGTCCAGAGACAACAACATCTCAGAGGGGAAAACAAAAACACTGTACGGCTCATACGCACATAAGATCTTTAAAAATGTTTCTGTAAGGCCTCAATCCAACATATTAGACTTGGGAATTATTATTATTGATTAGCCAATATGTTTAATTTTACATATGATTCAAGGGCTTGGCAATATATAATATATATTCACATTTGAATGGTTTCAAATATGAATATTGTGAATGTGGCTCTGGAAACTTGTGATGGCCAGACAGAAGGACAATGCAAGGTGAATACAGTTACCTTGATTGCACCCACAACTCTCACACATCCTGTACAAAGAGATCCTGTACACAGATCCTTAAAGTTTATCAGGTCAGCCACTGATGATGAGACATTTCCCTCTCAGTTGTCCCATCTTGCGACACGTGACTTCCCCTCGGTCTGCCAGCGACGGTTTGCCCTGTTTATTCCTGAACCCAAAATATGACTGCAAACTACGGAGTGCAAAGGACTGCATCCTTAATGACTCTGTGTAATAAATGATTCAGACCCTGAGGCTGTGCAGGAACAGCTAAGGAGCAGGAACAGAGGAAGAAGAGGGATGAAAGAAAGGAAAGGAAAGGGTGGTAGAGAGAAGACGTTAAAGACATTGGGTTAAAGGTTAAGAAGGAGACAATAAAACAGAGTGAGATACAGGAGGAGACAGAGAGACTGGAGCAAAGGTAAACCAGGGAAGAGGACGAAGAGAGTCTTGTATTATCCCCACTAACATATTTTATTATCAGCAGATTAACACTTGCATTGTCATATCTATTATATTCTATCAACTAATACTGTTATTCACATTCTTTTTCTTAATTTCATTCCTTAACATTGTCTTTCATAATTGTAATTGTGCTTTGGCAACACATGTCAGACCTCATGCCTATAAATCCCACTGAATTGAATTGAATTGAATTGAATTGAATTGAATTGAATTGAATTGAAAGAGAGGGCAGGCGATGGAGGGCGAGACGGATCAGACAGAAATTAATTGAGTGTGACTGAGATTCATGCATTCAGGTTTAATCTACAGAGACCCAGACGGGAAACTAGAACAAGGTACATTACCTACAGTATCTCCCCTACTGCTAACAATGACCCAGTGAGCACCAAACCAAAGCTCCAGCTCCATTCTTGGCATCATCAAAGAGAAGAAATCAGGGGTTATTGTATGTAAAACACATGATGCAGAGTACAGTAAATAAATCATGCTTTATTCTGCTCCCCTCAGCAGAACAACAGCACGCACCGCTCTGCTACATTGACACGGATCACGACGGCATGAAAAAGTAATGTCAATTAAGACATGCAAATAACTCGAAGCACCAATAGGAGTGTCAGCGTTGGTTTAGCACAAACTGTCACATCGCTGTCTGTCAGAAAACAGAGACATAAAAAAGCGTCAACAAGACAGTCCTGCGTGCAATAAAACCTGTGACGAATGCTTTCTGAACTGAATCCGGGGTGCTGCCTTCAGAGGATGTTACAGCAGAGGCAGCGAGAGGACAATTAAAGTACAATCCCCGAAACGTGCACATGGTTCTCCTGAATCATCTCACATCACGAGAGCCTTGAGAGGAAACACAGTGCACATTGATGCCCCTGGCCGTTTGGGAAGCATGGGACAACAGAAGGGGGGAGAAGGAGGAGGAAGGAGGATAGTTGCTTGCATGCGTCCCGCCGAGCCGTCTCCAGATGAGTAGTTCAACGAGCTCGATATGACAACAGGCCTCTGTGTGCTACTGAACAAAGCCCTCAGCAGTCGTCTGAAAACTAAGATCTGTTTAACCCCAAAAAAATTGCAGTAGAGGTTTTGTGGAGCTGAGCAGAAAAATCAATATAATGTCAGAATGACTAGTAGATATAAGATTCAGCCACCATAAGCTACTGCTCATACCAGACTAAAAAAAACTGTAGCAGCAAAATCCCTGATTGTATTAAATTGAGCAAGTGAGCGCTTTATTGCCGATTAATTCAACTTTTAATTAATTTTAATTCTCTTTCACTAGTTACTTAGTCTAGCTTAAAGGTTTGGTATCAAAGTTGGTGCACAAGCAGGATTTTTCATCCAGGACTGTAATTTGTTTGAGTAAATGTATATTTTTTATTAACCTATTAACCTATGCTTGGCTTTTTAAAAAGACAAATGAGACTTGCACATTTAGGTACAGTTCATAAATATTAATATTTGGTTGTACTTAGTAGCGCTGCAATAAAAGCTGCCATTGTCATACTGTCTTTTTACATGAATTAAATATTTTTGAGTGCAGCAGTCATATACAGTATCCAACTTTTTGACACAGTTTTTCCACCCTGACTGGACGGCAGCAGCATCTTGTCATTTCTGTGCTGCGTTCTTTCGCCATCTTCTTCCTGCATATCAGTATAAGCCTTACTAAACATTCCTCTGTTTCACATGCTTTTACTCTGTAATCTCTCATCCACTCTTTGACTCCAGTGAAAGCCCCATGACTTATTCATGCTGATGGATTTTCCCTGTATACTGTCTGATCTGTCTTTTCCCACAGTCAGCTCTTACTGGATGTGGCCCAGTGGTCCTACATCGCCGCGCTACATGCCTGAGTCATGGCTCTGCCAGTGCTACCTGTCCTGCAGCCATGATACCATGTCTTTATAAACGGGGCTGTCCAGGAGTTTAGATGAGGCACCTCCTCTGTAGGCTTCGTTTACACACTTCATCAAGACATGTTTTCAGTCTAAAATGAATTATCTGAGCTTTTGCTAAATGGACTCACATTCTGCAACTGCTGAACATCAGATTAGTGCACATTAGAGGCTGTCAAGGTGTCGGGATGCTGTAAAGAGCAAAACATACCAGTATTTTGACACATAAGGATTAAAGTGGAACTCAGTGAAAGCCTGTTTACAGGTGTTGGAGAGTGCTACTGCAAAAGTGAAAAAAGTTGTATAAAGAAGTGAGGTTACCAGACCTTTGCAGCCCCCTCTTCATCTCTGCTTCAGGCTAGTGGCTCGAGGCTACATTACCCGCTACTAGCATAACACACCTGAATCTCCAACCAAACTGTTGGCTGTTGAGTTGAATTGTGTTTAATGTATCCACCAGGTTTTGACAAGGAAGAAGAATGCATTGAATAAGAAAATGATGTCTGGTTATGCTGCATCACTTTAAACTGTCCATTGTGAGCATGACAATGTTACAGGAGTGTGATGCTAAATCAGCGGAGTACTATTTTATAAGAAGATGCAAAAGGAGCACACAAACTGCAAAACTTGACAAAGGCTTACAGAACATATATTCACAATAATTTGAGGGTCAAACTCATGAACGGGACTGTATTTTTAAACAGTAAACAGGAGAAGATTAAGGACCCAAAGACTTGAAGGGGAAGGTGTGCAGACAGAGTTGATTAAATCAAAAAGGTTAACAGGTCAATTTGTCACAAAAACAACTAGACAAAGTGGAACAAACAGCTGCAGAAATACTCAACACCAAGGAGTGTGTCAAATTCCAAGAAAGACATAATAAAATGGATGAATGGTTGAAATCAATAGATGCTAAACATACAAAAACTTTCTGTTATTGTTCTTCTGTCCAATTTAATTCTACTGCAGACCAGATCTCTCTAATAACGGGTGAATAAAAAGTTAATAAAATTTCATGAGATGCAATTGGTGGATCGATACACTCTGAACAACCTCTATTCAAAAGTTTGCCGCTTCATGTATCAGTTGCCTCTGCAGCCTTCAGAGTCTGTCGATACTTCTAGCAGAGGCAGGAAAAAAAGCATGTTTCCCTCTCTGCTCCTGCGTCGTCTCCTCCATTTTCTTCCTCTCACTAATGCACTCCTGTCATCAGGGAGTTGGATAGCATAGTGCAAGCTAACAAAAATCCACAGTGACGGCAAACCTCCCTCTTAAAACCTTAATAACACAGGCAGGGAAAAGTTAAACCCAACAGAGGAAATTATTATTTTTTAACACCGCCAACGCAATCATTGAGAGAATAAAAAGGAGGTCAGATTCAAACCACATGAATGCACTGGAACAGTTTGTGAAGGGTAAGGGCCATATGGAGAATAGGCGGCAGGCTAAAATGATGAATATGTCTGTTATTTTAAAGAAATGGAGCACATGAGAGTGAATAACACTAGCTGGCAATGAATGGCTTTGGACAGAAAAACATCTCTACCTTTTTAGGAGTTTGCCTATGAATTATTCAAAGTCAAGTCAGTGAACAATTGGGGCAGAGCCACGGCTTCCTGAAAATAAATAAATTACTACCCTATACATTTAATAAAAGGGTCACTGCTATGTAAGCTCAGGCTTGTTTTTTCTGCTGCCTTTTTCCAGTTCTCACAACAAGATGACAAACTAACCTCACGCTCGCTCACATCACAGCCCAACCTCCCTGCCTTCCTGACCAAACACAAACACACAAAAGTTGGGGAAGGGAGGGGCATGATTGGAGAAGTGTTATCTCTCTCATTTGTGAGGCAGGAGAGGATGGACAAACTCTCTCTCAAACACACACACACACACACACACACACACACACACACAGCTCTTCCATCAGGACCCTGTACCTTGCAGCTGCCTGAAGCGTCCATCCAGGATGGAGTTGAAACAGATGTTGGAGGTGCTATAACTCAGCCAGCGCGCCCGCTTCATACTTTTACCGGAGGAGGAAGAGGAGGAGGAGAGGAGGGCGGGGGGAGGGTGAGGGTGAGAGGGCCGCTGACGTCTAGGGGTGCAGGAGGAGGACGAGGAAGAGGACGAGGAGAGGGGGGAGAGTCCCACGGGCGCCACGGCGAGCGGGACGTGCAGGAGAGTGCCGTTCCTCTCCAGGTGGTGTTCAGGCTCCTGCTGCTTCCCGCTGCCACTACTGCTTCCCCTCGCCATCTTCCTGCTTTCAGGTCTCTGGGCCCGGTGGACCGCCGGGGTGCTCCTGCTCCGGCTGCTGCTCATGCCGACCCGAACAGGGGCCTCTTTCTCTGCCGGGGCATAGGGCCGGCCGGCAGCCTCCTTGGTCCCTCCGCTGCTGCTCCGGATGGCTGTGGTCTCCCTGCTGCCGGCCTTCAGGTTGATCTTGACCTCTCTGAGCCGGGGCTGGCTTATAGGGGCAGCGCGCAGCAGGCATGGGCTGCTCATCTTGACCCCCAAACGACAACAACAACAACACACAGCCTGGAGCCGGCAGAGGAGCTTGGCACTCCACGTCTGTCCTCTTCTCTGTCTCTTGGCTCTCTGTCCTCCTTTCCAGATCCCTCTTGTGCTCACTCCTGCTCCCTCCCCCCCTCTCCCCCCTCCCTCCCTCCCTTCTTCTTCTTCTTTCTTTCTCACTCTCTCCTCGCTGCTGCCGTGATGTTGCTATGCCTCCACTCTTAGGCGGCACAAGGGCTCAGGCAGCCTTCGGTTCGGTTCAGAGTGGATTCTCCAGCCCCATCCATGCATACAATATGTCTCAATACGTCCACGTGCTCACACGACTCCCTCCCTCTAACCAGCGCTCCCACACAGCCGTGACATCACTGAATGTGAAGTGTATGACTGGCACAGTTGTGATTTCCTGTGCCAATAATCCAACATAAAACTGTCTATCTCAAAGGAGCGTGTCTTTTTTTAGGTTCGTGTAAGGAGCCGTGTAAATGGATGGATATTTGATATGTTATGTATGTGCTTTGAAGGCATGCTGAGTGCATATTTCTGAGTTCACAAGCGGTAAATCAGCAGCGGGCGTCATTCAGAGCCTCTCTCAACTCCTGCCTCTCTCCTCACTTTCCTCCCTCTTTGTACCACTCTCTTTCTCTCTCTCTCTCTCTCTCTCTCTCTCTCTCTGACAGGAAACACTGATTGCATTACAGAAACATCAGTGCAGCAGCACTCTAACACAATATCACCAACACCCACACAGAAGCCTTCATCACTTAAAGAGACAGAGAGACACAGCAACAAAAGTGGTGAGAGCACTGCCCAATAAACGGTCTGGACACGACTTTAAATATGTTGGCCACCCAGATGTCGAGCTGGATATCGAACCTCAATACTTTTGGTATAGACTGAAACGTAAGCGTAGCACAGAGTACTGAAAACTGGCATTAATTCTAACTTGTAACCTTAAGTTTTTCATCACATCAAACCCCATTTTTGATACTATTTATGACCAGCATTTTTTCAGCCATTTAATGTATTTGCATTCTGCCTCCCTATTTCAGTCAGGCACACTTACATCCAGGCGTTGACCAAGCAGATGGTGATAAAGTTAGATTTGCTCTTTGAGGGACAGCTAACAAAGGAATACAAAAACTTAGATCTTAGTAAATTTAACAATACTTAAAGTACATGGGGAGAGAGTTGGGGTGATGGAGTGAGCTGCAGCAGTTACAAAAGCTTCCATGTACACCTGTAAGACTATGATTGGATGGTACTAGTCAGCTGGTAGCCAAACAACTGATGAATGAGCCAATGGGAGCAGCTGATACAAGCAACATCAGTGATCTATGCCTGAACTAACACAATGCTGCATATAAAAGTTTTCATTACAACTAGAGGAGATACCACGCGATTCACAGGAATCAGTGCATGCAGGTGAACGTGAAGTGGAAGACATTTGATCGTAAGTATAGTATTACAGTTTGTGTGGGTATGCTGTAATTAAATACTCGAGTTTCTCTTCTTCTCTTTCATGTCTGACAAAGTAGCCACTTTTTTACTGGCCACAGTGATAAATACACTCTGGGACGCACTTGCAGTTACCACCAATAACCACAGGAATCACCAAATATCAGATTTTGGCTACATAGGCACTACTTCTAAAATATAGAATATCACCAGACTTACCCTGTAAGGACTGTCAAAAGTCAGCAATATTTTATCTTTTTTATGTAGGCAACGTAGTACAGCTGCTTGTGTTTAGACATTTAACACGTTAGCTTTGTTAGAAAGGGTTTCTCGAAAAACATGTTTATAGTTCACAAAGTAAGGTATAAAAAAAAGTAGCATTTTGGTATCCATACTGAAACTCAGGCATCATATCAGCATTCGTATCAAAGCGATACCCAGAAGTATCTTCACCAGAGACCTGAATGCATGTTTTAGCACCTTGTGCCTGACCTCTCTTGTGTCTACGGCTTTACGGAAACGAGCATGGTGTGATCCTCAACTCCCCTTTTGTGTTATGCGTCCTTCCACCACAGAAACACTGCTATTTTAAAACCCCAAGCAGCCGCCCCACAGGTGGGTCACAGCTTACAAGCTTAGCTAGAAACGCCAGAGATCTGTGCTATGAGAGCCAAACGGACAGGGCAGCTGTCCAGATCGGTCAGACGGTGGACATTCTGGGAATGTGCAAGCGATCCCAGTTACTTGCAGTGGGTGCGGAGCAGTGTTAGGGCTCAGCTGCTGGGGGTGTGTGACAGAAACACACACACACACACAACACCTGCAGAGCTTTAGCTGAGAGCTTCTGGGCAAAATCGAGGATCATCTGGAGTGTGATTTTGTAATCTTTTGACTAAATCTATGTGAAGGTCAGCGACACATTCAAGCCCATTCAAACCTGCCAAAGTTAAGCAGACACCCATTATAGCTCGTCCTCTTTGCCCTTCCCACGCTCTTAAAGAGACACTGTCATCTCAAAAATGTGTCACACGAATGCCTCAGAAAGGACACAGCCTGTTTACTATGCATGCACTCACCTGCGAGGGCCTTGATGCGCGAGCGCTCAAACAGCCTGGCAGAGCTGTTGTCATTGTCTAGCTCCTCGTCAGAGAGGTCGAAGCGGGTGTTGATGCGGCTGTACTGCTGCGTGATCTCCGCATTGTCAAAGTCTGTGGTGGAAGTCGCGGTGGAAGTCATGGCGGTAGCCAGCGTGGCAGGCGGGCGAGGGGACGGCAAGCGGCGTCCTCAGGTGGTCTGGGTGTGTAGGGAAATGAGTGGAGGGGACGAAATGACAACCCTCAAATACTGGAGGTAGCCTGAAACAGAGGGGAAAGACAGACAGTAGAGGTGTTACAATGATTGATTATGATGATCAACTGGGGTTCAGCACGTACAAGACTGACGTACTCACAAAGACTACTTCAATTACAAATATATCAGTTCATAATAGCAGAGAAATTAGCAGGTTTCCACTCAAAAATGTGTTTTGTTTATTGTTATGCCACTTCGATGTTTGAGCTTCACTGTGCAGAATGATGTATGTGCAGAGTTTGACACTAAAAGGTTGTTTTCATATTTATCTGCTGAACGGGGAAAGTTCCTCCGTGCTCACTTTAAATCTGAGTTAAAGACGCATACTGCGTGTGTGAGATGATTTTGTGACATCACAGTGGTCCAATATACAACCTTGGAACCTCGAAACCTCCAGAACACAAACGCTGAGGATTGTACGAGACGTCTTGTGTCTTGTGTTGACATTTGAATATTCAGCTGAACAATTGTGATAATTTGCTGCTTTTCCTTGCTCTACATCACAATAAATGTGGCTTTTGCACTGTTGGTCAGAAAAAGCAAGACAATTGATGACATTTATTTGGCCTCAAGGACATCGTAATGGACATTTTTCATTTCTTTCTGATGTTTTAGAGACAATAAATATTTTTTATTTGCAGGGACAACACAGGAAAATTATGCTGGCTTGTGAGCACTGTCTCGCTGCAGTTTAGTTTGTATTTCGGCGTTAAGGTTTCAACTTATCAGTCTCATTAGGGAGGGGCTGTATCTACACCTGGCACGAGAATGTAATGTTGGCAATTTGAAGAAATCTACGTGATCTCAGATGTGGTACAGATATATATAAATATATATATATATATATATATATATATATACGTTATCATAGCTTTCACGTTGGCCCCTCAAGCTCCTGTGACTGTCTTAATCTCCATTTTGTGTGTATTGCTTTGCTCAACTGTCACCCTGCAGTGTGTCTGCGTCTTCTTTATGTGGAATGGCGGGTTGAAGGGTAACCGCTCAGATAGCTCTATCTGGGTGCAGCATAGCTCTCTTATCATGCTTCACAGGGGGAGGGCAACCCCTCTGTAATGCAGAACATGACGAAACCACCTTCTTCTTTTGAATGCGATGATGTTTGAACTGCAAGTGTGTGTGTGTGTGTGTGTGTTTCACGTTTCTGTTGGTCGATATTTGTGAGAATAAGCGCGTGAGATGAAGTGAGGCGGGGAATCCAACCTGTGTTGATACTGTTGAACACAAAGAACAGAAAAAAGGGACATGACAGTGTCCTCACGCGGCACTGACTAATAGTGCATACAACAAATGCTGAATACCTCATCATTTAATTTATCATATCAGAGATTTAAGTTGTGACATTAATACTAAAATTAGAGATAAAGCAAACAATCTGCATTTATATTATTCAATTACTGTACCATTACTTGAGTATTTTAATTTTATGCTAGTTTATACTTCCACCCCACAGCACTTCAGATGGAAATATTGCTTTTTACTCCCTTACATTCATTTAATAACTGTAGTCACTTTGCAGATTCAGATTTTAACCTATAATAAAACCTGTAATGAGCATATAAAATACGATGCATTGTTAGACAGTAAATTAAACCAGCCAACAGTATATAAAATACCTAAAATTAGTACTTTTGCTCAAGTACAATTTTAAATGCAGGACTTTTACTTGTATTAGAGTAATTTATCATTGTGGTATTGCTACTTTTACTTCAGTAAAGTTATATTCTTAAGGTTGAATTAAGTGCCAAATCAAGAAGCGTTAGCATGCATGCAGCATTTTAATGGTGTAGCTGGATGAGGTGAAGCAAATTTTTATACTTAAGATGCTGCTAGGTAATTTAATCTATAACAGTTCACCATATTCTATAGGATAATCATATGTTTTGCCTGTAAAATCTTAATCTGCAAAGTAACTATAGCTGTCAAATATTTGTAGTGGAGTGAAAAGATCAATATATGGTACTTGAGTAAATATACTTGGTTACTTTCCCTCACAGCAGACATGACTTCACATTGAGACCACAGAGGATGTTTCTGCGGTGCATTCAGAGAAGAGGCCCTCAGTGAAGCACAATGATGGCATCCTACAGGACTCCCTCCTCCTCCTGCTCAGTATCAGTCCTCTGCAGACCGCTGTTATCAGCCCGGGGATGCTCCACCCACCACTGGGGATCCCCTTATCACCTCACACACAACCTGGACAGGACTACTGCGCAACACACTCCAACTGCACAAACCCTCCTAACACACTGTACAAACCCGAATCCACAAACCGTCAGCCGTGTACAAAACCTATAAGACTCTAATCATGTCGAAGGACTGACTGACTGCTTGACTTAACACAAACCGCAGCAAATTAAGTGTGTGAGCTGGGACTTCTGCTCAGTGATATTGCGCTAGGCTCCATTTAGAGCTATATAAAGAGGCCTCCTGCTTATAGACAGTCCTGTGACAGAAAGTTCACTGCCTGCCACGGCAAGTGTGTGTCTGTCAATACTGAGTTGTCCTCCTGTGGTGTCCTTGAGTGTCCTGCTCACTCACAGCAGGTCACCCTGTCAGCTTTAAGTTCCTGTAATGCAGAATAAAAGTCTAAAACTACCCAATAAGATGCAGTCACTGATATAAAGTAGTATAATAGTACCTGTGCCCGATTGTAGCTGTGAGGTGTTTCTAAGAAAAGCATGATATTTGAGTTTTGCCTGAAAAGTGACTCATTAGGACTGTCCAGAGTCATTACTGAAAACTACACTGTTTCCATTAGAGCTGCAACTAACAACGTTTTCATTTTCAGCTAAAGCTTTGATCATTTTCACGATAACTCACGAATCATTCACTCTTTAAAGAGTGAAATAATGGAAAACAAGACCAAGAGTCTACAGCCATGCTAACAGTCTCTGTGTGGCTGTACTGCAGCTAAATGCGAATGCACGTTAAAATGCTCACAATAACAGCATTTGCTAATTAGCACTTAACAAGGATGAAAAGTCAGGGGATCATCGAAGTCATTAGGAATCTTCGTCTGGGGAACATGAATGTCTGTACAACATTTCATGACAATCCATCAAACAGTTGTTGAGATATTTCAGTTTGGACCAAAGTGGAGGGCCGACTAAACAAAAGACAGACCAACACTGCCATCCCTTGATGCTGCTAGCATGGCTAAAGAGGGAAAAATGGCAATTGCAAGTTAAAGTAAAGTCAAGTGAATTTTATTTATATAGCCCAATATCACAAGTCATAAGCCCAAGACCTTGAAATTGCATGTCACGTCCAAATAACTGTCCAAAACACAAAGGTGTGCAATTTACGATTATATAAAGCTGCAAATGTTCTGTATTTTCCTTCATAAGTGACCTGAATGATTAATCAGTAATCAAAATCTGTGACAATTAATTTCCTGGCAATCGATTAGTCAATTAATCAACAAATTAAATCAGCACTAGTTTAGATGCGTCCGAGTTCGGCAAAGCTAACGTCATAGTCATATTATTAGTGTTACCATTGTGATGTATTTAGCACACATTATATTAGGTTGATACAGATAACACATTTCTTGCTATTATTAGCATCTTCTGACATGATATAATACTTGGCACCCCTCGTGTTTCTTTCTATCACCTGCAGTAGATAAAGTCGTCAGCACATGTTCCAGTAAATACAACATTTTTGTAGCTGCACATTGTGAGCTGGTGAGTAAGAGGTGCTGGATAAATTCTCAAAAGTTGTATAAATGTCAAGAAGGAAGATAAAAATGTCGGCTGCAGATATTCAAGTGCTGCTTGATCTCAGAAAACAACAAACACATATTACGTTTCTTTTTTATCAAAACTCGTCTTGCATTACAATAACGCAACACGAGTTTTGATATCTGTGGATGCACATTAGGTTTTGGAAAAATGGTTAAAAGGTGCGAATGAGATTTTTATTCTCAAGATTTGCTGAGTTAGAATATAAACAAAACACTTCCTTGTTTATGAGGTGTGAAAAAACCTTTCTTGCATGATAACCTTTCCGATGCTTGTGATTTTAATTGGCTGCACCCATTTCCCTCCTTTGTTGTTACTGCAAAAACTACACTGTAAGCAAACATGTACAATGTAAGCATCAAATCAGCACCTGAGATGAATAACAACCACGCTCCCAGCTGTAAGTAAACTCCATGTTGATGTCTGCACTCTGAGGAGCAGCAATGCATTAGCTGGCTGGGAGTGAGCAGCATGGAGTCAGATGGAGAGGATGAAATAAGAGATGGGTGTGGTCAGGATGTGTGACCTACAGAGAGTGTGTGTCTGAGAAACTGTAGCAACAGCAACTGGACTGAGGAGAGGGAGGCCTGTGGTCCAGCAGAGAGCAAATCTGAGACGTAAACACAAAGTGGACAGAGATCAATATGGACGGAGAGGAGGAGGAGGGGGGGGCCTGGTTACTGTCTTGAGTGACCACCAAAGCCTGTAGCTTTAACTTCCTCCTCAAACTGCCAATAACAACATCAGACTAACTACTACTCATGTACTTCAACAAGATATAAGGAAAAACATGGTGGAAGTTGAGCATAAAAACACTCTGTTTAGCATAATCCATACTGTACATTGATTACGTACACAAGCTGTGGAAAAAAAAAAAAGGTTCCTTTGTTGTGGTCAATATTGTTTTGACTGCAACAATACTGAACCTAATTCTTGTGGGAGGTTATAAGGAATCGATAGTAAACTATTCCTGGAGTGTGTTTACACAAAAGTCCCTGCTCGCCCAGACATGGCGACACACTCACATGTGTCCTTTTAAGGGGAATGAGGAGGGACGTGTCCTCTGCTCTGAGAACATAATATTTCTTTGTTATTTAAGACGCCACCACACTGTTTTAGATCAAGGATGGAATAAACATTCTTAGTCACTTTAAGTAAGAAAGGTTAACATCAGTCACACGTACATTTACTCAACCACTGTAGCCAAGTACAAATCAGAGGTACCTGTACTTGAGTATTTCTATTTTATGCTTCTTTATACTCATCATCTTAGAGGGAAATATTGTACTTTTTTTACTCCACTACATTTATTTTACAGCTTTAGTTACTACTTCACATATTAGGATTTTACATGCAAAACATGTGACACGCTTATAAAATATGATGCACTGTCCTGAAAGTATATAAAATACTCAGCTCCCCCTTGACCAACTACAACACTGGGTTGCATCAGTAATAATACTAATCAAAAAAATAGAATATAATAGTGTAACACTGAATTTTAAGTACTTTCTATTCAGGACTTTTGTATCTGTATATAAGTAGTATTTATATAGTGCAGTACTGAATACTTTCTCTACCACCAGAAACAGCTTTTGGAAAGCGCACTTCTCCACGCGCAAACATGCGCAGTGACGTCATTGTGCGCACTTCCAACGACCAGCTGCGGCCCGCGCGCGGAGAGAGATAACAAACTGATAATAACTCAAGAATTCACCAACATGTGGCTGTAAACTAAAACCAGAAGCGAGTCATTTCATTTTAATATCGGAACACGTTCAATTAGTCTGGAAGCGTTTGAAAACGACGCCGTTATTTAAAATGGCAGCCGCGGTCCAACAGGTGGGTTTGGAGGAAACTTTTAAAACCACTTCAAACAACGGCAAACAACAGTCGTCTGAATGGAATGAGCACCACTCAGTGACCGGGGACAGAAACTATTTGGCCAAAGATCAATAATCTCATTTAACAATGGCGCAATTAGATCTGCCTTCAATTTACACTTACTTGCTTCTGGATGTTGTCCTGTCCGAAAGTGTTTATCTTGAGCCTTCTCCCTGCCAATAAACCAATTATAATCCCATTGAAGCAGCGGGGTCCCGGTCTGAGCGGACGGAGGTCTCCACAGCGCGAGGAGGGCACGGGGGACGAGGGAAAGGGGCTGAAATCGCCGCGCGCTCCACGGTCATTCCCGAAAGCCAGCGACTGACCCACCCTGCCGGGTTAAAAATAAAGTGGGCGCATCCAGTACATGATCTGTGCGCGCAGGGGACGGACATTCCTGACAAGAGCTGGTGACTCTAAATGGCAGAGACACTTGTGAGCTCCTGTGCCCCCCCACCCACACACCCACACACACACACCACTCCGCTCCACCCCGCCCCACCAGGGCTCTAATCGCACACACAACACCCACCCACCCACCCATCGAGACCCTCTCAGAAATGTCACCTCTGCTGTTGCCTCTGCGTGACATTTACACGCAGTGCAGAGAAGAGAGGTCTGCACATGGAAACAAGTCCTGCAGAAAGATCCTCACGTTACAAAGGATGTCCAGCAGTTACAGCCGGAGTGGAAACACCTGTCAGATAATGTGACAGGATGGTGGAAAGTAACCAAGTACATTTACTGTAAGTACTTTGCTTGAATATGACCATTTTATGATACTTTATACCTCCACTACCACTATATTTCAGGAGGGTAATATTGTACTTTTTAGTGCACTACATTTATCTGACAGATACTTGTTACTATTCAGGTTAAGATTTTACATAAAATAACATATGATAAGCTTAAAAAAACAAAACAAAACATTGGTTTAACATAAAAATTAAACCAGTGCTTCCTCACCGTCACGCGAGCCCCACCAAAAAGTGATTTCCCATCAGATGGTTTCATTTAAAAACTGTTCGAGGCCCAAAGAGGTAAAATTAGACAATATTTCAAGAAGATTAGAGTAAAGTCCAAAAAATGAATAAACACGTGTAGCAGAACTTTGTTTTTCCTTCCTCTCTAATTCACTAATCATCTCACAACCCCTGTGGCCCTTTGGAAGGACCAAACCCCTAGTTTGAGAACCACTGGACAAAACTAACTTTATATAAAGTAGTTCAAACTAACTCAATTTTAATATACATTTAATATGCTATATGTACTTTAACACAATCCACTTAAAATATGTATTGTGTTCATAAAAAAAATGGCCAAATAACATCTTATTAGCAACAGGAAGCAGGGTATTTATAATAAAATACATTTACAACACATTGTCCAAACATAAATAACTTTTTACACAATGAAATGAGCACGTAAAAATATATACTGTAGATATACACATAAAAAAAAGAAATCAGTACAAAAAGATGTCACTATGTTCCTTCACTCTGTGTCTTCAGTATTTTTGTCTCGTTCTCTTTGGTTCCCCTGGGAACGTCTTTAGTCCCGAACTGAGTGCTGCAGCTGCAGCGCCAAAACAGTCCTGAACCTTCAACTACTGTAAATAATATGGCTTCATATCTGGAATCAGCCGACCCAGCTCTGACTGAGAACAGCCCTGCCTTTGATCAGCTTCTGCATAGCTTCAACACTGTACAAACAAACAAAAAAAACCACTTTTTTAATACGTCATAAGTTTTGTGCAAGCAGCTGTAAACACACAGCTTTGCTCATAAAAAAAAAAACCCCATCAAACTATAAAACACATTCAACAGCATGTCAAACAGAAGGCAAGAGGAACAAAATAAATACAGACTTCAGAAACAGGTGAGAACAGAAGGCCTTAAAACTCAGTTTATGCAGATTTGGGGTACCATGTTGTGTCCATATCTTACTGCAGCTTTATAATGAAATAAAAGGTCAGAGGTCAGGGTCAGCCTCATCCCTGGAGCTGGTGGGATCTTCAGCATCTTACTCGAGGACCCTTCAGCTGGCCTGACACAAACCAGGCAGCTTTGGTTGAAACTACTTGTCCTTTGACTTGTTATATCCCAAACAGTTCTCAACTTCCCAGCTCACCACCTCCCTGTTCTGCTACGAAACAGTTTTTGGACAAAGTGCAGCTGAGTGGTTTCAAATTTGCAGTGCCTAAACAGACAAACACAGACATTACAAATAACGGCTGAAGATAATTCTTAGCATTCCTTCAATACACCACCATATTATCCAACACATAGTTTAAGAACTGTATGAAAATGAGTGAGGTAGTGAGGGGGGGGTGAACCTTACATTTCACTTTGTCAGAAAGCAAGGCCCTCCCTGGGGTTATCAATGTTTTCTTTAAACCTTTAAAAAGTTGTCTTTTAATTCAAACTATTTATCTATCTACATTGCAAAGTAAGGTCGACATAAAATATTAATTTAAGACGGCAAAAAAGACCCTCTCATTTGTCGGACTACCCTACCTTCAGCCAAAATAAAAATGACTATACCCACCCCCTTTTCTGGCCCCCTCTCCCCCCTTAACAATTTTCATACAGTCCCATAGATAAATAAACATTTTCCCTTTTTGCTGAAGAACTGTTGAAGCACATTTGAAGTTAATTTTCTACAGAATTAAGGTCTAGGAGTGGTTAAAATACGCAGTGCCTGACGAAATAAGTACATATGTGTACGGTAACAAATCAGGATATATATCAATCAGTGTTCCAGCTCTCATGTTACTGTCATATCTAGTGAATCCCCCTCATCATCTACCCTCATCATCTACTTAAGTAGGCTAAAACAAAGCATTTAAATATTATTACTTGACCCAGATCCCGAGCAGAGTGATGCTGCCTTCTGTATATGGTCTTAATCTCAGGTGCAGTAAATATACATCAAATCAGTGTAACTTGGATTATCTGTTGACCGACTCTTAAACTTCAATTTATAGGCTGTCTAGCTATGACATTGACCTTGTTAACTTTAACATATTTGGCTGTACTCGTTACAAAATGGTGGAAATCAATAGACACCATATTGCTAACAGATATTAAAGGGAGCTAAATGGCAGCTACTTATCAGGTTAAAATGAAATAATGAACCTACTTAATCAAATTATTGAATCGATAAGGTGGGGAAACTTTGTAGCTTTGGATAATAAATTATCACGCTGTCTAAACGCAATACACTAAATGTGTCATGCCAAGTCGCTCCCTTAGACTTCTACTCAATCTTTGGTAAAATAGGATTATGATTGTTACAAGCATTCGTGTACATTACAAATATAAAAATACAGTTTCAATATTTTATAAAAAAAAATACCTTCATAAAAAAAGAGCTGCTTCAACTTTGTAACTAATAATCAATCTAACAGTGCTCTTATAATAAAATTTTAAAAAAGTCAAGTAAATAAATTTCAGGTGCAAATTCAAAAGACAGACCAACTCCATGCCGGAGACAGTTTAGTCTAAGTGCTCACTGCTAATGCGTCTTCATCCGGTGGATTTATGAAGCGAGGAAAACGTTGAGGTCGGCGATGACAGCTGCCTGTCTTCTGGCAACAGTGCTCAACAGTCGGTGGGGAAAAGACGGAGTTCCCAGGTCCACCTGGTGAAGAACAAAATGGGTTTGTACGGACGGATCCAAGTCGAATTACTGTGGTGGTATCTCACTTGTGAGTCCGCACAGTAACATTGTGATGTATGTAAAATATTTTACGTTTTAATCAAAATGCCACTAAAATAAAGGTTATAATCTAAAAAACTAAAAATGTAGTGTAGTTTTTATAGACATCTTTTAACCTGCATATCAGTCGTCCTGCTATAGATGTGCTCTCGCTGCACGTTTCCTGGCAGAAATTCCACTTTTACAAATGTGCATCAGATATGTGTCAAAGGTTGTATTTAATCTGATTATAATACAAGAAATTGTGGATTGCAAGTTTGTAGTTCTGGGTTTAACTCCTAAACACCACTTTCACATCTACACTGTGGAGGTCGGACAGATGCGGCTTTCCCAAAGCGTGTCAGAAGCATTTTCACAAAGTGTTTTGAGACTTTCACACAGACTACCTTTATCTGTCTGCCATCTATAATCAACCCAAACATTTATGCTTTTACTGGAAGTTAAAATGAGGCAGTGTTAGTGACAACACTTACCACAACATATACCAAACGGCGGATGAGTTTATAGCAATCATATCTCACCTGCAGCAGGTAGACGACCCTGGTGACTTCCTGTCCATTACGTCTAATTGGCTGCAGGACCCAGCAACTGGGCATCATCTCCCCTCGGACGGCATCAACGCTAGGACGAGGCAGAGACTCCTCGAACACAGACTGCATTGCCAGCGTGCAGAGGCCAGCCTGAGGCGTAAATAAATAAATAAATAAATAAAAACCATCTATAAAACAGGCAGTGTAGCTTTTTGATCAGCCAAGAGGCAACTGCACACTGACACTGATAACCAGCGGCTGACAAGGTGTCTTACACACCCATTGCCTCTGGGTCAGTGTTGTTTACGTGTTGTCTCTGTGAGCATGGGTTGTGTCTAAATAGCACGCTCTATATTTTGCGGATGGAAAAACTCCATATCATAAAATTGGTCTTAATTACAAAAGACATCACTGTCCAATCCTGGTTTCTTTCCACACTAATATGACAGTAAATTGAATTTCCTCCTTCAATCTAAAGCGTGATTTTGTGTACAACTTTGCTGCAAATGCTCAGTGGACCTTACACAAGGGCGACTAGAGGTAATCATCAGGACCGGCTGGTTGATTTTGCAGCTGTGCTTACCTGTTTGGACTCAGTGCTGATGCAGCAGAAGTCCCGCGGCTGGATGAGGTGGCAGGTGGACGGATCTGTTAGTATGTAAACTAAACAGAAATACAGAGATAATCTGTCAGATACGGAAAAAAAACGCTTGGAAAAAGGAGAAAAAGTGAAAGAGCCAGAACAGAACTTCTAAACCTACAGGAAAAAATGGGTAACTTTAACATGTCTATATCAAGATATGATGATCAATTATAATAAACTCTACATCAGTGTGTGACACAAAAGGACAAAACAGAACTTGTACTCAGAGCATAGTAGATGAAGCAAGAGAGACCCAATGATGTTGCAAAGGGATTAATTGCAACATACTGCAGGTGTGAGAATGCAGTTGGTCATGCAATACAATAAGCTAGTCAGTGATGAATGGGACTGTGCATTGTACTGTGCTATACATAGCTAATGGATGCAGATGCTTTATTTGAAGCGAACACATTTGCAGGGTCCATAAACGCCTTGCAAAAATATAAACAGTCCTGCAGCAAAGACAAAAATATAAAGATTTTTCTATATTTATATTCTTGCAAAAATACAAAGAATATTTGCAAGGTAAACTCTTTCATCACATGAAGCTCACGTTGCAAATAACAAGGATTTATCAGCATTTTATAAACTGCTACTTTCCCTAGATGAGTACCTTATCTTAATGTTTCAGGTCAACTGCTGGCTGACTGTAACTATCAACTGGGATTTCAGAACATTTGCTTACAACATTTTTAACCAGTGGTGGAGAAAGTATTCAGATCCTTTGACTAAGTAAAAGTAGTTATACCACAATGTAAAAATTCTCTGTTTCAAGTAAAGTACTGCATTGAAAATGTTACCTAGATAAAAGTACATAAGTAAAACCAGCAAAATGTACTAAAAGTATCAAAAGTGAAAGTGCTCAAAGCAGAAAACTGAATAATTCCTGATCAATTAAATTAAAAAAGTAGCATTTGACTTTTGTAGTTGGTTGAAATTGAGCCAATTTGAACAATTTTATACATTAATCCTTAAATATCCATTACATTGTTAACGTAAAATTATTTAATTATTTTTAATTTAGAAAGTAACTATAACTATCAGATACAGAAGTATAGTAGTAGAAGTATTGAGTGGCATAAAATGGAAAGTACATCTACCTCAAATCTGCACTTAAGTATAGCTCTTGACTAAATGTACTTTGTTGAATTCCACCACTGGTATCTTAATGTATACAAACCATGTGAGGATATAGAATACGCAGACGTGTTGGCTCACCCAGCTGAGTGCTGTCATCTAGTGGTCGTGTCCAGACAGAACGGACTGACTGATTATACAAGTGGCTCTTGGACAGCTGGCAGATTATGTTCCACAGAATGTCCAGGGGTCTGTCCAGCTCCCCAGCCCCGAGGAAACCATGGACAGATGGGCTGGAGGAGGGCTTGTAGTAAGCCTGGATACCTCGTTCTTCTCCCTGGTGCCTACATACAGATACAAAATTAAAGATATTTGTGATTTTAAGGGACTGAAGTTAAGCCAGACAGAGAGGAAAGTCCTGATCATACGAGCAGGTAGATGATTTTTGGATGAGTTTATGAAAGGGAATGACTGAGCTCACCTCCAGCCTGCTGTGGCCTTGCCCATTAGCAGGTTGCTCAAATCCCCAGAAGAAGCTAGACGCACCTGTGGATGTACAGTCAATAATGTTTAGTCAATAACAGTGGCATTTAATGGCTGGATGTCGGATGTTTGTACTGAAATACAAAAGCAGTCTTTTTCTTTAAATCAGATCTATACTCAGGTCTGTTGTTACCTCAGCCAGAGCTCGACCAAGGAGACTTGATGTGATGTCCTGATAGGTTGTGGATATGGAAGAGGAGGAGCCAAAGGAGGCAGTGCGTTGACGTGTACATGTTGGGGGTGATGGCGATGAAGTCATCAGGGGCTCAAACGTGGTGACAGGAGGCTCAAGGCGGACATCTAACAAAACACATGGAATTTCAATACAGAGATTGTCGAGGGGGATGAAGTGCCACACCAGTGACAGACATGGACAAAACTACTCTGGAAACTATTATTATCATATACTGTATATTCGTTTCTAAATTTAAAAAGATGTCTATGATTCTTTGTATTTTAATGTTTTTATCAAAGAAAATTTGAGTGCACTTTTGATGACTGTTGTGCCCACGCCTGTTATTGTGTTTTGTGAATCACAGTCCAGTTCTCACCATGGGCAGACAGCCAGGCTCTCTGTGTCTTCACACTTTGAGGACCACATATTGGAGGACGTGTCCTGACCTTCAGCCCTTCGTCCTGGAACCCTGCGGCCTGAATAAAAACAGTAACAACGACACAATTACCCTCCATGTTGCTCACTCAAGAGCAGTATTTGTAGTATTATTTGTAGTATAACAATAATCCAAAACATCCCATTTACATTCTTTGATTTTCAGGTATAAATTCTTAAATCTCAGTAATTAAAATCGGCTGTAATGTGTAACATTAGCGTACTAACCTGTCCAGTCAAAAGCGGTCTGCTGCCATGCTGTAGCTGGGCAGTGTTGCCGCTGTTGTACCCTGATGTTGGTCCAGAGGAAAGGCTCAGACTGGATCCGGTGCACAAGGTGCTGTTACTGATTCTTGTCCGATGCCTCAGGTCATCCTGCCCCAGGGAGATGGGAGATACCAGTGAAATTATTTGCAATACTGCGGTGTCATAAATAGTCCCTAAAAATCCACTTCTAATATCTTGTATTAACCATATTTATTTATTTTAACCAAATTTACTGGCAAATGAGTTGGAATCTTTTATAATCAGAAGAAAATATGTATAAATACAAATCAAATGCTGTAATTGCTAACTTAAGAAATCCATCTAATGTAGAGCCCAAACTATCTATCAATTAGTCAATCGACAGAAAATCCACAATTTTGATAATTAACTGTTTTAAGTCATCAATCAAGAAAGAATTACAAATATTTGCTGCTTCAAACATAAAAAAAAAATCAATCATAATCATCAATCACTTATGAGGAAATTAGTTATGATAAACTGACCTTGACTTCCTGAGACAGAGCCTGCTGCTGAAGCCTCCTCTTCTCCTGCTCAGTCCGTTCTCGCAGTCGTTCTCGTGCCCTCGCAATCTCCGTCCTGGCCTCCTCCCGGGCTCGGCCGTAGTCGCGCAACAGCTGCTCGATGTCAGACGGACACTGGCCTTCTCCTCGTGGAGGATCTGGTATTCTGTCATTTAGATAATTCAGTAAGAAACCTGAAAACGAATATGGGCATTTTGTTTCGATCTCGTGAGAGGACCAGAAGTGTCTTACCTGGTGCTGTCTATCACCTCTTGGCGGAGCTGTTGCAGGTATTCTTTACGCCGACTGGGCAAGGCGGCAGACACCTTGGAGGAGAAAACAGCCTCTTGTGGAGAGGAGCGAGGATGTTTGCTGGGACTCAGACTTCGAGCTCTCCGGTAAGTCTGGAGACGTTCCTCCCTCTCCTGCCTCAAACCCTCAATACTCACACGGTGTCTGAGAGGAAATAGAAAATACACAAATGATGTTTAAAAAAGAAAAAAAAGAGACGGTTTTAGCATATTTTGCAATACATTTTGGTTATTAAGGTCAGGTTACCTCATTTAATCAGTTTTAGGGCTGAGCAACACTCAAAACCTTTTTACTTAGAACTGTCAGGTATTGAAAGCTAGCATCAAATGTGTGATCAGATTTTTCATCTAGTTTACTTAGATTAGGAAATATCAGATTAAAGGTCAAGGCTAACTGATGCATTGAGAAATTTGTCCTATTTTGTTATATCAAAAAAGGGGTTTGTAGGAACTATGTATTTATATTTCTCAAAGTTCTTGAAAAGACTCAAGCATTGTACTAGAGCCAGTACTGACATTTTTGAAACTAAACCTAGCCCTAATCAGTTTAAAACAATGATATGTTTAATTGTCGATTATATCAAAATAAGTATTTTATCCGTACCTATCATACAGCTGCTGTTTGGTTGGTGGCTCCAGCTCGTCTCTGGACCTCGGGGATAGCATCTTTAACAGTGCGTCCGTCTCACCGAGGCCGTAATGTAGCTTGGCCTCCGTCAGCTCCACAGTCAGCGGCGTCGGGTTCATGTTGAGGTTGACCGTCGCCATCACCTGCTCCCTCTCCTGTCTCAGCCTCTCAATCTCTCTCGCCCTTCTCTCGCTCTGTGCCGTGGACTCTACATTTGAGCTGTAACTCTCCATCTCGCCCCACTCAGCACTGTTCCTGCTCTTGTCGTGGTCTTTGGTAAGAAATGTGGCCGGTTTGTTAGAGCGTTTTGATTGCTGATGGCTGATGCCCGACCAGTTGGTGAACTTGTTATGTATGGGCAGGTCCTCTGGGACTATCTGGTGTTCTTGACACGAGGACACGCTGGAGACAGGTTTAATGTTCACGAGGACGTCTGTGTTGCACTCACTGGGTGCCAGTGACACCATGTCGTCCTCTTGAAGTCCTCCAGTCCTGCTGCTGCTGATCGGGGACGGATTGTAGGAATCAACACAAAAATCCACGGAATCAACTGCAGGTCTTATGCAGCTTGTTGTGTCTTCATGTCTGGCTTTGGCCTGCTGTTTGTGCACATCAGCCTGTTTTAATATGGGAGAGATGTGGTTCTGCATAGTTAAACCTTTTGTTGAAGTAGAAGTCTTCCACTGTGGAGACGTGATCTGCCATTTGGAAGCCTTGTCTTCATAGGTAACATTTATCCTGTCAGTGTCTGTATATCTATCCAGTGATGAGCTAAGGCTTATAGAGCACTTATCAGAGCCTTTAGGGCTTGAGCAACTTATATCACTCACCTTCTCAAGTGATACAGATTCTGATTTACAAGAGGAAACATCACAATCCTGTCTGGGCATTTGATCATCCTCTGACAGAGTTGTGGATGCCGATTGTTTGCTAGAAGGCACAGTAAGGCCGTCTTTCTCAGAATTATGGCATTTCATTCTATCCTGATATTTTGGAGGACATCGTACTGATTGGTGTCCTTTCTGCTTCATACGTAATCTTGCTCCCAAAGTCAGTATGGGAGATGATGCTCTGTTTGTGTATGTAGCTTGTTTCTTTACAGAAAGTGATCCGTCATGTCTTAAAGACGGACTGGGATTTTCTTGGTAGCCGTTTTTTGATGATCCGCAGGTGATTTCAGATATTGCAACACTTTTGTGGCACAGTGCCTCAGGCGTGCTTTGCTTTGAGCCTCTAGAAGAAGCAGATCTTACACGTCTTTCACCTGCAGTCTTCAAAGGAGGTGTTTTTAGAGGGCCATTTTCCAATTGTGAAGCAGACCTTTGTGCTGCAGCAGAGGTGTTAAACCTCAGGTCAGGCATGCTCTGTATCTTTTCAGCCTTACTCTTCACCACACAGTGCACATTCTTGTCTTGAGACACACTGACAACCTCAGAACCGATCACTCTGACTATCACGTTGACTTCATGAGATTTGGACCTTTCACTGGGAGTTTGATGAACAGCGACTTCCTTCATTGCTGGTGCTGAAGGCCTTTCTGTCTGGATCCCGACATCTACGGCTGTTTGAGTTGAGCAGTCTCTCTTGGTGCAGTCATTAGACTCACTATAAGAGATGCTGATATTTGACAAGTTCACGCTCCTCCTCGGACTGGACTTGCAGGATTCACCGGTTCTCATTCCCTGGACGTCCCCCAGCAGGTCTGAGGTGCTGTCGATCAGCTTTGAGAGGTGAGCAGACATGCTTTCCATACTGGCCCACGTTGGAGATTCTTTAATGTCCACTTTGGTTTTCTGTGTTGCAGGTACATCAGTGTTACTCCTTTTGTGCCGCTCTTTCCTCTTTGGAGCACTACTACTGTTACCAGTATTTACTGTCTGCAGGCCACGCTCAGTTTGAGTGCCATGTTCACATGTCCTCCTTCTTTGGGCCCGTGTTTTGTTTGCCTGGGAGTCTTGCTCAGACGAGTAAACAAACATAATTTCATCCACCTGACTGGAGTTGTTACCAAAAGCACCAGGAGCATCGTTACTTGAAGAACTTCCAGTCACTGTCAGATTGGCTAGATGATTGTGAATATCCATAGCTGCCTGTTGACAGGGCGTAAGCTGAGATGTTTTGTTCACTAGTTCCTTATAATCCTCCATACTGCTAAGTGTACTGGAGAGCCCCTTGTCGGTGGCGTAAGTGCTCAGATGGGAATTGAAAGGCGAGTTCTGCCCATTCAAACCATTGTCAACACTACAGCATCTTGTCATACGTTTCTCAGCGCTGTTCAGAAGTGGAGATTTACAGGATAGGTCAGCAGCACTTCCAAATGCTGGGTTCTTGTAACAGTGTTGGTTTGAGTCATCGCCTTGCCACTGGTGAACAAAAGGGTTGATGTCACTGGAGACAAAATGCATAGGGGAGTCCTGAGTGTTCAGTGCATGTTGTGGTTCACTTTTCCTTGCATACAGGATGATTTTTTCAACATTTGTCTTTTGTTTAATTGCTTGAGGGGGTAAAGAGTGTCTTTTTTGAGAGTAATCTCTACTAACTTTAACTTCACTTTTACCAGGAGTTCCAGTAGAACAAGTCTTCATTTTAGATTTGCTCACTGACAGAGTGGTAGAAACATCTGCATTGTTGCTTCTATCCTGTCTGACTTCTTCTTTGCCAAGCTTTACCCATTTGGATGAGAGCCGGCTGTGATGGACTCTGGTGGTTTGGTCATCTTCCTCATCTTCATCTGATGACTTAAGAGAGGACTCAGAAGAGTTGGGATGAGTTTGGATCTCAGACCTCCTGATCCTCTTAGACTTGGCCTTTTTAGCAGAATTATCACCAGATGTGTTTTTCCCAATCTGTTTGGACACCACAGATCCATAGTAACACATATTTCTGATGGCATTTCCTGGTGGTATTTTGTGTTGTGGCTGCATAGAACCAGAAATACTTGCTTCATATTTTAACTCTGCGAAGATCTTTGGAACATGCACTTCAGATTGGTGGGTCAATGTCCCTTTGTCTTTTTTCATTACACAATCTTGTTTGCTGTCAATTTGAGTATCCTTATCAACTTTGCACACTGAATTTGATGCATTTTGGCATTTGTTGTTGTAATTCATATTGACCACACAAGTCTGAGCCATGTTTTTTGAATGAGTCTGTGGACAGCTGAACTGATCCTCTGCTGAGATACAAGGTTTACCTCCTGTTGTGTTGTTCGTTTTATCATTTCCATCACGGCCAGGAGTAACAGCAAACCCTTTCATAGAGGCATTCTCATCAGCAGGTGTGTTCTGGTTGCTGTGATGTCCCTGTAGTTTGAACTGAGGACTTCTTCCATCAGATAATAATGTCATGGCTCCAGATGTGTCAGGGCTATTTTGGAAATGTTGTTGAATCATCCTCAGCGAGTTTTGTTTGTACGAATAACCGCCTTTACCTTCAAAACTGAATGTGGCTTCCATACTGACATCCTTTACATGATTACAGCCAAAGTTTTCTTTTGCATCACCCAAGGTGGAACGTGTGTCACAGGGTATTAGTTGAAATTCTGGGCAATCAGGATTCACAGCAGGGGCATCCAAACAGCTCTGGGTGCCAACTTCATCCAAGCATGTATCATTGATGATAGGATTAAGATGAGATGTTGTTTTTTGTTTACCTGAATCATTCATTTCTTGAAATAAAGCATCTTTCTCCACTGGGTTTCCTTGAGAATCTACGCATTTTCTTGCTGTAGAATTGCTCATTGGTTGCAAAGACAGTCTGCCAGAGTGCTCAGACTCCCCATGGCTGTCAAGTCTCAGATTTGATTGAATGTTGTTTTTGGCAGAGGAGTTTTGGAAATCACAATGATCGATTACTGGTTCTGATGTCATGTCAGAAGATTGACCGTGCTCATAACGTTTCTGTGTTACTTCAGTAGATTCAAGCATGTAGCTCTTGTGGCTCATTCTCAATTCATTTGTCATATCTGATGCCAGGTGCTCACTTTTGTCCACTGTGTTTTCACTTGGCATCCTTTTCGGTGAAAGGTGTTCACCAAGGATCACTCCTTGTTTGACTTGATCACTCATTTTATCTCTCAGCTCATTTTCTGTCCATCCATTGTCATCCCTATAACAGCCAAAATGGCATGCAGATGACGACAAGACATTCATGCTTTGACTCCTGCTCTTCTTGTCATCATCGCTGCCAATCAATGACAGTCTCATGTGCTCTTTCACCACTTCTGAGATTCTCAGATCAATGGCGCTACAAATAGCATCTGACTTGCATATGTGTTTTCTATTTTCTTTATGTCCTCTGGGGTTGTCAATTTGGAATTCCCCCACTTTTGTTTCTGGAGCTACTTCCTTTATTGTTACATCTCCCTTTACAACTACTTTCCTCGCCCCCACAGAGGTACCACTCTGAGAACGATTGTCACCACATTCAGAGTCCTCAAAGATCTGACAACTCTGTCCAAGTATCCTACTCATGGGATCAGAAACTGGCGATGCCACTGAAGCCACGGTGTCTTGTCTAATGCTGCCATCAACACAAACAGAATCAAATCCACGGCTGTCAGCTTCCACAGAAGACTGTTCCCCCTTTGAGTCACTGGTGTTATTGTTGTCATCAGGCCAAATATCGTCCTGGCTGCCAACTGGTGCCGAGCACAAAGTTACCAACTCTTTGCTGTTGCTCCTCTTTGGAATTTTCAAGCTGCCCATGAAAGCATCCTGTTGGTCTTTGTTCCTCTTCCTGGAATTTGTACAAGCCGATTTAACGAGCTCCTGCTGTAGTGCAATGTACTGTTCAGTGCCCTTGTTTTCAACCTTGTCTGACGTTTTGTCCCTTGTAAAAGATTTGGTATTCCCAAACTCATATTGCTGTATATTCTTCAACTTTCCTGTTGCACCATCGCGATTGCATAGTACATCATCTTCAGCGGGCGGTTTAAAGGCACTTTCAGCGTCAGACACTTTGTTCAATACTTGACCTTGGTTAGTAAGACTTGTAGAGAAATGCATTACTGACTGACAACCTGATGTACACATTTCAGTGTCAGAAGACACTGTGATGTCAGCGGCCACCATGACAGGTACATCTGTGAACACCTTAAGCAATTTTACTTGTGATGCTTGTTGTTTAGTGTGGTGGATCTCAGTGGGTGACACAAAAGCAGTTTCATCTAAGGTCGGTAGGGATGCTGGACTTGTGTTGCTGCTGTAGCCTAAAGTATCTGTAATTGCTTTCTCCACATTTTCTATTTGTCTCTCTGATTGCTCTACACAACATCCTACATCCTTCAGGGCTTCATCTGGTGTTGTTAGAATCTGAGAGTCTTGAAAATCTAATGTTTCTGATGTTCCCCTTGAAATTGTAACTCTGTGTTCCTGCACTGTCACATTTATACCTTCAGTGCTGGTGGACGTTGAGCTATAGCTTCTAGATCTGCTCTGGGAGTCTGAAAGGTTCATACTGGTTGGACTGGGATTGCTGCTGCTGCTGCTGCTCTCTACATCTATGGACATATTTTTGCTTTGGAAAGGCAGAGAATCCCTGTAAATCCTGGGACTGTCTGCTGCATCAGTGGAGGACCAGGCATCGGTGAGCGCCAGCATGTTCTCTGGCTCCCTCACACTGCAGCTGCTCAGGGAGCGTGGGCTGCTGGTCAAAGTGGTCTGCATGTTCCCAAAGTCCTCAATCAATTTGTGTACTGTGTCTCTCCTGCTAGAATCTGCTACTAATGGGTTGTGGGAAGGAGACTTAATTGTTGCACTGCAGTGTCTTGATTTTGGGGAGCCTTGCTGGCTCCAATATGCCTCTGCTGGGATTACCTGAGGTTTCTGACAGCTGTCCCAGTCTAAACTGATCCCTGCTGTTCTATTGTGCTGCATGGATGAATGGGAGCAATCTGTCACCAATGAGTAAGTTGGCACCACTGTCTGGCTAAGCCTCTCCACTGCTGAGTGTTTCCTACTGTTCTCCACAGCCAATGAATCTTTAGACATCTGACTGTCTTCGCTCTCTGCTTCACTCCGAGCTGCTTCCTCATGTCTCAGCTGCTCTGCTAGTGCTGTCGCATAAGCAGAGGACAGGGAATCAAGAGAGAAAAGGCTCTCACAGTCTGACGGTCCTGCATCCCTGTCTTCTTCTTCTTCCTCCCAACCAATCAATCCCTGTCTCTCCACCCATCTGCTGGTCTTGTTCATCAGAGCCTCGGTACTATGCCACCGCCTCAGTCTAATGTCCTCAAACAGAGTCCTTTGGTCAAGCTCCTCACACGAGACGGCTGTTTTGACAGCACATTTGCTTCGGCTCATCTTGGTATCTTTAAGGTTCCTGTGTCTTTTTTGTCTCCAGTGAAATTTGCTTGCTATCCTCCCCAGAGGTTTGGGGCCTCGTCCTCCATTCGCACCTGATGGTGGTTTCCTGAACACTTTGGACAGAGCTGTTTTTAACCTGGGCCCCACAGAACGAGAGAAAGTCTTCCTGACGGTTTCTAGTCCGTTGTTACATGCGTGGGGCTGAGTTATCTCATTCATGCAAGGGACAATCTGAGAACTAGGTTTGTGTGTTTTGGGTCCTAGTGTATTTTCTTTGCTGACTGGTTGCAAAGTAGTTCCAAGTGGTGACTTCAGAGTAACCGTTGAGTTCTGATCCGATCTGTTCTTAAAAGACAGGTCTCGGTTTGGCAGCAGAGGTTTTCTTTCTGGTCGTTCCCGGCAGGGCTGAGCTTGGGGCTCCTCTTTGGTAGTTTGTGTGATGTTTTCAGAGGAGCTTACTCTTCTCCGGCAGGCTTGACTTTGTCCTGAGAAGAGAGTACCGGAACAACTCTGGGTCCTTTCCCGAGGAAGGCACTCATCTGAAACCCACTTCCTGCTGCCAATGGAATCAGAGGTTGTGGAAGAATTTGACGTCAGTTCAATGGATCTGTTTCTCTTGAGAAAGTGTCTGTCAAGGAGAGAAAATGAAAGACCTACATTTAGGAATATATTCATATATAGGACCTACAAGCAACCACAAACATTTTGGACTGTATTAGCCCCTGTTAGCCCTTGCCCTCCATGCAATTAACTCACAGATTTAGCAACTCTGTGTGCTTACCTGAAGATAGGGGTGTTCTGTGGGTAGAGCCGGGACAGAAGATCTGCTGAAAATGAATGTCTACGAGAAACAAAAGGTCTTCCCCTGAGCTTTGAGGGGGACCCCAGCTCTGGAGACTCTGGGCTGTCAGGTCCTGGAGGCAGGGCCCTTTCCAGCCGCTGCAATTCCCTCTTAGCTTCCAACAGATGCCGCTTGCGGGCAATTCTCTCCAGCTGGTAGTGCAACCTTTTCCGACGGATGCGGCTCTCAGCCCGGCAAAGGGAGTGATGCTTTAGTAGCTCCTCCTGCACAGCCTTCTTCCTGGCCCTTACCACCCGGGACGGACGATCCACTGTGTGACCTTCCTGATCCTCAGACACCCAACTTGTCAGGCGCTCCAGGAGGGGTTCAGGGACAAGGTCTGTTTGAACTCCAGACTCCTGGGTGATTCTCTGCTCTACAGATGTTAGGCGCAGTTTCTCCTGCAAAATCCACTGCTGGACTGTTGAGTAAAGATTTACAGAAGGGAATCATAAGGGGTGGATATCTTACACCTACGCAACATTTATCAATATACTTATAATTTTATGTGGTTATTGCCCATTTGGCAATAAAACTATCTAGAATTTTGGCTTGGATTTTGAAAGTTGACAGGTATCTTCATTACCAATAACTTTTTATGTGTGTGGAAAGAGTACTTACTCTCACTGTGCTGCTGTCGGAGGTGGGCCTGCTCCCTCTCCAGCTCTCTCTCAGCCTTTCTCTGTTCAGCCTGTATCTCCTGTCGCAAACTTTCCACGTAGCGCTGCTGCACCTCCACACGCTGCCTAGCAGTAGGCTCCTCACTGGGGCAGAGACAGGCACCCAGCTGCCCTTGAAGCTTCACTTCTTCGACACTGTAAAACAGACACACAGGTCATACACACAGGGATAAAAAAAACTGATTGAAACTGTGATGGAAAAAAGCAAAGAGACAACCATAAAAAGTAAAGGAAATCATTTAATCTCACCTCAGTAAAATTTAATGTCTAGCATTGCGTAGTTTGTGGTGGCAGGTTTAAAGTAAAAGCTACTGTTGTTGGTTTTCAGTCCTGCGTCCCAGCAGTAACCAAGCAACGGCTGAGCCTGTCCTGTAAACATCTAGCTGGGATTGTTCACAAGGGTGGGGGCTAATGGAAACATATGCCACCTCCACCAACTAAATGGAAACACACATGAAGCATTGTCCTAGTTCTACAGTATGAAAACTGGTGCCCTATGTACAGTGAGTGACATATACTGTGTGTGTGTGTGTGTGTGTGTATATATATATATATATATATATATATATATATATATATATATACACACACAATATTTTTCTTTCTATATATATATATATATATATATATATATATACACACACACACACACACACACACACACACACACATTTTGTGTTGTTCTGTGAATTTCTTTTTGAAGGCAGTATTTACCTGTGGTCAGGGGTCAAGGGGCAAAGGTCAATGTAGGTGCAGGTCATGCCACCTTCACTGGCCTAAGAACAGCATAGAAAATATCAACTTTAATATTTACCGGAAATAAAAAATAAACAATAAACAATCACAACTACCACTATTCTCAGAACAGATATATCAACAGAAAATGATTATTTGAAAATGATTTAGTGTATCACTAGCATTACAGTTTATACGCCACAGCATCCCAGTCATAATAAATGTTATCATGATTGCCATCATAACCAACAGCATCATTTTCATTTTGAGCTGAGCAGCACCTACCCGTCTGCGTTCCCGGAGGACGGCTGCCTCTGCTGGGTGGTTGAAACGGAACTTATGCACTCCTCCCAAGGTGATCACCGTCCCTGGAGACAGAGAGACATGTCCTTCATCACAAGCTGTGCTCAGCCGGTAGCATTGTGTTGATGTAAGCTGAAGACAGTAGGTGTATGTGCTGCGCTGTATGGGGCAGGGTGTATGTGAGTGTGTGTGTATATAATACATATATAATTGTACATCTACCCATATATCTTATCAAATCTTAAGTATGCATCTTTAAGGGAGTGTGTGTATAATTGTATATTAACCTATATGTGATATCCAGCATAATGCAACAATCTCCAGGTCATGTGCTGCTCAGGTCTGATTTTATGTATCACTGAATGTTCGTCTACTCCGATAGCCTACGTGTGATAAACATCAAAATATTTTTCTTTCTACTATTCTTATTCTAACACAAATTTCTTACAGTATGCAGTTTTGATACTTCTTATGTTTGGCATTTAATTTACACTGATCACTTATCACTCTATATATTAGTGTGCATTGTCAGTGGCAGAGTCTGCCATTGCAGCGCAGTGATAAACATGTCATTTTGAATGAAATTCAGGGGCTTGTATTAATAAGACGTTCTTATCTACAGTTCTTAATACAATAGCAAGTAATAATAAATAACAAGTGTCACCAACAACAAGAACTGAAATCTTACGGATCATAACTTTCTCTTTCTTCTCTCACAAGTGTCGTACCTAAGCTAAGCTTCTAAAGGCATGAAAATGACAATAGCTGCCTCAGAATATTAAAATAACAATTAGTATTTATTATCAGTCAAATAAAAGAGACAGTGCCTGCATACTCACGAGGCTCGGATCAGATATTAAAAACATGCTACAACTTGCTGTTCACTTTTGACTACAAAATGTATAATCTCTGCCACATCACGTATGCAAAAAAATGCTGTGGGAACACAGACAGTCTGAACAAACTGTTTTGTTGAGGACAGGAACTGACCTTGAGCCAGTCTACAGGGCTCAGTGACCTCCCTGTCGTTGAGCAGGCAGACGCAACCCGGCAGCGGTCTGAGCGTTACCATACCTCCGTGGTTTTCAATCTCACAGCTGGCACTGCCCTGCAGAACTAGACACAGGATGCAGAAACACAATCGCACATACTGATTTAAAAAGCTGTGCTGATGCAGCTGCTGTACTGCTAAATGTATTCAGCGATCAATGCAGTATTTTATGAAAAGTGAACAGTCAATGTTAGGATATATATAACGTTTTACTATGCATTCTCATATAATAGTCACATTGTACTGTATATCTGTATCTTCTGCCATGTTACATGATTTATGACTTATGTTTTATGTAAAGCTGACAGTTTTCTGTATGTCTACTCTGCGATAGTACATGGTTGTAAGACTGTACAGTTTGAAAAGCAATATTTGCAGCTGGATGAGGAAACATGGAGACCAAATTAATAAATAATACCTATTTGTGGTTCTTCAAACTGTTCCTGAGGTCCAATGCGGGTAACTCCTTCCTGTAAGAAAAAAAACATATATTTAAAATCTACATAAACAAAAACTATTGTGCATACTTGACATTAGCTGGTTGTACTCAAGACAAGCAATAGCAGGTATAATAAGAATTTTACACAATGATCTCAGAACTATTGTCCTTTCACTTTTAATCTTCCACTTAGCTGACAGAAAAAATATCATTGTTTACTTTGAAGTCTTATCTAATGGGATTAAAGGCTTTCTTATATGGTGTCAAGACCACATGTGCTCCCAGGTGGCCTCAGCTCTTCACATGCAGGAAACAGTGTAATTGTCAGGCCTAAGGGTAGGCTTGTCATTGTCAGAATCAGGACAGCTTAAGCTCCCTTGAGTCCTAGCCTCAGAACTAAGAGCCTCTTATCCGACCAAGCTTTATGCATTGCGGAAGACACACACACACACACACACACACACACACACACACACACACACACACACACACACACACACACACACACACACACACACACACAGATGGGAGATCGACAGGACAGTTGGAGGGTAGAGAGAGAAGAAAAGACAGCAGAAACGCACCTTTTCTCAAGAGCTTTTCTAGCAGAACAGAGAAAAAAGGTAGGAGGAGGAGAGGGAAGAATCTAGTAGGAAAAAAAAGATGGTTTCAGTCAAGATAGCTGACAAATCAGTAACTTGAGAGTTGGGAAAAAAGTAGAGCGAATGCAAAGAATTTCAAGTCTGTGGGAGTTTGCATCATGTTGTTCATGCAAATGTGTATTTTTAGTGAAACAGCATGTGTGCAAATGAGTTATGTGCCTCTGGGGACAAAAAGAAACGTACAGAAGAAAGAGGCAGAGTGGAAGTACACGCTTAATAACCTCTAATACAACTGACATGTATAACACTATTCATTCTCCTAACTCCTACACTTAAACTTGTAATTCTGTTAACTAATTAACTAACATGTATGTGGATATTTACACCAAAAAACACTACACAAAATTCATAAAGAAAATACCTCAACAACAGACAGTTAAATAATATCAAAACACAACAATATTACTGTTCATGGACACAGCACATCCATTTTCCTTTTTATCATCATACCCTGAGGTGATAGAAGACGACCCCGGTGCTGAGAACGTCTCTATCGAGAGTAACCAAATGTGGTCGGAGGGAGTTAATGAGGAATCCGGCCAGGTCTCTGTTGATGTCAACACTGTACTGCTCCAGCAGCTCCTTCTTGTCTCTCCAGCTCTCCGACCAGTCCTTCGTCAGCTGCTCCACCTAAGGAGGAGACATGGACGAAGACGATGACGAAAGGTAATCCCAATACAATAGAGATGGATGGAATCTTGTTTTTGGAGCTCAATACACTGAACAATTGCATTTGAAAATATCAACAGAGATGGGGTTTTTTTTTCAAGAAACAATGTCCTAGTTACTCAAGATACTCCACAGACCTCACTGAGAACATTTTTACTATTACCTATTAAAAATGTTCCTCATTAAGTCTCTGCAGAAGTTGATAACAATGTCAAATAATCTAGTGAACAAAAGCTATCTAGATACAACAAGGAGTAAATTGAAAAAATGCTAAACGTAACTTCATGCACATTTACAAATGAATCTGCATATTCTGCACATATTTCGATCTTTCTATCGTTTCTAAAACCTTTTGACCTGACTGGAGTTTAAAATTCAATAACCGTCACTTTGAATAATGCTCGGCCGTACAGCACGCATTTGTGATGATGGACCCATCAATAGGTCAGTGAGGTTAAAGATGTCAAAGGGAGTAGTTTCTGTAAGGCTTTATGTGAGGCGCAAGACCTCCAGCCCTCTGATTATATGTTGTCCTGTATTTCTTAATAGTGAAATTTGTGTCATTAAACATTAAAACATTAGGCAGCACGCTGCCTTGATGTGACAAAGACCACTGTATCTGTCAGATGTAACCATCTGTGCTGACCCTGTGTTACCTTTAGTTCGTTCTGTAGCACGATTTCCGAAAGGTTTCCATCCCTCTCGTCGCTCAGGGATGGACTGGGATTACGCTGCTGTCAGTCAAGAGAGTAAAAAATTATTTGTCAATGTGCTGTGCAAAAGGAAAATGTCACATTGGTTACAATGAAATTCAATCTTTACCACCGAGGGAATTAAAAATGTCACAAAACACAAAGCACGGTATAAAGCCTGTGCTACAAAAACTTGTAATGGGGGAATCTCTTTTATTCAAAGCCTTCCAGTACTAAGAGGGCTTTTTGAGGGGGGTAAACCCAGCAGGGTGTGTCCCTGGGAGAGTTAGCGCTATGCTCCAACGATAAAAGGTCACCATACCATTTCAAAACTGAGCAGCATGCTCTTCAGTCTGTCAATCTCCTCTCTCAGTTCCCGGATCAGCCGAACATTGACATCCTGCACAGAAATCAAAGCACACATTAACCTACTAAAAACATTTTGATCAAACATTAAATCTTGTCATCAGACTCTAAGCAGCCGCTGACCTCATTAACCCGAGGCTTGTTGACAATATTTCTGGCATGGGCAGCATAGCGCAGGGTGCTGAGGGTCTCGTTGTAACTGTTAGCGGAGGGTGAGACCGCTGCAACACAAATACGCACAAAAAACACACAAGCAAAGAGACGCACACACAGCAATTAGCACTCACGTCACAAGAAATAAGTATGCAAGGCATAGACAAAACATTTTTATTTAATTTCCACCCTTCCAGCCAGTCATTAGGTTCATTATTGTTGTCATTTTCCATGTTTGCCTTTAGGGTTTGATGTTGATATAAAGCCGCTCATGATTGCAGCAACCAACTCTAAATATTCGGTTAAAGCTTATATAAGCATCTGCAGTTTGGTCCTTTCACAATACCGCCACCTCTTAGACTTACTTGCAATCATGATGGTCTTTGAGTTTCCGCCCAGGCTGTCTTTGAGCAGCCAGGTTAGGACCGAGTCTCTATAGGGGATGAAGCAGTGCCTCCTCCCACCTCCTCCTCCTCCTCCTCCAGAATGGGAGCTGCTGTGGCTTCCCACCGTGCTGCCGTCGCCCTCAGAGGCCATGCTGTTGATACTCTGACAGCTGCTGGACATCTGGGAGTTTTGGGCTGTGGAGGCAGCGAGAAGAAGAGGTTGAGGGATGTATGGAGAGAGTGTTATGAACAGTAGGGAATACTGTAAAGATGTGGAAGGGAAAAAAAGGAATTTGTGGAGGTCCATGCTAGATTTAATTTCAAACAAAAACTGCTCTCTTAGACTTCGTCACTTGAACTTCAAATTGAATTATCTTCATTTACCAAGAGCAGATATGACGATGCCCAAAGTGACCAGCGACTTGTTGATGTTAGATCCCTCTGTCAGTCTATCCCTGCAGTAGTGGGGGTCTGCTCGCTCACTGTCAGACACAACAAAAACACAAAATGAGGTTCATGATATTCACAATGATTAAAGACACGAATTATGGAATTAAAAAAATGTGGACTTGAGAATTTACTAAAATCTCAGGGCAGTAACCGAGATCCACTAGGGGGCAGTTTTGTCAATGACTTTCACTCAAAAGATGTTGAGAAAAAAAACACACACAAACACACACAACAGAAGGAAATAACAGTTTCACCTCCCAGCCAAGTCCACCAGGTTAATCTTGCTGACAGTTTCTGAAGGGAGGTTATTTTCTAGGATTGCCTGCGGAGAAAAAACAAGAGACAATGATAAATGTTCCACCTGAAAATAGACACTATTAACTGCACATTAGAATCCAAGGAGCAATAATGGGCAAACAATTAGAAAGAGGATCATTAGCAGATTGACTCATTAACAGATAATTGTTTCTGTATATAAAAGCTGATGATGACCTGTGTGTACTGGATGGTGAAGATGGCGTGGGATCTACTGCTGGCATCGTGGTTGTGGGTTGCCGCGGTGATTCGGTTGGCAATTCCTTCCTCCAAAAGGTCCATGGCCTGCTTACAGTCTGAGATCACATGCTGCGACAGGTCTGATTAGAGAGAAACAAACGGAGGAAGAAAATGCTGAAGAAACTGAGCAAACAGTGTGAGAGTATTTAGGTTTTATATGAACCTCAAAATGTTTAGTAATTGACCCAATTCCCACAGTGGAAAGTAACTCATATGAAACTTGGGTGGGAAAGAGTGAGAAGTAAGAGTGAGTGCAGATTGGGTGCATTGTATTGTTGGGTAGGGTTAAAAATAAACATGTTATTTTATCGAATCCTTCAAAAAACACATGTAAACGAATGAAGATCAAAAAGTAAGAAGGATATACATTTACATAGTTTGTATGGCTGCCCTAGGAATAAGGTTACACTGATAAATTGAGTAAAAGTAAAACTACACTGTTTTTGGAGGGCTTAAAATGTTTATGCAACACTGACAGTGACACTAATGACACTGCAGAAAACAAGAAAAAGACATTCTGGCGGAAAAGGAGGGATAGGGATGTGAAAAAGACACAAACAGGAAGTATGTCTCATCAATGCTCACGTTTGACCCGTAATATTTTCCAACAGCATTTAGCAACCAAAAAAAACTCTGACAATGTTCTACCTCCAGGCGTGAATCACATATCTTACATGGATGTAAAACACATGCACACACAGATTACCACAGAGCCTCATGGTGCTAACACATGTTGTTACTTTTTTTTTTTCACCTTATTTTAATATTAACATTTAATACAAATATTGAATAAAGAGTTATTTCAAAAGAGTAAGAGTGACAGTTAAACACTGTTTGATGGAGAAGTAAACGCTGGGAGTCCTAAATGTGCTCTGTGTGTGCGGTGAAGTGTTCTCCCTGGAAGCACGAGGAAATGACTTCACTTCCTCTGGTCAACTGGGATTTCTCCTGATACAGACAATGAGTGGATGTGGGCTTTAAACATAGAGAGGCAGCCGGATGAGAGGGAGAGAAAGAAAGAGGAGGAAAGGATGAGAGAGAGAGAGAGAGAGAGAGAGAGAGAGAGAGAGAGAGAGAGAGAGAGAGAGAGAAAGTAAGACAAGCTAAAAGAGGAGTCTGGATCAGAGCCAGGACGGCCGGTTCTGGACCAGATCAAAAGATTCACAACGGAACAAAATTCCACCACTGACCACGGCAGCTTATAAACTAAACTTACAAGACACGAGCATTACTCAGAATACTGCAGACCATGTTACATATCCAAGCCCATAATTTGACAAATTGATGTGTCTGAGAGTGTTGAGACAGAAGATTTAACCTTTGGTATCCACTCTCATCTTCACTCTCTTAATACCAAGAGTTTCAGATAGATTATTTTACTATGTGACCCACTGTTGAGTGTTTGTATACATTTTACAACATAATCATTGGACTCTTCTTGGAGTTCATAACCTGTGAAAGCACCTAATCATAGAGACCATAAAAGTCCTATTGTATGTCTGAGTCTGAGGTTGCTGCAAGAACGTTTAAAAGAACGTTTTTCCTGTGCAAAGATTTTAACCATGGTGAAATTATCTCAATAGGGTAATGAGAATTTGCTGCCTCTAGACCTCTAGTTAAGCATTTAATCAGTAAGACAGACAGAAAAAGAAAAAAAGCGGAAATGATTTGTTGATCTTTGAGCTCAACATTTTGTGCAATTACACCTGGAACTGTGGGGTCGTGTTGGAATATTGAATTTAAATTATAATTCATTTAATTTGTTTTACTTGCTTTGTGTTTTTAGGACTGTTTTTTGCACAAACCCTCAGCTGTAAACCTTTCCTGCACAGGTTTAGTTCATGTCTATGTGTATGTGCGTATAGGTAGGTGTATAAATATGATTGTCTCCATGTATTTATTATTTCTTTTACATTGCAAATGAAAAAAGTAAGTAAAAATAAATAAAATATAACTTAGTTTTTGAGGCAGCAAGTTGAGAATCAACATCTTATGTATTCTATTCTTGCTGAAAGAAAAAGCCTTTCAAATTTGAACTGAGTTTAGCTCTGGTAACTATACATTATATGTCTTTGCTGTCTACCACTTACAGTATAGATGCAGGTGCCCCGGACACTCACCTTGTACATAGGGTCCTTTCTCAGGGTGCTCTCTAACTCTCAGGGAGGCTCTCTTCTTCTGCTCTCCTCCTCTCAGCAGGTCTCGCACACGCTCGTTATAGATCTCCAGGAAGCTGCAGGGACAGAGGGATAAGACAACACTCTGCTATGAAGACACACACTTGATATAATGTCAGGACCGGATCACTTAATGTCAGTTTTATCCATACCATCACTGAGATGCACACCACAGGCCTACATACAGTCTATTACACATTATGCGAGTTGTTTTATGTCAGTTCATCTTCCATAACATGTTTAGCCTAACTCTAACCCCAAATATTTAAGTTTACTTTTCTGACATTTTGCCTTTATTGTAAAGTTGACAGTACAGCGAAGGAGGGGGGTGACATGTGACATTGGCTGTATTTGAACCGGGTCGTAGTCATGGTAACATGGTCTGCATTTAGACTGCTCGTCCAACCAACAGCCCAGAAACAAAGTTCACACTATGGAAATTATAATCTTTGAATCATAAAATCGCTACATCTTTGCTTGTTAATGAATGTCAGGGAGAACCCAGAAAGCATAATATCCGCTTTGTCAAGTTAACATTACCTTCAAGAAGTTGTGGAAGTTGAGGATGCCTCCAACACAGACAAGAAAATCCAGTGATTGTGATTTGCATTGTGTTGCCTGCAGCTTTGCAGCATACTTGTTTCATAGATAGAGTCAGACAATAACACAGTACCTGATCTCCACTCTGCTTGAGTTTTGCCCAAATGTGTCTTCGGACCTAAAGAGACCCTGTAAGGAACAGAGAAATGTATTTCACTTCACACTACAACACCGGATACATTATCAGTGTGCTCACTTCACTGAATTTATGTTGCATAAATTATAATCCACTGACGTACCTGACAGATCCGAGGAGTCAAGCCAATGGAGTCCTGACATCATACAGAAGAAAACAAAAAAAAACAAAAAACAGATGTGAGTTTTCAGTAGCATTGTTTTGACAGTTGCCATGTAGAATTGGGTCACAACTAAATGCTTTTCATTACAGAATGATTGTTTGCAGTGCAGCATGGTTTGGGTTTATTCTTTGTGCAACAGTTGCATTGCCTCCAATGTGCCTGGTGAGACCAGCTGAGGCCTGTAAAATATATATAATGCCATGCAGTGATTCCATTGTCCACCTCACCGGTGTCCCCATCATGGTGTACGTCTTCCCAGATCCTGTTTGGCCGTAAGCAAACAGACACACATTGTAGCCCTCAGAGGCACCGGACAGCACCGACACACCCAGGTCCTGGAACACCTGAGGAGCATTAACACACACACACACACCCTAAATCAAAAATACACAAAGAGAGAGCGACTAAGAGATGACTATAAATAAATGGGTGGAGTCACAGACCTGGTTTTCCTTATCCTATTTTTTCAAAATGTCTAGATAATTAAGAAGGGTGCCGACGAAAATCAGTTCAAATATACAAGTTAACAATGGAAGCAAACACATCTGAAAGCGAGTTTTACTGAAAAAGTAGGTGCTCTTGTGGACTGTTTACAATGTAAGCCAATGTCCTTGAACTTAATCGCATTGTGTTTTTACATGAGTGCAGATTTTCACAATCACAATGCCGTGGCACTGGGCCAGCTGTGGGGAGGTAATGTTGCTTCCTACTGAGGTGTTTGGGTAAGGAGCCGGGAGGTCAGCTAATACTCACTAAACTCACAATACTAAACAACTTTGCAGAAAGTGTATGTGAGAGAAACAAATGTGAGGGTCCAAAAAAACACTGAAAAGTGACGGGGTCAGGAAAATAAACCTCGCCTAAAAAGTGCGGTGGTGAGACGGAGGATCCGGGAGAGTCCCACTCAAAACAATCAACTGAGGCCTCTTGTTTTCCTGGAGTCCAGAGATTATTAGCACGACGCCAAATCACAACCACTTATTTTTATGAGGAGTATAACTGGTACAAAATACATGCTGAACAGTGTATGAAATGTGTGTTTTATGGCCAATCAACACATCCCCTTTGGTAAAGGCATTGTTGTTATGTTGAACTGAAGGTTGTCATAATAACTGCAATATCAGCAGCATAAGAACGAAAATAAATGTATTTGTTCTATGTGTTCTGCAAATTGAAATTTTATTTAAACATTACATTACAGGAGATGCTGTATCTGTGTGCACAGAAACTAAATGACAAACAGATTGAGATTAAAAATTGATATGTCTCCATTAAACACTGTTACAGTAACCATACAATAACCATTTTTATCATCAGAATATCACACAGCAACTCATGATGGTCATTACTTGTGGCAGCAAACATGTTCACAGAGGCATAGTTCCTTATCAGACACTTCTCTTCGTATGGGTGTCAACACATTGTCAATGTGGGTGTTTTCCACTATTAATATCATTTATTACAGGTTATCAGCAGCTCTACTAATTTCTGTGTGTGCATGTTACTGGTTAGATGCAAATGGACAAATGATTGGTCCTCTCTATTGTTATGTTTCCTTTGTTCATTACTGATAAGAAAAAGGAAACCTTATCAGAATGAGTTCCTGAGGACATGTGGCCTCATCAGCAATCCAAAAGCTCCGTCCAAAGGCAACATATGCCTTGGGGGGGGCATGCAGCAACCTGATCTAGACCAGACCTGAGACACAGCACATTCCCCCCAAGAACCATAACACACCCTGAAGATCAGTAAGGGGTACCCTTCCTTGGCCCCCGGGCTCAGGCCTGGACCACAGATACTGGTGGGTAAGTACACAGAGGAGAGAGGAGGAATGCTCACAAAGCTTCCTCGATCTCCAAGGATCAAACACAGGAATCATTTCAACATGCCTCCCATGTGTGCGACTACCAACCACTGTCAGGAGAAGTGAGAACCTGGAGCTAAGCCTGTGTATACTCTAGGCTTACAAAACGGTGGGAATAGGTTTAGGTTGGATGTGGATGAAAGCTCTTGTGAAAAGCCCGGGCCTTGTGAAAGCACCCTGAAAAGGATTCAATGGTCATCTGGTTGTTCTTAGGAGTGTGTGAATCTGTGTGTGTTAATATTCACCAGCCTTGAGTTTTCTCTGAGAAAAGTAAAATGTTCGACACTGATACGGTAGCTCACACAGAGACCAACATCTTATCTAACCACAGTGACCAACAAGTGAGTAAACCAACAGCCAAGGTTAGGACAGAGACTTTTTAAAATAAATAATACATAATACAGAGTACTGACTACCTGCTTAAAATGTTAACCAGCACCGTAAGTCACAAATGTCACGTCAACGTCAACAATTTCCCAAGTCCAGTAACCACCAGTCCAAAACCCAAATGTATTAAATTTGTTGTAATAGAAGAAATTTGATAGTATTCCTAAGCTGGAACCAGTGATTTTTGTTTTGCAGATTTTGCTTAAAAATGATCAATTATTAAAATCATTACAGAAGTTAACCTGCTTTTAACTGAGATGCAAAGTATTAGTTGGAATCATTAATGGAATCATTTTACATTTCATCTGTTCCTTCACAACCCTACCAGTGCTGAAAAAGATAGCCAGCAATTCAGTCAGAAGTTTGATAATAGATTTAGCATTTAAGACATTTTTCAAGTAAAATTATAAAACATTCTCTGGTTCCAGCTTCTCAAACGAGAGGATTTGACGTTTTCCTTTGTTTTATATAATTGAACATCTTTGTCTTGACTGTTAGCTGGACAAAACAAGACATTTGAAGATACAGTTTTGTCTCTGGAAACTTGTGACGGGTATTTTTCACTGTTTTCTGACACTTTATAGACTAAACTTTTTAATCACTAAAGACCTACACAGATAGATCAATAAAGAAAAATAACTGCTTGCTGCAGGCCTAAACTCTACAAACACCATTTTTCATTTTAAAGTATTACCCTGTTGCCTAGCCAACCATGTGCAGACAACAGCCACGTGCAACTAGTAAAAGAGCTGCCACAACGGCCGTCTTACTCAGTGACCTTATAAATCACCCAACAGGCACTGTGGTACAGACATCTAACAGACATGCATAGGAATCCATTTAAAACTTGTGAGTAAAGACGGTGTTTTGAGCCAACTAAGGGCTGTGACTAACAACAATAACATTATGGATTAATCTGCAGATTATTTTATTGCTTATTCAATTATTGTTTTGTCTAAAATACCAACCTATAAACCAACCTGATTTGACATGATATGACCAACAGATTGCTTATTTCATCACACCAACAGTTAAAAATCCAAAGATATTCCATTTATTATTATAGATGACAAAGAAAAGCATACAATCCTCACATTTGGACACGTAAAACAGTGAATGTTTGGTCTTTTTGCTTGAAAAATGACTGAAGCATTAAATCAATTATCAAAATAGTTGTTAATTTTCTGACAACCGACTAATCGTTTATCTAAGCCTAACTAAGGACCTTGAAAAGAAGCAGAAATTGTAACAGAAATGTAAGCAATATATACGGTGCGTAAACCTGAACAGAGGGAAAAAAACACCTGAATTTAAGCCAACAAAATAGAATTTATTTTTTTACCTTTATTTTATGTTAAAAAGAAAATTGAAAAGGTGAGTTCCTTATGTAACTGTTGCCCAACAAATAGTAACGTGACAACAAATGTCAAGGCGTGCAGCCCCCTGGAGTCCGGACCACCAAGTGTTGCCCCCTGCCTCTTAGCTGAATGGAGGCTTAAACATGAAGACAAAAAGCAGCGCCACCCCAGTCTTGTTCTCATTCTACTACTGAAAAACAGACACAGACACCCTCTCCTCCCTCAAACACAGAGAATCAATACAGCCCTTGTTAAAGTTGACCCTTTTAAATTCACTCTATGGGGGCTACGACAAGGCTGAGGGTCCCCCCAGGCTCAGCACAAAGATCAGGAACTTCACTTCAACCGCGAGCTCGGTCTCTCTGAACTTGACTCTCTCTTTTCTCTCTGTACACTATTTCTTTTTTTCCCTCCATTTCTACCATTTATTTTTATTAAACGTCTGCAAAAACACTTTAAATGACCTCTGAACAAAACCACAAGAGGAAGCATGAACTTATTTCAACCTCTTGAGAGAAAATATGAGTTAGTCTAGACTGGCTAGGCAACATTAAAACAATCCTGTTGTTTGTCATCACTGTCACCCCAAATTAAATCAGTAGATTGTTATTTGTGCCATTGTACTCTGCTTAAATGGCCCTCTGCCACAACCTACTTTCACAGTTTGCACCCTGCAGCATTGGGAGGTATTTTTGGATGAACAAAGCAGTGGAGGTAAGAGACAGGTTGCATTGTGGGAATGGAAATGTACTACAGGATCAAATGAAGCAGGAGAAAAACAGCCTGGAGATGAAGTGACTGGGTCAGAGCCACAGTAAGCGTGCAGGCTGGTTGGTCGCCTCAAAACACACAGGGGACAGACTAAACACCTCCATTAACAGGAAGGCGGTTGTCATCAGCAGGCTGCTGCACGTGCGTGTGTGTATGTGCATGTGTGTGCATGTCTGTGACCAGTTTAGAGGAAACAGCATCCACAACAAGGACAAAAGCCCCAGAGTTTGCTTCCCTCTCTGACAAAAAATGAACAAACAATCTAACAATGAAAGAGGAAAAGCAGAATATAGATTTCATTCTTGTATAGGAAATGCAGGACAAATTCATCAAGTCAAAACAGAGAGTTAGGAAGGAAGAATAAAACAAGGCTTTGGGGTTAGAAAAGGGGGCAAAAGGGCTCCAGATATAGCAGATGGCAAAGAAAAGGAGGGCCTGCTTTGGCTATAATTCATCACATATACTGCTGTGTATACATGAATTGCAGGTTATAATCCAAAACTTGACCTTTTGCAAAAGTCACCCACTTTCTCACATCTTTGCCTCTCTCCAATACAAACTATATGATCAAGTAGAAAAGGTAGAAAAACAGCCTCCAGGGAACAGAGGTGTCACTTCATTACATGTTACTGCTATATTTACAGTATCTTTTCATTTAGTTTTTTTGTATCAGCCAGTCACGCAGATGCATCAACTGAGATACTCGGCTGCACAATAGTCTCATCTGCAAACACCACAATCACAACACACCACTATCTCCAAATAAAATGCCTTGCCAAGCACTAGCTAAGATTCATATTTCAAGCAATGCAATGTCAGGAGATGGAAAGAGAGAGCTGGTTAGTGTACGCACAGCTTTAAATTAATACCACCACATGACACACTTGACGGCCATTTTCAAGTGGTGACATACAGAGAGATGTTATCTTGTAAAACCCTACTTTGGCAACATGTCACATGTGTCTAACTAAGTTGGACCAGACTTCCCTGAGGAAAATGAGGTCTCCTGAAAAACAAGGAACCAGCTGGGTTCCATGCCAGAGATCTGCACCATGATAAAAACTTTGTTCCATGTTGGTTTTGAAACATGGTAAACACTTTTTTTCCCAAAGAGGCAGCCTAGTTTGTGGCCTGGTAACATAGAAAAAAAGTGGAAAGGCAGCGAAGTGGGTGAGAAATGTTGACAAAGAGTGGCAATAGTGAAAGAGAAAGACAAGGTGATATAGACTGGCTGACAAGAGTGAAAAAGTAATGGTGTAATGCTTCTGTAATGAGTTAAGTCCTGTAATCACTGGCTGTGGAAAATGCCAATTGCTGGTCTGGTTTTATGTGGCCTGCTCTACACTAAACCCTGGAGAAGTATTTATGTGTTGTGGGCATGTGTGTAAGATGTCGTCAAGGGTGATGGCAAAAGGCCAGACAAGCAAAGTGAAGCACTTTGCCACATTTGAAAACTTCAGCTTCTCGTTGCTTTTGCCAGATTTGCCGCAACCAAGAAGACCAAGATTAATTTTCCCTCCACAGCTGCTCTCACTGGGAGGACGTCTCTGGGCTCAACGCAAAGACATGAGACTGCAAGTGAAAAAATAAGTGCAAAAAGAGATGCAACTTTCTCCCAAGCTCTCCATGTCCACGAATGGACAGCTGTGGAGGAGGTGAGGGTCCCTTGGATCCAGTCCCACACTTTCCAACTGGGTTACACAAACACAACAGCTGGGCCCTGAGCAAAAGCTAAAGACACAGGGGAAAAAAAGGAAACGTCACTTGTCCTGACTTCCTGCTGGGAATATGAGGGAGACAATCGGAGGTGAAAGAGGGAGAAATGTGAGGAGAGGACCACAGTGAGGGAGGGATGGAGGACACAGACAGGGAGACAGAATCACACAGAGCGAAAAAAGACAGAGAGGAAGCTGTTTGGCCGGAGTTCAACAACGCTCTCGTTTGTCACACTTGGACAGAATTTGTAGGTCAAATTAGCATGGAAGGGAGGAGAGGCTGCAAGAGAGGGAGGAGGGAGAGACAGAGATGTGCAGGCCAAACAGATAGGCTGCTCTTCATTACTCAGGCCTCCCTACACATGGAAAAGAAGGACAGTGGGGAAAAGAGGAACAGAGGACAGGAAAGTGAAAATAAAATGAAGGCAGGGGGCCTTGGGTAGCAAATTCCATTTTTCAGTGTACTCTCTTGTTGCAACTGACACTGGGGCAAAGGCTAGACTTAAAACAAATAAATAAAACCGTATCTGGAGGGTCTGGGGATTTGGTGCTCCTCCCCCAATCCTCGTTAAAGGGGCCAAAGCACAACACTGTAGAATGGAGCTGCATGTCACACTCTTTATGGCAGGCTGGAAATGCCTTCTCCAGCCTTCAGACTGGTGGGAGCCTAGTGTGATATCCATAAGGAGCACTGGTACAGTATAGGTTCCTTCACTGGGGAACAAACTACGGCAATATCACTACAGTTTGGCATGAACTCAACTACTATTCTTACACTATTTGATATAATTTGGGTGCCAGATTTGAGAATCCACACCCATAAATAATAAAACTACATGAGAAACATGTGATGTTTAACACACACATTTCAATCATATGAGATGTGATTAGACAATGACTGCAACAATTCAATGATGGGATACACATACCAAAAGTATGTGCAGCTATGAGGGGAAAATATAAAAAACGTTTTAAAATGCCCCATTGATTAGAAAATCCTTGAAAGCAATTCCAGGATATTCAGCTGATTCCAGATCAGCAGGAAAAGCTAATCACTTGCTTCTTGGCTCACTTTCCACCAATTTCTTCTGAAATCTGTGCTCAGTCATTCTGCTAACTAAGAGACAAAAAACACCAGATAGAGTTACAATGTGCAAGCTCTACTCTTCTTTGTAAGAGTTACCTGCAGCTTTAGTGTACATCCAACCACTTTCAGACTCTCTTATCTTCTGCCTTCACCAACAGAAAGCAGTAAGTCTTTACATAAATCACAGGTGCTTTTCCACTATCCATATGGCGCAGATGTCATATTTCTTTGTTAACAGCATTTTTGTTGTTGTTTGTCTGTTTGTGGTTAATTCAAACCAAGCTGAAATGGACTGGACTGTGTTGAGGGGGAGTAAATGCTTGTGTGTGTGTGTGTGTGTGTGTGTGTGTGTGTTCTTCTCATACACAGAGAAGCTATTCTTTCCCCAGTCTGCAGCACCACTGACACACAGACCTAGAAACACTGCGAGCATAATCAAATCACAAACTGCATCGACAGAGGCAGAGACAGAGAAGAAGAGGAGGAGGAGGAGAGGGAAAAACCCCAGCAAGCCGACTCCTTTTGGCAATAAAAACCAGCATTGTGCTCTGAGACGAATCCTCAGCAGTGACGTCTTTACCCTGAAATTTAACTGCAAAAAATCACTTAGTGAGGCAGCTGTGAGTTTGGCAGGCGATAGCTGGGGGCTGCAGAGGCACAGTGGACCCCTGCCCATTTCCCCTCCTGTCCTCCCCTCCTCCTCCTCCTCCTCTACCCGAGGAATTCACATTCCCACTTTCTCTTCGTCTCTAATCAGTTTCTCTTGCCATTCCCCGTCTCAGTCCTCTGCCTCTTTCACTTTCCTCTCCCATGTTTCTTACTGTCAGAAGCAATAAACAAGCTGAGGGGTTTGTGTTATTAAATGCTGGAAAGAACTATTTATTAGCTCAATATCTAGGCCCAAAACAAAGGCAGCATTTAGACATATAGTCCCAGTTCTCTCCTGCATTAACTCAACAGCTGGCTCCCATTATAGATTACAGTTCTCTTTTAAAAACCTACTACTTCTCACCTTCTCATTCCTCTTTGCTAAACCTTCTTCTAGAAACTTTTTTCACCCAAAGATACAACTTAAAAAAAATGAAAGACAGGCTTTTTTTCTTGTGGCGAGCCCTCTGCGACAAGAATTCAACCACGTCTGCACCCCAACATAAAGTTTAAGATACCACATTCTTCGGTATAACAGTGTATGAGGACGGAAACCCTCACCAGTATCTGGTGTAAACTATCAGTGATGCATGGACATGTACACTAAACGGTACAGTGCAGGAGTGGGGAGGGGGGTGCAGGGGCTGGATGGCGAGTCTCTGAGGGGCGCTGGGTGTGGTGAGATAGTGCTGCGCTGGAAAAGCAAGAGTTAAGATCCACTTTTCCCTTGTCTCATTCCACCACTGGCTCAGATTGTCTCAGTCTCATGGGGACTACAGTGCAAGACGAATTCAGAGCAAGTCCCTCTTCCTGCTCTGAAAAAAAGAAAAGCATGCTAAAATATATTTTGAAAGCAGAAACCATGAGAAAATCCAGTGCTGGCAAATTCAGCCTCAACTCATTACTGTGTAAAAATAGATGTGGTTGGATGCCAGATAAGAGAGCAGTGAATCCATACCCCCACTTGAGAGCAATTACTTAAATGTAATGGCACTAAGTGAAATGAGGCGACACAACAGTGTGTCCTAACATTGTTGTAAAATTTTGGTTGTGGATAACAAATCTGCCTACTCAACAGGCCACTTAGACTCTTCAGTGTTCTAAAAAGCAATTTGTCTGGTAAAATAGTTAAGAGTGGCTCTTGAATTATACAGTCGAGTCCACCTGCCACTGTGCTCCATTAATCTGGCTTGCTGCCCTATAACACAAACACAGCATTTTCTGCTTTTTGCATCAGGCACTGTCTTTAGATCCACCAGAGAAATGCCTCATTCAAATATTTTTCAACTGTGATGTGATCAGTGAACGGCTGACGTGGTCATCTACAAGATTCTTTGTTAAAGAGACAATTCTTCAGATTCTGGTGCAGGAAAAGAGGTCAGATTTAAATCCAGCGGCTCTGTCCTTCACTGGTGTCCTTTCGCCCACCCCGGGTCAATGGAGGAATGTCTTGTGGCAACCAGGCCACTGTGACTGGACACAATTCTGCTGAGGACAGCGGCAGCTAAAGCCAGAGAGAGGAACAAAAAAGGAGAGAGGAAGAAGTGCTGTCTGTTGCACTTCACAGTGTGTAGGCCGTCATCACAGCCACGTCTTTCTCAAACACATACAAAGGCAGCTCAGACAAGAAGAGAGATATGCACTGAGGGAGTGGCAGAGGAGAGAACCCCCGTAGAAAAGGATAGGAAAAGTGACTGTAAAACTAAGGCTGCAGCTATTGTGTTGAACATTGAAAAGTCAATGTTTTCAACAACATGACAATCTAAAAAAAGAACTCTCTATAGCAATAGGTTTTTGAGAGATTTCCTGTAATGAAATTAGGCACCACTTCCTCTTGATCTGGAGCCTGTGTCAGGTTCCAGCAACACCCTCCAATCAAAGCCAAACAAAGATATCTAATCGCCCAATCAAAGCCGGGACATGAAAAGCGAGCTGACTCTAGCCATGCCATCTCTGAGGCAAAGAGACTTCTGGGTAACAGATGGAGCTGATATCATATCCCCAGAGTGGCCATCTGTGTAAAAACATACAACACAACATACACACCCCTCTTGTTGTGGTTTGTCTACAAGGACACACGTTTCCTCTGGGCTCTTTTCTTGTACAGAGGTTGTGTTTGCCCAATGTCAACTTGTGGCCAAAACCTGATCGGCATACACTTGGTCTCCACCCAAAAGAGGACATATAACACGGTACGAAAACAAGAAGAAAAGTCTTTAAGTAGTGCTGCACAAATGGCTACTTGGCTACACTTGGATTACGAAATTGCCACTGAAACAGAACAAATATGGTGATTTTACCACCCAGGAGAACCCCCTTTGTGCTGGTTCTCCTTTCAGAATCTACTCTTGTGTACATCTGTAAGATAATCTGTCAAAATACTATTTATTTTGCAATATTTCCACTAATACAACCGCAGTAACATCAGAGAAAAATTGGGTTTGCGGCTGAATACTGGACTCTTCTACTTATTCAGGCTATGCCCCATATCATGTAAATGGGAAAATTAAGGGAATATTGTAATAGTTTAGTGAACAACCCATGTTTAAAAACCTATCATATGGAATACGGCCTCATTCAGAGTAAGGTCAATAGTTGGACATACCAGTTCATATAAACAAAGTCAGTTAGGGAGTTAGGTCATTACCTCCTCCTGCGAGGCGCAGTGAGGGTCTGTGGGGTCCACCGACCAGTAGCAGTAGTCAAAACAAAACTCCAGAAGCTTCTCCCTCGAATCTACTGCACCATCTGTACGTCCATCCAGCTTCAGGGAGGAAAACACAAGAGTACAGCTCATAAGGATTATTGTTTACACTCATTTTTATTTGATAGGAACCAATAACAGTCAACAGCATATAAGAACAAGGCAAGAAATACAATACAATTACTTAATTTGGTAAGTACAATGAATAAACAAGGATTTGTCTTACAGTACTTTATTAACAGCTAATATAGTATTACATTGCATGCTGAAATTCAAAGTGCTTAAAGTTAATTAAACATTGAGCAAAAAGAACATGAGCTGTATAAAAAACTCCCAGTGATAAAAGCCAGGTACGACGGCTTTTGTTTATGGGACTGCAATGGTGGAATTGTGAGCAGGCTGTTTCCATTCATTAGCGAAGCATTCACTCCTCCTCCAGTTCTTTAGTCGCCTCACTGCATTAACACTAAACACCTTTCTGCTTACTGCGAGTGAATCCTGAACTAAGCAAAGACAGCACAGCAGCGTTTGGACTTGTCCAAGCAGTTGCACTGCAAAAACAGTACAACATTTCTTCAAAATCACTGCATTCAACCTGGAGAAACATATTGTTCTTTTTTTCCTTGTCTTATTGTTAAACAGGGTTGTATCCACTTAACCTAAAACTTACTATTCTATATATATATAATTCTAAGTGTGTGAGTACTGGGAAGTGCATGTGATTGTGGCGAAACACCTTACTGTAAACACAACATGTATTTTCGCTGCATTGAATCTTGGTCTATTGGGGTAAATGTCAGTGGAGAAAGTGGCACCTGTATATTATATAAATTTAATTAATATAATTTATATAATGAAACATCATTCCAGTATTACAGTTACAACTGTTTGGCCGTTTTAGCCAAGTTAAACAGTTACAGTTCAATGAAACTTGGTAAACATCAAATAAGATTATCTGTGTGCACTACTTGTTTAGATGTGTATGTTCTATGTGTACAACATCAAATTATCAATGTCTGCATATAGTATAGTATTGCATATAGTTCTTGTTTAATAATGCCAAGAATTACTACTCTTAAGCCCTCTCTCTTTAATTCTGAAGACGGACAGCAAATCTTGACATTTACCATTAATTTTTGGCATATGAGATTTTGTTTTACAGACCCCATTGTTACAGCACTAGCACCTCAAACATTTTTGAGGTGACATCAGGGTATCATTATTACATTTGGTGAATATTTGGAGGTGCTAAGGGTTAAATGTCTTGCTCAAGGACACTTCAGTAGTGGTAGATTCATGCTGAGGAAAGGGTCCTTTAGTCACTGTTGTAATTCAAACCTAGCAGTCAATTATCCAAATCATTATCCAAAAGATGAATCCACTTAAACATCTATGCAAACAGCCTTTCCTTTCTCTAACTGCAGCATGAGGCAACACTAAGCTCTGACTATCAATTTTGTTCACAGCAATTGGCTCGCCTGAAAGCATGACTGTTTAACCCCTCAGCACTTTTAGGAAATTCAACAATGGCCTTGTAGTGTGAGGGATTAGCCAAGAGCAACATCGACCACAGGCAACTCTCCTGGCCAACGGAGCTTCAACCTCTGATAAAGGCTCATGTTTTATAAGTAATCAAGTGAAGGGAAACTTACGGGTTATAAAACATGACCCATCTTTTTCTTGTTTGACACTTTAATTTAGTTCAGTAAGTCTTTATAGCTTGTATTGCCTGCTGTTTGTTAGTTAGCCTTGCATTTATTGCACTTTAAAATCCACCCTTTCTTCTTTCTGTCTCAGATCCTCCAAAACTGTCCCACTTTCCATAAATAATTATTCCCATGAGACCCACAAGAGCCTTGGAGTCTTGATCCTTTTCCATGGCAGAGGGAGGCCATATGTGGTTTCTCTCTGTCACATTATTTGGAACAGATTCTGTCCTCCCCCACCCAACTACTCTCTATACGTCAGCATTGAAAAAGTCAAAATGTAAACAAAAGGGCCAATTCTGTAACTACATATTTGATCAACAAAGGTCTTCATGTATGTGAATAGGCTGTAGCTAAATGTGAGGTTTGAAATTAGTTCTGAGCTGAATTATTTTTATCTTTTTGTATCATTTCTACACATTGGAGATGGACACATTATTCTCAATAAGGCTTTTGCATCAACAAGCTATTCCTTTCAAATACACAAAGTTTTATCATCTCAACATTAGGTAATGCAATCATACACAAGGAAAAACATGTTGTAAACATGTTCCACACTGAAACTGTAGAAACAGCACCAGACTGTCCGCAGGCAATCCAGCTCAACCAATCAGACAAGTCTACTCAGCCATCTCACACAGCAGGTTTGTAACTTGGTGAAAGTATCAGTTTACGAGAGTGTGTAGCTCGCATTATAAATATTTCCAAATGTGCAGAACCTCCAAACTAATAACTAAAACGAAAGGCAAACCAGAAATTACCTTTTCGGTCAACATACAGTATAAAACAACATTGCTTGTCTTGCAAATAGGACTACTATTAATAAGGCCTGGAGCTTCCTTGTTAAAACGCCTCACTTAACACCAAACCATTTAACCACCATTTTACTTACTATAGTTTATTTTTGGAGAGGTTTTCAAGGTTCAGGTTTTCCATCAAAAAATTACTTAGAACAACTCAGGCTCTTGGAGTATCTGAAGTATGCTGTAGCTGCATTACTGTTGGTATTACAGAATGTGTTTGACAGGAAGGGTCAATCCATATATGTATATATGTGTGACTATGTGTGTATGTGTGAGCCCAACACATATAATAAACAACAGTCACATCAAGCAGGATCCAATGCTGTAAACATCCTGTTGCTGTGATAGATACCCTCTACAAGCTACTCCCAATACAGCCAGTCCTACCAACAGAAAAAACACACAAATTTAGACTCAGTACTGGATGTGCAGCAGATGTTTCCACACCAAAATACTCACCTTTACATTTCGGATCTTCACAAACTTGTCCTCCACCTGAACCGCCAGCCTTCCTCCGTCCGCACTCTCCCTGTGAGCACGAAGACAACGATTGCTTTAGTCAACTCGCTAAACATCCATATTTGGAAGTGTAAAGAAATGTGTAAACATCCATATTTGGAAGTGTAAAGAAATGTGTAAACATCCATATTTGGAAGTGTAAAGAAATGTGTAAACATCCATATTTGGAAGTGTTAAGAAATGTTTATGAGAAGTGAGAGAGATCGGATTGGAGGAAACATTAACACATGCATACAATAGAGAAGAGAAGATCTAAGGGACGCTATCAGCACTGATCAGTGTCTCCTGCTCCAAATGCAAACCGGACAGAGATTTAACAAAGGTTTCACTTTGGATTCAACACCCTACGGACAGATTCTAATAGGTTTAAAATCCTCTTTTTGCTGATGCAGATGTAATTGAGAGGGTGTCCAGATACATTTAGGCTAGTTCCACTTGACTTGAGGCCATCACATGGCAGTTAACACAATGAATCTGTGTGTGTGTGTGTGTGTGTGATCCATGAAATCGCCTCGATTTTCAGATTCAAATGAAAACAGACCCTCACACACAGATACTTCCTCTGATGAGGCAGCTTGGGCTGCCTCCACAAAGTTGAGAGCATGCACAAGTGTGTGTGTGTGTGTGTGTGTGTGTGTGTGTGTGTGTGTGTGTGTGTGTGTGTGTGTGTGTACAATGAGGACCAGTGTGTGTCTTCGCATGTGCGTAAAACAAGGTCAACTCGGCTATGTGTGCTTCAGCAGCTGGACCGAGCACATCTGATGCAACACACGCGAAACTGGAGGCAATCGCAACATGGAGCTGAGAGAAATTCGAACTCCAGGAGCGATAATGACGGCAAGCGCTGCCTGTAGTGCAAACTCTGTGTGGTGGGGTAGGGGCAGACGAGGAGGCTGTTGTAATTGTCAGCTCTCCCTGTGCTTCACCACACGGGACTCATTTTGCCAACCCCAGCAGTGGCCCAACCCAAAACCACCAGCCTTCAATCTCAGGCTCCACAACTAGCACGGAGGACAGGAGGTTGGGGGTGGAAAATGGTAAACCTCAATAAAAATGTGTTTTGATACAAACCTAAGACAAGCATTTCACAATTGGGCTGACATGTTTTTTGCACATGTGAGAGGCTGCTTGCATTGTTAGGGGGACAAATTAAATCAGTTAACTTAAACAAAGAGCAACACACTTCCATGCCCGGCCGAATGCGGAACTCCAGCTGACCAGGCTGGTGTTAATGTTATCTCTGTCACACAGCAGGACCTTATTCAAATATATAAGTAAGGAAATACATCCTTCACTTAAATAAAACAGAAAAGAGAAGAGGACAGAAAGACTGTCAGAACCGACATCAGGAAGCACAGATTTGCATGACAGTGAACATTATGTATAAGAAATCTTTTGTTATGCAAAATACAAGGAAGACTGGTTGAAAGAATCATTGTCCAGCCCTCCACAGCCTGAATAATGCTTTGTTATGGTACTGAAGTGGCCTACAGATTTAGCACCACTGCGAATCATCCTGCAGGAGTTGCAATATAATTCAGTGTACAACTATAGAATTTATATGTGCTATATCCCCTGACACTGAAGACCTATTATTCAGCATGTTGTAGCAATTTGCCTGTTAATGTAAAGGGGTGCTGCAGTGCAGCAAAGCAACTCCCTGTGTTACTTTGCTACTGCAACAGCAGATTTCACAGCACTGTGAAACAGGGAGGAAACTTTTTTTCCATAAATGCCTCTCATTAAAAGAAGGAAATAGCTTAAAGTCAAATGAGCAAATGAGAATAAAGTCTGTTCTATATAGTCAACTTTTATTTTTTACTTATAAAATAGGGCTGGCAGAGATGATTCTTTGATCATGAGAAAATAAATTAGGAAGCACACACAGACCTAAACATCGTTAGTTGACCTAATCTTGTTATGAAATTAACCTCTTAAACCACACTGTTATACCAGTGGGCTAGTCATTACAAACTTATTCTGCACTGGAAAACTTTGTTAAAGCCCAGCAGAAGTTAGTTTTAAATTTTAGTGGAGACCCCAAAAGTTTCCAAAGATACCAATGCCATGTTGAAATTTGGGTAAATGTGTATAAAATGATGCACAAGACATCTATTTCCATTTGATGGAAAGGGGCAGCCATGAAAAACATTAAGTATTTTACTGTAAACACACAGGTTTCTTCCTGAGTTAAAACACTGGTAACAAAGCTTTGGTATTTGCCATGGTTTGTTTCCATCATTTCTGTACATGATCACTTGATTGGTTTAACAACACGAATTAATACGTATTCATCACAGGGGCAGAAATAGACAGCAAATGTGTTTTAAAAACATCCCAATTCATTTCTAATTATACACCATTACCAGCCCAATGGCTGTTGTGTAAAGATAATTGGCTGCAGTTAGACACTTTAAACCTCGCCCCATTCTTTTGAATAGACACAGCAGCACACATGATGCTTAGTCAGACATTACTGACAGCCACAGTTGTCATTTTTCACCATGTGCATCAACACTGCTCAACTTTTTTTCCTAGCTGAGCAGCTAGCTAAAAAAAGAAACGTTCGTTTCTGTTATGACTTCGGTCGTGTCATAAAGCAAAACGGACAACAGTGCTAATACAACATGCAACATGAGAAGCTCAATGTTTTGGATGTAACTAGCATCAAGCAGCAGCCAAACTCTCGTGGCTGGCGACACTGGCAACAACAGTTGTGGCATGAAGTGAGCCATGGGGGCAACTGCAATGAAGTAGCTCAAATAATGTCAATTTATTAAGTCGTTTGATTAGCGTTACATTAGCTAGCAGAGGCGATTAAGCTAACATTCGAACTCACCTTGCGTTGAGAGGACGGACTCGGATGGCAACTTTAACGTTTGCCATGATGCCTTGTGAGGGTTTCACACACAACTCAGCAGTTGACTAACTCGGGAGCTGGTGTGAAATAACGTCTCCCGTGTGAGGATGTTGACTCTTCCTGCATTTTAATCCGATAGAAGTTAGAGCGGGAGGAAACGGTCCTGCCATCCGCTGCCTCAGGTCATCTCTGCCGGCTGGTCTCGGGTTCAACCGCCCGCCGCGTCTCCAAAACTCTCACCAGAAAAACTGAAACTTCCTGCTGGACAGAGAGGGAGGGGAGGGAGGGGAGATGCTGCTGGATACTCCTCCTACTACGCCATATTCAAATCTTTTTTTTTTTTTGCATGTCTGTTATTATTTAAATCCCTCCACTATTTATGGGGATTATACTGTATTATACTAACAATAATCAGATTGTTGTTTTTGTTTTTGTGATAAGTGACCTGGACTTTGTCACACCTTGATTCCAACAGGCCCATGTGTTTTTCTTTATTAAACAATGATGACCAACACACAACGCAACACCTAAATCAGAATACATCTTTATTGTTTTTGTATCATTAACTTTGTGGCAACATAAAAAAAACACTTAAGTTTAAAAGCAGCAGGGAATACAGCAGTCGTTCAACATGAACAAAAGCAATCACAAATGCAGTGTTGCATCCATGAAATAAACACTAGTAGTGGCGGTCAAAGGCAGTGTGTGAAAGTGCAGTACTAAAATTAAGACATTTATTTTCTCTGGAGGGTCTAAAAAAAAAAAAACAACAAAATCAAATTTTTAGTTCATGGCTTGTTTGATGGAACCTTACATTTAAAAATTGGTCTTTAAGATGAAACTGAAGATACTCAGTTTGAGTTCTCGGCTACAAAACCGTACAAATGCCCATTTTGATGCTGACCTCTTTGCCAATTCTCTATGGTCTTGACCGTTAAAAATGCTTGACATTACTATTATTTCCCTTCAGACACGATCATCTACCAGCTTTACTTGCAGGAAGGTTCAACAGACCTAAGGTGTGAGATGGTGCAGTACCTAGATACTTATGACTGGCAGGGCTCTCTGGTTCTCACCAGCGCCTTAGCAAAAGAGCAAAGGGATTCATTAAAGGCTGCTGTCACTTCACATGTGGAGAACAAAAGTCTGAAGCTTGCAAAGCCTGTGCAGAGGTTGACTGTGGAAGAGCTTTGATGGGCTGAACAGTGGCAACTCGAAAAATGGTCAACAAAAAGAAGTCCCCCAGAACTTTCCTTTTCTTGAACAACACACTGGTAGATGTGACATAAAACACAGTGGCGATCACACAAAAGATGCTGTGGGATACTGGGAGATATTATTGTTGTCATGTAGCTCCCTCTACTGTCTGTTGTGAGACCTGCAGCATGTCCATGCGGCTTTGCAACTCCGCCAGAGGCAACCGGGGTTTAATACTCTGTGTCTGCAGCTGGAAATTTTCTATCAGCTCCTGAAATGACACAGAAATGAGACAACAAAGTGAGCGCGAGAGAGAGAAAAACAGCCAAAGAGGTCAAATCAATAAGGAAAACATGATGAAAAGAATGCAGTGTGCCCTCACCGCCGGCAAGGCCAAGTTTGTTAGCTTCTTCCAATGAGATGTGACCTCTTCCTCGCTCAAGACTCCTCTGTCAACCAGCTTTCTAACCAGGAACAGGTAGTTGTTCCACTAAAAAAGACAAATAAATACATTACAGAAAGTTCAAAGAGAGTTAAACTACTTTCAAAGAAAGAAAAAGAGAATGGAGAATTCAGGCTAGACAGAGCTGAGCAGCAAAAAAACAAAAAAGGATGTGAAATACTGGAGCGTGCTGTTGGCTAAATGGTTCATTTCAGGCCAGGGATCTTTGTTGCATGTCATGTTTTTGTCTTTCCTTTCCTGTCTCTCTATACCATCAGCTGTCAAACTGAGGCAAAAAATTTAAAATATCTGCAGGAGAAAATAAACTAAAAATCAAAGAAAAACGAAAATAACTCATCTCAACAATCACAAAGCTCTTTCGAGCGCCATCTCGAAAACACTTGTAATCATAACTCAACGTAAAACAGGGAAAATATACAAATACAGGAGAAGAAAATTGTAAATTAAATCCAGTGCAAACATGCCGTAACTATGTCGAATTCCATATATCATGCTTTGTACACAGACGGTGGAATCATTTTAAGTGTTTTGCGTCGACATTTGCACACCTGTTGCTTTAAATCCTTGTTCTACAAAGTTTACAAGGTCCATAGACTATGCAGTGAGGTGGAATATGCTATAAACATAGAGGTATAAATGACTGTGTCAGTCGTAGCAGCAGTGGTAGACGTACCTCTGTGTCGCTGGCCTTCAGCACAGCAGTGACGGTGAGCGGGGTGAAGAGCAGGTGGAGGGGGGCGGAGGAACAGCAGTTGCCTTCCCACAGCTCAGCAAGCTGCTCCAGCAGCGCTCTGACAGGAGGTTCTGACCCTGAACCAGGACCCACAACAACCCCATCACCTCCGCTGTACCCTGACAGAGGCAGGACCGGCAGCTCTGCAGACACTGAGCGGATACACACAGGAGGCATCAGGTTGGTTACACAGTACATCAACTAGACTTTATGGTGCTTCCATTTCAGCGGTTTAAATAACAAATAGGGATAACCAGTTTATAGTTAACACATTACATGTCATGAAGACATGCTTTCCTGTAATTAACAGCCTGCACTCCCTTACCCAGTTTGCAGGCCAGTAGGACAGTAGAGTTCAGTAGCATCTGCTCCGACACCACAGTTGAGAACTAAGGGAAGAGATAAGACGAACAGAGTGTGATGAATACAGGCAAAAATCAGTAAATCCACCAATAAAACAACCAACTTGTTGTGTATCTCATGTACCTTTCTGCAGGCCAGTGTTTCTCCCACTCTCTGCAGCAGCGTTTTGACCAGAGAGCAGGTCGGCAGCTCCTCCTCGGTCCTGGGGCCGACTGCAATGCTGAGCAACTCCTATATTAAAAACCCAAATCCAATAAAATTCAACCCAAACTCATAAAGAAAAAAACTAAATTTTACCAAAAGGGCTTTATTTGCAGAACTTAACAGTGAAGTTCTGTGCAATTCCCATACATGCATTTGTAGCTCTATATTTCCTCTCATGCAGGCATACCTTCATCTCAATGAGGATGTCAGAGGGCAGTGAAGCACTGTGGCTGCACTGTGGAAGGCAGGATGTCACTCTCTCACTTCCTTGTTTCCTCTTGGGGGTGGTTGATTGCTCCTGGTTGACAAGTTCAACCGCAACCCCCTCTGCATCCCCCGAGTCTGAGGCCACTGGGCTGCCCACAGCCTTCATCACACGATCATACCTGCTCTTCCACTCTCGTCTTATAAGCGCTGATGATGAGGACACAGAAAGAAAATCTCAGATGGATGTCCTTAAATCATAGCACTGCTTTCTTTTTTCTTTTCATCTACAGCGGCAATGATGTTATATAAACCGGCAGCGCTGAGCGCTTTAAGGATCATACCAGTGTTTTTGCATGTTTTAGCACGTTCATTACATACAGTGATATGTATCCTTACATCGTTTTATAGAGACTTTGCACAATTGAATCAGTCCAGTAAAACAGGCCTGCAAGAATAAAAACTAGAAATTTAATATTTTAAGTTTAAAGTTTGGTACCAAGTTACTTGAGATAACTAAATGCTTTTTTCCTGCCTCCATGGAAGCCAGTAGCTACCATTCATTGCGGCATGTTAATCAACTTGCAGCAATTAGAATAGGGATCCTCATTGGCTCCAATATCGACCTTATTAAGCAGATCTGGTATCAGCCATGACATGACCCATTCACATTAAATAGTGGAGTGTTTTTGTCAGTGTTGTCCTAAAATTCAGTGTTTCTACTATCAGTTATATTCATTCAGTCACGGCGTCTCTGCAATCCTTGGCCTCATGTTGCCTTACATATAAATGAGTTCAAATTAAATCTGTGAAAAAGACAATATGTTTGGTTTCAAATTATATGCCAAATATTTGTGGGAAAAAATTGGAATACTAATAACAGGCAACATGGACAATGTCTCATTGGTTGAACATCTCAAGCAACTTTCACTTTCACACTGAAAGGGGTGAGTAAAAAAAACGGCTGAACAGAAGTAGAAGGTAGAGAAAACACATAAAAACTAGACTGTGCCCTGCACTGGAAAATGAAAGAATCAATTTAAAGTGTACAAATAGACCAGCATGGTGCATTAACTAGCTACCTGTGATGTTGGCAGAGAGCCAGCTGCAGGCTTTTTCTGTTGCAAGACGTGTGGTGATGTTTTCAGATGTGGCCAGGACCTGCAGATAGACAGTGAGTAGAAAACACACACACACACACACACACACACACACACACACATTTATAGTGTGTTTTTTTCTTCTCCTTCTCCTTTTTTTCATTCTTTAAAAAAATGCATGTATAGGCTAGGTTTGCTCTATTAAGTCATCTATTAAACTAGAATGTCTGTGAGAAGTGCTTTGAGATTTATTTTTTTTGACATCACATCATCATTTTTGCAAGGCAATATCTACAGGACTTACAGCTGGGGAGGTTTCATCAGGGAGCAGAATTCGTACAGCCTCAGGACTCTTCTCACAGCAAAATCTGCAAAAACAACATAAAACGGAGATTACCAAATAGAAGAAATTACCACACAGAAGGGAAACGCTAATGCTGTGATGGGGAACCAAGAAGGGGACATTTCTTTTACCTCAAAATGAAAAAAAATGTTTTCAGTTAAATCTATGGAAGACAGTTTTGCTGGCTGCTTGTACAAGAAGCTGTTGTACCTGGTGGCTCTTGCCATGGCCTCCAATCCTGCGACACACAGCTGAGCACAGATGGAGTCATTCAGTTTTGAAGGATTTGAGTTTGGCGACTCCAGTCCGTCTCTCAGCATCTTCTCACCTCGCTCCACCAACTCACTCACTAATGTGGCTCTGTTGACGATCCCCAAAGAGAAAAATCCCATACATTATGTATGGTTCCGTTTTGATTATTTTAGAAATAGATTTTTGATATACACATCTATAAAATACATCTACACAGGGTGGTGAATTCAAACCAGCCACCACCTGAGTGCAGGTAAATTTGGACTGTTGCAGTGACTAGCCTCTTAGGAAGGCAACCAACCAAAGTCGCAGGCTGATTGACTGCTATTCTGAAGGTCCTTTTCAATTCTAAAACGTAATTTGGTGGCTGGTGAAAGTAGAATAGAGAAATGTGAAAGATACAGTTGATTTAGAAATTTGTGACTTCAGACATCCATGAATGCTTATGTGCATTTCTTAGACTCTACCTCCGCACCCCCAGCTCTGTGATACTAACTTCATATGCTTGACGGCGTTGGATCCAACTCTCTCAGCTACAAACTCCACAGTGCGACGCAGCGACGGAGGCTGGTTGTGAAAGAAGGCTTGCTCGAGGTCCACCTGTCACATTTAAGTGATTGGTTTAAATACTCACAGGCACACAGGTGATTCAGTGATGTCATTCCACATTTCCCTTGACTACCTCTCCTGTTGACTCACCTGTAGTTTCTGCTGCGACCTGTTTGCAGTTGGCGTATCCCTGAGCTCAGCAGAAGTGGGAGTGATCTTGCGGATAATTCCTCCGCTCTTGGCCGTGCTTCCAGACACAAAGGCGGCTAGGAGCTTACGGAACTCACCTGGACCGATAAAAACAAGGCAGAGCATTGATCAACAGCTTAAACAAATGCATCGACTAAATGTCATCTCCGACTAAATGTCATCTCCTGATTAACAGCCTTTTACCTCTTCTATAGAGAACACTAACTATACTACTACAAAATATACATGTAACTCACCAAGAAAAGGACAGCATGTATAGAGAAGCTGCTGATCCACCAGGGGAATGCAGTCCTACAAAATAAAACCTCAGTATAAATGGAAAAAACAGCAGTGGTGACTTTATAGACAAATAGCTACTTGAATTAATGTTTCACTTACAAGCCCTGCAGCAGTCGTGCTGCTGTCCTCCAGCTTGGCCACCTCAGTTAACTCATTGGTGAAGAAAATGTCCTCAGGAATCACTGGTATCTAAAGTAAAATACACGTTCAACTACATATAATGGTTACATAAAAATAAATATGACATTCAGAAAAACACAAAAGTGTGCGACTCACTATATACAAAGTATACACAGAACACATGATATCCACAGGTCGTGTCTCACCTGGAAAAGCCAACCCAACACAGACACCATTAGTAGCTTGTTCAGGTAACACATTTCTCCACATCTGCCCAGCAGCATTCTCCTACAAGCACACAAAAGTAGTATTTAACATAATTTTCCAAGAAGGGAACAAGAGGTCAAACATCACAAAAAGACTGTTTGAATGAGGTTCTTTAGACACATGTTTCTGATTTTCTATTAGTTTTAGAAATGTTTTCAGGTTAGTATTTTCAGTGTGCAAAGCTATAATTTATATTTTCACATTTCAAGGACAAAAAACAGCCTCAGCAACAACTGGAGCTTATAAGAGAATGGCAAAATACTATTAAAGCAAAGAATATGAATAGAAAAGTATAAGTACCAGTATAAGTATCAGTGGAGTTCTTAATTGACAATGTTTGTCCCAATTTGACTAAAAAAATGTTTATGGAATAAATGAGCAGAGATGGAGACATACCTGTACACGAGGAGCAGTGTTCCCAGTGCAGTTCTATAGCAGAGCAGCAGAGGACCAATACAGTCCAGCATGGAGAGGAACTCCACCAGCCAGGGCACAGTCAGGATGGTGCGCTTCCTCTTCATACTGTTACTCAGCACCGCACACACATCCAGCACTGGAACAGTCTGAGGGACCAAGAGATTTCTTTTATCAAATTAAATGTTTGAAATCAAATATGCATTTATATCTGCACCACTTCTGGTCTGGATAAAAAAATGTTTCCTTAATGAGATACAACTCACCCATCTGGGGGAAAATAATCCTCCACAAGAACTTGTTTATGTATTTTTTTTCCTCACCTTGCTGCGCATGACTAAAGCAGTCTCCTGTATCTCCCTGGATGGTCTCTCAGATGTTTGGTAAGGCAGAAAGGAAATGAATCCCAGAAACTTAGCCAGAAGACGAGCGAGGAGCAGCACTGAGGTGAACCGCTGCTTCTCATCCTGAGGAGGTGGAATGGAGAGACAAAGGTTTATATGATAATTAACAGCATGTCGGTCAGACTAGTCTTTTCTGAATCTGGCATGTTTGTAATTTTACTGACTATCCATGCTGAAATCTGAAATCTGCCTACTGTAAAAAAGCTTGAAAAACAAAAACTGCTAAGAAACTAGCTTGATCCAAACTGACAGGATACTTGAAGCAAAAAACGGCGACACTGACATTTCAACAATATCACTTTGTTTGACTCTGATAGTATACCTGCTGCTCCATGTCTCCATCTCCCTCCTCCTCTCCCTCCCCGATGGAAGCAGGGCTCAGGATGGACACCTCATCCAGCTGGAGGAGCTGCTGACACAGGCTGTCCTGCAGGTGCTGGTTCAACTGGCAGCTGGTACACAACATGTAAGACACATTAGATCACAGAAAGACAACAGACACTGTGTTTTGCCAAGTTGTCGAGGAAAATGTTCAATTTGGTTCAAAGAGGACATCTACCAAATGAAAAACGACTGTTATGAAAGGGACATGATGAGTTATTATCAATGCAATTTTGGATAATTGATAATTAGGGTTTGAAAAAATATCTTACAACATAGCCAGACCTTACCAGCTAGCTGTCTGCAGGAAGTCCCTGAAGAACTCCTGGTGACCAGGGAAGGATGGTGGAGGGCAGGGGCCAACGACTCCATGAGGCTGAATGAGACGCTCCTCAAGACGCTTCAGACGCCCCAAGCTGTCGGCTCCCAGCATGCCAAGCAGGTCGGCATCGGGAGTATCCCCAGGAGAGCTGTTCACACGGGGGCCTTTACACATCTAAAAAAAAAAATGGCAGATTTATTGTGCCAACTGTGTGCAATCTGCCACACTTCTGTGGAGAAATGTTGTGTTGCAGAGGGGGAGACAAAATCATGAAGCTGCTGAAGTCTGTGTTTCAAAATCTTGACACTGTATATAAAAGTCCATTTGACATAAAGAAGAAGTATTTGTGTCAGATCTATAGTCCAAGTGTGAATGAGATGTCAGTCTACCTGAACAAGCTGCTTCAGGAACAGACGGGCAAAATGGGAATGGTTTCCTGCAGAGGTCAGTTGACTCATCATTCCTCTAAAAAAAAAAAAAGAAGATGGAAGAATGAAATGCATAGAGCAAAAGTAGATCAGGTAGCAACATTCTTTTAATTTATAAATTACACCTGGTTCATAAAAAAAAGTGAATTGGACTTGCCTTATCCGACTCCCGAGAGCAGAGTCAAAGTGCCACCGCGGTTCCTTGTGAAAGTCCTCCCATTCTCGTAACACCTCATAAAAAATATCTCTGAGAAAAGGGAAAAAACATCAAGTTCAAAAGTATAATTGAGCAATTTCTTAAAGTGATCAGCCTGTATTTGGCAAGTTTATAATCATGAGCTCTCCAATAAGTTTTACCTCATCTGCTACACATTTCAACTGTCATACAGGTACAGGACCCGAAGTGAGAGGGCAGCTTTACATACCTCTGTTTTTTAAAGGTGTGGAAGGCCTTGTCACTACCGAAGTTGGACCGGTTGTCAGTAGCAGGCTGGAATGAGACCGAGTGGATGAAGGTGGAAACTGAAGGAGAAAGCTGGAACAGATAAGGAGGAATAAAAACATCAATTAAAGATACAGATTATGAACATTTTTAAAGATTAATTAAAGCGAGGATTCTAAGAAATAAAAGAAGCGGCATCAATAACATATTTATCAAACATTAATAGGGCTGCAACTAACGATTATTTCTATGATCTTAATCTAATATTTGCCAATTATTTCTCAATTTATTAATTAATCCTTTGGTCTACAAAGCAAACAGTAAAAACAAAAAATGCTTGTGAATGCAGATGAAAGATTCATCTTTCGCTAATGTAACTCACGGAAAAGTAGTCAACTCTCCCATTTGAGAAGCAGGAGCAGTCAAATATTTAGTATTTTTCACTTGAAAAATTAATTGAATAATTGATTAATTGAAATAATGGCAGATTAATCAAATGTCAATCGACAAATCAACTAACAGATGTTCCAGCTCTAAACATTAATAACACAATCATATTCTATAACACGCATTTATATCTGTACGATACAGTACAAGTGTGTTACCTTGGCCGTGCTTCTGTCCTGAGCCTGAGTCAGACGGTCCCTGAGATCCGGAGAGAAAGACGCCACCCTTTCGTTCTCTGCCAGCAGACGCAAGGTACACTTGTCCAGATGAGCTACCAACCTGACAAGAATACATGGTCAGGAATCAACTCAGGGAGGCTGGAGGAGCAGCGTCATTTAATTAAGAAAACCAGCTGTGTGCTGATATATATAGTCAGTGAAGAAGGAGACAATTAAGGAAAACCGTGACACAAGATATACAACAACTCACTGAAACTGATTCTCCAGAACTTTCACTGCAAAATACACACAGTTGTGTACTTGTCTAAGGTAACATCTCTCCAGAACATCTGAAAATATATTTTAAAAAAAGGGTCTCAATCTCAATTCAAACAAAACTTGAAAAATCATAGTATTTTGATGTTATAGGACTAAAGTGACAAAAAGTAATCACACACCTGAATTCACTGCACACAAACTTTCCTGTTCATCGTCATCATGAGTGTGAGGAGACCGAGACGTTAGCAACTGCATCACAAAGAAAAGCTCCAGGAAAATGTTTGGTACCAGGTTTTCTGCAAGACATCAAGACATAACACAAACAAACTTGTTTTCTTTAAATCATCTTTAAAATCACTTCTGAAAATGATTTTCCAAAATTATTTATTTCCATGTTTTAGGTCTGACTTCTTAATTATTTATTTTGTTTTATTTATTATTTCTTTAATCTCTGAATCTTAAGATGTCATATATAAAAACATTTCTTCCTTCGTCACTGAGGACATTAACGCCACCTTGTGATATCTTACCAGAAATGCAGGTACAGTACAGTTCTGCCAGGAGATCCAGTTCCAAAGAGAAGGTGACTTTGGAAGGTTCAGGACAGGGTGTCTGCAGATCGGGTGTAACTTTAGATCCCGTCCTAAGCCCTGACTTGGTAGGGGTGCAAGGGTCCAGAGAGGACGGCAGAGGAGAGCCGATTTGCTGGGCTCGCTTTGTCCTAAAAACAAGACATTTCTGATTATGAAACAGCAGCAATACACTGAGGCTGCAGTGGAGCCAAAAACAGAAGAGGCTACATACACTAAAGAAATTAGATCTTGTGAAAGATCTGTGAAAGAATATCAGTATCATAATGGGTGTATAGAATATTAATTTTAATAATTAATTAATTTACATTTCTACAAATCCCTGTGGATTACAGCAAGGCATTAGTCATCTATAATGTAGAATGACAAACAGTAGAAGGCATGTCAAAGGTCAAAAATATTATTACCGTACGCATTACTGTCACCTTTTTTCCACTCCTCAAACTGTTACTATAAAACGTCAATTTTCGGGTCAGAATAAGTAGGATCATTCTGCATGTGCTCTTACTTTTCCCTCTTTAGTAGCTCCCTCTCTTCCTGTAGGCTCAGAGGACTGCCCACTGTCACTGACCCCTCAAGCGCCTCTACAACTAATGGGGGAGTAGAAGGTTTGCTGAATGGGGTGGAGGTGAAGCAGGTCTTTGGTTTGGAGTGTGGCCGCTCTACACCAACTGGTGTTGGGTTTATTCTTCTAGAGGGTTTGGATGCCCTGAAGATTAATGGAAACTGTTAGACAAATCTGAAAAATCAATGATGGAGTCAGTGTTGACTTTTGTTTAACTGAGAGTTGTGTGGACTCACGCAGGTGAAATCGGTGACGACCCAACAGGAGGGAAGTCCTCCAAGTTGCTGAAGTTGAGCTGCCCCACAGATGGAGGTGAAACCTGCTCACTTATCCTACTGTGCCCTCCTCCTCCTCCTCCTCCTCTACCTGATCTCCTCCCCCCACTCTCCCACCGTCCAACCTCATCACTGTGATGTCCTCCACGCCCTCCTCCATGTCTCCCTTGTACCCCCATTGACATGTTGCCACTGTTTCTCTTGCGGGCCTTCTGTGACTGGAAGTTCGGGCTGTGCTGAAGGTCAGGAGGAGAAACCATGTAGTCCCCAAGATTGATCCTCTGGCCAGAGCGGCGCTCAGAGCCTGAAGGCCTGGAGGCGGGACTCCAGCCTGTAGTAAAAGAGGGGCTGCTGAAGGCATTGACCCCACTCAGACAGCGGAACCCCGACTGTCCAGAAGCATCGGACTCATTTCCAGGTGACACAGAGGAGGCCGGAGAAAACAGCTGGACCCGGCTGGCACTCCGAGAACCAGCTCCACCACCAGCAGACCTGCAACTCTTTCTGTCATTGAAGCCCTGCGTCTGTGCAGCAGGTCTGGGGCGGCTGGGGGTCTTGGCCGGTGTGGCAGGGCCATGGGTTAGTGCTTGACTGCTCTGCTCTCTCAGGAAGTTTAAAAGAAATGGGACAAATTCCTGTTTGTGAATTGTTGTCACCCCAGGTTCACTGAATGTCAGCCTCTCACAATCCTGTTGAAAAGAGACATAACTGTTGGAAAGTTGGACTGTGACAAATACAGCATTCATAAAGATAAAAGGGCACAGATGATCAACGCTAATTAATCCATGATGGAGCCATGGTAACGAGTAATAAGGTCAATAAATGTTTAGCTGGAGGGATTCTGGACATTTCTGCAGAAAATAGCCTGTTGACCTAGCTAACAATGCGCTCACTAATATACTAATATGCTAAAATGCACAGCCCTCTTCACATAGTAATAATAATAACAGTACCAAGCAGCTATGGTTTAGCTAAGTTATGATCCGTTTTAACAGTAAATTTTCTCTTGACTGGAAGGGAAGTTGACAACGTAGCCCTGAGTCCATCCCATCCAGGCTACAGCTAACCTAGCTCGCTAGCGCTCCAGCTAAAAGTTTTGTTTACAATCAGTTGTGAGCTATGTCATCTCATAAAACACGCTGTACAAGAGCAAGCGCGTATGAGATGCCTCAGTCGTGTGGCTCTTAATCATTTCGGACCAACCTCAACATTCTTTAGCCAGTCCAAGACCGTATTAATATCCGCTTTCTTCAGCAGAAGAGATTCCAAAAGAGCCGCCATTCTGGTCGGGCGCTGCGCGGCTAAAGGACTGAGGGGAAGGGGGCGGGGTCAGCGTGTACGCACACGCGTAAACGTATGACGTATGCCAACCACGTGTGCAGTTGACAGAAAGAAGCTGACAGTTCTTGCCATGATCCTTTGACTGACGTCTTAGAAAGACTTTGAGCAGTGGTCTCAAACTCAAAACATGGGGCCAGGTTGTTTTCTCCTACGGGGGGGGGGGGGTTCTACCTCTTGACTACAAAAATACTAAAAAATAATTGTTTTTTTTTGTCAACAATAAATTTCATCTATGAATCAAACACCTGTCTCTCCCTCTCCTCTCCCTCTTACCTCATGTTGCTTTGCATGTTTAGTAGAGTAATGCCCCTGAGGTTGTATTCTTGAAGAATGGTTGGAAAGGATGAGACAGGCAGCAGTCACATTAAACTCCATGAAAAAATAATAAGCAGGTTCTTTGGTGTCAGGCTCATGGCACTAAATCAGAGTAGTGTTTATATTGAAGAGTTGCAGTTTGGTGCAGCTTGTTTAATATATAAATTAAATTTTGTGCTTGCTTAATGATCTATAAAATAAAAAGTGGGGATAAGAAAGAAATTGATTTGCAGGCCTAACTATGTAATAAATAATGTAATAAAACAATAACATTTGGTGACCTTATGAAATTGTCTCCATCCTCCTCCCTAGGCCGGCAGTTTTGAGACCCCTGATAGGAATAGTTAGGTGATTTAGATTATTGCATGGGATTACGTTGCAAATGTTTTTTACTTTGATTGTAATCTTCCCTCCAAAATTATGATTAATTTGATCAAATTTGGGGGAAAATTGAACATACATTTGTAAATTTTAATATGAATCATCTCATTATGAATCCTTAAAAGTAGAAACAACCAAAAAGGGTCAGGAGAGTCTGAAAGGCATGCAAATTGTACTGGAAAACATCACAAAACGTTTCTGTAGCTTTTTATTTTATTGTATAAATGTACTTTGTTATTATATTTACTTTTATTGTCATGTTTTGTGGTAATTTGGTTTGGTATTTAATTACCTTTTGTTCAATCTGTGATGTCTGATTGTTACAATTTGGCAATCCAGTAAATTAATAAAAAACTCTTGCCTATTATAACCTTTGTGTCCAGTGCCCGAACATTTCCAGATTAAAAACAGAAACCTTTCACAAGATTCTGCATGCCGAATGAGTATTTTATTTATAACCAGTTTATAAAAATAAAATACAAAATAATTTTAAAACAAAAAAGAAAAAAACACTGTACAAGGCATTGATATGATACAAATGATAGAATAAACATAAATAATTACAGTTATATACAATGCAAAACTCCCACTTGTTACATTCTTTCCTTGCGACTGTACAGTTACATTTCAAAACCATGACATACATTACAACACAAAAATATCAACCATTAAAAAATCTCAAGTCAAAATGATGGATGGGCAAATTAGCAAATGTTACAATAAATCATTTCTGTCAAGTATTTATAAGTTACTAACAAGTAATCCGATGTTATGACATGAGAAGTGTACCAGTGCACACCAAAGCTTTCATTAGTTTCCATCTCACTTTTCAAAATAAAATAAAACAGCTGGGTTTGTTCTGTTGGCCTATGGGTATCTGTCACCACAAATACCGGCAAGCTACTATAAATATGACACCTTTCTAAGAGCAGGCCACTTTAAAAAAGTGACAAAGAAAATCTCATCTGGAAGGTATCACTAGTACTACAACTACACACCACTTATGTGCAATAATAATTTAAAAAAACACGAGAAGAAATCTGATTATCCTTTAAAACCAGCAGCACTGTTTAGTGTCTGTTCCTCCCTTCCACTGAAGCCTGTTAGCATATAAGTTATGGTTTTACAATAATTATTTTATTTAAATAATTACTTTGAATATTTTACAGGTATATATTAAAAGTCTGCACAACAGCGTTCTGAATTTTGAAAGCTTGAAATATCTTGAAATCTGTGAGCGTCGAAGGAGGGAGAATTCAGACATTGATTGCTGGCGACGTGTAGAAGATGCACGTCAGTTGTTTGAGAGCATACAGTTATCACACTAACAGACACACCTTGAACACTGCACCCTGAAATTTTTACCACCAGTCAATCAGTAAAAGGCCCACGCACTCTCACAGAAAAACAGGGAGCTCTCCGGTAGAAGCACAGCTTTGTAAGCACAGGAGTCTGACAGCACTGATTTCAGTGGTGATATATTGACCACGCTGACGGGCATGGTAGCACATGCCATTCACAGATGGGAGATAAGTGACGGGAAGGCTCGGCTCGGCCTAATAGTGGAATGATCTCCAACACAGACAAGGCTCAGTCATCCCTCGCTACGCACAGAGGGGCAGAGAAGAGACATTAAGGCGACTGACTGACTGAACGCTGTCTGCCTTCAGGATGAGTCATCATAGCTGCTCTGTGAGGCTAGCGTAGGTTTCTGCAAGATCTGCATGAGTCAAACAGCACATTTCATATCTACAAAGCAATGCGCCCATTCAATCTCTATACACTCCCGTATTTATCAAGTCAAACCACATCTGCAAAATGTATCAAAATATTTGGCAATGTGATTTTTTTGTGCAGTCATCTCCTACAGAGGCTGCCATTAATCCTTCAACTCGTGTTGTTTCCTGTGACACCAGTGCTTAAAATACAGCAAAGTCTATTCTCCTTTTTCTTTATTTTTCTGGTAATTCTTTTGTGCATCACGTCAGCTAGTGGCACTGATAAAAAATACAGTCTATCATATTCCAGCAACACAATCATCCCAAGTCAGTGCAGGAAGCGCAGAAAACTAGTCATACATCGGGCGGGAAGAGGAATAGTGAGAGATGGGTCCGAGAAAATACGCAGAAATTAAAGCTGCTCACCCAACAGGTAATGAAGTCACTGCTGGGTTTAAATCTTCACGACATAGATGCTGTGTGATGGGAAGTGGTATGCAGCTTTTTACTTGGTTGATTCAGATTTTCTTTTCTCTGTTGAGCATGCAAAGAGTAGCACTGGGAGGAAGCTGGAGTTATTTTACAGTATCTTACAAGCAGAGGAGTGGGAGGAGGCTGTGGAGGAGAGTCTCAGTGAGGAATCCTAACTAATTAAACACAAACAAATACTCTGATTCCGTCGCCGTGTTCACAAACATACTGCGTGTCATTATATAAAAAGACAATCTCCGGCGCAGGAGGAACAAACAATAAAAAAAATAAAACAGTGCACATGGAAGCATGGAACATCATTTTGGTGTGAGAAATATATGTACATATGGCCTCCATTTTCAATAACATTTGACAAAATGTTGTTTGAGGTCTGAAATTCACATTTATAACGTTTTATCTCCAACACTGACCTGGTATATATACAGGACAGTTAAGTCGGGTTTCCTTTTTGTCATTACAAATAATAGCTACTCTGTCATCAAGTAAACTGTTGCTCAAATTGTGTTGCTACCTTTTCTACATAAAAGAATACTGGTGAAAAGGGTCGTCTTATAACGGCTGGCACAAGTTTGTTTTTTGGCTCCTTTTTATTCCTAATTACAAATAAACCAAAAGTGAATCCTCGAGCTGCCCAAAGTGCCAAGGCACACGCTGAGACAAACATCTGTGTCTGAACATTACTCATCGGTAATGTACCTTGTGTTGTTTAAGCTTACTACTGCTACTACGACTACCATAACTGGAAACACGTGTTCCATCAACGCCTTTGGATCTAAAAGGAGTTTCACAACTCTCACTTGTAACCCCTTCTTTCAGTGTGACACTTACATTCCCTCTTAGCAACACAGTAGGCACAAAAAGGTGTGTGTCCTCACGCTCTTTACATGATTGATTGTATAAAAGGGTCACTTTGGAGTAATCCCTTTCGATTAAACATTTAACAACTTATGTGAGTGTCACAAAACCATACATCCACTATCACACAGAAGAGGGTAGGAGTCGTAAGCATCGCTAAGCATCAAAATAAATATCTCAATAAATACAACTGTACACAAATTCTGGCTTTATGCATTCACATATAGCATAAAGTAAATATTATACCCTGCCTGCAATCTCCAAATACACAGGAGATAACTGAGTCAACCCCAGGCCAATATTTAATTAAGTTGTGAACAGCTATACTGATATTCCATCAGTATAATCCAAGTGCATCAATACTGGGGATAAATAAGTTACACTATATTGTGGTGCAGGATGGATCAAGATGAATAACCAGGAAGCTGATTTATTTATGTGCCCACTGGTCCAACTAACTATTGATTATGTATTATAGTACTATCTGCATTAGGAAATTGCTGTTTAATTTTGCAGCTGTATTATTTTTACTCTACAACATGATAATATAAATAAAATGAGGACCCTGACATGTCAACATAGCTAGTTTGATAAGTTATCATGAAGGGGCACCCCACCGATTTTACACATTAAGTTCAGTTTATTCGCCCGCAAACTGGAGGTGTGGGGGTTGAAAGAAGTGGGCACTTATGAGACGGAGGGGCTGTGACGAAAGACGCTAGTTTGTTGCCTAATGGGAAATGTAGGAACCAGCATTTTTGGAGGTTAACAGACTAAAAGTCAGGATATCCTGGCTTTTGCTGCACAGATTTTGACCATCGCTTATTAAATCTGTCTCTAACAAGTCCAACATCGTTATGGAAGTGCAATACTAAATGGCTGGAGTACCCCTGTAAAGCCGGGCACATAAATAAATGACAAACCCTGTGTGCAAATAGAAGGAGTGAAGAGAACAGTGGGAGACGACGAGACAAGTGTAAAACAGGGAAACAAGATTATTTTCTAATTATACAGGAAGACTCAGGCTTTTATCCTGACTGCGGTCTACCCTATCATAAACGGAGTCTTCCCATCCTCTGCTGTGGCAGCGCGACCTGGTGGGAAACTATCTGCTCAGCTTGCTGGAGCACTTGCCCTCTCGGCTGCAGCCTTTTCCCCTGGACAGGTGGAATGGGCCCGTGCGGGCCTGACGGCTGCAGCAAGTCTCCTGATGGTGAGGGTAGAAGCGGCGGGGAGGTGGAGAGCCAGAGAAGCTGGGAGGTGAGCGGCTGCGGCCCAGGCAACCCCCTCCCCCGCCGCCACGGTGCTCGTGGCGGGAGGGCGAGGAGCTGACGGAGCGCTGCAGGGAGGAGGAGCTGCGTGGGGATGCGCTAGAGCTGCGGTGGTGGTGCGGAGAGCTCGTCAGGCTGCAGATGCCCATCCTGGAGCCCCCGTGCTGGGTTGAGGAGCGGTGGTGAAGCGGGGAGCCTCGGGAACCATGCATCAGCTGAGCAAGGCATGTCAGAAGGTCTGAGTCACTGTTGCTGCCAGCTCGAATGCGGTAACGCCTAAGCCTATGTGGGTACAAAAAGCATGTAGGTTATGAATAACAGCCAAGTCATATATATATGTATATATGTATATTTCAAAGCACACCAGGAGACAGGGTGATGAACCAAAATTTCTTGAGTTAGATGAGAGGATCAGTATCACTCTCCAATGCTAAGCTAGTCAGCATGGTTAGCTTAGCTTAGCATAAAGACTGGAAGCAAGAGCAAATAGCTAGCCTGGCTGTGTCCAAAGCCCAAAAAATGCCTCTAAACGCTTTAAATGTCTTTTTTTTAATCTGTACACAAACAGGGAAGTTACTGTGTAAGATACAAACCATAAACAAGACGTTTTGATTTAAAGGTGCTGGTAGCCAGATTTCTTTTAGCTTAGGACAGAGCCAGGCTAGCTGTTTCCCACTACTTTCAGTTTGTATGCTAAGCTAAGCTAATCACCTGCTGGCTCTTGCTTCATATTTAGCATACTTTTTTTCCATTCATTCATTTTTGTTCCAGGAAAGTAAAATATGCAGATCAACACATTACCTGCCCTCCACTGTGGGGCGGCAAGGTGGCTTTCCAGGAGGAGGGCGTGGCAGGAATTGGGCAGCCAGCTGCTCAGCGGAAGAAGCTGAATGAACGGGACGAGGGATCCTGCTCTTGCGGGACAGAGGGCTGGAGGAGGAGGAGAGGGAAGGAGCATCATCTGCCTGGCGGTCCGAACGGGAGCCCATAAGAGAGTCCTCGTCCTGAGAGCGGTCAGAGGCGGAGGACAGCGGGTCCCTAGCAAGGGAAGCCGCCATGGGGCCACGCCTATCAGAGAGGGATGGTGAGGCAGTGGGAGAGGGGACCGGGCCCTGGTGGTTAGCTTTCTTCTGCAGGAGTTTCTCCTTAGCAGACCCTGGAGGAGGGAGCTCCAGCAGACTGGAGGGCTCCAGGACTGGGATACGACTTTGCCTCCGGCTGGGGTCCTTACGAGGGGCAGCCGGGGAGGAGGAGACTGGGCCACTGGTCTGATCTGGGGCCTGGTTCACTTCTCTGCTCTCCTCCCGCCTTAGCTGAGGCTCTGTGGCACAGGGAGCGTGGCCATAATCATTCTCGGGGTCTTTCAGCTTGGGAAATGCTCCATTACTTATATCCCTTTGGCCGGTAACAGGAGGGGAGAGGTGGCCATTGGCAAACACAGGGCTGTGAGGGGAGCGTGGAGAGCGTGGGGAGGAAGGCGAACGTGAAGGAGGTGAGTGTGGAGAACGTGTGGAGCGTGGGGAAGACATGCGGCTTGGCACAGGGCTTTGAGCTTTGGTGTGGGTGTTTCCATTGACCAGCATCTCAGCCAGGGGGTCTGTGGGTGTCCCTGGATGGGTGGTTACACGGTCCTGGGGGGAGCTGATGTCTGCTGTGCGCTCCTGGACCTGCTGAGCCTCAGCTTCAGCTTCACCCCGCCTCTCCAGCAGGAGGCACTGCGGGGCACTGTCTGATCCTGACTGGGAGGACAACCCAGAGGGGCGCTGAGCTGTCAACTGGAGGGGAGGGGGAGGTAGAGACATGGGAGGGAAGAGAAAGACACACAGGTGTTATTTAAAAAATAAATCACACTAAAAGTGGGAATAATATTCGAATTGTCAAAGGCCTGTTGCTGATAGACTACAACATGTCGAGTTGTGCTGTAGTTCTGTAGCAAGAGCCTGATGCACATGTGTGAAAAGAGAAGAATTGTGTAATATGGGGTAATAAATGGTGATTAGTTTGGCAACAGCATGCAATACCATAGCTACCATTATCAGACCGAAACACACAAAGTGCTATGGCAGTGTCAGTCAAGCTGTGAGTACTAAACCAGCAAGTAGGACAGGAAACGTTCACGCAACTTCGCAGGGGGCTTCAGCGAAGAGAGGGTGAGGAACAAATACAGGGAGAGAGAGAGAAAGAGAAAGATAGAGAGGACAAAGACGATCTGAAACAAAAGAGACCATGCAACCTGTAGTCATGACTCGACATTCCAAACACACATGCCACAATCAGACAAACACACACCCCTATTCAGATCACAAGAACACATGTCCAGACACAAGGACACATCTGACCCATGCTCTGTCTGGCCTGCACAATGCCCCTCATGGTTTCTGGAGAGAGCTGCCTGACAACAACACAAAAAGCAAGCCAACTGAACAAAGAAGCCAAAATAAGCAACTTAAACAAAAAAAAAAAAAAAAAAGGAAAGAACGAACAGAAATGTTGACAGCCGTTGTATGGCTACTGATGTGGAGGAAGCTGAATGGAGGTCTGCTTTTTCTACGGGATCGTGATGGGCTCATCACCTGCTGAAGCTGGGCACGTGTGATGCGTATGACAGAGGGAAACTTGGTGTTGGCAGCACCCGCCGGGATGGCTGGCAGTTTCCTGCGACTGGGCGAGCGGGTGCCAGGGGCAGGTTTTGGTGGTAGGGAGGCGTGGCAGGAAGAGGAAGAGGAGGGGCGCTCCTGCTGCTGTTGGTCGACGGACTGGCTGCGCCTCATGCCCAGTGGCTGGCGCTGGTGCAGCGGGTCCGACAAGGTGGTGAGAAGGGTGTGAGGGCTGGGAGAACGCAGAGGGATGGGGCTGGATGTCCGGATCGCAACCTCCTCAGGCAGGGACGGAGGAGAGGTGGGGAGCTAAGAGACGGGAAGGAGAGAAGTGGGAGGTGGAGAGAGGAGGGGTTGTGAGATTGGTGAGGGAGTGAGAAGATGGAGGAAGTATGGTGGAAGTACTGTGAGGTAGGACAAGCCGGTTGCACCGGTGGGGAGCACGACGTCGAGTAGTTTTGAATGGGTAAAGCGACGAGGGGATTATAAAGATATGGGGACGATTTTAGGCTAGGGAAGGAAGAAAGAGGCGAGGCAGGTGGATTTTGGGAAGGCAGTGTACATTTGCAACTTGGAGGCAGTTGTTCTGGTTGTAGGAGAGAGTGAGGGGACAGTTATTCCTCTTGTAGAGAAAAAAGCTGCTCTACAATTTGAGCAAAAGCGTTTTATGTTGAACTCGTAGATTGAGCAGGCTGGGCTGGTTGAAGGTTATAAATAGCAAAGTAGCAAAAAAGTAATTTCAACTAAGCAAACAAAAGCATATTTTGGAAATAAATAATTTAATTTGTGAGGTAAATAAAACCAACTGAACAGAGTGCAAATGTCTGAAATTAAGATAAAATTATGCATAAAATCTAACGCAAATCAAAATGCATTTCAAAGCCATAAGCTCTCTTTTTCCCCATGCTGTGATCTGATAAAAAGCTCTGCAGTGGTGACACAAATATCTTTCTAACAAATAAACACAAGCGAAGAAGCAAAGCAGTAACATTTAGCTTCACACTACAGCAAGATGCAGCTGGTGGAACTCTGACTGTTGTATGATATTAGCATTGAGGTTCTATAGCTAGAACACTAGAAAATGCTGACTACAGTCAGTATCATGTATGCCATGTTGGGAGATGGTCTTCAAGTGAAAGCGCTTACCTGAGTGAGAACTCCCTCAGCCAGAGCTTCAGCTGGGCTGGTTGGGGTGATGGGGGGCAGAGCCCCTACAGGGCCCACGCTAAGCTCCAACTTGTCCACTTTTGTACTTCCCTTGGAGGAAGCCATGCTTTCTTGTTTAGCTTTGCCAGAGCTAGGGCTTGGGCTGCCCTTTTCCCATCCAGGAGACTGTTCCCCTGGCTGGAGCACTTCCGGCTCCTCATCCTCCTCTGAGGGGCTGGTGGTAGCCTTGGCTCCTGGAGAGCCACCGGGCCGCTCCACCATTACCCACTCCCTTGAGTCAATGTCCTGCCTGCCAGAGCTCAGATTGAGGGCCACAAAGCCCCCGCTACTGGCTGCCCCCTCTCCCTGCTCCAAAGATCCACAAGATGCTGGCTTAGGAGAACCACCACCAGACCGGAACTCCTCGTCATAGTGCCAGACCCTATCAGGACGCTCCCCAGCAGGTACAGCTTGACCCTGAGTTACTGGGATGATTGCAGGTCTGTCAGCCTCCTTCTCCTGGTGCTGAGTGCCAGGCTGCTGTTTCGGTGAGCTAAAACAGACACAAGACAGACGCAAACAATCAACTCTGTACTCTGTCCTGAAGTCCTTAACATAGATGGATCGGTTCCTTGACAGACATACCAGGCCTCCAGGAAGCGCTCTGAGCTGGGCTTGGACTCTAGGCCAAGCCTCCTCTCCAGCTCAAAACTATGAATGTTGCGGAGCTTCCTCAGCAGAGGGCCATCACGGTCTGAAGCCACCACCTCAGGGTGCAGTTTGACTGGGGATCCCAGGCTTGGCCCAGCATAGGGGCTCTGGTGTCCTTGGTTACCCTGGTTGTTGCTGTGTTCCTCCTCAGTTGCCGCCTATGGAAACCAGTTTTGTCAGTCAGTTTTGTTTAAGTGTAGTGATTAACTAAAAATAGGGGTGGATTTCAACTGAGGTATCAAGAGTGCTTGAGGTGATAAAACTATACTGTAGTTTACCTTCCAGACTGCCGTCCTGATGCGGTTACGGTTGCGATCCAGCTCCTCCCAGACGTCAGCCTCCTGGTTGCGGTGTGGGTGGAGGGGAGAGCCCGGCAGGCGCTCCGGAGCAGGGTTGTTCTCCACGTCACTGAGCTGCTCGTCCTGCAGAACCTCGTCTGTGTTTTCCCTCTGCAGGTCACCAGGGATCAGGGAGGCATTCGCCATACTGGGGCAACAAAAGGTACAAGCATTACTTCATGTTTGAGGCTATAAAAAGACAGTACAGGTAACCAGTGTACAATATAAACTATAAAAAACATCTATGGTGTTTAATAAAAAAGAACTCCTGAATGAACTGAAAATGTATTTATTTGAATCAAACGTACCCCATGTGTGCCGGAGTGAGGCGGGTGTGATGTTGCGGTGTTGTGGCAGTGGCACTGATTGTCAAAGTGCCATCTGTACCGGTCCGCTCCCAGTCATAAGGGTCATTCTCCACGACATTGTAGGTTTTCATGCTGTTGTCAAACACCGACATCAGCAGCTATAACAACACAAAAATGCAAAATAAACCTTTTTGTGAGTTTTTAATTCAGTGAGAAAATGAACACTTGTGGTGCTTAAAGACACAAAGGCACATAACATTAAAACTTGAGCAGACCATGCATCAGTAAAACCATCACTCTTTATTAAATCGAAATTAGACCCCCGTGTCACCTGGTAGTCAGGCTTAGTGAAGTAGTCAAGGGTGGAGATGTGTTCCAAGAAAACACCAAACTCTGCCGGCAGGTGTTTGAGCATCAGGCGATGGTCATAAGTGTCCTTCAGCTTCCCCACATGTTCCTAGAAATGAACAAACACACACACACACACACACCTGTCACATCTCATCACTTACAGCTACCTGGACAGGGCTGTTTAGTTTCCAGGAAGGACAATAATTATTGGTCGCCCTTACTTTGTCCTTGATCTTCCTCCATGGCAGCTGACCGACCAGAAACTCCACCAGCATGTAGAAGAGAGACCACAGGTCATCATGACGGCCCATCTCCTGCAGATTTACACCACGGTCGAGTTAACATTAAGATGTACATGAATACACACGTGTGGGACAGCATCACAGATTACAGAAACAGCTCTAGCGCAGGGTAGATAGATACTGACCTTATTCTTGTGTGCATTGACAGACGCATAGCGGACTGTGCCCCTGAACCCTGCCACTGGACGGGGCTGACAAACAAAGACAGAAACAGCTATTAAATGCTAATATAAATGTAATCTAATGCTAATATAAAAGTATGGATTTTCAGACAAAAACACAAAAAATGAAAATAAATTACTTATATTTTCACAAATATTTTTAATCTAAACATTATTCAGTCACATTAAACCTGCATTCATTCACTTATTGGCCACTTGCTGACAGCTCAACAAATACCACCACTTTTTACATTACACATACTAAATTTGATCCATTGTTAATATAGAAATATTGTTAAGTGCAGCTTTAAGCTCAGTGTGTACTCAGTAACAGAGGAGGGCACTTACAGGTCGGACCTCCTGGCAAGAGTTGGTGAACTGGCGAGCTAAACCAAAGTCCAGCATGTAGCAGGTTCGACAGGTACTCGGAAAGCGGCCCATCGCGAAATTGGACTGAAGCAGAAAAACAGGAGGCAATGGTTAAAAGAATAATAAAATCAATTGTGTGTGAATGCAATCATATTAAAATTTAACGTCTATTTATATTCATGTAGCCTCGGGGGAATAAATACGTTCCTGTGGTGGAATATAATTAATACAGCAGCTTAAAAGACAGAAGATATTTACATTCTGCTGCATTTTGCTCATAGTGAGCCAACTTACTGTAATTGCAACAGTCAAAAGAGCAAAATACTGAATCAGCAACAATGCTGGCAGCCAACAATAAAAAGTGCAAGAGTCACAAACACTACCCAGACAATAGAAATAAAAATATTCTCCTATGTCGGGAATATATAGAAGGAATATAGTGCGGGGAAATGAAATGAGAACCAGGCAGAAAATGTCCTCTGCTGCACCCGGTGACTCACCGGTTTGATGTCACGATGCAGGAAGCCGACAGAGTGGATGCTCTCTATGGCCTCCAGGATCTGGCGCCCCAGACGCAGGGTGGTGCTGATGCTGAAGGTTCCCCGGGTCATACTCCTCCTCAGGTCAGCCAGGTTACGACCCTGAGGGAGCACATGTACGAGATCAGTTAGCGCAGAGGGAAACTGAAGTCTGATAAATTCCCCCTTCAACAACACAGCAGGGCCTCTGTCTGTCATAACAAAACAAATGTTTGACAGCGGTGACGGCCAAATATATTGCGGACAGAAAACAAGCCAACAGTGAGAAAAATATAAATTCAGCTGCACCGATCATCTATAACTAAACACATGGTGTGGTTGGGAGTCAGCGGAGTACACAACACACGCTAGCGCCACCATGAGTGAAATCTCTCAACAACTATTGGATGGATTTCCATGAAATTTGGCACAGACAGCTTGTTTTGTGCAAAGTCCCAGAAATATTCCATTTCCAATTATATAAAGCAGAGAAAAGCAGGACATCTTCAGTATAGAAACCAGAAAATGTATTTTTGCTTAATAAATTCCTTAAACAATTAATGGATTATCAAATTTGTTGATTTTTTTAATTTATTTGTCAATCTACTAATTGACTAATTGCTTCAGCACAATTTTGATGCGTCACCCTGGGCGGACAATTAGCAAAAAATGAATGGTTATGAGGCATTAGACCAACCTGAAGCTCCATCACCACGTAGTTAAAGCGGTCGTTGCGGCCACATCCCACGAAGCGACAAACGTGGTCTTTACCTAAAAGTTTAAAAGGAGGACAAGAGAGTTGCAGATTAGTTTTGGAGGAGAAGCTAAGGTCATTTCACAGTCACCTGACGTCAGCTGGTCGTAAGATGCGGCACGCTGTGTGAATCATGATGATGTGTATGTTCATATTTCCCTGCCCTTCCCGCTCCAGTCACTGCAGCTCAATTCCCTCTTGTCGCTAGCTTCCCTGTAAGACTACCCTGCTGATTTATAGGCTATAGCACACAACACACAACACAGAGTCTACACATGTGCATGAATGCCTTGTGTGTTTGTGCATGTGAGTGTGTGTGAGCAAGTGTGAGTGTGCTCTGGTCTCAAAGGACATTGCTGCACTGGCAGCTTGACTGCGGCCACACCCCAGTGCAGTGAAACCAAACAGTTACTAACAAAACCTCCCAATTAATAACACTACTTTTTAGATCACTTAGTTTCACCAAATTCTTACATAGTAAATCAAAATAATCCAATTAAAGGATCCAAATCAAATTAGGTCGACATGACCCATTAGTCTTCTTATAAGGCCCGTGGGTTGATGTTTACTCTTTACAGCTGAGCTGGTCAGCAATGTTTTGGGGGGCTGGAGTTCAGCCTATCTCAAATTACACGCTGGTTCCCTCAGGAAGCAACAGACCCATGATGCCCCAGGCCGCAGTCATTAGACAGCAAACATGATCCCAGCCCATTGATTTTCCTCTCAAGAGGGGAGAAAGGAAAAAGGCATTGAGGTTAAAAGGCAGGAAGGAAGAGGGGAGGGAGAAGACACGGTTAAAAAAAAAAGGAGAAAAAGGAGTAAAACTACACGTACTTCCTCTCGTACTAGTACTCTGTCACTTCTGTGACTGTCATCTGAAACTTTCACATTAAAACCCCCAAAAGCTTAAACCATGATTACAACATGAGATGTGAAATGCCGAATGATTTATCTGCTGTTACTGTTGAATGACGGTGTGTTTTGCACTGCAGAGACTGAAGCAAACTGAGCTGAACCCTGGGCCAAACTGCGTTTTCAGATGAGTCAGATGATCTATATCTGGTCTCAGAGGGAGAGATTATTATACGCTGCTGTCGATGCACAAAGGCTATCCCTGCATCTTCTACTAGCAACATTTCCCAGATTGCTTCTTCAAATGGTTTTTTGTTTGTTTGTTCAATCCAGTAGCTTGGCTTGTTTTTCAGCCAAGAATGCTAATGATACACACAGCATACTCTTTTGGGGCGAATCAATAGGTCACAGTACCAGGGAGGATCAATCAATTCCAGAAATGTAACCAAATCCACCGAATCCATTTCAACTCACCCTGGAGCTTCTTGAGCACGGCGACCTCCATCTTGAGCACCTGTTTGGGCTGCTGGGCCGACTCCACCTTCAAGGCCACGCTGACCCGCGTCAGCAGGTCCACCGCCTCGTAGATCTCCCCAAACCCGCCACCCCCAATCTTCTTCACCTGGAGGAAGATGATGAAACACTGCGTAAGAACTTCATATGAAAAAATACTACATTTGCAGTCTGTTGTGCATGAGCAGTGAGACGTACATTTATAAAAGTAATAAAAGATAAAAGATTTTTTGCTCTGTCATCGGGAAGGTCAGGGGTCAAGGTCAGCAACACAACATCCTCCATAACGTTTGTGGGGTCTTGCTCAAAGGCACTTCAGCAGGGGAGAATGCTTGTCATGTAAAGGCTTCATCTCACAGTCAAGTTTGGTGTTTATTTTTATTTTTCCTGCTAAGCTCCTCATTGAACTGTTGAATATGAACATGTGATATATGTACTGACAGATCAGACGCCCTGTTATGAAAGTGATCCGAGTACAACACACAAGAGATTAAACATAACAAAAATATAGTGTGCATTTCATTTTGTGACGTCAGTATTCGTAAACCTTCCTTCTTTGGTTACCTGACAGTAGTACTTCCACAAATGATTTTCATTATTCTCAATGATAAAATGTTCACTTGTTTTGTCCCACTAACAGAAACCCCCAAAATATGCAGTTTACTATCACAAATGAGAAAGAGATGAAAATCCTCACATTTGAGACGCTGAAACAATGAAGACTTTGACATTTTGGCTTGAAAGATTAATTATCAAATAAATAATCTAAATAGTTGCTGATCATTTTTCTGTCGACTAAATCACTTCAGTTTTACCTCACAGGAATGAATGACTAAGTAATTAGCTCACCGCTGATAGCATTTGCTCTAATGAAGGCAAAAATGGTTGCACACTTTAGTCAATAAACATGACACCAAGAGGTATGTGATTAATTTAACTATTCTTTCTTCTTTATTTCACTCTTTCAAACTGCCTCCACCAGTTCGAACATTTCACTCTCACCTCTCAGTGCTAGTAGCTTTAATTTCTCTTAAGTTCCCATGTGTCCTTCACTGTCCTCCATGCACACACACACACACACACACACACACACACACACACACACACACACACACACAAACAGAGTCTTGTGTCGCACAAGGAGCTAAAGTCGTGGGATTAGCTGCAGCATTCTTATGTAACTCTGCTCCTTAAAAGACAGGAAGTGGTGCCAGGCTGCCAGTAAGGAGTAACAGCCTCACATGGCACCCAGGCTGGTACAGCAGTGAGAGACATGGGCCCTCGGGGAACACTGCTGCTGCCTATAGCACACTGCACTGCCATAAATAGCTATACACGCTATTTTTGGATCTCCCATACTGCAGCAGCCCTACCTGGACAGAAAGACTCGACCCCAAACTGTCCAAGCCACAGGTGAGATATTTTAGAAGAAAGCAGAAGGACTCATAAGCAGGGGGAAGCATTTTTTCATGAACAAAGAGTTGTTGTTTGTGGGACAGAGGGTGAGCTAGGGACAGGCAGTGATGGGGCTGGACAAACACACTGCCTATTGTCGCTGAATAACACACCACTTACCACTTTCCATCGTTCCTTGACCAGGGAGAGCACGCTTAGGATGTCAGCTTGCTCCGCTCCCCCACTCATCCCGGCTATGGACCAGGGACGCTGTCCTCACTGCTTCCCCCCTTGACCAGCTGCCTCAGACGGGGCGGGGCATTTGGGCCTTGATAGAGAACCCTACGGAAGCCCAGGAGACACAAAACTGTCAGAAGCAGAGGAATAAATCCCAAGAAAATCAGTTGAAATCTGGTTATTTATGCTAATCTGCACAAACTTCAGCATCCTGTGCTAATGTTTTTTCTGTAGGTCTGGTTGAACTACATATGAAAGTTCAAAAGTCTCCCCAGTTGAGAGACAGAGTTAAACCCCTGGCTTAATGGCTGCAGCTTTCTGACACTCGACCATCTTTGCAGCTGCCACACCTGCTGCCAGCAGCTGTCTTTCTAGACTCACCCCACCAACTCACAGGCAAAAGTCCTGCGTCTTAAATTACAAAAAGGCTTCATCTTGGTATCATTTTTCCCAGCCATGTATCTTCTGTGTATCACAGCCAAGGAGCACGTCTTATGAACAAAGTAAGTAAGTCTTGTCGGATGGAATGAGAACATTTAATATGCCTAATTTTGCATTAGGATGATCAGATCTGGCTGTGTGAAATAAAACACTATCTAATCACATTCGGCAGCACACATTCTGTATAAATACATTGATGTTCATCATATTGATCTGAATAAAGTCTAAAGTATTTTGCTTTGGTTAGGGAGACTTTTTCTTGTATTCTTAACTGAAGGCTACAGAAACATGTATCACAATAACTTTGGTTCATCACAATAGGATGCCGTCTTTCAAGTGAGGTTTATACCAGATTTTTGTGCAACCCAAAGTCAAAATTCATACAAATACTGTCCTGGACCATGTCCTTAAATGTATCTGATGCCTAAAGATGAACTGGTACCACTTTCGGATAAGTCGCCCCTTATAAAACGTTTGTAAATTGGCTTAAAAACGAATGCCTTTTTCAATAGTTACAAAATAATTTACTAAAGACAAAAGCAATGTTTGGGTTGCCAGATTTTTATTTGGTAGAAATAGATTGTTATTACATTAATAAATACTTGAAGGTTACACGTTTTCTATGAAGCCAATAAGTCTGCACCTATACATGTTGATAATAAAATAATAATTAATGAATAATTAATAAAAATCATTTTGGTCCAGATTCTCTGCAGGTTTTTCTAGAAGGTGAATTAATTAAAGAGCTAAAAAGGCAAATGTCCTGCAGGATTCATTTGCAACCCAGAAGATGTTCTCATTTATGGCTTATAATTGATTTATAAAGCATTAGTAAAGTATTCATTAATAAAGCCATTAGTTAGAACTTACAATCCCTTAATAAAGGGTGACATATTAGAAAGTGGTGCCAATAAATATATTGCTATATACCACAAGCTTTCTTTAAACTAAGCAGGCTGTCTGTACAATAACAATCAAATAGGAGTTTCCCCTGGACAAGCTGTCTATATACTCCTGTATTATACAACAACCATAAGCATTTCTCAGGTGAGCACACGCTGGTAACTTCCTTTAGTCTGGCTTCAAACAGTTGAAGCAAACCCAGCAAACTCGACTTCGATTCATCATTCTGCACACAGCGCGCAGGCATCTACGGTTACGCAACGAGCCTTCAAAACACTATTTGGTTACAGGGCATGACATCCCGACATCAAGGAGGCAATCAATCCCATCATGCAGCAGGATGAGGTTGGGAGATGGAAGAGGGCAAAACGTGGTTTGACTAGATAACTGTGAAATGACAAGCATGACATGTGACACAGGGTTAAGACTCAGGTGTACTTGGTGCAGCAGCTCGAACACTAGTGGACGAGGATTATAGCGTCTCAGGATTATAAATCTCTGTTTAAGACAGACCTTTACTCCAATAGCCTTTGAACAGTATCATTTTAGTATGTAGTTACTATTTATTACCATTGCCTATAATAATGTCTGGATTTATGTGATTTACTATGAACACTGACAGTCCAAGATTCTGATTAAATTTGTATATCATCTTAATATATTTATATATCTGTATAACATACCATCTATATTTTTATTTTCATGAAAGTGAAACGCTTTGTTACTTTATTCAGAAAAAGCACTATAAGGTGAATCAAGGTTATTATAATTAAGGTTCAGATGAGACCCTGAGAACAGGAAGCCTTTTATTAATCAGTATACCATTATGAAAGTTACACTAATTAAAAATGAACAATACTACTGGGGTCTACAGCCATGCTAGCTCTGGCAGGCTACTTAGGCACAGCGTGAGCTAAATGCTAATTTCAGCATGCTAACATGCTCAAAATAACAATGCCAATATGTTGATGTTTAGCAGGTAGGACTTGCATGTTAGCATGCTATCAGCACAGTTGACGCTGATGGGAATGTCATTAGTTTTGCAGGTATTTGGCATATAAACCAAAGTACTGGGGAAAAAATTGCAATTTTGACGTGATGGCGGCGCTAGATGACGTCAGGGGAGCACCAAAGTGATTACAATTCATTCTCTGGGGATCACAAATGTCTGTTCAAACTGTCATGGCCACCCATCAAATAGTATTTGAGATTCATTCTGGGCCAAAGTGGTGGACCAACATTGCCGTCCCCAGAGGAAACAGGTGGAACAGACGTTGAAAACAATCAAGCTTCTGACCATGTCTTTGTGCCAAACACCTCTCTTTAAAGCCATACTGGCCGAAGCTGAACCAAACTCCTATAAAGGTCTCTTTTTGGCAACAACTTATGTCAATGTCAAGCACTACAATATCTAGTATTTCTCCTCATGTGTAGCATCTGAGGGTCTGCAAGACTTTGAAGACAGAGAGAAAGCAAGTGAGAGCAGTCTTGTACAAACATCACTGGAATTCTTGATATTATGCTAATTGGTAGCGATGCAAAAACATGGAGTACGCCATCAAAACCACAGGAGAAACATGGTGTACAAAACCCTTTTTAACCCAGAGGGGATGAGAGAAAGTCACTGTAAACACTGATTAGATAACCTCTGCTGTTAGTCCTGTGTCACAACTTCAAGGTCACCCCATGTTCTGGTGTTTCCCTTCTCTGACGGGAAGAAATACTTCTTCTTTCACATCTGAGCTATCGTGCATGAGACATCCTTTCTTTGCAAGTAGGTAATTTGTTCAAAATTCATCAAAGGAGAGACGGCTGCTGTTTGCCACATTCAACTTCTACCGATCTGTGAATGTGAGAAAAACACAAGCTTCTGACAGGAAACTGGAAGATACAGAAGAAAGGATGGATGTTTTGGGAGGTCTCTGTTCCCTAACTTAACCTATACTTTTACGTCAAGAGTCTGGATTAGTCGAAGACATTTTGTACCTTTTTCATCCCTAAAAAAACAGCCCAAGTGAGTCAGAATAGCAGCAAAGATGCTGGGATGCTACCTGCCAGTCAGAACACACACTGCATATAACAAGCTTAAGCCACTTCTACAACACACATGCCCTCAAACACAAGCTCGTACATATATTACATAAGTGCACACACACACCTATGCACAAGCCAAGGCTGCCTCACGCTGTGACTAATCTCACACCTCACAGAGAGGCACGGCTCTGCTCTTCCTCCTCCTCCTCCTCCATATGAAACAACCATCAATGAAGAAAAAAAAGCCCAGGAGGAGCAGACCTTGGACCAAAAATTAACCAATCTATGATAGCTAGATCCTGTCTCATCATGAATCACGCTTCCTGACCTCCTGCATCTCCATGGCGACGATGGTGCAGTGCCATTTTCATTTGCTGACTGCAGCTTGTCGTCGCCTCTGCCCTTTTGGTCTGCTAGAAGCTGCAAGTTTACAGCTACGTGAAGCATCATGAGATGTCAATGAGTGATTCCACCCCAGAGGATTCCTCCTGCTCCTCCACTTAAAGCTAAATGCTGGAGTTGTTTTCTTAGGAAATATTGACAACAAGCAAACACGCTCTGACCCTAAAGGCCATCCATGCATGCATATGCAATAACACATGGCTCAAGGTGGGATAAACTTGACTGAAAATCAAACGTATGCTTTTTTTCTGATCCGAGTGCGTTGTGGCACAGCAGCAAAACAGGGGGACTTGTTTGAGCTGCTGCTGCATGAAATTAGTGTCTGGTCTCACAACTTTGTGTGCAGGACAAGGCCCCGAGAGGAGCCAGCATGGGGAGGCCCTCCACACTCCGGTTCCTTTCAAGTCACAGCATGGATGCAACTGATCCAGTGCGAAGAAACAGTGAATGATGAGAGTGTGTGTTTATATGGCATAGCGGCTCCACTGAAGGCTTTACTATTAAAAATGCATTCTGAGCAGTACATGGTTTGAGTAATAACTTCAGATAAACAGTGCCTCAAATCCGTCATTTTAACAGCCATTTGTACAAAATAGTTTGACAAATGCAAAAAGACAAACACAAATACCTCCGGTTAGTTGTTTTCAATGGGATGCGAAAGGTAGAAAAGCTGCAGCAATGACAGGATACATTTTCCATGCTGGTCTGCGAAATTAAACCAGCTATCCTGCCTGCAGCAGCGGACCGACGGGCTTTGCCGTGGAGAGCTGTTGCATAGCGAGTTGGTTGCCACAGCAGATTTACTCAGGCGCGTCCACGCACACTGGCCGTCACACAGGCCACGCAACCTCATCCCGCCTGGCGTGTAGGAGGTTATACTGACAACATGCAGGACAACAAGCTCAATGCATGCAGCTGCAAGCTAGACAGAAGGGGTGTTTAGGGTTTTAGAAAGAGGCGAAACCGAAATGGGGGGCACAGCACGGCCCGCTATGGATCCTTACCTCGGGTCTTTCACTGCCAATCCTTGATCCAAAGAAGAGCCGGGTGTGGTTACAAAAAATCCTCTACGTTTGGAGGCGGCGGGGACGACATCGAGCGGAATCCCATAGCGAGCGAACCGTCCATAGGAAGAGGTGGAGGCTGTAGCGTCGGCGGTTAGAAATAAACGAGCGGAGGGGAAATATGTCTGCGTGTGGTCGTCCCTTTTCTCTTTCTGCCTGTCACCTCAGCATCTCTATCGGTCGCTGCGGACCCGTGATGTGACGACTCTGTGATGATCATCAGCCTTCCTGCGCGCGCGGGCTCGATTCGATCGCCCCTCGCAACAGCTCGGTCGCGCGCAACGGGGTCCTTTAAAAGCTCGTTCGCGGCTCAACAGTCGACGCGCGCGCTGCACGCAGTCAAAAGACCAGCGTTTGTTCTTACGGCTGTATTATTTAGTCGAATATTATCATATGTACACGTCGCAGGATGAAAAATACAAATGTTTAGATATCAAATGATGCTAAAAACGAAGTAATCTCTGCAGTGTTTGAGGATACAATCTAATTTGTTTGGAACGCGGCCACAGGAAAAAAAAAAAACTTTTTCGCAAAGACCACTGGGAGGCGGTATTAAGCCAAAGATTGTGTATATAACTGACGGTGTACACAGCGATTAAAAGAAAATCCTCCACTTTGCAAAGTCGACATTTTCTCTTCCTCGGTGCTGTTTTTGCACTGAACCATAGAAAAAGCATTTAAACCATTTAACAGCCCTGAAAATAAAGTTGCCTCAAAAGCAAAACAAAGTAATAGATCTTGGATTTTTAATCAACATACATACATCATGCGTACACTCATTATCAAGCCATATATTTTTAGTCAAATTCTATCTCTAAAAACAAGTTAATGTAATGTAATGTTTACCTTTTTATCTTTTGTTTATCACCACATACATATTTTATGTACATTCTATTTTAATATATACAAATTCAATCCAGTACCTTACTGTAATACACAATATTACAGTGTATTGCAGTGGTACTATCATTGTATATCCAATACATATTATATATATAATATATTATATATGAGGATATATTATTTCCATGCACCACATATCTTGAACATCTAATAATAATATTGTGTATTACAGTAAGGTGCTGGATTGAGTTTTCATAGATTAAAATAGACTGTACATGAAATGTATGTGATGATAAACAAAGGACAAAAAGATAAACATTACACTACATAAACATGTCACATAAACATCTATGCATCTATCTATAGATTTTATTTGTTTGCTATGTCAAGTAATACATAAATAATATATATATTGAAATAATATAATAATTTATTCAAAAATCGAATTATTCTTCAAAAAAACAACAACTACTTATTAGTAGCAGCAAATTACTTAAAGCCCAGGTAATTCCCGAAACTCCTCGCGATAGCAGGTGCACAAGGATTGCGTTCGATTGCAGTACCCGGAAAACAATGTCGGAGTGAGAGCTCTTCACCACACACTTCCCTTTCATCTGTTGTGACGTTTCCCGATCCAACCGGCCAGTGTGCTGTGTTGGTAGCTGGTAGGTAGCTAGCTGCTAGCTAACCTGCTGAGCTACCTCCTCCGCCTCTGAAGGCAGCTGAACGGAGCCGTGAATGAACCCCGCACCTCAATGCATCTCCTGTGGCCGCGATGGCAGCGACAGAAACGGTCTGAGTCTGAGATCTTAGCCATGTAGCTAAATGGTTCACTGTATTTGTAGCTTAGTGTGATTCGTGCCCTTAGCTATTTCCACCAGTAGCTAGCTTTTTTCTGTTCGGGACAGACGGCGGCAGCTAGCCCCCTCTCTCGCCACTACAGGAGGATGCTGAAGCTGTTCGGTGCACTGGTTATCCTCGGACTGGCCCTGGCGTGCATCACCTCTTGGGTGCTGGACAGCTATGACACGGCTTGGCACCCTAAACGGAGCGTTCAGCACCCGACTGTCGGCGATGGAGATGAATCTAAGAGGAGTTCTCCACCATTTCCCGGCGGCGAGTTGAACAATATATTCTGGTTTATACAGGTGGGCTTTATTCCGTCTTGCTTGCTAGCTTTGTTTGGTCTTGCAAGCCGTAACCGTAAACGGAATGCTGTTTTCTAAGTTCAACCAGTATTTAAAGTTTCATGTATATAGCCTTACATTTAAAGTGAATTAGAATATCTACATTTGGCTTGGCAGTGTTGTTATAGGAAGCTAGCTATGGTAGTTCACCCACTGAACTCTCTCCGAATGATTGACAGAAAGGGGTCACTGACCACAGAAGTGTGTCATTGTCAGGCAAAAAGGTGGTTCAGCAACACAGGAAGTTGTAGTCAGACTTTGCACCGTTTGTGTTTTCCAGCTGTCATACTGCTGTGTTTAAAAAAAGGCTAGAAAAAACCCCAGATCTAATACTATTTTTAAATTTTTTTTTTATCCCTGATTCTGTTCAAGGTGTCCGACATTCACATTAGTCGATTTCATGACCCAAGACGGATTCCAGATTTTGAAAAGTTCTGCACTGACACAATTGAAGTCATCAAGCCAGCTCTAGTGCTTGCAACAGGTACAGTAACCCCCCCTCTTTAACTAGTTTAAGATACTCGGAAAGTCTTAGCATTGTAATGAGGCTGACTGGGTGTGGCCCTCATGTCCAAAAAGAAAAATGCTGCTTCCCAGATGCCATGTTGTTTTTCAGCTGTATCTTCTTCCACTCCACAGGGGATCTGACAGATGCTAAAACAGAGAGTAAGGTGGGTTCCCTCCAGCATGAGGTGGAGTGGCAGGCTTACCACAACATCCTGAAGAGGTCCCGTGTGATGGAGCGCACTCGGTGGATAGACATCCGTGGAAATCATGGTGATTAACCGCAGCACTTTAATGTTCTCTTTAAACTCACTGGGTAGAGTAGGGATTCAAGATTCAAGATCTGTATTTGACACAGTGTACAATAAAGATTTTCTCAAGAATCCATTAACTGTGGTGCATTTTAGCATCACACAGGAAGTCATCCTACTCCTCCTCTTCAATGCTGCTTCTCCCCTCTGTTATTGGATCTCATGCTATTAAATGTGAAACAAGATATCCTTACTTTGTAACTGTCAAAAAAAGAAAGCTAGTTATTGGATCTGGAGTTTCTCTGACATTTCGCTGGCTATTCTGTTATTGATCACAGTTGTTGGTGTGTGTCAGTTTATCTGTTAGTGGGTTATAACAACAGATTTTGTTCGATATTTTGCTGTAAGATGAGGAAGTCTGATTCCTGGATTAAATATGTGTCACTCTGTGGGGAATTTCATCATTAGACATTCTGGTCCTTAGCAGTAAATCTTAAGGCTGTCGTCTTGTCAATTACCTCTTTTATAGTTTATGTTCTGCTGAATCTCACCATTATTTCATTTCTTCTGACAGATGCCTTCAATATTATTTCACTGGACAGCATCAACAATTATTACGGGTCAGTATGAAATGGTCAATGATACAGTAAATGCTCAATTTTAGATCCAGTCAGAGTCTACTGCTGCATGTCTTAATGCAGCAACCTGAGTGTGAAGTCGATCACAGCGCATAGTAACTTCAATGCCTCTGAAACATGAGTAGTTGCAGACCTATTTATTGACAATAAGCCAAGCTGTCTGAGCTCCCTGAGGACCAAAATAGAAGCAGAATCTACATGAGCAGACCGACTCTGTTGTCTTATGACACAAATTATGTTTTATGTGACATTGCTGCTTCTGTTAATGCTGATTGATCTTTTATCTCCCTAATATTGTTAATGTTGTGGTCATCCTCTGCCAGACAAAGTCTGTCTCTTATACAAGCCTAATTAATTTTTTTAAAATGCATTAAATTATCTCTGGTAGGATTGGAACTGCTGGCTCCATCCCAGAACACAGTATCTTGACTTTTTTCAATTGTCTCTAGGAAATACTCGGCTAATCAGAAAGTAGGCTCTTTCCACTACGTTCACAAGACTCCCTTTGGCAACTACTCCTTTGTCTGTGCGGATGCCACTCTGACTCCAGGACCCAAGAGGCCGTACAATTTCTTTGGTATTCTCAACCAGGTACAGCTGTCTCTCACCTTCTCATGACAGAAGATAAACATTCGCTGAATTTATGACAAACTTCAGAAGGCAGAGAAACTTTGAAAACTGCGATCACTGGTTCTTTCATTACAGTTGGATTTGTTAAAGATTAGAGGAGACTTAAATGATTTAAGGTCGTAATCCTAAATCCTAAAATGTTGCCATTGAATCGTAAACAGAAAAGAAAATGTGGTTTGTTTAAGAAATAAGCAAATAGAAGGTTGTACTAACACATACAACTGACAGTTACAGCACAAAACGTCCAGTATCCTCTTACTTTAAATGGTAAGCGGTGCTGTAAATGTGAATCTTCTGAAATGAAAATATTCACTCTGTCTTCAAAGGAATAAATATAACACTTATACACTGTAGATAATGGATGTAATGGAACATGTAGTTATTATAGTGTTTTTTTATGACAGACTCAAATGGACTTGCTGGACACGTTCAGAGCTGAGAGTCTGAAAAGCAACCAGTCGATCTGGTTTGGCCACTACACCACCTCCACTGTCGTCTCACCTTCTCCAGGAGTGCGGGACATGATGAGGTAAAGAAACACCAGATGTTAGACACTAAACCAGTTTCTTTTTAAATATTGGGTGTGTAAATACATATTTAAATTATGTCGCATTATGTTACAACAGTTCTTACATTTGGACTTCTTGTGTTTAGATCTGCAGTTGCGTATCTGTGTGGCCACCTGCACACACTGGGTGGCCTGATGCCCGTCCTCCACAGCCGACATCCCCAAGGCACCCTGGAGCTGGAGCTGGGCGATTGGATGGACAACCGCAGGTACTGAAAACAACAGGATCACAACATATTTCTGTGTTTTTTTTACTCCTCTTGTTATTACTTTGTTTTTATATATTTTTTTTAATAATTTGATTCATTATATCATTAGCAATTGTTGTTATATACTGTTGGGAAGTACTGAAAAAAGTGTGTCATCATGCTAAATCATTTTAGGCCATATCGTCCCTGTTTGTATTTTCATACTGTGGTGTATCAGTGTGATCGTGAAACAGTTGTGAATTGCATTCTCTGTGATATTTTAAAAAAAAGTCTTAAAAAGGTCTTAAATTTAAGTTTGAGAACCCTCCAGAAACCCTGTCTCACATCTGTCTCCAGGTACAGGGTTCTGGCCTTAGACCATGACCTGCTGAGTTTCTCTGACCTGAAGTTTGAGCAGTGGCCTGCAGTGCTCATCACCAACCCCAAGGACGCTCAGTACCTGCATCCCGGAGTGGAGCCGCTGGGTCGAATACGGAGATCGACACACATCAGGTGCGTTCTGTTTGTTGGACCATGAACCTTCACTGGCTTCACTATACGTGCTTCCACAGCACTTGGTTTCTCCAATTTCCTTCACACACATTTCTTCAGAGCACCTCTAATCTCGTAATACATCACTGTTAAATAAACTTACCTCTGCCCAGGAGGTCATGTGTTTGGTTTTGTGTGTTTGATTACTACTAGCAGAGCTGTATATCACGAAAAGTTAGTAACAGTTTAGAAGAAAGTTAGGTCACGTCCCACAGACCATGTAAGTTAGTTAGATCTGGATCCAGGAGTCTTTCAAAGGGCTTGTTAACATTAGGAGACAAGGCATTTGTAAACATTTTGGCAGAATTCTTCATGAATAAATGAAAATAACAAGCATATATTCCCTGTAATTAGATAAACATTTCACATTTTTAAGTAACAAATGTTTGCATCCTTGGCAGAGGTTCATCAAAGTGTTTCTCACTGGGCAACGAGTAAGCATGATGACACCGCCTTTTATCTAATTTTCAATATTAAAACATTAATTTTGTTGGTTCTCAACAGGATCTTGGCCTTCTCAGAGGCTCCAATCACAGCGGTGCATGTGAGTGTAGATGGGGAACCTCTGGGGAAAGGCCACTCTGCTGGAGGTCCTCTCTATGTTCTGCTGTGGGATCCGTCTCTCTACCTCACTGGACTGCACACCATCAGAGTTAAAGTGGAGGTCTGCGCAGCATTCATTATCTTCCACTTCTGAGACTTTTAAATATTTCATAGGTCTTGATTCAATTTGGTAGGGTTGTTTGCTTGAGTTGAATTATGTGGGCACTGCGGCTTAGATACACTACTTAATATTGATCGCTTTCAATGATGGCAATTCTACTATTGTGCAGATTTTATTGTGCTCTTTCTTAAATTTGTAGACTTGACAATTCCTTATCTTTTTGTGTGTTTGTGTGTGGGTCAGGACTCGGCAGGCCGGTCGTCAGTGCGGGAGCAGCACTTTACTCTGGAGGACGACCTGACTCCCAGCTTTGGCTTCGTGCAGTCCTTCATCCTCCTCACAGACCACTACATCCTGGGCAGAGTGGCCTTCATATTTATGATGCTGCTGAATGTTGGTGTGCTGCTGGCCTTCAGGCTCCTGCGTGTACCTTCTGGGAGAGGTGAGCTGTCACTGACCGCCCCTTCAAATGAACTAATTAATCATCATAATTTGATTTTAATTACTGGCAACTGAAGCGCAATTAACTGATGTAAAAGTCTGATTGTGCACTGAAGCAAAATAAATGATTACATTTTTGTTTTGTCTATCATCTGCAGGATTGACCTCTCAAGTGTGTATGTCGCTTCATCTGGTCAGTACAATGGACACCTTCTACTACTCTCTGCTGCTGTTCAACCTGTGTACAGCCTTAGGTGGGTCAGCTGCTCTGTCTTATTCCCTGTGTTTTCTGCTTCTACTTTCAGAGGTTTTGGAAAATGGAAAATCTACACAATATCATTGAATTAAAGACTCAAATCTACTACATAATATAGTTTGTGGTTGTCACATTCTCCCTCTCGTCCTTCAGGTCCGTGGTTCATAGGCGAGCTGATAGATGGCCATAATGGTGCCTGCTTCGCCTTTGGGGTGTTCATCGATGGACACTTCCTGGAGGGCAGTCTCACTTATGTTGTTGGAGTTGTTCAGGTAAGAACATTTACTTTATTCAACACATCTCAGTATCAGTGTCTGTACATGAGCAACACCTTCTGCTGATATGCTTTGTGTGGCTCATATTTGCATGCATAGGCTATAACTTCACATGTTTTCACGTTATGCTTTTCAATAACTTAAAGCAGCTGAAATGTTTTTTATTATCAAAAAGTCACATGACTACTTGCATGTGAAAGTAGTCACTCCTTGTGATGAACCCACAGATAATTATTACCCAACTCGGTTACCTTCAGCTCTGCAGAGCTTTATAGCAACTTTCAGCTCATTGTTTTGGTTTTCCGGCCCACAACTTTACTGACTTGGTTCACTCTCACCACTCTCAAAGCGGTGGAGACCATCCTGAGGTGGCCAGAAATACAATCCCAAATTAGTGTTAATGTTCGCCATATAAACTTGATGGTAATATGTCAGTGTTGTGTTGACAGCTTGTGTGGCCAAAAAATAAGTTATTGCAGGTATGACTTTGTTGTCCCCTTACTGTGTGAATATTGTCTTGTGAAACAACCCATAGCGATCGAGGCTATCGAGGCTTCATCTTATTTTAAAGTCTAATCTCAACATTTAACTGGACTCATTTCCTCTCTGCCAGCTGCTGTTCTTCAACATGCCCCTCACCTCTTACCTGTGCTGGAGCCTCCACCACCGTTGCCGCGGCAACACCTTCCGATCCCACTTCCTGCGGCCGGGCTGCCGCTGGCGGACTCTGGCGGTTCACGTCTTCATGCTGCTGCTGCTCACCTGGCAGGCCCACTCCTGCTACTTTCTCCTGGAGACCTACGGCCTCATGGCCTTTTTCCTGTCTCCTGTCCGCACGTGGGCGCTAGGGCTCAGTCTGCTATTGGTGTACCGCGCCTGGACAGGCCCCGCCCCTCTCATTCGTGACAACAGCAAGAGCGTCTCTCCCTCTTGACAGTAATTGCACTGTACCACCACGGTTTTCCCTTGAGCCTGACTCACAGATATATTTTGCTGTCTCTATCCACCCTGGAAGCCTCAATATCCCCCACACAGCAGCCCCCCTCCCCCCTTTTTTCTTTCTGTCCTACTTTCAAAGCCACTTCACAGTACATCACTCACTCTCCTGTTTCTAGATAGTATTGTTTACTTAATATGCATGTTATTGTAAAGCACCAGTGAGCACATTTCTGGCCATATTCATAGCAATGTGTACAGTGTAAAAAAGACAAAACACCTTGGATACATGAAGGGTTAAATGGCCTATTTGAGCTATGTGAGGACGAGTGTGTGCCGCAGTTGACAGTATACTGTATGAGCTGTATTCTTCTGTGGTTTAAGCTGACTCATTTACTTGAGCTTTAGCACTTTTTGGAAGTGTTGCCTTGGCCGAATGCCACTTCGCCACTGCCAAAGGATGAATAAGAAAGATTTCACCTTTTATTCCTCCCTCTGAAAACCATTTTCATTCACTAATGAAGGCTGGACGTGCCAAACCGATCCTCGTGTTTACCTTACGACACACAAATCATGTGGATAAGACAGGTGTACGCATCATTTTGTATACTGTAAGCTTTTTCCTAACTTCCCATGGCTGACCGAGCGTGGTAACTTTGAAGATGACACAGGTAATTCAACCTAGACGATCATATTTTCATGTTTATTCTACACATAATTACAGGAAATCAAAGGAAGGATATTACAAATCAATCACATACTGTAGTTGAGCTGTGTACAAGTAGTTCATGATTGAAAGTGTTTTTAAATAAAATTAATTCCATTGCACACAACTGCCACTAAAAACTTCTCAATATTTGCATTTAATAGTCATATCAAAGACGTCAATGCCAGTTTTCACCAAAACACAAAAACAAGCCGGCCCGACTCTACGTGCTCCTTCAAACGTGACTACAGGAAGCAGCTGTTTGTTTCTCAGGAATGCGAGCACTTGAACAATAGGCTGGTCCCAGTAGTATTTCAGGACAATGTTTTATACTCCATAGTAGCTCAGTGAACTAAAACCATGTCAAACAATCGAGATGTGTGGTGGCTTAAAAAAAAAACCCAGAATGTGTTTATAGATGTGATGATATGAGATGAACCAGTACTATGCTGTTTTTTTTTTATTTTTTTTATTAATTCTGATTGTATTGAGTGACCCCCCCCCCTTTCATGTTATATATCTGCACTGGAAATGGGTACTTTTCCCTCATGGTCAGTGGTGGTTAGGATAAGATAAAAGAGCATTCCCTGCGTTGGAAGTTAATTTGACATGTTTGTCTGTGTTGCTCAGAATGTGAATTCCTTTTTTCTTTTTTGTGAAGGTGTGAGAGCGGGTAACTGTCTGTTGCACTCAAATTCAATCCTTTCTAGTCAGTAGTAGCAGGTGCTGGATTCCACAAGAACAAACTGATCTAAAAAAAAGAGACATAAATAGGGTGAAGACCACATTTATCAAGTCTTTTAATAGAAGCAATGTTCCAACAGAGTAAGATCCTTCCTTTTCTTTTTTTTCAAACCATACCCAGCGTGACTCGTGAGTGCAGAATAATTGCTCGGCGCTGTGGTAAGACATGCAGTTTAATATTAGAACAGCTGCAAGACATTGAGAAAATTGAATTATGTGCACTCTTGCTGGCAATGGTTTAATAACTTTTTTTTCCCTCCTATCTGCATAGACAAGTCATCAGTTATCATTTCATATGGGAGTATTACCAAGTGTGTAGATCCAGCATAAAGACATATATTTAAATTTTTTGTTTTTGTTCTTTTCTAATGCCGCTCGTTACCTCTCATAAACTATGTAATCTTGTAATCTGTCCACAAGGAGGCAGTATTGAATCGATTTTGAGGGTAAAGAGAGATGACTATATTTCACTTCCACCTCCAAATTATGCATGGGACTGTTTTTCTTTCTTTATTTTTTTGCAGAAAAGCACCAAAACCTAGTTTCGATGGTTAATTGATGCTCACTGATTATGTTTAACTAAGAATCTGGTGTTCTGTACACTGATCTGACTGTTCACAAGAAAAACACACATCGACTCCACCACCATCACCAAGGAATATACTGTAAGTCATGTACTGGTGTTCACTTGACTTATTCTGCATCCCTTCCTTTGTTCGAACACTGAAGTATATGAATGAATAGACGATTTTACACCTGACACATATTTTTCTCGTGACAACTGAAATTAGAGCCAACCACAATTTTATTTTATTAATGGTTTATAGTGCTGTGGAATAAAATGTTCATTACAGTAAATCATATACTTTGTGTGTGTCTTCACGTCATTGTCACATAATGTGACACGAGTGAACAAGACACTGACAAAAGTGAGTCAAAAATGCAACAGATTATGTCTATATACTCTTATACTGTTAGTTATATCATTACATTTTTTTCCTATACATTAATTTTACTTTTCAAGTCCTTACTTTCCCATTTGATTGGTCTTGTACACATTTAATCATTTGTCTACTGCCCACTAGCGCTTCTTAAAACAAAACCAGTGCATGTAATATTTATCATCATATGCGGCTGACTGCTGTAACATCACTCTCTGTAGTCACAAAAGCACTTTAGCTAGAAAGCTAAAATTAGCAAGCAAATGCTACTTGAAAATCTTTAGATAAACATTATGAGAAAGTGGGGTTAAATTACATTTACACAATGTCAAGGATGAAACAAAGTCCAAAGGCAAGGGACATGTAGTTGAAGATGATAATGTTACAAAGAAAGTGTCTGAACTTCCAAGTAGTGTTAGCTAGCTAACTTTAGCTATTGTTAGCTTGCCAGCCTTTTGCTACTAATACAGGGATGCAAAAGCAATATGCAGTACATTATATAGATGATTAACATTACATTCACTGGCTGGAGTAGTTTTATCAAAGATCATTTTTCTAAACTGTCTCTGGTTTTCTGAAGTTAGTTAGCTTCGTCTAGGTAGCTAGCTGAGAAGGTTGGTGCTTTGTGTGATAAGCTAGCAGTGTTTTCAGTTAAGCTAGCTAGGAGATTGCTCCACTGATGATAGTTATTTTACTTCCAATCAGTAAAAAAAAAAACCCAGTAACAGTATTATGTCTGAGTAGTTTGTCAAAGTTTGAAATCTAAAACCATAAGTATTAAAATCCATGGCGTCTTCCGATCACTCTTTACATTTCAGTTTATTTGTCTCAAGAACACAATTTCAAAAAACATTGTGTGATTTTTCATTTATGGTTCATAATTATAATAAATTGGCATCCGCTAAGCAATGCAATATCTTACTGGAGTTCATTAAGTTAGTGTTAATGGCAGTGATAGGAAGGCAGCTGTTGGTTGATTTCCCTAGGCGTCTGGTGAGAGCAGTCTCTGCTGGCAGCCACAGTGATTTTCTTCACGCTGATATCTTTATAATTTGCTTGCCAATGTTTCCCCCTTTCATCATAGAGCAAAATGCATCTGCAAGAAAAGGAAAGAATGATTCCTCCTGCCAAGTTAATTTTAAAGTCATACAATAAAGAACTAGAATCACTAGAGATATCGCGTTCACAGGGGACGGATGTGAGGTCACAGTCACCTCATGGGAATGGAACGTACATACAACCCGCAGGTATAAATATGCTAGAATTAAAAGCCACATACCTCCCATATTTTCAATGCCATTCACCACAGTTTCCAGCACCTGCAGGATAGAAGCACAATCACAACTAAATTATACGAAAGACAGGGAAGAGGCATGCGGAAGAGGCATGCATTTTGCAAACAAACAAGGACTCCCACACAGTCAACCACACATCATCATCATCTCCTCCTTACCTTGATTTGGCCTGATTTAACCCACTGGCTGAGCTCACAGAGGGCAGCGTCAGCTTTGTTCATGTAGTTAAGCACCATAAATCGCTCCCGGCTGATGTTCTTACTTCGCAAGGTCTCCTGTATCTCCTCGCTCAGGGGCGGAGGATACGGCACATCCTTGTTGTACTGTGAGATCTGCCCACACAGGATCACGTGGCCGCCGTTGTTCATCTGGAGGTAAGAAGAGAGTTGGAGGTCAATGTGTGAGATTTCCACCTTTTATAATTTTGCAAATGTTGGCAGTACAATTAGGGAAAGAAAAGCCAATTGACACCTCAGAATTCACACATCCTCCGGCCAAATAAACAACAAATACCATCTGGTAGATTATGCTCTGCACACACAGACGCAACTCAAGCAGTACCTGAGTGATTACAGTATCACTGATGGCACCTCCCACATTGTCAAAGTAAACATCTATCCCATCAGGGCAGCACTCCTTGAGCCTTGTAGGGACGTCCTCTTGGTGATAGTTGATGGCTGCAGAAAATCCCAGGTCTTCCACTAAAGCGCTGCACTTGTCATTAGAACCGCAAATCCCAACCACTCTTACACAACCATCCAGCCTGCCAATCTGGAAAAATGAAAGCAGGGTGAAATGATACATTATTTCACTTCCTTTTCTTTGTACTCTAATCTTTGTTTATTCTGAGCATCTGTGCTTAGCTAGATTAGATCTGCTACCCTGTGTGTGTGTGTGTGGCTTCTGAAATATAACAATTATAGTTACCAACAAAAATCTTGCCATTATCCTTCTTACTTTTAAACCCACTGAATTTTTTTTTAATTCACTCCAATTATCTACTTGCATTTTCATAAATTACAAGATAACAGAAAACTCAGTGTATAGGAGAGTAAACATGCAGAAAACCTACAATTTTAAGAATGCTGCTTCCATGCATTTTGCCAGTATCTCAGATATCTACAGCTGTATATAAGACATCAAAGGCTTTATAGTCCAAAATCTGAAATTGTCTGTATTTACCTGTCCAGCTATGGAGCCACAGGCCCCAGCCGCGCCACTCACCGCCATGGTCTGACTGGCCCCTTTGGTCACATTACCCTTCTCTCTTACTCCCAACAGTGCAGTGAGGCCTGTTATGCCAATTGCACCCAAAAAGTAAGACAAGTGCCCATTAACCAACTGTGGATCAACCTGCAATAAACAGAAGGTAATATCACAACTGCTAATATTAAGTAATGTTAGTGTTCGTAGCAGGATTTCTTGTCACATGCATGCATTTTAAAAGGCATTCTCCTTTCTGCAAGAGGAAATGTGACCAAATCCACCTACAATGACATAGTATATCCCAATATTGACATATGCCCCACCTTCTGTAAGACACCTCCTTTCATAACAGCATAGGTCTGCCAAGTCCAGTTGAATGAAGTGACCACATCTCCCTCAGTGCAAGTGCTGCAGCGGCTGGACTCAACCACACCTACCCCTCCGCCATCCACACACTCAGACAGCTGCCATGGAGTCAAGTAATCAGCACCGGTGTCTTCATTCATTCTGCATCTCTGAAGACAGAAAGACAAGTCGGAGGGATGGAGATGGGGAAGCTTTTCCTGTGGTTTCGTGCTAGAGTCTTGGACATTGGCTGCCATAGGTGGACTGGTTGCCTGTATGATATAAATTTGGTTGTCTAATTGCAGTGACAAGAAGAAGCTTGAGTCCTTGTTTCTTCACTGAACTACAACTTTAATGCATATTATGAACTTAAACCCTTTTGTCCATTCTGATTGTCTCAATACCATGTAAGGGTCGACTGAGAGGTAAAGCGTCCGAACAAGGACCTCCCCATCTTCCAGGTCAGTTGCTAAAGTCGACTCCTCCAGGCAGAAATTTTCAGGAACTGGCACCCCGCTTTTACCTGTAAGTAAATAAGTAGTTTGAGTAAACGTTGGCCACGCGAGAGTAATGTTGCAGCACAGGACACCGTTTCCTACCTGGTCGTGAGTTGAGAACGACTCTCTGCACCTGCATCATTGAAAAGTAACGGTAGCCTTGATATCTAAGCTAAGTGGTACCTGACTTGATAAACAGACCTGGCAACAAACCTCTTATGTGCGCTAAGGTCACGGTGTTACAGAGTGTTTTACATTAAATGGCAACAAGAGAAAATGGCAAACTAATTACAAAACCTATTCCAAACACAGTGTTGATATTGTGTGAACTACTTCCTTCTGTTCTGGTTTCCTCTTCTTCTTCTCCGATTTAATGGCGGATCGCAAACCAACGTTTATAGGTGCATACCGCCACCTGCTGTCTTCTGTTCTGTCTGAACGCCAGCTGAAAGTCAACAGACCACTCTTTCAGCGTAAAGTGAGAGGCTTCCCTGTTACCAACTTCCGTCTTCGCTTAAATTCCGTTAGACAGTTAGGACCGTTTTTTTTTTTTTAGCTGGGAGTCAATCAGCATGTCACATTTGATTTCGCATCTATTTTTTAAACACACTTAATGAAACAGTTAGTGACAGTGACAGCCCTGTGTGACACTCACAGTCGATATGTCTTATAATTATTTTTTAATGTTTAGCAGGAAGCCGGTTCATTTTGCGCATGCCTAATAAGACATGTCGAATTAATGTATTAGCTAACTATTTATCTATTTATTTATTTTAATAATCTAAATGCTAATGTGAGGTCGTTATACGAAAGTGCGACATTATTTCCCCATTGTTCCGGTGTACTGGATGAGTACTATCTTGCCAGTCATAGGTGGTCTTTTCCTATGTGCAGTTGAACCGTTAAGGCAGCTACGGCAAATCAGAAACGGAACGCGCCCTCAACAATCTATTTTATTATTTCCAGTTCATCAACAATGCAGCTATTGAACATAATCAGCAGTGACTTTAACTACATTTGCCATTACAGTCGACGTTGCCAATGCAATCGGTCCGTTTGTCATCAAAGATTATAAACGCGGGTAGGTCCCACAGACAGATTGCAGTATCGATTGCTAGCTAAAAGTGTTTCAAAGTGGAACTGGGAAGTGACGCCTTGTGGAGGAATCTGAAAAAAATAAAAAAAAACTTTATGGGGTTTCAGTAGTTAGTCGCTGCCGTTACACTAGCTTACCGTCAACTTTAGCTGCAGCAGGGCACCGTCAAAACGGGGAAATGAAGACGTATGTGCCATGGAGGGGCAGAGTTTAATGTAAGTACTGTAAGTTATGCATGCCAACTGGTGCTATGTGTTTGTTTATGGGTAAACTGATGGTTTAGTACGCTGTCATTAGCCCCATTAATGTGTTGTTTATAAACAGCTAGCAGCAAGGAGCGGTTGTGAATATAGCTAGCTTTACCTGACCTGACCCCCCCTTCATCCCACCACACACACACACACACACACACACACACACGAAATGTCAAAATCCCAAAAGGTCCCAGAGGAAAGACACCCAGTGTGCCATTCATATTATATCACTTGAAGCGAAAGTTTGTATATAAAAACGGTGTGAGCAACATGATCAGCAGAATATATTGCTATGTATGCTAAATTTGACAATGTCAGATTATTATTTTACTGCTAGTCAATATAGTAGCAGTGACATTTAATTCCCTCAAAATTGCTCTTGATATTTCATAAAGGCATCACAATAAGAGTGGGGAAAACACGGGATATTGGTATCTTGGGTTGCAACTATTGATTCTTTTCATTCATCATTAATCATTAATTTCTCGATTAAGGGTTTGGACTACAAAATGTCTCTCACCATTTCCTTCAAATTGCTTGTTTTGTCTGACCAACAGTCAGAAACCCAAAGATAATCTCTTGACAATGAAATAAAACAGAGAAAAGTTGCAGATCTTCACCTTCAAGGGGCTGCAACCATCAAATATTTAGCATTTTTGGTTGAAAAATAACTTCTGATCTAATTATATCTAATTAGTTAATCGACTAATGGTTTCAGCCTTACTGCTGTCAGCTTCATGTTGAGAAAAATTTGACACAAACACACACACACACACAGTCACACCACAGTCCCCAGTGCAGTGACAGTGTCATCGCAGGGAGGCATGTCAGTCTGACTCGACTTTTTGTCGACTGCATCTGTGAATGTTTTCAGGCTTTGCACGTTATTTTAAGGGCCAGAGAGAGAGAGAGAGAGAGACTGCAGCCCTGCAGCGTCTGGCTGGCACATGCCTGCTCTGCCATGATATTGCAACATGTCCAACATCGCTGACCAGCAGGCAGTTTGACCTCCCATTACAACTGCCCCTTTTTCACAGCAGACACTTTGACTTGTCATATTGTGTCACGAATTTTTTTAAGTGTCCCAGTAGGCTGTGACAGTGAGCCAGCTTGCACAACAGCTAAATGGAATTCAGTCATCATTAATGTTATTACTCACGCATGTGCTTTCCCTTTTGTGACACGTCAAAATGCAGACTAGTGATGGACACCTATATGTACAGTAGTTGCAGATTCATTTTCGGCCCTAGAATAAATTATCAATATTGATTAATTTTCGGCTGGTTTGAGTAATTAATGAATCTGCAAATTGTTTCAGGACTGCTTTATACAGATGGGTGTTTGCCTCATGGTGATCCGGATCACTTTTTATTGTATCCTTTCATTTGTTTGACATTACATCACTGAGTAGGCCACAGATCGCCTTGCAACATTTGGTTAAGGATTCATTATTCATTCACTGGGTATTATTTCATCCTGATATGAAACTCACATGAACACACTGATGCTGAACAACTGACACTGATCTTAATGATACAGCACATCGCTGTCAATGGCAGCTCACAGCAACGGCTAGCTAATCTATTCTTTTTATCTTGAAATAGGCATTTTCATGGCAGACTATGTCATTCAACATAGCAAGAAGAGGTACATGTGTAACTACTAACATTAATGATTGCTCTATCGGGTGTCCCAGTAAGCTCCAGCTCCCTGGACCCTGGCACACTTGAATGACATACAGCCGCTATTAACATTATTTATTACAGCTGTGCTTTTCCTGCTTTGAGATGTCAAAAATATCTGCTGTGACAAATGCCAATTTGGCCAGTTAAACATTAACATAATACTGTTTTTAACTCATTAAAACACAAATGAGACTTTATGTCTTTCTACTTGTAAGTTGTATTTTGATAACCACAGCAGAAATGCCTGACATGCTCTGGTTCAATTTGAGGATTTTATCATTTTAAGTTGAATATCTTTGAAATTTACATACTACTGTATGTAACATTGCTATACCATATGTTCTTTTACTATACTATGTTATATTTGCTGCACTATACTATATATATTATACCATATCACTTAATTTCACCTTATACTATATCGCATACCATACTATCTCATTATATTATACTTATACTTATATTACATTCTCTATATTAATACAGACAAACTAGGTTCCATTACTTAATTGTATCATGTATTAGTTTTCTGTTTACATAGACATGTTGTTGCTTTACCTTGTAATCTTTGTCTCCAAATGCTTATGTGTAGTTTCTATTTTGCATTCTTTTTTTTTCTAGTTTTTATATACTCTGTTATTTATTTTATTTTTACCTCTATACATATCTGTACTTATTGCTGTCATTGTGCTGCTGCAACAACCGAATTTCAATAAAGGTTTATCTTATCTTAAATGTAAGAATATCAGTCGAACAAATACCAACATTTGAAGACGCCACCGTGGGCTCTGGAAAGTTGATGATAAATCGAGAAAATAATCCGCAGATAAATCGATAATGAAAATAATTGTTTGTTGCAGCCCCAATGTATTCTTTGTGTTAGTCATTTATTCAGTAACAATACCAAACTGGCTCCCTCCTTACAAACACAGTTTCTTTTTCTTTCTACATTAATTACTGAAAACATGACCAGCAGCTCCAATATACACAAAAATGTATTGTCATATTTATTTTCTCCCGCACTCTCTGAGGCTTTTCTGCAGCTTCCATAAATAAGACTTTCTGTGTGTCGTGTGGAAACACCACGCATGCATTTTTAAGAAGAATTTCGTCAGCAAAACCTTAACGAATAAAAGCGAAGAGCGACTTGAAAAGTGAATGTAAGCGTGGTGTGCCCTCCCTCCTCATCCCCGCGGTCCTCCCTGTGTGTTGGAATTTCCCGCATGGACTGAGAGGGATCTTGCTCCGTAAATTACAGCGCCTTGACTGTCGGAGGAAGGCCTTATATGGGCATGGAAGTAGGTGTGGCCAGCGAGCTGGCTGCTGGGGAGGGGAGAGGAGGGGGGTCACAAGACAAGCAGAGACACGGAGAGATTCGGTGTACAGCAAAAGGCCGCATTGCCAGCGTGAGTTTTTTTGTGCAATCTTAGTGCAATAATGTGCAACAGACAGCGGCGGCAGTGCGCCCGCGTTTCTGCAGATAGCGCTCCGTTTCCGACCGGGAAGAACTCTGTTTACGCACCGACGTCGACCCCCTTTTCCTCTTGACTTCATAGCGGGAGGGGTGGTGGCGGTGGTGAGGGAAAAAGTACCCGTGAGTGAGGTCAGCAGCATAGCATGAGTCAACCTTGGGGATGTATGCAGTCATCATCGCAGGTCTGTATTGTGCGGGCCTGCTGGCCGCGCAGAGCTGCGAGTGTGCGATCCTGCGGGCTGAGCTGCCGCTAGTAGCAGCTTTCATGACAAACACAGTAAGTATCGGGACGGACAGAGGGGCTGGAGCCGCGGTGTCGATGACTGTGGCGGTGTTGTTGTTGTGGCCGACAGTGCATGTTATTGTGGCCACAGCTTCCTGACAAAGTTTTGTTTACCTCGCGGAGAGACAAACTGCTGCTGATCAATCGCTCGTCTGTAGGATCTCTTTTCTTTTTTTATTTAAATGTCGGATTGGCTGCACAGAGACAGACATGTGACGTATTAACCTTGTTGACAAGTTGAATCGATCCGTGGTTGTTTGTTTATCAGCTATGCCGCCACACTTTGGTCATACGGGCTGCATTGTTGGCTCGGTTTGTTGTAACGGGGCATGGCTTTAGTGACTGGATAATCTGTTTCCTGCAACAAAGGGGTTCCCGTAAATAGCGCTGAGCTGGCTGGCCACAGAAAGTGATGTGAAGGGAGGGGGGGTCCTGTCGTGGAAGGACTCGGCATGTTTTTCTTCTTATGTCTTTATTTGTCGTCTCTTGCACGCTGCAGGCCTCGCATGCTCGCTGCTGTGCGAGCCGTGTCACACTGGCCGATTTAAATTAGGACCCAGCGGTGGATTAGGGCGGCTAATGGTGCTTGACATTTATTTTAAGCCAATTTAACGTGTTACTTTGTTTATTGGGCTAAACCCCGGGCTTGTGTAAGGTTGCACTTGTGATGCGTCACGATGATCCCTCACCTCAGATGGAGTGTGCGTTTGTTTAACGCACAGAGACACGCAGCGTGGTCGCTCAGCGAACATCAGCAGTTATGTTTCTGCTCCACATCACGGCCACTCTGCAAGGAAATTGTGATTTATTGATGTGCACCTTTTTTTTTTTTCATAAAGTGGGTCTCACAGGATTTGATAACATGGCTTATAGTGTAACATCACGTGGTCTCGCTGATGCGCGCACACACACACACACACACACACACACTGTTTGTTAGCCACATTGCACGGTCATTCAGTTTCCTCAGTCAGTGGTGCCCCTGAGCCAGTGCAGGATCTGAACAGCTGCAGCTGCCTATTTTAAGAAACTGTGTTTTACTAGGCCACCAGAGTAAAAGGTGACGATTGCAAGTCACTTCCTAGGTTGTGAAAGATGGCCTTGGCCAAGACCACATTGTAGAAATTCTAGTATTAATTTATGTAAACAGCTTGATGAATTGTTGAATTGTTGTTTTTTTTAGAAAGTTGACTTCTGCACAAGAGTGACAAGATTTTTTTATTGCATACAGATGGAGCAAGGATTGAAATTTTAACAGAAACAGTCGGGGAACTGTGTGCATCTTGAAATTTGGCAGATTGCACGGTGTCAAAATCTGCTCCCAAACCTTGCCATCGGATAATATTTTTGATAATCATCACAGGTTTCCATGGCGATTGTCAAAATCCCCTACAAGCTATCAAAGCTCATGCAAGGCCATTTTTACTTTTTCCCTGCTCTCTTTTTCCCTCGCATAGATCGTGTCATCATGACTCATGCCTGCTCACTTTCAGTTGCCCTTCCTTTTTTCGAATTTGCAGCCACGGTTCAAAGGGCACAGGTTCCCCCCCTTTTTTTTCTCTCTCACCTCTGATGAGTCACACAGTTGTAAAAAGAGTGGTTTATGTCACATTCAACTTGCTGTCTGTTCTGGTAGTTTGGTGGGAAAGAGAGCTTTCTTTCTGTTCCAGGTCAGTGGAGCCATGAGGGGTTTGTGTTGTAAGTGAGCTTCAGTGATGAACATTTTTCAGTGCTTGTTTGTCCTCCAGCGCTGGTGTCAGTGCCCATCATTAAACGTGATGCAGTTACATCCTGTAATGAAATTTCCAGGAACTATTGATTCAGCTATCAACTAGCTTCCAAAGGTTCCAGTAGTATATGCAGGGCAGGTGTACGTGTTCGCCTGCATGCAGGACCTTATCCCCATGTCATGTGAGCTTAGTGAATAATGACACAGTTTAGACCCCCTCCCCTCCTCTATTCTCACACCCGATACCTTTCAGTGGAGGTCTATTGTTGAAAAAGCAAACAGCAGGTTTTTACATTGCTGAGGCGGGGATGATAATGAGACTCCCCTGTGGGGACCCCTTTAGTCTAATGGCTCAATGCTTGACCTCTCTCTCATTTTCTCTATACAGGGTGTTGCCCATGAATGAAAAAGACACGCAGACTTCTTCTGATCTCTTCACCCCAGGCCGGCAACCTCTGAGTGGGTCACGAAGAACTTCAGAGGGGAAGAGAAGATTATCTTGGTCGACCTCGCTACGGCTCACACTGATGTCAATGTAGTTTTAAACATTTATTTTACTGTGGGCACCCTTTTGATTTTCGGATTGATATATTCAGGTGACTCCCAGTGGAGAATTGATAGCTGGTTTGGTTGAAAATATTCACCTGGCTCGGCTTATTCATGCCCGTCATGAGTGTACCAGCCCAGCAGAAACCCAGCGCCAAAAGAACAGGCAAACGCATCACGTTTTTTAACGAACAAAGCGTAGCAATGAAGGAGGCTTCTCAGCACCCTGAGGGGTCCTACTATGTCCCAGGAGGCACTGCCTCAGACCCTGGACAGAGCGAGGCTGCAAGTACCGTGACCTCCAATCCACAGGGCACTCACATGTACCTCAACTCTGTCATCTTCAGCCCAGATAAGGGTGACCAGAGCCGAGGTCATTATCAACAGACTGTGCCTATGAAGTGGCCCCACCAGGAACCCAGTCAGCAGCAGCCGTCACTGTCCCAGCAGCAGAGAGCTGCCTCCTGGAATACCATGACTAACTGGGGACAAAACATTGCGAATTACATCGGAGGAGTTAACGTAACAGATTCAAGGACCCAGAATGCATTCGTAAAGTCGATGCATGAGACTTCTGGCTTACAGCCACATCAACAGCCCCCTAACAGAGCTGCAGACAAGCAGCCTCTGGGGCCTAACCCTGCAGTTGAAGCATACAGGGATGCAGTTCAGGCTCGGGGAATGGACTGGGAGCAACAGCAGCAGTCCCAGGCCTTTCAGGAGACCTTGAAACCTGGGGCATTGAACACCCAGCAGCACAGCACATCCCATCCAGGAGGAAGCTCAGTCTTGCAGCCCTTCCAGTTGGCCTTTGGTCAGCCCAAGCAGCACCTACCAGCCTACTACCAGAGCTTTCAAGGCAACAGGACCACCCTACCCAATCCACCTATCTACTCAACTCAAGCAAAACCCCCACACCAGTTGCAGCAGCTGCAGAAGCAAGAGCAAATACAACGCCAGCAACAACAACATCACATAATCCAGCAGCAAATTCAGCAGCAGCACCATCAACAAATGCAGCAGCAACAAATCATTCAGCATCAACAACATGTACAGCAACAGCTACAGCAGCAGCAACAAATACAGCACGAGCAGCAGCAACAAAAGATACAGCAGCAGCAACAACAGCAGCAGCAACAACAGCAGCAGCAGCAGCAGCAGCAGCAGCAACAGCTCCAAATTCAGCAGCAAATGCAACATCAGCAGTTGCAACAACAAAACCCTCATGTGCTTGACTATTACCCCGGTGCTCAAAATGCACACCCTCATCAACAGCCACAGCCTGTGGTGGTACACTCCCAGGAGTCCTCTGCTCCAGCTCCCCCAAAGATCCAGGAACCAATTATCCAGGATATCACCCCAGAACCCCAACAGCCTTCAGATCCGCTGCAGCCCCCTCTCCAGTCTGAGCCCCTGTCCCATTCCCAACCCCAGACACAACTCCAATCCCAAACGCAGCTTCGCAGATCACGACGGCTTTCAAAGGAAGGCGGGGCGCCATCCGACAACCCCTTTCTCTCCTGCTCTTTGGATCAGGCTGCTCCAGGGCCACAGGGCTCCCAGAACGGGGCCCGTGACATCCAAGCAGCCCCGACGGGCGTCATCCAGAGCACGCGCAGGAAACGCAGGGTGTCGCAGGAGGTCAACTTGGAGACCCTTGCTCAGAAGGCCTCAGAAATGGAGTCTCTACCATCACATGTAGTAAAAGTAAGTGCCCCGTTTGCTTTTTTTCCTAACTGTTTGACCAACCTTTTCTTCATCTTGCTTCCTTTTGACTTTTTTCTCTCCCGTGCCTTTCCTTTTCTGTGTGTTTTTGTTTACCTTGTTCTTTTGCTCCCTCATCTGTTTCTCAGCTGTTTCCTCTCAAGCAAAAGAACCACAGAAATAAGCTTGAACAGAAAAGGACTGAATGTTCTGAATCCCAATGATTGCATTGCAGTTTATATCTAAACTCGTCGCTGCAAGCTGTGTTATCCCAAGGTATAATTGCAGTGGGACTTTAGCTCCCCGAACAAGAGCGGGAACTGGAACAAACGGCCTAAAGCAACTGCCAGGAAAACTGAGCCAAAACTTGTGTTGTTTGTGATTAACGTGTTGCTGGAAGAGATGCTGAATGTAATCAACGCCCAACGAAGTATACACCATAGAACTGAGCTGCTCAGCTCTGCCTTGTGAGAAAGATCTGTAGCTAAAAGAAGACTTTGCATTGTGAATGTTGTCACACGGTAAATATATACTTCACAGACAGCTTCATATGTGACTTTCAAACCTGACAAATGACCCTGACTAACATGTGAAGTCATACACTTATCTTTGTCTATGTGCTGAATGTCTTGATTGTGCAACAAGTTCTGTTGCCAAACAGCACTGAGTCAGTATGTCTGTAGTTCAGCATGGCTTTGCCCTGGATCATACAGACAGTGTGTTTGGTTACATGCCTGCACACCTCCCCCCATCCCATCAAAGGAGAGAAACTCCAGCCTGGCCTCGCCTGCCCTCCCCCTCTCCCTCTGTACAGGGAGGGGTGCAGGGTTGCCCTGCCTGCAGTGCTCAGCAGAATATCTCTCCACCGCTCTGGTGTAGGGGCTGGAGTTTTCCACCAGCAATAATGAGCACAGATCCAGCGTAGCCACATTGCTGCATGCCTCCCTGCCCATGAAGATGCAGTGTGCAGTGACAGAAAGCATCTGTCTTCAACGGGCCTATGATGTGGTGGTTTAGATGACTTTGAAGTTGCTTCAGAGTTGATAGTTGCTCTAAAGCACACAGGCCCCACTCATTATGGTTTCTAAAAGAAAGAAATGTGAAGAATGCTTTTGGCGACTGTCACTGAAGTACTGGTGCAAGGTGCAGATGTACAAAACGCTTTCACTGAACCATCCAATCCATCATAATTTAAATTAAATCAATGCTTATTTTTCACAGCTTAATTGTTTGTGTCACATAGGAATACACCTCAGGCTTGAGGGCTTGACTGTATTGTGTTCTGTGATGTAAGTAAAAAAGTTTTAGGGATAGCTCCCGCCAAATCTCTACTGGTGGACAGATTTCTACCATCGCGTGATATATACCGTCATATTGCCCAATGCTACCTGTTACAAAGTGCACTGTATCAGCTACACAAGTAGATTTTTACTAGTTCCTTTATTTGAAAAGGTGTCACCTGAAAGTATAAAGTGATGAGCTTGTGAGCTGCAGTTTCGCATCTATAACAAGCAACAACAGGATGAAGCTGTCACATTGCTGCATGCAATAGAATAGCATGGAGCAGCAAATATTTTTTGATTAAAAATTGACTTTAACAAGTAAGCAGTTTGTTTGCCCATGCTCTTGACGTTTTATGTTACAGAGAAATCAATTTATAAGTAGCATTGTAACGCCTCATCCACGTCTTCATTAGGAGCCCCACAGGCCGTGGAGTCCCACTGACTCAGAGGGTCTGAACACCAAGCGGCATCGAGACGACAGCCTCCTTCCGCTTGTCATCCCCGTGTCTGTTCCAGTGCGAAGGCAGGAACCCTCCTCTCCCGACAGAGATGAATCAGCCCCGGCCTCCAACTGGCCCTCCAGGCCTTCAAACCCCCAAGACCTCGGCCGCGCCGACCACAAGCCCTCGGTCATCGTCACCCGGAGACGCTCACTCAGGAACTCCTTGTCGGAGAGCTCAGAGCAGGTGGGCACACGTTAATTCCTTGCTGCTTTTTATTTCGTTTTTTTCAGTCTGTGTACTTTGATGCCATTTTTGAATTGGCCCGTTTATATGATTTTACACATATTATTTGTTAAACAATCACAATTAATTTACAAAGAAAAGGGAGGTAGTAGGGTGGCGTTCAACCGTCTTGCTCCATCTGTTTTCAGTCTGTCTAAACTCCAGCTATTAAATCTCATTTGTGCCACAACGCCCGGCCAACACACACTCCCTTCCCCCCACCATGCTCCACGTCTCCCCTGCCCCCATTTCAGTCGTCCACACTTTTCTTCCTTTCCCTGTTTCATTTGGGGGGGATTTGGTGAACTGGTTGCCCTGTCCCAGATCAGGCAGATTATCAGGGTTTAGCACTGCCATACTGTACATTATGTACCATACATTAGAGGGTTGGGGTGCCTTGTTCTTTCTCTCCAGGATTTCTCTGGATTAATACACAAAAAGCCGACTGTATGAGCATGCATATCTATTGTTGAGTTTTTTGTGTGTGTTTTTACATTAAATAAAAAAATTATGTATCACAGCGCACACAGAGACTCCTGTGATAAATGTACCTCTTAAAATAATTTTTCCTCAGCAGAATGGAGGAACTGAAGGAGAGAAAGACGATGACGGCAAAAAGTCCAAACGGCGCCCTCGGCCCGAACCTCTTTTCATCCCGCCGCCTAAACCTGGTTTATTCATCGCCCCTCCTGTCTACTCCAGCATCACACCCTACCAGAGCCACCTACGTTCCCCCGTTCGCCTTGCCGACAACCCCCTCACCATGCCCCCCTACACGCCTCCACCAATCCTCAGCCCTGTTCGTGAGGGCTCTGGCCTCTACTTCTCCACCTTCCTGTCCTCTGCTGCAGCCAGCGCCCAGGGCCTGCCGCCTCCTGCAACGCCCAAGTCGGCAACACGCAGCCTGTTGCGCTCCAGTAAGTTAAAAAAATAAAGTTCAGAAAGATAAGACCTCCCTGAATTATCCACAGCACATCTAAACTGTGGGAATTCAAACATGAAGTTCTGGACACTTGTAATGAGCATCTGGCAGTAATTCTCAATAAATAATATAATATCTGTCTTTATGTATAATTCCTAGGTAATGAATGTTAGAATTAAGCCTGACTGAATGACCCTCTGTGCATTAAATATTCTTGTTTTTAACCAACAAGACAAGAGAATTATTTTCTTAGCTCTTGTACTATATATCCAAATACTAAATACTCTTGTGATCACGACAGAGACCTTTTTGATAATATCACTGAGTGGATTTTGTGTTGCTGCTCTTCTTCAGACAGCTGCGACATCACACCACCAGTTCTGTCTGCTATGAGCGAGGCCACTCCAGTCAGCATAGAGCCGTGAGTATTTCCCTCCCAACATCCCCAAATCATCTTCTCCCACCGTGGAGAGGGCGGGTTTGGGGTTTGTGTGTCATTTTCAGAGAAATTAATGTGGGTACTCAGAAGCGTACATTATCATAGCTGGAGTAGTAGCTCTGCAATCAATTATTCAGACCATAACACTGGGCTGAATCATGAAATGTCTTGAAAGGGAACGCAGACTTCTTGAAATTCAAAACCCATCCTTTTAAAGCGGCCTTCCTCTCCGCCACTGTTACCACTGGAATCCTTTACCCTGTCATCCACAGTTAGCATAAGTGCCAGCATTCGCCTTCTGATCTAACTTTGCAGTCTGATGTCTCTCGATAAAAGTGCATCCTGTCATAACAACTCCATATTAACTGTCAAATGAAAGCCTTAAAGCCATTTGAAAACTAATGGCAGTAAGTACATCAGAGGCCTGTGTCTGTGCTCTTGAACGTACATGCACAGACAATGTAGTTTTCTGGAGTCTCCTGAAGTGATCTGGTGTCAGTGTGATATGCTTTGTTAGCCAACATTGGAAATAGGCAGATTTCTGGAGTTAAACAATATACCATATGTGGCTTTTGTTGATATTAGAGTTGTGATCTTTAAGATTTCTGTCCTGGTTGGGTTGGTGTGGGGGGGGGGGGGGGGGGGGGGGGGGCTGTTTACTGAAATAGCAAACACTCGTTGAGCAGCTACTACTACAGAAATACAACAGAAGTTTAACTGGTGTATCTGTTTACAGTGCAGCCAAACAGACTCGCATTGTTTTAGTAAAGAAGTAAGTCAATAAAAACTGTAACAGTGATATATAATATAATAAGTGTTACCTTGCTGAGGATTTAAAGTCTCTTGTCAAAAAAATGCTCTTTGTCTTTGTTTTAAAGACACATTTTTGATAACCAATCGTGGTTTGCGCTAACCTTGATGACAAATAAACTGCGTTTCCTGTGCCTTCTCCACAATAAAAGCCAGGGGCAGGGGCGTTTCACAAGGTGAACACGTTACATGTGAAGCAGTGGCAGCAGAATGTTCTGTTAGCATCAGCAGTAACTTAATCCAGCTCAGTGTAAAGAGAGTGAACAGTGTGGCTGATATCTATGAGATAACATTACACTGGATTACATGCTGCATGGTCTCCTGTGAATCCATCATACTTAGGTAGGCAATCTGAATCCAGTGCAGAAATGGCGGACTCCGCCACTAATAATAAAAAGGACTATATAGAGAGATAATTACTCAATGTAAATACATCGAATGGCTGTTAAAAAAATAAAAAATACATAACATAAATAATATCAGAAATGGGGTTTGATTTCATGACAATCTTAAGGATTATAACTTTAAACATATTCTTATGTAAACTCAAGTGCAGTGTGATCAACAGTGCATGTTAACAATTTGAATCAAATAAGACCTTCAGTAGAACATGGCCAACAGCCAAGTTACTCCATAAATGTAAACACAGCCACCGATAAGCTTGGATGTTTTTGAAAATTAGAGCAACAGAGGAAGGGGAGCTTTAAGGACACTTAGACTCCATTTAGTTTGACCCTTCAACTGTTCGTCAAGGATGCTTTTCTGTAGTTGCAGTTCATGGGGGTGCATTGTGCAAGCTGTTCAGCAGTTAGTCAGGGGCGAGCCAGTGAAGCTTCCCATAAATCATGCTTTCAGCTTGGCCTGGTGAACTCCCAAACACACAAGAGCCATCGCAGTTGAACTTTTAGCAGCCCACCTTCCCTGGGGGAGGCTGCCAGAATACACACACACACACACACACACACACACACACACACACACACACACACACACACACACACACACACACACACAAACACACAAACACGCACGCACACACACACTTAGCTGGAAATACTGCAGGCCCACTGGAAATGCAGGGGAGGGAGGGGGCATGCTTGAACTGGATTGTCGGTGTTAGTGTAACACAGCATGATTTTCCCATCTATAGCAGTTAGGTGTCTGGTTTCAGTTGACATGTAAGCCTATAGAGATGCATGCATTTGTTTGCTAATGAGCCCTTTTTCCTACTTGAACTTGACCTTTGTCCCACACCAGGATGAGGATGATCAATTTACTTTCGGTTCAGTGAATATAAGAAGTGCACTCTGTTTTTGAAATACAACTATTTGAAAGGAATCTGGATTTTATTCATTATTCTGAGAGCACAAGAGAGCTGTATAACAAGCTTGACTTCAAAACAGTGCGAGAATTGTGGTGCTCCGTGCCTGAGTGCCTCGACAATCTTCCTGTAACTATTTAAAGATCATGGCCGAATGAAAAGCCAAGAAATCAAAATATGATCTCAGAAATAAAACAAGATGGATACACGATGTCTTGACTCAAGAGCTCACGCTGATGTCCTGTTCCCAGACGGATAAACATTGGGTCGCGGTACCAGGCGGAGGTGCCAGAGCTGAGGCAGAGGTCGGCTGTCGAGCTGGATCATCATCGAGCGGAGCTGGTCTGGGCTCCGCTGAGTGAACAGGAGGAGAAACCTGACTTCCAGGAGAAAGGTAAAAAAAAAAAAAGGACCAAATACAGTATTTCACATGTGTTACATCACCTGAAACTGAAAGCATAAATACTGGCAGACAAGAGATTGTTGGTGCAGGAGCAGGATTTCTTCTGCAGGATTTGTTGACTTACATGAGGTGGGAAGTACATTCCCATTATTTACTGTAAAGCTGGCATTCTGTTCCTAGAATTAATTTTCTAATGATGGTTTTTGTATATAAATCGCAAGAAAAAGACAGACTTTTCTTAAAACTTGAGTCTGTCATTTCCGTGTTTGTGAAATACAGACGTGACGTTCTGTTGCTGGCACTTTGAGTGCTTTCAATAGTTTCAATAGTTCAAGCTTTTGCAATTTTTGCAAATTATTTCTTAATTCATCCTTGGCTGGAGACATCCGTCCGCCCCATTTTTGTAAGCGTGATATCTCAGGAACGCCTCTCAAATTTGGCACAAATGTCCAAGTAGGAACGAGGAGGATTAGAATTTGGTGGTCAAAGGTCAAATGTCACTGTGACCTCATAAAACACGATTTTGGCCATAAATCAAAACAGCACAACACGTTTAACATTTTAATCAATTATCGTGTAATTACAGGTTTTCTCCCTACAAGCTTTAATATTATATGGCATTTAAATATTGTCACCCCTGTATGAAATATAACAATAAAAAAAGTGTAGTTTTTCTCTGTTGCTCACAATCACTGCCTCTTGTTTCTTGCAGTGGAAGACCTCATGCACCTGGCCTGCTCCAGTGTTTTCAGTGGAGGAGGCACCAACCAGGAGTTAGCCCACCATTGTCTGTACGAGTGCAAAGGGGACATAATGGTGAGCACCACAGAGCGATCCATATTGACTGACAAGGCAGGGTTTTCCATGATTTAATAGAAAAACGAGCTGCGTTCTACCCTGTGCAAACTCGAGTCTGGTTTTCTTTTAACCCACACATGCACACCGACCTGTTTTCCCCTTTTAAAGATTTCCTTGACACATAAAAAGTGCAAAACCTGTTTTCCTATAAAAATATCTGGTGTCACACGGAATATTTTAATAGATTTTGAGATATCTTCCATTTAAAATGTTCATTCTCTCTAAAGCATTAGCTTTCTTGTCTTGAATAAAGGAAAATGTAGAGCCCCATGCACAGTCCACACATAATTATATTACTTATGTCCCTGAGAGCATTAATGGAATTTATGACTAGCTTTTGTTACTGCACAGAAGCAGATTACAGCAGTGTATATACTGTTAACTACCTGGGCATTTTGCACTAACTGGATTTCTTCAGGTTTGTCATGAGGGTTTTTACATATATGCAAGTTCTCCAGCGTGGTGGTGTTGTATTATTCAAAGCGGTGCGTCCTTGTATCCAAAATAATTAAATCCAAAGTCCAACCAGGACAAAAACATGTCAAAGTGTAGCTTCACATCTCCCTAATACAATGAAAGTATGCCAGGCTTATTTAAAAAAAACATAGCAGGTAGGAGAGTAAAAATCTGATTACTGACCAGTTGCATGCAAACGCAAGGTTTAAAGTAATCAGGTTTGTTGCAGTGCACGTACACATGTCCGACTTCCTGCGTTAACCTGATACCCTCCGCTAACCTGGTTTCTTGTGTGCATGTGAATGTAGTGATTGAATGTCTTCATCTGAGCTCTCAATGATTACTGAACGGAAGTGACTGATCCGTAGACTCTCAGGATGCTATGCACTGAAACTCTGTGGTGGCCTGAGATGACTAAGATAGTAAAACCGTTTGGTTATTTAGCCAGAGGCTGAGTAACGCTGCTGTGTAGAGCAGAAGGGCTGCAGGGATGTGTGATGCAAAGGGGTAACTGTAGAATTGAAACGATTTGGCTAACTAATTTGATAATCGATTAATAGTCATTTTTCAAGCAAAAATGCCATAAAGTCTCTAGTTCCAGCCTCTCAGTTGTGAGCATTTACTGCTTTTCTTTGTCTTATGTGAATAAACTGAATATCTTTTCGTTTTTGGGGCTGATTGTCAGACAAAACAAGACCTTGAAAGCCTCGTGCTTTGGGAAACTGATGGGAATTTCTTGTAGACCAAAAGATTCATTGATAATGGAAGTAATCGTTAGTTGCATCCGTAGTTGAGCGGAGACATGTTCCACCTTGGAGTTTTGTCCTGAGATATTTGCAGATACAGAAAGCAAAGGTCAGGGCTTCACTCAGCATGATGAGGGGGAAAAGATTTCTGCCTTCAGGATGCCTGCTGAGATGTACAGCATTATACAGTAAAGTACCCTGGCTTACACATATTCCTTAGCCGTACTTGAAAGCAACCAGCCAAAACATCTAATGCATGAATATGCCAGAGGAAGGTCATGAATGCTTACTAGCTCACAAATGTCACCAAGAAATCTGATTGGTCGGATGGGTGCCCCACCTATACTGCAGCAGTGATGCATCCTGTGTCTCATACCTACTGCATCACCGTCAGACCAGTAATTACATCAGAGCTCATTATCAGGGCAAGTCTAGCTTTCAGTGCAGATATCCAAGGTTGTATTCCTTCAAGCGCAACTGGAGCTCATCTTTGACCACTGTGTAAAACGAGCGCTCATATAAAACGGCCCGTATAATAATGATAAATACACCGTGTCACTGATGTAAAATGTAACAAAAAACAAAAGGAACAATGCGCTGGTTGTGGTAATGAGGCCAAACAGCGGTTACTGTTAAACGCTATGAGGCAGCATCTCAAGTGGCTCTTTCCTGGTCACGTCACCCCCATTGAAATACCAGTCGAGGACAGTCACATTTATTATTGAATTAAACAGGAATGGGAATATAATAATAATAATAATAATAATAATAATAATAACAATAATCATAATCAGTCTGCCAGTTATTTTCTCCGAAATATTATTAAACAAAAAAGACCTCATGGAGCCCAATGAGATATCTTCAAATATCCAACCAACAGTCCAAATTTTTGATTTATTAATGTTAAGACAAGAAAAAGCAGCACATTCTCACATTTTAAGAAGCATTTTTGCAGAAAAGAATGACTTGAACGAGTAATTCTTAATGTAAATGGATTCTATCGATCGACTAATCGGTTCATTGACTATCATTGCAGCTCTAATAATAATAATAAACTTTATTTATAGAGCACTTTTCTTACGAAGTTTACAAAGTTCTTTACAACATAAAAGCAAATGGCTATATAAAGCAATATTGGAACAAAAGTTATTTTACATAGGTTTTTAAGTCACATTTTTAACTATTTTTAGTCTATTTGTCTTGTGTGAAGAAGACCTGTTTCATAACAATTAATTTCAGTTGATCTAATTACAGATGAATTATGTGACACTGATCAAGAGAGAAAGACATTACATACGTTGCATTGTCTTCACGGTGACTTAAGCATTGATCCTAAATCAATACTTCCATTATTGACGATGTGCAAGCTGGAGTTGACTGGCAGCCTGATGCAGAGCCAGTGTGCTTTGTGGAAGTACTGGTGAAGCTTTCAGGCCCTAGCGACCAGCACTGGTCCAACGTTGTCAAGGAAACTACAAGGGGGGGGGGGGGTGTCAAAGCGCCCACTCTCTGCAGCAGTCCGGCTCAAACTGCCGTCTTTCAACATTCATGCATGAGTCTGACGGTTTCTTTTCAAAGAGCTCAAAGTTAATTCTTATTTTGACAGTGGCAGAGGAGTATAATCACGATATAATAAACTCAGGTACCTGATACATGCAGGAAAAAAAGAGAGCGATGTTTATCTCCCTGCCTGGTTACCTGTAAGCAACGCTGTTTGGCTCGGTGTGTTTTTTACGTGTTTATGAAGCTCAGTTGGAGCGCCTGACAGAACAGGAGTCCGCTTGCTTGGCAGGAGTGGACCTGCGGTATAAAAGCTCATAACAATGTGTGCCGTGCAGCTAATGTTGCCACGTTTGTTCACTTTAAAGTAATGTTGCCATGTTGTTTGTTTCTCAGGCTGCGCTGTCCCTCCTGATGCTGAAGAATCCAATTTTCCCCAAATCTCAACATCTGGTGAACTACCACTACTCAGGTAAGTCTCATAAAGATAGCATTTAATAGAATTTCCACTTTTACCTACCAAAATAAATGAATGTGATTTACTTAGTTTTATTAGTTGATCGACAGAAAGTCAACTATTTTGATAATTGATTAATCGTTTGTCATCCATCCCAACTTTCAGCTTCTTAGTTGTGAGGATTTGTTGTTTTTCTTGTATTGTGTGACATTGAATTGATCGTTTAGAGGCAGGGGGGTTTTTAGCAGACAAAAGAAACTATTTGAAGGTATCAACTTTTAGGTTTAGGTAACAGTCATTTGTCACTATTTTATGACATTTTCTGGACCAAACAGTTATCCAGTTAATCGAGAAAATAGTAGGCAGGGCAATTGATAATTAGCATCAATTGCAGCCCTAGATTTACTGCACCAACATGGTTCTGTGACAGTGACAAGTCAATTATCAGTCACAGAAGAAGTTGAACCCAATTGGTCTGAAATAATTCCCCTAATCTGGCATCCATTTTTGCCTCATCTGATAAACCCCACCCAGCTGATGCCCCAAAACAAACGCTCACAATTAGTTGAAAATCCTGATTTCACCCATTTTTCTTCCCCTACTTTCTTTTCTTTCTTTTTTTTTACCATCCAACAGTGACTTTCTAGTCTCAAAGCAGTCGCAGCTGCAGTAGTGAGAGTGTCAGGGTGGTGGTGGAGGGGGGTAGTGGGTGACTGTGGAGGATTGTCAGGGTCAACGGGACGAGGGGAGTAGGGAGGGGGTTTTACAGCATGTGGTTAATCCCAAGCAGAAGACAGGAGAGCCATTGTTTATCAAGTGATTTGAGCGTGTGTGTGTGGTTCTAAGGATGGGGGTGGGATTGAACTTGTCTGCGTTTCTTCACATTCAGAATATAGTCTGGAGGCAGCAATTTATTGAGTATTAAACTTGCCATTAACATGCTGCATCTCTTTAAATGTCTCTCTCTCTCTCTCTCTCTCTCTCTGTCTCTCTCTCTCTCTCCTTCTATCTTCGTCTGTCTCTCTCTCTGCTGGCCCCACCCCCCCTCCTCCCCCTCAGGATCAGACAGCTGGACTGCAGCTGAGAGACGCCAGTTCAACAAAGGCATCACTGCATACAAGAAGGACTTCTTCATGGTGCAGAAACAGGTATGTTGTGGTTTCAAACATAAGAACAGGAAAATAGAAACTCTAAATCCTGGTAGCTCTAGGAGTGCTGATAAGATTTCCTCCAGTTTACAAAAAAAGCAGTGAGCACACAATATTTCCCTGACAGTGGGTGGGCGAGGAAAGGGAAACACAGTCATTCTGGAACAATGTTTCCTTCTTGTTTAATTATTTGCAGTGTCGCAGTCAATTATTGCTTTTCCACAAGACTGCAACACTATTTAATTTTCTTGTCTTAACCACTTCAGCGATCAAGGGATGAGGCCAAATTATCAGTTTCAGAGTTTTACAATGTTCATTGGCCAAGCCACCAGATTAAAGGCATTTAAAATGTGATTTATGAGTGTGCTTCAGGCCTTTTGTTGTTGTTGAGATGGTTGTTGCAGTGAGTAGCCGCAATGAAGCCTCTCAAAACAAATCAAATTTTATTTTATTATCTGAAGAAGGACGTTTATTCATCAGGGTTACCAATAATACAGAAAACAACACAAAATCTACTGAATAAAAACAGACATTGCATGGAAATGAATGAATGAAATGCTGCACTTCATCTGAGGTTGCTCTGTCTTGTATATTCCCTCTCAATAATATTTGCTTTTCAGCAGCATAAGACTGTGGTTGTATCTACTTAGCAGCTCCAAAGTGACCTGACATGTGACCTTCTGTGCTCAATATAATGCAGTGACATTTAAAAAAGAGAGATTAAAACTCCATTAAAAGTGTGTGTGTTTCACAGGTGATCACTAAGTCAGTGGCGCAGTGTGTGGAGTTTTACTACACCTACAAGAAACACGTCAAGATCGGCCGCAACGGGACGCTGACCTATGGCGAGGCAGAGCCTCTGGAGAGCAGGACCACTGAGGAGGAGATGGACCACAAGGTCAGTTACATGCCATGTTTAATATCTGTACTGCAGAAACAGCTGGTAATTTTAGTGAAATAAGCCTCCACAGGGAGAATCAAGACCCTGTTACAAACATCTGTGTCCCAGAAACAACCGCAGGATACAAAATATTGATTTTAAATTGATTTTATAGGAAGCTAAAACTGTTTGCAAGCTTCTGCAAAAATGCTCCAGGAGCGTTGTGTCAAGTGAACGGGGATCTAATGGACCGATCTGGTTAGAAATCAACAGAATGGACGTGGCGGTTTTGACTGCAGGGTGACATCATGAAACGGCAGAGTTTTAATTAGATGTGAAACTGCAGAGTGTCAGCTCAGAAATAACACAGCTCAGAATATCTTCATTGACCACTTGAGTCTTAAAATGGAGTGTGTGAACTGCTGCAGCTCTCTCTGTCACCATATTTTCCTCAGTATTACATGTAGACTCAGATTTATTTTATCCACGGAAACATTGCAGGTACAGTCGTGGTGGTTGTTATGGTAACGGTGCAAAGAAATCTGCTCAAAAGATGCAGTTTGAAAGTTATCATGTACACACTCCACTACAGGGAAGCTAGTTAGCGTCTGGCTGCAAATGTCTATACTAGCGGCTTGTGTCTTACACGTACACTCTTCTTCTTCTTCTTCTTGGGTCAGCAGGGCTCTCACAGATTGGAGCCGCAGCGGGAGGAGGACAGCAGGAAGTGGGAAGGGTCAGTCGACAGGAAACAGGATGTCGGCCCCGCCAGGGTGACACACACGCTGCAGTCCACCGAGAACGTGAGTGTGAAATTGATCATCGGCTCTGCATGGGAAAGGAACCCATGACTGAACGAATAAATAAAATGAGTAGATAAGGGAACATTTTGTTTATGCGTCACATGAAGGAACCTTTTGCCCTCAAGATATGAAAAATATGATTTCATTCTGTAACCTGTAACATCGCTGTTCTGTACTTTCCAACATTAACTAACTCCCAGTGTGGAACCACTGCCACAGGAGGAGATATCCATTTTTGGAGTTAGAACCGTATCCATAACCATTTTAAGTTGGTTGTTTTTGTATGTGATCAGTTTGCTCTGAGCCCTCTTTTTTTCCTACTAGGAAGTGTCTCTTCTTTAGTTGTTTTTTTGATTATAACCATATTGAAATGTCACCATGTTTACTGAGGTTACCGAATGTAAGATGACTCCCTCTTTTTTGGAAAATGTCTTTTTTGAAGATACACACAAGTTTCCCTGAGATACTGATAGTTTAAGGATAAGATAGTCCTCATCCTTGAAGCCTTTTCTCTCGTAATCGTACAAAAAGTGAAACATGAAATACATATGCACATTTGTGTATCTTATCCAAGTATATTTTCAGGGTGCAGGTAATGCTTCATCTTCTTTATGAGTCACATACTCGCACACTCTCCTGTCAGGCTCTTGGAGGTGATTCTCACTCTGTTAGCATTTTTCAAACAGTCGTTTTGAGCTCCTCATCACGACGCTCAGTGACCTCGCTAATTCTTGGCAGCTTGACAGGTTCGGTCATTTGGTTCCTGATCTGTTTGTGCAACAAAGATGTCGGGAGTTGCTTTGGATTAGTTGTCCCACGTCAAGAATTTATTTCCTCTGTGGCAGCAAAACACGTCACACTAGCTATGAGAAACTCATCGCCTTAATTGGGCTTCATAAACACTTTTAGGACTGACTCACTAATAACGGACTCAACGAAACTTGCTAGCCTAGCACCATTATGGCTACAAACGACCCATAATGCAACACTCCCTCTTCTTTCTTTTTCAAATGTAGTTTACAGATACTTATGTTATTAATGTAATGTATAGTTAATAAAAAATACAACCATGCAAAAAGTAGATTAGTCTTTCAGAAGGAAACATCATGATTATTGTCATTGTTGTATGTGTTATTAATACTGTGATACTTTGTTTATAGGAGTTATCATTTTTGTCTAATATTCTTTATTATTATTTGTTTGTTTGCACATTAAGAGTTCTCCTTAAAAACTCAAGGCAAGATAAACAGGATTACATTAAATAAACATTATTTTGGATTAAATATCCCCATGTTCCTGGTTAGAAACCTCACTTGGCCTCATCAGCCTTGACATGTTTGTCCTTTTGAACTCTGCCCACTTGCTCCTTTTTATGTGGATGGTTGTTGGATTTGCTGCCCCCTGCTGGACATTTTAAAGGAAAGATAACTTGGCCTCTCTGGATTGTGTAACCACATTATGTCTGTCAGCAAAACAATGACTCGACAAGAAGTCTTTATCGTCGTTATTTGTATTGCATTTAGCACAGTGTGTCCATGTCTTTGTTAACTGGCACGTTTGCATGCCTTTGTAATACTCTCCGACATAAAAGGTGCTCATAAAGTAGGTTAAGGCTCATTGTTTATTTCATTAATGGACCCCAGTGGCTGTGTTAAACGTCTCTCATGTTAACTGTACCTCTCACTTTTATTGTGTGTGCAGCCTTCCGTCCTGATCATGAAAGGCCCGGAGGACATGGGGAGGGACCGGCCGCTGTCCCGGGTCATCCACCCGCCTCACCCACCCCCTCCCAGCTCCAAAACGCGCTACGACGGCAACGCACGCAAGACCAGCCCTTCGACAGGCAACAAAGGCACAGCTGGTCAGGAGGGCGAGTTCCCCTGCAAGAAATGTGGCAGGTCAGTGGTCAGAAATGTCACTGCTGTTGTGTTGGAGACGTTGGCATGGCTCTGTTTACTTATGCAAAGCTGACAGCAGCAGTCCAGTTGAGTTACATAAGTGGCCTTAGTCTGAACTAGCCAGATATAAAATGCCGAATTTCTGCAGGAAATATTGCTACTGCTATTGCCCACTTGGAATATGTATCGGTAAATAGAGGCAAATGTCTCACGGTGTTTGAAAGAACCAAACCATCCTGTCATGCTTTGATTAAATAACAGCCCGTCCTCTGGCAACACCGGGCCTGTTATTGCCAACTGTGTCCTAGCAACTGAAACACAGAGTAGATACGGCACATCGCGCCTCTCGTCAATGCAACTCTACCCAGTGATTTGACAAGAGCTTCACTCACCCTTTTAAATACTTACCCTGCTCAAAGTGTGCTCATTACAGATTAGCCACCACTACACAGTCTGATACTACATGTTACAGGAAATGCAACCAAGGGGTATTGGTGTAATTACAGCATTACAGCCACTGAAAGGTTTGCAAAAGTTTCAGTTCCAGTGCACACGGCTGCACATTTGATGCAGCTACAGATCCACTGCTGTGTCACATGCTGTGATATTCATTGTTCTGTTAACCACCCTTAATTTCCATGCATCATCCTGAACTGTGACCACAGTGAAGGGAGACTGAGAGAGTAAAAACTATTATAAAAGTACTGACTTCCAAACAGGAAATGTGTAAGAACCCTCTACATGCAGTGCTGAACATTGAGCACATTTTGCCTGTTTTAGCACCCAATTAAGCCCTCCAGTATTATTGCAATATATCATAAATAAACATGATGTGGGGGCTCCCAGTTAGTATCTTTCTGACATTTATTTTTGTGCTTTCTATACACTCCAAATTAGAATCGCCTTTTTTGCATTCACGGTTCCCATTTCAGACTTCTGCTCACGTTGAAGTTGCGTTTTGGTATTCTGGGAATTTGCAGAAGGTCACCAAACTTCCATGAACTAACAAGAATTTTGTTTTTGATTTTTTTTTTTCTCCTCAAGTGCCTTTTTGTTTTTCCTACACTGCTGTTTTCCCTGTCAGACATGCACCTCTTCACATAAATGTCTTTATGTAGTCTGACTTTAATACTGTCACATTAAATCCACAGCTGCACAAGGTGTTAAATATACTGTGAGATTAAACATATCCTCCTTCTTAAGAGCAGTGTAATAAATGTATGACTCAATTGTCATCTCCTTAACACTAATACAATAAAATCAGTCTAATATGCTGACTGTGGACAAGTAGAAGTAGAAATATATATATATATATATTTTCCCCTTGGTGCAGAAAAAACAAATTCATACGACCCCAATAATAATTAGAACAGCTGTCTTCCTCTTAATATTTTTAATTTTCATTCTACATGGAATAAATTGATATCCAATAAAATGCAACTTGTGAGCAAATGAGAATAATATGAGTCACAACTTAACACTTAACTGTCATTTGCATTGTTGGACATTTTACAAAAAGCAGCAGAATTCTCCATCTAACACATTATTAAATTGATAAGAGTGTCGAAGGGGATTCACAAGTGAGAAGCGGGGCAAGCTTCCCAGTGGTCATCAATTAATTATTCATTTCCAACGGCTTTAAGATCAGTTTCGTCTGTCGTTGCTGCAGCCTGTGAGAGAACAGAGAACACTTTTCATCCTTGATGTTACTTTCCAACTCAGCAGAGGCGCCACTGCCAGGTGACAGATCTAGTGTGAGCAGTGTGGCTCTTTATAAAGGTCCTGTCTGCATCAGACTGTAAGGAAAACAAATGTAATGCACACATTTATCTGAATGACAGAAAGCCATGACATCAGCAGTTTGATGCAGTTCAACGTCTGAAAAGGGATTTATTTAGCATTAAGCTTTTCCCTCTTTCCTGCAGGATTTTCTACAAGGTGAAGAGCCGCAGCGCCCACATGAAGAGCCACGCCGAGCAGGAGAAGAAGGCCGCAGCGCTGCGCCAGAAGGAGGCCGAGGCAAAAGCAGCCGCAGAAGCCGCCGCCCTCCTCGCCGCGCGGCAGCAGAACGGGACGCGACAGGTGGGCGGGGACAGCACCAACGACGACTCGTCGGACGGGGAGGACGAGGACGACGAAGACTGGCAGTAAGAGGAAGGCCGCAACACAGTGACTGCTCCGTGCAGCGTGGCTTTACTCTCTGAGATGGGAGGAGGAAAGTTTGGGGAAAAAAAGAAGAATCCCTCCTGTGAACTTTGTGTATATTTTGTGTAACAAGAAGACTTCCGTTGCTTGGCACATTCAGGGACAGATTTACTCCCATGTATGTGTTTGTGAATGTGTGGACTGAGTGTGTGTGTGTGTGTGTGTAATAATGGGTTTATATGTGCTTTTCAAAACTCACCAACTCCCCTTTACTCTGCTTGAAAAGCTTTTCAAGAGTTACCTCTCTTGGTCACAGGGCTCGGTCAAATCAAAGCCATGCCGCCTCTCTCGGCGCTGTCCTGCTCTCCACGCCAGGCCGCGGCCTTCCTCAGCACTTCGAGTCTCTCCCTGCGTCGTGACGGGCGTGGAACTTCTTAGACCCCCCCCCTCCCCTCCTCTCAACGAGCCGCAGCACGCGCTTGCTTAAGCTGCATCCCAACTGGATGAAGTTCTGGCAATATGAACACTGAAATCTGTCAGCTGGGGGAGCGAGGCGAACGAACGGAGGGCTGTGTTGTTAGTTTCTCTGCTCTAAGACGGACAGATGGATGGATGGACGGATGATGGATGGATGGACGGACGGACGGATGGATGGATGGCATGTGCAAACTGTTGCCTTTGTTTCGCTCAAGGCTGCCAAAAGCTTTCTCAGACGCATGATGTGCACCAAATGGGTTCCCTCTCTCTGTGAGTGTTGTTCATTTGGGCTTTAGTTCTGTGAACCCCCCCTCCCCCCCAGCCCTCGTCACTTTTTATAGTTCCTCCCAGTTTGTTCCTCACTGTTGATGCCTTGGATGTTTTGATGCTTTTTATCTTGAAATGACAATCAATTTTACACTGTTGTTTTATTTGTTGTTGTTTTTTTTTATAAATATATATATACAGGTAAACGTTACTTTTTCTGCCTGTGTAGCTATATATGGTTATTGTTGTTTTTGTGAATTTTATTGTTGATGATTATTATTATTATTATTATTATTATTATTATATCCTTGTTTCGGCTGCAATTTAACTGAGCGCTTTTCCGTACTTGTCCTTTTTTTTTTTTTATTTAAACAAAAAACTTAAATAATGCTACTTGCTGCCTGTTTAGAACTGTGAGATTTTTTGGAAGCCAGAAATGAAGAAAAGGCAGAAATGTATGTGCAATAGAACAAGTTGACCCCCTGTTACCTGAGCATCCAAGCCCTCCCTCCTCCTCCCTGTGTCATGCTTACAACTGGCTGCTCTGGATGCCTCGCTGTCAACCCTGTAACTGATAGGAGTTACTGACTCGGACTGTTGAAACCGCAGGTCTCTATAGATACACATAACAAAGGGGGAAAGACAACAAACAGCACAAACTGATTCAAGACACGTTTTGGAAACTGATATAAATGTTTATGACAGTTCCTCTTTATAATATTGAACAATTGGCTGATACGAACAGGCCTTTAAAGAAGCAAAAGCATTCTTTACTGTAAACCAAACTTAACCCAGATTTTGCAGGTTTTAAAAGGAGATTTTGAATGTCGTCAGTTTAGATATCAACATCTATAATATATGTTCTCTACTCAGACATTTCTCAGACAGTTTACTTTTTTACCCTTCCCACAGACTGTAAACACAAAAAATATTATTACTGTCATCAACAAGAAGGCATAAAGAGAGGTAGAAGTATTCTTTTCTGCAAACCAAACTTAACTAAAATGTTGCAGGTTTTTATAAGGGATTCTGAATGTGGTAATGACGCTTATATTTTCACACTAAAGTCCCTGTATATATGTCCCAGATATAATAAAAATTAAATGCAGATTTGACTGTGTGAGTGTTGGTTAGGAAAGAATTCATAACATCTGAGGTGGACAAACTGTTATTAAAGGCCCAGCTCGATATTTTCATCTGTCTAACACCAACATGTGTATCTATGGTTGACCTTTTTTTCCTGTTTACCCTGTTGCTGATATCAGGCACTGAATTGGACTATGGAAACGGCATGTTGTGATCCGTCTATCTCTACATATCTCTATGTTAAGCCCTTCGGCCCGGAGCCAGCTTCTGTTGCCGTAGCAACAAATGGGTTAAAGGGTTATTTTCCAACCACAGTGGGGAGTTTGGGGGAGCAACAGGGCAAAACGGCTCCAATTACCAGTTACTCCACAAGTTAAACCTGGGTCTATGCACAGACTGTGTGTGTGTGTGTGTGTGTGTGTGTGTGTGTGTGTGTGTGTGGACATACTGTTAAAAGTGTGTGCGCGTGCGTGTGAGAGTGCTTTGAGGTCAAATGTTAAACTGTATGCCAGTCGGAAAAAAAAGAAAAAAGTTTTGCAGACTGTTCACGTTTGTTATGTTAATTTATATTTCCCTTTTATTTGGGCTTGTCTTGAGGTTCTCACGGGGGGAAATTGTTGTTGTTGTTTTAAAGAAGAATTGGAGATGAAATCGAGGCCACGACACAAACACACAGCTGTAAACTTTCCTCATTTCATCCAGTTGGTTAAGGGAATTTTAAAGGGGACAAAAGGTTTATTTAGCTAAAGATTAGAAAATATATATGAATGAAATTCTATGTTTGCATACTTTCTATGCTATTTTCATATGGGGTTCACACTAATGATGAAAAACGGAAGGGAATCTCAAGTGCTTTTTACTACAGTGTAACTTATTTGTTTTCGATTTGATTTTTACCACCTGTGTTTTTAGTAATGATTTATGAAGCACTGTATATTAAAGTTTTAAAATATTCATGAAGCCTTCGAGTGTGTCATTTTTATTTCTCTCCATTACCTACTGCTGCACCAAGAAGCCCTTTCCAAACATCAAAGTGATGGTGGTGGTGTTGATGGTGCCATTTCCGAGAAGAAGCTGCACAAGGGGGCAGCAGTGTTGCAGCAGTTCATGCACTAAAGTACCTGCAAAGAGCAGAGGAGGGCGCTGTTGTAACACCAGCTGAGTGCCAAGCTGTGCTTTAATGAATAGATTCCACTCTTTACAATAGCCATTCATCTGTTTCATTACATTTAATTTTCTTAATTAGAAGAACAAGGCACAACAATCAACACTTAATTGTTAATGTTCCAGTGTTAGCCAGCCCTCTGATTTTGTTTTGCTGTGCTCACCTTGTATCTAAGATTTGAACTTAAATTGCACCATCATATCGGCTTAAATATCAATGTTATTATATCATGTTATTATTGAACAAAATTCTGTTGCCCAAATTAATTATTCAAAGCAAATTTTAGGAGCTTTTATTGACGTTTTGAGTGGACATAAACAAATCATTGCACTGAACACCAAGTTGATTATTTAATGAGTTTTTGCATATTTCTTTTGCCATACAGTGTTGTTTATAAATGTTGAAAACACTTCCCTGCCTACCGAAAGGGAGATATCTAAACTTAATGCCACACATTTTGTCTCTGTTCACAACTTGGCATCCTTTAAAGCAATCATTAGATATCTTGCTCAGTCAAAAAAGACATGCAGTGTGCATGTATGTGCTGCATTCTTACTGTAAGATTATTCAGTTTATTGCTACTGTTGTCTTTTTATTTAGATCAGTCACAGTCAACAGCAGTTTTAGTGTGGAGAATGTAAAAATTGGGGCTTCCATAGCTTCCATGGATGGTTAGGAGATAACTGTAGGATCTGACAGAGGAGATAAAATGATGAGGGGGACTGCCAACTCCCACTAGCACCAGGGCGAGCAGCAGGGCAATCTGGGAAAGGCAAACAAGAACAGCATGCGGCTCAGATGTGTCCTTGCGTAGCCTTTTTGCCTGTTCCAAACCGTGGGAGGAGGAGGAGGAGGAGGAAGACAAATAGGAGGGATGGGAGTCAAGCAAGGGAGGAGAGGAATCCTGAGTGCAAGAACACAACTTTATCTGACTATCTTACAGCTGGAGGAAGTTAGAGATCAGAGCGAAGTCTCAGAGCATTTCAATGGAAAACAGTGAATCACAAAATAGGCTCATTCGCATACATCTCTCAGTGTCATTTGAGTTTGAAAAATTGCTCTCATCTTTTACATTTAAAGACACACTTCTGAGAAATCCCTCCGACTTAAATGATAACTTATATTTGCACTGGTATTGCAGAGCATCCATCACTGGGACGCAAGAGAGACCACAGGTTATTTATCATAGCCCACATACAATCAAACTGTCTCCAAATTCCCTCGAGGGGCTCAGACAACATGTGTCAATAGAAAACCCTGCGAGCGTGGCCAGGTGCTCTCCCTGTGTGTGACTGTGTAGGAGTAAGACAGAGGAAATGAATGTGGGGATTTTTTCATGCCCTCACTCTCTTTTACACATGCTAAAACACTCATCGTCTCTGTCATTATGCTCAACCTCGATATGATACTCTACATGCCTGAGCCCAACAGAAGGTGTGATGTGAGGACTCTCAGCCTCACAGGCCAAGATCCTGCCAAATCCTGGAGGTATCTGCCACAAAGGCGTTTAGTCGAGAAAATGTCAAACAATACACATGACAATTTCCCAGACCACAAGCTGAAGTCTTTTTTTTTGTGTTTGTTTTGTCCTGCTAACAGTCAAAAAACAAAGTATTCAATTTAAAATGATATGAAACAGAGAAAAGCAGAAAATCCTCACATTTGAGAAGCTAAAAAATGGTAAAGTTTAGCATTTTGCCAATGTCGGACAGCTGGTCGATCCACTAATTTGGTCCAGATAGATATATTGTATGGATTGCAGTGAGATTTGCTTAGCAATCAGCATGTTAGCATTGTTATTGTGACACATACATTATGCAGAGATCAGGCTATTTGTTCTATCTAATATTATTAACTTATCTAATCAACCACTGATTTCACCTCATGATTTAAAACAGAAAGAATGGAATGAACGAATCAATTTATTTAACATTAAAATAGATGTCTATTAGATTTCTGTCGCTCCACCAATCCCTTCAGAGCTGGTTCCAGCTCAGAAACAGGTTTATTATAGACACAGAGAGACGAGGGTGCAAACTAATGTTGGTGTCCAAGGTTTAATTGCTCTCTAATAGGGAGACTCTTGTTACTGAGGCTGCTGGATGCCTAATTGGAGCAAATGAGTGTTTGCCAGACTTTTCCCCTTTTGCTTAAACAGGGGGGGAAAAAACATGATTGATGCACCAAGATGTTTTTGGGAGATCCAGGCCTTGGCTCAGAGGCCTGGCCCCCTCATTATCTACCCCAGCGCAGAGGCTTCCTCCTGGGCTTGGAGTCGCTGATGAATCCCCCTCTCTGTGTGCGTTTTAGGGGGAGCTGGCCTCCACACAAATGTTCATGGCACCAGCTCCTCTTTTTCTGCACACACACACACACTGGATCCTTATTAGCAATTACAACACCAGAGGGCCTATTTATACACATCTGCTGAGACGGGCCGCTGCAGTGGGAGCAGACACATCCAGCAGCACTAATCAACTGCAGCCCAGTCCCCGTAAATGAGATGGGAGGGAGGAGACAATACAAAAGCAAAGGAGGTGGAGGGAAAAGGAGGAATTAGAAAGGGATTGAAGGAAGGGTAAGAAGGAGGGAATTGTGTGTGTGTGTGTGTGTGGGGGGGGGGGGCATGCATATTCAGTCACAGAAATGAGGACCAGATTCTGCTCAGTAACCACCAAGACTCTCATCCCTCCGACGCCTGACTGGTCATCTGTGCACGAATGAAACTCTGCTGGAGCCTCTGGATTGATACGTTCAGCCAGACTCTCAACGGGGGGCTTCACAGGGCTGAGTTACCATTTCTCAAGATAAGAGGTTGTGTAGGTCATGCTTCCGAATTTCACACTCTGAATTTTATTTGGCCGGAGAGGGGACTAGTGATGGTGTTAGGAGGTAGGAGGAATGTGTTACAGAGGAGTAAAACATGATCAGTTTTGTCTCCATTGTTACCTTCATGTAAGATGAAATCAAATATTGTCACAGTGTTCGATAGATAACCTGTGTCCTGATAACACTTTTTTTTACGGACTGGATAAGGAATCGTTTTGGGATATTTACTTATTTGCTTCCTCAGCAAGAGTTAGATGAAATGATCGATACCACTCTCATGTCTGTACTGTGAATATGAAGCTTCAACCAGCAGCCAGTTAGCTTAGCTTAGCATAAAGACTGGAAACAGGGGGCAACAGCTAGCCTGGCTCTGTCTGAACGTAACAAAATCTGTGTTCATTAGTGAGCCTCAGAGGTGTTGGTAGGTGGATTATTATTGCCATTGCACAGAGCCAGGCTTACCTTTTCCAGTCTTTATGCTAAGCTAAGCTAACTGGGTGCTGACTATATTTATTGGACAGATATGAGAGAGGTATCAATCTTCTCATATAACTCTTGGCCAGAAGGCAAATAAGCGTATTTCCCAAATATGATGAACCTACATTTTTGGCTCGTGTCCCCTTCAAACAAAACAATAAACTCCCAGATTTAATATTTCTATGAGTCATAAGAAGTTTAACCAAGATGAATATCCCATTGCAAAATTATTTTTAGAGGCCTAAAAAGCTGAAAGTATATATTATAGGAATTATTAGAGGAAAATATTTTTTAGATAAACATAATTTCATGTAGAAAATATGTTTTTGGTTCTCTCCTATCCCATAAATCATTTTGTGGCCCCTTCAATTTATATTGCGACCTCTTTAAGGGATCCTGACACCCAGATTGGGAACCCATGGTTTAAGCAGCATTAAAGGGGGACCACTTGTCTTTTCTGTAATTCATCAACAGATTAAACAACAAGAACGTCTCAGTTTTAACCGTCAATGCAATTTTGATTCAACAACTCAACAACCTCGTTGAAAATTGGCTTGAATTACTGCCATCAAAGCAAAAAATCCTTCACACTAATGGGAAAAACTCCTCTGACATTTGTAATAATGATTTCTGAGTAATTTTAAGGATACTCTTTTAAGTGAGTGAAAAGTATACGGTTGATTTCTTTTACGCTCTTAAATCACATTAACAGGTTTGGGAGTGGAAACTCTGAGTGGAGCGCAGCCTGGTTTATTTTCACAAATAAACTTTATTATTTTTAAGCGGTCTACTTTAAAAAGTTGAGTCTTGTAGGAAAGACAGATGTTCTGAATAATAATCGCATGTTGGCAGAGGCATGTGTGTTCACTGGTTTCACACAGCTGATACAGTTTAAAGTCTTGTGATGCTCGAGGATATGAAGGTGTTCCTCCTATTCTCCATTTTGTGTTCTCTTACTTATCGTCTGTTATAAACAAAAGCAGGAAGACCAGACGTGCTCTTATAGATCTTCTTTTACAAGACTTACAGCGAGTTTAGGGGTAGAATACACACTTATTCATTTATGACCAACAATAAAAACAAGTAAATAACTTTTTCGTCTGATCTGCAGACTGTATTTCCAGATTTGAACACAAATGTGCAGGTTGAGGTTCTGGATAATTAGGATGGCATTTCATCTTGCGTTTTACAAATCAAACAATAAAGAGATTAATCAAGAAAATCACCAGCAGATTCGTCCATAATGAAAATAATCATTATCTGCAGCCCCAATATAAAACAGTTAAGGTTATCTTCTTCTTCTTCACTTATAATGGAGTATTTTTACAGTGTGTCATTAGCACTTTTACTTTAGTATCTGAATACTTCCTGTATTTACTGACCACCACTGGTTTTATGTTTTTCTTTTATAGTTAAGTTATAGTTAATTAGATAATTATTTTATTGGTTTGTTGGATCATTTATGGTGACTTGCCGCTCTTTACTCTCTTTACATCAAGTACTAAACTAAACTGAACTTGTCCACACCCTTAGTGTCCACGTTTCAATTAATCAGCTTCTTAGGCTGCCTTGAGGAAATCAAGGCCACCCACTGCTCCATGTATGCATGAGTTATGATAGCCGTGAGACACTTCCTCACTCATTTTCCAGCCTTTAATATGAGAGTCTAATTTTTACAGCTTCATGACTGAGGGCCTCTGATTCATGCTGACACAGCAGGTCTTCGTTGGCAAATTACTCCGTCTACCCTCCTCGACAGAAAAAAAAAGCTTTGCTTTAAGTGTAGCGTAAGTCAACATAAGTGCTTTATAAATGTATTTACTGCCTGCACGATGCTTTCATTATGATCATGTCAGGAAATTATCCTCACTTTGATACATTAGCCCTCACCATCATGAATCAAGTATGTGCTGTGAGACTACAAGGAGCCAGGGATATATATACTTGGTACAAACTGTGATTTTGACTAAAGCTGCAGGTTTCACACAAACATCCGGATGTGTCACCATGACAACCAAGATGTTGGTATGTCTTGTGCACTAACAAGACAACACTGAGCGAGAGAGAGAGAGATATGTGCATCCTCAATATGAGGGCTGTTATTATCAGAGGAGGAATCTAAACACACTCCACCAGACCATGTCAAAACAACGAAACTCTACACTTCAGAGAGTATTCAGACAGGGAGCGTTAACCCTCGCAGGCTTTATATTTTGACCCATCACAAGGACATTTTCCAATTTATTATATCCTTCTCCCATGTGTCCACTACAATAGACGATTAAGACGGTGAATGTCTTGAAAAATTACTACATTATTACATGAGTACTGGGTCGGACCACACCCAAGTGGGGGGCCAATGGCCTCTTCCATACTTCCTACCCCCGTCTTCAGACCACGCCCATCTTCGAACTAGGCCTTCATTTTGATCTCAACTACACACCTGTAAAGTTTCATGATTGCGTCTTGCATGGTTGTGATCACGTTGGCAAAAATCTGCCCACAGATAAACATGTAAACACCTGGCAAAGGACTCAAAACTCACTAATGTAGGTGTCTCCATGATGATCCACACACAGACTCACGAGCTGAAAACTATACCAGCTACATGCTATTGTGGCTGGTAAAAATGCAGGACAATTTAAAACTGAGTTCTTAAACAGCCACAAAATCAGGAGTCAAAAACATATGATAGCAATTGCTCATAATGCCCACCCTTCTCACAACACAACATTTACAAAATGTATGAACAAGCAACATTTGTATTTAATTTCTGCTGAAAAATGCTTCACTGCCAAACATCCTCTGCATGTTTTCATCAGTTGCCTCAGTGTCCGTGGCCTTGGTCGGGATTTTCCTGTGACAGTGAGCATCTTTGTTGCAGAGAAAAAGGGTGACAGCCAGACGGACGGGCACACTGGCTGTCTGTTGGGTCCTGTTTGTGTCTGTTGCCATAGCAACTGTCACGCTGCAACGGCAGAGGCACGGTGGAGGTGGTGGCTGCTGCGTGATTCATGGACAGTGAGGGCGGCCGCGCAGAGCAAAAAAAAAGTTTGGCAATGGAGCCCAAAGGAACCAAAGAGGAAGCATCTGGTGGATCTGCAAAGACTCAGGCCCGGCCGCAGCTGCTACCCACAATGCACCAGCATGAGCAGGGTTGACGTTTTGACTCCTCGAAACCTATGCAGTGCTGAGAAAGTTGATGTCTGAGCTAAAAATAGTTGGCAAAACAATTTCACCAGAAGACGAAGTCCATTTAGAAGCTGTTCAGATTGATTTAATCTGTATTGATGTGGCTATTTATGTTTACACTGATACAGTTTTAGTTTTAAGATTCTGTTGTTCGGTCTCATATTGTATGTTTTGTTTGTCTGTAACATCTTGGCATCATATTGAAAAAAAAGGATTCTCACTTTAACATGTTATCCTGTGGATTGGTGTGTTTTTGTTGATTCATAGATAAATAAAATAAAATAATTGTGTTTCCTGTCTCTCAAAACTCTTACCTCGTACGAAAATAAAATATAATTATATTTTTAGGCATTTTACACCTTTATTGATAGCCAACATCCGCAAGACAAGAAAAAAATAATAAAGGGGGGACCCTTATACCTCTTACACTCACCTCACTTTTCAGTTCAAGTTACAATTTCAAAGTTATGGCCATCCTGGATGAAAAATTGGAAATGTTAACATCACATTTCCATGACTAATGGGCAAACTCCACCTGCTGAGGAAGATCATGTGACACAACTGAAAGCTCGGTGAGATTGTTTTGCCAACTACGCTATGTTGCTTAAGGTAAGGTGGAAATCATGTGACTTTTATTGTCCTATAAGTTAAAAAGGTTTCATGGTTGTTGAGCTCTTTTCAAAACTGCAACAAAATACATGATGGTCACATATAAATGATGCAGTTTTGACCCAGCAAAGTCTATATGTTGTCCATAGTAACTTGACAATGCCTCAGTAAATTACCATCCTTAAAAGCATTCAATCTAATGTGATAAAGTATGAAGGATCATGTAACCAGGCAACATAAAGCTCAACGGTTTAAGGGTCTAAAAACTTCATATCAGTCATATTAACTCATATGTGTTTTAGATATTCCCATATGTCGTGGGTTTAAATGGATTAGGAAATGTAGATTCAATTACACAAACTGACCAGGCACGTTGGCACTAAATGCAATTTCATATCTCTGTATGAAACACCCTTGAATTACACTTACACTTCTCTGCAGAGAAAATAAAACATAAGAATGACACAAATTTAAAAAGTGTTTAATCAGAATGTCCACCTTAATAAGAGGAAGAGACTAGAGGACAACCACTTCATCACTACATCACAGGAATACACAACCATGTTCAGAGAAACAGAGATCAAAAACATAAAATAAAAACACATGCACACAAAATGTTTCTTCTGAGTGAGAACACAGTTTGTTTGCTGATTTTTATTGGGACTTTTGAGCATGCTGGCGTCTTCGAACTACTTTCCAGGCAACATTTTTCTTTTTTTTACTGCAGGGCCGGAAGCTGAACCTGAAGCAGAGAAAACGCACATCAGGCAAAGTGCAAAGTACAAGGATGGATTTGCTCAGAGTCAATGTCTCTGTTAACAAATAGCATGAGAATGTGCGAGATAAACAAATGTAAGCAAATTATTTGGTGAATGAGTGATGAATGTGTGCTTGCTACCTGTCTATTTATAAGTGTGGCTCTCGGATCCACCACGTCCAAATCCTGAGAGGAAAGAGACAGGAAGCATTACTTCAGTGAACTAACACTGACATTAATGGAAATGAAAGCCGTGACATGGAACAGGATGGAAGACTTTTACTTTGGAGATCTGAGAGAGAATTTCAACTACCTCTTTCACTCAAGGTGGTACCGGTTATGTAATGACTGGTTTATTGAGAGTGTGATATCAGGTGACCGTGTGTGCTTTAATAGCACCGTTTACAGCACAATCACATACAAAGCATCATCCTCACACAGGGCGAGCAAAGGTGACTGAGCCTTCGCCGTCATGGCTGCCAGGGGCTCTCGCGACATCTCGCAATGTTATTTTTAGTTAGACATTATGAAAGAGGTGTAAGAAGGTCAGAGTGAGCTCATTCATTGTGTAAAAAAAGGTTATTTGAGGAGAACGTGCTTACCTTTAGGTCCAAACATTGAACTGTAGCAGGGGTTGTTACAGTATGGCTTGCCGTCATGCTGTAAGAGGCAGGGTTGTATTAGCACTGGTATATTGAAAATATCAAAACATATGATGTATGATCAAAAAGTTTAATTCTTTGTCAAAACTGTAGCATTAACTGTTGATTTAAAGACAGAGAAATAAAGAAATGCTTTTTTAAAGTTCTAATGCTGTATCTCTGTGTTAATTGTTTATCTCTTTGGTTTATATGTTAAATATATGTTCAAATAAAAAGTATTTCATATCAAAGTTCCTTTCTTTTTCTCTTCCTGTAAGAATTTATAATATTTTTGGTTCATCTTGAACTTGAGGGTGTATACGTACATTTACCCACTCAAATATGACATAATCCAATTAGCGACAAGCTAACCCCTCCCATTTTGTAAAACGTCCCTTGACCGTTAGCTTGTGGGTCGTGAAAGCTAGCAGAGGGATATCATAGTAGGAAGTGCTGTAAAACCATATAATATTTTTTTATTCTTAAACTCGGGAGTATACATAAATGTATCTGATCAAATATGATTTGAGGCGACAAGCTAACCTCTCCCATCATATAAAATTGCCCTCGACTGTTAGCTTGTGGGTGGTTGTAGCTAGCAGAGTGATATCATAGTAGGAGGTGCTGTAAATTATTGATGACTCATTTTGAACTCAGGGGCGTATACTGTGCATACATTTATCTAATCAAATTTGATTCAGGGTGACAAGGTAACCGCTCCCATTTCAGAAAACTGTCCTTGACCGTTAGCTTGTGGGTCGTACTAGCTAGCAGAGCAATATTATAGTAGAAAGTGCTGTAAAACCGTGTAATATTTTTGATGAATCATCTTGAACTCGGGTGTATACATAAATGTATCTAATCAACTTTGATTCAGGGTGACAAGCGAACCGCACCCATTTTAGAAAACTGTCCTTGACCGTTAGCTTGTGGGTCATACTAGCTAGCAGAGCAATATCATAGTAGGTGGATCTGCGATCTGGCTCCATTTTCAGTGCAAGTCTAACAAATCTTTTGCAAAGCAAGTGCCCATACAGTACACTTTGGTGTATTTTTTTATTATGTATTAGCCCATATAATATTCTTTATCAGTAACTGTCCATTTGAGTGTGCATTTGTGGGTATTTTTTCTGTTTTAAAATTCGAATTACAAATGCATTTTTTTTTAAATCTTTCCTCATTTAGGTCGTCATTAGCTAAGTAACAAACATATAAACTATTAACTATAAGTTTGAGTTCCTTGAATGTGAGTCGTTCAGGTTTACCTCTGCATGTGAGCCTGCTGACAGCGTCTTGTTGCACTTCTCACACTTCAGACAGGGCCTGTGCCAGTCCTTCCCCAGTGATGTCACCCTCTCAGCTGCCAAACACACCAAAAGGCAAAATTAATAACCACAGCCTTGAACTTCCACAACAAAGAGAGATACTGTAGTCTGCAGAGGAGATGTCAGTGTCACAAGGGTCACACATGGATCAGGTCTGCGGGTCAGTTCATGAGTCTCAGACCAAAGTATGAGCTCATGTTGCTGTGATTTCTGGCCCAATATCAGTTTTAAACCAACAAGATCATGTCTTTGCAGATAACTTTGAGAGCACTGGGCGTGGTGCTTGAGTGTAAATGAGGACTGAGTGTCCCCAGAGGAATCTGCCCTCCTCCCGCCTCATAAACTCTGATAAAGAATGTCTTTATCTGCAGGGCTGATCTGCACAAACACCCATCAGGAGGACTGTAAAAGTCGGAAGGAACCCGACCCAATAGTCTTAAGTTTCAGACCTTTAATGGAGGAGATGGACATGAGTTAAGATGACTTTTGAGACTCGTCACACAATTACAAGCGAGAATCTGGCCAAGAATCTACATGCAAAGTCAAAAAACTCTTGTGAGTGAATATATAGGGTCAGAGAGGGCAAGCACAGGAAATTCAGAAAATGGAGAAGTGTTGTCATGAAATGAGGCTGTTTCTAACAAACATATCGTAACTGAAGAGCACAAAACTTGATTGACATCTGCAGATTTTATAAAAACATAAAAGAAAGTCAGGAGGGACAGCAGATGTATGAACGAATGCTGATTTTCAGGTGAAGCTACTGGTCTCCAAGCCTTCTCACAATATTAGGATGACATATTTCCTCCCTAAAAATAACCTGATGTGGCATGAGATTATGCAACAGGCAGCGGAAACAGGGAAAGTTCTCCAGGGCGAGGTCAGCCTCTCAGGCCTCTGGCAAGAAAACATTTCAGAAAAATGTGGCGGGGCTTGGAATGAAAGTCTGACCCGAAATAATTACTGTACTTGAAATAACAAACTAGTGAATGAGAAAACAGTGCCTGTCCAAGCAGTAAAGGAGGGGAGTCTCACAATTAAGTAGAGCACAAAGTTAACCCTGATCAGTTGCACCCTTATATTTTGTTTTACTCTTTTGTATATGGATCTGATAAAGCTTACTTTTGTGCACGGGCAATTTATTTTACCTGACGATATGACAAGAAATGGAGCGTGACAGACAGAGGAATAATGCGATCTGCGATCTGCATCAACTAGCGCTGACTGGAGCATTATGGAGCCAGTCCAATATACACAAACAGAAATCTGAATGGAAAAACACACTATCAGGGAGGCTGTTCAACTATTCGCTTCATTCCATCCCAAAAAAGATTCATGGAGAGGTTGTATAACACTTTGTGAGGCTAAAAAAAAAAAAAAAAAGACTGAATGACCTTAAATACAGTAACAGTCTTGAAAGTCTGAATATTTTAGTTTTAAGTTTTAAAGAAAATTGTTAGAAATTTATGGAAATATTCTCTTTCTGGCCAAGAGTGAGATGAGAAGATTGATATCACTCTTGTGATTTTACCCTAAATATGGAGCTACAGCCAGAAGCCAGTTAGCTTAGCTTTGCATAAAGACTGGAGACAGGGGGAAACAGCTAGCTTGGCTCTGTTCAAAAGTAACAAAATTTGTCTACCAGCACCTCTAAAGCTCACTAATGAACATGTTAGATCTCTCTCTTTTTTTTTTGTCCTCACCCCCTCACAATAGTAGATGGATTTTGTTACCTTTTGGACACACTAGCTAGGACTAACCAGGCTAGCTGTATCCCCGTTTCCAGTCTTTGTGCTATGCTAAGCTAACCAGCTGCATTTAAAGGAATACTTTGACATTTCATGGAACATAAGCTTATTTTCTTTCTTACTGAAAGTAAAATAAGAAGATTGATATCACTTCCATGTCTGTCAGTAAGTATGTAAATATTAAGCTACTAAGAGCAGCCTGTTAGCTTTGCTTAGCATGAGCAGAGGGAAACAGCTAGCCCGGCTCTATCCAAAGGTCACAAAATCTGCGTATCGAAACCTCTAAATCTCACTAATTAAAGGAATATTTGACATTTTGGGAAATAAGCTACTTATTCGCTTTCTTGTGGAGTGTTGATACCACTCTCATGTCTGTACGCCAAATAAGAAGCTACAGCCAGGAGATGATTAGCTTAGCTTAGCATAAAGACTGGAAACCTATGAGATCACATGAAAGAGCCTGATTGTGGTTTCTCCATCGTTTTCTTCATCCAATGTTGCCTTCATGCACAATCTTGGCACAAACAAAGTAAGACAAAACCTACACTACGTGTTAGTTTCTTTGGCGTATATGAAATCAGTGTTCCTGCAGTTTCAAACAACAGCAGTGTATAACATTTTTTTTTGTCTTCTGCTGTTCGTATAACTGAAACTGGACCCAGCCCCCCCCCCTCCACCTCTCATCATTCAGTGAGGCAGCGGTAGCCTGATTGTTTCCATCTGAGAAAGCTTAGAAACATTAAGACAGATGATGCTGGAGTGGAGCAGTGAGGTGAGATGGAGACGATCACAGACTGCAGAGTGAAAGAATGAGACATGCAGCGAGTTTATAGAGGAGGTTTTTTGGTTGGAAAGTTCAGGTGAATGGTGAGACTGCGCATCAACATAAAGAATACAAAGCTTTGTTTCAGGCTACTTTTCCCTCAGCTATATTTTAGAAAAGGGCTATTTTTTTTCTCTTCCTGCATGGAAAAGGAAAAAATTGGTCGGCTTGTTCTGGCCAAAACAGCAATTAGTTTGCTTGTTTTGGCCAGAAGGGGAAAGTTTATCCATGAAAAGGAAGAATGGGAAGCATGGCTCCCCAGTCTCACGGTCAATTCATCTGACAGTCCAAAGGCTTGGCTTTGGTATTCTGTATTGGCTTCGGCCTCTGTGCGCCTCTACGGAGAAGATTTACTGCGTTGCACGACTGAGCAGCAGAGACAATGTGGTAAATGGATTAAGACACGAATAAAATGGAGCTGTCCCTTTCCTCCCCTGAATGCAGTAATTGCTCCATGCTTTGATGGTATCCTCATGAGACAGACCTACAAGATCGCTCTGGAGGGATGGAGCTGTGTTTCAGGACAGAAGGAACCTGCTTCCTCCGCTCAATGGAGTCATTGTTCATGTAGCTCCTCGGTCATCAAGAAAGACAATTCAATTTCCGCAAGGAGCTCACATCTTAAACGCCAAAGTAACTTGATAACAAGAAAACTTACAGAGGGCAGTGACCTTTTAAAACTACTGGGCATTAATCTGCAAATATGGGTACATATACTGCAGGCAGACATAAAAAATACACAGGTAAGCGGGTAGACAGACCGCTAAAGAGGGTGAGCAAGTTAGCAAACAAAATTCTAGTGATGGAAAGTAACTAAGTACATTTACTCAAGTACTATTCTTTACTTGAGTATTTCCATTTCCTGCTGCTTCCTACTTGTATTTCAGAGAGGAAATATGGTACTTTTTGTTCTACAGATTAAGATTTAACATCCAGAACTGCAGTTTCCAAAATTATGATGCATTACAGATTGCACTAGTACCCAAACGTACATAAAGCAGTTATAGTTAGCTCTACCTCAACCAACAACATTTAAATACTACTTATTTGTTAATGCATCAGTGGGGGAAGAAGCATTCAGATCATTTACATATGTAAAAGCAGCAGCACCACAATGCAATAAAATCCTGCATTCAAAGTATTGGTGACAAAATGTACTTCACAAGTTTCAAAAATAAAAGTACTCATTGTGCAGAATGACCTCTGTCACTGTCATATTGTTATATTTTTGGATCATTATTCTCAGTGGTGGAAAGTAACCAAGTACATTTGCTTAAGTACTGTACTTGAGCACAAGATACTTTACTTGGGTTGTCAAATTTCTGCTGCTTTGTACTTATACTACTCTCAATTTCAGAGGGAAATATTTCACAAAAATTGTTACTGATTACTTTGCAAATTATGATTTTACATACAACATATGTATATACGTATGTGATGTCATGATTAATCATTTATTAAACTACTCACAAGTACATAAAGCTGTGAAAATTAGCTCCACTTTGACCAACTACAACATAAAGTACTAGTTACATGTTACTGCATCAATAATAATGATCAATAATATAACCAATCTGCACAACAAGCTAATTTTCTGCACATTTTTTACTTATTTGTGTATATTTACACAGTGATACTGCGACTTTTACACAAGTAAATGATCTGAATACTTCCTCCACCACTGTAAAACTCTACAAATATACAATAAAATATATTTTCTAAGGTCGCTAACAGGTTAGTTGATTTTATTCGTACAATATATACATTTAAAACGCTGCTTGCAGTCATGTGCTCGTCACCTTGTCAGTCTGTTGATTACACTCAGCTTCCTGTTTCCTCATTTGTGCAGAAAAGCAGCCACTTTTCATCAACCAGGAAAAGCAAAACGAATTGGACGAAAATTAAAATCAAGACAATCAATCTTACCGAAGTAAACCTCCTTCTGGCACTTTGGGCACTTTGGCATTTTGTCGCAGCTGTGTGTGTTAGTCTAGAAAACACGGTAGGTATCCTGCGGATGAAGTGTGACTGCAGCTGTGCTGACGGGCCCACCTGTTCGCGCTGACTGACCACGCCTCGCTGTGAAGTGCAGATGTGCGCTCCGTCCTGTATTTATAGCACCGAGGAAATAGTTCGAGCGAAACTTTTCTTTTTTTCCCCCTCTAACAGTGGGAGAGGCTTGTGTTGAGTCTGAGCGAGTGAACGTGCAGAAAACACTGAAATTAAAGAATGCTGCAATTTTTTGGCAAGTTTGTAAGTCATTAATCAGTGATGATAATACACAGACTTTCAGCTTTTTTCTTTTGCTTTATTAAAGTGCTAATTTTAATATCATTTTATTTCCATTAAATGTTAATGGATCTATCTTTTTTACAGCCACCTGATGAATGAGGTACATGATAATAGAATCAGGATGATCATTACAGTAAAAGCACATCGTTTCCAAAGATGTTAATATGATTTTAAAGCCCCCCTCAAAACTCAAAAATGTGTTGTTATTAAACATGCCAGTCTGGTTATACTGATTGTAAAATATTATAAATATGTGGTGGATCGTTTATATTTACTTGCTTCTTGAGACTTTCACAATGTTTTTTTTTATTAAAGTCCCCCTCCACTCAAAAATATGTTATGTTTGTTTGTTTTCACATTCATCTGCTGAGGGTAGAGGGAAAGTTTTGTGGTCCAGTATGCAACTTACACAGGTGTGATGAGGAAACTTAAAACCACACAATCAGATTGGACTCTACTGTGAAGTAGGAGTTGTCTCGTGTCCAACTTTTGAATTCAACAATATTTGCATATTCATAGATTCTGGATTTTTCCATGAGGGAGGAGGAGTGTGACTATTTTAAGTGTGTTTGTGAATCATTTGTTGAACTTAATTTACATCAAAAAAAATATATCAGACAAATTATTATCCAAAGCAAAGTGATTTAATTATAATCTTATAACATGTCCGGAGCGGATCTTTAATGTAAGAATACTGCACAATAACATAAACATAAAAATACAATGATGTCTGGTATTTATAAGTCATGTTTTATCACTTGTGCAGAGTCTGCATGTCAACAGCTGGACCTCGTGAGTAATCAGGTAATCACTGGGTTGCATTTCATACTGTAGTCTACTAATTAATCTTCACAACTCCTGCAGAATGCCTCTGTGGAATAAACAATAAATTATTAATACTAATAGTACAAAAGCTTTTCTGTTGTTCAGTTTCCTTTTGGTAACTTTATTTCACACCTTCCCAGAGTTCAACAGAGAGAGCTGCTGCAGAGCTGAGATATATGATTCATCTTGAGGGTTTTGCCCTTGAATTTTGAAATTAAATATGGCTAAAAATCCAAACGCTCAAAGTATAAATGTTCAAGGTTCATTTGATTAATCTCTTAGATTATATATATTACAGTGCTCCCATCCGACCCACCCAATGCTGGCGACATAACAAAATATCCATGATCTAAAAACATAGATTAAAGCAACATAAAACTACCAAACCACAAAAAAACTGCCAAAGTGAAGTTGTTAAACTGCCTCAATTCTTTACTTTCTGTGTGTGTCTGTGTCGTGAGTAAATGGACCTCCCTGCTGCTCGGTCATAATCTACTTGACGTGTGACTCCACCAATCTATTCGCTGCTGAATGGCAAGATAACCCACTTGATGAATAATCCAAGTCGAGGTGAGGCAACAAAGCTGGCAGCGACTGAAGACAAACACACGCACACCTTTGGTCTGCTATGCAAGTCTTCTCTCTATGAGGTTGTAACTCTATACGTATATTTATACGTATAGAGTTACAATAGAAGTGATACACCAGTGACTCCCGAACAAGGGGGTACTTGAACTTCAGTTACCAGGTGTTACATGGAAAGATTGTGGGGTAGCTCAACTAATATGAAAAAATAGAAATTACATTTAGATTTTATAATATATCCACAGCCAAAAGTAATGAATTAGCAGTTCAAATAGTAAGTAATGGATAAATAGTTAGCTAGCTTAAAGGTGGAAGGTAAAAGTGGGTTTAAACGTTTAGCTAAAAGTAACAAATGAATGGTTGAAACATCCAATTTCCTCCACTCTGAGTGGTAGTGGTACAAATGCCAACGTGACCAAACCAAACATTGACAGTTCAATTGTACAAAAAACGTATATTTATGGAGCTAAACTTGTCAAATATTCTTCAGTTAAAATGACCACATTTGAATCATGCCAGGGTGTCTGACTAAATCCAGCAGACTAGTAGCCACACAGCTGCTAGCCTGTTGTTTTTTTGGTAACACAGTAAAGAAAGTTGGCTTGTGATTGCACCATGACGATGATGATGCTACACGTCTCTCTGGCTCAGACCCTGTTTTGACTTTGACTTCACAGATTTCTGGGTGTAGCAGATCACACCCAACTCCAGGGCAACTTTTTACCTGATCAGTGGGGCTGAAAAGATGTCACATTATAATCTGTATCTGTGTGTGTGTGTGTGTATGTATGTGTCACTTTTATGTGGTGTATTATACTCATGCTGCAGAGGCGCACCTTCAGGGTGGTGAAGCATGTTTCTGCCAATGACCTCTAAAAGATAGCAAACCCTCTGAGGATCTCTTTAATTAAATCACCATGGCAACCAAACAAATAGCTGATCTTGTCAGACAGACCGTTTACAGTAACACAGACCTTTGGTGCTTTCTTTTCTTGCTCCCTTGGGGTATTCTGAGGTTGACTGATTAAGCTAATCAAGATGACAGTTTCATTTTTCTAGTCTCTCTTTATCTTTTACGGAGGTTGGACGAAGATTGAATCACAATAAACGCACACAGTTCATCATATTTCCATGTAATTTCCATGTAATGAAAACTTTCTAAACATCTGGTGCCAGGCAGAAAACATGGAGGGATTTACTTTTCTAGCAGAGTACAGGTTTCTGGCACAACTTCACCTACTTCCAATGTGCATGGAGAAGGAAAAAAGTCTGAAGAGGTCTAAACTCCAGCGGCACATGGAACAACTTTATTGTTATACTGATATCAGCCAATAGGGCATATGGTCACATTCCCAGACTGGCAGAGAGGCAAAGGGATTAACTTTCCTGGCATCAGTCAACTGTCTTATTTGGAAGAAGAAATGTTTCGTAACATGAACAGAAGTAGCCAACATGCCCAAGCAAAGAAAGAAGAGAAAAACACTCTAACTTGTTGTCATTTGGTTGGTCTATAGCATGCTAACATGCTACACCAACACGCCGAACATGGTAAACATTAACTGCTAAACATCAACATGATTCATTGTGAGCATGTTGGCTCAGCACTGGAAATTTTGATTGAACATAATTATATATCCGAAAATCCTTTTCAGATCTGGTTTACAGTGACAGATTTACCTGCAGGTTTTGCTGATTGGGGAGAATCTCCAAAGTCCTTGGGATGAGAGGATCGCCTTGTAATTTTCTTCGTGGGATGGTTTCTATTAAATCTGGAATGCCAGACAGAAGCTCTGCCCCCTGCAGATTAATCAGAAAGCTAATTTCTCCCTGCCACCCAGGTAGCCGAGGGTCACGCCTCAGCAGCCCGCACTCTGCTCCTGGGTCGGCTGGGCTCTCAACCAGCCAGCGAGGTTGGCCCCTCGTGTGTCTCTGTTACTGCCTTGTAATTACATATCGCAGTGATCAGCCCTCCTCCATCAGACAAGATTAACATGGAGGTTTCATGTTCTACATCACTAATCAAGTGCAGAGAACATGAAGACATTAATGTGCAGGGTCTACAGTGGAGACACTCGGTGAGCTGTACAGGTAGAAGCATCAATTCAAAATTGTGCACAGGTAGAGCTGCGTTTGGTGGCAGAAGCTGTTGGTCAAACCAGGGCACCAGATACTAGCGAGGAGAGGATACATTCAACACTTCAAATCATTTTGTAGGCTGATTCCACGTTTTTTTAGACACATTTTGGCCAGTAAATAAAGGGTTAAGTCTTTGAAACATCTTTTAGTTTTGTTTTTTTACTGAAAGTATGAACTGAACAGTTAAGTTAAAGTGGCTATAATCAATATTTCTATTTCAACTATGGATCTTATGACTATGTGTAATGTGAATGGCATCACTTGTAGATATGAACCCACAGATATTTATCACAGTCTGCTGCAGTTTGTTTACACGTTCGCCATGACAACGTAAAAGGTGACGATACGTCAGTGTTGTGTTTACAGCCGCCTTCAGGGCAGATTTAAATAAAATATGGAGAGAAAAAAAAACCCATCTAGCCAAGGCCCTTTGCAATGCATTTTAGCTTCACAGCCATCAGAATCAAAGAGCTACACACTGGGATCTTGTAAAGCAGTCAGTTTAAAAGGTTAATAATTTTACGGCTGAAAATGGGGGCTGGGTCTGGCACCCAATTTTGGGACTGAAAAATTATGTCATGTTTTCCTCTAAGATGTTAGTCGCACTACTTTTTTCTGTGTTCCATTTACATCATTCAAACACATTCATTCAGACTGTGCGGCGACCAGCGAATTCATATGATCTAAAAGCGCCCGACCAAGAGAGTCGTGTGATTAATGTGATTAAATTTCCCTAAACACAGGGGAGCTACTGTGAGCTACCGTCAGATAAAGTATGTTTTACTGTTGGGAGCCATAAATTCTGTAGCATGACATCATAGCCTGTTACATCCGTATTTGTTGGGAGGAAATCTGCTCGCTGTGAAAGAAGTTCATCATCAAGAAAAAAACATTTTTATTTGACGTTTAAATAGCATGAGCATTAATCAGAAAATTAGGAGAAAATTGGAGAGGCCTCTCAAGTCCGAAATTACTTGCAGAGCAGCAAAATGAGCTCAATATATTTAATCTCAAAGTGAAATCCCCTGCTCGGCTTGTTTTAATTGTACCAACATCCAACATGGCATCTGTAATTATACACGGTGATGGATCAGGGTCCATGCAGAGCACAACACAATCTGTTTTTAGGAAATCAGGGAGTAAAAGCAAAACAAGCCAAAACAAGGTGTCGGCCATCACTCCTCCAGATCTGTCAGATGGAGACCCAGAGGAGGGGGGCGAGGCTGGGAAGAAGACGAAGCCAGGGAGCAGCCTGTTAGAGGAGGACACTGTGTCCATTCAGGGAAGCGCATGCTCTCGGAGCGGCTGAGTCACAGAGGGAAGTGCTTTGAAACCAAAAAGTACTCATGTATGTTTATTGTAGATGTATTCAGTTTCACATGCATCACTGCACATGCATGCAAATACTGTGCATTCAGAGAAGTTGGTGACATCTGCAGCAGATTATACAGATGAAACTGAAAGTAACCAAAATGCACATAAAGTGGCTATAATCAAAATATTTATATTAACAATGGCTCACATGATTACTTCTGTGTGAAAAGGTATTGTAGTGATGAACCCACATAGTTTTTGTTTTATGGCCCACAACTTTACTGTTTTGGTTCACTCTGTTCTAGCTCGTGAACTTAATAACCAGATATTTCTCTCGGGAGTTGGTGGAGACCAAACCAGAGATAAAAGGAGAGAACCAGAAGCACTGAGACTCTAAATCAGTGTTAATGTTGCCCACATCTCTGCCTCTGAATATGTAAATAAGTTCAAGTTCAAGTTTTCCTGCCCCGCCACAACACTACACTTTTACTGAGCTGTATTTGCACTTTTATAAATGTTACACACAAAGTGACTCACACAATATTGCTAATATTCAGGTTCAAAGTTCACTTTTGATATTGAACACAGCAGCTGACACTTCAAGCCCTTAGCGGTTCTGGAGCTTTCAATCATTTCACATGATCTAGTGTAGAAGCCGACGGAGTTTGAATTGTTTCATTTGGAGCACATGGACGAATGCAAATGTCAGAAAAATGGGAATTTGAACATCTTCAACCACATGACAACTGGACAAATGATCTACAACAGAGGATCATGTGATATGAACAGTATGAACTAAATGGACCTTGAAGTGAGATTGTTTTGTCATTTGCTAATATCGTCGTTTCCCTTTCTTTTCTTCCCTCTGTCCTCTCTTCATTCCTTATTGTTTTCATTCTTCCATCCTTCTTTTGCTTCTTACTTCCCACTTTCTTCTCTCCCTTCCTTCCTTATTTACGTATTTCTTTCGTCCTTTCCTCCCTGTATTTCTTTAACTGATTGAAACTATTTGTTTTACTTTGGATACTTGAGTGCATTTATTTGCTAATTCTTCAAATCTGAATGCAGGACCTCTACATGTAATTGAGTATTTTCCACTGTGGTATTGATATTTCTACTTGGTAAAAGCAGCAATACCACAGTGGACTCCTTTCACTGAAGGATTCAAAGTACTTCCTCCAGCAGGGTCACACAGATTCTCACGTTGTTTCTCTCTCAGACACACTCCAGGTTTTTTCCAAGGTCACTGTCTGCACTCTTATCTCCGCTCGCCTTTGATGCTCTCATTACCTCACGGTCCACAAAGATTTCCTGTGATTTGGGTTGAACAGTGAAACACTGCAGCATCTGCACTTTGTTGTGGTTGCTGGGGCGATTAGTCATCTTTGGATTGATTACTTATGCCCACATTAGAGGTAAAAGACTTGATTGTAGGCAACAGTTGTCAGTGCGGACTGTAATGATATGTTTATAATCAAAGGGAGAAAAGCCTCTTCCCGAAAGGCTTGATGATCCATGCCAGGACATAACTCCATTTTTAGAGGATATGACATATACATTACAAACTGCATGTGTAATATTGATAATGTTCATGCCGCAATACTGTACGCTTTCATAAAGATTTTCCTTAATTGCCCTTAAACGTCACCCTCACTGACATGTTTGTGGAGTCATTTATCTTCCATCACATCATCTCGGAGGCGTCCCTTCTCTTTCATCATGTTGTTCGCCCTCTGCTGAGTTATACTTAGCTTGTTTGAACACGCTTCACCCGCTACCGCTGCTGCAGGCCTTGCAAACAGATCCCTTTTTGGCTTCTTGCAGGATCCTGACTGGACGAGATCAGTGAATGCTGCAAGTGTTGTGATGTTGAGTGAATCCCGGTGTTGTGACGACCACAGGGAAGATATTGTTGACGCTGTAGAAATGCTGTGATGTGTGGCCACAATCTCCTGCTGAACGGCTCTGTTAGAGCAGTAAGTTGTGCTGCTTGAACAACTGTAATGTTGTCTTTATAGCTCTAACTCCAATGTAGGTATATTGGTGGAGTGATTTAGAGCCAAATTACATTTACATACAGCTGCAGCTGTACATTATGAACTGTCCAGACCTCTCAGATGATCTGGGACAGGTGTGCTTTCTTTCCTGGAGAAGCTGCACTCAGTTTTCACATTATGCACATCTGGAACAAACGCCCAGCACACTTGAGGTGTACTCCAATTCTCACTTCTCTTAAATCACAGTTCAAAACTCTTCTGTTCTCCCAAGCGTTTTTATTCAATTCATTTTGGGACTATTCATTCACTTCTTTCACTGTAACTCCACTGTACGTTTTATTCTTCTGTGTGCGGTTTAATACTACAGCAAACGCCTACTTTCTCAGAAATACAACAGAAGAGCAACTGGTGTATCTGTTTACAGCGAAGCTAAACAAACTCATATTATCTTAATGAATAAGCCAGTCAATATGGAAACCACAATCTGATTTCACTGTGGAGAAGTTGGGGGTGAGCAGCCAGTTCATCTAACTGACTCACTGTGGCTGCTTCTTCTTGTTCCATTACTCCCTTGCAAAAATTAAAAACGAGCCGCTGACGAAAAAATGCAGAAGTTACATTCTTGATCCACCACTAACAATGAAAACTAGTATAAAGAAAGATAATTACAGAAAGTAAGTACATTGAATGGCCATACATTGTCAAAAACAAAGAGTTTGATTTCATAAAAATATCAAGCATGATAACTTTAATGTTTTTCATGTCTTATGTAAAACACAAGGCTGAATTGCCTTGTTGTTGAAAGGTGCTGTACAAATAGATGTGCCCCTACTTGTCTTGCCTTGTACACAGTTCTAAAGAGAGGAGAGACCATGTCCCAGATTTGAACCGGCAACCCTCTAGTCATTAGTTTATGCCCAGGTTTTGTGTACTTTGAGACTCCTTTTCTTCCCATGCTTGCAAAGTGTCACCTAACTGACCTAAGCCTCTGTGCAAGAAGTCAGAGATGGCAGTGTTTGACTTGGATGCCTTTCAGTTGTGGCCTCTCAATCAAAACAAATACACTCATGTACATGCACACACACATTTTCACAGATGCATGTACAAACACTGCTGGTCCGGGTAAGAACAGGTCAAGCATTTGGATATTCATGGGAACTGTCATGGGAGGAAAGCCCAAATTGGGCACCATTAAGAGGAAAAAAATGTCGTTCTTGATAAAAAAAAATTAAAAAAAGATCCCATGAAAACCAGTCAGATTGTACGAATTCAAAACAGCCGTTTAAACCCACTGTGCTACGATAAACCATTGTCATTAAGGCTCATTTACTGCTGGGACCTGGCACGAGCTCAACTATTTAGAAGGAAAAGAAAGGTCAAACAAATAAACACTGCGGTAAGCTGCAATTTCCTTAGCAACTGGTAATTGTTTGTCAGGGAGGTTGTGTCCGCTGCTATGGCAACAGTGAGTTCCTCCATAACAGGAAATGAAGAGGCTGCATGTTACTGCAGATATTTATGTGATCATATCCTTTTAAAGACATGAAAGAAAAGTCCCCTCCGAATCACTTCAAATCAGATGTTCAAGTAAGTTGTAAAGAAAACAGATATTGATTAAATCAGAAAGAACGTAACATATAAATATATTTTTTTACACAGTCGCCTCTCATTCATTCATCAGAGTACATATTAGTGTATATTAATGAGGGCAACATGAGGATTTCCAATTGAAATTTTCAAGAATATAACGATCATAATGAATATAATATAATAATAATAACTTTTTGTAAGTAATGGATTAAAAAGTGTAAGCTAACGTAAGTTGCAAACGTTAGCATGTCTGGCTAATGACCACCTACAGTAACCTAACCCAACGTTACTTCTGAGGAGCATTTTATAGATATTTTGTGGGGTTTACATGTAAAAAAAAAAAAAAAAAAAAGGTCAGTTCATTGCTGTCTGTGTAGTATTTCCCCACTGTCTGGAAGCTGGTCCTGGATGCTACTAGATCAGGGTTCAAGCTAACGTTAGCGTCTCTGTTGCTAACCTTTTATACTGGATTTGGGGAACACTGAACTTCTAAAACCCCAGCTAACATGACCTAAGATAACGTTATGTTTGCCAAATACATCGCTTAGTCCTCATCCTAAAAGTCTTCTCCCTCGTAACATTAAACATAGAAACACACCGTTGAAAGAATAGTGCATAAATCTAGCCTCTGTATTGCTAAGTAAGTCAGCTAAGTAGCTAAGCAGGGTTACTTTACAATAAATGAAGAGTCTTTTTCTTATGACTTACTGGCGCTACACTGCAATACAAGAACAATGCTGTTTTTTTATTTACATGTCTGCTCCATGGATTATGACTGGTTAGGATGCTAATGTTTCCAACCAACTCATGGAGCTAACGTTGATTAGCTAGCTACAGCCGATAAATTCTGCTTCAGTTGTCATTTCAGAGGGCAAAATTAAAGGTTGTGGACTATAAGAAACCTGCTCTATGTATGTAAAAAACAAATATAGAGTGGTAAATTTAATATAAACTATGTACTGGTCAATCAATTTATAAACACCAAATCCAGACTCTCGTTATTCCAGAAGTAGTTGCACTTAGGAAATATTGTCTACCATAAATTTGTGAATTAAAAATTGGACGTGTGCTCAAATAAAACAAGTAGCTTGCTGCTTGGATGCTTTAGATAATATATTTTACCCAGGAGTGCCTGTATATCATCAACATCTGGTGTTGTCACTGCAGTATTTAGCCTCACTGCTTCCCCATGAGTCCCATTTTGTGCCTTAAGATTTGTTGCACATACTTGCCGATTCATTGCACTGTAACCTGCTTCATATTATTTGTTTTCTGACTGAGAGAGAAACATCATATTTCACTCTTTACTGCTTTCTGGTTCGCAGCAGCAGCAGCTCCATGTTTAGATCTCTCTCACACAGTCTTGATATTTTGCTTGTTGACAGAAAGAGCGCGGTGATACTCAGCCTTTATCCTCTCTGTCAACATACTCCAAACCTGTTTCCTGGCTTTGTTTTAGAACCACAGTATTACAATATCACCTTTAAATTTACTGTCAAAAGCCGCTTTGCTGGAACTCATTAGCTGAACGGTAACCAGCAGAGAGGCATGCTGGATCAAATTTAGGGGGTGTTTAATTCTAAAGAGCATGACTCCAATTTTCCACAATCAGACAATTGCTTCATATAAATTTCAGAGGGGCTGAAGGTGGGATATTGTTTTGAATGAAAGCACGGCAGAGATTAGTTTAGGCAGAGCAAGACTGTGAAGCAATACCACATGTTTTAATGGCTTTTAGTGGTATTCTTGTTTTTGCAGCACTGAGTGTTTCCTGCTGAATTCTGCAAACTGGCTTCTTCTCTCTCCACGGTTTTCTCAATCAAGAGGTATTTGGCTGTTGCGAGATTGTCACTGTACATAATGATTAGTTCTTAAAGCTGCTCTAATCAATATTTCATATTAACAATGGATCAAATGAAAGTGTAAGGGCTCGTAATGACAAACCCACGGAAAATGATGGACGCGGGTTGTCTCACTGTCTTTCAACAGGTTGTTTGGCTTGGAATTGGTTTCCTCCCCAACCTCAATAAGTGATCAAACGACACAATCCCCTCTTTGTTCACAGGCCTCCACAACTTCTGCTGTGTACAGTCAGTAAATCAAATTTCTCCTCTCTGCAGCCTCGAAGGCGTCTCCCATTCGCTGAAACCAGCCTTCTTCCATAAACCTCCATCCTCACCGTAGATCAAACCACTTTTCACTGAAAGGTGTCAAATATCTCTTGACCACGGCCCTTTAATTTAACACCTGTTGACAGTCTCTCGATCATTCATGACTTTCCGTCTGGTACCTCCGAAACTCGTGCGCACTGAAGATTTCTGCTCATTAGAGCCTAATTTTGGTTGGGATGCCAACTCGCGCTGCTTTATTTCAGCACCATTGGGCCTATTAAAGGTAAGAGAAGGTCTGCAGAGAGCATTATATTTTTTGGACCATAAATGGCAACACGTTAATGCAAACATGGGATTTGCAGTTACTAGATCAAGACTCATTTGTCAGTTTTTAGGAACTCAGTGGGTCTTGCCTCACCTCATTGTAGACTTGGCACGTAGTCAGAACAATCACAAGTCTAAAAGCATTTCCCACTGAGCAGCTACAGGCCTGCTTTCTTTTCTATTTCTTGGCCTTTTTAAAGTTTACAGTAGGTGGACACATGGTGGACTGCTTCATCAGCTTTTGACTTGGACAAAAGATGGCTCATAAATCAGTCTTGTGCAACCTTGACGACAACTTCTATGTCCAAGATCTGTTTACGGTTCCAAGCTGGGCTTTGAGGCTGGACTTCAGGACCAGACTCCATGGAGAATACTCTTCTTTTTCACGCGTCTGCCATGGTGACCAAAATGTTTCTGGCTTCTGTTTGAATGGCTGCTATTTTTGTGGTATCTTCCTTTGTCTTTTAAGTTTGAGTAAAAGACTGTGTGTCAGTACTGTCTTCGGCCAACTGTGGAATATCTTTGTTATAACGCATCTTTCCTATAAAAGATAAGTTTGACATATTTGGAAAATCTTTTGCTGAATTATTTTCTTTCTTGCCGAGAATTAGATGAGAAGATTGACACCACACTCATGTCTGTGCATTAACTATGGAATGAGATGCAATTAGCTTAGCTTAGCATAAAGACTGGAAGCAGGGAGGAAAAAGCTAGCCTGCCTCTGTCAAAAGCTCATGAATTTACACATTATGTCTCAATTGTTTAATCCGTACACACACACACACACACAAAAAGTTGTGGTTTTATTGGACGTCACAGTGACAACAAGACCCAGGAAGTTACGGTGGCTGCCGTTTGCCGAACGTAAACCACAACCAGTCATATTTACATTTCTGTTTGTGTGTGTTTCTTTTCTAACCTTTGACCATGAGAGGCCTAACTCTTAAGTCATTGCAGATCCAGCCACTCCTTTCTGCCCTGCACTCACCACTTTCCCACCCACTTACTCGCCTATTCCCCATTCCCCCCAAATTGTCTAGTTTGCATCTGCCTGATTCTGGATAAATGTGCCTGTTTTTGGCTGTTTGATCCTTGCCTGCTTTTTGGCTTCAGTGAACGTGAAATTTTATCTTGCTAACTAACTGTCTTCATGTCATGCTTTTTGGGTTCAAGTTACTGTCTTTCCTGGGTCGTTACTGTTTACTCCACTGTACAGAGGTCTCCGGAGCAGGTCTGTAAATTGTTCCTGCAGAAAGCCACCAATCCGAGCGGCGTCCCTCATCCACCGCTCCTAACAGGCACTTTTCATCACGCAGCGGTTTTCTTTTGATTCTTTTAAAAGCTTCATGGTTGGTTTCAATCTCAGCTGAAACTGCACTTAAATCCACACACACGGCAAGCAATCATGAACCAAAAAGCTTTGAATAGTTCCATTTTGATCCTGTTAATGCCATATAAATCCCACTTCAGATCAATCACAGGACTAATGATTCACAAAGTGCATGAAATGACATGCTCGTGTTCTCCTTCTCCTCATAAATCATGTTAAGGAACAGTGACCAGTGACGGACTGTAAATGGTACTCACTTCATGGTCATTCAACAACTGAGGCAGTTTACTAGGATGATAAAAAAAAAGGAATATCATGCTTTATTAAGCTCATAACATCACAGAAATACAGTTTATATCACAAATACTCAGTAGGATGGATGTATTTATAAGCACTTAGATAAACACATGAGGTCACGAATCCTTTTGTTTTGATTCTCATCATCAGTGAACAAAATTGAAGGAGTATGGATGTATTCTCAACCTAACGAACCAGGTGTGTATGCAGTAACACCCATAATTAAAGCCATTAATGGTTCTTAAATCAATCACATTTTACCCCGAAGGAATGCTTACATCTACCAGATTTTCTAAATTCTCTTGTTTGATGTATCTAACGGTCTTTATTATCTGCTCTCTCACGCTTGCTGTTTATAGAATTTTAGTGTGTTAAAAAGACTGAATGCTGGTATTTGGAAAATAGCCACTGTACAGTATGCTGTGTGCAACTGGAGAATTCACCCAGTGAATGGGAAAAAAATAGATCTCATGATATTTATACCTAAACGCTGCCAGAAAACCAATCCGACAGAATCTGTGCAACGCCAGTGGATGTCAAATTGCAGTCAGAGAGCCATTAATCATCCGGTGTGCATGTCTGTTTGTCTGTGTTTCCACAAACCCTCATAAAGTTGGTTAAACAACTGAGAAATATTATACTGTAGAGAGTTGGCCAGAGATGGAGGAGTGCAACAGCCCAAATGAAAGGTAAAGGTTTCATTATATAAAAAAGATCTTATGTTGCTGTTTTTTACTGACTTATAAAGTGGAGCGAGACTCTCTGGGTGATGTGTAAACTGAAGTTGAAGACATTAATGCAAACACTGGTACAAATCTCATTTCAAATCCATAAACAATGATCAACATGGCAGTTTTTATGTAACTGTAATCCTGATTAAATACACACAGTTTCAAAGAATTTGTGGAAACTTGAAACTTCACTGTTTATTTTGTTTGCTGTTGCTGCTTCCAGATTTATTTCTACAAGTATGGCGCGTGGCCACCTTTTGTGGTCCTATGTTTACAATTGCTCTTGTTCTCTTCAGCCTGTTAAATATGACGGCAAAAACCAGTAAATCAAGGGAGGGTATGAACTGATTTAATGCAGTAATTTGAAACACACATAGTTGTGCATTAAATATTCTACAACCAAAACCGTCTGCGAGTCCCAGAGTGTGTTTACTCTGTTGTCATGGCTCAGGCTTTGAGTCGGTGGCCTGACAGTACGCAGACCAGTACGGCTGACCTCCAGAAAACCATTCCCCTCTATTTTGAGGGGACTCTATTTCATTCAGCCTCATCTGGATAAAGATAGCCCCATTTCCAAATCGGTGCTGTAGATTTTTGTAATTGCCCTGTGTGATGTGGTCCACTTCTGGCAGCTCAGCGAGACCCCTGTGTGAGCTGCATCTCAGCGAGGGATCTGGATGTTGCATTGAACAGAGCACCAGATACTGAGTGTGTTTTGAAGTGGGCATAGATGTAAATGGATTCTGACAAACCTTAACATGCAAATGGATCCATCGTGGTATGTTTTTGGCCTTTAATTGTCCAGGAAAGTTTGACTGTGGATGTGATGACTTAATCATACATATTTACTTCTGGGAGCTGATCTTTTTGACCCACTGTTTTCTATTTGAGCTGCTGCACTGGAAGAATTGGTGATACAATACCTTGCTTAAGGGCACATTGTTGATTATTGTTGGGAGAAAATAGTGTTACTTTTCCTGTCCAGAGTCAGCCTTGTAAATGGCAGATTTTGTCCCTGTTACGACACACAGTAAAACAGTTTAAAAAAAACATTCTTTCCACTCCCAAATCTGTAAAGCCAGAAAACTAATTTAGGTAGTTTATAATATGCCTTGGCTTTAGATGTGACGCGAGCATAGTTAGCCGGACATGCTAAAGTTTGCAGCTTATTTGAGAGCAAATAAACACACTGTTTCAGTTCCATTCTTTACATTTGCTCTTGTATTTTGGGGTTTGGAAAGGTTTAAAATAAAGACACCACACTCCAAACTCTTTATTTCACTATTTTACTACAACCCCACGCTTCAGCATGCGGGGAAATCCAAATCTTGGCAGCATTAAAAATGTCATGCTGCTTCCCAGCTACAACACACAGTAAAACAGCATATAAAACATGCATATGTATAACATGACAGTTATAGATGAACTGATCAGCCACGCTAATCACACACCCTCTAAAAGATGTTTTCCTAAATATTGGAGAGTGTAATCTTCAGGGAAAACCACTTTCTTTCCTGTTGGAGGGAACCATAAAATCTGGTTTTCCTTGATAAATTTTTTCTGGTACCCAATAAAATAAAGGTTCTTGTGGCAGGGGGATTTCTGAGCCACATTTCTGGCAACGCTACCAAGCCTGTCCAACCACAGACCAGTGAACAATCAAGTAAATAACATGTTACTCCTGAGGAGTATGAATCTTCAGACATGATTGCATCTGGAGTAGGGTACATTTGTGTCTCATCTCTCCTTCCCACACTTCCTCCACCACTGAGAATATAATGAAGTCATTTTTCAATTTCCCCTTGAAGATATGTTTTAACAGTAAAAGTAAAGTGAGAGATGTTCGAAATAACTTGGAATGCTGCTCGTCTGAGAAACCCGGGTGTCCTTGGCAACCGCCTCCCCATAACACAAACAGGCTTCGATTCCCTCGCCAGGCAAATAAAAGGCAAACGCAGAGAAAATGTTTTCCCAAGTGATTGGCTCTTGAGGGTCCCTGTGGTGGGCTTTCACTATGTGGGAACGCTCTGTGACCACTGAAGACGACTGTGAAGTAATATCAGAGCAGCAGCTGGGGTCTTTGCAGGCTAAGTGTGCAGAATTGAGATCCTGTCGGTGCCCACTTTGATTTGCTCTGGTTCATGCCCCATCTGGTGTGTCCTGTATTCGCAGTTCAACTTCGGCATGAAGCGTAGATGTAAAAGAGCAGACTTCTAAGTTAAAAAACAGGCAAAAACACCAGGAACTGAACTGAAGCTTTTTTTTGTGCAAGGAAATGTTATCTAAAATGATTACTGCAACTATTGTTCATAATTTCCCATTTCTCAAAAGAGGATAAAACAGTTTTTGGACATATTTATTGAAACTGTGTCTAAACTTAAATCCTCTGGGTGGGCTTTTCCAATAAAGTATTTGACTGACATGACGCACTATCATCATCAACATCAATCTCTGCTTATTGTGATGCAGATTTCTTTGAATTCAAGTTCAGCTTTCTCGTCGTCTCTCATTGTCTCCCTATCATCTCCCCCTATTGACATTCCAGTGATCTCTCATCCTCCTTCACAAGTGACTCCTCCTCACTTGTTTTTCTATCTCAGTCTGGCAGCGTGCACACCAGGGTCCAGTGTACACAGAGAGGCTTTGCGCATCGACCGTATACTCAACAATGAGGGAAGCAGCTGCGACGTCAGCATGTGTGGCCTTGGATTCAGACAGATACCCTCTCTGCCTGACATGCAGCAGTCCTACTGTATATTAATTTAAAATATAAAAATGCACAACATGTTTAAAGCTACCAGGCAAACCAGAAGGTAAATGAACACAGTAGCAGCTAAACGCCTCTTTGTTCCTCTTGTGCAACTGTTAACCATTTTCTGAGCATGTTTGTGCGCACAGTGGCTCCAGGCCTGGTATTAGGTCATTGTTTTTATATCTGAGCTCAATTAAAGATAAGAGTTAGGTGGCGTTTTTCATGACTGCGGCTGCATTCACAGACATTCAATCATGCATACCTCTGGATTACTTAATGGACTGCTTTCTCACTCAATGGACAGTTTTCATCCGTATTTGTGGATTAGAAATCACCTTCTATCTCATGTAAAGTGTTTTGTGGATTAAGGGTCACACATATCATATTCATATCAAGTTGGTGCACAGATTTACGAGTTGGCTTCTTGATTGTGCCTATTTACACATCCAGCAGACACAGAGCAACATTAACGTTAATTTGGAGTCATGTTTGTGTCGACTCAGTGAGTCCAATAAAGTTGTGGGGCGTAAAAAACAAAACAACGAGCTAAAAGAGGCTAAAAATCTCCGTAGAGCTGAGGGGAGCTGCAGAATTGGTGATAATTATTTGTGGGGTCATCACTCCGATCGGCATCTTTCACATTATTCATAGTAATTTGACTCATGTTATATGTTAATATTGATTAGTGCAGCTTGAATTGTTATCCTTCCCCAGACTAGAAACTTGAAACTTGGCTTATCTTTTAAAGAGCAACTTTATCATTATCAATCACCTATTTGTTTATATCCTAATTATCGTTGTTGTCTATTAAAAGGACTCTATGTTGATGAGAATCTGGTTTGAGAAGGTACTGAAGGGCTATAACTGTGATTCACTGAATTCTACTAAGATGTGAACGGACTTCTGACCCTACAGACAACGTTGAGAGCCAAAAACATTTTACTTGTCTCGGAGGTATTTCCTCCGCCGTTGCTCAACCCCTTTTTTTTTCAATGAACAGTTCATACAAGGACGACGGATCTGAGTGCAGCAGCCCACCTACGACCCTGGGATTGAATCCCACCAGAACTTTCTGTGCTGTCTCCCCCCTGCTTTAGCACCCTCTCAGCTTTCCAACTAGCTTAACAGATTAGACAAAATGCTAAAAGGTGAATGGACTGCCAACTTTCCTTTTGAAAAAACATGGCAAACGAGGCCACTACATTTTCCAAATTAACTTCCATTCTTTCCATCATTCACCTTTCAATAACCAATGAATAACCCTCCTGTAGATCCCGTAGGCATGCACACTGAATTAAAAATGCACAGTGGAAACCTGCAGTAAAGAGCAGAAAAACAGGAAAGGGTGACAAAAGAGGGAAAAGACTTGATGTGATGATGAGGAGACCGCTGTTCCATGTGCTCGGTTTAACAGCTGCTTCCTGCCTGTCTGAGGGGTGTGGCAGAACATTATGTAACTGATCTGACATCAGTAAACACGTGAAAGCACATTTTCAGAAGTGAGGCCCGCAGTACATCTGACTTTAGTTCAGCCAGAGCTTCAAAAGCATCAGAATTAACTCTTCTGCTGCAATAATGTTTTTATAATCTCACTTTTAGTTTTATCTGTCCTGTTTTTCCCAATCAGGTCCTCTTCTACAGACCAGATGAATGACAGCAGAAAGCCCCGCCGTTGCTCTTGGATTTGCAATCAAAGGGACTGTCTTTGTATACTGTGTTAACTTATCTATGGTATGTTTTGGCTGCCTCAACCAGGGGTGAGCCAAAACAAAGCTTATCCCGACTGTCACCGGCCCCCAATTACCCCTCTTATGTAGCATCACAGCTCTGACACAGATAGTGAAGGTGTGAGATAACCTGGAAAAGCAGCTGTTCTCTTTGAGTTACCGATATCTGTGAAAAATAAAAGAGCTCCCTCTACCAAAAGCATGATAAAAATCCTTTCATCGTGGGCTGGGCAGGCCCTGTGGGACCAGTGGGCGAGAGGGATACAGAGGATTCAGAGCGTAGGAGACAAGAGGGAGGGAAGGTCTTGGCTTCGGGCCCGGACAGCGGCAGCTTGCCATGGTTTCATGTCTCTCCGCTGCTGTTCTCGTCAATGTGACAGCAGACGGCCCACCTGTGCTGAGTGATTGTTCATGTGGGGTAGACAGAGAGAGAGAGTTTTAGTTTGGGCTGTCGGGGTAGCAAGGAGCTTCTGGGGTTCAACTTTTCTACCTTTTTTTAAAAAAAGAAAATTATATTTTCCTCACATTTTAAATGCGGGTCCATCTGGCTGTGTTCAGGGGGGCCCAAGCTGCTGCAGCCTCGGGGAGGATGTTATGAGCAGGAGGAGGGAGAGGCTGACTGGCTGTTCTGTGATTAAACTCTCACATCTGCTCCTCTACGATAACATCCCCGACTATAGATGCAGATAACTGCGATATATGATGTAAAAAAAAGGAGAGTGCTGGAGTGCTGGAGTCTGTAGGTTTGGAAAACACCATCAGAGACGGTGGAAGGATGTGGATACAGATGGCATTGTCACTGTGACGAGGAGGACAATGCTTATAAAGCCCCTGACGCCATTTACTAATACGCAGGATCTGATGTAACTGTACTGTTAAACCTAAAACCAGGCTTGTGACGGCACATGTGTGATTTATGTTATTAAGATGGGCTCCTCCCATCAGATGTTTAGCTGAATTAGACTCTCTGCTGGAGCGACCGCTATTGGAAAAAAAATCATAATCACAACTGCAATGTAAATTTCTTATGATTAGCTAGTCCCTTATAATCACTGCAGATCAATAAGCGTTCCAAAAACGTGTAATCTAATAAACCAGCAGGCGCCTCAATAATTCATTCAGCCTGGTTAACTTGAATGGGAAACAAAACTGTGATTCCCTGGCAGCCTGTCACCCACCTGACTGGGCCTGAAGTTAAGCTAACATGGGCGAGATCCAGAGTACAGAGAGCTCTGTACAGCTGCTTTACAGCGTCACAGTCAGACTGACACATGATGACTTGGATGTTGTCGCATGGTTGCACCCTGAAAGGCCTCTCAGTCAGCTTCTTACTATGAGAGACGGGATCCTGCATGAACATTTTTAGAACAAATTTAAAACTGTTTATTTCCATTGAGAGATATCCGAGCTCCTTTAACTGGTTTAAAGTGGGCAGGACTCATTTGGGAAAAAAGGTGATATTATAAGCAATATTTGAGTACATTTCTTTTTTTTATGACAGTTGGTGTGTTGTTTGCTCGTGTTGCCAAGCTACACCAAGTCAAATGTGATCAAACCGCACCCACACAGTCCTGTGTTTTTGTGTGAAATGCTGCGATCTTGCCATATCGAAGACAACTCAGGAGGCACCTGAAGTTGCTTGACGTCCTCCCGCATCCGTATTCTTCATATATGTTACAATCTATTTGTAATTGTGTCATCATGATTGTCCATACTGTAATTTTATTATGTTGGTCTATTCTATTGTATGTCTGTTCGTCCTGGGAGAAGGATCCCTCCTCTGTTTCTTCCATTATTTCCCTGTTAAAAGGATCGAGGGTCTAAGGACAGAGGGTGTCGTATGCTGTACAGATTGTAAAGACCCCTGAGGCAAATTTGTGATTTGTGACATTGGGACTATAAATAAATCGACTTGACTTGCCTGAGAAACTCTAAAATGGCAGTGCATGAAAACAAACTTCCATATCATCAGCCAAAGACATTTGTTTAATGTCAATAAACCCAGATTTAATGAAAATGGCATTATATTGTCAACGCACAGTATTTTAATCGTCACACGACCAACTCTGTAATCATACAACTATCTTGACGAAGTCGTTAACATGGGAATCTTTCCGTGAACGCTGCTTAACTCTGTATAAATGACACCTGAGGATGACCCCCCCCCCATGCCAATTCAAACTTTAAATGCTACATATTTGTGATATAAATATATAATTAATATTTTACCTCCTCAACCTCACTCTGGCAAAGGAACCCATAAATGTTCCTTTGTAGTTTGCTCCTAATCTTCGCAACAAAGCCAAGCTTGAAAGCAAACCACTTTCATCATGGGAAGTCGCTCCTTTATGTTCGCTGAGACTGGCCTGCCAGGGAAAGTGACAAAGTGATCCCCTGAGTCTTGTCCCGGTTCCAGTAAAGTGACCAATGCACTCGCTCGCTTCCAATACGGCGGCTTTGGTCACTCCACTGAAGCTTTCGGACATCTGGTAGATGGGTTGAGTCCATGGAACGTTCACAGCCCACAGTATGCGAGTTCTATTTAGGGAATAACTGTAGATGGTGGAAATATTGTTTTATGATGTGAGACAAAGTCTCGCTCCTCTCAGTGAAGAGGAAATGGTCCAAAGGAAAAGAAAGACATGGGGAGGAATTGATATCCCCTTATTGGAAAAGCAGTTATGAAAGACATTATATAAAGAGCAGATATTTCCATATCTCACACCTCCAATGCAGAATCACTTTATTTGCTGAGAGTTACAGTCCCTCCTCATCTTCAAGCTACATTTTTTCCTTCTCAGATTGTTTAATTAAAAAAAAAAGGCTATCTATAGCGTGCTAACATGCTCACACTTACAATGTTAATATGCTAATGTTTACCATGACCGCCATCTTAGTTTAGCGTGTTAGCATACAAACATTTGCTAATTAGCACTAAACAACGTATGATGGGAATGTAATTTTTTGTCTTTACAATTCATCCTTTGGGGGACATGAATGCCCTTAAATTATCAAAATATTTAAGTTTGGACCAAAGTGATGGACCGACAATCAACCGACAACCACGTGGCTTAGTGTGGCTAAGTCCAAAAACACTAAAATCACATATAAAATAAATATTTTTTTCTTTCTTGGGGGTATTTGTGAGGTCTCTGTTACTGAGTTTAAATTTAATGTCCGCAAAAACATAACTTCACTCCAGCGCCATGAGAAAAGAAAAGCCCAAATCCCAACTCATCTCCTTGCTAGCCTTTAGCTTTTGTAACTCTTCTTCAGTCAAATGCAACATACTTGCATGTAAAAATGGACAGAAACTTTAAGAAATATGTTTCAGGTTTTCAGAAAGACAAATGACAGAAATATGAGAAAACCAACTGCGATACAGAAGCTAAAGGCAAACTAGGACAAGAGATAAGGTCGGTATCTTAATAGCACTGATACAGACTTAACATACGATGTGGGAGACAATCATTAATACATTCAGTATGCTGAAAACTAAGTGGACCCGAGTGAAGCGGCTGACTCTTCATTCCTGAGGCCAACACTTCCTGCAGGTGCTGACAACTGTATTCTCTCTAAGTCCTGTGTGTCTAATTTTGCCTGCAACAGATGGTTTCATTTGGCAGTCTCCATCACAAAGCCACAGTCAGTCCAAGGTGTGTGCGAGTCTGTCGTGACTGATGTGAAAACAACAAAGAGTTCACATGTGACGGCATATATGCTGACATCTGTTTGGTATCCAGGCAACGATACAGTTTCCCGGGTGTGGTCCAGTACAACGGTAAAAAGATGTTTCCACAGCGAAATTAAAAGTGACCAAATGTGGGAAAAATGGCATTTCACATTTTGATTTTATGACTAAAATTATGACATAATGTGCAACTGTGAAGCCTGCGTATGCAATGCTACCGTACCTGTTTTACCCTGAAACTTAACACGTTTTAAAAGTAACGTAATACTGAAAGTGTGCAGTAGGGCAGAGCCATTCTTCCTGCTGTCAGTCATCATGTCTGGATGTGTGTGTGTGTGTGTGTGTGAAGTGAGAAACAGTGAGCTAAGTGTTGCCTCACTGTGCTAACTGAGCTAACACCCGCCAGTCATTTCAAACACACAGTTATTCTTTTAGGAGTGTCGCTTTCAACCTCAAACAAAGCAAGCTCGTCCCATTTCAAAGACCCTTCACTGTTGTATGCTAATGTTACCCTCTCTGCTGTGCATTGCATCTGCTTACTGGAGGTGGACAAAATACCAGGAACACCTAAAAAAAAAAAAGTGCACTTTATTTTGCTTCCTATTGTGTCATATAGGAACTGATATATGACTGTGAATTTATATGAAGGTCCACAAGGACTATGTCATTTTCTACAGGCAAATCAAAAACAGCGATTTATTAAAATTATTTTCTGGTTTATGATCAAAAGTTTTTAGTAAGTAAATCCCTATAAATCATAACAAAAACAAACACACGGTTGTTTCATCAAAACATCATTGGATATTATCAAGAAACCATGGGATCCAAAAAATAAATCATGACCAAGACAAGCATTAGCTAATGTGGGCGTATTACATTATATTGTAGGGTTGTTTGAGTCCAACCTCTGAGTATATACCATCACATGTATTTCTCTCCCTCTGATATCTGTTGACAATAACAAATAGATTACATCCAGCTATGAAATAGCAGTTTATATCTGACTAAAAGAGTTAGGAACACCTCATAGAACTTTAAAGCTTTCCCACATGCAGCACAGATTATATAATTGTGCTTTTCTGCCTCATAAAACACGCTGCGTTACAGTTATGACAGTCAAGATTGACCTGAGACGAATGAGCCATGTGATTCATTCAGGGAAAGCTTGCAGAGCACGCTTGCTCTGCTTTTGAAATGATGTTTCACGTTCTTTGCTGTGTACTGTTGACCAGAGTGACTACAAAGTTGCTCCCAGTATTATTTGTACGAGAGCTTCCCCTGCTTTTGCTGGCGGCCTTTCAATCACATGACTGTAATCTGAAGTACTTTATAGTATTCACAGGTCAGACTGGGAGTGAATTGAAGACAAGTACATGTAAAAACAAACACATAGTCTTCAGTACGGCTCAGTTAATGCTTGATTTTTTACTTTCTGTCATGTCAAATTTAAACTAATAACTGATAATTAGACAACAAAACCACAAAACTCACACAACATGTAGTGTTCGTTTATTGAAATTCATGAACAGAAAAGGGAGTTTAAAATCAGTCGAACAATAATTGTAATAACACAGATGAAGAGTTCCCGAAATATTTATTTGAGGGATTAAAAAGACGAATGCAGCAGGGCTGAAGTGCTGCGTTTCAGTTCTACAGTGAGCCCTGCAGTGTCTATGAACAGGTAATAAAACAAACACAGTAACAGTCATACAATAATACTAGGATGCACATTCTTACAGAATGACTTGTCTGCAGTGCCTTTGTTTCTACGAGCTAAGCTACTGTTTCTGCTAACGGCAAAAAAAAAATAAAATACAATACAATACTTAAAAATATCGTGCGTCATCTCTTGGAAAATAACAGCAGGGTTATTTATTTGAAAATAACAATAAAAATCTTGATCGTAGAGATTTATACAGCTTACATTGCCTCGTTTTACCTCCTTCATAATCAGTCCCATAAAAGGGTAGTAGTACAATGTCTAATGGAATTTAAAGGCCTTGAATTAAAGTAATAAATACATGTTTCTCTCCCCGCTTCCCAAAACTTCAGCCACATTCTGCCACACTTTAAAAATGGTATTAAGTATAACAACTGGGACAAAACGTTTGTGTTATTTATTTGCAAATCATAGCTTATTATTTATATTGACATAAAACAGGTTATTAACGTATTCTCAAAAGTAAAATAAACTCATGTTGACTCAATACAGCCTCGTGGATGTTGAAAATCATGTAACAGTCGCCTGAGAGATCCACTTTCCCGCTATTTTGTAAAACAGAATCTCACTTTTTTCACATAAGGAATGTTGTCAGGCAGCCAAACTGTAAATATGGCATTTATAAAATACAGATTTATTGGCACGGTGCTGCCGAGCACCACCTGTGCGTGGTGCAGCCTCCGAGGTGAAATTCCTCTGGCTGTCAACACGCCACTGTCAACGCTCTGCACCTCCACCTGAGAATCACTTTCTATCCAATGTTTTCTTTAAACATACGTCATCTCATCCTCAATCACACTGCGGTCAGGGTACAAAATTGAAATATAACACCTTCTTATTTTTCTGTGGTGACGTTTAATGCGTTCACATACATTTATGATTGTGTAAACATGGCAAAAACATGATTTGAATGGTGTGTAATAACCTTTAGCAATCATGTGGGGATGCTGGATGTGGCTGTGCTGAGGGCTCTCCTCCAGCAAATACATATAACACATGTCTCGGCAATTCAAAATCATTCCTCATGGTGCTAAATCTGCCGGGAACGGATCAGAATAAAGGAGAAAAGGATCTGGAGCAGGAGGTTGGTTGTCTCAGGTATGAACGCACAGGTGGGGGAAGAGAAAAAAGGTTACAAATAATACTGTGGTTGATGGTCAGTGTTGTGTAGAGAAGAGGGATGAGGCTGAGGGGGACAAAGGTTCAAGGCTCGGTCACTGCACTGGGCTCCTTGTCATAGATGTAGCTGCCCACACCACCAGTGTTCACGCCTGGAAAAACCACAGGGACAGCAGTGGGTTGTCAGGGGGTTAAAGGAGAGGGCAAGAGAAGGTACACATTGAGCAGGAGAGGTTGCAAAACATTTCCTGTACAGGCTCAAGAAGCCGCTGTTATGGTGAAATGACTCTTGAGTAACACTTGTTTGTGTGCAACGTGTGCAGCAAGTGCTCAGACACAAACGACATTCTGTTTTCAAGTGTAGCTGATAATCGGTGGGTTGACAGCACCCCCTAGCGGTTACCTTTGGGCCCGAAGAGGACAGCGTAGCATGGTTTGTGGCAGTAGGGCTGGCCGTCATGCTGGAATATGAAAAAAAACCCAAACATTAACACAATGAAAAGGATTATTTTTCTGTCCCAAAAAGGCTACATGATGGTCACTGAAGTTACAAAGGGAGACTTTTGTATATCCTGGTCTTGATGATGATATCTGACCTTTTCCATGACATGAATTAGGTGTTGACTTCCCATTTGTCTGCAGTTATCCCTGTTTTCTTTGTTTCATTTATCTCTTCTTCTTTTTTTTGTCTTTTTCTTCTGTTTTTATGCTTTATGTCTTTTCAATTTCTTTCTTTTTCTTCTCTTTTTGGGATAAATCTACTGGTGTTGATATATGATTTCAAGAGAATTTACTTGTATACATACAGTCTTTAGAGTTTATTTAGTGAGTATTGATTACAGGTGTAATGAGGGAGCTGGATGTTGTAATTAACTCACTTGTCTGAATGTGTGATTGTTTGACCCTGAGGGAACCCGGTGTGCGGTCGATAACACGTTGATCTTGTTTTTAATCTAGTAGCCAAAAAGGTTTCTTAACCTTTGAACTTTGACAAAACAGAACTTTTTGGAATTCAATCCCCTTTTTTGTGGACACTGGTTGCCTTCATGTGCATCAGGAAGACATGCTCTGTGTCACGTCGCTGCCAAATCCCTCATTTGTTTTTTTAAAATAGAGCATTTTATACTCAGTGGCCACTTTATTAGGTACAGTACAATCTAATGCAGTCCAATACAACAGCCCTGCCGTAACATGTATCTTTACAAAGATTGTAATGTTCAGTTTGTCAGAAATGTTTATTGCTGAGGTCACAGTTAAAGGTGGTGTTGAGGGGGTCCGAATATTAGAAACACCACCTATAAAGCAGTCCAGTACAACACCACCACTAACTATATAATCAACTCCTCTATGACAGTGAAAAACTGAACATTATAGGCATCAAAACAGTCCGACTTAATGGCAGAACAGTTGTATTTAGAGGGTACACGTTACAGTGTATTTCTATCACAGCATTTCTTATGTATTTGTCTTTCTATTTTGTTCTTTCTTGTTTTCCTCACCTCTGCGTGGCTGCCAGGAGCCAGAGTCTTGCTGCACCTCTCACAGCGCAGGCAGGGTCGATGCCAGTCTTTGCCCAGCGATGTCACCTTCTCAGCTATTGTGACAAACACACATACAAACAAACAAACACCTGTGAAATGCCGTGGCAACCGCTTTGCACGTTCACACCTTTTGCCTCACCTTGTTTCTTGGAAATGCGGAAACTACTTACCAAAATACACCTTCTTGCTGCATCGGGGACACAGGTTGGCCTCTCCGGAAAAAGTAGTGATGCTGCCAGCTGCTGACACATTACAGACACATTACACCACTAATCCTTCCTGATTAGGTGTGAAATCCAGTGTACTAATAATGTAGGGGTATAAAAGTAAGATTGAGCCAAGCACTGAACAGCTTTTATATGTTTCAAGAGGGAATTATTGAGTAAAGAGGCTGATTTTGCCCATCTAAATATTCTAGTTTCCAAGTTAAAACACTTCATTCACTCCCTCTTAAAACAGCCAATCATGTGAGCCAATGGAGGGTTGGCATTAATGTAGTGCTGTGCCTCGAACTGCAGGTGGCGCCAAAAGGCAAAGGCACTGGTTTGATTTGATTATAAAAACAACCTACACATGACAAACATTTGCACATATTCACCAAAAACAAACAAACAAACAAAAGACTCAATCCTACATCAAACATAAACATGCAGAAAAACGAACAACATAAAACAAACTATAAACTACAATAAAAGAATATAAAACAAAAAAGTGTATTCATTTAAACACTAAAAGTTAAAATATCTTGGATTATGGTATAGTAGTCCTGGCAACATCAAAGACTGCTGTGCCCCCGCTACATTACTGACTGAAAGTTGTGATACAGTATTACACATTATACAAACTGTACTAAAATATTAAAAGATGTTCACCTGTCTCTCTCTTTCCATTTGATTAAATAAAGTTTTTACACACGTTTTTAAAAACTGTAAAAGACTCCTAAGATTTCATGTCATCTGGAGAGCCTTTTCCAAATTTTCACCCCCACACATTGAAAGGATTTAGATACAAAAGGTAACAAATTAAATAACAGCTGAGTTTTCTGGCTTCAACAACCAAGTGGATGGAAAACAGCCACTAACTCAAATCTGCACAGCAGAGACAAATCAATGAAGACAGCAGATAAAATGATTTTGTTCCTGCTGACAGGGATTTCCCAGAACACACTATCTAACACGTCTGAGAAAAGTCCCTCCTCAAGTCCCAAAAGACTTTGTTTATCGATGTTCTTATCATTGAGTCAGCAGACTGACAGCTTCTTGAAAACATCAAAATCCAGTAGCTTTTTTTCCAGTCAACACTTGCAGATAGATCCACAATTTACTTTAAATACGGCATGAATTCTCTCGTTTACCTTTCGATGCTGCCTTGGGTGCGAACACTCGCTTCTCCTCAGCTTTGGAAGCTGAATCCACACTCGTGGGAGACGGGTTGTTGTTGGCTGGAGTGTCGTACACGTAAGAGCCGGCTCCACCAATGTTCACACCTGGAAAGGTAGAAGGAGAAAGAAAACATCATCATCAGTAACTGCAAACAAAGAGTAAGAAATGTTAATTTGACATTGAGATCGGCACTAAAATATTGTAAGTGACTCTGCTGATGTCTGAATAGTCTGAAACCTCCAACTAAAATTCTGTAAAATAAATAAAAGAATAGCTAGCTAACATCAGTAGAAGGTAATTAACATACAGGCACATAAATATAGAAGTAAATGAATGTAGTTTTGTGAAAATGTAAATAAATACATTTGACATTTCTTCATTCATGTAATGCATTTATGTATTCTTCTGTTTATTATTTTATTTAATCATTAAAACATTGATCTATTTATGTATTAATTTCAGCTTTTTTTATATTTACTTTAAATCATTTTAGGCCTTCATACTACACACTCTTTTTCCTTTATTCAACCAGGTAAATGTGATTAAAGTCTCTTTTTCAAAAAGGGCAGCGTAAAAACATCACAACAATAAATACAAAGAACATTAACAGACTAAGATGAATGTCACACACTATAAAAGAGTCGACAACAAATCCAGTTAAAGATAGATAAAGAAGAAGAGCAATAAGAGAGTACAGACAAGGTTTAGAGATACATAAACAGATAACAACATACTGCATGCTGTGTTTAACAATGTGAATGTGAAGTCGTTTATGTAGAATAAAATGAAATTTACCTTTTGGCCCAAAGAGGGCAGCATAGCATGGTTTGTGGCAGTAGGGCCGTCCATCGTGCTGTGGAGGAGACAGAAAAACAAACGGACTCAAAAGGGATGTGAGAATACCAAAAAAACAACCTGATGACACTAATGTGAAACCATGACATGTGATGTGAAGTCATACTTTTAACGCATTTTTCTGACATCATATATTTTGGTTTTGATCTTTTTTACCGTGGGGGGGGGAGGAGATGGAGAGATTGTGTCCAAAAACGGAGACAAGTCTTTTTTTTTTTCCATCTCAACACATAATAATGACGCCGGCTGTTACACTTGAGTGCAACCTACGTGTCTGTACACCCATGAAGGTCTGCCACTTGAGAGGGGCAGAGAAGCTACTCTGAGACATAGATGGCCTGTTGCTGATGCATGCTGGGAAAGTGGCGGTCATTACAGGAGCATGTGATCAGCTTGGGTAGGGGATCAGGGCTGAGGGCCAGGGTGGCCACTGGTCCAGAGCCCAATGCCCAAAGAAGAGAAGAACCAAGCGAACGCCACGGGCAAGACGCCAGGCCCTGGGTGGCTAGGGAAAAAAAGGGGACATATTACCCACAATCCCTTCTGCTTTGGCCACATGAGCTTGTTTTCCTCAGAAGACGGTGCGGCAGAAAAAAAAGGATTGTTCGCTCACCTTTAATAATCTATTAACCGTGACAGGCTCAGCTACTCTTAAAGCAGCCACGCACTCCTTTCACACTTCCTGTTTGACATTTATGAGATCCGTGAAGGTCTGGACGCCGATGCCAAGCCGTGACTAAGCACTGATGACTTTCTCAGGACGGGACACACAGGGCTTCTTTGTCAAGTGAACTGAGAGGTCTGTTAACAGTCGGTCGTACAGTATCGCTGTGGCTCTGGCTGTGAAACGTCAAGAGGCAGAGAGACCCTAAAAATGGATTATCCATCGCTGCACAGCCCACTCTCTTCCCAGAAGTTAACTTCCCACATCCTGACACCAAAATCTGTCTTCTCCATCTTTTCTTTTCTTTCCTGACCTGCCCCCTTCCTCATCTTCCTCTTAAGCCCCATTGCTTCAAACTCCACTCACTTCTTTGCTGGTTTTCAGGATCAGAATGAATGTGGATCAACTTTGAACACTTGTCTGTTTTTGTTCCAATCAACCAAAGAATGGTTTTTCCTTTGAAGGATTATTTAAATGAACACTTTTGTGTAACAGAAACATATTTTCCCTAAAGGGGAACATATCAAAGTCACAGGTATTGGGGAGTAATACGGCATATGTGGAAAAAAACGTTCTCGCTGAGGTCAAAAAGTTGTAACTTGAGTCAGCGTCGTTAATATGATGATCATGAGGCAAGATTTTAAGCTATAAGTAGCATCTTTTTTATGGTTTCTAAGTGGATTTATAGATTGAGCTTCAAAGCTCATTCTTGACCTTGGAAACAGCAAACAATCTCACCTCAAGGTCCATTTATTAGCCGTTCTGGAGCTTTCAGCCATGAGCAGGTGAACGTTGTCCAGTTGTTATGGAATTGTACGATTTATAGACGTTTAACACTGGAGGTTAAGTTCCAGTGTAATGTCTGTAAAGTCTGATTTGACCAAGGTATGACTCGGAGAAGAATGTATGCGTCAGGAAGCTGCTGCCCTCCTTCGGCCTGCAGACGACAGGCCACAGTGGGCTTCATCCTGCCCCCGACTCCTTTTAAAGAAGCAGTCAGCATTGCTCTGAGGGTCAGGACCTTTTGCATACCAGGCCTGAGATGACATCAAACACCCTCCCTGAGAAAACCAGTCCCTTTATATACCCTTTTTTAAAAATGTTTCTACACACATATATATATCTAATGTCTCTCAGCCTCACTCTGTTTCCATGACGATGATCAAGTATTGAGTTTTTGCCTACTAAAGTCCGGCGAATGACATGGTGCTGCAGCCCGGGGCAGGATTTGGACGCTGTCCATGGAGAGAGAGCGAGGGTGGAGGGGGAGAAGAGGATGGAGGGCCGAGAGAGCGCGGGCCTCAGAGAGATTGTGTGACTACATTACTGTAATCATGCAGAGATTAAACAGCAGAGCAGCATCCTTTGAGGTCTGCAGGGAGATCGCTTTTTGTGTACAAAGACGCTGAGATCACGTCCTTTTTGTGCTGAGAAAGGAGCGGGAGACTCAGGAGGTGTGTGTGTGTGTGATATTCACCCACGTACAGAGAGACGGCGAGAGGGTGAGAATTGAAATCGTTGGCTGGGTCATGAAAGGCAAACGACAAAAGGGCATGATAAGAAAATCCCCAGGGTGAAGGCGCCCGATAGTGAGCAGCGCGCAGTCGGGTGAATCTATGTTGAGATGTGATACTGCAGTGTGATTACGTAACAGAGAGAGGGAAAAGGATCTGAAAGAAAGTCACCCTGTAACGCTGTGGGGGTTAAAATTCCCACAAGGGCAACTCATATTGACATACAACAACACACAACAAGGCAGGAAAAAGGCATGCGCTCAGCAATTTCCTGTATAAAATACACAAGTTCTGTGATACTTCATATCTCTACCTACTGAAAAACACTTGGAAATAACCTGTTCCAGTCTAAAGGCCCAGTCACATCAGCTTTTAAAATGGCAACATTTCATCAGAGGAATCACTTGTGGGGGTGAAGTTTGACACATACATTGCCACCATTGACCAATAGCAAACCGTCTCAATTGTACTGAGTTTTGGGGGAACGAAGAGCCAGAAAGTCCAAAATGGAGGAAGCTATCGTTGCTTATTAGCTGAGTTGCACCGTTCACTTTTAAATTCTAAGGAGTAAAAGCTGTTCCACAAAAGAGGAATGGTTTACAGACAGTTATGAGAGCTCAAAGAGCCCCCCACCTTTCCATAAATAACTCTTTATTGAATCAAATTATGCACAATCCTGAGAACAAACGCGGGGGAATAAACGACACAGTACAGAGAACATGGAAAGAAGCTGGGAACAGCTATTGTGACTGACTAATGGCATCTTGCCTCTGGCTGCCGTGTTAGCGGTTAGCTCGTTTTTGCTACAGTAGTTCACAAACTAGCCCTGCATGTAGTGCCGTGATCACAGAGTGTCTTGAACCAGATATTTATTGTAGTGCCTTAGTGTACACTATGTCAAGAGATGTTCAATAAAAATGTATTCTTGTGTACGGAACTGTACTTTTTCATAGTTTTAAACACTGAAAAAAGCCAATGTTAAATGTTTTCCTAAAAGTATAAACATGCCACATGGTTAGCATTTTTCATTGAGGATCAACTGTAGAGACAACCTGTCAATAGGTCAATACACGACCAGGCAGCACTGACTTTCCCTTGTTAGATTTCACAACAACAGTCAATGAACTGCAAAGACATGGAGTTTGTTGTCCTTTGATCCCGTGTGATCAGCACTACTATACTGATATCTTATAAAGAAAAACCTAAAATAGAACTTGCATTAACAGAGAAAAGCCCATAAAGTCCATTCAGAAGAGCATACCATGAGCCATTTGGTGGACACATTTAACCACAATGCTTCACAGCATCACTGAGTGCATATAATGCAAGCATGAATGGGCTCAGTGGGAAGTGAACTCCTACCCCAGGCAATGTTAGTGACCTGCTCCATGCACACAGCTATACAGGCTACAAGAGTCCATATCACTGCCCCAGTTACAGAGTTAAAACCCACATCTTGGGGTTTTTAGTTTAAAATTTCACCATTTATTTACATTGTTAACAAGTTAGACTGACGGTCACCCAAAGGGTTTGTGTTTAAAACCCTGCCAAAGTACCTTTAAGCAAGAAGCTGAACCTGTAAATCACTGTAAACGGAATCTCTTTGGGTTTGGACTGTTACATAATTGCTAAATGAAAATAAATTTTATTTGCCAGTGATGGAAGAAGTATTGAGATCTTTTAACTAAGGAAAAGTAAAAATATTTCATGTCCCCCATTCAAATTCTTACTGAAGTAAAAGTACATTATTAGCAGCAAAATGCACTTAAAATGTTTCAGAATGTTATATTTATATATATTTATTATAGGAATAGTCATGTGTAAGAAGCATTTTAATAGTTTATTTAATAATTTAACTGTCAACGTGGTGCTAAAGTTTACCATTTCTATAGACTCTTTGGCGCTTTAATACATAACAATGAATCCTCTTTTATAAACTGATCATATGTTTTACATGTAAAATCTTAACCTGAAAAGTAACTAAAGCTTTGAAATAAATGTACAGTAGTGGAGTAGAAAGTACAACATTTCCCTCTGAAATGTATTTGAGTACTTTCCTCCACTGTTACTTGCAGCACTAGTGAAGACAAACATTAGTATCAGATGTACGTAATGTCAGTACTGTACAGTTACTAGTGGTGTCTTACTGACCTCAGCGTGGCCTCCAGCGTTCAGGAGCTTGTTGCAGCGGTCACACTTGAGACACAACTTGTGCCAGTCCTTCCCCAGTGATGACACCTTTTCAGCTGTATATGAAAGACAAAAGACAAGAGACAGACAAAGGGACGGGGGGTGAGTGCAAACATTGATATAAAGCAGCATTTATATACATTACTGTGAACAACAGCCTTTATGTTCTCCATCGATTGTGGGGGCTTTCTATGTCTTATAATGTGCCGTTCAATCACTCAACGCAAAGAAGGATGACGTCCCTCATTGCTTCACTCTTCAGAATAATGATTGTACTGTATCTTAGGGCTGCTGTGCCCAGGGGAGAGACCCTGTCATCGTGCGAAATCGAGTGATTGCTTTCCGAGGGGGAGGGGGTTGAATACTGGGAAAGCCTGTGTACCACACAGGATGCTGCAATGATGTCATTGCGGGATAGACAGACAGTGGCGTGAGTCCCAGTCCAGCTGGAGCAGCAGGGGGTGTCCACATCTAACCCAGATCCTTTGTGTTACACCTCCAAACATACACACACCCCTCCCCCTGTTTACAGTATACCCATCCTGCTGCAGACGGCCCTTCAACCCCATTTCCGTCCCCTTTTTTCTCTAGTCTCGCAGACCGACCGCCCCTCCAGACAAGCAAGGGACCCTAATTATACCCTTTCCAATAATAAATCTCTGCTGCCTCCACACAATGGGCCCTAAGGAGTCGTGCAGGCAGCAGAGGAAACACCTTCTCTTATCAAGGCAGGGCACAAATAGCCGGATACTGGAGTCTGTTTCCTACATACCCTCAGTCAAAAACACACACAAACATATACAGCCTGTAAGCCGACATACAGACGATTACTTCCTCATGTACTTCCACTCTCTAGCCAGTTTCCCCATATATACCAGAACCTGTAAAACTACTGTCAAATTCCTGTGTGAGCATCATGTCAGGAAGCAAATTAAATCAGACATCAAAGATTTGAGAGTCAGTTTCTGAACAACATGGAACGCAAAATACACAAGAAGAAAACAAAACAAACTGGAAAACAAACTCAAGTGTAACTCTAGACGGCGACGACAGCTTTTCTTTGGTATCGTTCCTATTATGTGTATTTTGTGAATTTTGTGATGCTTTGACCAAAAGAATTTCCTCCTCTCGATAATAAAGTTAAATTTGATTGTATTTGATGTGAAAATTATGTTACGGGTATCGTGTGGAAAATGCTTCTCAGGACTGCTTTAGGAGACCTGAATACTCCCTGCAGAGGTTTCTGTTTACTCTCCAATCAGTTTCCTGTCAATTACAACACTGAGACAAATGGCCAACAACAAGGCCCTGGAGAATAGCTGGGGATGGGGTGCAGGGTGAGGGAGGGGGAGACCTCCCATCAACACTTGAGAGCAGAGGAATGCTGACTTGCCGGAAATGTTAAATCACTCTTAAAGATACAGTTTTTCAGAGTAAAAAGCCAGCAATAAATCACTCTTTAAAATCAATACTCTGCTCTTGAATCAGAGGATGGCCACAAAACCTCCAGACACGACCACTCCAGTTAAAAGGAAACATATGAATGGGATCAGTAGCTTTTGTCTGTCTAACCTGCTGAACACTGCTTACATGCCAACTGACACTTCCAACTATTAACGGTGTGCACAGTTCAGCCGTCACTGGCGCTACAGTGCTTGAAGTTGAAGCTAAATTTTCAATTACAATTAAACTGACTTCATCTGCTCTTAGCAAACACTTCTAACATACACTTCAGCTATTAACGCTGTAAAAAGTTCAACTGATGCTTCAACTTTAACTGAAACTTCAATTACTCTCATTGTTTACAGTTCAACTTACTCGTTAATTGACATTTCAGCTGCTTTCATCTCTTACATCCAACTCTCTACAATGCTTGAACTTTGACTCTAAGAAATTACATCTCAACAGATGCTTTAAACTTTCAGTAGCTTCAACTTCAATGCCCATAAAATGTTTCACTAAGAGAAGAGAATTAACATTTTAAAAACATTTTGTGCATGCCACATTCAGCGTGAGCACACTTCTTCAGTAAGTTTAGCTTTTAAATTATTTATTTGTCACCTTTAACCCTTTAAACACCTTCAGACAATGTTTAAAGAGAGCATAAATGGAACCAGCAGGGGTTTAACTCCGAGTGTGAGTGTGTGTGATTTACTTCCTCTTAAATCTGAGGATACCCACATACCTCCTGACACCTCCACAGTGTTAAAAATACTGCCGGTGTGTGTCCTCAATGTTGCGTATTTACTGTGCGTGTGTTCATGCCATTGACTAACTCATGAACGCAGACACACCTTCAGACAGATCTGAAAAGTCAGCGTATGAATGGAAACAGACGTCAGAGCCTTACAAGTATGTCCTCAGTCCTCTGGATGTGACTCTGACTGTGTAGTAACAAAGTCCACTGTTTAACAGCTCTCTGTTTTAAAGGGCAGTTGTTATTATAAGAGGGGTGAGCCTGTCTGTCTGTATTATGTGTTCTGGGAGTTATAGAGTGGGGGAGGTAGAGGGGATCTGCTTCTGGCCCAGATGTTTATACCCCCAGCTTCTATCCTTTTTATCCTTCGTATAGCCCCGACTACCAAAATAAAGCCAGAAAACAGGCATTTCAGTTGACATTTTGCATCTAAAAACAAAAAAGGAAAAATAAAATGATGTAATGACTGCACCAATGGACCGAACAGTTCTTCATCTCCCAAAATAGTAAACGTGTGGGCACAAATGAGGCGACAGAAATGCCACCAAGTCTCCCTCAACCTCATTACGGCAACAACCTGAGGGTAAATGCACCCACATGTGCAAACAAACAAGCTCCTGTTCACAGGGAAGTCTCTCCGGATATTCACATTTACATTGTCAACATCGATGAGGATGTGCCAAATCCTTTTAGCCAATTCTCTCACGACAGCCTGCAATTTGCCTTCTCTCAGAAGCACAACAACAAAAGGATTCCCCTGTGACTATATGTAAACAGTGGAACTGCTTTGGGAAATCACTGCTGAAGAGTTGTAGAGCTTCTCACCTGACATTTGTGTCTGCTATCGCAAATAAAAGAGCAGCACTATTTCACAAACAAATGCTATATATTGTAAGCGTGACTGCTGTTTAGGACGTAATCTAAAAACAAAATTCATCAAGATACGTCAGAAGCTGGGTGGCTCTCCACCTCGGGTAAACAGTTTCCCTGGGGGAAACCCTGCAATAGCAATCCACTTTCAATTAATATGACATACCAAAATATGGAGGTGCTGAAGAATTGACAATCCCACTGGATGAGCTCCATTGTGGGATTGGATAGAGCTCATCTTGGCAGTCAAAAAAGTCTAAATTTGGTTAAAGACATAAAAGCCTGGGTGGAGCAAAGGCATGAGGAACAAGCAGAAACCACAATCGATGACTGCGATAGGCTCAGGAGACCTTTTTGAATAGATTTAAAAAATAGTACATGTTTTAGCTATTAGAGATACTACAACTTAGTACAGCTGTACTGGTTTAATTTGTGGTGGTTGCTGCTTGGGAGGTGTTCCAAATATAAAGTGGATTTGTGGGACTTTTCACATGGATGCCATTATTGAAATCACGTTGTGTCTCTAAAAAACAAGTAAAAAATAAATGTTCATTATTTATATGAAGCACTGACTGACAAATAACACTACTGCAGAAAGGAGGATGAGGAAAAACTGGAAACAAAGTGCTGGTCAGGGGTCATCACCATAACCATATGATACCTGCACCACTGTAAGCTGCTTAACTTCATTTGTAAATTCCTGGTCTAAGCTCTTCCGTCTGCGGTTGGTTTCTCTGATTGTATTGTCAATATGGTTTAAATCACAGAGACAGCCTGCTGCTGACTCCTCTTCTCACCGATTTAGCCTCAGTGTTTACGAGTGCTTGGTTTCACTGATGTTACTGAACATTAATCAGAGGAGAGGACGCAAAGCTTGACGTACTCTAAAGTGATTCTGAAGAGGCCTACGTGTGCACGTCAGTCAACTAAAGCCACAAAAATTGGCGTTAGAGCCTGCGTTTGTGATAAGAAACATGAACATGTAGAAATAGGTGCCGAAACTGTGCACTGCACCACCCGATGTGCATAAACACAACCGTGGCACTCCACCAGCCTCAGCACAGTTAAGATGATTTGGAGCCAGGAAATTACCAAACAGGCTCAAGTGCAAAAAAATTTACTTGACGCCCCCAAAAAAAAAGAAGGCATTACGACAGTGTTAGCTCTACCACTGGCTTTACACTGGCACGAAATGAAGGGGCAACATCTCATCTAAACACAGTACGTTTTGCTATTCAAAACTCAAGGCATGAGTAAGTGATTTATGTGCTTTTACCTCACTAAATGGAAAAGGCATTTAAATTGTGAATGGCTGTCTGATTTAATAAGGTCAGACATATTCACACTTCAGCCATAATGCATTTCATAGCTACAAACACGCAGGCATGCTTTGAACTGTGATCTGTGAAAGACCACAACTAATGAGAAATCACAGTTTCCCCTCACTTGGTCATATTTCATTCTTAAAAATTTGGCTTTTTCTACTGTTCTGATGACATATTATCCACCATAGCAGGCCATAACTCAAAAGATTTATCAGGAGCCGACACAAAGCATTAGATAGGGACAGTCCTGGTCTTTGATGAAGAGAAATCCTCAATTGGGCCTAACTTTATTTCGGGCAAATTGGAGTCATAAGACATCTAATGCAAAGGGTAAAAACATCAAATGGATTCAGTATCTTTGAAAACGAATGACTCGTGATATTCCAGTGGGTGAGAGCATCCATTCTGCTTGCAAAGATTCAAGTACATCAGAGAACTCCAAGCAGGTTATAACTCGATTTATTCTGTTTGTCCTGTTTCATGATTCTGTTACACTTCAGATCATGTTAAGAGTGAAACTAAATTATGTACAGACAGCCCGTGAGAGGAGCAGCATGGGAGCAGGCCTGCAGCAAATGGTCAACAACGCACACTGTAATTGGACAGCAACAGAACTTTAACAAGCGGGAAAACATTAACGGCCCATTTCTCCAAATGACTTAATTATGGCTGCTTAATCATCAACAGTGACAGGGCAGCTGCGCCCAAACGCTACAGCTGACGACGGACTGAGATTCAGCCCCTGGCTCGGGAGGAAATCGCTGTCTTACTTAAAGCCTAAAAAGTTGCAACAGAACAACATTTATACAGCTAAACTCCCAGCATGCCAACGCGGCAGGAATGTCTGCCACAGGGTTGGGCTCTGAAATGTCATATGGGTGCTCTCTTATCAGTCAATAATTCGATCAGGGTGCAACGGGGGGAAATCTAATGCGTTCGACAGAGCAGCCATGGCCGCTGCTTGGTGTGTTGCAGGAGGAGATGAAATCCTCAACAACTGTAAAGGACGCCGTGTCTGGTTGTTTAACGGCTTTAAGAGAAGTGTAAATAGATGTAACGCAGTTTAATGAAGCACGAGCGTAAAGTCCTCATTGCTATATAAAAACCTACAGTTTCTGACCATATTCTCAATCAGTTTGTCACAGATGAGGCGTCAAATCACAAGCTCATGAACACGCCTCTGTAATGTTCATGATGTAACCGATGTTATTGTAAATATCTCTAAGTCACGGTTGGCTGGATCGTGTTCTGTTGCGCCCTCTGGTAACGTGGACCCATCTGTTCAGCTCTTCCCACAATAAACCCGTCCAAAACACACTCATAAACCAAAACACACACACAAATAACACACTGCCCTCTGCCCATCCTCTTTCTCATTCCCTTCATCTATCAGTGACAGCTGAGTCCACGCGGGTGTTTTTCTGTCACAGCAGTGTGATAACAGCACGTCCTAATAAACACCACACACCTGACTGACTGAGTCTGACTGGAGGCCCAAAAGGCAAAGCAGGACCCAAACACGGGAGGTACACTTAGTAAAGAAATACCCCGGCTCATATCTCAAGAGAGATGTACCAAAGGAAAAAACAAGCAGCCTGTGTTTCCTTCTCTGCATCCTCCAACTATTCTGTTCTCTGGAGTACAAACACCCTCAAGGACTGGTGACCTTTTACTTAACTTACGAGACAATCGCCATTCATTCGGGCACACAGGGGCATTCAACCTCACCAGGGGAAGCGGCTTTGAAGGAGTTGGGCATTAAACAAACTCATTCATCACATACTCGACCAACAACAGTGTCTTTTAATGAGTGTGGGGACAACCTGTGCACAATTTCAGAATGCTCAATTCACACGATCACAACATTTTCTATGATGTCTGAGTAACAGGTTTACGTAATTACACCTAAAATAATAACGCTACGTATTGTGATTAAAATGATTAATGATTGATGATTGATCATTAAGAGGCTTTGCCAAAGAAATTAGATGTTTACAGGCAATATGCCAAAATTGTAGAGCTAAAACTATAAACTCATTGTTGATTGACCAATTGATCATTTCTTGGCTTAATTCACTAACTGCTTTGTCTGTAAAATGCCATAAAATAAGGAGAAATTCTGAAGGCAAGTTCCCAGAGAACAAGGTGTCTTCTTCCAATGTATTATTTTGTATGAGCATAAGTTAGGAAATCCAATACGATTTATACTATAATGATATATGAAATTCTTGCATTAAGTACTTCAGAGCTGCAACTAGCGATTATTATACAGATGTCTTCTTTTGTCCGACCAAGAGTCAAAAACCCAAAGATAAAGTATAAAAACAGAGAAAAGGAGCAAATCCTCAAACTGGAAAAGCTAGAAACTGAATGTTTACACATTGAATGTGTACTAATCAATTACACGTGATTAATAATCTATCTATCTCTATATTGGAATATTTTAAACAAAATGGCAAAGAAGTTGTGAAAAAGAGTTTGAAAAGATCATCCTGTGCTGGTTCTGACCCCGGCAGTGGTGTGTTACAAATTGATTTGGTCAGGGTCAATGTATGCATGCAGCTCTCTGTGGTCCTCACAGTGACTGCAGGATGAGGGGCCGATGCTAAAGAGCCACTAGGAAACACATATTTGGATCCGTCTCTCCCTGTGGCTGATGCAACCCTGTGGCAAAACTTAGCTCTGGAGGTCGTCTGTCGCCTCAGCCAAGGCGAGGTTTCCTCCCCAGGCCCCCCCCCCCCCCCTTTGTGAATAAAAGAGGCCGACCTCGTGAATCCTGCAGGCTGACGTAAATGGGCTGCAGTTAACTCGCATCCTGTCTGCGCTGGTCAGAGGAGCCGCAGGCAAAGCGCTGCTCCACAGTCCCTGACTCGGTGACTTGCTCGTCCTCCCTGAACCCCTGGGACTGCCTGCCCACCAATGCACCTCATCTCTAACTGGTCAGGACACTGTGTCCCAGCTACAGGGATCTGTAGATCTGCATGACTAGCTTACAGAGTAGTGGACCATGTCTTCAAACGACGAAGCAGGGGCCTCATTACAAAAAAAACTGCCTGACCCGTCTTCATTGAAGTTTCAAAGATAGGATAAGTATCTTATCTTAACTAAACTGTAAACTTGATTCTTCAATCGACACTCATCCAGTCATGCCTGCATCTTTGATTAGAACAGAATATCAACGGCTGTCTCACCTTACTCGTCACTGGCTAGCTAGCTTGCTGTAATGGACAAGAAAAGACAGGTGTTCAGTTTTAGCTTAGATGAGTTGGAGGCATTAATCGTGTCGGTGGAGGCGAGGAAACTCCACCTTTTTGGAACGTTTTTTTCCCAATTATCAGCCATCATTTGAAGTGGCAAGAGGTGGCGGATGCTGTCAGGTCAGTATACAGAGTTTTGAGGACTGTAGGCGCGGGAAAAAATAAAGTCTACCATTGCTGTCAAATTCAAAATTGATTGTCTTGGCAGTCGATACATCCCCATTAATACATGGTCCGGGAAATTTAAAGCGTCATCATATGGTTTGAGTAGCCTTTCAATCTTAATATTTCTGTGTTCATGTTGTTCCACCTAACTTAAGAAATTCTTCAGTTAGGACAGTTCTGTAAGAACTTAATTCCTATGATAACATAAGATCCAGTTAGGAAACATGTTTCTGTAATATCCTAAACTGAGATAAGATTCAGACGTAAGAAGCTTCTGTAATGAGGCCCCTGGACTGTATCACTGGAATATTAGTTAGAAGGATGATCAGCCCTTGAGGGGTAAACATCACATGACAGAGGCATAAATCAATGAAGTCTTGTAAAGTGGAGTAATAAAAACGACTGCGTCTACATGAGCATGTGGTCAAGTGGAGTAGTTCCCTTTGAAAGTGCTGAAAAGACATTTAAGTTAAGAAATGTACAGATTGTGTAGCTGTGAGTTAGCTTGCAATGTACGCACTAAGTGTGTATTTGTGTTTATGAGACAGCTCAGACTCAGGCTGATCTCAGAACTTCGCATGAACTCCAATTCTTTCAGTAATTTTTCTCCAATCTTTCCCCTTTTCCCTCCTGTCTCGAAGTCACAAAGCCAGAGGTCAAGTGCAAATGTTACATTCAAATTAAATATTTTCAGTTTGCATTGAAGCCTCGTTGCCTCGTTGACTTTACACGTGATTTACATGCTATCTCTGGATACCCAAAATCTCAAGCATGGCAGAAAATATCACACAGGACGGGGATGCCAGCTTAGAAAATTCATGATCAGAGTGTTTTAATTTACTATGAAGAATCCTAACTAGCTGCACTTTAGGATTACGTGCTGTTCTTCAGTCTACAGTCTTCCTCGCACAAACTCTTTGCTGTAGCGCCTTTGGGGTGAACGCTTCAGTCTGTACCATTGTGAATCTAATTTTCTTGTTTTTTCATTTGTTTTGTTATCAAATTTTCTGCGTTTTGTCCAATATGCTTCCAGAAAAGAAATGTAAGGCCAGTGTTCAGCCTTCATTGGAAGTGTGTCTAGCTTGCATAAATAAAATCAAAAATGAGATTTGATATAATTAAAAATACTCAGGGTTATAACTTTAAATTGTGAGTCATTTGGAGGAACTAGACAACCACTCTTGTTCCTCTGTGCCTCCGCTGTTATGTAACAGGTCATTCTGCTGCAAGGTGGAATTGTTTCACCTGTGTTCGGGGGGGCTGGCTTTCAGCACCAAGCTTAATGCCATCTCCATTAGGGGATCATATTTGTGCCTCAAAAAGGCAGAGAAAAGGGACCTTCTTTGACTGGTGCACAGTAGCTGGCAGGTTATGCAATGGCAATGAGCAGGAGGCAACAACTCAAGAAATGATGTTACATAACTGACGAGGCACATTCACACAGCCCACTGGGCACCCAAGTGGAAAACAGGGTACTCTAGCGTTGACAGAAGAGAGGAGAAGGGGAAAAAAAGGGTATTGTGTGGATGTTTGGGGTAAAAGCGGGATAAAAAGAGGTGTGTGGGAAACGTATCGCCAGGCTTAGAGGACGGAGGTATTCTGCCTCGCTGGAAAGACAAACGTGCACAGAGACAGAAAGAGCTTTGTGTGAATAGAGATGTCGTTTCTCATTATAATGCATGAGGCACTTTGAGAGTCTCCATTTAAATAAAAGCGAGCCATCTCACCCCATTTCCCTCAGTCCCTGTACTTAAAAAAAAATCGAGGGAATTCAGGGACTGAGGCAGGAGCAAGTGATTGAAGAAGAGGAAACAGAGCCAGAGTGAGAGGAATTGGTGAATGAAAGAGAGAAAGAGAAACTCACAGCAGAGCACCATTAGTTCCCATTAAGTTCTCATTTATTCACTTAGCTGCACAAAGATGCATTGCTCCAATTTGTCGTGCACAAGAGTTGAATTTGGGTCCCGGAGCCGGGAGACTTAGTGAGCCATGCTGTGTTGTGTCCTGCATGGACTCTATCACACGCTAACAGTGTGTTTCCACTGGGACTGGGTCACATGTCAGCCAATTGTCCCTGGCGTATTCTAAGCATCTCTGTACCACAGGAACTAACAGATGCGAGGCCACAATGTGGACGCTGGGAATTTGAAGTCAGCCAACCCTACAATTAAAAAGTAAGATGTTCACATTCTTTTAACGCCAGCGACAAACGACGGTTTCCTGCACTTGAGGTTGTAGAAACTTCACAGGCAAAGAGAGCGGCAGCAGCAGTCAACATTTGCCTTCAGTGGCGATGAAAATGAACCGTCACCACCATGAAACAGCTGTCCATTAAAGTAACGGACGGAAAATAATAAAAACACATTTCCCTGAAACCAAAAGAATGTCAATCCCAGACTGTGGCTCACCGCTGCCATGTGACATGACGTCTTTTTTTGCAGAAGTAAGGGAGGAGAGTCAAGTGTTAAAGACGCCTTTGCCTGCTAAATCCAATACTGGGCAACACCAGCTGGAGGACCAGGTGGGTAACTGCAGGGTGGGCAAATCACTGCTCTATATAGCACACCACGAACCACCACAAAAAGAAAAAAATGGGAGAAAATGGGACGGGAAATAGACAGTTTTCTCTATCAATAACACATGTCCTGGTGTAGATCAGAAGGAAGGGACTTTTTTCCACTTTACTCCCTCATTCATGCATGTTTTCTGTCTTTAACCTGAAAGTTTTCTTGCATCTCTGGAGAGCTAAGTGGCTGAAAGGAGGATGTATGTAGGTGGAGCTGCTGAGCTCACTGACATCATGTTGGTGCTTCAGCAGCACAGGCTGAACTTTCCCCCACCCTGACCTCTCCCATGCCTTGTTATAGGTTTCACAGCCTCCCTTGCAAACTTTGTCATTAACACTCCCCCACTCACTTTCTCCATCCTCCCTGACGTGTGCAGCTGATTCCACCCATGCTGGTTCCTAGTAGACATTCATCATCCTCATCATCCTTACAGTCGACTCAGCCCTGGGCGCTCAACACCCATTTAAGACACACCCCAACCAAAAATAACTCAGCCAGGATGAATCTCAGTATGTTACATAAAAAAATAACATAAATCACAGAGAAGCTGTGACTCACTCGCTGCGGCGAATTAAGGCTTCAACACAAATGAATACTCGGACATGCATAAAATCTGTATTGGAGGAATATAAATCTTATTTGCGCAGATATTATTCCACACCACCGTGACTCTCAGGACCCACAGCAGAGCATAAGCAGCAGCTGTGATGTTTGCTGCCACTGCTGTTACGTAAGAGAACTGCCATCCACTCACATAATTGATTTTGACCCCCGTGACAGCTCCGATGTGTGCTGTGAAGTGTAGAAAAGATCAGCACCGAAGAACGCATTTTTTTGTTCCCAGCATGCAGCCAAACATAAACACGGGATTATTCAGGCTTCAACGGGACAACAGCATATTCCAGAAAACTAAACTGAACAGGGTGCATATCACGTGCAGCCTTGAGATTCAAAGCAGAGATGTAAATTTTTGTTTATCTTCATGACCTGAGCTCCTTTAATCCTCTGCTTTGCTCTTATCTGTGTGTGCTCTTATTTCCTTCACTGCAAACATCTGTTATTGTAAATATAAGATGCCATCATCCTCGCTGTGCTTAAGTGTGACTCAAAGCTCTTTGCCCAAGTGGGTGTTTTTGTTTTCCCCATCTTAGTTTACAAGGATGCAGAAGATGCATGTTTACAGGTTTTCATCCCACTGACGCAGCATGATGTTGCCCAGCTCCTCTGCTGTGAGTGGGCAATCTCAGCATATGGCATTTCTGCACTCTTGGCAAGGGCTTCCATCAGCAACCCTCCAAAAGCCAACTGCCATGCTTGGATGTTCACCAAACACAACAAATTAAAAATGGCACAGATCAGTGTCAAAAGAAGATAAATCATTTATCCAGTTTTGTGAATATAGTGCATACAGGGCATTTTCTCTCTCTCATGTCCATTAAGAGCATTTGATATGAAATAAAAAGTATAGATTTGTTGAAATATTTGCTCTTATGGCTTTTGTTTACATTCATCCCTTTGCCTCTCCAGCCTTTTGTCTCTCTGAATCATTTACATTTCCAGCAACTATTTGCCTAAAACAAAATGCCTAATCTAAGGAATGCTTCCCTTTTGACAGCAATTCCTTTGGGAAATGTAGGGAGGGTTTACATTTTTCCCACAACTGAACAAATGCCTAAAGCAATATTGAGCTTTATGGATCCAATAGTAGTGGCTACTGTCAAACATACACCACAAAAATACTTTTAATATCCTACTGTATGTCGAGATATTGTTCAAAACACAGATAGCAGCTAAATTGCATGTTTACATTGAGAACTTCATTTGAAAAGTAGGCATTTTTAGTAAATGTAAATTCTGTAGCTTACATAGCTTAATTCTAGCTGTGTGAAGCGGACATATTTTTTTCAATGAATGGGCATTAACTGTTTTGTATCCGATTAGACACACTATTCATGGCAGTTGTAAATTAAGGAACTACAGCATTACAAAAACTGCGGAACAAGTTGTCCCAAAAAGATCGATCCCCCCTGTCAAGTGTCTGTTTCGGCTAACGAGCGGGATCACCATCATGACCCAAAAGTTACATTTTTAAAAGGTGGGACCAAATAAAGCGGGCATCACTTACCGAAATACACCGTCTTGTCGCACTTGGGGCACTTTGAAGCCATGTTGCGATGTTGTGGGGTCGAGTGAAAGTGATCTGTTTTGTTTGTTCGGAGCTGCGTCCACTTTCTCTCCGTCCTCTGGTCTCTTCTCTCCACAGCAAGTGTCCCGCTCCGCTCACAGAAGCTGGGAGCATCTATTCAAGTCAACGGCTCCTCATTTGCATAGCCCCGCCCCCGCCACGATACCCGTCCGCACGCCTCCTTCACGTGTTGTAGGAAATGTCGCCGCTTGACGGTTAATGCCGAGACAACAAACTGGTAGAAATACTGAAATTTTGAGTGAATTGACTAAATGTTACCTCAGTTTGATGCCTGTCTCGGCGTTTTCTCTTCATTCTGCCTCCCTAGCACATTTTTTAGTAGTATAAGTATTCTTCATACAAACAACAACTAGCAACTATTCAAGATACATTAGCCAAGTAGCAAAATATGTAAATATGTAGCTAGCTATGTATCTGATTAAAAGCAAACAGCTACAAATCACAAACTGAATTTCTATTTTCTGAATCCTTTGAGCAGCTTTTTGTATATAGGCTTGTGCCATGAAAGAACAACTACATGGTCTATTATGTTTTTATTTTACAAGTCATATCCATGGCTAAAGGACTGTCAAATTAGCTTCAGTTTAAGGTGTCAGTGTGCCTCAAATCACACACACCTTTCCAACTATTGCACATTTTTTGTTACTGACAATCTGACTGTACACAGCTATTGGCCAGGTGGGTGGACTCAAAAAGAATATGCAGGATGTGAACTTCCCTCTCAAGCGCTCTTTTTTCATTCTTCACAGAATTACTTTTTCAGTCATTTTGTCATGTGTACAACCAAGCTCAAAATCATGAATGCCATTGAGGCGAGACTGTCCAAAAGTGTGTGCCATTATGACTTTTTGTACAATTAATTGCAGCCCCTCTCTAAGACAGCAGTGTGGTAATTTGGAACAGTTATGAACACTTTAACCTTCAGACGTGTTCGGATGACATGTTGTATGGCCTAGTTTGTTTCAAGACATAGGCCTTTAGACTCTTAAGAATCTTCATAGCTGTATTTCAAGTTGTAAGTTTTACAAGAAGCACTTTAAGGCAGCATTGCTTTCTCTATGGGCCAGCCTGTGGTCTGTCATAGCCAGCCTAGGCCAGGCGGGAAAGCTCTTGAGCAAGTGGAGCAGTCCACTGGGGCACATGCACTCCCACTTCCTTTTTCCCCTTTTCCACACAAGAGGAGTAGGAGTAGTGTTTGGTTGAATCACAATGCTCTCTTTCAGAGTGAGTGACTCGTAGGAATTTTTTAGGCAAAGGGAGAAGCTGAAACGTGGCTCGGGTGGATCAGCTTTCCCTTAAGACGGCCTGCTGGCTTTGAGACAAATTAGGCCTACTGAGGGAGACAGGCGGAGCAGAAAAACAGCTTCTGAATTCCTCACAATCCAAGATGACAAGTCGTTGTTGCATTCACTTATGATGACTAATTAAAGGACTCATTGACGGCACATTATCAGTTCCTCCAGCAGTGCGTCTGCCTCTTTCCTCTGGGCCTCTTGAGAGTGACTGAGGTCATCTCTTTCACACATTGGTGCTGTCTGGTCTGTCTGCCTAGTGACACAGTGCAGGTCCTGGTCCAGGAACAGACTGATATTTCCCACATCTGTGTCCCAGCTGATTAGCACCCGTCAGCATGCCTGTAACCAGTTCCTCCTTATCTCTGAGCTCACTGTTTTAAAAAAACTCAGTCAGGTGGAGACTCAACGGCCTCTTAAAGGCGGCAAAACTGTACACTGGGCAGCTTTTGAGGTTTTGTGCCCAAGGAGATGTTTCACAGCGTTTCCTATATATGTACAGTTGGAGTAGAGAGTCCTTCCTGCATCAGCGCTCACGGTGTGTGTTTCACAAAGGACATGAGTTCATTACCGTTCACCTCCAGTTGTTTGCTGTGGTTGCAGGTTTGTTGCCAGTTCAGCTGCGGCGCACAATCAGACTCAAACCTGCTGAGAGGAGAGGAGGTCAAATATACCACAGAGCGAAATGGAGACAAAGAGGAGGTAGGAGACTGAAACTGAAGGGCCAATGTCCTCTGAAATCCTCGGCCCACTGAACACATGCGATGAAGATGAAAGGAGGGGTGTATTATTCCCGCTATCTGTGTCATAAAACATCTATGTGAGGTTGAAAAAGAGAATGTGCAATCAGCAAAACTTCCCTTGAAAAATATTTTCAAGGTTGGGGAAATATGGAGCAAAAATTAATGATAAGTGAGGGAACACATGCCCCTGACAGGTTCTCAGAGGCAGAGTGATTTGACGCTTCTGAGGAATGGGGAACCCCGGGGAGACTGAAGTGGACATATCCAGGCCACAATACTTTTAACTTGTTTCTGATCTGGTGCGTGGTTCAGACCCACACTCCAGTTTGTTTCTCCAGAGCAGATCAAGCAGCCAGCCACATGAGGAAAGACAGGAATAGACAAAGAGAGAGGGTGAGGTGGTCCTAAGGGCTTAAAAGCATGATTTAGCATGTTTACTTGTGAACTTATCAAAGGTGCACTCCATTATGTAATGTCTGCTGTGGCAGGGGAGGAGATTTCTAAAGATCAAAATAATCCTGATCATGTCATCATAGTATCTCAATTCAGCTTGATTGAGATTCATTATGGGAATTGTAGGATTTTGTATTTTTAGAGCTAGGGACTTAAAGTCAGGATATGAAATCAATTTTGGCCATTCTTTTTAAAATCTGTTTTTCAAATACTAAATCACGGGAGTGCTCATTTAAATATTGCCTTACAAGGGAAAGAACGTTTGATCCATTTGATTGAATGGCATAATTGTCTTGCCATTTCAGAAGTAGCTGATTCCAATACTTCTTCTAATAACCCACATGAAAGCAGAATTACAGATAGAAAAAAAAGGTAATTACACAAATCCTAAACTTACTTAATTATAGTAATGACGAGAAAAGTTGCTCTTTGAAAATAATATATTATACCATCTTAAACAGTGCATTTTTAAGCCCCGAAAGGTTGTTTTAAAATCTCAATTACATGTCAGTAAATTTTCAAGACTAAATTTGCAAAAGTCGATGTTAATTACTTTTACTAAAGTAAACGATCTGAGTACTTCTTCTCACCAGAAACAAACCCCTAACACTTGCAGTGTGAGTACTGGACCCTTTGCCCTACACAGGACCGCCTGTGACCCGGCAAGCAGCAGAAGGGTGTTTATGCACTGCAGCTGCACACCTGTCCTAAGCACCACTCACTCCAATGCACATTATATAAGCCCTGTGCCCCCAAGGCCAAACAGGTGCCAAAGCTGCCTTTGGCCCCAGACAGTGAAAATCCAGTGTTCCTTCCTTTTTCCTTCCTGTTCATCCCACTCCCCCCTAGAAACCCACACATTCAGGCTTCACAGATGCATTTTGCAGGCATAATCCTCATGAGCCACGTGACGTGCCGTTTTGCTCGGAGGAGCCCACAGAACAGCCAGCCTGAGCCCAGCCCATGACCACAGCAGGCTGCTTCTTCCAGCAAGCGGGCGCAAGTGCAAAAGAGACGCAACCGGATGATTTGGGTCAGATTGAGGGGTTCTGAGGCCTCTATTTAACGTGGACAAGCACATCATTTAAAAGACCTCAGACAGCCATGGAATCTCTGAAAATGTAAGAGCACACTGTTTGTATGGACAACACGTGATCTGTCTGGTGAGCGTGTGCATGTCTTTGAGGAAGGGAGAGAAAAAAGAGAATTAATTATTGAAATGTTCCCACAGCACACGCTCCAGAGTGCCGATTATTTTAGAAACAGTAGCCTATGTTTAGCTCTGCTAGGAGACAGTGAGTAAGACTAAACATGCTCAGCAGATGATAAGCTATATGTTGGGTGACATGCAGGCTAGGAGGCCTGAGACAGACTGACTGTTCGGTGAGATTTTAATAGACAGATACTCTATCTCTTGGATAAGACTGAGAGGACAACAGGGCCGGTGTTATCTGCCCTCTTTCTCTGGGTCTCAAAATGTGATGGACCTCTTGTTGAGCCATGATACAAACAACTGATTAGAAAGTACACAAATGATATACTACGTAAGCCACACAACTATGAAAATAAACTTCATTCTCTCACATTTCAATCGATTAGTCTTCATTAAGTAAGATTCAGGAGTTAGACGGCACCGATAACATATACACCCAAAGCTCTGACTGCAAATAACATAGGAAGAAGTCACATTGAAGACAAAATGCAAATATATCATGTTGCTAAAAACAAAACAAATGTTGATATACATTAACAAAATTGGTAACATTAGGAAAAAGGGAACTGATAAGTCTTGGTATTAAAATGATTTTGAAAACAGGGAAGTCTTCTTCTTAAGGCAATTAATAGTCCATCACAAAAGCTACTGACCCTGTATGCACCCTGTTGAATCCAATTAGAATATAATATTATTTCAAGTCTGTCTTAAAACAGGACTCACATGTACATTTAAATAGTTTTATGTCACAATAATGATTCTTTCTGTTCACACTGGCCACAAACAGGTCACTTTCCTAAAGCAATTTCAATGTGTGTGATGGGTGATAAAATCCGCAGTCGTCATTCTGTATAAAGAAATGCACTTTAAAATTTAGCCGAAACTAGTATGTGACTTCAGCAGTCCGAGTTGGACAAATCGAATGGCTATCAAAAGGTTCAGTCTTTTTGGTACAAAATGTCCTCTTTGTGTTTTTTCACAGACGACGTTTCTTTGCTGAGCTGTGGTGGAGGAACAGTAGCAAAAAGAGGGAATAGGGAATTTCACACTCAAAACGATGTTACTTTCTTAGATATCCGCTGGATTTGTTCTAACCAAAGCTTCATGTTGTCTGAGGCTGAATTTTGGAATAAATTTTTGCACAGACGGAGGACTGTGGATTTCGTCTCCCGTCCCTTGAAGGTGCTTTAAGAAGGACCTCTTGACATCCATTCCTTAGGAGGAGCAATTAAAGTGTTAGCGGTGCTTTCACTGTTCATATGGGCATGTGAGTATTGTTTTAAGACAGACTTGAGAAAATCCTTTTTTTTTTTTAAGCGCAACGAGTATTGCTATATGCTGGAATACAACTTAACTTTGTGGTCATTTGATTAAATACAATTTTATTTTGGAACAGGTACCATGTGAGCACAATATAAACTGATAAATAAGAGGGCTTAAAACTAGATTTTGACACTGGCCTCTCTATAAGACAGGACCAAGATCGTAATAATGCGGGACCTGCCTTAGTTGATAGTGTACTTTAGTGGTGCAAATCGTCTAACTTATTTTCAATTGATCAAATTAGCAAAACTGATTGACATACAGTAAACTTGTGACTTGTGGTCTGAGGCCCCGGGGCAGTTGCCTATTTCACCAGGGTAGTAATCTGGCCTTGATGAAGACTTTATGGTGACTTCTCAAATTAATTTATTGACTAACTTTTCCATAGGTTCTTATATCATCTTGCAGCCACACCAGTTGGAGACTATTCTTTATGAATAACACTTGGCCGCTGTTTCGAAATGATTTTCCTCAGCTATTTGACTAAATGGGTGCTCCTGTTTGTAAAAGTCCCCCCCTCAGGTCTACAAATTATGACCCCTTAGTCACAGCCTCAGTGACCTCTTTAACCCGGATCACTTACGTACTCACTGGGACTTTTGACCCAGCCCTGGGGTGGCTTTTATAGACAGAACAACAGTCTTGTTTGTGGCTCCATTACAGTTTTTCTAAGTGCAGATGGGAGAGTGCTCCTGTGTTTTCTTTAGTTGTGGACAGTCAATTTTGAAGTACTTTACTCCCACTGGGACTGTGAGGGGTTTAGATTCCACTGAATGCCATTTTCAGTGATGTGGGTGTATTGTTTTACTTGGCAAACGTCTTCACTGGTCACTGTTGGTCGAGGTTCCACTGTATGCACTTTAACTGCTCCCTTGTCTAATCTAAAAGCCTATTTTTAGCCGATGTGCCCTGTATATATTCAATAAATCTGTCATTTCATTTTGCCTGTGTTTGTTTACAACATGAAGCAAGGGTTTGGGGGGCAGATGCTGTGCTGTTCCAATGGCTGTAATAGAGGCATGGCACTTATGTTGAACCCCAATGAGGGCCCCTGCGGAGGGAGGGTGTGGTAGAAGCAGCTGGCAGAAGTTTTTGGAGGTTTTGATCACTCTATCTACATGCCCTGTGATCCTCCCTCTCACAGAGCTCCTGATCATTTCTGGGGGAATCCCTCAAGTGGGAGTTAGACTTTAAATACAGACCTGTCCTTGTGTTCGTCTGAGTTTTTAATTAAAATATTATCATTAGGAGGATAATTAACAGATCAAATACCTACTTGAATGTGATTTGAAGGTGACTGAATCTCTGTTACTAAGCTATTTAAACCAATATTATACCGGTACATTTGCTTTCTACATTTCTGATCTTCGTTTAATCACACTAAAGCCTGTGGTGCAGTCAGTTGAATGTCTAACTAATCAAAGCCTTTCTGTTTGCGTGGCAGCATGTTGTTAACGTGCAACTGATTGATGATCAATACATCTGATGAGTGATCCATTGCTCCTGAAGACTCACTCGGCGGATGCATCAGTGGTGAATGTGCTGTGTGAGCTTCCTTCATTTAGCATCAATCAGCAGAGGATTCATTCAGTACAGCTGACAACTGATCAACTGATCAATCATGTAGTTTGGATATATAATGTGTTAGAGTTTGACACAGACATTCCAGGAATAGTTTGACATTTAGGGAAATACACTCAATCACTTTCTTGGCGAGAGTTAGATGAGAAGACTGATACCACTTTCATGTCTGTACGCTAAATAGAAAGCTATTGCCAGCAGACAATTAGCTTATAGCATAAAGATGGGAAGCTGGGGGAAACAGCTAGCTTGGTTCTTTCCACGGTAACAGAAGTTGTCATCTATACATTTTGATTTTTGAACAAACAAGACATAATGTGTTCATTATTGAGATCTAGTTGTGCTGGCAGATTTGTTTTAGCTTTGAACAGAACCTGGCAGCTGTTTTCCCCCCTGTTTCCTGTCTTTATGCTAACTTGTGGTTAGCTAGCATAATTGTTAGCTTACAAACAAGAGAGTGGTATCAATCTTCTCATCTAACTCTCATCAAGAAAGTGAATAAGCATATTTCCCAAAATGCTTAACTGTTCTTTTCATTTTATGCAGTGCAGTTTGAGATGAAGCATTTAGCTTCAAAATTATGTACAGTATTAACACTTGGCAAAAAAAAAAAGGCACCTACTCATACAAAATAACTGATTTGACATCAATTTATGGCATATTCTGCTGGTGAGAATACGATTTTGATTCTTGGTAATGACAACAATTTTCAAAGCTATTGCAAACCCTTGAGGTCAGACGTATTTGAAATGATGCTGGAAATCCCCGAGAGAAACCGTCTACTCTTTCACATGTCTTCAAACTGACAGGCGCTCCCTTGCTTAGTCTGTCCACAAACAATATCAGTCACTGTGACAAGGTCTTGCCTGCTTGGCCCTGTCGAGCCCAAATTTCATAATAAAAAGCTCAGCGCTGGAAAATGCTCTTTACCTCAGCATTAAACAAAGCCTGTCTGTTTCTTTGCACACGGGCAGGAACATTTCGTATGTAGCTGCCCTGCGCAGCTTTGGTCCAAGTCAAACTAACTGGTCACATTAAGTACATGAAACATTTTGTTCCAGTTGATGTAAAGAAACATGCACTCTGAGTTGAGCTCTTGTGGTGTATAATTAGACCCTCTGAACATGGGTGGTGCTGCAATGGAAAACAAAGCATACTGTACCAGATCCTGTGCTGTTTTAGGTGCTTTCAAGAGACAAACCTTGATTTTTACCTCCCGCTGTTCTCTGCAGGATTAAAAACACTTCAACATTAAAACACCTCTCTCTTCATGAAAAGGTACGAGCATGTCCCGTGTTTAATGGATTTTCACATCAATCAGCCATACTACAGGATGTGTTGATCTCCCCTTCATATGCACTAATAAGCACAAATACATCAAAGAGTTATTGATCCCTCTGAGGAGACTTTCCAGGTATGTCACAGATCTTGTCGTAATGACTTTGTGTGTAATAGCCAACAACCTGTCTAGACAAAGAAAGAATGATCTTGTTGTTAGCACCTGATTTCTAATGTTCGATATTCAAAGCTGTTCATATATTCTGAAGAAAGACTTTTTAGTGAGCTGACTAATGATAAATCTAATTAAGCAAAGCAAAGTAGTAATTAGATACTAATAATCTACTTATTGTGAAATCAAATGTCTCAGAAGACAAAACACTAATAATAAACAGCCCAATTATCAAGCAATTATCTATACATGTCCATCCAGCATTGTTCGAACTGACATGACAACCAGAAGTGTGAACAATTGTACTCCCTCTGGTATCACATTATCTCTCTAATAACTCTAATTAAGTGCTATGGAGGCCCAAGATGGAGCAGGTTTCCACCTAAACACCTAATCAGATTTTTTTGTGTTTGGTTGGATAAGAAAAATATCTTTTCTTGGCAATCACTCAGACTCGCACATGATTGAAAACCCCAGTGAGGCATCACTTGAGAGCCCTCTTCAGTGTCGTGCAAGTCACAGAACAGACCTTTCTTTTGTCTTTGACTTGAATGGTGTATACACATGGCTGCTTCCTGTCCGCTGTATCATTCCATGTTAACACATTTGTACATCAACACATTTTTTAATCAGTATCAGTTTGTCTGTGTGAGTTTACATATGTGTGTATTTTTGGTTCTTAGACATAAAAAATATGAATCTCTTTTTCTTTAAGCGTCTTGACATCAGCTGGCGCAGCTCTGATGGTGTTGACCAATAAAATGACAAGCATTCTTGCTGGAAAGAAATTCAATACATGACTTTCTGATACCATTTGCCATTCCAGTGATTCCTTTTTCATGTCTGAGTGTGGTGGGTTTTCCCCACATGGCACAGTCCTCTCACCAACTGCCAGCGCCTCTCTCTCTCAGAAGATGAAGACACATTTGGCGGTTCACCAGCTGTTTCGCAAAAAATAAAAAATAAATGTGTAGCTCTCGTCTGGCGGCTCATGGCATTTTTGGCACATGATCTTGCGGTGGAGGGTGGAGGGTGGAGGGTGGACACTCAGCGGCAGGATTCCCTTGCAAGGTGGGGCCAGGGACCTACAAAGGGCGTCTTTTCGGGTGCCACATATTCAACTGTCTGCATCCATATCTGACACAGTCTTTCTTCTCAGTGTCATAGTTTCATTCTGCGAAGGTCACGGTATCAATAACCTGCAAGTACAATGTGGTTAATCTCTTTGGATTAAGGCCAAGGTTTCTTATGAGGCCTTCAAAGTTATGGCTGAGTGTCTCCAGCCATGTCTGCAGTAACAGATGACAGAGTGAAAGATGACTTCCACAACCCACACTGTAAACCAGCTTTCTTGCACTCTGCCAGAGGAACAATAATGAGGACATAATGACAAAGTTTTTGACATTTTTGTGTGTCACCCTGATGCTACTCTCTGGCGTTGTCCCAGAATTCATGATAACTCACTCAAGTGTCATTTCCACTGTTAGGGGTGGCTGCATCGCTGACCTTTTTTCCCCGCCACTACATCACTGATTTGTTAGGGATCAGCTAAGGACAGTAGAAAAGGCCTTGTGAGTGATGACCCCTGCTGGTGGAATCATGTAAATGCAATTTTGAGAATCTTGTTTTTCAGCACCAAGGAATTCGAATAGCTTCTTAATGGTATTGAGCATAAATGTATTTTTTTTTTTACACGAGTTTAAGATTATGGATAGACTATATCCAGCTATGCATGGCCTTAAAGCAGCTACCCCTTTGTCTCAACTGTCCAATTCGTCAAAAGCAAGACAATAGCTCCCCCTGTAGTCTGATATTGATAAATACAAATGCCCTGTGCAAGGTTCCTTGTGAGGTTCTGTATCTATTCACTTACTGACATTTTTAGCTGTGAAATCTGCCTGACAGATCCCCTACAGCAGAGATTCCCAATTAAAAGAGTCAGCGCTGCCTCGTGCCAAAGCATTTCAGAGCAGTGAAAACATGGCTGGTCACTAATGGAGTCTGCGGCAGAGAGCTGTCATGTTCAGGACTTGTATACAATCAAAAATGAATACTTGTGTGACTTGATTGACTGTGTTTTCTTTACATTGCAATGTGGTCGTGATGCGTCTTCAGTTGGAGGTGCAGATGAGCAGTTTTGTGTATAGAGTCAAGAATGTGGGGTCTCTTTCAATTGCTGTTGATGTTAGTGATGTTGATTTAACAGTCGCTATGCCTTATACCTACAGCATGAGTCAGAGCAGGAGGTGTATGGCTTGTCAAACACTGTGGTGCAACTTAAAAGGTAGTTGTCACTAACCTGGCTGACAGTGACTCTGTGGGGTGTAGGTACCACCCCTTTATAATGTTCCACCAGGGAACACTGTTACAGGTATTGTTCCTTAATAAAAATGATTGGATAATACCAGTGTTTTTCCACTATTAATAAAGACATACACCTATGTACAATTCGGTGTAGAGGACAGAGTGCTCTAACAATAGTCCCTTTATTGCTGTACCTCCCATAGTGTCTCTGGATCCAAGCACAACCCCCAGTGAGAGAACAAATGAGGAAGCACAATCAAAGATATGGAATGCATTCTGCCAGCAAACGGGCCTAATTGATTTCCTCTGTGTCTTTGTCTCTCCTGTGCATTTATCTGCGACACGGAGGAAAGAAAGAGGACGAGAAAGTAGCAGAAAGAAAGAGAGGCCATCAGAGGTCATCCACCGGGACTGCAACCAAACCGAGGGGAGTTTCTGCAGACTCTGTGGCTCGAGCCAATCCATCTCCACAGGCTGAGACTCATCAGAGAGAACACCTGCACTGCTCTACTCTGTGTAGTGTTCTGCCTGCATGCTCGCCTGCCTGTCTTCCTGACTGCAGCAACATCTGGCAGAGGAGCAAGTGGATTCAAAAAGAACATCTGCACAGCAGCAAGCAGCCAAGTAAGCAAACAGTCCTAATGAAAGTAGTCACAGTTCCCAAACACAAGGCTACATTGTTGTCCACCTATTTCCCTTTAATTAAGACCACATAAAGTATTGGCACCGTTTTCTTCCAGTTCATGGGGGAACATTACAACAGCTTAAAAGACAGCTGACTTGTGTCAATTACTGTATGATATATAACACACACATTGTGCAGGGATATGCTGTAATATGCTGAAATACTGTACATTTGTATCGCTCCAAAGGAAAGTTAATTAGCAAAGGTAAGCACATGAAATAAAGTGAAATACAGTGAGCAATGGTTTAAACAACAAGCCGCAATATTCAGTCAGATAATGGCTGTGTTTTATAAGAAATGTTGCACATAGCGGCGAGCAGCATAATGTATATTGGGCAATAAATATATAATATGCAAAAATATCCACTGGGTAATAATGCTCTTTCATTTCTTTAACACAACATTATAATCCACATCAAAACACGTTTTAGTTTTGTTCCCACTATGCACATTGAAAAATATTCTCAGATTCTCCATATTTTAGTCAGAATGACAACAGTTGTACACACCTATACACAAACACACACATACAAACACACGCTATCAGTATCTGGTTCTTTTTCATAAAGGAGCCCCAGGACACAATACAGAATCCCTCCAATGCAGCACAGCTCCAACATTGAAACTGCACACTTGAGCAGGAGTGCGTACTGTAAGCACACACGATTGGCTGACAGCGGCCATGTGACTGCAGACCGTAGTCCCCTGTGTTGGAAAACAGTAATTGAGGCTTCCATATGGTATAGATCAGATGTAGCCTTCACCACAGCATTCCTCCAGCACAGAGGCTCCACGCTTGTATCTACAATGAAAACTGAGCTAATCAAAGAAAAGAATATACTATATATTCTCCCTCTTGTCATACCTTATCTCACTTATTAGACACCATCCACCAAACACTCTTTTTATTGACAACAAAAGCTGTCCTCTTGTGTTTGTTTAGCAGCAATTGTGTTTTGATAATGATATACTGCAATATAATCTTATAATATCCAAGAAGAATAGCTGTGTGTGTGTGTGTGTGTGTTTGTGGTAGATGTTTAAGAGGAAAACAGTGCTGCCAGTCTTTGTTGCAGTACAAAACACAACATATTTAAATGGAAGATTATGCAAAACTACCACCCACTTTCTATTTGCCCACATGCAAGCAGGTCCATACATTTAACTAAGTAGGTTTGGTGTGTAATAAGCTTGATAGTCCTACGCCTCCCTTTTCTAAAGACTCTCATCTTTAGAAAAACAACTACATTTGAGTGCCAACTACATAAACATTAAAACCAAAGTGTGCCACCTTAACAAGTACCCTATGTTATCTGTAACATATTCTTTATCATTTATGTAGTTACTGTCACTGTGCTGTACTGTGGTTAAGATAAACCTATGGGTTTAGTTTCTGTTTTTACATACATTAATTAAATGTAACTAAGCCTAATACTCTTTGCCAGTAACACCATGGGGCCCTCCCCTGGTGGTTCATGGACCTCACTTGACACCACTGAGCTAAAGGATTTGGGATTACAGCATTGTTTAAGGATGGGACAGGGATGCTTAATTTTCTGATACACCAAGTTCTAGATATGTTTTTGGATATGTACCAACTCTGAGGCAGAGTTCAGATGTAAACAGCCGTGCAGTCCTTTTTACTCTTAGTACTCCTCAAAAGTGTACGTGAGTTTGTTCCACGTTGAAATATCGCGATAGTTTTACTGTTCGAACCAGGGTAATGACACTAGTTGACGATACTTGCTCTTGCTTTTAAGCTATTTTCTGTGGTAAATCAAGTCAGGTTTGTCAAACCGGACCCATTTCCAAACGGAAACAGGGGTATTTCCTTCAATCATCATCTAAACTAGTAATTGAGAGAGAAACCAACTAATTAACTACGCAGGTAACGTTAACTAGCTGAGTAACTACATGGGAATGGGTTAACCGTTGGTTTTGGATGAGCCAGTGACGTCACTTAGACTTTCACAATATGAGGCTACAGGCTGTGGCGCAGCTAACGCTATATTTTGAAAATGCTAGTAGCTAACGGTAACGCAGTTAAAGTAGTACTTAAATCAGTAATGTTTTACACTACTTGTCCCCAAATACCTACCGCCAAACTTCGGGTTTCGAAATAAAGTGTACTGTCTCTTTAAGGTATCTCAGCTAGTCTGTTTCGTATTGATCAATCCACCATTTTCCAACACACAGCGGCGGCAGTGCTAACATAGCTCCGGCAGCACGAGAGAGAAGAGAGCCACCCCTCTACCTGGAGAGGAAGCCAGGGACCGGGGGCAGTCATGGCAGCGAACATGTACCGGGTTGGAGGTAAGGTGGGGGGGGAGAACATTTTAGAACCTTCCCGTGATGTTTTTTATGGCGGACTCGCATTGATTCGCCGCGGGTTTTTTTATGTATGTACAGAGCGTGGTCCGTCTTTTCTTCCCTTCTATTATTTCCCTTAAGCTAAAGAGCCGTGTGCTTCACAGATGATGATGGTGACTGTGTGAAGAGGAGGATGGTGATGAAGAGTAGTGGTTCGCTTAATGAACCGCTGCTGGATTCCATCGTTTCTTTTGTGTTTGTTGCAACTTGCGATTATCCCAAACAACTAGTTCAATATGCCGATACACCTAAAGTAACATGCGCTGTGTTTCCATATATTTAAGGTAACATATTCTAAAAGTTTTGCGTGCCATTCAACTATTGCGCGGCTACTCTTTCATAATAATAACTAACATTATTTGCTGTTCACCGACCTGCAGAAACCCCTTAAGACTTGCAGGGAAGCAGCAGCTAGATGCTTTTACAGAAAAAGTGTAGAGAAAGGTACAAGGATTAAAAAAAGTTAAAGGCTACCCCTTAACTACAAAAGCTGAGATGGGAAAATTGGAATAAAAATGTCATCGTATGCTTAAAGATGTATTTTTACATATTTATTTTTTCTTAATTTGTACAGGCAACTCCAGTTAATACCTAATTAAGATTCAAGTTTGTCCTCCTACTCATTTTCTGCTTATGTTGCCCTAATTCACGTCCTGTAGGTACTATGTAAAAATAGGCACATGCAAGCTACTGCAGCTATACCATAGTTTAAATAAGGCAGTGGTTGTTTTTTTGGGGGGACTTGTTTCCCTGGATCATTGAATATGAGAAAGGAAGGAGCAGTATAACAACAATTGGATGCTTTACACACGAAACATATTAGCAGTGCAGAATTTTGACTCAACATGGCATTTTAATAGGTTTCTGGTAAAATGTTCTCCAGATTTCACTGTCAAAAAGTATCGATGGAACTATTCAGAGGTCTGTTCCCTTTGTGAGCTGGTCAGTCTGTACTTCCAGCAAGCTGATATTTTCATTGATGTTTCTGATTGTAGTCTGATGCTCTCCCTGTTATGGTTGTGTACTTATGTTTAACTGTATGCGAACATATGTATGTCAAATGGAGAGGGCAGGAAATCAAACGTGACTGATTACATTTTGAAGATATATTTACATGTGAGCACTGACAATTGTCTAGTGAAACAGGAATGCTGTGACTCTCTTTGGCATGGTACCTGCATCAAAAATAGCTTGTAGTGAACGTCATAGCCCTCTTATTTAGTCAAATGAAACAAGGCCTACCTGAGAGAGAGAACAGGATTATGTCCAGAGCAGGGCAGAGAGTTAACACTTCATCAGCCAAATGTTGTTGAATTTAGTACGTCTCTTCACTCTGTTGTTGTTGAGCTTTTATGTCTTGTCTGTAGAAAACTTATTTGCTTGCAAAACAGTACAAAGATGGTGTATTTTAGTCCCCATGCTGTAGCACTCTGCAGTTTAAAATTAAATGCATCAAAATGACAAACTATTCACATTAATACCTAAACAACTATCAACCTATATTGAAGCTGTCCCGTATGTCCAAAATCCAAGAATCATGAGTCAACTCACAACTGGTCCTGGTCACAGCATAAGAACTACTGCAACTGCTGTTGTGGATGACATTGTTAACTCACTTGATGAAAAGCATCACTGTGCTGCACTATGTGTAGATCTGTCCACGACTTTTGATACTGTTGATCACAACATTTTGTTAAATAAGCTGCTTTCTGTCGGTTCTGATGGAACTGGTTCAAATCGTGTCTCTCTGATAGAGTTTGTGTTTTTCTCATGCTTTTAAATCAAGTCCCCAAATGGTTGATAGAGGTGCCCCTCAATGATAGATATTAGGCCCACTGCTATTTGTTCTGTACATAAATAATAATAATTTTAACTAAAAAGACAAAATGCGTGCATTTCACAAGTATGCAAACCTGTGACGTTCCCAATCCTATCCATGCTCTAAAGTCAAATCTAATTGATACAGTACAGCATTGTAAGTACTTAAAAATTTTGTTAGACAGCAGATTGTCCTACAAAACTCATGCTGATTATCTTAAGCTCAAAAATTAAAAATTCATTGAATTCTTTTACAGAAACAGAGCTTGTTTCTCCTTTTGAAGACATTAAAACCATAGAATCCACCATATCGTGTATGCTCATGCTGCTGCTACTACCCTTAAACCAGTAGATGCTTTCTACCACAGTGCCATTCGATTGATCACACAAGGTAGCTGTCGCTCTCATCACTGTGAATTATATGAAAAGGTTGGACGGTCATCACTGGTATCTACAAGGCAGCATTATACCTGCTGCAACACAGCTTGGAGCTGGACACACTCATTCCTCTGAGAGGCTTTAAAGCTTTACTAGCTTATATTTCTAATATTTGTGATTTTTTTAATTAGTGTGCTGTGTGTGTGTGTGTGATGGTTGTTTTGAGTGAGATTTGATATTTCCTGAAAAAATAAAGCTTAACTAATACCATAAAGTTCTTCTTTTTGATCATATTAACAAGTTATTGTTTGCCTTTGGTAGGAAAAATTGAAACATAACAACTTGGCCTAATTGTGTAATAACCTAAACTAATCTGAAACCACAAAGCAGCAAGAATCTAATTACTGAATAAACATACCCTTAAATTGTTTTTTCCACAGTCACAATAATAATTTAGATCAAAAACAAACACAAAAATAAGCCTCATAATTGACTGGAGCCTCTCATAAGACCAATTCAACGCAACTTCAGAACAGAGCAAAACCCTTCTAAAGATGGCCGCTACTTTGCAAGACAATGTAGGATCTTCTTGGAAAAGCTATGACTTCCCTTGTGAATGAACCGTGGACAAAAGCTGGCTCCATAGGCCCTGATGTCTTTGTTTTTACCGTGCAGGCCACACGCCACTCTTCCTGCGCATGCAGCGCTTCTTCCTAGTGCTTTCCCCCCCTACACAGGAAAGTGTTGCTGAGTAAGTATAGGCTATACGTCATAAGTCTTATCATCTTAATGGTGGGAAGGGAAGAGAAGCTAGCCCAGAGTTTATGTGCACTAGCCACAGAAGTTTAAAGGTCCAAACAAGAGTCACCAAGACTTGCTGCAGTCTTATTGCTTGGACAAAAATAACTCTCATGAGACAATGAGAAAATAAATAGTTTTGTTGAGATCTTGATTTGAATTCTTAAAATGTTATATGTTCACAATTTTTCAAGTCTGTCTTAAAACAACAGTAAGGTCCCCATATGAACAGTGAAACAGGTATAATCGGGGTTAAAATCCACAGTCCTCGTTCTGTGCAAAAATGTATTCCAAAATTGATCTGAAGCTTTAGCAGTCTTGGCGGGCATTCAGACCGAAATCAGCCCTGCGTTAAAAACAATGCAGGGGGCTGCGTTGGTGGGAGCGTTTTGCTTAAGACGTGAAATACAATCTAGGAAGTCCAGTGTGAGGAACAAATGTGAATTTTAAGGCTTCTCAGATGCTAAAACGCAGCACAGAGGTTTACAGTACTTTGAGACAGGATTCTCTGGAAAGTTATCACGCCGGCAATGATGTTATCTTTCGTCATGGCGATTGTGAAGTGAACAGTAGAAGTAAGACCTTCACGTTATAAAGTAATCCACAGGGAATGTGCTCTTGCATGTATTTTACTGGACAACACAGCGCCTTTCTCGATGACACCGTGCTGTGTACCGGACAACTCTGTGTGTGTGTGTGTGTGTGTGTGTGTGTGTGTGTGTGTGTGTGTGTGTGTGTGTGTGTGTGTGTGTGTGTGTGTGTGTGTGTGTGTGTTTTGGTTTTTTTTTTTTGCTGGAGCCCTCAGTGGTGTCACTTCTGCTGCACCGCCAAACTGCCCCCATTCAAATGAATGAGGGGGCTGCATTTTTTTCACACAGAGCTAAAATCGGTCTGAACGCGGCCTTAGTTAGACAAATCAAGTGGGTATCTTCCAAACTTTTCAGTACAAAATTTCCTTTGAGTGTTTATGCGCTGAGCTGCAGGGAGGAACAGTAACACAAAGGGAGAATTTTGTACTTGAAGACCATAACTTTGGAAAATACACGCATGACTTGTATAACTAAGATTGCTAAAGCCTCATATTAGCTTCTGATAAACTTTCTAATGTATTTTTGCACAGAACAAGGACTGTGATTTTGCTCCCTCTCACTTACATTGGAAGCACATTAGGAAGGGATCTCTAAATGGCCAGTGTGAACAGAAGGAATGATTACAGCAAAAACCTGTTCCTGTCTTCATATGGGCACCTGACTATTGTGTTAAGACAGACTAGAAAATTTGTTTTAAATAAATACTTGCGCTGAGGCTGTTGGAGTGTGACAACTCTTGTACTTAAGGTGTTGTAGTGTTTACTAACTTAAAAAGCGACAAACTTTGTTGTCAGTGCCCACATTTCTATTGGCTGGTGCAGATTTTCTCCATTCTGCCAGTTATGATTCAGAACCTGCTTAAAGGTGTTGTATTGTTTACTAATTTACAAACTGACTAACTTTGACGGTGCCCACACTTTGTTTGGCTGGTGGCTGGTGTTAATTTCCCACGCTGGCAGTTGCCTCTCTCGCAGGTCTGGTGGGTGTACTCGCAGAGTGAAGTTCTGAGGTTTGCTCGCTGCTATCCTGCCAAATTCAAGACGGTCAGTTGGAGATATGCATGACAGCTATTAGGCTCATTCAACAAAGTGTCCCCATCGTCACATTTCTTCAGAGGCCAAACTGCGTATGCATCCATCACAATAAACTGTATTTGCTGCAAGCTATCCGCCTCGTGGTGTCTTTGTGGCACCTCAGCTATTTGGAATTTAAGATCTGGTCGTCTAAACTTCCCTAAACTAGTTATTTGAGAGAGAAATTTTGTGTAAAATCTACCCACGTTTGCTAATTAATCACATTTGAATAAGAACAAGCTGCAGTGGTGGCTGCGACATAAGTGCAAGACAGATGCGTGATAGTAAAGTTGCTGCCACTGTTTATGAGATCAAATCCCTCAAAGCTTAAACATCGTTAAACAGATGAACTTTTATGAAACAGGCATATTTTATATTTTAAATTCTGTTGTTCAGTGTGGATTATCTCCAAGGAAGAGAGTTGCAGAGCGTTAAGTAGAGGACATTTATCTGTCTGAAAGTAGATGTTCACCTTCTTCAGCCAGGAATGACAAGAGGATCTGGAGGGTTGGATGGATGGATGGATAGATAGATAGTTGCCGAACAGATGTATGCAGCTGTGTATAGGTAGATCATACCAGTTGGAGTGAAAGTGAGTGATATCAAAGTGTGAAAATGCGATGTAAGATTGATTCAGAAGATTAAATTACCTGCCATTGCCATAGAAACCTCCATCCATACTATGACAGTCTGAGCCATAATCTCTACCACGGTTGCTGCTCACGACGACAGACACACCTCTCAGTGTGAGTGTGAGTGTGAGTAAGCCTTGGATTGGGGTGTGGGGGTATGTGTGCATGGACAAGCGTGGGTGGATGGTCACATTCTCCGTTTCCTGCTTCTCCATTTCTAGCTCTAAGCCCAGCCCTTTTCATTAATGTAATATGCGGTATGATGAACTGTATATAGGCACCACTACTATGGCTGCATATGGAGACTTGGAGAATGAATTGTTTCCGTGCATTGAATGAAAAACTGTCGAGCACATAAAGTTGGAACTAGATATTTGGATTTGTTTCTGGGTAAAGTTCCCGGTCAGCTGATTGTATCAAGATGACTTAAAACGGTGACGCATCTGAGAAATTTGTTGAGGTTTTTGTTACAAATGCTCATATCACCCAAAAAGTTTTTGTATTGGTAACAAAACTCAGAAATTATGTTGGCACGTGTATGGAAACATTTAAGACCATACACATTCCTAGTACTTTGCGAGCTGGTCCAACTCTGCCAGTGATGTTTCCAGTTTGAGTCTATGCCTGCTAGAACTGGTGCACTCCCATTAGGCTTTGCTGCTGGCATGCTATATATTGTGTGGCAGAAAGGGCGAGGAATACTGCTTAAATGCAGCACAAGGACAGGAACTGTCTTGATTCTCATATCAGGTTATCACCAAATGTTGGCAGGAAGTGTGGTAGCAGAGCTGCTTCTTTAGGATATATAAGATGTACTGTATATAATACACTAAAGCACTGGTACCTAGCCAAACATTGAGTTCAATTTAATAAGAGTCCAGAAGAGATAAAACTCAGAAAGCAGAGATTTTAGAAAATTGAGAAAAAAATGTACGAAGAAAATGTTTTGTTAATCATCTTGCAAAACCCTCAGTTTTATCTTGTGACCTTTAGGGGGTTCCTGACCATTGCACTAAGGTGCTTGAAAGTGTTGGCATAGACAGTTTAATTCTTCCTCCAAATGTTTGTCTTTTAACCACCTCCACTGTCTGTCATGCGTTTTGTGGTCTATTGTTTTTTCAGGTAGGCATAGGCGGCGTGCTGGAAGTATGCCTGTCAGGTTTTTGAAAGCATCCTCTATACAGTTAATAATTCTCCTCATCGTTTTTATGTGCTGTTTACAACTCAGATTATCCAAAATTAACAAGTCAGATAACATCACGACAAACCCAAACCAATATAGAAACTGGATCCGTTGTACAAATACGATGCAAAGTGTGTCGTTTGGGTGTTAATCCATGAGTAGGGTACAAGTGTGTACCATGCCAAAGCCTTTTTTGTGTGTGTATGGTGGTATGTTTTTCCAATTAGTCCTCCACCTCAATGTCAATTAATATACCTTTTTCATTGTCTTACTAACTAATTCACCCACTTAATGTTTCTGCTAGGCTGTGTACTTCTTAGCCTGTCCTATGGTCTCCAGTCTCTCTTTCTGTCCATGTGTCTCTCTCCATCAGTTATGTCATGTTTTCCCTCTCTCATCATTGCGTCTCTCTGGCCTGGTTTGAATCAGCCCAGCAGACTCTCTCTTTTGGGGCTCAGTAACATGCCTTGATTGGCTCGCATAAAATTCGACTGCACTGTGACATCACAGGCGCCGGAGCCTGCTGATTGGCTGATACTGGGAGTGGGGGATGGAGAGTTTGGGGGGGTGGGGGGGGGGTGTTATACGCGGATTGAGGCGGCGGGAGGGCTGATGGGAAATGGAGAGACTGAGTGACGCTGCTCAGTGCCTACAGGCCCTCTCTCTCTCTCTCTCTCTCTCTTTCTGTTGCTCTCATTTTGAGTTCCTCTCCAGCTCGCTCTCCACCAGTCTTCAGCTCCTCACATGGTGGAAACTCCAACACTCAAACAACCCACTCTTAACCGTTTTCTTCCCATATTCGCTTTGTCTTGCTGGAGGCGGGCAGGAGGGGACATGGGCTGAACTTAAAAGTGATTCCATTCTTGGTGACTGAGGTTCCCGAGCCAGGAAAAAGGATGATGGCGAGCTTTGCCCAATATCCCACCTTCACAGTGGCTCTAAATGTACTGGGAAACGTGCCGTCACCAACCAGAAAAGTGCCTTAATGTGTGGCGGCGATTCACACCCAAACCCTCACCCAAACTGACTGTTCGACATGAGGCTCTGCTTCAGTTTGAAATGGTCATGACGCATTTTGGCTCTCTATTAATGGGTCCCTCAGAGCTGGTGAACGTTGAAGGCCGCAATTAAACATTTCTGCTCAGGGTTTGTCAAGAGACCCGTCCCTGTTTTTTTAGCATGAAACAACTTTTTGATCAGAGTTCTTTTGAACATTGACAGTTTTATTTACCTTTTATGTGGCCAGGGAATGATTATTCTTTTAGCAGGCATACTTTAAATTTTTAATAGTGTATCCAGTTACAGTGCGTACATTCACCTTTAGTGCTCAAACGATCAGTCAATCAATCAATTCGTTGATTGACAGAGAATTAATTGTCAACAATTGTGATAATCGATCAATCATTTATTTAATTTATCAAACAAAAATGCCAAACATACTGGTTACAGCTTCCCAAATGTGCTGATTTTTTGTATATTTGTAAATTGAGTCTTTCAGTTTTGGACAAAATAAGCAACTCATCACTCACTCTTGAGCTCTGGCGACATTTTATAGACTGAACAATGACTCAAATTTGAAGATCCCAACTTTTGACATCTCACAGATTTGACTATTTATCTAAAACAAATCAACATATTAATTGATAATGGAAATAGCTGCAGTGCAGTATCATTCACTGTTAGCCAGTGGGAATTAAGTTCAAGGCTTATAGATCCTTATCCACTAATTCTTTTTGTGATTATTTTATACATTTCTTGATCTATAAAAATGCTGAAAAATGGTCTTGAAAACGTCACCTTACATATTCAAGATGACGTATACAAATTGCTATATTTTTGCAAGGCCATCAGTCCAAAACTGAAAGACGCTCAGTTTACTAGGATTTAAGACGAGGAACAGCAGAAAATCCTCACATTTGAGATGCTGGAAGCATCATGTGCATGGCATTATTTTGAAAATAAACAATTGACTATCAAGATAGTAGCTAATTAATTTTCTTGTTTCTTACTAATCGATGACTCAACTAACTGTTTTTGCTCTTATCAAGTTTGTTGCTCAAAGGCACCTCGTCTGTGGTTCTTCACTAATAGACTCTCACTCACTTTCCCAACCCACAGTTTCACAGATCAGAACTAGTCACAAGCCAGTTTCTCTGACCTCTGACCCCAAGCCTGCTGCCTCCCCTGTGTTTTAGAAAACAAGCAAGTCAGATATCGTGTCTTCATTTTCTGTCTCAGTGCCGCTCAATTTCAAGTTGGCCTATTTGATATTCAGCAGCAGGATGAAGATGTCACAGTGGCAGCGGAGTCTAGTAACAAGCTGTTACAGGGTGAAGAGTAGACAGGCATGATGTGACGATCTCTCCCCGTCTCGTAGCGATGTTGAGGAGTGAATACTTTGCCAGAAGAAACTGTTATAGAAATTACTTTCTACATGCTTTGTGAACTACTGATGCTGCTTTGGTTAACCCATAAGAGGAAGTGTTTATATCTTTTATGCAGATGATAATTCAGTGTGTTCAATGCATAAAAGGAATTATTTAATTGAAATTACTTTATACTGTACCTACCTACTGTCAGCTTTTAGCCACTTAAATCTGAGGTAACTTACATTTGGGATGAGATAATGGACCAAAATGTTGTTCAGTTGAGAAGTCAAAGGGGTACACCCTTTATTTTTTGCCCCGTCAGTTTCCCAAAGTGACGTCTTCAAATAGCTTGTTTTGTCAAACACTTGATATGAGTCCGAGAAATTTTGCAATTGAATCAAGACCAAATCCAAACCGGGTTAAGTTAACACAGACTTAAAAAACAAAGTCAGTATTCTTCATACTGTTGTCTTAGTGTCGTTCGTAGTGAGCCTCAACTGTATATAAAATCCATCATTCATTACATTCCTCTGGAATAAGAAAAGTTTGAAATGTTATAGGAGCAACATAAATGTTTAATTGTGATTTCAGCTCTGATAATTTTCCATAAACATAAAAGGTAAACAAAAAAAGTCAAGTGGACTCGACGCGATCAAAGTCTGTGATAGAAGAGACCTGTGACCGAGACTGTCTGAGACGTCTTGAGACTGGGACTCAAGACTAGAGCTGAAACAATTAGTCGATCAATCAAATAGTCTAACAACAGAGATTATCAAGATTAACCATATTAATAATCAATTTATTGTCAGTAAGATGATTCTAACCATTCTCAGGGTCCAACTTTTCCATGTGAGGATTTGTTGTTTTTCTCAGTTTTACGTAATTGTAAATTTCGGTTTTGGACGGTGGGTCAGACAAAACGAGACCTATGAAGACGTCACCCTGAGCTCTGGGAAATTATAATGGGCATTTTATGGTCTAAATAGTCGATTGACTAAGAAAATAATCTGCAGATCATTTGATCATAATGAAGACTTGAGTACAAAACCCAAAGATATTCAATTTTGTTTAATATAAAACAAGAAAATCAGCTAAGTTTTACATTTGAGAAGCTGGCAACAGAGAACGTTTGGGTTCATCACTTGGCTAATTGTCTAATTGTTTTAGCACTATATTCATATTCATGTTCCGGTGTCTATATTCTGGAGCTATATATGCCAAGAAGAAGAAGTGGTCCAGAATACAATATACAGATTACAGACAGTTGTTTTAACAGTGTTCAAGCGTTTGTAGGTGGATTTTTCCTTTAACTCTGGCAGTCATAGTAATGCACGATAGATTGGGATGTCAGTGCAGATCCTGGGTGTGCGAGCATGATGAGTGCATGCCTAAACCAGTTAGTGTTGGACCCAGGAGGAGCAGGAAGTAAAAGCAGGAGTCAGTGTGTATCGCTGCTATGCTGGTGGAATTTCGGGTGATCTCTGGCCTAGTCGGTCAAGAAGACGGGGGGCCTGGGGGGCTGCGGGGGGGGGGGGGGGCTGTGGGAGGGGGAGGTGAAGGGAGGCTAGCTCCACCTCCAGGCAGCCTTCCAAGTGTGGGGTATAATCTGACAGCACTCAGCCAAGACACATGCAGGGCTAAGACCAGGCACCCTACCAAGACTGGGGCCTGTGGGGACATCCTGGTGAGAGCTAAGCCTCCAATGGGCCTGGAGCAGTGCCAGGAACCACACACACACACACACACACACACACACACACACACACACACACACTTGAATGCATAGTAAAGTCGCACATGTGTGGTAAAGCTTGTGCACACCCACACAAATGCAGACGCACCGTGCATGTGAACAACAACACACATGGGGGGGGGGGTGCGGGGGAGCAATAAGACAAAGAAAGCATGAGGGGAGGAAATACAAGGCTACAGTCTGAATGGAAGTTTATGGAGAGCCAGATTTGTTGTGTGTGTGTGTTTATGTGAGAGTGTATTGGTGTGTCAACATCTCATTCAGTCAGACCTCCCAACTACAGCTGGATCTCCTGTGTATGAAATTCACCTAATCGAATTAAACCAACATTTGGTGGATGTCTGTGTTGGACTTTCATGTTGACTAATTAAGCTGTCATTGTGTGGTCCAACTGGAAATCACCCTGAACATTTGGATGACCTCCCAACGCTGACTGACATTTCTCTCTTCCTTTCCATTTCCCACTCTTTCTCTTCCTCCTTCTCGCTGTTCCTTCGCAGATTATGTTTATTTTGAGAACTCGTCCAGTAACCCACTGCTGATCAGGAGGATAGAGGAGTTGAACAAGGTGAGTGTGTGTGTGTATGTGTGTCTAAGGTTGAATTCGTACCCTTGAGTGCAGCACAGATCTGACAGCTGTACATCAGATTTAATGCCTCTGTTGTGTTCTCCACCGCATCCCTAAAGCATAAAAATCTAAATTTGTAGTGTAAACCAAATCTTTACTTTTCTGTAGAATGGAAAAGACATTCTTGCCATTTTGGGTTCTCATAAAGCAAATTTTTTTGTTCTATTAATTGGAGGCTGCTTAATACTACACTCTTTGGACTGTTCAATAAAAAGGTCACTTTTTATTAGGTGGTAAGGGAAATATAAATTCTGTATAATACTCTTAGTCTTTTCCAGTTGTTTTATCTATATTATGATGCTCAGGATCAGTATATTTGAAAAATGTTACAAATATTATCATAAGAATTAAATTATTTGGTTAAAATGCAAATTCTGTATTGTGAATGTTCAAAAGTTTCCAAGTTTAGTCCAGTATTAGACTTGAAATGATTCGTCGATTAATAGATTTGTTGATCAACAGAAACGTAATCTACAACTATTTTGATAATCGATTAATCCTTTGATTTTAAGTAAATTTTTCAAGCCAAATACCAAATATTCACATGTTCCATCTTCTGAAGTGTGAGGATTTCCAGACTGTCTTTGTCGCAGATTGTCGTAAACGGGACATCACTGGGTTTTAGACTCTTGCTCTGAGGACACAAACAACTTGAAGATGTTAACTTGGTCTTTACAAAATTGTTATAGTTAGTAATTTTTAAAAATATTTTCTAACTTTTTATAGACCAAACGATTGATCAGTTACAGAAGAAAATAATTAGTGCCTTAATCCATAATGAAAGAATCGTTGTATGCAGTTTTACAACTGCTGTGGCATGATTATTCACAACATTTTTTATTTTACTTAAGAAATTAAGTAAAATTAAGAATTTAACTGCTTCTTTTGTATCTTATGCTGACATTTTATGAGATAGTCATCATTAATGACCAGCATTGATAATTTTTGACATGCCCATAACATAATAATAGTAATAATAGTTATTACTGTGGAAAATAAAGTTGTAATATATCATTTTAAATATAGGAAATGTGTTGTTTAAATAGTATGTATGTTTATTGCACTGAAAGCAGTAAAAACAGTATTAAGTATGATGATGATGTTTTTGCTCTGGATGATTTCTAGTGCATCCCAGTCTGCCATCTCATACATAGGAGGCAGAAAAAGAGGTCTGTCTCTGTGGACTAGTTACAGGTGCCTGCTGTCTGTCCCCTGTCCCAGGCCTGTGCTGGATAATATGGAGGCTGTTTAATGTGATTGACACAGAGCTCAGAGTGAGCCCTCTATTCTGCCTGTCACTGTCAGTCTCTCTGTTCCTCAGGGATCTCAGGGTTTCTCCTCTATAAGGCTTGAGATGCACATCTAGAAAGTATAGAGCGGTGTAGGGAAACGTCTTGTCAACCTACAGCTGGCCAAAATGCTGGAAAACACAGAAAATTAGAGAAATTGACTGAACCAGAAAGACCTTGTACGTAATGCCAGTAATCAAAAAAATATAATCAATGTCTTTTACTTAGTGCCACAAATTTGAGAATTCTTAAAAATCTAGGGCTGTAACTAATGATTATGTCATGGCTGATTATTTCCTTGATTGTGAGTGAAAAATGCACATTTCCTAAAGCGCAAGATGATGCTATCAGATTGCTTGTTTTGTCCGACCAACATTTAAAGCCTAAAGATATTAAGTTTATTATAATTTAAGACAAAGAAAAGCAGAAAATCCTCACAACGGAGAAGCTGGAACCAGAGAATATTATACGAATAACTTACTAACTGACCTTAACGATTAATTGGTAATCAAAATACTTTATGATTTATTTTTCTGTCAATTGACAAATCATTTAATCATGCAAGAAAGACAACACCTTGATGTATCCCTGTGATCAAACCAGATATGCCTCTTTACCTTTTCTTTGTTTCTTACTGGCATACTCCTGTCATCTTCCTGCCTGTATCTCTGTTTGCCCTCCCCAGTTCCTCTCTTATCATCTTCTGTTATGTTCTGCTTTAATTGGGCTGCAGATCAAGTCAGGTTCACAGTTTTAACTTGCATGCACATATAAATATTTATGAATTTATAATAGAAATGCTCAAGAAAATCAGTCTTAATTTTGCTGTACTTTGTCAGATTGCTTTGTGATTTTACTGACATGTCAAAGAGGCATCAAGAAGGTGTGACGTTAACTTACTTAAAATGTAATCATTAAAAACTTTCTCCATTTTGCTGCCTGGCTCCCATGTTTAAATTATACCTTTAAGCGTCCTTATGACCTTATGATTTCTTTGTTTTCATGTCATAGTGCTGACTATGTTATGTTGTGCTTCAATTGGCCTGTGAAGTTTACAGTTTTAACTTGCATGCTCATGGAATGCTAAAGAGAATATTGATTAAATTTTACATCTTCAGATTAACTGCATCTGTACTTGCCAAAAAATGTCAATATGTGTTCTCTGCATTTCATGAAAAACGTCTTTCATTTGTGAAGAAGAAAGCGCTTTAGTTCGCTATCAGAAACGATCATGAATGAGGAAATTATGTTTTCGTTGTTACTGCAGTGTTTGTCAAATACGGGAATTGGATTTTAATTATATCATGATTGGAAAAGTAGAAAGAGTGCAGTGCAAAAGTGCAGAATGTAAAGAAATATGACATGTCGACTTTGTTTCCTTATTCTCCTCCTCTATCCATCTTCCTCTCACATTACACCTCACTGGTAGGATTCATGAGAGAGTTCCTAATCCAATATGCTTGGCCTATAATAGGATACAAATGTGATTGTTAGTGACATGTAACACTTTGAAGTATCACAGCTTATCAATATTGCAGTTTATACTCTATTATTCAATTTTCTTTTATGTGTAGGGAGTAAAAAAAGAGCTGCTAATCAATATCTAAATCAGCCTTATTTCCTTTTAGACCTCAAGTGATAGTCATCTTTTTTTTCTGGTAGCATTCAATAAAAACGTTGTCAGGCAGCCTAATTTAAAAACAATGTCATATCAACATACCAGTGTGGTATTACTAGGAAGAAACAAGTCTTGGGACTGCACAGACAACCTCCAACACACCACACTGTCCTGATAACTGCAACACTTTTTGTGATTTGGGAGAATTTCTGTAGTCTCGCACTGCGTTTTCAGCCGTAGTTAAGAACTAGCCTCATCTATGGGGTTTTATCATCTGTGTTTGTGTGCGTGTGTGTGTGCGTGCGTGCGTGTGTGGGTGCTCTGTGTGTGGCACCACTTGTTGCCGTGGTAACGCCGATTGTCTCTGGTTTGCAGACAGCCAATGGGAACGTGGAGGCCAAAGTGGTGTGTTTTTACCGGCGCAGGGACATCTCCAGCACACTCATCGCCCTGGCAGACAAACATGCAAGTGAGTGACCGACCGTAACCCAGCCAGCAAACATCAGGCATCAAAAAAAAACGCCAACTAGGATTTAAAACGGTTCTTCTTGGCAACCCTCTGCAGTTATTTTCCACTGCAAAGTTGTAGTGCCTTCACATCCAATCAAACTAGATTTCCCTGAACTGGAAAATACAACTATTTGTTATTTGGCTTGTTTGCACACCAGATTTCATCAAGGGGTGATACAAAATTGAATTGAGTTACTGCACTGTTGCTGAGCTGAGAGAAACAGTCCAGACTGCAGCCCTCTCCTCTGATAGGCCTGATTGCAGACAGCATTCGATCTGTTGGGTATATCAATATGACGACACGTGTGTGTGTGTGTGTGTGTGTGTGTGTGTGTGTGTGTGTGTGTGTGCATACGTGCCTTCCCTGTTGAAGCGTGGGTGTGTAGCGTAATGTGGTGTTGTTCTCCAGAGCTTGGAGCATATTCTGCAGTATCTGGAACAGCTGGAAGCCACTGAATGGGCTCTACCTCAAGCAGTATTGTATGGCCTTTTCATGTTCTGGGTACCAGGAGAGAAAGACATTCAAACAATGGATTAAGAAATGATGATGGGAAAGAAAGAAAGAGAAATACAGGAGGCCAGAAGGATTGAGATGGTCAGCAGGTAAGTCGCAGGTAACACAAGTGTGTCACTTTAAGGCCAGAGCCAGTCTTGAATGTCCAGGTCATCTCCCCAGTGGCCTTCAAGGCACTGCTCCAGAGTGCCTGAATTCAAAGAGTAAAGAAGCAGAGGGGGATGCAGGATTTCTTCCCACTTCAGGATAAATGTTTTCTTTTAACATGACATATTTTGACACTGTATGGAGCCACTGACTTCTCTAATCTTATCCTCTGATATTTTTACACTGACATGTTATGGTGGTTTGTCAGGTGGTTACGTTGTAAACCTTGTCTGTAAGCCAACCTTGCCTTAGAGAAGGATATAGATTTTGAATTGGATTTATAAAAACCACGACTGTCATTTGGAAGAAGACCCAACTGTTGGCAGCATCCGTTCTCTTGGGTAACTGATGGTTTCCCATCTTCCGTATAATCTTAGTGGGAAAGTACCACCACCCACTACCCACATGCTGGCAGATTTTGGCTGTAGTTGTTAAGTTAGTCATTCTTAGCAGTCACATTTTAATTTTATTTTTTAATTATCTTGAGATGCAAAAAAAGGAAGACGAGAGCAAAGATAACAATTCTTGAGTGAATCCTGTCGAGTCTTTCGCCATTATTTCCACTCATCAGAATCTCATGTGTGCACATATAGCTGAGTAGACTGTCTATTGCACATCTGGACTGAGATAACTGGCAGTGGTTAGACTATGTAGGCTCAAAAGAGACCCTTTTTTGGTGTCCAGTGAGGTCTGGCTTCCTGCTTGTGCACATGCTTGCATCAAGTAGACCCACTCTGACTTAAAATTCACGTTAAACATTCCCACAAACAAAAATGTAAAAAAGCTTAACTCACTCCACTATTTGTACCAGTAGTGCTGTCATACTAACGGTGGAAACACTGCCATCCTGTAGTCAAGGCGAGCAGAACCAACCACTAGACTTTGACTGGGTGTGGCAGGCTTAATGTTGGCTCTTGGGGTGTGAAAGTGTGTGTGTGTGTGTGTGTGTGTGTGTGTGTGTGTGTGTGTGTGTGTGTGTGTGTGTGTGTGTGTGTGTGTGTGTGTGTGTGTGTGTGTGTGTGTGTGTGTGTGTGTGTGTGTGTGTGTGTGTGTGGCCTGGGGGTGTATCTGTGGCAGGAGGAGATTGTTTGTTCTGTTGGACCACACAGCATCAGTTTGTCTGTGTGTGTGTCCCTTTTTAAAGAAAGTCTGTGATTATTTCTGAGCGGCGTTTGTGGGCTTTCATACATAACCTGCTTTATATGCACAGTACTTTTTAACAAGATTTTTGGTGTTTCTGCTGAAGATGTACACCGTGTGTGTGTCTGCTAATAGAATGATATTCTCAATCAAAATATAAAAAGAAAACATTTGGGTATTTTTCTATTGTTCTGGTGTTTGTGTTTTTTCTTGTTGCATGGTGAGCATTAAGTAAACACTAGTGGTGTAATTCAGGATCCAGTATGTTTTCGGTACAACTGGTGCACTGCCAAAACGTTCCGGGTAAACCTTGAGCTCTAGAATTTCTGTTCCGTGTGTGAGTCGACATAAATAAACTATTTTGACAGTAATTGTTTGGATCTCAGGGTGTACCGAACGGAGGAAGTCGCCACCGAACAGAACATCCTGTACCAAGCAGTTCAGGACAAATACATGTACCGTTACACCCCTAGTAAACATGAATATTTAACTTATAATCAAGGCTACTTAACCTGGACCATGTTTTGTTGATAGTACTGGCACACTGATGGACGTAGCACGGCACTGGTTTCAGAGTGGAGTAATGTTATAGTATAGGATGTTCTTATACAGGCCTCTTGGTCTTGGCTGTGTTTTGCCAGCTGCAGTTTGGGTAAGGGGCTTCCAGACATTTGCAATATGTAAAAAATGCATGGCAGGAATGGCTGTGCACCGCATGGGTGTGGTCTGTATCCTGTCTGCATTTCTGTAGCTGCAGCCTCACTGCATGTGCCTTTCTCTCAGCGCATGTGTGTGTGTGTGTATGCATGTTCCATGTGTTCTTATATATGCATGATGGACCTTGAGTCTTTAGCTCTGGGCCCTGTTACGGGAATTGCTGAAGGGGGTACATTTAATTCAGTTTTGTTATGGTTCAGTGGAGAATGGCAGGCGAGTGCGTGCGTGTGTGTGTGTGTGCGTGTGTGTGTGCGTGCGTGTGTGTGTGTGTGTGTGTGTGTGTGTGTGTGTGTGTGTGTGTGTGTGTGTGTGTGTGTGTGTGTGTGTGTGTGTGTGTGTGTGTGTGTGTGTGTGTGTGTGTGTGTGCGCGTATGAGTCCGTGTGTCTTTAATGTGTGTCTGCTGTGAGTCATTGATCAAATATTTTGCTTGCAGAGATTCTGAGCACTCCCTCAACGAGGCCTCCCAACTCCGGCATTAGCCCCTCCCCTGTGAGCGAAGCAGCCTCCTGAGTGGTCAGCTTCTGTGGCGGACTTGGCATTTTACCTCCCTTCAGACATTTGAATTTGCCATGACTCAAACCTTTTTCTATTTTTGAGATGTGGCTCCTAGTTCCCATAAACAATAGACAACAATGTTGTCAGTGAACTGATGCACAAAAGTGAAACCAGTGCGACTGAAGTCAAGCTGGTGGTGGGAAAAGTACAGTATATTATAACTGCTAGTTTCTTTTTGCTTTGGGCTCCAAAGTGGGTCATAAACCTCAGTCACGTCCCTTTTTGTGGATGCTTTTATTACCGTTCTATAAGTGAATTCGTTAGCAGGATGGTGGTCTCTATGTGGAAACAAATCATTCACCCTGCCAGTAGTAGTGCCATGTTGTACCACTTGAGCTACACAACCACTCTGTATTTGACAAGAGGGATGATATGTTATAATGGGACGAGGTTCTACAATGAGAGGATGAATTTCTCATTTGCATCCCCAGCTACGCAGCTTTATGAACTGCGGCCTTATCAGCTGTAATGATTACAATGTCAAGACAACATCCTCGCCTCGTGTCGACTCAGTTGTTGTGCCTGTTATGGAGCACACGGAGATTTCACGTTGTTGCTGACAAATAGTAAGCAGCGCATTAGTGTTATTTGTTTTAATATTATAAAAATGTAATTACTTGTACTGTTTGACAGGGAAGAAAAGTGGGAAATTATGCTAAAAAAATAACCTTTTTGTGTGCTGAATTTGTTATTCACAAACAAAGAGAAATTAAGCTCCCTACCACATTGTTGAACCGATGCTGCCACTGGCATATATTAAGTATATTAGCAGTGTGCAGTCTAAAAGACAGACCGTCCTGGTTCTTTTCCTTCACATGCACTCTTGTAAAACCCCTGTTAGAAACCAGGTTGCAAATTAAGCATACATGTGCTCAAAATCCTTTCCCCACATACAGGCTTCTTGTTAGCATGACATTGAAGAAATTTGTCTACAGTTACTTAATCCAAGTACTTTTTACACATCAAAGTCAGTTTACACGTCATGAGAAGGACTAGTCAACCTGTGAGAACAAAGAGCTGTATAATGTCTTTCGTTTCTCTGGAGGAAGCTTTGTTATGTCTAGGAAAATATCCCTTGTGATGTCGACAAAGTTACGTTGGCTTGGCATTGGAGACAGAAGATTTTTAATGTAACGCCTGCATTGCAAAGTGGAGGTGTGGAGTTTGAAGGATGTAGACATTGACCAGTCAGACGCATTTCAGTTGCATGATGGGATGTATACTTGTTTGACTAAAAGTTAGGATACCTTGCCCTCTGCTGCATCTGCAATCTGCACGCCAATTGACATATGTGAGTCTAATGTTCAGGAGAGGTCATTCAAACACAATGAACTAATTCAAATGGTACGTCCCTCTTCTCACATGAACCTCATAATCCCAAACAGTGTGAGTCTGACAATGCAGAAAAACTTGACTCAACTGTTTTGTAAGTGTTAAAGGCCACGTTACTGTCACCCTCTTCTCTTACAGAGCTAGGGGTTAAATGTTAGCAGCTTCACAGAATTGATAACTGAGCAACATACAGGGTGATTCTGCAGCTCCAACTCCAGATACAGAAGCCACAGGCAAGTGTCCCATTGTACACATAATAAAACGGACACCAAAAATGATCAGCACTACAGCGCTACATTGTCTTGTTGTACTGTTTTGTTTTCCTCTGACTATGCTGCTCCTGTTCTTGCTCTTGTTTGGAATGTGCTGTGAATGGGGAAAAAAAATATGTTCACCATGCACTTGTGTAAGGTGGGATGAAAATCGAAATACTTTATAAAGACACGTTGTCTGGTGGACCAAGGTTAAGATCGGAAGACATCATTTGATATGGGAGTTAGGGCTGGGCAGTATTGACAAAACTGTTATCTCAATATTGATTATGTGGTGATGTTTTGGGTGTAACTATTTGTATTATTTTTTTATAGGCGTGAGTAATTTAGTCACTGAGGAGACAAAAATGTTACAGTACGGACAGTTAAATAAGGTCATAAAAGTGTATCACGTTACTGTCATGCAGCCCTTAAGGCCATATTTAACTTATGTCATGTTGTTATGTACTTTAACAAAACCATCAGATGATATCTTGTCACATCACAGTATTGATTTTATATTGATCAATCTCCCCGCTCTTTAATATGAGTTGTGAGTAAACTAGTTATTTTCCTTCTAACCGATGATGTTTGAGCAGAAACATGAGTCTGCAGCTGTCTGCGTCTGTCTCTACTCCTTCCACCACCACCACACAAACACACACTGTATGATAGAGGTGTAGTCAGTTTGTTAAGGTAATAACGGTCTGCTGCTGTGCTCTCCTCACCTCCTCCTCGCGCCCTCAGGCCTCCTCTTTCCTCTCTCCTTCCCCTCCCCTCGCAGTCTCTCAGCCTGGTAAGGCGACCCATTCATCAATAATTGATAATTGGCTGGGACAGGTGAGATGGAGAGGCAATTTGTAGAGAGTATGGTGTGGGTGCACTGCCAGGAGATTGGCTCGGAGGAGGAGAGGAGGAGGACTGAGGTTGGGGAGTTGAGTTGCTACTCAAGGAGGCACAGCCAGGGGCCAGTTGGAAAGGGCCAGCCAACTGATGCACCACTGCATAATCCTGTGTGTGTGTGTGTGTGTGTGTGTGTGTGTGTGTGTGTGTGTGTGTGTGTGTGTGTGTGTGTGTGTGTGTGTGTGTGTGTGTGTGTGTGTGTGTGTGTGTGTGTGTGTGTGTGTGTGTGTAAATTCATGGATATGTGCATGCAGAAGCAGAGTAACACACATACAAGCACTCACGCCCACACAGTGAGCACCAGCTCAGAAGTGAAGTTTTATTTATATAACCCAAAATCACAGATCACATTTTTGCCTCAAAGGGCTTTACAATCCTGTTCAAGATACTACACCCTCTATTCTTTACGCACACACAAACATTTTATTGGGAAAATAAGAGGAGAAAGATATGCAAAAGATGTTGTATATACATAGCAGACAAGAAATAACAATATTTAAGTTTTGAGCCTCCAAAAGAACAGTTACATCTTATTTTTTGTTAGAGGCTAAAAACTAATTTTTCCAAGAAAGGCATCACAGAAACTGGTAATGTAGCTCCCTTCCTGTATTTTTATCCTCCTTACTCCAATAATAATTGTTGTATGTGTTGTTTAAGCTGCTAGATGCCTAAATTTCCCTCGAGATCAATAAAGTATCTATCTAAAAGGTCGGAAAGCAAGAGCGCCTCTGCCTGTCACCACAAAAGGTTATTACATTCTTATGATACGTAATATTAGGCTCATTAAGATTCACGTAAAAAGAGCAGAGGTGCTACATCACATGAGGAAATCCACATTTAAAGACTTAGACGATAGTTTGAACGGTCTCCTAGTAACTACCCAGATAATGAGATGAAATGTGACAGGATCTGTCTGATTCAGCTCAGCAGGTGACTGATTGATTGATCACATCATATGTTCACTAATCGTTCAGAGCAGCACGTTGCATTGTCAGTTCAGCTGAAACAGTTAGTCGATTAATAAATTAGTTGATCGGCTCTGTCATTCATTAAGCAAAAGTGCAAAACATTTGCTGCTTCCAGCCTCTCATATGTGAGGATTACTTTGTTTTGCCGTTGTAAATTTAATATATTTGGATTTTGGACTGTTTTGCTAACCAGTTTTCCCAGGAGAAACACTGGAAGACTGTTGGCGAGCTATGAATTTATAATTCAAAGTATAAGCTCTACAACTGTACATCAGGCCAATGCTATCTGTTTTTCTTGGGAGTTTTTATGCCGCTCTGTTAAAAACAAACACAAACTGCCTCTGTGTTGTTACCTGGACAATATGTTTATTCCATTGTTCTTCTAACGCAATTCCTGCATAACTTAAGAGTTGCTGTCATTCATTTTTCTTGAAGTTCCTTTTCTTTTGTTTTAATGTTTCAAACCGATCTGCTGTCCAAAAAAGTGCAGAAAAAATATACACATCCTTTTTTAGACAGTTTTATCTCGCAGTGAATCTTCTGTATGGCACATGCCTACCACTTCTCCTTCACAGGAAAAGCCAGTTTTACCAATAATTAATACACTCCTCTTGCAATTTAAATGTAATTTAGTTTTGCAGTGTTATAGATTTTTATGCTAATGCAGTGTCTTGTAGGGGAAACGCTACCAGCAGTTTGGAGGTCATCATGGATAACTACTAAATGTAAATGTAAAATGTGTGTACATGTGCGCACACTGTAAGAATTACGTACCTGCAAAACACGTTTTAGTCATGTCGCACACCACACACACACACACACACACACACACACACACACACACACACACACACACACACACACACACACACACACACATAGTTCATGTTCACACACTTTGTCTCCCCACTGACCTTCTTGCAACTTCACACCCTGTTTCTTATTCCCTTTAATCTTGTTTTTGTTTCTTTTATTAATAATCTTGGTCCATATTTTGTTGCTTTTACATGGCAGAAGATGGAGTGAGGCCCGTGTGTGTGTGTGTGTGTGTGTGTGTGTGTGTGTGTGTGTGTGTGTGTGTGTGTGTGTGTGTGTGTGTGTGTGTGTGTGTGTGTGTGTGTGTGTGTGTGTGTGTGTGTGTGTGTGTGCGCGCGCTGCCTGGGCACTGATAGTGTGTCTGCTGGGTGCTGAGTGCTGGGCAGAGTGAGGGAGTGAAGGAGTACTTATTGATTTTGGCCACACATCTCTTCTCCTGAAAATCCCTTGATTGCTTTTGTTCTGCTCCCCGTCTCCCTCTTTCTGTCTCGCTTCCTCTAATGAAACTCCAAATGAATTGGAGCACGTACCGACTGCTCTCTTTCTCTCTGCTGCACTTACTCTCTCTACCACTCTCTCTCTGCCTGTCTTTGTCTCTCTCTCTCTCGCTCTCCCTGCTGATTTCTCTATTGCTCCCCTTCTTCCTCTCCCTCTCTCGCCTCATGTCTCTCTGTCTTCATCTTATGCTCCCTTGCTCTTTATCACTTTTGTCACACTTTCTCCCTCTGTGCTCTTCATGTCCATTTTATCTGTCTCTCTCTGTTTATCTGTTTTCCTGTCCATCTCACCTTCTCTTACCTCCTCTTTCCTCTTCTCCCCCGGTTTCTCCCACCTTTCATTTCCTCCCCTCTCCTCATCCTCACATGAGGAAGGGAATGTGGAGTGGAGATGTTGCCTACCAGCAGCAGTTCAATCTATTCTTATAGAATGACTCAGACACATGACCCGCTCAAATGGGCTGATAGCCCTTCAACAGTTGCTCTGTCCGTTCATTCTGGACCTTTTTTTTTTTTCTTTTTTACCTTCGATGAGCTTTTCCTCTACGTAATCTGTGTGTGTTTGTGTGTGTGGTGCAGGGATTAGATTTTTCTTTCAGTCCAAGGTACTGGAAGCCCCAATGTTCCACCTGGAGTAAAAGCGTATCCACGTCATAGCTCTCAAAGACACAATGCCGTACCTGCTTAGACTGACAGAGAAATGATCTCAATGAACAAGCCTAAAGGGAAGCTTCGCCAGTTTTGCACTTATAGGTCAGTTTACAAGTCAAGTGGGGCACTACTCAGCCTGTGGAAACAGCTGTATAATGTTTTCTGTGGCTCTGGAGGAGTTTTGTCAAGTCATAGACGAGACAAATACATACGCGTTTGACAGGTCGGGTGGTAAATGTTGGATCCAGCGTTTTTGGGCCCATACATGGAACTAAAAGTTAGGATGTCTTGAACCCGGTTACACTGATTTGTGACCATTTGTTTTTAAATCTGTCTCTTGTGAGTTCCTCAGCTTTATGAAAGTGCAACACAGAATCACTGGAAGGCCCCGTTAACATAAACACACATCCTAGTACTTCTGTCCTTTTTTATGGGGGCCTGTCTGTCCTAAACCCATACTGTAATGGTAGCCTAATGCTAATGTTAAGGGTCAGTTAACCCAAATTACACACACTTTTGCCCACTCACCTCTAGTGGTATCTAGCCATACAGACATTATGCTTTTTAATAGCCCAAGTTTTGAGATGTCTTTTGAGATTTCTGCCACGACCTCAATTCTATGGAGGAATTATGCATTGTACATAAATACAATGTATAATGGAGACAGCTCTCTCCTTTCACCTCTATTGTATTGGGGTATACAGCAGAAATCTCAAAAATGTATCTCCAAACATAGGGAAATAAAACTGAAGCTCTCTGCATTCATTTAATACATTTTTATCTTATTTTTTTGGACCGGTGTAATTTGGGTGAGCCAACCTTTCAATCCTAAACCAAATTCCCTTAAATGGTCTTCTGAAGAAAGTAAAGACCTTTCTTACAGTCTGAAACTTAAAGAGGGAGATCCGTACGGACCTTTCTAGTCACTTACTGTCGGGGCTGTAGCCAGGATTATAGAAATACTGAAGTCTTAAAAATCCAAGCAGCCCCCACATCCAGATTATTTTGAAGAGACCTTAATTATGCTTATTTGGTTATTTTTCCATTTTTAATTAATTCAACTGTTCTAATTTTCCCCAAGGTAGTTCACATGAGAGAATATTAAAGCTAATTTCTTTGGGTTTTCTCTACTCTACCAGGAAGAAACTCTGGTGGGAAAAATTGTTAAATTTTATATTTTTACACTTATGAATTTCCTCAAATTTCATAAAGAAACTATGTATAATTAACTAAATTTCCCTAGAAAAAAATACTCTGGCAACTCTGTAGCTTTCATTGAGTAAGGGGTCGACCGTAGTGTGTAACATAGAGCAGACTCTACATCTGTGTTTTTTATAAACCCATTCTTCTTTTAGTAGTTTTTACGCTTGAAATGCAGGAGATTACCCAAATAATAGTATATTGAAAACACATTAAAATGATGGAGACTCTTGGGGAGACAAAGAGGATGTGATATCCACAGTGTTGCTTTTGTAGTCAGGGTAGAGATGCAGAATTGGGAGAGAAAACCTTAGCCTGATGTTGTCTGATTCATATTGCAGGTCTCATGTGGACACAGTCGGTGAGATTTTATGTAAAATACCTGTGTACATGAGTCTCCTTCTCCCTGAGGACTTCATTGTTCCGGCTCATCAAGTGTGCATCCTTGTGCTTTATATCTGCTTGTTGTGCATCTGAGACTGTTTGTGGCTGCAGCCAATGGATTTGCGATCCCCCCCCCGCCCCCATGTTATCTCTGTGGACGTCATTGGTTCCACCTCATGTGATGTGTGTATGTTTGACCTTTGCCCCGCCCAGGGGAGCTGGAGGAGGAGATGGAGAATCCAGAGATGGCGGACCTCCCCGAGAAACAGAAACACCAGCTCAGACACAGAGAGCTCTTCCTATCCCGCCAACTGGAGTCTTTACCTGCCACACACATCAGGTACACTGCTGTACACCACCCTGGTGTTATTCAACTAAATGTTTTAATTTCATCAGTGTTTCTTCTTATATCAGTTTTTCTAACTTTCCCTCTGTTCCAGGCTGTGAATAAAGCCTCCATACAATTCTTTTTGGGCTACTATTGAGTCCGAAAATACCAATGTTCACAAAACAAGGAAAAAATATATAATATAATATATTATATAATATAATAAAAAGAAAGTCAAAATGAATCGGATAGCTGAACTGGAAAATGACAAATCATTGAAAGGAAGTGCAATTATGGTGCTTCATTGTCAGCATTGCTTTCACTTGTTATAAAGATAAATTTGACTTTTAAAATGAAATTTAAAGTTGTAATTCTTAAAATTTCAGTCTTGTTTTGCAGACACATTTTTGATGAACGATTGTGGTCCGAGCTAACTGAGGTGACAAATACGTTGAGCTTCCTGTGGCTGCTTCACAATAAAGGCCGACCCCGGTGTTTTGCCACTTGAACGCTTTTGATGTGAAGCCGCCACAGCAGCAGTAGGAAATGTTTGGTTTGCCTTAACAATAACTTAATACAACTCTGATATGATGTAAAGAGACAATATCCTCAAGTACAAGGTGTTGTCTTCGAATGTCTTCAACAATCCAAAACCCCAAAATATTTAATTTACTACAATGTAAGATCAGGAATAGCAGCATATACTCACATTTGAGAACATGTAACCATCAAATGTTAAGTACATTTGCTTGAAAACAATTAATTGTTTACCAAAATATTTGCTGATTGACTTTCTTTCGATGGACTCATCGATTAATTGACCAATCGTTGCAGTTCTATTAAGCTAGCTATTCGAGGTAGCATGAATGATTTAGTAGCATTTAATCTCTGACACTGATCGTTATTGGTTCTTTAATTAACTTGGAGATTTAATTAAACAGTTTGACTACTTAACCCATTTTTTCTGTTTCTGCTGCTCTGACTGTTTTTTCACCTTCCATATTACATAAAAACAACGTATAAACTGTATTTTTTTCCTAACCCTACCTGGATTTTGTGCGTGTGGCTATAAAACAAGCTCAGACACGAAATAATCCACTCGTATGCAGTGTGCACGTTGAACACTAAATGTCAACAGAAAGCTGTTTCTACATATAGACCTTTGCTCATCAGTAAGCTCCAGGCAAACCCACCTAATCATTACCACATTATTACTTGACATTTCTGAAGAGAGGCAGGAAGAGCAAACTGACATCTGCTCGAATAAAAATACTCTGATGAGCTGTTTGTTTTGTGAGGATTCAAACTCGATTAAGATTTCTAACTTAACGTCCGTGTGCAGCAAGGTTACAGGAACTGTTTGAGTTTATCACCCTGCCAAATCGTATTTGCTTCAGGCGAGAGAGGTATGGCTAATTAGCTGGTAAATAATTTGAATTCAGACAGTAGCAGTTGAGGGACAGAGATGAGTGTTGTCAGTGTCAACACACTGGACCATGATTTGTCAAATAACAGGCTGTGCCAGCTGGAACCAAATCAATATCATCGTTGCTGATGCATCCTACATCAAAGTCTCCTCTCAGACAGTTTCTCTTGCAGAGGAGAGTTTGGACCAGGGTAGCAGCTCTCATCTGGCACTTATGTAACGCGTTATCCCCTGGACTTTAAGTCAGTTATTCTGTTTCACATGTTAACTATTCACTCTTTCTTCCCTCCTCCATGTCTTCAACCTCCTGTCTTTCCTTCTTAACTTCTTCTCACCAATCTTTTATCCTTCTTTCCTTCGTTTTTTCCCGCTTCCCTTCCTCACTTCCTTTCCTCACATCCTTGCCGGACTCCAGGGGGAAGTGCTGTGTGACGCTGCTGAACGAGACAGAAGCTCTGAAGTCGTACCTCGACAGAGAGGTACGTACACCAGCTCGTCATGCTAGATAATACGACGGGGTCTTCTAAACTGTGATTAGGTGTGTTAGATTTTAGGATTATCTAAGAGAGAGTGTGTGTGAGACTTATGAGTTAAGAGATTCTTGTTTCCAGATTAATTATTCAACGTGTTGACCCAGAATGTTCTTTTCACATACAGTAATGAGGAGACGAGAGACTAGCAGAGGGGAAAGTACACGCACACACAGATACGCTCCTCTCTTTCGCCTCTGCGTTTGCCCGTCTCGCTTCCTGTTCCTTTCATTCCATCCTCACGCCTTCCTGCCATCTGTATTTCCCAGGATGCCTTCTTCTACTCGCTGGTGTATGACCCTCAGCAAAAGACTCTGCTGGCTGATAAGGGGGAGATCCGTGTTGGGAACAAGTTTCAGGCCGACATCACCGAACTCCTGAAAGAAGGTACATCATACTTAAAGCTCGGGCGTTGTAATTGACACAGTTTTCCAGAGAAGCTTATTCACAGGGTAGCACATTAACGTTTCCCTGCAGGGGTCTTTTGACACTATTGTGTACTGATTCTTTTCCTTTTTCAGCATTAATAGGGCAGTCTGAGTCATAATAAACTATTCAACCTTTCATGTTTTTGTAATTGCTCAATTCTCAAGAACATTTCATGAACTTCAGGCAGCCTTTTCTGCCCCAAACCCCAAAGAAGTTATAATAGAATAACTAACCTAGATTTCCATGAAAGTCACAGTGTGGCAGCGTGATTATACATAATCAAAGCATTTAAAATAACAGAGTATTGTCTATGTGCTGAACAAGTGATGATTTTATAGTCACCCAGAGAGTATGGAAAGGATTGGGTGCATGATGTTCCTCTGAAAGGAGACAACTTTTAAAGTTACTAGACAGCTGCTTTGTTCTCGCCTGCCATGTTCACGTCTTGCTAAATGCGCGACGACAACAAAGCTTCCTGTTTTCTTGACAATAAAAGCTTGCATTTCCTCCTATTACAGGATAACGTGTACAATTACATACAGGCAGTAATTTGAACAACCGAATATAATGCGACGTGTACAAAAAATATTGTAAGCATATGTAACTCATGACAGTGGTTTAGTTTCTGGACAAACTTTAAAAGTGCTTCCAGAATTGAGGTAACTCAGGTACAGTAAAATCAGCAGCTGTAGTGTTTCCCTTGCCATAGTTTCTGTGGTTGCCATGGTCACACATGGAGCCGCTGCTGCCGACCTTGGCGACACATTTGCCGTTGTTTACATTGAAAACAATGAAGTTGCTCGCTGTCTAAAAGCACCTTAAAGCTGCAACTACTCATACTGTATTTTTGGCATCCAAAGCTGATTAGAAATGCCATTATTTTAAACTCGGTCAGTTAAGACATTATACCTTGCACAACAAGTTTTCTGACTTTGCAACTTGTCCACAATATTAAAATCCACTATTATTTTCATTCAAGCAGTCTCAAAGATATTTTCCAGACATTTTCACTTTGAAATGTGACTATTTTTCTGCCAGATTTAGGGTTCAGTGTTTTGCCAGAATTTTATTCTTAGCAGGTGGGAAAACCTCTGAAATTGCAATTAGGGCACCATGGGACACTACGCTCTCTAATTAAACCCATGTTAATGAAATTCTGTTACATGTGTTAGAAGCTCAGGCAGGTTGGCTGGTTTGTTGCAGGCTGGCAGCTCGTCAGATCCCACCTATTCAACACTGGGATTCATTAAAGCTTTACACGAGGTAGTCATTTTAGAAAAGGGGAAAACCAGGAAGAAAATCAAATTTGATTGTGGATTTTACAAACTCTTGTTGTCCATATGTCGTCAATCAGGAACCATAGTGGCCTTGAGCAGCGTAGGAGAATTAACTGTCTGTATCCGTATGCCTTCTGGGTCCATGTAGGCGAGGATGATGGCAGAGACTTGGAGAAACTAGAGGAGAAGATCTGGGACCCCAACAGCTCACTGACAGAGAAACAGATTGACCAGTTCTTAGTAGTAGCTCGGTAAGTCAACACAGAAGTGCCAAAGCATACAAATAATAAAAAATAAAAAATATACAATAATGGCATAGTTACACTCAAGTTTCAGCCAAGAGATGGTTAGCTTAGCATAGTAAACAGACTAGAAACAACAACAGCTAACCTCGCTCTGTCTAAAGGTAACAAAAAAATCTGCCCATCAGTACCTGGTTTCCTTTGGACAGAGCCAGACTAGCCCTGTGTCCAGTCTATGCTAAGCTAAGTTAACCGTCTTCTGATCCTGCTTCATGTTGAAGTTATAGGAGCGATATTGATTGTCTCAACTAACTCTCTGCATTGAAGCAAATAAGTATCTTTAATGTTTCTTAACATCTAGTCATCCTCATTTCACCTCATTTAGAGCTTGATATGGCTGCTTAGCGGTTTTAGCTCATTCAGTGCTAATTGGCTAGATTTGTAACATTTGCTCTGCAACACTATATTACTGAATATTTTATCACTGGATTGACAACTTTGCTATTTTTTTTTGTGCATAAATCATTGAGAAAAACAGGTGGAAGTATATCAAACACCAAATTTAGATGGTGAAAGTAAAACGCAAAGTTGATTTCCTGTCCCTTCATGTATATTTGCTCTCTATCTTTTGCTTCTTGTCTGTGTCCCATAGGTCAGTAGGTACATTCGCCAGAGCCTTGGACTGCAGTAGTTCTGTCCGGCAGCCCAGCCTTCACATGAGTGCTGCTGCAGCCTCCAGAGACATCACCTTGGTGAGATACACATGAAAGCGGCCTTGGGTTAAATCAGTATCACACCATAGATGAAAAGTGTATTGGGGAAGCAGTAGTGTTAATCAAAGAAAATTCTTGTGGTGCACGTGTGTTGTGTGTATATAATTGTGTGTGTTTGTGTGTCTGTTAGTGATTGTTGAGGCCTGTGTCTGGTTATCCTTAACAAGCACTTGGCCCCAGAAGCCTGGTGCCGGTCTATTCTGCCCTAGATCTTATCCTCATTTATAAAACATAGATGAGAGGCCTTCTAGCTACCCACGTGCACACACACATACACACACACACACACACACACACACACACACACACACACACACACACACACAGCCCAAAGCCTTGGACAAGGCACTGCATATAAACTCCTCAAGTAAGCAGAATATTGCAGAAATTAATTTCAAAAGTGGTTCAAACATTAAAACCACAACAATAAAGCCTGAGATTAACATGTATTTCTATCCTGTGTTTTAGTTTCACGCTATGGACACTCTCCATGCCACGGGCTATGACATGACTCGAGCCATCGCAGCGCTGGTGCCTCAGGGTGGGCCTGTCCTCTGCAGGGATGAAATGGAGGAGTGGAGCGCCTCAGAGGCCAACCTGTTTGAGGAGGCACTAGAGAAATACGGCAAAGACTTCACCGATATCCAGCAGGATTTTGTGAGTAGCAAACTAATAATAAAGAGCATATTTAAAGGAATAGTGTGCTTATTGCCACAAGTTAAATGAGAAGATCAATACCACTCTCTTATCTGTCTGTAAAATATTACACTGCAACAAGGGGACAGTTAGCTTAGCTTAGCATAAAGACTGTAAACAGGGGGAAACGGCTAGCCTTCTTAAAGGTAAAAAAAATTCCTACAAGCTCTTCTGGTTGCCTGGTAACCTCTCACTGACGACAAGAGTCCAGGAAGACGCTGAGAGCCTCGAGGAAACAGTCCGGCACATTAACCCCAGGTACAACCACAACGTTTGGTTTCGCACGGATTAAACAAACGAGAGATGACATGTTAATTAGTGAGCTTTAGAGGTGCTGGTAGGCGTATTTCTAAAACTGCATAAACTGAGGCTTAGTCAAGGAATTTTCTTTTTGTAAAATCTCAAATCATTAAAAATCCCCTTTAAGTACTGCCCATCGATAAGTTAGTCACTAGATAAGATGATCATGATCATCGAGATGTTTTGAGGAAAATCTCTTATATATATATATATATGTTATACCCATTTTTGACTCCAGCAGACTTTTAAAGTTCATCAAATTACATGTTTTTAAGCATATTCATTTTCCAAGTAAACAGACATAAGAATTGTATTGATTTCAGCTAGAAAGTGAATATATTTTCTATGCCATATCTCTGTGTGGTTGGGCAGTGTTTAAAAAGCATTTCAGCGTAAGTAAATATTAAATTGGAGATATGTAAGGACGACATATTGAGCACTTGTATGCTGCGCATCAGCCTGTATGTGGGATGCCCATAGTCTCATTTCGAGATGTGTACAGTAGGTATTCAGTGCACCCATATTTGCTTCTTCTGAGGGCAGAAACCACAGAATTAGAGTTGTGTAGCAGACATTTGGACTTAATTTAGGCATTTAGCTGACAAACAACTTTCAAGCACAATAGTAGTCTTGTAAGCTAAGATTGCAGTCAGCCTATAGTAAACAGTGACAATGTTAAAGCTAAGCACAATGGCCGTTTATCCAGTGAAACTTTAGACAGAAATATCTTTGAGAAAACGAATGCAAGTGTTAGTTAAAAGCCAGGAGAAAGCAGCCTTTCTGCTGTAGCTCCTCGCAGTCCTCTGAGAAAGACTGGTGCTGCCGTTTGTGGACTTCACTACTACACATTGTGCTCAGCTCTCACTGTGTGCGTCACTCCACCACCTGGTGGCTGGCTGCTGTCAGTGCTGCTCACTCACGTTTCCACCCCGTCCTTCTCTCAAACAACAGGACTACACCACCATTATGGGTGGGGCTTCTACATGATAGCTCATTTTCTTTTCAAACTTCTTAGAGGGAACTTTGCAGAGCAACTTCAGTAGGTTCAAACCGATTTGTAGCCAGTTGTGTTGTTTTTGGTCATTTATATAAAGAACCTCTTTGTATAAGATGGTATTTTTGTGATGAGTAAAATACATTTGGCCGAAGACATTTGTATTTTCATGTGGGAGGGTTTTTAGGTCCTACATTGAAAATATAGAAATGTAGTGCGTTTCTAAAATGCGTCTTAATTGTTTAGTGTGTGTAGAAAATATTACACACACTTCTTAGTCGGTCTGGAGATTGAAACCCGGGACCTCTCACCACTTTAATAACCACTACATTAAAATAATGATTTATTTTGTGCCTTCTCTCCTTCTCCAGTTGCCCTGGAAGTCCCTGACGAGTATTATTGAGTATTACTACATGTGGAAGACCACAGACAGATATGTACAGCAGGTAAAAAAAACTTTTTGGGGCTACCTTAATGGGCATTTTGTTATTTATAGCTAGCTATATTTTTCATGATAATTTCCTTTCTTTATAGCCCAGTAACTGTTAAACGTTGATCTTTTTGTTTTCATCTGATTTACGTCTTTATTAAAATAAAGAACATTGTTTATCTTTGTTCTTATTCTTTTACACTTGACTTTAGTGTTTTTTCCGTTCCAGGCCCAAAAATGATCCCATCTTTGTTTTCTTTTTATTCTCCTTTTTTTCACAATTTGGCCAGTGTCAGGTTGCGTATACAGTATGTTTGACATACATCTGTATTCTGTCATCAAGATAGCTCCAGATTAAAGGTTATAATAAAATAACCACGCACCTATTTTTCTTGTTAAAAATTAGTCAAATGTCGATATCAATTTCATTCAGAAATATTCCACACCGTCCTCAGATTAGTTAAATCCATTTGTGGTTCTGAACTCAAGGTTGACAAATTCACCCTTAAATGCTTATTTTTTTTACACTGGTTTTGGTGGAGCTGACCTCTCCAATCACATTGTTCTCTCTCCTCAACCTCTGTCTTTGCTCCAGAAACGATTAAAAGCAGCTGAGGCAGAAAGCAAGTTGAAGCAGGTCTACATCCCTAACTAGTGAGTACCTCAGTGCGTGTTTCTGTGTGAAATATCGGGTTTTATTATATTTCATCTGAATAATACTGAGATAGTTCAGAGTTTTTCTGACCCTCTCAGCAACATCTCTGCTGTTGTTAGCGCACACGCACACACACCCTTCTCTCACTTTATTAGTATTCATGACAGCTCTCAGTACAGCATCAGTGTAACTGCTGTCTCCAGCAGCAGCCTGATGAATGATATCTATTCTCTTTGGCCTGTATTATCTTTGCTGGTCTGACCCTCTCCCTGTCCCTGTCCCTGTTCCTGTTCCTGTGCCCTTCCAGTAACAAGCCAAACCCCAACCAGCTGAGTAACAATGTAAAACCAGCTCTGGTGAATGGAGTGGCGGGTGCAGTGGTCCCAGGACCTCCGGGCTCAGGGCAGACCCCCGGCCTCGGCAGAGCATGTGAAAGCTGCTACAGTAAGTCATTCACATGTGTAACGCTGCTGTCATGTAACTGAAATAGCTAAATTATATCTTGCTAATCTTGCTTGTACATGATGAACTTAGAATAATTGCTTTGACATTCACAGGTGTAGTCATATTTAAAAGAGGCTGTTATGTTGAATATGGTTTCAACTTGAATGGAAAACAGAGCCTTGAACCAAAAACCTTTAAAAATTCAATTTACAGATACATTTATGAATCCACAAGTCCTTTAAATACACTAGACAAAACAACTAACATAACATAAATACAGGTTAATGACAATGGTTGTGCTGTATGATCGGCTATATTGACATTTAAAATGTCAGAAAGTTAGATGTGACAGGTTAAATTTACTAATACACCATACTCTCTGTATGTGGCACACGTTTGATACTTTTTTTCTCCCCATTTTTCAAGAGAGAATATCATTACGTGCCCTGCAGTATTTGAGTTATTTTAGTAGTTGTAGTTAAATCAGTGATGAATGATTAAAGGTTGTGCTCTCGCTTCGATGCACACACGCACGTGTTCATGATTATGTGTGGTGGCTGTGATTATGAGCCATCTCAGGCATGTTTTATATATATATATATATATATATATATACACATATATATATATATATGTGTATATGTGTATATATGTATATATGTGTGTGTGTGTGCGTGTGATGCTGTCACACTGCACTCTCTTTCCTTTGTCTTATGTGTGTGTGTGTGTGTGTGTGTGTGTGTGTGTGTGTGTAGCCAGCAGCTCCTACCAGTGGTACTCGTGGGGACCTCCCAACATGCAGTGTCGCCTCTGTGCTTCATGCTGGACCTACTGGAAGAAGTACGGAGGGCTGAAGATGCCCACAAGACTGGATGGAGAGAGGCCTGGACCCAACCGCAGCAGCATGGTACAAACTAGCACACACACACACACACACACACACACACACACACACACACACACGCACGCACGCTTCACTGGACATTTAGTTTATTTATTCTGCAAACCCCAAACAACAGCCTTACTGTTTGCCAGAAGATTTACCCTACCCTTAAAGGAATAGTTCATCCTTCAGAGAAAATCTTTTTCTTCTCATGCTTTAGATGAAAATGTTTCGTATTTTTGGTAGAAAAATAATAAGACATTAATTGATTGTCAAAGTCCCTTCACAGTTAATACAGACTCTCAGATCACGCCTTGACAAACAGTCCTTACGAGTACAGTATGTTAATGTGTAAATACTGTAAATGTGTGTTTACCCATTTTTGTACTATGTCAATAAACCAGATTAAGTACCACTTTTACGCTGAGTATTTGCCAACCTGAAGGGTATATATTGCTCAACAGTGAACTCAAGTAAATTATTAGCTACTAAATGACTTTGGTAGTCTGCAGTAACCGGGCCAGTGTGTTAAATGGATGGTGCATTTTGGGAAGCATTCCAGTCAGCTCCATTTTGCCAACCAGCATCAATAAAGCCAAGTAATGAAATCCATTTCAGATAACGATTTACTCCAAATGTTTTCTTTGCTATCAGGTAATAGTTTAACCTATCTTTAGTCCCCAGTGTTCATTAGATCAAGTGTTGGCTGTTAGTGCACTAAGACCACGAACACACATTGCTGTAAATTTATGGGATCTAACTGTTGTTAATGTTTGTACCTCCAGAGCCCCCACGGCCTGCCCCTGCGGCACAGCGGCAGCCCCAAGTTTGCTGTGAAGACGCGACAGGCTTTCTACCTGCAGACTAACGGCCTGACGCAGATGGCACGGCGCCTCTGCCAGGACATCATCAGGCCGAGATACCTGGCCAGGCACCCCTACCTCCCTGTCAACACAGCAGCCATCAAGGCAGAATGTAAGGACCTGATGACACTGATGCTCTACATACTTATTTACTTATTACTTATATATATTGTGCACTGCAGTTTTTCTTTGTTGTTACAGATGGACTGTAAATTTACTGTGTTTTTGCAATGAATCTCTGCAGGTGCTCTGCGGTTGCCAGATGGCCCAAAAAAGCCTTTGCCACTGAAACCTGTGGAACGTAAACCTCTGGAGTCTGTGGTTCGGTATTTAGGTAAGACAAGCCGATCACCCGCTGCATCTCTTACGTTTGAGTTTCTATTTTCAGTCAGTTTTAACTGGGTGTGGTGTTTTAAACGGATAGATGGTTGCTTTTCAGCCACACTGGCAACGTGGCTCTATGGATGGCAACGTCAGTCAGTTGGTCCACCACTTTGTTCCAGACTGAAATATCTCAACAAAGATTTAATGGATTGCCATGAAATTTGGTACAGACATTCATGATCCCCAGAGGAGGAATCCTACTGATGTAGGTGATCCCCTGACTTTTCCTCTGGCACCACGTTGAGGTTGACATTTGTGGTTTTGAGTGAACAGCTGTTGGTGTATTTATTTATTTTCCCCTCAGGAAGAATTTTTAACCACTTTGGTGATCCCGTAACGTTCATGTTTCTTCTTCTCTCACTTTCTCTCTTCTCTGTCACCTACAGAAGCACATCCCCGTCCAGCCAAACCCGACCCACCGATTCGTGGAGGGTCCATCTCTACAGGCAGCCTGACGCCCATAAAGTCCTCTCCCATCCTCAACAATGGCTCTCCCACCATCCTGGGCAAACGCTCCTATGAACAGCACAACGGACTGGATGGTGAGTGAGAGGAGAGAATACAGTACATGTGTGTGTTTGCTTTTCTCAGCTCCACTGAACTCCATATGCTGAATAATCAGTATTTTCAAAGGTCTAATTTGATTAAAAGTTGAAGTTGAAAATGTGCATGATTTAAGGATTTAAGGTAATAATTTATTGAAATAAAGATAATTTTCCCGTTTTTTCCTCAAACCTGATAACCATGATCGCTCAATGTAATTTACTAATTACTTGGTAGTTTTAATGTAAGACTTCTAATGAGATATGATTTTTTTATGAAGGAAATGACTTGAATTAGTCCCAGCTGCAGTTTTTTCTTTTTGTTGGTTTATGTGCAAATTTGACTCTAAAAGCAGTTGTTCATGTGTATGAAATTACTGGAGTAGAATAATGCGGCCATCATTAGCTTTAAAACTAATTTTAATGTTTTTTTCATGGCAATATTTTATTCATTACAGCATCATTTTAATTATTTTAACTATATTAACACAAACTAAAAAGTATTACATTACACATGAATGTTAAAGCTTTAATGTCTTTGCTAAACATCGATTATTTTAATATTTAAAGAGAATCCAAAGGCGCATCTTAGCTCCGCGGCTCACTCAATGGCTACAACACACAGTTAAGATCCACTGCCGAAGGGTTAAGAGTTTGCGTGGGGCTCTTATTTTTTTGGGTTATGTCCCACTTTCCCCTCTCCCCTGTGAAATGAGAGAGAGGAAGAGACAGACTGAGAGATCAAGAGAGTGAGAGTTTGCCAGAGAAAGACAGAGAGGAAGAGGGAGAGAGAGGGAGAGGGAGAGGATCGGATCGGCCTTGCTGCTTTAGCTGGAGGCTACAGGCTACGTTGTCATGGTAACAGTGGCGAGGAAGAGGAGGAGGAGGGCTCTGTGTAAGTGTATCCTGAGGGAGAGTATCTCCACTGGTCTGTGAGCCTACCTCAGGCCCAGGCTGGGATAACACACCAGGAGGAGATTTTGGGGTTGAAAAGCAGCCAAGTATTAGGGATTAGTTTTTTAATTTTTAATTTTACCACCAATTTATCAACTTCCTCATTCGTGTCATCGGGATTTGTCAGAAGACAGGAATGGAATTATTTTTTTAATTGGTAATTACAACAATCGTCGCATCATTTCTGTTGTTTTAGTTATTAAATCAAGGGATATTAGATTTCAGTACCTACAGTTTCACATTCTGCAGTCCTCTTTATCAATGTCAGTCTCCTCTATCTTCTAATAAACTTTAAAGGAATAGTTCAACATTTTGGGAAATCAGATTATTTGCTTTCTTTCTGAGAGAAGGTCGAGACCACTCATGTCAAGTGTGGAGCTAAGAGGTGCTTAGCTTAGCTTAGCATAAAGACTGGAAGCAGAGGGAAACGGCTAGCTTCAAAGTGCTCTCTCCAAAGTTCAGAAATCCATCTACTAATATCTCTAAAGTTTACGAATTACCACGTCGGCTCTTGTTTGTTGTTGTCTGCACACAAACATAAATATATTTTTTCTCTCTAAATGATCAACTTTACATTGAAGATTTTGTTTGCTGTAATTTTGCAAATGTTGTGGATCACCTGTTCTCCTTTGGTTTGGATCTATGTCAGCATCTCATGAGGCCTTTGTTATTTGCCTCATAGGTGTAAGAAAGCACATTGTGGTTTTCACTACAGGAAACCTTGTTGGACTTAAATAATGAGAAATACTGTTTTATGTACAGTGGTTGTACTGCTTTGCGGCTGAATGCTGACAAAGCCATATTAGAAATATGGCCTTGTCAGAGTCAGATTGTCAACAATGTGATAATGAATATTTATAAAGATAATTTGCTGAGTGTCTCATTGTTAGCTGGTATTTGGAAAATACAGTCTGCTGTTTGTTTCTGTACAAAGCAAGTGAAGAGGAGTATTTATGGTTTCAACTGTGAGGGAATTGGATGAAAGATTCAAAACTAACCTTTACATTTCCCAACTGTTTACTGATTGCTGTTAATTAGATGTGGAAGATGTGATGACTGGAAACTGATCACCTTGAGCGCTGCAAACGGCTCTTATGAGGAAGTGAAATATAGACACCTGATGTCAGTTGTGAGAAGATTTAATGGGTGTATTTTCCCCTAAAATGATTAATAAGGTTTATTCTCGTCTATTCTTGTTCTCGTCTTTGTTCTGTAGATGCACTAAAGAAATCCTTACTTCATGGACCCACAAGGGGGCAGAAGATTTCATCCTTTAGTGTAGCCAGTGGACTGTGTGTGTGATCAGCATCTCTTGTGCTCTCCGTCCTCTACAGGCACTAAATCCAAAGGCCTGACTCCACAGTGGGACATCATGGCCAAACGAATGAGCGAAGCGGGGCGGCCCTCGGTCTCCCTGCAGGACGAGGTACATGAACTGGACTGAGCGCTCTGTGGGAACGACCTCTACTACAAACCCCAGTGAGGTGAGACACACTGCTGGGTTTCTCTGACGATGATATTTGTGTGTTTGTTTTTCTGTTTTGGAGTGTTTGGTTACTTACAATTGATAATGAGGTGCCAGATATTGGTACAGGATTTAGAGTTCACATCTGTAGTTTGGTTCATTCGGTCTGGACCAAGAAAAAAACCAAAACATTATTGCCTTTTTAGTTCTGAGCTGTAAGCGTTAAGTAACATAGACTGACAGGGAACCCATTCATTGTTTTGTTTTCATTCATATCCTTTTTTTTTCACAGCAGAGCGGGACATGAGACGGAAAGGCATTTTTCCAATAAACCATCGTCGAGGGCAGCTGATAGAAGTTGAAGCTGAGAGGAGACGACAGCATTGGCCACCTTTCTTTAGTCAGTACGGGTCTGTCACACTGCTGAAGACCAATCGATAATCGACCAGTTTGGCTGTGGTCAATCAGAAGATGAGCCTGACTGTACAGGACTGTGTTTATTACTTACATTTCTCGTTATAACTGTCATTGTAATTATTGTTATTGTTATTATAATTTTTTTTTACCAACTATAACTCAGCTTATTGTTTGTCGATCAAACGATGGAACTTGTGAAGTTTCATGAAAAATGCTTGCAGAGCCCTGTGGAAAAGGGTGGAAGGACTGTAACATAAGCCACTTGCATCTTCTATGTTTGTTTTTTGTTTTTTTGTTGTTGTTGTTGTTTTTTTTTAACAAGTTAAATTCAACAAGGAGACGCACTTTTATTTCAGCGACACAAGTTAACTCCTTGTCTTTTTGTTTCAATGAATTTGAATGCTTTACGGGAAATCTTCTGTTTTGTGAGCCGGCCCCGCTCTTCGGCCAGAGAGGTTTAACTTATTGAGAAAGACTTGCTGTTTTTTCTACCTTTTTCACAAGTAATGCATCTATGCTTAGATAATGTAATTAAAAAAGATAATTGATTTTCCCTCTTCTTTTGGTGTCAGTGCACTGAGATGAACGGTGTCAAAAATAGTTTTTCCAAGCGGGTGTCCATTCCCCTTTTTCTCACTCACACGCGTCTGCAAACAGGGTATTCGCGAAATAACTGACACTTTTCATTTCCAACTGCTTTTATATGTTTTGAGCCTAAAACATTATTAGTATTGGAAAAGATTAAATGCTCAAACACAACACTGTTTTGTAAGCAAAGGTCCAAAAACAACTAAAAAGCAGGAGTGTAGGAGTGTGTTCTCCTTTCATGTCCAGTCATTTTGTCGATCTGTTTATCTTTATTTTACGTTCATTAGTAGATTGTCTTTATTGATTACAACAAATATCAGTCTTAGTGATTCTATCGGTCAATACAAGAAAATATACCAATATCCAACACATCTGCTGGCAATTATTTTTGTATTTCTATCCATTTAGATATTAAGCTTGAGAGACAATTCTTGACCTTGGAAACAATTTATTATTACACAAGGTGAAAAGGATAAACATGCACACACAGAGTAACACCAGCTGAAAACAACAACAACAACAAAAATAGACAAAAATTAATTGATTTAAAAAAACTAACTTGAGTTTAGTGGAATTGTCATGAATTATGTGCAATATAGGACAAAGGTTAAGTTAATATACATATACATAGATATATCTACACATAAACACACACATACTGTAAACATATATACACACACATACAGACGAAATGTTAATGTTCTCACATCCCTTTTTAATAGACCTTTTATCATTTCCCAGGGTTATTTTCAACTCCAGCCTTCACTTGACTCAAAGTTTGCCACGCAATTTTAAATATTAGATTTTGTTCTTTATTCTTATAACATTATTTTTGAGAAAATTTGAAACTTTCAGTGTTTAATTGTTGTCTTTTTGTAGCTTTAAATATATGTGCTTTCCCCATCATATTGATGATGTTGTTCAGGTCTTTTCCTTCGTCATCATCCCTTAAATCACCAAACATTATGGTTAAAGGGCAACGATAAAGATTATAAGATTATTATTATTATTATTATATTAAAATGGAGTTACAAAGTGCTTTGCATGGGAAAACCAAGATAAAACAAAGATCTGTCCAATGATCTCAGGCTCATGTGGGAGTAAAAGTAAAAAATACAGCAAGGAGTCAGGTCACATCTATATATCAATCCTTGAACATTTAGCGTGCCGGTGTGAAGAGGCTGAAACAGGTGTGTTGTAGGCAAACTGACAGCTGAGTTATGTGAAGTCAAAGATTTTTAATCAAGACGAGAATGAGTTTCCAGCTACATGTAGAGAATGCAGAGCAAAGCGTGCCTGCACACAGCAGCTAGTGACAGAGAGACGAACAAACGTTTGTTACTGCAGCAAACACACAAAAACAAAAAAGAAAAGAAACAACACGAGTGCGTTTCACTAAATGGAGCACACGCATGCAAAAGCAAGCAAAATGGACAATAAGTACTGTCCAGTGATGACAGTACATTTACTAAAGGACTGCTTAAGTAAATTTGACGTACTTATAAAATAACATTGTACTTTTTACTTACTAAAATATGCTGTTTTATTATAAATTAAACTACCCAACACTTAATACAAGTACAGCTGAAACAATTAACAATGGACATTATTAGATTAACAACAATTAATTGATTACTATTTTCAACAATTGATAATTGTCATTTTTTACGTAAATTTGATGGTTCAAGCTTCACAAATGTGAGGATTTGCTTTTCCTTTTAATTATTTTACTAATTTTGATTTATTTTTTAATAATTTTGAGGTTTTGGACTGTTATGACATTTCTCACTTTTTTATGGAGTTTTACAAACCCAACAATCGATCGATTAATCTAGAAAATAATAAGCTCCACCTCAACCAACTAGAACATTAATATCCTGCTTTTATATTAATATGAATAATGATAATGTAATGATATAATATATAATAGTATAACAGTCACAGGGGACACTTTTTGGCATTGAATACTTTTACTTTTAGTACTTTAAATACATTTTCCTGATTATACTTACATCATTTTACTTCAGTAACCTTTTCAACGCAGGACTTTTACTTGCATCTGAGTATTTTTACAGTGTGGTATTAGTACTTTTACTAAAGTACAGGATCTGAATACTTCCTGCACCACTTCTGCTCTGAAGAAACTCAGTATTTATACTGTCTGCTCCTCCTGCTCATGGTGGATTAATGGTATCAGCTGTTGTTTTCTGTCTCAGACCTCTCATCTGTAGGACGAGGTCGATGCTGATTGTTAACGTAATGGTTCTGAGCGAGCAGCCCTCCTGTCTTTACGATGCTCAGTGGAAAATGGTCTGTGAGGTATTTTAGTATCTGCCATTAACGTCCAATTGACATCATGTCTGGTGAGCAAGCATACAGATAACATTGTTACAATGCTCTTCAGATCACTGATCGACCGTTCATGTCTTGTTGATCGGGACATTTTTCCCTTTGAAGACCACTTAGAAAGAATGGATGCAGTTATCAGGGTCGATATTTCAGTTACGTCCTGTGTTACATTTTCATATATCATCAGTCTTTTTATCCAATGTGCCTTTTGCTTTTGCATACTCTCATCAGAACAATACGATTGTTACTGGAAATCCACCATGGAGCAACCATGGGCTAATTCTGCACCAGAAACCATAACAGCTCTATTAGCTCTATTATCAGTTTCCTTTATTTTGACTAAATCACGTACACCAGCACAAGTGATGGTCCTTGGACAGTGAATATTTTTTCTTAGTCTTGAGTTAAATCCATCTCTTCCTTCTTCCACAAACAATCCCCCACTACTGGTGTGTCCCAGGGAGCACTTCCACAAAGTCTGATGCTGGCCTTTAGTATAGTATATTTATTGTCTTAATAACTAATAAACCACCAGGTATGAAAAGCCGACTGCAGGAATTAAGAGTGCATGAAAATTAGTTAACAAGTGAGCAGAAACGTTTAAGTTGAGGTTTGTTGAAAGTGCATTATCACACAAAGCTGTCTCAATGCACTGTATTAAGAACAATTAAAACAACAGAAGAAGAAGAACATACAGTACAACTGATTACTTAAGGAGGATTTAAGAAAAAGCACAACAGAGAACAGATGAGTTTTGAGTCTGGCCTTAAAGGTTTTCAAAGAATGAGTTGCTCTAATATAAGTGGAAATAAAATGCTGAAAGTTATGGACAATGGTAGAAAGTTTCTGCCGCTGTTTAGTGGTAATAGTACCAATGCAAACTTGACCAAACAAACTGAAAGATACAGAGCGAGATTATGTAACTTTGTACCTGTGGCCACGAGTGGAAGCTATGGGATAATGGTAAATGCTAAAAGAGTTATAAAGTCGGTGAACTTTGCTAACATTAGCTGCCATTAGCTAACATAAGCTAAATTTACTGAATATACTGTTATTTAAGGCCTTAAGACCCTTCAAAACACAAACCATGAAAAAGTTATTGGCAGAATATAAAATGTAAAAAGGAGTCTCTCACAGTCCACTAACAGGAAGGCATTATATCAGCCAAAGTACACTTACTTCCTGTAATAACTGATGGCAAGTCCTTACCTAAGCACTGGTTTGTTACTGATAATAGCAGCCACACCATGTGACTAAACCACCTGACCTTAATTTGACGAAGGAAGTAGTTTGAGAGTAAATTATAGTGACGTCAATGACATTTTATGACACTGATAATGACGGCTGTCAACCGCCGCCATTCCTGGCTCTTTCTCAAACATACAAAGAGAAAGAGACTTTACTAGTGGTGCAGGTGTCACCTCTTCTTGTGTCACTGGATATGTATGAGGGTTCACACCTCTTCAAACTCCTAAAATACTAATCCCACTGGAAGACCAGTATAAGGTATGAAAGTGTGGGAAAACAACATGACAATTCCAAAGTCTTTGAAAGTTTGAACACAATAGGGTGTTTGAAGTCATGCATGTGTTTCTTTGTAGTATGTTTTCTGAGAATTTAATATATTTTAGCCAGAAATTCAAGTTCATATCAGAGCGTGGCTCACTCTGTAAGTATACAGCTCAATTGGCTCCACACACTTGCAGAAAATTACATGAGAGAGGGCAGTAATTACCTCACCTTACCTGCTTTGAGCTTTTAAAGGGAAATATCTCACAACCAGGTGAAATGTAATGTGGCCTGTTGGGATGTTTGTGCAATGTTTGCCACTTTTAATGTTTTCTGCTACTTTTTGTATTTGGATAATATGTAGCAGAAACGCAGTAAAAGCTGAACTATTATAAGCTGTAGGCTATATAAACAATTGGTTAATGGTTTATAACACACTTACCTACAAAGGCAGATAGCACAACCTACAGTAAAGGTCAGATGAGCAAAATAACTGGAGAGGGGAGTGAGAGAAGTTAGCGAAGGCTAGCCCTGCTATCTCACTTTTTGGCTACCTTGGTTTGACTTTTGGTTGAGGTTTCAGCTCAGTTCTGTAGTAACTACAAATTTGACATCCCGTTGTCTTTGGTGTTATTGGTAAACGACTGAGAGTTAGATGAGAAAATTGACACCACTCTCATAGTTGAAGCTACAGCCATCAGTCGGTTAGCTTAGCTTAGCTGGAAATGGGGGAAATCGCTGGTTGCCTGGCAACCGAACCAAGTGCGGCGCATAACCGTCCCTATAAAACCAATTTGTCATTTTACTAACGCAGGTATTCAACAGACGAGATGTAACGTGTTAATTAGCGAGCTGTAACGTTAGATGTGCTGTAGGGCTGATTTTTTTACTTTTGGACAAAGCTAGCTGTTTCCCCGTGTTAACAGTCTCCATGCTAAGCTAAACTGTTTCGTGGCTGTACGCTAATGTTAGCTTCATATTGACGGAACATAACTTCTCATCTTGTCAACGTTAGCTAGCGTTAACGCCGCAGCAAAGCAAATTTAGCGTTTTCCTCAAAATGTCGAACTTATAAATGTCTTTATATATGCTTATTATAGGGTTAACGTGTTGCCGTGAGCCATGTATCCCCCACTAACGTTATGTGTTTAACGTTTGGGATGCCCACTGTGCTTAAATATTAGCTAATGTACGCCTGTTTAATGTGCCATCCTGCGGATCCACACAGACTGACTGAGAGGACTTCCAGTCAAGTAACTGTCAGTCTGCAGGTCTGCACGCTGAGCTCCGGCGAGTGAATGGTTAAACGACGATGCAAGAGGTGCGTGAGTGTGTCTGAGCATGTGCTGCTGCTCCTGCCGCTGCTGCTGCAGTGAAGTAAAATGTGTCAATTTCCAATCGGAGAGCAGAGACACCGTGGAGGAGAAGCCGGGGACAACAGACGAGCAGCAGACGGAACACCGCGACATCCTGGACAACCTCTCCGAGCGATGTGTTTGATCCGCCGGCCTGTGTGCTGAGGGAGACACCGCAGAGCTCAATCTGAAGGTAAAAAAAAACAAACCCTGCACTGAGGATGATTCATGTCCGTCTGCTGCAGCCGGCTGCTCAGCGATCTGAAGGATTTAGGAAGCATGGCTATTTGATAACAGCATGTGTGTTTGAGAAGCTTTTGAGTGATGAAATTAGTTGGTTTTCTCAGTTTCCCTAGCCTTCGGTTTGAAATCGCCTTTGGTTATCTTTAATGAGTGTTTGCTTGCAAGTTGGCAACTGTGTCGTAAATGTAATGCACAGTAATTAATGCAAAGTAAATAGCTGCACACTGAGTTAAAAACAGGATGCATTTCTCTTCATTCGGCATGTTTCATATGCACAGTTGTGCTGTTACACCTGTTCAAATGTAGACTGGCGATGTAAGCTCAGAGAGAAGATTCCAGCAGTAGCCTGCGTGTTTAATTGTGTCTTCCGGACTTTAGTGATGCTTTGTAATATTATAAAAGTGTTTTCCAAGTCCCCTGCGTCAAATTTTAGGGGGCTTTTTTAAATTATTTGTAGATCACCGCACCGCACTGCTCAGTGGGAAGGACGCGTGATGCTGCAGCGGAGTCCCAGCAGCCGGGCCTGCGCACTGGCCCGTAGTTTCCAGGGACAGAATAAGATGACTTTGGCCATCTAGCGTAATTACAACCCGTGGAGTTGATCTTACATAGCCGATTCAGTCCTGTCATGGCTTCATTTCTTAGACATGTCCACGTTTATGGATGCGTTTTGCAGAAAATAATGTGCTTTATGGGGCTGTGGGTTGGATGTTTGATTTATTCCATGTAAGGCCTGCAGTTCACTATCATTTTGGGTGAGATGATCCCTGCTGCTGCCTCAGTAGCCTATATCCCCCTTTAGCCTGGCTGTTTTGACATTTTGGACCTATTTATAACCCAGCCTTCATGCAAGGAATCCCAAAAGTACCCCATGACAGAAGCACTTGTTTAACAAAAATAACATTCAGCCCACCTCAGCTGTGTGGACACTTAGTACAAGCCCACTGCCTGTCATAATGCACTTTTTCAGTTCCTGCTTCTTATTTTAGCAGACCATATAGGGTATGATGGGGATTCCCATTTGCAGGTTAAGGGCACATAAATGGTCATTGTTGAGGTTTCCAAACCAAATATGTTCCTGCGTGTGAGTAGGAATAGAGGTGGAGATCAAAAATCACTTTGCTGATTCGGAAAAAAAAGAAGAAGAGGTCTTTGCACCTTTAGACCCTCTGGTGTGCCTATTTGATTTTGGGTTAACACACAAAAGCACTAAATAGCATGCTAAGTATTTCACTCTGTTCAAAGAAGGTGATAGCTCAAACCTCCTTTTGTTTTTCAAAGATCTTTGTCCCTAAAACCTTTACACGGCAGCCATTATCAATTATGCATTGTCACCGATTGATTATAAAGCTTCTTTGTCTGATAACAGATTAACATGCGCATGCATCCCTCCATTAGAGGCATTACTCTCCACAGCACCATGATGACCATGTCAGTAAATCTCCTGCTTTCTCTGTTGATGCTCCTAGATTTCTAATCTATGGGGCATGACCCACATGCTATTCAGGACAGAGGGCTTAGCTGCCATGTCTTAGAGTCTTTTATTAAACTGCAAACAGCTCAAGAGCTGTAATGAGAGTGTGGGGGAGTAAAAGGGGGACGAGAGAGAAAGAGAGGGAGAAGAAAACACACTTTCAGAGCAGATTTGAACTGTAAAGGTCAGTTTGTTTAAAGGTAAATTTGGGGATATTTATTGGGTGATTAAGAGACAGGCAGGCAGGCAGGCAGAGAGGAAGTTGCAGAGAGGAAGAGGTTCAACAGAAGACCCCCCCCCCCCCCTCCTCATCACTTTAGATAATTTAACAGATTAGATTAAAAGTGCTGAAGAGTGAACAGACTCCACACTATACCATCAGTCTGTATAATGGGAAGGTGGAGATGACCATGAGAGGTTTTATTTGGAAATGTGACACCTTGAGCTGCCAGTATGCTTCATCAGAACTGCATGTTGGACTGGTCGAATTGTTTCGGAAACCCCCCCCTCCCACACCTTTCTGACATTGGATGGGGGCGAGGGGGGGTGGTGGCTGTGCAGAGGTGAGAAAGGGGGTTTAAATTTCTCTCTTTAGCTATTTCCATGTGTCTCCACAAGTCACTTTCCATGTGAACAACCGAGTGCGACAATATGAGTGATTTTCAGGAGTGACTGTCTGAAAATGTGCACCATTATTCCCGTATTTAAACGATATCACGTCTCCCCTCCTCTCTATAACGGACAGTTTTTCCACTCTGCCTTCCAGTGTGGCCATTTGGAACAACTCTAAACACTTTTGACCCACTTCTTCTCTAGTATATCTGGGTCCAGTCACACTTTTTCCTCTGCATCCCAATACCTATAGTCAAGATATTGGCTGATACTGAGTTCCCATGTGATACCAATCACCTTTTTTTTGTATAACTCATTGTTTGAAAGTTCAGGAAGACTGATCAGTTGTTACCAAACAAGTGGAATGATTCACTGCTTATTTTATCAAGCTAGAACACTTCAATATGTCCAGAAAATTATATAATTTAAATGTGGACCCCTGGAAAAGGCCATTTTTAATCAATATTGATATTATATTCTTACCCAGATCTGTTGCATTTTCTAACAACAGTGAGTCCCTGTATCCCTGATTTGTTTATTAAAGTTAGTATCCAGATGCCAACCCATTATATTAGATTGGTGCATCACTAATAAGGATTGTTAACATGACAGTTCTTTTTAAACTCGCCATGTAATATAAAAACGTTTACATCTTCTACACAATGTTAAAGAGTTATGAACCTCATGTAACCTCAGATTTGAGTTCTTCCAAATCAATAGAGCCCTTTGGATGTGAACCCTTCAGAGTGCAGCTCCTACCACTCCTGCCCCACCATTCTGCTTGTTTTGTTCAGGCTTTCACCTTGCGGATATAGAAAGGATGCCTTCTATAAAGTTATATGAGCCTCTCTGTTGGTTGTGCTGCGTCCAGGCTTTTAGTCTCAGCCCTCATGGCGTCTATATAGCTCTATCAGAAGCTTGTACTTGTTTGTGATACTCAGATACTTTATGTGTCCCTGGGGGAAGCTCTGGATTTAGGGTGGAGGGAGAGATGTGCTATAGTTTGAAACCCTGCAATGGCAGGAATCCTCATCCTCAACTGTAACAATTACAATTAGTTGAAAGTCCTCAGAAAAACAATCTGCCACAATTTTGATAATCGATTAATAGTTTAAGTCATTTTTCAATCAAAAATACCCAACATTCCCATGTTGCAGCCTCTCAATTTTGAGGATTTGTTGCTTTTCTTTGACTTAAGTGATTATAAATTGAATATCTTGTTCGTCGGAGAAGACATTTGAAGAATCTGCAATGGCTATTTTTCCATAAATTTCTGCCATTTTAAATGAAGACAACTAATCCTTTGGTCTAAATGATTAGTTGATTAACTGTGAGATAATCTGCAGGTTTAGTTACGAGAGGGATTTAAATCAAATCCTTGAAATTTGATTGGATTGTGAAAAAGTGAGCTCCAGATGGAGAAGGAGACACGTGATGCTGTTTAGGGTTAGAGCCAGCTTGCTGTTTGAGGAGTAATTGACCTGTCTTTTTGATCGATCGGTATTGGTGTAGTTTGTGCTGCCTCGGGAAGTTCTCCTGCCTCCCCGCCCCCAACCCTTGTCCTGTCTGTCTTTTTTCCTTCCCCCTCACTCGACATTCACTCAGTCAGTTGTTTATCACGCACACAAAGAAGCAAACTTGATCAGGATATGTGCTGCATCAGCTGTCAGGTTAGGGTACGTTTTCTGAATTACTGATTCATTTGTAGATTGTTTTTTCTATCAATCGTTAGATTTACTGATGGCAATGTTGTCATATTGCTTGTTTTGTTCCTGAAAACCCAAAGATATAACGATATTAAATAGAGAAGAGCAGCCAATCCTCATATTTTAGAAGCTTGATAAATTACTAAGACAATCACTCAATTAGCAGAATTGTTGGTGATTAGTCATCTGTCAGTCAACTAATTGATAGGTCATTCAAGTATTCCAGCACTGTTGTGTTAGCTAGTCAGTATCCTGGCAGGAAAATAAAGTACAAAACACAAATATTACCCTTAAATCTCCAGTATTTTCACGAGGACAGATGCAACTGCAAGGGCATGTTTCTGACAGCTGCTGTTTCCATCACCGGCGATGAAGTGGGGTCTAGGTCACCTTGGTCACTGGCACTTAACTGCATTGGATACTGCTGGTTTCTATACGCTACACCGCAGCCTCCCAAAGTGACCTTCCTAAAGTCTGCATAGGCCTGGGATCTGTGCCACAGCCAGAGCCGGAGAGCTACAGTACATGAACAGGGATTATGTCGTGATGAGAGGTCAGCAACGGGTTACGTTTCTGATTTAATCATGGAGTCAGAGTTCACAGCTGTCAGCGTGCTCTCGGCACAGTGACGGCACCACTTTGTTTTTTGTTTTTTTTAATTCAACCTTGGCTGACTCCCATGTTGGTTTGTTTTCTTGACGCTCGCCTTTGTTTACCTGCTGTCAGAGGAGTGTCTAACTGACAGACCTGCCAGCTTGTTTTAAACCAGAGCCCTCAGTTCAACGCTTGTTCTCTCTCTATCTCGCCCTTTCCCTTTCTGTTTCATTTGAAAGCCCGCACACAGTCGGTGTCATCCCTCTGTGTCCTCAGACAAACCCCGTGGCACTCTGTGGTTAGACTTCCCTCCCTTTCAGTTCAGACAGCCCCCTGCCTGCGTTGTGTCTCCCCATGGTCACCGGGATGTTTACAAAGCAGGCAGCTCTATCACATTTGCCATTCTGATCACCATCACACTGTGATGTCCCGTAGCGGGGTTCAATAGAGTGCAATGTGCGAAGCGGGTCGCCGCAGCAAGAGCTGGCAGGAGGCTTGTCGATCAATACTTTTGGCCGATGAGAGAGCCGGTGGGGTGGTGGGCGATATCCTGCAGCAGCTGCAACAACAGCAGCAGAATCAAATAGCACCCAGTGTGTGAACTGTGTCATGCTGAGGCAACAAATCAATAGATATGCCTAAATACACACACAGAAAGGGTAAGCAGGGCGGGTTAGGGTTTTACGATGCTGACCATGTAATCACAGCAACCCCCGGTTTGAGTCCGGCCAGACGCTTTTGTTGTATCTCATCCCCATCTCTCTCCCTTAATTTCCTGTCAGCTACCTACTGTCTATCTATTAAATGCAAGAATGCCCCAAAATACTTTTTTTATCTGGAGTGTCCAATATTAACACTGAACTTAATGACTTTTATAAGTCAAGTCAAAGCTAAAAATATGACACATTTACGTCATATTGTACAGAAATACACCTTGTTCACATCAGCCTCCAAATTGTAATTCCAAGTCGGAGATGTTAGAGAGCTGGGATATCTCCCACTTTGTGAAAAGAGCTACAGAAATGTCAACAAACCAGTTGCCAAATGTCTGCAAAGCCATCATCGCTGGCAGTTACACAAAGAAAATCCAATCTTAACACTAACGCCGTCAATTCAGCTAATTAACAGGAGCCGTACACTGTTTATATGAGGTTTTACATGTTAATGAAGTTCCACAAAAAGTAGCATAGATATAAAACAGCTAATCTGAGTTTAAATGTATCTGGTTCACTCTTGTCTCATGTGTCTTTGCAAGAATCTCAGAAACCTGTGTGCTCTGTTGCAACATGCTCTCTTTCTGTTTCGTGACATAAACAAATCTGCCTTTCTGACCTGTTCTGTTGACAATAATAAAGTGTAAATGTAAGGACCTGGAGAGGCTACCAAACCTCTTAAGGAGCCACTATGATAATCCTGATATCTCTGATATACAGACGAGAACCATACCAACCAAACTGATTTATGGATATTGAACATTAGTAACGAAAATCTTAACAGACCTAAAAATAGACAGGTGTGTAGGAGAGAAAGAAATCTCCTACACTTTGCAGTGAGAAATTATTTCTTGATATAGGAAGCTACTAAAATGACTACTGAAATAGCCATTCAGCGTGCGTTTATACCAAAGATGAAAACACTAACATCTGTCCTATAAACGCATATTAAGATTTGGTGAAATGTAGATTTTTCAGCAGTGGATCAGTCTTCTTAAATCTCTTCTTCCACCTTTTTGTGTATCTATAAGGCGTTTGGCAGGAGGTCGAGTGTTACATGACTAAATATTGCATTCCTGATGTTTCATCATTAGCAGCTTAGTGGGCATGTGAGCGCTGAACAAATGGTGTCTGTGCAGGCGATGGAGAAAGAGAGGCGAAGGGGGAAAAAAAAAGTGAATGGTGGAGAATGAAAGCATGTGATCCTCAGGTGAGAGATGGGGGGATAAAAACACCAGGTAGCGAACTGAGAGAGTGCTTGGATCTATCAGAGGAGGGCCAATTATTTAGTGATGAGATTAAACAATTAGTTCAAACAGCTAGCCTGGCTCTGTCCAAAGGTAACAAAATCCACCTACCAGCACCTCCAAAGCTCATGAATTAACATAGTTATATCTTTTTAATCCGTACAAAAAACCTTGTCGTCACTGTTGTTGATGTTAATGTTAATTGTTAATTAGTGAGCTTCAGAGGTGCTGCTAAGTGGATTTTGTTACCTTCTGACAGAGCCAGGCAAGCTGTTTCCCTGCTTTTAGTCTTTCTGCTAAGCTAAGATAACAGGTATCGATCGTCTCCTCTCACTCAGCAGGAAAGAAAATAAGCCTATGTGCTAAAATGTTGAACTATTCCTTTAAACTTTCATGTACTGATGATCATGTGATTGAGGTTTTTCAAAACTCACAGGGAAAAGTCAATTTAGCATGTTTTATCATATCTAATCTTAGATGTTCTAATGTCGTAAACCCATTCTACTGCGTCTAGTTCTCATAGCAGGTTAAAGCTTTATGCTCAAAATCTCGTGCAAAATACTGATGACGCAGACCTGCTTGAATAGATGAGAAGAGAGGGAGAGTTTCCCAGGCAGGCAGTGAAAAGATGGTATAAAGGGTTTAGGGAGGTCAGTTGGTCCATCGCTGTGGCCCAGTTCCTCACATGAAACCCTTGTTCCTTGTTTGGGAGAAATGTGCTAATCCCCATGGGCCCACTCTGGGTCCCAGCCAGCCTTTGAAGACAAAAAGAGCCAAAAAATCGGCTTTTGTTCTTCAAACAAGCTTTTGTACTCCTAACCTCTCTCTGAGCTTGTATTTTACAGAGCGGTTATGATCCATTGTATAATGGTTGTTGTTATGACACAGTTTCCTCTGGAGGCATTGTATAGTAGAAGATATATACACTCGGTGGCCTTCTCAACTATGTGGTCTTTGAACTTCTCGGTATGAAGCTGTTCAGTGTTTTTTATTGGACATGCAGTGTAATAAATAGAGTAGAGGAAGGATCCAACCCTGCGTGGGCCTCCTGACACCTGATACCAAAGCCTGTGTGCGTCAAGCTGCGGGATTTGGAAAAAGAGCACATGATGTAGGCAGTCAGATGATAAAGCTATACCTTACATAAGAAACCCCCTCAGTCAGTCAGTAAATAGCATCAAGTGAGGGAAGGCCATAGAGTTTAAGTACTCTGTAGCCCTGCTGGCTCTAATTTCATCTTTCTGATGTCAACCCAGTACTTCATTGCCTTGTCCTTAATTGAACTTTGGCTTGGCACAAATTGAAATTAAAGTTGTAATCCTTAAGATTTCGGCCCTGGTTGATTTGGCAACACCTGTGATTACTGGTAGTAACACTAAGTGCAGTTTAATACTGCAGCAAGCACTCGCTGAGCAACTGAAATGCAACAGAGGAGCAACTGATGTATCTGTTTACAGTGCAGCCAAATAAACTCACATTATTTTAATCAAGAAGTCTGTCTTTTTTCCATAATGTCATGAGAAACCGTGAAGATTTCATGCTGTGCACAGTAGTAGGACTAGAACAAGTAGTTTTCCACACAACAGCAGGACACCGTAAAAGGAGTTGGTTACTTGCTGGGGAGTTGGAGGTGTGCAGCCTGTCGCCTTCAGCTCTTCACTTAACAGCTCACTGTGGCTGTTTTTTGTTTTTTGTTACATTCAGTGCTCCCTGCAATATTTAAAACTGATCCACTGTCAAAAATACATAATAATAAATAAGTACACAATTGTCTTGTTCTGAGGATGTATTTTTTTATGAAACGATCATGGCTAGCACTAACAGCAATAACATATACATCACCTGTCCTGCGGCCTCTTCACAATAAACGTCACCCCATGTTTCGCAAAACGTTGAACAGCAACAGTAAGATGTTCAGTTTGAATTATTAGTAACTTACTACAACTCTGATATGGTGTAAAAAGAGTGAAACCATAATCAATGAGATCAAATTACACAGGATTACATGCTGCATCGTTTCCTGTGAATCCTTTGTGTGGAGATGGCGGACTCCGCCACTAAAAATAAAAACGACTGTTCAGGAATGTAATTACTGAATGTAAACATGTTAAAGGCTATTGCAGAAAAAATGCTTTAAAAAATGGGGTTTGATTTCATGAAGATTTTAAGGACTAGAACTTTAAATGTTTCAAAGTTGGAGTTTATGTCATTTTCTTACACTTCTTTTTCTTCTTTCCTTTCCCCTCAGACCTGCATCTCGCTAGCACAGATAGAAGGTTTACGTGAAAGCAAGATGGTGACCTTGGAAACCCCTGAGGCTCCTGTACCTCTGACGGCGCTGTCACGCTGGTACCTCTACGCCATCCATGGCTACTTCTGCGAGGTCATGTTCACTGCCACCTGGGAGTTTGTGGTCAACTGCAACTGGAAATTCCCCGGCGTGACCAGCGTGTGGGCGCTCTTCATCTACGGCACCTGCATCCTCATCGTGGAGCAGATGTACCTGAAGCTGCGCGGCCGCTGCCCCGTACTGCTCCGCTGCATCATTTACACTTTATGGACGTACCTGTGGGAATTCGGCACGGGGCTGCTGCTGCGCCAGTTCAACGCCTGCCCCTGGGACTACTCTGAGTTCCGCTACAACTTCATGGGACTGATCACGGCAGAGTACGCCGTGCCCTGGTTCTGCGCCTCCTTCATCGTGGAGCGCTTGGTCATTCGCAAAACGCTGCGGCTGCGCTTCCACGAGGGGCCCGAGGACGGTTGGTCAAACCATCGGTTGGATGCCGGGGGCGGAGGAGGGGCAGGAGGAACTGTGGGGGGTGGGAGGAGGAGAGAGAGGAGCAGAGGGATGGGAAACGATGCAAACGGCTACCTTAAAGGAGAATGAATGAAGGACACAATCTGAAACCAGCCCACTCGCCCTGTTACACCTCTTCTACCCTCCTCAGCCACTTTTCATAAGCAGTCCTCCCCCTTCAGCTGTATGGGGGAAGACAACCAGACAGCTGTGTAGACTGGGCTGGTGTGCATTGGTGTACAGAGTATCAGAACAGCCAGTAAACAAAACCTAACTGGGGCTTCAAATGCCCCAAATCACTCACTGCTCTCTACTCAGACAGAGGCACAATAACTCCATCCTGCTGCATCTCATAACGCACCCACCCATTTCCATGTGGGGTTGACCAGGATTACACTTTCAATATATCCCGTCCAATGGACTGCAAAGAACTCGGGATAAAAAACAAAAAAACTATTGTTGCGAAAGTTAGTGTTATCGTCCTGCGAAGGTACAAATAACAATATTTCTGTCTTTCAGGGGCAAATCAGTCTATCTGAAAGCAGAGTGCTTGCTGCATAGAAATCCTAATAAAACGTAGCGACAGCTGTAACATGTTCTTTTTAAAATGTACATATTGTCCTTTAGTATTATTCAAAGTACTGTAGTAATGTAGCTACAAAAAGCTCTTTAAGAACAAAGCGTTCGTCCACCCAGAGGCAATGCTCCACGTGTCGGCTTACATCATGAATGTTAGTGAATACCCACAATGCCTGGAAAAAAAGATGCATGAAAAAAACGTTGTCTTCCAATATAATATAAATGTAGAGAGCTCATCCAGCAGTCATACTGTACGTCTCTTGAGTCAGTCTGCTGCTTGTGTGTCAGGGACGACGGTAGCTCAGGTAGTAGAGCCGGTCGATCAGCTATCACGGTCGATTCCCGGTTTTCTCCTCCTGACGGCATGTTGAAGTGTCCTTGAGCAAGACACCGAACCCCGAAACTGCTCCTGGTGAGCAGGTCACGGCCTTGCATGGCAGCTTCTCCGCCATCGCTGTATGAATGGGTGTGTGTGTGTGTGTGTGTGTGTGTGTGTAGGCCCTAAATAAATGCAGTCTATTTACAATAATAGCAGGGGCCCTCTTCTGTTGATGGCAATGATTATCACCAAACCTCTTGGTAATTTCATTTTACACGTTCTCAGAAGCCCTTGTCATGACTCACTGTCTGCATGTGTAGTTTGTGTGCTTTAATGTCGTCTCAGATCTGACAGGGTCACGTGAGCCTAATTTCTTTATTCTCATTCACTGGATTACCAATAGTAACTCCTCACAGCTAAAGCCACAATATCAAAAAAGTGTTTGTTCATTGATAAAATACTGCTGAATGTCCTATTACATTGTTAGCTTACCAGCAATAGTCAATTCTGAGTGACACTGAATGACTGAAATGACTCAGGTGTGACGTCAGGTTTCCAGATTTGAGGCTCAACAAATGTCACATTTTTTTTTTGCCCATCAGAGCGTTTGTTCAAAGTCTTGTTGGTCGTCAGGTTTTCACCCCATTTTCACTTTCACTTGCATCACAGTTAGTTTGACGAGTGTGTGAAGCGAAGAGCAGGAGATATCCAGCGGATTGTGTAACTTAATGAGTTAACAAGTAGCAGAATTTGCTGCCCATTTCTTTCCAACATTAATGACATTAATGGTCACAATTGATTTGGTTTCATTGCTGAATAATGGCCTTGATGGTATTGTAATGGACCTCTGCATAAGTGTTAAAAATGGCACAGTAGGCTGCTTTATGCTGCACACAATCCACGTTTACTATAATATAAAGTGGTCTAATGCTTAAAACAAACAAACAGTAACTGTATTTCTGAATGGTCTTAACTTCACAGCCCTCATGTCTTACATGGCAGCATCCAGACATTTGGTCCTCCAAGGCGGTGAAAACACAGAATATAATGCTTACCCCCTCTGGTGTTGTTAATCTCCATGTGGCTCATGTGACTCCCTCTACTCTGGAAGTAGAAAAAGATCAAGGACTGTACTCTCACCTTCACGCATACAGGAGCTGAGTCAGTGGATCTGGTGCTACTGCGTCAAGCATAAAACAGGCCGGACTCTTCCCTCTTTACAGTGATTCCAAGGTACCAGGGGGTCGACGGTGTACGTGAAATGGAAACCTGATCGCTGAAGAGTATTCCTCAGGAGGACCATTCATGTTGTTAAATCACACAACATTTTGTGCTGACAATATTTGAACTCAGCTTTTACCCATTTTAACTGAAAATGGGAAAACTGCAAAACATAAAAAGGATCCAAATCCATGTTTCCACGACACCACTAGTAAATGCATGACCTTCATCATTGCGGCTGCAATGGCATGCAGTGTTTTCCCTCACTGTCAACCTGGGAGTCCAGAGGGTGGATGGCAGGAAGCTTGTTCCACATGACAGATAGATTGCTGCCACCCAGTGGATAAATTGAAAACTGCAGCTGGAAAACAAATCTTTTATTAATCTTGGAAAAGAAATAAGAAGTCATAAAGGTCAAGAAAAACAGAGGGATATCACATTTTTCATTTGAATTACATTTTTGTGTGTGCATATGTTTTATTTAATACATGAATCAACAGGCTTAAAAGCAATAGAGGCTTCTGACCTAGCAATGATTATCCAGCTCAAGGCTGTTAACTTTTTCTCTTAAATCTACTAAACTACATTATGAGCTAATGCCTTTATCCAATTCTACTGCTTTGATGAGACAAATCACAAGAACATGCAAAACAAAGTGTGTTTGTTCTCTGCAATATGTGAGAGGAGGAGTATTAGGTGAGTGTGTGTATAGTGTGTTTTACAGAGACGACATCTCTGTACGCGTATGTGCATGTGAAGTATGTTAAAACTGAACCGATTCTCTGGTGTTTTTACCTTGAGGCTGCATGTCCAAAAGTTTAAAATTTCTCCTCCAAACTGATTTTCATAAAAGTGATTATTAGCCCCATGTACTGTAATGGTTGCTTATTTTTTTCATTAAAATGTACAGGTTTTTAGTCAGATGACTGTACTGTATATCACTCACTTTGATTATGTTTCCATGTATGATTTTATCAAACTTTGAGATTAAATGTATTTATTTGATCACGTGTTTTGGGAACCATTTAATGTCTGTCTGCTGTCCATTTAAGGACTGAAATATCTTAACAACTAGTGGAGCGATTGTCATGAAGTATCTGCTGTAGGCTCTTGTTTATTTACAGCTTTTACTTTTTAAGAAAATCTATCAGTTTCCCTAAAAGATATTAAATATATAACAAAATGATTTAAAAAAGAAAAGAAAAGAAAGAAAAAGAAATGATTTTTCACCAGTTTCCCAAACTGCTCCTATGTTTCCAAATCAAAACAAAGATGGCGCCTGGACAGGTAACGTGTGCAACTTTGGAAACTGGTTTAAAATCTTTTCATCATTCAGTGGACTTATTATTTTTTCATCCAGATGGTCATTTGAAGATTTTGAAAATACCTTCCGAATAGTGGTAAGTGTTTTTTAAACGACCTTCAAACATCGTCGGTTAATTATCTTTAAGAGAAACTGATGGTTACCTCTGTAACCACCACCAAACTGCTAGCTAACATTAGCTTCCTAGCTAATAGCTGTAGTTGTGGATGAACTGTTGCCATAACTTCGTTAGCTTAGTAGCTAACGTTAAGTAGCATAATTTAGAAAGATAGACTATTGTTTACAAGTTTAATATGTAATAATTTGATTATTAAAATTATGTTACACATTACACACTTTAAATATTACTGGTGTGAGATTCAAATTTTTATTTTGAGCAAGACTATATACACAGGTGCTAATAATACTACTGGTTAGGTGTCAGTAATGGCTAATATCTTTGTGAGGCTGTGGTGCTTTGAGCTAAATGCTACTGTCAGCATGCTAACATGCGCACAATGACAATGTTAGCAGGCTGATGTTAAGTTTGTATAGTTTACCATCTTTGTTTAGCATGTTAGCATGTGCTAATTAGCACTAAACACAAAGTACAGCTGAGGCTGCTGTTAAAATGTTTCTGGGCATAGAAACATTTTGTATCATGTTTGTATTCCTCAGATATTCTATCAGGTACAAGCATCAATACTAAACAAGCTCCCGGCCACCTCTTCTTCCTACACATACAAATATTACCATCCTAATATTTACATAAATATCAAATATTAACACTAATCCTACATATTAGCTGATAAGAGATAAAGCTGCAGTACCATGATTCGGCCACATGATGGCTCTTTTTCACCAAAAAAGACGAAGCACCTGTGTTCAGACATCAGAGGCCACAGGTTGATCCTGAGTCATCGGTCTGCATTTAAAGATTAGTTTGTAAGGAAGCTGGGGGTTTTTTATGACCGAGCTTTGTAAGCAGTTGGACAAAGATTGGCTTAAAATATAACTTGGCATGCGGGACAGTTTTATATGAACCAACATGCCACCTTCATTTCAGTCAATAACAAAGTATAATCCTCCTCACCTGTGATGCATTTATAACAGACTGTGAGTTCAGCATTATAAAAGCATAATAAAGAAATCAACTAATTTACTTAAATAATGCTGCGATGACAGATTTCCATTTGTGTTTTTGCCTCAAGCGTGAACTTCCATCTCCTCCCTCTCTTGCTGCCACACCTTGCGTCAGATGGTGAGAATCTGGGTCATTTACGTGTCTTGGCAAATCCTTTAATTGGCTGAGAGCCCCCCGCGGCTCCCGGGGCCCTCCTCCAAAGCAATGCCTACCTGCCTGTATGAGGGTGTGTCCACTTTACACACTCTGCTGCACTCATGGCATGAACCTGCTGTGGCCTTGCCTCTTTTGGCGCTGTCAACATGAGGCTTCATCTCGCCTCCTCCAATCAGTCACTCGCACTCCAAATATGGAGATTCACAACCTATAATCTGTGCGCTGGAGATGACAAGTGTCTTCCCCGGGGCGCTTTTTAGGGCCTGTTTTGTGAATGTGTTGTGTGGTCACGTGTGCGTACTGTAATGCACGTTGAGCTTAAGTTTCATGGTGCTATTCTTGTGTGACTTAATTGTTCTCAGTGTCAGGTTTCCAGTTTGCTTAACAGGAAGTAGAGACAGATACAACTTCAGGGATTCATGTAAAACAAGTTGTGCCCTGACCTCATTAAGACACTACCTTCTTTTCTGCTATTTTGTATGGATGGGAGGTTTGGCATAAAGTGTCTCTAAAATCCACTGAGACCCTCCACATGACCGGGGTAAAAGCTTTGCTTTGAGTGAGGACTTCCAAATCCAACATGGCCCGTTTATTAGAGGCTGAGCTTTCATCAGTACAGGATTTAGTAAGAAAGAAAAACAGGCCGAGAGTTAGCATTACGCCAACAAATTGTATGGTATATGGACTATCGTTTGGACCTAGTGTTTTTATTTGATCATATAAAGTGATTTTATATGTTTGTATTGTGATATTTAAGTCAATAACTAACTGCGGGTGCGAGGGGCCGATGTGTGTGTGTTTTAAAGTCTGTCGGACAGTTGAATGTCAGGTTGGCATTGGAGAGAGGTGGGGCGAGTGACAACGTCATGGTGCATTTGTTGAGCGTCAGTGAGGGTGTGTGTTGTGGGGGAGCACAGGTTTTCGAGTTGAGGGCGAGCTGACAAAATGAATAGTTCCATCAAATCAGGGCAAGACCTTAACATTTGCATTTCCACTGAATCAGACGCCGAAGAAAGAGGCCTCCATTGAGGGGAAACTTGTTTGACGTGTGAATGAGCGAATGCGTCAGGCCTTTGCCGAAACACATTCATGCCTTCACAGCTTTGGAAAGAGTCTCGGATCTTTCGCTCAGATCCTGCTGGAAAACTCCAGCCTTTTTTAGTCACTTTTTCCCTCCCATGTAGGCCGCTTGGCAGTCAGGCCCTCCTGCAGACAGAGTTGGACTAGCAGCGGAGAGAGGATGGCTCGTTGATCACGCGCTCTTCTTCCTCTTGACCTTACTCATACACTATGTCTTTACACTGTTCTGGTGAGGCCAAACAAATCCTCTGAAATAGCCACCGAGCACCAAACGGGTCATTGGGGATGTTGAAGAAGTTAAACCCACCCAAACCCAGTTGGCTCACTTATTTGCTTGACGTAAAATGACGTAAATTAATACTAAGCCAAACTGAGTAGCATCAAACCAATAGAATATATACAATATATTTCTACATGGGCTAAATTAAAGTCCCCCTCCACTCCTGTTTGGCCTTCACTGTACATGCAGAGTTTGACACCAGGAGGCTGTTTTCACATTCATCATTTGATGGAGGAAAGTTTCTCTCCTTAAACCTGAGTTTAAGACGTGTAACAAGTATACAGTATACAACTTACACAAGTGTGATGTGGAAACCTGAAACTTCCTCTCAGTGAAGCAGGAAACATTTAAACATAGTTAAAGCTTTGGATTATTCAATGAGGGAGTTAATTTAAGATACTTCTATTCTAACATGCTAATTTAACCTTTTTGTGGAAAAACCACATCAGACATCAAAGATTATTCCACACAAAGTCTTAAAACATGTCTGGAGGGTTTTTAAGGATTTTTTGAAAATGCTGTTTCCTTATTATGATTGTTTTCGGCAGTAGAGAAATGACAGAATATAAGGGGAGAGAAAAATGAGTGCTTTATGTGACAGATGCTAATTGTGCATCACCATAGTTTATATAGTACAGGAATACATACATGAAGGGTCTTCAAGTTGTACGGAAGAGTCTTTGGGGAAACTATAAATAGATATCAAAGTTTTTATCTTTCATCTAACAAGCCTCCTTTTATAAGGCTCTCTCTGCTTTGCTTGTGTTACGACTGAGTAGAACTGATTTGAGAGCAGCCTTTCCTCCCGCCCAGGTGCACTCCCTGAGGTAACTTTTAACACGGCCACTCACTATCCATTTCCTGTCTCAAGGCGTGTGAAATGAGACACTTTCAGTCTCAAAAATGGGCTTCAGAGAGCAATGAGATGACAGATCCTGAGTGAAAAACATCCTTATTTGGGGCAGTCCTCGCTCTGCCTCTCAATCCGCCAGTTAGTAAATCTGGCAGGGCTCCTATGTAAAGCCACAACAACAGGCAGCAGGTTTGTGCATATTTAATGTTGACAGTTTGAACATGTGGCCAGCTGTAGCGGGTCGAGAAACCTGCCGTTTTGTTAACGGTCGCGGCTTATCTCCTGCGAGGCTTTGCATAACGAGAAGGAGTAGCACTTTCCCACGCTGCTTTACATGTATTTTATTTCAGTAATTGTTTGAAATGGAGGTTGTGTTGAGGAGGAGCCATCATGGCTGCCTCGTATGTAATCAGCAGTTAAAGTGTTATTACCAAACCTTTGATTGAGGTATTATTGAATATCAAGTTAAACTCTGATTCAGTGGAGTTTGAAGGGATAGTACAACAACTTCACAGCTTTCAACACCTTGTTTTAATAATCAAATTTGCACAATATATACAGTATATAATATATGTTTATTGTTCAGAGCTGTGGTGAAGAGTGCTTTCATATCCATGCAGCATTCAAGCACAACGGATCTACGCCTGAGGTCAATGGAGAACCAGCCAAGAAGAACAAATGTTCCGTAGCCCTGCCCATTTCTGTGCTCACTGTTTTTCATAGTCAAACTCATCACATTGTTTGCACTGTAAATAATCAATTTATACCTTCCTGTATTTCAACATATCAGATAATAGGCAAAAAATGCTTTGCTTCTGTAGTACTCCCCTCTTCTATTTATTTTGATGCACTCAACTCATAATATTCACATAACAGAAGTAATAAAAGTTCTTTTGCCGATTTTCAGTTACAATTTGTGCTAAATTTGGATGGAAACTTGACTTGTGAGTCATTAGCAGTTCCACCAAAGTCACAAACATTTCACAAAAAAAGTCAAAGATTAGAGAAAAGTCCACAAAATGAGTACAAATTTGTGTAGCTGGACGTTGTTTTGGGTTTTTTTCTACCACAGTGAGTATTTCAGGATTCCTCAAATGTATCTTGTGACCCTTTGGAGGGGCCTGACCCCTAGGTTGGGAACCACTGGACTAAACTAGCTAACTGTATATAAAATAGATAAAACTAGCTCCACCTCGAGCAGCTGCAACAGTAAAATAAACTGCTTACACATTGATTAACAGTCTAATAATGTAATATATCATAATATATCAATTACAAGCAACATTTTTGTGCCGAATGAGTACTTTTACTTTTGATACTTTGTACACTTTGGTGATAATACTTGATAATGCAGGCGTTGTACTAGTAACAGAGTATTTTTACACTGTATCTCTACTTTTACTTGAGGAAAGGATCGGAGTACTTCTTCCACCGCTGGTCATCCCTCCTGTCCCCTCTCTTGTGTTGTACGTCTGTCCGAGGTGTCTGGGATTATTTACAGCAGCTCTGCTCTCCAGGTACGTGGCAGAGCGTGAAGTATGTTAATAGCTTCTGTCAGGAGAAATGTTGACAGTTAAAATGAACGTACTGCTGCTTCTTCAGGAGTTCGGCTGCAGGAGGAGCCTGGGCCCGTTCAACATCTATCCTTCCTCTCTGTCAGGCAGCTTCATTGAGTCTTTATTGTTTTTTGTGTGCACATGTGTCATCCCTGCTTAATCTCAAGTGTAGCTTCCTTTCCATTTGGCCTTTACAGATGCAAGTTTTTGGGCACCGATCAGAGTGTCTTATTTGTCCAGCATAGCGGATGCCAGCTTCCCCTCAGTCCAGCAGGCCCAAGGGCCCCAGTCTGCGTTGTGTCTTAACATGGTCCGCTAAGCTTCAAACAGACGCCACACTGTGCTGGAGCCCGGGCCCGTCCTCCTTCCCTACTTTGAAGTGGGAATCCTTGCACTTAGCACATTCTAACGTCATCATAGTTTGGTTTTGATGGGATCCAAATGCAGAGGCTGGCTCCGTTATACTGGCTCCTTCTGAACTACACATTTTATTCCCGCTGTTTCTCTTCAGTAAACATGACCTTGGACACTCATTTGGCCACCTACGCTGCAGTAACTGGCTTGTGATGCTAGCAATGTGTCTTTATGTCTGTTAGCGTTAAAAAGTAGCACTTAATCCCGTTTAATTATCTGCTAACATTTAACAGTATTTATAACCCAAACTCCAGCCACTCTGGAGCCGTGACATTCTCTCAGAAATAACTTATAAGTATAAAGTTTTCACTAATCCAGTGAACAGCATCTACTCAATGAACCGACACAGAATTTGGTGCAGACATTCATAGTTTCCAGTTGAGAAATCCCTCTGACTTTCTGATACCAATTTTCCCTCCACCGCCACCACGAGGTCGACATGTTTCCCTTTGATGGAAATATCTTGACAACTAAATAACTTCACAGTTGTCCGGTCAAAAATGCAATTTGTCCAATAGATTTATGACCAAACACCTGCAAAACTAATGACATTTCCATCAGCACCAGCTGTACTTTGGGTTTTGTGCTAATTAGCAAATGTTAAAACATGAGAGCTTCTAAAGATGGCCATGCTAGCATTGTCATTCTGAGCATCTTAGCATGCACTCCTGACATTAGCATTTAGCTGTATCTAAGTACAGCCTCACAGACCTGCTAGCGTGACTGTAGACTGACTCGAGACGTCTTGTTTAATCTGCAGTTGTGAAGAGTTTGGCACTCGTTTATACCTTCAAAGTGAGTAATCACATATTGTGCACGTGGACTGATTTCAACAGCAAAGGTGTTGATAAAATCTGATAGAAAAAGGCTGCATGTGATTAAAATCATAGGCTGAATGAAGCGTAACTAATAGTAGGAAGTGGTGGAGGAGGTGCACAGTGCACTTGCACAATCTTCCCGCTCATTCCTGCATCTCCTCTGTGTAACTAAGGTCCGGTAGAAGCACTGAGAACAAATTAGCTTCAGGTACAAGCAAACTGTCATCTCATGTTATTACTTAACTGTATTTAACGGCATTACTGTCACATTGCCTGTCTGTTTACACTATGACAGCTGCGGGTGCACAAACTCGTGTCTGTGTGTGTGTGTGTGTGTGTCTGCACCCACAATATTTCATAATTCAAACAAGCAAAGATAAGAATCTAACAGTATTGCTCAGCCCTCTGAGCTAAACTGCTGGGGCTTCTTGTTGCATAAGCCTCCCCGGTCATCATCTGCCCGTCATGTTTTCCGACTGTGGGAGAATGACTCGACTGTAGAGGCAAGTGTTTGTGTTTTCCATGAGAAGCTTCCAAGCCGCCGGCAGTAGCGGTGGTGGCAGAGTCTAACACAGGCCTCTTGAGGATCTCCAGGATGCCATTAGGTTGAGTGACTGGCTGTGTGTGCGTTGGGCTGCTGTGTGACTGTTTGCTCTTATTGGCTTGTTGCCTCTGTACCTACCACTCTGAGCAGCCTTTTTTCTTTTACCCAAGTGTAGCAGCACCTGACGGGGCTTTTTATATAGAAATACACCTACAGCTGTGGAGACTCTCTAAGAACAGTCGTGGAGGGTAACGTCCTGTAATTAAAACAGTGTAATTAAATAACTGATTTGGGGGCAGCGGAAACAAGCTGTGAAGACGACATTGACGTATCACCTTTTTAAGGTTAAGTTCTTAGAGAAAACTGAACGTTCATGATGGGATTTATTGCAGGACTGTTGTATTAGACTGCATTAGTTTTAGGTAGGTGTACCTAATAAACTGGCAACTGACTGTTAAAAGGAACCATCCAAACAACAACCATTGAGATTCTACTGTTTAGTGAGGACCCCTTGTCACGATTCAGTTGTTAGCAACTTCTGGTTTCATTTAAATAACCGTTCAAGGCCCAAAAAGGTAGAATTATTAAATATTTCACAAAAAAAATTAAAGATTAGAGAGAAAAAAATACAGAACTTTGTTTTTTTCCCCTCTTTCCCACTTCAATAATCATCTCTCAACCCCTCATACGGGGGCCTGACCATGGGACTAAACTACCTGAGAACCATGGGACTAAACTGTATATAAAGTAGTTAAAACTGCTAAAACGCATTGTTGCATTCATATTAATCTAATATACATTATTAATTTTTCTGCATAATGGGAACTTTTACTTTTGACATCTAAAGTAGAGCTAATAATGCTTCTGTACTTTTACTGAAGTAAGACTTTAAATGCAGGACTTGTACTTGTATTTTTACATTGTGGTGTTGGTACGTTTACTTCAGCAATGAATCTGAATACTTCTTTCACCACCGACACACGTGTAGTCTTATTTCTGAGATTTTACATCAACATCTTAACCACACCACTCCAAGCCATTTCAGCTCCTACCTTTTTATCTAGGTGGGTGAGCGCTGCAGCTCGTAGCCAGGTCAACTGTCTGTGTTTTAGTTTTCGCTCAGTGTTTGAACTTCAGTTTTATATGCAAAACGTGCGTTAGCCCAAACGCGGCGCGGCCTGCTATATGAACCGCCGAGGGGCTTGTTTCTGTGTGCATGGCAGCCGCTCTACAGGAGGCTACAGTGTGGCTGCTGTTTGTGCAGGTGTGCTGCAGTCTGACGTCTGGTTATGAAACATGCTGGACGTTCGTAGCCTTTGTTTTTTCAACCATTTGGGTTGTTCAAAAAAAAAAGTCAAGAGAGTCAAGGAAAACAGTGTGATTTCCGCCTCAGGGTCTATTCTGTGGTTTAGCCCCCCAACCGCTCCACCTACTTCGCCCTCTCAAGCTGGTGAGGCTGAAAGCAGAGGGGGCACAGCCAGCGTTTATTTATAGAGGCTACTTTGATGTGTAGACTGACAGCTGATCTTTCCAACTTTAAGCTGTGGGCAAACTCTGAACTCTGCAGCAGAGAGCCACCTGTGAGCTCTGCCTGGTTAGTGATGGAGCTCATACTGCAGCTGGCAACAGACCAGTGCCGAGCTGTCACTCTAAATGTTCATCACAGAGGGAGACGTCTTTATTTGACATGTATGCTGTAACGCTGTGGGGCGTAATGCTTTGAATAATTACCTCCCTACAGGTAATCGGCCAATAACGGCCAGAGAGTCTGGAAAAAATTAAAGGGTAACACTTCATTTTAACCCCCGCCCCCCCAGTTTAGTGTGGTTATAAAAATGGTTTATAAAAGTGTTTATCAATGTAAACGTCAACAACTATAACATGCCAGTAATAAATGATTGAAAGTTGTAATTACAGCTGCAGTGATTAGGTGATTAATCAGTTAGTTGATTGACAGAAAACAAAACTACTTCATGATAATAACAGTAATAAACTTAAATTACATATAAAATAATGAGCTAACTGAAATAAACTGAAATGACTAAATTAAAAGCCAATCCATAAAAAAATGTCTTTAATAGAGATGTCAATACTCATAGTAATTTTTTGAGGACAACGTAACCGTGATGGTTCCAGCTTGCTGCTTTTCCTTGTTTTAATTAATTATTAATTTAATAATTATAGTAAATTGATTATGTTTGAGTTTTGGACAGTTGGTCGGACAAATTAACACATTTGATGAGATCACCTTGGGCATTTTTCAGTGTTTTCTGATGTTTTATAGACCAAACGATTGAACGAGGAAATTATTGACGGAATAATCGATTCTGAAAATAATCGTTAGTTGTAGCGCTAATTGTAATCATATCAAACATGTCTTCATATTATATATAATTACTGAATAAGAAGTGTTTTATTGTATTAATTACATGTATATCTTTCTAAATTCACTTTCATGACAACTGAGCAAACTTAATCTGCTGATGAAGGCCATGAGATGCAACTGAAAGCTTCAGAAAAAATCTAGAAAGTGGCCCTTAAGTGGTTTTAAACAGTCACAGTATATGTGTAATCATATATAATTAAATGTGATTACAGCCATCAGTCATTCATTAACTGTTTATACACCAGTGACGGATGCTTCATAGAATAATTAATTAATCTTACTCCCTAGCTTTGTTGTTTATCAATAAATATAGCAATAAACGCTTAAAAATAACCGTATATCTGTTTACAACTGCATTATAATGTGTTATAAACCATTTATTATGTATTTTCATACCGCCTGTAAATGCTAAATATGGGGTATTTATGTAAAGTGTTACAACAACAACAACTTCAGAGTAAAAAATGCACGGTTGGACATGTTTGGCCGCATACGAAAAGGCTCAAGTAGCAAAAAAAAAGCGTAATTTGGCAGCAACAAAAACAACATCTGCTCGGTTCACTCGTGTTGATTTTGGCGCAGAGCTCAGCGTGGTTTGTGTAGTCCGACTGTGACCCTCAGCTCGCTTGTTCCCCTCATGGGAGCTTCTCTTTCCTCTTACCCCCTCCTCGCCTGCCTCCCTCCTCCCCTATTGCACTTTATGAAGCGGTTAAGTTATTTTACATCATGTCTACTCCCCACAACAACCCTCCCCCCCTTTCTACAAATCTCTCGTCATTATGAAAATAGTACCCCGCTGCAGCTTTGCACGCCAGCGTCTGGCGATAGAAAGGCCCCTCTGTGGACGTGGAGTTGGATACGGTGTGTTTAAAAGTGTGTGTTTCATGGAACAAGAGAAGGGGGATGAGTGATTGCTCGCAGGTGACTGCAGCATGAGTTGCTCGAAAGGAGTCGCTTTGAGTGTGACGGGAGAAGTTTCCAACGTCAGGTGTAATTATGACAAACGGTTGGGGGTCATAGCTCAGGTGTCCTCTAAAAAGCCTTGAAAAAAGGGGGAGTACAAATCAATACAAGTACAGCTCGTACCATGTATACTGCTCTCTCACTCCCTGTGCTGCACTTAAAACCTCTGCACTATAAGTAGCAAAACATCAACAAATAGCACTTTAATGCACTTTTATGGAAACAGCAACAGTAAACCAAATATTGTTCAGCTGTTTCTCAAATATATTGTTACTCCACTGCAACTCATAAATGAACATGAACGTAGGAACAAGACAAAGAGTCTACAGCCTCGCTAGCAGCTCTGCGAGGCACAGTGGTGCTTTGAGCTAAATGCTAATGTCAGCTTGCTGATAAGATGACGCTAACATGCTGATGTTTAGTAGGTACAATGTTTACCATGTTCAACATGTTAGTTTAGCCCCTATATAGTTAGTATAGCTGCGTCTGATCGTTTATGTACTCAGAGCCTGTTAGCCTGTGGATGTTATTCCTGGCTGCCTGCAGAGTTTGTCAAGACTCACTGCTGCAGTTCGAGTGACTTGTTAGACAACTTTTAGTACCTGTTAGTACCAGCAATTGTTTTGCATATTAATTTAAATATGCTATAGATACTTTTATCATTTCCAGGCTTTAAGTATCTTATTTCTGCTGCTGTCACGATACAACATACCAAGGAGTTGACAAATGATTTGTTTATTTACTGTAAAATGCACTAACACAATAAGAACAGCAAAACACTTTCATTGTTTTATCTTCAACATTTCAGAGAATATAATAAAGCATTAATTGCTTTACTTTGCAACAGTTAACAATCAAAAAACTGGAAAGTTTGATATATTTAGAGATGCAGACTCGAGTATATTGAGACAACACAACGCTCAAACTCACAACTTTTACTGCTGCTGGTGTTACGTTGACATTATAAACATAAAACATACTAAAAGACAAGGACCCGCTTTACTACTGCGGCTGCCAGTAAATCATTAAAAGCCTCAAAGATAATACAAATTTGGTGCATATTCTATCTGTCACGTCCTCTCATGCCGCGGAGGACGACGGGGAAACGTACTCTCTGAGCTCACAGGAGACAGAAATCACAGAGGCATGATCTAACCTGTTAAGTGAGCATGGTGTGTGCGTTTTTTTTCCAAATTAATGCAAGTTCCTAATAGTCTTTAATCCTCATCCGTCATCTTGGCAGGCCCTTCCCTCCATCCAGCTCACCGATTGGCTGAGAGTCAGTGGCCAGACAGTACACACGGTTCACAGCCATTGTGATGTAACAGCGGGAACTCTACCTGAGGGCCTCCTCTTTTGTTTCTCGCGAGCTGCCTTTGACCTCTGTTAGTCAGCATGCTCTATGTTAGTGATTGATATCGTCGGTAAACACACGAACGCACACCCTTCAACCTTTCATTAGCGCTCACAAGGCTCCTTTAATGTTTGCGCTGTCTGTTCTGACATGTCAATCACACCAGCATGCAGGCACGCACACACACACACCCACACACACACACACACACACACATAGACTTTGACAAGTGACAGAGGTGGAAAATAGGTTATGCAAACTGGAATTGCAGGTTCTGAGGCTTTGAGTTGTCTGAATGGCTGTCCAAGGGGCTGGATGAGTAAGCAGGTCTGTCTCATTGTCTGTGAGTTCATCACTGACCTCATTCTTTAATTTCCCTGGAAAACAACATGGTCAGACTCACATGGAGCCAAGATTACCAGGTCTAGACAATGACTGTGAAACCAGCAGGACCCAAGTGGGATTGCTGATTACCGCAAACTTTAATTCAAAGAGATAAAAAAAAAAATTCAGTGGAGCTTCAGTGGAAAACAAACTTCCACTGAAGTTCACAGCTAAGATCCACGTTTATCCATTTAATTCTTCATATTCAGTTCCTCAGATCCTTATAAATAACGTCAGCCTAAACTTTGATAGCATCCAGCACCAGGCAAAGCTCCTTGGCCTTGTAGTAAGCTAGTTAGCCAGACATGCTTACAAATGCAGCTTACAGTACGTTAGGGCAGCGAGACACGCCTTAAACCACTTCTAGCACTTTTCCTCCGCTGTGTGAAGAGATCCTTTCCTAACGTAGCTCCAGTGTAAGTTATCAAAATCAAGTGGGTTTCTTTATATTTAGTCTTTCCCTCTTTATGTTACTATCCCAGTAAGGAAACACTGTGGGGAAACTCAGTCTGCTGGATTGTGGATTTTGTTTCCCATCTCTTATATTAGAGTTGTGCTAGGAAGGGATGGACAGGAGGGACAATTACAGCAACTAAACACTGTTTCAATGTATATAAGGGCTTGTTAGTATCTTTCTAAGTAGACAAGGGAAACTATCAGCTTATCCTTTAAGTTTTACTTATTTAACATTGAATAATATCATTTTAGACCTTGGAGGAAGATATGGCCGGTCCTCTGTTGAAGGATAGAGCCTGACTGGTGCTACAAAAGGTCACAGGGTCATAGGGTTAGGGGTTCACACACAGACACTCCCAACTGTCCCTTACCCTCCCTCCCAGTCCTGTCCAGCAGGTGCCACAATGTGACCTTGACTGGGAATGTGGGATGCTGGGAATGTGAGTGTACAAGCGCCGGCCCTCTGGGAAAATGTGAGGAGGATCTGTGACAGTGCGGCTGTGATCTCGGCAGGCCCGGGTTGTGGAGCGAGGGGGGGGGCTGAGGGTGACAGACTGAGCCAGACTGGACCACGGGGTCACTTTCCACCGGACGCCCAACGCCTTTGATGTCTGCACATCGCTGCCCGCTGACAGTTGGTGCCTTTCTACATCCTCGCCTGTCCCACGTTACACTGGCAAGACCACCCATATCTGAAAAAATGTCCTGCCAGGTTTAAGTTTTCTCAAGAATGCGGCCCATCTGAGCAACCCCCCGCCCCAAGCCCATCTGGACCCCTCTTAACCTGGGAAACCCTGCGATGATTGCAGTCTGTATGTGGTTTTTGGTGTGTGGCCTCGTCATTGGGGACAGTTGAGAGCTTCTGTAAGTTAATTCCAAAGTCTCAGTATCTTCAAAAAGAAATTCACATGTGCTCACTTGTGCCGAGCCGTATGAAGTCGATAAATGCCTCAGAGATTAATTTACACTCGTCTAGTGTGACAAGGAATTCATGCAACTCGAGATACACGCTCGCTTGAACGATAAGATCCAGGATTTCATTTCCTCGTTTCTTGTTTGGCACACAAGCTCACAAGATTGGGTGAATAGAGGTTGAGACTTTCAGCGGGTTAAGGGTACTTTCCTCTGAGTTTTCCCGGTACTTAGTTTTGGAGTACTTTAACCCCAGTTCACCGTTACTCATTCGGGTCAAAGTCTTCTCGCGCTATTGTTTATTCAGACCAACTGCAGGTGATTGGCTTTGATATGGAAAACATTTGATAGTGTTTATGGGAGTTTGTCGGAGCAGATGTGAAATGTTAAGGGCAGATAAACGGACGCAGATAAAAGGTAAAGTGCCTGTTTGAGCAGATAAGGCAGAGAGGAGGGAGGGAAGAGGGTTGTCTGACGCAACCAACCTGACTGGGTCTCAAGACGGATGCTACGCCTGTCTGTGTCAGTGTGTCGTGTGTGTGTGTGTGTGTGTGTGTGTGTGTGGTTACTAGTGGGACATGACATGAGTTTGCCTGGTAAAGAAGGCCTTTCGCTCTGGACTTGACTTGTAGGCTTTATAACCTTCCTGCCATTATTTTCAATGTCTGCATGTGACAGAGTACATTATTTTGCATATACCATATCACACTTTCCATCCATCCATTTTCTGTAATCGCTTAATAAAGGATCGCGGGGGGCTGGAGCCAATCTCAGCTGACATAGGGTGAGAGGCAGGGTACATCCTGGACAGGTCGCCAGTTTATCGCAGGGCTGAAAGGGAGGCAGTGTTGAATAAATGTATTTTAGTTTATATGTGCTTTAACCCATCTAGTACTGCAACTATATATCTTCGTCATCATTGACTAATGTGTTGATTATTTTTTATAGTGAATCAATTATTTGTTTAATCTTTCAACAGCAGAAAATTGTGAAAAACGCCATCACAAGTTTCTAGAATTCAAGGTGACGTCTTCAAATACAGTCTGATGCTAAACGTCTGCATGTTAGCATCGTCATTCTGAACATGTTGGCATTTTGACGTTAGCACTCAGCTCAAAGCCGAAGCACAGAGCGTCACAGAGCTGCTAGCATGACTGTCGACTGTCTTGTTCCTTGATAAATTAAACGATTAATCAATTGTTGATTTTGTCAGTCGACTGATTTATCAACTAATCGTTTCAGCACTAAACCCACTGTTAGTTTCACTAGTGAGTTAAGTAGTAACTTAGCATGAAGCATTACTACCATTGTTACCAAGGTTACCTGCAGTTAAATAGACCTTGCTCACTGTTTGATTAAATACAACTTTCTTATATGTTGTATCTAATGTTTTTTTTTAATGAATTATTTACCAATGTTTTATATATTGAGAAAAAAACATTATTTAGAGCAACTTTTGGGTTGCCAGGTTGAGAAAAATCTCTTCCTCCAGTGAGTAATTAATAGTCAAGTCATTAATAAATGCACATGAATTTCTCACTTAGAAAGTAAGAAGGAAGGAAGGAAGGAAGGAAGGAAGGAACTCAACTGAAGGAAGAACAATAACTGAGTGTATTATCTCACTCACATCAACTGCAAGACGTTTAATGAGTGCGAGACAACATGAGTCAGAGGTCAGACTGCTGTCTCTGTCCCTGTTGTTTTGTTGTGGCTGTGCTTATTGAGTCATCTGGTAAAGAGTATGAAGTCGTCTTACCTGTCTTTCTCAGTATGTTAGGCGCACGCACACACACACACACACACACACACACACACACACACACACACACACACACACACACACACACACCAGCAGCACATACATAAGCACTATTACTACTACTCTAAATTTTGACCTTTGGTTGCGGTGATTGACAGATACAGTAACAAGTGGAAACATGACAGTAACGCAACAAAGCAATCTACCAGGAATGTGTGCTTGGATGTATTTTATTGGCCAATGCAGCACTTTGCCAGGCGACTTTGCAAAAATCAAGCCAGGTTACTGTGCGTTCAGACTAAATACAAGGGGCTGTGTGAGTGTGTGTGTGTGTGGGGGGGTGTTGTTTCAGCTACCGGTGAAACGGTTAAAATTATGATCCAGGAAGTCCAGATTGAGTAATAGGTGCATGAGTTTGAAGGCTTATCAGATGGTAAAACACTTAACAGCTGTTTATAATAATACAAGGAAGTATTTTACAACTCTGGGGAGTTATCAAGGTGACCATCATTTAATCATCCTTTGATGATTGCGAGAGATACAGCGTTGACATTCACAAAGGAATAATCTACCAGGAATACGCACTTGCACTTATTGAGTTGGCCACCGCAGCGCCTTGATGGATGATGTCGCAAGAGTTGAGCGAGGTTCAAAGTTAGAGCGAAGCTAGATGGGCCTGCAACTTAAAATGAATTAGGGGTTTGCTTTTTTTCTCGTAATGGGGATATCTGTCTGAACTCGAATAATCGATTTCACCCAATTAGTTTGGTTTTTCCTTTTGTTTCTGCCCGTCTGTTCTCTTCTTCTTGCACTTAACTCATTTCACCACTAGGGGGCTCTCAGAGTGAACATGCATGATGGCCTTCAGCTGGCTGTCAGCTGTTTTTCTGTGTTCAAATGCGACCTTTAAGAGAAAACATGGGATGACGCAAAGCTTTCGATCAGACCAGCTAGTTCTTTACTGGGTGTGGTGTACTCCCATGATGATTTAGACAGTGATACCAGAGCTACATTAAGTCATCGTTAAGGGCACTTAATTGTTTCCTACTCCCATTGTAATTATCTAAACCACACCTGTCAGCTGCTAGATTTGATACACAAGCTGGCATTATTTTCTCGTCAGGGTTTATACCGTGCACATGCAAAAACACACCCAACATGTGACCAAGCAGCAACAGAATCAAAATATTGATCAGCATTGAAGATAATGTGTTTTCACTGAACTCTGCATAGTACAGCAGCAACCACACGAGGAAAAGAGACATAAAAACTGTGATTCATGATTTCTTTTTCCATTAAGCGTGTCAGCAAAATTGTTCTTTTGTCTCAGTTTTTATAACACAAGTGAAATACCCCACAATGTTTTCTGAGCTTTTTCCAGTGTTTTTTCTTCTATGTGAAAATATGTGAAAACAACCACACTCCTGTTCAAATCCTCCCATCACCACTACACACACACACACACTCACACACACCTAATGTGGCTTAATAGCGGTTTTAAAAGCCTTTTTACAATAATGCTCACTCCGCAGCTTGCTCACAAAGCTGGCAGGCTGGCAGGTCAGAGCTTGTGATTGAGTCAATGAGACCATTATGTTCCCTCTACTGCAGCCGGAGCCTATAACCTGCTCAACTGCAGGCCGGGGAAAAGACCCCACAGTGCTTATGGGCCCATAGGAAAAACACAGCACACACACTCGTTTAAGCACACCAGCATCAGCACGTGGACAGAGGTACACCTACGTAGACGGACACACTTCACATTTCGACTCAACCGTCACAAATGAGCAGGGACACAAACACAGACTCACCAAGTTTCAGGGTTTTGTGGGTTACGTCAAAAAGTACAGAGTCATGCTGGAGTCCCTGTAAGGCTGCGATGGTCGTTACAGACCAGAAGAAAATGTCGGGTGAAAAATAGAAAGTCAACTTCCTATTCCAACTTAGATATTTACCATTAGTATGGCAACAAATGTAAAGTCTGGCCTGAGGGTGGCACCAGAGGAAAAGCCAGGGGTTTATTTCTTCTTCTGTGGCCATTTTTAGGACATCTTGGACTTTATCAGGCTCAGCTCTTCATTCATCAATAAGTCTAAGCTGGACTCTGTCAGCCTCAGTTTAGCCCCCTTTGGGACTGTCTCTAACTCTCCTCATTCATTATATAATACACATGTTCATTTTGAGAGCATTAGTACTCAGCTCAAAGCACAGCTGAGCCTAAGCACAGTGCAGGTTTAGCTCATCCACTACATGAAGACAGTCCCAGTTGATTTCCATTACAAGGTTTAGGGAAGCGACTGTGCACTGCTTCAGATGTGTGGAAGTCGACCAGACATACATTTGCTAAACCAACCAGTTTGTCCTCATGCCTTACTTGGACAAAGATGAGAGCCACGCTTTATCTGAAGTATTTTCAATCAGCTTGTCTTTTGGTTTTACAAGAGAGAAGGCTTCAATGATAAGGACTAACCAGATGGTTTGGCAAACGTGCGTCTGGTTGACTTTTCCACCTCAGATAAAAAGCCGCACACACCCACTTTTCCTAAGCTTTTCATTTGGTCCCAAACAGAGCTAAGCCTCAAGCTGCATTCATACTTGACAAGACTGATGTAGGTTTATAATAACTCAGCGTCAGATTTCACCTGCTGATGGCACCACTGCAACACGAGACATATGTATCATACATAATCAGTATCATGGTATGTTCCCCACAGTCACTGTGTTTACTTACTCTTTCATTTACTTTGTGATGTGAGTGACAGTGGGAAGGTTTACCTCATCCCATTGCTGACTATGAGACAATTCTGCACAATCACCATATTTATGTTTTTTCATTCACTGCTTGAGCTGTACTTCGGCTCTTGAGCTTAATGCTAATGTGCTCACAGCTAACACCAGAACATGTTAAGGATGTAATGTATATATTAGATTGTCAGCACGCTATAATGCTAATATTAGCTTGTTAACAGTTAACAGGAGATCTATCCAAAGAGAGTAGTTGCATATTTGCTGAGCAGCTATGGTTTAAGTTACAGCCATGTGCACAAAAATCCTCATATTTCCCCTGGCTATAGAGCACTATGAGCATTGTGATGGTTTAAACATCTTATAACAAAGGTATACGATAAAGTGAAGTTCAGGTTTATGACAGATTTTATAAAAACATACTTTTGAAGTTTTCTGAAGTTTTGGCTTTCAGATCATCCCCAGTGATACTCGTATCAATAAGTTTTGAGATAAATTTTTATGTATGTACACCACTGCAAATAATTCTCTCATATTTACATCCAACACACACTCAAATGACTGTACAATACACACACCCACGGCACAATGGCAGGCCCCAGGGTGGGGGAACAGTCTCAGGTAGATTGGGTGTCTTTTTTTTTTCTTTACCTCCACATTCACTGCATCTATAATCAGGTCACAACCTAGTTGATGTCTTTTATGAAATAATCTGCCGCACTGCAGGCGAGTACAAGCGAGGAGTATAGAGTGGCAGGGTGTGGAAACCCGCCGTCACACGGGGGGACACTGCTGCAGCGCCTCCGACTCGACCTGAGTTGTCTTTTTATGTGAAGTATACACATTAGGGTCTATGTAATTACAGAACCAGTGCGGTGTATAATTTGAGTCATCACAGAGAGAGTGAATGAGGAGTGCATGGTGTTGCTGTAGTGTGGGAAAGAGGTGTGTTTTAGGGGTCAGTATTGGGAGGGTTGTGTTGTGCACCACCAGGGGGCAGTAGAATAGTTCCCACAGGACTTGTGGGGCTCAGGATGCGGGTCACGCTCGAGTCATCTCCCCCGTTTCTTTCTCTTTCTTTGTCTATTTTTCTGTCTATCTTTGCTTTTCCTTCCTCTCATCTCGTTTTCTCTAATCCTACTCACCCTCTTTCTCTTCACTCCCTGCTTTCCCAGTTTCAACCTCAAAGCGCAGACCGTTTGCTCGCACAGTTGAGTTATTTTCAGTGCAAACACCTTCCGAGTTCTCCACTGCTAACCAAATCACTGTACATGTTTTGTTGGCCCACTCGTGAGAGATGAGAGGTCGGCATGTTTCGGGATGGAAGAAGTGAGTTGAGTACAGTAGGTGGGAGGGATGCACCCGAGAGGATGTGCTGTATTTGGTGGGAGCGAGTGTGGGTTGTAGGTGAAGTGAAGCGGTCTTCACATTGTGTTGACTTTGAAACACAAGATCACATGCCGAGGTGGACGGCCAGAACGAGCGTCTGGCCAAAGCTGTCGTTTTCTCCATGAGCGCTGCTGCGGTTTAGGGAAGCTGAAAAGTGTGATGGGGGAGGAATTTGTCTCTGTTCAGTTGTGGTCATTTATGAGGAGAAGGGTGTGAGTGTTTGTGGCTCTGTGTGTGTGTGTGAGCCTGTTGTGTAACGTGTGCTATTAAACCCTGAGATTTGGTGTCAGCAGTATAGTGGAAGAAGTACTCAGACCCTTTACTTAAGTAAAAGCACCAACACAACAATGTAGAAATACTCCATCACAAGCAAAAGTACTGCAGTCAAGTACAGAGGTATTATCAGCAAAATATACTTTTTTAATACTCTTTCTGCAGTAAAATTGACTGATATATTATTATAAATAACATTATTAGATTGTTAATACTTATGACAACAATGTGTAAGCAGCATTTTACTGTAGTTAGTCTAAGTGGAGGTTGTTTTAACAACTTTATATACAGTAAGGTACTTTAGTCCAGTGGTTTCCACTAAGGGATCAGGCCCCTCTAAAAGGTCACAAGATATATCTGAAGGCTCATGAGGTTAATTGGGCAGGAAAGATGAAAAAACAGTTCTGCTACACACATTTGTATTCATTTTTTGGACTTTTCTCTAATCTTTGCTTTTTGAAAAATATTTAGAGTATATAGAGTTTTGAGGGGAAATGTCTCATTGGTGGAACTGCGAACAACTCAAAGACATCTGAAACATGACAAGGAGCCCCAACTAGACACAGCTTTTTTTGTAAGTCACAAGCCAACAAAACAGTACAATATTTTCCTCTGAAATGTAGTAAAGTACATCAAAAAGTACAGTAGTTGAGTAAATGTACTTAGTTACTTTCCACCACTTGTGTAGTTTGTGTAGGCACGTACTGTAGGCCCGATGAGGTTTGGAGGGCAATTGCTCAAAAGCAAGTGGTTGTGTGTTTGTGTCTGAGCGGGTGGGTGCGGGTGGGTTTTTTTTGGGGGGGTGTTTTGCATCCATTCCCTGCTGGATGGTGAAAAGTGCAGCGCAGCAGAAATGCATTCCAAGGTGGGGGGAGAGCTGCATGGGTTCCACGACTATCAGGTTCTTTGGCTGGGCTGCGGGTTTGGCTCCATCGTAGCTTAATGGCAGGAAAAGAGGGGAGAGTGTATAGATGATTAGTAGTGAAGGGGCCAAACCAGAGAAAAATGTTTTAGCCCCAACCTTTTATTGTTTATAGATAAAACACTTTGCCAGAGCCGTTAAAAAGAGAACGAAGGGGAGAAAAATCACAGCCATGGACCATTAAGAACAAAAACTGATTCACTTTAAGAAGAAAAAGCTGCTTGTGATGTGATTTTCAGTGTGTCTTTGCATGCTGATACGTGTGTATGTGTGTATATGTGTGTGTGTGTGTGTGTGTCATGTGTGGCTTGGAGAAGCCTGCAGCAGGCCCTGTAGCCAGTCTGACTGCTAATGAACTTGGATCGGCGTCCGTGAGCGTTGGGGCTGAAAGGGCTCTTTCTCCAGCCACTCAGCTGTCACTAGCTGACCTACAGCTCTCTGATTATGTCACTGTCGTTTAGAAGGCTCCGCATTCATCCATCATTAGGCTACCAGTCTGGACACCCCAATCAAATGCCCCATTAAAACCTTCTACTGGTCTCTTTCAGTTTGTTCGCTGATTGCAGCTGCTGCTCTGTACCAAGAAAACCAGTGTGCCAAAATAATCCAGTTTCATCTCTCTTTCTCTCGCTCTTGGATCGAATAAAGGTGAGGCGTAGAAATGTGCACAGCAACTGTTGATGAGTGATTAAACTAAAAGTTGAGTATCATCGCATAATGCTCTTCCACCAACCTGCTGATTGGCGGAGATCAGCGCCCAGCAGCTCGCTGAATGCCATCTATTCTGTCAGTGTTGGAACGTAACTAAATTCAAAACAATTAGTAACTAATAGTGTAAGTTTTAAAACAGCTAAAATATATCATAACAGTTCACAACAGTTTTTTATTCTTTCCTGTTCTGCCACCAGCAGTTGGTTTCAGTTGAACATTCTGTTGCTAGTGGCAACCACAACGACCACAGTTCTATGGCGGCCATTTTGTCAGATCTGTGACCAAGCGAATGTTGACAAGCATCTTTCACCTGCTACCTTTTTGGAGCATTATCTTTAGGTACTCCTGTCATCACAGCTGTTGTGTGATTGTTGGTTTGTGATTTAGTAGAATTTGCTTCTTCTATGATTAGCTTACTGCTGGTTAAACAAGCTAGCCACTATACTAGCTGACTGGGGCTAATGTGTTGCTAATTCTAATTAACTGTTGAGTTACTGTTGGGATAACTGTTGTTTTTACTTTTACTCTTGTGGACTCGTGTATGTTTACCATTAGTTAGCTACTGTGTTGTACTTCCTTTGAGGACTTACTTTGTTTCCTGACATGACGCATAATAACAGCTTTGACAACTAGTCTATAGTTCAGTTTCCTTGTTATTGCACTCATTTTTACTACACCTTTGGTCTGACTCTTGTTTACTCTAATTGTTTTCTGATGTATAATCTCTCCCAACTTGTTGTGCAATATACTGTTTTCACAGTCTCACAATTGCTTCCAGTAAAAACCTCAAAGGCAATCCGCTGTTTCCAACCTTGCGTTTAGCTGTGAGGGAACAACCCCTAGTTAGGGAACCACTGCTACAACAATAAAATGCTACTTGTGTATTAATTAACAACCTAATAATGTAATATATAATAATACATCACTCTTAGCAGGCATTTTCCAAGAAGTTACTTTAGATGCTTTGAGTACATGCTGCTGATAATGCATTTTTACTAGTAAGTAAGATTTTTATTTACATTGTTGTATTAGTACTTTTACTGAAATAAAGAATCTTGCTTCTTCCACCACAGCATGCTGTGTGTGTTCGGCCTCTTGGATCTGGAGGAATCCATTGACCACCGGTCGCCAGGAGCAACAGGCCTTTGGGAGGAGGCGGAGGAGGAGGGGTCTGGTGTCCACCCGTCCACACCTCCCTCCCTCTCTCCCTCTCTGCCATCCTTCTCTCCCCTCCCCTCCCTCCCCTCCCCTCACATGGGCTTTGCCTTTGGCTGAACGCTGGGATTCTTTCACAGAGGCTGCCCGTTGCCAAGAGAGATCGAGCCCCAGAAAAGCTGGGCAAATGTATGTGGGTCACTGCGAGTCAGAAGGGGGCTTTTCATTCTCCTCTTCCCTCCTTTTTTCTCCTCCTTTTTGTTCCTTTGTTCTTTCTCGCTCTTTGGCTCACTCCTTCCACCCTCATGAGTGAAAAGATAACATTGATTTGTGTCAGTCCCGTTGATTATTTTCCTGGACGAGCCGCTAAGACAAGGCCCAATAAGATATGGAGCTGTGTCCTATTGACTTATTAACTTCTCCCTGGGTGTACACACATCTCTGAGCGCCTCTTTGTGTGTGTGTGTGTGTGTGTGTGTGTGTTTGTGTGTTTGGCTTGTGTTTCTGACCCATGGACAAACAAAACGTTCTGCGAGAAGGGGACGGACTCCACTAAAAAGGATCTGGAGCAGATGTTTTGTTGGCCTCAGTCTCACTTCCTTTCACCAGCTCTTGACTTCTTCTTTCCCTTCCTCTTTTTTCTCTGATGGATGCTGAGCGGTTTGTGCTGTTTTTGTGGAAGCCCGTTGGTCTGGCCGACTGCACGGACGCGGGAAAGTAATCCAAGCTGTTGACACTGCGAGGACGGATCAGGAGACAGCTTGTGCTGTTGGCTGAGGCTGCTGTACCTTATATGTTTGTCTCTGCCTGCCATATGTGCTATTTGTCTCTCTCTGGCTGTTTACCTCTCTATTAGTTATCAACAGTCAATCAGAAAGTTCATCAGTACCACCTCAACCAGACCTTTGAAATCTCTATCTGTGGTCACATCTAAAGAAGTTCAGGTTCTGGGGATTTTTGTTCTGTATTTGACATGTGTCATCTCCTTTTGAGGCAGTGAAAGTGAGTGTGCGCACAAGAGCTCGCTGCATCGTTTGCACCCTCTTTGTGTCTCTGCGCTTCCCAAGGTCGAGAGAGACTCTGTCAATGGGGTATAAAGTCTAGATATCCCAGATATCCACATCAGAGCGCTCGCTATTATTTCATTAGATTGATATCAGGTTGTCTGACACCACCCTCTTTCTCCCCCGTTCGCCCTTCTGCGGCAGAGTTTCTCATTTCAGCAAAGACAATGGCCTGTCTATCCTGCCGTACTAAGTAAATGTCAGGTACTGTCTACCCTCCTCCTCATCTATTCACTGAAATGCTCTAGGGGCTGAGGGGTAGATATCCATCTACCAGGGTCTGTATACATGTGTGCTACATGGTACAACTCCAGTCAAGTCACTGGATTGAGTTTCCCTACATGTATATAGTTTACAAGAACTTGCACAAGCTCAAGGACAGATTTCAGGAATCTTTATTTAATTATATCAGCTTGTGTTAGATAAATAAGCGGGGGTGTAGCTAAGAGTAGCTACAGGAGACTTTCCTCAGGCCCAAACATATTTCTTTATTGGTCAATTATCAGACAAACCCCTGACTGAAAACTCTGAGAGTCAGTGACAAGGCTGCATGGCGGCTACGTTTTTGATGATTAATCATGAAAATTTCACTGGCGACACCTTCCGATCTGGTTCCAATTGCGAATATTTCCTGGTTTTCTTAATCTTCTCTAGTAGAAAACGAAATATATTTGGGTTTTGGAGTGTTGAACAGACAAAACAAGACATTTCAAGATGTCACCTTAGACTTAAACCAAACGATTCATCAGAAATAATCAGTTGCAGCCCTAGTCCTCTGTATGTCTCTAGGGAGGGTAATTTTGTTTCAGTCTGCACAGGAAAAGGTTTTTTTCCCTGTTTGCTTCACTTTGACTCATAACACAGAGCCACAATTTCCACATGTCATTTTTAGTAAATCTTTGCTTTCAGTTTTGAAGGTGTCAAAAAATCAGAGAGGTGGGACATTACATTTACATTACATTACATACAACGTTAACACACTTTACCCAGTCCAACATAAACATCCGTACTTCCATGTATGGAAATACTAATAACATTCATCTCATGATAGTTAAAACTTTATACACAACCTTTAATGTAAGAAGCACAGTTAGTTTTACTTCGTCCTGGATTTTCTACTCAATCTCAGACAATCAGTTCTAGTGTTACTCTCACTTTTATGGCTGGCCAACAATTCACCACTAGCTTATTTAGCCACTTGCTAATCTCCTCCACTCGCAGGAAACGTTTTCAGTCGCTTTATGGCGGCTTTGTGTGCTTTGAGAGACGATTTCTAAACTTTAATCTGACACCATGTAGCTAACATTATTATCTACAACAACGAGGCGCCTAGCTAGCTGAACATAGTGGAGCATGTAGCAGCTAATGAGCTGGATATTTCCCTCAGGAGGGATATAAAGCTAAAAGAAGAGTGAATATTGGACCAACAGTCATCAGGTGGCCAGAAACATGACTCTAAATGAATGCTAACGTTGCTCTGTATCTGTTTTATGTGGCAACCATTTGCTATCATATCAACTTAAAAGGTGGTGTCAATGTCGTGTTTACAGCTCGTTTCACTGCCTCCAAGTGGCCAAAAAGTTATAATAATACTGTTTTAAGTATAACACATTTTGTAATCATAAACTTGAGGACTTTATTTACATTTTTAACAATCTTACCACACTAGATGGTTGAAGGTGTGATGTATTTGTATGGTAGGCAGCACTTTATCTTGCAAACACATCACAACCACTATTATCTACTACCGCTACTTCTCCTACAGTACTTAGCTAACAATGTATAGTATGTACAGTATGTTATCTCTACTTCACCCAGCGTATTGACTGGCTTTATCCTGTTTGTTTTGTTTTTGTGATCTGCCTATCGGTCTGTAAACTCATTCCATTGTATATGGAAAAAAGAAGATATAGATTTGATCTTTTTGTACTCTCAGGTGCAGGCTGACGGTGGATTAGTCCTGGATGGAAAAGGAAAATCCACGTCGTCATCTTCCTCCTCCTGCTTTTCCAGAAAGGTCAGTTAAATGAAGGGGACATGGCTCTAATATAGATCAGGGGCTGCTACTCCTGGAGGGACTGACGGCATGTGTTATGTTATATCATTAGGATAATAATTCCGATATAAGACACCTCTGGCAGTCTTCAGCCCTTTCATATCCCCTCTCTTTGCTTTGGACATCTGGCAGACATACGCCTCAGGCTCATGGCGAAGGGAGGATGTGGGGGCAGGGATCGATTCCATAACTGTATGGACCGTTGACTGAGAACTTAGACTGAGAAATATGGCTCTTTCAGGTGTGAGCGTGAGCATTTTCGTGCTGCTTTATTTGGCGCAAATAAACTATTTCGAAGCCACAATCTATTTCTACTGTAACAGTAGAGTTTTATTGTTTTTTTCCCTCATAGTCACCTGATTTCCTGTCTCTCATATGAGCGTTTTTCTTCTCGCTTCCTGCACGGCCGGTTTCCACCAGATATTTCTGGAAGCCCCGTCTTAGTGGTGATGACAACAACATGTGTGCAACAAACTTGTTTTAGGCTTCAGTGTGATGTGAACAATAGGTCATATGAGTTGTGACTGCCCTGTTTATAAAGTCCTCTGAAGCCTAATTGCTATCAGACATTATCTGGGTCTCCTGCAGGGACTATAGAGATAAAGGGGGGTGCATTATGAAAGAGATATGGGATTTTGAATTCCTGCATGGTTTATAAGATGAGATAAAAGTCATTGAACCCACCAGGAGGAAACTTGCAGAGCCACAACACACAGAAAATATGGAACAATGAAAGACTTAGATATCAGAGATATGATAATCTCCGTAGCTATAACAGAAAGGGCAATACATTATCACAACTTTGCATTATCTTAACCTCCCTCTCAGCATCTCCTCTGCGGCCCTCGCAGGAAGCTCGTCCACCTCCAGCCGAGCTCCATTCATCTCCTCCGTTTATTTTCTTTCCACTGCGCGTGTCCAGTTAGAGCTTTGCAAATGACCTAGTTTTTGTCAAGACTCAATAGGGATCGTTGTGCCAAGCGGTCCTGATGCCAGACAGGTCCGGGGACAGGCCACACCAGATAGCGTGAGAGTGGAGAATCCCTCTGTGGTGGAGGAACTACTTAAATAAAAGTACTAATACCGCACAGTAACAATACACAAAAGTCCTGCATTGAAAATGTGACTCAAAGTGTGAAAAGTAAAAGTACACTCAATACAGAAAAATGCCCCCTGTGACTGTTATATCACCATATCAGCATTTTACTTTGTTTGTTGAGGTGCAGCTAATGACTGTTTTCACTATGGATTAATCTGCTGATTATTGTCTCAATTAATCAATTGATTGTTTGTTTGGTTCGTAAAACTTCAGAAGATAGTGAGAAATGCTGTCACAATGACCAAGAGCCAAAGTCTCAAAATGATTTAGTTTACTGTTATTTAAGACAAGGAAAATCAGCAAATCGATCAAATTGAGAAGCTTGAATCATGAAACATGAAAAATGATAAATTTAGTTTTTAGTTTTAGACTAATCGTTTCAGCTCTAATACACTGTTGGGTAGTTTGATCTACAACAATAGATTGTATGAAGTGTTCATATGCTTTGCATCCAATACATATCTTAATTTGTAAAATAACTTGTAACTATTGCTGTCAAACACATTTAGTGGAGTAAAAAGTACATTGTTCCCTCTGAAAAGTCAAATTTTGTACTTGAGTAAATGTACTTTCCACCACTGGAGTCCCTGCACTTGATCTGGAGGCATGGGGGTGACTGGAGATCCAGTGAGTGCACCTTTGGACTAAAGAAAGTCAGTGTGTGTGTTTGTGTCTGACTGCTGTAACCAGCAGCTGTGTTGTAAACCAGCTCTCCAGAGTCGCTGCTCTGCTTCTTGTTCTTTGTTAGTAAAATTCGAAATTTATGGTGCACAGAAATTGAGGGTGGGAAAACAAGATCTGCGGATCATAGCGGGGTCTATTTTGGTCAATCGGTATTTTAATGTCGCCATTCTCATCGGTAATGTTCAGTTGGCTGTTCTAGGCTTGAATGCTGGAGGTACACAGCAAGCTACCTCATGGAAAATGTGCATCATTACCACACTTGGCCTGGCGCACAACAAACATGCCGGCACACAGGGACACACATTCAAGCACACACACTCACACACACACACACACACACACACACAAACACACACACACACACAGAGGATTCGATGTCAAAGCCAGACGTAACATAAAGTAACTTTGTTCAATGCTAGCATACAATTTTTCAAATGTCTGATCCATCACTTCCTGTTCCAGTAAGGGTGGAGGTGATGGGTGATGTTGGGGGGTGGGGGGGGTGTGGGTGTTTTTTCTGGGCAGCTCCGTCTAATGAGCAACTCTTTCACCGAACCAGACAGTTTATGGGGTGGCTGCCAGCCTCATTAAGAGCAGCTCTTAATTGCCCTTTTCTAGCCAAAACCCAAAAGCTGAAACATCTGCTGGTCCATGAACCCTGTTCCTCCTCCTCTGTACCCTCTTCCGCCCTTCATTCTGCTCTGGCACTCGCTACCACCACAGGCAACAGGCCCCCCAAATGTCAACAATACTCGTACAGTGAGATAGTATGCGGTGTATAACATAATGCAGCAGGTTAGCACTTTGTAAAAGTCATTAGAAGTCTGTTTCATGTCAAATTAAAAATGTGATTTAGGGAATGAAAACAATAATGCAGAGGAGCGTTGTGTTTTCATGCACTCAGTGGCCACTTATATACAATATAAAAGGACTATACAATCTAATGCAGTCTGATACAACAGCCCTGCCATAACATCTATCTTTACAAAGCTAAAAATGGTTATGTGTAGATTCAATTAATTCAATTGAGAGGTATTTCTAATGAGATGAATCTCCAGAGAATTTTCACCTGACTCTATAGCATCTTTCAGCTCATTGTTTTGTTTTTTACGGACCGCAACTGTAATGTTTTGGTTGTTTGAGTTTCAAGCTGCAGCAGGCAGCTAGTTTCAGCAGAGAAGCTCAGATAGACTGTATACTACCTGCCCAGCACCAAACAGCAGACAAAGTTGGTGACTAACTGGTGAATATTTCACTCAGGTGTTGGTTGAGACTAAAACAGAGTTACAAGAGAGCGACTAATATTCTCCATGTCTGCTGGAAATGTTAATAGACAACTATTTTAACTATTTGCTAACATTTTTGCCATAACAACCTTTTAAGCTAATAATACGTCAGTGTTGTGCAGGTTTAAACATTTTCACAATTCACATTCATGAACAAGTTGCACATGTGTGCTGCACCTCTGCAATGTTTAGTTTGAAGGAAAGCACAGACTGTACTCAGCTAGACCAAAATACCATCTGTATTTACAAGAACAAATGACGAAATTCATCTGTAAAATTAAGAGGACTGAGTGCATCCAGGTGTAGTTTTAAGTAACTCTGTCTCTTTTGTGAAAAGTGTAGGAAGATAATTAAAGAAACACGCACAGAAAAAAAAGCGTTGACTTGATTTGATCTGCTGTAACATGAATTTAAAATTTAAAAAAAGTTAAGCCATTTCGCTGACACCCCGTTGCCATGGTAACTTACATTGTCTTGTCTCTGTGCTGAGGAGACTGTGGGAGAGTTTTCCCGAGAAGACCTGTTGATAAGATACAGACTGACTGCCAGAGGAGACTGATAAGACAAGCAAGTTTAGACAACTCCTCATTGTCCGGTGCTCAAGGTTACTAATTCCCAGTGTGTGACCGGAGCATTGATAATGAGTCACTGTGCGGTCAGAGTGGCCTTCCTTCCCTCTGTGCTAGATACAGAAGCACAGCAGAGAAAGTAATTCTAGAAAGAATGCAAAAGACCAAACATGTAGAGGAACAGGAGTATGGAGCTGTGATTAATTAAAGCCTTCATTAGTTACACCGCTTGTTCATAACAATTAAAAAAGATTCATTCAGAGTGTGTCCTGATTGGGTAATTGGGACCACAGGCGGGAGGCGTTTTCAGACCAGAGGAACTTTTTCATGGTTCTAAGAAGAGCTGGAGGACCTCGCCCCTTTTTATTGTGTCCGAACTGCAAGAACCAGGACAAGCACAAGAGGAACCTTGAGTGACGTAAGTGTACGTTGATTGGTTGAACACTAGCCAATGCAGCCATCTTTAAAAACCTGTGTAACAGCTCGTAACAGTAGCCTTAAAAAATGTACCAAACACTGACAAAGCCGACAGTGAAGTCCAGGCTTTATTAAGCATATATGCGACGGGGGAAATACATTGCGACCGGCCGCCTTGTGTCACTTCAGCGTTCCTATTGGCGATGCGAATGCAAACAGGAAAAAGGCCTTTGTAAAAAAACAGGTAAAAAAAACAGAAAAGGATAAACACTGACTCAAATTGACAAAAAAATGAAAAAAAGAAATATATGTTTCACAAAAAAGGTTTGAAATGAGTTTCTTCATCAGGTCTGAATAAACTGTTGCATCAAGTTTGAAAATCCAAAATATCTCCTTCTGGACGAGTGTTCACAAACGGTCCCCACCCCCTATTAGATGGTTTGACCCCTTCAAAACACTTTTTATTGCATATTTGTGTTCAGACTGAGAGCCTATCCTAATACAAGATGATACACCGCAAAGTTGTGAAATCAAGAAATGCTGTTTCAATGACATTGGCGGGTACCACATATCCCCTCTGCATGCTGGAAGATAACTTTGAGCTAAGTTACTGGTTGTTTTTTTAATGCTTGATGGTGTTGGGCCTCCTATCAGTGTTTTCTAGCTGTGGAGTGAGAACAAGCAAAGGAACATAAAACATACAACCAGGAACATGGTCATCCAGCCCGGCGACAGATTTGTTTGTAGGGCCTACATGTCACAACAGCTCGTCCTGATCCCTCTCACAGCCGTGTTGTGTTTGGGTGTGCGTTTCCCATTGATTACCTGGCTGGGGGAGACGAGACAGGAGGGGAAGGGTGGGAGAGTGGGTCTGGGAGAGCGTGTGCGGTGGTGGTTTTCACGATTCTGGCAGGCTGTGGACAGCTGGACCGCCGGTTCGAGTTTCTCCTCACAGCGAGGCTGAAATTTCAGCCCCTGAAAATCGAGGGTAATAAACGATTGGGGCTCTCAAAACAACCTCTCCGTGTGGTTTCTTTTCCCGCCCTTTCCTTATTTTTCCTGTCCCAGTTCCTTCGCCCCGGCCTCAGCTCGGCTCTGACGGGCGCTGGTATGATAGCAAATGTGATTATGTCAAAATATTTTACTCCAAACATGGTCAAATGGTAAAAAAAAAAATTCCATCCCCAGTGTTAGTGTTATGTTGAATCAGCAGGGCTCACAGCTGTTCTGGGCACAGCGAGGTTCACGTGGTTGGGATTATTCCTTGACCGCAGTGGCTCTGTTCTTCCTGATCTGAAGTCAGCCATCCAGCCGTGTTTTTCGGTCGCAAAGGTTTTGAGGAAGCGAGAAGTGCTGATGAGACAGTTGTGTAGCAGCGTTGGTGCAACTGAAGTGAGTAACAACAGGATGAAGCAAGGCTCTGGCGTGGCCTCGGACATGACTGGGGAAGTGGGAGCAGAGTGACAGTAGAGATACAGTCAGTTGAGCTTCAACATGAACACACCGGCAGGACTTAGTCATCCTCCACTGGTGTGCATTTTCTGGTTATTTTGTATTTCTTTGGAAGCCCTATAGCAACCGTTCATATTTGGCAGGTTCTGCTTTGAACAGACCTTAACACACGTCTTGGTGATGATAACAGCTGTAAGAGACCGTAAAGAAGACTTGTTTCCCATAAGTACCCAGATGGTCCGTGTATGTCTTCACATTAGCATGACTCCATAACCAGACGTTACTCAGGCGTCACGGGTTTCTGTGTCCTGTTGGTTCTGGTATCTGTCAAGACATTTTCTTTAACACATGAGCTTTAGTTAGTGCTGAAAAAAATTACAGTCACTTAGTTAAGTGAAATAAACAACATCAAGTTTAGTGATCATGTTTTCTGGTTCCAGCATTTGAACAAAGTATGCAACGGGTAGTCGTCACCTTGGTATCTGGGTTATTATGGGTATGTATGGGGAATTACCATCAACAACAAGAACAAAAATGAGGAAAATGCAAGTTTGGAATGACACGACATTGTTTTAATTCAAAACAATGGTTTAACATTTGGGGAAATACATTTTTCTTTCCGAGAGGAAGATGAGAAGATTGACACCACTCTCGTATCTTTGCATTAAAGGTACCCTTTGGAATTTTTGACCACGAGTAGCATTATGAAACACTGTTCCCATTTTGTTTGTTCTGGCATGTGTATGAGGAGGCGCGTGGCGTGTGAAGCGATACGCAGTCCTTGCCAATGATTTTACACTATTGTGATGATCTACAGGTGGTGGTAATGCACCAATAAAGGAAGAGAGGAAGACGACTGCTAACGAGGAAACATGGATGTAAACAATGCAATTTCAAGAATTCGGCTTTGCATTGTTTTCTGTTTATTAGACCTCTACGTTACATGCAATGCGTTTGGTGAGTAACGCTGAATGCATGCAGAACTTTATTTGTTTGTAGAGCGAGAGCTGGGAGGACATCACGAGAGCGGCTTTGACTACGTGCCTGGTTGTACCTGGAACCTCTCTGTAATGACAAGACTCTAGGAAATCACCGCACCCACAGTCGCTCGGTACGTAACTCCTCCTAAAACCACAAAATCAGTTTTGAAGGTGTTGGTTTGCATATTTTTTTGAAACTTTCGAATGAGCCAGGCTAGGTGTTTCCCTCTGCTTCCAGTCTTCGTGCTAAGCTAAGCTAATCGCTGTTCAGTTCTAGCTCTGTACTTTACACGCACACTTCAAGATCTCCTAATCACGTAAACAAAGTGAATGAGCGTATTTGTATTCAGAAGACACGTATTGAACAAAATTGTCGCGTGTATGTACATTGTGGTTCCCACTGTATAGCGTCCTAACAAACAACTGAAATGACTCCAAACCAGGCTGCTGCATATTTAAGGTGACTTGTACAAAGCGGTCACATGAACGAGGCATGAGCAGTCAATCAGTCGAGCAGAGGTTTCACAGCCCAGCTGTCAGAAAGCTGAGCTTACCTCTCTCCTTACTCAGCAGAGCAGAAAAAAACACACACACCCTTGTCTCTTCATTTCCTCGCTCTTTCTTTACCCTCCACATCCTCCACCTCCTCCCTCCTCCCTCCTCCCCGCTCCCTCTCCTCTGTGATGAATGGAAGGTATGAATTCTCCGCGGCCTCCCCGGGTTTCTCTCTGAGGCCCTCAGCAGCTGAACAAACAACACGCTCTCAACTTAAAGGCGCAATCAGGAATTTATTTGAACCATGTACGTTTTGGGTATATTTGTGTATGGCCCTGAAGCGCCCGAGAAGGAACATGGAAAATAGATTTTTGTAGAGCTGTCATAACTCAAAACCAGGATTTTCTTTTTTCTCCCTATGAACTCCTGCAACCGTAAACAAACCTTTTACGAGCTCAGACTAAGCAGTTGCACGCTCATTTATCAAAACTCAGGTAATGAATTCTAATGAATAAAAAGCTATCCACACCCAAATAAATCATTACGTAAACAAAGCCAGTAATGGGGGGAAAACTTCTCTCAGTTACGTCCTTTAAAACATGTGGGCACAGACTCAGAGAGGTGGTGGTGGTCGTGGGGAAGGAAAGGGAGTGTTGTTGGTCAGGTCTGGAGGGGTGGTCCTGGTCAGGAGTCAGACCCAGCTGTTGTGGCCTATTTATCCATGCCACAGCAGCAGAGGTTGTGGTGGAGGCTTGGATGAGTTAGAAACAGAGAGAAGGAGAAAGAGTCTGTATGACAGGGGTGGGGGCTGGAAGAGGAGATGGATGAGAATGATGAGAAGCAGATGGAGGGCGTGTTTTTTTTCTTTTTTTTCTTAGGAGACTATCTGCCTGTGACGCAGGTTGAGCTCTCCAGGTGCATTGTGGGTAGCCTGAGTGAATACATGCCCAGCTTCTTGCGGCTCCAAATTGATCAAGGAGGACTGGCTGCGGTGATGCAGCTGTCAGTAGCGGTGGAAGAAGTATTCAGATCACTTACTTAAGTAAAAGTACCAAAATCCTACTTAAGGAGAAGTATAGATGTATTATCAGCAAAATGTACTTGAAGTGTCAATAGTAAAAGTACTCCTTCTGCAAGAAAATGTCCTCTGCGAGTGATACATTATTATATATGACATTTAGATTGTTAATACTGTAGTATTTTATAGTTGTAGCTGGTTGAGGTGGAGCTAATTTAACTACTTTATATACAGTTTGGTAGTTTAGTCCAGTGGTTCTCAACCTAAGGGTCTCCTCCAAAGGGTCACAAGATCAACCTGAGGGGTGTGGAAATGATTAGTGGAGTAGGAAAGAAGAAAAAAACAAAGTTCTGATACACAAATTTGTATTCATTTTTTAGACTTTTCTCAAATTTCTACTGTTTTTGTGAACTACTGGGTGATTTTGCCTCAAACAGTTCATCCATCTGAGTAGTTTAGAGGGGAAATGTCTCTTTGGTGAGACTACTAAATAGTCACAGACATCTGAAATGTGACAAGGAATTTAACAATGTGTTGTGTCTTCTAAGCTTCTCATGTGTTTTAAAGCAAAATCTAACTCTCGAAAGTAGTAAGTAACTACACGTAGGGGAGTAACAAGCCTGAGAGTCTGTAGTCATGCTAGCAGCTCTGTGGAGCTGTACTCAGAGACAGCTGTGCAAGGTTAGCATGCTAAAATGCCCACAATGACAATGCTAACATGATGATGTTTAACCAGTATAATGTTTACCATCTTAGTTTAGTGTGTTAGCATGCTAACATTTGCTAATAAGCACAAAACAGTACAGCTGAGGCTGATGGGAATGTCATTAGTTTTGGACAGATTAAAATGTTGACCTAATGGTGGCGCTAGAATAAAAGTTAAGGTGTCACCAAGGTGATTCATTCTGAGGAGGACATGAATATGTGTACCAAATGTCATGGCAATTCATCCAGTAGCTGTTGAGGCATTTCACTAAAAACTACAAATGTCAACCTTGTGGTGGCGCTAGAGGAAAAGTGAGAGGATCACCAAAGTCTTTAGGATACATCCTCTGGGGACGATGACTGCTTGTACAAAATTTCATCTTAATCCGTCCAATAGTTGTTGAGATATTTAAGGCTGGACCAACCGACTGACATTGCATGACTAGCATGGCTAAAAAGTGCAATATTTACCTATAAAGTGTAGGAAAGTAGAAATATAAAGTAGTATAAAATAAAAATACTAAAGTAAGTAATAGTAAAGTACTAGCATCAAACTGTACTTAAACACAGTACTTGAGTAAATGTACTCAGCTACTTTCCTCCGCTTCCAGGCAGAAAGGTGAGGCTGTAGCTGCTCAGCGAGATGATGTGAAAGACACAGTAGAGCGCTGGAGGCTTGACAGCTCTTTAACGATCTGCAGGCTGTGTAATTCGACTGGTCTTCGCTCCCCCCACCCACCCATCCACCCACCCACCTCTCTGCACGCTGCAGCAGCCAGAACATTCCTCACACATCTGGCCCCCGAGTCTTTCCCAAAAGCTCCCTCTCCTACCACTCTGCGCCGTAATTACCCACAAGCCCTGTGTTCTCCTTTTCTCTTTTCTTTTTATGATCCTCAGCCCCCTCCTCGGCTGAAATCATAAAAGCATGGAGCACACAAACGTCATTTATAGTCATGATTTAGAAGGAAAGAGGCTTTCTGGTGTCCATAGAGATGTGCCATCCAGAAATATGCTTTGCCAGAACTTATAAAAGCAAGACAAACATGATGAATCAGTTACCCAGTTTGAACCGTCATTTCTTCTCCAGATAGTTGTTTGCCCCTTGAGATGTTTGCGCTCTTTTGAAGCAGCCGAGTAAATCAATGAGTGGGAGTGGGAATGAGGACAATTCCTGATGATATAGATGTCTTATGGGACAAGTGTGTTCTCCAGCTGTGGAGAGTAACTAAGTACATTTACTCAAGTGCAAGTTTCAGAGGCAAATATTGCACTTTTTACTCCACGACATTTATCTGACAGCTACAGTTACTGTTCAAATTAAGATTTTACATGAAAAAACATTTGAGAAGCTCATAAAATGCATTAACACACAATGATTAAACCAAATCTGTTTGGCTTATGACCTGTTATAAAAAAGCAGTGTTTAATTGGGGCTCCTTGTCATGTTTCAGATGTGTTGTTGTGTTCTTTGTGCTCAGATGGTTTTATTTAAATAACTCTCTGCCACGAAAGGTAAAATGATCCAATATTCGACTTTACTCTCCCATTAATCATCTCACGACCCCTCAGATTCATCTTGTGACCCCTAAATTGAGAACTACTGTACTTCCCTAACCTTACCTAAACCTAGACTTACTGTATATCTAACTGTATATAAAGTACTTAAAACCAGCTCCACCTCGACCAGCTACAACACTAAAATACTACTTATGATGATACTTCTTCTTGTAATGGAGTATTTCTGCATTGCTGTATTGCTTCAGGATCTGAATACTTCCTCCACCACTGTCGTGTGAGAGAGAGCGGCGCTGGGGTCAGAGGTTGATGGCATGCGAGGTCGCTCAGCGCTGATGCGTCTGCGGCGAGCCACATGTCTGAGCATCCACAGGAAGTGAGGGCGCATGCAAGGGGGGTGCGCATACAGGAAGGCGCTTTGTTGTCGCTCCCTGCCAGGAAAGAACTATTGTTAAAAGTACCCGGCCGTGTTTTTTATCTGAAGGCACTGTTTACTCCTGCTTTGTCTGTAATCTCAGGCCCCTTGCTCCTGTACCTCCCACCGCTGGCGCTCTGCCACACATTTGTCTTGCAGCTCTTGTGTTTTTCAGATAGTGGCTTACTTTCACACTGTGGGAACAATTGTTGCGACACTTGAGTGCCTGCTATCTGAATTGGATTAAAGGTTTGTTTGGAGCAGGATAACACCCACTAGAACTGATATGGTGGGAATACATATGAGTAAAAGTGGCTTGTGACAATACCTGTAAATTTAAAGGTGGAAGTGGGGAAGGAGAGACAGATAATAAAAGGGAAGAATGGAAAGTAAAAGTTCTTTCAAGCATGAGTTCTCAGATCCTCAAAAGCAGTATTTAAAGCAGTGACCTCGGCATTGAAGTTGCACTTACATCTTGTTTTTGTTCTGATTAATCAAATCATTCGTGAGGAAAGAAATCATTGTCCTTTACCGAGAAACACAACAACCTCTGCGCTTAAAAAACAAAAGTTCCCTGGCTAACGGGTGCTAAACAGATTTATGACCACTAACTGAAGGACTGTATCAACACCTACATGGTTCATTTGTTTTATTTGAGGAACATTTCATTGTTCCATGTGGCTCCTGTTAGTTTCAACTTTGCTTTTTAGCGCCAAAAGACTTTCGGCGTTGCAGTGATCCAAGTGTCAAGCTAGTAGCTATAATGCCGTGTATGAGTTAGAATACACACATTAAGAGCTCAGTATGATCCTCTAATACATCTAATTCATAACATTTGGTATATTTTCTTATAGTTTGTTTCTTTACAGTGCTGTACAGTGTACAGTGACATTTCAGTGTGTTTTAGGCAAAGAACTAAACAAAAACTAAGTGAATATGGCACCACTTTACTAAAAATCTATGCTATTGTACAAAATAGCTCCTTTCCAAAGAACATTTCTTGCTAGTGGTGTGTGTGTGTGTCCCCCCCCCCCCCCCCGAGATCCTCTCCTATGACATTCTTTCTGTTTACCATCGGACTGTACGCTCAGCAGCCCTGCAGCCCTGCTCTCCCTGCTCAAATCCCCCTCAGTCTGCCTTCAATAGAAATGGAAATTTGAGGCCCTCCCCTCCCGCGGCTCCCCATCTCCTTGCTCCACTCCCCCAGAATGAGCCAGGATGTTTTGAGAAGTGGGATATTGCTCCTAATGGATTCCAAACACCACAAAAGTTTATTAGGAAGCAGGGCATCGTAAAAGTAGGAGGTAGGGGGTGGAGGGTAAGAGAGGAGGGGGTGGAGGTTGTGGGAGCGTGGATAATCTCTGTTTTGTTTTGTTTTTGCAGAATATTCATTTTTACTCCTCTCTGGTGTCGTAACTTAACATTAACCTGCTTCGTCTAATTGACTGGGGCTGTATTTTTAGTACAGCCAGGTGCTTTTTAGACCACAAATCCACTTGTTTTTTTTTGTTTTTTTTTCTCCTGCACAGTTTCAACGGCATGACGAATGCAAATCAAATGACAACATCTGCCTTGTTATGCAAAGATGTAACCTCTGGCAGTTTCTCAGACATTACTAACACAGTGGAGATAGACGCTGTTTCATAGACCACAAGATGTAGCAATGTCCTTGATTAAAAATCTATATATATATATAATGAAAAGGTGGAATTTCCCATTGACGAGAAGTTGAGTGTCAGTGTGTTATAAAGCAGCATATTCCTTTGTGCCATAGAGCTCCATTGGTAAGCTTTACATGACACTGGGCGATGTTGGCACTGTAGTTTATTTTGACCCCCGCTCCTGTAAATGCTCAACATTTGTATCAATCCTCGGCTGAAAATAGTCCCCAACAAATGCACTAATTACTCCAGTTTGAGTAATGTACAGTGCCCAGACTTTACTATACAACTATATTTGAGGCCAGTTTACACCTTCAGTAGGAACAAATGGGCTTGGGGCTGAGTACCACAGACAGGGTAGAGAAGTCAGGAGGTATTGAGAGACAGACTAATGTATTGTTGGTTTTGGTCTTTCTCATGGGGGGATTTGTCAACAATAAGAAAAAAACTGACTATCGCAAACCTCATCCTTTACTCAGAGACCCCCTGAGATGATTAATAAGACAGGAAATAAGAAAAATATGTATTTCTGTGACACAATATTAAATACCGTGTAGTTTTCCCTCTTTTAAACTATTGGAATGAAACAATCTGAGAAAGGAACATCACTCTTTGGTCACATCTCAAAGCAGACATATGGTCCTCAGCCAAAGAGTTTGGGAACCACTGCTTTAAGTCACATTGAGATGAAGTTCTTCAGCTGTGTTTTTAAATGTGGTCATGTGCCAAAATGAACACATCCCTGAACACATGATGTAATTGGTGTTTGTTTCTGAATTCCAAGGTGGACCTCATCACAGCACACACATGGCCGCCATGACCTTAACTGACTGTACATGGGGAGTAATACTTTGTCATCAAACACGGGCATCAGAAAACAAAGAAAGGGTTGTGTGAAAGATAAAAAGATAAACAAATAGTATGGCATTTTGGGAAATATACTTTCACTCTCACATCTGTCTTTTAATGTGAGGCTGGAGCCAGGGGACAGTTAGCTTAGCTTAGCATGAAGCCTGGCTCTGTCCAAAAGTGTTTGTACGGATTAAACAAATTAGATATAACGTGTTAATTAGTGAACTTTAGAGGACTTTTGGACTAAGCCAAGCTAGCTGTTTCCCCCTGTTTTCAGTCTTAATGCTAAGCTAAGCTAGCCTACATATATAACAGACAGATGGTACCGATCTTCTCATCTAACTCTGAGCAAGAAAGTGTAATTCCCAAAATGTTGAACTATTCCTTTAGCAGCTTGATTTATGACCCCATTACCCATCTTTTAGATCGTCAGTATAAAAGTAAACTTCTTAAGCGCTCTTGGGTATTTGTGTGTGTTTGTGTGCTGTTGAAAGTGTGTGCACATGTGCCTCTGCATAGCTGTGCGTGTAGACATCCAATGAAAGCGAACGGAAAATGTGGAATTAGATTGAATGCCTTTGCAGTGTGTTGGCTTGTGTTTTGAAGCAGTTTTCCTTGATGTGTGTGTGTGTGTGTGTGTGTGTATTCATGGCCTCCTCTTGGCTGGGTCCATCCTTGCGTCAGAGGCCCTAATCTGGTCCTCTCCTCACAAAGCCTCTCTTTGATGTGCTTCTGCTGCTGCTGCTTCCTGCCATGTTCAAATAAAGCTTCACAATCAAATTGAGTCTGCCTCCGCTGAATGCATTAGTGTTTAATAGCGTTATTGATCAGGCTAGAATAATTCTACAAGTCCCTCTCTCAATTCTTCCCCCGCCTCGAGGCTAAACCCCCCGCCTTGGCCTCGCCAGCGCTTCCTCAGAAGTGAAGCAGTGAGTTGAGGAGTCCTGAAGGAACAAATACCCTCCAATGACTTTCCCTCTCAATGGGTGATATGGGGTTCTTTAGAGAAAAGGAGGGATTGCATTTGTGATTTCCTGCTTGATCCTTTAATCCTTTAGTCTCTTTTCTTTGATAACAAAACATAATTTCATCCTTCAAATCCTTATTTTGCCCAGCCAGTATTAGTATTAGTGGTATAACCCACTTGTTGATTTTCAGAGGGCATCTTGAACTGGGCAGTTAGACGACTACTTTGACATTTTGGGAAATAACGCTTATTTGCTTACTCGCTGAGAGTCACTCTCATGTCCTTATAGCAAATATGTAGCTGAAGACAAGGGGCTGGTTAGCTTAGCTTAGCATAAAGATTGGAAACAAGGGGAAACAGCTAGCCTGGGTCTGTGCAAAGGTAACAGAACCACCACCAACACCTCTAAAGCGTGTGAATAGTGTGGTTTGAGAGGGGGCTTGTGTACTGGACTATTTCTTGTCCAGCACCAGTAACTTCCTGGAGCATCAGCTTGTTGCTTGGCAACACATTTTGCTAGCTGTGATAGCATAAACTTAAGTGCATAGGTCTGTCTGTAGAGCACCTCACCTGACAATATTTGGTCGACACAATGGTCTTTTGCATGTAGTTGGTTCTCTAGTTCCACAGTCTGATGGGTTACAGATATCAGTTCCCTGAGATCAAAATTATCTAAATACTGGCACCATGTTTGGTAATCAGATCACCGAATCTGATTAGTCACAGAATATGGTGTAATACAGTTAGAGAAAATTGATACCACTCTCATATCCTTCCGTTCAACATGTAGCTGGAGTCTGGAGACGGTTAGGTTAGCATAGCATAAAGACTGGAAACAGGGAAAAACAGCTCGGCTCTTTCCAGGTTTTTGTACAGATCAAACAAGATTTAACTTGTTCATTTAATGAGCTTGAGAGGTGCAGGAAGGTGTTTTTTCTAACCTAGAACCAGGCTAACCGTTTCCCCCTGTTTACAGTCTTTATGCTAAGCTAAGCTAACTGCCTCCTGGCTCCAGCTACATATTTACCCTACATACATGAAAGTAACATCAATGTTCTCCTCTAACTTCAAGCAAGAAAGTGAATAAGTGGATTTCCCAAAATGTCAGACTGTTGCTTTAAGTTTTTTTTTTTTCCCCCCACAGATCATTCGCCATGTGTCTACAAGATCGTGCGTTGAGAGAGTTGGCGTCTCTGTTCCTCATCAGTGGACTCCTGACAGACGTGCTCTCCAGCCCCAATAATCAACCCAAAAAATGAGGGGAGATGTTTTCTCTGTGCTGCTCAGTGGGAACAGAAAAGCGCAGTGGGAAGGGAAGGGAGGGGAAGGAGGGGGGGTCAGCTGAAGATTGGAATTCTCGGAGACGTGCTCGGCCCCCACCTCCACGGGCCTTCCCGGGCCAAGTTAGCCGTTAAATCTCCCTTTCTTCTTACTGATGACCCGTGAGTGATGTGGGGGAGGGGTCACAGGGTCAGCAGAGAGTGTGGGGAGGAAGGAGGAGCGGAGGGATGATGATGATGAAGGTGGGGGGTGGGGGGTAAAACAAAAATGGGGCGAAGCCAGGCAAGGAGGCGCACTTGTCTTTCCACTCGCGTAATCCCTCCAATTTGGATTATTAAATCTAAATCTGTGTTCCGGATTCATCAGAGCCCACATTGCTCACAAATTACTCCCAGGTGTGTCGAGGACATTGCTGCGCATGGAGATGAGAACACAAACCAGCAGCACTTATGGATGCAATCTCACACACCGTCGTACAGCCCGAAAAGTCTGAAACAGTCAGTTATGAATGATGAGTTATGTAATTTTGCTGTCGGGTAAAACTTGCATCCCTTGTGGATTGAGAAACTTCTGGGTTGGGCTGAGTTTATGAAACCTTTTCAAATGAGCTGATTAAAAAAACAAAACAGTTATATAAACTCATACATTTGTCATCCAGTTGTCAGGCAGCTAACTAACTTGACTAATGACAAGTCTGTTTTTTTAAGCACCTGAAAAGGTGATAGTATGAGAGGGCATACTGATACTGCTGCTGTTACTACTGTGGCAGTTCTCACTGGGCACCACATGTTTTAATGCAGTGTGGTCTTTCGGTGAAAAAGTGCCTTGTGAAACTGAGAAACGAGAAGAGGACAAAACTAAAGTGAAAAACGAGTGGGAGTAGTAGTGGTTTCAGTACCTTCTCTAAATGCAGCGGGCCTAAATATTTTACATATTTATATATATATTTAACCTTTATTCAATCAGGTAGAATGAGATCAAGATCTCTTTTTGCAAGAGAGACTTGAGTACTAACCTAATGCTCCACATGATTTGTTACACAAAACCATCTGAGAGGTCATCCTTGGAAACTAGTGGGCACTTTCAAATAAAACCTGGAGGAAACGCAACAACAAGCCAAAGTCTGATTATCTTAGGAAGGATGTTAGCAAGCAGTCAGTGTAGCTAGCTATGTAGTTAGCGTGATTGTTGCGAACTGCTGATTTGTCCGAATCACTGTGGTTTGGCCACAAGTGCATAACTTGAAGCCTGGCAAGATGGACTCTCGCGTGATCTCGCAAGGTAGCTTGAGTACAACAGAGAAAGAAAAAACAAGCATTACAAAAGGACAAATACATACGTCTGTTTATACATCCAGAAGACACAGAGCAACATTATCATATGCATTAAAGTCAACATAATGAATATTATTCAATTGTCATTACTTGAGATAAACAATAAATATGTGGGGTGTGTGGTGAATTGAGGGAGGAGTGAATTAGACTTCAAGTACAGCCTTGTTTTGATCTGAACACTGAATTCACCCTTTGACTTCCTGCCCCTGTCTGTGCTCGTACGATCCAGGGGATCGGCACACCTCAGCCAATAGGATCAATGCCAAGGTGCAATGCGACACACCTCCAGTGTCCTCTAGTATTTATTGAGATGAGTTTCTATTCTTAGAGCTTACTTAGCACCTGAACTTCCAGGTATTATTGTTGTTTAGATGTTGTCTCTTTTTAGCCAAAATGTCCTCTTTTCCATAAGGGGGTCACACAAGGATAGCAAGAATAGATCCATTATTCATTTCTATTTCGCTCAGCTTTTTCCTAAATAAAATGCATGTGGCTCTTGTGTCTTTTTGGAAGGGGACAATTTGTGTTTTGGGCTATAGTTATGAAGAAGAAGTAAACAAGAGCTTTGGGTTTTATGTTTCAAAGAATTTTGGTGTATCTGAGCGTTGGCAAATCCCATTTTGCTCTGTTGGTAAATCCTCCGCCGCACTTGATTTCTTTCATCATTTGCGCTGTGATCAGTGTTATTAAACAAAGACTCCGACTGCTGAATCACCATCAGGCAGCCAAACAACTACAGTACAACTGCTTTTATTGAAGATACCAGACTTCCATGTAATTTTGAGTCGTTTTTACCCTCCATGGTGCCCGTTGTTGTGGTAAACTGCTCTGGTGGAAACCATTTCCAATAATAACCACAACTGACCGGCATATAATCAGTGCCATTATAACTGCACCTAGATACATTTGAATAAAGCGTTTTGCCCAGAGCGCTCCCTGATGCGAATCTGAAATGATGCCAACCAACACATTCCAGTGCCAGTAGCATGAGCAATAGCTGAGAACTGAATACACTGTAAAGGCAGAGAGAAAGAAAGGGAAGTGGGGGAAGAGAAAGACAAATAGGACAGAGAAGTCTTGTACACAGTGGGGTGTTTCATATTTTAGGGCCCTGTGTGTCTTGAGTAAGCCGGGGTCAACATTTCTCCACTGTGATCGCAGGAGCGTGAAATCTGGATGAGTGCACCTGTATCTCCCAAATCCTGCTATTGTCTAAATAGAGAGGCGGTTGTAGGGGTGTTTGAATGTGTGTGTGTGTGTGTGTGTGGTGTAGATCTTCAAAAGTGGGGACAGAGGAGATTTAAGATGATTTAGATGTAGAAGTAATACTGTAACCAAAATACAATATCAAAAAGGGATTTTCACTTTTTCGTTTTAGAAACTCTTCTGTCATTACTACCAATGCTAAGTTAGTTAGCTTGGAACTTTATTGTCCACAAAGTGGAAAATTGCCTTTGGTTTCACCACACAGTATAAACTAAAAAGCCAATTAATTTAAGCTTGGCACCAAGAACAAAACATTAACAAACAATGCTTTAAAAAAATACAGATTCTATTAAAAATCATTAAAAATACAGAGCGGTCTGGGGCAAAATTTAAAACGGCAAAATAACAGAAACAATCCAGTGTAGCATAACTTCTGGCTTTCCTTTGTAATGCGCCAGCATCTGGCAACAAACTGTACAAATTAAATACGTGCATGCTGACATGCCATGTAACATACCCTGCAAAGGAGGGGACAAAATTGTTGGACCATGAGGTGTTCAATCTCAGAATGTAAAATACCAAACCCTGGAACTGGGTCACCTAAAGAAAAGACAGCCTTCATTAATGTCATTAATTACACCTGTGCTTTTTCTGCTCTGCTTTCCCAAGTCAAACTGTCTGCCGTGAAAAAGGTCTATTATGTTGTTAGCATTCAAAGGCAACATCTTGTGGGTCTTTCAGTGCCTCATTTTGGCAAAATGTACCTGAAGTTACTGAGAGCGCAGGTCTGCTATGCCACATTTAGGTAAGTTAGATGACTTTCAGTATCAAATTGGTAGCAAAGAAGTTGCCTGCATATTTCCAGAATAGGAAATATGTTTATTCTATCATAATTTATAGCTCAGTATGCTCAGATAAAGTGCAATTCTTACTTGACACATGATTTCAGCAGCATAGACACTAGTAATTCAGCATATTGATGTGAAACCTGCTTCTTTGCCAACTTATGAACTTTATCTCACAGTAAACAGTTGTGGTTTCGACTGAAGATGTCACTGTGTCTCATCTCTCTACATTCATCTCTCTATCTCCATTTAATCTACCTCACTTTCTTTTGTGTCTTTTTCCGACCACATCACACTAGCCGACCTTTTAGAGGAAGTTCTTTGAACGTCCGGCTCCACAGTGGTGGGTACGGAAACCTACGTTTTTGGCCATGACCATCGGCCTGGCAGAGATGTTCTCCATTCGTGGTTTGACCTTTATAGATGTGCCGACACCCACAGACAACAGAAACTGATGATGGAACACAGGTAGACAGACAAAGATATTTACAGCAGTGGTGTTTTTGTGTGTCGTATAATGTCTACAGTTTATAAAGTAAGTAATAGTGAATGGCTGAATGCTAAATTAATTTCTGAAATGTTATGAAATAACTAAGTTGTATATAGAAGGACTCTTTTGTGCTTATTGCTACAGTGTCAGATTCCCTTATTTGTCCCACTGTAGGTGAATCTGTGGCCAGGAGATTCTTCTCAGAGAGTTTTGACCCAGAAAAGTGGGGCAGATTTTGATCAGAAAACCACTGAGCATGCAACTAAACCAGTAGAAAATGTTGGCACCGAGCAGCCTGCAGTGGAACAAAATGTCAATCCACACCCACAGAAACCACTGCATCAACAAAACCAAAACAAACAAAAACCAATACTATACAGCAGTAGTCAAAACAAACACATGCAGCATATATTTGCCAATAAACAAGCAAACATATCATTTCATATTATTTGATCTAAAAAGAGACAAATTTCACCCTGAAGCTGAAAAGTCATGTTTTTATAGTCACTTGTATATTGTTATTATATCCACCTCAGCGGTATGAAGGACTGCTGCTATTGAGCAATGATGATCAGGTTTGTTAGGTTGACAATGCCAATACCATCTAACTCTATTACCTCAATAAATTAACTGATTTACTACCTGTCATTTAGTCAGACTGTGAAGATTATCCATCTAGATGATCTGATGTGATAGCTGTTAGAAACAGGGGAAAGCATTTTACTGAGGTAGACAGGAAGTTTACAAAGAAAGGCTGTAAAGATAAAAAACATATGAATCTGACTGTGTTTTTGGTGCTTTGAGCTAACTACGTTGTTTACCATGTTCACAATCTTAGTTAAGTGTGTTAGCATGCTAACGGTAGCTAAATAGCAATAAACACAAAGTAGAGCTGAGACTGCAGTTGGTTTTGCAGGTATTTAGTGAGGAACATGAAGAGTTCATCTTAGTCCATCCAATATTTGTAGAGACATTTAAGTCTGGACCAAAGTGATGGACCGACCAACCTACAGGCTTTGCCATCCCCAGAGTCACGCTGCTACCATAGCTAATAATTTAGAGACGAGTGGCAGACAGTATGGAGCCCGTGGAGCAGTGAGTCAGATTCATGCGTATACAAGGTGTCAAATGTATGTCTTGCAGTAATACACCAATAAATACACAGCATGTGTTAGCAAGCTTCTGTCCTGCTGATGTGCTCTTGAGCGAGTCCCCTCCGGGCCCAGAGATGCTGTTCAGAAGCTGAACTTGACCTCTGACTTTACTGGAGAATGAAACTTTTCTACAGGGATTAATGAGCAATAACATCACCATTATGCAGCCATATACATGATTTATCGTAAACGGGTGTCAGAGGAGGTGAAGGTGGAGGGAGATGTGAGGGCAGGCGGTCCTGATGGGGGTTACAGTTGGGGGGTAATGTGAGTGGATGACAATGGTCCTGCTGTGTGAGTGGAGGAGAAAGGTGTGGGTGGGATGGGAGAGTGGTTGGTGGTTGGCGGAGAGGTTTGGGAGGATAAGGAAGGTGGGGTGGAGGAGGAGGTGGTGGAGGGGGGGTGCCAGGCGGGGTCAGGAGGAGCCCATGGAAATGCAGATTGCCTCTTTGAATTCTATTGCCAGGCTCAGCTTTGATGTAAAGGGAAAAAAAAAGAGGGATTTCATACAGACTAACTTTCACCATGCCTCCCTCCCCTCCTGCCTCCTCCCGCCTTTAGTCCCCCACTGATTCTCTCTCCTCTGCCTCACTCTGCCTCTCTTCAACTGACAAAACAGACCCTCGGGCACAGTGAGCTGCCTCCTCCAAACGTGTCCAGCTCTTTTTGCTCTTCACCGTCTTTGCGCTCTTTTCTCCTCCATCGCCTCTAACCTCGGCGGTGATTCAGATTTTGTTGGGAGGGTTTGAACAACAAAACTAAGTCCATGCTAATAAGTATAGCCTAAATTCACATATTATAGGTTTTCCAGAGACTCTCGTCACCAGAAAAACCACAACATTCTTCATTTGGTCAGAAATCTTGACAAGCGCCCTCCTGTGGCCACACAATACAAACTGTTCTCTGTCAGAAGCAAATGTGGAAATAACATGATGTTGTTTTAGCACCGCAAAACCTCTTAGTGGCCGTCCAGACCAAAAACAGCACTGCAAGGGGCTATGGGAAGTTATCATGGTGACAATTATTTCATCATTTGCCACAATGATCGCGAGGAAATGCGGTACATGCACATATTCGTAGCATCGGTGAGGTGGAAGATCAGAAAACCGACTGTCGTTGTTGAATTATTGGAGAACTTATTCATTTTTCATGCACCTCATCATTTTCAGCGTCATTTAACTTCGACACTGAACCAAAACTGTAAGTAAACACTTAAAACTCTCTCTACTTGAGCCGGAGCTTTTACAGCGTATCTTATAAGAGTACTCCCCCGATTTAACATTGCACTCCTATAACATCGTCAGGCTCAGGATGGACAAAAAAAAAGCATTCTTCTTCCTTGTTGCCTAAATTACCCACAGTGCAACTCAACCACTGACAGTAAGGTCGGCGATTCAGGTATGTTATGCTAGTAGCTGCTAATGTAGTCTCAAGCCACAAGCCTCAAGCACAGATGAGAAGCGGGCTACAGAGGTCTGGTCAAGTAATTTCTTTCTAACTCCAGACCCTCAGATTGATTCATTCAAGTCATCACTTGAGATTATTTTTCAGATTTCATGCAGCTCCCTCTGGAGCCACAAAAGGCCTTACACAACTTTTTCCACATATACAGTAGTTCTCCCCACGACCCGTAAACGCACTTTGATGTGTAAAATCGGTGGAGTCCCCCTTTAATCAACACCATATCACAAGACTAACATTTTCAAATGCATTCACTCTGGATTGTGTTTTCTGAATGAACGTCTGCTTTTGGTGATCAGAAACAGTAGCTTGTGGGTGGAAGAGCAAAAACTGAGACAAACAGATGCAGTTACCAATATATCAGCATCACTGGGACACACCCAAACACACACAAAAATTAGCTTAGTCGCCTCACTACGCACACATAAGCTCCTCATGTGGTTTTTCATGCACTCAAGACCTGTTGATTGGGCGCTTAATCCAGGCTGAATATAAAACCTTGTATTGTTTTTGACGGACAATGTACTGTAACACCCCTCACGCCCACTCCCAATTCGAAACGCTTTCCCTCCTCGCTCATCTCACCCTTTAGCCCTTCCTTTCACCACAGACCTGCATTTCTGATTAGGGAAAAGAAAAGAACACACGCACAAAAAAAAACAACGGAGTTCAGGTTTTGAGGTGGTCTGGAAAATGCAGAGTGGGCATATTGAAATACAGATAAAAGAAAAAAGGGCGAGTGAATAGTGGGCCATGCAGAAACGGTTGGCTAATTAAATCTTTATACCGTCTTTCTGAGGAGAAGCTAATCTGGTGGGTGGGAGCTGGCCTGTCCTGCTTTTAAAAGAGTTTTCAAAAAACTTTTCTTGTTTCATGCATTCTACTCTCAGCCCACCCTTGGTTTTCTTTAGCCTCAGTGAAATATATATTTTTTTCCACTGCGTTTGATGGAAGATTGAGAGTGAGGCGGACAATGCAGAGCCTCATTACTGGAACGAGGTCTGAGCAGAGATGTCGAGAGAGAAAGGGAAAGGAAGAAAGTAAATCACACAGCGAGGAGGAGGATTTAGAGCAGGGAGAAATGCGAGGCTGCAGAGCAGGAGTTTTATCTTACATTTGAATGTATGAATACAGTGGGTGTTGGGGGAGCGGGGTGAGGGGTGGAATAACAAAAAAAAAGGAGAGGAAGTGTGCTGTAAAAGAAGCAGTTAGTGGCCAATCTCATGTGAGGAGGACACACTGAGACTGCACTTTTGTCTTCATCCCAAGGAGAGGGAGAGGGAGGTGGAGGAGGAGGAGGAGGAGGGGGCCGATGATCTGAGATCAGATGTTTCCTCCTGATAACAAGCAGCTGTGATGATCACTTCCAGACACAGACCGGGTTTTTCTCAGCAGCGAGGCCAGAGGTTGACGTCCATGTGCCCTGACCCCGGCCTCCAGATCCTCCACATCTCCCCTTCTCTGCCCCCCCCCCCCCCCCCCCCCCCCCCCCCTTTTCGTTCCACCTTTCCAGCCGTCCTCCCTGACTTGGCAGGTCAGGAGACTGTGAGGCCCAAATGTTATTTGCTAAATTGGATAATGGAGGCTGTCCACAATATGTAATGGCATTCTAGTTGATAAACAATGCTGCAGTGTTTTTGCGGGCAGGAGCAGAAGTTGTTGTTTTTCAGCTGATTTGACGGTATATCTATCTACCTATCTATTGAGATCTTAATTTCTTTATTTAACCCCTTAACGCTGCACTAATTTATATTAACAATGGATCAAATGACTATTTGTAAAGTGGAAGGGGGTCATATGTAAACCTCATATGATTACCATCCAACTCTGCAGTTCCCCTAAGCCATATGTGTCAAACTCAAGGCCCGCGGGCCAAATGTGGCCCGCCACGTCATTTTATGTGGCCCGCGAGAGCTTAAAAGGTCTGAGTGTCTAAAAATAAATAGGTCAAAAGAGTGCTTTGACCAAAAACTACATTTCCCACAATGCCTGTCGACTATGATACCCGCGAAGTGACGGCTCACCGCCAATGGGTGGTGGGTAATGGGTATTTATTGTGTTATTTTTCTGAGTTTTTTCAGAGTTATTTATTATGTTATTTTTCTTCATTCACTTGGATAGTTTGATCCATGATTGATGGAGTTATGTGGGTTTCATAAGCTGACAAATTAAAAGGATTTATGTTATAACAGAGCAACAAACAAACATATTTTTTCTATGCAACTGCAATGTTTGTGACTTGAATAAGTAATAAATTAAATAAGTTATTTAACATTAAGGAGTAGTTACATTTATTTTACATTACATTCGATTACATTTAGTTACATTTATAAGTTACATCTGGCCCTTTGAGGACAGTCATTATGCTGATGTGGCCCTCGGTGAAAATGAGTTCGACACCCCTGCCCTAAGAGTTTTAGCATCTTTCAGCACATTGTTTTGGTTTTCTGACCAGCAACTCTACTGTTTTGGTTCAATAGGCAGCTGTTTTCAGCATCAAACAAAGTTAGCAACTAGCTGGTGAACATAGTGGAGCATTTAGCAGCTGAAGAGCCAGAATTGTCCCTCAGGAGTTGGTGGAGACTACAACAGAGCTACAATGAGAGTAAATATTGGACTTGTGCTCGTTGGATGACAAGACACCAACTACAAATGAATGCTAATGTTGCTCTGTGTATAAGTAGGAACAAGTTTGCCATATTAGCTTTATAATGTGTTTAAAATGTCAGTTTTGTGTTTACAGCTTGTTTCTGTTGCCCCCAATTGGCCAAAAACCAGCTAATGCAAGTTTAAAGTTGCACTAATCAATATTTTTATATTCCCAATGGATCTGTTTCAGCGAAAAAGGTCTGATGAACCCAATGTATGCTACTGGCTCAGCACCAAACAGCAGACAGACAAAGTTAGCTACTAGCTAGTGATCATAGTAAAGCATTTAGCAGCTGAAGAGCCAAATATTTCCCTCAGGAGTTGATGGAGACCAAAACAGAGCTAAAAGGAGTATGAATGGTGTCCAAAAACAGACATATTTATGCTAATGTTGCCCGTATCTGTTGCACGTTTTTGTGCAAACTTTTATCAGCTTTGCAAATGAGCTATGAGAAAGGAAATGCATTCAACACATTTTGTTACTTGACTGAGTTGCTGACTTCAAGAATACACACATTTTAAGTTGGTGAGTTTGTTTACAAGAAAACTCCACACTGCACCTTTATGTAGCTTTAAGGCTGGAAAAATCATGTTATTTCACTCTGTGTTGGTGTGAAATATCAACTTGTGCAACTCTTCATAGAAGCTTTATGATGTTTATACTGAGTGAAACGTAAAAACCACAGAGTCCATATTTTTATGGCTGCGCCATTCCATCAAATGGGAATATTCTAGATGTCCAAAATCCATGTACAGTAACCCTAACCCTATCTTTGGAAAGTTCCTCTAGAACTTAAAATAAAGTTATGTGACTTTCAACAACATTTGGCTGTACTGAATGAGTTTGTAAGGATTGGCCCACAGGCAGCTCAGTCAGCTAAACTGCACACAAATGAACTGTACTGTACTAATTCACAGAAACAAATGAAAGGCACACATACTGCAGGCCGACTGGGTACAACCGGCCTCATTAAAACACTAAAAGAAGCACGGCGAGAGGGAAAACAGACACAGGTAGAGAGTAAGGGAATGCAAGGAGGTGGAAGAGTTAAGTCCATTTCCTGAGTATAAATTAAAAGCGTCTTGTAATCACATTGCAGGAATGCAGTCGGTGTACACTGTTAAACACTCCCTAAGCCCTGGCTCAACTTCACTCTCTCAGCACTGCACACAAAGAAGCCTTTGTTCTCTCTGCTCTTGAAAAGCAATGCTCAGTCACTCCCTCCCTCCCTCCTCCCCCTCCTGCCGTCCTCTCCCTCGCTGCTTCTCTTGCTCTCGTGCTGTTTCTGTCATTCTCCTCTCTCGCTCCTCGTCTCTTGCTATCTGTTTCTTTCATTGGCTTTTGGCCGTTGAGCTCACGTATGGCCAGGGGTGACAGAGGCAACGCGAACGTTACCCCAACATAAATGCACAATCTCAATGATAATAATAATTACGGACCGTGGGCAAGTCATGGGCTCGGCCTTAACAAATCCACAATGCCCTCAATATTAACAAAAATGCGTTTTCTCAAAGTGCACTTCCCTCAAGATTTGCTCTGCCACCAGCAACAGCTTTTTCTGGTTAACCACACATTTACGGTAAGAAACTGGAATAGGGTGTGGAGGGGGGGGGCTCCAAAACCCCTCCACCCTGAGTGAAAATATTTAGACACCAGATAGATACACAACACGCACTACCTACCAGATGTGGCTCACACACACCTGGTACAGTGGGAGCCCTTGGGCGTGGAAACTGTTATTTTGTTTAGCAATCAGGTCATATGTGACAAGCTTATAAAGGCTCCCGGTTTGAACATGTTTTCCTGGGAGAAACCCTTGCAGGGTCCTCCTCCTTCTCCCCTAAAACCCAGCAGCCTTCACCTGTTGATTGATTTTTCTATTATGTGTAATGTAAGAAGTGCACACGGGCATGTTTCTGCACTGAAACGTCTTGGTAATGGATTGAGTTATCTTTCCTTTGAGAAGTGCAACGCCCACTCAAAAATAAACATAAAACAAAGAATACTCACTGTAACTGTCTTGGAGTCACTGCTTATAAAATTGAACACAGAGGACTGAATCACTTTCTGAGTGAGTAAATAAGCTGATGCTGGTCTTTGGTGTGTCAAAATCAAAAATTATTGCAAGCACGGCCATTCTCGGCTTCTGTAGCAATGTTTTGCATGTTCCCCATCTTAGTTTAGTTGCTAATTTGCACCAAACACAAAGTACAGCTGAGACTGATGGGTATTTTGGACAAATGCTGATGGCACTAAATGAAATGTCAGAGATCAGCAGAGTTACTACAGTTTGTCCTGAGGGGGGGCATGACTGAAATTTCATAAGATCTATCCAATAGTTGTTGAGATATTTTAGTCTGGACCAAAGTGGTGGACTGACATTGCCATCTCGCTAAAAATCTCTCAGTTAAAGAGGAGCCACTTATCAGATATCTACTAGCCTGTAAGGACCGTCATTTGCTTTTTCATTATCTTTCATTATCGTATCTGTATCTGTCACAAACTTGGCAACAAAAGCAGAAATCTCTAACTTGATCTTTATCTATCTGCTGTTAGAGATGTTTGTATAAGGAGAAAAGCAGGTGCAAACAGACACACCCAAGTGCACATGATGTTCTTTTCTAATTTAAATATAACTACAACTTAATGTACAGTAAAGGTAAAGCACCTGAGGTAAATAGATAGATTTCTGCTGGGGTGCACTTGAACTTGGCTCTGAACTACTTTAAGCAGCTGCAGTGTTGGACGACTACTTTTCTGACCACACAAAAAAAAAATAGCTGTTTTGTATATTTTTTCATATCCCAGCCTGTAATGGCCAATAAAGTAATTATTATGTTCTTTTTCATGCAGTTCAGCGTGTCTGATCTTGCCTGACTGCAGCCTCGTTGTGAGGACCTGAGGCGTGAAGTGCAATCACGTCCATCAACTCTTATCAAACCTGTCACAGAGTGTCTGATGCAAGGCTGCCTTGCACAATCACCTCCTGACAGATGAGTACAGGCCACGGTAGGAGGGTTTAACCTTGTCAGTATATCATTATTATAAGGTTATTCACAGAGATTCATATCTGTGACTTCTGAAATTTTAAGAATTTGTGTTGAGCACTCTAGACCTTCATTTTCCCTCATGGTTTAGTACTAAATGACGTGTTATAGTAATTGCTTTTCATTGTGTTGTATTCTGGTTCACACCAACAAGTCTTCTTGTGAACTTTGAAAGGAATTCTTCAAGTAGGCTGTCACAAGAAAACACTCCTGTATCTTTGAATCTTTTGACCCAGTTTCTCCAGAGTCCCTTTTGTAAATCATCTCCTCTTGACTGCTATAATTTATTGTATGAGCCAAGAAGACCTCGGTTAAAAAATGATCCACGACGAGGAAACATGTCACGCACATATTTACACGGTCTACCTTTGTATCTTGATTTTCAAGATTGATTAGTAACTACTTTTAAAACACACCTGGGCCTGATCCTTGAATATATTTCTGACATTTTAACCCCTTATGAGCTGAGGATATAGGTCTAGTCTAGGGTCTAGTCCTTGGACCCTCAAGGCCTTGCCACACCGACCTATAAAACAGCAAAATTTCACAAGTAGGGTACACCGATATGCTACGTGGGAAAGTAAATCTGTGTCAGTTGTTTAACTTTTTTTGTGCAAATTTTAACTGTTGACCAATATCAAGCTCGACTCGACAGTGTTGGCCTTTGAGGGAATGGAGAGTCTAAAATGGAGGAAGCTATCGTAGCTTATTAGCCGTGTTGCACCATCCACTTTTATTTAACGTCTGTCGGAGTATATACGGCTCCACAAAAGAGGAATAGTTCGCAGACAGTAATAAGATGGGAGCTGAAGGTACAAATACATCTTTTAAATAAAGTGTGTGAACGAGTTGTCCTGTCACTGCCCGAGGTGGCCAGATTGTTAACTGTCAGTTAGCTAGCTAGTTAGCTTGAGAGCTTTATTTCCCCCTTCAGCAAGTAAGTCTTAATTATAATACATGGTGTACAATAATGAGAACAAATGACCTGGAGGGAGTAAACTCCCCAGTGCAGAGGAAAAATAAAGGTGTTCAGATGTCTATTGTGACTGACTTAGCGTGTTAGCTGTTAGCTCTCTAGCTACAGTAGTTTACCAACTAGCCCTGCGAGTAGCCACTACGTCACCAAGCTTTTAGAACCACATATTTTACAAAGACTTTATATCCTTCATTTTTAGATGGTTTGTAGATGTGTTTACACATTTTGTATTAACCTACAGTGTTTGTTTTGCATATTATTTTGCTTTTATTTTATTGTTTGTGTATCATTATCCTAGTATTTTTGTCTTTTACTTTCTATTAATCCATTTTTTGTTCTATGTGAAATACTTTTCTATTTTGAAAGGTGTTATATAAAGATTATGTTACAGTATTACGCACTGAACAGAGCACAGCACATCTCAGCTGCATGCAGCAACCCGTCTGGCCTTTCCAGCAAATCTGTTTCACTCTCTGCAAACATACAGTGACACACACACCCACACACACTCAGGCAGGAGTCTCTCCATGTCTCCCCATCCTGATCCCAGATGCAGGCCTGTAGCAGCCTGTCTGAAACCAAACCACCTTTACAGGGCAAGAAGAAATAGCTCAGGGTGTATATGCACTGCAGGCAGGGCTGGGCCCATCTCAGCCTCAGCCAAACAGCTCTGGTGTCTTTGAAGGCAGCTACACAGATCAGAAGAGTGAAAGGAGACACTGATCTGAGGTGTTGTCGACACCCCACAGGCAGATTCCCTTCACTTCCTTTCATACTATTTCAGAACATTGAACATTGAAAAGTTTACATATAAAACACTGTGTGACGGAGTCAGGCTAAAACACACAGCAGCATCAGTAGTGTCAAGGTTCGAAACACACTCATGCACACACACACACACACACACACACACACACACACACACATGCAGCCTTGACTCACTGCCTGGCTGCAAGTCCTGGACATAATGTTCCTACGAGTACACACACACACACACACACACACTCAAATTTATACAGACACACACTCCTACATCTTCACACCTTGTTCTCGCTCTCTTTGCAAGTCAATCCCTCTTGACTCGGGGTTGTTTGCGTCTGCATGTTTACACATACTACTACATGAGAACTGATGTCAAGTTGAATTGCATTTGTTTATCTTTTCTGGCGTCGTCTTTTGACTTTGCTCTCCCCTTGCTTTGCTTACATTCTACTCAGAAGGTTTGTTTTGAGACGGGGAAGAAACAGATGAGCAACAACATCTGCAGCCTTTACTGGAGGAGAGAACATTTTGAGAGCGCTATTTATTCAGTTATAACTGATTTATAAGTCTCCCTGTTATGGTGAGAAATTGTTTCCAAATAAGAATTTAAATGAGTCAAAGTGCAAGCATAATTTAGGCGTGCTTGAAATGTACTCCTTCCATGTGTAGGTGTAAGTCATACATACAGAACATTTCTGATGACACTGAAGCATTTCTGCTGCATTCACTTGAGATGCAAAGTGCCACTGGCTCCACTTGGTTGCTTTTAACAGAAAGTATTTAGCTGTTGACTTTGGCAGACTCTTTTTGCCCAGATGGAAATTTTTCAGAGACCTTTGTTGATGTTTTTATTATTTATGACCATATTTATGCATGATACAAACAACCTCACTGTAGTAAAAAAAAACATCAAAGTGCCACAGAAGGAATCGATAAACAGTTGCTGAATTATTAACAGTGTTGGAAAGTCACTAAGTACATTTACTTAAGTGCTGCACAGTTTTGAGTATTTCCATTTCATGCTACTTTATGCTACTTTACACTTCTACACCACTACATTTCTGAGGGGAAATATTGTACATTTAGTTCATAGTGGCTTTCTCTACTCTTCTGATGATGCACTGAGTGAGGCGTCACCAACAATACGTTGTAGTGCAGGTACAGATGGTGCAACTGATTAAAGTAGCTAGGTAAGTGTGAAACTAACTTACATTCAGCTTGTGCAACAGGCTGCTGGTGCTTAAACCTTTTTGGCATGTGACCGCTTAAAATGAGGCAATAGCTACTTGTGAAACCTCACTATCGACTATGGCCTTAGGGTCAAATAATATGAGCAGATTATTTAATTTAAAGGATTTTTAGAGGTATATTGAGGTAAAAGTATCCAATGTTTTGTGAGAATAAAAGCATATATTTGAGAAAATTTACAGAATATATACAGAAATGTATATTCGTATACCTTTAATCATAATTGGACCCTTCAGATTTTTCTTGGGGCCTTTTTGAGGGTCCAGATCCCCAGGTTGGAAACCACTGAAATATGCTTTATCTAATTTATTTCAGAGGTAAAAACTTGTTTAACTATTCGAGATATTGTGATGAGGTCCCTGAAGAAGACCTGGCCATGACCCCTCCCTTAGTTTCCCCCATTACTTCCAGTAGGAAACTTCATGCTGTCTCATGATGGCACATATTTCCATGAACTGCTCTGGGCAAAAATGTGGCATATGGTGTGGCTAATCTTAAATCATCTGTCAACATCCAATTACAGTTTCAGTTAACTTTGCTCTATTTATCCCATGCCAATTCAGGGTGTCGTGCCCTGCCCCACCTACTCCACACCCTGCCTTCCTGTGCCATCTGTTCCACATATTGCTTCTTGTTGAATCAGTGTAATCATAATAACTCCAAACCAGGATTTAACTCATTTTTAGCCATTTTAACCATACTGCAGTGAAATGAAGGGAGACGAATCGCCAGAAAAGCTTTGCCCTTTTTTCCTCACCATTCCCTTTATTGGCCAATCACTGCTTGACCTCTGACTCTGCGTTCTTGGTTGATGGGTTACTCTGGTGTGACCACATGTGGATGGTGGATGAGAAGTTCCAGCGTTGCATCCACAGTTTTCACTGGTACATAACATTATATTCTGTGATAAGTAGGGCTCATTTTCAAACCAGTCTGAGCTTTTAAAAAGAAGAGTTTGATGCTTGTTTGCTTTCTTTCTGAAAGTGCCTGTGCGTTTAGTGTGAAGCTACAACCTGTAGCCTGTAGCTTAGCAGAAAGACTGCAAACTGAGGGAAACAGCTAGCCTAGCTCTCTCCAGAGTCCAGAAACTCCACCTACCAGAACCTCTAAAGCTCATTAATTAACACATCTCATTAGTTTAATCGAAATAGAAATATAAAATAGACCATTTTGTTTTCGGGTAAATTGTGTGTTGTATCTTTTCTTGGTGAACAACACCCGGGGGCAGTGACCTCCTGCAGTCTTGTTGGCAAACTGAGGTCGTAAGATAGCACAGAAATGCTGGTCATTTTTACATTTTGGTTTTTGTACGCATTAAAGAGTTTTAGCGGATCTGTTTGGTGGATTTGGACAGAGCCAGGCCATGTGTTTCCTCCTGCTCCCAGTCTGTAGGCTAAGTTAAGCTAACAGCCACTAGCTAACCGCTCTCACAGTTATTAGAGTGGTATTGGTCTTCTCCAACTCTCAGCGAGAAAATGAGGCAAAAACTGCCCAAAATGTTAAAGTATTCACTTGTAGTAAGTAACAACAATCTAAATGCACGTTTGTTCCTGTAGTCTGTGAACAAAAAAACTCATTAAAACAATGCAATTGCACTTTTAAGGCCAAGGTGTGACCAAATGTTTAAGGCTTGAGGTTCAAGGTTCAGCTTTATTATCATTATACAATACAGGATTGCACAATGAAACACACACACACAGAAAATGTTGAAACAAATATTAAATTATTTAAATTAGAACATAATAAAACAATATAATAGAACAAAGCACATAAGAGTAGAACTAAAGGAAGATTTTCATGACCAAGAAGCTTTCTGAACCGTCCACACATTCACTGGACTGGATTCTGCAAGTCTTAAACTGTCTTCTTGTGACTTGTTGATGGGGTTGCTCATACTGTAAATGTAAGGTTACACCTAATGGGATGGTCACGGTGGTGCTTGTGTGTGTGAGTGTTTGTATACATACATACACACTGCATGCCTCTAAGCATGTGTTAAAATCTACTTAGGTGTATCAGTTTGCATGTTCAAATGGGCACACATGTAGAATAGTGGAACTCAAGATGTGTTCCAGGAAATGAACGGGGTGAAGGGGGGACATGAGCACAGACCATATAAAAGCTAATACTCCTGTGTACCCCTCTGGACATCATTGACTCTCAGCACGTCTACTGAGCCCCCAGGGTAAGAGGTTAAAGTTCGTGGGTCGCAGAGGTTATGACGGATCCTCCCAGTCTTCCCCCGGAGGGGCAGGCACAACATAACACGTCTCTATTTAAAACTATTTATAACTCTCTTTGCAAGGGTCTTGAGTATTACTGCACTTCTCTGGAACTCGCTGGCTAGCAGCACGAGGCCGACTGTGTTTGTGTATGGAGAATGTGGAGCGGCGAAATGTGCTTCTGAGTGTGTGTGTGTGTGTGTGTCCCTAATGACAGATAATAGCAGTTTTGAGTTTGGCACTGTGTTTGTGAGTGATTACACCTTTGTGTGTTTGTTTGGGTGAGTGTGTGTGTGTGAGAGAGATGGAAAGAGAGAAGTTTGTAGTGTGATGAAGTGACTGTCTAATTGCAGAGAGCCTCGCTGTGTGGCATGTCAGATTGCTCTTCCCCTGTGGCCTGAGGTCTCCTGCAGGGAAAATGTGTGTGTGACTGCATATGTGTGTCTAACTGTGATGAATTTCAACTACTTGCTTCAAGTCTTGGCAGGCTGCCTGAGCACCAGGGACCCAGTCAACCATATTTCATGCTCACTCCAAAAAACACCGTACATTTTTACCTTTATGTGGTTCGCTCAACTCTGTAGTCCATTACACCACTTTTTGTGTGCATGTGTGGGTGTGTACGCTGAATGAGAGCGTTTGAGAGAGATGATGGAGAAAACTGCAGAGACTCCACGCTCGCTGCGCCACAATGGCTTGCATTGTTCTAATGCTATAATCAGAGCGGACATGGAACTTGGCCTGGAGACCAAGAGGTCTCTGCAGCCCTGGACACAGGTGCTTCACACCAAATCCTGGACTGGAGAGGGAACGCAGGGGGTGGAGGTGGTGTAGGGTTTAATGATTCGTTTTTTAGTTTGAGCTGGAGTTTGGTCTTAAGATGAACCTGGTCTGGGTTCACCCAAATTACAAAAAACACATTTTCTCGCTTACCCTGAGTGGCCAGGATCCCAGGTTTTGAGATATTGTCTCTGAGAAACCTGATACAATAGAAGTTAATAAAATATTGTTTTCTGGGCTCACAGCAATGAAAACATTTCTACAGCAACGTGTCTCTCCAGAAACAGTGTACCAGGCTGTCTGAGTAATCCATAGTCAAACAGATTTACTATCTACAAGACAAATAGTCCCTAAATAAACTGTTGATGGACTGTTGTATGGAGACTCCCATTAGAGCGACTCACCAGACATTATGTGCAAAATGCAGCAATAGGTTGGCACTGCTGAGTGAGACTGAAACTACTGGAACTGTGATCACTCTGCTTGAGCTGCTTTGTGGTTTTGATAGTGAAAACAACATGAAACAGGTTAAATTATCATCACCATTTAAAGGAAAAGTCCAGCATTTTGGGAAATAATCAGATGAGAAGATTGATACCACTCTCATGTCTGTGTGTTAAGTATGGAGCTAGGGCCAGGAGATGCTTAGCTTAGGTTAGCATAGATACCAGAAGCAGCGGGAAACAACTTGTCTGGCTCTATCTAAAGTTAAACACTCTGCCTACCATCACCTCTGAAGTTGTATCTTGTTTGTTAGTAATGTAAAAACGTAAATGTCTGGTTTCAGAGGGAGTTATGTCCTGTATTCCTTGACGAACATCAGTTTATCCAGCGCTTCTATGCAGCTTCTCAGCTAGTTGCCTGGCAACCTCACTGTTGTACATTTTACATTTCTGTTTGTAAAGAAATTAAACAAATGAGAAACGACATGTTATTTAGTGAGCTGTAGTGTTGTTGGTAGGTGGACTTTTGAGCTTTGGAGAGACCCAGGCTAGCAGTTTCCCCGTTTCCAGTCCTTATGTTAAGCTAGGCTAATTGCCTCCCAGCTCCATACTTAACACACAGACATGAGAGTGGCATCAATCTTCTCATCTTACTCTCAGAAACAAAAACAATAAGCATGTTTCCCCAAATGTTGCTAAGCAAATCTGAATCCTTCCTGCAAAGCCATTTCTGGAGCAAACCTTCTCCTTCCAGCAACTGTTGCTCTCTGTCACAAGGTGAAAAAGAAAATGTAAACATGTGGAAATGGTTGAAGTTTATGGCGATGCATAGGCGGAAGTCATACTTGAGACAAAAGGGCCCATTTGCAGAAGAAAACAATGCTCCATTGCCCTCATGCTACACCAGCCCCCACAAGCTGTCTGCACAACATATCATATGATTAGAGGGCAACACAGTCATATTTCCTTCTGTACTTCTTTGTTTACATCTTGAAGCTAACAAGATGCTGACTTTCAAATTGATTGTTTGCTAGATCTTCCTGTATTGCTCTGCTAAAGAGTAACTTTTTAAGAAATGAAATGGTTAAATTCTCATATTTTCTGAGCTGCCTCTTTCACCACAACTATTGCTGTTGTTGTTATTCTCTGACTTCCTTTGTCACTGCTGTTTCCTGTTTCCCCTGGTTGGGCAAAACATTTACTCAACAAGCATGATAATGCTTAAGTGATAAAATTGTCTTATCTTGTTGAAGGTAAAATGACCTGGTTAAAATAAAAACCTGCAGACTTTTGGCCCACCATGGCTCTTAGAAGGAGACCTCTTATCTGAAACGTAAATACACAAATAAAATGAAACCACAGAATTTACACACACACATTTGTGAACTGCAATGTGTTAAACTGTTTCTCTATTTTGGGTAAGTGTGACTTCACTTTAAGTACTGTGCATATTACTTAGTACAAGGTTTGAGCAGGTTGGGCCGATGAAAGATTCAGCTTTCAGCAACAGCACAGAACAGTGTGAAAAAAACTGTGTCACTCTAACGACACCTCAACACCTTTTCGCCCTGTGCTTTTCCACCGTAATTCAGATGGGGCTCCGTCAAAGCGGCATTTTTTAAGTGAGCCTGAAGTATAACAAGTCCATTTACCACACTGGAGCACCAAAAACAGAACTGTGACTAATAAGCCAGTGGTAGAGCATGCAGGGAGCGGGTGTTCAAAGTTTTATAAGATTACACCACAAGTTCTCTGAGGAGAGTCGTCTAATAAGAGGCTTATGATGGGCCAACAGTCTCCCAGGGGTCCAACCACGTTAATGATACAGCTTTCTGTCTCTTTCTCTCTCTCCCTCCTTTTCCCTTTTATAGTAGATTAGGAGCTGTGGTGCAGTGCTGCTGGATTTTTAATGTGAGTTAGTTTCTGGGGCTTGTTTGTGCAAGGTGTGAGATTTATTCCTCTGGACTGCGGTATGGTTTTTTTTCGTGAGTTTATTTTAACTCTGTTATGTTTTGTGTTGTAACAATAAAGGTGTTTCAGAAATAAAATTATTTTTTTCCCTGTCAGCCAGCTGTGAGGAGGTAGAGTTGAGTTAAGGCCCCTGGCTGGTGAGTCAGTGTTTCCACAGAGCTGCTGCTGGCCCTTCTGGTTCTGACTAGACCTGGCCACGAGCCGCTCTTATACACTAGCCAGACTGAGGCAGCAGAAGAGCCATTGCACACTGTGTGTTTATTAAGAAATAGCTGACATTTTGGGAAATTAACACTTTCTTGCTGGGAGTTAGATGAGAAGATTGATACCACTCTCATACCTGTAGGCTATATATCAAGCTACAGCCAGCAGCCACTTAGCTTAGCACAATGACTGGAAACTGGAGGAAAAAGCTAGCCTGGCACTGTCCAAATTTCAAAATTCACCTCTAAAGCTCACCAAATAAACACATGATATCAAGTTTGTTTCAACCGTACAAAAAAAAAATGAAAATGACAAGTTGTGGTTTTATGGAGGGATTTATGTCCCTGACTATTTTGTAGCTGGAAGTCTTGTCATCCACTGAGGTTGCTGGGAAACCAGCTGAGACTGCAGGAAGTCACTGCACCCAGCCAAAAAACTGTCTGGTACTTAACCCCCTATTTTTACACAACAGATTATACAAGCAAGATATTACTTATTAATTAATGAACTTTAGAGGTGCTAGTAGTTGTAGGATTTTGTTTTCTTTGAACAGAGCCAGGCTAGCTGTACCCCCCTTGTTTCCAGTCGTTATGCTAAGCTAAGCTAACTGGCTACTGGCTGAAGCGTTATATTTAACAGACTGACATCAAAGGAATATCAATCTTCTCATCTAACTCTCGGCAAGAAAGCAAATTTCCCAAAATATCAAATTATTCCTTTAAGCGTTTTATTGCATGCTTGTTGAAATAATGCTAAAGCTCCTTTAGCTCCTTCATCAAAGGAAGTGTTTGGAAAATACTCTTTTTAAGCACTGGAAAACACAAGGAAAGGACCTGTAATGATCCGGTATAAGAAATTTGTGCCAAGGTATGCTTGATTCCACTGAGCAACTTTTAAGGAATAATCATCAGGATTACTAATGCATGTTATATAAAGGATGCATGAAGAAGGACTTTGTCAGTGGCAGCTGCTGTTATGTCTCTTGTGTGTCTGATCACTTAAGTTACAGATGTAATGGCCTTCATTCTTCAAACACTCATGGGGGGACCATCTCATGCGGCTTGTCAGCGGCGTGTTAAGCTGTAAGTCTGTCGCACCATAACTTCTCAAAATTGATTTGATTCTGGGCTGTGTTTGTCTTGGCCGGGGCCTGTCGTTGTGGTTGTGGTCTCAGAGTGGAAAGCAGAGGGCAAGAGGGGAGGAGGAGGAGGCGAGGTCGGAAAGACTGGAGCGAGAAGGAGAAGAGGGTGGTATTCAGAGCATTATGTAAGACTTCAAACAGGTCCAGTCTGGCAAGGAGTGTTGATGTGAGAGTTGTGGGCCCCTTGGGTCAGGTGGCCTCTCACATAGCCTCCCATATGGTCTGCATTTCCCCTCATTGCCTCCGCCCTTCGTCTAATTGGCAGGTAATGTATCGTTGCTCTGGCCTATCTTCCCCTCCGTCACTGTTATTCCTCTCCTTTATTAATGGAAGGCACAGCGGTGTGGTGGTGATGGTGGTGGAGGTGATAGTGGCTTTGGGCTTGGCATCATGCCACGGAGAGGCCCAGCGCTGACACTTTATACAGCGGCAGGTTTCACCAAGGTGTTCATTTCAGGAGCGTCTCCTCTGATTCTGCTTCTTCTCTTTCTTCTCCCCCCGGCCGTGGAAGGTAAATCAAAGCTAGAGCTGATACTGGAGACCTTATTCAATCTGATTGTGGTTACAACCTACACCCATCCCACAGTTGTTACATACATATGGACACACACACATATGCGTACATACACATGACTACAGGCTTGTTTGCATGCACACACATACCGTATATATGTGTGTGTTCCCGAGCATTCATCACTCCAGCTCTCACCATGTTATCCGACTGTGCAGGTTTTTCTTTCTCTCTTCCACCCATTACCAGCCAGGCGGCTTATTTTACAGCCTCTCTGCTCAAGTCACTGCTAAGCATAACAATACACCAGCAGACATATGTTTGTCATAAACTGCAAGGCTCAGAATTACATTACAATCGTTTACACTTTGAACGAGGTTCAAAAAGAATCATTGTACACCACATTTAATCATGCGCTGTACTTAATGTTCATAATTCTCTCGTGATTTTCCACTGCTGCCGGACAGTGAAAGCCTAACTACAGCAAAACAACATGGGCCAATCAACCTAAGTAGGCCTGTTAGTAGCAGTAAATGCCAAACCCTGTTTGTTATGCCTCACAGGCCAAGTCTCTCACTGCAGCGACTCCATGTAAGGGCCTGGAGCTCCACTGTATCCAGATTCTGGGTAAGCAAGCTGCTACAGACATGACAGTAGCAACATGAGACCGGCTGAGTTCGTCAGGCCTTTTGTGAGGGACATAAATGTCCATAGGATTTTGCTAACATCCTGTGCCGCGGATCAAGCCAACATTACCGTCTGGTGCACATGGAAGAGCTCAATTACATAACTTAAGACTTTCATTAGCCTCTCCGCTCCATTGAGTTCTCTGGGAAAGGTCCAGATGTGACTTCATGAAGGGCCCTCTCTATGCCGAGCCTGTTCGCTCTGTTCCGCTATGCCCCCCTTCTCCATCCCTGCAGCTGTAAGCACTCAGAGGAAAAGCAGGGAGAGAGGGGAGGGAGGTAGAGTGCTTTATTAAAAAAAAATCAGACACCCTCTAGACCCCCCAATCTCCCTTCAAAACAGTTCCAGCCCCACCCAGAGCAGGCATATAGTCCCCTTCCCTCCCATAGGTCTTCTAAAGTAGGCCAATAAGTCTTTTAGCATGTGGTCTCCCTGTCAGCCCGAGGTGGCTGACTAGACAGGCTGCTGCTCCAGGCGCAGGGGCAGGAAGTGGTAGCCGGCCAGGAGACACTCTCTGAGAGGCTGCCCAAGTAAACAACCCTCCCCCTTTAGCACACATGCTCATACACATTCATATGTGTTTGTATGCTCATACACATTCGGATGTGTTTACATATGCGGCAGACTTGTACATACACACACACACTTGATGCGTCACCTCCAGAAACACTGACGACCTTTTACTGGGAAATACTGTAAATCTGGATGGCACTGTCTTACTGTTAATATCATGATGGTTTATGGATGACGTTAATTTATTTCAGGCTTTTGGTTATGCTGCGACCACAATTCCCTTTTAAGATTGAAAACTGGAAATTGTTGAGAGCCTTCTAATCAAATTAATGGCTGTGTTGTTTGATCGCGTGTGTGCAAAGCAGGAATTTGTACTTTACAGCTGTGTGTGCGCCACTGTGGAACGTCATACCAAAATCCTATGCCAAAACAACAATTTCTGCCTTAAAGGGGTAGTTTGTTCTACACATTGCTGGCGTTAGAGATCCAAAACTCTTGATTGTGTGACTTTGTGTCTGAGCATCGTGGTCATGATGGTTTTCCAGAGCAGGGCAGCTGTTTGTGTGACTCTGTGTTTCTGGGAAGACAGCGGACACAGGTGGGGAATCGGTTAGGGCTGTGATTTATAGAGATCTCCTTTGCCTCGCATTGTGCTGCGGCCTTCCTCTGGGCCTCAGCCTGCTCTCACACATCATGTTCCCCTTCTCGCCTGTTATTCTGTGTCTCCGATAACAATGATGCCTGATTTGCAGAGTGGAAAACACAGATGGGTTCCCCTCTGAGAACAAATGTATTGTTTCCACGCATAGAGCTATTGTGTAGGTGGTTTAGGTTTTTTCTTGGGTAGACGCAGACCCAAGACGAGTGCTCTCCTCTGTAACAGTTGTTGAACTTAACAAATATTTTTCTTTCCCATGACTCTCTTGGCAGTGGCAGTTTTTCATATTTCAGAGTGTGACCCGCGTTGTTAGCTAACTTTTTAATAAAACACAGTGTTTGTCTGCAACATGCTAAAATGCACTGTAAGTCATAAAGTGAGAAAACTGACTCAGTAATGTCAGTTATACAGAAATATCTGTCTAAAGCGTTGACATTAGCTAACATTAGCCACCATAAGCTAGCTGTCATACCAGACCAAGTGAGGCTTTAGCAGCTAAACACCTGCATGCTAAACTGAACAAGGGTGTGTTTTATTGCTTGAGAATTTCAACTTTTCAATTGTAAGTGGAAGGTTTTGTTATTTCATCTTTCAAAAGTCACTTGATCTCTAATGACATCATCATTAGGCGACATGTCTAATGAATAGAATGGGACCACAAAACATTTGTCCTGGTGAGGTACGTGCGTCTTGTTTCACTTTTATGTGAAAAATATTGAGTTGTTTATCTGTAATCCCCTAAAACATAGTGTAAGAGTGGCACAAGTAGAGAAGAGTCTTAATGTCAGTTGCCCAGCATTATCGAGGTTATGCTTACATTAGCTAACATTAGCAACCATAAGCTAGCTAGCTGTCAGACCAAACCAAACCAATGGTGTGTTTTATTGCTTATGAATTCAGTTCTACTTCTCCTTTTACTTTTGTAACAATATAAAACACTGAAATGTTTATCTGTAACATACTAAAATGTAAGCCTAGCATCAGTTACCAGCATTATCTATCTACAGTTTGCTAACATCAGCTAAAATTAGCTGCCATAAGCTAGCAGTGATAGCAGTAATCAAGCCAAATCCTGCTGTAGCAGTAAAACCTCTTAGTTTAAATTTAACCTTTGAATTGTGAGGGGGGATTGTGCTATTTAGTCATTCAAAAGTTACACAGTCTCCCTTTAAATGTTTTTAATTAGTCTCAAGTCCTCATTTTTGTGGGTTAAGTCTGACTCAAATCTAAGTATCAACTCTCACATCTACAACTCTGGACTCAAGTCACAGCGCGGATCTAATAATAATAATAATAATCTTAATTTGAGTCAACTGTCTGTCACTCTCTGATGAAGTTTACAAAAAGTCTCAGATAGAAACAGAACACTGTGGGCACACTGAGTTTGTGATTGTTGGTTTAGTAATATCCTGACACCACAATTACTAAAGGCTTTTGTGTAAAGTTACGCTCTAATCCTTTTTTCCTGCCTACCTGTGCGAGTGCATGTTGCAGCAGGTTAGTAGGTGAGGCTCGAGGATGAGCGCAGGGCAGGTTTCAGGCCAGGCCTTATCTCGATGGAAGACTTCATTTGAGAAATCTGTGCAACAGTCAGACACTTCCAACCAATCTCTGTTGTGTTTTTACAGCTAAATTCCTCAATCATGAGGAACCCCACGTACGTCCCTGAGGGAACCCAATATCAACTCTTAAATGTGGCTTTACTGAAGACGCTGCTTTGTGTGTTCAGACTCACATACGAGCTGGAGCATGTACGAACGTATGTGTGTGTACGTGCATGCTCCTGCGTGTGCTTTCTTTGTGAACGCCTGTGTGTTTCTGTGTGCTCTTTCTTAGTGAGTGGGTGTGAGATCTGCGGTTTCTCACAGTCCGTTCTTATCTTTGTCTCTCTGAGCCTCAGCCAGCAGATCATTGTGAAATACACACACACACACACACACACACACACAGAAAGAGAGACAGCGATACAGAGTTCACTTTTAACTATTCCCTAACCTCCCAAGGCCAGATATCTAGGCCTTGTTTACAACTCAAACAAAAAAATGATACAGCCATGGTTACATTTGCAGGAGGGTGACTTTAGTCCAGTCATGCTCCCTGTCTCGCTATCTCTCCTCTCTCTTTCAAGCACCCAGTGTCACCCTTTTTTAAAACATTTGTGGTTTTGAAGTAGCTTGTACTTTCTTTATCACGTTTTCACCATTTTGTAATTTTGCTCTTTCATTTTGCTCTTACATCAACATCATGTGACTTAGATCCCAGATAATGATCATACTGCAGACTTGGCCTCGGTACAAGACGAAGCAAGGACTTCCTGTAAAATTATCACTGATGTCATCTTCTGTCTGGTTGTACCTTAAAAGGCCTGAGTGACTCAGAGCGACTGGTTAGTCAACTATACGGGACTATCATGGTCCAGTGCATTTCCGTAGGCGGGTAGGGGCGTAGGAGTGTGTTTATTTGTAGGAGTGTGATGTGTGTTTGCATGAGGTCATATAAATCAGTATTTAACTGGTGAGAAACTGAAAACTGTGTTTAAGAAGTGAGAAAGAGGTTGTTTTCTAGTGCTGCTGCCACCAGAGGAAACAGATGCTGCAAAACAAAACTGAGAGTCATGTGTGGGGAGACATGCTGTTTTTAGCTTTAGCATGGTTCAGTGGCTTAAAGATAACCTCGTTCACTATCATGCATCACACACATAGGACATAAGTGAGGAGTTAGGAGGCTGTGTTTGTCATAAACTGTAATGCACCTTTTGTTTCAGTCATGGTGAGTTTGTGAAATGCTTAGAAACACAAAGAAAAGTTACACAACGTTACTCATCTTTTTGTATTTTGTGCCACCATATCTAGGGGTAATAATAACACTTTACCCACCAAGTTAATTGCTGAGAACATTGCAACATCACTAAAATTAAAAGCAAGTCAGACGATCATACAGGTTTCAACTTTGACCTACCACAATTGCTCTAGATTGCTCTAGATGTGCACACACAGTTTTCCTGAGACAATAAGAGATTATTAACATTTCAGGTCTGCACACGTTTGGTTTTACCTTCAAATAAAGTGGTTTAGATTAGCGATTCCCAATTTAGAACCCCAACAAGGGTTACACGATGTCTATTTTTGGTACTTTCCTTAATATTTGCCTTTTTTCTATTTAAATACTGTCTAGCAGGTGTTGCTTTGCTAAAGGAGGCCACTTTCCTCCCATCGGGCCATGATGCTGGGAGTCATGAGACAGGAAGAGTTAAGTGGTTCAGCACTTAGGAGAGCTGAGGGAGTGACTCACTCGGCCCAGTGGACCAGAAACCCAAAGCACAACAGTGTCAGGTTCGGGACGGGCTCTTCCATTGGCTAGTCCTCGTCTCCCATTTCCACTGGGCCAGCGCGTCTCGTTGGGAAAAAGTCATCGCTTGTCCATTAGCGCTCGGCTCTGCGAGAGTTTAGTGGCTTTGTGTTTGTTTTTCTGTCACACTAAGGAGTGGAAGGGTGTGTTTCCACAACCTGTCAGACGGCCATCACCAGTGCTCTCCTCTGAAGCCTCCTCACCTCTCTGCTCCTCTGCTCAACACATATGTGTTTTCTCTTCCTTTCTTTTACAGGTCAAGGGTTGCCACTTAGCCCAGGGGGGGAGAAAAGCACATGTGACACTGGATCCTGGCAGGGCTAATGGTCATTACTCGGTAAGCAGTGTGTCATAGTCTCAGTCGCCTAGATAATAGGGCTACAGAGTGGCTGGGTTAAACTCACAGGATCAGGGAGTGGTTGTGACTGTTGTCTTTGTTGATCTGCAATCAGTCTCACTGTGACACATATGGCCATAGACCTACAAAGATAAAGCCTGCCATTTGCTGCAGACAGCAGAGAAAACTGCATGAGTAAAGTGTTACATATACTGAGATTAGAGCATGTGGTTACTAGAACTGTAAAGCCTGAAGTTACTGCTAAAGCACAATTACCAGATGAGATATTTTATGAAATATGTGATTACCCAGAAATATGTATGTAGGGGAAATTGTGAAGTTGAAAATAGGACAATACTGATAATGAGTCTATAATGAGAAAGCTACTGTACACCGCAACTGCAATGAAATAGTTTTAGATGGCATATTTAGTAAATGAAAGTGGCCATGATTTGTCTTACATTTTAGTGGTTAGGTATTCCACTTTCTCTGTTACTCAAAGTCAGTAATCTGTATTATTTTGTATTCAGACGTTAAAATTTCCCAAACAGTGAATGTACACGCTACAGGCTGATAATAGTCAGGAAGGGATTAGAGATGGGACGAGAAGGCCCCTTGTTAACACAAATTATGAAACACATCCCCATAATTAAGCTAAGAATTTCATTTGGGAAAACAAGACTCTAACCCCCCACAATCCCCCCTGTGAAGCTGTGAACAAATCAACCGCAGAGCAGAGTTAAAAGGGAATGCAGACAGAGAAGCTAGAGGTGATACTTTCAGTATATGTAAGCTAGAAGGGCCCATTAGAGACCGTGGCAGGTTTGATCACTGTGACAGACACTTCTTGTCTTGTTGAGGTGTATTTTAGCAAGACACCGAGCCCATACCTGCATAGTGATCATATGTGGCTGTATTTAAGAAACCCCTCAATCAAGGTAAAGGTCAAAAATGTACTTCATTCTCTACTGTCAAGGTTGGTTTGTCACAGCGGAACATTTGACTCACCGTGCTGGTTTTTGCAAAACAAATGATGTGCCATTATTACTACACATGTGTCTGCTTGTCTGGAGAACAAAGATTTCAATTCATCACAATATCCTTTTAGTTGAGTGGAAACTTTATTATGTCTGTATGGAAAATATGTATCTGTTGTCAGCAAACGGTTAGCTTAGCTTAGCATAAAGACTGGAAATTACTATCCGAGTTTTATGGGGGTTACGTGCCGGACTACTTCTAGGCAGGGAGCAGTGACCTCCTGAAGTCTTCGCTGGTTGCCTGGCAACTGGTCATGACCAAGAAATAGTCTGGCTCATAGTCATTTTTATTCTTTGGTTTTTGTACAGATTAAATAAACAAGACATAAAGTGTTCATTAGTGAGCTTTGGAGGACAGACCTAGGCTGGATGTCTCTCCCTATTTCCATTCTTTTTGCTAAGCTAAGCTAACCAGTTGCTGGCCGTAGCTTCATATTTATCATACAGACATGAGAGTGGTATCAGTCTTCTCATCTAAGTCCAAATGAGTGAGCGTGTTTCTCAAAATGTCAAACTTTTGCTTTAAATTTGACCGCCATGCCCTTTTGTTCCATGTGGGCTTATGCGCTCACCATGGGTCAATGCTTTTGACTCCACAGAAGAACATCTCATCCCTCCAATGACATTTAAGGTGCAGTTTTTACTTGGGTGGATGTTTCCGCTCTGGTATGTGTGTCTGAGGGAGGTTAATCGTGTCTCTCTGTTTTCTACAGACAAAGCAGCCCCTAACCCAACCTCATCACTCAGTGTTGACCTCAGCCCTTGTTTGGTGATTAATTATCCCTCCCACATCACCTGTCACGCTGCAGCGACGCAGACTCATCCACACATGCATGCATGCAAGGTTGCAACTCCCCTGCTCTCAGCTGTGAGTGCAGATAAGGGAAATAGCAGAGTTAGCACATCCAGCACTATTTGCTCACCTCTTTCTCAAACAAAGAAGTAAACCTGCCTCTGATAACACAATTACAGGGTGTACATGCCGCCACATTCTCTTGCTCAACCGTGCGGGTTAAAGGTGAATGAAGAAACTACACACCTGCTTTATCCTGTTCTGCAGGAAGCAATGAATGAACCACAAACTTGATCTGTGTTGCCGTTCTGTTTCCATATTGGAAAGTAATCTGCTGTAAAATGTGATGAAGTAATGGAAGTTTTTTCTTTCTTTTTTCGCCACATATCAAAGAGCAGGCGACCTCCTCCCTCCGCCACCCTCAGACCTGCTGCTGGAGGTTCAGAAACCCACTTCCTGGTACTTCATCTCAAGGTGCCTCTATACACACACACCACACAAACAGGAAACAGCCCTCTTTCATGTCCCTCAAACTGCAGTTTAAGTTCTTCTGAAAGGGTGCAGCAAGAAAGGAAGGTGCACATACTCACCTGGTTTAGTTTGAGATGTAGAAACAAATATGTTTTTCATTTCTTCTGACCTTATTAAAACCAAAAATGTAGAAAAGTTTTGAAGTGGTAACCCTCCCCCTTGCAACGAACCAGGCTTGCACATTTAATGAAGGTGTTAAAATATAAACATGACTATAAGCATTATTAATACACCAAATAAGGCAATATTTCTTGTTTTATTTGTTATATGGGTTATGCGTGAGCAAATATATATTCTGTTTGGAAAGATATGTACAGCATGTTATTATTTATAGGGATGTTTGAGGTCAATTAGAGCCCAGAGAGGTCTAACTCTCTGTTCCTCTTATGAACAAACTGTCACAAAACTCCAATAATAGAAATCCTAATAGACTATTCTCACAAAAGTCCTAAAGTACAAAGGTGATAAAACAATGTTAAGTAGGTTTTTGAGCTGTTAAAGAGGGTCTGTGGTCTCCAGGACCCCAAACAGAACATCCATCCTTGTTCTTTGCCAGGGTGAAATATGAACCATAACAATAGGGCCCTGAATTTGTAAATACTTCACTTCGATAGAATTAAAAAGTTACATTTGTATTAATACATGTTTGACTACATGTGTGTAATATACTTGTAAAACATGCTGTTGCATCATGGCTTCTTCTTCTACATTGGTTGTTGATCACCGCTTTAGAATGCAATGAGGATTTTATTAGCAGCATGTCATGAATACTCGCTGGTTTTCAGGTTGTTGTCCACATGTTGTGGGATTTTTCACTTTCTCTGATTTTGTGTGACACAAAATGAAACTATAACAAGCAGTGAGTAACCAACCATCAATCATAATCACCTGTGAATATCAAAAAGGCAATATATGGGTATCCAGTTAAGTAACACATAAAGTAAAATCAGGCTCTTGGCAGGCAGGCAGCTTGTTGAGAGATGGGGGGGGGGGGCAGGATCTACCAGGTCCAGGGAGATGGGGGTGGGGGGGTGGGGGGGGGGGGCAGGATCTACCAGGCCCAGGTTCTCTGGAATAAAGCAACAAGGAGGCCGCCACGGGTCAGCTGTGACGGGTCAGCACCCACCATTGTATGGAGGGAAGGGAGTTCCTGTTCCGGCTCGTTTTTGCAATCTGAGAGAATATAAACATGGACAGACGGAAGTGTCCGGACAGCGAGCGAAAGCAGAAGCAGTGTGGATGTTGACTGGAGCATATGAAGGGGAAGCTACAGTGTGTTGTTACTGAAATCAAATACCGCTCAGCTTGTATTAATAGTGAAATAGAGATTTTTATCTACGTTTATTTATCTATGCAGAAATATATTAAATTAATCATGTGATACAATGCTATGTATTTTGATAAACCTGATATGATTCAATTGTTTATCCCATACTTACCAGGACCATCCTCACACACTTATCGATCAGCGTTCTTGTAACCTCAGGATCATTGATCAGGCGATAACCTCAGCAAGTCACACGTTTTTATTCTTGGAAACGTTACGTTTACAGCCCTCCCCTGATCGATATTTCTGCTGAAACCATGAGTGTCGTGTCTTTGTGTAACCAGACCTGCTCAATCAGAGTTTGTCATCCCCAGGTCAATACCCCTGACTGCTCTCTGCGCAGTTCACCAATCAACTTCCACCACAGTGAAACTCCCTTTAGTTCTGCATTATGCACAGAGAAGCACAGCCTCTTCTGTTTCCCATTCCATCCCTGTATGCTTTTACCTTTAGATATAACATTTGTAAACATATTTTGTCCCTTTTTATAAAGCAGGGGTTTGTCTGACAGTGAAGTATTTATGTTGCTATGGAGTCAGTTAGTCAGCTGTGGGCTACAACTTCAGCACATTTCTTTCAGCCTACATTTGTTTACATTTTGGCAAATTGGCATAATTAAAAGTATGCCTAAATAGCTATTAGCAGTTCCTATATGCAAAGTACTCATGGATATACAGCCAACTATCCCTGAATTACTTTGATACCAAACATGATGATTCTCAGGCAAGTTCTGTAGTTCTGATTTGTGAGTGGATCTAAGGGTCATGTTTGAAAACCTGATATAAAGCTGTGGCACAACTGCCTTCCAAAATATTTCCCTGTATTATGGCCTGTATTATGCAAATGTTAAAATAGTTGGTCTCATATAATGCCATCCAATAAAAGGCCATACTCAAATTGGAATATTAAGTAATCTGATAAAATTAGGCATTTGAAATGTAATCTTCATTGCACAGATCAAAGGGACCTGATTTTAAACCCAATGTTCAACAAATGTTGTAGCATCATGCATGTGCATTGTGTCTACAGCGGCATAAGATGTAAGAGCATCTAAACATGACTGACATAATAACCCTTGTACACAACTCATAACACTGTTTAACTTTTCAAAAAATACGGGGTTTATTGACTTAACTGCAATCAATACTTACAAAAGAGGAAAAAAAAAAACAGGTTTTCATATAAACTCACAGAAATTACTGTAGTGAAAAAAACATGGCTGAAAAAATACATTCAACTGTTTTACTTTCTTTGTGTCAAAATCTGTTCACCTCTTCCAAACACGTGAAGGCAACACAGAACAAGTGACTTTAAAAAAAATGAATCGTCCTCCATTATCAAATATAAAAAGGCAGAGAAGCCTCAGCTACCTGGAATGTATTCAACGAGGCACTTCCAATGGTCAAGAGGGGGCCAAGCAAGTGCATCAAGCATCCAATCAAATTAAAAGAAAACTAAATAAACTTTCCTCAACCCATTTGGTCACAGCTATTGCTTGTAAGAACAGACTGGGTGTAAAAACCATGCTGACAGAAGACATTTCAAGATCTCTTCGAACTCTCATAAACCAGTGATGTGAGAGGTCTTCTAGCACCCCTTTACTTCCACCATCAACCCAAGAGCTGAATCAATGTAATAACAGTTAGCTACTGTTACTGTCAGATTAATGTAAGATGTGAAGGGAAAAACATCAGGAATGAATACAAGCAAATCTAGTTTAGATGGAATTGCAGTCCAATAAGAGGGAGTAAGAAAAAAAAAAGTACAATAAATAATCAAAACGCAAAACATCTTTTTTTGCATTTTTTTTTTGCTTTAAATTAAGTTTCATTTTGACAAAGTGTAGTTGCAGAACAAAAGTCATTGAAGTACAATATATTAAACTGTGAAAAAAGGAAAACTGACAAAAACGTCTTCACAATCTTTAGATTAATATGGAAGATCATAATTTAACATAAAAGAAAATATATTCTATTGTTCATTATCCAGATAAATACAAAACAAAATTAACAAAAAAATGCATATGATCACCAATAAATATGTTCTGATAAGTTAAATAAGCAGTGACAAGCAAACCTTCTGTCTGGAAAGTTTTTTCAAACAATAATAACCGTAATAATAACATTAATAAAAAATAATTATCAAATAAAGAAAGCAAAAGGGATGTATTGAGTACAGAGTGCTCCTCGGAGCAGGTTCTAAAGTGGGGGAGAAGTAAAGTAAAATAGCTTGGAGATCCCATCTTGTCAAGTCGCAGGATGTACAACTGCACCATGGGAATGCTGGAATTCCCCAGATCGGCGAGGATGAAGGGGGGGGGGGGGCAGGGTTGAGAGGTGGGACAAAGTCTTACAGGTTTAATGATCAGTTTGATATCAAGACTTCCTTCCCAAAAAAAGAGCCAGTGACCAGCAACAGGAGGAGAAAAACTCGGGAGAGGGGGGTGGGGGGGGCATAACCAACTTCCAGTTCAAAGTCCTTCCTGCAGACTCACCCAGTCCACAATTACATAAGACGGGGCTTGAGAAGAACCGTGACGGGGGGGGGGGGCAAATGAGAAAGAACCAAAAACAAACAGTAGTCCATTCACCCTAAACACATGCAGAAACCGCCCCAGGCACTTTTTTTTCTTTTTAAAAACTATTCATATCTTTTCAGGGTCTTTATTTTTTTTTTCCTTTTGTCTTAACTCAGTCTGTAAAAACAGCTGCGGTAGATCTACAGTTACATTAGTGAGCACCCTCTAGCTAGCTCAGGGGAAGTGGTATCGTCAGGGGAGGGGGGTGGGTGGGGGGGGGATTGGGGACTAGTGCAATGCACTCCCCTTTCCAAGGCCACTTGTGCTGCTACACATTCAAGAACAAATGAATAAGAAGAAAAAAAAAACAAGTGGCACCTGGCAAAACAGTCAATTCTTGTTCTCATGATTTTCATTGTTCAATTTCCTCTCCTTTTTTGGCACTATGACACATGGCAGGGTACGTTTTAAAACTTGCTGTGCGAATTGACAGGGATGAAATGATAATTTGAGTTGAGAGAGAGAGAGTTCCCTTAAGTGACCACATCCTTACAATGCTAACAAGGAGCTAACACGTTGTCTTGTGTAAGGGAAGATGGGGAAAGCTTCGGAAAGGGGCAGAGGTAGAGGGGAGTGCCGTGTTCTCTTTGTGTCATCGAACTTAAAGTCACTGGTGGATGCGTGCAGTCTAATCATCAGAGATGGAGAGGCGGCTGAAGATGGGAAGGCGGCGGGTGGTGTCCAGCGTGGGGGACTCAGAGCCACTCAGGCTGCCTCCAGAGCTGCTCTGATAGCCCTCTTGGTCTGACAGAGAGTCGGGAGGGCTGGATGGAGACTCGAACATCTGAGGGGACTCCAACATGGGTCTGAAATAGTAAGACGTGCTTGTTGGAGAGGGAGGTGCAGGGGTATTGGGCTCTGTGCCTACAGGACCGGTACTGAGGCTGGGCCCAAACAGGTTGGCCAGCTCCTGGCTGGAGTAGGTGAAGGGGTTACTGCTGGGCCAGTCGGGGACTTCATCAGGGAAGAACATGGGTGGAGGGGTGACCGAGGTGGGGCTGTCTCTCAGCCCAGCTGAGCTGGAGAAGCCTGCGAAGCTGTAGCTGTGCTGAAGTCGAGGCCTGTCCATCTTGTTGGAAGAGTTAAGAGGGGAGCACTGCTGGGGAGGTCCACGGCGCTCCTCAGCATTGTGGATGAAATGGCAGCGAGGCCCGTATGGGCAGAATCCGATGGTGTGGAAGGTGCGGCACAGCTCAGTTTTGTATTTGGGATGGCGGCTCAGGCTGCGCAGTTCATGGATTCCGTGAGCAAACTGGCATTTGTCGCCGTACTTGCAGGAACCGTTCTCCTCAAAAGGCCTGCAAAGCTCCGTCTTGTAACGGCTGGAGTTCACTTGGCTGCCGCCGCTGGTGGGACTGGCAGGGCCCAGGCACTTGTTGAGGAGCCTCTCACCCGTCTCAGAGAAGGAGCGGTCTCGCGGGCGATTCTCCTTGTTGCTGGCGTTGCCAACCCCTGAGATGAGTGAGGAGTGGTCGGCCGTCTTCAGGCTGTTCAGAAACTGGTTCTGGCTGAACTTTGTGCTGCTGACAGAGTGCCGCCGCTGGAACACGCCTCCCACTGAGGGAGATCCCACCGCCTTCCTGTCCAGCAGGGCTCCGGCGGGGCTGGAGATGGGCACATTGGTGCCAGTGCAAGGGACAGACATGGGATGGGGAGCCCCCAGGTTGTTGTTGTAGCTGAGCAGTTTGTTCTGCAGAGACAGAAAGAATACACATGATTAGAATAAGTATTCACCAAGACTGACAGTCAAAGTGGTGCTGATTTTAAAAAGGGAGCTGGTGGGCTACAGAGAGAAAAAAAATCCACAGCCTCCTCTTGCATGGTCTTTTTGGCTCTGACAACATAAGCGGATACAGGCCTATAGAACAGCAGCTGGTTTGGCAAGTTGCCCTGGTTAGGAATGTGTGCCTGTTTAGTAAATGGAGCAGCAGCACATGAGAGGCCAGCGGGCTTCTAGTGGCTACAAAAAGGCTGCATCATTTGAAAGATAATGAAAGTGGCAAAGCATCCTGCTGAATTACAAGTGAAACTGATCTGCGTTTCAATACACTTCCAAACTAGAGGAGATGACGGGTTAGTCACCAATTTACACGAGTATAAAAGCTCCCAGAGAAGAAAACCTAACAACCGCGGGGAAAAGGCGCTGTTTTATATGAAATCTGACCCTGAAAACTATGAAAATGTATGCAAACGAAAAACAGTGCAGTGACGTTAGCTAACCGAAGTGCCGTTACCCTTTTGAAAACAAGTTATTTCCCAACATATATTAACGTTTTACGCGGTTAATCATATAAACAGTTTTATAGGAGCAATTATAGGTAAAAGCCAGACACATCTAGTCAATGATTAGCGAGCATGTGGCTGCTTTGTGAGGAGTATTAAAAGTGGCGCAAAACTGCCCTCATTTAAAGAAAGATGAGTTAACTGAACGTTAACGGCCGTTTGCCCTGGAAACTGCACCGTAGCTGGTAAGCAAAACTTACTTTAAGTGCTATGTAATGTGGCACATGTTGAATATGAAAAAGTTTCCCATTTCAACAACTGTTAACGTCAACGTTAAGTTACCGCCAGGCATCGGCACACTTTAGAGCCGCTCGTTTAACGTAAATAGCGCCTGCGACGACGACACGGCAGGTTAAAAACAAGCAGCCGAATCAAAGCGAAGCGGAAAAACAAATCAAAACAGCAAAAACAAAAACAGCCTCCACACAGGCGCGTCACGGCACAGGGCCGCGGGCATGCAGCTCACCATTCCTCCACAGCTGCTAACTCACCGCTGCTAACAGGCTAACAAGAGCTCACACTGCTAGAAAAGACCAGAGAGGAGAAAAAAGTTTTGAAGCTACCTTGTTCATTACTTCGAAGTCGAAGAAAGGCGACACCACGGCTGTGGTCATCTTTGCAGCGACCAGAATTAACTTAAAAAGTAGTAAAAAAAAAAAAAAAAAAAAACCCAAACAAACTGCTTGTTAGAAAGTTGCGCAGGTCTGCTGAGTTTCTGATTAGCAGGTCCTGTGTATTTTTGACCCAGCAGAACTCCCCCTCTGCCCTGCACCAGCCCCGACATTTGCTTTATAATCCTTTGCAGGAGGAGCCTCCAGCGCTGGGCGTTAACTTTCAGTTAACTTTTTTTTTTTTCTTCCTCTTCTGCGGGGACAAACTTGCAGTGGTTTGTCAGTTTGTTTGAGATTACTACACTGTTGCACGCAGTATGAATACTAAACATACGGCTTTTATTTTTGAGCAACATACAGTGAAAAATAACTATCTCCATAGTAAGCCAGTTTATTAGTTTATCAGGAGAGTAGAGACATTGGTTATACATACAAAATAACTTATTACACTTAGTATACTGTACATGTTCTGTTTATTAACTTTGTTAGTGAAATAGTGTCTTAACTTTAATGTACAAGTAAATATATATATATATCTATATATATATATAACTAAGTTACTATAAGTAGATTTTAAAGTCCAGTGGCAAAATTAGGCTACAACTTTATTTCCTTCCTTTTCGTATGGAAGTCTGGTACTTAAACAGTCTGGAGTTGTTTACTGGGAGGCGCTGCACTATCCTCAGGGTTTCTGCTACCATCCACTACTCTGTAATTAATTTACTCTTAATTGCTGGACTGTAACGTCACTTGTGGGACTTTCCGGTGAATTCAGGCAGCCAGGGCTTTTAACTCTTTCCCGACCACAGTTATTTCCCCATTAAACTCTTCTCGCTCTCTCTCTCTCGCTCTCTCCCTCTCTTTTTTTTTTAACCCTTTCTATTACAGCTCATCTCCTGTTCCTTACCAGCAGGTATAATGCTGCTCTCCTGAGCTGAATATGTGCATGGATCTATGTGTCATTCCATCAGGTAGGCGATAACCTGATACATTACAGTGATCTCACCAGATTCAACCGCAGCCAGTCACAATGATGCTTGCAGCCACATATGAAAGAGCTGGGCTGTGGAGAGTGAAACCTATACAAATCTATTGTGGCCCATCGTCTTCCTCCGTCCCTCCCTCTCGCCCTCTGAATCCATGACAGAGCAGCCATCGGCCATGTGCAGAGTCAATGTCAGGGTTGGGTTGCAATAGAAAAGAGAAGAGGGAAAAGAAAGGCAGGGTTGGGGGAGAAGAAAAGAAGCTGTTAACAACAAAAAAAAATGTCCGGAGTTGGAGGAGGGGATGATGGTGTGAGGGGGTGATTTATGGGGGAGGTTTATTACTACACAGCGCTGCCCCAGGGAGGTGAGAGAAGAGGGAGAGGCAAAACATTCCCTTTTCCCTTCCTCTTCTTTGCCTATACAGAAGCCACACGGGGGGTGGAGAGCTTTGTCTCACTGCTAGCAGCCGTGGAGGAGACAGGGGAAGTTTTTTTTTTGCTCTGAAATGTTGAATTTAGTTGAGATAGAAAAGACCAGAAACAGGGCTTGACTTCTCTTCATTTCATACAAAGTTCTGGTCTGGGCCTGACTCCTTGTTTTCATGAGCCAACCTTTAAGAGCTGCAATGTTATTGTATGCTTTAAGAAAAGTAGATGCAACTTCATGCAATCACTGAGATATTCAGGACCCAGTCAGCGAGGAGTGAGGGTGTGTGTTTTAACATAAAAAGAGTTTTACGAGCCAGGGCTGTGTGGAGTAATCTCCCCCTGGAGTGTTTTCACAGACGGCAGGGTGGGATGACAGACTTGCTGGAAGTCACGTCTGCAGTTCAAAGGCCCTGTCACCGATTGATTAAGTAGATCAGATCGATTGTCTCCTTCTGAGGAATAACTACAGCAGGGAAGTAGGAGGGGAATCACAGCATTTTTCTTTTCAGCGATACATAAGATAACCTCTCGCTGGTGTGAAATGATCTAAAGGACTCATAATGTGTCACACATTAAACAGAGTCCGGGTTTATTTCAGTATAGTAAGTACAGCGGGGGGCTGTGATGTTGGAGCAAATAGCTTCCGTTACAGATTTGAACTCTACAAGGTCAGCAGGGCTCAAAACTCAACAACAAGCCACCGACTCTGATGGAAATGTTCCCGGACCTTGGCCTCAAGAAGCCTCATACACTGCTGTTGTTTACTTTAATACTCTCAGATGTATCGTGCCCGCTTGATATTGTGTGATGCAGTTATCCTTCCAGGTTTAGGAGGAGGCACCTGTTTCCTGCTTAAATGAAAATAAAAAAAAGTCAGGCTGCCCTCTCAGGGGATAGCGTCAGATGCGTTCCTGTTTTAAACATGCAGACAGTAAACGACTACAGACATAATGGTGACACACTGCTTGACTTCTTACTTTTTAGCGTTTTGTTTTGCTAAGAAGTTATGTAAGTGCGTTTATACATGTGGGATCTAGTCTTATAGTGACAAAATTAATTTGCATGAAAAATTAGGCAGGTTTTCTGTATCTTTACTTCATACACAAGCAAAAACATACTTAATACTTTTTATGTCACATTCTTTCCTTTAAATTATGTAAAGATTGGAATGGGATTAGGTGGCATTTTAGGGTGTAGGCTGGGCTCTGCATAAGAATACTTACAAAACAGGATATGCAGTATTCATTCAAAGGTGACATTTGACAGCAATACTGAAAGTTACTGTGAGAAAATTAGGGCTGCAACTAAAGATTGTATTTGATTAATCACAATTATTTTTTTGACTCACTGTTTGGTTTTTCAAATGTCAGAAAATAGTGAAAAATGCCCTTCTGAAAGCCCAAGATGATGCCTTTCAGTGTCTTGTTTTGACAACTAACAGTTCAAAATCCAAATATATTCAATGAATTATCACATGAGGAAGCAGATTCTCACAAATAAAAAGTAGAACTAAACAGTGTTTGGCTCTTTTGCTTGAAAACGATTAGTAGTTGCTGGTTGTTGACTGACTATTAAATAAATGGAATCATTGTTTCAAATATATATGTTTTCCATCACAGCTTATAAAAGTGAAGGGTGTAATATTTATTGCAGAGGGTTTCCTGTCCAATCATTCCACTGACTTCAAAAGTGAAAAACACATAAGGAACAAACTCGATCTCAGCTCTTCAGACAGGATTTTCCACTCACTGTTGACAGAGTCGAGTTGATTTCTGAGGATTTGTGCTCCTCGAGGTCAAGGCTGTCCTCCTTTGGCTCGTAGGCCCTATCAGTCTCTGCTGGGGCTGCAATTAGTCACTTCTCAGCCTCTGCTGGATGGTTTGATTTCTGCCTCCTGTGCTGTCTACTCTAATGACCCCTCCCCAGAAGGGAGGATGGGGATGAGGCTTGAGGTCACTGATAAAGTTTAAGTGGGATGACTGGATGTTAAATTTTTATCTAAGAGAGCAGGAGATGAAAGAAGTCACAGAGAAACACAACAAATTGGGAGTTGTCTGTGGTGACTGTCTGTGACAGCAACAGTTTACTATAGTTCCTCCTCACAGCCAACAGAGGACGTAGTTCTTCCTTTACGCCGTCCTCTTGTTGTGGCATTTCCTATTTACTCCCCTCTCTTTGTGCAGTTTTTTTCTCCATGTCTCCATGTTTGCATAAAGCATAAATGTGGATTATCAGAATTGTTACACCATGAGTGAGAATTTCTAAGATTAGACAAGCAGGTCAGCACAGTCAAACACAGCTCTTTCATTGTGTGGCTTTGAGGCAAATTGGGACTCAGCACAAGCCTGTGTATTGTGTAATCAGCCTTTCCACTGACACACTAACTTACTAGCCTTATATGAAGCAAATAGACTTATCAGCTACAAAACACAAATGCTCACACTAGTTGTGCGGTAATGTCAAGCTGTGCTGCACCACATCCCACTTAGGGCAGCCACAGACTCATTAAACGACGTCTTAAAGGAGAAATAAGTAGTATTTTTACTGCCTCATGGTACATCATGTATATTCTGGGAATTGATAGAGTTGTTGATAAATGCCAGTGACTTAGCTGTTTGCCACATACTCGCATTTATGATTTCTTATAAAGTGAATTTTCCAGCTGAAGTATCTGTTTTGGAAGAAAGAGTCCCCCACACACACTTGCATTTTCAATTACGTATTATGAGCAGCTGTAAATGGAACATCTCCTCTTCATTAGAAATGTGTAAATTACATGAAAGCGTGCAGTGGCAGAAGATCAGATCCTTTACTTAAGTATGTAAAATACTTTCTTACAAGTAAAAGTCCTGAATTCTAAAATAAAAGTACATAGTTTTATCAGCAAATTGTACTTAGGATATATGAAGTAAAAATACTCGATATACAGAAAAATGTTCCTCTTGAGTGTTATATTATCACATATTATATCATTTAATAATTATTAATGTGTAAGAAGCATTTTATTGCTGTAGTTTGTCAAGGTGGAGCTGATTTGAACTATTTTATGTACTGGTAGTTTAACCTATAACCGTGCACCATATCTTATGTTTAAGTTGAAATTAAATGTATATTTCTATGTGAAATCTTGATATACAAAGTACGATAATCAGTACAAAATAAGTATAAAGTAGCATAAAATGGAAATACTCAAGTAAGGTCCAAGTACCTAAAAAGTACAGTTTGCATTTCACCATTGCAAGCATGACTCTCAGTGATGTTTCAGCTCCTATTAAAAGCCATAGATTACTTAACACTTCTATAACTTCCCATTTTTCCCGGCATGTGAGCACATCTTTCGAAACACTGGCAGGACAGCCAATCAGGTCACAGATTGTTGAGAAATCTGCGGTCAAGGGCGGCTAAGTTTGAGCTAAACAGGGTTTGATTTCTTGAATATGTTGTCATGTGTCGGCCCATGTTCGCCGTGACACTTGCGTGGGGTTAGTTTCTGTATACATTCTCTTCCCCACATCCCAATTTGTGTGATCCTGTTCTTGTCTGTATAAGCTTTGACAGCCAGGACACTATGATTGCCTCCTTTCATGTCTCATGGTATGTTTGCCAGATTCATGTGGTCATCTTGCAAGGGTGAAACTAGCCTCAGAGGAAGAGAGTGAGGGAGAGAGAAAGAGGGAGGGAGGAAAATAAGAACTAGCAGCGATTAATTGTCCATAAGAGTAGCCACAGCATTGTTAGTGGTGAACCGCCAGCTGCTCTTGCTGATGTTGTTCCCATGAATCGCTCCAACATGCCCATCCACTCATCTCACACTGGGTGGGATGCGGCATCAATGCGGGGCTTGGCTCATTTGGATAGCTTTGACACGTCACATCATTACAATCACGACCAGAGTTCAAAACAAACACCATCTTGGAAATGAAAGTCTTTGGCCCCATCTGTGCCAATTCGCAGTGAAATAGAAGAAGAATAATGATGTTTTGGTTAAATGCGAGGTCACAAAAATAGCAACAAAACAAGAGAGTGAGGGGTCAGCGTTTAACGGAGATTTACTGTCCAATTCTCTGCTGACACGCTGGTCTCCAGAGGAGAGTTGTATTTAGAACGAAAGGCCAGCTTCCTCCTTTGACTTCCTGACCCGTGCTTCCTGAGGAACAATCTTTCTGTCTGTCCTGAGGGCTCATGGGAAGGGAGAGTTTGGTTTTCCACTCGCGCGACAGGGGTCACAAATGAAGAAGCATAGGTCAAAGCCATCAAGCTATAGAAATGGGACGATGACCACAGCTATATGATACACAATGCAGCACACTCACAGTGCAGAGATGGCAGATGATATGAATGACACACTCAGGGAAGAAGGGCTTAGGGATGTGGTGCTTGGTTGTGGCCAGTCCCCCCCCACACACACACACCCACCCACCCCCTGGGCTTAGCGTGGCACCGCTAGGGACTGGACAGACCTGACCCTGGTCCAGGTGTCATGACCATGCAGTGGACGCTGAAACGAGATATTCCTCAGCTCCTCACTCAACACAGGAAAAAATCAATGGGCTTTGTATAGCGTAGGAACAGTGGAAAGCATTCTCTCACCAAAAAATCCTGCCCCTGTCCCATCTGTCTCCATTCTCCAGCACTCCCAGACCTCACAACCGGCCCTGTGTGGTCACTCCTGGACTAGAATTACACAGTCCATGTGTCCGACTCTGGACAATGCACAAAAACCAACCGCCCGTGTGACCCTGCCCACTTTTCTCACACTTCATCCACGCAGATTTATTGAATTGGACGTGTCTTCTCTCCAGTTATTGATATTCCTCCAGATGCTGTTGTCGAGGACGCACTTCTGGCATGGCTGCATTTTGTGTTCGACAACAGCTCGCCTATCATACACTTGGAAAATTAGCTTTTGATGATGTGTGAATTGATGGGTAGCGTGGTTTTGATTAAATGTTAAATGATGTTGAGCTGTGAGAATAGGATCAGTTGTTTGTGCGCCGTCCTCAGTCGACCCAGGGCATATGGTGATGTCAAATTCCCTCTTGTTGTAGGCGTGTGATGATTTATTGTGAAAAACTTTTATTGTTGCTGCAGCGCTAATTTAAACCTTTTTTAGTGCCTGTGTCTTCATTGCCAGTAGAATGCTACAAATTATAGTTATCTGCAAACTGCTTTATGAATACACCACTGCAGGACTTGTCTATTGTGTTTCATGGTTTGTGATTTTTTTTCTTCCATTACTACTCTCTATGTAGGTAGTAAATGTCTGGTTAGTGTTTATTGTGGGGGCCCTGAGAGCTCAACTGCAACTTAACAAAACACAAAGAGAAAAAACACAAACAAATTTGACAACACATGCTCAGCATTTAGAAATGCTGCAAAGAAATAAAACACAGACAAGTTGAGAAACACATTCACCAGCTGAAAGAAATTTAGCTGCAAATACAGAACCAAATACAGTATTTGTTTTGCATATCTGTATTTGGTAAAAGGCTTCATTTATATGACAACACGTTACCATGCAAAGTGTTGGCCTGACAATTCTGAGGAATTTGGGGTTCAGTGTCTTGCCCAAGGACAACATGTGGACAGGAGGAGCTGGTGATTGAACCACCAAACCTGCGATCAGTGGACAAACTTCTCTAACTCCTGAGCCACAGCCGTCAATGTATGTGGTTGTGTTTCTGTATTTCGGTGCGTTTCTGTATTTGGTTGTGTTCTCAGTATTTGCAGCATGTTTTCTTATGCTATATATTTTTTGCACTTCTTGTATTTGTATAAACAGTCCAGGACGGTGCTGTGTAGTATTGTTTACTGGTTATTGCTGTATTGTTTTCCTTCTGCTGGTGTGGTATGACACCATATATGCTGCTTCTGGACTGTTTCTACTGTGTATGTTTTGTTGTGTATGTTCCACATCAAGCAACGTGTTGTCAAATTGATGAAGATGTTTCTTGTGATTAGTCTGTTTGTGTGTGTTTTCTGTAGTTGCAGTGTGCTGAGTTCTTAGGGCCACTGTAGCTTATGGTTTATGAGGAGACAATGGGTAGTGTAGCTCAAGAAAAGCTGCAGGTGGGTGTAGTGCTGAACTCTGTGCTGTTAAAGAGTTTTGCTATCTTGAGAGCTACAGGTGTTTCACCTTCAGCAGCAGATTATTCATCTGTTAAACTGCACCTTTGCCTGTCCTCCTGAGATGAAAAGCCCTTGTAACGTCTGCTCTTTTCTTCTCTGTGACCTGCTGTGACTCCCAGAGAGTCTCATGAGCTCGTGAAGTATATCTGTGCTCACTTTAATGGAAAAGGATCAGGAAATGAGCAAAACTCAAGCTATGTGGATAAAGATCAAGGAGCCTATGGCCGAAAGATTTCCTCACAGGAATACACAAAGGTTTAAACAGCATTGTATGTTCTCAAAGGCGCCAGAATACATCACCATCTTACCTCTTTGATTGTAATTTTGCAAAAGCGTCCCCAATCACTCAAAGAAAACAACTCTGGGGGATTTTGTGTGATTGCCCACAGTCCAAACACAGCACAGCCCAAAATAGAGTTTGATGTCCAAGATGAGTCTAAGCTGCTTCTTTTTCTCCTGTTTTTGTAAAGAAAACAACCCTCTGGGTCTTTGAGGCTGGTCCAGTCCAAATGCCCCCAACTGTTCCCCACTCCGCCTCTCTTTCTCCTCTCCCTCTTTCAGACTGTCTTCTTCCCTGGCAGTGAAAGAAAGTGCAGCTGTGTGGAGTCCTTTGGGCTGAATGAGAAGAATCAGCCCATTTGGTTGACTTTCCTGGCCAAAGCTATAATTTTCTGCTGCCAGGGCCCAACATCCAGTCCAGAGCAGTTCCTGGGCTCCAGCCACTTGTATCCAACAGGACAATGGGGATTGCCCTACAGCCATATACCACACAGGGGTCCAATTGCCTGTCTGCCAAAATCTGGAAGCATCTATGGGTCCAGACCTAAACACTACCTTCTGAACAAGTCAATTAGTACATTTTTGAGCCTTTGAAATTGCTAGATCTACTTGTTTCAAGAATTATGAGGACCAAATGTCATTTTCTTCACGATACTACCGGATTATGTCTCATTTCAAGGTATTGACACAAGAATTCCTCAAACAAAAGAAACGTAATTGAGAACAAGTGGAATTACTTCACCCCATTGGCACAGTTTGTCTCTTAATTTAAGAACAATGACATCTAAAGGCTGAATATGAGATTAAATTACTTGTCAAGGCAGATGTTTATTGTAATTTGACCAGTAACATGTGTGTCAGCAAGGTTGCCAATTTTGTGATACAGAGATTTAAGAATAATAAAAAAAAACTGGCATGAATTATGCATTGAGTTCGGTTGTAGGTTTTGTGAGGGGTTTAATGTCATTAGCATGCCCTCAGAAACATACACAAGCAGTGCTTGTGTATGTTTCCAGTAAGCACTATTAGTGTCACATCAGGCCCAAATGGCAGCCCATGTGACTGTGTCAACCCAGGAGAGTACTCACATTATTGCTGTGTTGTGTGACAGCTGAATATGGAAACACTTTTTGTGCTTGTTAAATACTTTCTGGTTTGCCCTTTTTTTTCTTGCCTTGCACTCTTATAGGTTCTACAAAGTCTAGTAAAATTGAATGGCTTTCCCAGAAATGAAAGTTTATTGTCCCCCTCAGCCCACCCGACTCGTAAATAACGGCACATTTACCAAAAATCCCAAGCCGACAGCCCCCACCTTCATACCATTACCAGTGCCACTGTACGCCAAAACCGCTGCCAAAATACACCCAAACAATCCCCCTTTCTCCTCATTGAAACCTTCCAACTGTCTGTTAACAGTGTTTACTCCATTAAAGCCCTCCAACTCAACACTCAGAGGGGAGAACAGTCCAAATGCTGTCAGTGGGAACTGTATGTACACCATTAAACTCCAGTCTTCATTTTTAACTTTCCTTATCATAATAAAGAGCTTAAAGTACTTTAGCAGGTCTACACATGCATCATAGGACTGCCTTTTTGCTGTTTGACTAAAAACTGTGTTGCACCAGCTACAATGCACGTTTGATCCAAGGGTAATAAAACTGCAGGCTTAGCAGCTAGAAATGGATTTGCAATAAGTGAGTCACAAAATGAGCTGTTGATGCTAATTATGCTATCTTTTTTTTTTTTTTTTGAGCTAGTGCTTTTCAAACTAGCGAAAAAACCCATTTTTCTCTGCTTTCTTGCTGGCTTATGTTCACACGTACACTTACAGAAGGATGTGGTCAATTTCTATGTGAGACACTCATTGAGTGCTTCTGACAACGCCAACGTGCAGTCGGCATGATCCAATAAAAAGAATCAAAATATATTATGAAGGGGAGGATGAAATGAGTTCCACATGAGCATCGTCCCTACGGGGGGAAACCTATTAATACGTTTAATATGGTGACCTCAATCATTTACCTTATTTTAATAAAATCTCACTTTAGGGGCCGTGCAGACTTGGCCAGCACAGCTGTTTCTGGGCACCTTGGGAGTTCACCTTGACCTGCTTTGATCATCCACTAAAAGGCCAAACAATCAAGCTTTAATGTAGTCTACTAAGTCTACTTTGTGAATGGAGAGACAGACTGGAACAGAGTTAGTGCGTGAGGAGCAAAGATAAGTAAGCACCTGTGGAGACAAAAGGCTGATGTGTAGGTGGGACCTTGGTAGAGTACAGTGCTGGAGCTTCCACTGTGGGCAACTTTCTCGCTGCATGACTCACCAGACGAGATTGAAAATTAAAATACCATCGAAAAACTGTCTAGATCTCACTAGAAACATGCTTTCCTCAACAAACTCTCATATTGAGTGATGACATCAGTATTGACGCACAACTTGTGCCTTTGATGCTTATATTAGAAACTGTGACATTAGACTAAAATCAACAGCTTGACATTTTATGATTCTGTCTGATTTTGAGTGCCTCAATCGACTCAAGCCGGAGGCTGTTGTGTTTTTGTCTGACAGTCCCCACACACAGCATATGAGTCTCTGAATCAACAGCTTCCATCACATTGCTGTCATCTAAGATTAAAACTGCCTTCTGCTATCATAAGAATCTCCTGAATAAATAAGGGTTGAATACTTTGACGTGATTAGAGGATGAAGAGTTGTGAAATAATAATGTTTTTGAAGCCAGAGAGAGAGAGAGAGTCATACAGTGGGTATTTGTAGAGCTCAGTATTCAGTCGTGATGTAGCTCCACTGAGGTAATATCAAGGTTGGCGCCTGAAAATGTCTTTGATTCAACAAGATGTCTTGAGCCGGATAAGAAGGCCTAAAGCTCCCAGTTCAGCAGCATGATGGATGAAAGTGTTCTGTCCTGTTTATGCAACCTGACACAAGGCATCTGCTGGTCTCTGGAGCGCTCACTTCATGCTGTAACAACCCTCTCCACTCCCTAATAGACAGTCAAACCCGAGATTATCAAGGTCTTTCAGATGTAGGAGATACAGTGGAGGGTGTTGGAAAATTACTGATATCTCAAGCACATTCAATTCATTGGAATTCATCTTTTTGGAAACTTTTTTGCTTAGCAGTGAACAACATCTATCTTAAATCTAATATTTTGCTATCTCTTCGTCTCTGATCTTTAAGTCACAGCACATTAAAGCTTTCAACAAATGACTCAGACTTGACATTTGTGATTCTGAGTGAAATGTCTTGACAACTATTGAATAGATTGTCATGAAATTTGGTCCAAACATCCATAACCCCCTGAATTCTAATGACTTTGGTGATCCTCTGACTTTTCATGTAGCATTATCATCAGGTCGAAAGTTTAATTTGACAAATACTTTTGTTACTTTGCAAAAACTGACATCAGCCCCCATCAGCCTCAGCTACTTTGTGTTTAGTGCTAATTTGCAAATGTTAGCATGCTAACATGCTAAACTAAGATGGTGAACATTGCACACGTTATACCTGTTAAACATCAGCGTGTTAGCATTGCCATTGTGAGCATGTTTGCATGTGAACATTAGCATTTAACATGGCTGTGGTCACCTTGGAATAAAAAAAAACCCTATCCTTTTTACTCTCCTTTTTTGAGATTATCAAGGTATTTCAGATGCAGGAGATACAGTTTAGGGTGTGGGCACTGCTGTCTCAAAGACTTTAAATTCATTGGAGCTTTTTGGAAACATTATCTGCACTTAATGGATTTTTATTATCTATTAGCTTAAACCCAGCTTAAATCTAATATGTGGCAAAAATTTGGGGAGGCATAGTTGAAACGTTTGAAGGCAGAGTTTAAGCTCATATCTGATCTTATAGTTACAGTACAGTGAACCTTTCAACAAAGGACTGACCTGAATGTATTACCTGCCTTTATGCCACATATTTTAGCAAACAAAGATTTGCTAAAAGACATTACTTTTGGTGATGAAGTAGCTTGTGCAACTACAGATAAATCTGTCATGTAGCTACATCACCATATCCTGCTGGCAAAGGTATTGTGGATCTTCACATTAAATTCAGGACTGTGCATATATAATAAAATGTTTCATTACATGTTTTAGTACACTCTCTTATTCAGCTGTAACATTCATGTTTGTTGTTCAGATTGTGAAACCCAATCTATTAGTCCCCTGATCATTTTTCTTGATGAAGAAAATGAATTCCCGGCCAACTACTTTAAGTTTTATGGTGTCAGGATTCTGTTATGAATTCTGGGCAAGTTTCCTATTTTCCAGTATGTCAAGCAAGAGAGAGTGGACGCAAACCGAGGTGAAAAGTTTGGCAAACTAGCACAGGTGTGGATAGATGTGTGAAGACTGCAGCTTTTTATGGTCTGAATTGCTTCAACGGAGCCAAATCATGTAACAAAACCCAACCGGCGTTCAATGTTTATGCTTATTCCAACAGAGACGGTTTTATCTTTTTCAGTTTAGACAAATAAATAAGTACGTATGGAAAAATCTGCCAAAACAATGTGCTCTCAGACATGCTGAAACTATTATATAGTCATGTAATGTACCATAAACATCATAGCACGAGGCAGTGATGGAGTGTGTTTGCTCTTGTGCGGGCTCGCTGTGTTTTTGAGTTGTGCTCCATATGTGAAGAAGCTGTCGTCTGCTGCTTCAATATCTCTTCCATCCGTCTTTGTCGTATGACTAATTCAAGCATAATCTCACATTCAATTTATTCTCCTCTTACACCCTCTGTACCCTTTTTAAAACATCCATTACTGCGGGACACAAATCCTCTCAAACAAACAGCTGCTTGCATAAACTTTACCTCTTTCTCTCTGCTAGTATACAGTATTTAAATGGAAAAACAACAAGAGACAAAGAAATAAAGACAGCTGAAGAAAGACAGAAGCAGAGGGATGCAGAGGGAGGGAGGCAGAGACAGGCCTAGCACCAGTGTAGGGAGAAAGTGCGGAGTCATGCTGTAGGAATGCTGGAGGGGGGGATTGCTGGCGTGACTGCCCCATTTTTCACAGCCATAATCAGAGCCAGCTGTCAGTGAGAGGGCCCATAAGATGGAGGGGGGTGGAGGTGGAGTAGGGAGGATGGGAGGGGGAGGACGAGGGATAGGGAGGGGAGGGAAGGAGTGGGAGTACTGGGTTTTTGGAAGAAGTTAGAAGGCGAGAGGGGAGGGGGAAGGCAAGGAATAAGAAGGAGAAGTCGGTAGAGATTGAGTTTTCGTGATGTTAATTTATCTCCTCTCCATGTGTCACTGGGTTTAAGAGTTGTGTAAAAGAAAATATTTGTAAAGAATCCTGTGTAAAAAATATGTGTGTTTGTGCAAAGACGCTTACGTGCATGCATGATAACAGTTAAAAGGTGGCCTTGACTCGGGCCGGCTGCAGTCTGAGCCAGGTTAAAGAAGGATGGAGGGGGGGCCAGGGTGGAGCTTCCTGCCTTCCTGCTGCTTCTAGGACCTCTGCAGTAAAGGGTAATTTCGGTATTTTTAAACCTCTGACAACATTATGGAAAGGATCCCTACAGAGATAGACCTTTTTGTTAAAGAGTAAGATCCTTTTTTCTCACTCAAGGAGAAATCTCGCTCTGAAATCTCACAAGTTGTTGCAGGAAGACGACTGTGGAAACGTGAGTCAGAGTTGGAGAGAGGAGTTTGTTGTGCTGGAGTAACATGTTGTCAGACACTTAGAATAACAATCTGAGCCTGTCAATGGCAATAATGCACTTTTAGTAGACGTACTTTTGAGGTTGCAAGGATTATGTTGCAGCCATTGCAGCCCGTTTTGCGGCTGCCGACTGAGGCTATCTACTGGACCAATTCCAAAACTTTTTGTACATATTATTCGTCATTTACACTCCAAAATATGAAAAAAAAAAAAAAAAAATAGGGCCCAGGTTTAAAAATACAGAAATTACCCTTGCAACACTCCATACAGTGTCTATAAGGCGTGTACAATCCCTTGGGTACATATAGAGCAGGCATATAAAGAACAAAGACTAAAACCCACATAAAAAGTAAGGAAATAATATTATGCCTTGTAATTTTCAGATTTTCAGAGCATTATCACAGATCAGGAACAGATGCATCTTTGACTAAGAATCGGCTTACAGTGCAGTTGTATTTTTTCACATCTGTGGCTGTGGGTACTGCTGCTGTTACCAGTCATGCCAGTGCTGTTACAGTCCCCCAGCTCTGAATGTAAACCCCTGGTGTGTTTATGTTTAGTCTACAGCCGTATGGTACATCTTCCTTCCACTGTATGTGTGGTTCTGTTATGTTTTGTCCTGCGACAAGTGTGTTCAGCCTTTGCCCTGTAATATGTCAACAACACCAATTGTAGGTCAAATTCATGCACTTGTTGAAAAAAATCGTAGGTGAATTATTGCACCGCCGTTTCCTGAAGTATGTTGAGGTACTAAGGTTCATATACTGTGGCGAGATATTTTTATGACCTATCACTTAGCCCGCACTCCCTTGCACAGTGTACAATGACAGTGTCCCGTACTTTATGTGACCCTCGGTAGTTTGATGGAAAAAGGCTCTAGTGGGAACGACTTGGCTTGTTGATTTTTGGGTGATTCATGGCTGTTAAAGAGGTGACCTCCTCGAAGTTGGATTACTGACTTTTCACATCAACCCCGACACAGAGAGTACCCTTGAGACTTCCAAGAAATAGTGTCACTGGCTAATGAACTTTGCAGCCACTACACTGATCTCTTTCTTTCCTAAGTGGGTTAAAATAAATTGCCTTGTCGGTTACATAAGGCTCTACTTGGACTGTAAGCTTCAGTTTTTCTCAGAGAACTGGTTCTCTTCAAAGCAGAGGCCTCCTCACCTGTTTTTGCTTTTAAAAATATCTCCCCCTTATATTAGTACAATGAGCTGTCACTGGAGCACAATAGAGGACGCGCCCAAGCAGAAACCTTTAGAAACATTCATCTTGGTGTCTGACAAAGCTATTTTAAGCCTCTAACAGAACTCCCCTTTCTGCCCACTTCCTGTGCTCAGGTCTTGATGTAATGCGAGGTTGCGCAAACACAACAGGTTCAGAAATCAAAAGGGGCTCGAGGCAAAAATGCCCATGACAGTTTTAAAAAAATGTCCACAAACTTGAAGATGCCTGTGAAAATGTGAGCGTTAAAAAGTCCACAGTAATGAGGTCACCACTGTCATTTCAAGTATTCAAGTGAAAAGGTCATTTCTGTCCCCTGTGGGCTGCCGTAGGTGAGCCTTTCCAGCACTGTGTCCTAATTACATTTTAGGTACTAATTGTGCTCAGTATATTCTAATTTAATAGTATATTGTTTTGCAGTTAGTATACAACAAATCAATGTACTTTTCCATTTATATTAACAGGAAATGATACAAGACCCTGCTCTGACCTTGGTTGGATTAACCTGCCATGGCAAAAGAGAACTGCTGGGCCCCCATTAACCCCCAGTTCCTCCCACTCTCTGTGTCCAGTTATTCTATACTGGAATATTAATTGGTCCCAGTTTTGTTTATTGTAATTGGATTTAACACAAATGAATGTAAGCTCATAACTGCCACTACAGAAAACATTTTGACACGTCACAGTCGGAAAAGCACAGGTGTAAACAATGTACAAGTAATGATGGCTTGATTCCATTTAGCTTCTTCCGTTTCAGGGTCCTGGTATTGTGCATGCTGACTCACTGTCGCAGCTTACTGGGACATACTTAGTAACACCTGTGCTTTTCCTGCTGTGACGAGTCAAAATGGCTTCTGTGAAAAAGGCCTTCACAAGTTTGACTCAGGGACCCTCTCCCAGACAGGACCTCAAGATCATAGGCGGGACCCTCCTCAAGGCCCTTGTCATGTCAGCTGATATTGTCCACGTTTCTAAACTACGTTTCAGTTACAAAAACCAGGAGACACAGCAAATGTAGCGTCACACCAGACTTTTGTCCTTCAAATTTTGGCTCCATCTCCTGTTCACTTCTGTTGAAGCCGAATTAATTCATGAGTGTGTTTCCTCTTTCTGTGTGATTCACCTTTATTCAACTTTGACCGTGGGGATGTGCATGGTCGGCCAATGGGAACACTGATGTGTGCGGTGAGCTATCGTTTGTGATCTCTCTGCTCAGTATTGTTTTTTATTACGCAAGTCTGAAACGTGAAATCACAATCTTTCAGAGCAATTTCTTTGAAACAGAAGATTAATGTGACTGTAACCTTGTGCCTGAAGCTAATGGGGGTCCTGGTGGTCTGGAACCTCCCTGGGAACTTTCCTCTTTTTTTTCCTGGTTGGATATGAGCTCTGCGCCAGCAGACATTAGATAAAGTGTGATCTTGTAATGCCACAGCGAATTAAAACTCACAAAGAGAAAAATCATTTGCCAAGTAGAAATACTTTATTTATTGTTTTCTGAGATGTTTCTGGAGCTGTTTCACCACCATTCATTATTCATTTATTGTAGCTGTGAGTTGCTCCTTCACTTCCCTTTATTCACTGTAATGTGGGACAACAGTGTTCATTAACAGTATAATCACAAATTAAGCCAGTTTAGTATTCCTCATGACATCTTTGAGTAACTTGATTTTATCACCACACATTCACACATGCTCTGTAAGGCCTGCATGTTTCCAGTTGTGGAAAATAGCATAAACATATTTCAGCTGAACTTACTGAGTACTTATTTGCCAATATGTTACGCATAATTTCAAAGTTTTTCTGTGTATTAGCTCAGCTCCCTCTCAGTCGGCCTATTTCTCTGAGTTTGTCAGTCTGGGAGCGAGTGGCCTGTAGCTTCTCTGAGTTGCAGCCAAGTCCAAAGTGGAACGGGTTCAAACTCTGGACTTTTGACTCTTGACAGTGTGTCGGCTCTGTCTCCATGTACCCCGGCTGGTCCATTATCAGAACAAGAGGGGCACGCTGATTTTGGGAAAGTGCGATGTCTACTATGAGTCATTACTCCATCGCCCAGAGAACAAAAGGTGAGACCATGTCTGGGTTGGATGGTTTCTAAAAATCCTCTCAGATGGTGAAGGGTTGTGTTGAATTCGGGGTTGTTTTGTTAACTTGTGATGTAACACAGACTGACAAAATGGACCTTTTTGGTGAAAGTGGAGCTGTAGTTTAGACTCTCTCATTTGTTTCCTTTCACTGCGACACATTTCTTTCTTTCTGTTTTCTTTCTCTTTCAGTCTTGCTTGTTGTCTTTTCACACTCAAAGACAAAAACACACGCAGCCCTTTTTGCCTTAACTTTTGATCTCCAGTTTCTTCCTCAGCGAGGAAGAAAGAAAGAGATTAAGTCCGAGCTGAGAGTGTCCCCTCTTATCAACTGATTTAGGCTGAATATGATTTCCCCTCGTCTGCACCGCGGAGCTTCTTGGGTACTTTCCAGAGCACTTTCTCCTGTTTGGCAATCTGTTGCCTTGTTTACCGAGCTGCTAAACCCTGGCGACACCACAGACTGTGACTCACGCTGTGAACCCGGCAGTCGCTAGTTCAGGGTTCAGTTTACAAACAATGTTGCTCAATGTGTCCTCTCTGGACACGGTCACACTTGTTGTTCTGATGTGCTTTTTGAGGCTCTAAAGATCACTTTTTTTATGTCTGTCATTTGCCGAATCACTGTAGTTAATCTCATCTGGCTATATTCATTTGAATGTGTTGTCCTGGCATGATCACATGATAAAAGTCACATAGCTTTATAATATCGCAGCAGTGCTGTCAAAATGAATAATAATGACGCACATTATCAGGTTAATATTAAGCTTATGAGTCACTCAGTGCTGTTTCAGTGTTTTAGAAATATTGACTCATCTGATAAAATGAATGTAATAAAATCTTTCCAAAATGGCCTGATCCTACAGTCAAGGTTATCAGAGGTTACTGCAGGACATTTTCTTATCTTTAATGATCAAGTTATGACTAATAGGATGTAAGTTAGACGTGATTGCCTCCACACAACCTGGTTTATATTCTCACACAATTGAAAGCGTTTGTTTTGGTACACTGGCCAAGAATTAACACCAAATACCAAGAATTCTTCAGCCAAGCATCAAAGAACATTAAAGAGGGGTTGACAACAAATGACAAATGATACATGAGGATTTGAACTAGTTCACATTAGGCAAGTGTCAGTTTTTTCTGTGAACATAACACATGCAGTGCTCACTATCAGCCCTGTGCCACTGCAGGAACTTATGTCACTTCCTTTCTTATCTTATTGATGTGGAAAGAGGAAGGCCCCTTATTTTCCCTAGACCTACTTATCACCACAAAAAGTGTAGGCAATTTCAGAGCTGATATAACCTGAATTTTTCACTTCGTAACCACTGGGCAAATGTTAAAATGAACTTTATTTCCTGATTCATAACTGTCGCATAAAGCTCATATGTGTTGGGCTGTGTTTTTTTGGCATGCTGTGGTGTTGCAGTACCTGTGTGCAGACGTATCGAACAGGATGTTGGGGGTTGTTCTGCGTGTCTCCTTTTGCAGGCATCCGTACCACCCACCAGGCTTTTTCTGTGCATTGTACTGTATGAGTAAAAGTTGTGCTGCAGACTGTATGGAACATGCAGAGGAGGCGAAGAGCGCTCCACTCTTTGATGCCTCTGTGTACATTTGAAGGCATGAGGCGTCTCGCCGCTCAGCCGTTTAACCCATTCATGCCCACACAAGAATAAGTTAGTGGCATGAAAGAGCAAGAACAACAACAGCCTCCTCCATTTGGAATCCCCCCCCCTATTGTCGCTCTTCATTTACTTAAGCACTTTTTTATGCTTCATTATCATTTCCATGATGTCCATGGATCCTCATTCGGACCAAAGATGTGGTTGTTATTTAGGTCAGAGAGTTTGTTGTTCTGCAAGATGTCATAGAAATGGCAGCCCCTTGTGTTTCCTAAGATATAGGGCCAATAAGTCAATTCCCTGACCAATGAACAACACAGAAGTAGAAAACAAACTAAGCTTGATCAATATTTCCATGCCATCAGTAAGCATGATTTGGTGATCTATAAGTCAAAAGACGTCTGAGTTAAAACCAGGCTGAATTTTTCTGAAAAGTAAAGGTTTTTCAGATGTCTAAGTCATAAATAACTTGTTGTTTTAAGAACATTTCAGTTACTTGGTTGTTTTTTTTTACATTCAATTCAACATTTTTTAAATTCTCTCTTTGCACAATATCTGTGCATAACAACTACAGTATGGTACAGGTTTGTGAAGGATTGTGGTTATAGCAAATACATAAACTATGGTTAAGGTATGGTTAGGGTTAGGTTGCTTAAAGAGTAACATCAACCTAGAAGTGTACTCGTCTTTGACCTTCATATCATCAACTCTGTTCCTACTTTATTTACACATTCTGTGTGTTATCGAAAAGGGAATGATCATAGCTGGATTCTAACCATTTTACCATTTCAACTACACCCCTGACTCCAACCCAAACCTTTATTCAGCATCTGCCACTTGGCCCCCATGTTTGTCTAGGGAGGGCCTGGCTAAGTGGGTTTAAATGGTGCTGCATTACTTCCTCTTGGAACCCTCTTAATGGCATAAACAGTCCCTCAAAACAACCGCTGGACAGCAACACAAGCAACGCAGCTGAAAGTCACTTGACCTCAGTTTTGTGTTGGAAACTATTTGAAGAATTGGAGAAAGTGACCGTGCTTCTTTTCACATCATAAGTCATCAGAATTGTACAGAGGATCCTCTATTCCGCTTTGGTGACTTGTATTTATTTTATTCATGTTATGAGGAATGTACAGTCACACATCATAGAGGGGAGTGGAGGAGATTGTGTAACATTGTCTTAAAAAGTTTGTGTCTTACTAAAATGCAAATGCTATGAAAATAATGTCCCCAAATTATAGCAACAAGCCCAGATAATTTCCTGTGGTGGTGCTTAAACTCTGCTATTTCTGCTTGGCCCTGTTTATTTTTGGGGGGAGGGGGCCAGGAGGACGGGGACTGTGGACACATAATCCTCCCAGAAAAGTGATTTATTTATGAATTCCAGTGCCGAGCCTCCCCTCCTGAGAGCCGGCCAGCCTGCCAGAAGTCATTGGCTGATGTTTACAGGACTGCATTGGCTAATTCCCATGGTGCAGTGTGCCTGCAGTGCTATCTTATTTATACAAGGCCTGATATGGGAGAACAGAGGGGTTTATTTTGGGATATTCCCCATAGATGGATCCAATTTCTCCAACTGGAGCGGTTTCCTCCATACGTGCTGCACTTCAGGTCCTAGCGGCGGGCTGCACGCCTGTAGACACAGCTCGCCACTCGCTCAACTTTTAAAGGGCTGAATTGGCTCAGCAAAGGAAACCATGTCACAACATCTCAAGTCAGACTCGTGACAATAGCCTGAGTTCAGGGACTACACAGGAAGTTGAATATTAGTCTCATAAAATGTGTATTGTTTCTCTTGTCAAAACAAAGAAAATCCTAAGGTAGAGTTAATTTATCACTACATTAAACAAAGAATCTAGTCTGTAATTTTCTCAACCAACAACTAGAATAACTTACAATCGTTTAAAAACAATTATATAATTTCCTAAGTAGCTGACATTATTTCAAATGGTAGGCGGTTAATGCTGCCAAAGAGTCATTTCTCAACCAGCATCAAACTGAAACAGTATTTTATCTGGTGTGAGTGGATTTAATGATGTGATTGTGGTGATAAAAACCAACTATATGGCTTTTCTTACCTCAACAAATAAATTAATCACAGTCAGAACACTTGACTGTGAGCAAAACATGTAACTCATGTTTCAAGAACATCACCTACTGATTTAGATGTGCAAACCTCTGAGTGTTAGAATGTTTTTCTCATGCACTCAACAAGTGCTAGATGAGTAATTTTTGGAAAGGAATGACGCTGAATTAGAAGCACGGCTCTCACAGTCTGTAAATGTTTTAATTATGAAGCACAAACACATGGAGACACACAGCCATAACAGACCATATTTGTGATGTTCAAGCAACATCTGCCTTTTATAACACCTCATGTCATTATCTGTAGGTCAGACGTGTGCTTACTGACGTACTCCGCCTGCGATGCCAGAAAAACACCTTGCACCTTCCTGTTTATTTCTTTTTCAGTCTTCATCTTGCTCTCTTTCTCAGCCCCCTGCTGCTCTCACATCCATCAGTGATTTAATGATTACATAAACATATGAGTGCATTATGGGAAGGAGTGCAGGATGCTGACACCCTGGCCCAGATGTTTTCCTCTCTGCTGAGGTGTGTCAGTCGTCTTTATCCTTCTGAAAGCTTAAAGTCGCACAAGGAGGGTGGTGGAGCAGGTCTCCATGACCAAGTTAGGCAAAGGAAAGTCCTGGAGTCATGGAGGGGGCCTGGGGATATCCTTAAGACTTATGATATAGTAACTCAGGTTCTTATCATTTCCTCTGAACTCTTTAAGCCGTCACCTTTTGTGATAACTGATGATGTCATGAAGGTGAGCTTTGTGAATGTCTAATATTACTAAATGACTGCTTGGCTCTGAATAGACACTGGTGATTAAGCAGTTTGAAGTTCTGGGGCAATAACTCTGAAAATAACATGACAAGCTTCCTCGTGCACTTCCCTTTGATGCCATTGCTGCTGGGTATTTTTCCACTCACAGTGAACGCCATATCTAGTTTCAGGTGCACATGCAAGCGCACACGTGCACCTACAGTGTAGCATGACACGAAGAGATTATTTCTATCTTTGTGTTCTGCACTCGTGTGCAAACCATAATAGTCAGTTGGAGGATCACTTTGTTTTCCCCTCAAAAAAACATCTGTAATGGACAACAGACTTTCTAATCAGCTCGAAGAGAGGAAGCCAATTGGAATTATAACATGACTAGACTCCCACCAAGCTGTGACCACTGTCCCAGGGGCATGGCTGCAGGAAACCCAAACGCTGTGATTATATTCTTGTAATCATTTGTTAGCTGTGTGTGCTGTACTATGGGATTAGCGTGTCCTGAGAATGCAGGAATTAAATATCGTCTTGAACAAGGATGGATGGAAACAACATAAATGTCACTGTAATGCCTGCTGGCTTCAGTAACACATGCAGTTACAATTTCGCTAAGAAAATATGAAATTAGTTTCTCAAAGTGGTGCAATCTTCAACTTTCAGTCCGCAAGTTTAAGCAGAAAGAAATCAGAGCAAACCTACGCAAGGCTAGCTGGTTCCCAGTGCTTCCAGTCTTTATGCTAAGCTAAGCTAATCACGTTCTGGCTCCAGCTTCATATACAACAGACAGATATGAAAGCGGTGTTGATCTATTGCTTTAATAGACTGAACTGCTACTTCTCATCGTGAAACTCATTGTTTGCTTATTTGATACAACACAAGCTGTCTATTTTATTTATGTGGCAAGTTTTAGTGAAACTTTAAGATCATAAAGATATAATTACTTCTGCTATGAAGACTAGGGAAAACATCAAAGTTGTCTTTAAGGTACAGTGGGTTTTGAAAGTCCATGTACAAGCTGAAGTTAGTGATAGCACATATTATATTTTGTACGTGTCTTTAAAGGTTCACATGCTATATGAACCAATAGCGCCCCCAAATCCCTACCTCTCCTCCCAGCTTGCTCTTGATATTTTGAAACATAGTTCAAAATTAAGTTTCAAATTTTCAATAGAGCAGTTAGGAGACCATTTGTGGGTGCTGTCGGGTGCTTATCTTATCGTGGAGCAGGGAAGCCATGTTCTTTTTCTCCTTTTGACCAATGGAAATGGAAACCAGCTGTCCACATGGTTCAGAGGCAGGTAAACCAATAAAAATAGACACTCCACATGTGCACACAAAGTCCAGAGGAGGGGGAGATCAAGGAGAAAATGAAATACTTCATGCTTGAATTTAGGATACAGTATATCAAATATTTCATCAAGGTCGACTTATTCATGTCTGCACTTTTAACACCCAGAGAATACAAGGAGGTGCTTGAAGCTGAACGTCTGTCCTGTTAAATGAAATCAACTTAACCTCATTAGTAGTGAGTAGTGTTTACATCAAGCCAGCAGCAATTTCTTCCTTTTTTCCCCCGTCTTTCTCATCAAGAAACTGGTGATTCACTCATTAGATTTGCATGTTTAAATGTTGAGTATTGTTGTATGGCAAAGACAAAGGCCTGATGTCATGGGAGTAGATGTTGTGCAGTTGTCTTCTGTTTATCTAGTAATCACAGAGTTGACTGGATAAAGCTGCATGCTGCCCAGGCTGTTATGTCGTATTGTGGCGTTGGTTTGAAGCGGTGCAGATGGAGGATGTTTGTGTCATGTTTTGTGTAAAACCTCTATGTCTTCATAGTTGGGATTTTAAATGCCTGGTGGTCTCTCTGTCTCTCTCAGTTTCTTTCTCTTTGTCTCATTTTATTTTCCCACAACTCTTCCACAACGTTTGAGACAAAACGCAAGATCAAGTGGTTCTTGATTCCAACCTTAAAAATGTCAAAGATAAACTCAAAACACCAGATTACACCCACGTACTTCTTGCAGCCATCAAGAATTGAGTATTGAGAAAGCTTGAAAAACCACTTCCCGCATTTTTTTCTTTTTTTTTGCAAAAATGGCAATACTTCAGCGCAGGCTTGACTTGTGACATGAGTCAGATTAGCATAATGTCTTCGTCCTACACGTCTGCAGAGGTTGTTTTTGTGCTGAAGTGGTTTAATGACAAGTATTATAAACACTTTTCATTTTCTTATGGCTGGAACTCATAAAGTCATGTAAACCTTAGATTTTCATGAATGAGCAATACATCCCATTTGGAGAAAATCCTTATGTTTTTTTCTTTCTGCTTTTCTTTAGACCTCTTTCGGGAAACGCAGCTGATGATTCATGATTTTTAAGCACCGCTCTCTCTCTCTCTCTCTCTGTCTCTCTCTCTCTCTCTCACTCCCAGCATGAAAATATACACAGATATATGACACATACTTGTTCTCCTCCTCCTCCTCGCTTTTTGGTCTTAGTTTGGTTGTGGAAAGCGGATTCATCAAGACAGGAAGGCCCCGTGATCTCCTCCGTCAAGCCCCTCTCCTCTCTTGCTCACTAACCCCAAACTCCTGTCAATGGTTTCCAGCTGGCCGTGGTGTGGCGGTTCTCCTGGGAGAGGAGGAGCGCTCAGCTGCTGGCTCCAGGCCCTGACTCGCACACCGTCCAAGAGCCTTGCTCAACCCCCCTCTTACTCCCCTCTGCTCCCCTGGCCCAACTCCACCCCCCTCTTTATTTGTTTAATTTGTGGAAAAACCCATAAACATTTGTGTATGATTTGTGGAAAGCGGCTGACGGGGAGTGTGCGAGCAGGAGGGCTGCGTATGTGTTTGTATTTGTGGTCCAAATTTCACATGCTGATTATGTCCAATGTCTTTTAATGATAAGGTGAGGTTATGAGGTAAAAAGGCACGAACATGAGCTGTTAGCGTAGTTAGCGTGGAGCGGTTTGGTCCTCAACATGTGTTTTTGTGACTCGTCAGTGGCTGCGACTGGGAATCTGCTGAGAGGGTTAACTTAGAGTGAGTTGGGGGGGGTGGGGGGGGATTTGGTATGTACTTAAGAAGACTCATTTTATGTCTTTCATGTTATCTTGATGAGTGCAGCACTTTGGTCTGGTGGTGAGGAACTTCTAAATATAGCTGACAGCGGTTCAATAGCAGGGCACTGCTTGCGTCACCTTGGGTAAATATTTCTCTTTTTGGCAACAGTTGTGTGCTCTAAACTTTGCTTTTTTCCTGAACATTCAGCAGAAAAATCGAAAAAGAGCGTTGGCTCAAACTGAGCTTCGGTCGTAGCAGCAGGTGGGCTGGATTTAAGAATTAGTTATTTAAAGGGCAAGAGTAGATAAAACAAGAGCACATGACGGTTTAATAAAAAGCAGGGTAAAGGACCAACCAAAAACAAATGTTTAAAGAGGACTGAACACACATGGACACACACATAAAAGTGACCATACACAACACAAAGACACACACACAGCTTCGGTACACCATTCTGTCTGTCTGCTAGTTTTTGTAGGACGCTGTGTTTACCTAGCAGGAGTGACGGTGATGACAGTCTGTTGTCATCAAAGTCAGAGGTCAAATGGGGAGGGGGAGTGAGTCGGCTGGCTGCTGATGGAAGGACGTGGTGCTTTGTCACTCCTCATGTCTGGTCAGAAGACTGAGTGTGTTTGGCCCTGCTTCAGGAGTTTGTGTGTGTGTGTGTGTGTGTGTGTGTGTGTGTGTGAGAGCGTGCCTCTGAGTGTGCATGCTCGTGTTGCTTTGCAGCAATCCAACATACTGCTGGGAAGTGTGTGTGTGTGTGTGTGTGTGTGTGTGTGTGTGTAGGTTATGACTGTACAGTGTGACATTGTGCACACTCACAGATCTGCAACACTCAGCGTTCTTGCCTCCACATTTGGTTTAATACCATTTTCTTTATTTGTTACTTTATCACATTGTTTTTTAACATTTCTGAATATATGATTTTGAAATTGAACCACCCTGCTGTATCTAACACAGTATAATGAATGCACAAATCTAAATGTCATCCTTATACTCATGACCAACTCATTATATGCAAACCCGAAGAAATGTAGAAATGTCAGTTTAAATAATAAGCTCTAAAAATTAATGGTTGTGTCAGAAAACTTACTTTCTTACTTTGCTTTGCCAGCATGCTCTACATTCACTCTAGCAGAAACGTCACAGCGCTCTTAACTACTGCTTAGTCAGTTGTCCGGTTTGGCCCAGAGTGAACCCATGTAAAACCACAAGGTAAACATTATAAGATCAACTAAGGCGGCTTAGTCAGAGCACTTGTGCTTCACCAGAGCGATGGGTGAGGAGGAGCACTGTGTTATCTGTGACATCTGCCTCAAAGATAAATGAAGATGCAGCTTTGCAGGGTTGGTGAAGTAAATCAGTAGTTAATAACTCCAAAACACCACCTTAAGAACCAGATGACCAAGCAAAAGCCTTGTGCTTACAGTGTTTAGTGCCATTATATTTCTCTTTTGCTGCATATTATAGTCTAATCAAAGTATTTCTCTGTAACGTTACATATTCATGACGAAATGAGCAATAATTAAAGTTAATGTTCAGAAAAAAATATCGTTAGGTATTTATTTGTTCAGAGTTTAACACTCAAAAACACAGATAATCTGCGCCATCAGGGCTGTGTGTGTGTGTGAGTGTGTGTGATTTTATCATATTTGATTGACAGTAACCTGGCAACATGAGCAAACAGCCCCACAACTTTTGATTCAAAAATTGATAAACCCTGATTAGTACGCAGAGATGCAGGAAATCACCCTTTTTCAACACCCACTTCAAACCCATGAGAAGAGCACAACACCAAAAAAACACAAATAACATAAACTGTTTGACAGAAAACTGAGTTCATGTAGAAAGGCATCACCACAAATTGGTTTTGGCTAAGGTCACAATGGAGTTTTTCAGTGGCAGCAAGTTGAAAATTACAGGACATTTGGCTATAAGCTACTGGTCATACCAGACTCAGTAACGCTGTAGCACCAGATCACCTGAGTATACTGAATTGAACAAGTGTATGTTGTATTTCTTATGAATTCAACTTTTTATTATTATTGTAACCTTTAAAAACTGTACATACAGTAGTCTAGCTTTAAGACAAACCTTTAGCTCTTTAGCTCCAGTTTTGTAGCACAGAAGATTGATCCTAAGAGAGATTGGCTGTAGCAGCCACTTCAAAGGGGGAGAATGTAATACTCCTCGCACGCAGAGGTCGGCCTGGGAAATGGATCAGAAGGCATGTGGATGGATATAATCAAAAGAGGGAGCAGCGCTGCAGCCTCCATGCAGAGTTCTGCTCACTTCTTTTGGATTTCTTGTTGGTCTCCCTGTTCTGTGAAAACCTTTAAAATGATCTTTACCATTTATCAAAGGTGGATTGTGATGCTATAATTCTTTGAACCAACAGTTGAGGGTAGAAGATAATACTTTATCTCTTTAAGGTAATCATATTTAATTCCATTTAAGTTAATTTTCCTTTATTATTTCAGGCTCACTCTATTGTTTACATTAAACCTGCTGGTGTCTGGACATGATCAGTCCAGCTCGTTTTCCTCCTCCCCCACACGAGGCCATTTTGCTGCCATTCATTCTTTATCAGCATACAAAATCCCCAGACTTGGGGAAAGACATTTGAACTAATCCATCAATAAAGATTAAAGGAACAGTTTGATATTTTGGGAAATACACGTTTCCACCTTCTTGCCGAGAGTTTGATGAGAACATTGATACCACCATCATGCCTGTACGGTAAATATGTAACCGGGGCCAGCTGCAGGTTAGCTTAGCTTAGCATAGAGACTGGAAACAGGAGGAAATAGCTAGCCTGGCTCCGTTCAAAGGCTACAAAATCGGCCTACCAGCACCTCAAAAGTTCACAAATTAAATTGTTTTTCTAATCCGTGCAAAGACTGAAGTGTAAATGTGACAGTTTGCAGTTTTACAAGGGAGTTATGTGTTACTTCTTGGCCAAAATCCAGTTCAGGTCAGACAAGCAGCTGAGACTCCAGGAAGTTACTGGTCCCAGTCAAAATGTCAAACTATTTCTTTAAACTGCAGTTTTATTTTAGCATTACATTTTTGAGGCAAAGGGGGGTGTTTTCACATCAATGTGTGTGCAATGAGATACTCTGTGAATCACCTGACACTGACAAGAAGAAATTAAAGTCTCCACCTGTAATAAATAATCTCCCTAAGAACTTTATTGCCACATATTTTATCTTTATATTTGGGGCAAATGAGGTGTAACTTTAAATGACACCGTCCTTTAAAGTCCAGCTGAGATACATCTTTGTGCACAGATTGTCTTGTGCGACAGGAGTTCTGTCTCGGACATCAGACAGGTGTTCAACCGGTTGCTCGGGCCTGCTAACCCCGGGCCTGGCTCTGGTGCCGTAACGCTGGAGGTCAGAGGTTAATGGAGCAGAGTGGCGCCGGCCGGTCATCCCCCAGGATCCTGGGTGGATTTGGTAAACAGTGAAGCTGTCACTGCAGATTAATACTGAGAGGAGGTAGAACAGGGCCGAGCACACAGGGGGCTAATGGCTCCCAACTCAGCCATGAAAGTGCCTGTCTTCCCCATTCTCCTCTCTCCCTCATCCCCACAGATAAGCCCCGCAGGCTTAGAGAGGGAGGGGAGGAAGCGGGAGGAGGGAGGGAGGAGGAGGACGGGAGGAGAGGGAAGCAAAAGGTAGAAAAAGGATTTAACTCAGAAAAGAGGAACTAACAAGAGGGCAATAATCACAAGTGCACTTGAGCTCTTGAAACACTGAGAAGTAAAGAGAAAAGAGGGTAACATCTAAAAGCTATACGACCTTTTAAGGCACTGAGAAGTTTTTGTTTCTTCCTATTGTGTGGATGTAGAAGTCTGCCCCAAGGTCATTCACTGGTTACAGCTGTAAGAGCATAACCCCAACCGCCAGCTCTCCTCTGTGGGGGATCTTTGGGGATTTTTTTTATGAAGCGTAAGCAAGCCTTGACACTATGGTTTATTTGTCATTGCATCTTCGATTCAAGGGGGCGGCTCCCACCACTTTGTATGGCAGGATATTGTATGTCATGTCACGGCAGTGCTCTAGATTGTGGTTACACTCTCGCCACAAGTCATACGACAGAGAGAGAAACAGAAAGATATTAATCCCTGTAAGGGTCTTATCTTAAAAGATAGTCTTTAATTACATCATGTATTAATAATAATCAGAGTTGTGTTTTTCCATTTACGTGATATGTGATTTTTGGCAGTTTGATCCTTCTCATTTTATGTTTTTTAATTAATTTATTTTTAGTTCTAAAAAGCCACTGTATACTACCTGCTCAGCACTAAACAACAGACAGGCAAAGTTAGAGACTACACATGGTGAACATAGAGGTGATTTAGTAGCTAAAGGGCCAAATATTTCCCTCTGAGGCTGGTCTCCACCAACCTCAGAGGGAAGTGCCAAGAGGCCAATAAAATCAGTGAATGTAGATTTAAACAAGTGCTTCTAGTTGCCTTAACATAACCTTAAAGATGTTTGGCGTGTTTAAGTTGCCAGGAGCAGATATTTTAGGGAAATCAAATATAAACAATGACAGGGAATGTTTTGCAGATATGTTCAACATGAGCATTTTGCATTGGCAGTAAACAGATATACGCACTTCCTTGTTGTTTCCTGCAAAATATTTTTGCTGCTGCATATTATTTGCATATGAACATAATCTTCTAATCTAGGAGACAAGGTTTGCCCTGGTCATGAACTCACAGGCAACAGTAGTCACATTCATGCATGAATATTTTGCAACTTGATCTAAACTGTAAGAGCACAGTCATCTGCCAAAAAGTGATTCTTAGTTCGTCATTTGTACCTTTTTCTAAATTTTATCTTTGATGTGCATTTTTGACCTGAATCTCTTTTAATTTGTGAACCTGGTGTGTGTGCGTGTGCACATATGTGTGTGTGTGTGTGTGTGTGTGTGTGTGTGTGCCTCTAACTGTCTAACTGTGAAATAACTGTACTTTACTGTACACAGTCCCACTCATTCCTCCAATTACCCCTGATGCCCCCTCCTAGCTATGTTGTCAGTTGGCCTGCAGAGTGGGGGGGGGGTCTGGAGCAGCGGAGGGGGGTTTTGCCTGAGCATATTCCATGCAGTACTCCATTGTACAGTCCTCACAATAGGACAGAGCCTTTGATCTTAGAGGGGTGCACTTCTCCTCTCTGTCTCCTCTATCCCTCTTCCTCCTCCTCCTCCTCCTCCTCCTCTTTATCATCCTCCTCCTCCTCTTCTTCTCTCTTCTCCTTCTTTCACTTTTCTTCCAGCATTAGCCTTGACCCTCCACGTACCGCCAAGAGGGCCGAGAGGAGAAAAAGGAAATGAAACACTGATTGAAATGAATGAAAATGTAATGAAGTGGAGAGAGGGCTCGGGGACGGAGTACAAAGCGATGAGGCAAAACAAAAATCAGTTGTTATATTCCTCTTGTCCGTCCTTATTAAAAGCCCCGGGGGACGTACTGCGATGGCCCTCTGACAGATTGTTTGTGGTATATTGTTCAGCCCCCTCATCTCTCCGCTGACACAGAGCAGGTGCTGCCAGGGTGAGACTTGAGCTGGGGATATGGAGACTCACTGATGGGAGGGTTTGCTTTGCTATAAGGGCTGAGGGATGGGAGTTTGGCAGGGAGGGGGGAAAGCAGGACAGTAAGAACCCTATACATCCCCTGATGGAGTCTGTCAGGTCAATATTTTCTATACGTTGTGACTGCACTGCTAATTCTGCTGCAACAATTCAACCCCGCTCCCCTACTGGCTTCAGCCACCACAGTGCCCCATCATATCCTCTGTGCTTGGCTTTGGAAAACAGAGCGCTTATCCCCCCCCTCACTCTCTAACCCTCCTACCAATAGTCCAATGCTCCAGTGAGCGTCTATAGATTCCTGGATCCGCACAGCGTTGCATTGTCTCCCTTCCCTGGCCCTCTGCCAAGAACCGAGCCAGCTTTGGAAAAGCTGTACTTCACCAGAGCCTAATCTTTTCTTTGCTCCGCTTCTTTTCTTGCTCCCCTCCCTCCTCCTTTCCTACTTTTCTTCTCTCTGCTCGGCTATTTTCTTTATGCCAGAGAGACTTGCGAGTATTTACCAATGCACTGGCATTGAGGGTTATTGTGTGCGGGACTGGATGGAGTGCAAAAGGCGGAGTAGAGGGGTGGTGCTGAGGCTGCTGAATAAACAAGGACATGCATATTGTTCAGTAGAGATCCGAGATCTGGTCAGTACTTCATAGCAGAGTAAGTTAAAGGCTGGCTTACCCAAATTACTAAAAACTTAGCTTGTCACTTTATCTTGAGGCATCTAGTCGTGCTAGTTTTGCTTTTATTTGCCCACGATTTGACATATCCACCTTTAGGATTTCTGCCACCAGCCCAAGACAATGGAGGTGGATGAGATTTCATTTGTGGTGAAACTTACACAGAATGAAATCCCTGCTGCTCAGGGTATTCCCCAGACCTCACTATGAACAGTTTTGATTGTTTCTACTGAGGAAATGCTTCCTATGACAACTGTTGACCACAAGGCCTTTAGAATAGTGTACAAGTATGCTTGAAACAAACTAGCTCTTCTGCCTCTCACGTATCTTTGTAGTCTCACTGCAATGAATCTGATTACCACTTACTTTGGTGTTAAATTCAGCATGTTATTAATGCTGCGTCATGTTCCAGATAGATGTCCATCCTGTCTGCCCTCAGATTCTACAGCTGTCTGTACTTTGCTTTCTGCAGAATCGATAGTGGGTTAGTTGCTGCTCTGTGCACACAAGAGGACACAGAGATTCCAACAAAATAAGAAAACACTGGATTTACAGGCAAAAAGCCTCCATGCAGCATAAAAACTGTAAATTCTGCACAAATGCACCAGTGGATGTATAGATGACATGCAGCCTCACGATCACTACTGGACACTTTCCCACAGAGCCTATATTTAGGTGGTTCTGGACTATTTAAAGTGAAGAAATATGCTATTTTATGTTTGCAGTGCCATTTATTTGCTATGACCTGTTAAGTTCAGGTTCCGCTAAGGCTCCACACACCCGGCCAATCGCTACGTGACGTGGCTGTGCTTGTTGCGATTGTGGGTCTCAGAAAGTTACAAAAGCCAGCCACAGCCTCGGCAACTCTGACGTCGGACTCTGACGCTGTTTTGCGATCCGACAAGCACTGTTCCTGGAAAGAGACCTTGCAGTTGAATTCTTTAAATGCTGTTTTTTCAATCCTTTGAGCACAACAAATTAAATCCCATGCATAGTATTGCAGCGAAGAGACAGATATCTCAAGACTTGGACAAAACAAAAACCACACACTATCAGCATTCTGTTAAATACCACAAATGGAATTTGTTTTTTGAATTTTGATAAACTGCCCCTTCACAAGTTCCTTTCCCTTACTTATTTTGACTCACTAGCTCAGTCACTCATTGACTTACTCTACTTATTTTTCTTCTCTCTCTGGGACATGATAAGACCTGTATTTCCTGGGGGCGGCTCAGACGAGTTGGCCTTACTTCTCTGGCCTATGCCTTCACTCATCCACCCTGAAGTTGACCCCCCAGCTCATAGTGTCGCCTGTCCCAGCAGCACCCACACCCTTGGGGGCTGCACGGGGGCGGGGAGCATCCCCTCCCGACAGCACTCTACATCCCAGACGTAAACACAGGTGACAAATGGGCCACGATATCAGGTATCAGGTGTCGGCATGGAAGATTTATAAGGTAACAAGACAATGGGAGGCAGACACAAAAAGCCCCTATCTACCATCAACGCTTAGAGGGCCACTGCAGCAAAACCCACTTTGGTTTCAGCAGCCATGGAGAAAATTATTTCCCCTTTTAATCCTCTCAGTTTTCTCATCCATGCGGTACAGATTAGGTGCTCTCACACAGCTGAATCAGATGTGGCTCAGCAGGAGGACATGTTTTGGTGTGCTGATTGAAGACAGAGGAGTCAAGCACAAGAGGACTTGTTGTGAAATGAAGGAAGTCCCCGCTCATGGAAAGGGATGTTCAGGGTCAGGTAGAGCTTGGTCGAGGATGGAGGAGGCGGTTGTCCATGTCATCCTGTTTCACAATCAGCGGCTGGTCGACTTACAATAGTCTTCGCAGGAAACTCCTGATTTCTCTTTGTATTAAACACGCTCTCAAGAGTTTTGCAAGATTTCACACGTCTTGTTTTTGTTGGTGGATGTTCTTTTCATCTTTGATAATAATAACGCACAGTATGTGATCAGTTTGTGCAGGAGGAGGCGTGTGCAGGGGAAAAAAAGTTAACAGACCACGCAGATGTAATCAATCAAGGAGTGCAGAAAAAGTTCATTTAACACTCCCAGTTTGGAAGCTATAAACTGCTGTGATATACAGACAGTGTATACAGAGGTTAAATGATAAAATATAGCTGTTATCTACATGCATCTGGTTCACAGTCACTCCCTGTTGGTGTGGATTTCAACACAAGAAAGCTTTTCATATTGCAGCTCTGGCCACGCTATTGAGACTACACTGAGATCATATGTGTTGAATTTGTACTCAAATGATATATACCAATATTAATACAACTTACTAACTCTTACGATACTTCTTTAAACCTGCAGTCATTGATTTTGTTGGCCACTTGGGGGCAGCAGCAACAAGATGTGAACACAACGTTGACATATCATCACCTTTGAAGTTGCTTTTACACATCCAGCAGTTACGGAGCAACATTATGATTCACTCGGAGTCGTGTTTCTGGCCATCTGATGAATATAAGTCCAACATTCACTCTCTTTAAGCTCTGTTTTTGGTCTCTACCAACTCCTGAGGGAAATATCTCTTTAGCTGCTAAATGCTGCACTTGTTGCATGTTCACCAGCTAGTTGCTAACTTCTGTTAGTAGCTGTTTGATGGTGAACAGATAATACGCAGTGGGTTTTTAGAGCTTTTTCATTGAAAAAAGCTGCCTGCTGCAGCCCAAAACAACGCTACGAGAGTGGTGTGAGTGAGCCAAAACAGTAAAGTTACGGTCTGTCTGCTAAACAATGAGCTGAAACTCACTATTAAGCTCCATAAAGCCGGAGGGAGCTGCAGATTCTGGTGATAATACTTTGTAGGTTCATCACAGCAAGTGATCCCTTTCACACTGATTTTGTTATCATAGAAATATTGACTATAGCCACTGACTTATCTTCTTTGTGGTCTTCTAGCGAGCAGAAACAGACATCTTACTGATACACTCAGCAGCACAGAAGGATCCTGTCATCCATCTCTGAGGCATCAAGGTGATGACAAGTCAAAGAGGAGGCGAGTGTGTGTGTGTTGGGTAGGAAGGGGGCGCTGGCGCCGCGTACCACGAGATCCACACGTGTTCTCGATGTGGTGTTCCTGACACAATTCCTGCATGCAGTGCCCAGGCCGCACTCTCCCCCTCCCTGTTTACGAGACACAATCAGCCACCATCTCCTCCTACGCCGTGCGCCCACGGACGCCCTCAGAGGACCTGAAACCGGAGACGCAGTCAGCAGGAGTGAACCTCCACCCCATCATCCCCACTCCCTTTTCCTTTGTCTCCTCACAATGTGGAGCGGTACAGTGAGTGAACAGTGAACAGATTCTTCGCACAGCTCCTCAGGGAAAGACTAGAGCTTCTGGAGCTGAGAGTGTTTGTGTGGCTTAGTGGGTACCTGGTGGTGTTTGTTTTTACCTGCACATTAACTTTTCATAAGTGCAGACATAAAGGATGAGTTCACCCAAATTACAAATAAAAAATTCACTCTTGTCAACAGTTTTATTTGCAGGCACACTTTAAAGGTACCCACATAAAATCATCACTCATCTCTGCAGTTCCCCTCAGCTCTATGGAGTGTTTTAAGCATCTTTTAGCTCATTATTTTGGTTTGGTTTGGTTTTGACTGGTAGCTTTAATGTTTTGGTTCAATGTCACAGCTCTCACCGTTGCTTTGTTTTCAGCAAAAAAGCTTTTATAAACCCAGCACCAAACGGCAGACAGATAAAGTTAGCAACTAACTGGTGGACATAGTGGATTGAGCAGCTAAAGATCCAGATATTTCCCTTTGGTGAAAAATCAAAACAGAGCTAAGGAAAGACTGAATATTGCATATTTGTCAATTAATGCTAATGTTGCTACATGACTGCTTGATGTGTAAATATGCAACACGTTCACTCCATCGCCTTCATAAGGTGATGATATGTTGGTGTTGTATTTACAGCCAGCTTTGCTGCCTCCAAGTGGCCACAACATTTTGTTTTTCTACAAAACACTGACTATCTTAAAACAATACAACGACAGGCAGATTGCTGCTCTAGAATAAAATAAATTGAGTCAGACTCTGGCAGACTTATATAATAATAATGATAATGATATAATAATAATAATAATAATAGATTAAAATGACTTGTTGGATTATGTGTGGATTATCCAGACTATTGTGTATTGTTAAAATGTTGCTGTTAATTTATTCAGATCTAATGTCATCTTTCAATGCTTTGAGCACCACAAACAACTTTTCATCCACCATCAGTGGAGTGATGAATCTCAAAACTTTGGCAAATAAAATCAAAACTGTCTTCATGGCTCGATACCACAAATTGTAATTGAGGACATTTTGTTTTTTGCAATATGAATGTGTGAACTGACCCTTTCATGCCTAAATGAGGCAAGTTATTTTAAGTTAAAGAATATAAATCATAGTATAATCCTGTAATTAGTTCACTGACTGAATCTGTTTATATTCCGTTATTTATTACAGTGGGTCATCAGTCTTATGATTGCACTTCAGTAAAAGCCCCAGAGCTACATTTTTCCACTGCTGTCTAAACATGGCGTCACACCAAATTCTTAAGTCCCCTTGGTGGAGTTTTCCCAGCCGGCGCTGGGCCCTGATTGGTTGATAGAGACAGTCGAATCGAGTGACGGGCTGTCAGAGGGGATCCATCGGGGGACAATGTACCCACTCAGAGGCTCAGAGGTCAGCCTGTTAACAACGGCTCCACTAGTGAAGTTTGTTTTCTAGTGAGGAGCCACCCTTTCATGTGTGCCACTCATTATCAGAGCTTGTGCCCCCCGCTGCCCCAAACAAGGCTGTCTGTGTGTACGACTGTGTGTGTATTTGACCAAAAAACTCTTTATATCTTCCACTGACCCTGTTTTGCCCGAACTGGAGCGCATACAATTGGGAATCCGACTCAGGTTGACCTGAGCTGATCGAGGCTCAACTGTGTTTTGTTTGGCATCAAAGAAGGCTAGGAGGAATGGCAAAATGAAAATCCTTGTCTGTTTTATCTGGACAACCTTTTATCACTTGCTGTAGTTTTACTCTTGCTTTCCCAAGCCTATAATAACCACAGCTAGCATCTTTGCAGCTATTTCCAGCTGTCTGTGCTCAAGCTTTTACATAATCAGCGCTGCAAAAAGACGTACATCTTGAAAAAACGCTGTGCAGATATGGAATAGTTCCTGGAATGCGCCTACCCTTGGGGTGATGTCAACAGGGCCAGATTTTTTAGGAGTTGCCAGAGAGAAGCAGAGTGAGTAGAAACAGTGGATGTCCTGTGGAGGAACAGACGAGTAAAGATCAATAGCTTACAGATAGAGGAGTGTTATTTTGAGCAGAAGCCAGATAGACACAGGCCTTTTGTGTAAAAGATGAGAGAGCGACTGATGCTGTGTGAATTCATGGAGTTTGTATGAGATAGTGTGTGTGTCTACTTCTGTGTGTGCACGTGCAGGAAGGTCTGCGTGCAAACACTATATGTGTGAATGAGGACGTGTTGCATGCATTTCCGTGCATGTGCGTGGGTTCAATTGCATGTTTATGTGTCCATTTTGGTATGTGCGTTGATCAGATGTGGCCTTTTCTCCGGAGAAGAAAGCAGCTCACTGTCCTCGCGCTGTCCAGGGTCTAAAGTCTACCCTGGTCTGGTCTGAGACCGGGTCTGCATGGCTGGAGCTCTGTGTCTCTGCACGCTGAAGCCCGGCCTTGTTCCCAGCTGTTTGTTCAGCTGGCCCACCAGCGGGGACACCAGGGACTCAAAACCCCCAACTCAGGCCCTATCGGACACCTCCACCGCCGCACCCACCCAGGTCACCAACCTTCCGACCCCCTCACCCGGGGGTTATTTGCTCCGAGGCCATCGTTTAAGAAGGGTGTTTTGTTCGGCCCTCATTTGGTCTGCAGTCTCCGCTTAGGCTCTTGTCATCAGTGCCATTGATCTGCTCCAAATGAGCTGATTAGGGGGCCTGCAGTTTGTCCTGTTGAGTGGACCAGCCTAAGCTGGGCTGAGCTCAGCAGGCTGAGGAGGGGGTTATGAGGATGAGGGACAGGGGTCAGAGTGCACACAGAGCAAACACAGTTGGGCATTCACGCTCAAAGATGCAACATGAAATTAGTGGTTGTTTGAGGAGGACTGGATCAAGCCCGCTTGGTTGTGTTTGTTATGTCAGTTCAAACCCCTGTGGCTTTGGTGATGCTGAAGCGCTCAGATCAGTGCTGTCTCTGGCAGCGCTCTCTTTGATTTTCACTAATGGACACCATAGACCCCTTTCACTTTGTGTTTTTGCTTTGTCAAGCTTCTTTTGTAGCCATAAAGGTTACATGAGGGTTTTAGTGAGTTCATGCATACCTACCATAAGTGTAGATTTAGGACGTGTCCCTACCAAGGTGCTGCTTAATTGTCCCTACCAATATTGTTATTGGGGACAATTGTTTTCAGCAAAAACTGTGCTATTTTGATGGAGAGAGAAAGAGTGAGATATGGGGGATAGCTGTCCTGATGATCTGGCAACCCTCATGCTGTTACTATTACTGCAATGTTGGTGAAAATGCACAAAAAGTGCATGTAGGTCATTAAGTGCTTTTTAAGAGGAACCAAAGTGTCAGTAAGTGTTAGCTAATAAGAATATTCTGTAATCAACTCATCATAATCATTATCACATGCATATTATTTATAAGGTAAATTAGCCCCAGCATGTCCAGCTGATTAGTTTGTTGCATCATTTAATCAAGAAACTCCTGGTAGCAGCAGCCTGACCACCAGAGAATACACAATTACAATTACAAATGCTGTGACTGTCATGAAGCACATCAGCTGCAGGGAACTCTTTAGTCATGTAGCACAAATCAAAAGGTCACTTTCAAACCTATAGTTTGTTTGCTCTTGTCTGAATCAGTGGATGAGCTGGTAATTTCCCATTCGGGTTTGGTTTCTCTTCATGCGGAAAATCGCTCCTGCAAACAAAAATGCATAAAGCATTAAAGCCATGTGAGAACGTTGGGAAATGTCCAAATGAATCTATCAGACTAAACAACACATGTTTGAAAATGCCCTAGAAGAGAAGACATTCATGCATTAATGTGTGTTAGCCTTTGCCTCTATTTATCAGTCTTTGGGCCTTATAATTACAGTCTTACTGAAATCTAACACTCCCACCACTCGCTGTGTAAACTGAGAATCCTCCCTCTTCTAGGTCAGGGATTAAGAGCGAGGCCCTGCTGAATGAGCGGCACATTACTCTGAGACACCCTTAACACTTGTCAGGGAGACAATAATAATATCAGAGGATTGGGGTTTGTCTAAGACCCAGAGATAAGGAGACGGGGCAGTTAATGACAGACAGAGAGGGGTTACCAACAATTACTCACACAATTTGTCGTGGAGGCATAAACAGAGAAGCGGTGATTTGAAATAATGAACAGTATTGTATATCAGCGTAATGTGGACACATTGTGCACATGCGTGGTTAGAGACTCTCTTCATATATCTGATCCGAAACGGGCCTGGGACCTACAATGAGGCCTTTGTTTTCTTGCTTGTTTACTGCAAGCTGATATTTTCCACAATTTGAGCTGGTTTATGGTGTGAAAACTTTTCTTCCAGTGGGATAGTGAAACTGCAAATGTGTTGGAAGGATGTCATGTATTAACTCAGCGCAAATGAGGCCGTCTTCTCCTGCCAAACCTCTCTCACTTATTTGTTTGAGCTAGGTCTCTGCGCTCTGCTGTGTCACAGGTCAAAGTTTACAGGGTTAGAGTGGACACTATGTCCTCACATCCGTCTTCATTAGAGGTCTGGAAGTACTCAGTGACCAGACCTCCTCCTCCTCCCCTTTCTTTTCAAAACTATCTGTCCATTTCTGATAAACAGCTACATCAGAAGACGGGGCTTAGCAGTGTCAACACAGAGCTGCCTGACATGAACCACTAGTGAGACGCACTCTGTAGTAAACAACAATTACTCACTTGAAGATGCTATCTCTTTGGTGGAAAAAAAGATTTAATTCATTCTCAGATTTTCATTTGTAATTAGTTTATTTTTGCCTTGAAACACATTTAGATGGTGGATTGCTTACATCATTGGGGATAGATGGGGATGACAGCATACTTCAGCCTTGTTTAAGCCCTGAAATGAATGCGCTACAACAGCCAAATGTCCATCAGCAGACAGCCAGCACACTTAAACCTCACTCACTCATTGTACGATGTTGTGGATAAAAGAGTCAGTTTCATATCAATAATGTAACTCTTAAAATTTTACAAATAACAAACAACAACTATCCAGACTGTGTTGCCTGTTTTACTAAAACAACAAATTGTGTAAATGCTGCCCTACATTAGACTTAAACATGCGTGGAAACTACACACCTTTTTGGCAGATTGTTTTGTGCAGCTTTCTGACTATTGTGCTTGCAGTGTTACACATTTTGCAGAAGGAACAAAAGAAAATCATTGCAAACTAAATAACTCTTCAACAAACCAAAGTGACTGCAACTAAGTATAAAGATCCGCTACCTGAACTGCTAACAGCTGCTGTGTCACTTACGTGGGTGGGAACTTGGCAAGAACAGGTGAACTGTGTACTTCTGTTTCGTACCAAGATGAATATCATGCATATGCTAAGAATAAGACACTGTACAGATTCCCAATTCAGAAATATTTTAGAAACAAAATGAATCTTAAAAATGGGGGCATCAAATGGAGCTCCAAACGCCAAGGCGTTGCAAGAAGATAACCTGGTCAAGAAATTAGAATATCTCAATTCTCTTACACAAAATTGCGCTCATTATTCAGACTTTGAATAATATCTGTGTAAATTACTACATCGTTTTACCTCTAAAAAGTATTCAAATAAAACAGTCTGAGAAGAGAAAATCACTTCAGTGCAAGCATCTCATACAAGCAGTGTCGGGGAGACTTTGCTTCATATTAAAAGGTCACAAGCAAAAAGTTTGAGAAGCACCTGCAAAATAAAGACACTTTGGAAAGACATTTTTGGTGACATTAGACATTAAACAATCACATGTTGCTAAAGGTGCATGCATTCAGACAGAGGCAGAGCCAGACAAGCTGTTTCACCATGTTTCCAGCCTTTATGCTAAGCTAAGCTAACTGGCTGCTAGCTGTAGCTCAAACTATTCCTTTAGGCTAAAAGCTTTGTTCCATCCTGTACGAGTTAACTAAAACACTGGTTATTTTACTTTGAAAAGCTTTAAGTAGTTGTTCCACTGCTACTTTGGATTTCCTATCCTGACTGTTACATATATAAGTTCAAAACAGCTGCTGTGGATCACATGCAAATCCTGTTTTCTAAAATGTCAAAGCAGTCCCCAAACCCACTAAACACAAACTTTATTCTCTGGTCCTTTTCAGAGTGACTCGCTGAAACATGATTACTCTTGCCATGTGGCTCCCACTATAGAGGACCTCCTGGGTTTCAATATGAAGTTCGGGAAACCGAGGCCTGTAGTGGCGCATCAAACTAGATCCGAACTGGACTAAACTAGATTGAATCTGACATTCGATCCAAAACCAGACCAGACACAACAAATGTGAGGGGACTGTCCCTCTTCCTCCCAGAGGTCGTTATCAGAACAATGACATCACTGTAGTGTCGTCTGTCTGTGACATTACCAAATATGTGGTGAGGATTGGGGGGGGAAGAGCAGAGAAACGATGAAGGGAATGAGACAGAGAGACGGAGAGAGGAAAGAAGGATGCATTGACAGAGACAGCAGCAGTTTCAGAGAGAGAGAATAAGAGAGAGAAAGCCTTGAGCTGTGGCTTGGCTGAACTCACCGTGAACCTCTGCAGATTTATTTTCTCCGGAGCCTGTTGCTCGCTCAAAGGGGGCCAGATTTACATGCCTCTCCCTGATCTGCTGTGAAGCTCAGCTCGGGGAGCTGAAGATGGGATAAGTGGGCTGAGGGGACGAGATGGAGGCTTTTTCGTTGGTTATGGGGGTTATGGCACAGAGCGGGACAGGAAAAGAGGGTTTCACATGAAGTCCACTTTCTAGTCCCTGGTGGAGCATTCCTGCTTACCAGGCTTGCTGTCCTAATAAGAAGCAGTCCCTCCATTAACCGGGGTGTTTCATTTTAAGCCCTGTCGTTCTTATTGACAGGGTTGGTGTGAGCCGATAGATCCCTGCTCTCACATCTCGCTCCCTGCGTCCTCTGTGGTGACATACCGCAAAAGTTATGTAATATTTTAACACGATCCGGTTTATGTAAGCGGTAACATAATGTGCTGTACTCACTAACGTAGAGACACAAAGACATTGACGTGCATAGACATATACACAGACACAGGTGCTTCTAGTAGGGTGTCATACTCAACTCAGGCTTTTTATGTTGTCTGAAAGTGGCTCTCTTCTTATTCTCTATTCATATTTGTATATATATTTATATTATTTATATTTTGGCAAAGCAGACAATGTGACACCATGCTGAGACACTCCTTTTAAAATATAGACTGTATGTTATAGTCAAAGCACAAGGACCTCTTTCCAGAAATCCAGCAGTATGAAGCAATTTCTCTACTGACAGTAGGTTCGTTAGACCACAAGACAGGATTTATTTTCAGAGTCATAATTCTAAAACTTTTGCTCTCTGTATGACTATCATTGTCTCGACTCTTCCACATAGGCAACAGTATCACCAACAACTGATGGCAACAAAATTCAGACATAATCTCTGGGGTTTTTAGGAAGGCAATTTCGGGAATTAAGCAAAACCAACAGCATGGACGTAGCATCTGTAATATCTTATATATCTAACATTTTATAACCTGGAGTTTAGTTTATCCAGGAATGTGTTAAAGGATCACTGAAGTTCAGTATACACCGCCTGGGAAAACATTTGTATAATATCTTCTGTGGCTCTGGAGGGAGCTTTACAAAAGAAAAATGTCAGATTGGGCTTGAAAGAACAAGTTTGAAAGAAGTGGGCATAAAGGACACAGAAAAGGTCAGATGAAAGACATTGGCCATTGCATTATGGGAATCCAGTGTTTTCGGAGCTTGACGCACACTAGTGGCTAAAAGTCAGGATATCTTGGCCTCTGCTGCTTCGATTTATGAATACTAAATCACTGGAGTAGCCCTTTAAGAGTCGGCCTTGCTGCCAATTTGCCTCAGTGGCTAACCACAGTCCTGCAACCCAAAAAATCCCCTGGAGCCCAAAAAGCATTTTTCTCATAGACCACCATTAAAACAGACATTTGTGAAACTGTTGACAGGACAACTCCGACTGCAAACAAGATCGCTATTTGTATTGTGAATTTTTATACTATAAAAGTTTAATATTTGTAAAACTTTTCCAGAGCCTAGAAAAGATTTTTATGGGCGATGTCATCTCAATGTAAAGACTATGGACTGAGGGGCGGAGCCAAGGACAGAGGGTTAGGGTTAGGGGGACAATATGGATGCAAATCAGGGAGAGAGAAAACTTTTTTGGATCATGCCCGATCAACTTTGAGCAACTTTCATTTGAATGAATGTGCAATCTCAGAGTCTGGTATCCACTTCTCAGAATACATCCATGGGTTTACCACCCACAGCATTTTGTTAGTGGTTTAGAGCCAGATAATCTAATTTCAGGGTGATGGGATGGATTCTGGGTAAAGCTGAAGTGGGAAACAAAAACCAGCGGAAAGATGGGTTGTGATTGCCACTTTTGTGTGAGACACAGGGCCGAGAAAGGCAGCCGCACCGCCTAACAATTTCAAAATAGCCGCAAAGACACTCTTTAAGGAAATGAAAATGATTGAATGAATCACATTGTTTTTCAACAGACACTTCAAGAAATACAGTCTGTGTTTTTGAAGTTTCAGTGGCCATTAGACGAATTGCAACCCAGTGTACTTCCACATTGGCTGCAACATGTAAACGTGATGGTTGCCCCTTTAAGATACCAAACAGAAGTAAATGTCTCATCTAACAGGTGAAATAATCATGTAATGCTTTAAATGCTGCATTCTAACATTTATTGTCATATTATTCCTTTAATAATAATGCCTGGGAACAATGACAGCTGTCCGTTATATATCCAAAAGTCAGCTATACTCTAATTGAAACAGGATGTCCGCTTTTAGTCCAGCTCTACCTCTTACTGTACTGTAACTATAGAGGATAATACTGTATGTAAGCTCACACTGGAGCCCACTGAGGAAGAGAGGAGTTAACTAGCTGTCCTCTGACTCAACTCTCTGTGAACTGCTTGTGGAACCAGGGGTCAGCGACTCCGGGTTTTCATATCATTTTTCCCTCCCACTACTCTGCTGTTTTTGCTGGGGGTGAGTTTAGGAGGGCCGGGGAGGCAGGAAGGCTCTCAGCTCCTGATCCCAGCAGAGCTCAGAGAATTTGGCCGCTCGCTTCGTCTGACAGATAACGCTCAACACGCCTGTAGGAGCGGCCCAGCTGTGACCAAGAGAGTGAAGAGGTGTGAGGGCGAAAGGTCAGACAAGGGATAGCTGTAAAGCATTTTGCCCATGTTTTAGAATTTACAATTAAGTAAAGGGGATGTGGGAAAAGTAAAAGCATAAATCATCTACTTAGTTGCAACATATGTCCCCCGATAATGCTAATCTCGAGTGAACTCAATACATTATTTGTTTTTGCAGACAGTTTCCTTTTCTTTCTCTAACTGTGCAGTTTCTGTCTTCCTTCCTCTATCGTCCTCTAGTAGTTGACTTTGTTGAGGAACTTTTGATAGCATTCTTTGTACAAACTTGCTAAATGTGTAGTTTTACTTCCTTAAATGCAAAGTAAGTCCTCAGATAATAGCAAGGTTTAATTTGCTGAATAAGATGCATTAGTGATGATGTGTAACGTGATTTTCAGAATCTGGTGAGAAATCAAAAACAGGGAAGTTTCAGGGGAAATGTTTTGATCCCTTCGCAAGCAGCTGTCTGCTGATGGGTCAAGTCATCGCAAACTCATGCTGTGCAGCCAAACGTTGTTCAAACCTACAGAACTTTTATTTTAAATTCTAGTGCAGATCCAAACATTTTCAAATATACCAAATATGCCAAGTTGAACTTTGGGGAGCTGTGCATTAAATGATACACACCACATCTATAAAATTGTTATTTGATGGAACGGTGCAGCTGTTGGGTTTTAACATTTCACTCAGTATATGGCTTAAAACAAGCAGACACAGAAAATACTGTCTGACAGAATCAAATAACAACCCTGAGGGGGCAGCACAACAAGCTACAAACACAATATTGCCATATTATCACCATACTTGATGTGGTAAATGTGTTAGCAAACAGCTGCCTATTTACACATCCAGCAGTTACGGAGCAACATTAGTCATTTTGAGTTGTATTTCTGTCCATCTGATGAACATAAATGAAAAACATAAATTAAACACTCTCCTGTTTTGCTCTTGAGGGACATAACCGGCTATTTGGCTTTGAATAATCTTGCTCCAGAGTATATTAGTGAACTACTAACGCCTTACACCTCTGCTAAGCCTGCTGGTTGTACCTCATTCAAGGCTGAAAACACGTAGGGGCTGTGGGTTTGCGATCCTGGGCTGTGAAACAGTCTCCCCCTGGGAGTCACGTCAGCAAACTCTTGGGTGTTTTAAGTCACAGCTGAAGACCTGAAGAAGTGATTTTGTGTTTGAGTCATGTACACTACTGTGATGCCTCTAACTGTTTTGTATTTATTGTGCTATGTCTCCTGTCATGTTTTATCCTTTTTGTAAAGCACTTTGTAACCTAGATTTTGAAAGGTGCTATATTCATAAAATTTTACTTACTTACTTAGTTGCTAAATGCTCACCAGCTATTCGCTAACATTGTCTGTCTGCCGTTCAGTGCTGAGCAGGTAGCATACAAAAAATCCAAAAAGCTGACTGCTGCAGTCAAAAATGATGCTGATGAGAGCCTGAAAACCAAAACATGTTAAAACACTTTGTAGAGCTACAGTAAGGGGAACTGCAGTGGCGACTCCTTTCACATTACTCACAGTCATTTGAACCATCGTTAATAAAAAAACATTGATATTCATATTGTTTTTTCAGCCTAATACGAACAAAATTATGGGAGAAAACATATATGATTAAAGCAGCTTTAAAGCTCCTTAAGGGAAAACCAAAAGGGGGAAATGGATGTTGAAGGGTTAAAACATGAAGTCTCCATGTAATAATAACCATATGCAAACATGACTTTTGCCATATGGGTATGGATACAGTGCTGTTCCCAGGTTTTAGAGGTACAGACTTGTGTGATCGTGTGTGCAAAGAGAGTAGGGGCAGATGAAAGTCGATTTTTCTAGTGACCTTTCAATTATAAAGTCGTCCAACATTTATTACACTCCCGCAGACTCCCAAAGTCACCAGAACCACTCACATACTGCACTGCACATTACAGGACACAAACATGAGCGCACACGATCGCAGACACACTAAAACCACATAATTTTTCAAGGCTGAAAGTCTTATCAGAAGTACGTGCACACACTCACACACACTCCAGCACACTCGAGGCAAGAGTAGGAGGAGCAGATCAAAGAAAATGTGGTTAAAAAAGAACACCCAGGGACACCCACCTCCACATAAACAGGGGATCTCCTTACCAAAAACAAAGAGGCCTGAGCAGCCAACCCACATCCAGCGGAACAGGGAGGGGTGAAGGGGGCTTAAGAAAAGAGAGGGGGGGGATCAGAAAACATGTTACATGGGCGGAAAGGTAGAGCAAAATCATTCATTACTGTAATTACAACCTGAGCCCACTCACTCTTTCATTCAGCGGGAGGAGAGGAGAAAAGAAAAGAGACAGAGGAGAGATTAAACTTGTTTACCGCACGCTGGGAGATAACTTCTTCAAATGAGCACTCCTAACGCGCGCACACATAAACACATTAACGGAAAATAACACACGTAACACACACTGCAGGGGTCCCTTAATCAGCTGGAGTGATGCGGTTTGTGTCAGTAAATGAAATGAGCTATGAAAGGCCCGTCTAAGTGTCTTCATCACAGTATTTGTTTTCCCTCCGTGCTCTGAGTCACGCTGTCCCTCTCCACCTCGCTTAACTCATTATACCTCCAAAGCAGAACAGTGTTTGACTACCAGATAAACATTTCTTACTTTGTTTTTGTCCTCACGTTTCAGTCACGTCAGCTTACTGGGTTGCTTAAAGGAATACTAGGAACATTTTAGGTAGGGTGCTTATTTGCTTTCTTGCCGCGATATGATGAGAAGATCAATCCCACGCTAATATCTGTCTGTTTAAGCAGCTGTAATCCATATTGGATCAAATTACCATTTGTAATACGAAAGGCTCTGACAGAGATTTTTCAGCCGACTCAGCTCAACTCAACTTTATAGCTTCTTATACCTCATTATTTCTTTTACTATTTTGGTTCTCTCTCAACGCTCTTATAGTGTTATTTTTGGTTGCAGCAAGACAAGCAAGCGCTGATAAACCAACTGTACGCTACTGCTCATCACCAAACAACAAACGTACAAAGTTAGCAACCAGCTGGTGAACATAGTGGAGCATTTAGCAGCTAAAGAGACAGATATTTCCCCCAGGAGTTGGTAGAAACCAAAAACAGAGCTAAAAGAGAGTGAATATTGGACCATTGGACACTCGTGGCCAGAAACACGACCCAAAAAATATGCTTAAGTTGTTACATATTTGGATTTGGATGTTTCAATAAGCAATTGTTTGCAAACAAGTTAGCCATATCAACTCAAAAGATGTGTTGAGTGTTCACAGACGGTTTTCCTGCCCTGAAGTGCCCACAAAATCCACTAATCTAAATATGATTTGAATATGAAGCTGCAGCTGGTTAGCTTAGCTTAGCACAAAGCCTGGAAAAATGGGAAACAGCTAGCATGGCTTGGTCCAAAGGTAATAAAATCAGCCCGTTAGCACCTCTAAAGCTCACTAATTAACACATTACGTCTTGATGTAGGTATCGATCTTTGCATCCAACTCTTGGCAAGAAAGTAAATGAGTACGATTCCCAAGATGTTGAGCCTCTCCTTTAAGTGGAAAAACAAAGGAATTGATTAGATTGTTGATTTCTAATCATCAAAAGTACGATGTTACAATACATTTTTTGTGTCCATGAATTTCAAACAATACACACAGTCAAATATTTTAAAATCTCAAAGAGGAAAAAGTACACTATATTGGTTTTAAAAATCCCTTTTACATGGCTGATTTTGGGCACTCAACTATCTCTCCATCTGTTTGTGGAACATTTTCTGGGGTAAGTTGACTCACTTTGTGACCACAGCTTCTAGCCTCTTGTCGTTTTACAGCCTCCCCTCAATGTGTTTACCTTGCTCACATCTCCGTGTCCCTTGGGACTCCTTAAACACTGCCCTGGGTGTCCCTCTGGGGAAACAAACGTGCTGGAGAGAGGAAGGGAAACAGTAGCCTAATGTCATCTGAGGACAACAACAACAACAATGCCTGGAAAGTTCACCTAGCGGAGCCACATTCTGCCGTGGTTACTGCTGAGGCTGTTTCCAGTCATTCAGCAGACCTACAGGTGTTTCATCCATGCCAGAAAATAAGCCTCAGGCATCCTGTAGCGTTCAATCAGAAATATGATACTGTAAATGCGTAGGAAAGTACATAACACGTGATACTGAGTATACACATGTATATGCATGTGTGGATGCTTGCAGGAGTGGGTATTTAGGTGTTTTATATGCAGCATGTGTGTGGTTTGTGCTGTGTATGTGGTCTTTACAATATGTCTGTTTGTGGAAAAATATCAAACAATATGAGACTTTTCTGTAACATTTCTACTTTAACTCTTCTTTGAGGAAAAGCAGACTGTGCTTGGTTGTGTTTTTTGTGTTTGCCTCCATCATTTGTGTGTTAGCGTAGGTCATGAGGTCTCAGTCTCAGGTCTCAGGCAGAAATCAGATTTTTTCACAGAGCATAAGGTTTTAAACTCATCTGGAGAGGGTGAGTGAATCTCTGCTCCCAACCAACGCAAAGACGGAGCACAAGTGGCACCTAGTGGACACAAGCAGTAATGCACCATTTCTGGGGTGCAATTCACAGAAGAAAGGCCGTTTAAGGCCTTGCTTGCCGTCTCTCTCACTGACTTGGTAAGACATGACCAGAAAAAAAAGGTCCTAGGTTGACCTTTATTCTTGTTCAGGACTACTTGTCGCATATGTGTGTTGTTGACTGGATTCCACAGCTGTAAAGAACTTTGAAACAATACCTTTGTAGAAAGCCATGTCGATAGTTGCCCAATATGCAGCTGCAATGGTCACATGTGCTGTAAAATAATCCAATATATCAAGGGCAATAATGTTAAAATGATCAGTCACAGACAAACTGTACTAGTGAAGAGTTAAAGAAATACTTTTGTGGATTTGGGATATACACTTATTCTCTTTCTAGCTGAGAGATAGATGAGAAGACTGATACCACTCTAATGTTTGTATGTTAAATATGAAGGTGCAGCCAGCAGCCGGTTAGCTTAGCTTAACACAGAGACTGGAAATACAGCTTGCCTGGCTCTATCCAAAGATAACAAAATCCACCTACTAGCTCCTCTAGAGTTTACTAATTAACACGTTATATGTTGTTTGTTTAATCTGTACAAAAGCCAGTGTTGTGGTTACCGGTGGGCCAAACTATTTGTAACCCGGGCACAGTGACTTCCTGGAGTCTTGTCATCACTTATTATGCTTATTAGTAATCTTCCTCTCTAGACGTGTTTGTAGGTGTAATTTTTAAGCTAGCTGTTTCCTCTTGTTCCCAGTCTTTATGCTAAGCTAAGCTAACCCACTGCTGATTGTAACTTCTTCACAAAGATAAGAGTGGTATCAATCTTCTCATTTATTTTTTCTCTCCAGAAATTAAATAAGTGTGTTTCCTAAAATGTTTAACTAACTATTCCTTCAAGTTAAAGCCCCCGCTGCAACAGACTGACACTAACCAAATTAACAACAAAAACAACCACAGAAAATCTACAACTATGTGACACAGACACAAAAGTAGTACATGTGGCAAAGCTGACATTCACAAATGACGATACATAAGCTGATATGAGGAGAACAAACGAGTAAAGTGGTCTGATTATCCTTCATTAACTCCTTCTCCTACATAATGATGTCATGTCAACTCTTAAACATGATAGTGATGCTACTGACGGCCATGTTGGGTCATGAGACGAGTCATGAGTTATAAAATCCTGTTGTTCTTCATGGTCATGTTACAGCCACTCCAGATGAATCTAATGCTGCTCTGCTGTCATGATGAGAGATGATGAAGGCCTCATTTAATTATTGCAAAACAATTCAAGACTTGTTCCATGAACACTCGGATGAAGTAAGATGCCCTCGATGGCCTCCTTACACATCAGATTTCCACGAATTGGCTTCTTGAAGATCAGTCCAATATTACATCATGCATATTTCAAGACTTGCTGTTATGATGTGAAGGCACAGGGTGTGCCGACTTTTTATTAGGCATTTATATTCATTTATATGTTTCTGTTCACTTCTCCCTTTTTTCTTCCCTCTTTTCGTTGTCAGAGAGCGTACGTCGTGGTCAGAACATCTGCGTCCATCTGTGTGTTTGTCTTCCACTGACCTGAATCAGCTCCTTTTCCTTCATAGATGTCGAGCCTCCACACCTTTCTAAACAGAATCTGCTCTTTCAATGGCTGATTGTGTCTGCTCCTGTGTAGTTACGCCTCTGACCTCCTCTCCTTCCACCCACAAAACTGCTGCTCCTGCTACGGCCCATTTGATTATATACATAGACACACGTGTGCACGGCCACTGTTTACAACACGAATGTCTGCTGTGTAAATATGTAGACACACCAGCATCCAAGCACGCATGCAGAACCGTACGGCAGCCTCTCGCCTCCTCTCTGCTGATGGTACATCTGCAGCCCAGATGTGCGCCGCGCTCTGAGGTGCTGCTGAGCGCAGGATGTTTTGCATTCCCTCTGTGGAACATGTGAGGCGTTCCTGTGGGCCGTCCGTCTGGCTGCATTAGTCTGTGTGTCAGGGCGATCTGTTTGCCTCGGCCCCTTGTTGGCTGGCTCCAGGGGTTTGGGTACGACTGTTAGCATGCTAATTCAGGGCAGATGTGGGGTGCTGAATCAGGTGGCGAGAGGAAACTCCGGCCCTGGCAGGAGGGAGACACTGGCTGCCCTGTGTGGCGGTCCAGCCCTTCATAACAAAATCTTCCCAGCTTATCCTGCATCTGTCACATCTGATGTGGAGAATAATATCCTATGATGTACTGTATGAACTGAGTGCAGACATTTTTAGTACTGGCGACTTCAGTGGTGACCAACCTGCGCCAAAAAACACATTTTATACTTTTGTCTTTGAGCTACAGAACAAGAGAATGTACCTTAAGGACCAACCAAATGCAAGTTAAACCATTTAGATGTTGTAAAACGTTTGTTACAACTTGGGTCTTATTTTCATAGTTTTGGCCATCGTTCCTATTGCTAATAGTCACCAAGTTAATTCCTGAGATCTGGAAACGTGATGACATCAGTTTAAACAAAACTCCAAGTTAGCCAAACGCATTTGTAAACTTATCACCCAAATGTCCAACTTTGTCCTATCGCACTTATCGTAGCTTTTCTCTTCAAATGTGTGATTACTTTGACATTTTAGGCGCACTGACTTTTGGTTTTACCTCCAGATAAAGTTGTTCAGAAAATCTGGCTCGTGCCGTGTCCCCAGATCTCAGCAATTACTTTGGCCAGTACAGTGTTATCATAACAGATAGAAATTAAGAAAATAAGACCCAGGTTGAGGAATTATCTTTTAATGTTTAAAAACTGACCCAGAATGTGAAAGAAAAGCTTCAAATGTTTAATTTTTCCTCTACAAATTTAAACCACCCCGCACATTTAAAATGTAGATCACGACTAATTAAAAGATTGCATCATTAAATAACTACAGCATGAACAGGGAGCACCATCCCTGCCTAGCCTCTGTTTTTATATTAGTCTTGTTTGGTGGAGAAAATGTGCGGTTAATGCGGCTCGACAGCTGTGCAGGAACCCTTCGGATGGCACAAATCCCAGAAAGGAAGTCAGAGGAACATAAAGAAGATGTGTGTTGGTATAGCAGATACTACAGTATGTGTAACAATGAAGAAGTGGTAGATATGTGACTACATGTATCGCAGTGAAAGATCATGTATTTTATATTTGTCCATCAGCTCATCTTTGAAACTTTCACCCTGAAGCTAGTTCCCGTTTTCCAGCCTCAGCTCAGTCCTTGCAGTGTTGTTCTTTGTTTCCCAGGCCTCTATGATCTAGTTCTGACTCCCTGAATTAGTCTTCCTCAGGTTTCTCTGCCTGTATCTCCTTGCCCCTGCCCCATGACTATGCACACAGGTCAACCAGTCCCTCTCCCAGTTAAGCTTTTTTTTCCTCCTCAGCACCGTGTCTTCAGGCAGTCCTTGCCGTTGGCCGGCGTCTCCACAGCTGGCGGAGAACAGATTCCAGCCCAAGCAATTGTGGCCCTCACACCACCTGCTATAGGGTCATGCTTATAGGATGAGCTTGCTCAGGATGTGTACTGTGTGTGAGTAAAGGATGCTTTAACACACACACATAACTGACACAGCATGAGGCTCCATTGTGTCCTAATCAGTATACCGGGAACTTAATAACCAGTATGTCCTCCATCCTTCGCTCCAGTTGACTGAGTACGACGAGATATGGACGGCGAGAGACGGAGAGCTGGAATTCCCCTTTGATCAGAGTGTCCGTTATTCAATGGGATGTGGCGTTGCTGGGGGTGCAGAGCAGGAGGAGGCTGCTGGGGCTAAGCGCAGGGAGAGAGTGCTCAATTGTCTTGTCCCTTTCTTTTTTTTGTCGGGATGTCCACCCCCACCAAGAAGCTGATACTGAGGTCGTGACCTTTTGCCCCCCTCTTTGGGGCTCATACTTGAAGGACGCTTTCTGTCTTATGTGTAACTGCTGAGCAACCCCCTTTCAGAAACGTATCCACTCTAACTGTCTTACTCAACTACTTTCTTGCCACCCTGATTCATTCAGGAGGTGGAGGTTGAGGCGTTGTCTGGGGGGTTTGGAAGCTTTCTTCTTTGGAGTAGATTAAAGACAAAAACTGACAAGAACGGGACAAAAGACAAATTGACTGTGTTTTAGTTATGGCAGCATCTGTTGCTGCGAGTGCGGTGATAGTTTTTTTTTTTTTTTTTTTTTTTAAAAAGGACCACAAGCATTTTCTGAGAACAGGAGGAGGGGGTGCAGCAGAAGGGGAGCTGTTTGTTTCAAGAGTCTGGTGTTATTTACTCTATTGTTAAATGTGTGTGTGTGTACAGCCAAGCCATCAAAGACTCTTGAGCAGAACATTTGGTCATTAACAGAACTGTTGTGTTTGACAGCTGTATAACATATTTTTCTCTTGGAAGTGGAAATAAGTCTGCACCAAAAAAAAGCATCTGTAGTCTGTGTAAGATGCTCCGAGATGGCTTTCAACATTAATCTTTTCCATTTACTCATGTAAACTGAGTGAAAATAAAAACACAATCTCAATTCCAACACAAGATATCCAGCATGTGGAAAACATGATGCAGAGTGTTACCAATCGACAATTTTAAAAAATGAAAGAAAATCCAATTATAGTAATTTTCAAACATGTGAGGTGGCTGACAATAGTGACATTGATTCGTTAGACAAATTAAGCTGTTAGTGGCCTGCTGGGAAGAGGACAAAAATAACATCAAACTGAGAAACATAACAACACTGACATTTCACTGTGCACAGTTATGTGTAGTTTACAGAGTCCGAGGCGAAAACACTGCTGCCTTCATAGTTTATAATTGATTTAACGTGAATCACTCAGGAAGATGACAAACAATAGTGGTGGGAACACAGATCTGTTGCATCTGAAACCACTTATCTGATAAGTTTGATAAACAAATTAATTACTAAGTATGCACCACTAAATCTCAACAATAGGAGCCTAAAGGCAACACTTACATACAGTGAGGCCCTCTGGTTCATTAATCCATGTGTGTTTACAGTATCAAAGGGGAACTCCACAGATTTTACACATCAAAATTAGTTTTCTAGTCATGACAAGCATCACTCTGCTGGAGACAACAATTCTATGATGTCTTCTGGGGCTCTGGATGGAAGTATGAGAACAAAAATCATGTTTATTAACACTGAATGCTCCACTAAAGCAGAATATAAGCTGAAACGATACAGACCTTAAAGTGATTATCTTTGCCTCTGAATTGTAGTGGAGTAGAAGTACAACGCAGCAGAAAACTGGGGTAAAATACAACTAGCTTACCTCAAAATTGTACTTGATTAAATGTTACTTCCCACCACTGAACCTCTTTAACCCAATTTCCATATAATGGAGGCAACGGATCATTCCACTTAAACAGCATAAGTTTTCTGGCAGGGAGGTATAAAATAATGAAAACTAGTTTTTAATTAATATCATTAACAAGAAATAGGAGAGATTTATTTGAACCACTGATTTTGTACTCATCATATGTGTCCTGGATTTGTCCAGAACCTTTTAAACACATGCATCTTTAGTGGGTAACAGAGAGGTTCTGCAGTTCTGGCGGTCCCTAGTGGTGAACATGACATAGAGGGCAGTACCTTTACTGTCCAGCAGAGGGCAGCATGCCACTGAAATTACAAGATGACTTGAAATTCTTCTTAAAAGAAACAGCAAAGTTTGAAGCTCTGTTTTCTTTCAGTCACTCTTTTGCCTTTCACACGTTCCCTCCCTCCATCATTTATTTTCTTCAGTTAATTCAATTTAAATCGTACTCCCTCTCTTTCCCTCTAGAGCTCCTTCACTGTCAGCTTTGCTAAAGTTGCACACGGACAGACAATACCACACAGGCAGTCAAACAAACCATATGGTCTGGTTCTTGAGTTGTGTAGCAGAGAGCTGTTTTTCCTCTCCTCTCTACGCTGCTGTCTGCTCTGCCTGAGTCTGCTAAAACCATCACTCTGGCCCCCTCTAACCTCCGCCCTCTGTTTTCTCTCTCCACGAAAGCCTTCCCGCCTCCCTCTCCTCAGTCACGTCTCCTCACTCATCTGTCTTCCTTTGCCACCTCCTCCCACTCCTCCACTGTCCTTCTCCTTTATTTCTCTCTTCACTCTTCACCTCCAAATCTATCTTTTTCTTCCTCTTTGTGACCAAAATGCTGTCAGAGTCATTGACTACATGTGGATGACATCAGCTCCCCACTCGCTGAAATGAAAGAAGCCGACATATGAGGAGAAAGCCATGGTGGGATAAGGGCAACGTGTGTGTGTGTGTTGTTGGATCCTTCTCACCAGCCCTAGTTCATATTTCTAATTTATTTTCTGTCTCTTTTCACTGTCAAAGAGGATACAAGACTGTGAGGATACAGACCTCGTGGTCTTTACATTAGCTGTTCAAAAGCCGGATCAGCACTCGACTCCACACATGTGGGTTCCACACATCACAACTTCATTATTTTATTGATTTATACAGTTATTGTTTGTATTTGTGAGGCACTATTTCATGTCTTGCACTTTTATTGGGCTGTTAAATGGTGTGTGGTCAGAATTAATGTCCCATCTTGTTTCTGTCATGAGCACATTGAAACTAATTCAAAACAGTCAGCTGTTGAATTTTGACGTGATTTTTAAGGGGATATTGATCCTTTTTGGAGATCTATGAAGAAAGCGATTGTCAGTTGGTCTGTCAGTCGACCACTTTGGTCCAGACTGAAATATCTCAGCAGCTACTGGATGAATTGCCATGAAATGTGGTACAGGCATTCGTGGTTTCCAGAGGATGAATCCTAATGATTCAAGTGATCCTCTTACTTTTCATCTAGCACCACCATGAGGTTGACAGTTTTTGTTGTGGGCTACATATCTTGACAACTACTTGAAGGATTGGCATTAAATTTGGTACAGACTTTGTTTTCCCAACAGGATTAATTATACTACTATATACTATTATAATTCTTTGGTTTACTGTATGACTGAATAGTTTCAAAACCTATGACATTACCATCAGCCTCATCTATATTTTGTGTTTAGTGCTAATTATCAAATGTTAGCATGCTACTGTAACATTATACCCGCATGTTAGCATTGTTATTGTGAGCATATACACATGTTGACGTTAGCATTTAGCTCAAAGTACTGCTGTGTCTAAGTACAGCCTCACAGAGCTGCTAGCATAACTGTGGACTGTATTTCTCAACAAGAACATTGTTGGGGGGAAAAGTGAAGTTTCTATGTGTCATCTACGGTGGCCCACAAGCTACAGTATTTGCATTAATGTGCATGATGAGCTGACATGAGCAGGGTATGAGATGTGTGGTGGGTGGTCATGGCTCTCTCTATCCTGTCCCTTGTCCCTTGAAGTCCTGTGTGGACCTCTGGTGGGTCTCTTTAACAACAAAGCCAGTTTGGTATGTGTTTACACAAAGCCGCCCTCAGTGTCTCCTCTCCTCCTCTGCAGAGGCTGGCTGGCAGATAACAAACACCTCTCAGCGCTGACTGACCAGGGGATTTATGGCTTCATAAAAGTCTGGTTTGGGGATATGCTTAGCAGTTTTCCCATCAGGAGGTCATTTTGAGCTGTTTTCTGCTCTGTCAACACGTGATGATGACCAGTCTGCAGCAACAGCATCTGGGAATGTGTGGCAAAGATGATGCTCTCTTTGTTACTGAACATTTTTCTCCTGAACGAGCGCGTGGATATGTGATGTTCTCTGTGTTAGCAAGTGTGTGTGTATGTTTGGTGCCCCTTGAGAAAACAAGGATGTGTCGGTGTTAATCCCTTTGAGGAGCGTTCACACTCTTCTTCTGGGGGTTAAAAAGACGTCACGCTTTCAACTGTGTTCATAGGTTGTATGAAGGTCTGTGTGGGCCTCACACCTTCTTTTTGAGCTCACAACTCACTCTGCACTACTCCACTCAGCACCAGCACCAACAGCAGATGTATTCGCACATTCACACAGGCATCCCCAAAGGGCCAGTAGAGGAAGTGGAGTTGGGGAAAAACAAAACATGTCTATTTTGCACCTCTAAAGCTCAGTGTAAAGTGTAAAAACAACTAAGGCAACCAGCAGAGACTCCAGGACGTTACTGTGTTTGGCCTAGATATAGTCGAAGACATAACCCCCATAAATCAGCGAATTGTCATTTTTTTCACTTCGGTTTTTGTATGGATTACACAAACACGATATAATGTGTTAATAAGTGAGCTTTAGAGGTGCTGGTAGGTGGATTTTGTTACCTTTGGACAGAGCCAGGCTAGCTGTTTCACCCTTTTTCCAGTTTTTGTGCTAAGCTATGCTAACTGGCTACCACATGAGAGTGGTAACGATCTTCTCAACTCAGTCTCAGTCTGAAAGCTTATAAGGTTATTGCCCAAAATGTCAAACTATTCGTTTAAATACATGTTTGAGGTCCAAAGAGGTAAATCATCCAATATTCCACAAAAAATAGAAGATCAGAGGAAAGTTTTCTTCTTCTTTCCTGCCTGACGAATCATCTCTTGACCCCTCAGATTTATCTTGTGAGACTTTGGAGGAGCCTGACCCCTAGGTTGGGAACCACTGTAGTAAACTACCTTACTGTATACAAGGAAGTTACAACTAGTTCCACCTCAACCAGCTACAACAGCATGATGGTGCTTATGTATTGATGCATCAGTATTACCAATCTAATAAATATAATAATAGTATAACACTGACATGGGCATCACGAGTACTTTTACTTTTACAACTCACTAGAGTTGTCAGAGTATAGTTTGCTGATAGTACTTCTGTACTTTTACTGAAGTAAAAGTGATTTTGAATGCTTGTAACAGAGTATTTGTAATTTGTGTTAAAAAACACAATCCAACAGTGATGAAAGTCCAGAGATGATGACAGACATTTAAATTTTGTCCACTTTGAGTTCTTGTTTCTGCTTTTCTTTAATACGATGGCACCCAAACCTCACATCCTGTCTGCTTGTGTCAAACGAGACGCTTATCAAAGCTGGATCTTATCATCTCGTCATGCAAAACACTCTCACTCTGTAGCGGCTGACAGCGGGCCAGTCACAGGGCAGGACCGCAGCCAAAATCTCCCCAGAGGAGCGAAGCCTTCAGGCTGGAGAGTCACAGTTTACAATGCTGGGTTTTCTCCATTTCATGCTCTCATACTCTCCATTGTCCCCGAGCTTTCACAGCTCCCCATCCGTAGGGCTTCAAAAGATCATGTGACATTGCCTCATCCTCTGTTTGCAAAACGCCCTGCTTTTCTACCTCCACCCTGTTTTACTGTGTTTTTTCCAAATTTCTAAACACATATTATGCACGCTATCTGGCATTGCACGCTAGTTCTAGTCTCCCACTCCATCATTCTTCATCTCCTTATGCTCTTTCTCACTTGATTCAAGATTTCCCAGTGTAAACAGAGAGTGTATTGTGCCCGGACAGATCTTGTCTGTCCTCGGTGTTGACTGTTTTGTCTGTGGGAATCGCCATGATGGATTGAGATCCCCTCGATGCCTGCAATGTGTGGACGTTTCTCTCCCTCGCTCTGTTTTGACAATCTGCAAACAACAATGGTGTTTGGTTTGGTGTGGTACACGTGCTCTTCTTCCCCTTATAGAAAGGACAGTGAGAGTAGTAACAAATCATCATAAGATATGTTTCGTGTTGATGTAGTTTTGAGGCATATTTCACACAGAGCAGTCTACCTTCCTAGGAGTCAAAAGGTCTCCTTACTTACAAAGTTTCTTCATTTCCTCTTATGGCATCTAAACATTAAAGGGTTAATTTGATAATGTGGGAAATACACTTATTTGCTTTCATGCTGAGAGCCGTACGTAAACCAAAGTGAACAAGTGACAATTGGCCATTTTTTAGAGGTTATGTATCACATTATTTCAGGAAGTTACTGGTCCTGGCCAAGTAATAATTTGGCACATAACCTTCTGTCAAACCACAACGTGTTGTTTTAAAACTTCTGTTTTTGATATTACATGTTAATTTGGGATCTTTAGAGATGCTATTAGGCTGATTTTGACCTTTAGACGGAGCCAGGCCGGCTCTTTCCTCTTGTTTTAAATCTTCATGCTAAGCTGAGCTAACTGGCTGCTGGTATTAGCTTCATATTTAGCGTACAAACATGAGAGTGGTATCAATTTTCTCATCTAAGTCAAAGCAAATAAGGGTATTTCCTAAAATGGTGAACTGTTCCTTTAAGCATTCGGCCCTGTAACAGCTGCACACCATCTTTTTAGGATAGTGTAAATGAGACCACCCCAAAGCTGCAAGGTTAGAGGGTTGAATCCCTTCTTCATCTAAATGTTCTTCAGCAAGACACTGAACTCCTCCCTCTGGTGCACATGTATGTTTTCTTAAAGGAAAGTTAAACTCCCAATTGCATAATCCAATAAGCGGATAGAGATTTTAAAGTATCAGATATGACACTAGGGGCTTGTCAGAGTGAAATCTTTCTTGACTATAGCTGTGAATTTGTGACCGCAGGACGTGAACGTGGCTAGTTTCACAGCTTTAGTTAGAGTGGAAAACTATATTCAACAATTGTGGTCCGGTGGTTTGCGGATTGGCTGTGATTTGCAAACACTCTGGCTGGATCACCTTTGGTAAATCACTGCAATGCATGACCACGGGATGCTGCGTTGTAATTTAGATTTTTTTTTTTTTTACAGGGCTTCATCGTGCACACAGACGAGCACACACTCACGTGCCAACATGCATGTTTATTGTATACACAGTGCATACCCACTTATGTCTTTTAGAGCTACACACACTGTCACACACACGCATGCTGTCCCACGTGCAGCTTTATGAAATGAGTGTTATTGTGAAGTGGCTAAACAGTCATCACTCCCTGGACCTGTGATTTAAGGATCACTGTCTGACCACACTCACACTGTCTGCCTCCAAAGCCACTGTCACAAGGCACACTGCTTTACGTCTCACTCACCAGACGTATTTTCCAATAGCTCTTAAGTGCCGATGATGTTGACAGCACGCACAATGCCAGCCCAAACCCCTGCTTTAATGTCTATTACACATGCCCAGTATTAAGTCACATAGTGTGCACACAAAAAAAACATTGATTCAATTTAGAACCAATGCAATACTGGGTTAAATAAAGAGTACCAATGGGTTATTTTGAGCCAGTTATAGACACAACAAGGTTTCAAGTTTCTCCTTAAAGTGGCTATAATGGATATTTTTATACTAATGAAAACAATATTTGACAATGTGAAAGGATAGTGATGAACCTACAGAGAAGTATCACCTGGATCTGCAGCTCCTCCTCAGCTTTATGGAGCTTTATACAGAGTTTCAGCTCATAGTTTAGCTGTCCAGCCGTAACTTTATTGTTTTGGTTCACTCTCACAGACTCTCATAGCGTCGTTTTCGCCCCAGCAGGCAGCTGTTTTCAGTGAATAAGCCCTCTAAAGGCCCAGAGTACACTACCTGCTCAGCACCAAACAGCAGACGGACACAGTTAGCAGCTCCTTGATAGTTATAATGTTGCACCGTTACTTTTTGATGTGTAAATAAGCAACTGTTTCACATTAAAAGGTGATGGTATTTCAATTGTCCAGAACAATGTGCATATGACATTCAAAACTTAAAACGATACACATATCGCAAACAAGTTCGAAGTTCGAAGAAAAACAAAGTTGAAATATGGCAAAAAAGGTCTTACTCTTGTCTGGGGTGGAAAAATGAATGTATCAATGAAAAACAAAAAGGGGCAAAAATGCAATGGAAATAGCTTTAGCAAATGAATCACGACATATGAAGCATGTGACTTAAACGTCACTCAAGCTTCCACTCGTGAGACGGAAAGTAGCGACAGACGAAACATCACATCTTTAATTACGTCATCTTGTTGCGCCCTCTTCTTCTGCAATGGTTTAATGGCACCCAACCGCACAATTCACACCACCAGCTCAATGCATCCCTGCTCCTAAAATTCACATAACAGAAGTGGATCGAAACATGCATTGATTCACGTTTTCTTTTGCCTTTTTCCTGGAAATCCATTTATAATTTTGGAAGGAAACTTGGCCACTGACATGTATGTTTTGAAAGAGCTAGTAAAGTAAGTTAGTACATTTTAACAGTTGACAACCATACCATATTTTAACAGTAATAGTAAAGCAATCTATAAAGAGTAATATATAAAAATAACACCAAGACTGGGTCAAAACAACCCCTTGTGTTGGGTGGTTTTCTACCCATGCATACTGAGTGAAGTTAACCCTGTCATTGAGGCCCGGATCGGGTCCCTTTTGATTCAGTGATTTTTAGAGAGGTGGTATCAGAGTGTAAAAACAGGAACTGGTTTCTGCTGTTTCCTTTCACAGCAGTGGCCAAGAGAGAGATAACCTCTACCTGCAACACTAGCTTTTGTTAACTTGAGGCCACACTGCAGCTCACCAAGCAGACCACACATGGAGTCAGGAGGAAGCACAGCGTTGAAAAAGAAATAGAGAGGATAAAGAGGCAAAGGAGAGATGCGTTAACAGTCATGTTATCACAGAGGGTGAAAAATGAAATGGTCAGCAGTTTTTTCCGCCGTAAAAACTCATACTGTATGTTCACCACCTCCCCCCGTGTCACCCGTGTTATCCTTTGCATCTCTCATCCTCAACGCTGTCCTCTCTCTCACAATGTTGCTGTTAAAGTGAGTTTGGTTTATTTTCTTTTTATATGGAGTTTCCATCATGCTCCACTCCCTCTGTGGTTCCAGCGCGGCTGGCCAAATGGCAATAAAATGCTCAAAGGACATCAGAGAGGGAAAAGGAGACCTATTTGTTAGCCTAACAAAATCCCCAGTAGTTAAATAGGCAGTCAACATGTGAGAAAAAAGGGGCAATGCTCTGCTTCAGTGCTGTTGTGAGGGGTAAGACAAGTGGCCGAACAGCCACAGAGAAGGATCCAACCAGCGTCTGTCTGTGTAGCAGATGGGTCAGTAGTCAGTCGACCAACCTTTGACATCTTTATTTATGTTGTGGGAGGTTTCTTTTCATGTTCAAGGCCAATTAAAACTCAATCAAAGTACTGGAAAATGCAAAATATATGAAAATAAAGTAAACAAATTAAAAAACAAGAACATAACCCAAATTACAGCAGCTTTGGTCAAATAAAAAAAAAATGCATGCAAAGTCATCATAAAAACAAGTACTTTCAGCTGCTGTGTTTGCTAAAATTATGGCTTTAAAATGCGAGTGGAATGACTGAGTCTACGTTTGAGATTTTCCTGCAGTCTGTTCCCTTTGGATGTGAAGTGATTGAAAACTGAAAGCAGATTTCGCTTGTTTTGTTGTGGTTTATGGAACTTTCAAAACTAAACAGTCCTGACACGTCGATGTCAGCGTCTTTGCCTCACTCCTGTCAACGAAGAAGACTTGTTTTCTGTACTTTTCTGACTGTATTTGTGTTACTTTGGTCCAGTCTATCACCCGAAACACAACGGGAAACCTCAGGACATAGAGTCTGATTTCACAGATACGGATATGGATCAGATATGGATTTAATAGCCTTGTTTCTTATTTTAATCTAAAACAAATGCAAGGGCGGGAAAAGCAAGACATAAGAACAAGTGCTCAGCTGAGTTATATGTCTAAATACATGTTACAAAGTACTCAAAAGAACAGTAAAGAACAATTAAAGAATAAAGTTGCAAGTATTCTACTATATTTTTGTTTTTGTCAACAAAATCAACAACTTCAGTCTCTCTCACAAGACCTAACAACTTCCTGTCTGTGGCCACAAACCCAGTGGTTCCTACTGAAGATAACTAACTAAGTAACTAACTTTTTTATAAACTCTTAATAAGTTCCTTAAACAGCTGGGCACTGTAGTTTTTATTCAACGTTACTCAAGCAAGAGTAAATACTGCATTTGTTTGGGACTATTTTCAGCCACAGATTTGGTTTGCTAACGAGTATTTGGACATAGGACAGTGTATGTGGGATTGAGTGCCCATGTTCATCGTGGTGCAAATTTGTGACTCATTGATGGGTTTTTAATCATTTTTAGGCAACAAAGGAGAGAAATAAGCTGCACCAGGCTTTGGCCACAGAAAAAATATAGAATATCACCAGACTTCCAATCATCAAACAATCATTTTCTCAACCTAAGTCTGCTGTAATTAGTCTTAAGTATTATGTATGTAGTATCTGAACTGTCATCCAGTACTTCTTTTCAGCTCCACCTTTGGTATACGATCGGTCAGTTGGGTCTCCCATCTCTGCTCAGTGACCCGGTCACAGTCTGGGTCATCACACAGCTCTGGAGGTTAAATAGCTGTAAGAAAACACATTAATCTGCGAACACTTGGTGAAACTGGCCTTAAGCTCCCTCTCTACTGTCCTACCTCCCCCTGGCAGCCGTGCCCGAGAATAGGCATGTAAACCATGTAGGCCTGACACCAGTTGTTTTGACTGAGAGCACTGAGGCACTGACTTATTGTGCAACACAAGGCAGAGCCTTTAGCCCGGTAAGCTATAATGCCGAAATCCCTGCTGTAAACTCACCCCTCCCACTTCCAGGACGGACCTTTTCCAGGATGGAATTTGGAAGCATTTTCCCTAGAAAGGTGCAGTTAATCACATCCACACCCATTAGAGTCAATTTGGTACTTCTGATTCTGTTTTGAGAAGGCATCCAGGGCCGTATCAGTGCTGTGAATGGACAAACAGCGCTCCAGTCACCACGTCATTTTCTTAAAAGTAAACACTGGAATAAAGCCAGTGAATAGTCTTAAATTAAATTGTTCAATCAAGTTGTCTAAACTATGTGGCACATATTGTCCGAGCAGATTATTATAAGAGCTATGAATGATATACAAATACAGCTTGAACCAGATGTGGGTCAAAAAAGACAACATAAGCTTTTTATGCTGCCGGCACAGATCTCTGGATGGTAACGTCGGCCTGTTGGTCGGTCCACAGCTTTGGTCCAGACTGAAATGTATGTCCCCCCTCAGGATGAACTGTCATAACTTTGGTGATCCCTTAACCCTTGATGATAAACATTACAACTGCTAACCATCAGCATGTTAGCATTATAATTGTGAGCATTTTGCCATGCTGACGTTAGCATTTAGCTGAAAGCACAGCTGCCTCACAGAGCAGCTAACAAGGCTGTGGACTCTTTTTAGCCTCCATGCATGATAGAAAACTAGCTAGCTTACATCTGTGTTATATAGAAATACCCACATACCCTTTGGAGCGGGTTGAACAGAGTATTCGTGTTGCTCTTATGTGAACATGTGATCTTATTTCCAGGTCGCACGGCATCTTAGTCCACTTTTTGCACAGACCAGCAGCTGAGGAACACTTGCAGTTATTTGTGTTCATTCTCTGTCTGTGTCTGATTGTGTCTTTATGCATGTGCTCTGTATTTGTGCAATACTGCTTCAGTCAGTGTACGCAGCAGGGTGTGTCACACCACTGCATGCTTGTTACATTAACACGCAAACTTAAAAAAAATGAATCATGCCATGATTCCATTTCAGGCTATATTATAATTAGATTTTAAATGTTCTTGTTATTAGACTCTGTTGTACTTCACTTGTTTGACTTATGTGACTGGAAAAGTAAGCTAGAAAATGATGTGAATTATTTATTTAGGTGAAACAATTCAAATGCTCAGACAGACATTATAAAATGTTCCAGATGGAGATGTACGAGTACTACAGAGAGGAAACCGATCTTCCCACCCGGGCCACAAGTCTGCCTTTTTGATTAGGCCCCATTTGTTTCTAAACTACACCGATGATTAAAGCAGCTTGACTGTAAACTATTTCTGACGTTTGAGGGAATCCTTATGAGATTTAGAGAATGAGGGCCAGGACTCTGAAGGGGATCTTCAAGACCTGAACTCACTTGTATTTTGTTGGTGTGGTCTCAAACCCTCCCAAATTATCCCCTCACAATTCTTTTACTGCCCAGATAATGATTCATTACAGTTGCAAAGCTCCACACAGTGGTTTAACAACTTTTGATTCCAGTAAAGCCCAGCCTGCAAGCCTTCCCAATAAACAAACATACTGTAATTAGGCTACTTAAAACCTAAAAGTTCTTCTCAATGCTCGCCTCATGGTGGTCTTTAAATTCTTGATTTTTAATCCGAGGTAATAAACAGACTGCCTCAAATTACTCAAAGACCCCCTCCACTCCAAAATGAGTTTCACTTATTGCTACTTCACTTGGGTTTTTTACTTTTACTGATGTTTGTGCAGAGTTTGATACTTCAAGGCTGTTTTTAAATTCATCTGCAGAAGGGGGAAAGTTCTCTGTACTCACCTTAAATCTGACTTTAAGACGTATATACTGTATGTACGAGATCATTTTGCAACTAGTTTGGAAGCCAATCATGGTTCAATATACAACTTAGTGGGACGTGGAAACTTGAGACTGAGAACGGACTTTCAGTGAAGTAGGAAACATGTTGTGTCCAGCAGTTGAACTTGAAAAATATTTGCATATTCATAGTTTCTGAAAAGTAGATGTGTTTTTAATGCCATTGTCAGCCTATGGGTCGGTTGGTCCAGCACTTTGTTCCAGACGGAAATATCTCAACAACTATTGGATGGATTGCTCTGAAAGTTTGCACAGACAGTCATCGGTCTCAGACGATGTATCCTAATAACTGTGGTGATCCCCTGACCTTTCATCTAGCGCCACCATCAGGTCTAAAAGTATTTTGATTGTCATCAAATACTTGTAAAACTAATGACTTTCCCTTCTCAGTTATAATAAATAACTTGTGTTAGCATGCTAACATGCTAAACTAAGATGGTGAACATGGTAAACATTAGCTGAACATCAGCATGCTAACATTGTCCTTGTGAGCATTTTACCATACTGGTGTTGATGATTCCATGACTTTTCATATGGTGCTATCATCAGGTCAAGGCTGTACAGTGTTGTGTTTAGTGCCGCTAATAAGCTAATGTTAGCATGCTAACAAACTGAGCTAAGATGGTGAACACACAGTATACCTGCTTCACAACAGCATGTTAGCATGCTGACATTAACATTTAGCCCAAGTACAGCCTCATGGAATTGCTAGCATGGCTGTAGACGTGTTAACTAGTTAATTTAACTTTTTTGTGGAAAAACCAACTAATTATTATACCAATCAGAGTATTTTTATAGTCTTAAAACACATCTGAAGGGGATCTTTAATCTTCAATGTGTCAAGCTGTAAATTAAACTCTGGCTCTGTTGTTGTGTAGGTCAACAGACTTTCTCCTCCAGTTTTAAGAAATCTTCACAAGACTGTGTTTACATCCTGAAAGAAAAACCTGAGGCAGCCTTAATGCAATATCCTGAGCCGCTCCTGCACATAAGGGGGGGGCCTGACTCCTGGAGAAATTTGATCCTGCAATGGGCCCTTTAAAGGAATATGGGATGAGTCTGTTGAATGGAGCCCAGAGTGAGTCCCACTGAAGTCTGCGCTCCAGAGAAAGCCAAGGACAGCAGCGGGACGGGGGCAACACAAGACATGACACACTTGACAAAGAAATGAATGAGGAATGAGAGCGGAGAGAAAGTCGACGGACTGAAGAAGAAGAAGAGGAAGAAGAAGAAAGTTATGAGCCGAATTGCGACGAATTACCGGGGAAGGTGTCCGTGAGCGGAGGAAGCCGACTGAAGGGGGGAGAGACAACAAAGTCACAAGGTAAAGTAGCTGTGAAGGGCTGCGCTGTACAACCAAACTGCACCGATGTATCTCTTTTGCTTCTGCACTGATTTTAATGCAGATGCCAAAGGAAACTTTCAACCAAGACGCAGGAGAGTGTTTTGGGAGAAAAGCCGCAGCTGAGTATTTTGAGAGATGTCTGAAGTCTGGTTGAAGTCCTTTTCGCTGACCGACGGTTTTACTGTTGCTACTATTCTACTAACCGTCCGGCACACCTGTTCCTTGTGGCCTTTTTTGGACAAAATCTTGGACCCAGCTTGCCCTTGGAGTAGCTCTGAAAACATTTATTAAAGCTATGTTAAGTCTATCTTAAGTGGATAAAACAAAAAACAAAAAAAACCACCCATCTTGATTGCATTTGCATGATTTCAGAGGAGACTATGTCTGCCACATATGCACACTTCTTCTCATCATCATGCGCATCTGGAGAAATCATGATGGTCCATACTGCTCCATACATGAATCTGAACCCTCCAGCAGCAGAGTAGCTGCTATTGAACACCTTCCCAAGCTAAAGCATGAAGAGAAGATATATACTCTGTCTCACAATGTATTGTCAGGGGTGTCTCTTACTATAATTCATTTTAGAAACAAAGCCTTTCTCCATGCCCTGCAGTGCTGCAGGGGACTCTTAAGTATGTGTGTGCAGGACAGCAGAGCTGCAGAGGTTGATGTTTACACCTCAGTACAGAAGAATGTCAGGGCCTGTATTTAAGGCTGAGACTGATAATGAGTGTGGTCAGTTTGCTGAGGCCTGTCATTAACCTGAGCCGGAGAGAGAGCTGCAGGTTTGCTTGCTGGCGAAGGTAGGAGGCGAGGATGTAGTGGAGGAAAGAAGGAAGGAAGGAGGGAAGGAGGGATGAGGAGGGTGGGAAAGGTGCTGCAGGAGGTGAGGGAAGAAGCGCTGTAGGATAGAAAGTGAGAGGTGTTGGAGGAGGAGGGGTGAGGTAGATAGGGAGAGGAGGAGGAGGAGGAGTAAAGAAGCTAGATAAGATGATAAATGTTGGGAGATAAACATGAGGTGTATTCATGATTTTAAAAGTAGGCTTGCGGCGGCCTCTGTAGTGCTTTAAATGTTTAATTTGAGCAATTGCTCAGTTAAGATTGCTGTCTGAATTATTACAAGATAACAATACAAATTAGGACAAATGCTGTTATTTATAAAGTTCTCCTTTTGCATCAGATAATATAGACCTCTTGGTTTTCCAAGAATAGGGTGAAAGTTTAAGACATTTGTAGCTGCGTTTGAGACCCCCCCCCCCCCCTTTTTATTTATAGGATAACGTCCAGCTGTAGCTGTAAAAATGGGACCAAAATAGTGGGGCACTAATTTAAACAAAAGTGTGAGGCCTACTTGAGCGGATGGGAGTCGACAGAGGTCCCCTTTGTTAAACATACGGGGCCACAGAGGAGAAGATAAGGCAATATTTAACACACCCATACTTGACTCCTCGTGCTCTCAGATAATTTGTCTTTGTCTCCTTTTGTACACACAGAGATCTGCCACGCTGACACGAATCTGCAGCGAGTGACCCAGATTTACACACATGCTCCTGTGCTGTCTGACGGGAGTCTTTTTTATTTTTTTTTTTGGGGGGGGGGGGGGGGGGGGTATATGCCAAAACGTGGGGAAGCCAAGTTGGACCGTGGCAGAGACAACAACAGTGGGGATTTGAAATGTCTGGTGGGGATGATATCACTGAACCACCTAATCACTTACATCACCGCAGCTGCATGCTCAGCAGTGTGTCAGTATGTGTGCGTGTGTGCACATGTGTCTGTTTCCAATCTATTTCAGTGTGTATCTCCATCTGTGTCTGTCTGTGCTCTGGTAAGCAAGCGCTGAAGAGTTACGACCGGCCCGGGGAGTGTGTGTTTGAATATGTGGTGATTAAGGAGGTTCCAGTCAATGCAAGGACTGGCCCGAGATTTGTGCTTCTTGCATCCTCTGAACAGCAACACACACACACACACACACACACACACACACACTCGAACTTTGACTGATAAAAGGTGCAGTCAAACAATCTGCTTTTGCAACAGCCAGACAGAAACACCACACACTGTCCCGTCCAAACAATTTTATAACGATCTCTGATAGCTTGCACATTTTGAATAAAAACTCTACTTGCTGGATATCAAATCTCACTCAGTCTGAGGAATAATGCAGTATAACTGTCAGTGTAGTCAATGGAAAGCAGTTGTCGGCGATGGCAGCCATAGAAACGATCCTGCTGGGATCATTGCGGTGGCGTTTCCATCCAGTCGTCTTCCCCAGTGTTTGCTCTGGCCGCGGCTGCGTGCAAGTTCTCGCAGCTAGATGGAAGTAGAGAAGCTCCCAGGGCCTTTGTGTCTGTCTGCAGCCAGGAGAGGACTCACCATTCTGGGCTTCAGCTGTGCACCTCCCCACCCGCCCGCTCTGGGTGGCCCGAGTGTTACCAAACATGGATCTGCCATGCAGATCCTAGAAAGCTGGTTTTTGTTGTCTTGGCTTTTTCACCTCCCCTTCCTACCTGAATGTTTCCAGCATTGACATAATATGCCAGACAGACAGACAGACGGAGAAGATACTGCAGAAGAGAACAGTATTTATCAGATCGTATATAACAGTAGACTCAGTGGAAAACTGTCTTCTCCGTTTCTATAAACCATCCCACAATGGAGGGTTATGCTCATGCAAAAGGAGAAAATGACTCCAGTTTAAATCTTAGCTGTAACAAAAGCTACATTACTCCCACACACACACAGTGAAAATGACCTCATTCTTGACAGGCTGGTGATGTGGGGTTGATTTTATCCTTATGCACACCAATACAGATAGGAGATGTGGCCTCTTGTAACCTCTGGTTGCCTTCCTTCCTCATCCTGCTCATGAGAAAGTTTAACTTTACACTTGCTGATTATTCAGTTGGGTTCCTGGCACCGGTTGGCATGAACTGTAACAACCCCCTTATGGCCAACAAACAGGGAGTGCTATAGGAATTGTTCCGGGGAGAATTAGCATGGCGGTGCTGAGAGTGTTTAACCATCAAATGGCTTGTTTGCACCCAGCTGTTAGCTGCTGGAGCAGGGCCTGGCCTCATCTGTCCTGGCTTGCCCCAGCAGGGCTTATTCAAGCGGTCTGATTTCCCCTCATCCCCTCGCCGGCGTTCCTGCTTTACTTGACCTTCATATTCTTCGGTCAGTCTGCCCCAGAGAGAGAGGCAGACGTCGGTTGCTGGACCTTGACTGTCCAGCCTGGTTACAGCGGTCGGCCGGCGAAACCTCCACATGCATGACTTCTGTAATTTGTTTGCTAGGCCTGTATTTATGAGCATGCTAATTGTAGGGAGTGCCATGGTGCAGTTATAGTCGCTGGACTTTGAACGTCTGCTGTTCTGCTGACAGTGTCTGGCTGCACTTTGACTGTCTATCTTTCAGTCTGCTTAACTTTTCAACTTCCCATTCGGTTAAATTTTTACTTAATGGTATGCAAACTTTCACTGAAAATCTCACACATGTCAGCATCATCACTGTGTGAGTTATAACCCCAAAGCGGACTGTTATGGTTACTTTTATCTCATATAATCAGACTTTCATTGAGGTCACACAGTGGGGCATTAACCTTTTGTGAATGAGGGTCCTCCCAGAGAAAAATAGCAGCTTGTCAATCCTCCTCAGGTAAAAATAACCTCAGCGCCCCAGTTTCCCACATTCAGCACTCGGCCCATTCATCCTCACACATTCTTTCCTCCTTTCTTTGCCGAGGCGAGCTGACGGCCCCCTTCTCTAGCTGTGATGGGACTGTCATGCAGAAAGACACTATTGTGCTGCGCAGGATCCCGTTTCAGTCTTGCCTTGTAATTAAGAAGGGATTGCATGGCCAGGGAGTTGTGGGTGGGGAGGGGTGGGGGGGGGGGGGGGGCAGGGGATTGGGTTAGTAGGTAATTTGGCTAAAAAGCAGAGTGCTGACCTGCTTTGTAGCTGGCAGGCTTGGGAGCCGGTACGCATGAACCCAACTCCCCCTCTGACACACAGCCTCCCTGCTGAGGTTTTGTTCAGTGTGTGTGGGCATGTGGAGAGACTGCGGGATGAAAAGGAAAGAAAGGTTCCGGTTGTGACAATCTCTCCGAGCTGTGTGTATGTTTCTGTATAAGTATGAATGTTTCTTTGTGGTTATATACGTCACCGAGCAGCACAGAAAGTGAGAGGAAGCTCTCATTAAAACTCATGTCAGTGTGGACTCATCGTTAGTGTTTGACTTACTCACATTTCTTCAGTGAATCATGGGAAGTGCGGTCAGCAAAGAGCATTAATAGGGGTTAAGTCACCTTTTTTTCTGGTCTTGTGCTGTAAATGAAAACAGAAGCTGGGCTGCTTGAGGAAATACCACCACAGGATTATTTGTGGATCCTGTTCAGGCTGGTTTGTGCCATTTGCTGCCTCATTATCGTGAACAGAATTAGGTTCAAGTTAAATATGACATATCACTCAATCAGACAAACCTTATATGAAAGCATGAAGTGCTGAGTAGACTTTCTGTCTTGCAGTGCAGTCTGAGTCCGGAGGCAGAGCTCTGAATCCTCGCCATGGCCGACGTGCTGGAGAGTGGCGGATCGGGAGCCGTCAGAGTGGCCAGTGTGGATTGGCAGAAACGCTGCATCGCTCTGGAGATGCAGCTGCTGAGGTTCCGGCTTCAGGCCGGGAAAATCCGAGAGCTGCTGGCAGAGAAGGTAAGAGTGAAAATCATCATGCATGGGAACTAAAACAAGCAGATGATCTGATAAGAATTTCAGTCTTCTGGAGCCAGCCAACTCTTCATAAGTTCAAACTTAGCCTAGATATAATGTAAGTGGAGATTTACACATTAATGAATTAAAACAGGTGGCACCACACAAACTAGCTCTTACATAGAAACTAGTTGCTATTAAATATTTACACCCAGAAACTGCCAGACGTAACTGTTGTGTAGAGAGCTAAAGGAGCAAGCTTTACTGACAAAGCTAACATTAGCCTGCTAATATACAGTATGAAATGAGGTAACATGCAATATTTGGAAACTTTACCAATAATGTAAACTGGGAAGAAAAATAAAGCAATATACCAGGAATTACACAACATAATGCTGTCAATTAACCACATGATGTCAGTTAGGCTAGCATAATCAAATATGTCTCACAAATCTGAGCTATATTCTTCCACCTTGGACATGGACATATTTCTCCATGTATGCGTATATAAATAAAACTGTTACAGCAACATTCATAAAGGATTGGCAGTTACGTTTAATATAAAACATAAAATTAAAACCTAATGTTTGGATGTTATGTCACAGCTCGTGATGGTATGGTGACTTGACTCTGTTCACAAAGCTTATCGCTTTTTTGAAATAGTTTTTTTGGGGGCATTTCACGCCTTTATTAGAAAGTGATAGTGGGGGGATGTCAGGAAATGAGGGAGAGTGATGCAGCAAAGGTCAAACTCGGTACATTTCATTTCATGGTCAGCGTCTGAACCTCTAAACCACAACGCCCCATAGTTTTTTACCAGTTTGAAACTTTACGATTTACGAATAGCTTGAGCAACCTAATCTATAACTTAACTCAAAAACATTTAAGTCTAAGTGCAAGGAGGGCAACTCAGATGAAAGTTTCCTCTAAAACTACCTCCATCCCCTCCTAGAGGAAAACAACATTCCCACACGTGATGGGAAATGTAGTTTGTCCAAGATGTATTGAGTCCAGTATGCGGAGCTTCTCCAAACTTGAGGCCAGACTCCCATTCAGAGAAACGTAAATTGTGCTAACAGTGTCATCCTTTGCCTCACTACCAAGAGCTTGAGACTGTAGCTGAGAGTCAGAGCAAAGACTGACCTGTAAATTTAAAGCTTTCTCTTTGTTACCATGGTAACAAACAACCAATAGACCTAAAGTGCCAAAAAATGCTGGGTGTGCAAGTAAAAGTGGCAGGTTTATCATAAAACACTTAAATTAATGGGGTAGGAGGTTCAGAAACCTTTTAAAGTAGGACAGAAGGATAAGAGTTGACTGGAGTTTTCCCAGCTTTGTTCAGCTTAAACTACTGCATGTGTCACATGTTTGAACTGATGCTTTGACCTGACTCTTACTCGGCATAACTAATGTAAAATGAACTGAATCTGTGGCTGTTTAAACTGTCATGCCACTCTTTCATCTGCGAAACAATCCATGCCACAAGATATTCTGTGCAGATGTCTGCCTCGCCATCATCATCATCATCATCATCTTCTCCTTCTTCTTCTGGCAGTGTTTTTAAGTGTTTTTATGCACGAGGAGACAATTCAATCATGTGAATCAGTTAGAAATACAGGTGTGGATGACTGTATGTTTATGTGTGTGCGTAAAGACAGATGAGATTACTCAGCTTATTTGGTAAACATTTGGTCCACTCATTCTGTGTCATCAGGGGTTGGCTACAGTTTCTGCCAAGATGAATATTTAACATTTAGCTCATCGCTTCTGGTGCTTCCCCTCAAGTTGGGGAAATAACCGCCAGTCGCCAGCCAAATGCTTGTAAATTTGCGGCTGTTGTAAAGCCTGACTACCAAACACTTTGGAAAGTAATCGGCTGTCATCAGGAGATTCAGCTCTGCTCTGAAGATTTGTTGGTAAAAGAGTGGAAGTGTTTGGATTAGAGGAAGGAGGAGTGAGGGTAGTAGCAGAAAAACAGCTCTCCTGTCTTGGCTTTTCTGCAGTTTTCCAGGTGGTTTCTTTGTAGCTTCACAAGTGGCCGTTCTTTAAAGACTCAAATAGCTTCGAGCTGCTTTTGTTTGAACTGTCAAAGTGATGCGCTTTCTGTATCATCTCTAATTCTGGAGTGCTGGAGTGGTTCATTAAGCCCGTCAGTGGGATGTTTACAGTCCAAACATAACCCGGTGTCCGATAAGAGCAGGACGACTCCCTGCTGTGTCCTCTGTCAGGTTCTGTCAGACCTCCGGCTCGTCTGTGAGATCCCATGCATCCCAACACACACACTTACTAACATTTCTAACTGTGAGAAAGTCATTAATAACGGGTTCTTCCACTACAATAATCCTGGAGGAGGATCTACACCAGCCAGCCTAAGAGATTTTGGCAACCTAAAAGTTCTTCTTGCTTATTACTGTAAAACATCCAAAAGTATTTATTAAAGAATATGTTTGGTATATTAGTAGCCTGATGTAGCTTATTCCTTTGTGCTTTAGACCTCCATTGTTATATACTATACTATACTATAAAGATAGGTCATACTGTTGCACTGGGCAACATGTAGCCTGGTTCCAGATCTCTAAATCATCGCCCACATCTCAGATTTGTTTGTATCAGAACTTTGCAGGCAGGATTAAGAACGGGGACGTTACGCATCCATGAAAAACAGTGAAGAAAAAATTGCCTCAAGCGTGGATGAGATTGACGCAGCTGTACAGGTTGCTGTAAGTCGATTAACTAAGTAGTCTAACTAACGACTAACTAATTGAACTGCTCCTATAGTAACAGCGACTGCCGTCTGAAAATTATGTACGTGGGGCGGATACATCACTCGCAGTTGATTGATTAATTGAAAATGAGTTAGATGATACGAAAGGTCGAAATGGAATGGCAATTATCAGTCTAATTATCAGGCTAATGGGGAATTTAGTTTATTTTGGATCAGTCCTACACATGCCGTTCTGGTGCTAAATAATACTAGAGCACTAAATGTGTATTAATCTGCGGCTGAAAATACACCCCAATTAATTCACTGTTTTCTCCTGTTTGAGGAACTACAGTGCCCAGCTTACTCAGCCTTTTTTCAAAATGAAAGTACATATCTGTGATCTGTTTTTAAAGTGGGCTGGGGTCTGAGTGCCACAGAGAGGGTATGGAAGTCAGCATGTACTAGTGTTTTGGTCTTTTCATCTGATTATTTGACAATCAGAAAATATAGAATAATACTAGCCTTATACTTTAACCGCTAATAAAGCCATTAGTTGCAACATTCCTTATTAAAATATTGTACCCACATTCACACATACACACTTTCTTTCATTTCATTTCAGCCTTGAAGCCAAGAATAGAAGGCAGTTTAAGCTTTCTGAAAATGGACTAATTACTATCCTTCACTTTCTCTCTCAAAAAAAAAGAAGTTAATACCCAGCATACACAGTATTTATTGTAAAATGTTCCTTTTGGCCAAGGAAATGAAGTCCAATTCTTCTTCTTATTATTTTTTTTTAAATAGGCTAATTAATCTCTCACATTTCACATTTTCTTTCACTCCTTCTCATGCATACACACTGTGACACAAACACACACCGCACCGGGTGAGGTTTAAGTGGAAGCCCGTGCTGCTGGGGGGGTGGGGGTGCTGACCGACTACCATGCCGTCATATTATTGCTGTTTGGAAACTCTGCTTCACGCTCTTCATCTCCTCTCTTGCCAAGTTAGGAGTGTTTTACGCATTGACCCACTTTGGTATGGAAAAACATGAAAAGTTGACGTGGTTGCCTGTGACATGGCATTTATCCCCAGAGTCTGACTGTGAGGGAGAAGAGAGAGGAGAGAGGAGGAGATGCCCCATTTGCCTTGTGAGGAGTGTAACAGGACGAGTAGTCCATTTAAGAGCTTATTTTTTATAATTTTTTTTGAGTTTCTACTGTGGATTAGGAAAGTGCAATCGACAGCTGTCAGCTGGCGGCCTATAAAAACAGAAACTTCCCCACACAGAAAGAACTGGGAGACATATGGTGCCGAAGTGACACAACGTTATAATTGAAGATAAATAATTTGCCCGAAAAATGCCAAACATTGCAGTCTCAATACTGGATATATATATATACATATATACTTAGAAATACCTTGTAATTTGGTTATAGTAATAGTATTTTATGTATAGTAATTTGGGTGGTATTCCCACTTAAAGGTTTGGATAATCTAATACTGGACAAATTAGGTGAATCTCTTCCATAAATCTTATGTGGCTCGAGGAGCAAAACAGTGTTTTTTGACTCAGCAGGGTTATCAGTCAGCGAGGACGACTGCAGAAAGGTCACTAGTTTCACATTTGTGTGTATAAACATTTATTTTCATGAGAGCATTTGTTTGGATCAGCGCCTTTTTAACAGTTCAACTGCCTTCGTTTGTTTTTCATGTTGAGGTTGGTTAGCTCTTCTTGTAGCCTGCGTTTAACCCTCTGAGGGATGTAGTTTAAGAGCTTTCTGTCTTGTGAGGTTTCATGCTTTTGTCTTAGTATGAAAACTGATTAAAATACCCTTTCTTTTGTCTCCACATCCATATCTATTCAATAATTAAAGTGGATTTTTACTTGTTGGAGTACAGCATTTCAAATTAAGTGCTTTCTCTACCAGTGCCTTATTTCTCTGTACCTTATCTGTCTGCTCTCCCTCTCCTCTTTTGTTCAGTGGTTTTAACATTTAATGATTGAGCTGGAGTCATTACTAATTGTCAGCTGTGCACAAGGGTTAATGATTGTTAATGAAGCACTCCGTTAACTGATATTTCACAGTGAAACCAATATTGGATGACTCCTTTTCTACCTGCTTTAGTGTTTAAATTAATGCCCTTTGTGGTTGCCCAAAGACCAGTTTGGTTGCCAAAGACCAGTTTTACTAATCAGACTTTCAGATCCTGATCACATGAAAAGTGAGGATGACCCAGAGAATCCAATCTATAGGATCAGATCTCAAATCTCTGTCCGTTAGTTTCTGGCAGTAACAGTAAACAGTTGTTTAGCTGTGACAGATCTGTTAGCTGTCTGGGAAGCAGATGATCTGGTGTCTGTAGCCTGCTCTCATCTTATCTCCACCTCCCTGGATATTATCTGTCCCTCTGGAATCCACACTAAGGCAGAGGGGGTCGACGCTCTGCTTCCCCACAAGACTATTCTGCAAAACTCTATGGTAAAACAAAATTAAACAAATGAGGATTTATATTTTCAGCTAAGAGGCACGCAATAAATCCCATGAAAAGACCAAAACCAACAACACAAAGATTTAAGTCTTTAAAAATCAGTCACAAATATATGCTTTCATTTTTATAAATGACTATTATGTGTGACTATATGTTACCCAGTGCAACAGTGTGGCTCACTGAATGGAGGTTTGTGGCACAGAGAAATAATCTACATCAGGTTTGGCTTTGCAGACAATACTTGTTAGTAAGATCAATCCATTGTTGGTTTTAGTCTTTTAGTGGGATTTGTTGACAGTAAGAAAAATACAGAATATCATGAGATTTATCCTTAAAGTCTGGTGATACATGCAACTGCAAACTGGTAATACAAAGCTTTACGAAACACGACTCCCACCTCATCCATTTTCAGCCTTCTCAGCAGCAGAAGCCAGTGTGTTGCACTGTGGCCTGACAGATGCTGGATTGCAGACATATTTGTGTCACGCCTGCTCAGCGACTCAGGCCTCAACAGTTGGACTCTGCGGGAACTAAACAGACAGAGAGATAAACTGACAGCACTAGCTTACACAATCGGTATCCATATCTGATAGCCCTAAGGTTACAGAAGCCAGTTTGTTGCCATCAGACCGAATAGGAACTCAAAGCAGAGATGATATGTGCCGGTGACCAGGCGTACTTATACCCAAGGGGGGGGCGCTTCTACAGTTACAAGGGGGTACATGGAATATATTTTAAAGTAGAAATTCCATATAGATCCACACATTGAGTCAGCTGTAACCTGAACACATGTTGTGATTGAGAGCAAGCAAGCAGAAACGTCTAAATAGTTAGCTAAAGTAATGGATAACAATAGTTAACTAAAAGTAATGGGTGAAAATGTTAGTTAATTAGCTACAGGTAATCAATAAACAGTTAAGATAGCTAAAGGTACTGGATTATGTGGTGAAATTGTTGTAATGGATAAATGGTTGAAACTTCTAGCTTCTGCAACTAATAGTACAAATGCAAACTCAGCCAAACCAGACATGGGCAGTTCAATTGTATGAAAACATATTCTAAGTATAATATTGTAACAACTGTATTGTTAATAGTGTTGAACAACATCCATTAAAAATCAACATGAAATCCTTCAGAACGTGACAGGCGGTGTTGATGATGGAGTTCATCTGAGAGGTCTTCAAAGAACATTTGGTTTGGGAACCAGTGATATGTAAGTAATGGTCTCCTCTTTCTACCCAGCTGCTAAAAAATGCCCTTAAGGAAGCCACCTAAACCCCAGTTGTGATGCTAAATCTGTTCTCTGCCTAAACTCTGTTAGAAGCTTCCCAGTCCTGATATCACCGCCATTTGTTCCTTTGAACTCCGTATGAATTTGAAGTGACTTGAAAGACTGCTTTGCCTCGTGCTTAGTTCTCTTACTTGAATGAAGTTAAATTATGACTGTAGGGCTAGCTCGTTATATATATACACACACACACACACACACACACACACCTCCCGTTAGGCTTCTGTGTCAGCTCCACATTCACTGTGCTAGCTCATACTTAAATCCCATGACTCAAGGTCCAACCACCTCCTGATCTCTAACTTGTCCCCACAGTGGCAGCTTTTCAGTCTGTCTGATGGCGTCTTCTGATGACCACTTCTCACATCTGTGCTATATTGTACTTTATATTCACCTAAAGTGCTTGCTCGCCTCTCCTATTTTTGTTTTTCTGAATGGAGGACAAAGTGCTGTTTGCTCTTTGGCTCAAGCTCTGTAAAACCTTTGACTCACGATGAAGGCTTTTGACCTTCTGGCTTTAGTGAATGTGAGGAAGCCTTCAGATGTTGTGACTGGTGGATTCTGGGAAATCAGGGGGCCTTTATGGAGGTGATGAGAAGGGAGACAGAAAGAAACAAAGGGAAAGGGAAACAAAGATGACGGGAATCCATTAGTATGTTTGTTCTCCTTTCAGCTGGGTCACTGAACTCAGAGGAAAGGGAGTCCTGTGTCTAACTTGTGTGTGTGTGCAAGCATTTAAGGGTGTTTTCGTGCATGCACTTGTGTGTGTGTGTGTGTGTGTGTGTGTGAGTGGCTTGCTGAGAGAGAGAGAGAGAGAGAGGGCACTTGTAGATGTGTGCATACTTGCAGGATGGACAGTGTTTGCCTTTGAAAGCATGAGTATGCATGCTTGCACAAAAGGTGACGCAAGCTTGTGCACACACATAGTAGCATTCTTCTATCACGCCGTTGTTTGACCAGGGTGAAAGATGTTCAGCCTCCTCTGAGGGCCTCTCTGCTGCCCTCCTGCTTAAAATGATTAGATTTCACAGAAGACTATCCTTCTTGTGCTCCTTCTTCTCGCTGATATTTGACCCTCTTTCCTTCTTACTGAATTCATACTTCCACTTTTCTTTCTCAACCACTTTCATTATTAAAGCAATCATTTCTTGATTTAAGAATGATTTCCTGACACAGTCGGTCTGTTAAAGCTTCCCCCTATATTTAGATTTTAAATGTCTTATGTATGGCAACAGTGATTATAAAGGATTAAGTGTGTCTGCGTACATCTGTAGGTGCGTGTTTGTGTAGACTCCTGGCTTGGTGATCTGTCTAATAGGGCCTTTTGCGTCGTTCTGGGCTGTAGGTGTTCTTTTATTAAATGAAATGTAACTCTTGAGGAATCTCTCTTGTCTGTTTTCCAGATGCAGGAGCTGGAGCAGAGGGTGACGGAGGCTGACCAGCGGGCTGAGAGTGCTGAGAAACAGGTAGAGAGGCAGTTCTCATCCTTCTGACCACAGCTTGGAATATATATCAAAGGATAATTCTTTCCTTTTTCAACAACTGGGATCTTATTTGTTTTATAGTTTTGGGGATCATTATGATTTGTAATAATAACATTGTACTCACCAAGTTCATTGCTGGTATTCACCCAAAAATAAGTCCAACAGGGCAAGAAACACGAGCAGGCATATGATCACAAAGGTTTTAAACAAAGCCCTGTTTAGATAAACTTATTTGGAGAAAGAAAACATCGAACTGTGAAATAATTTCCAAACTCTCTGATGTTTTTTGGGAGGGTTGCACGTCCATGTTTTGATGACATCTTGCTCTTGTTGCTTTTGAGTTTGTAAGTGTAAAATCTACTGTACTGCCATTGTGCCTACTTTTGGTTTTACCCCAAAAAGGTGGTTTAAATAATTAGGTTAAACTATTTACAGCTTGTTTACAACCTGTTTAAACATTTGACGGCTAATGTTTTCCGTCCTGTTGAACTATGTCGTCGCAATTTAAAAAAAAAAGTTCTCAAATCTCAGTGATTTCTTTTGTAAATACACTGTTATCATAACTGTTAGAAATGATGGCCAAAACAACGTAAATAAGACCCAAGTTGTAATAAACCGGAATTATCATTAAAAGTAGAAAACATTGAGTCAAATGAACAATTGAACTTATTGCTCGTCAATGTAATCTGTTTAACATTCACGAGGTCACGTCATCATTTTTCCTCTCCAGTTGAATTTGTATTTAAAATTTGTTGCATTATTTTCAACACATTGAGTGATTTGACAAAGAAATCAAGCAACTTAAGTGAAAGTCCACTTACTAGCTTTTTTCAGTGCTTTCAACTGCATCTCCCAGACTTTCTCAGCTTGCACAGTTTTGTATTTGAGCAAAGTGGACCTTGTAAGTGGACCTTGAATTAAGTTTTATTTTGTCAAACTGCAGTTTCCAAGTTCAAGAATGAACTTTCATGCTCAACATTGAGGATGTAAGAAGAAATCCTAAAACTGGGATCCATGAAGTCACAAAGCCATTTTGTTGGACTCTTAACCAATAAGTAGGAGTCGACCTTTAATGGGACTTGTGTGGTTTAAGGATGACAAACCTCAAACAGTACATATGAGACATACTCTGTCTCTCCTGTGGTGTTTAATCTCTGATTTGCTGTCATTACTGGCTGTTCCAGGTGTTTTCTGTAGGTGGTAATTAACTGGTGCCCTTTCTTTAAAAACAAGAAATACCTAAGGGCTTACACAGCATTTTGTCGTCAAGTATCCTCTGTGTTTTCTTCTTTGTCTGCTGCCCATCGAAAGTAAACGAATGCATGCAAATTTGAGCTTTCCTTTCGCCTCTAATTATGCATTTCAGATCCACGTCATGGAGGAAAAGCTGAAGTCTGCAAACATACAAACCAGCGAATCAGAGAGCTCGTTGTACAGAAAGTACCAAGACTTGACCAATGAGGTTCAAGAAAAAGATGATGCGATAAAGAGATTAGAGATGCAGCTGGAAAAACAGGTATGGACGGACGGAGCCATCAGATAAAGAACAGAAATGTCATTTATGTTCATAAAATGTAGTTTGAAATAATCCACCAACCCTGTTTTCTCTCACTACAGATCTTAGTCAGAGCCCAGGAGGCGAAAATTATTGAGGAGAAGGCTGCCAAGATTAAAGACTGGGTCACCTTTAAGCTTAGAGAGGTAAGCTCACACATGTATACATACACCCCTGACTGAGGTGAGAGCCTCTGGGAAAGCCCTCGCCCTGCTAAGAGACATTATCTGTGACAACAAGAGATGCTTATGATTAAAAGTGTATTATCTACAGCTGTCAACACTCTTTAGTTTTATCTGCACACAGTCAGAGATGTTAAAAAAATCTTATTTATGAATGTAACTCTGTAATTAAGCAGTTTTAATAGGCATATTTTCTTGTATGGCTGCTAAAAGTTGATGTTTAAGATGTATGTGTGCTATGTTGCAGATGGAGCAAGAGAACCAGCAGCTGAAAATGGCCAACCTGAAGCAGACAGAGCAGATAATGTTGCTGCAGGACAAACTACAAGGTGAATGCTGCTGTAGGTGTTTGGGCAACTGTTAAATAAACTGTACTGCCCCTCAAAGGCAGAGAGCAGTGCCAACGGAAGCAGTGAAGTTTAAAAAAGAAAAAATGAAAGGTCGTAATGCCTTCATTGTATGTATTTTTAGGCTGATTTATTTTAACCCCCCAAAAAAATCAGTGCTGGGGGGGGGGGAAACGTAGCACAAATAAACAAGATGTGTTGTCTGAGTTTTCTTGACCATTTTAACTAGTTTGTCACTGAGATCTGCTAAGCTAATTACCATTAGCATGAGTTTGGCTGGTTTAACTACTGCCTTATCTAGTTTAGTGGAATTACTAACTGAATAACCAAGATCAGAGATGGTCATAAAGATTTATATTTGTATAGATTACAGCTAGGGACAATCAATGAATACATTTAGCTTTAGTTTTAGATAAAGCTAGCCATGGCTCTCTGTTCACCAACTAGCTTTCACTTGACATAGCGCTGTTGCTTTAGCTGTTGCTTTGGTTGCAGTTATTGTGGTTCAACTTTGTTTTTAGCTCTGTTTTGTTGTTACTGCAAATTAGAGTTCTGACCAAATTTACTGCATTTTGTCTCTGTAAGGCAGTGTAGAGAAAAACTGGTTTTGTTTTTGAGTTCGTATTGCATCAGACCAGCTGTTTAGTGTGCTGACTGGTCCTGGAGGATTTGGCCGTAGTAGTTCAGCATCAGAAGAGGTCATGAAGTCATTTTAACAATTTGATTAATGTGATGTAATCTTTAATTCATACACTGTATATTTGGGCATTACACTTGATATTTATTGCTTATAATATTGTAAATATTGGATGGATAACAGTATTTTGTCAGCAGTAGTACAGTAGTAGTAGTAGTAGTTATTGTAGTAGTAGTAGTAGTAGTAGTAGGGGATTTATGTGTCTGTTGTGAATGTATTCCCAGAGCTCCAGTAGGAGAGAGACTGAATTTCTGGTGTTGTCTTTCTCCTCCAGCTCTCTTGGAGAAACCTGCATCCCCTGGATCCCCTGCCACCTCCCCTGTAATGGATACCCACCTGGTGCCCAGCAGTCCGCTGTTTCCTCCCAGCTGCCCCGGCACACCACCTGCCCAGCTGGATGACAGCTGGAGACAGACAGGTCCCCGTGGGGCCGCCTCTAATGTTAAGACCTCGCCAACAGGTGTGCTGCCCTTAATTTATATTATCTAGGGATATGCAGCTCTTTGTGGAGGATGGCCGCCTGGATTCACTGAAGTTACTCTAGATTACAGCAAAATACATTTAAAAATACATCAAATTGCCTTTTGACACATCCTTCAGTATAACCTACTTTTGCACAGTTGATTCATATGAACCTAATGCCCTTGTTCTAGTTCCTCCACATCATTAAGTACGTTATTTCTGTGTTGCCCTCTCATGTTCTCATAGCTCCACGTCTCTGCTGAAAGTAGCATATTCAGTGATGTACCTTTAACAACAGTTCCTGTATGGTATGTATGTTTTCTCAAATGTTATGAATCTGTCACCTCAGATGTGAAAAGGACTCCTGAACAGTCCAGTAAAGGGATTTGCCTCGGAGACCTTGCGGCCCATGATGCTCTCTCTCAGGGTTGGAGCAGGGAGGGTCCCAGCAGCCCTGTTTCCATCAGTGGACCAGACCTCCCAGTGGGCCCGGAGGGTCAGGCAGGGGGCTCTGACAGAGACAACTCCTCCGATGAGCTCAACAGCAAGTTCCGCTCTCAGTGCCTTCACTCGTCCTCTTCCTCCTCCTCTTCATCCTCAGCCTATGAGATGGCCGACGGACCAAGCTCCCCAGAGTCGACCATCAGAATAACACCCAAAAGTCCGCTCCTGTCGCGCTCCCCCTCCACCAACAACCCCTTCCCGAATCCTCCTCATCCTCTGGTTCACCAGTCAGGCACCAGCATGACGTTACCCAAAGTACGGACTCCGCTCACCCCCAGAGACAGCATCCAGCTGGTCAAGAAGCATTACAGCCAGCCGCAGCCCAGCCTGGACAGACTTCACCACCTCAACGTTAACATAGACATCATGACCCCATCCTCCACCTCCTCCACCCTCAAGAGCACAGGCACTGCCACCTCGCCCTTCTCGCAGGTTGTGGAAGAAACAGACATTGACGATGGGCTTCCTGACAGCATGGACGGGGTGGTGGAGGGGTCAGAATCAGAGGAGCCATCCCGGGATGGAGTCTCTTTTGTGGGACTGGCAGAGGAACTGGAGCGGCTGGATCCAGAGGTCCTGAAGCCGCCAACGCCTCCTTTACACCGCTTCCCTTCATGGGTATGACAGACCAGTATTATCAGTTCCACTTCTGCACGCTTCCTGTATTATTTTATGCTGTTGAAATCTTACCTGCAAGCATGAGCAATTCAATTGGATCTATAATATTTATGTTTCAGTCTCTGCTTAAGGCTCAGGACTCTCGGAAACAATTACAGATTAAAGGAATAATTTGACATTTTGGTAAATATGCTTATTTGCTTTCTTGCCGAGAGTTGGATAAGAAGATTGATACTGATCTCATGTCTGTATGGTAAACATGAGGCTAACACTGGTGGTCATTTAGCTGAGATAAGCAGAAAGACAGGAAAAATGGGGATACTTGGCTCTGTCCAACGACAAAGCAAATAAGCGAAAGTGTATTTCCCAAAATGTCAAACTATTCCTTTAAAGATTCATTCAGCAAAGATCTCAATGCCAAAACGTTGTTCTGCCTGAAGGTGTTTATAATGAATGTTTAAGTGAAGTGAAGAGGAATATTCCTGCGCTTGTTGATCTCTGCAGGAGAGTCGGATCTACGCGGTGGCTAAGTCAGGAATGAGAGTATCAGAGGCCAGTCTTGGAGCCAGGGCCCCCGGACGAGGTGAGTCCCTTGCAGCCAAAAACAAGGAACTAGCCATCCACTCCTTCTTCACTAACATCCACTTTTCTGCTACAGTGAGGCATTCAACACCCATTTGTAGTGAGTGTCGTGCAGAGAGGAAGACACCTAAAGCCTTTTTTTTTTTTTTTTATGTGTAAAGCATCGTCTTACCCTGTGTGTGTGCTTGTCTGTCTGCGTGTGTCGTGAGCCTGGGTGGTGCAGGAGACGAATCAGTACTGTGAAGTGACATGTCATTCAGCTGATGCTAAAGCCGCTGTGGAGGTGTGTGTGTGTGTGTGTGTGTGTGTGTGTGTGTGTGTGTGTGTGTGTGTGTGTGTGTGTGTGTGTGGTTGGTTTGGATCTGTCATTGCCGTCTTTTATGTCACTTCCTCTGGCCTGAGGGCTCCACACACCTGCACAGGTGTGTGAAGGTGTGTGAAGCCTAATTCGGGAGGCTGTTCAGACCCCCCTTCCTTTTTTTTTTTAAAGAGGCGAGGAAAAGCATAGGAGGGGGGAGGTTTAGAGGGAGGGAGAGGCTGCTTTATAATCAACTGCGATGAAAGGACGTGGTCTGGGTGTAATTACTGCTATGCTTTCTGTCCCGACATCATCCATTTGCTTGAGGTTTGACAGCACTCCGACTATTGAATTTCCTGACTGCCAGGTAAATGCAGCTGACTGCCAAGTGACTGTTGTGGATTAAGTCATAGCTTGCTCAGCTTATTCAGCTTCCTCTCATGTTTGCGCCTTAAGGTGCATCTGTTGTTAGAACATTTTGATCTCTGGCAAAATGAATACCATGGACCAGTTGTATTTTGTTGTAGCTCAAGACTGTTTAACATTTGTTTTTTTTTGTAATAAAATACACCATAGTTCAATTCAACACGCTCAGGGGTTTTGCTGCTACACACCATTGACTTATGGTGGCGTTAGCTAATGTTAGCAAACTAATAGATATAGCTGTGTGACTGACATTACAGACAGCCTACAGACTTTATGACTCTTCACTACTTGTGCTACTTTTACACCACGTTTTTGTGTTGACCATTTTTCTCGAATTGCCATTTGTGGCCACTGTTTATCAAAAGTTACATTGTCTTAAAGCTGTAAATGTTGTGCTCTGCGGCTTTGGAATAATCATTAAATCAAAACAAATCGGAATAAATGTTTTCCCGTGTATTCTGCAGGGTCCAACTTACCCCAATATCCAGCGGCAGGTCCGTTCACCCAGTTGATCTATAAGAATATCAATGTACCAGTCTATACCACACTGAAAGGGGTGAGTGAAATGTTCTTTATTATTTAAGGTTTACTTCTGACAAGTTTCGTACTGAAATTACATTAGGTGGTGTTTTACCTTACAGTACTCTTTCAATTGCTTGTTTCAGAAAGCCACTCAGATCAGCAGTGTACCTCTGCCCGATGATGACTCTGGGTCTGAGGACGACAGCAGCTCTCTGGCCAGTTTACGGACCTCCATCCTGAGCCCGGACAGGAAGGGCAGCGTCCCTGGGAGCCCGCGTGCCGTCAAGAGAGGTGAGTGTACGGTGAAAAACCGTGCCACTTACTCTCAATCAGTTTTTCTCCCTTCAACCACTTCTTATACACCTTTCTTACTGTATCTTATGTGTGTGCCTTCTCCTATTTTTCTAGGTGTGTCCATGTCCTCCATCAGCTCAGAGAGTGATTATGCCATTCCCCCTGATGCCTACTCCCTGGACAGTGACTACTCCGAACCGGAACATAAAGTCCAGCGAACCTCCTCCTATTCCTGTGAGAGCACTGGACCTGTGAGTGGAGTCCTGGTTTTTATAGCATATACATATAATTTTACTTAGTTAGCCAGGTGTGTTTAAATGATTCCTGTGCTGTTTGTGTCTGTAGGAGATGCTGGAGAAATCTGGGTACCTGCTGAAGATGGGCAGCCAGGTGAAAGCCTGGAAACGTCGCTGGTTCATCCTGAGGAACGGAGAGATCCTCTACTACAAATCTCCCGTGAGTGTGTCTCGCTGTGAGCCTTCCTGCCTGCTTCCTTCTAAGGTCTTGCTATCTGCACAGAAAACATCTCACAAATATTTCAGACATTTTGTGAGTTTACGTGCGAGTTGAACACCTCATCACAATCAGCAATGTTGTCAGTGTGAATTAAGAAAGATGTACATTAACGCATCTATAATCCCTGCAGTGAAGAAAGGAATTTGTAATTATTATTTTGTGTGTGCTTTGGTGTGTGTGTATTCAGAGTGATGTGATCAGGAAACCTCAGGGTCAGATTGAGCTGAACTCGTCCTGCCGTATAGTACGTGGAGAAGGAGCGCAGACATTTCAAGTAAGTGGAAAACGTATCTGACATCCTTAAGCAAAGGATCCCAGGATGGTGCTAAACTTTGATTGATTGTGTGATTTACGCTGCACACTTCTACAGGCTATGCAAATACTTCAAATGGTAGTAAAATTTTTATAGATCTACAATTCAAAAGACCATGGCATGAAAGAAAAATAGAAAAAGCTGAAGACATTTATTAGAGGGCACATGCAGCTACACACATACCAGCACTATTATTATAGCACTGCATCACAGCAGAGCTTTACTGCTGCATACCAGAGAAGCAGCTTAAAATGACATCAGGTATAGCATTGGCCTGGAATGTTTTCCCGGCTTTTCGGAAGCTGATTCTGATCTCCTCTGACACGACGATGCTATCTCAGTCGGCTCGGCTTAGCATTTTTCCCATATTTCTCCCTTTTCGTCTAATCAGCTGATTACAGAGAAGAAGACCTTCTATCTGACCGCCGATTCACCCAACATCCTGGAGGAGTGGATCCGGGTTCTGCAGAACATACTCAAAGTCCAGGCCAGCAGCCCGGTTACCGTGGAGACCACCGCCAAGCCCACCGTGAGAGGTTGGCTTACAAAGGTCAGGAGACAGAAGTCATGGTTTCTGAAAATTTGGTTTTGCTTGTAAAACCACAACATGTCATTTTTACACTTGTTAGTGAGCTTTAGACGTGCTGGTGGGCAAGTAGTTTTACCTTTGCTGACTGTTTCCCCCGTTTCCAGTCATTATGCTATGCTAAACTAAGCTAATTTTCTGCTGTATGTAGCTTCATGTTTAGCGTATAGACATAAGAGTGGTATTAATCTTCTCATCCATCTCAGCAAGGAAGCAAAGTATTTCTGTATAATATTAAATATTTATTAAACCTCCTTAATTATTATTGAATGAGAGCACACGAAGACTTTGAAAAAAAATGACTCCAATTAACGATTTGTTTTATTGTCAAATATCTGACGAATGTTTTTAATGTAAATTGTTTGGTCTATAAAGTATCAGAGAATAGTGAAAGATGCATTGCAATTTGGCATCTTAAAATTGCTTGTTTTGTCTGTCCAACAGTCGAAAACTAAAAAGATTTTCAGCTTACTGTTTCAGAAAGGAAAAGCTGCAAATATTCAATTCATTTCAGAAGCTGGAACCAGTAAATTCTTGTAATGTTTGCTTGATAAATGATCAAAATTGTTTTTTATTGTAATCGATTAATGGTCTAATTGTTTCAGCTCAAGTCTCTATAGCATCTAGCATCACACAAATTCAGACTTAATATAATCAGGTGTATGTTTGTATTTACTGACCAGACTTCCATTGCATATTTGCAAGACGTATTGATCAGCCAGGCTTTCTCTCTTAAGATGCCAGAAATAACTCACTTTGAGGCTCAACGTCCTTTTTCAGACAGATATAGAAGTGTCTGTCAGTGGGGTGTGGAGGGTTTGACGGAGCACTCTTCAGGCAGATTCTTGAAAACCTCCTTCACGTTGGGACACGGCTGTAAGGCCCGAGCTTCTGGAATGCTTGAGATCTCCTTCCCTTCCACCCTCCTCTTTTCCCTGCCTCTCCTTAGCCCGTCTGTTGGTAAAGTTAGGACACTTAAACATCTGATGGGTGTGCGTGATGGGTCTCTGACAGATGACTGACAGCCTCTAGCTGAGAGGATGGATCCCACATCCTGGGTTCCTTCCCGGGAGTTGTCTTTGATCTGCTGGTTATGACGCCATCTCAGATCAGACAGGGGCTCAGTTAACCCCAGTGACCCCTTCTGAGGGAGCACAGCTGGCTTCATGTTGATGGCATCCTCCAGTGACATCACTGCTCCATTCACATTTCTAAAACTCTCTGAAAGGAGTCTGTTGCAGAATTTAAATGCAGCATGAATCACAGCGTGGACGGACTGTTTACATATGTTGTCACTTTGCTTTGGAAACAAAAAAAAGTCCTGTTTGAATGTTCAACCTATTATTGAAGTCATTGAAGTTGCCCTGAAATAATTTGCACACCTACCTGCACACATCTGCTGGTCAGATGTAAAGATTTCCAGACTAACATCTGTCTAGCTTTCAAAAGCGTCTTTGGTCTGAGTTTCAAAGAATACAAAAAAATGTACATTAGATATAAACTTATACTTATTCTTAGATTTGTCCTGATACTTTTCTCATACTTTCTATGCCGTTGTCTTCTTGTTTCAGGTCAAACATGGACACTCTAAGCTGGTGTGGTGCTCTTTGGTTGGAAAAGTCTTCTGCTACTATCGTAATCAGGAAGACAAGGTTCACAAAACTAGTCTCTCCCCTCTCCTAACATGCCCTCGCCTGCTTTTAATTTTGTGTTTTGTTAGTGATCATGAACACAGGCCTCTAAAAGGTTTTGCAAATCCATGCTCCTTAGCAGTTGTCTTATTGGGTACAGAATAATAGGCTCTTGACAAATGAAGGATACGTGGTTAGACAAGAAAAAGAAGGTGTAATGATGATGTTTCTTTAATTCAACACACTTAAATCTATTTGTGTTGAGCTGTGTCTCATTAGTTACCACCATCTTTTGTTTGTTTTGCACATTTTCTTTCGTGTCTCAGCTGCCTCTGGGTCAGCTCCAGGTGCGGGAGGCCTCAGTGCAGGAAGTGGATCGCTCCTGTGATTCAGATGAGGACTATGAGACAGGCAGTCGAGGCTTCTTGTCCTCCCACTGCACCTTAGTGGTCCAACCAAGAGACCAGAGTCCCACATACCTGCTCATCGGGACCAAGCAGGAGAAGGTACTGGAACAGGCAAACTGTAATTTATCCTTATGTACGGGATTCAAACTACTTTTGTTCATTCATTTCTCTTTGTACATTAATGTGTTCTTCTACACAGGATACATGGTTGTATCATCTGACTGTGGCAGCTGGCAGCAATTCAACCTTCAAAGTGGGCACAGAGTACGAGCAGCTCATTGTTAAACTCCTTGATGCAGAGGGAGACCCAGGTGAGAAATCCCTGTTCTACAGCAGAGAAGCACCATTAGTAATCAACTGTTAAATTTATTTTTCTGTAAAAGGTCTAAACGCTATTTTAAAACCCTCTCTGAAGCTGCCAGGAATAACATTTTAGCAGAGAGCAGAGAGTCCTTTATATAGCTGGGTATTGAGCTTCAATATACAGGAAAAGTGGTTTATTTATTAGTATTTAGGTTGATATATATTTGTTAAATGAGAAATTAAAGTGTCTAGCCATAATTCTTTAATCATTTATTTCGTGTTGGCCTAAAAGTAGTCGAGTTTAAGTATTAAGTATTAAGTAATAATTCCTTGTAACGTGACCTCAGTGCGATGAAGGTGAAACAAACATTTCAAGAAGTAATTCATAATTGTTGTTACAAAGTACAAGAACTGAAAAACGTTTGATCTGATTTTTAACACTGCATATTCTTTGTTGACAACACTGGAGATATATTTGCAACACTTAAATAGTATAGTAAATAAAGTAAATGCATGATGGACTGAACGTCTCTATAAGTGTGTACAAATGTACTCAGTAGCATGCTACATGTTATTTTGATCCACGATGTCTGGCGGCTTTAATCCACACTGCAGACTGTGTTTACGGCTCGAGTGCTGTGTGAATTCTTGTCAGCTGTTGAGTCATTACAGCTTTGAAACTCAATCTTTATGTGTGTGTGTGTGTGTGTGTGTGCTTGTCCTTCTTTTCCCAGAGTCCGTCTTGTGGAGGAGCGAGGCCTTGAGCTTCTGTAAGGAGGGTCTGCACTCGCCTCTCACCACTCTGCCCTCTGAAGCTCTGCAGACAGAAGCTCTCAAGCTTTTCAAGGTCAGCCTCTTCACCTCTCACCCCTCTTTCTGTCGCTTTTGTTCTGGTCCACTTCCATTTCTCCTCTTGCTTTCATCCCTTTCTCTGCATCTCTTTCCTTTTCTGTCCGGCTCTCACTGCAAGGTTCTGTTCAAAGCATCATCCATCCTACACAGTTGACCCCCCCATTATCCCCTCCTACTCCTGGATGCGCTCCGTGGCCCTCCTCTTCTCTTCCCTCCTGCCTCTGAACCAGATCAAAGGCTCGAGGACGAGGGCCCCAGCTCATTAAAAGTGTGGAAGAGAGATAATGGCCTTGATTATCTGCTCTGATTGAGGCTAACCGTTCTTCTGGTTTACAGCTGGTGTGAAAGGAGCCCCCTTTAAAGAGGATACATGGGAGGTCAGGGCCTTCAGAGAGTGGCAGCAATGGATATGGAAGCCACAGGATGGGGGAGGAGAAATAAGATCAGAGCAGAACAGGGACCTTGTAGGACGATGGCAGATCCTTTTCCTCTCTTTTCAACCCTCTAGCCCTCAGCGTGCCCACCCAGAAGCCCCCTCCCTGCCCCACTCATGCTCCACAGCCCCGTCCACTACAGTCACTACGCTACAGGACTGAGAGTTGAATGGATCGGCTCTCTCTTTGACCAGCCAGCCTTAAAAAACAGTCCCAAACACACACACACACAAAAGAAACAGAGTGAATGGAAGCGACACGCTTTTCAAGTCCGCGCTCTACTTCATGCCTTTGAAGTTTTAATGAATCTGACAAATCTGATGAAAACTGATCAATTGATTCTTTGTCTTCAACCATCCTAGTGGATGAGAGCAAAGGTTACAAAAAAATAATGACACACACACATTTGGACTCTTACTGACCTGATGCCATGTATTTTTCTTTTCTTCTGACCTTGCTATTAACATCACCTGAAGTTTCTATTATTTTTGCTACTTTAAGATTAATTTAAAATGTGCTGCATCCAGTAAATATCCAGTCTCAAACAGTGTGTCTTTGCCTCCACCTGCTGGTTGTGCAGTGGAAGATTTAAAATATTAAAAAGAAACGTTCTCTCCTCTGTAGTCCTGTCAGCTCTTCATCAATGTGCTGGTTGAGTCTCCATCCGTCGATTACCACACCTCGCTGGCCCAGAACGCTTTGCAAGTGTGCCTGACGCACCCGGAGCTGCAGAACGAAATGTACTGTCAGCTGATCAAGCAGACCAACCGCCGGATGCCACACAACTACTCCCTCACGCAGGTCAGCCCATGCATGTGAGGGGCAAAGTGGTCAAACAGAAAGCAGAAAAAGTGGATGTTTTAAATTTCACTTTTCATCATTTACAAATGAAAGGACAAAAAAAGCAGGGCAGTTAAGTCTAGCAGAGTGTTTTAAAGTTTTCCCTAAAGCATAAAAAAAGTGATTTTCAGTGATCCTGTAAATTAAATTTTCACCCCTTTTACCACCTCTTCCTGTAGTGCTGGCAGCTGTTGTCTCTGTGTGTGGCTCTGTTCCTTCCTCAACAACATTTCCTTTGGTACCTGAGACAGTACCTGCAACGCAATGCTGACCCAAGGTGAGATGCCTAAAAGTCTGTAGCTGACCCTGCGATTCCTTAAAGTAACTAAAACCAGTTCTGAGGCAGTTTTTAGTGCTTTGTTTTCATCTCTATCACCTTTTTGTTCCCACACAGGAGTGAAGTGGGGAAGTATGCCGTGTACTGTCAGAGGTCTGTGGAGCGAACGCTGCAGAACGGAGAGCGGGAGGCCAAACCTTCTCGTATGGAGATCGTCTCCATCCTGCTGAGAAACCCCTACCACCATTCACTGCCATTCAGCATCCCAGTCCACTTCATGAACAACACCTACCAGGTAACACAAAATTCAATATTTTGCAGCGTGATGATGGTCTGGGAGCAGTTTTAGAGTAATATGTTCAGTTCTCAAAGGAAGTGGTGGGTAAAAGCACCTGCAAGGAGAGAGTGCCCACGCAGAGGGATCTGGCAAGGCACTGCATTTGCCAATCAAAAATGTGCAAGCAGACATTCGTGGAACGACGTGTCCGTTTGTTTTCTCACGTAGGTGGTGGGTTTCGACGGCTCCACCACAGTGGAAGAGTTCCTGAATACGCTGAACCAGAGGATTGGCGTGAGGAAGCCTCAGCTGACTGGGTTTGCCCTCTTCACTGATGATCCGTCTGGCAAAGACCTGGAGCACTGCCTGCAGCCGTCTGCCAAGGTTCGAGTGTAGGCCACCGAACATAAGTGGATGGTAGAAACCCTCCACACACCACTGAGGCTTTTGTGGTGCATTTATTCAGATTTGTCTCATGTTACCTAATTTTTAAAGGGTCAGTCGTGGGTATTGAAAGACTATTTTGACAAATTAAGGCTGTCCAAACCTTTTTGTGACTTTTTGATTTTTTTTAAATGTAGTCATGCACCATAGCTGTCCTCTATAATTTGATTCCACTCATGAAAAAACTGGTGGCTTCCACTTTATTTTCATTTTGGTTACTGAAACTGTTCCATTATGTTTAACCAGCCCACCAAAGACAGTACACAATACATGTTTGAACAGATCAGTGTCTTTGTCTGTAGCTAAAGCTACTCCCATCTGCTGACAGAACCAGAAATACTGTCAAAGCTTTCATATGTCTGACTGGAGACTGTCCCTTTTGCCAGATCTGTGATGTCATTTCCAAGTGGGAGCAGGCCCTGAAGGAGCTGCATCCTGGGAAAAATGAGGGGACACGGATTGTCCGTCTAACATACAAGAACAGGTAGGATTTCTATTGTCACATCTTGTAAGATCCACATACTTACCTCAGTGTATTTTATTACATGGTCACAAACATTTGTCTAAAGAAGAAGCCTTTTAATACAAAACAAAGACCACACAATAAAAGATGGTGGTGATTTCCTGCTTCTTGGAAATGAAGTGAAGTGTGCATAATTCCAGCCTCAACCAGGAAAACAAGTTTCATGACAGGTTTATCTTCACTTGTGCGTGTACAGGTTGTGTTTCAGGGCTCAGGTGAAAGGTGAGACAGAGCGAGAGCGCCTCCTGCTGGCGTACCAGGTGAATGATGAAGTTCAGCAGGGCCACTTCCCGGTAAACAAAGAGCTGGCTCTCGAAGTGGCTGCCCTCATGGCACAGGTCTGTAATGATTATGTCAACATATAATATAAAAGAAATCAATATTTCTGATTGATGTAAACCTTGTACTGTCATCTACAATGTTGAGGATTACTAACAATTTCTGTGTTTTAAAAGCCATCTCTCTCCCTCTAACCCGCTCTCCTCTTTGGTTTTTCTTACTCCAGGTTGAACATGGTGATTTGGAGAGACCAGCCGCCTCCTCTCCTACCAGCTCTCCTCTGCCCAAGTCTCAGCTGATTCTCCTGCAGGCCTTAGAGCGCTTCTACCCCAAACGCTACAAACAGGACTGCAGCTCAGACCAGCTCAGGTAAAACAAACACTGCTGTTGTCCAAATAAATACATCACTACATGTTTTTTTAATCTAGAACCTGAGAACCTGATGTCCTCATACGGATTTGTTCAATGTATTTTGCAACAAAAACAGAGTCTGACAAACACAGCGGTGGCACTTTGTCATAAATTGATCTATGAAATCGATCCATGTCACGCGAGGCCAGAACAGACACAAATAATGCAGCATGTTCTCGTTGTGAATTTGACAACTTTAACCAATGTTCCTTTTTCTCCTTTCAGAGATCTTACTGAGCGTCTGGCCACTAAGTGGTCTATGCTACGTGGGTGCAGTGCATCCGAGTGCGTGAGAATATACTTAACTGTGGCTCGGAAATGGCCCCTGTTTGGAGCCAAACTCTTCAGTGCCAAGGTAAGAAAAGAAAGTTCTCTCATAGTTTTGTGTTAAACGTTGCGCTCTCTGTGACCTAATGTAGACTCTCGTCTGTTATATTCAGTCTGTGCTTTGAAGTCTTATTGAACACAAGCATGCTGTCTTGATACAAATGCTACCTTTCATCCAAAGTAAAAATACACGTTTCATTTGGCTTGAACTCTAACACAGCCATCCGTCAAGCCTTCAAGCACAGGTTGGACCAGTTTGAGACCTCGAAGAAGACCCCGCGAGGAAGCTGTAATGTTTACAAGGATGGATTACACCTGTAACATGACCTGTCTTTGACTCTCCTGTCCACAGCCGGTCCCGCCCTCTCCTGTTGAGCAGAGCCAGGTGTGGCTGGCAGTGAATGAAGATGGATTGTGTGTGCTGGACTATACGATGGTGAGTTTCAAACTGTGTAGAGCAAAAAACCTACATCAACACTATCTCTGTCCTGTGTTGTTACATAAAACCAGAGGTGGAAGAAGTATTCAGATCCTTTACTTAAGTAAAAGTAGCAATACCACACTGTGAAAATACTCCACTACAAGTAGAAGTCCTGCATTCAAAACCTTACTTAAAGTATTTAAGTATTATCAGCAAGTATCAAAAATAAAAGTACTCATTCTGCAGTAAAATGGTCCCTGTCAGTGTTTTCCTAATAAATATGATGTTTTTGGATTAATATTACTGCTGCATTAATGTGTATGTTGCATTTTACTGCTGTAGATGTTTAAGGTTGAGCTAATTTTCCCAACTTTATATGCAACGCATCATATTCTATTAGATCAACATATGTTTGTAGCGTCCCTGTCCTGTGAGAACCACATATCTCTAATAAGTCAACTTTTCAAAAATAAATAGCTTATTTAGCGTAAGAAGTGGGAGAATTCAAAATCACCAAATTTGGACACATGTTTTTCTCTGGACTGGAAGGGTATGAAAATCTAAAAAGTAACTAAAGCTGTCAGACAAATTTAGTATGAAGTCCAATGTTTGCCTCTGAGATTTGGTGGAGTCGAAGTGTAAATTTATTTAGAACACTTTAGAATTTAGAGTATTTTTGACATTTCCATTTGCTTCAGTTTATAGCTGAAAAAGTGAGATTCTTCTTTGCACCTACAGTGCTCAGTTGGCTCGGCCACAGCCACAGAGCTTCCACTGGTCTGGAATGATTTTTATTCTGTGGTGTTTCAAACACCAGAAATCCGCAGGAAAAATAAAATGGCCAGCCTCCGATTTGACATTCTTGACCCAGACAGGCAGCAGTTCCAACATGTAAACGATGTTAGCTTGAGCTCTGTAATTTTCAGCAGCCCATGTTGATCCATTTCATTCCTGGTCTGGCAGGCAGCGTCGCTCGTGCGCTTCCAGAAAGTCAGAGAGAAAAACAAAGTGAAAATCATCAGAAGTCGCTGGAAATTATGTCACGCTTCTTCACACTCAGTTTGCTCTTCAAAAAAAGCAGAAACCAAAATGATTTCCCAAATGAATTCCATGCTCTATTTTGGGTTCAGCACTAAAATCACTGCACATTTCACACTGGCAATGCTTTCATTTTTCAGCACACGCTGGTCACGTACTCCTACCAGTCTGTGATCACCTTTGGTGGTTGCCGTGACGATTTCATGGTGGTCACGAGCCAGCAGAGGGAGCCTGGAGTCGGGAAGAAGAGCGCAGAGAAGCTGGTCTTTGCAATGGCTAAACCAAAGGTGAGTGTCATGAGTACATCTGCTCAAATGTTCAGTCTGATTGATGGATTTCAATCAGACTGTTTCTGCTTTGCCTCCACATGCGAGGTTGTCATGTTGTTCGATGATCTAAAGCAGGAATCCCAACCAGAGATACTTGCACCCCAGGGGGTAGTTTCAGATCAGATGGTATATTATGTGAAAATACTAATTATATCAAATATAAATGACGCATATTGAGTCAGCGGTAACCTGAACACGACATGTCGCGATTGAGAGCGTGCAAAAAATAATGAGCAAGCGAGCAGAGAAGTCCAAACAGTTATGTTTGCTAAAAGTAATGAACATGCAGTTCAAATACCTAACTAACAGTAATTGATAAAAAAAACTTGAAACAGATAAAAGTATGGAGAAATTGCTAAAAACAACAGATAAAGAGTTAATAGTAATAGTTAATGCTCGCTAAAAGTAGCTAATGGATAGCATTAAATGGTGAAATTGGTAGCTAAAGTGGATAAACAGTCGAAATAGTTAGCTAGTAAGTAATGGACTAATCTTAATCCAGCACTAAAAGTAATTAATTACTGGTTAACATAGATAGCTAAATTAATAGATAATGATTAGCTAAAAGTAATGTTTAAAGAGTTGCAATAATTAGCTAAGAGAGGAGATTGTTAAAGGTAATGGACGAATGGTTTAATTAGATATCTAAATTGATAGATAAACAACTGAGATAGCAAAATAACTAATAGATAAATGGTTGAAATGTCTAGCTTAAAATCCAAATCCAAACTTGACCAAACCAACCTACACATTGACAGTTCAATTGTATGAAAAAATATTATAACAATATCCCCTTTGCGTACTTAATAGTGTTCAAACAATATCCAGCACATTTGGATCATGACACTGATGTAAACCATCAGCAGCTGAGGCGTAAAGGACGTGTGGGTCGATGGATTGAGTGTTCAAGGTGTTGAAGTACTTTAAAGGAGCTCTGAAGATAAGGGAGGAGACTGAGCCCCGACTTATTCATATTCACCTGCTTTTACATTCCCTCACAACCGACAGCTGATGGAGAAAACAGGTTCTTTCTCGTATTTTATGTGCAGAATCTCAGTGGAGCTTTAACGCAGAGTCATGTTACTACTGTGGGTGTCTCAGGTTTTCGCGTCTTCTTCGACCGTCTCTGGGCCTCCAGCTCCCCAAAATCAAATGAAACACAATCATGTCATCGTGTTAAAGCCATTAACCCCGCTCTGATCTGACCTGTTGTTGCTCTCGTCTCAGATACTGGAGCTGACTCTGCTCATGGCCAGCTACATGAACCACTGGAACCCGAGCCTCCCATCTGCCTCACACCAGCCCCTCGGCCACTGGGACGTAGACAGCAGGCACTTCCCCGCCATGAACTACACCACCAAGGGCCCCACACTACTGTGAATTGTGCAAGCAACAAGAACAACAAAGACTGTTTAACTACAGGGAGGCTTGATGACAGCAGTTACCTTTAGTCCGCATTGCATGTCCGGGTTTTTACGCTTTTACAGGTACTAGGAGATTATTTTTTCATGTGCTTTTTCTATTGAAGATTTAGATTTAGAAATATCAGCCTCAGTCTTGTTAGACTATTTATTTCTACAACAAAAGAGTGTTTCAACTCCGCTTTATTTAGATGTAACGTCATGGTCTAATTCCTTGTTAAAAATTGGACGTATTTTTGAAATACAGCGGTGGTCTGAGGACTCACATTTCCACCTGCAGCGTGATCCTTTTAGTCGCTGCTCAGATTTTCACCTTTTATTCTGACCTTTGTGTTTTCCAGTTTTTCAGAACTCAGACTCTTTTATTTCACAAAAACAAAGCTGTTGCCCTCTGAGAGCTGGTTTGACTGGAATACAGTGTTGTGTGTCACTCGTACTTGACAATGAACCATAGTTTAAATTCATGTATGGAGTACTGTGCAATTAGAAAGGGATGGATAAGGCATGTGATACTTAATAGTTTCTAGTATCTTAATTTGATATAATCCACATCTAATGTTACAAATAATTATTTTCATTATAGATGGTGATTATTTTCTCAATTAATTGATTAATTGGTCCATAAAATGTCAGAAAATAGAAACAAATGTGTATCGCAGGTTTCCAGAGCCCAAGTTGACATATTGTGTTTTTTGACCAACAGCCAAAAACCCAAAGATATTAAGTTTAATATCATAAAAATTTCTTAAAAAGAGAGCAAATATTTACATTTGAGCTGCTGGAAACACTGAATTTCTGCTTTAAAATATTACTTAAATCATGAATTGATTATCAAAATAGTTGCAGATTAATATACTGTCGATTGACTAATCAATTAATTAACTCTACCCTAATACAATTTGGTTTTCCCCTATAAAATAAGGAGTAGGACTTTTTTCTCCGAAACAATTAAGGTCATATTTAAGGAACCTTTTGTAATCCTTTTCTATTGTTTTTAACGGAAAGTTACTTTTTAGCTCACTTATCTAGCATAAAGCAGGCCAAATGAAAGTGAAGTATGTGAACAGATCTGCTGTTAATGTAATGTTACTGAGGTACTCAATAAAACTATGGGATATAAAAAGGTAGATAACAGTCATGTACTGTATGAATAATGCATCTGTGAAATTTCAGCAGTGCAACGTGTTTGCACGTTCATTTTTCTGATGACATATTCCTCTGAAACCTTCAAGACATACAGATTATTAATTTTCACAATCAGGTCACTCAGTGTTTTAATAATCAATAAACAAAAGGAGAGGACACATTTATAAGAAGAGCTACCAAAATATTTAAGACTTGAACTGTTTTGGATCAAACCACTGTCTCGCTCGTGTCCATATTAGCTATTTATTGTACTTCCGACATTTTTTGGCTTTTGCTTAAAAAAAGGTAACGTTTTCCACATCTGTCACATTTATATTGGAAAACGTACAGTTTCTTTTATGTAGCAGAGTAATTTAAGAGTATGTTTGGTTACTGTATCTGTACTAGAATGTGTTACAAATGTTTGAAAGGTGGTGTCTTTATGTTGCCTGTATGTGTGTGTGATAATAAAATAAACGGCACAATCCGCTGTTAGATTGTTTTACCCTACTTTATGTCTTTTTAATTTAATCTATTTTATACCTTACAGTGCTGGAAAGTAACTGATTACATACGTTTTTACACACAAAACTTAGTTAAATTAAACCACACCGCAGTATATAAAGAGCTAGCTTCACCTCAGACAGTTTCAACATTAAAATGCTGCTTAATGTGTCGGTTGGTGCTGGGTGATATTTGAAATCATGATAACTAGTGTTTCTCCAATAATTATATGCCACGATATAACAAATGCAATATTACACATTAAATTATCAAATTATTTTTCATTGTAAATGGCTTTGTTTCACTGTTGTGCATTACGTGAGACAAAACCATCCGCGCATGCAAATCAAAACCTTCAGTAAACTCATTTTGGAAGTTTATGATGCTCAGAATTAACTAATTAATTCAACGATAAAAAAGTAAATATGTTTGTATTCTCAGGATGAACGTTTTCGGTACATGGATATATACCACCTGAAAGGGGCCATACTGCATGAGTACTTTTACTTTAAATGTAAAAGTACATTTTACTGATAAGTTTTGAAGTAAAATTTTGAATGCAGGACTTCTAATGGGCTATTATTATGGTGTGGTATTAGTACTTCTACTTCAGTAAAGGATCTAAATACTTCTCCACCACCACTGACGCCTCAAGTATTTATTTAGCAGCTATAACTCTCATGAAAACCCAGATCATTTGGTTGTGATGTCTCTCAAAGCTACATTTTTATAATATTTCAAAACTTGAAAGTCTCAAGTTCTTGAACGCATCATTTTCTTGTGCTGGAGCAAAAATGTTTATTGGCTTTCTCTCACAAAACACGTTTTGCCGGTAAATATAAACTGTTCAGCAAACACAGGGTTCATGCAATAGTGAGAACCTTCGTGTTTTAGTCAAAGCTCCTCTTGGAGAACAAGAACACTGTTTCTACACAACGTTACTAAAAACCTTCTTCTCTCATTCAACACATCCATAAACTATATACTTACCCTCTGTGCTGGTTGTACACAGCCTGCCCAGTCTACATGTTTTACTGGAGTTGAGGTTGTCGGGGTGGAAGCTGTTCTGCTTTTTCTTATCCAAGGGGGTCAAAGTGGTAATGGCATTTTCCTGCCAAATATATGCTGTAAATCCCACATTTTTATGGCTTGTCTGAAGCTCCTGTTGTTCCATAGCTGCTCTTATACAAATTGAAATGCTCGTTATAGGGCTCACTGCTGAATTTCTGTGTGCCTTCATTGCTCATCAAAAAAGAAAATAACTTCTCTAATTTTTCCATGGTGCAATGTGACTCAGGCCACATGCTTTATAAGAGTTTAAATCAAATTGAATTTAAAGTAAAAGATTCCAGTGTTGCTGGATAGATGGGCTTTTTGTTACCTTTACTGTAAACCCTTACCAGCATTTCACTGGCTGACTGTATCATTATGAGTGTTATATATGAATTATTATTATTATTATAATTAATTATTATACCTGAAGAGGCATGATCTGTAAAACAATATTTACAGGGAGTATTGAGGGATGTATGTGCAGTATCATCATATTTTAGAAGATGATCATGTTTTATACATAAAATCTTAATCTGTAAAGTAACTAGTAACTATAGCTGCTGGATAAATGTAGTGGAGTCAAAAGTACAGCTGTTCCCTCTGAAATGTAGTGGAGTAGAAGTAAAAAGTAACATATACGGGAAATACTCAAAAATGTACTCAAGTATAGTACAGCAGTGGTGGGAGTTCCTCAGTTCCTTTACTTAAGTACGACAAGTAAAAGTACAAAAGTATCATCATCAAAATGTCCTTAAAGTATCAAAAGTAAAAGTATTCATTATGCAGAATGTCTCATCATTCAGTTTTTATCACTAACAGATACATGTAAGGGCATTTTAATGTTGTAGTTTGTCAATGTGGAGCCAGTTTTATATACTTTGAATACTACTGGGAAGATTAGTAGAATAGTACTGCATGTAAAAAGTAGCAACTATGGCTGTCACATACGTGTAAAATATAGTATTTCCCTCTGAATTGTAGGGCTCTATATGGAAACTGTCATGGTCTTAATGTCTTAGTGAGGGCGTGTTTTCTTCAGTAACATGTTAAATCTTTTGACCTCTCAAATAAAATTAGTCTTGTAATGTTTTATTGTAGGTGAAGCGCCTCTTTAATCATCCTGTAAACTGTGTGTTCCACTTCCTGTTGTGATGCTGCACTTCAGCTACCCGTTTACTGCAGTCTACAAGTAATAAATCTACTAAAACATCACTTAACATCGCGTAACATGTTTGTGATGCCACATGTCAAAGTAGTACAGTGTGTACACGATGTTTTAGGACGTGATTTAGAATTTAAATTCCTACTTTGTACCTCTCTGATCTAACACAACATTTCACCACTAAAGGAGGGAGAATCTAAACATACATTACATTACATAAGGCTGGCTGTGCAGGGGGGGGAGGGGGGGGGCTATGTGGTTTACGTAATGGGCCTCCTATATGCCTCTTATGCAAACCTGCCGACATGTTCTGTTCAAGGGCAAATATCAGTTACATGAAAAGTCATAATTCAGATGCTTGTAATTGTTCTGTATAATCTGTATAAGACATGTGCAATCTCAAATCTCCACTGTCTATCAATACTTCAGAATACTACATTCTTTTCTTAAAGGGTATCAAACACTTAATTACCTCCTTTAAGCTTGAAATGTTTCCATTAGAGGAAAAGTAATATATAAGTGATTCGTAAGTAATATGTAATGTCCTGAGTTCAAACTGACCACAGCCTCACATTCCTCCATTGACAGAAAATTAGTTGTCAATGATTTTGATAATAAATTATTAAGTTTTTGCTGGTTCAAACTTCTCAAAACTGAAAATATGCTGCTCTTTTCTCTTTTGTATGATTGTAAGCTGCATGTCTTTTGAGTTTTGAACTATTAGTCGGACTAAACAATCCATCTCACAACGTCGCCTTGGGCTCTGGGAACTTCTTTACATGACATTTTATAGACTACACAATTAATCGATTCATCGAAACATTAACCGATAATGAGAATAACCCTGAACTGAGACTTGCAAACTGCAGTTCACTTTACATAGGCTGAGCTTTTCGATTTTGGGTGGAGTATCATTGTGAAACTAAACCCAGAGAGCAAGTTTCATTTGATGAATCAGGGAATGTGTAACTTGCTGAGACCTGCTGAAACATGGGAATAATCCCAGATAATCCCCATTTGGAACTGCTGTACTGTACAGTGGCTATAATGTAAATATAATACTAAATAAACATTTATAACGGGCATAAGTGAAAACAGTCAACCTACAAAAGGACATTTATGAAAACTCAATGACCTTTGTGCTCATTATGTGTTTGTTTGCCTCATATTGATCACTGTGAAGGGGTCAGGGTTTATCTATTTTTTATTTGCAATATTCAAACACTTGATGTTCTGTGAGGCAATGACAGGGTAAATCTGAACCAGCAGTTTTCAGCTGGTAATTGATTCCATATTAGCCTAGCCTAGCCTGTGAGTGCTCGGAGAGATATCGCTGCTGCTGCTGCTGCTGCCACAGGAGCAGACTGACTCTGCCAACTCAAATCTGCGGGACAAGATAGCGTTCAACCCAGCGACCTGACGACACAGCGGGGAAGGGACAGGTAGGGCTGGGCGTTCACCAGCGCTGGAGCATGCTGTAACTGTCTTATGACACGATATTCACGCCAAGCTACTAGTATACACAACTTTGTAACGGGCTTTTTCCCGCCATATGTCTGCTTTGGTAGGAAGCCTGAATCACTAAAAATGACAACCCAAAAGCAGCAGAGCATTTTCCGGGAAGCTTCTCATCAGATCATAGCCGGTGGATCCGCTGGTACGTCCAACAATTGTTTCACTTCAACTGTTTTAAACGACCGTTTCAGATTACGCAATAGTTTAAGGAGCTCGCCCGCTTGCTAAATGCATGTAGCATAGCGTCAGTGTTACTCGTTAAACTACAACGCAGTGGCGCCCTCCTCGTTTACCTTCTCACGAGAGCGGTAACTTATAAAGCGTGTGTGGGTTGCACCGCACATGCGTGGCTAACCAACAGCCGAATTATCGTGGCTTTAGCGGGAGGTCTGTCGATCATCGAGCCAAAGATTTTGCATGTGTTACCAAGATTGTTCTCATCCTTTTCACATGCTGGATCCCGTGTGTGTGTGTGTGTGTTGTGTTCACGGAAGTGCCGCCGGGGTCAGGAGTTTTGCGCATGCGCAGAGATGATTGAGTCATTCATGGATAAGCAGGAATGTCGTCCAGTGACTCTGGAGGGTGTAGTTCTATATTATATATGTATAGTACTATACTACTACTACTACTATCAGTACTATATGATATATATCATTTATGTAGTTTTATGCAAGGAAATAAAGTAATTAACGATAATTTTCATTATGTGACACTGACTGCTACCATTATATTTAAATGTTAAAAGCATTATCTTATCTTGTCTTATCTTTTTGCAACTTCTACAATACCTATAACCTATGTCCCACCAAAGAGCTGGTGAGATGTATGCCTGTGTCCTACATAAAGGATACAGGATATACCAGGTTAGTGGTGAACAACATTGCAAATGTCATTCTGAAGTGTTGTCTGTGCATATGATGATAAGAGCCTTGTAGTTTGAATTAAATATTAGCATGCGCAGTAAGAGCCCTGACCCAGGACTATCTTGGATGGCTAACAGATTGAACCCAAACATTTCCGTCATTTAGGCTTTCACAAAATGTGTTATGGGAAAATGTTGAAAATAGGAACTCACCAGATAGAAGACAATTGTCTCAGCTTCTTAGCAGGCAGAAATATGTAACGTGGGTACAATATAAACCCACCCCACCACCACCACCAAAAAAACCCCAAACTATATAATAGCGGAGGATGGAGAGGCGCTAACTCTCATTAAAGTCAATATATAAACCATGCAAAGATAAAGATGGTGCGGTTTCTATTTCTTGCTCTCCGACCAGAGCGATGATCAGCAGTTGTGCGCTCAGTGCTGCCACTAGTGGCTTTTATGAGTATTGTTGTAGTTCAGATTCCGGCCACCAGTGGCACCACTGAGCACACAGCTGCTCGGCAACACTCCGGTACTAAGTGAGGAAGACATTCTGCGCCATATATGACTTTTGATTTGGTTTGTTTTCACTGTAATTTAAAGTCACGGAAGTTACCTCCTCTGTCGTCGGATTAATCGTGTTATTTTTGCTAATTTGCACACACCTGACATCGTTTTTCCTTCTCATAAGTCGCCTTAAAGGTTGCCTTCCATCTGGTGAGTTTGCACTTTCAATATTATTTCCCTAACGAAAGTTTGAGTGACTAAAATGTTGAAGGAGAACCCGCTAATTTATGCTGTGAATGCTAATTTATGCTATAAATTAGCATAATGAGAACAACGTTTGTTTCCTGTGTTGGCTTTGAGATTTACACTGATTGTTTGTACTATAACGTTATCTGACAGGAAATATATTTCTTGATATCTGTCCAATCATCCCAGCTAATGCACAATTTTAGGGGCCTTTTTGAGGGTGTCATGAGTAACCTGACTAGATGTAAACTGTAGCCTCAGTTTTGTGCTTCTTAAGGATTCATTGGCTTTGTGAATGTAGCTTAATCGTGGCATCTCGCTAGTACACCAATACATTAGTCTCTGATTTTTGAATCCAATTAAATACAAATTACCGACTAACATACGGAGTGCTCAGGTCTCAAGTGGGGCTAGATGTAGGCCACAGGCGCGGTGTCTAACCAGGAAGTGAACCCTCTAGCTTCTTTGCTTTACTCCTTTAACCTGGACAAAAAAAGTAGTCTGTTCCGCTTCACATTGTCTGTAGTGACTTAATGTTACATAACGCGGTTGACACGTTGCCAACTCGTGTTTGCAAAGTAAAGACAGCGAGACAGACAACAGGTCGTGGAGAGGGTACCCTGAGATATGCGGTGGGGAGGAAACCCACCATAAATCTTCACCCGATGTTTAGTATAATTTACTGAGTATTGGTCTCTTTCAAAATGAAACACGTGGTAGTCACGAGAAAACATGAATTAACTCTTTTTTTGAAATATAACTGATTTTGAATCATGTTTTGGTTGTAGTGCCAGAGACTTAGGAATTATGTTTATATATATCACATATATTTATATCCTCCCATGTAACCCATATTATTTACTACCATGACCTAGATAACACCAAAATGATCACACCTATTGAAAAGTAAACATGCCACAATGATTATGGGATAGTTGAGCAAAAAATGGCTTGTCAAACAATACACACCCATGCCAGTACATACAGGTGAATTAAGTGGGAGTAGGCTGCATTGTAATTTGGGAAGATTTGCATGTTGAATCTCATTGCTACATTATTGTCTGTGCTGCCTTGTTAGTCCCACATTAAGGAGGAAGTCGAGTGTATGAAAAGATAATGATTTCTCTTTTGCGTCTGACTCTTTTGTCATACATGTTATGTAAAGGAGTGTGCAAAACCAAAGTCAAGCTTGGTAGTTAATCATTTTACATTCCTCAAATCTTTAAGCAAGGTTGTGCAAAAACAAGTGCTTACACCAACAAGTTGTGATAAGATGTGATAGTTTTTGTTTTGTTTGTGTTGTAGGATTAGACATATCGCCAGCAAATAAATAAATAAACGCGTTGGACAACCGCAGTAGCCAGTTGAAGTCTTTCTGCTGTTGTCAGAGGTTCTGCGGGTGTGGAAGGTCACTGATTTTGTGGGTAGTAACAGTGACTGAGTGATCATTTACCCTTCAAGAACAGCTACTGTGAAAATGTTGTCTAAGTCCTCCATTGCTCTGCATGTGCAGCTCAGTGACCAGCAGTTCAGGACTGTGGTTGTGTGTGTATTTGTGGAATGAACGTGATGCGTTCACGTGATGTGGCTGCACAGTAAAAGCTGGTCATTGCTTTTGTGACAACTGTGTCCTCGCCGTCGTATGCGATCCTTTTACATGAATCTTATAACTTTTGAGTTTAATATTTATTGATGATACTTATACTTGATGACTTATGTTCCACTCTTCATTTGTCACCTAGCTGCTGTGAACGCTTGTTTATGGAGTGGCGTGCCAGTTGTGCAGTCACATGCTAAATGTTCAGTGGAGAAAATATGATATGCAAATATGATGTTCCCTTTATTTTAACTATTTGTGAACAACAAGTAAGTAACAAAACAAAGTTATCAAACAAGCAAAACGGTGATGGATTATCATGAATAAGAGTAGCCTGTCTCTTTATGGTGTCAGAATTTTTCTTTTTTTTTTTTTTTTTCAGCCAAACAACCCAACAGCTGTAAACAATAAGGGCCACAAAACTCTTTCCTCATGTTTTTATTCTTGGTGTTGTTGCTGTGCTCACTCACCAAGCGGATCAACACTGAAAGCTGTTTTATTTTTTTTTATTGTTCTGTCCACAGAGTCTTTAGCAACATCTTTCTAGCTTTGGGATATATTGTTTTCATATTCAGAAATCACAATAATACTTTAGTGATGCCAAACATATGTACTTTTTATTTTTTCTCAAATCTTTGCATGTGCATGTGGGCCTCTATAGGAGTATTGTTAGTGATATAGTTTAATTGGACATATTTAGATTTCACTATAGAGACAGTTAAATGGGGATAAAGTGTCTTTATTTCACCATCACACATCATAATCAATGCAAGTGACTCGGTAAATGCTTAAGAAATCTCTTTCCCAACTTGGTTTGTGACCAAACACTATGTTTCTCTTCAGTCGTGGTACAAGTCAAGCCCAAAACATTTGCTCTGTTTTCTTACTTTACCTCTTTACTCTATTTCTACTGCATTTCTTTTGGATCTGCTTTCTATAGCTTGCTTACTTGTGTCTATTGTGAACATGTGACTGTTTCTATGAGTTGCTTTCTGCTTTTAAGGGTTGAAGAAGCGCTTCAGATGTCCTTTCATTGTTGTTGCAGTTCCTGTGGTTACTGATAGAGGCTGGTAGAGGACCCAGTGCTCAGTCCTCTCTTATGCTGTTAAAGTTAAAGACCTAATCCTTCTTTACTGCTCCAAAAAAATCCTACAATGTCAAGTTTCTCTAAACAGCTTGTGCAGTATATTCCAGGTGATTTACAGTGGAATGATTGCCAAAGGTCCAATATTTACCTCATTTCTGCCAATACTTTGCTCACATACAGTGGCTTATTTAAGAAGCAACAAACAGTGGCTCCCAACAGTAGTAAGCGCAATGTTCTGGCTTTTCTGCAATTGGGAAAATAAAACCCAAAGCACTCCGGGCCAAGTGTGCACTTTCAACAAAACTCAGACAAATGTGACTTTTTTTTTTTTTGCTTTTGTATTTTTTTAAATTTGTGAGCTCTGCTAAGATGGCTGCATTGTTGTATACAGTGAGGACCCTGATCAGCTAATGAACACTGGGTCTGTGTGTGTTGGTCATGTGAACTTCAGTTGAGTGGCAAGTTAGATAATGACTTTTAAATTGGCAATGAACAGTTCTTTTTGTGCTGTCAACTAATTATTAGTTGTATAGTATTATTATTAAGCATTCAGGGTGCGACTGGTCTCTGGTGATGTTTTTATGAGAAACGACACGTCATATGTACTCTGGCATTGTTGCTTGTCACTCCCTGTTTACACCTCACAAGCCCCCTGGGTCTGGCAAACCTGCTGTCCTGATCCTCCAACCAGAGGCCGAGGGGCGTTCGTCTGTCCTCACCAAGAACGAGATGGGACAGAGGTTCTAACCCCGAGCAGAATGACCCCAGTGTTTCTCCTCAGCTTCACTCTACCTCCCCTCCTGAGATTTTTTTTATTATCTCGATTCGCTGTTGACGAGGGTGGAGACAGACGGGTGTTAATTTATGTGCTAGTTGGTCATAGAGTGTTAAAGGGATAAAGCTGCATTCAGTTGAGGGCTCTGTGTCGAGTGCCCGGTGGAATACGGTTTGCTGATTTTGTGATCTCTCTCTCTCTCTCTCTCTCTCTCTCTCTCTCTCTCTCTCTCTCTCTCTCTCTATATATATATATATATATATATATATATATATATATATATATATATATTTACATTTTAAAGCCCAAACAATTAATCAATTAATTGTGGGGAAAAATAGCAGATTAATCAATAATGGACATAACTATTAGTTGTGTATTTCCAATACGTTCTACAGTGAGCATAATGAAGCTCTATAAGTTCATACCTTCATGTCAATTCTTATTTTGTCCACAAGGGGGTAGTGGTTGCATACTATATCTCTTTTCATGGTAAAGGGATGATGCAACGTTTTTGTGGTTAGGTTTCGGTCATAACTTTTGGATGCAGGGAGACAGAAGTGATGGGTGCTCTGCAGAGCATGCTGATCTGAAAACGTTAATTAAAAGTTGGAAGGAGGGCCAGATAATAATAATAATGTCATTATGATTGAATACGCAGTAACCAAATTTAAAAAATAGAAAATCTATCTAGTTACATGCGCATTGCTGCGATGTTTTCTCTAAGTCCTTTGTTATTTCCTTGGTAGATGCATTTTAAAACTCATGAGTAAATCGATCCGTCTCCAGCAAATGGACTGTGACGACATGAGACAGACGCCCCGCGCGTGATTACTGCAGTCCCCCCCCCCCCCCCTCCAGACTGTCAGAGCCTCGTTTCAGACTGCACCGCAGCTCTCCTGCTTTAATTGGTTTTAAACAGTGAACCTGAAATCAGAAAGAACAAATAAAGCCACTTAGCCTGAAACGGAGGAGAGGAAGAAAAGAGTTGAGGGGGGAATCAAATAAATAGAGGCTGTGTGTGTGTGTGTGTGTGTGTGTGTGTGTGTGTGTGTGTGTGTGTGTGTGTGTGTGTGTGTGTGTGTGTGTGTGTGTGTGTGTGTGTGTGTGTGTGTGTGTGTACTTGAGGGGTTACCCATTGACAGAGACTGCAGTTAGCAATGAGCAATTCCCGAGTGGCTGCACCAATCACAGCCGAATTAGGCCTAATATTTATTTCCAGAAACAATTGTGCATGTTTCAGCGGGGCTTTGATTGAACTCCCGGTGGACATGTTGTAGACAGATGTTTAGATGACCTCATGTTTGAAGTTATGTTGATTCTGGAGTGCATGGGTGCCTGTTCCTCTAAATCAGCTCCCTCTGCCTCCCATCTTTTTTCTTTTTTCTTTTTTTTTTTCCAAACTTTTGTGTCTCAGTCTGGGAGAGCACGCGGAGGGAGGTGCACGTCCTTCATATTTGATGTGTGCTTTGGCTCGAATTAAATAGCAGCCATTAACATTTTTTGTTCCATCCCTTGACAGACAGATGTCCATGCGTGGGGGTCGTGGATGGCTTGGTTAAAATGAGCCATGATGGTGCTGAAGGATGGCTACTTAACCATCTGTCTTTTGTTCTCAATGCTTCTCTTTATACGTGTCTGTTTCAGAGCAAGGATCGCAAACATTAGAGGAATCGATTATTTGAAGAACCGATGATCAGTTTCTCGATAGAGGTGATCTCAGACCTTAATTTGAGTGAATTTCGCCTGCTGTTTCTTCATGAATAAATCGCAGGCTGCAGGCTGCACGGCCAATCATTAAAGTAACCCCTCATTTAATATGGAAGACCAACATTCCTAAAATAAACACCCGAGATTTATTATCTCCGTCAAATAATTACCGTCCTCGGCAAATGTGAATGATCACAATGTCATAAGAAATTAGCTGAATGCGAACCGGCATTAAGTCTAATGGTGGTCTAATTAATGCACTACAAATCTCTGGCATGTATAGACCCGAAAGGTTAACTGGCGCTAAAATGCTGATAATGATAAAATAATGAATGCTTTTGCACAATTTCTGTGGCATTTGTTAATATATTTTAAATCAGTGTGAATTATCCGTCACAGCTGAAATTAAATTATATTTTATTAGGATAGGGGGCCTACTTTACACACAATATACTATTATTATTATTCATTTTATTTAAAAAAAAAAAACCTATGGCAATGTAAACTTACAATGAACTATAATATCTCCCGAAGCAAAAGTTGGTCACTGCTAATGTGCACTAAAGACACATTATTTCCAAGCCCAGGGGAGTGTTACAGCTACTTTTCGTTAGTAACCTCAGCTCTTGCTTTCGCTTTAAAAGACTTTGGGTGCTGGCGGTGGTCGTGTGCCATTTGGCTGACTTCCTGCTCTACAATCAGCGCAGCTAATGACTGCGTCTTGACAGCAATGTGCCTACGAAGATTCTCAGTCATCCAGGTCGGATAAAGTCAAACAACAAGTCCCTAATGGCTGCCTGCTAATCAGCAGTGTCTGTTAAGCCCGCTGTATAACTTCCAAGAAATATTTCATAATTACATTTAAAAAAATCGAAACATTTTTTGTTATGGCCTTTTGCTCCAGCAGACATCGAGGCTGCCTATTATGACACGACCCCCCTTGATTTATCTATTCAATCCAAATTTCAGCTAATGCAATGCCAGCAGCGAAATCAAAAACACGCAGGAGACTCTTTATTTGACTTTACGCTTCAGTTTCAGCTGCAGGTGAGGCCTCTCACAGGCCTCTCACAGGCTTCAGGCTGCATGTGAATCATCGATATTTGACAAGTGCCATCAATTTTCACTGAAAGTACCTCTGCCCCGGACTGAGATCCGTCTCTGTCACATTTTTCTGGATGTAGCAAACAAGGAGAAAGGTAACTGAATCCTTAAATACACAGAGAGATATTGTAGCCGAAATAGTCTCTCAGGCATGTTTTACCATTTTTACACCTGATGGCTGAAATAAACTGAAGAATATCCCACAACCACCATTTGGCTTTTTAAATCATCTGTTTTGTAAGTTAGCGACATGTTGTGCCAAAGCTTAACAGAGCAAGTTTGTATTCCAGAAGTGATATTTTTAGGACGTTCCCCCTGTTTGAATGCAGGCACTATATATTTCAGTAGACACGCTGACTCACTGAAAGTCTGGACAGAAATAAAGACGCGAGGGCCCGTGACGTGATGTATGAGCCCCAGTCGCGCTCACGACGTTATCTTAATGACATGATTTATGAAAACGGTTCACTGGCCGAGCTGGGGGGGGGGGGGCTGTGTGTGAATCGAGTCCAGCCGAGACGCAGCGCTCAATTACCGGCTTGTACTTGCTCGAGCTCGCACGGGCACGCGCATCGCTGAACTTCCAGCCAAGAGGGAGAGGCCGCGTGCACCGCAGTGACTCCTGCATCAGCTGCTGTTAGTCGGAGAGTCCAGTGGGTTATTGGGTTTTAGGTGACACACTGCAGCATCATTAATGACAGGATTGCATAACTGCATAACATATAATGTTACATTATTGCATTCATAATTAGAGCTAATGTCATTAAAAAGCTAATAGGCTTACAAATGTTCAATAAATCTTTGATTTTAATTGATAATAATTGGGCCGAGTGAAAATGTTTTCCTCCAAGCAAACGGTAGCTATAAACACTGGTTGCTCAATACATACAGTGCCATGCTGTTCAGGTCATACAGATTTACATTACATACATATGAACTACTGTGGAGGGAAAAAAGCATTTAATGGGTGTTAAACATGCTATGTGTGATGCTTTGGTGGAATGATGTCACAAATTGAGTCATCACATGAGTGATGATGTGAGGTTACATAATGTCAGCAGTCCAGGGTCCCACTGATCACACTAATAAATAACCAATCTTGCAATAGGACATAGATGCTCCAGTTGATTAATGGTTAACTTGAAATGTTTGTGGGCTTTCCATTGAGTTAATTATAAACGGTTATAGTTAGCATGAATGGCAATTTGATGATGGTTTAGTTAATTTTTCTAAGTAATTTGCAGTGGTCTTAGCCAGTCAGAGCTAAGAACCTACTTTTTTTGTTTTATATCAGCCTATGGTGAATATCATGATCAGGCATGGCAACACACACACAGGACATTTATCATAGATGCAAGTTCCTAGAATAATAATAATAATTATACTGTTATGGTAAGAGCGGATTCAGTCAGATAATTATGATTGCTCAACATGGGAGGCTTTCTCTGGATCATTGCCTCCTATTTAGAGGTACCAATTATTAAAACCAGGACACTGCGCTGCAGGAAGCACAGTGGAGCCGATTTTTAGACTGCGGCGCTATTTCATCACATCATCGCATGATTTCATACCGCAAACAAGATGATCACGTCTTCTACACCTTTCGCCACATGACACTTTGCCAGTCGGCATTGCAGTAGTGTAAGTAATTATTATGTGTGTGTAGAAGGGAATACTCAGCATGCAAAACAGGGAAGAGGACATATGTAAAGTAAGCACTGAGATCACTCAGAAGTTCCAAGGCAGTCAAAGTGAAAAGTGAAGGCATACATAGTACAGCACATGGCAACAATAATAAAACTGGGAGGGAAATCAGCTAAACAAGCTATGCTTAATTGAGCACTTAGACTAAGTAGTCAAGGGGCAAAGAGAGAGTGACCCTGTAAGAAAATGAAAGTTTACAGTTGTGAGACTGTGTGTGTGTGAGATTTTTTTTTTGCATGTATCTGGGTTATGTATTCGTGCAAAAGAAAATGGCTGCGTGTGCGTGCCTGGGCTATGTTTTCATGCCACGAACTGGTCAAGTGTACGTGTTTGTTTGTTTGTTTTGCGTGTGTGTGCATCCGAGTGAGAAATTTATGCCGGGAAATTGGATGTAATTGCGTGTGTTTGTGCGAGACATGCGTGCACATGCATCCAAGGCAATAGATATATTTAAGCGTGTGTGTGTGTGTGTGTGTGTGTGTGTGTGTCCTGCATGCGTCTGGATTATGTTTTCAGATGTGTGTATATATTTTTGAGCCCGGCTCTGTCTCGAACCTCCTAATTAAGTCACAGTAGGAACAAGCTCTTCCTCTGGAGAGCTACTGTCTGTCATCTCTGCAGACTTATTATCTCACTGTGTGGTTTTAGTAGATCTTTGATTGGACGTTGCATCCAATGTTTTAAAAATAACAGTAAATATGAAGGGCGGAAAACAGCAAAAATTAACTTATTTAAAATTTCAACTTACCCGCTCAAGAGCCACAACATTCCCTCTGTTTATCCTCTACCACCTTGTTCCTCATGAACACTGACATGTGTGTTGAAAAGTCTCGAATTGGGCATTTAACCTCCTGCCCTGCAGCTCATAGCCACAGTTGGTAGTAGGTCAGACATATGGGTCTGCTGCACTGCGGTAGAAGTAACCACTGGATGCCTTCCTAATGCAGATTTTTCGGGCTCACCGGTTTTTGATCTCTTGTTTAATAGTTTTTGTTTTGTTTCAGGAAATCTTCGAAGAAAAAAGCCGAGGCCAAGGCAAGGCTCATGTTATTTCAACTGAATTTGATACACGATTCAAGAGTTCAGATACAGTAATTACAAACCCTCCGTGCTCCTGCTGTAAGCGCTGAAATATAAATAAACATAATAAGTACTGTCAAAAAAACAAAAACAAAACCGGACAAACTAAAAACCCCGAATTACATGGCTGTTTCCGTGTGTATGCATTTGTGTATGTGTGCATTGTGTGTGTCTGCCCTGTGATTCTCTGGATGAGCTGGAAATTTATAACACAGGTTTTTACAGTAAGCCCCGGCCAAAAACTGTAATTCTTTCTCCCCTTTTAGCTCTGTAGTTGGGAGACAGGCCTGCCCACTTTGGGTTAACTCTATCAAGATGAACAGCATTTGGGCCAGTGCAGTAATCATAATGTAATTTGTTGTGCTCACGGGCCAATTTGTGTCGTTTGAGAAGAAATATCCCGTGCCTGGTGGCCATGCGAGAGCATGTCCCGGGGCAAGGCTTTAATTAGGGAAGTTCAAATTTATAGACACTTTGTATTATTTCTGATCTTGAGTGGTCGGAGGATGACATACTTAAGAGGATGATGTTGGCGCAGGACGAGGAAAAATTTGATAATGAGAAACAAAACTGAATGAAAGGTCATGTTAGGAATTTGTTTACCATTTCATTATCATTTTGAAATCAAAGAGTCCTGCAGTGAAATCAAAGTAGACACAAATGTCACAGTCTGGAAAGAGCTTATAGAGAACAGCGAGAGGTACTAGAACCAGTTCTCTTTTAGTTTGTTTGAAATAAAAGTAAGGGATGGACATGTGAAAGAAGCTGCCGCGCAGCGTGTTAGTGTGTTAATGTTCATCTCTTGGTGAGGCGGCAATCCTGAGAATGATGCAGTGTGTTTGTCTAAATTTATTTGGCTTAGATTTCCGATAAAAAGACATTGAGAGTAAAACTGAGGGAAAATAAATCCAGGCTTTTCAAATTTTGGCATTCATTTGCTGCACAGCTTTTTAATGAGGATTAAAATGTTTAGCCTGTAGTGGAGAATCTGATCCAAACATGTCATGGATATGATGACTCAGACCGAGGGACTAGAGGGCAGAAGAGAGCCATACTGGTGCTTTTTAATCCGCCTCAGTAATGTATTGAGTTAAAAGTTTGTACTGTTCCAGCTGCACTTTTAGCAGTAAAGCATTGTGAAGGTCGTGGATTTTAAGGTAATATGAAGATGGATGACTTTGCTGATTCTTTCACATGTGCGCGCGAAAGATTTCATTTTAACCAAGACATACAGCTCTCAAAATATGAGATAATCCTTTCACTTCACATCTGTGTTTAGTTTGCCGCAGGTATCACTGGAAATGTTAATATTACCAGTACGAAATACTTATTTATTCTGAAAGGCCTCCAAGCTTTCATTCAGCACGCCGATTCTTGAAATTGTTTCATCCCACACTGTGATCCAAATCATGACTCAGAGATGACACAGACGGTATTTTCTATGGCCTGTGTGAGTTTTAAAACAAGAGTTCACACTGAGATGCGTTTAGTAGAACGGAGACCACACAGGGCGCCGGCCCAGCAGCTCTGCAGCGTTCGAGGCAGGTACGAGGGGGGGGGGGGGGGGGGGGCAGCAGCGGCCGGGCAATGGGTACGGAGGAAGGTTAAGTTATCAGCGGCCTGACAGGGCGAACGCTCAGCTGGGCAGCTCTGTAATCACAGGCTCTGACAGATGCTTTCTCGATAAGAATCCCCCAGAAGCTTTGGAGGAACACACAGGCGGCCAGCTGTTTCCATAGTGAGGCATTGATGTTAACGTCTTCAAAAGGAGAATGTGAATCCAACAATAACTGTAGCAGAGCCTGTCTCTTTTCAAGGCATGGCACAAGTCTCCGTCTAGTCTGGTGCGTATGTATTAGAGCAGGTGATTTCTTTTTCTTTTTTTTCTTCATTTCTTTTCCCTATTTGTATTCTAACTTGGAGGTTTATTTTTCCGGCCTGAATTTTTGTGTTTTCCAGGTTTGCGTGTGGTATGTAACAGTTAGAGGGGAATTATCAGTCAAGACATTTTTTCCTCAGTCTTTGCCTGTACCGCACAAGAAGAAATCTTTTGAGGGCTCCATTGGTGTTCTGGTCTTTCCTGAATTGCGGTACTCTCGGGTGTGTTTCATAATGGTACTTGGACCGTTGCAGCCTGATATATCGCACCCAGGGGAGAATCTGCACTCTGCACCAATCTATCAGTCCCCAGCCAGAGGAAGGCAGAATGACACACTCAGGCCTCTGCGATTATGGCCTCCCATCATATTCAGAATTTACTTTCAATTGATGGTGTGTGTTTTTTGGGGGTTTTTTTTTCCATGAAGGAAACGTCTTGAGTGATCATACACAGGCCGTTGCGGTTTTGCAGATGTTTTTATTGTGATTACTTGAGGAAATGTTTTGTTAGTAAAAAAGTTTTCTGTAGGATTATTTAATTGTAGTTCAGTCATTTTGTAAGCTGCTGGATAAACACGAAGAATGTACGTTCATCAGTTGTCTGTACACTTTATTTTAATGGTCCATTGATATTTAAATCACCTACGCCTTCTGATTTTAATGCATTTGTTATTCTAACTATAATAATGATAATGAAAATATTACTCATGCTAATTTTAGCAAACTTTACTTTCTACTTGATACAATAACACTACAGCTCTTGGTTTTTCTTAAGTGGAAAGGAGACAAGGTAATTACCCTTGGGGCAATTAGAGAAAGGGGCTGAGGGAGTAGGAAAGTCATTTTCTAACCCAAACATCCTGGTCCGAGGGGCCGGAGCGGCTGGACAGCCTCCTGGAGGCCGCTGGCTGGTTCGCAGGGAGCCGTTGGTGGGGAAGTGGATCAGGGTTTGTTTTCTTACTCTGGAGGCAGGCCTCTGAAACTTCTGCCAGATGAACAGCACCTGAAATGCAGCAGCTGTCCCACCACCGTCAGTAGAGGGGGTGATTTACTGTACTCGGTTAGGCGTGCTTGACTGCATGAAATCCTTTAGTCAGCTTCATCACACTGTAAGCAATACAGTGGATCAGGGAGGGGGGAGTTTGTTGGTGGTTGAGGCCCCAAATGTTATTTTTAGGGCGACCTATAAACATGCACAACCCGCATAATATTGCCAGCTTGTTACACTATGTATCTGACAGTTTACCAAAAAATTGCAGCCTAATGAGGACACATGAATGTGAAAAGCAAGTGTGGTTTCTGTGGTTTGATTTTATTTCGGCAAATCATTAACCTGTACTGTAATCTTCAATATTGCATTTTTCAAACGGCTTTTAAAACGGTTTCCATTCAGGGCTCTTTTACGACATTGTTAACTACCATTCAAACTATTTTATTTTCGTTTGTCTTTTCACAAGGAAATGTAACAAAACTACCAATCCCAGAAAGAAAGGTTGACATTATACAAGAATGAGAACATGAAATAAACAGACAACTACAAAAGCATCAGTGTTAACCAACAAACCAACTTGATAAAAACCTTTTATCACCATCAGTAAAAACCACTCCAAACCAAACATCCAAAATGATAGCTACAACGATTAGTTGACTAATTGATTAGTCAACAATCAACAGAAAGTTAATTGGTAGAATTTGCTGGTTTTCTTTGTTTTACATGATAAACTGAATATCTTTTGGTTTTGTTACTGCTGGTAGTACAAAACAGTGTTGTTTTTTGATGTTTTACAGACCATACATATATATATTTATAATAATTAGTTGTGGCCCTAAACCACAATTTGACCTTTTATAAACTGTGGTCATTACCTATTATTTTAATGTACAAGGGCAACTTATTCCACTTCCTACCACCGAACCTACAGGAGCAGGTACTTGCATTGGTATTGAACCTAGCACAAGTCGCTAACACTAGCTGTTATCTCACAGTCTTTATAAATATTATATACCACACTAAGTTGTACTTGTATGGCTCTATACTTCAAAGGTAACCTTAAAGGATAGTAGGCTAAGAGGTTTAGTAACTAAGGAAGGTTATCTCCCGTTTGCCAGAGACACATGGAAAGAGAAGTCCCTTTCTGTTATGACACCAAATACATGAACAGTAGAAGGTCAGAATGCAGCTGAGATCAGGGTCGGGATTAGAGCTGAAGCGATTAGTCGTTTTCTTAGTCTCCTGTGATAGTAAACTGAATCTTTTTGGGGTTTTGGTCTGTTGGTCAAACAAACTTCACTCTGGTAAGTGAGGACCATTTTTCACTGTTTTATTGACCAAGAGTTTATAGACTTTTATAAAGTATATGACATTTTATAGCCAAACCGATTTAAACGAGAAAATCATTCGCAGACCGCTCAATTATTTCATTAATTGTCAATGTCAGTGAGTGCACAAACATACATGGAGGCTGGATTTAAAGGATGTAAGTGCAGGATGCAGCTTGATAGCCCGTCAATGCTTTTCCTGCCTTTCCTACAAAGAGTGTAGACAAACTGATGTGGTGATCGAAAAGAGTGCATTCAAAAGACAAGCAGAGGAGAGAAGAAAGATTTGGGAGCGGCAACAGAGAAAGCATGAGAGAGCTCTGGCACTGTCCGGCTCTCCTTCTGATCCATTTGTGCATTCGATCTGAGAATCACTCTGCGAGCTGAGTCACAGTACTGACAGTTCGGGCCAAAGATCAGTTCAGAAGCTTAACGGCTTGCGAGCGATGCCCATCAGGAAAGAAACGGGGCAGAAAAGCTCTGCATAGGAACCCTGCATGAAAAATTGAGCTTTGTGGGAAAGCGAGAAGGGAAATGGATGCAATTTTGCATGTATGTGAATCAAGCGCCGTTTCATCTGAGGCAGCTGACTATATGACAAATCTGATCCAGTTATTAGTCATTCCAGTGAAGCCGATCCCCTCCCTTCCATAGTCTCATATAGTGTAGCTCTTTCAATGTGTCCTGTGAAAAGAGAGGGAAGAAGAAGGAGCTCATATTTGCATTCACTGACTGAATGAGAATTAACTTTGGCCTCCTGACAAGAATCTCTAATGAGCAAACACTGGATGACATCATTTTGAGGTTTGGAGGGAATTAGCTTGATTAGAATAACCCTCCACTCTCACCTTGGCTCAGGCATCCAACTCCTCTGCAATCTGCCTGTCAAAGCCCCCCTCAACTCCCATGGTTTTGGTTTGAGACTTTCCCCCCACACTGTGGTGGGTTTGTGGAATAAGTACGTTTAAGGAGGGAAGAAAAATGTGTGCCGGTGCTGACGTTTCGTTTAGCTCGATTTTTGTTATTTTGTTGAAGATTTTTAGCTGTTAACAGAGAGGCGGAGAGAGGGGAGGAGGGGGACTGGTTTATTTGTCATTGTGAGTTTGCACAGTTCCTTCTTCGCTGGGATGACTGAGGCTTGCCATCAGCACTCTAAAAACAACAAGCCTCGCCTGCCAAACTTCCTAGATAATTAGTGAAGCATTTCACACTCTGCAGAACATCAAAAAGGAAATGGAAAATTGACAAATTAAGCATGGTCCGTGTGAAGCGGGCGGGGTGTTTCTGGAGTGGAGAGTTGGTGGAGCTCCAATATAGCACATGGTCACTCTAAAACAAGCTTGCTGTATAACTTAATTTACACCAATCAGCAGTGCTGTGGGTTTTTAATGCCCTCTTTTCATTCTTACAAGAGATTTTTTTTTTTTTATTATGAATTCATTAGCTAATTTATTTACTGTTGTTTATTACAGAGGCCTCATAACTGATTATAAGCACCAAGAGAAGCATGAGATGAATGTGCTAAATTGTATTTTAATGCAGCCACAGCATTTCTTGAATGGGATTTTTTTGGACAGAAAGAATGTTTTTAAATTTGGTTACCGCATTTCCTGGGTGGGTCAGACGGGCTCTTAAAGCACAATCAACACGAAGCCTGAAATGTGATCAAAAAGTGTTTGGTTTTGTTAAGTGCTGATTGTTTAACCTACTCGTTTGTGTAGTCTGTGCCTATGAAGACTGTCGGGCAATTTACATCCTCATTATTAGCTCCTTCATAATGATTGTTCTGGCTGAAATCAGGAAAATCCTGAGCATGTATTGTATTTGGCATTTGAAGGGATACTGACTTTGAAAAACACTCTCCATGACATGACATTTGTTTCAAGAGTCACTCAGTAATATCAAAGCCGTAAAGATGAAACCAACTTTTCACGTGACAGTAAAGTGATTTCCGTAGACATGAAAGCAGATAGTAGCTGAGTTTCCATCCAAATGTTATACAAAATTTCCTGAAAATCAGCAAAAGGGAATTCAACTTAATGCCAGTTTCCTAGTGTTTCCTAGTGAATTTTAGGAGTTGCATTGAGATGAACAGTTGGTGGCGCTAATTCTCCGCTCCAGTTTGTGCCATTAAACCACTGCAGAAGAAGAAGAAGAGGGCACATCGAGATGACAGATGTTTTGTTCAAACATCAGCAAAGTGTTGATTTGTTTGCTTCTGATGTTTACATGGTAATTGACATATATAGTACACTCAAATACGTCTTCATTTTGGGTCAAACAATCATGGAAAAAACATGGAATCATCCTTTTGTAAAAGCAAAGTTTTTGTAATGCCTATACAAGTGCACACACATATCGTACATATATACATACAAGGCCTTTATATACACAGATCCTGGTCACCCCCCCCCCCCCCCCCCCCACACTCAGTCAGTCCTGCAGCCCCAGCCCAACAGAGGAAACTGTCACTGTGTCCACTGCAGCACTCTGGAGAGTTGAACTTGACTGAAACATATGTCTTCAATTTTAATAGCTCTCCATTCCCCCAGATGGCCTGAAGGGGGGGAAGGTTGCCTGAGAAGCTGCGTTTCATGTAAGAATAATTTGTGCTAAGTAGCTGGGCGATCTGTTTGTTACGCTAGAGCTGACAGTTTGTTTATGTTTCTTGAGGAGTATGATGGATGGGGCAGGAGTTGATGCTAATTAGACTAAATTGTTGCGAAGAATGCCGAGGCTCTGCACCGCACCGCTGAGGCCAGTTTCCATTGTTCCTGCATCTTCGCACTTTGGGCGTAATTGAATGGAGCTTGGGCCCATTCATCATGTTGGTGGGGGCGACCAGGGCAGAACAAATGGCTGGACCTGGATAGAGGTGGGGAGAGCGTGTACAGAGCGCGTTATCGAGTCCGAGTGTCCGTGTGACGGCATGGAGCGCTGGCCGATTGGAGAAGGAAGATGTCACCCCCCCTCCCCCAGGTCAATTAGAACAGACACAACCAGAGTCCAACTGGCCATGAAATTAATGTTTACCCAGCGCTCTTAAACTCCTCCCCTTCAGTCTGACGGACATGGTCAACTGCAAAAGATGGCGATCAGGGAAAGTGTCACTGCACACTTTCCTCTGCAGACTATGTCATGTTCACTCTCTTCTCGCTTATGCTACAGATTTCACTTTGAAAGGGAAACTTTTACTCAATATTACTATAATTCAAGGGCAATTCTGCCAGTATTAGTAAACATTAACAGTGGGCTTCCTTTAAGATAGTTAATGCGCATGGTTTTCTCCTTAAAATCACAAGTTCTTGAAACAAATAGATGAGAAAAAAGTTGAAAGGGTCACCTCAGTGATTTAGTACCATAAAGTTGGGGGACTCACAAGCATTCACATCATATGGGATAGTTGTGTGAGGATTGTGGATTGATAATAAAACACCATATCAATTAAATTTGGGTTTAATTACATAGAACAACAGTATTTGACTGATGTGAGGCATCCATATTTGTTTGGTTTTCAGGCACTTCTCAGTTATTATGTGCCAGTTGGAATATATGATATATATATATATATATATATATATATATATATATATATATATATTTCCCTTTGTAATTTCTTGGATTTTGACTTCCATGTCTGGTAAATGCCCTTGTTTTTCAAACTCCAGACCCCCAGTCTGTAGGTTTGTAGTCTCTAAACCCAGGCTGAACTAATGCAGATGACATTATCAAGGTTATTTTTTCTGACACAAAGCGCTCCCTCCAAAGCCAAAGACGACATAATCGGGCTCAGCGGTACTCTTAAATTTCGATTTAAAATCAACCTCGATGCATAAAGTCATCCGAAATCGCTGCAAATACGCGTGTCAGTATCTTTGCCTGTGTGTCTCCGCAGGTCAGCACTGTTCCTCCCCTCAGTGTTGCACACGTTAATTTGTTTTTGCCTTTTTCTCATTTGCTGCAGCAGGAATATTTTGAAAAAGAGGAAAGAGAAAAAAAAATGAGGAAATTGGTTTAAAAAAACAACAAAACATAGGCCTGTAAAGCCTGCCAGCTGTGCATTAGTGCTTGCCTTGACCAGTGCACATACTCTATGACACAGTTAAACACACAGGTGACTGAGAGTATTTCAGTCAGCAATCACTTTAGGAAGGAGAGGATTATTCCTGCATCAGAGCCGAGTGAACACGTGTATATCCCACATTGGACCTCCTGCTCGGTGCCTGGCACGTTGCACCAAGTCTGTCAAACAACGTACATGACCCTCCAAACATGTCCAGTGTTTAACACCCTGGTTCCTCATCTGCGAGTCATTAACCCTTAAACACGTGCAGTACAACAATGCTGTAAACAAAATGGCTTTGTCACAGTTTCTACTAGTAGCTTACAGAGAACAGAGCAGGGTCGAGCAGGGTGGACCCAGCACATGTTCAGGCTCACGGGCTTGACAAGGATTTGGTCCCCCCACTTGTGGCCTAGTTCAGCTTGAGTTAACCTCAGAGTACCGCCAGTGGGTCTGGTCTTTAAGCCAAAGATGATTTAAATATACTGTAAAATGTAAGGAATACTCAATCCAGTGTCATTCTGTCTTATGCATTTAAAGAGCTATATTTTTTTCGTGTACCTCTTTACCTTAACCTTCATCATTATGTCCTGTTGGATACAGAATATCAGTGTTTGGAAACATGAGCACCTAGAAGAAACCTTTGTGAATTCAACATTTATAGTATTTTGTATTTGAGATAGCATTACACTGAAAAAGCAGCGACTTTTTCCATTTTTATAAATGTGAGTGAGTATTGAATACAAAACCCCCTCAGTCATTATGAACAGGCCATAAACCCTGATGAAAGTACTGCTCACTGAGAGGAAGACTTCTCTGTGTATGAACGCCAAAACTGTCAGATCAGGGAGTCTGTGTTTTCTTGGCTCGTTAAAAAGACAAGTGGTTGGTGTCTCTTGTGGCTGCAATGCATTGTGGTTCATTGAGGCTGCTGTCAGTGGGTTATCTCTTCCTCCCCCGCGTTGGATTTCTCCCTGTTAGATTGTCAAGCCTCTAGAAAGATGCTCTTGCTCTTTAATTCTGAGGATACTTGATGTTTTAAACGGTTTCCTTGCAAACTTGGCGAGTGCCTTTTGTAGCTGCAACTGGAAATATCTCAACATGACTTAACGTTTGTGGTATTTTGGCACTTTCACTGGAATATGACAAATATACAACCAAACAATGAAATGGAGAAGTGCAAGGTGTATTGCCAATGCTTATTTTTCTTTAGCAGTGTCAGAGTGATTTAGGGAGGATTTTTTTCCTTTTTAACTGTGTTCATGGAGAATTCAGTGTTGAGGACTACTGTCTCTGAAGTTACATGTGTCCTCGTTGGCCTAAGAATCACTCAACTCTGTCTCCACTTCTATTTTCAACTGTTTGAACAAAGGATTGGTAAATGCTACATAGGCTGCTCCCTATGCTCCCTAAAATAAATTTGAGATCATTTCATTTCACTAATTTCAGTTTTGGGAGAAAAGCAGTTTGTATAAGCCTCGCCTTTTCTTTACCTGCATGTATATTGGGCTAGGAACTGATACAGTATGGGTGGGATGTGGGTTAAAGATTTTAAGGATGGGGGGGTAGTGTGAGGGGATAGAGAGAGGAAGCGAGTTAGCCTCGGATGGGCGAGAGTGAAACCCGAGCATGATTGAGTTAGGGGAAAGGAGACAGGAGCCCTGAGGCTGCCAGTCGGATGCTGTGTGTTGTATACACGGCGCTCTTGTCATGCTGCCCTGTTAGCATGGGGAGATTGTGATGGAGTTATCTGGCCTGGCCCCTGAAAACGGCTTGTCATCTCGTGTATACACAAGGAGGTAGCGTTAGTCTGTGTGTATGCTTGTACGGTGCCAGCAACATTACTCACAGGCCTTTTGGGACACAAGCAAAGCCTCGCCTGGTTCCTTTCCCTCTCAGTGGAAATATACTCATTGCATCCTCTGAATTCTCAAAAGATGGAGGTTATACAAACAGTGATGGAAATGAGGTCTTAGAGGGTTAAACTATTACCTTTCTTGGGTGGGATTCATCCTTACCTGCTTGTCAAATGGTGTGTGACATGGCTGAAAATGGGAACAAATTAAACTGCCCTCCATTAAAAACAATCTCCTACTTTTACCAAAGCTTCATCATTTTTGTTACCCTTAAGAATATGTTCCTTCGACCCAAGACACTTTTTTTTTTTTTTGCCCTTCCCATCGTGCACAGTGTGCGAGATGCCGTTTAAGCTGTGGGAAAAAAATGTCCCAAACTGAACACAGTATGGAGCCCCTGCTTCACACTGCACCAGCACTAAGCAAAAGCAGATGTTATAAAGTTTACAGAAATCAGAACATTATTTTCCTGTTTCCATTGCATTCTTCTAAACACTTAGTGAACAAGCTTTGAAGTCACCCAAGAAATCTAGTCTGCGGGAGAAATGATAGGATCTCCTGGAGCAATGGAGCCAGGGATGTTGGGGGGTGGGGGGGTCTGAGTGAGTGAGGGAAGGGGGGGGGGGGTGAGGAGGAGCCTTGAAGGGGGGAGGATTTGATGAAGAATTAGAGGTGCTTGTCAGGTCTAGACTTTGCTTTCTCGTACGATTTCAGGTTGAATCATCCGATCGGGACTTGTTCGCACATCTTGAGCGTTCTTTCAGGCCTTTTCCCTGGGCTGGATGTGATTTGGGACGCAAGGGGAGATAAGCTGCGTTTAGGCAGGTCTGCTGTGGGTCTGATCATAACAGCAGATAAATCCCACTGACTGTGTTAGATAGCCTCACCGCAGGCAGTGTGCAGGACTGCCAGGAGCCCACATTAGGTCGCTGTAATGCGTAGCCAATTTTATAATAGACCTTCCAACTACATGAGTAATGTGGCCGCCTGGCAGGCATGTCCATTGGAAGCCTTAACAGAAGTCCCCTATCATGCATCCATCTTTCACCTATCCTGCATTAGTGCTGTGTTAGCGGCTTGCAGCCTGTTCTTTCTTAAATGTTCTCAAATAACCCGAACAGTCATGTCGTTGTAACGCAAAACGTGTGCGTCTTCATCAAAGTGTTTGCAACATCATTCCTTACATCCCCAGATAAAAAGATATAATTCTCGTTTTCTAAACGTTTCCGTTTAAGGGATGGCAAAGCAATGAAGCAGCGGTGCAGCAAGCTTTCAATAAAACGTGTGACTTCTAAGATGGCTACATCTGCAGTGCATTAGGGTTCAAGCACGCTCTCACAGGTTAACTAACTCTTCATGTTACCTCGAGTGACTGACTCTCCTGAGAAGCAAATGGGTTGCAGTGGGCCTCGATGTGAAACACACCAAAGAGCTTCATCATCTTAAGATGCGTTGGACTTCAATGTCACCATCACTTGGTTTTGATTTAGCTGTGCAAATCACCCTTGTTACCATGTATTACCAGCACAGGAGAATACAAATGCCTTGTCCCTCTCCTCTAGCGTTCCAAGCCAATCTGCCTCCTCTCAGCCCTTGTTGTACTCTAATACAGTGTGGCATATGAATCACGCACACAATGCATGTCTTCATCCGACCTCTACAGACAGGACCTCACAAGACAGCCACTTTGGCATTTCCTGCTCTCTCATCTTCAAGGCTTAGTAGAGACATGCATTCCCCCTCTCTTTCGCATAATTCAATAGAGAGTTTGACAATCACAATTAGGGCGAAGGCAGAGTAGCCTGGCAGCTTTTCCTTTCGTTATATGGAGTTACAAAACTGTGCCCAGTTATCCACCCATACGTGGTGGGTCGACGCAGTGATGCATCTTTGTTGGGCTTGACCCAAAAGACCCCCCTCCACAAAACAAAGTGCCTGCAGAGAGCTTTGGAAGATTGCCAGGTTGGATTGCCACCGAAAACCCATGAGAACTTCTCTAGGGCTGTGAGTCTTAAAGATTTCTACATGTGTGTGAGTAGGTAAGGGGTCTACCTCAGAGTCTGATGGGAAGGGAAAGGATGATGTATATGTATAAAGTAGACCTGCAGGTATTTCCGTCCAAGAGGCCTTTTTTTTTTTCTCTTTGTTTGCCTTGTTTCTTCTCCACACGCTCCATTGTTTTCATTGGCTGCGCGGCCGATGATGCTGCAACGCTGGAAAATGGCTGGTGTGATTTTTACAGGAGGACAGGGAACATGGGTCATAAAACTCTCCTCCATTTTCCACAGCCAGAAAAAAAAACGTTGCCCCCCCCACCCCCTTTTCACCTTCTCTGTCAAAGCACAAGACCTCTGTGGGAAGTCTCTATCATACGGAGGCGTGTGTGTGTGTGAGAGCGAAGATGTGCACAAGCAAATACACACACTCAGACAAGGAGGTCTTACTTCAGACATGGACGAGAGCACCTCCACACCCCACCAAAAAAACCCAAAAAACTGGCTGGTGGTTTCTGACGCGATGTCATGATCTGAATACTTTTCAGTGATTGTAGTTGTTTTGGTGCCGTGATAAGCAGTGAGAGGAATCTCAGGGGACTGTAGAACAACAAGCAGCTATCCTGGATTCAGGTCCCCTGAGGAGGAGGGAACCCACAGCATTCCTCCCCCAGCAGTAAGCTGCCTCACCCAGCCAGACAGGGAGGCAGTCCATCTTCCTGCCCTCCAAAAGCCTTGTGTCCAGTTTTTATTTTCATTTTTGCATGCAGACACATATGGCCTTTGCTTTGTTTGGTTGTTTATAAGCTGAAAGCCGAGGTACGCTTGAAATGGATTCAAGGTTCACTACTTCATTGCCACATCAGCATGACTGATTGGAACAGAAAAAGACAAAAATGGTAAAAACCACTCACTCATAAAACACATAATACATTAAACAAGTGTAAAAACAGATAAGAATATCCAACCCATGCTATAATCATAAAATCATAAAACAAATGGGTCCAACACATAAGATCACCATAGATAAAACACTAGCACCTGTAGCAGCAACATCAAATGCCCCACTATATAAAGTGCTTCAAGTGCTTTAAAAACGTCTGCCCTAATAAACTAGTTCGTAGGAAGTGTCCTATAAACACATCTAAAGGAAAAACTGTCTATAGCTGTCCGAGTAGCCACACTCTAAGGCTGGGTGCAAAGCCTGCCACCATAGAGGGAGACATGAAGCGATAATCAGTGAAATGGCTAAAACGGCACACACTTTCAGACAGTGTCTGCTTGAAATAATCCACGATGTTGCACTGGATAGTACACAAAAGAAGTGATGAAGTAGTTTGTGTGAAGAATGAAAAAAGGAACTTAAAAAGAGATTTTGAAATCTGAAGTCGGCTTCCTTGTCGAATTGTCTGTTTTGAATTTCCCCCAGTTGTACTGACTGTTATACTGATGCCTTTTTTAAAGGGTCAGTTCACAAAAAACAGTTTCAAATAAGAAACAAAAGAACATATTCCTAGTGCAACAAGTCCTCCAAGTTAAACAAAAATATGTGGTCCATGCCTGCCAGAATGACACATATAAGCGTTTCTGAAGAGACAGGATGACATCTGCAATTCAAAAATAAAAACATTTACTCATTTTACACTGCTATGGTTGAGGTTTGGTTAGGTTTAGGCACAAAAACAACTAGGTTAGGGATGGATTATGGTTTGGGTTAAAATTACTATTTTACTACCTAGGTTAGGGGGACTTGTCATGGTTACAATAATAACTTTGTTATGGTTAGGGAACGAACACGGTCACGGTTAAAAGAAACCAATGTAGGCTGTCGGTCGGACAGCAAACAAACAGCAATGTCACATTCACACTATTTCCTGCTTTGCCTCCATCATAGTTACCTGAATTATGAAACAACTGATGCTTTTTCTTGGAAAGCGGCACAGTATGTAGCACATACAGATAGTTTTGGTTATATTTGGCCATGTTTTGTCGTATTTGTCTATTTCTGCTTCACAAAAAACTGCAACGGCAGGACCAGATCATATTTTCAAAATAAAACAAAACAAATGAAACATCTGCACAATTGGAAGTCATTCTAGCGATATCCACTTTGAACCTCAGACCTTTTAGACCCACTAACATGGGATGATTAGACTGCTTGCACTCCTATGTGAAGCTTTCGATGGGAAACATTCCCATTTGCATGACCTTAACCACAGGTCAGACTGACCATGGGGGATTATTTACCTCCCTTCTTGTGTGTGTGTGTGTGTGTGTGTGTGTGTGTGTGTGTGTGCGCATGTGCTGGCCTGTTTTAGGATGTACATGTTAGTCAGACGGCTGCTACAGGAAACCTCTTGCGCTGCATGCTGTTTTTGGGTGTGAAGGAGGGGAAAACGTGGGGTGAAAGATGGCCCTGTAGGACTCGAGCCAAAACATGAAAGTTTAAGTAAATATGGAAGGGGGGGATAACCCTGGTGGTCTGGGTTCCCCCTTCTCAGTTGATGTTTTCTCTCTCCTCTACCCTTGTTTGGACAACAGTGTGCAGTGTTGTGCGATTTCCCCAGTGGCCCAGTCTCGTAGTTTGCTTGAGAATACACTACTGTATATTCACGATGCACTGGTATGAATTCAGGCTAATTTCGTGCTGTCACAGGTCCCTAGAGATGCACTTGGAGAGGTGGGGTGAGTCAGGAAAAACACGCACTAATATAGCATTTCATTCCAATCCAACTTAAACGTCCACATGAATCTATTTTTGTACTGTATTTTTTACTTTAACCTGTCAGGATTTTGTTCTGCTGTCTGATGATGAAAAGAAAATGAAACAGTGCAGTAACTCACTTTAAAACAGAACGTTGGCTGTATAGTTTGTATATTTATAGCAGTATGCCATGCGGTCAGTGTCAAACATAATTCATTTCTTGTCTATCTTCATCTCCAAAAAAACAATAACATCCAGTGTTATATTTTCCACTTTGGTGCTCCATTTTTCAACTTTTAAAACAGCTCATGCATGGTAAACATCTGAAATTAGTTGCTGCTGAAGAATCTATTCACACCCTGCATTCCAGCCTTAATGTCCAACTGCTTTTCTACGTAATTAAAAGCAGACCAATTTGCTTCTCAAAAACTTCACACCGTGTTTTTGGTATGTGTAATTGGGCCTCAGGATCTGTGCCCATGCCCCACAAGGCTGAGAATCATCTCATGCATCCCCATCCCTCTCATTAGTGCTATCTTAAGGCATGTTGTTCCCTTACGCTGCTGCACATATAGTACCAGTGAGGCTTATCTTCCCATGTGTTTTAACTGCTGAGTATTTTTCTGTGTAACAAAGGACAACGTCAGTACAAATGCCACAGATTTAGGGTGACTCAGAGGAAGTATTGTCGTGGTTTGTTTGAATTTCTAAGTTTAAGCTGCTGAAGCTGGACTGGTGAAGGGTGAGGAGGTTGATGTGGATAATGGAGGCATCCTGGTGGATCAGTTGGCGTAATTGCATCAATTCTAATCTCAGCCCTGAACGAGGTATAGTACTCATAAAGTACTATTAATAATAGTATTAATTTAATGAAGACGTAGTTCCAACATGTAACAGAAATTGAATGAAGTCACTTCATTACATGTGTTTCCTTAGTGCGTTTCCAAAAACAATGTTTTTGTATTATTGTAAATAATGAAATTCAAGCCATTTGCAGCCATTTGAATTGAAAAGTAAAAGAAAATGTAACATAAATTATGAAAAACGTGACTGTGTTCTCCATCTTTGAGTTGTTGAAAATGTTTCTTTTTACCACAGTTGACTACAGGCAGGACTACTTTTAAAGTATTTTTTAAATTATTATAAACCCTATAATAATCTTACCAATGATAATCTTCAAAATATTGGTCATGAAAACAGCAGCATAACAACTGTAGATGTTGTCTCAACATACTCAATGACACAAGTCCAGTACTCCTATGCTTTATGTCCCAAATGTTTGTATATGTGGGGAATTATTATAAGAGGTCTAAATACCTTTGGGGTAAACATTAAAATGGATTAATGGATGTTTGGAGGATAAAGTATGCTGTAATGAAGAGTTGTGTGACTATATTCCAACTCACATTGGTCTGAATTGCGCTGAAATTAGTTTTTGTTTCAAAATTTGCTGGATAGTTTGCATTCAAGCTGTAAATGTTTTTTACCAAAAGGAAATATTGATCTAATTTGATATTCCAAGCTTTCGTTTTACTGTGTAGTTTTTTTTTTTTTGGGGGGGGGGGGGGGGAGGGTTGTAACATAGTAGCATGAAGTCTAACATACTGTATTTAGTTACTTCTTCTAGAGATCTTTATTGAAATAACGCCATCTGTTATGCCACTCAGCTGTGTGTAAGATCATTTTGGTCATTCATATATATATTTCCATAGATTAAGCTATTTTTGGCTTTGACAGTTACTTTGCATTCTGTCCACTGCAGCCTCATGATTAAAATTCATTGTTGGACTTGTGAAATATCCCTCCCGTGTGGAAATGCTCCGTTGAGCAGGTGTGCATGCCTTGTTGAATCTTTCCCACCATGATTAAATTGGTATGTTTTAGATTATAGTGTGTTTTTTGGCTCCCCGCCGTTCTGAGGTTCTGCGTGTATTCATTTTGAACTCATTGCTGTTTCTCTTTTCATGTGCTTCTGGGCCGAGTATCTTAGCTGGGAGCTGTACGGCCTGAAATAGGCCAAGTTCAGAGCTAAAGCTGGACTGCAGCTGTTCACTTATTATCTTCAATGTGAACTCAGGACACCTTGAATTCATCATGATGGGAACATCTGATAGGATGGGTAAAATAAGAAATTCTGCTTTTGATTCAAAGACGGAGATGTTTTGGGATTCTACAAGTGGCATGGCATAATATCCTAAAACAACCACAGATATACGGATAAGCTTCTTACTGCTGTCCCATTGGCTCATTGTGATTAGTTCTAGGTGTAGTCTGAGCTGTAAGGTAGGCTTTATTTCAGGCCTGGAAAAGTAATGGAAAAACGGAAACATCAAAAACATTTCAGGTAGAGTATTCATGATGTTTATAGATTTCTTTTAAACCAGTTGAGTATTTTAACATTAGCTTTTGGCTTTAGAAAGGTCAGCTCACAATAAACCAAAGTCACAATTTTTTTCATTACTCCTGTATGAGTCACAAATCAAAATCAGAGCGATTTGAACCAAATATCTGTCAGAAAATAACATTTTCGGAAAGGCACACGCAGAAATTGGCCATGGAAACTGCACTGTCTCTCCAGAAATAGCAAATCGGAAAGGAAGAGAATATGAATAGCAACCCATAACCCATCCTGAACTCTACCCAATTTTCATGGTGTTCCTAATGCAGCGAAGGCCCTGAGTCTCTGCAGCGGAGGCCCTGAAACCTCAGCCCTAAATCTGATGGGTGGATGTAAGACGAGACGGACGGTAGAATAACAGAACGTGCACTTTGTTCACCCCCAGCCTGCAGTAAAAAGCTCAGAGAATTACAGAGTGAGAGACAGTTTAACTCCGGGTCGTAAATATGTGTTTGGAACATTTTCGCCTTTTCCCTCCGTCCACGCTTCTCCTGTAACGTCCTTGTTACTAAAGACTCCATATAGCATAGTGTGTGTGTGTGTGTGTGTGTGTGTGTGTGTGTGTGTGTTGCTATAGTTTGTCAAGACGTTTTTTGTGATACTATTTTTCTCATGCAGTCTTTCTGTCTCTCTCTCATTAAGTGTGTTTCCATCCACCTGTTTTTATGCACATTTTCAATTTGTGACGTGACGTGAGTTATTTGTCACTCAAGCCTCCACTCCACTAAAGAGACGGTAGAAGAAAACATCAAGATGTGCGTGTCGTGATGAGGAGAACATAACGCTCCTCAAATTAATATATGAAACAAACAAACAAAAAGGCCATATTTGCATCACGATTTTCACATGGTTTTCATTGTTTGACTGGTGCTCTTTTAACTACGTCATCTTGTCGTGCCTTCGTCGTCTGCTGATGATTGATGAATAGCGTCCGACTGGAGAATAAGCGCCACCAACTGTTTATCTCAGTGCGCCCAAATACTTATAATAGTAGTGGATGGAAACGCACATTAATTCGCATTTTCTTTGGCTGGTTTTCTAGATATTAGGTTAAAATTTGTGCTAAGTTTGGATAGACTCTCTCTCTCTCTCTCTCTCTCACACTCACACTCACACACACACACACACACACACACACACACACACACACACACACGTGTTTCTCTGATGTCTGTCTTTTTGTCATGTGTGTTTACAGTCATCTTTTCCCTTCAGGCAGTCTCTCTCTTTCTGTCTTTCTCTCGTAGATACACACCTAAACAGACAGACTGTGTGTGTGTGTGTGTGTGTGTGTTTAAGAGGGAGCGGTCTCCCTCCTTCCTTGTTTCCAGCCTGTGGGAGAGTCCCTACCCAAACCGCAGCAGGGTAATAATCACTTAACCCAAATCAGGCGCAATCAGGACGAGCCGGGCTGCAGCTGGGAGGCACCCTACCCATGGGGGCGAGGGGTGGCAGTGGGTGAGCGGGTTGGTGAGTGAGAAGGCGAGGGGGGGGGGTTGGTTGGTCGGTCGGGATGACGATGTGGACACTGATGACCAGGAGGGAGATCAAGAGCGCCAGCCTTTGTTGTGCCATCCTCGTCCTCATCTGGCTCCAACAGGGAGTGAATCAACGGGGGGAAATTGGGGAAATCAGAGATGAGATTCCCCCCGCAGAGTGAAGGTTAAATGCTGTTCCTGTCGGGTGTGTGTGTGTGTGCGCTGTCTGTGTGTTTTGTCTACATGTGATTGTTTCGTTAGTGCTCCCCAGGCCCCTGCTGAGTCACTGAATCTGATCTTGTGTGATCCAGTGATTGTGTTCTGAGCTATTTTCCTGATGTTTGTGTTGCGATGTAGGTCCTGTCACAGCTGCAGGCCCCACAGGAAGACACACACACACACACAAGACACTTTCAGGCATGCACACACATACAGTATACTCCTTTATGCAAGGGTGTGTAGGTCCTGTCAGAGTTGTACGCCTGTTGTGGAGACATCTGCAAATAGGCCTAGACATGCACACACACATGCAGGGCTGGGTGGAACCATGACAGAGCCTGAAATCCAGGCGATTTATTGGGCTCAGCTCCAGCCAAGACCTACAGCATGTCAAAGCTGTCTCAGTTTCCTCCTCTTTCCGCCCCTCAAAGCTTATCTCCTCGCAGCTTGCTCCTAATCAAGCGGAGATTGCAGCAACACTGTATCTCAGAGATAAATCTGAACTGTGTACGGAGTGTGTGTGTGTGTGTGTGTGCCATTGGTTGTAGCAGCCTTGCTGTTGTTAGTAGCCCACCTTGTAGCATCTGCCATTCATTTGGAGTGGAAGACAAACACACTGATGAAAATGACTCAGACCACAGGACCATTTCTGTCTGGATTTGTCTCTTTCTCTTTACTTCCTGCCTCTATTCGCTCTCCTTTTCTCTTTCTGGGGGGTTATAAAAGTAGCAAACGGGCATTTCCACTGCGTTGTATATGTACATATCTACTGCGTTTTAAACACATGTTTGCGCAGCACATGGACCAAATTTCAAACTCCAGCTACATCTCCACAATTGAATTTTACTTTGTTTAAACACACTCTCAGTGCTGCCTCGGCGATGTCGCCAATCTGCTTGAACCCCACTGAAGACTCAGATGTATGTAGAGTGTATTTGTGGTGCATCTGTGTTTGATTTTTGTAGGTTTGACATGTGGAAACTTAAGGGGTAAAGATCATAATACAACTTTTGAGGCATTTATCGGTGACTTTCCAGAAGTCTTTGTTGTTCCAAAATGTTCGATAACTTTTACTTTTCATTTTGCCCATTATGCTTCTGACATGGTGGCCTGGTAGTTCAAGAGATCAAGATACAATTGGAAAAACACAAGTTCAATCCCCACAACAGCCTCATTACATTACATTTTTATACTCTGGTCTTATTTTTATAGTTTTGTCATCATTGCTATCAGTTATTTCACTTCACTTTACTCACTAACCTTATGTCTGAGGTCACAGCTTCATCTCTAAACAGACTTAAAGGAGTCCATTAGGGCATTAGGGATTCTGAGTGGTCAGACATTCAGACAGGTTGTAAACAAATCCCCAGTTTAACTATATTATCCAAACTAAATTATCATCTCTCGTTACTTTCCTTAATGCACTCCGTTGTAAAGTGTGTCTGGCGAGTGAAATGTTATCATAAAAAAACGAGATAGATGGCCGAAACCATGAAAACAAGAATCGGGTTTTGCTTTAAAGAATGGGAAGCCTCCTGTTGAACTGTACACGCGTTCATCTCCACCAGATGTGGATGAGGAAATACACATTTCTAATTACATCCAGTGTGACATGGGAGTTGAAGTACTTTAAATTTATAGGAAAAGAGCCCGCTTTCTTACCTGGATTCTTTTATGACATGATGGAGTGGAAGGTGGGTGGAGAGTTTGGAGGAGGCTTTGGGGGTTTGGTGACAAGGTGTTGAAGTGGAACAGCCCACAGATCAGCAGGATGGACACCTGCCCTCTGGAACAAGTAACCCACAACCTTCCAAATCCTCCCTCACACAATGGAGGCTTGCATATACACACACACACGCACAGGAGCATTCACACACGAAATGTTTTCCTTCTCTGCTCGCCCACACATCCCCAAATGCTCGTACTTTAGTCACTTTCAAATCTTACATATTCAATACTTAAATATAACATTAAATACTTAAATTAAATTCTTTGGTATTATTTAAATCGCCAAAGCTCAGCTTATCTGACAACACAAGCAAACAACCGCACAACTGTCATCACATTTTGATTCAAATATTGCTTAATTCTGGTTGGTGCACAGGGATGTGTGACATCACCTTTTCCAAAGGTCCCACCCACTTAAAACCAGTGAAAATAGCAAAGACAAAAACACAAATTCTGAACAGTTTGGGTTCATTTCACGTTAGGAATTTCTGTATGTGTCAGAAAATCATAGTAAAAGCTGATTTGTTGATTTGTTTTTGTTTTTTCAACAGAAAAATAATCAACACTTTTAATAAATATTTAATCGTTAATCGTCCTTTATCAAGCAAAAATGCCAAACACTCTCTGGTTTCATCTATGCATTTTAGAGATTATTCATTTTTTAATAAAAAAATGATCAACGTATCAATCAATATTAATAACAATTAGAAATATTTGTAAGTTGCAGCCCTCCTCAGACATGCTTAGCATGTCACCACAGTCCAGTGAAAACCATACGTCTCCAAAACATAAACTAGGAAATGCACTTCTTTGCTTTCTTGCCGAGAGCTAGACTGTGTGACCCTTTCTAATTCAAAAATATTTATTTAGTTTAGGAGGTAAAGTAAAGGATAGGTTCACATTTTGTCTTAATACAGTACTCTCATGCCCATATATACATATAAAATAAATAATAATTCCCTTGCTGAGCTGCAGTGGAGGGATAGAAAAAACTAAAAACATCCAGTTGATTTGTCAAGACTCCGACTGCTGATGCCTCATATTAGTTTGGGCCAACATTTGGAAGACATTTTTGCACAGAAAGAGTACTGAGAATTTTGTTCCCCATCATTTACATTTAAATTACTTTGAGAAGGAATGTCTTTGCGATCAGATTAAACAAGAGCAACAGTTGAATCAATCAAAACTGTACATATGGGCATGTGAGTACTGTCTTAAGACAGAGAACCTGGTCTTTAATCCTTCAGTTTATCAGAAACATTCAAAATTGCCAAAGGTAGAGATACAAGAGGTCAAATGTATTACTTTACACTAACATCATGCATGTCATAGTTTTCAAAACTGAGTGGTGATTTCCCCTTTTTCTTTGATAAGGTAATGGCAGCAGTTGCACAGTGAGTGTGTTCTGAAGCACCTGACCCTTAAATAGGTGCTGAGTGGAGGGCCTAGGCTGGGCTGCTGAGACGTGCTCACGCTCTGTTGACTTAAGCATTCAGACTGAGCCATCAATCATCCGAGTGTGACGGGTCTGCCCCTGAACCCCAGCGTACTTTATCTGCCAGCAAAGCCTCCCTGCTCGGTGTGTGCATGTAAAAACCAGCCCTGATTTAAAAGAAGTACATCGCATTTCTGTCTGTCTCACCGTCTTGCAAAATTCATTTTCTCGCGTGTGCACACACCTCCTTTTTCTCTCTCATTTTTCCGAAAAAGCTGGGAATTTGGTTTTAAATCCTTCCTTCCTACTTTTTCAAAACCACCGAGGCATTTGGAAAAGGTTCTTTGCAATTATATTTAATCATATGCGGCCGTCCCAATCAAGGCCAGCTCTGGTGATCACATTTGCATGGGTTTCAGGTTTTGCCCTTCAAGTCAGCGTAGTGCCCATGCAGGCTCGGGGGGTTAGGACCACCTGGATGATCCGCAGATCCGCTCCCTCTTTCCGTGCTCAGACTTTCTTTTCCTTCTTCTTCTGCTTCAGTGTTTTAACTTCACATTGAAAAAGTAGATTTTTTTTTTTGCTTTTCAGCACATATAGGAAGCTTCTATGAAATTGTAAGTGTGTATTTGCGTGTGTGTGTGTAAAGCGTTTTAGCAGAATTCCCAGATGCACTGCTCCACAAAGTCCAGCTGACCAGCCCACCCAGCCTGTGAGAGAGTGGGCTTCCATTTTTCTTCTCTCTGCGGACCGAAGAGGTCACTGTGACTGTGTGTGTGTGTCTGAGCATATCAGGCAATCATATGTTTACCTGCCTATTTTTGTGTGTGTTGTGAGGCCACAGAGAATGTGTGTGTGTGTGTGTGTGTGTGTGTGTGTGTGTGCATGTGTTAGTGTGTGTACACATGCTCATATGTGTCACAGGAAGGCAACTCCTGTCTGTGATCCGCTGCTCCTCTCATTTTCCCTGGTGAAAGGCGGCATTATAACTGATTTCCATGACCTCAAGCCAGAGCCGTCACTCCCTTCACGGCCTGCGTGCGTGTGTATATATATTTGTGTGTGTGTATGTGTTTGTGTGCGCGCATTATAACTGCTTTCCATGACCTCCAGCCAGGACCCTCCTCTGCGGCCTGCCTCGCAGCGCTTGTTTAGACAACAGTGGTGCACATGTTGGCTGAAATATGGCTGCTGTGCTCGTTTGCTCGGGTGAATTAAGCTACGGCATGTGTGCTTAAACCCAGACAGCTCGCTGATTTATCCATATATTTAAATGATTGATTTAAGAGTCGCCCAGCCAACACTTGTTGAAGCTGCGGACAAGGGCGGACTTACAAAGATGAGAGAGAAGAAGGGCAGAATTCAAATCAGAGCACACACAGCCTCTCACACAGGTAGTGATATTTACGCCATCCATCGCGCCGCTGAGGGACATTATTCACTGAGCTGAAGTAAATTATTCAGAAGTTAAGCTTTACTTTGCACAAGATGGATACTTTTAACGATGTACTGATTGCTTTTTAACATACTCCATTTTCAAATGAGCTATAAAATTTTGTTTATTATGGTTCAGAACGTGACATAGGCAATCTATTTTAATGTCTGGAAAGCCTGGAAGAAAATGTATGAAAACACGTCCTCCCATTTGGCGTGATATGTGTATGTGTGTGTGTATATGAGTGGTGCGTGTGCCAGTGTGTTTTATTACCTGTCTCATTATTAAATGTGTTGGAGGCCGGCTGAGCTGGGACAAAACATTCCAGCTCCTTTAATGTCTCCCTCTCGTCCGCCTCGCTCCTCTCTTTGATAATACTTTTCCTTATGAGCCCATAAAACCAGACGCTTTCTCAGAGAACCACCTTTTTCCTTTGTGCACTGGGGAAAGCAAATGTACATCTTAAGTTAGTCTTGTATTCAGTCATAAAAGCAAAATTTTCATAAAGCAAGTAAAAAAGATCTTAAGGACTAGTTTCACTTGTTTACAATAGAGGGTGACACAGGAGTGGATTTTCACTCATGTCTTCCCCAAATCTGACTCTGACTCCATTGTTGGCATTTGAATGTTGATGGCTGCAACATGCGTCGTCTATCCACAGTCCGCACACGTCATGCACTCGCTAGGTTGCTCCCACCAACCAGCCACCAGCCGCCAGAGAAGACAGGAGAGAATAAAGGACGACATCACGGCTTTCCTGTTCCGTCCCAGTTATGTGATGAACAGTGGCTCCCATCCCGCGGGAATCCTACAGGATTCCTGAAAGAATGTCAGCCTCTAATTTGCGATGCAATTTCACTTATAGGACTTTCATGAATAAGTGGCAATATCTTGAAATGAGGCAAATCACTACAGCTAATATCAAAATAATGTCACTTTAAATCAAGACATTTCTGGGGAAATATGGATTTTGTGTCGAAATTTTGCATTTTCTATATCAGCGTTCAGGAAAATACGATTTTACAACTTAATGTGTATATTAAATAGCTGGTTAAAATGGACATTTCTTGCAGTGTGCTTACTGGTGTGTTTCCCCACACAGTTCACAGTTCAAGAATGTGTTCTCTCAAGTAAGAAAAATGGCCTTAGTCTAATTTGTTCTTTTATTTCTCCTGTTCCCTTTTCTCCTCATATTTTTGCTGCCTTTATCTCAGTATTTCTGCTTCTCTCCTCCATTCCTCCTCCTCCTCTTTCCGTCCCTCTCCCCTCTCTCTACAGGGTCGAGTTAGGCATAAGCGAATAATTAGGTAATTGCCCCCTTGATTGAGCTCAATAGGAAACATTTCAATTAGGCTAAAACTGCGCGAGGAGGAAGTAGGCTCTTACAAAGGGAAACATTCCTTGTCATGCAACTGTCAGCCCCCGAGCCCACACCACGAGCCAGGATTAACTGGATACTAGAGGAGGAAACACTGGGGAAGAGGGAGGTTGTTCTGAAAAGCCAGGGGAAAAACGTCAGGCAATTGGGATGGGGGTGGGGGGGGCACTGATGGGGAGACTGGAGAAAGTTAGGGGAACAGAGGGTGGGGCCTTTTTAAAGCGGGAGGTGGGGGGTTGAAGAGACAGCAAGAAATGATTGCTGCAATTACGGCTATATTTAAACACGCCTTCCCTCTGATATGATTTTCCTGGTGATCCCCTGTCCAGATAAGAGGGAGACCTCTCTGCCTGCCCAGCCGCCTGTAACAAATTACAACCTCCCAGCCATGGAAGAGACTTAGTTCCTGAGTGAGAGGGAGGGGGAAAAGAAAAGGAAAAGCTTTAGAGAGAGTCAGATAGCCAAAGAGAACAATTCACAAACCTCTGAGAGGGTAAAGTGGGTGAAATGGAAAGCAGCCATTTAAAGAAGCAAATAGGAGGAAGTGGTTGATAAATGTTTTAGTATTAGACATCAAAATTATCTTTTTCTCCATATTAAGGTTTCCTTATTGTCCCTCTGCTGTGCTTCAGAGCCTCAATTTGATCAGTATTTAGTGTTTTATGTAAGAACCTGATGCTCACAGCTTTAATTGAGATGTGTAGGTGTGCGCACAAGGCAGCTTCATGCATGTCTGCCGCCCGTGTGCTTTAGTGTGCGCATTAGTGACTGATAGTCCGTCTGCAGCGGCGCAGCTCGCCTGCCCTTCTGTCATCACGCTCACCTTTGCCGCCCTCATACATGGGCCATGAAATTGAGGAGCTGGGCGCTGACCTCTAATAGAATACGGGTGCCTGTAGGTGTTTTATGTAGGTGTTAATGGATAGTGTGTGAATGTCTATGTGGACAGGTGTTAACATGGAGAGGTGGAGAAACCGAGGCCTGTCTCTGTCTGTGAGGGTGTCGTGTGTGTGAAATTTTGTTTATGTCTGAATAGAAGTGCGTGTGTGTATATGCATGCATAAATCTGTGTGTGTTTATATATGTATTTTAATTTATGTTTGAATTTGGCTGAGTATGGTTTAATTTGTTTTAATTTATGTGTGTCTCAATTTTTGCAGTATATATTAAAATTATTGTGCGTCTGTCTGTGTAACTGTCTAGTATATCTGAATTTATATGTTTGGATTTGTTTGTGAATATGTGTGTGTGTGTTTGTGTGTGTGTGTGTGTGTGAAGAGACTTTGGCTTGAGCTTTTTCTCCATGTCCCTGTGGGACACAGTGTGGTTAGGAGAGTAAACGGCGGTCCATGTTAATACGTTTCCTGTGTCTGGCCCACCATACCTGTGTGGTTCACCTCGACACACACTCGCTGTACAACAGAGCAAGTCAGACGCATTCCAGCGCCTCTTTTAGTAACACTGGGGATTTAGTTTGTGCAGGATAGATACAGATGGCTGAGACATTTTTGTCCTGTGCAGAACTGATATGGTTATTGTTGCTTTACTAAGTTGTAGCATCATCAGTAGCTCTTTGACTCTTTAGCTTTAGAATATTTGTAGGCTATAATTATGGCTACATTGCTGACAGAAAAGGCAGCCATTGCATTTTTCTTTGCATGCCACTTGTCTGATGATAAAATAGTGGGAGGGTGCTGGTCTTCTCACTTCCAAGCTCACCTCAGATATTTTAGAAGTGTTGAATTGAGGGATGCAGCTAACATTTATTTTGATTACTGATTAATCTTATGAGTTATGTCTATAAAATGTATGAAAATAGTGGAAAAATCTCCCTGAAAATTTCCCACAGCCCAAAGTTATGTATTCCAATGTCTTGTTTTTTTTCAGTGTCAGCCTCAAAAATCCAGTATCGGTCAGGTTAGCGTTCTCAAATGTCTTGTTTTGTCTGATCAACAGTCCAAAACTCAAAAATATATTCAGTTTACAATGATATAAACAGGGAAAAGCAGCAATCCTAACATTGGAGAAGGTGTAAGTAATTAGTGTTTGGTAATTTTGCTTGAAAACCACTAAAACAATTCTTAAATTTTCCAAATAGATTTAATATGCATCAGGATGTTTATTTTCTATGTAAAATGGCGATGGTAAAAGAACACACTATAATAACTGAGGAGCATTTTAGTTCCGCTGTGCTTTCCCGACTTTATTTCTCTCTATCTCACTATTTGACTATTTGTCCTCCCTCTCGCACGTCAGCCAGCCATGCTTTGACGTTGTGTTTACCCAAATAAACACGGGTAACACAGGAATCACAAAAACTGACCTCCTCCACCCCCATGGTGGCCCAGACACCAGCCCCTGTTATGACGGCTCCCAGCTCTGTCTTGATTCAGCCAAGGCAGGACACACACAAACGCAGTTATAATTCAGTAATTTGTGTTTGTGCATTCTGTGACAATTGTGACAAATGACTGGCCTGGAGTGAAATGCCAACCAGGCCCCCCCCCCCTCTGTTTCCTGCCCGGCCCAACGTATGCTTACACTGCTCAGGTGTGTGCTGAGAGGGTTTGCGTGCTGAGCATGAATAGGCCAGCTGACAAGAGAAATGATTACATGGACGTGTTTATTTTAAATGTGATTTTTATTGATGAATCATATCAACTCGGCTGGCGTGTATGATCATGTTTTGCAAGGGGTGGCATGTCGGCTTTCCTGCGTTTTTTTTCTTCTTTCTTTCTCCTTGTGGTGCAATGAATCCCTAAACGACTTGAGCACATAGTTTGTACTTTGCCTGTCCGAACACACATGCTTACTCACAGGCAGCAATCATTTCATCTAGCCAGCCCCCTCATTTACATTTTCCGGGGCATTTTTCATTCTAAACGTGTTCTGTCATCGATATTTGCGGGGAAATTGAGGGTTCACATCGGAGCAGGGCCTCAACTGAACACGGATCCTATTATGGAAGCCAGGCAGCAACAGGAGGAATCCTGGTAATGTTTTACCCACGAAATGAGTTCCATTCCCTTTGGAAGTCCTGTGCAGAGTTAGGGTTGTAATACTCATATGGAGCAGTTTATGAGGATTAAGAGGTTTTATTTAGTCTATGGGGCCAGCGGGCGTCCTCTCTGCAACCCTCCTCCATCACATCCTAGCCTCTCCCTGCTGCCGGGTGGATGACCAGCCAGTTAACACGTGGGATGGCAGAGGAGGGCTCAGTATTTGTGGTGGTGACAGCGTCTGACTTTGCCCGGTCCTGTGTGCCAGCCACCAGACTGAGAGTCAGCAGGCCTGAGCTTTAACACCTGTGGCAGGTGGACGTGTGTAGGTTTTGGGTCTGTTGTTGACTTCTGGTGTCTTTCCAGCTTAGTTCAACATGTTCTGCCCTCATTTCTTTTACTCTGATGCATTCGGCTGAACATAACAGGTTCTACATTAAGATTGTTTCTTTTTTTTGTACTATTAAAGTGATTTGTGTATTTTTGTGTTGATGTGCATTTGTACGTGTGTGTGTGTGTGTGTGTGTGTGTGTGTGTGTGTGTGTGTGTGTGTGTGTGTGTGTGTGCTTTAGAGTCGGTATACGTGTGTGGCTTTCCTCCATCTTTTTCCCAGAAGGAAAAGTCTCATGTTCACTCTCTAACTCGTCCTGGTAGAGGGTCAATTGCAACCAGTTGGCCGCCAGTCTGGTCCAAAGTAAACATTTGGAGAGAGGCGACTGTACAGGCAGGTACCTGGGGGCTCTGTTGCTCAGCTTTCCCCTTCCTCCCACTCTCTCTCCCCCTCCCTTCTCCCCCTCTACCTCTCCACCTCTATGCCTTCTTCATGTGCGGCGGTGGGCCACGCTCCCCTAAGGGCTAGAGATTGCCAGGGTTGCTGCTTTTGGATTCAGCTGGCTGGGCTCTGTGAGATGGTCCGTCTCCTGGGACTGGCTCTCCAGAGAGTCTGCTTCTTTGGCCCAGCTGATCCTGCCTGCTTGCTGTGGTCTGGGTAGTTTAAGAGCACTGGAGGATCACAGACAGAGACAAGCCAGCCCAGGTCTTTTTGATATGTAAATACATGAACACAAAACACAAAGCACATCTCCCTCATTGTGTAAGCTATCAGGAATATGGTTTTCATTTAGGGCTCTGTGTGCCAGCTAGATTTACTCGGGTCCAGGCAGGGGCCACGTTTGTTTTGTGCGGCAGGAGAGGGGAGGTCTGCTGCAGATTTGCTGTGAAGTATCGAGCAGCAGTGCAGGCCGGAGAGACCGCTCTGCAGCTTGCAGCCTTTTGAGCCTGATGGCAGACGACTCCTTTAACTGGGGCTGGGGAGCGGTCTGCACAGCTCAATTTTGCCCACATTAATCAAACTCACATTTCCTCACATCAGCCCGTGTGCCTATCAGCAGGTCTGGCTTGTTAGCATAATGAATTCAGGTGGTTTTACACAGAGGGCCACAGTCTTCTGAAAGTGAATTCGGTATGTTTAAAAGATGAAGAAAACAAGAACTTTATTTTTTGATGTTTAAACTCCATTTAATCATCAGGTTGTTTTTTTAAATGGTAGCTTTTTCCAAAGAAACTTCATTCAGACTTAACCTAAAAGCAAAAATATATTGAACTGCCTTCATTGATTTCCACATCTTGGATGTGACATGATTTTATATCAAAGTGCCACATATTTGCTTTGCATGTAGCTTTCCTTCACAGCTCCTGTACATCGGCTCTGCATAAAACATCAAAATCTATCATTTCATGGAGAGTTTAAGTCAAAATGGCCTTTTGTGTACGTGGTGAGTTATTTCTTCTCAGGCAGACTTCCTCTTGGTACGAGTGAGGGGGGGTAGAGGGTCAGCGAGGAGAGAAGGGGCCGGGGGGGGTGGGGGCGGGGGCGTGGGGTGGCTGTCTGAGAGAGTGAAAGCATGCAGTCAGACAGTGGGAGAGGGCTTTGCTTTGCCGTTCATTCATACAGGTGCTTATAATTTGCAGCGTGTGATTAATCATTGTTGTGTTTGGGGGTGACATCTTGTTTAATGGATCTGTCCATCTCCCTTCCTTCACTCTACTGGGGAGGTAGACAGTAAGTAGCATGCATAGCATTATATATTCTAGACAGACATGTACGCATGTGCACACACTTGAAGAATTTTAATATCAAAAATGGATTAAATTGTAATCTCAAGCTTGTCCTTTGCACCTAAAGCACGTCCATGCTTACTTCTGTGCCGGTGTTGAAGTCAAAAACTGACTGGGTGTGTGCGAAGTAGCCAAATGCAACATGTGTGCGAGCCCACCAGCTGCCACCACACAGAGGCGGTGGTGTTTTCCGTGTGTGTTTGCTTTGGGTGGAGGGCTGGCTGGCTGGTCAGCATGGCTGTAAATCAGAGTCTTCCTGATGGACAGGAACCTAATCTGTCCCCGGTGTGTCATTACGCTCAACCTCCCAGATAGCTACAGATCCTGCTGCTCCTCTCATCTCTGCCTGGCCTCAACACACACACACACTGACCTATACATACCTACGTCCACAGTGAGCCAGCCAGGGCAGCCTTCTGGAAACCAGAGACAGTAACAGAGACACACATGTTGAACATAAACCGGTTGAGCCAGTGTCAAGAGTTCATCGTTAGCATCTGTCATAGCAAAGCCAGTGCCCAAAAAGCATTTGCTGCTCTCACACCGCAGCGCCTCGCTCTTGCTTCAAATGTACACAGGCCACGCAACTACTGTCGCCAAACTGGCCTCAGTGATGGCTAAACATAAGCAAACTGACGGATCCTTTTAGGACATGTTAGGATCTGTCCCAAGACCTGATTGGCTCCTGCACTTGAGCCCCCACACATGGTAGTGAGTCCGAGCCAAGGTGTCATCTGTTACTTTTATGAACCGTCACATATCCAAATCCAAACGAAAATACTATATTTCCATTTGACGCAAAAATGAAAATGGCCCCTGAAATTTATAAATCAAGATTTCAACAGCACGTTTAATTTCATTTTTTAAAGACTTTACTGCTTTGTAATTAAATGGAATAGTTTAAAACCTCAGTAATACTCCATAAAGTTTTAGTTGGATTCTCCCAATCTTTTCGTTTCACTAATTAGATGTTTTCAAATGATGTATGTTACGTTTTGGAAGTCCTCCTTTTGATTTTATTAGTCTGGTTAGTGTGACTTTCCCCTTTTCCCCAAAACTGACTGGTTCTCATTCATAATTCTCTGCTGACAGTCTGGAGTTATTTCAGCTTCTCTGACAAATAGGATAAAAGCGACCACCACATCCGTGCACGGTTCAGTTGGAGTTTGTCCAACGAGGAGATCTCGACCCTCTCAATTACAGGATGATGGAGCTGTTTCTTTTACGTGTTGCTGAATTTCATTAACAATTGCACATCCGCACATGTGAAATGAACTTGGTGAAGCTTTGGGTTTTGCTCTAAAAGTTTTTCTCTTATTTGTTGCCTAAAATGTGCTGTTTCTGACAAAGATTTTCATGCATGTGCAGTATCCAATGCTACTTTAGTATACATCCAAAGTTTAGTAGTTCCTTCTAAATGCATCGTTATTTCTGTGACCTTTGCTTCCTTCCGCTACCTTCTGCAACAAGTCCCTCACAAAGCCAGAAACCAGAGAACCAAGGCTATAATCCCATGCCACCACGAGACAAAACGTGGATCTGCTCCATTGACAATGAATCGGAGACTTATGGACTCAAAGAATGTTTGCTTGACCTTTCTCAGTATCACCTCGAACACCGAGTCAGTCCAGAAAGTCGGTCTGTCATTCAGTGCCAATGGAGCAGCTCCAGGGTTTGTCTCTTTAATGACAACAACCAGAGAGCCTTTCCTCTCATTTCCAGCTTGAGTGACATGTGATCATGTATACAAATCTTGACTTAACTGTCTAACATTGCAGGAATAATGCCACGTTTGCTCTGGTTTATGCTGGATTTCCTGGATTTTTTTCCCTGCACTTTATTCATAGAGTGCATGAAGAGCCAGTTTCTGTCTCTCTAGGCCTTTCTGCATCTGTTCCCCTATCTGCACATCTATAGTCTATTTGTGTATGACTTAGGAAGCCCTGATAGGCAGAGGGTAGGGCCTGTATTGGGATTAAGCCTGGGTATGGTTTCCCTGGTGCTGGGTGAGCGACGTGGCACACGGCCATCCGCCTAAACAAAAGCCGTCAGAGAAGCCCTGTCACACAGTGAGCCATTAAGCCCGCCTGACCGCCCGCCTGCGACAATTAATTACCCCAATTCAAATAATGTTGATAAATCATAGACATAACACAAAGCTGTGCTGCTGATTGCGTAATTATTGCATCAAACCACCGCCGTATGTAACATAATCACGGTCTCTCATCAGGCTCAAACCACCGGCGTGCATCTGGAGCGGCGTTATGCAATGTTTGGAAAGAGACACGGCGAGCTTGCTAACAATATGTGTGAAGCCGGTAGGTTTGTGTAGGGCCTTTACTATAGAGTCTTTTATTTAAAGGGGACAAGAGACCCCTGTTGTGTTTGCATGGGACAGACCTCCTCCCACACCAAGTGCTGGAACATATTTCGACTGTGTTTAAGCAGTGATGGCTGAGTGCATTTACACTTTGGTAATGGCTTCCTGCCTTTAACTCTCCTGGCTTAGGACAAGAGCGAACTACGCGGGTACTTCCCTTTTGCTTCTGCTACTACTGTAGCCTCCCAGCTCTTCTCCTTTTCCCCCTCACGCCCGTCAGCCAACCCAGAACAGAAAGGACGGACCACCCTGTCAGATTATTCACTCTCTCCTCTACTGTATCACTCCTACCATGGATAGTTTGTGGACTGAAAGATCATATCACTCTTCAGGAATGTCCGCTGGTTTCTCAGTCCCTGCATCATTTGCATTTATCTACCTTGCAGTCTTTTTCTTTACCCGCAAAGATTGTATGTTTGGAGAATGTCCCTACCATGATGCATCCCGAAATGTCAGCCAACAACGGTTTTCTTCCAGGCGGCAAGATGCCCAGGCCCGCAGAAGATCCTGTACCCTGTCTGTATTTTCAACCTCAAGCTAGATCCCAAGCTCCTTGGCTGCAATGTTACAAGTTAGTTCGCACATGGCGGCTTTTGTAACGCAAGTTTTAAACGTCTCCCAGCAGCTTGCTGTTATGACATACAGGTGCTCAACAGCTTGTTAACAGTAAAGGTGATGGTCTTTTCTCTTTTTAAAGATGAGCCACTGGCCCTCGGCCTGCTCTAGACAGCAGTAAGCAATGGGGGAAGCTTCAACGTATCCATATAGACACAGGGTGTTAACAACTAATTAAAGAATTTACTGCCTCACTAAAACTCCATTATTGCTGTTCTCTCCCAATTATTGGCTCTATTATCAGCTTTTATGGACTCAGGTGAGCTTCCGGAGAAAGTTGTGGTTGTTTTGGCTGAGTGGTCAGCTCTGTCCCTCCAATAAAATTACAGGATTCAGAACAGCTATGAAGCTCAGAGGCTAGAAGCTGTGAACTGTTTGTGATAAAGAGAGATTATCGTTTCTAGAGTGACACACTGTACTGATGGATAATTTGCATATCTATTTTCCTTGTTACATTAAATGGAATATGCTTCTGCAGCTGCTTTTCTTCTCTCTCAGGCAGAGAGCCATCTTTTGTGCGGTTCCCACATGTGCTTTCCATCTCTGTCTCGGTCTCACCTCTTTGTGTATTAATCAATCTCTGTCTCCCCTCCGTCCACTAGGTGACAGTAACGACACAGCTCTCTCCTCTGGGGGTTGGGGATGGGATGAGGTGTAATCTTTTGTTTACACAAGGTGAATTGGCTGAAGACTAGAGGTTATAGACTGGGTGGGTGTGTCAGCAGCAGTGGTGATGTTGTAGTGATGTGGTGACGTGGTGGTGAAGTTAATGATGGTGGTGTCTACAGTGGGAAGTCCACTTACTACCCATTTACTATTCTGCTTCACATCACTCAGCAGCATATAAAGGCTCACCATAATGGCCCGTTCGTTGCGCTCTGCGAAAGCTCAAAAAGGTATCATGGAACATAGAAACGTTTTAGTTTTGATTGTTTTGGAGCTGTGAAGTTGTAGTGGTAGTGGCAGTAGTAGTAGTAGTTTTCCCAGCATTGTTATGTCTAATACCACCAAGTTAACCTTCTTGTCTATTTTGGAGTTTAAATAGGAGCCACACACCAGTGGTTCCCAACTTTTTTTGACTGACGTAACCTCACAGCCCTGTCAGATGAACTTGAAGTACTGTAACCATCATGTTCCAGATGTCTTCATTTTCATATATAAAAGTGGGTCTTTTTTTTAAAATGTTTTTTGATGGTTAGGTCTGATCTCTTTTTTTGCAGTTGGTTTGGTCATGTTTGCCTTCGTACTACGACCACTTGTCGTGGCAGCAGCTGGACATTTTAACCATCTATAGAGTTTGAAGTGGGAGAGGTTGCTGGCTCCAGAAGTATTTTTCCCCATTCTGTATTCCCATTCAAGTGTATCTTTAAACGATATCCTCAATGTCACTTAACATAGAAACACAGGACTCTCCCAGATAATGTAGAGATCACAAGTTTACTGTATGACCATCTGCAACTTTGTTTCTGCAAAGTCAGTTTTTGTCCATAATTTTTGTCATAGCAGTTGGCTCAAAAGACTACAATATCCATGAGCCTCAGCTGCTGTTGCTATGGAGAAGAAGCCGGTCAGAGGTACAAGTCTTCATTCAAAATGTTTCGTTGTGCCAGTTGTAAACAAAAAATGACACCATATTTGAATGAATTCATGCAGAAATCCAAAGCGAACTGTTTTAAGCCATAGATTGTAAAATCAGTTTTCTCAATGCTGTAATCATTAGCTCCCGTCCACCGTCGCAGAACGTCAAGCTCAATGGGAGTGCACCTTGGGAGGCGATAGATTAATCGAAGAACCAGATTTTTCTAACGCAGTTGTTAATCTTTTGTACTGATGATTTAACTGGGAGAGTTTTATGTCCATCCAAGCCATAGAAGAGCCATGTAACTTTGTCTGTGGGAAAAGTTAAAGATAATTTACTTCTAGAAACAAGGGCGCCAGATATAGCTCCTCTATTAGCACTTTTAGCAATATATTTAGACTTCTCTGCTTGCTTTCTAACTCGTCTTCTCCTGCCCTCAACAGCAGCAGGTGGTATTTAGGTGCTACAGCAAACTCAGGTTGGTGGGTGGTGTGTCTTGTGCAGTCGGGCTATTGTAGCTGTTTTTAAACAAACCATATTTTCTGTTTTTTCAAATTAGCTGGGATACTCCACAATCTTTCCACATAACTTCCAGCACTGCATAAGTATGCCCTGTTAGCTAGGTACAAGTCCGCTGGTTGAAAATCCCTGGCAAATACCTTGCCTAATAGTTCTTCGGAAGTACTGTTTCTTCTTCTTCTTCTTCTTCTTCTTCTTCTTCTTCTTCATTCATCCAGTATCAGTATGTGACAGGACAGTTGGCTGATGTTTATTATTATTATTTAACATTACCACAAAATGATCATGTAAATTATGTGTAATAGCATTATTGCAAATGGGCCTGGCTGCACGTACACATGCACACGCCAGACCAGAACAACAACAATTATTCAGTTGTTGTTCTTACAAGTAGATAACTATTCACAGCTGCAGCAAAATAATGGGACACCCTTAGCATTATCCATGTCAACTTCTTATCTGTCTCGTCAATTTAAATTCAACTGTCAGTAACTGAGAAACAGTGATGTTTATTTTCCTAACTGTCAGGCAAAATAGACGATAGAAGAGAAGAGTTTGGTGCGGGGATGGGCTCTTTGTGTTTTCTGACTGTTTTGGTTACCTGTAATCTCTCTTTATCGAGGACTGCACTTCAAGTGAAATCTGTCTGCTGCACTGACTCATCTTTATGTTGTAGTTCCAATTTTAAAAATACATCTTTGTCACATTTTAATAACGTTGCAACAGGGCCATTTATTCTCTTTTGTAAAGTTTTGTAATTTCTGTCTGATCTCAAAGCGATGGTGCCAACAGCCAAGTAAATACTTGTGTGGTTTTCATGCTGGATTTGACCTGTAGGCATGTGTAGAGGTTTGATGAAATTGTGCCCACAGGTGAGTTTTGGGGAAAGTACACAAAGAGGCTGTGGTGAGGGGAGTGAAATGATTTAGCTCTGCTGTGTTGTCAGGTTTTATGCCAGTCTTGGTGATTTTCATGTTTTTATTTGAATTAAAGCATTACATGGTTTTCAGCTGCTGATTTAGCAAATGCCATGATGGGCTTGTAGAGGCAGTTGGATAATATCTTAAATATGTGGCTAAAGCCATGTGAAAAATCACTATAATACTCCTAAAGTGTTTCATTAAGGACTTGGGATTTCAGATCTACTGTCACGTCAGTGTGTGTGCACACACGCACACACACACACACACTCTCTTTCTTGTCCAGGTGGCAGAGTCAAAAAAACTGATTAAAAACTAATTGATTTCTGTCTCGCAACACTGTTAAACCATCCCTTTTAAAATACATGCTTTCTTACATGAGGAAAGGTTCCACGTTTTCAGCCAGAATCCCCCAATTTGGGCAAATAGTGAAGGGAAGGCTTTGAAAACAAGCTTTGGTAAATAAAATTTACAGGACATATAATGGAACAGTTAACTTCATGAATAGAAAAGGACAAATCCAAATAAGTTAAACATTTCATACATTAAATTTTTGGTGTCTGATCCACATTTTTCAAAGTTGACTCTTTAGTACTACCTCAGTAGAATTACCTCCAGTATTTTCTAAAATATAGCCACTGTTGTGTCTATCCCTCTCTTTTTACTTGTAATTTTACATAGAACATTTAAAATTTTGATTTCTGATGTTTCAGATAATGACTATCGCCTATGTTAATTTATATCAGCATGCTGTAGACAATATCATACTCGGTTGTAGTTTCATAGCAGTAGCTTTTGACCTTTTGTTTTGCTAGTGACCTCTTAAATATGAAGAAAAACTTGGATCCCTCCTCACAGGCTGCATGATTTGTGAGCAGTTCAAGTGAAGAGTTATTTTTTTATTTAAACTATTTTTTAAAGGCCAGAAGAGGTAAAATCACATAGTATCTCCCAAGAAAGAATCAAACATGAAAGTGTTTTTTTTCCAACTTAAGTAATTATCTAGTGACCCCTTAGATTTATGTTGCGACCCCGAACGGGCTCCCAATCCCCAGTTTGGGAACCTCTGGTTTATAGAGAACAATGTAGGCAACTATTATTAAAATCTTCTGAATAGTTTCTAGCTGCATGTTGTGCTCATATTTGTAGAGCTATATGGCCAAACCCTGCAACCTTTGTTACAGGATTATACAGTTTATTTAGATGGTGACAGGTGTCCTGCAGGAGTTGGAAACAATTTGCTTAAAAAGCGATCCTCATGAAAGAATCAGGCCGAGATGACACGGAGCACTTCCTCTCAAACATCAGTCACACCAGGTTTTGCATCCATTTTGTCCCCTTTTCTTCTCCTCCCGCCACCCGCTTCCGTGCTGCTGGTGCATGTATTTGCATTGGATGGTCATGTGTAGAAAAGAAAATGTGACCACAGGTGTCAAGAAAACAGTGACAGTAATGGAGGAGGGAGGCTCCGATGCTGACAACGCTGCACTGTCGGCACGGTCTGTCTGTCAGTCTGTCACTAAGTTATCATTAGCCTGGCAGCTCAGGCCCTGACTCAGTCAACTGCACACACACACACACACACACACACACACACACACCTTCACACTTCCATCAATATCACAGAGTTCATCTCAAGTTTGACAGACGGGGACATACCCAAGCTGTCTCTGCATATAGCCAGTGGGGAAAAATGCAAAAATGCGCCATTGACACATGAGTTCCAACAATAAATCTGAACTGGAAACAGAACACTCAACTGAAAAATCTATACATCATTTGCAAATGGGATATATTGGTCCATATATTGTATGGTTAATATGACTTTTGTTTATTTTTTTAATTTCATGTTTGATTTTTGAGGGTGTTGGCCAACTGTTATGCAAAAAAGGCAAAAGTACCAGGTGAAGTAAACGAACGAATCGTGTCCTCTTCCTCCTCCTCCTCTTTTTTTCTCCCTCTTTTCACCTTAACTCATGCATTGATGACCGCTGGCCTGTAAACAGGATGAGCTGAGGCTCTGCAGGATATATGTCCGTTTTATTAGAACTGGTCAGTTTAGCATAGAGGAGGATTAAAATCTAGTTCTCCTGTTTTATGAGACTACACAAAGTTCCCTTCGTAGAAAAATAGTCCCAGTGAAAATCTTTCACATCATACACAATTTGTTTTATGGAGAGACACCTTATTGTTGTTTCTGTATGTTTTTAAGCACCACAAATAAAATTCCATGTATGTCACCATGTATGACACTTACGCAACATTAAATAAATAAAATAGATTTATAATGAGCTGTTTTGCGTTAGAAAAGAGGGGATTATCTCATTTAATCCAGTTTTTAACATATTGAAAATGTAGAAAATGATTCAGACTCCATATTAGATTTGATGATTTTTCTTTAAACTACTCATGGTGTGAATATCTGCAGGTGGTGGTAACAGATGAAGCGGCAGCACCAGTAGCAGACTCTGGCCCGTGGAATGCCGGGATGCTTGCACCTCTGGTCGGGGGCCCTCAGTTAAAAAATCCCCCGCTGTCATTGGAGATGGCCCCGCTTGTTTTTCTAAGCACCCTTTGAGCTTTTTCAAGTGCAGAATTAGGGACTGTTTGGGGAGTTAACCGGGACGCTTCTGCGCTCCAGACAGGAAACCTGATTGGTGATATCTGTGATTAATAGCTTTCTCTCTCTCTCTTTCCAGATGTCTTGAGCCATTAGCTTGTGTTTTTTTAAATATGTAAATTCCTACATAATCAGTTCCTCCACACTAGTGTTTGTTTTAGGAGATAAAGTTAATATAATGGTCTTGTTTCCTTTCCTGCTGGTTTTGTTTATATGTTTTCCAACTAATTTGCTGAGAACAGATTCATCCACCTCTGACAGAAGAGCAGAGTAAGATGGGGAGCATAAATATCTTTTAGTAATGGTTGCCTAATTCCGCATTAATGACATGTTTTACTTTTTTTTGTATTAACTTAATTGCCTTTAATATATAGGAACTATAGGCATTTCTTTTGCCCCAAACCCCCCCTCTCCCCATGAGGTGATTATATGTTCTTATGACAGATTACTTGTGCCATTATTGTATCAGAATGGTTTATACTCCATTTCAATTTTAATGTGATCAGTTTGGAATTGTTGCACCTCCTGTTTGCTTTAAAAACAGGTTTGGCTCCAAGGCAGTATTTCAGTACTAGAGTGTGCCTCACTCGGTAGTAACTATAGTTTATTGGCCTCACCTAAGCAGGCAGGCCTCATGTTATTCGGGTACTTTTATGTTACATTTGTTTCACCCACTTCAGCCGGGCTCAGACAGCAGGAGCTTTAAAATCCTAACCGCTTGCATTGCGCACACAAGGAGGAACTTTACAGATGTTCTTCTTCTCTAATCTCAAACATGCACACAACACAAGATTTGAAAATAACAGCGTATCACACACTACAGGATATTATTTTATTTATTTTTTAAGATTATCGTGCAAGAGGGAGCAATGCACCACCTCACAGGATCTCATGGGGAAGCAGATGTAATCAAAATGGAGACTTGCGTTGTGCAACAATGTGCTGTAGTAATGCTTTGCAGCGAGAAAAAACAATGAGATTTTAGAGAAAAATAGTGAGGTTTTAACTGTCAGTTTTAACATTTGTCAACAGTAGTATGCTAGCTAACGTCAGCCACAAGGGCTAGAATGTTTACCGTTGCTTGGCAACACCATCAGCTGCTCTAGGAGTAACATTAAAGTCCTCTCATTCACTTACGTCTCCTTGTAGACTGGTCTGTCTCATCGGTTCTGGTGGTCCTGCTCGGAAAGTACTGACGTAATCATCCAGATTTGAACTCTTAACTTAAATATCAAACATGTTTGAAATCATCAGGGCGGCCCAGATGAGTCTGCGAGCAGTTCGGGAGTTTTAAGACTGGATCTGTAAACCCCTCACATTACCAGATAATCTGGGCCAATTGTCAGTACCGACCAAGGTCCCAGACCAGATTTCTCGTCTGATTGTCAGGAGGGCTGAATCAGGGATAAATGGGCCCAAAACTCCTGTAGTCTGAGCCCGGCTTGTTAGGGCAAGTGTTTTCTTACAAATACAGTGCAAATTTACTGTCCTAGCAAGTTTATGTCTAATAAACTAACACAATAAATAAAAATGTAATCAAGCTCTAATCATTTGTTATGAAAGATAAAGGCAGCAGTGTTTGAGGAGTAGCAGGTAGGCCTTGTGTAAAAGAGACTCTCTGAAGGTTAAATATGTTCTTTGCAATCAAATGAAACTTGAATTATTTTTACTTATATTTTCTCTTGTTGGTTGTTTATATGGTACATTAATAATCATAATCTCAGCCCGTGCATCTTTTTATTTATCGAAACACGACATTCTTCATTCTCTCACCTCTATTTCTGCCTGAGCGTTAAAAGATTCTCCTGAGATTAATAAGAGTTTCTATATTGAAGCGCCATGGCCCAGTTGCTGATGGATATCACGTTGGCTTTGTTACTGCAGATGACAAATTGCAGGGGAGCAGCGGCTCACAGGGTTTGTTTAGCATTCCAGATCCCATGTGTTTTGAAAAGTATTAATGGAGGACATGGAGGCATGAGATATCACCTGCAGGTTCAGTCAGGCGCTCTTGTCAAAACCAGAGCCGGCCTGTGAGGTAAAGCTCTGTCATCATGACACTCTTATGCCTCATCTCACACCTTGAAATCCCGGGAAGAGCTATGATTTTCTGCTTTGGCTCTCAATGAACCAGGAAATGTATGGTGTAGTAACATGTTTTTAAAACTATTAGCAACATGTATGTTCATTTCTGAAATTAATCTTATTCAAAATGTTCACTGTTTGTCTGTGATCTAATTTATGTTTTCATGTTGTTGATAAAGTACATATAATCTATAATTTTGCTATTGTCACTTCCTTCAACTTCACGGTGGATATCTCATGAAAATAATCCATTATTTTATGAGAGGAATTAATAAACTATTATTAACATGTTTAAGAAAGTAGCATGTAAGCTATGATTAGGGACTGTAGCACTTACTGGGTCAAGTAAGCATGTGAAATGAGTGGCCAGTATGTCTCTCATGTATTAAGTCCATTTAAATGGGGGAGCTGTGCTTCCTGTTGCAGTGACCTTCTCCCTGTGGCTGCTGGGAATTACAGTCATTCAGTGTGTGTCTCGGCATGATGGATGACACCTGCACCCGTTGAGCAATCGCTCCCTGGCACACTATTGTTTTTCTTTCTCACTTTTGCGTGGGAGCAAACTGTGTGCATTCCCGAGCCAAAACCAACTCAGATAATCATCTCATCTGTATGATGTATGATGTTCCCTCTCTGGAAGACAAGTCATCAGACGACGGGGAATGCCAATAGGGTGGTGGCAATGCTCTTGCTACCACTGAAGTTACTTGTTGGATCTGTCCCAGAGGCTTACTGCATCATTGACACAAAATCACCCCAGCCGAATAAGGGATGATGCAGCAGTTTTTAACACCCCTGCCTCATTGTTTCTGCCGCATGGTCTTCTTATCCAATACCCGAAACAAAAGCCAAACTCCACAGCTGTTAAAATGCTGCATATGACGTCAGCTCTGTGCAATACGAAAACCAGGCGTTGAATCAAAACAAAATGTTTTCACAGTATAAAATCAGTGTAATATCTCACTGTATCCTTGCAGCCCTTTTATTTCCACTGCGCAATTTCCCAGTCTTGGCACAGAATGCATTTGTGGCAAATGTAGTAATGTGTAGTATGTAGTATGTAAGAGTGTGTCTAAATGGCTGTGCTCCAGACACTCCTTTGCCATTAGCACTTGTGCCTAACTGAGTGTGTGTGTGTGTGTGTGTGTGTGTGTGTGTGTGTGTGTCCGCAAGGCGCTGGATGACAAGCCCTGTCACTACCATTGTGGTTCAGAAACAAAAAAAAACCTTCAAACAATGGAATCTCCCAATATGTCACTCACTGATGCATAGCAAAGCCATAAACGTCAACCAGATGGCAGGTCAGTGCAATATTACTCTCCTCGCAGCTGGAGGAGGTGGGTGCCTGCAGGAGGAGTTGGAGCCAGAGAAGGGAAGGCTGAGCTAAGCAACTGGGTAGCATCATCTCCTTGGTTTGCCCTCACCATGCTCAGTGACTATGCATCAGAGGCTACAGAGGGGTGTGAAGTGCTCCCGAGAGTGTGTGGGTTCACTACTGCCGTGCTCTATGATTAAACAGTAGTATGTGCTGACAGCTGGGGTAGAAGAGCATGATGCACTGGGGCACATTGGAGGGAGAAGCTGCCTCTCAGTGGTGTCAAGGAAATTGCATATTTGGTGTCTTTAGGCCTTGATGCAGAGACCTTTCCATGACGTGCCAGAGCTGAATCAGAATAAATGATGATACTACTTAGTAGGTCAAACATTTCCTGCAGAACTGGTGCAGAAAAAGATCAGCTCCCTTAAAATAGCCTCAATAGATCAAAATGTTTTGCAGTGACAGGTTGCATCTTGCGGATCTGTCATCAGTTATATAAATGCAACGCCCTCTTCTGCAGCTTTTTTAGTAATTTCATTGACAGGGCACACAACAACATGTGTTCTCTCTTGGCTTTCACTTTTTTCTGTTCGCTGTTGCTCTTTTCACCTTTACATCTACAATACACAGACACCTTTGTGACTGGAAGTTGTCAAAAGGCATTCTGGGACATGAAGGAAGTCACTAAATGAAGTGGAAACACTCCACAAATTTACTACACTTCATCACAAAACTACTTATAGGTTGCATTAGCCATTACACAGTACAATTGTACAATATCTAAGACTGTCTGAGGGTGAATGATTCATGTAGTATCAATAGTCAGTTAGGTACGAACCTCCTACTTGGCAACGTAGATAGAAATAAACCAATTTAAACTGTTTAAACAGGAACTGTGCTACATGTCATACAGCGGTCAGTTTAGGATTACAGTCTCACACTTTCTCTCCCCTACAGCCTGTCGTCTCATCTGCCATCAGCTGTTCTTAGGTGTCTTGTCTGCAAGGGCGTTAGACGGATGCTCAAATAAACACAACCTAGTTTTGCATTCACGCTTGTCATCACTTAATCCTTCTGCAACTGCCATCTTTGAGGTACCACATACATAGCTAACTGACATTAACCTTGCATGTAAAGACACTGGTCCGTAGTGCACGTAGACACAGAATGCTGACGGCCCGAGAACTGAACTGAACACACTGAACTAATCACTGTATCTGAATTGCACAGTGGGGCAGGCCTGTTAATTAGTAAGAGTGTTAACTACTGTTACCTTTCTGAGTTAATGAAGCATTTGGTAACCTGTATCCTTTAGAGTTCCTGTAATCTGAGGTTTACGATGAGGCCCAAAATCTAGTGTGAATCATTTTAAGTGAAGTATCCAGATGTGCACAGCTGCAGTGGTCACTTCCAGGTACAAGTAGCCAGTAGCATTGAACTCCTTTTGGTTATTAATGAAAACATTATTTCATGTCTTTTTGTATATAGTTTGTTGATGATGGAAATGCACACACATGACTTCCAACATGATAATGTGGGATGAGTCTATACATTTCTTTAATGTTTTCTACGGCTGCTGCTGTTTCCGCTCTTACCCCTCTGTGTTTCTACAGTGGTATTATCTGTATTATTTTCCAGACTTACAAATGTGAGAGACATGTACCCTACCCTTAAAAATGTTGCGGGTCTTCGAAAAAGTAATTTCGACTGGTAGTAGAAAGATAAAAAAAGAACCTGCAAATAGTTACTAACTTTTTAAATGTTCACAAATTGCTCTTTGCCAATAAGTTATCTTAGTTCTACTAGAACTTTATCTTTCTTCTATGAAGTGAATAAGGCTTTATTTTAACGTGTATCACACACAAGTTTGCAGGAGCATTTTGGGGAGTTTTTGCTTCTCAAGTGTACTGTTTGGATGAGATTGCAGAAGTCCCCCCCCCCAGACTTTGCTCTCCCACCACTACATCACCTGTTGGAGCTTGTTCGGTCACTTCCCAGCATCTTCGTGTTTGCACAGGCTGATCAAGCAGGCAGGCAGGCGGGTTTGGTTTCATCATGTAATCTGATTACCTGCTGAAAGAAATGATGCGTCCAAAGCAGTCCTGTATTAACCTTTTCAACGTAGTATCATTTACAACCATATTCAGGTCAACTGAGCTGTGACTGATGGAGTTTTGTTTGAGTCTTGCCCGCCGGTAGCTCGGTTCAGTAGTTCTTGGTTCCTCCTATTCGTACATTAAGATACAACTGTAGACAAAGTAATTTCTGTGGTATTTCACTTGATAATTACTTCCCTGGAAAAACCCCAGAAGACACATTCTTTTATAGACAATATGTTTAATTGAGCAAATTAGAAAGAGTCCATATTGCACAGCAGCTGTGTACACACACAGTGGAATCTGCAAGGGAAGCGCTCAGAGCACCAGTAAAGGGATGCAGTGAGAATTGCAAGTTAAAAAAAAAACCCTGATTGAGTCAGAAGGCCTCCGTGCCAAAGCAGTGGCTTTTCAACACAGATGCACATAGTTAGCGTGTGTGTGAAACCTCAGAGTCCCTCACTGATCGCCCGGCTGCATTGATTCTCCAGCTGCTGGCATATTGTTGATGTGCTGGGTTTGCATGGATGATATGGTTGGTGGCTTCAGCCCTTCAAAATGCCGACAATTATAGTCACTCGCAGGAATTTTGGAAAGAAGTCTCATTGGATCACTCATTCAGACCCATGTTCTTGCAAAGATGGCACAAGGCTCGAAACACCAAGAATTACTGAGGTAGTTGGCATTTAAATTGGGTGAGTGATGATAAGGTTCTCGTGGAGGGTTGGCAGGCGCTGCCGTTGGCTGTCTGTCAAAACCATTTGGTGGCAACAAGAAGTGCACTTGGACAACACTTGTACTTTAAGAACTGCTTTAAAATGAAAGGAAGAAATCACATGAACGAACTTCATTCACTGACTTTTGCAGTCAGGCGACTTTATCAGATTATTTGAAGGTGAACTGCCACACTTGACATAAATCAACAAGTTTACGTTGCTATCTGATCCTCCAGGGCTTTAACAGATATGTATAGTGTGATGTGCATACTGTAAAAAAGAAGAAGAAAAAATCATGTTACAAAGACTGGACAGGACATTTCTAGACTCATGATTACTTTCATTATTGATTGGTCTGGCAAATATTAATTGTTTATGTTGTTTATTGCCTGAAAAACATTTCCATATTGCTTGTTTTTATCGGACCAAAGATATTCACTTTACAGTGATATAACAAAACCAGAGAAAAGCAGCAAATCTTCACATTTTATAAGCTGGAGCCAGCGAGCATTTTTGCTTGAGAGATGACTTAAACAATTACTCTATTAACAATTTTGTGTCAACCGGCTTAAGCCGGAGTTAAGTCGCCACAGATACGTACAGTGTAGGTTTTATTCTTTTGATTAAGAGCAATGGTGGGCTACGTATGTTTTATAGAACCAGAGTTATATCCATGTAACTTCTGTTTTGCTTTGTCTCATTACTGAATAGGACACTCCTGGTGTGCATCGCTGTGATTACATTGATCCAGTTACTGTGATAGGGAGCAGTGATTGTGGTAAGCGGAAGGTTTGCAGTGGAGAGGGAGAAGACCACTCATTACAATCATGTCTAAACTCACCAACCCGTCGACTCGTCCATGGATTTGTCTCTTCTGTTGCACCATGACGTTTAACGCATGATGTTGTGTGGCTTATGGGAAGTGGTGTTCATTTAGTTTTTTTTTGCCCTTATCTAAATTCATGGAGTGAAACTACAACATACTGTTGAGTAAGGCTTTGTTCCAAGGCTGAATTTTTGGTTTTAAGTGTGGTTACAAATGTCAGTGGAGTTTTGAAAACGGTTTTCCTACTTCTGAAATAGAACTTCCGGTTTCACTTCGACTGTCTATACTTTAATGAACTAATTGTATTAGCACTAGTTCGTTCACAATATCTGATATTAATAGACATAAAAATCTCTTAGAATTGTTCTGAAAACTGAGAACATAACAACCAGCTTTCACCTAAATGTCCATGGTTATTAAAGTGACTTATCCTTAATGTTTCTACCTTTCAGGTCTGGTAGAGATCTGTTTGATGCATCCCCTCGATGTGGTGAAGACAAGGTAAGCCACCCATTCAGCTTTAACATTAACTCATATTTTGGGTAATTTTACCAATTTTAACATATAAGCTACTTACAAGAAAGACATATTTAGTCCACATCTGCCTTGAATCCTCTTGGTGGGTATTTGGGTCTGTGTAGTGAAGTTCCGAGCATACCAGGTCTTTTTTCCCAGCTCAGCGGGCCTGGCCAGCTCTGCACTCGTTCTCCACACAAGTGGGCACCAATGCCAAGAGCCTTAGACTTTTTGTGGAAAATGAAATGCATCATTTACCCGTTCATTCCCCACACAATGTTAACTTTAGATGTTTTTATGTTTGCAAATGACTCAAATTTTTTACCTTATTACTTAATTCAAGAAAAAAGGATCAGACTTTTTTTTTTCCTTTCTTTTTTGTTACAGCTCGCGGTTCTTGTGAAAGAAAAGGACTTGCAGGATAAAATAGATGCCACTAAATGCACTGGCTGCATTTTAATAGCTTGTTTTCCGTTACCATCTCCTGTTTGTGTGCTATGCAAGAGCGGCAGCAGTCTTGAGCTGTTGAGTGATCAGGAGCCTCACACCACAGTGTCTCAGCCAGCCATAAACAGGTCGTGGGCTACTACTAAAGCTTTATAGTCTTTCACAGGCCTAGCCAAGACCTCTGGCTTCGTTCCTGGCCCCCCTGCCCCATACTTGTCAGTAAATTGTACTTTGCTTTTTCTGTCATTTACGGCAGCAGTTTCTTGGTAAATAAATTGCTTGGTGTGCCTTTAAAAAAAAAAAAAGTGAGATGGGTGCACTTTGAAGGCTGTGCCACCACCAGAACACAGAGAAGGAAATGCAGGGATAAAAGCCGGGACTGAGCGGTGTTGTATTAGTTGATATTTGATACTTTGAAGGCACACAGTGTGATTTATGCTCACATGTAGAAGCTGTGGGGGTTTATTACAGGTAAGTCTTGAGCTCTGCCTGTCCGTCCTCACACGGGGTCAGGGTTAAAAGTGCACTCACTATTTTCTTTGTAATGCTCTTCCTTAAAAAGCGGTAAAAGCTGCTCTAAAACTGGACAGGTTTATCTGTTTGTTTTCTCTGTTTGTGTCGCCATGTGTTTATGTTGATAGCCATTCTGTTGCTCATAATGGGTTAGTGTAAATTCATTCCTTTTGGTCTTGGCTCAGTGTATACTCAGTTTTTTTTAGTTTTTTTTTTAAAACAAAATACAAGGAACGGAAGAGTCTTTCTTTTTTTAATTGGGAGCTTTACAGAATGTCAAGAGTGTCTGAACAACAGGAGGTTGCCAGACATGCACACCGAAACGTCCCGTACACGTATAAATATGCATGCATACTGTACATGCATGTTCACACACTTAACATCCACACATGAATTCATAAACCAAGCATACATACCAGCTAATTGGGACACTGAGGGAGCTGAAATCTATTAGCAGGAAACCTTGGAGCCGAGAGTCAGACACAGACACACCTCCACTGGGTCTCTCTCTCTCTCCCTCTCCCTCTCTCTGTCTCTCTCTCTCGCTCAGGCATGGCTCTTATTAGGCACCGGCTCCTGCTTTAATGTCCACCGGTCCAAATTGAACGGCAACTGGAGTAAATTTACTTTTTTCCACCAACTCAGAATCAAAGGGATTTTTTTTCTTTCTTTCTCCCTTTTCCTTTCTTTTTTTTTGCAAGGTAAACTTGACTAAATGTGTACCTGCCTGGGAGCTGATGTTTACCTATTTTCCAAATGAGGGTTTATCCTTCTTCTCTTTCTCTGAGGGGGAGGAGGAGGAGAGGGCAGTGGATTGCAGATTTAGGATTAGCTGCAGCAGTTTGGTGTAGAAACACTGCACCAGTAGCCAAACACTGCTGTTATGAATCAAAAAGGAGCATTTGGCAGATTTTTGCTTTAAACAAATACTTATTCATCCTCCAAGACGACTGCTTTGGCAGATAAATGGATAGCTGTGTTCCAGGCATTTGAAAAAAAGGTGACACATAACATCCAACATGATTGATTGCACAAAATCTGGACTGCTTATGAGATATTTTAAAGCAGAGTAAGAAAGTCCATTATGACAAAATTACTCGCTCAAGATATCTATAAAAATACTGACTGGAAAATGCTTTTGGGTAATGATAGCAAGTATTTGACTAGACCACACGGGACTTTTCTTTAGATATGGGACGTAAAAGTGAAAGTCTTGTCAGATGATTCAGTATGTCTTTTTGCCTTTGTTGTTGCACTTTTACTCCCCGTTGCGTTGCTCGCTGACCAGTCAAGCCATGACCCCTGTTACTCACCTTTGCTAACAAGTACATCTATCTTACATCTGAGGGACTCCTGCAGAGCCCACCTTCCATCAGTATAACTTACAACCTCTTTCATCGTTGTGAAAGAGTTGAATGTGTATACATTTATGTCTGCCATTTTGAGATAAGCACATGAATGCATATAGCTGGTAGATGTTTAGTGTCTTGCTTAAGAGTTTCACTAGACAAATGGCTATTAATAGCATCAGTTGTAGTGTGAATTGGCCTTTTTTATCAGAGTACAGTACCACTTAGTAGGACTGCAATTAATAATTTCATTATGAATTAATCATTTGCTGGATAAAATATCAGGAAATAGTGAAATATGCCCATCTTAAGTGCTTGTTTTGTCCAAAATAATAAAAGGTATTCCATTTACAATTTTATGAATGAGAGAAAAGCAGAAAATCTTCATTCTAATTATTTAAGTTCTAAAGTTTTGTTTTTTTTCATTGAGAGATGCAGACCAGACTTTGAGTGTCACTACAAGCACATCAGGTTGCATGAAGGCAAAATAGCTGAAATCGTTATCCTGGAAAAGACTTGTGTGCCGTGATTAGTTTTAATGAACTATTTAAAGTTCAGGACAACTATTTATTACACATTCACATCTGCAATTGTGACTGTTTCTTGTTCTTTGTTGTTTTCAATACACGCAATCCAAAATTTAAAGTGAATCCAGAAATTGAAACATTTTTCTCATTGTGAGTCACTGGATAATAATCAGCCCAAAATGTAAATGTAGCATACTTCACACAAAGTAAACCGTTAATTGCTCCTGACCCTGACCCCCCCCCCCCTCCTCCATGGGCAGGGGCAGGAATGTGGGGGTGAAGATGGAGGGTGTGATGCGGTGTGGGGAGGGAGGGCAGAGAGAGACAGTGGGACCGGAGTTACAGCTTTTCATTAACCTGGAAACCACCTAGTTACATGGTTCATGGGCTGGTCTCAGCTCACTTGGAGGTAACAAAGGGTGTCGGGCGGCACTTTCTGCAGGGGGCTGTGCGCTCGGGGCACCCCATCTGACTCTGATCAGGTTCTCCCTCTCATTAGAGGGTTGCACTGAGCCTGCATTTCCCTTCATGTCGAGATCCTGTTACATGGAGCTCCACCCTTTTACACATGCATGCGCAGGCATACTCACGCTTCCCATCACCCCTTTTACTTCCGTCCAAAGAGTGAAGCCACGCCTTCCTCGTGTTTGAGTCTCCCTGAGGATCTCCTCCTGTCATCGGGAACTTCCTGCAGTTTCTACGGTGTGTACATGATCTGATGTGTCTGCCATAATGAGCCTCAAAGATGTATTTTGTGCAGTAACTCTTGACTGAGCCACTCCCTCTCTGCCTCTGTTCTCCCTCTGCACTCACTTTCTTTCTCGCTGTTCTTGTCTTTCATGTTTTCCCATTCTGATTCTTTTTTTTCTCTCTCTCTCAGATAACCACTCTTCATCTAGCTTGTTTAACTCCTCCCACTGAACATGAACTGTTTCTACTGTTTCTACATTCGGTCTTCTGTGGTTTTAGTTTTTAATCAACCATCTCAGTCAGCCTGTTGTCGAATCAGCCACTACTTTTGTTAACATAAGCCATATTATGTAACAACATCATCAACATCATCATGTTGAATGCCTTGTTTAAACTTCCATCATTCCTTCTGAATTTGTAGCTTGTTGAGCGATTATGTAATGTTTTGTTTTAAATCCCTGTTGTACATGTGTTTCAGAAAATTTGTATTGAATTATGAAATTCTGTAAATTGTATTGTATGTCATGGCTGTCAGAGTCATTGCAAACCACTAAGCCTGCCAGTAGCCCGTTTCAAGCCTGATTAGAAAAACCTGGTACTGGCCCTTGCTCGCGGCAGTATCCATGGCAACACTACCTTCATTTGGTCACAGCACGCATGAAAGTGTGTCCCACTTGGGGGGCTTGAAAGTGATCTTTGATGAGGGCTTTGACAGATGACGTCCAGTCTTTTTGTGAAACGCGTGACAGCACTGAGGATGGCCCAAAGGCTTCACCCCCACCTCCACCTCCACCCCCGTTCACCCCCAACAGCTTGGTGAACCCCAGTGCACTTATGGAGGAATCCCTGACACAACCCTCAAACAGCAGGGCACAAAGCAGCAGCGGCCTGATAGCTGATCTTGCCTTGTAAAGGAGCACGCAGGTCAGCGGTCGTCAAGTCGGCTCCTAATCCCCCCGGCGCTGTGAGACTGCAGGGCAAGACTTTACTCACAGTGTAAAGCCAAACACATGCCACGTGCGTGCAGGATCATCTGAGCTCAGTCTGTCCATCGCTTCAGTGCACGAGCAAGAGTCCAGTGCAAAAGGTAGAGAGCAAGTCTTTTCATGAGTAGCGTATTTGACGGGATTCAAAACTTCAATTAACCCCCCCCCCCCCCCCTCCCGATAATGATCAAAATACAACTCCACAATCAAAGAAGGTGTTCCAGTCTTATAAATATGTTTGAGCATATATTACGTATTACTTCACTTCTCCCAAAAGACCCCACCAACAAGTCCAAAAAGAGTTAAATAACAATGACAAGTGCCCATCACCATCAAGCAGCCAAAAATCAGGGACATCTCTCTGAACCGCCTTCGTCTGTTGAATGTTTTTAATCAAAGAAATTCAGTTTGAAATGGTTGAAAATATCATACAAGATTATGCCATGCTCAGATTCATGTCAATGTCAAATTTAGCAATTTGGGATCTAAAAATGGGGCATCCTGGTGGTCCCCACATATGATGCATATAATGTAACGGCAACGTCATTTCTTTGTCAACTATCTAATAAAAGCAAAATGCCGGAAAACTAAACTTTAAAAACCTTGACCCATTACTTTTAATGTTGTGACAGATGTTGCTGCAGTTTCTCACAGATGTTAGAGATGGACATAGCAGTCACAAATGAATTACTAAATCAGCTATAGATAGAGGTACACATAAAGAGCAGATGTGCATGTCGTACTGGAGCACCTGTAATCATTATCAGTGAAGGGGTTCACATTCCAGTACACTAATTACAGAGTGGAGGCATTGTGTGCTTTGATTTCACTAGACCCTGACTGTGCTGCAACCACAGTGCAGCCCCCCTGCTGCCCCATCTTTCTCTCTCCTTTTTGACTCTCAAAACTCACACATGCATGTCTGTACATCCTTTATCACCCCTTTTCCAACCGCTCACAAGCAGCTTTTTGCACTTTTGAGTCACTCGTAAAGGCACTTTCAAACCAGGCCAAAATTGTTGTCACTGTGGCACTACCGCTTGAACAGTAGATTGCCAAGCTGCAGTGGATGCAGGCATCGCAGTTGCTTGGAAATTTCAAATGACACAACTCTGCGCTCAGTGGAACACCTCATTAAAACTATTTAAGCATGTGAGCTTGCTTTGAAGGGCAGCCACAATCGTCTTCCCCTTTGTTGCAGGCACACAGTTGTGATAATCTGTATTTGAAGTGTTGAGCAGACACTTAGGGGTTTCATCATGGTCCTTATTACCAATTAATGTGTACATACTCATACAAGTCGCGCTCTCGACCTTGTGGGTATAGCCATTGCTCTCCGAAATGGTGCTGTGGATAAAGTCACACAAGAAGGCCACTATTGAAGAGGATGAAAGCAGGAAAAGCCCTATGTGATGTCTTTGTTAAAACGTTAACAATGGCTGCATGTGGCCATCGCACGGCATGCAAGTTGTTTCCTTCTGCTTGCTTCCTTATGCACTTTCAATCAATCAATTTTATTTGTCACATGCAATCATAAGAACCCTGCAGCAGGCCTTACATCTCTTCCATAATTCCTCGATCTTTGCCTCAAAGTCCGAGGTCCACTGCTGATGCATTTCAAGCTTGTTTATCTACGTTTGCGTGGTTGCTACTTTCAAATGTCTGTATCACTGACTGGATCCATAATACTTCATGTCACTCATGCTGCACTTAAAATAACTAGATAACTAGAGTACTGGATCTGGTTGGCGTCCCCTAAAAGTGGTTATAGTCTGAACTGGCCTTCAGTCGCCATCCTTAGTTCTTACTCAGTAATACCAGTTGAGGACAGAGTTGTAGTATTTGTCCGAGAAGGATGTATATGTCAGAAAAATTATGAAAGGAAAGCCTAACCCTAACCCTAAATGGAGAAAGAAGACAGAGAAAAATAACAGTAGCTTTTCACTTAGATCCTTCTTTATCCATGAATGGTTGGACGATGGTTCAGCTCATCAGTCAGTATGGTTCCAGTCTAAATAAGTGTCACCAAACACCTAAATAGATCAAGTTACAAATGTCTATTCAGAATAAAGACTATAGCAGGGAGCTGAAATTACCCATTTTAAAGCAACAATAAAGGCCTCGAGGAAAATCCGCCTCATTTGTTTTTAGAATCTGTGGGATGCTTGGTGGCGCCCACAGCAGAGTTCCCTGTCTTCGCCTCTCGAGACAGGGCTGAGACAAGATGCAGTGCTGTAATAGTGACTCTCGGGTTTCTCTCTGGAAGCATGCAGGGCAGTTGTCTTCTGTCTGGAGTGCACTGTTATAGCCAGTGGTTACCTGCTGTCATGGGAGTCTCCAAAATCCTTCAGCATCTCTTCACATCAAAGTGGCTGTTACTGTCGCTGGCTTGGACCAGTCTATCACCGGGTAGTCCTGAACTAGCTTGTCTGGCCTGCCGTCATCTATCATGGCTTCTGTTTTTCTCTGTTTCGTCCAGCCGTGGATTTGCATCATTCTGTAACATTGAAACTATAAATCAATCTAGTTCAGGTTCCTGTCAGAGAAAAGTTCTTTGAGGAGTACTTGCAGGTCTGCTGAAAAAGTATTTCTTATAAAGTTCATGAGGAATACTCGCAGAACTCCTGAAAAAGAAGTTTTTTGTTACTTTTACTGTTATATCTGTTATACTGTTATATATATATTATATATGCATGCTATAATTAAAATTATTGCTCAAACATTAGCACCGTCATTTCAGTTAACAGCATTTGGCAGAGGTTAAGGGACCCCGGTTTAAACACCCAAGAAATCCTTTCTGTTATGCAACCACTTACTGGAAATGTCAGTAAGACTGCTCATTTTTTCCACCTATTTGCTCCACTTCAGCATTAGTGGCTTTCTAAATTTGCTGCAGCCCACCCTAACATATAGAGTGATCTGTCAGTCAACCAGAAGTTTGTAATGCTCAAAACATCTGAGCCTCCGTCTTGGCCAGGCCTGGCCCTGCCTAGCATGTCCTCGTGCTGTTTTATGCAGCTCTTTTCCTGCTCTTCCAGGGTAACACAGCCTGATCTCTGGTCACAGAGGTCACAGTATATGAGCAGACATCTGGACCAGCAAACTGGTCCCAACATCACCGTAGGGAATCAGAGGAGTCAGTTTTATCGGTGTGAGAAAGGATCCAGAGTGACAGGGGGATGCCGTAGCCCCTTTAACAGCCAGAGTAACTTTTTCTGCCTTATCCAGACCACAGCCTGCTCCATAACCTGGACTGTCCCAGGTCCAGTAGGTTTGCGGTGCTGGTGAAACCCAACCTGGCCTGGTCCAGATCAAGCTCTGGCAGCCTGCCGTGTCACAAGCGCCAAAGGTTTATCACTTCCCCTCTGCTCCCATCTTGCATCTTCTTCCCCTCGACTTTATTTTCCTATTCCTCGTTCCAATGGTTTGTCTTTATTGGCCTCCTCCTGCCACACTCCCCAACACTTTTTCCTTTTAACAGTTTTGTCATAGATTCAATCTATCAATATTTGTTTCTTTTCTCGTTTTTTCTTCATCTTATTGTGCAGGATGGGGATCAGTTGAAATTAACATTATTGCATTACATTTATTTGGCAGACAATAAGTGCAAACCATGTAGGAGCAATAGCTAGATATCATCAAGAAATTGGCAGTGTATCCCTTTTAAACAAATAACTAAAAGCATGTTGACTGCTACAGTACCAATGCTTAGACATCAAGTGTCATACTCCTTTTTTATACTCTTCTAACACACTTTTTGCCATGAGTCAGCACTGTTGTCAACAACAATAAGTTGTCAAAACAAGCATCCGTTGGATCCAAAGGGGACCCTTTTATTTTTGGTTACACTCTTTTACCCTGAAGCATGACTGGATGGCTAAAGTCACGATTGGCCGCATTTGCCATGTTGGACTATTTAGGTCGGAAAAGTGCTCTTAACCTCATGTACCAATGCAATGGACTTCTACCATCTTTATGATCCCGCTCATTAAAATTAATTGTCTGGCTGTAAAAAATAGATTTCCCCTTTATGTTGCCTTCTGGATTGTCTTATGCACTTCAGATCTATCATGAGAAATTGCTCAGCTTTTATCCTTTCCCCCTGGTGATTCAGTTCTTCTTTTTCTTCAATCATATATTCTATTTTTTTTTTTTGTCAAAGCACTTGGCATTCCTAGAGGGAAGGCATGAGTAGATCAAGGCTCTCACTGTAGCAACCAATCCAAATACTCGGCAACACACATAAATCATAATGTTCATACTTTGGAAAGTTGCACAATTTGAAATATTGCAGTATAATAGATGGCATAAGATAACTACCTGTTGTAGATTAGGTAATTACCTCTCTATATAGGATGTTAATTTATATGTCGATCTGTCTGAATAACAATAAATATGATTTCATATCAGCCTTATTAGACCCTAAATTTTAAAGTGAGCAAGTCATCAAAGTTGCCACGGTCTGAGTGCCGCTGTGGGAATACCCCTCGTTTAATAGGGCATATTTTTAAGAGATCTCCTAAAAAGCGTGGCCTGCCCCTTTTTAAAAGTAAGCCCATCAAGCCTCTGCCTTTTGATCAACCCAATAACCCCCCCTACCCCCCCTTTTTTTTAACACCATCATTAATGAGCCTCACCTCAACATCTCGTCTTCTCTGAGGTGACAGCCCGTCCTGTTGGTCCCCAGTTCGAGCCCATTACCACCAGGGTCTGGGAGCGGACACGGCCTTGTAAGGCCCTCAAACACCGCGCTCATGTCCATAAAAATACAAAGAATGGGGCTCTAGTCTGCTACTCCGGCCTCATTTACCTTTTTGACTTCTTTGTGGACGCCTACTATTTGTACTTTTATAGGCAGTGGAGGTCAGGTGGACGAGGTCTTCAGGATTATTTACCCCAGAGTGCTTGTCTCGTTCACAGAAGCACCAACTTGCCCTCGCCTTCACCCTCACCTGGGCAACTCTGGGCCTGTAAAGCACAAACAGAGAAAGTTGGATATGGGTAGGAAAGGAAAGGAGGGGTACTCTTGATGAACTCACGGATCTCATCACCTCAGAGTATACTGTATCTCCACTAGCTTTCGCTGATGATTGAAGAAGATGCTCCGAGCAGTTTGTTTTAAAGAAGCCCCAGGGTTTTCCTTGGGTCTCCTTATGTCTGCAGAGTTTACGATCCGCATGTCTGACTCCAAGGCCAAGTGTATCTGCCAGCACCATGGAGGTTATCCTGTGCTCTTCTTCAGCCAACCAGTATATCATCACTGAGGCCTTATTAGCAGAAACTAGAGCTCTTTTTCTGTACAAATCCTGTAAAGAGGACATTCAACCAGGACTGACTGAAGCTTTGAGTCTTATTTTCCACTGTTTGTTGCTGTGAAAAGCGACATTAGCAACTTCCTAGCCAGGGGCCTGACGGTTCCCCTGCTGCCACAAGTTCTTCTGGTCCTCCCTATTATCTCCCACTCCCTGAGCCTTGCTGTTTGGTCCCTGGCTTTTATGGCAGGGTAGGAGAGGGCCATGAGGAAATGAGGTGACCCCGGGGTCACGAGTGGAGTCAGGGGGCTGGAACCGGACCACGGCCCTGCCAACCCCACTCTCTCAGGGCCGGTTCGTGTCGAGGCAGGCAAAGCAAAGGAGACAGGGGGAGACTGGGGACAGGGTCCCTTCTATCCTTGACCCCAGCATCATATGCCTTTAATTAAGCTAGATTTGAATATGTTTACAAGCCCCAGTAGTCTTAAATCTTCCGGGTCTTTGCCCCCACTCCGTACCCCTTATTCCACCATCCCCTCATACCTCGAGTCCTTCTTTTTCTTCTTCTCTTTAATATGGTGTCAGACATCTATTTATTATGCTGTTTTAACTGGTTTTCAGGAACGGGTTACAAGCTATTTGGGAATCCACCAAATAGGATTTGAGGGACACCCCTCTAAGATGTTAATCTGTTGGCGATATGAAAGGCCGCTCACCCCACTAAACTCCCCCTCCACTGGAACCCGGGGGCCCTTTATGGCCCCATCAGGCACCCGCATGGACGACTTACTGCTGACCTTGTGACCTGGCAGTTGAAGCCATATGAGGAGGGAATCTTTCTCTTGTCCCGTTCCCTCCTACTCTCTTCACTTCAGCCTCTGTTTCTGCCCTCAGAGTCCCTGAGGTTCTTTACTTTTTGCAGGGAAATCATTTATTACTAGTTATCATTCATCATATTTTGAACCATGCTTTCATTTATGGTGTTTTGTTAATTGCTCAAATTATTGGATCTAAAATCACTGCTTAGTCTCATCAGACCATTTAGTTTGACATATTTTTTGTTGGAGTTTAGGATCTATGTCTAAGCCATGTGGCAGTATATAATGAGATCTCTTCTAATCGTCTCAGTACCTGAAACTCTTTATCTCTAACAGGCACCATTTATATTCATTCTTTCACCCCCAACTGGTCTCTCATGTAAAAGATTTACGCACAGCTCACCAGCCTTTATTAGGGAGGTACCAGCATGTTTGCTATACAACAAAAAGTCCCTCGACTGGTTCCATCATATTAAAAATTTACACGTAACTGAAGAGCTGTTACAGTTGGCTTACTAGCATGTTAGTAGCCGAAAAGATTGCTGCAAAAGACCTGGTCCTGGGGAGTTGGGTGGCTAATTGGATCGGTTGGGTTAAATAAATGTTTGAGTTCTCCCCTGCGCTGGGGGGACCTGGTGGTAGGAGCCTCTCATGTTCGAAGAGGAGGAAAAAACACCGGATGAAAGGAAGAGGGGAGGAAAATAAGGAGGGAAATGATCTCATTCATGCTATTTATTTATTTTCCACGCAGGTGTTACAATGTAATTTACAATGAGGACAATAAAAAGTAATATTTACAGTGATAGAAGCTTTAATGAGAACTGTCATTGCAGGTTCCAGATCCAAAGGGGAACCAGCGACCCCAGCAGCTACAAGAACCTGGGTGATTGCTTCCGGACCATCTTCCGCAACGAAGGGTAGGTTATCCACAACAGTTGTTGCCAGCTACAAAGGTCATGAATTAGGTTTCTTCAGAGCACCAGTGATGTTTCCTGAGTGCAAGGAAGGAGTCATTTCTCCTTCTTCTCTCATATGGCAGATGGCTCAGTGTGAAGGTGGCATTAGTTTTGTGTAATAATTAAATTCAAAATACTTTTTTTTTCTTTCAAAGGGCAATTTGTGGCGAGCACATTTGTAAATACCAATACACAAACAATTTGTTCACATGCGAAAAACATTTTAAAGTACATAATATGATAATGTAAAGAAAGAGTTGATGGTCAATGGCAGTGGCCAAGCCATAGTTGGCCAACGGTGTCTAACACATCATGTCAAAAAGTACAAGAGCATTTATAAATGGACTAATACTATAAATGAATCAAACCAGCATTTGCTGATGGTGTAGCTTCCATATTAAAGTATATCAAGCCACCATGTCATCAAAAATAATCTGCTCAGGAAAAGATGTTAGTGGGTTATACATATGTAGCCAAGCTGCTTTATTCAAACAGACTAACAGGTGTGGTGTCAAGGTGGTCTAGTGGCTGGAAAACTGAAAGTGTTACAGGTTCAGATGCTTCAAAACAGCCGTTGTGTCTGTCAACAGCCTATACAAATATCCTGCAGCAAGCCACTGAACGTGCCTTATCATTCATTGGAGTGCAGCTGCTATTGGCTAAAAACCTAAATGTAAAACTTTCCCAACTAACTAAAGACAGTCATCCTGCCATGCTCCCTCCTCCTCTGCCTGCCCCGTGACAGGACTGTGAGACAGTGCAGGTGCAGGAGAAAGTGCCACTCGCTCTGTTTACGGCGAGTCGACAGCTTTACAGCGGATATAAAGGTGATCTGCTGCAGGGTGTGAGCGAGCTCATTGCGAGAGGCTGGCTTGTGACAGTTGGAAATCTCATGTTGGCTGTAGTTCAACAGACACAGCTATCCAGCTACAGTAGCCGTGCCCTCTTCACCCCACACACCCACATACACTCTCACACACAGTGTGAAATTTAATACCTTTGTGCCTGCATGCTTTTTGGGTGTGTCCTGTGGGAGTAGGTCTGCATGCATTTCTAGAGAACTCTCTGTCACAATAAAATGTTTGCCAAATTACACAGCATCCACACCATCAACTATGAGAGCTATTTGACTGCTCATGCACCAAAGCTGTGTGTTGGAGAGAGTCCCTGCAGACGGAAGATCCGCTTTCATGTCGACCAATTATCACTCAACAGTATATTTTTGCTGAGGCTGTAATCACTCCTCAGTAGCACATTGCGGATTACCTCCAGGCCAAAGCACTTAGTTATAACTTATACAAATAGTGTTAGGCCCCTCTGTTGTAGAATTATTATTAAAAATAAACATCTCCCGTCAGCTCATGGCAGGGCCGAGCTAACACCAGCCCTCACTCTCTCTCTGAGGTGATGAGGGAGGAAACCTGAGCTCTCAGCTCGAGCTTGGTGATTAAACTGAGGAAAGACATGGAAATGTGCACATAAGTGACACCATCTTTTAGACAGTAAAGAGTCTGGACACAATAACTACACCTATAGACTTTATTTTTTAGCAGCAGGATACATTTTGAAGGCTTGTGGTTAAGAAATTACTGTTACAGTGTGGATTATTTCTGTTAAAAACTCAATTTTACATCAGGGTTGTTATTAAATCTGGAAAATATAGCATAAAATCCTGTAGCTGTGCTCATGAGTGTGTGACAGTGCGAACTATGCTCACAAACACTTGGTTGGTGTATTGCCTTACAGGCCACGCTCCTTTTTCTGTTGCATGTGGGTGTAGCAGTGTGAGCATGTGTTAAGTGTTTCCGTCTGGAGGGAAACAAAAAGACTCTATTCTCGAGCATTCTTTACCAGTGTGGTATCCAGAGACTGGGTCGGGACCCAAAGCACGGCCACAGGAATATTAAACGGGTCCATGCATTACAGCACAGGACGTTGGCCTGCGTATAGTAGATCAGTGACTAATGCCTGGAACTAGTGCAGGGTTCGGGGGGGGATTGACTCCAGCTGGGACCACCCATGCAAAAAATATCGACATTCATTGTGAATAAGTCAAGATAAGCATCATAAGTTTTGCTTCGGGGAAGCAGGCATGGTTTTTAAGAAGGGAACAATCATGTTAAAGGAGTAGTTTTGGGAAACACGCTTATTTGCTTCTTACATGTTGTTTTTTCACCTCTGTTTTTATACGGATTAAACAAGATACAACATGTTAAATAGTGAATTTCAGGGGTGCTGGTAGGTGGATTTTGTTACCTTTAGACAGAGCCTGGCTAGCTGTTTCCCCTGGTTTCCAGTCTTTGTGCTAAGCTAACTGGCTGTACTGACATGAGTGTGAATCTTCTCGTCTAACTCTCATCAAGAAAGTGAATAAAATGTCAAACTATTCCCTTAACAGTATTTTCTTCCTCTAAAAATTCAAAAAGAGAAGCATGTTTGTTTGAGTAATATTCTCTATGGAATATGGTTTACAGTTTCCACATTTAGGCAAAAGGAAGCATTTTAAATTGTCGTTATTCTCTATTTCATCCTATGGATTACACCAAATTCATCAAAATGTGATAGAATATGAACATTTGAGCACCAGAAACAAGAACTGTGGGTTCATCATGTCATAGCAGGAAATAAATTCTCCTCCAGTAATCAATTATCACTAACGCACTTCCAATTCCCATGCCTCAAAGTCCATAAATAACATATTTAATCATATTTTTAACTTTTCTGTGTTTACTTTAGATGTGAGTAAATAATAATAATTTCTACCTCATGGTGTGCATGCATACACCAAGTAGAGAAATGTGTTATTTGTGCCTTTATTTTGTGAATGCTGGCCACTGGTAATCCTGCTGTAATTCTGAAGTATTGTCCCTGTTGGTGACAATGTCAAGGTTACAGTAGACACTGGGAAAGTGAAAATATTTGCAGATGAAGCATGCCAGTTGTTTACATGTGAAAACGTTCCTGGGGTGACTCATGTTTCTTATGTATTTCCTCATAGAAGTACTCGAGGAAGTGTTTTATTGATGCAAATGATCTTTTACTTTGTGCATTTACACATTTCTTCTGTTAAGAAGTCAGAATATGTTTGTTTTGTTTTTTTTATATTATTGGCCAGTTTGTTTAATCGGCCATGTGTGTAGTTCTGTCAGTGCGAAGCGCTTCTCCAGATGGATGGAGGCTGTTAAAAAAGGAAAGGTATATGAAAATGAAAGACAAATCATACACACTAGTGCTTACAAGCGCACGCACACACACACACACACACACACACACATCCACCTGCCCCCCCTCTTCCCTCGCTCTGTGTCAGGAGGCCATTTGTTTTGGAAAGCCAAAAAGGGACTTAGTGTGTACTTTCCATTGGAAATCAAATTAGGATTCAAATGATGGCCACTCACTAGAGGCCGTATTTGTTCTGTAACAAATTTCACCCCTCCTTCATCACCTGGTGGCTCCCCAGCCTCACCACACCCGGGAAATCTGTGGCCACCATTTGCATGGACAAAGAGAGCCGAGGGAAGGGTCTTCCGTCTGACTGAAATAACTTGTTTGCACATAAGGGATACATTTTTAAGAGGGATTTTCCTCAGCCATAAGCCCTTACTCCTGCATTATTATGATGTCTCGATTACCCAGAGCCAGTACCACTTATGTAACTTCAGGTGTTGTTGAAATAAGTTGGATCTGTCACCTGATGACAAGTGTTTTGATAATTAGTTGTGGTTCACTGCTGTTTTTGGAAGGCAGCCTCGCTCATGTAGATTCTGTGTAAGTGTAATGGCCTGCCCTTCTCAGGTTATATTCACTGGAAATGTATGCCAGCAGCAAAAATATTTACACTTGGACCCAATCAACCAAGATCATCTCTGTTGACTTGTAGAGAATGTTGTCACAACAGAGCTGGTGCCGCTGTTCACAGGATACAGTCGGTCACGCCACGTTGTGCTCTTTGTCCACAGACCTGTGTTCAGTGTCAATACGCACTCCCTTATACTTTCTCTCCCTCCCTGTAACCTGCAAGCAGCTAAGTGGAAGGTGATGCCCTCTCTGTAATGGTCCTGTGCACATTAACAGATGAATTATGCATTTTTTTGTCACTTTACTTTTGACTTTGAGTGTTTTAATTGGTTTGATGATTTAAAGGATGAGGCTGGTGATATTTTCATTATTGTCAACACATCTCATGAAAAGACCGAAACCAGCAATGTGTTAGTCAATACTTTATGACTTCCTGACCCTGTAGCTGTCAGCCCCGAGCCCATTCATTCTTTGTGAAGACGTGCATCTTTAAAACAGGTAATGAATATATACTTTCAATAATAACAGCAGGGCACGGTGTTTTTTTGCAAACATTACTCAAACAGTAAAAAAAATAGTTAGCTAAAAATAGTCCCCAACAGTATTTGTTGGGGACTATTTTTAGCTGAGGATTAATGCACATTTGCTGTTGCAGTGAGTATTTACAGCAGCAGGACGGTGTATTGACTCCAAATGAACTACAGTGCCCACGTGTTCATCATAAATAAAGGAACATGTTAAAACATGTGACTCATTAATGTGTGAATAGTTTTGGGACAGCAATGGAGCTCTACAGATACAGAGGAATGAGCCATATCAGGTTTTGGCTACACAGACTTGATAGTAAATAAGTTCATTGATGTTTTTGGTCTCTTCATGGGATCTGTTGACAATGAGAAGAATACAGATTATCTAGCCTTATCCCTGTACATGGTGATATTCTTATCCTTACAATTAAAAAGCTGTGACTTCAAAGCTTTACATCAGTTCAACCATGAAACCTAACCACAAGCATTTGTTTCTGAGGTCTCTCTCAAAAGAAATGGAAACTTTGAATTGACATGAACAACTTACATATTTAGCATTTTCCCTGACCAGAATATTTGCTTATGGAAAAATCTCCCGTTGGTAAAGAATCAGGAAAGTGTGGAAATCTGAAAAGCTTCTTGACAGCTGGTGACTGCCGACATTTTTAATTCTGGCATAGTAACAGGTTTGTTGATTGTTATGAATGGACACCTTGTTGGTCGTGCTGTTAGACATGCTTCAAAATGGAACTTGTACATGACAATATGTGGTTTCACATATTATGATTTATATCACAATTGCACAATTTGTCAGAAGGGTAGAGGCAGTGTATGTTACATACGTAGCTGCTGTGTTGTATAGACCTATTCCCTGGTTGGTGTATAGAAATGCACGAGGATGGGGGATAATTATTTAATCCCTACAGTGCTTTGAGCATCCTTAGTAGTTCCAAAATGTGAGATGATGTTTTTATTGTTTCTCTTGTTTCAAGTATTAGACCTGTTGTACCTGTTTCACTTTGAGGCAACATTTAGAAGTGACAGCAGAAGAAAAGTGGTTTGTTGTTGCCAGTAAGTGTTTGTTCGCCACAACAGCGAATGACTCAGTGGCATTGGATGCTTCAGGTGTGCTATTGTTGTCCTCTTATGTCATTGATAGGTGGGGTTTGAGAAAGAAACATTTGTCAATCAATCTAGCACCTGTATACGTTTTTTTGATTGATAACTTGTCTGACATCTTCGCCATCTTCGCAGCCCTGTCAGTGTAAACTACACAAGTTCAAACAAATGAACTAGTCCACCCATGTTTTCACTAAATTGAAGAGTGGGGGAAATACACATGTATGCACTTCTGAATGTATACGAAACATGCTTTGTGCCCTCTTTGCAAAACAGAAAACATACTACTATCTTCTTACATGTCAAACTCTGGTCAGGCGTTTGGGGGAAACCTCCACTGTAATGTTAATCAAAAGCATACCTCACTGAAAGATTCTGTAAATTTCAAGAGAAAGATCATTAAGACATTTCTTTCAGAATTTCAGAAACATCCAATCGCATTTCTGTGTGTTTTAACAAGTGTGTTAAAAGGGGCTTTGCATAAAACTAACAATCTAACCAGACCGTCCATTTACTCTGTAAATATACTCCATAAAATGGATTGCTTACAAAATAGTCTGTGTAAAATGTAGGCATGCGTCTCTATATACATAACTCACTGTATCATTTTATTATTTTTCCTGCCTCAGAGTACACTTTAAATCATGGCTGGATGTATGATTGAGCAAAGGCAAACGACCAAATTGACTAAAATTATACAGCTACCGTCTTGAAACATCCAGTATATCAAACGCTGAAATATACTCTTAAAACATTCCCTCCACAAATTCCTGGAGAACTTGTTTGCCAGGGTTTGTGGTTTCGGAATATATCTTCGTAGTCAGGTTGCCAAACAGTAGCAATATACTTTATTACTTTGCAGTGTATATTCAGTCTTGTCAGAGATTTGATACCTGTAGTAACAGTATGTGTTTTGAGAAAGTGCTATGTTAAAGGACCATAACAGGAAACTGGTAAATTTAAACTCCTTATAAGGGTAACTTCACTTATTTTGTCATGTCTGAGAAAATAACCTTAATGACATGATGAGGGTTATCTCAGCTTGGGCTCGGATACAACACATTTGTAACAGAAAGCCTGCATTACAAACTGAAAGACACCAGGCGGGGAGGGCCTAAAAACATTCTATTGGTTGCATTATGGGAGATGTAGGATCCAGCTTTTTGGTCAGGATATCTCGGCCTCTGCTGCCTTGATTATCTTCTTTAATATCTTATAAGTCCTCCAACTTTGTGGAAGTGCAGCTCTAAATTTCCAGAGTACCCCTTTAACTCCAAATCATGTACATTCATGCTATACAACAGTTTGTTAGACACATTTCTTCTTATAGTTCCAGGCAGCCATTGGCCTCCATTCATTTCCGTACAGTATGAAAATCAATGAGAAGACGTTTGATTTATGTATTTATTTATGAAAATCAAGTCTGCTTTACTTTTTCATGTAATACAGAAACTACTCAGTTTGTAGTTGCTTGTAGTTTGTGGTGCTCTTGGACTGCACTTTATTATACGGAGACGTGTTTCTGTTATCTAGTCTACCCTCATATATAAACGGGATGGACAAAATATTAGAAACATCTCTCGATATTATGCAATACAACTCAACAACACAAAAACTGAACATTATAACCTTCACGAAGGCAGGATTTATTGCAGGGCTGTTGTATTAGACTCCATGCACACACTGTACATAATAAACAGGCAACTCTGCATGAATACAACAACAATACAAGACTGTACAACATGACCTCACAGTGATACTGTAACACAAAAATGAATGCAGACTTGATGTTCATTGTTCATATGTATGTCGCTTTGGACAGAAGTGTCAAAAAGGAATACATGTAAATGGAGTCCACAACATGGATTTTAACATCTAACAGATATGAATGGAAACCAATGGCTGCCCTGAATGGCAAAATGAATACAGTCAGATTTCTAAAACATAACACAAACACTAGCATGGTTTGCAAAATGGCTTGCTGTTGTATAAGTGATATAAGTATACAGTACATGATTTGTAGAAAATGGGATAAAACACGCAAAACCACTGGTATGGTTCTGTAAGGCTTAATTTCTAAATTATATGGCTTTTTTAGGACTGTAACTAATGATTATAATAATTGTACGGTTTATAAAATGTCAGAAAATAGTGACCTTCGAATAGCTTGAGATTCAGTTTAATTAAATTTATTTAGGGATACGGACAATGCAATTTAACTTAGTTCCTATGCAGAGAATGAAACTGATGTTTGACAGTTTAAAGCTATCGCTAATTTTTAAATCTTGTCCCTAGTCGGGCTTTTACATGTACAGTGTAATTAAAATATACAGCTTTCAGTATCATATGGAGATACAATAAAATACACCAATACCATACACCAAGAGTACAATTAGTTAAAAGTGGGTACAGCTCTGGTTTGCTTTTAGCCAGCACTTAACCTTTGTTGTAAAAGATTTTATGGCCTTACTGTCACATGTGTCAAAGAAAAGCAAATCTTCTCAACTGAGAAGTTAGAACTAGGTCATGTTTGGCTTTTTTTTTTCTGTCGGTCAACAAATCTTTTAATCGTTTCAGCTCTTAACTACATCCTGTTTGATCAAAATGTCAGGCGGAACTTGACGAGTCATAAAAGTAATTTAACAGTCATCAGATGTGTCGGCATGTGTAGCATTTTGTTTCCTCTCTCCACAGAGTCTTTGGCTTCTACAAGGGAATACTGCCTCCGATCCTGGCAGAGACACCAAAGAGAGCGGTGAAGGTGAGATGAAGGATGTGCATGTTGGTTCATAGGCAACCGCAAAGCTTCTTGCGCTGTGTTGCAACGCTCAGACTCTGGTTTCACCGTGAGCTGCTCGACTGCCATATGAAAACACTCCGACCGCAGTTGCTCTAACATGGTACACACATGTTGATTAAACACATGACGCCCTCCGCCATGTCTGCCTCCTCAGCCACTCCTATTTGGTCTGTTGGTATATCAAATATTGACTTACAAGCGTTTACAGCAAGCCTTCCCCTGATCTCCATCTTTTGATATTTGTTTGTAGGAAGTCTCAGCATCTCTCGCTTCACACTAACATATAATGGGGTGACAAGGTGGGTGGGGGGGTTGATGCCTGGCTTGAAGCTGCTCTGTAATGAGATGTTGGAAACGAGGATGTGTGAACTTTAAAAATAAGCACTCACACTGAGAAGATGGGGTAATCGCTCACACGGCGAGCAAAGCTGGCTGATGGTGAGAAATGTCTGGAGCGAAGAATTAGAGCAAATTAAAGCTCCGATTAAAACGCCTCTGCTGGCATTTTGCCCTTTGCTCAGATAAACAAATCAGTGGACGTGTGTCCTTTTGAGAGTGTGCATTAGGCTTTTCTCTTTCCACAGAGGTTGTCGTCCAAAAATTTTAAGTACGGCTTAATTTTCGTGTGCTAGTTGAGGCAATACAACATCCAAGTTCCCCTTTCCTCCTGTTTTTAAGGTAGCTGCTTTTAATAGTGTGTACGTACGTATATGTGGGTGTGTTATGTATATTGAGATGTCAGTTTACGAAAGCACCGTGACTTTCTGACAGCTCGTTTATCCCGATCTTCCCTCTGCAGTTTTTCACCTTTGAGCAATACAAGAAGTTGCTGAATTTGACCCCTTTGTCTCCTGGTGTGGTGAGTCTCAACACACAGAAACACCTGAATACACTCTCACCTGAAAGATAAACACACACACACACACACACACACACAGCACCAGGAAGTGCGTTACACCCAGTGTCAAAAATCAGCGTTTCAGCTCGCCTTCCAAACGCTGGTAAAACAAAGAGAAATGCCAAGAATAATTTTACCAGCCAAATAAATTAATGTACATTTTCATGTCAATGCAGAGTAGTGAAGTTTCAATGCTGTTTCATTGCATATACAGGTAATGCATGAGGACACTTAGAGAATTTATTACACATCTTTTTTTCTCTATGGGGCAGCTAACCTGCTAACCCTAGCATATTGTTTCTAGCCTGAAACAACATTCAGTCAGTTTTGTTAGTTTACTATTGTGGCAAATACAAAATTATCTTAACAGCAGCTTTACTGCCTTAACAGAAAGTCATCTGACATTGAACGTGGGGATTAAGTGAAGAGAGCCTGGAATAACACTTGTTTGGTGTTAAGCACATATGAAAGCATCCTTGATGTCTAACTAACACATTCAAATATCAGGCTTATCATAGATGGTCAACAGTCTGTGAACCAACTTAAAATAATAACAACTGTGTCCAATGTAGCTAGCGTTGCTTAGTTTTATTAAAAAAGTCTAACCAAACAGAGTACACCACATGTTGGGACAAATGTGGAGTAAGATTATGCTGTAACACTTCACTATATGAGCTTTATTCCAGGCAGCAGAGCAGCCACTACCACTTTGTGTAAAGCCAGTGTAACTGGCAGCTTGTCATGAGCCATTACAGAGACAATGTTTTGTTTTGATATCATTGACTCCAAGTATGAGAAAATGTATGGGATGTAAATGATTAGCATGGGCAAAAATAGTATAATCCTCTTAAAACATTTCAAGCTAATACAAATACAGTTGTTGTTTTTTTTATTGTTTTTTTACAGTTTACAGGACAGTTTTGCTTTGGATCTTTATTCCATCACATTGGATTTGAAATGAAACAATGACTATGAGATTTAAGTGCAGTGTTTAAAGCTGGCCGGATACTGTGTGTTTTAAGTAATCTTGTACGTCGTGTTAACTCTCATTACACTTTTAAATCAGCTCGTCTGCTCACGACAACAGTCACAACGTGGTTGCTCACTCTGAACGTAAGCATTGAACCCCCTGTCAGTTTTGTGTCCGTGACAAACAAGATGACCGTGTCCTCAAAACTGTTGACAAAATGGAGAAAGTCAGGATAGCTTAAAATAATTACAAGGGACTGCTCAGACTGCAACACAGCAAACCAAAGTTTCTGACATGCCAGAAATCCAACAGATCATTGATCGTTCAAGCAATTAATCAGGTGTTGTGACCCCCTCAAACTGCAAGTCAAACGATCGCCAATCCAGCAGATATTTAGCCCGATTCTAAAATAAGCTCAAGCTCAATTCAAGGTTGAAATCGGCAGACATTGTACAGATCAGCCCAATTTTAATCTGAGCGTTTTTACATTTACATAGCCCTTTTTTATGTAGTACCTAAGGTAAAAAGGTACGAGACATGGACACCCAAAACACCTTTTTAAAGCGGAAATTCTACAACTCAAACCTCAAAGTCATTGTTTCATTTTAAATCCTGTGTGCTGGAGTTAAGTCAAAATAATGTCAAACGTGACACTGTCCTTATAAACAGACTACTTGGCGGTTTTGGCGGTTATTAATTCCTGGAGACGGGTTTCACCACAGGTCATGAATATACAAGTGGTTTCATCTTTCTTGACTAATCTGGTTTCTGTTATATTGAGTCAGAGTTTTAAGATAGACAGATTTGCGTTGCTGGGGTGCGGTCACCACACACCACCTATTCAGGTGGCAGCCAAGTGTCAGACGTGATGGATGGCTTACCTGTAACTCCGCGTGGAGGCGGCCCCAGCACGGCGCATATCCTCAACTTGTTTTTACAGCCATTGGTGGAGAAATGTTTACCTGTCCCATCCATCATGCTCTCTTACCCCTCCTCCTCCTCAACCTCCTTCTCTGTCTCTTCATCTTCCTCTTCCTCAAGTGCCTCCAACCCCATTTCCCCCCAGAGGCCCTCGCATATCAAGTACTGTAATCACATCAGATCATTAGTGCCAGTGAATTACAGATTGGTTCTGAATGGCGCTCTCTCTCCTATTCAGCGTGGCACAGCTGAATGCCTTCACTCTGATTAATGAGGACACACACAGTAATAATACAAATAAGGAATTAAAACGTGGCTGGCTGGCTGTGTAAACATCACAAGGCATGTCTGAGAGGATGGGTCCCGGGGCTCTGACAGCAGGATAAAGAGGCAGGAAGAGTAATGAGCTATAGACACGTTCTTGACATGTTCCCATTACGCTTCTCTGTGAGCATGCGCGCACACACGCACGCACGCACGCATGCACGCACGCGCACACACACACACACACACACACACACACACACACACACACACACACACACACTTACAGACATATACAGCCCCATGCAAATACATGTACCGTTGCAACATCAACTGTTAATTACATGTCAGGGATATACATTTATCAATCCTCTTATACCGCTTCGGGTGACACAAAATGAGTTAGAGTTCTTTAGTTATTAGAAAATAACTTAATTAATTTTTTTTTTCTTTTTCAATTTTCTGCCTTTTTAATGATGAATCTTTAACAGCTTGCTCACATTCCTGTTTCCTCCTTTCGTTCACCTTCCTCTCCCTCCCGTCTGTCATCTAACATTTTGTCAAACGATAACAAACACAGGTGTGTTGTGTGTCTTCAAACATTTGTCAAACCAACACAATGACAGACTTGACAGAAACAAATGTCCGTTTTAGACGAGACAAAAAGACTCGGGGAACAAGTTTCTGAAAATGAGAATACGATTCAACATTAAGCTCTTGAGGCTTGGACACAATTTTTGTCATTGTCTGCATCAGTTTGCCTATTATGCTCTGTCTCTACCCAAATATTATCTCCATGTTCTCACTCCTAAATCATGTCCATCTCCCCTCCAGGCGCTGTCTGTAGCGGGGCTCGGCGCTGGCTTGACTGAGGCTGTTGTCGTCAATCCGTTCGAAGTGGTAAAAGTCAGTCTCCAGGCCAACAGAGATTCCTTCACAGAGGTGAATAAAAATGAAATACTGTCTTAACTCGTAATGTGTTGGTAATGTGGACTTTTCTCTAGATGCCCAGTGGTTTGGGGTTTTTTTGTCAGCATTTGACATGTCCTCCTTTTGAATTCACTCTCTAAAATACAGCAACCCTCCTCATTCGCTCAAGCAAGACGGATAATAAAGTCAGACGGATTCGGACTGAAGGGCCTGAATAAAGGACTAACGTCAACACTGGGACGCCATGGAGTTTTCAACATGATCTACTTTGGCTTCTACTTCAACGTCAAGGATGCCATTCCCACCAGCCCGGTAATATGCCAATCTAAATCTATGACCGCACTACGACCTCCAGTCCTGTTTCTCACACCACTTCAGCTTTGCTTTGGTGTTTGTAACCTTGACTACACCTAATTTTTGCTAACTTCAGGCTATATGATACGCACGTGTCCCAGCCACCAGTGGGGAAATGAAAGTGTTTGACAGTATGATTAGTTAGCCTGCCTGCCGTAGCAAGGAGGAAGCAAAAATCAGAGAGGAGCTTGTAAGATCAGCCCAGCTAATACCTCGTCTGTTTGCTCCTCATAACATCCTCAAAGTTTCAGATTACACATCCGGCTGGGCCTGATGGCCCAAACAAAAGTTAATTTTGTTTAATGGAAACGTTACCATACGCCGGTCCCACATGTACAAACTGGAGCATTAGATTAACTCCAATGAACTAATTGGAAGCAGACAACGATACTATTTTCAAGAGAAGGTTACAGTGGCGGCCCAGGCTCTGCTATATTTTCAACATTTTTCCAGTGACGCATGGTGTACAGAGAACCAAGTGGTCATCCTCTGTGAATGATAATTATGTGGCTGGATGACCCAAATAGCTCTCTTCTTAGATTGTGGCCGTTGCTTTTGGGAATGATCCATCGGTATGTACATTTATGGAATTATCCTGTTTGTGAGAGGTTAACAACGGCTATTGTTGAGGCAGAAAAGGATAAATACAGTGGCCTCCGACAGCTTACAGGCTGAGCCGATAGTGGCGTTCCTCCAAAGCCCTTTTGTCTGCAACACGAGCAATGAGTTTGCAACTCAAACGTGTCCATAGTCAAATTGAGCCGGCCAAGCCCAGGCGACTCTCGTATCACCATTTAAATAGTACAGAGGAGGCAGATAACACTCTGCCATCATTCACAAGTGAATGTGTGAGGAGATGTTTGCTTAAGGCTGTTAGGAAGTGGGTTGATGGGTCTACTTAGGCCGCGGGTATGTTACCCACTTCCCCACATCCCGCTTGAAAAAAACAGAAGAAGTGGGATTAGCTGTTGATTTACCTCGGCTCTCAGGGTGTCCAGCCGCTTGAGAAAGGCCTGGACCAGAGAGGCTGCTGTCATTTGTAAAAATATCCCGGCCAATTAGCTGTCAGAGCTCTCTGAGTCTGGGCTTCTTTGGTACAGTAATACCCCTGTGCCGAGTCACAGCCCAATTACCCAAATTGTCCCCATATGCCTCCCCAGTCTGCCTGCATGCACCCTGTTTATAAATCCTCTGTCTTGGCTCCCCAAAGAACATGTGCTTCTGTTCAGCCAATCAGAATGCTGCACCACAGTCAGGAAGCACTAATCTGCCCCCCGCTACCATAAAATGATCAGGGCTTTCATGCCAGCTTTGCAATCATATGCACAAGCCCCCTCGTGCTCTCCTTCGCTTTTGCTAACATATATATACACACAATGTCTCACCATTTATTTTGTTAACTCCATGACGAAACTTTCTCTCTATAGCTGCACGTTTTATTTACTGCTTAAGTTTTGTGCCATCATATTTAACCCCTGGTTCCCACTCTAGAAATGTTGTAAAATGGTGCTAGTTTTTTAATCCTGCATCTCCTCTTCTGTACCAGGACCCTACCCTGGAGTTCCTGAGGAAGTTCACTATCGGCCTAGTGTCTGGGACCATCTCCTCCTGTGTGAACATTCCCTTCGACGTGGCCAAGAGCCGCATCCAAGGCCCCCAGCCCGTTCCCGGAGAGATCAAGTACCGCACCTGCTTCCAGAGCATGGCACTGGTGTACCGGGAGGAGGGGTATGAACAAGGCAAAATTTGAAACTCTTGTCACTGGTGCATCCAAGAATTAATGAGGCACTTTGTCTACTTTGTTAGCAATTGATAGTTGGTCATCTGCCAAACGGGCTGTCAGAAAAGACAAATGTACCAGCTGCGGCTGCAAGTTAGCGGGGTTTGATTACGCGGTGTGAGTTTCCTACACTAACTACAGGGGAAGTGCATGAATAACTTGATGCAATGCTGTGATCCGATGAATGGAAACCAAATAGTGACGTTACATTCTGGGCTGTATTCCCCCTCGTGTGTGATCATACACTTCTGCAGTCTGTCAGTTGTACAGTAAATGTTAACATATTTTCAAGCCTTGGAGAATGACAGCTCTAAATGGAAGCTTCAAGGAAAGATGTATGTTATGTTAGCAATTGCCCTAGGCTTCCCCCTTTCCCCCCATGCAGCTCCACTAGACAAGGGCCAGCGAGATGTTTGTAGTTAGTGGACGCAGGAGCCTTGGGGGCTGCTGCAGGAACAGCACTGAAACGCTGTCGTCGCAGGGGTGCATGGAGGGTGCCCCCTCTGCCACATCCAGTCCCCTGCTCTAACACAACACAGTCCCAGCTAATTAGTGGTCCCTATGGGAGACGTCGTTAAGCAGCCCCTAACGAGCCGCGCGGCGCTCCACGGGTCAATCTAATCAGACAGAGGTCCAGGGAGGAAGTGGGTCGAGCCTTATTAACGCCATCAGTGGCGGGGGCAGGGAGCGGGACAGGGAGCACGAGGCGGAGGCAGGCAGCCACTGATCACCTTGAATGCATTAAGGGGCAGGTCCTCGCCTCGCCACCGCTGGCTGTTAGACCCCAACTATGTACCTGACGGGGTGAGAGACAGGCAAGCCAGCAGAGAGACAGCCACACACTCCAGCCTATACACACATGCAAGTACACACACGGGTAAAAAATGTCGTCTCTTGAACTGAAATCTTGACTTTTTACTTAAATTTGAACTGTTATTTTATATTTGTACATCATTAACATCCCATTTTTTCCCTGTAGGTACTTGGCTCTATACAAGGGGTTGGTGCCCAAGATAATGAGGCTCGGACCAGGTAGCAAGATAAAGTTCTTATACTGATATTAAAATGATCCTTACAATCACAAATTGCCTATTACTACAGATGGGAAAAGGTTCAGTTTGAAATAGACCTAGTTTTTGTTTGAATTATATATTTTGAGATTGGTAAATAATGAGGCGGGAACAAGCACTACTTCCCTCTCAGACGTATTGATTCTTACTGTTTTGTAGCGTGAACAAAATAACAAAAATGTCAAATCCATGTTTTTTTTTTTCTGATATCTATGTAATGTTTGAATGAAAGCTAGAACCACTGTCATGGAAAGCCTTTGCATCTGCATTTTAGATCACATTCACTAAGATTAGATCACTAACACTAATTTTCTATTGGATTATTAGATCACGCTGCTTATTCACTAGAAGGGAACTATGGTTTGATTCACTGTGGCTCTCTGTTCTGTTACAGGTGGAGCAGTGATGCTGCTGGTCTATGAATACGTGTCTGGGTGGCTGCAGAGGAACTGGTAACGAAAAACAAACCAAGGAAAGGAAACCCACGAGAGTGCCTTATGGATTGTGCCTCATTGCAAATATAGTTAACCGACTCCATTAACGTCAGACCAAATTGTTTTTTTGTTTGTTCCTTTTACCTTGAATACACAATACTGCTCTGCACAAATACCAAATCAGCATTATAATATATCAGAGAATGCAGCTTTCTAAGGATAAACTACATCTTCATCTGAGTCAATTTCTCAGGAATTAAAAACAGCTGCAATATTTGAACAGTGACAAATACATTTCTAATAGAAAGCAGGTTTTTAACAGTCGATCAGTAGGTTTTAAAGGCCCTGAAAACCTATTTTCTCATTCGGCTTCTTACTCAATGAACTCCTACATGAACACAGTGGTTTCTGCTAAATTTAGAACCGTTTTGGTTATTTCACATGAAAGATTTACATATTTTTCTTCTTTGAAGTGGGCGGTGCTCATTTGGAAAAAGAAAGCGATACTTCTGTGCACCAACTGGAGTTTAGCTGATCTGACGACAGTTGTGGGGTTGTTTGCTTGCCAGTATTGTCTGTCACACCCACACAGTTCTGATAAAGTTTTTGAGTTAAACTCTTAGAGAATAATAACCAAGAATGTTTTTATTGAATACCTAATGTTATAGAGGCTTTACTCGACAACCACAAGGACTTACCAAAATAAAAATAATCTCAGCTCCAGACCCACTATAGAGCACTCAAGTATAAATCATCATTATAAAGCTGCACATTATATGTTATATGACGGAACAAACACGAACTGAGTTCAGGTGAGACTCACTCCCTTAGACCAGCCTGACCAGAGCTCTGCTGGACTCTGGATCATCCATCTCTATCGAGCATCACTCGTGTCTTAATAGAAACTGCTCATTAAGGAGCAGCTTGTGAAGTCGCACACGTGTCTATACGCACATTTACAGACTGTTTGTATTTACACATCTTCATATACATGATCGCAAATATATACTGTGATCACACCCATAGTACTGAGCCTTATTGTATATCTCAAACTGCCGCAATAGTGCCCAGTGATTCTTAAGGAGAATTATTGCGTATAAGAATTACTTATACACTGACTTTAAGGCCTATTGCAGAACTTTTTTTTATGAATATCTTCTTGCTGACTGATATTTTTATATGAATCAGACTAGATTTAAATCTTTATTTTTCAAGCATTTATTGGAAAGAAATTGTGTTAATCTGACTTTTTTTTTTTTAATTTTAGCATTTGTGGAAAGTTACTTACATGTATTGGTAACAAATAAAAAGGAATAAACTTCACTTCAATTCTTCACTCGGGTTCCTCACTATGTGTGTGTGTGTGTGTGTGTGTGTGTGTTTTAAGCACTTGTGTGTCCTGTAACAGTTTGTGTTGTTGCATGTTTGTCTTCTCTGGAAGCGTTTCAGCTTGGCCTTGATATAAGCACCTTCCTTCAGTTTACCACATCGTCACCCTCCTCGTCTTTCCCCGCATCACTTTGTTGTTTGAGGACCTGTCAGCAGTAGAAGTTGCATGAACCTACCGAGAGTCAGTCTTTTCTCTCTTGGTTGTGGGGGGGGGGGGGTGCGGGGGGTCGGTGCCTGAGCATAGCTTTAGTGCAAGCTAAAACAACAAGCTCAAGAAATGCAAATGTGGCTGCAGGAATTGGTGGGGTGGGGGGGGGGGGGTGTTACCGCACACATTCTGTCCCTCTGCCAGTCTATCTCTTACACAAATATGCAAACACACACACACACACACACACACACCTGTTGCACAGCCTTAGGGGTAGTGGCTGCTCTGTAAGAGACTCATCTTAACCTCATCTGGTAGTAGCTTATACTGAGCCACGTTGGCATTTGACAGTCATCATTAATGTGGGAGTTTCTCTCTGCCAAAAAAATGGAGCGGCTCCTGGTCTTTTGCCTGGGGGGGGAGGGGGGGGGGGGTGATAGACTAACAACTGCGGCTTGCAGACTGATGGAATTGTAAGCGCTTAACCTGTCCTTTTCTGTAATGGAGTCCTGAATGCGTGTGTTTTTCCTGACTTGACAGCTTGCAACATGCACCGCGTGTATTGCCGGTTGCTGGGCAACGGAGCCACCCTTCACCTGGATTCCCAGCTCACCGCACTGATCATAAATCATCAGCTGCAAAGTCCCCTTCTCCTCATTTTGCTTCACACCCTTCGTCCACGTGTGTCCCTCATCTCCACCCGTAACATTTCACTTCAGCGGCTCTGACGAGCCCGCGCTTCTTTCGGCTTTACCTGCCTTCCCCCGACGCAGACGCGCATACTGATTAACAGGCTATTGATTTCAAATGTCCAGGATTTACACCGCATGTCGTAAAAGCAGTGATTCATGTCAGTGTGATCGAACACGAGAGCCACATGCCTACATACCAAAGACACAGAACCAGACATGTTGTGATTTTCCGACCATTTTTCTCTTCCTTTTAAGAGGTTTTACTCACCTGTCTGCTCGACGTTGCTGTTTTAAGGCATTAAGCAAACACTCTGGCTGCTGTCAGCTTCTTCTGAAACATGTTCATTAAGCAGGAACACGCACGGAGCCCCGCGTTCACCCGGCGCTGCACACTCTGCTCTGTGTTACTCTGCAAATGGCTGTCTTGTTTCTGATTGCATGTGGAGAAGTAAAGATAACCATATGACACTGAAGTCAGACTCAACATCATTAATTATAAACACGTGTCTGCCCCTATTTTTAAAACTGCGCCTCTTAGACCCTCTCCTGCACGAAGCTGACCAACATTAGACTACAACAGCAGGCATTATTAAGACTTTCGAGAAGCTCTCCCTCCTGTCTAGAAAACACACTGTTCCTATTTTTTTTAAATACTGGTGTCAATTAAGAAGACCACATTTTAATTTTGTTGTATGAGTCAGAGGAGACTAACAAGACTGTGCTCAGCTCGTGTAGCTATAGTTGAAAGGAAAAGTTGTTTGGTCTTGTTTGTAGGCTGAGGCATGTGACGACTTTTTTTTTTTTTTTTTTTTCTCAGTTAACCATCATTTACTGTAGGTACGTGAGGGCTGGCTGTTACAGCGACTGTGTGATCATCACGTCCCTGTGATGTGGTTCACGTACGGTCAAAGAAACACTACGATCCCTGAGCAACGGTCCGTGACCACTGGATGCGGGGAAGAGTGCTTTCCAAGTCAAATCAGGCCCTGCATGGGGAGGACTGTTGACACTGTCACATGGAGGGATTGTTTATGCTGTAACACGGCAGGGATGGAGACATGGGGCCATTAACTAGGCAGCCACCGCCCGATCCCTCAGCTGCAGGTAAAGCTATGTAAAAGAGCAGGTGAGCTATTTTATCAAGTTATTAATCTGCAGCTTCACGTCCACGCAGCCGCCCAGTTTGTCTAAATCTCTGGTTTCCACTGCAGAGCTAGACGAGGCTTGCCAGACTCGCTCATAATTTATTACACTACACTTTTCCCCCCTCCAAAACTTTCAGAAAGTATTTTTGCATCATTTTGCAAACATGTCATTTGTCAGCCGGTCTGTGTGCTTTTTCTTTTGTAATGAACATGTTGAGTTGGCCCTGACGAGCCCTATTTGGCCCTTTTGTGGCTGCTGAAGGTTCGCTTTTGGGTCAGATGTCTGATGACCTTGGAGACCGCAGGCCAATGAGCCTATTTGTGGCTCTCTGAATGCGCACCGACTCCACCTCTCTCCCCCCGGGGGAGTCTGGGAGTCCCCGGCTCACAGATCTCAAACTTTAATGCAGCAGTGATGTCCTAATTTACTGTGTCTGACACGCGGCTGAATCCAACTGAAAATATCTTTTATGACTGAGAACATTTTAAAACGATTTGAAATTATAAATGCATGACATTATTATTTATAAATGATAGTAGGGCTTTTACATAGTTGATTACACTCCTCTCTTGTGAAATATTTACTGAAGTTTCCAGAAGTTCAAAAGAACAAACAGTGACTTAAGAAAATATGTATATATATTTTGTTGTAATGCTACTGCATTTTGTATTTCTATCACTTCACTTTCAAATACAAAATATGAGCTTTAGATGCTAAATTTATTTAGGAAAATAGTGCAAAATATCTCTGTGTAGGACTACTTATATGTATATAATTTAATTTCTTTAAACCACGTATTCCTTTGTCATTGAGCTAATATTCAGGCGTAAATGTTTGTGAATATAGAAAGGGCCATATTAAGTGTAATGAGGTGAGATTATTTTAAAAGGACTGCTTCATGTGGTGACAAACACTGCGTGTGTGCTCAAAGCAGTGCTGATGAACTTTCCTAGCGAGCCGTGACGCTTTGGTAATAGAAAATACAGGCCTTGTATGAGCACACACACACACACACGTATACATTTTTTTTTTTTTTTTATGGAAAGCAGTTTCCTGCTCATGTAAAACAGGCCAGTAGGCTACAAAACTCTGGATTTAGCATCGCTCCACCAACAAAAAGAGAAGGGGAAGATGAATGTTTTTAAGCTGTGATGGTGTACTCACTGTCTTCTGCTCTCAGAATAAAAAACTGTTTCCCCCAAACAACCGGCAAACTCCATGAAGACCAATAACAGCCAAACAATTTAATAAGATACATTCAATTTCATTGTGCAACATTTGTCAATTGTTAATGCTCTAGCCTCCAACATAAGACCAATGCCAATTTTGTCTGAACGTGCGTGGAGATTCCCGTGCTGTCTGTGAGGCTAATTGCACTTCATTCAACGTACCTTTTAATCTAATAAATAAACTTCTCTCTGGAGCTCTTGCAATAGGCTACATTTTTAGAGAAGTGGGGAAAACAATGCTCCATAAGACAGTTAACTTTTTATCAAGACATAAACAACAACACAAAAGAAGCGTATAAAAACAATAGCAATTAATAAGCACCCTGAAACACTAATGCAACGTTTTTTTTCCCCCCTCTTCTTTGATTGCTTATTCATGAAGTTATACATTACCCCATTTTGCCCAAAGACATTTGCAGAAGTGTGCAGTAAAGAATCTGAGAGGAATTGTGTTGATGGATGGAGTAGCAGTCATACATCAGTCCTTCAGTACACCTGTCCTGCAAGTTCTTTCAGATAACAAGTTTGTAGTAAAAATTGACAGACTGTTAATTCCTCGTGTGTCTTTGGTCTGACTGTGTGTAGCAGTGAGGAGGAGGAGGAGGAGGAGGAGGGGGGAGTTACGTACAGAACGGCACAAATATGGGTCCTGGGGCCGAGTCCTTCATAGAAAGGAGGCAGTGGGAATGAAATGAAGCCACAGGGGACAGACTTGGTGTCTCCTGTCCTCGCCGTCTCTCACTCCCTCCTCCCCCTCCTTTCTTTCTCCCATCAGTCTGTAGGAGCTGACTTCACAGCGCCGAGGCGGTGACCGGGTGGATGGCGTCACGGTTGGCTGTCATGCTCTTGAAGGCCAGAGGGCTGGCGATGTCACAGCTGTGGGGAGATAGAGCACTGCCACTGGCCGGCTGCCATGTGGGTCCGGTCACATAGGCCGAGGTGGTGGCGCTGTACCCCATGTAGGGTGACGCTTGGGTGGGAGGGTGGTAGGGAGGGATGCTGGGCGCTGTGACATAGCTGTTCACTGTGGGCAATCCATTCGGCGTCTGGCAACAGAAAAAAAAAAAAGAGAATATTAGCAGGTGAAAATCTGCTCCCTGCTCGGTGTAGAAATCATGGTTACTCTGGACTCTCTAGTCGCTTGAGAGAGGATTAAGTAGCAAGACTCCCATTTTTAGCTGCATCATTTGAGTGACCCTAACCCAGGTAGACACACACAAGCAGCTGAGCTATAATGGAAAAAAGCTGAGGCAAACTGTAGAAGAAAGTGAAAGGAAAAGTTGGTTGAATTATAAACAGCAGAAACTTAAATTCTAACTTCACAGCCACCACATAAAAAACCCATTTTCCCAATTTTGATGAAAGTATGAATGATCAATTATGCGCTCTCATGCCCCTGGAACATATTAAACATGTATTAAAACCATACATGCATGATTGCCCTCCTGTCTATGGGACTTGTTTTCCACCCTAAAGTGGACATTTCTCAGGGCGGCGTTGATATACCACGTCAGACGATGGGAGACGGGGGTGGTTGGGGGGCGCCACAAAACAGATGTCACGAGAGATTGAGAGTGAAAGGGCAGGAAGAGGGGAAATATGATAGAGAATGAGGCGAGCATAGGGTTCGAAGCATGAATGGGCTTTGCCTTTCTGGCACAGCGACAGGACTTAACTTGAGGAATTCACCAAAGCATTTCAACAGGGAGGCCGAATTTCTGTTCCTGGGTGGTCTGCGACTACTGAGAATTATTTTTTTAAATTGGGATCCTCTCTGTTTCTTTGACTTGTTTCCTTTGACTTGCTTGACTGACAGAGTCACTGGCTATTTCTTTTAAAATACATATGAAAAATGATACTCTAAACTGACATTCGTGGATTATAAATCATAACTCTAAGAGAGAAAACTGGTTTCCACTGTGTGTGCACGAGCCTGTGGGTGTCTGTGGGTCTGTGCCGGGTGACTGTGGGTGTCTGGGTGGGTGCTTGTCGGTGTTTGCGGGTGTTTCTGTGTCCTCACTTGGCTCAACGACACCGAGGCCGCACAAGCTTTGAGCTGAGTTTTAAAATAATGGTTTTTTCATTTAAATCAATTAGTCTCATTAAATATTTTTTCCAAAGATTATCACATGTTCCGCTAATGAAAAGCACCGTACGTAATACACACACAACTACAGTACATGTACACATACACATACATGATGTATACTGCACACATAAATACATACACACACTCGGTATGTGAAACCCCTTTCAGTATAATACAATCTACTACGAGAACAGCACCAGACATGTGACACAAAGCCAACACATTATAAAGGTTTACAAAGGGTGTATTTATGGCAGTGCTCTTGTATCAGATTGCATAATTTGTTTAGGTGTCCCTGTTATTTTGTCCACCCTTCTTCCACCACCCATTACTAAATACTATAAAATGATGCGATATATATGTATATCTTAGAATCTAGAGATGTTTTTGATTTAATATTTATTTATCTGTAAAAATATACTATCCTATACAAAACTTCCATTTAAAATATTCTTAATTTAAAAAATCTTCTCTTCTTTTGTTAATCCAAATATTTGAATAATAATACCTGTGTTGGTGTTTTGAAACCTTATTATTAAGCACAAGTAAAATCAGAATAGAATAATGAATAATGAAAGCATCGAGGCCATTCATCCAAATAATTACAACTCAAGCGGATTCACTTGGTCACGCTCTGATTTCATTGTTTATATTTCAAATAAATCATTAAAACATTTGAACGGAAAGCACGTTAATCTAACGTGAACAAAAAAAAACATATTTTACATTATATATAACTATTTGTCGTTAAGAGAAGAACGTTTTCCTGAATGTTTCAGTCTTTTTCGAAACATGGACGGAATCGTCTCCGAGCCGCCGCGCGCACTGAGCTCGTGACTTAACCTTAAATCTATTTTAATGATGCTCCTCTTCCTCTTCTTCTTCTTCTTCTCCCAGAGAAAAACCTGAGACTCCCATGGGTGCATCTGCCCTCTGAACAGCGCCTATAGGCCACATGTTTCTAACCGCAGCCTCTGGCCTTAAACAGGAACGACTCATATTTGACAAAAATAAAATGACCTTTTGAAGTTCAACCTTAAGGAAAATATTTTTTAAAAATTAGTCCTGTAGCTGTGAGAAACGTGTGAAAAACACGACGTGGAGAAAGAAGAAAACTGTCAGCCTCCGTTTTGCGTGACATCTCTCTCTTTTACTGTCTCTGTCTGTCTCACAAACACGCACGCAGATCTATTTAACATCAGATCTCAGCAGGCTGCAGCGGCTGCAGCGGCTGCCTGAGTGACAAAGACACGGTCAGACCTCCGCTCCTTTTGGTGCAACAGTTACTTGCTTCACCCATTCTTTGTTTTTCGGGCAATAAACCCAGTAATTTATAGAGTTGTTATTTTCTGCGTTTAATGGCTCACTTGTGTTTCTGTATAGCTGGTTGGCTCAGTGTGTCCCATCTGAACGCTCCTCATCTCGCAGCATCGGCCCTGAAAACTCCCCCCGTCATAAATGGCGAAATAAATTATGCGGCATGAAATTGTTTTGGTTTTTTTATTTTTTTTTATTTTCTTGTCTGTCACGAGAATCGCACGCCCTGTCAAAATAAGAGAAAACAAGCACGTGTGGGCGCGCGCACACACGGTGTCATCATTTGTTAACTTCTCTAGAAAACCAAAAAAATAAAGAGTTTACAGAAACTACTCAAATTAGTTTTGCATAGAAAAGTGGAGACAGAGCGTGGATAAAAATCTAAAATGATGTTGGGACTATATGTCTTACATTTGGGCTAATTTAATTAGGCTCATGGCGAGTTCTCGCCCTTTAAAATTGGGAAAATATTTGATATTTTTATTAATGTGAACGTGTGAAATTCGGCGTCGATGACTGTATGAATCACGCTCCTGTCTTATTTTTGAATATTGCTATTTCACATCTAGTTTAACTTCATGCGCAATAATTAGTGTCCCGACAGTTGAGTCCTGCACGACGAAATATTAATCAGCCACTGTAGTTTTTAGACCAAGTCTGCAGCGGTCAGTCCTTCTATGCAGTTCAGTGTCTTGGCTCAAACCTTGCATGGACTACATCACTGAAAGCAGCCCATTAAAGGACTGTAGGCCTTTGCCTGAATCATTCACCAGGAAACCGAAAACAGGCTACATATTAGTTTTCTCTTTCTTTATGGGTCCAACCAGTCTCTGAGTGTCAAGCACGCTACAATTAATTTCAAAAAAGCCAACACACCAAGCTGGAAAACAAGGATCAAGAGAATCACTGTCCCATCCAGAACTCTTTAACCTGCTAATTATTAAATAATTTACACTCAAATGATTCATAAAATCACTGACCATGCAGCAGGACCTACAGGAAGTGCACCTTGTAAAGCCAAAATAAAGACATAATAAGATATTGTTTAAAAAAAGAAAGAAAAGAACAGCACTATTGCCAGCTAGCCAACAGAAGGAGCGCATTAATGCTGTGAAAGGGAAATGTCCAAGCCACATAATTATTCAAATATTATGAAATACTCAAGACTTCAGTTAGATTAATAGCCTGATGGCAGGAAATCTGGATGGCCTCTTTTCACTTTAGTTGCATTTTAGGTTACAAAGAAAAAATGAGAGGTGTCCTTTTTTTCTTTTTCTTTTACCTGTGTGTATTTTGCCTCTGCTTCTAAATGCGGTTTATCCACGCCATTGACTAGCGCAGAGCTTGCTGGTGGGAAATTAGTCCTGTTTATTTCGCTCCATTCTTCTAGTTTGGCGCTGGGAAAGGATGGACTGTCACTAACTGGGGGGGCAAAAGAGAAAGAGAGAGAAGAGAAGAGAGAATAGTCAGAGGGGGGTGGGGGGCTTTTAAGATTATAGGAAAAGACCCGCACAGGCCGCAGCTTCACGTGCATCCATCAGGCCCAGGTTAGGCAAACGCAAACAAATAGCTCATTTATCAATGGGCTTTCGTGTGCGTGAAGTTTTCAGAAACTACTCGATCAGTTACACAAAAATATAAAAATGTACATAATCTGATATAGAGCGTTTTTTTTTTCTTTCTAATTCTCTGCAAGTGAGACTTCTTAAAATACACGTTTTAGATATTTTCCTCAACCATGAATCAATAAAAATGATCAGGAAATCAAATTTTTCTGTTAAGGATTTCGACTAAAAACATTGACCACTGAGCGAAAAAAAAAATAAAGTGAAATGATCTGTCATATTTCTTCGCGTGTGTTTAGACTGAAATGTTTTGGTTTCCTCGCGAGGATCAGATTGAGGATCAGATTGAGGCCCAGCTGAAGATGGGCACATGTGAGACGACTCTCTGGTGGGGGGTCAGGGACATTTGAGCCATGCTGTCGGGGCCAAATTAGATTTACTTTCACCGTCTCCCTCCTTTTGTTGCGTGATGGATATTATATTATACGCAGCTCCCAACGTTTGCACTGGGAGAAAAAAAACAAGCCCACCAAAGTTCTAACTCGACACAGAGCTTTTTTAAATGTGCGTTTTGTACATGTTGAAACAGTATTTTTGCTGCATGTAACTGGATTCCCTCACAGGAATGAACTCCACGCAGCCTGTATGTTTAAGCCAGTGTGTTCCCGCATGCGCGTCCAATTAAATACTAAATATGAGTAAAATCACTAATAATGCATCATATTAAACCTGCACATACTGTCTTCAGTTTTAGCTGTTAGCTGCCTCTTTTCCATAAATTCCATTTTTAAATATATATTTTTTTAATAGTCTGACTGAAATCTTTTTGGTGCAGATGAGCTCTCACCTCAAATGTAGTGCGAAACTTAGCCTTCAAAAACCTGCCACAAACATCTGCTAATAATTTGGATATTGCATAAATTGTTTATAAAGGCGGCCTTTCAAAACACAATCCTCCTCCTCGTGATTTCTCGCGGATGTCAGCCTCACATTTATCTGGTTCTAGATTGCCCCGAGTCTGGGGCTTTCGCATTGGCGGGTGGAAGGTGGAGAGGAGCCGGGGCGTGTTTCTGCATGGGAGCCATGAATCCTGACAGAGAGAGGGAGACTGCTCGCAAACGGGACTGACAGCACTTCCCCTCCTGCCACTGGAAAACAAGCTCTCAGAAAATCCCTTTCACAACACCGAACCGACCATTAACACTGATTTATGCCGGATCCTGTTTCACTGTTTCCAAAACAGTTGTGGTCCAGTTGAGTGCAAGCCAAAGTTATCTGGGCCTACCTGCATGTGACACATATACGACAAACATCAACACATGCTGCGGAAAGGCATATCTTAATGTGAGCAGGCTCTTTTTTTTTTATGCCCCCGAATTGCGGTTAAACCCGCTGAATGCGCAGCCCTGCACAACACGCCTGGCTCCAAGTCATGGCAAACATTCAGAACACCTCATTTTGATGCACTTCATCTCACCGCCTTTCCCTCCGCTGTCCCTCTAATATTCCACATCCGCCTCTTAATTATTACTGCAAGCCGGACCATCTGTTTCTGGACTAACCTGCATCCCTTTCAAATCAATATCAGCAGGCAGGTCAAATGGCATTTAAGCTCTCGCTCGCTCGCTCTCTCCGTAGAGGCCTGTGAGTTTATAACGTCCCAAAAGTTACTTTTGGAGGCCTATAAAAACAATTAGAGTAACTCGAAGAGAAAAAAATAAATCCACTTTCCCTCAAACACACAAACACACACACACACATTCGCACTCTTGCGCGCAAAACCCCTTCAAAAGTTGTTTAAATGTATTGCAATAAACAAATGCAACCGCCCTCCATGCAGCCATGCTTACTTTGTTGCTCTGTAATAGACCGTATCCCCAGAATATCTGTGACAGAGTGCGAGGAAGGCCATATCCTGTGCATGGCCATGTGTCCGGGAAGGGTGGGCATGCCAGGGGGAGTGGGCACTTTGGATGTCGGGTATGAGTATAAGTGGTTGTAGGGTAACGTTGGTTGTGGCGGTGGGTGAGGCGCTTGCTTGCCCGACTCGTACTGGCTCTGCTGGGACAGATTCCCGATCTTGTTGCGCAGGATCCGACTGATGGAGCTGACGGAGGGCAGATTGAACTTGTCGCAAACCCCGTCGGCGAGTAGCCTGTCCCGGATCTCCCAGGCAAAAATCCCCGGGTCCCTCTGCTTGTATGTCCGTATGTGCTTGACCACGGTGGGTGTGGTGACCCGCGGCTTGCTGCCTCCGATGGCCCCCGGGAGGATGGAGCCGGTCTCGTTGTAGCGGGCCAGGATCTTGCTGACGCAGCCGTGGGAGACGCGCAGCTGCCTGCTGATGTCACAGGGTCGAATCCCGAGCTGGGCCAGCTCCACTATCCGGAGCCGGATGGCGTTGGGGAGCGGCCTGCCGTTCACGAAAACACCGCCGAGCTGGTTCACCTCACCGAAGGCTGGCTCTGGTGTCAAAAACAAACACACAGAAGGGCAGAACAATGAGACAGCGATTAGATAACCAACCCAAGGCCGGCCACAGACTGCTCTAACCCGGGTTAAACCACATATTTACAGGGCCTCATATTTCTTACCAAACACATAATTGAAGGCTATAATCAAATATTGCAAAGATATTAAGTGTCACTGTTTTTATTCCAAGTGTTTGTCATTTATAAGAGCAGCGTGTAACAAATACTCTTCACTTTCATGTGTCCTAATAGTGTATTTTAAAAATCCTTCATTACGCAAAGGCGCGTCTTTTTAAGCTTTAAGTGTTTTCACCGGAAAAGTCTTCACGCTAAAATACCAGTTGATCACTTTGAGTTTTGTGTAATGTTTGGGTGAAAAGTACCAACCAGTCGCTGGCTGTTAGTTGTCTTGCACGCAGGCTAAACTTCACACGGGTGTCCAGCGGCCAATGCCAAAAGCTCATGCGTAACTGACACATAAGAATTCAGTCTGCTGGTTTCTTCCCTCTGGATTAACCCGCCAAAACATCACACACCGACAATATCTCGCTTTACTTTTTCCCACCTTGCCGTTGGACCGTTCGCTGCATCCCTGACAAGAAAAAAAAAAACCCCGATCCAACATTGAACTCACCCATCGTGTTAAAGCCGCAAATGAAGAATACGGTGTCCGGTTCGTGCCTCCTGCGTGGATCCTGCTCCGCGTCCAGCGTGTCCACCGTCCAAAACCGCGTCCAAGAAAATCTTCTTGCGCGATAAGGAACGAGAGGGACAAAATTCTCGATCTGTTTCCTGACGGCGCCGGAGACAGGCTTACATTTCAATCTGTTGAAATCAGGAGGCTGGACTTCCAACGCTTCTCCCCTGCTGATTGGCTCGACTCTCCAATAGACTTTCGAGATTGCTCAGAGCTGCGTTGCTATTGGTTCAAAAGCTTGACATGACAAGTCCGCAGAGATCCCCCCCCCCCAGTCCTCCTCCTCGTCCTGCTCTCTGCCATCAGAAAGCTGGGATATACCACCATGAATGCGTTTGTTATTGAGACAGATAGGGTGAGTATAACAATATCAAGATTCTGGATCAGGTCTTCACTTTTCAACAGAGATGTGGCGCCAAATAAAAAGATGCGTAAAAAGCTCCAGTGGGCGACCATCACAAGGAACCATCACCTGAGAAAAAGATTTCTATTTTCATGAAAACCTCTGGCAATTAAAACCCATTCTAACTTTCATTAATTTAATCTTCTAGTTTTGTTTTTATAACAAACATTAAACATTTCAAATGAAATAAAAAGTTGAAGTTTATGATGAAAACAAAAAGGTGGAAAACGTGAGTTTTGGTGGCTTTACGCTCCACTACAGCAGCCTTCATCTTCACCTTTTAAATGGCACCATTAAGGGAATGGGAGGAAATGAGTGATTGGTTTTGAGTAATGTAATTGGCTGCGTGATGTTTGTGAATTGTGTCTCAGAGCGCTTTGAGGATTATCACACATTTTTCCTCATTTGTCACCCCATGTTGGTACTCTCCATTTACGCATCAAGCATCGACCGCTACACTTTTGTTAAAACGAAAAAAAGAAATCCTCCACGGGGACGAATGTTTTGTTTAAAATGAAGCGAACATGTTTAACCTTTTTGTAAAGAATCTGTCTGGTCATGCAGAAGATAAACGTCAGATTTAAACCTCCGCCAGATTTATCTGTCGTGCCAATATTAAATAAAATATTATGCGATTTATTTAGACGTGTGTGTGTGTGTGAGTGTCTGTGTGTGTGTGTGTGTGTGTGTGTGTGTGTGTGTGTGTGTGTGTAAAACGAACATTACACGTTCAGGTGTTGTTTTAATAATTTTCACTCTCCCTCTCAGTCCATTTGATTTGCATCGTGCTTTGCACCGGACAGGCCAAAATGTTGCCTTTTTTTTGCCAAGTACGCGCTGCAAGCTTTTACGCATTCCGAGCTCTTATATGATAAAGAAATAACCTTTTTATGTCTTAACCTTTTACATAATTATCTCTAAGACTCGAAGCGTGCACGCCAATATCTTTATAAAGGGATTATTTCTAACTTAACTACCTCTGCATACACGCATTCGCTGTACAGAAAAAAACCCCACCACTTGCAAGTCATAAGAAAGATTTGTTGCTTCCCGACACGAGAAACAAACACACGCCATAACTTTGCACCTCCACTCTCTCCCCATTCTGACACATGCTTTGGGTTTTCTCGTGTCATATTTTAAGAAAAGGCCACGGCGCATGACTGACCTTCATCTCTCTACAACCTGAAGGGATCAACGTGCATGTAAACATCAAACGGCGCTCCTGCAATTAGGAGATATTGTTGGAAACCCTCTGCTGACGTTAAACACCGAAGCAGCTCCGAGGGGCCAACATGTACACAAAGTGCTCCTCAGTATTTGTTTCAGCACGTTCAGCTCTCTGGGCTGGATGCCGGAGAGTAAACGTACTTTACATACATTTTTTTTGTTTAGTTTTCCCACCTTTTCAGGGTGGCATAAATCTCTGAAATGGCGCAGATTCCAGCGTGCGCCATAACACTAATACGAGCCAGTAGACGTCTTTAAAGGAGGCGCATATTAACGCATTTCTGGAGATATTTTTGTTTAGCCTACATGGAGCGTTATTTGCCTTAACACGACCGACTGGGGGTCTTAGTCTCATTTTTAAAATGTTGTGCCCCCACCTGCCCACCCTGCTCAGCTCCCAGGCCACTAATGCGTCAAGGATAATGTTTACTGTGGGGAAACGTGCTCAACTTGTTTCCACTGAGGTTCCTCCGGTGGCTGAAATAACAAAAGGTCAGTGGTGAGGATCAAAGGTCTCCGCAAACTGCTCCATCTTCAGCAGTTTTAGGCTGAACGGACCCCCCCCCCCCCCCCGTGATATAATAGATGTCCACCTGAGGACGCTGCGTCTTCATCTCATTAATGACATCTCACAACAACAACAACAACAACTGGGAAATATTAACATTAAGTCGCTCTTTGAAATAAATAATTGCAGGTTATTGAAATCATGCTTTACAATTCCCACGCAGTCACTCAAATAATTAGATTATTACACTAAATCATTGTAATAGATCCGGCAGCGACTATTATTATTATTATTATTATTATTATTATGCGTCAAATTTGCGCATAGGCCCTTTGTTAATAATGATTTCCAGACTCTGCAAGGCCGTCACATGCCTGTACAGCTCACGCGCCCAAACTCGTCCATGTCGAATTGAATTGTTCGTACCGCCCGTGAAGGCAACGCATCACTTGTCAGACAAATTGTGTAACGATGAACTCAAAAGCTTCGACTGCAGCTCTCTGCGGGAGACAGGCCGACTTTATCCCCGCATCTCACGCAGTCTCACTGTCCCTCCCGTAATCTATGATTTAATGCTTGAAGGGCATTTAGTAAATAACAGCATCCTCTTAAGTTTCTTGCATTTCCTCCTGTTTGTTTGCAGCGAAGTGACCTGCAGCCTCTGTGGATGCAGGTTTCTCTCCCTAAAAATGTATATTTTCTTTTCTCTTTAAAGAGTCGTATTACATTTTACAAACCTGCTGAACTTGCTTTGTAAGATAATGTAATTGTATCTGATTAAAGTCGTGGAGATGCGAGACATGGATGAACATAATGATTTACGTCAAGAATCACAACTATTTTAAATATAAAATAATCGGTGTATTATAGAGTATTAACTCTGTAATTTGTCTCTCTCGTTCACAGATTTGTTCTGTTTACCTTTTGCGGACTCAGCTCTGGTCCCAGCTGGGTCGTGGACTTTCTGTATACTGAATACTGGCTGACCTCGTACCTGTTTATATCGCAGCTTTCTTTCATGTCAAAGTGTTTGCGTTGGTCATAATTGAGTTCACGAGTACAGACGGTTGTTATTGACTCAAGATGATGGAGGAAGCATGTAGCATGCATCATTAAAATGCATATATATATATATATGTGTGTGTGTGTGTGTGTTTGTGCTGCTTCTTTCAGGTTTCTGTCGTCAATGTGGCAACGGGACGAAGAGGAGAGAAGCTGAAATGAATTGATCGATATTTCAGTCTTTATCGGGGAAATGTGGCAGCTGCACATCATTAAAATGCAAATATTGAGTACAAAAGGTTTTTCTTCCCTGAAATCACCCAACATGAAAATACACACCTTCATCCACTCTCAAGGATTCAACTTTTAGAAAATGAAGAAGTCAAATATTATGTTGTTATAGATGACAGAGCGGCTGCAGTCTTTATTTCTCTGCTGCTCAGAGGAGAGAAACCTTCTGTTTACATCTTCATACTGTCCTTGCAAAACAGCCATAAACTGTGGTGCCAGCCGCTCCCACCTCAACTATCTCCTTCAAGTGTGGGCGAATTACTTTAACCACCTTTTTACATTTTCAACAAGTGAAGACTTGAGCAGCTTTTTTTTGTGTGTCGTTGTTGTCACCAGAGAGAGAGAGGCGGTGAAAAATACTTTATCCTGACTTCTCTGGCTGGGACTTTTTTCACATCAAGGAACATTTGAAACAAGCAAAAGAGCAAAAGAGTTGCCGGTTGCTTCAGGATTTCGATTTAGTCTGATCGAAGAAGTGAAGAAGGACAGTTTTAATATGTCTAAACAGCTCTGCTGTATGATAGTAAGATCCATCATGCTGCTGTAAACACAAAGTGGCTAATGGCCCAAAACAAACGTAAATCAGTAGTTTGAATCTTCTACAACATCGTCTATTTGTATATTTTACCTCAAAATTAATGTGTCTCATATCCGACATCTGTTCTTCATGTAACAGTGAGATTTGAGCTCATTTATACACCAGTCAATAACCAAATTAAAGCAAAACTGCAACGAAGTTAAAACGATAAAAAAAAAAAACCCACGACGTCTCGTATTGTTGTCAAACCAAAATAATTTCAAGCTTGAAAAGAAAGAATCAAAACTTTAAAGATTGTGATTCAGCACCTGTCAGCATGCATTCATTCTCTGTAGAGGATGATGATGATGATGATGATGATGATGGTGGTGATGAGAGGGAGTGGATTCCGCTTCCTCCTTCAACCATCTTAATGATTTACAGTTTAATACGCCTGCGATCAGATTAATTAGAATCAGGTCACAATTATTCCTTCATTAGTTTTACTTTTTTTAAAAGTAGTCTGAGCTTCAATCTCTGTCAGTCAGATCACATCTTCATCTTCATCTTCATCTTCCAGGGCTGCAAGAAGTTGAATAAAAGCTTTAAACGTAAAGAAATAAACTCACTTGACAACAAATCAGAGACATCACACAGTTTTAACTCCGTCATCATAAAACGCGCAATCAAAGTCATGAATAATAAATAAAACATCATTTCAGGAGTTAAAATTAAAATCTGAGGAAACGAGACAAAACAATCTCAAAGTTAAAAAAAAGAGTAAAACTCAGCTGTAACTTTATGTCATAAAACATTTTCGATTTCAAAAAAATAAAATTGGTAATTTGAGCTGTTGTCATTCTGATCTGTATTTAAATATTCCCCCTCTATTATAAAATAATACTTAAAACATTAGTATTACCTATTATCAGTAGATCGTGCACAGCGGTGCAGACACATTTTTCTGTGCAGTGATTTTGTTTTTGTCATAATCAGATCCATCCGCGTTCAATTTATTACAACCTGACATCATACATGACTTTGTATCAGTGGGCCTGAACTTCAACACTTCAGCATAACTTCTTCTATCGAGAGAGAGAGAGAGAGAGAGAGACAGAGAGAGAGAGAGAGGAGGAACAGGAGGTGGACTGAGACGCGTTGACTGTAATCCGTCAACTGATTCTTCTCTGTGCTCCAAAAAAAAAAGCAAAATAAAATAAAAAAAGTGCAGGAGAAATTTTCTAATCTGTGATAGATGCAGAGCCGCTGTGCTGCTCAGATTCTCCGTGGAGAAAAGCTGCAGAGCGGTGGGGGGAGAAAAAAGAAGTTTCCCGGTTTAATGTTCCCAGTAAGATCCTGAGGGAGATCCAAGTCCCCACTAATAACTTATTACGGGGACGCGCAGTGATTTCTTGCTTCACAGAGGAGCTGCAGGTCTGTCATCTCGTACTAACTGTCCCCAAACTGACTGACGTCTGCTATAACATACACACGCGCGGAGTCTCGCGTCTGTGTCTGTGTGTGTGTGTGTGTGTGTGTGTGTGTGTTTGTGTGTGTTTGTGTGTGTGTGTGTGTGTGTGTGTGTGTGTGTGTTGCTTTCAGGAACAAGGCCCAGCAGTTTGTCACTAATCCGGGTTATTAAGGCGGAGGGAGATGTGGTGTCGCCTCCAGCTGTTTGATACAAATAAGATAGGACTATATGGAGCTTTAATGTGCGGAGGCTGCTGCTTTTCAGGGACACTCCATCACTCGGGCGCCTTTTAAAATAACCCGCACTGATGACTCTAACCTTTTGCAGCCCAAACGGCGGTGACACCATTAAAGTCTTTCTGCAGGTTAGCACTTCTCCCGGCCTGAGTGGCCCGGTAACTTTAGTGCGGCCTTAATGAGGACGAACGCGGGTTAACGACGTATGTAGTCGTGTTTCAGAGGCCAGGCCTGGGTTTCAGCAGAGAGGGACAAAAAGAAACAATATTTACGACACTTTTAAGCATACATCACTTTGACATCTGTTCGTCTGGCACCTGGCATCCATTAGTATTAAATATTTCATTCCGGCCTAATTTGGAGCGCTCTTTGTCCCGCACCAAGGACACTGAGAGAAAATGGAGAGCTGTACCTTCACCGCGCTTTTTACGCGGCGTTTCTTTTGTGCAGAAAAGTGCAAATGGGGTGTTGATACAGACCACACCGCCGCGTTATGCGCTAGAGCCGAGGAACCGTTGAGTCATACCTGGATTGGATTTATATTAAATTTCCTCGTCCATTAAGATCCCCGCGTAAAGCGCAGAAACATTCCTGCAATTAGTCAGTTTTTTGGGGGGGCACACGAGCGTCAGATTGTTACACAGTGTTATTAGATTACTGAGTGGACTGAGTGTTCAATATCCTCATAAACAAACAGAGGTCGACCAGGACTCAGATGTATAATGTCAGCGAGAACTGTGACAAAGCCCTCTGATATTGTTGGGGATTTAATTAGCCGACGTGGAGCCTGCCAGGAAAATAAACGAGTGAAAGTCAGGAATGATAGAAATGAGAAGAAGCCCGCTGACCGACAGCTCACTTGTGTGTGATGTAATTCTTTCTGCTCGGTGAAGAAGAGAGCAGTTCGCAGGATTCAAGCCGCACCGAGGCCTCCTTAGTCTGCTCGGCATGCAGCGCGGTGACACTCCCATCGTGCAAGTGGCGTGAGACGGTGACGCGCTGCCAAGTTTAATGACAAGAGGCATGTTGGAGGAATCTGACGCGGCATATTTAGGCTGCAGGATCAGGTACAACGAGGTGAATGCAGTGCTAAAAATAACATCCAGTACTTGTTTGTTTGGTGTGGGTTGTTTTTTATTTTTATTTTAAAGCAACATCTGTCCAGTTGTTTCCTGGTAGCCAATAAGGCTGAAATGTTAAAGCAGCTTCTTCTTCGTCTGTCCCTGAAGTCTCCCTGTGAGTCCTCTGTCATCTGCAGAGGGTCACTGATGCTGCGGAGTCAGACTGTGACGGACAGCCTGTTATTCCAAAATACAGTGGCGCCATCTGGTGGACACGTAGGAAGCAAAAGTCAGTCCTTACTGAAAAACTGCTGGTATTTTCAAGGAATACTCATGTGGTGGAATATAAGTACATTTACTTAAGTACTGTGCTAAAGAACAAATTCGATGTACTTGTATTTTACTTGAGTATTTCCATTATATGCAGATTTATTCTTCTACTCCACCACATCTCTGAGGCAAATATTGTTCTTTTTACTCCACTACATTTGTCTGACAGCTTTAGATACTTTTCAGATTACTATTACAGTGAATTTTCCCGGAGGATTAAGTTCCTTTATGGGTTGACAAAGTTCTTCTGCATCTTAAACTAAATAAACGATTTAAACCCCCTTTGGATTATCTGCAAAATGCATCGTCACAAAGCTGAAAAGACAGCGACGCTACAAACATACGATGACCTTATAGAATATGAAGCATCGCTGTAGATTAAACTACCCAACACTTTATAAAGTTGTTAAAATAAGCACAACCTTAAACATCTACAGCAGTAAAATGCAACGTACACATTAATGCAGCAGTAACATTAATCCAAAAACAGCATATTTATTAGGAAAACACTGACAGGGACCATTTTACTGCAGAATGAGTACTTTTACTTTTGATACTTGCTGATAATACTTAGATACTTTTACTTAAGTAAGTTTTAAATGTAGGATTTGTCTTTTACTTGTAGTGGAGTGTTTTCACAGTGTGGTATTAGTACCTTTACTTAAGTAAAGGATCTGAATACTTCTTCCACCACTGATAATACTCCTATTAATGACTACTGCCATTCCCTTGTGTATAAGTATAAGTTATAGTTATATTCTGTAAGGCTTTTACATTAATCTGGGAGTAATGACATAATGATATAATATATATAGTGCGTATAAACTATGTTATAATACTTTAAGTACATTTTCCTGATTACACTTTTACTTAAGATTTTCAATGCAGGACTTTTACCTAACATACCAGTATTTTCACAGTGTGGTATTAGTACTTTTACTTAAGTAAAGGATCTAAATACTTTCTGCACCACTGGCTGCCACCACGTTGTCCCTTAGGATTTAAATAAAGGATGACTTGAAAGCTCCACCCTCAGTTTGTGTTTGGTTAAAGGGTTAAAGGAGGGCTAACCTGGGGAGTCTGTCAGGTTTAATGTGTGACCTGTAGAGGGCAACCAAGTATCACACATGACCGACAAGTCCGAGTCAGTCCAGAGTCTTCGGCTGCTGTTTGTGCTCAGACGTTAAGAGTTTTGTTCTGTGTTATTTCTTGTCTCAGGTCTGTGCAGAGAGTGACAGCGACTCTGAACTGAAGCAGGTCATGAAGGTCATCGTGTCATGAAGTGTGCTCCTGTTGTAGAAGTTCAACACTGACCAGAATCTGAGTTTCAGGGGCTGCAGATGGTCTAAAGATCCCGATTTGATGCATGTAAGTGAACTCGTGTTTCTTTACTTCAAAGCGTTATGTTGATGTTAGAGATATGAGACAGTAGTGAGCAACACTTCCTGTTAGCTGAAAGCATCTATGTAGTTGTTAAAAACAGCCTGGAACTCCACTTTTTTTGTATTTGGTCTTTATAAATAATACAGTGTTTTACTTGTATGTATGTTTACATGTTTTCCTCCAGCGACTTCACGTCAGTAAATGTTTATTTGGCAGCTTTCTGCATCGATCTGTCCGATGTCATGAAGTTTGTGGGACTCACGTCGACACTGACGGGCTGTGATGACGGCAGGTGTGGAAACAACTGGGCTCAAAAGTGAGTGATATTTCATTATTTTGAAAGACTTTCACAGTTTCACATTAACCCAAGTTAATGAACTGAAGTGTATTATTATTATTATTATCATTATTATTATTATTATTATGTAATATTTCATCACTCTCTGAACGTCCAATCGGAGCACTGACTGATCACTGCTGACTTTATTATTTGCAGTAGTGGAAAGTAACTGAGTACATTTACTCAAGTACTGTGCTTAAGTACAATTTTAAGGTATTTGTACTATACTTGAGTATTTCCATTTTCAACTGTTTTATGCTTCACTACAATTTGAAGGCAAATATTGTACTAATACTCTACTATAATTATTTGATAAGTTAATTTACTTTGCGGATTCAGATTTTTATACAAAATCTAATCAACAAATAAATTATGATGTCATATTCTAGATTAAAAATAAAACTTTATTGATCCACGGGGGGAATTCACAAGCTACCAGATAAAGCAGATAAGAGTATATGAAGTAGTTAAAATTAGCATTAGCAACATTAAAGTGATAAACACATTAATGCTTCGATGATTATAATACAATAATATAATATATACTATTCTGAAATGGGCCGTTCTGCACTGTGAGTATTTTTACTTTTGGTGCTTTAATCATATTTTGATGCTAATACTTTTGTACTTTTTACGTAAAAATATGAATGCAGGTCTTTTACTTGTAACAGAGTATTTCTACACAGTGGTATTGTTACTTTTACTTAAGTACAAGATCTGAGTTCTTCCACCTTTGATTATTTGGTAATGAAGATAAATGAAGGGAACTTTCAAGTCCTTTTATTTTTCTTAATTTTTCTCTCCTAAGTTCAATATTAAAACATTTGTAAATATTTCTTTATGTTAAACTGATCTTAAATTATGTGACATACAGAATCAAGGTTTGAAATGAAATGAAAGAGTAATGAAGTTGGCAAATCAAGAACATAACTGAGCTTCTGGCTCCTCTAAGACTGAATACTTCTCCTGAAGAATCAAATTAAACATTCATGATATTAATCGGCTTTTCCCCGTGTGTGACATGTTCTTTTAAGCACCTTTGCTCTAAATTTGTACTTTTAAAAACACTTTATTTCTCTAATGTCAGAACTTTTCCGCTGTTTTGTAACTTCTTTCATGAAAATCCCATTGACACACACTAGTTTTGTGTCTTAAAGCACCGTGTAAACAAACTTTTCCTTTCTGACACACTTTCACTGAGCAGCGCACACACAGCTGCTACATGATCAAGCAGCATCACAAGACCCCAGTTTACTGCAGAGAGGGAGATGCGGCTGCCGAGTAATTATCCCCCGTAGCCCCTCTCCAAAATGCTAATGGTATTTACAGGACTGGGAGAAGGGAGAGGACACCAGCGGCAGGTGCAGCTGCTGGTGCATCATGCTACACTGAGCCACCATACTGCTCTGAGGGGCAACAGAGGGGTCATTGTGGGTGTCTGAGGTGACGGATAATCAGTCAGTCTGAGATCAGATAAACATCCTGGGCTTTATCTTTTCTTCTCTGGCCGACTCATAAACTGCAAGCTCACAATTTGAGCCGCTATGGTGTTTACAATTTGGAATCAAACGTAAAGAGGAGGTGGTGTTTGGTTAAAGAACAGTGACTTAGATCAGCAGAGACATCTGATTTTAACTTTTCAAAGGGGAACTCTGCTGGATATGTGAAAAGAATTGTATAAAGCCTGAAGAGCTGCGTGAAATCTGATGAATGAATTCTGTCTGTTGGGGCTGAAAACTACAAGTTTGAGAAGGAATAAAGTTTGTTTGTTCATATCTGCTTGAGGCTACATTAGCTGCTACTAGCATAACACACTCGAATCTCTGACTGAACTGTCAGCGGTTGAGTTGCATCGTGGGTAATGTAGGCGTCAAGTTTTGACAAGGAGGAATAATTACTAGAATAAAAAACGACAAACAATTTTGATTTTTTTTTTTTTTAAACTGTGCATTATGAGTCCAACACAGGAGTGTAATGTTAAATCTGAGGAGTTCAGGTTAAGCTTTTTCTGTACTTATCACACACGTTTATAGACTTATTTGTTCGTGTAATGCAGCTCTGTCATGTCACCACCATATTTTATGTTTGTTTGTAGTACTCTTGTACTGCACTATTGTTCCTGGGTACTGTATTGTACTGCTTTCCTTGTAATTTGGAGTCAAATTGCTCTTGTATTGTTTCTTTTTTCATTTCTATTCTTAATTTCATTTTATATACTTATCATTATTATTATTATTATTATTATTATTATTATTATTTTTACTTTTATCTGTTTATTGACCTACTTTTTGAGTTCCATTACATCCTGCAAATTCTTAAAATGACATCTACTCCTTCTCCCTCATTTAAAAATCCAGAATCTCAGAATATGCAGATATTTTTCTTTTAAAAAGTTTAACTTTGACGTCTCCTACTTCACTGAAAAGTCAGAGTTTGTGCACTGAAGATTTCAAGTTTCCTCATCACACTTGTGTAAGTTACATATTGGACCAGGATTGTCTCCTACACACTTAAACTCAGGTTTAAGGTGAGCACAGAGAAACTCTCCTCCCTAAACAGCTGGATGTGAAAACAGTCTTCTGGTGTCAAACTGCATCCTCCTGCACAGTGAAGCTCAAACATCACAGTGAAGTAATAATAAACAGAACGCGTTTTGGACTGGAGGAGGACTTTAATAACTTACATTTTATAACACTGAAGTAAATCACCTCATGTGGTTCAGTGTTAAATCACAGGCTTGTTGTTGATCAGTGATGTTAAAACTGCCAGTTCAGCTGCTGAATCCAGAACCATGTGAGAAAAATCTCCACTTGGCTGAGAAAGGGATTGGGGATGGAGAGCTGAACAACAGAGTAAATATTTGGCAGTGGAGAGCTCTTGGGAGCTGCAGAGGACCCTCTCTGGCTGAAGCCCGCGGGTGTTAAATAGATTAAGTGGCTGCTGGGTCATTGTGGACAGAGAAATTCCCGCTCTTTGGACATGACTTTTCTTTGCCTTTGCGTGTTTTTGCTCTCCAATCGAGTGCCCTCTGTAAACCATCCACTCCAGCAAACCTGCGGTACTGTAATCCGCTGGTGTTTGTCAACCGCTGGGAGGCTCTTGTGTACACAGACATGATGCTTGAAGAGGGGGTCAGGCCTCTCACTTTTTAGTTTTAGCATAAGTTCATCTTAAAAGCTGCTTAATAGTGTTTGTTTTCAGAGGAAACACTTGTGCGTAATGTGCGTAAAAGTTTAAAATGGGAAGAAAACGAGAGATTGAGGCTGATTTGGGAGCATGTTGGGGCTGATAATACAGGTCACCGACTTTGTTGAACTTTGAAAATGTAAAAGGAATTTAATACGTCCTGAATCACACATGTAATATTGCTCCGGACTATAGACTTGGCGGCAGTGGACGCGGAGCAGTAGATAGTGTCCCAGATCCCATTCAGCTCCATTCAAAACCATGACAACACGGAACAAGCTCGGATTTATCCTGCAAAGTTAAAGGACATTGTGCCGGGGCGTCAATCAGGCATTATTGCGGGACTGAACAAATGCAAAATCTTGACTGGAACAAATGCTTCCAACGGGTCTCGGACGCGGGGCTACATTTTCCCCTTTTGTTCCCCTCCTCTGGTTGGCATGTATTTGTGCTCCCTCTCGTCCGACCACCCAGGACGACTGGGGAGGCATGTCCACCACCACCGCTCTCCTCCCCGGCCTCATGCACCTCGCTGAAGTGGACGAGGGCCGATATCAATATCAAATAAGAGGGGAAAAAAGCCCCCCCCACACATAGGGCTGGATTCACGCTTTGCATTTAATGCGTTTTATATGTGAGAGACACAGAAAGAGCCCAGATATCAGCCTGCAGGCGTCAGTCTGGACCGGGAGTGACCGGACCGCTTTAAAATAACGTTTTAACATTAAACGAAAGAGACAAAAATCAAGGAAATGAATGCATTAGAAGCCACAGTGTTCCGTCTTAGTGCTGTGCGTGACGCATGATGAATGATCAATAATTTATCTTGATTACCAATCAATAAAATCCTGTCAGCAGTCATCAGTCACTGCCCTAATTTCTCAGAAGCTGAATAAGACATGTTTAGGCATAAAAAGTCTTTATAGTATCATTAATTAGCCTCAGCAGTACAATTATTAACACTTTACTTGAACACCCTTATTTCACATTTTGAAGCACTATATAAACATTAATAACATGTTCACAGTTACACCTTCTCCTATGACGATATATATATATATATTTAAATGTTTATGCAGAAGCCCCCACTTATGGGATCCCACAGGAGGGGTTGTAGTTATTGACAAACCCATTAATAGACACTTATATCTGCTTATAGCGACATTAGAAACCATTTATTGAAAGTTAAAAGAAAATTGTACCATTTTCTCTATTTGTCCTGCACTGAAATATCATCATACATCATCTAGAAAACTCAAAAAGAAAGATTTTCCTGTTGAGCATTCCCTAAACATGTCAAAGGACATTTCTAGGGGGTGTTTGTGAGCCCCCTACGAGCCATAAACGTCAAAACTTCTCACGCCTGCAATTAATACGCCTCTAATGGACGTATTAGTTAAACCAACTTGTTGCACGCATCACGCTAATTGCTCACTTTGTATGCAAATGTTGGACACGTTGTTTGGACGAGGACAGGCGGGAGGAGGAGGAGGAGGAGGAGGAGCGGGGAGGGGGGGTTTGATGATGGGACGGGTCTCTGTTGTCAGTTGCCACCCAAGACGTGATTCAGCTCCAACAATTACCATTATCTGTTTCCCAGTTTGACGATACGGGACGAATCTGTAATGATGACGAGTGTTTCCTTCGCTCATTGTTGAAGCTCTGAGGTTGTTTTTTTTTCTCCACACCTACCATCATTGGGTGACAGCACTCCAGCCATTCAGGTACTCAGCGGAGGAGGAGGCTTTATAAGCGCGCAGCCTTGTGTTTGCAGCTTATGGAGTGCTGTTTGTGTAAACACTGAGCCACAGTGCACACACTTGGTTTCCGAGCTGGTGTTTGGACAGCGCGTAAAGTGGAGAGGATCCGCTGCGGGTTTTTTTTTCTCCTCCTTGGATAGACTTACTCTGAGGGCTTGCTCATTTATTCATTTATTTATTTTTACGCACACACAAACCCGGATTGCACGCACGGACGCGATGGCTGCTGCCCCGAGCAAGTTCAGTTTTTCCGTCAGGAGCATCCTGGATTTGCCTGAGCAGGATGCGGAGGCAGCGTCGCGGTCCTCCCCGGTCTACTCCTCCTGCTCATCCAGCTCGCCCTACACCTCCTGGACGGACTGCGAGCGGAGCCCATGCATATGTGAGTTCATGTTGATGATGCTGATGATTTGTTGAATGCAATTTATTGAAATATCTCGCGCCCTACTCTGCAAATATTGTTATATTTTATTCTAACAGCGTGTAGCTTTATTTTGAAATTGTAAGGAACCTTTCATCTAGTTAGGCCTAGATATCTCAGCTTTATTTTGAAATGAGATAGATGGATGGATGGATGGATGGACAGACGGGGAGAGAGAACGGTAGAAAAACGGTGTAATATCACATTATCTCTATCTGATTTTGGAATAACCTGCATTATTTATCTCTACAGCTTCTGATGAAGGGAGTCTCGAGGCCTCTCCCGACTCCACCAAGCCGGACCACTCGTCCCTGGACTCGGAGCCCGACAAGGGCAAGAAGAGCAAGAAGCGACGGGTGTTGTTCTCCAAGGCCCAGACCCTGGAGCTGGAGAGGCGCTTCCGCCAGCAGCGCTACCTGTCGGGCCCGGAGAGGGAGCAGCTGGCCCGGCTCCTCAGCCTGACCCCGACTCAGGTGAAGATCTGGTTCCAGAACCACCGCTACAAGATGAAGAGAGGCCGGGCAGAAGGAGCGCTGCAGGACTTGGAGATACCCCAGCCTCCGCTGCTGCGCCGGGTCGTTGTTCCGATCCTGGTCCGGGATGGGAAACCTTTTCACACCTGCATGCTTGACACGGAGAAAGCTGGCTGTTTGCATCCCTCTCCAGCGGTCCCCTTTCCCTTAGCCTACCCGTCTCTTCAGCACCCGTCCCCCGTCGCTCTCCCTCCCAGGTACCAGCAGCACTTTCCCACCGCGGCGGCCTCCAGATTCGCCTGGAGGGACTTTTGGAGCGACTCGGTCCACTTTAGTTCTTTCAAGTGAAGGCCTCATTTCAATGCACAAACTCATTTAGAATCGCATCAAATGTTTTCTGAATGTTTTGAAAATTTTCGAGCAACTTAAACATTTAGATTTTCACAATAGAACGAAGGATATTTTGCACATTTTATTTTGATATTTTTGTTTGTGTCTATTTTTTAAAATGCTGATAATATTTTCTCGTACATGGGCTTACTGGTGTAGCCTGTAGATTTATAATTATCTGCTGAGATAATGTATTTGTATATGAAGCTGTTTAAACATAATATTTGTATAAATAACTTGAAGACAAATAAGGTGCAGTAGGCTTTAGGCGGAGATAGAAGAGGTAGCAGCAAAGCCACTATTGTCTGAATGTTTGAAGGAGAAAAAAAATGTTATTTGTTATCTTTAAGGAAACTTTCTTTAAAGCTTTTGACTGTTTAAACTGTTTGTTTGTGAACAAAATTATTAATAAACGTTTCTCATATTTTGTATGATATGGCTGTGTAATGTGCATTCTTTTGTGTATAATCTGCACCCATTTCTGAAAACAAAACAAACAGATGCACAAACAAACCTTTTTGAAATCTATTTGTTTCTATTTTTTTCCCTGTTAGTTCGACACAAGTTTATTTTTTCTTGTTTTCCAAATGTGTTAAATTAAGGCTGTAACTCTGTTCAGTGGTTTTAAAATCAAAATGTAGTCTAAAATATATAAAATTAGTGAAATCTGAAACATGCAGCAGGTCATGACTGGGGCCCAGAGGCTTTTCTAATGTTAAAAAACTAATTATGCACCCAGAAGCTGAGCAAACATCCCTTCTAAAAGGCCTGGATTTGGTTAAGCATAAGAATACCCAGTAAACATTACAGCCTCTCTCACTATAGCACCCTGGTGTCGTCTGGGCCCATGGGCCGCTTTTCACTTTTACACTACTAACTTTTGTTATTCTGAGGATGAATACGGCGATTACACTCAGGCTTTAGGTGGAAGTCTTGGTTTGTGTACTGTAGGTTTGATGGAGGATATGATTTCTGAGAATTAAAGGCGGACGATCAACTTTCTTCAAGCGTTAATCCTAAATGTTCTACAGATAACTGAGCAGGTGCAGTTGAGGAGGAAGATGCTTTTCACAGCCAGAAATATGAAAAAAAACAAAACAAAGTTTATATTGATGTTTCTTTTTTCTTTATTATGAGACACAGCAGATTTTACAGTGTTATTAAGTTTCATTGAGAGTTATTTGCGCACTCAGCAGCTGTTAAAAACAACTCATCAGTGAAATGACGTGGATGTAGAGAAAAGCCGTCCACGGTGTTGATGATCATCGTCTCAAAGTTAAAAATACTTCACTGATTTTCCTCATTTCCACCCTCATTTAAATATCATGAAAAATATGCCCCAGTGTTTAAAATCATGTCAGTATTTCATCAGTGACGAGGGGGGTCTTCTGCTTTCACGCCCCCTATAATGTTGTTTGCTCGTCCTGTGACCCTGCAGCCCATCGTCCCTGTCACCTGGTCCTTTGTGCCCCTCGCTGGGGCCACCTTGTATCACATATGGAGGGGACTGGCCGAACCCCTCAGCTCGCTGCATCTCCCCTTAAACACCCTTTTTGTCTGCATGTCTCCCCGTGAATGGACCATTGTCCCTCGTCCAAAAGGGACCGAGACAAAATCTTTAGTGTTTCAATTCCCGTGATGTTTAATCAGTCCCTGCGACAAATTTATGAGGTTTAACTGCACAATGGTGTTTTAGAGCATCTTGGGGTTTAAGGGTGACAAAGACAGGCTTTTAGAGGTTGCCATTGGTTTTTTAAGTTGGTCCAAGGAATTGTCTGAAAAGGATGGGCTTGTATTAGCCTGCCCATCCTATAGTTTTACTCACTGGTCTGTCCCCGGGGGCCCTTTTAGGAAAGTTATAAGGTCCACATAAACTAGGCCACAGGAGGAGTTTTGTTAAGTTAACATCTAACACATAATGACCCTCAGAGTTAGAGAGATTTTTTGCTTTTCAACTTTTAGCACAGATGATTTCTTGGAAAGCTTTTTGCTGTTACATATATGCATTTCAAACACTAAACTTTCCCCAAATAATGGACTTTGTAAAAGTTTGATAGGACAGAATTAGTAATACTTTAACATGTTGTTAACTACAGTATATCCAAACACTATGAATATTAAAAAAAAAACGTGCAGTATAGGCTACAAAGTTAACAAAGTAGAATAGTTTATACACTCAAAAACTGGCTACTTGTCTCACATACTTTGTGTTCTCAAATGTTATAGGCAACTTCAAGAAAAGATGTTCCAAGAGGACAAATACATGTTTAATTTTAGTTTATTTAACCTACAGTATTTGTTGTATTTGAAGAACTGCTGCATCTTTTATGTGTGTTGATTATATAATGTGCAACACTGACTACTTGTGTGAGCCTATATGAGTGAGCTCTGCACTATTTTGAGGTGAGAGTTTTGATTTACTGCCTCTCCTGAGGCTCCTGGGGCTCCTGGAGTGATGTGTTGTTGGTCTAAATTCAGTGACAGCAGGTTAAGAGAAGACATGTTTGACTTTATAGACTCAGAGTCAGAAAACTACTGTATTGGTGGATTTGATGACGGTTGCAGCTCAATGTTGAACCAGTGTATACTGGAACAAAAAGTCCCATAAGATTACTGATATTTCTCTCTTTTTTCTCTGGTATTCAATTGAAAAAGTCTATTAACATGTGAATGTGTTCATACATTGAGCAATTTCCCAACCTTTTCAGGTTGTGACTACTTAAAAAACACTTTCTACTGGCATCCCAGCATCACAATTTGCATATATATCATTGTAGGAAGAGGTAAAAGTATGGTACTGGTATCTCACAAGAGAAATCTGAAAATATTCAGCTTTGCACAGTCAGAAACATCTCAGACTAAATGTAGAAATGCCTTAAAGACACTTTCTTAAAATTACTTAAAAGCACATCTACTTCTTGTGATTTGGAAAACACACCCTTGTGCCCCAGAAGTGAACTGGTTTTTAACAATAAAGTTGAAGGTATCTCACCATTATCTTTGGTTCAGTCTCGTACAGACTGTTGAACATACCAAACTGATGCCAGTAAATGAAGATGGCATCGCCTGTGACACATTTTAAAAAGTTAGGAAAATGTTTGTGTAAGTTTTCAAAGGTCAGACCAAAGGTAGGCAACAGACAAATAGGGTTTAAATTTGAAACCTCATGAATTGCTCTAATGACACCAAAACAGATGTAATCTCCATACAAAATAAAATACTTTTCATTTAAAGTTGCAGTTCCTCATTAGTTTTGTGTTGGGCTTCTGCGTACGTTCATAAAATCAACCTTTCAATGTGTTTGTTTAAAAGCAGTTAAATGCCTACAGCTTTCAGAAACAATGACTCCTGCGTTTTGCACTTATTGAAAGCTGTTTAAGCTGTTAATTGTAGTGACATGCTGACGTCTTTCCCATCTTCAGATAATATGATGTGTGAGAAACTCTGTGGTGTTTATGATCCACACCCTCCACTAGATGGCGCACTAACACACGGTATCACCTCTCACCTCCTCGCAGTAGATGTATGTTTAGTTCTTCTGGATGCAGAGAGCCGGTGCTCCACTAGGGGTCGTGCTTCACTGGAGAAACACCACAGCTTTACTCTTTGAACCCCTCACCACTATGTTGCCTTGGAGCTGCTGATTGGGTGCAGAGAGATGGCCGCCCGTAGTGACGTGTTTCTGCTTGGTGTGACGTCAGTGCGTCAGTGTTTTAGCTCCAGGGTCGAATTGCAAAAAGTCACTCGTCCTCTAATGAGTCCTGTTCTCTTTCTCTTTATGATGCCCAGTTTGAAATGTTGGTGACCGGCTTGGATAGATAATGAGGGTAAACGATGGTTGTTAATCAGTCTGACCCTGCAGACCAAACTCCAGAGAAAAAAAGACAGAAATAAGGTCATCGTCAGTTGAAGTCTCATGTGTGATGGTGAAGCTTTTCTTCTTTCTTTTTGTCACCTCCTTCTCAGCATCTATTTTTTTTTCTCTTGCCGCTCATTTCCTGGTAGAAAAAGTAGGAAAAAGTCAGAAAAAGTTTTGAGGAATGAAAATCCTCAGATGAGCTCACAGTGGCAGAGCAAGAGGCGGCCATTAATATCCTTCACCTGTTAGACTTAATAGGGTCTGTGTTTGAGGCCGTAGTCATGCAGGATACCATGCAGGCTTGGAATTTATGATGATATTTAACATAACTATTTATATTAAAGTGGACCTCAAATGTTGAATAGCTTCTGAATGCAAAATAGCCCAAATGTAAGATTATTAGATCTACAATCATAGTTATTTAAGTGTGCAATGGAGACAGGTGTGCGGATGTTTTTTGATTTTCTCATTTATCTCTGGAGATCAATTTATGGTTCATCAGCAGATATAAAGTGGCATTTTTGCACTTATTGGATAGAGTTATGTTTAATATTCATTCCTATAGAGGTGCATGTAATATATCTCTCTCAGTGTAGCTGTAGCTTTCCACATGATGTTTTTATGTGGACATGAATATTCGCAGTGAATTTTGTCTTTTATAATAAAATCTTATTGTTTTTTTATGGGAAATAATAACACTTCCTTTTTAGCTTTCATTGCAAACACTTGTTTTCCCGTCTGAAGTTGCTTTCTGGATTATATCATGCACCAATCAGTTCATAAACAACAACCTGAAGCCTCGATAACAAAGACTCGGTAGCCTCATACCCGCCACTTCAGAGTGTCCTCATTATTCTGAGGAATTAGCCGGAACATTTGGACTAATTGCCGCTAATTGGCCATAATAGCCGTGTGCCAGAACAGTTAAAAGGTACTGATTTAGATGATTAAGAATGTCTTGCGAAATTCCGTAATTAAGGAAGGCATAAGCAAGATTTACCTTGCATGCAGAAACATGCAGTCATTTTAATTGCCTGCGATTATATGGCTTGCGAATTATGCGCCCGCACCTCGGCTACCATCCAAACAATTTATTTTAACTGTAATATTTAGGCTTGGACTATATGATAATATTGCTTCATTAAAGGTAATTGTAAAGAAATAGGAGGACATGGGTTGTTGTGATGTGTACAGTGTGCAGGGCTCTTTAAGGTGGACCAGTGCACCTCCATGCAGCCCTGCAAATAGTGCACAGATTATCCTTCTGTAATGCCGGGAGCCGTGAAATATGCAGCCAGAAGCCTGTAAAACACAGAGCTGTGGCTGGTGATCCCCGTGACAAACTGTCAGTGATCTGCATGTCACTGCAGTAATGGGACTTTACTCTGCTGCTGAGTCTGGCCTCAGTTTGACAGCTTGTTGCTGAGGGTGCATTGTCATTCATTTGAGTTAAAAAACAAACAAACAATTAAACTAATTTCCTACAGTTTTACTTTAGAAATGAAACAAGAAACGCAGGTTTAGAGTCACCGTGGAATAAAACTGACCACAACATTACACATGATTGTGTCTGCCACCAGAAGACGCTGTGTTTCTTCAGTTCCTGTATAAGGAAATATCGGCTCAACCTGCACAGACTTCTTCTGTTAGCTGGTGGCATCTGCTGCTGCTGCTGCTGCTGCTGCTGCAGGACTGACGTTAGATCTCCCGGCAAGACCTTTACAAAACCGAAATGTATTAATAATATTTGCTTTATTATTATTTATTTTTTTACAGTAGTCATAGGCTCAGCTGCGGTATGATCCTGACATCCACAGATTGTGTAAGTTAGAAGTTATTGTATCGATTTGAATCCTTTATTTTCTAATGTCGTTTGTCAACAGTTTTGTACTTAAGAAGCTGGAGACAGGATACATTGGTAGCCGAATAATGACTTGTACTGAAGGCTGTTGCTTTATATTAAAATATTGACAAACATGTAAAATAATGTGCCGTTAATGTTAATCAAAATAAGATTATGCACATAGTTAAGAAGTAGGCTAGTGGTAGGAGCCGATTAGCCTTTCCAAAAAATATATTATTAATAATAATCCTACTACTACCAATAATAATAATAATACAAATACATAAATGTGATGTTATTAGAGTAATTTACACATTTTTGGCTTAAAAAAGATATTTAAATTCCTATTTTGGGGTGAAAAGCGCAGAAAAAGTCACCTAAAAGCTTTGCGTAAAAGTTGACTTTGGCTCAGAGTAACATTTCTTGGCTTCAGAGCTGGTCAACATCTTTTCTTGTGCTACTGTGTGAAACATTTTTGGAGATGAGATATGATTGAGTTAAACTGTTATGGCTCATTGAGCATTAAGGCGAGATGCTACTGAGGGCTACCTGGCGTTATGCTGCAGGAGAGTGCTTGAACGCCGTTAACTTCATCTGAGAGCCTCTCCTACTCCAGACTCTATTTTGGGTTGTTTTTCTTTTTTTGTTTTTTCTTGTTTTTTTTCCAGCGGGTCTCTCAGACGAGTGTGTGCATCTGAATTTAGGTAACACGCTGCTTGCGTCCAATGATATCAAAAGAAAAAAACGAGGGGGGTTAATCATTTACGCAGCCACTTAACACGCGGATGTGTATTTATTTACTTATCAGTATCAGTCAATTTCCCTCCCCGCAAGTGCACTTTTGCATGTCTGAGTACGATAAGGCATAACACAAACAATCCTGCAATCACTGGAGGCCTCTCATGGCCATTAAAAGTCAGTAGTTCAACTGAGGAGTGGTTCTCCAACTCTCAAGTCCATATAGGCCTCCTTTCATCAAGAGGCCCTCGTAAACATCACTACAGTTAATAAAGTGTATTGTGGTCAGTGCAGTCTCAAGGTGCAGCCGTGTGTTTATCAGCGACAGCAACAAGTCACAAACTCCAAATCCAGCAACTGCAGCGACACCGCCTGCAGGCGCCGGGACGAGCATTTATGATCATGTACAGCGCTTATGTTATTGTTAGTGGGAGGGGAGCACATGTCTTGTAAGTGAAATTACGCGCGGTGAAAGGAGGCTAGAGCTGTTTTGTATTGTTGCCGATGCCCCGCCTCTGATGGTAGCCTTAAACCTGGCACCCAGCTAAAACAAACCAAAGCCAGCACCGAGCTCCCACTCAATCCAATTAAGGCGGACTTGAGGCGCTCTCCTACGTGTTCATCTACCAGGATCGACGTTGAGACAACAGGAACCAGAGGGGCTTTGGCCAAAAAAAAAAAAAAAAAAAAGAGAAGGAGAGATTGCCTTGCCTTCTAATTTCTCCCTCTCCAGCCCCAGAACAATGTCGATGAGCCCTAAGCATACGACTCCTTTTTCTGTTTCCGATATCTTGAGTCCCCTTGAGGAGAGCTATAAGAAAGTAAGTATGGAGAATAACAACTTGGGGGCACCTCTCACTTCTTACCGGCAGCCGCAGGTCTCTCAGGCGGCGATGCAGCAGCACCACATGGGCCATAATGGGACTGTGTCTGCGGCTTACCACATGACTGCGGCAGGTGTTTCTCAGCTGTCACACACGGCCATGGGGGGCTACTGTAACGGCAACCTGGGCAACATGGGCGACCTGCCGTCCTACCAAGACGGCATGAGGGGCAGCACCACGGCCACCGGCTGGTACGGAGCCAACCCGGACCCGCGCTTCTCCACCAGTGAGTAGCCTGCACCTGTACCTTGACTTTGAGCTGCCGCAGGATGTATAACGCGGAAATGCAGTTTTATGTGCTTGCTTCGTGTTTATGCTGCGTTTTAGTGCTTGTTGTGTTTCTTCTGTCACCCGTGCGCGTTTGTGCGCCGAGGTGGGCACTCTCCAAACTCCTCCACTTCACCCGCTAGGTTATTATTGTATTATTTGGGAGGGCAAAGACAAAGTAAAACCATGCATTTCATCCATGGCGTGCAACATCTGGAATAAAGGTCTCACCATAAGGAGCATTCATGCCGGAAATCCAAGCTTTGTGCCTTGATTTAAGATAAAGATAGTGGAATAATGTATCACATTAATCCAATAATAATAATACGCTGTCATGAGCTACTGCTGCAATTTGTGCTCATGAGATTTAGTTGATAAAATTTGAGTCTGATAATGTATGAGCTTTAGGGTTCCTGCCTCTTTGGGAAGCATTTTTACTCAGCTACTTGTCAAAATGTAGACCATGCTGAGTGACCCAGCCATGAAAATAATTATCAGGGCTGGGATGACATGAATGCCAAAGTTAATGACATTATAACTCATAGTTTTATCCATCAAAAAGGCAATCAATCCTCGGACTCAAAGCCAATTTGCTGTGATGTTTTCCGCACAAAGAGTTATTTTTTCAAGTGAAATCAACCATTTCATTTTATTAATTTTCTGTTTTTTCCTCAGTTTCTCGCTTCATGGGCTCGTCGTCTGGCATGAACATGGGCAGCATGGGCAGCCTCAGCTCCCTGGCAGACGTGGGTAAAGGCATGGGCTCCCTGTCCAGCACCCCGAGGAGAAAGAGGCGAGTGTTGTTCTCCCAGGCGCAGGTGTACGAGCTGGAGCGACGCTTCAAGCAGCAGAAATACCTGTCGGCTCCGGAGAGGGAGCACCTGGCAAGTATGATCCACCTCACCCCGACCCAGGTGAAAATCTGGTTCCAGAATCACCGGTATAAGATGAAGAGGCAGGCTAAAGACAAAGTCTCCCAGCAGCAGATGCAGCAGGACAGCGGCTCGTGCCAGCAGCAGCAGTCCCCGCGGAGGGTGGCCGTGCCGGTGCTGGTGAAGGACGGGAAGCCGTGCCAAGGCAGCGGCCACACGCCCACATCCTCCGCACAGACCCACCACCAGCAAGGGGGCAATGTCATGATCATGTCCAACAACACGTCCGGCCTCGGGCAGCACCAGAGCCAGCAGGTGGGAAGCACAGGCCACTCTCCAGATTTGGCGCCGCACTCCTCCAGTCCGCCGTCACTGCAGAGCCAAGTGGCCGGCCTCTCCCACCTCAATTCCCCCGGCGCAGAGTACGGCTCGGCCCTGCAGTGTTCAGCCCTGTTGTACGGCAGGACGTGGTGACATGAGGCGCCGGCTCTGATTTAAACCAATTCTTCTATTTAAAGAAAAAAAAATACTTTTTTTTTTTTTTTCTTTTCAAGACTCGACAAGTTTCTCTGTAAATGTGCGCGTTTGAACAAGAACCGAGTGAAATCGGTGCAGCTCTTCTTGAATTGTCACCGTTTGGAAGGAAGTGTGACTTTTATGGAAGGAAGGAAGGAAAAAAAAAACACTTTTGACCAGAAACTGCGGATGTGAAAGTCTTTGGATTTATTTATGTAAATTATATTGAGACAGAAGAAGAATCAGCAGTCAGAGAGGCCGCATTAGTTGGGGAAGAGTGAACCTGAACAGGGAGGCGTATAGGCCCAGAACTGCTGTAGGCTATATGGGTGCTGTTAACACAAACACACGTGACTCTGATTTATAATAGATTTTAATGTAAGCCGTAGAACTAGCTGTACATTTCTGTAAAAGGTTTGAATTTTAGCTCTCTGTTGTACAAAGTTTTTGACGCTATTGCCGGTTTGTTGTCGTTTCATTGGTATTTGTACGTTTTATTTCTTTGTAACTTATATAGATATTTGACTTACTACAAAACAGTCCTATTAATAAATTATGGAAACAAGACAGTTAAGCTTTTTTTCTGTGAAACATGTCAACATATGCGATGTTGAATGGCGGAAATATTCATTTGGGGAAAAGATCAGTAGAGCAAAAATGACACCAGTGCGGTATTATTATTATTATTATTATTATTATTATTAGCTTGTCTTCTATTATAGGTGTTTTTTCGCTTTTAAGGAGGTGTAATCTTTATTGATTCTTGGGATTATTTACGTGGAAAAAAATATAATTTGAAGAAGCAGGTCTCCATGCCGCCACGTAGGCGCAGGTTTGGCAAACTGACTAACTACTTTATCGACACTCAGGATCTTATTCTGGAGCCAGTTTTTCTTGTTTTATTTTCTGACAAAATCACACGCCGCTCAGGCTTATCGTCACAGGCTGCAGCTCACACAGCAGTGCCCTGCAGAGTAAACTCAGCCTTTATGTGTGCAGCTTTTTTCTTTTCTCTTTGTGTGTGTGTGTGTGTGTATTTGAAGCGCTGGTGTGTGTGTGTGTGTGTGTGTGTGTTTCTATATGCTGACTGTGTGAGTCAGAAAGGTGAGGTCTTTCTTTCGGCTCCCAACATCAAACACAAACGCTTATCGATGAAATCCCAGACCAAACAGCGCGGTGTTTCTGCTCAAATAGCTCGCGAGGCGAACTGTCGGCGCGAGGCTATCAGCTGGTTTATCAATAATCAATCAGGGGATTGAAAGGAAACGGCGAAAGGCACAAACATTTCTTTAAACATTCGGCTGTATTTGAGTCCTACAGGCTGTTTGATGCTTCAGTGTTTTTCTTTTAATGGCCGCAACAACGGACACACACACAAGCAGCAATTTATTCCTCTTATTTCCTCGTTGCAGGCTCTGTAAATAAAAGCTATAATAATCATTAGGGACTATTCTCCCGCCACCTAATAGCGCTATAGGTATTAACAGTAAATAATGTGGTTGCTAAGCGACTGGGGTAACGACAGGTGATTTTCGTTTACGGCCGAAATAAATTGTTTTCAATTCAGTGTCGTGTTACAGCTATAATTTGGAAAAGGTTTCGTCTGAATAAGATACAATCCAACCTGACCGAATTCATCTGGCGATGAAATCATTTGATAAAAAAAAGTTGTTTTTTTTATTTTTACACTTGAGCCGAAATGTCTTGATTTCCTGCTTTTTTTAATGAAGATTTGAAGCGCACTTCTTTTCTTTCTTTCTTTTTTTAAATACAAAGATTCCTCGAGAGTTGTTCCGTTGTTCTGAGATAAATTATATTTTCTGTACATGGGCCAATTTTGTAAACGCACGAGCTGTTTGTACTCAACGTGACTGTGCATCTTCTCGATTTCAAATGTCACCAAAAAGACTTGTTTTGGGAGCTCTGACATCATCAATTCAGGCTTATAATGAGAACGCAAACACACCGACCTCTTGGCCTATCATTACCCAGAAAATAACCGAAGTTACAGAAATATTCCTACCTAGCTGTTGAGCCACAAATGAAAGACAGGGTGCGGTGTATGTTGTCCAGACGGGCCGTTGATGGTCGCTCACATGCAGCTGCAGCTCTTAAGGCCTCCTTTGCACCTGACCCCTGTTTCTCCATCTAATGTCCGTCTTTCACGTGAGATCACTGATTTTGATAGAAGGCTTTTTGCTCATTATCCCGGCTGTTTGCTGCTATTTGTAGTATATTTACAGTATTTCTGACATAACTGTAATATATTATGTTGTGAAATTATATTTGACCAACTGCGTTATGTGGTTATATCCTTATTTCGGTGCAACCTTTAAATATGTGTCCCTCCTTTGGAGAAACCTTTAAAACCCCTCGGAGGTTTGGTGTCATGGCGTAGACTCGGACACACTGTGTATGCTGCTATAAGTGAACTGATTTTTGATTTGATTTTTCTGGACTCTCACTTTCATCTTTTGACATCACAAATATTATTAAGAAAATGGGATTTATCGTCAAAATAGGAAACTAAACTTGTATATTCGCTTCTTCTCTAATCTGCATCACTTTAAGCCAGCAGCAGTTTTAGGCCACCAGGCAGACCCCCCCCCCCCCCCCCCCCCCCCCACCACCACCACCACCACCCAAAAAATGATCCTTTTGGAGACTTAAGTGAAATCTTACCAGCATCAGAAACTATCTTCTATTAGGTATTTTGCAGAGCTGGTTTTGTTCGGGAGCAAAGTGAGAACTTTGGGATTACATTAACATGTCTTTGGCGCGGTGTGTGGTCTTTGTGTGCAGCTTGTAGCTGTTGAGAATGACTTGTTGGAAGCGTGTGTGCTCTCATCGCTCTCTTTTGTACAAACCCACAGTGCAACTCCCCAAGTCCTCCTGGCTTTATGGTGGGCTGGTCTCCATGAACCCCAAGCAATTAGTCCCTAATCTCAAGGTAATCATATTTGAGTTAGTGACTAGCTGTTGAATTTTATTCGCCTGTTTAGCTTCAGTATCACTTTTTGGGTATCACGTAGCATACAGAAATCCTGTTTATGTATCAGTGGCGTGTAGTTAAGACTGAATTTGAAGTTTAAGAGGATGTCAGATGGGTGGGAGATGGGAGTCTTAAATTTGAGACAGAAATAAAATCCACGAGACAGTCTCACGAGCAAGAGTTGATTTAAATCTTAACAGTGGCTTCGACAAGTGAAAGCAAAGCAAATTCTATCGTTTTTAAGAACTGCATTTGATTTTTAATGGACGAATTTTGCAACCAGCACTCTAAACGTGTCAGTATTAACCAATAAACATGACGAGGTCGTATTATCATTTTCAAATTTGTATTTTGTCTTCATGAAAATGATCAGTTATAGGTTTGTTTCCAGTGCAAGGTTATAAAATGAGGTGTCAGTGTCTATAGTGCGTCAAGTAAATGACACATTCTCAAGATGCTGCAGGATCTAGATTATTACATCACTTGAAGATGGATATTTTTGCAGTGTTGCTGGTGTGCAGGCTCTTGCAGAACCAGAAACTTAAATTTGTAAAAATGTGATGATATGCTTGAGAAAGAGAATACACCCCTAATCAAATCTGAAAAAAATACAAATATTAGAAATAACAAAAAATAAAATATTAAGAGGAACACAAGAAAAGTATTTTTAAAAATGGCGTCTTTGGCGTTGATTTCGTTGATTGATTTGAAGTGAACGTGCAAGTGTGATTTCTGACATAGCCTATATATTCAGATTAATGAATACATCAGACAGACGTGTGGCTGCGCTGTGAGGCGGCTGCATTAAGCAGAAGTCACAATAAACCTCAAATAAAAACAACAAATCTAATAAAAACATAACACTGTTAGCAGTGGATTTCCGAGTAGCTTCTTGTAGTTTTAAAAAAGGCTTTCATTTGTAGTTTTTTTCCCGTGTGTTTTGTTTGTTTTTCGGTTTAAATGTGCACGAGGCGGACTTGGCGCTGTCCACGGTTCTGAAAAAGATGTAAACAGAAAATCAACGAAAGACGGACAATGTTAACTAACGTGTGTAGGTTTGTATATAATGTATTGGATAAAATCAAGTCATCATAGTCAAACTAAGAAAAATATAACACGTTTTTAATAATAACCAGAAGCTCTGCAGAACTCAATCTTATAATAACCTTGTTTAGAGATGATAAAAACAATTATTTTTCTTCTTTTAAAGCACAGCCACTCTCCTTCCGCTTTCTTAAGTTCCAAAACATTTCACTGCAGCAGGCCGAAGCATTCACGTGCATTACAAATAGGACAATTACACAGCAACTGCAATCACCCCCTTTGGTAAATGTTATTGTCAGCCAGCAGCAAAAATCTTTAATTGTCCTACGTTTATCTGGTTCTTCAAGCCATTGTTCAAAGACCGCAAACGAGGGTCATTTGTGAACTGAAATACTTTGCATGCAAAGCGGAGCACAAGATGCTGTAATACTTGACCTTTCAGCATAATTGTTGCAGGCATGAAATGCAGCATTCAGAGCTCGCTGAGTGGAGTCTTTTCTCTCTCCCTCCCTCTGATGAACAAAGCGCATTTTATACATCTTCGGTGTTCATTTGGCTTTGTTTCTTTTGAAGAAAATTTCTCTGGGACTGGCTGCAATTTATCTTCATTTTAATAATACCGCTGAGCCGAAAGAACAGCACAAATCAGAAGATTTCTCAATTCAACACTTAACAATGGACTTCATGCTCAGACCCCAACCTCCCCCCTCCGCCCCCCCAAAAAAGAAGCCAGAAAACTTGTAAATGGATGTGTTTATCAGTTTGACATGACAGGCCTTTAACTAAATGATATTGGACGGGATTTCAACGTCTTGCTCAAGGACACTTCAGGAAGAGTGACTTCTGCAGAGGGTTGAAGGATGTTGAGAGGTTTCTTTGGTCAAAATTCACAATGATGTTAAAAACAAAGAGTAAAAAGCGTATACCTTCAGACCCGCAATGATCTAAAAAAAGTGATGGATCTACTGTATCTTTACATGTATTTCTTTATCTTTAGGCTACATTAGATTGTTTATATTAGCTATACAGTTGGCTACCTGCTTATTTATTTGTGACCTGTGCGCTAGACCACCAAAGTTCACAGGAAACACAACCGGAACTTCAAAACCATTCAAAAAATCAAAGTTGAGTTAAATTCTACAGAAGGGATCTATATTACTTTTACCTGATGAACGTCTGAGGACAGAAATGCAAAAAAGTGAGTACAGGTGGATGACAGTGTGCGGGACTCTTTTGGATAAATATTAAAGAAAAACATCTGTGAAGATTAAAGATACTTATGTTGACACATACTTGTTGTCTATTATTGATCCTCTTTTTCATGTGGAACAAAACAATAGAAAACTCTATTCTGTTCTGAAAAACAGAACAATATACGGACAATATATAACACAACAGAAATATTATTAAAGCAAAAACAGTCTAGCCTTTAATGAACTATCAGATATAAACTCTTCTTTGATGGTGGTTCATCTTCTAAGAAATCAAGTTGTTTATCATATGTATTATCACAGCTGTAAGTGTTAAATATTAATATTACTTGTACATTTTTTCATTAGACCTGCAACATCATTAGTTGATTTTACGTGCATATATTCACTTTCCTTACTCTTGTACCTCCTCCCGAGGATTTTAAAGTAAACCCGAAAGCCTGAAATGACAAAAATATCTCTGCCATTCTTTTGAGGCACCTTACTCTGATGTTGAAGTACATTTCAAAGTAGCAGAACTATGTTTTCTAATCATTTCTGGTCACTCAGCTAACAAACCAGCGAGGAGGTTTGAAGGTCAGACTATATAAATTCAGATTTGTTGTCATGAATTTGTAAAGAGAATCAGGTTTTAAGGAGAGTATCGTCTGCATAGAGTTTAAAGTCACAGTAAACCCGAAGTTAGTGTCTTAAGCTTCAGTCATGTGACATATCATGTGATCCAATTACATATTTCTCCCTCATCCCTATTGCTACAGAATATAGAATAAATTAGACCTCACACACATTTTTGAAAATGTAAGCAAAGGTTTTGTCAACTGAAATCCAAACACACACCAACTGCTAGAGTATTGCTTTGCGAGCTAGCATCTAGTTAACAGTCAGGTGTGGTTTTATATGATGGCTGTGGTTAGCTAATCGCCCCTCATGGACACAAGTTTAGAACTTGGAACATTTATTTTTAATTTCCCTGTGACTTTAGAGGAAATTAGTTGCTTTCAATGACACATTGTTAAAATCTTCAGAGCTGATTGACATGATATAAGATTAACAAACAAATCCAAGAGTAAAGATGGAACAGCAATTACACATAGCTGAGGGGGTTGTATCTAAAATTAGAAAATAACTGATCCAAGGACTGACCCCTGGGGCACCTCCATGTTTGCTGAAGTGGATTATAAACCACTGGGAGTGACAAAGACTGTTTTCTGAAAAACATAAGAGATTTAGTCAAGTAACAAGTCCATACTAAAACACGTTTCTGATCTGTAAACTGGTCTTTCTGTGTTTGGACAATTTAATACAACAATGGTGGTCAAATTGTCAGCATTTGAGCACAGTTCTGTCTTTGTCCCAATCTGGTTCAGGCATCCTTCAGTCACTTGTTTTGAGTCACATTCAAGAGTTGTTTTAAGATTATTTGATTTAAAGAAAATATAAAAACACAAGGAAAACAAACATCAACAACAAATTGCCCCCAACAATTACTCTTTTCCACCAACACCGACTTGCCACCTTCCTCACCCTCACTCTTGACATCCATTTGTCAAAATCACGTAGCAGGCAGACATGTTGGTGCAGAATTAGTCTTTAAGGCTGATAGAGCTGGTGTAGTTTGTTATCGTTGGCCACCTCTAATCATTTTCTGACTCAAACTATACAAGTTTGCCTGCAAACTGAGAGTTTACACATATGTCTTTGCGGCAGAGTTGATTTAAATCTCAACCAGTTTCTTGATCCCACCCAATTTTATTTCATTTTATCACTTATTTTTCAAATTTGGAAATTGAAGTTGAAATTGTAAAATTAACGTAAACAGTGTAACTTATTGAATTAATTGAAATTTGTTATACATATTAAACGGTTTCCAGTTTTCCATTAAAATCCTAAGTGTATTTGTGTTTAGTACCTAGAGAGCTGATGATTCAAACAAAGTAAAAACATGATCACATACCCACAAATCAGTTGTAATGCGATAGTTAAAGGTCCCATATTATGCTCATCTAAGCTCTATATTTTTATTCTGGGACACCGCTAGAGTAGCTTTACATGATTCACAGTTCAAAGAAGTCCTTATTTATCTTCTACTGGCCCGTCATGCCGCCCCTCAGTTCACCGTCTGTCTGAAAAAAGCTGTTTTAGACAAACTGAACAACCTCCAAAAACTTGGAAAGTAGTTCTGAGCAGAGCGGTCGAATAACTTAGACAGACTGAGCTGGTGGATGAGCGACCCTGTACTTCGTGGGTGTGCTGTGCCTGGAACAGATGACCTGCTGGGGGCGTGAGTGCGGTGACTGTATGATTGTGACATCATAACCTTATGGAAGTCCTGACGGCTCATTTGAAAGCATAGTGTCTGAATACAGGCCGTGTGCATTTCTCCGTGGACTGAGCGTTTTGATACTTTCACAGTATTTATATAGCATCTAGACCTGCTCTCTAACCAAAAAAGACATGGAAATCTCACTTTTATAATATGGGACCTTTAAGTTTATTTGGGTCAACTATAACATTATTAAAAATAATATTACTGAAACTGAAGCAGAAATCTGTTAAACTGAGGGGTATGATTTTTTACATATGACATAAATGTGAAGGCTGTACCTCAAATGAAGACATTATATTTATCGCACATGTGCAGAAAGTAATATCTGCTCTACGAGGTCAGACGGTGTTGGCAGCAAACCATTTCAGTCACTTGTTGGTTGGCTCTCTTCCTCTAAACTAATGAAGTCATTTGGTTGTGTCCAACTAAGCTAATACAAGTACATTCATTGCCATCATTCAGTTCAGTGTTTCTGTCCTTAGAAGACCCAGTCTGAGTTTCAGATTTACATAAAGGGTAAATGTTAAATTACTTAGTTAGTATTTGGGATTAGGATTGGAATCAGGGTAGAGTGAGGGTTGAGGTTGGTTTTAGATTATAGGCTTTGGTTGAGTTTAAGTTAATGTCTGTACTGAAATTTATTTTATGACAAGCATCAAACACCAGGAACTTGCAAATCATGAGTTTAACTACAAGACTTTATGTTTATAGACCCTGTTTACTGAACTCTAGTCTCGTGAAGATTAATTAATTAAATTATAACCCAGAACTCACTCACAATTGCATACATTGAGGAAAGAATTGTGTGGATTTCCTCAGCAAACTTTTTAATTTGGTATCCCAATATATGCACATACATACTGATGGAAAAATGAATATGTACATACATAATTAAAATCTCCTTTGTGCACATAAAAACCCTTTTTTCCTCTGAAGTTTTGGTTTAGTCCAAATATCAAAAGGCCAACTTTCTTTCAACTTCTTGAAAAATAAGTTTTCTCATAAGATTTTCCTTATAAGAATATAAAAACATATTTGGTATCACCAATGGTCCATTAGTTTTTTTATCCCACAAAATTGACCTGTTCCTTTAGGAAGACTACTTTCATGTATCTCTATCAACCTATTCCAGTGCGTCCTCTAAACACTGCAGGGCGACCACCTCATGTCACTCATAGTGGCCTGAATGTGCGCAAACTTTATCATACATAGCCTGAATACAGTTCTGTGTAAGTGGAATAAACCAGAAATATTAAATATGAGTCTTTCCGATGTTTCACTGAATGAGCTGTTTATCCACATAGATAAACCAAACTTTTGTTTTTCTTTGCATATTTCAACTTTCTGGCTCCAAACTGGAACTGAATCTCACTTGTTTGCACAGAAGAATTTATAGATTTTCCTCCAAAAATTCTGTTAACTTTACGTTTAAGGTCAGTTAGGACTTAAATCAAAATGTGGATTAGAGCTACATTGAATTAGTTGGGCTGGTTTACCAGATTAAGGGACAATATGGAAGGTCCTTACAAGGATAGAAATTCAAGAAAACGTGTGTGTGTGTGCTCGTGCGTGCCTGAATGTGCGCGTGTCTCTTTCTCTGTGTGTGCGTGCTCCCGTTAAACATGCCAATTAAACGAGACCAGACTAAAGCGGAGTTGTCATGTCTGTGTACAGTACCAGCAGGAGTCCTTTAGAAACCAACGAGCCATCACTAACCCCGTTAGCACCAAACCCTCCAGACCGACCCGGGTCCCGCTGCTCGCTCTATAGCCCCGCAGCAATAACTTCTCCATTTAATGAAGGTTTGAATAGTCCAAGGCTATCCCTTTCAAATGGCGAGACCTAAAGTGAATTTAAATGGATCCGCATGCCATAAACACGAGGGCACGTAAGATATACAAATTATATAATACTCTTTTTAAAGGGATAGACCTGGAAGAAGTTCACAGTAAAAGTATGTTGAGCAGTGGTGGAAAGTAACTAATTAGATGTACTTTAGTACAAATTTAAGGTACTTGTACTTTACTTGTGCTTTTCCATTTTCTGCTACTTTATACTTCTACTCAACTACATTTCAGAGGCAAATATTGTACTTTTTACTCTTCTTACTTTACTTTAAGTTAAGATTTTACACACAAAACAAATGACCAGTTTATAATATATATTGTATTACTACAGATTAAACTACCCAACACTATATGAAGTAGTTAAAATGAGCTCCACCTTGACCAACCACCACATTAAAGTACCGCTTACATCAATCAATAATCAATAATAAAGATCCAATTATTATTATTCTGCATAATGACTACTTTTACTTTTAATGCTGCTGCTAATACTTCTCTACTTTTACTTAAGTAAAATATGGAATGAATGACTTTTACTTGTAATGGAGTATATTTATAGTGTGGTACTACTATGTATTTAGTTCAATGAGCAGAATACATTATTATAAAGGATTGTTAATGTGAGTTATTGCTAAAATAAATAAAGTGAGGAGACTTGAGGAAACCATCCTAAATCTAACAGTTCAGCAGTCTTTCCTCCAGTGTGAGTGAATAGTGGGTTTCATCTCTTTGCAGGCTTAAAAAAAAAAAAATTCCTTGAATGTTACTACAATAAGCAATCAAGATCCCAAAGCCTGGACATTTGACAGCTTAATGAGTTCAGGCTGCAATCACTTTAAGAAAAGGCCTGGTCCATTTTAACCCGAGCACAACATATATGAGCCGAGCTGAGAAAAGGCACGGCTCGTCCATTTAACTCGCAGTAAAGACGCACATAACTGCAGGTTCATAAAAACACAGGGTGGAGGTGGACGTAAATAGGTCCCGTGTATTAGGACCTGTTGAGACTCGCGTGTTTTGTTCTGCGACCAGGGGGAGGGGTGATATTTGCCCCCCTAATGAAATATGTCATTACGAGGAATTCATGTCACACAAAAGGGGCGACAGTCAAAAATTGCCCCACTGCTGTTCAGTAATTACATAGTTTGCCCTGGCAGCGCCTTCAGGCAGGTGGCTGGTCCATCATGCAAATGGCTTGGCTGTGCCGACATAATTAGCCACTGCGAGCCGCTTAAATTAACAATTAGCTAACATGCAATTCTGTTCACAACGCGGTAGTTCTCTTTTTAGGCCAATTGTCACTGTATGCTATTCCGGTGGCTGAATTGCTCAGTAGGATATGTGATTTCTTACTTGGTCAATTTACAGGCTAAATGAACGGAAATCGACAGAATAAGGGCTTATGTCCTGATCCCATCTATGTGCTGCATGGAGGCACATTTATGTTAAACACTTCTTACCATCAAAAGCCTATAACACATCTCAGGGATGTCAGGCTGACAGGCAGCTCAATAAAAAAAAAAAAGGGGGGGGGGGGGGGTCAGGTGTTGATAGTAAAATGGCAGTTTAACAGAAAACAACAGTGTAAGTGAGAGTGAATCGGACTCAGAGGCCACATGCTGCGTCTCAGCCAGCCCAAAAGGTTCTGCTTTTCTAACCTCTCCACTGATCCCCTTGCAGCCGGCGTCCTAAACACCATTGCCTTACTGCAGGCCAATCACGGCCCACCCACTCTCTCATTATTCTCGCTGCCCTCCGACATGACACGGGAACAAAGTAGACATTAAGCAACATTAAACCCAGGGATGGGAGTAGTCAGGAACCCGTTATCTCTTAATGAAGGAAAACACATGCGGAGCGATACACATGGCGGGGTAATCAATAGAGACGCCGGACAAAGAGAATCGGAGCGCCCCAAAAAAAAAAAAAGGAAAAAAAGGGGGAAATGCAAATCAATTAGAATCGTTGTTTGCTTTGAAACCGTTGAGTCTATTTCCATTAATTACATGTTCATTAAAAGTAATTCGCCCAGGCTACACAGCAACAACGGTTGTCTCCCCTCTTGTCCTTTTTAACGGAGTGATGGACAAGACACTGGCGGGGGTCCAAGTCCCCTTTTTAAAAAAAACAACAACATTTAATCTCACTCAGTCTCGGACTTTCTGGAGTTTGAGGCTACTTTCCCAGTGTTGTTCATCTGTTAAACTGTAAGTATTTAGCTCAAAATAGCCTCAAAGTCGTGCCTGAGTTCATTTTAAACAACTTAAAAGCTCCATGTTGACCATTCTCACCATTAAAACGCCATTTGATCAACAGCCATTTGTTTTAGCCTGCCTACTTGCTTAGAAAAAAAGAAAGAGCCTGAACTCTGTTGTTTAACCGAGTGTTATGTTAAAATGTCATGTTCCACCATCATGATCAGTATGCTATCTTATCTCCTTTTTTTACACAATCACAGTTGCTTTTACCAAAGGCCCACAACCTCTTGTTGGTTGCTATAGCATTTTCAAGCACCATTCTGCTAAATCCCAACCCCCACATAGACCTGCTCTGCACACTTGTAATAAATTATCCTCAAGTGAAACGACTAAAACGAGCCGGACCAAAGCTGGACAGGGCCTCTTTACTGAATCACACCTCATAAATATTTTCATTTTTCTGTGACTTGACCCCCAAAAGCTTTTATGCAGTCAATGCATGCGTCTGGGTCTTTCAGTGCATATCCTCTAAACCTTGCCATCTCTATGGGCCTACTGTTATTGCAGCTCTTATCTGCCTGCTGATGACTGATGTTATGCAATCACATTTTGCAACAGCAGTAGACAAAATCTGTAGGCAGCTGGATGCATCTCATGCAGAGCGTCCTCCTTATCCTACAGCCTGAAGTGCAAACATATGCGTCTGGAACGCCATGTGAGAAGAGCGGTGATTTGTTGATTAATTAAACATGCCCCCCCCCAAAAAAAAAAATGCCCCCTAAAAAAAAAGCACACGTTCACAACGCCGTACCACCAAGTTTAGTGGTGAACAAGTGGAAATTTGAATCAGCCTCTTTATTCTATGAGCCCCCATCTTTGCCAAATTGAATGCAGATTGAAAATAATTTTTCAGCTCTTGACTTCAGCTATTCATGGCTCTCTGAATTGGTTTTGCTACTGTCACATTGCCACACAAATGTAAATAAAAAAGCATTTGAGTCTCCAGAAAATCCTTCAAATGATTGTATGGCTGTCAGTGTAGGGGTACTGTCTAATGTGCACAGAGAAATCAAAGATCACACAGTGTTAAGTTACTGTAAATAACTTGTTATGCTGAATTAATCATGAAATCCTTTATTGATTCTCTGGGTAGTATTTCTTAAATGTGTTTTTTTTTTTGCATATATACATAAATAATGTCAAGCCAACCATAAATGCTCAATAGATCACATTAACATCTTTATTTTATATATTTGCTGCTCCTTGCTCTGACAGCCACTGCACTTTTACAATTTTACTAAAATACCTTTAATATATGTACATATCAAATGTCTGCAACAAACTCCATTTGCGCTCACCTCCTCCAGTGGGTTCCCAGTGCAGGACCAGTGCCTGCTGTGTTTTGGCAAGAAATCAATACAGGGTGGAAAATCTGTTCTAATCATCTGTACATTTACCATCACAATCAACAATCAAAGCCAAGACCTGAATCTTTATTTGTAGGCCTGAACTGAACAATTTTCCCACTGTGAAAGGCAAGCTAAATTAGAACCCTTGGTTCCTGTTAGTAGCTCTTAATGGCTCTGATTTGTGAACTGCTAAATGAGGTTATGTAAATTGATCCTGAATGTAGGCAGAGGCCCGCAGGTGACAGGTGCAGTCGGCTGAAGGTGGGGGGCAGGGATGGTGAAATGAGGAAGGGGGAGTAATATAGCAAGACGTATTTGTGGGGCCACTGGGAGACAGATTTACAGACGGAGGTGAGACAGATCGTCAGTGGACGGACTGAAAAGTTGAAAAAACATTCTCAAATTCCAATAAATATGTCAAACATTATTAGATACGTCGCACTTGCAAAGATTGCATGATTCATGAGGATTCAGCTACCAATACACTAAGTACCAGAAGAGGAAAGAAACATTTTCTCAAGTACTTCACTTCAGTGTTTCCATTTTACTTCCTCTTCACTACATTTTAGAGGCAAATATTGTACTTTTACTACACTATATTTATTTATTATAATATGTAGGGTAACATTTTATTTTATGTTTCATATATAAAAAATTAATAAATGGTTTATAACACACTATAATAATGCAGTTACAAGCAGATATAAGGTCTTTTTAAGTGTTCATTGATAGTTGTTAACAACTTTAACTAACAGTGAAGCATCCCTGGATACCACTATATAAACAGACATAGTATAATATAACACAGATGTAATTATATAAAATGTGTCATCATGTAAACCCTTTTAATTGAGTAGTTTTACATTGTGGTATTAGTACTTTTGCTTAAGCAAAGGACCTGAATACTTTTTTCCACCACTGCCAAATACTGTATCTACCTTGCCAAACTAGTATTTACAGCCGTTTACTTCTGCTGCTCCAAAGGAACTCACATCCCGACAACATCACTTTCATTTATCACTTGTTTGTCATTACCCATCACAAATATCTCGTGTCTTGATCAGTATATCTGGCTCTGGCAGACGGCCATGTCTCAGGCGCGTCTCCATAGTTCTGACTGAGGATGTAATAACAAGGGAACTATCAACATACAGCCTCTCAGGGAAAGACTGCTGAGTGATTGAAGCACTCTCACTCACTGCACTTCACTTTTGGCCATTTATGCTCCGCTGGTTCCTGTCTCAGCTGCAGGGGGGACAACGTGGCAGGACTAACTTGTCACTTGGTCAGTCCTATAGGGAGTGAGAGCTGACCAGTGGTGGAACGTAACCAAATACATGTGCTTAACTACTGTGTTTTGTTACAATTTTGACTTTTACTTATGCAACTTTATACTTTATTTCAGATTTGCGTGAATGGGTTTTTTGGCCACTTGGGGTCAGCAGAACAAGCATCATCTTTTAAGTTGATATGGGGAACTTGTTAGCTAACAGTTGCCTATTTACACATCCAGCAGACACGAACATTAGCATTCATTTAGAGTTGTGTTTCTGGCCAGCACCAACCTCCGGGTCTGAAAAGTGAAGCCAATACGGAAATGCCTTAAACCTGAATTCTTTCCAATGGCCAGCAGGAGGCAACTCCACTTGTTGCAGAAAGAAGTCACAGTATATGTGAGTGTATGAGAAAATGACCCTACTTCTCACTTGATTAAAAGACACTCTAAAGAGTGCTGTTATTTTTTTCTGGTAAGTACGTTTACAAGGTAACTTTGTTAGCAGCGACTTCGCACAGCGGAGCCAGGTGCAGTCAGGTTGCCGGTATAGGTGGCCGTGCAGCTCCACCCTCTTGTCCAAATTTGGTCACTTCTGGCTCCAAAAAACCAAGATGTCGACAGCCAACAAACCAATGCAACTCATGGTGGCTACGTCCACTTCTTTTATACAGTCTATGGTTTCTGGTCAATAGTCTCTCCTTCCAGGAAAGTAAAGGATTTGAGTTGTTTTCTCACCTACTGTTTCTAAGATCAAGAACGAACTTCTCAGCCTTTGAGCCAACATGGATGAGACAATCTTAAAGTGCTCTGGGAACAAAAATGGAAACGTGAATATCTACAATTTCATAACAACTGGGAAAACTTTGTATGCTGATGAAAAGCTCCTGAAAGCTACTGAATTGAGATTCTTCTTTTCACCACTGGTGCTGACTTGCGTTATCACCAGTTTTACAGTTTTGTCACGTTATTTTTGCCAGTCGTTTGATGTGTCAGATATGAGATGACTAAAAAAACATGATTTACAGACAGTCAAGGCCATGTAATGGAAAACCATCTGAACATAGGTCATGTAAGAGACCTCTTGAATCGCTCCATACGTGCAGGGGAACCTGTATTAAGCTGATTAAGCGACTACACATGGAAGGGCTGAAGTGCTGGTGGCTGTGCATCTTCCTCTTGCTGATTGGAAATGTGGCAGGAACAGCAGTGTGCAGCAGTAAAAGCCAGTTAATAACTTTATGAGGATCCTTAGTGCTTTGTCCATATCATTAATACTCTTCACAGTGAGAAGTGGCTTACAGCAATAACCTACCTGCCTACCCTTTTTGCTAACTTTCAGTGGAGACTGCATTGCACAGGGGTGGGGTGTTTTCACTATGAATTTGTTGGAGATGGGTTTGCCTCTGTGTCAGCAGTTAAAACAGTCTGGACAATTCTTCTGTCTTTGGGCAACGCTGGGTTTTTAGCCACACTAATGCCGTGTCTTCAGGGATAGATAGCAATGTTGGTCAGTTGGTCCACCACTTTGGTCCAGACTGAAATATCTCAACAACTATTGGATATACTGTAGATTATCATGACATTTTGTACAGACACTCATGGTTCCCAGAGGATGAATCCTACTGAATTTGGTGATCCCCTGATATTACATCTAGTGCCACCAACCAGCTGACATTTCAGGTTTAGAGTCAAAGATCTCAACAACTATTGGATGGACTGCGATGAAATTGTGAAATCTCTTAACTTTTCCCTTAACCACCAGCAGGTCAGAATTTTGATTTTGATGACATTCCAATCAGCCTCAGCTGTACTTTGTGTTTAGTGTTAAGTAGCTAATATTAGCATTAACAAGTGAAACTAGCGAAATATCCCAACAACTGTTGGATGGATTGCCATGAAATTTGAAATAGATATTGGTGATTTCCAGATGATGAATCCTAATGACTTTGGTGATCCCCTAATTTTTCATCTAGTGCCACCAAATGGTTGACATTTCAGGTTTAGAGTCAAAGACCTCAACAACTATTGGATGGACTGTGATTGAATTGTGATAACTTTGCTGATCTCTTAACTCTTCCCTTAACCACCAGCAGGTCAGAATTTTAATTTTTTCCAATACTTTTGTTATGGACCAAACTAAGACATTCCTATTAGCCTCACCTGTACTTTCTGTTTAGTGTTAAGTAGCCAATATTAGCATGCTAACAAGTGAAACTAGCAAAATATTTAACAACTTTTGGATGGAGTGCCATACATATTCATTGTTCCCAGAGGATGAATCTTACTGACTTTGGAGATCCCCTGACTTTTCTGCTAGCACCATTTGTGATCAACTCTTATTTTGAGAGAAATATTTAAACTACTATTGGATGGATTACCATGAAACCTGGTAATATTACACATATTCATGTCCCCCTGAGGATGAACTAATAAAGGATGGAATGACTTTGGTGATCCCTAAACCTCATCTGTACCTTGTGTTTAGTGCTAATTATCTAATGTTAGCATGCTAACAACACTAAACTAAGATGGTGAATATGATAAACATTATACCTGCTAAACATCAGCATGTTAGCATTGTCATTGTGAGCATGCTGGTGTTAGCATTTAGCTCAAAGCACCGCTGTGTAGTACAGCCTCACAGAGACGCTAGCATGGCTGTGGACTCTAGGTCTTGAATATTGACATAACCAGGCATTTCAACATATTATTATATTTTATCCACTGTGATGTTGTCCTGCTTCATGGTGAACAAGTGGTTCTCTTCTACCATTAAAAGATGGTTGTTGAAAATATCGGTTGATAGTTATATAAGCAACATTTCTACATGTTCAGCTGCCGTGGGGAGCTCAGTCCCAATGCCACAGGAAAGGAATACATTTAATTATTCCCCTCTCAGTTAAATGAGACAAAACCTTCCCACCGCCATCCACTTGCCTCTCTACATTGTGCTCCCTCTTTCTCCCGACCCTCCCGTCTGCCCTTTACTCTGTCTCATGCTCTGTCAACATCATCTGCTGCCGTGAAGCAGACAGGCTCAAAAGCGAAGCTTTTTACTTTCCTGCAGGTGGCTGATGTGACTGAGGCAAGAGGCAGCAACAATCCCTCTTCACTCTTTCCCTCCTCCACCACCACCACCACCACCTTGTTTCCTGCACAACACAAACTCCCTCTTTCTGCCAAGACCACATTCTTGTGAACCAAAGTAGAAAATGTTCCACCTAACAAGGTATCTCAGTACCACCCTCCTATTTCTAAGCAGTGTCATAAGAATTAATGAATGGTTCATAACACAATATGTTGTAAGCAAACAAATTTCAGAGTTGCAGACATTTGTGGTCTTTGAATGTCACTTATTGCTCTTGTGATTCTTTTTTGTTTTTTCAAATACTCAAAAATGCACTTAAATGCACCTCAAAAACTCTTGTCAATAATAAATAATAATTTTATACTTCCAAATTCACAAAACTAGTATGTTTTTACTCAGTGTTTTGCCTTTTGTTTGTGTTTTCAATGAGTTTTCTATACAAAATGTTTAAAAAGGAGTTACCAGTAACACTTTAATTCCACTATTTAGCATTTATAAGCAGTATATAAACATTTGAATAGTAATTTATAACACATTATAAATGTAGCTGAAAGCTACTATATGGACACAATTGTTTATTACTGTATTTGTCAGAAAGTATAACTCCAGTGAAGTATCAGTAACTGGCTTATCAACAGATAATTAATTATTGACAATATAACACAATTGTTGTCATGATGATTTCATATTTTATATGAATGTGACATATAAAGTATTAATTAAGTAGGCCTATTTATATACTTATAACTTAGCAAATTCCACCTGCTGATAAAGACCATAATGTGGCTGAAAGCACCGGTAAAGACTTTGAGTTGAGAATTGTATTTTCAAGATCAAGAATGATTCCTTAAGCTCAACATGTCTTCATGAACACATTTATAAACACTTTTAAACACATGTTAATGATTTGCACACATGTATAAACAGTTAATAAACAATTTATACATGTTTTATAACTCATTGTAAGGGTTTGTTTATGTGTGTAATCATATATAATTAAATATGATTACAGCTCTATTATACAGTGTTATCAATCATTCATGAACTGTTTACACGCCCGTTACTGGTGCATCATAGTTACAATTGTTGACAAATATATTAATAAACAATAATTACACATTAAAACGTTTAAAAATAACCTTATATCTTGTTTACAATTACATCTACAGGATGTTGTACTATGTTACTATGTTTCATACCAGTTATGGATGTATCAATGAACAAGTTATAATACATTGATAAACACTTAAAAGTCCTTATATCTGCTTACAGCTACATTAATAGTGTGTTATGAACAATTTCTTATGTGTTTATATACTGCTCATGAATGCTAAACAGAGTGGTTAAATATGTTTACACAATTTGTTTGTATAAAAAGTCATTCAAAACACATGTTTCATACTTTACAAACTTGCTGTAAGTGGTTGAAATTTGCAGTTGTGCCATTGCTGATTTGTATTTATGATTTTATAGCATTTGGAGAAAACAAAAGTGAAATGTTACTTTTGTGAGTTACTGTATTTCAGTCCAGTTTTGAGTATGTCCATTTTGTGCTACCATATACTTATTGTTCCACTTCATTTATTTCACAGGTATAGTACTTACTTTTCAGATTGAGATTTTACATACAAAACAAAGTAGTAGTTTATAAAATATGATGTATTGGCATAGATCTAACTACGTTAAAGTACACAAAATAAGCTCCCCTTTGACAAATTACAACATTAAATACTGCTTATATATTGATGTGTCACTAATATCAAAACAGGGCCCATTCTGCATAATGAGTACTTTTACTTTTTAATACTTTAAGTATATTTTGTTGCCAATACTTCTGCACGTTCGAGCCACAGCACTGACAGGAGGGTTTATTCCAGCTGTGACTGGAGACTGAAAGGTGGCTGCCACTGTCTCTGCCTAAGTATCCCTCGAGCAAGGCACTAAACCCCAAAACTGCTCCATGTGTACATTGACAATAAAATAATCTTCTTCTTCTTATCGGCAAAACTGTAAAATATAACCAAAATGTAAAAATATCAAGTTTTCTTTGTCTACTCTAAGCATCTTTAATCACAATTCCTGCCAGTTTAAAGAAGAAAAAAAAAAGAATCACAGCTCTTGGGTCTGCAGCAGGCAAATTAAATGAGCAGTTTTTTAATTTCTGAGCTCCTTGCTGTGTGAGAACATTCAGCAATGGCTCAGCATGTCAAACCATGTCAAGTGTTACAGTTCCCTTCCTGTTTCGGGGGGAAAAAAATATCACCCCAGAGATGAATTAAACTAAAAAGGCTTGTCTTCAGACCCCTTCCTAAAATGATTAACCCTTCTAGAGAGCATTATTGAGCTCTGAGTGGTTGTGCTTTCTCATTGCCTGTAATTGTTCTTTTTCTGTTGTTGCCTTCATCAGTCTCTCTCCTCATTATATGAAAAGAAGGGAAAAATGTCTGAATAGAGGAGGGAGATTTTCCCACAGTCACTCAACTCAGAAAAATACGCCATTGTCGCCAGGTTCCCATCCCAATGCCCTGCTGCACAGTCCGCTGCGGTCTGAGGGACAATGTTCTTATAATTGAGTGACCATTCTTCATCCTCTTTGAAAAGTAAGTGATGGACGCTACAGTTAAATGTAGCTAGAAATCTCACATTTGAGTCAGTCCGGTCTGCAGGTAGTCATGTCTGATGGTTTCTTATTTGACTGCAGATATAATAAATGTAGTTATTTAAGCTGTATTCTAGGCTTGTTATGCAGTCAATGTAGATATGCATGTGTAATTATGCTCATTAGAAGATAATTTTCTTCTCTTGAGCATCACTCATCTTGTATTTCACCGCTTACTGAAAGGTTTTAGTGTGTGCTGATCTATACTATGAGCGATGTGTATTATTGTGTGAAATTTGTGCACCGGCGACACTGAGCCTTTTTCACTCTTAATGAGAACAAAGTGACATTTTATTCTACTGAAGCCTCTCCTAATAATATCAGCATTACCTGCAACATCTAGAGCTGTAAGGCAAGGTGAAGCAAATCTATTTATGTAGCTCAATACATACACTGGGGCTGTTTCAAAGTGCTTTACATACATTTAAACGTTATAAAAGCACCCTTTAAAAGAGCGAATAAAAGAAAATAAAAACATAAACAAATTCGGAGGCAATCCAGACATGAAAATAAAAATAAAGAAATAAAAACAAAATAGTTGATTCACATGACATTAGAAAGAAACCAAGAATATAATAGTAGGGTTTTAAGCTTTCTTTTAAAGGTGGTCACATCTGGTAATTTGTTCCATAGGTGTGGTGTTAGTTACTAGTAACTTTGCAGATCAAGATTTTACACAAAAATCATATGATTAGTTTATAAAATGTGATGATTTGTTATTAATTAAACGATCTAACTACCTAAAAATAGTTTTAGTCGACCTCCTGCAACACTGGCATGCTGCTTACATGTTATCCAATAATATAATATATAGCATACTGTAACACTTATGCATAACGAGTGCTTTTAAGTTTGATGCTTAAGTACATTGTGCTGTTAATATTTCTGTACTTTTTTATGGCAGGACTTTTACTTGGAGTATGAAGTATTTTAACTCAACTTCTTTAACATTCACCAACTTTATTGTTATCCTGAAGAAAATGTGGTTTGCAGGCAGGCATTGAAGCAGCAATCTATAGTAAAATGTAAAATATTTTAAAATAAATTAATCAAAATAAAAAAATAAAAAATCAAAGATATTAAAACAAATATTCCTATTAACAATTGAAAAACAGCAGTAGATGATTGATTAGATTAAAACCCACGCCAAATAAAGGGAATTAAATCATTATTAGATTACATTATTTTCTATAAACTGTGATATAAACCTATAGTAATAAGTATACTCTATTCTATGCTATTGTGAACAACTACCCACAAATCACCCTTGTGTCAGTGCACGCATGCGTGTGTGCGCGTGTGCAGCCTCGCTCTCATCTCCTGCGCGCACGCTGTCTCATTCTGACCAATCAGCGGGCAGTATTCTGCTGGCGTTGAACTGCAATGGCGGAGACAATGAAGCTGAGTGGAAGTCACGCTCCTCCTAATGAATCCAGTGAAATGTCCAGCTACAGGGACTGCATTTGTGTGATACTGAAGCTGCTAGCAGACTTCGGCAAAGAGGTTGGTTGACATTGTTTGAGCCATGAAGCCCCAAGCAACGTTTCTTTTAGTCCGTGTTGTTAGCTAGCTACATGCTAATGTTTTTAGCTTCCCGGTGTAGCAGGACTGTTTAGATGCCTCTCACTTCACTCATTGTTTCTCAACATTCAGGCGGTGCTTTTGACAAGCAAGTTGCTACTAAGTATGAGTGCTTGGGTTTCTGCTAGATTGTTTAATTTTCATTTTTACCAGCTCGTAGTTATCTACACGTTCAGACATGGCTAACACTTAACCTAACGTGAGCCACTTTGTCTCATCAATTTAGGGAAAATCGCACTCATCTCATTAATTTCACTTTAACTTTCCCCCATACGCATCGCCGTTTCTAGCTCTTCCTTGCAACCTATATTTAACAAATGACCGTTTGGTTGCATTATTCCGTACATGTAATCTATATTCCTGCCCCTTGTCTTGTAAATGAAGAACAAGCAACGTTACACAATGTGTGAACATTTCTACACTTATATATGAATGTCCTTGCACCTACCTCCATCATGTACATGAGCTAAATCTTTAGTATTAGTAGCAGTATCATAGTGGCTTTGCACCACTGTTTTACAATTAGGGCTGTGAGTAAAGATTATTTTATTGATAAATATCCGAAAATAGTAATAGTTTTGTCTGACCGACAGTCAACCACACAGATATTCAATTTATAATTATATAAAACAGGAAAATACTTATTATTTAATACTGCACATTGAAGAAGCTGTTACCAGCATTTTTTTCTTGACAACTAAATGATTAACCCTAGTAGAATCTGTAGATAGTAACTTACAATTACTTGACAAATGTGTCCATTATCATCAGACCTTGCTAATCTATGTCAAACACTGAATCTGCCTCCCACTAATGTCCAGGGCAGTGTCACCTCACTTTGTTTGTGATTTTGAAATTAAGCTCAAATTAAGTGATGCCGCTCTGAGAATAGAAGTCAACATCGGTGCTGTGGATCCTCTGTCATCTCCGGACGCTCACGTCTACATCTCTTTGCAGGAGCATATCACCAAATTACAGGTAAAGTGGCTACACACTATAGATTGCTAATTTCTACATTTTCACATTGGTTAAATTGCATGATTTTATATTGTTAAGGCTAAAGGTTCTGTTTTTGATGACCAATACATTATTATTTGAGACATACCTATTTTGTAATATAACATACCCTTTTTCCTTGTTAGTAAAGGTCTTTAATTTAAAAAATCTTATTTGTTCTTTGATGCAATATTCTTTGTGCCCCAACTGTTTATATAGGCTGTTTCAGAAAGTTTAAAGACACTGGCAGATGCTGATGGTGATGCATCATCTCCAAAAGACAACCCGTCAGATGATGCTGTCACCTCATCGTCACTCACAGAGCAGACGACTGCACTGTCTGAGCACCATCCTCTCAGCTCAGAGGCAGCAGAGAGCAAGACGGCGGCTGATGACGTCATGGTCCAGATCAGAGCCAGGAAATCAGAGGTTGGTCTCAGTCAGCAGATCTGTCAGCTGTTCTGGCAGTGACATTTTTAGAGCCCTCTTTACTCTCCATCAAGCAAATGAATAATCATAAGTAATTGCACCCAATGATGTGCACATGACGTGCCGCAGTGAAGCAAATGCTTGATGGAGATCTGATCAGCCTAGTTCAGCAGAGAATAAGGGGTTCTTTAGTGCTGTGGTCGGGTAGAACAGACCACATTGCTGGAGGGCTTTGAGAGAGGGCCAGGTCCTTGATGGATTATGAAGTGGATGCTCATTACTCTGAGATTGCATGTGGATGAAGGACAAGAGGCCCCATTCTGTTGTGCATTTATTTTGGTAGCCAAGCAAACAGTATTCATATTCCATCACGTGATGATGGCAAGAAATTAAATTTTTTGGCTACCTGAAATAATCTCCTCCTACATTTCTCATTCCATGTAATGTAAATTGCTGCACCCTGCTTGTCCCAGATCATTACATAGGCAAAAAAACCTCATTGCATTCTTGACACCCATCAGTAGCTCATCAATCCATCGTATCTCATTATCTGTGTTGTCTCTCCTTTGTGACCTTAGATTGAGCGAAGAATATCTGCATTTATGGAACGCAAGCAGATGGAGATCAATGAAAACAATGTACGCGAGTTTTGCAACGTGATCGACTGCAATCAGGGTGAGAATGGGAGAGAGGTTGGGGGCAGGGTGGAGAGGGAGCCTGCACACAGATTGCCAATGTTTGGGAGAGAGCTGATTTCCACAGGCGAGAGGTCAGGCTGAACTGCTCCAAGAGTGGGGCTGAAGTAGCTAACACATTCGGCCTCAAAACACAACCAGCTTAGTCCAGAAAAACATGAGACAGAGGGCCTTTTTTTAATTCAAAGCCTGTGTGAGACACCAGTTACAGAATCAGGACACACTAATGGTAATAGTTGTAATTTAAGTGAGATATACTTTTTTTTTTCCCTAGTCACTTTGACATCACATTCTAAATACATTTTTAAATCAAAATTTCTCCTCTGTAGAAAACAGCTGTGCCAGAACAGATGCAGTTTTCACTCCTTATCCAGGTTTTAAAAGCCACGTGAAAGGTAAGAAAATAAATATTTGCCACAAATGTCAATGTGACATTTCATAACAGCTTTATTTCACAAACTGTAGCCATCATTTTTTAAATTACACACATCATGTTTAGGTCTGTAGTCCTTATAAATCTTGTTAGAAATGACTTAACAAGTAACATTACTTTAATGAATACAATTCACTTCAAATGTAACTCTACAGTACATTATATCATCATAAGAAAAATCAGTTTTTTGCTCAGCTTGATCCCAGAAATCATAAAACAAAAGTGCTGAACAATTTAAAGCACCAACAGATTTATTGCTTTGAATTAATATAAACTACCTAACAAATGTCAAGTGTTTTGTAGGACACCTCTACGATCTGCATGCTTTGTACATGGTGCAAGACTGTTAAACCACATTTGTTAACTACTCTCTGGTTAATAATGCATTATGGCTCCTGTTTATGTGTTTTGTTGCTTGACTGGCCAGTTACGCGGGTGGTAAACACTTACGGACCCCAGACCCGTGGTGGGGGAGGCCAAGGAGAGGGTGGGGAGCAGCAGAGGGGGCCGATGGCAAGAGACTGTGGAAATGCAGCCACAGAAGAACGACTTCACAACATCGAGACTCACCTGAAACTCTCAACAGGTCAGAGAACAACAAAGACACACAAGTTTTACTAATAATACAATAAATGTGTCTCACTGATGTTTTACGTGTCTGAAAGGGTTACATGTCATGACAGATACTTTTTAACTTACTCTTTAACAGGTGTTCATTTTCAACTAAACATTAGCTTTAACATTAACATTATTAGCTTCTTTTTTTTTCCAGAAAAAGTCCCACGCTTTAAATTTTAGCAATTTACCATTACAATGCATGAAATGTGATTATGAAGGCATTGCAGTCTGTGTACGAAGTATAATTCATCTGAGATAGTTCAGTTTTGATGAATAAAAAAAGAAGTCAGTGTTAAAGAAATAAGCCAGTTGATTAGTTTTTACCTGATATAAACAGTGTGACATTATCCATTTATTATTATTGTTATTATGGCCCTGCTTCTCTTTAACACAGGCCTTACTCACAATCTTCACCCTACATTTGTTGAATTTGTCATGTAACATCATCAGTATTCAGGCTGTTCAACAAGTGTTTTATTCCTTAGCGGGTCCAGTTCCACTGAGTGTCTACCAGAGACTAAAGAGGCTGGAGGATCGTATCCTGGAGTTGGAGGGACTCTCACCCGAGTACTTTCAGTCCACGGTGAGTCTTGTGGCTTTGAAATAGATACATGAAAGGCACTTAATAATTATTAGTCAGTTTTCAGTCAGGGTTCATACACAGGTCTTTCAGTAATGGATGTAATGTTTTTGTAGTAGTGTGCTATTTTAAAATGTGCTGTTTAACTTAATTTGCATAGATATTTATAATCAAGTTACTAAAAGTCATGGGTATACTCTTCCTTTGTTGCAGACATTTGAACTGTAGAGCTCTTATGATTTTGGCAGCACAGACTTTTGACAGTTTATGGACTTTTTACTTTTAAACGTTAGCACACATGCTGTTGTTTGTTACAAAGGGTGAGGGTTTACTTTCAGTTGTGTATAAAGGTTGGTCACATAAAACCACTTCACAGTGCAGTGACTAAATACTTTCAGACTTTTGAAATTTTGAGTTGTATATTCCAGTCAGTTACAGTTATAGTGATTTAACATAAATTATCTTTAACATATTGTGTATTGCAGAACTGACTGCACTGTCATACACCTGTTATCAGGAGCAACATATAATGATAGTATCGTGTTACCAATTACTGTATGATTCCCACACCCTCTTATTATTATAATTTTAGTCAGTTCTCTAGTGTGAACTTAATGTGCCCTGCCGGGTTTTCTTGTTAACAAACAAAAGTTATTTTTCACATTTAGTGTTAGGCGCTTAAGCAACTTTTTTTTGCATCTTTGAGGTAAAACAAACCCGTCGAAATCGTTTGATTTTAATTCTGCATAAAATTAGCCAATTTTTTTTTGTTTGAATATTTTGAAACCCGGATTGTTTCCATTCATGTTTACTTGCTAGCATTTTTCTTCTTCCCTGCTTTTGCTGGGGAATTGCTGTATTTATTGGTTCTTTGTTATCGCCACCTGTAGTTCAGTGGAATAGTGTGAAATCATTTGCAGTATGTTGTGTCACCTATGTGCTTGTGCGCGTGCACGGAAACCAACAACACCAGGACCCGCTCATAAAAACATTGCTCCACAGCGATACTTCTCTTTTAGCTTGTGAAGGTGTAGACAACCATGTGCCACCCCCTGATACACATTTTACCTGACAGGGTGGAGGTTCACCAAAAGAAACTCAGACAAAGTTGAATAACCATGAGACATAAAGTAATGACAGTAAAACATGGATTATGAAAATGAAAAATATTTTTTCACTTGTTTTTGGTGCAGTTCACCTAGTGGCTCTCTGGTTTGGTCCAAGTTTGTAGAAGTTCATCCTCTAGTTTGGATACTTTGATTGAAAGAACACCATTCTTGCACTCAAGAATTCAACAGTATTTGAATTCAGCGACTCATACTGTATTGGCGGGAAGCTCTTAAAGGGTATTGTCCATTTCATACGCTCTCCGTCAGTTGGTGCATTTAATATGTACAATGCTTAAATTGGCATGTAGAATATTGGTTTGCAGTTGGCAAAGCTATTTCAAAATGAAATCGACTTACTGAGAGGAGTTTGTGGGTGATGCTTATGGAGTTTCCCCTGAAATGCCCCGATACTTCAACACGTTTCCCTCCTCAAGTTACACTGAAGTTGATTTGAGTCAAAAATGCAACGCGTTCGGTTAGATTTACTTCTAACTTTTAGGTCACTGCAGACAGCTCGCTCGAGAAATGACTACTTTTCACTACACCATGCATTGTAGAGAAGCGCAGACTCAAAAGATGGCAGTTTATTGGACTTCATATTCAACCCGACAGACTTCAGCAGAGTTGCACAGACTCTAATTTCCCATCTTGAAGGAGTCTGTCCAGTGTATGCTTAGTTATCTGAGTAAGTGTGCTTAAGATGCTGCATGTCTCTTCACACTGGTATTTCTCAGCACAGCATGCTGCTTCTGTGAGTATGCTGCTCTCCATCTGCTTTTGACTCACTGCATGTTTGTGTGAGCAGAGCAAGAGATGTCGAGTGTCTTTGAATGAACTGATGGGGTCTTTTATATTCGGAGTACCACTTTTTTTTTTTTTTTTTTTTTTTTGGCAATTTCTGAAAATACTGTAGTTTGGTGTTTTGCTGAAGAGCTGTACACAGTTGGCCCACGGATTCAGGAACAACATTTTAACACTGAACAGTAAAGGAGGCACCTCAACAAATTATGCAGCAGCTTAGAAATAAGCAATTCCACAAGGTTTTATAGTTAAGAGTCGAAGATGTGGAGCAAAAACACTTTTCACTGAGCAGTGTTACACAAATGTCATGTAGCTGTGACGTCTCCTGTTCTAGTTTTATCTCTTTTTCCATGTTTACTGTCTCTAACTATTGTCAAAACATCCAATAAAGGAAAAATAATATAAAAATTTGCCTTAAAATTAAATGAATATATACTGTATTTTCTCTAAATCTTCAGCAAATGTCCGCTGTTCTTTGTAAAAGTTCACCTCTTCGTATTTCATTAAATTCATAGTAGGAAACCAAAAAGGATTTGGTTTTGCAAAACGTTTTTCCATCGCATTGTGTCTGCGTCTCTCAGTTAAATTCTGTTTCAGTCCTTGAGACGAAGTAAGAGGTGGAACAGATGAGTACCTCAGTATGCTTCTCAAAGCTCGACCCCGACTAGAAATTGTGCTAATTAAAAAGGTATAATGTGTACTTTTATTTTTGTAGAGTCACCTGCACAAGCGACCAAAGACATCCCCTGCTCAGGTTGGTAGGTTTTGTGTTTCCTTTCACTGAGCTTTGTAAGTGGAGGTTGATCAATTGATCAGTTTTTTCTTACTTTGTCCTTCAGGCCTGCAGTCTGACGGAGCTGGATGAGAAGATCAGTGCAGTGAAAGCGGCTCTACTGAAGAGGGTGAATGAATTCGGGCCTGGATATGGAACAGAGTGTCCGCTGTAACATACCCACAAACCAACACTATGTCTATTAATGCATTCAACAAGCCTCATTGGTTTCTTTTTGTATTCCTTGCCTCTTCATTAGCACCAATCTCACAATATCTGATTAAAAACAAACATTTCTTATGAGCTTTTGTTTAAAAACTGTATTCCTCTAAATAGTTTTGTAGTCAACTAAGACTTTATTGCTCTGTAAATAAAGGTATTTTTTTCATCATGAAAACTTGGACTCGTAATTTTATCATGAGCTTAACATGTAAACTTTTCACTGTAATGTGCAATCTGAATCCAATCAGTCGTTCCTTTAATGGTAGAAAATAGGTCTGCAACTAATGATTATTTTCCTTTTCAATTAATATACCAATTTCTTACTCGATTAATCTTTTGGTCTATAAAATGTCAGCAAATGGTGGAAAGTTCCCAAAGCCCTTAAGATATAAAATTTACTATCATATCATGAAATGTTTACATTTGAAAAGCTGTAATCAGTTATTTTTTTCTTAAATTATAACTTAAAGCATTAAAGAATCATCAATTTGTTGCTGATAAAGAAGAGAAAACAGAAAATGAATGACATTAAATGAATTTATCATGATTTGATAACGTTTTCATCTTTAATGTCTAATGTTGAGAATATGTGTGTGTGTGTGTTCATGTCTGTGATGCACACGGTGTGTAATGATTTATCTGCCTGACTGCTGTGTGACGATGATCACCCCTAATGGTTGTCATTATAACAAATGACCTGATTACTGCAACCCTGTTTGGAAAACATATCAGAGACCCAACAAACCAGCATCAAATGGGACGCTGCTGTGTTTGACACTGTGACATGTTGAGAAAAGGCTTTCGCGCAGAGCTTTAACTGAGCGATCGGCTGGGGTAATAATTCAGATGGGTTTTTTTTCTGTTATGAGTTAATCCAGGCTCTGTTCTTCAAATATGACATGATTTGAAACAAGTCTGGATTTTTTTTGTTTTTTCGAAACCGGTTTAAAATCCACCTTGAACTGTTGTCAGAGCAACAATCCTTAAACCAAAACCCAGCTTCAGCTTTTTGACAGTTATTAGTTAAACTACATTTGAAGAACAGGGACATGGAGGATTGTTGCATTATGTTGAAACTGCAGTCAAGAATTATTTGAGTTTTCTACTTACTTTCTATAGGGTATATGTTTGTTGTATTTGTACTTTTACTTAAGGATCTGAATACTTCTTCCACCACTGCAAAGTGAAAATACTATACTTTTTATGTGAAATATTGGATAATTTTACCTCTTTGGGCCACATACAGTTATTGAAACCATGTCCCTTTAATGGAACTGCTAACAACTCATAGACAACTAAAACTTGTCAAGAGCCCCCACGTAGATCTTACCCACAGAACTTAAAATGGATCACTGGGATAATTTTAAACTCAAGTTGAAGTAGTTTTTAAAGAGAGAACAGTCATGAATAATCTGTTGCTTGTCAATGAGTTTTATCGTATATCATTGTTTGTTGTTTGTGCTATTCTGTATGTATTTTATTATTGAGTTTTGTGTATTTTACAGGACTATGCTATATACTGTGAAGTACAGTACTTGAGTAAATGTACTTGTTTAGCGAGGCTGTCTGTTAGAACTTCCTCATCAATGACATATCCACCTTTTTAAAAACATGAAACTCTTATAAACGGATTAATTGCAAATAAAAAAAGGTACTTTGAAGCAGGTACCTTGACCAGTTCATGGTTGACTGAATGAAAGCACAGACACAGACTGTCTTTTAGAGCCACCGGATCGAAGGGTTGAGGTACCTCGCTCCTTTTGTGCTTCTTCTCATACAACAAAAAGACAATAATACGTAGCATTTTAAAATACATGTTGCAACAAGTGGGAAAAACAGAAACGGAGAGGAAAAAACAACTTTCTCACGTCTTTGGAAATTACTGTAACTCCCCTTCCTTTTCTTTGCAGTTGCTCTTTGTATGTCACGTCAAGATTTATTTCAGAGTTGATTGATGGAGTGACCTGAATACAATAGAAGACGTTGCATTGTGTTTTTTCGGAAGATATTTCATTCTCAACGCGGAAATGGGGATTTTCTTTTTCACCCCCTCCTTTAGGTGTACCTCGCTTGTTTGGCTCTGTCCGTGTCTTGCTCATAGACTGGAACCTTTTGGGCAACAAGGGGCCACAATGTGCTGGGAAGGGGAGCACTTGAGCTGCAGCGATGTAGATGGACGTGAGGGCAGGGGAGGGGAGGGGGGGCTGCTCATTGTTCCCCAGGAGCTTTTGTCTCAGACACAGTCCCCTTATGAGGGTTAATGAGGACAAATTGGTCTGAGTTTAACAAATGGATTATGAAGCTGGACAAAAGGTTGTATTTTGTGGGCTGCGTTTGCTGGGATCCACCCATCATCTGCCCATTGAGCCGAGCACGCTGACTAGCGTCTGCATGAAGTGGCTCACTAAATATCTCATCATCTTTATCCTGTCTGTTTTATTACATGAGCACATCATGTGTGCAGCTTCCTACAGTGAATTTAACTAAAAAGCAAAAGTTTACATCACAAAAATGCAGTTTGCAGTGACTGTAATTACTTGGCTTATTTGCTACAGCTTATGTCAAGAATATAAAGTCAATATGTCAACATTAGTGTCAGTGGTTAGTGCTCTAAGGTTGGGTGGCCATAGTGTACCCTTTCAAATTAACAAAGGGCCACTTCCTCATTGACTCTATGTAATTCCTGCCTGTCAATCAGTCCTCCCTCTGCCTGATTTCTTGTAATGTCCTTGGGAACCTCGGTAAAAAGACACAGAGGTGTTCCTTGTCTTCTATGGGTCCAGTTGTATTTTTTGGTGGGGTCGAAGGAGAGGATTCATATCCATTCATATCTCACAAACTCTTAATGGGCTCCAAGCCCTCCAAAAAGAAAGCTCTTTCCTGTGACTAGTCAGCTCCAGTCTTTATTCATCTGTGGCTCTGTGTCAAAAAAGACTGTTGCTCGTTTGTGCCCCGGACAATGAGGAACAAGGCTAAATCTCTAGCTGGGAACAAAAGACAGAAAACAGGCTTTTCACTCTGCAGAACATTAGATTCTGACACATTTTGCCATGGCAGTTTTTTCCCCATCCTGAGTGCTGTGGCTCTGGTCTTTTAAAGAGACCACCTGTTGGCAACAAGCCTGTTCTTCATTACAGACAGCCCTATTATCACAGGATGAGGAGCGCCACAGGCTAACTTTTTTAAGTTAACCCTGCTGCAGTTTCCCAAGCTGGCCGATTGGGAAACATAAATTACGTATTACCACTGGAAAATCTATTTCAGCTCGTAATTTTGTATCTTGTTTTTGAATAAGGGCTTTTGTTGGCGTAAGAGGGAAGTACTTCATTCATGCCCTTGTCAGTTACAAATGTCACAAACAAAGGGACTCGAATGTAGGCAGCTTGAATGTTCTATAACTACAGATTTGGAGCCAAATTCATATGCATTATTTGGAGAATCCAAATGTACTTATTGTAAAGTTGTTAATGGTGGTCTCGTGTTTTTCATTCAATATTTTCTGGCATCTGGAGGGTTTTTGTTCTTCTTTTGAAAGCAGATTTGAGCAATTTTCAACCCCCAAAACATTAGCATAACCACAGCGTGATAATGATTTTCACAACTGTGTGTAAAATAAAAGTACTGTAGGTGGGAATACAAAGCAATCAAGTGCATACTTTGGCTTTGAATTGGACATGATAAACACAGGCTGACAGGAACATGAGTGTTTGCTTTATTTTTTTTGGTCCGATTGTGTGGAGATTTTAAAGATAATGTTGAATAATTTATGTTTTTTATAGCACTGGAAAACCCACAGTTACACCTCCGAAATTCAGAAAGAAGTAACATTTTTCATCAATAACCTTTGCTGGGGATTTGGTTGCACATACTGCAGAGCTTTTTGGAACAAGTGGCCTCAGGACGGCAAGAGGGCACGTTTTTGTTCCCCATACGGCGACATTAAAACAGCAAATACCTTTGTCATGCTCATGCCATCACTGTCGTACACCCGATGCAGTCGCACTTGTTTCATGTTCACAAACACCCAGAGGAGGGGGGTGCATGCACCTGTGACCCTCCCCCACAAAGCAGACAGCACAAGAGAGGATCCCCCTGCAGCCCACAGGCTTCAACAAGAGGCAGTCAGCTGCTCTCTGTGGCCCTGCTGCACGGTCCCCAGGCTCTCTGGAGTTAAATGTGCCTGTGATATTGCCAGGAGGGAGCAGCGGGAGTTGAATTCAGGCAATTACAATCAAGTCAGGGCATAGTTAGTGCGTGGGCCCTGGCAGCACCTGAGCTGGATGCTGATGAGACACTTAGCCCCAAACCCTCATGCATTGGCCCAGGCGCCGCGTAGAGCAAGCCCTCCTCCCTCCCCTTCCCCTTCTCCCTGTCTCTTCCCACAGCAGCAGACCCCCTACTGGACACTTCCACTTCCCTTCACCTCATTTAGGCCTCTAGAGCTCTCTCACCCTCTCTCTCTCTGGCCCTCACATTGCAATACTTCTGCTTTATATAGGTGGCGTGGAGTACTGCACTCAATCACTCTTCATTCATTCACACTGTACAATAATAGACAACTACTCCGATATTGTCCTTCAAGCACCTGTGCATAGCAGAGCTTCAAACATCATGTGATGTGCCATACCAAGTTCTTGAGAAATATGTGAAGAGTTATTTCTCTTGAAGGTACAGCGACAGGTAAGAGTAGATAAGTTGCTTTTGATCATTTATGTTACACCTTGATGTGCAGAAGAAAGCACCTTTAGAAGAGTCTTCCTGTCGGCGCCCATCTTTATTACACATCAGATCACCAAGCTCAAGCCTCATCACATCGCTGTCGCTGCACAGATACTCATTTGCAGGTGGCTGACTATAGGACTCTGTGTCCCGACTCGTGTTTTATGGCGACAGGAAGAGAGAATGGAAAGGGAGGTGCGGTTCTTGAATATCTATGACCCAAGAATATGGAGTCAGGCATCACAACAACACTCTTAGCCCCTTTTCCCAATAAGATGCTCTCAGCTCTTTCTGAGGGAAAGCCTCCTGGCTCCCGCCCTCTCTCAGCCACCACACTTTGCTGAAGTGTCATTAGGATTTTAAAGGGCAGGTTGCCATAGAACTCGGATTGCTGCAGATGTATGGACTCATAGAACCACCATGTTTTGAATGTAAAGATCTGAGTGTGGCGCATAATACGAGGGGACATACTGGGGGGACTACACTTGCTGTTTCTTCATCTGCAGTCTGTGTGCATGCATCTTTCATGTATCGCTTTAGTGCTCTGTTTTGTGAGATTGCTAGCTTTGCTCTTCAATCCACTTTCATTGTCTATCTGTGGCCGTGCTTGTTAGTTAGAGCTGGGCATAGTATTTGGCGGAGCCAGGGGGAAAGGTGGAACACCTCTTTCACGATTTTTGCCATAATGGTTGTCTTTTGATTTTTCCTGGGCTTTGGAGACTACCAGGGATTGTCTCTTTGAAATTATTCCATTTTGGCAGAGAAAAAGAAAATGGATTGCGCTGATCCTGTTTTGTTCCTGGGGGGACGGCTGCAGTATTATCCGGGGCTGACACCGTTGGCGAAGAGGCAATCACAGTGGCCCTCGCTCTGACAAAAACACTCCATCTGCAAGGAGAGGAGGAAATCACACCACAATGATGTCTGACTCTTCTGCCTCACTCTGGCAGCTGGGCCCTGGGACCCATGAACTGCTACACAACCGCCACCACAATGGCTGTTATACAAACGCACAAACACCACACTACAAATCAGCAGCTGTAACACACAAAGGCAATGCACCTGCCATCACACAACAACAAGAACAGGACGTGTTTGTTCGAAAAGTTTCTTTGCCTACTCAAGGCTGGTTAGAATGGTCTCTGTTTTATCTGCTGCATGCTTATTAGTATTAGTATTGATATTATTATTATTATTATTATTATTATTATTATTAGAGGTATTAGTATTGGAATTGTATCATTAGTTTCACTTTTTCCTGTTTTTTAGATCTTGAGACAAATTAATCCACAGTACATTTTCCAAGCTTTAAACCCACGAAGCTAACTGTTTGCCTACAAAACACAAACACCTTTAGGATATCAGACGCATGCACACACACACACACCAGATGAAAGACAAGCAGCGGTGTAGCTCGCCCTGTTAGTATTCAGTAGTGTCACCTCTTTCCCTCCGTGTCCCATACCTGGGGATCAAATGCACCTCTTTGTGAGAGAGGCCTGACCCCCTGCTATTAGCAAACAGAAGAGAGCCCAGCTGACACCACTCTTGAGATGTGCCATGCAGACGGAGGCCTGTGATTACAGCACAATCCTGAGGAGACAACCCTCCACCCTGCTCCAGCCCCAACCTCCTGCAAACTCCCCACACACACCACACACAACCCGCCGACCCGCCACCACCTCTCCTCCACGACAAATTCACCTATCTCTGAAATAGATGTTAATCTCTCGCCCAACTGGCTGCCTCTGAGACCTCGTTGACACACATATAGCCATGCCCCGAGCCATGAATAATCAATAGGGCGCTATTTTCGTGAACATATTTCCCAGAACAGGTCATTTCTTGTGACTATTACTGCGGCAGATTAGAATCTGAGATTGGACTTTCAGATTGGTGGTGGAGGTGGGTGTGCATGTATGTTTCTTCTTATTTGTGTGTGTGTGTGTTCACATGTATGGACAGAGTCGCTCTCTCTAGAATACAGTGCAACACAGAGGGATATAGGTTTGTCTAGTGCCTCCATAGCGCCACATGAAAACCAATGAAGGTAAAGCAGGAGGGGGGATTAATTTGTTGTGAGAGAGGCAGAGGCTCAAGTGGGTCTTCCAATAGCAAATTAGCAAACCCTCATTTCAAAAACCCTCATACATACTAGAGAATAGTAATGCACAAACACACGCAACATGCATGTGCACATGCGTACAGTGTGTTCCTGCCAGGTTGTAGACTAAAAATCAGACACTTTCTCTGTCTGTCTGAAATATCTTTCATACTTTTCTTTTTCACTCTCTGTCCCTCGTTGACACACACACACACACATACATGCACTTGTGCGCACACACAAGAAGAAAACTTCAATTCTATCTGCCGGGGCAGAAATCAATCTCACATCTCTTTAGTTAATCCGCAATGGCTCTCTACAGATCCTGACACTAATAAGGTATTGAGCAGGTGAGGCCAGGGGCTGAGGAGGAGAACAGAGGGAGAGGAGAGGCCTGCAGTCTGGGGCCCGACTGGCGGCTGGCACTGTTCCAGTGCAATTATGGGGCTTGTGTATGGGAGAGAAGGGTGCAGGAAAGAAGCAGCAGAGATAGAAGGGAGAGAGAGAGGCATAGAGAAAGAGCGAGAAAGAGGGGGTGGGGGGAAAAATTGATCCCATCTGTGGTATGATGGTTAATTAAAGCAGCTCTTGAGCAGCCCAAGGATGAGAGGCTTGGCTGGGCTCCTGGAGGCACAGCTCTGATTACTCACACAGAATGGATGGTTTCTTAGCAATGAAAGGAGGAGGCCAAGAGCTGCCTGGTGGGGTGCACAGACGACGTCAAGGAGGAGAGACATGTGCATGCTGCACACTTACACATGTGCACGCACACACGTGCAAATGGACTGGCATACAGACACGCACTTGCATGCGCATGCATACATATACATATGTAAACACCTGGTCACACACACACACACACACACACACACACACGTATGCATCACGAGTGCCAACATAATCAAATTAAATCAAAATAAGTGCATCAGTCCACTAAATGTGAATTTCTACAACAAGATGAGCAGAAGAGGTTAATGACAAAACAACCAAAGTTCACTAATTGCAGCTTATGGTGCATACGAATGTAATGTGTCACTACAGTCATGTCACAGGTTTATCACTAAGAGTTTCACAGGAAGAAAACCTTAATCTTTAGGAGGAATTACAAAGTTAATTTAGCATATTTTCGTCATTCTTTCCTAATACGTCTGGACACTGATTCTGCCTCCAATTTCCTCTGTCATCAAGTTTCATCTTATCTTACCATTACATTTAGATAGCCCTGAGGCCCATTACACCCTCCTCATTGACATTCATAGCTCCCTCATATTGAGAGGGCATGGGTGACAGCACTGGCACTTTGGTATGACCCCACCCCCCTATGGTGAGATTTGGTATTGCATAACATTGCAAAATAGGCAAAATATAAACAAGGCTGCATTTCTCCACAGGTACATACAGTAAGAGAACACACATTAACATCTACTATCACTTGGTTTGAGATTTAAATTAACACTAGTGTGCAATGCTTCGTAACTTGACCATAAGGTATCGATCAGTGATGTAGAAATAACGTATAAAGCTTGTCTTAATTTTGCACAATGTAACAACAGTCACTGAGACTGTGTAAAACAAGGGCTCTTGAAAGATGATATGTAGATGGAGCAGACAGGCAGCCCATCCTCCTATTTTTATAAAGTTGAAGATATAATCATACCCTCAGAGTTAGAGAGGGGTTATAATAAACCTCCAAATCTGAGGTGTATGAATTATGTATATGGCGATGATTTGATGGCTGCAAAATAGAAAAGAGGGTGTAAGCGGCTGATTGAGGTGCACCACGTGGTGCGTCGTTCGCCGCCATGTCTCCTGGTACAGACATCTGAGGTCAGGGCCCCGTGCTAATTGGTGTCGGGCCGAACGCTTGTGAGCTAAATGAGAAAATTACACGTTCTGGGAGGAATCAACTGCTGTTGTTGGGGTGCGTTTTACAGTGCGGCTGCAGTCGTATCTGTGTGGCGGAGACAGCTGTCTGGCTCTCTGTTTGTTGGGGGAGGGGGGGAGGAGAGTTAGAAGGTAAACTTTAGTGTTTAAAGGTGTGGGAGCTCCAGTTCACTTACACAGCCCCACCCATTAGATATACATACCATGCCTGCCTGAGCATATGTGGCTAAAGTGAGGAAGGCTTTGATAGTAATGTGTATATAAAAAGGATTAAGCATCCGGCAGCTAGTTTTACTTTTCTTGCTTTGGCACATTGGCTTCAAAACAACTTTAAAAGGTCAGTTCACCCACATCACAAAATAAAATACATTTTCTACCTACCCAGTGTGGTATTAAGACATACAAGTTTCTGTTCTATGTGCTGCCCAGCACCAAACAACAGGGAGACAAAGTTAGCAACTAGCTGGTGAACACAGTGGAGCATTCAAAAGAGCCAGATATTGTGTAGGAGACCAAAACAGAGCTAAAAGGAGAGTAAATATAGGACTTGTGTTCATTGGATGGCCAGAAACGCAACTCCAAATGAATACTAATGTTGATCCGTATCTGCTGGACGTTTGCCATAACTGGTGGAGGTGTTTATAGCTGGTTTCTGCCCCCTTAAGTGGCCAAAGAATCTGTTACAGCAGGTTTAAGTACAATTTTGAGGTCCTTGTACTATATTTTCCATTTGATTCTAGTTTATACATCTACTTCCTGCCTTTAGAGGGAAATAGTTTTCTTTTTACTCTATTACATTCATTGGCTATAGTTAATCACTAGTTATTGTTCAGATTCAGATTTTCTTATAAACACCTTACAAAGTATGTTGCATTGTTTTAGATTGATCTCTGTATTTCTGTACTTTTAGAGTTTTGTATAAGTGTAGTTTAAAATGTTAAATATTGTGACTTCCACCACTGCCAGCGACCAGGATAAATGTGTTTTTGTTGTTGTTTTTTCCCTTGATGTGTGTGCTAGGGGGTTGAAGGGAAATGGCGATGTTGAGGCGCTAACACTGCAGAAACAAGACTACTAAAGTAAAATAATAAAAAATCTGTTGCCTTTTTTTGTCATTATAAATCAGCATATACTGTCACCTGCCTCTTTAAGCCGACGATGTTTCCCACTTGCGGCCAAAGACTTTTCCCTGTATTTGTTCATACCATACAGCAAAATCCACTAAACTCAATCAACATGATCCACTCAACAGGATCCACATGAAGAAGAATTTTGCGTTTTCAATTCAACTCATTGAATTCCCTGATGAGTGATACTGTTTGGGAAAATTTCATTCTACTTAAATTATCTTTTATTCATGAAATGCTTTTTTTTTTGTTCTTCACATGCCTTTGTGTGCAGGTAGAGTTGTGCCTGCATGTGTCATTCAAGGCCAGAGCGAATTATTCACTTCTAAACACAGCATTCCTCCACTCCTCCGGCACACCCAACAAACAGACAAACAACAATGTAGACTAAATGACTAAAGTGTTGAATTGCCTTCCTTTTGTTCTTTCCCTTATGTGTCTTTTCTGCTGGCTCTTTCTCTTTCCAGGACAGACTCCTTTGGTGGTGAGCTCCGGCAATCTTAAGTAAACGTCATTAACTATTTGCTCATATCGGCCACAGAAAGTATGCAGCAGCCTCCTTTGTCTCACTATCAGTTGTTTAAAGAGGTTTGTGCTGTAATGGCGTGGTCAGCCAGTGCCGGGGGCTTTGAAGCACCGTCTCACCTGCAGAATTCACCTCTATGGTCGCTGAAAGCTGACCCTGAAGTTGCAAATTCAGCAGGTCACGTGGCAAAATAACTAGAAACCTCTGTACACATCCTTTTTTTCTCAATGCGTGGTTTCACAATTACACCACTGCAGAAAGAAAGTCTGTATCGCTTTCTAATAAGGCACACTTTATGAAGGCTTTATCAGTTGTAACTAATGGCTTTATGGTTAATAAGTCATTTATTAATGCTTTGTAGATCATCAATGAGGCATTAATGGGCATTAAAGGGCAGCTTTTTTGGTTGTCAGGTTGTGAAAAATCCCTTTGATTGGTGTGTATCATCCTCTAGAGTAACTTGCTCTTTCTTCATTAAAAAGACCCTCCTTCAATAGACCATTTGACCACTTACCTTCTTTTAATGAAGTACAAAGCACCCAAACCAAAAACAATGTATTACCTTTTATTAACATTTATAACAGCATTGGTTATTTTATAGGAAGAATCTTTTATTAATGACATACTAACATTTGTAACTGCAGACCTGATGGCTCACTGTAAATGAGAAACTGGTGACTTTTCATCAGTGACTTACTAAAATAATAAATATTGTAGCGGAAGAACTCCTTATGAATGTCACATTTATAACTGCAGACTTGATGACATATCAAAAAATTGTTAGACCAATAATAAAATGGTTACGTGCTTGATAATAAGCTATTAGGTCTGCAGTTATAATTAATTATTAATAATTCTTCTTCCGCTGGTGACTTATTATAGATGCATAAAACCAGTTACCTGTCAGTAGTAACTTACTAATATTCATGATATAGCTAGAAATATTGTAGTGTAAGAACTCCTTATGAATTACATAATAACATAACTACAGTCTTAATGCCTTTTTAAAAAAATATTATGTCAATAATAACAGGTTACAGGTTTTTCACCTTATAAAAAATCCATCAATCAAGCAGTTATAAATGTTAGTAAACTTTTATTAATGACTTGATAACACAGAACTGCAGACTTGATGGTTTATTATATAGACAGAAACATGTGACCTCTCATAAGTGACTTGCTAACATTTATAACTCATTAGAAAGTGTTTAGGTTAATATTAAATGGGCCTTTTCACTTTATTATAAACCATCATCATCAAGTATTCAGTTATAAATGTTAGTAAACATATATTAATAAGGGGTTTCCTCCACTTCAATAATAATAAGTTTAGACGACTAAAATGTCGTTGTCATGGTTAAAAGAAACCAACATTGACCTTTGGTAGGAGACAAGATGTGAACGTCAGACTCTTTGAACACCCAACATCACCCTGATTGGCCCCTGAGGGTGTGTCGGTACAACAACGTCATTCTACTTATGTCATTACTTGCATGACTGTAAAAGGTAGGAAAACATAAACATAGGTCATAGTGGGCATTTGAACAAAGATTTTTCTAGTTAAGATAGTCTCAAATTAATTAATGGGTAAGTTATTAATAAAGCGTTCCTCCTCTAAAATAATCCATCAAGTTGTAAATGTCATGAATTGTTAATAAACAGGTTTTGGATAAATGAATGAACCTAATATAAAATTTTCTCCTTGTGTTTCCAGTTAAGCAGCTTTCAATCTGGAAAAATCATCACATCTTTTCTCATTTGCTTAAAATTTAGCCAGACATAAAGTATTTAATCTCTGGAAACTTCACTAGAAATTTAAATAAAGTTATGTGGGTCTGAACAGTGTTTGCAGAGCGTGAGTTTGTTATATCAGACCCACCAGTGAGTCAGTGAGGTTAAAGCTGAAATAAAGCTGAATAAAAAGATCAATTATGTTGGAGGATGATATACACAAGCAGGGGTGGGAAGTAGCCAAATACATTAACTGAAGTACTGCACTTGAGTACAGTTTTGAGGTAGTTGTACTTTACTTGAGTTATTCCATTTTATGTTACTTCTACTTTACCTTTCATAGGCAAATATTGTACTGTATACTCTGTTACATTTATCTGACAGCGTTAGTTACTAGCAAACTACTACTACTGCAAATGTTTGATACAAAAGAGGATTAGTGATCTAAACTACCCACCAGTGAATAAAGTATGGTTCAAATGAGCTCCACCTTTACTAGCTGCAACATTAACGTGATGCTTACATATTGTTGTGTCAATAATTATAATCCATTATTTTGGGTTAGGGTTAGGGTTAGGGCATAGGCCATTCTGCTTAAACTTTTTTCTGCTAGTATTTTTGTACTTTTACTTGAACAGAGTATTTCTCCACTGTGGTGATGCTACTTCTATTTAACTTCTCCCATCACCATACACAAGCAGGGATTTTTCAAAACCTGCAACCATAAAGTTATTCCTGGTTCATGACTGATCTATAATGCATTCATAACATTATTAACCATTAAAAAAGACATTAGTTACAACTTATAAAGCATGCCCCATTTTAGAAAGGTTTCGTGTCCATTTTCTTAAAATGGCACTAACTTAGTGCCAGGATGCTTTTGGGGACCCGAGCCCATTATTATAGAGATTTTGGCACCGGCAGGACCCGGGTGAGTAATGGCAGAGGTGCATTAGGGGAGAGAGGGAGAGATACATGTGTGATAGCCTGAGTTGTGAGTCAACATCAGAGGCCTTGGGCTGACCCCACTGGGGATTACACACTCTGATTTAAGAGCATCTCTCCAGCTCCTCTCCTCTCTGTGGCACTCGTGTCCTCGGTGCATACAACACCCACCGGACGCAATGTAATGTCCAGGAATACAGACACAAGCTCACATGCATGCTCACACGCACACTCGCATGCAGGATCATTCTCGTTATACCCTTATTCTTAGCCGTGCTCCATCTTCTGTTACAGGGTCGGGGCAGAGTAGGATCCTATCAGGGTTTGTATCCAGAGAGGGAGAGAGAGATCGGAGCCCCTGCAGTGGTAAGTAAATACAGCCTAATGGCCTCTGATTAATTCTACATTGCTCTCATCGGGCCAGTAAAAAGAGATGTAATGACCTGCATCTCTCTCTCCCTCTCTTTCCTACTCCCTCATTTCTCTCTCTCTCACCCCCCCCCCCCCCCCCCCCGCCCCCCCCTCTCAGTCTTTCTCAATTTCTCCCTCATTTGCTCAGCTTTTGATTATGAATTAAAAGGGATTGCAAATGGTATGCTGTTGGTTGGCCCCCTGATTGCCATATTTGATTAAGAAATGTCAGTGTGCATGTTTCCAATGTCTGTCTTTTTTTAGCCTCTCTGTTCGCTGTAACATTCACACATGCACGAGGAACACAATGGCTCCACGGCTCTCAGACAGTCTGCCATGAACAGCAAACTTGCGCTAATCAAACGCATTCTTCCGTCTTCCCTTTCTCTTTTTCTCAGCCTCTTTTCTCATTTTTTGCCTTTTCAAGACTCGGTGGGGTTTTTTTGTATCAGCTGTGAGACACATCAACAAGGGGGAAATCACAGAAAATTAAAGAGCATTGAGAAAAACAGGTAGAGCAGAGAATGAGGACAGGAACAAGTGATGGAGATCTGTGTTCTTTTCTGAGGACTGAAATCAGAGCAGACAGGGGCCAGTTTCCTATCACTGCAAGTTAATTATAATCCTCAAAATGGAAACTTCTGCCACTTGTTTGCTAGTATGATATATATGTATATATATATATATACTAGTGCATCAGCTGTGATGACATACATTCTGAAGCTTTTAACAAGTGCAAGTATAAGCAAGAGAAGAAAAGTATCCTGACTGCTTTAACATGGAGGCTGCAATTGACCCTTTTGTATAAACCTCCATGGGACCTGTTATACAGCTGACCCTCTCAGAGCATTGGCTGACTGCAGTTCTGCTTACCTGGAGCAGCTCTGAGTTTGGTCTCTTTCTTACTCGAACTCCATAGCAGGTTAGTGGTCAGCTGGCCTCCTCAAACACCTTGCAACCAGTCAAAATGTGGGACCTATTTGGTTTGAAAGACACACAAGTTTCATGTCTTGATACTAAACTCCTTAGTCCAGACAGGCTGAGAGCCGGTTCACATTTGGCCTTATTATAAAAAGGTATTTTGTTAATTAGTTGGTAACTTTATGTCCACACTGTGGAAAACTGTCTTCTGCTTCATCATGTACAGTTAAAAAGAAACAATACAGGACGTTGGACATTACAAGATAATTGTTAAAGACAAACAGCAGGAACACAGAGTCAACAAGAAACATGATTTACAAAACCACAATCTGGAAAGATTTGCCGCGTAAATATTGTTGCACATCAATAAATTAAAAATGGCCGCACCACACAAACACATTTTTACATAGACATCCCTTGTTATTAAATATTTACACCCACAAACTGCCAGGTGTAACTGTTGTGTAGCTAAAGGAGCCAACTAACAAAGCTAACGTTAGCTTGCTAACATTTAACCAGTTTAGGGTAAAAGGTAAAAGAGGTAACTAATATGGAGCATGGTGGCCATTACTGACATGGCACTTGATGAAATGCTTCTTAACAATTACGTAAGATGGAAAGATTTTGAATACGTTTCACAAAAATCACACAGTTTACCTCAAATTACAAAACTTTATGCTAATAACGTCAGACCGAACGACTGGCTAAGTAACGTAAGCTAGGTTAGCATAATCGGATAGTTCCTTCTCATCCTAAACTGCATTAATACTACGTACTCTGAAACACATATTTCTCCATGTTATGGTATTTATATATATAATATACACAAATATAATAATGTCATACTTACATTATTATATCACTTGGCCAGCTAAAAGTGTTATACTGAAGTTACAGTATGTTATAGCTTGTGATGCTACTGTTCTAGTGTGAAAGAAGCTAATAGACACTGAAAGACTTTACACAAAAACATATTGATGGATTTAGGAGTAGCTGCAACCCTGTCCAGGTCCTGTCTCCTAAAAAAAACCCACCATGTGCTCTTCACCAAATCTAATGCCATCTTAATATTTAAACGCCAGCAAATGATTGTAAATTGAATGTTTGTTTTTTTTACTGTAATTTGTTTTTTATATCCTTTTTTTATTCCACACAATTGGCTTTGACAGCCACTTCAGTACAAAACAAAAAACAAAAACTGTGGGGTATCTGCTCATAAGGTGGAGCTGTAAGCTGTTTTCAAAACAAAACAAAGTGACTCTTCTATTTAGTGTTAAGTGCACTGTGATTTTTGACCCATGTTTGCATGTTTTTTATGTTTTTTCTGATTACACCATAGCTTTTGAATTTGAAGAGAATAACCTTTTGTCGCTCTTTAAGAGGCAGTTTTTTCCATATTAACTATAAAATCCTGGTTAAAAGTGTCACTTGATATGTTCACTGTGTTTAGTTTGGTACAACTGCTGTGTCTCAAAATAATACATAACATGGTTCTCAATTCTAAGTAAAGTTATTAGAGTTGCAAGACCTTTTTGATTTTGTCAAGCCAAGTCTGAAGTAATCAAATGAATGACTCAAGTCCAGGACGTGTGAGTACTGCTTATCTACCTGTAGCTCTGGTTGCTGCCCTTAAATGACCCAAAGATTTTTGTTTTGAGCTGGTGTGTCTTGTGTTTAATGTCTAATCACCACTCTCTCACCTCTCTTTCACGATTCAGGTATTGTCGGCTTTGAACGTTTCTCTCCTGTGACCTCTTCAACTCTCTCTCTTCTCCCGTCAAAGCCATTAGTTTGTGATCAGCGGCACATATCTCATGGTCCTAAACCTCAATCGCAAACAGCCCTTGCAGTTATTCTCTGCACATCAGCTCGCAGGCCACACTGGCCGAGTTTGTGTGAGTATGTCTGTGGCTGCTTGAATGTATATATACATTTGAGTGGCATGTGCATGTGCGATACGTCCATGAGTCAATGCTTGTGTGGCTGCGTGTTTGCATGCATGGACATGTGAACAAGTGCACTTTTTGTGCGTGTGAGAGAGAGAGTGTGTGTGTGTGTGTGTGTGTGTGTGTGTGTGTGTGTGTGTGTGTGTGTGTGTGTGCGCTTGCACTTGTGTGTGATAATGGGCTGTGTCCATCAGCACACAGAACACGAGCCCTCTGTATCAGGCAGAAGATACACTTAATGCCTGTCACAGGGTCAGATCAAGTGTGTACAAAGGAGAATTGAATCCTTTGAAAAACAGAATCCAACCAAGGACAGTTTTCCCATTTGCCAAGGAGTAAGAAAGAGAAAGAAAGAGGTGTATAGAAAGAGGGGAGAGGGAAAATGAGAGAGAAATGGTGTAGGTGCCTGCAGGAGAGAAATGTGTTGATCTTTTGAGATGAAAAGCCCTACTTTCACAGGCTGCAAAATGGAATGGTGGGCTTCGGGGCCAAGGCTATAAGAAGCCTTCCCTCTAGCTTTCCCCTCTAGGTCCCTTTGTTATCCTCTCATCAGTCCATCTCAGAGGAGGTGGAGGTACGGGGCGAGGGTGTGAGAGGAGGTGGCTATGACAACTCTCTGCCCTCCCAGCAAAAAAAAAAAAATGGTATCCCTCCCCAGCCCTCAGGGGGGTAGATACACAAGCTACCTTACGCTAGAGATGAACAGTACAGGAAGAGGTGAGATTGAAGTTTGAAGCGGGTGCAGAGCAGAGGAGAGTGTTAATGAGGGGACGGCACAAGTAGAAAAGGTTCCACTGGGCTCTTTTTTAGAAGGTGGCCCCTGTCGCATTATATTCTTGACTCCCCTCCAGGAGGGCCTAATGACGCTCTCCAAGGATGGCGGTCTTGTGGAGGAAGAGAAGGAGGGAGGGGTGTTGGGCTCACATACCGGGAAGAAGCGCCCTGAACGCCACAGAGGATGTAGCCAAGAAAAGGGAGAGAGAATGGTGTCCCCACTAGAGAGACAAGTGAGAAGGAGCTCTTTTTCTCAAGACTCTTCATGTGCCCATCTTCCTCTCACTTCAATCTCTCTCTTCTTCTCTGGCTCACCTCTCCACCTCCACCCATCCTCCCTTTTCTTGCTGCTCTGTCCTCTGGAGCAGGTTGGTAATTGTCACACACAGCAGCACTATTTTCCATTAACTTAAGTATGTACAAGGAGCAAATACCTAACTGAGCTAAATGTGGATTTAGTTGTGGTTTCAAGCTCCATCGCAGGCAGGAAGGAGTCCCTTAGGTAGCACCGGGGATTTCAGTATGTATAAAGATTTCTGAGAATTTCCCATCCTTCCAAGAAAAATTCATAATCCACACCCATCTACCCCCAACCCCTTCTATTCCCCAAGAATGTCAGAGTATCCATAAACAAAATCAGAGGGTACAGTAAGGTCTCTAATCAAGGCAATCAGTGCTGTTTTCAGAGGTGTACAGCACCGCAGCAGCGCTGGTCTCATCTTTGTCTGTGCTTTAATTACTCGCTTTTGCATTTTGATGGAGGGGGGTGACGGGGGTGATTGTGCCTTATCACCTATCTCCAAGGATAAAAGACTACCCAATTACTTTGTTTGGATGCTAATGATTGCATTTCATTAGTAGCCGCTCTTAGCCCTCCTCACCCAGTAAATGAATGAATATGCCGTAATTTCAATTATTGGAATTATGAAAATTGCTTTTAAAAAGACGGCACGGGTATCATCAGCTTTCCACTGTGACATAATGCCATTTTAATTTCTATAATAGTTTTAATTGTCAGTGGCCCCGCTGTGCATTAATCATTTAATTGTATTGTCTTTTTCTGCTGCAAACACCTACACCCCCTAAACACCCACACGCTTTCCCGCCCCAGCTTTGAAAATACAAATCACAATCAGCTCTATCATCTTGAGAGTGATGAGAGATGATGAAAACAAAACCAAGTTAGAGGCTTAATTCAAAGTTCTGAGATGGTGAAAGAAAGTTTTTCTTTGTTAGAGGTTTTTGCACAGGGAATATACAGTTATTTGGACAACGTGCGACTTCATATTTATCTGGCATTTCAGTAAAAAAAAAGAAAAAGGATAAAAGCTAATTGAAGAAGGTGAGAAATTGAAAGTGGAAGATTTTAGTTTTTACACTGAAGGTTTTAATAAGGCTCAAAGTTACATTCAATACAGGTGGAACTATGTAATTTTAAGATATTAGAAATAAACATTTATACAAAATTAAAGAGAAATATTATGCATTTTGTTGTATTCAAGAGCGATCTACTGAACCGGCAGTTTTCAGGTTACTTTGCTGAGATAGTATATTTTAAAAACCTCCTCACCAGCTGTCTATGGCTACATAGAAAGGTCAAAGGTCAAGGACATGACACAGACCTCCGCTGAGAAGAAAGATGTCTTTGTGGCCATAGTGACCTCCCATAATCCCCCCAAAACAAGAAAATCAATGATTAGTTGGTTCAGACCTTTTTGTTTTGTTTTGTTTGTCCTTCAAGAAAAATACTGGACCAAGATCAATGAACTACCGTTTTTCTTTGCGTTTATGTTCATTATAAATATTATTCCCATAATTGTAACAATTGCACAAGTCATTTGTTTTGCACTTTGCATTAAAGATATGTAACATAAACAAAAGGCATGTCAAAAATGAAAATGTGAAATAGAATAATGAAGAAACAGCTAGATTGAAAGCAATAGTCATATGTTCTGTTCCCGTATCTGTGTTTGTGTACAGATGTTTTAATCCAGATTGCAGCAACCAGACATGCTGTAAAGCAATAAGAAAATAGTAAAACTGCAGACAATTATTATGTTTAAGCACAAAAAGCCAGTAATGCAGCGCTGCATTGAAACAAAGGTGTCAAATCAAATACTCAACATGTCAATTTATTCAGTGTTTTATATGTGTGGAGCCATGAGCCGTGCAGCAGCAGCTCTATGAGAGGAAAAAGTCTGACTGACAGCCTTGAGAAGCCCTCCACTGTCTCCTCCATCGCTCCTCGAGAGGGAGGAGGTCAAGTGTACCCCCTCAAACAAACACACTCGGATGCCCATGCAGAACACCTTGCCAAGCCTTTTAGCCACAGCTATTTTTCTTAAACTCATGTCATCAAGAGCACCAGAGGCATCTCTCAGCCTTGAACTTCTGGGGGTGAAGTGCGCCGACGGTGGGGCAGGAAAATACATCAGTGTTCGGCGCATCAGGTGTGATCCCCCATGAATACATTTAATGCCTCAACCTCTGAATGTTGTATTTCTAGTATGTTTTGAAAAGAGGAAAAACATTCTGCAAGGATACCACCAACGTTTATATACGCCACCAAATTAGTTGGAATCCGGTCACATAGAAAAGGGCACTTCAGACCCTCTGAGATCAGCCTCTCTGAAAGCACAACAGTACAATTTCTCATAGAAATATCAGGCTTTATTTAAATGTCTGCAATGTTGCTGCATGACCTTACAGTCTGTGTTAATGTCACGTTTTTTAAATCATATTTTGTTTGCTGTTTTTGAAAGAAGTGGAGTGTAACAACAAGGAGCACTGAAACCAAAAACATCTAGCAGGCAACAGTTGACACATAGACAGACAATGCACACAGTGGCCACTTTATTAGGTACACCTGTACAATCTAACACAACAGCCCTGCCATAACATCTATCTTTACAAAGCTCACAGTTTTTGGTGACAGTTATACGTTCATTACTGAGGTCATAGTTAAAGATAGTGTTGTAGGTTTTTGTCCCCCATATTTACACACATGAGGGGAATATTAGAATACTAGAAACACTAGAAATATAATGTAGACCAGTACCGGTCTGTAAGACCACAACTGACCACACCTCTATGATAGTGTCAACAAAAACTAAAGGAGGCATCATAAAAGTAACTTTATAGCAGAACAGTTGTATTGATTTGCATTAGACTACACAGGTGTACCTAATAAGTGAGTGTTTCATGAAGTGAGACAGAAAAAACAATGATTAGTGATATTTTTGTATCTGACTGCAGTTTGATTAAAACAGCTTCATATTTCTATGAGAATGAGATTGACAATCATTAAAAGACCATTTTGCTGATTTTAAATCTTATCTCTAACTATCCGAGTTTGGGACACAATGTGGAAGTGCAGTTGTTGCCGCTGGCGATGTTCTCTGTGTCTCTGGGGCACAGCTGCAAAATCTGTGACGTAGTTGGGGGGCAAGGAAGAACTGCAGGCTTGCTCCGCTTGCATTGCAAACTAGCTATGTTTCCAACAGTGAAAATGGCATCCCAAAGCGATGACTAACCTGCGCTGCCCAGACCAAACAGCAACTGTGGGTGCCTCAGTTTTCGGAAGGATTTGGGGGTTAGGAGTCAGAAGCTCACTCGCTGTGCATCCTGGTATCCGCGAGTATTATTATCAACACTAAGTGGACATCCACATAAAATGTGGCAAACAATGTCCCTTTAACTGCTGATCCATTAAGTGTTTCAATAATCACATAAACTCCTAGTGACTTGATCCTTTCATGCATTATATTATAAGGACTCTCGCATTATCTAAGCATCTTTTTGTAAATTTATTATGATGTTTTGCTTCATTATGTTCATGATAAAGTTCCTCTCGTCGCTTTCCTCCAAATTCCATTAAAACCACTCACTTAAACAAAACAAAACAAACTCACTAAAAATGTATCCTCGTTGTTGTCATAAATTTAAAGGCTTTTTTAATTTTTTTATCACATTTCTTTCAAAATGTGACGAGAGTGTAAAATCACTTAGCTCATAACAGATCTCCTCAAGTAAGAAAACTGAAGTTCAATGAGGATTTTGAACTTTTATTGAGGTAATGTGAGTCAGGTTATAAGGTCAGGTTGCTCTGCTCATGAATAATTTTGATAATAAGCGCACGTCCCACAAATATAGTGTGGCTGCAGCAGTCCCATGGGACTGGCACCGGAGTTTGTTTCTAGTTGTCTCTTCTGGTGCTTTATTATTTTATTACTATTATTACTACTGGTGCTTTACAGTTACAATTGACTGCCATTACTGTTCAGGAATCATCTCTAACATTGAGCACAGCACTCTGAAGGTTTTTTCTTTTCTTTTTTTTCATAGGGACTGTTGTGACCAGGTCCAGGCGCTGTCACTCAAGAGTGCCAAGAAGGACGGGGAGAAAGAAAAGCAAAGCATGTGTGTCTGTGTGACAGAGATAGAATGTGGGTAGAAAATCTAAAAAAAAAAAAAAAAATGGGTGTGAGAGCGAGCAGAAGATGGGAAAGTACACTTGATGGGGAGAGGATTTATAAAAGACTTGACCTTGGTGAGTTTGAATTATATGACTCTGTAGAAGGGCCACATGCTCTTCATCTGAGGCTCTTTCTTTTCGCCCAACAATATTTTTTTTTGCGAAAGAAAAAGACATTTTAGCAACTTGTTAACACTATCTTCAGGGCAAAGGGTCAAGAGGTCTCTAAACATACAGTGAATAAAGATGGAGATACGGTTTTGTTTTATATGCCCCTGTAAGGAACAAGACCTCAGTGACAGGCTTTTTATATTGCATCAATGGTGTGGTGATGAATGCCTGGCCTGTGACCAGTTCCTACACAATTGTGCCACCTTCTGGAATAAATGGGGAAATCTATCAAGGACAGGGAAGAATTCAACAGGGATTCAGTTAAAGAATAACTTTGCTTGAATACAGTTCATTTTTCTGCAAGTTAATGAATTTCTCTGGCTGTACAGATTCATTGCTGGGGTTCCTCTTTCCAGCGTATTGCAGCTTTAAACCTTTTCTACATAAAAAGTATCCTATTAAATATTACATTAAATTCTAATTTACTTTCCTTATTAATATATATTAATAGAAATGCTTCATTTTACCGGTCCATAATTTAATAATAATTTCCAAGGAAGCTTTCAGGAAAGAGAAACATATTAGGAAATTATTAGCAAATTATTTGTTTAACAGTAATGGTATTTGCAGAAATAGCAATATCACTCAGTTTTCGACAACTAAGTTAAATAAAATGTTTTTATTTTGTCAGGGCCATGGATGGATATATTTCTATTTGGATGGTGTGTGTGTGTGTGTGTGTGTGTGTGTGTGTGTGAGCACTCATGAAAGCGTGGGTGTATGGATGCGTTTGTGTATTTGGGTTTGTGGGGGCCAGGGGACCGAGAGAGAAGATTGGGGAGTGATTCAATCGCTACACAAATGGATTTGGCTAATAGAGGGAGCCTCTGATCCTGACTGGTGCACAGCTGGAGCTCCCCTAATTGGAGAGGGTGAAGAGTGGAGAAGAGAGTGGAGAGAAAAGAGAAAGAGAGAATATGGCCCCCAGAGAAAATGCACCTCCGCTGTAACACTATTGACTCGACGAGGATCATGCCAAACGTTAATACCGGTGAAAAAGGACACGTGCCTGGAAAGAAAGTCATGTGGATGCTCATCGTAGCTCAGCGTTCATATTCTCAAGAGCAGCTCAATACATTTTTGTGTAATCGTTCCCAGTGTTTTAAATATCTGATGAAGGGTGCCATATGAGCAAAAAGTGGCCCGCTCTCTAACCCACTTCACATCAGCAAGGACCATTAGAGAAATAACTCAGTCTGATAGGTGAAAACAGGAGCCTTATAACCATTTATCAGCACTAAGCACTCGCCTCTTTTTGTCATTGAATTGAGTTCATTGTTAAAAGAAATCAAGATACAGCATGTGATGCACTATTATTGGTGACCTTCCTTGTTATTGGGCTCAACTCTGAGCTAGTATGTCAGATAGAAGTAACAAACGTTAGACTAGATCAGACAAGTATGAGATGAATTCACTATTAAATTCCTAAATTGATTAAAAGAGGTGAAAGTCGTTGTAAAGAAGATTTTCCATCGCCGTTGCCTTTGTGGAAGCATGAACAGACGAGAGCGCGTGCAAAAACATCCAAAATGAGAGCAAGGCTCATCATTTTGACAGCTATTACAACTACTGTCCAGCAATGAAAGATTATAAGAGCCCATTATCCTTTATATGCCTCCACTAAAAAAAAAAGAGAAAAACTAAACAGAATCCTCCACAGATTTCACATCTCATCAAAAAAATGAAGAAAAGAAAAGTGCATTACACCTTATTTTATTCCTAAACCCAAAAGTAATATACTAACTCCTAAAAATAATAATATAAAAATAATTTGCTGTCATACAAACAAAATCACAGTTGTCATGAGAGTAAACAGGTGACAGTGCAGTTAAAGTGCAGAATACAAACGTTTGCTGCAAGAAACACCACAAAAAATATATGATTCTGTTTGTGGCATCTTAACTGTCTACATGGTTTAAACATACTACTTGTTCTGTGGATGAAATCGTATATTTATATGGGGGTCAAACCATGAGACGCAACTCGGAACGAGCAATAGACTTAAAACCTGAAAGGCAAACAAAGGTTACCTCTGCAACACCGCTGAACAGAAGCCATACGTCAGACAAAGTTTTTCCAAATGTATGACAATCAATTCTCGTAGACATCTTTGGAAACAAGGTGGAATTGGTGTTTTCTAGTCTTTGAGAATCAGTTTTTTGGCTTCTCATCATCAAAGCAGATCGTACATGAGAGGGATGTGATGAAGTATCCTCCGAGCATCCAGAAATAACCTAGTTCCTGAGGGGAATGTATTCCCCTGCTAATAAAAGCAGGTATAACCTTAAACTGTATCGACTCATGCCTGGTCTTCACAGAATAAGTGTGGATTTGTGCTACAACGGACTTCCATATCATCTTGCCAATAAGTCGCCCAAATTAAATGACAACATGCTTAGTTTGTCATTGCCCCCAAGTGTTTAGATTCTAGGTTTAGGCACAAAAACAACTTGGTTAGGCTTAGTGAAAGGGTTAAAATGGCTACTTTGTTATGGTCAGGGGACCTTTGTTGTCATGTTACAAGTGGTTAAGGTTTGGGGATGGCCGTGATCATGGTTAAAAGAAACCAGCGTTGACTGTCGGCAGGAAACATTAAACAAACGTTTGGTTGAATTTGTAATTCCTACGACTGCTAGAGCACTTTGAACGTACACATATGTGTCTGGGTTTTTTTTTGGCATTTTCTGAAACAACTAATGTTTTCCTTTCTTTGAAACTTCTCGGAAATAATAATTATAATTATATATAATTATAATTATAATAATCATTATTGAGCGTGGAGTGTTAAAGTGAAGTTTTGAGCCAAGGGTTGACCAAAATGTAAGATTTATGAGTTTATGTGCCACTAATGTGACTAATAATTGTTATAGGAGAAGAGAACAGGTGTCTGGACCGCCTGAGAAAGTGTGTGTGTGTGTGTGTGTGTGTGTGTGTGTGAGAGAGACAGAGACAGAGACAGAGACAGACAGTGAGAGAGCTCCAGTGTGTATTCTAAAAGCAGGGGGTCTCCTCCAATCACCCACAACACAAAGAGCTGCCCAGCATGACCACACCAGGGGGGCTCTTAGGAAACCCATCAGCTCACAGGGGACAGACTTACATATAGGAAACAGGCTGTATAGGAGGAGCACACACACACAAACACACACACACACACCCTTAAGTCCTGTCCATACTGCAGAAGTAGGAAACAACGCGGGAGAAACCTGACGTGTGGACACAACTGGGAGACTCACTTCTACGTACTTTCACGCTGAAAATGAAGAAAATATGTGTACGACTTGCCAAAACTGTAAGGCAAAAGAACTCTGGACTACTTGCAGGAGGTGACCCACACCCATGCCGCCTATTTGACAATCCACAACCCAAGATCAACATATTAGTGTACAAACACAGACAAACCTTGCGGGGACACTCACACACACAGAGGCAGGACATCAGACCCTCCCACCGTGTTTCCATTGTGGCGGCCATTGTAACAGTTTTGTCTGAGCCATATGGGCTGGTTTAGGGGATGTGGACCCCCGGCAGCTGAGGCTTTGTCCCCGTGTCACAGAGGTCGCTGGGATTGTGTTCCCAGCTAATTCCCTCTTTCAGGGACTGCAGATCAGAGTCTATAATGATCTGGGCGGCCTAGCACAGGGATTACTGCTGCTGCCTCTGACATCAACAGGCTTGTGTGTGTGTGTGTGTGTGTGTGTGTGTGTGTGTGTGTGTGTGTGTGTGTGTGTGTGTGTGTGTGTGGGTCGGGGGTGAGAAAGAGAGCGAGATAGAGAGAGATGACATCTTAAGATGAAACATTGTTGCTGCTCTTTAACAACAGGAATCAATTGATTCCCCCCTCACACCGAAATAGATCCACCCCACCTCCCCGACACACACACACACACACACACACACACACACACACACACACACACACACACACACACACACACACACACACACTCTCTGAGTTTTCCACCTCATTTCCCTCAATCTAGCTTAGGCAAACATTATTAGCGGAGAAAGTGAAGGCAGTGAAGGGAAACTAATAGCTTCTTGTGTCTTGACTGACCTCCATTTTCATCATATGGTTTACAAATTACAGAGTGCTGTCTGGATCTGTTGCCTCACACCTCTAATTAACTAATTAATCCACCATTAAAATTTAATGATCAGTTGTTCCTTATCTGCCATGTACAATGTACAGTGTGCAAATACTCTGTTACCAGCATTCAAGTAAGTAAGTAATTATCAGCAAAATATACTTAAAACCACAAAAGTAGTATTATTATGCAGAATACAATATTATATTATTGATTTATTAATACTGATGCATTAACTTGTGAGAAACATTTTAATATGGTTGAGGTGGAGCTAATTTTATTTATTTTATATTAGAGCTGAAACAATTAGTTAGTTAATCAAATTGTCAGTCAACAGAAAATGTATGCGCAACTGTTTTAATAATCGATTAATCGTTCAAGTAATTTTTTCATTACCTAGTTCCAGCTTCACCTTTGTGAGGATTTGCTGTTTTTATGGGACAGTAACCTGAATATATTTAGGTTTTCAGCTGAGTCAGACAAAACAAGTAATGCTAATCAAAAGTAAAAATAATTGTTAGTTACAGCCCTTTTTTTTTATTATAAACTGTTGGATTGTTTATGTTCTGTATATTAATCATATTTTATATGCTCATCATAGTTTTTGAAAACCTATTTTGCAAAGCAACTATAGCCAAACCTATACGGGATTTCCAGTAAATCTTAACATAAACAAACAATCTTGAAACTTGAATTTGTTTTTTTAATAACAGTGACCAAAATACATACTGAGCAGGACATTTTACAGTTAATAAACTAAAAAAAATAAACTAAATGTCTTCAAACTTAGTTTGTCACTTCTGTACTGCGATGTCTTGTTACTTAGCAGCCGACACACCAATAAGCTAAGCGAAGCGAAGCTAATATCAGCCCAATATATAGGCCTAGCTCTAAAAGTAACAATGACTGTTGCCTAATTGTAGTGACATAGAAAACTAGCATGAAATGGAAGAATACTAAAATAACTGAAGTACAGTACTTGAGTAAATATAGTTAAGTCACTTTCCACCACTGTTTATGTGTAATTATACTGCAACAGATTGATAATCTTTGAGCATATTTTGCTTCATGACATGTGAAATGTTACGAAAATGCAGAATGGAAGAAAAATAAAAGTCAGTCCTCTCTTTCTCTGGACTTTATGGCTCCAACACAAGCTGGAGCACTCACTGAGAGCACAAGCCGAAAAGCCTGTATTAAAATGAATGGCTTATTGCAACAAGAGCACATCAATTGCACAATTGAATCCATACATTCAAACATTGTTGTTGTTGTTGTATTGGATTGTTATAAACAATGTTTGCCAGAAATACTTCCAGAAAATAGGGAACCAACCTGAGTAATCAGATATATGTGTTCTCAAGAAGAGAGACATCTACATCCTAAATGAAGAGCACTCACACACATACATGCTGAGGACGAAGCACCATTCTTCATGAAGCCCTCCAGTGCTTAATAAAGAGTACTTTCAACAAGGCAGCTCAAAACAAAACTTGTTTGCTTTCCTTCATTCCACTTTTAATTTTCTGCTCTCATTTGTTTCTGTAGGCATCTTTCCATATTTTATTCTCTTTCTTCTTTCCCCCGGTGAAAGGGACTTTCATTGAAATTCATGCTCTCAAGGACCGGCACCCATGCAAGGCCAGAAGATAATAGGCTGACCTATTTACCCAGCAGTTTTATTTATCTTTTTTCCCCCTCCTCCTCCTTTCCCCCCCTGGCTTTGGATTGATCATGGTCGCTGCAAGATGACAGCTGTCTCCTGGGCATTAGCATTGCAAATGAAATAGAAGAAAAAGAAGTGGAGCCACAGGCCTGCAGTCTGGACTGGGAGAGAGCGGATCAGCATCCTGACTGAGTGCTGCCAGGACTCTGTGGGACAAGGAGCAGCTGACAGTGGGACATGGAGCCTTATTAGTGACCAGTGGCCACACGGACATATGAAGTTTAACTGTTGATGATGTTCTCTTTTATTTGTCAGTGTGTGGAGCTGGAGATGGAGAGCATCATGCCTGTAATGTTAATGGAAACACAGTAAATAAAATATTTATTCTTACTGCAGCGCCACCTCGGGATGAAAGTCCATAAAATTTTACAGGGTCGCTTGGTGTAACCTAAATTTGGTTGCAACTGAACTATACATTGAAGAGTTTCTTCACAGAGGCCACACCTACTTAGGTACTTAACCAACTTTGTTAGTCAACGGTAGGCAGACAGTAAGGAATATCATACTGTTGTTTCTGGGGTTGTCCAAATATGATTTATACAAAGTTTGGTGAAGACTGGATACAATATGAAGAACAGGAAGGGAAAATCGTGTTTTACAAAAGACTCAAAATGGCGGAAATGCAAGGGGCGTGGCTTATACCAACCTCTTCACTTGAACATGGATGTGCAACTGAAATGAAATTGCATTTTTTTTACTACTACAGCACACAAATCTGCTCTGCTCTCTCACTTGACCTCCTTCTCCTTCGAGAAAAAATCAGAAACCAAAAGAGAGAAATTTATATTTTTATTGTTTTATAATGGCGGCCCTTTGTTTTGCATTAATTAGATGGAGTACAGTTCCGGTATCAGTCTACATAGATGGAGACCTTATTTTGACACAGCCAATCAAATCTTGGATAAAGCAGTTAACGTCAGCGATGTATCACAGGCAGCGCAGACGGCAGCTATACAACACAAGAAGCACTGACTTTGAACGAGAACTTACGTTAGCTTTCTTGCTAAAGCCTCCTTCTTATCTAACTTCCGAACATGGACTCACGTCTCGTCCTGCGCCTTATCTTGTTGAACGAGCAGCCAAACAAACATTCACTGCTAACGTCAGTTTGCAGGCTAGATAGCTAATTAGCTGCTCAGCTAAAACATACCTGCAAATGTCACTTTGTTGTGGTTAGATGCTGCTGTGGTCCGGACTCTTCAATACCACGAACAACACGCTGTCTGCCCATGACATGAAGGCTACAGAGCGAGTTTGTCTCTTGTTCCCCACAGTATAGCACTCTGGCAGCCTGCCATCTCTTTCTATTATGAATTTTTGTTCATGAAGGTTTTATATTTCAAAACTTTTACAGAGCCGAGAAAAGTGACTTTATATTTGCATGATGTCTTCCTGATGTTAAGTCTATGGGCCGAACGTTTAGGCGAGGGCAGCAGGAGAAACCCTGATGAGGAAGCAAACCAAGAAGCTAGAAGCGATTTTTATTTACCTAAGTGGGCAGCATCTTTGAGTTTCAGTATCCACTTCCTAAAATATAGATCCATGACTTCTACCCAAGGAAACCACAGAAACAAGAATTTTTCTTTTATGAGCCATTACCCAAAACACAAAAAATCTCTATAACTGGCCACATGGTGGCGCTATTGATGCTACTTCTTTTAGTCTGAGGGCAACATTCTAGGAACCCTGTGTACCAAAGTTTAAATTTTATATATTTTATATTTCATTTCTTGAGATATTTGCTGAGAAAGTGCTCGCCATCCACACATTCAATAATATTTGTAACCCACCATGTTTCTTATTGTGACAGTTGGGTTCTAGATTGATCATTAATGGCAAAACACATAATAGGTTTGCCTGCAGATGGTCATTTGTTCAGCTTTCTTTTTTTTTGGAGGATCAATCAATGCAGGATTATTGATTTTTATTCATAAAAATCCAATGCTGCAAGGACTCCTCGCATACTATGTTGAAGGAGCGTCACGTGTGTGTGGAGGGAAAATGCATTTCCTTTGGCCATGTGATGAATGGAGCTGTCTAAAACCAGGATCGATTAACACAGTGTATTAAACCCGTCCTTCTCACAGTCATGTATGTCGGTGCCCAAGGACAAATCTTATAAATATCACTTCTACGGGGAGCCAATACAGGTAGGTGATTGTTCAAAACCCCCGCAAAGAAGCATTGTCATGGTAACCGGTGAGCACTTCTGACAAAGCTGCATGTATCCTCATGGAGTGAGAACTCAAACACACACATGCACATGAATGAATAAGCAGGCAAACAAAAAAAACAGAGAGCGAGACAAAGGCAACAGTGTTGAGAGAGAAGCTGAAAGACTGAAAGTTTACATGAGAGATAATTCAACACGGATGTTATGCTTACTTCAGCCTTGCGCTTGGTTATGTGTGATGCTCTTAATCAGCAGTGATGGAAAGTAACTAAGTACATTCACTCAAGTACTGAACTAAGTACAGTTTTGAGGTATTTGTACTTTACCTTCTCCAATCCACTACATTTCAGGGGGAGCTATCTTACTTTTAACTACATTTATATGCCAGTTATAGTTACTGGTTGCTTTTCAGATTAAGATATTGAGTTTATAAAATGGTTCTCAACCTTTCTGGCTTGTTGCAAACAAGCAGTGTGTAGTTGGGGCTCTTTGTTCACATTTCAGATGTCTAGGAGTTGTTCCACCAAACAGTGATTTCCCCTCTAAATGATCCCCTCCAGTCGTTTTTTACGATATATATAGATACACTCGACTTTGAATAAAAATTTGTGTATGAAATTGTTTTTCCATAAGAAGGTCACTTACCTAAAATCCACTTTCTCCCTAATTGAAAAACTGCTGGTTACAGACGTCTCCCACTTCACAGAAACGTCCGTTCACAGTGTGTGCTGGAGGTTTCAAGTTTTTACATAGCTTTTGTGTTTCTTTTTGTTGCATACTGGACAATGAATGGCCTCAAAACTAGTTGTAAAGTTACAAAATCATCTTGTACGTTCACATATTGAACTGAGACTTAAGGTGAGCACAGAGAAACTTTCTCCCTTCAGCAGATAATTGCGAAAACAGCCTTCTAGCAGCCTCTGTCATTCTGCACAGTGAAGTTCAAACAAAGACTTTAAATACTTTAATTGTTTGAGGCCCACGGAGGCTAAATGATCCAATAATTCTAAGATTAGAGAACATTTTTGACTGACTTATTTTTTCTACTCCATCAATCATCACACAACCCTGCACATTTATCCCTTTGGAAGCCCTGACCTTCGGTTGGGAATCACTGGATTAAACTATCAAACTGTGTATGAAGTAGTTAAGATTAGCTCCACATCTACCAGATACAGCAGTAAAATGCTCTCTATACATCAATGCATCAGTATTAACAATCTAATAATGTAATGTATAATAATATATCAGTCACTGGTGTCATTTCAGCAGAATGAGTACTTTTACATTTGATACTTAAAGTACATTTTTCTGGTAATACTTCTTTACTTTTACTTGAGATTCTGAATGCAGGACTGGTATTTTACTTCAGTAAAGCATCCGTTTACTTCTTCCAACACTGTTAATGAGAGCTACCTGAGAAAGATCAGTGATGGAGCTTCTCTGCTTGAGCCCACCTCAGATTTCACGGGGCCAAAGAGACGCACAGAGGAAGGACAAGTAAACTGGCTCTGTCCTTTACAAATGCTAGAGTGGCCATCCTCCCACTACCAGTCCTTCACACAGGACCACAATTAAATTCTTCGCCCACTCATTCTTTTCCTCTTTTTTTGTCTCTTGAGAAGACACCTCACTTGAGAAACCACTGAGGCTGCTTTTTAAAGGTCCCTGTGTGGCAGGGTGACAGAGGACACCACTCTGCCTTTTCTCTCATTTGGAAAGACCGAGTGAAAATGAAAAGGGGGTCCTCAGCTCCCTCCCCGAAGACCCTCTCTACCCCTGCTCCCCTCCATCTCACCCCCACCCCACCGTCCCCGCCTCAGCCTGGGTGGACTCCCTTGGTCGGTTCTCAGACCTCCCCTGTCTGTGTGATACCAGCGGTATTGTGAGAGGCTGACAAAGAACAGGAAGCCCGGGGGTCGGCAGGGCAGGACTGAAGGTCAGCTCAATCAGTCTCTGTATGATGGATGCAGCGCGGGGGCCAGGTCACCTGAAAGTGCACCAAACAAGATGGCCAAATGCACATTCTCCTGCCCTGGTCCTTCAGCAGCTTCTGCTCTTCCCCTCTTTAATTCTCCCTCTCTGTCACACACACACACACACACACACACACACACACACTAATACAGTTATTGCCTACTTCCTTCTGTCAGCTGGATTTTGTTTTTAAAGACACTGTATGAGGAGTTTTGCAGGTGCATCTATATTTATGTTAGATTGCATTTTTTAGTCAAACATCTGATTGTATAACTTATTATTGTAACTTTACAGAGAATGGATTAAGTATAGTTTGAGAAAAATGTCCTCGTTCTTAAATAAATCATTAAAAAACACACAAAAATACATTGTCACAAAGCTGAAAACAGGTCACAGGTTCAACTCACGAAAAAATGTTTGCTTTGGAGATACATGGTTTTCACAGGACTGTAAAGATGTGGGGAATAACTCAAAAGCACTAACTAATAAACTGGAAGAGTGATTAATAATTGTGATATTAATGAATTTGATTTCACAACTTTAAAGGATCAGTTCACCCAAATCACAAAAAAGCAAATCAATGTGTTTCTGTGGTGTTAAGCCATGCTGAAAGATTTGGTTTTATTTACTCAAAGCATATAAAAAATAACAATCTACTACTTTTCCAACAAGAACTGTAATTTGGACATTTTATTACACAGACCGTTTATGTATGATGGTTTGGGCAATAAAAATGCCGCTACACTTATAAAACCTGACTAAAAGAAAAGTTTAGTGGATCAAAAAGTGAGCAAATAAAATCAAAAGTATCTAAGATAAAAGAGACAGAGACGACAATTTATAAAAACAAGCAGAATTAAGTGTAAAACCTAAAAATGGGTTTAAGGATACTTTGTAAAGACGTTCATTGACTCAACTTTATTTACAATTGTATTAATTTTAGTTCAGTTTCCTTGAAAGAAAAATGTTAAAAACCAGTCTGACACAAGTGACACACTGAAGTTATGTGCGTGTGTGTGTGTGTGTGGAGGGGTGTCCATCGTCGTCATGGAGACCCCTCTGTGTGGGAAGCAGTCCAAACATGACAGGGCTGAGTTTACTGACTCAAGGTGACTGGGCCGAGGGCACAACAGCACACAACTGGGGGACAATGGCTGCTCCATTAGTGCTAATGGGGGACACATGTAACTGGATTAGGGTGAGGACACCTGGGGGGGACCACATGGGGAGATGGTACACCCGTCCAACCCCCCACCCCCCCAACCCCCTCGCCCAACCTCTCCCTGTCCTGTCCCACTCCATCAAACTTTCACAAAACCAAGAGTCTGCTGAGGAGGGACGGCCGCCTGTCCACCGTGATATCTGTCATTTTCTAACCTGCAGAATGTGTTCGTCGAACATCCACTGGGTGAAAATATAACTGCTAGTATTAGTAGGTTTTTATGTTTTAATGATTTATGAAACCATTTTAAAACTAGGTGAGTTAAAAGTTAAGTATGAGGTTTTCCCTCATATTGAATCAAATTAACCGATTAGCAGTGATAGAAGAAGTGTTCAGATAATTTGCATAAGTAGAAGTAGAAGTAACAATAATATAACAATAATACACTATAGAAGTAGAAGTACTCCATTACAAGGAATATTCCTTGATTTAAAAGTACGGAAGCATTGACAACAACATGTAAATGCGGTATAGCTTTTGCCCAATTAGAACAGCTACATCTCCACATCGCCACAACTCTCGCCGTCCCAGCAGCAATGTAAATCAAATGGAAATAAATCTGAGACAGAGGTCAATGAATCTCCATTGGTGGACTGTGAATCTTCCTGGGTCGTCCCGCCCCTCCATCCCTCTCAGCTCATCCCTCATCCCCACTTTTTCAGTCTCCCCCTTCTGCAAATTCCTGAACTCTGCCCAAGACGCCCAGTCAATTAATAAGACATTGTCTCCTCCCCTTGGAGCCCGTGCACAAGAGGCCACCCAGGAGCCAGCGGGCCTTCCCTCTAAAGCTGCTTCACTGGTGGCCCCCAGGAATGCCAATCGCTTTGGGAACAGGCAGAACAGGGTAGGATGGGGGGGCGGGGGTGGGGGGGGGGGGGGGGGGGGGGGCCTGGGAAGCTGGATAATAGAAACAGCCCCATCATGCTCATGTGCTGGGGCAAGCCAGTCAAAAATTGGAGGGCAACAAAAGGAAATGCGTTCCACTCCCAAGCATTGGAGGCACTTCACCCCTCTACAGTCCAGCCTAAACCCTGCCCTCTGAAACACACAAGCAAGTACACACACACACACACACGCACACACACATGCACACACTTGTTGGTCTTGCCACACTTTAGAGAACACAGCATTGGCTTACATTCACTTCCTGCTGGCTTATCATAAACTCAGCCCTAGCCCTTAAAACATCTCGATGAGACGCAGTCCCGTCAAGTACAGCTAAACTAGACCACCACCACATACTCATCAAAACCCAGCTCAGAGCTCCAACTCTTCCATCATGTCCTGTCCTATTTTGTATTCATCTTTCAGTTCCCCCTCTGGGAGGACGTATAGAAGACAACTTGCTGTTAGCTTATGGAGTTCTTTGTGAATATTTGTGGTATTTTGTGTATTTTAGTATGTTTAGGTTATTTGACATCTGAATTGTAAACATTTGGCACTTCAGTGTATACTATGTTATTATTTTAAGCTTATCTTATTGTGGTACTTTGCGTATTTTCATTTATTATATTTATATGATGGTTTACTGTAGATGATAATGACAAATGCTAAAATGTAGTGTAACAGTGGCACATGTTAAAAAGACTCATAAAGTCAGCTGCTGACTCAGTCATTTCCATTATACAGCAATATCTAAAGTTTGCTGATATTAGCTAACATTAGCCACATAAGCTAATGGCCATACCAGACCAAGTAAGGCCCCTGAGTGTATTAGCATTGAGTAATTGTGCATTTTATTGCTTTTAAATTCCATATTTATTTGTAAAAATAAGAGCATTTTATAAAAGTTACATACGTTAGCCTCTACAGTAGCCTATACAATTATATTTTAGACCATAGTATGCTTCCAACTTTGTGGTAACAGTTTGGGGAGACTCTTATTTCTGCACAAAAAGGTCCAAAAAGAAAAAGTTTTCTGAGTTTGGTGTGGAAAAATTGCAGAGATCCATAACTCCAACCCCATCCAACAGCTCTATCTATCTGGTGAGCATAAATTGATGACATGACTGAAGTCATCGGTTGTTTTTGGTTGTTATAACTCACATGACTAGCTTTCGGTAGAGGTGTTCCCCTTCTCCTTGTCACATTTAGACTTTCTGAGTGCCACAGCAACAACTACTTTCACCACCAAATCACGTGGTCATAAAAGAGAGTCTTTGGGAAATATGGTTGGAAAAAAAATACATGTTGACATGAACGAGAACAAAAGTAAAATTGCTTTGAAGGTGAACAAAAAAGGGTTTCACATAGGCAGAATTATGCTTCATAGCACAACACACAAAGGTTCACATTGTCTTGACTTTACTACTGTTGATTACTGCTACATTTCAAAACTGCATCAGTCATCAGTGCACAATTATAACTAAAAATTAGAGTCTGCTATGTGTTTAGGCACAAAATCAACTGACCGTATCTTATACTTGGCCTTCCTTTTGAGTCTGTTGTAGAGGATCTGAAAATGTCTCTACTTCTGGGTTTATTTTTGTCTTTCTTGATGTATTAGCCGATCTCTAAAAATCTCAATGATGGATTTTAGAGTGCAGACCCTCCACCTGAATACTTGACCACAGTATACAACACATTGTTTAGTAATGGACAGCATGTTAGTGCAGAGAGATTTCAAAGAAAAGAGATATCATGTACACACACACACACACAAACAGGACACACTGTGTAATGAGTTTCCCCCGCTGAACATCCATATTGACATCCACATTGCAAAATTAGCCAGGCAAAAGTGCTCTGTAAGTGCACCATCTGTATTGTTGCATATAGTAGCAAGTGGGGTGAAACCACAATAAGTGGATTGAAAGCCATGCATAAAAAGAACTGCTTTGTTTTTTAAATATTATGCAGTAATACTGTATCAACCTGATCGTGTCCTGCAGGAGACACTGTACACTTGGAAACATGACCTGCCCGCTGACTTGTGTTGAAGTGACTTCAGATTTGATGATGGAAAAAGTAGAAATAATGGAATGCCTTTAAAGCATTTTAGCTCTCATCCTCTTCAAAAACAAATAATTAATTTTACCATCAATCTACATTTAATGGATGCCTCTATATATATATATATATATATATATATATATATATATATATATATATATATATATATATATATTGCATGTTTTTAAATATTACTCTTTCTTTGAGCAATTGTGCACACAGATGAACTCTGACCTTTCTGATGTATTGATCCAGACCCTCTCTGGTGACTGACCACAACACAAGTTTGTTTCGAGTTCACCTACTCAACACCAAAAACTCACTTACATGCAACGTTTTCCAAAGAGCAGATGAATTTGACAGGAGCAGTCATAGTCCAGTTTATTGAGAGCCAAAGAGCGTCCTCTCCTGTCAGGATATGGTAGTACACAACAGCGAAGATAACTTGTAGCTTCAAACTCTGTGGAGAATAGAGTTGCAACAATTAGTCGATTAACTGATTAGTAGATTGACAGAAAAGTAATCTGCAACTACTTTATCAATCAGTTCATCTTTTTATTATTTTTTTAAGCAAAAACTCCAATTCATTGGTTTTAGTTTCTCAAACGTGAATATCTGCTGCTTGTATTCGTTTTTTTATGACAGTAAAACAAGCAATATGAATGAATACGTCTGTTTTGCTTTTGTGAAATGGTGATAGGCATTTTTCCTATCTATATTTTATAAGACAATTATTAGAGAAAGTAATCTTCAAATTAACGGTTAATGAAAATAATCATTAGCTGCAGCCCTAGTGGAGAAGAATATTGTTTTTATTGCAACATAAGACAAACATATTTTCCATATTTTCTGAAAAGATTCAAAGACCATAAAGTATTAACTTCTAATATAAATATTTATTTACATATATGACACTAAACAGACAAAAACTGCATTGCTGATTTATCATTAATAACTCCCTAATCACGCAAATTAGCAGAGTTCACTCAGCTCTTCCTCAGACGGACAAGCCTCACACTGGTATATTTGTCATACAGTATCAAATATGCATCTTAAAATCACTTTTAAAAAGACACTGGAAACCTTTTGTCGGGTCTACTGCATGTGACTATTTTAATCAGAGAATAAAAATAATATAACTGGACATTTAAAGTACTTTCAGTTCACTTTTTAAGACACAAATCTTTATTTGGTTATAAATAAGCATTTAATCGACCCATAAATCTCTAGTCCTGCTTGACTGCATTAAAAATTATATTTTAGTTTTGAAGCATATTTAACAATCTTATCTTTGACTCATCTCGGACTGAATGGAGTTCAGTAAACTGTGGTGCTTTATTAAACACTGCCATCTAGAGGCTGCCCGCTGGAATAAAGTTTCCATGTCTCCTAACATGCAATTTAAATTAGAATACCACTTTTAAATAAATTGCATCTAATTTCAAGTCAAGATTTTGTCCAACTCATACACAAATCCTGGTATCACAAAATATCTTCAGTAATGATGTAACTTGAAAATACAATGAAGCCAAGGATTTATTAAAAGACTCACCATGAAGGTTATTAAATGTACAGATGTATTCAGCCAGCAAGTAAAGCATTTATTGAAGCAAATCAAGGTTTTTCCTCAGACTACCAACAGTGTGCCTAAAGACCTGAATGATGATGTTCACAGTGCCCTCTAAAAAGCAGGTATGCACATGGTGTATCCTTGCAGTAAAAGTACTATCCGGTATTGAGGTTTCTATTTTAGTATCGGCTTATAAATGTTGAAACAGCCATCAACAGAAACAGATAGATGAATACGTTGAAACATCTGAACCTTCACAGTCAGTCAAAGAGGACTTTTTACAACAACAAAAAAAATCAGTTGCATGATTAAAATAACATACAAGTGCAAAGTTTTGGCCTTAAAGCTTGATTGCGTGTTTTTGAAACAGTTTAATATCGACCAATCTCAAAGGGATTCACTGCTACAGTACTTATTGACACGCTTCAGTTAACGATACGACAAGAATCAATGAAAACTGGAAAATATTGACAGGAATCAAGCAATAGCACATGCATGATGGTGATGGCTGTGGTGGTTGTGACCACGAGGACGATGATGATGATGATGCCTAAAGTGGCAGGTTGGCATGAGCACTGAAAGACATCCCTTACAACTCGAGTACACGAAAGCATCAACGTTTCCTCAATGAAACAAAACACTAAAACCTTTCATGTAGCATTAATCTCTGTCAACAATAGAGCAACAATAGGCTGACAAAGCCTAATAAATTCCAAAACACATGTTTAAGTCCTAATGCTGGCTGAAGTGCCTTTGAGCAAGACAAGTGCTTTGACCTCTCTAGAAAGTTTAAAAATTTGTACCCAATATGGATCATTAAAGGGTCAATTCACACAAATTCCAAAAAACACAACAGTATTTTCTTACGAGTGGTATCTAGCTTTGGTTTTATGTGGCCAGGTTGTGACATATCAGTCTATGAAATTCCTGCTGCGCCCCCAATATAATAGAGTTTTTTTTATGCTCCCAGCATTGGAAAATTACATTTAACATCCCTGTTACTTTTCAATAATCAATATACAACAGTTTTCATTGATACTATTTTCTCCAAGAGAAAAAGTTCCAATAAAAACGTTCCTATTTGAGTGAACTGACCCTTTGAAGCAGTGGTTCCCAGTCATTTTTTTCATACAAGACATAGTGATCCTGGAATTGTTGATGTTTAGGCTTAATGTATTTTTTCAGTAGGTTTGGTCAAGTTTGCCTTCATACCGCTACCACTTAGAAGCTGGACATTTCAAACACTGATCATCTTCGCTATCTATTTCAACTTTTCTGTTTGCTTGCTGATGAGTTTTCACCCTCTCTCAACCACAACAGGAGTTATAACAGTCTCAGGTTGGTGAAAGCTGTGTCCTGCAGTGCAGTCAGCTTACTGGAACTGGTAGTTTAATGGAAATTGTGACAATAAATATAGGCTACTTTAATAAATACTCCACTGATTTAAATTGCACTCATGTATAACACTGTCAGACTCATGACGGACAGCTGAAATCAAATTGCCTACATTACCCACAATGCAACTCGGCTGCCAACAGTTCGGTTGGAGATTCAGATGTGTTATGTTTGTAGCGGCCTGGTAACTTCACTTATTCCTAACTCCACATTCCCAGATTTTTTCCATTTTCAAACTTCTCAAACCGGACGACGCCCATGCAGTAGTAGTACTCCCCGAGACCTGTGAACAGACTTTGAAGTATAAAATCGGAGGAGTTTGCCTTTAAGATCAGCCTCATAAGATCAGCCTCAGCCCCCTCCCCCTTCAACTCCTGGTTGGGAATCACTGCTTTAAAAAGGATCACGTTATTACAGGTTTTTGCAGCACCACCAGAGGTTTTGACCACTTCAGCACCGTGGACAGCTCCACGTGATCCCATACTACAAGCTGCTTCGTCCAAAACATTATCACTTTCACAGACAATATATGCACAAAAGCACCTAACTGAGAAGCAGCACGAGGTTCGATGTCACTTTCAGCTTTGGCACCCTCGTCTGTCTCTTAAGCACACATGTACGTGACACCAGTACAGAAGCACACAGGAACATCCCGAGTCTGATCCCTTGACTCTAAAACACACAACAGCAGTCACTGATCTATACAAAACAGTTCAAACTACCAGCCCTCTAATTAATGTTGCAAAAAGGTACAAAGGTTTAGCTTATCAGGCGGGGAGCTTTCAACCTTAATTCAGAGAGAAGTGAAAAAGAGGACGCACTATAGGCAGAAAAGGAACTTTCATTCAAATTCCAGGGAACCAATACATTTTTTTTTTTTAAACAGACAATAGGACATCAAATCCCTCCCTGTTCCTCATAGTGGCACACTGAACATGCTGTTCATCAAAAAGGGGAAAACCTAGTTTCAAAATTAGCCCCAAGAGATGTTGGTACTAAAGCAACCCTTTCCTTATTTTTTCCCCACAAAGAAAAGCGAGCTGGGTCCCACAGAGGCAGTGAGTGGACTACGGTATTTTCTTTGGAACAAACAGCACTGCAGCACATCAGCTAATAGAGCCTGGCTCCCAGAGGGGAGCTCAATATAGGACACTTTTCCTCTTCCTCCACTTGAGCTATTAATACACCCAAACAAAAGAAGAGAGGCTTAATGAGGCAGCAACGGGGAACTCATGCGAACTAAGTTAGACAAGAGCTTTGTAGTGTTTAGTCCAAGGATTCCATCTTTTCATACAGGCAGTGGATCCTACTTTGCTTTTTCTATTGTGACTGATGCTGTGGGAGTAAAAGTACAGTATACGTACATCATGTTTGGACCCATTTAGTGAGGTCTTTTTGAAATGGCAAAAGCAACACAACAGCGAAAAGAGATGCATAGTTTTGAGCATGATAATGTGCTGGATATGGATATTATGGATCCTATAAAAGAATCTCTGAAGAAACACACTGTACACACACACACACCGTTGTTACAAAATTATCTAAGCTAGAAACATCTAACATATTTCACTAGTTGGACAAAAACAAACGGAAACCGAAAATAGATGAAGCATTTCTTTGCATATTTGCATGAAAGGAAATATCTCATGCAGCTTAGAGCAGCTACCTTGAAGTTAATGCTTTGGTTCAGATTCAGAGTGCATTAAAAGGAAGAAGATGATGAGGGAGTGTATCTAAATGCACAGCGTAGTCCAACTAGAAATTTGTATCCTGATTGAGCAGAAGAAACTGTTTCTAGGCAGCTTCACATACTGAACAGAAATACCCCTGTACATATCAACAGAATACAGTATTTCAACTATTACCATGGAAACAGACTAACACATACTTGCAAAAAATAAACAATTCACAGAGCATGGTATTAAGTTGCCTAACTATCCTGGCTAACACCAGTATTGTAACATTGGAACATTACAATATTCAGGCTATTGTAAAAGGGTTTTTTTGTGTTTACATCCATACACCTGAATATAGCAAAACTTTAAAGTTCCGAATTAAATCGGGGATTTTCAAATGTGCAAGTAAACAAACTCACATTAAATCAAGTAAGAATCTGCCCCCCCTCCAAAAAAAAAAGCCTGTAAAAAAAGAAAAAGAAGAGGCCAATGTTTCAGTTTACATCATGCACTAGGGACTCAATACTAACCAGATATCTGCCTCAAAGTGAGAGCTGTCACACAGTGCAAAGATCACCATTCCAGTCATGCAGTACAACATGGTAAATAGAGCAAGGGATGGTGTCAAAAGTAAAACAGTGTTTGTTTGAGGTCTGTCCTCGACCTTTTCATAAAGGGTAGATGTTTTGCTGTAGTTTTTGGGACAGTGACACAAGGGGCAACTTTTTGCACTATATTGCCTCAAAATATCACCACCATATGTATCACCACCCATTAACTGATTTAATTGCATTGTTTGGCACATAAACCTTTCAATTGTAAAATGATTTAATCTTGTTCCATCCGAAAAGGAAACCACTTGAAGCTGCCGCTTGGCATCTTGGATCTCGGAAAAAAAGATCAACCACAAACTTCTTGACACGTCGCACTAAGCTGATCTGAATTTTCCATTTGGGGCATTCTGCACAATCCAATTGGTTGTAGTGATAATGAGACAATTAAGTCTTATACCACACAAGGCAAATCCACTGCTGGACTAAATACTAACTCGAGGATCAGAGAATGTGGAACAGCAGCGATGCTGAGCCTTGAAGTAGTCATACTCCCACATCAGAGGCAAAAATAAGTCTAAATATAGCTCTTCTTGTGGGGTCACAGCCCCACAGGCAGCAGATCTCCCCAGACAACAACAAAACCATAGATTTGGCTGAACATACTACATCCACATTTGGCTGTTCCTACAAAAACATGTTTACACTTCTGCTTCTGTAATCCTTATGAACAAGGAAATTGACTTTTTTTTTTGTTTTGTTTTTTTTTTTACCACTGGACACAGCTGCAGTTCAATCCCAAAATGCATCATCAGCCTCCATAAATAATCCAAAAGACTTTGGTTACATAAATTTGACAAACTGCTTCACAACCATTAACCAGTAGCTAATGGTGTTAATCTCTTCTTGCCTATAATAATCTTACAATATCTACATAACTGTGTCTCAGTAACCTACTTGAAGCATTGATGTCTATGATGATTACAAAGATGTATGAACAACCATCAGACTACGTGGAAACAGTCTTTTGAGCTGAAAGGGGAAAAACATAAACACATACACAAAATGCCTTTTTTTCTTTTTAAAGACTAACAGTATCCATTATTTCTTTTCAGGTCAGTCTGAACCATAAATAAGTTAACAATATAGCTTAACATAAATACATTTCAGTCTGTAAAATTCACATATAAATACCCTGCTCCATCTTGCAGAAAGGAGAAGTGGACCCACGTTACGTTACGCTGCAGCACGTTGCTTTTCTTCTCTCCCTTTGACAAAAAAATACAAAGCATCCATGGTGTAAACACTACGACTTTCCCTTTAAAACCTCTGGAGGCATCGACAAAGACAGGTAAATGGAGCAGACAGGGTAAGCTGTTATGACGAGACTGAAGATGTCTCTCCATTGTCTGTCTGGACCTGGGGCAGTAGGACAGCCCTTTTTCATTTTGGACACCGGTGACAACTTCTTCCTGGTCCAGTCCCTGATTGATACAGTCTGTGTGTGAAAGTGAGAGAGAAAGAAAAGGGATAGGCTATTGCTAGTGATGATTGATTGATTGATTGATTGATTGATTGATATTGAGGTGACGGTTGCTGCTCCTGGTGCATGCTTGGTTTTTGGAGACGTGCGAACGTCCATGCAATTGAGCCAGAGGCAAAGAGCTGCCAGGGACAGAGAGAAAGAGATGAGAGCTGTCTCTACACTGGTCCAAGCCATCCTACGGTTCATGAAACTGTCTGAATCTCCCTTTTTCCTTTCGCTGTCTCACTGTCCTTCTGAGAAGTGAAAGGCTGGATGCGCTGGTTGGTGCTCAGAGTCCGTTCCCAGGGTACCAGGTGTGTTGTCAGGTGTGCTTTTGGAGGGCTGCGGGTTGGTGTCGCCCCCTGGAAAAGTCTTCTCCTGAGACTGGGAGGACGAGGACGAGGAATGGGTGCTCTCACTGGAACTGCTGCGGGTCTCTGTGCTGGTACTCGTCTTTTTCATCTTTCTCCTCTTGGCTAGTGGCGCCTTGTCCACCGTCTGCAGGCGGAAACCTTCCCGCTTACATTTGTTAAATGCCTACGACAAAAAAAAAGGGGGATTGGTGATTGGTGTTTTTACCAATGAAAATATATATATATTTTTTTTTTTTACAGATTTACAACATTTACAACACTGTTTGGACTAGCACTGAAACTGACTATTTTTATTATCAATTTATCTGCTATATTTTCTCGGTTCATCTATAAAATGATGAAACGGTTTATCACTTCTCAAAGCCCTATTTGATATCTTTAGTTGGCTTCTTTTGTCTGATCAACAGTCCAAAAATAGAATGAAAAGTAGCAAAACCTCAAAACTGATAATCTGGAACTTGGGAACATCTGATATTTTTGCTTGAAAAATTACTTCATCATCAAAATAGTTTTGAAATATAAATGTTCTGTTGATCGAGTGGCTTCTGTACAGTCCATGAGCAGCAACAGGTTGGTAGCCTGAACAACAATTGTTCAATACAACCCAAATGTTAAAACAGGAAGACCTGGAATTGGGAATTCCTGACCTACATCTAAAACAAACCTCCACCATCTCTTACATTAAAGGTAGCTTTGACGTAAGTGTGGACGGAGGCAGTGGAGGAGCCGAGGATGTCCGGGGTCATGAGTGGGTTTGAGGACAGCTGGCTGTCGTCCTGGAGCCAGGCATTGTAACGTAGGCCGCACATCTTAATCCTCTTGTTTGGGTCCACCGTCAGCAGCTCTGCAGGAACAAGACACAGATAATTACCTTTAGCGCTCTTCAAAGGCGGATGAGGAGGAGGTGAGCCGCAAAGAGGAAGTGATTTCCTCTTCAGGCAGCTCAGTGACCGTGAGCTACTTTGTGTAGCTGGCTGACAGGTCTTTTAAAAACAGACATAGAACAACTAAATCTGAGTTTGGAATGTTTTCTAATGCTGTAAAGATTCATTCACATCAGTTCACATCTAAAACTGGAGTAAAAGAGGCCTGTATTTTCAGTTAAGATCTAAAGTAAGTCAAAGTGTGATTACACCTGTAATGTGTATGGTCTACATAAGGAGAGGATATAAAACAATGGTCTTGTGGTCTCGTAATTTTTTGCAAATGCAATATTTTAGCCAATTAGTTCCATGCTCACCTTGTATAAGGTCCTTGGCCTGCTGGGACACATTTCTCCAGGCCTCGCCTTCAAAAGAGAAGTCCCCCTGTTTGATTTTCTTCATAATTTCCTCAGCGCTGGTGTGGGTCAGGCTCTTCTCCTGACACTGAAAAGGCACCTGGCCAGACAGCATGGTGTACTGCAAACAGAGGGGAAAAAAACACACAACCTGCTGTCAAAACACCATGAATACAGTTTCCAGGCTTAAATATCTACACTGTAAATCCAACCTAAACATTTTGTACAGTCAGGGTGGCGCAGGAAATACTACGTGCTTGTTTTTGTTAATCATGCTGCCCATGATGAGCTGGAAAAGCAACGAGGCATTAGTGTTAAAACATATGTGCTATTAAAATAACAACAAGCTTTAGAAGAGCTCTTAACCGATCACGACTGTCCACATTTTTCCATTGTTATGCTGCATGTTGTTGACCGTGGTTGAACCAGCACTAAACAGAAGAGTGGCCTGTGCTCAGCTGAATGAACAGGATACTCTCACCTTGGCCTGCTTACATCTGCCCCCATATTTCTCATTATAATGACAGCAGTTGGGAACAGCCCTTTTGGCAGTGGAGGATCTGTCGTGCCCTGATCTCTCCCTCCCTCTCTGTGTTGGCTCACTTTGCTTCCAGGGCATTGTGCACACAGCTTGTCAGTAGCCATTTCATCAAAGCTCCATGTGGCACACTACTCCCATATCCCCCCAGGGGGCGACGGTGCGAAACAGCACTTGCACAGAGAGCCCAGGCTCTGTTCGGATGACTGGCCAAGTACACAAATCTCTCTCTCAACTCTCCGCCCCCCTGTGTGCCCCCTCCTTCTCCTCTCTACCTCTGCTTATAATATTCCTCCTCTACGCGGAAAAAGGCCGAATTAGGATGACATTTACGCTACCAGGAAGCAACATCTCATATGAGCGCAGCCTTAACCAGCTCTGAGAGCCGGGCTGGTTGCTCTTCACTCCGTGGCGAGCATTTAAACTGTGTCAGCTCACCACAGGATGCTGAGGGTTGTAGCGCTGAACAAGAGAGGAAGATGAGTATCATGCAAAGCAGATTAAACAGAACATGCACACACATGCATACATACATGTGTGATAAGCAAAAACACCCCCCTACATACACACACACACACACACACACACACACACACACACACACACACACACACACACACACACACACACACACACACACACACACACACACACACACACACACACACACACACACACAAAGCCTAAACTACAGCCCAAATCAGTTAAAATAACAGCTGATTGCTCAATCAGAATGGCCTGCAGCAAATGTTTAATCCATAAACTGGATAACATCAACAAATCAACTCTGTATGGAACTCATGATTAAACATTAATTTGGTTTTAGAAATGCTTTAGTTATCAGTATTACGAAAAACAACTTTAAAGTGGGGCTTGGAGCTGTAGATTTTGAACATATCTTTTCTAAATTATACATTTATATAATCAGGTCACTTTCCTGGGGCATTGTGGAGAGTAGGCCGATACTTGTTAAGACTGTGCAGTTACAAATGACGAGGCTCCTGAATAGGGCTAATCAATGATCTGTTATTTAGTCCTGACTGAGCAGCATTAATGTCATCAAAGGGAAAGCTTCATTTTGATGTGGGGTTTAATTCTGTAAGCGTCCTTAGTAACTTAACTTGATCATGCTACATTAAAGTCTACAGCCTTGTCATACTATATAATGTACTTTATTTTTGAGACAGACAGACTGGTCTTACCTTGACTGAATTATAAATCATTATTATGTATATTATAAATACTAAATTATGAATTAAAAGTTAAATTATGTTTGTCAACCAGACCACCAGCAGTGACCATTAACCATCATTTGGATTAATGCTGCCAATAATTAATATTTTCTTTATTGATCAAAGTAGTGAGCGATCATTACATCAGTTAAAAAAATCTGAAGTTAGCAGATCTCAAAGTGATGCTCGAAAATAAAGTCAAAAAACTCAAAAGTTATTCAATTTAAACAAAGAAAGCAGACAAATATTCACTGTAAGCTGTAACCAGAAATTGTTTACTAACTTACTTAATGAATCAGTTATCAAATTGTCACAGATTTGAATTGAACTAACCAATTAACTGACTACTGACCACAAATAAAGTATTGTACACAAATATTCGTTTTCTTTCCTGTTATAATGTTCAAACTGCTGTAAAATAAAATACTTGTGGTAGTGTTGAGATGACGGGCAGCTGATATGTTTCTTTGCCCTCAGGATAATGTTGAGTTGAATAATGAATGATTCTCCATCAGTCCGACTACCAGTATTTTGTTTTAACCTGAGCACGCACTCTGTCGTCCCACACCCACTCACCAGAATGACCCCCAGGCTCCACAGGTCACAGGACTCATCGTAGCCGTCATATTTGAGTATCTCTGGCGCAGCGTACTGCAGGGTGAAGCAGGGAGTCTTCAGGAGCTGATTGTCTGGTGGTTTGAGGCGAGCAAATCCAAAGTCTATGATTTTTATCTCAGAGTTCTCACTCTCGTCTGTGAAGAGCAGGTTCTACAAAGCAATTGGGAGACACGGACAGCAATCATTTCTTTCTGCTCTGCAAAACTGGTCCACTCAAGAGCTAGCTAAATTGGACATCAGGACTTGTCTGACTAGGTACTTTTGACCCATGTTAGGGTCAAACAATTTTACTCTTGTTTGGTAGAAGATTGCAGAGTTAGAATGGCAATACGACAGATCACACAAAGTTCAGAAAAACACAGTAATTCTGTTTTAAAAGCTTATGATCCAGTGTGTCTGTATTCACCACACAGACACAAACTGTGCTCAGACAGAGAAGGATTTCTAGCAGTAGTCCTGCTTAATGTATGTCCAATACCTCCGGTTTAAGGTCCCTGTGCACCACTCCTACGTCGTGCATGTGACTGACAGCCGACACCAGTTTTCGCATGATGCGGCTGGCCTCTGTTTCGCTGAAATGTTGCTTTCTGCGGATCCTCTCCAGCAGCTCCCCTCCACCGAGCAGCTCCAGAACCACATACGTGTGGAGCTACAGCAAACACACAAACACAGATTATATTTACATTTCTCACCAGCCTCACCCATTTATTCTTTGACATGCTCTGAAATAGTAAAGTAGGTGCAAACATTCCTACAGGTTTTGCTATTAAACACATATTGAAAAGTTTGTGTTTTCTAATGCATAATAACTCTTGCTGTCACAGCTTGAACTGCAAGTTGAAAACTGCTGAACGTTTCAACGTTTGAAGTGGTGGACGAGAGTATTTTTGTTGCATGATAAATATAGCAAAAACAGCCCATCCTTGATCCCATGATGGTAAGATCAAACCATAATGGTATTGAGTAAAAGTGAAAGGGGCCAAACAAAGTGGGAAGGGAATAATGCGTCTGGGCAGCGGGGTAGAGTTTCTCATTAGTGCTGGGTCTGGGGAACAAAGGCAGGACTCGGTTGAGGCGAGGCGAGGCAGCGCTGCTTTGATCTGGGTCACAGGCCTGTGAGGTACAGTAATAACCCCACTGAGCTCATCAGGACTAAAGTGGTGCTCCTGGGCTTGAAGGACCGGGGCTAATGAACCTGTACACAGTCAGCCACACGGACACACCTTCACAATAACCGAGGTAAGCTGCAGTTGCAACACATGCACACTCAGTTTGGTTTGAGTGTGAGGCTCGATTAGCAACACAAGTAAATCTAGGTTGTTTCTATTCAGTGGTACAAAATGGATGTTTGTACAGCTGCAGTTCAAAAATACGCTTGGTGTGAAATATCGAGCACACAGAAAGATGTTTATGGGACAATACATGAAGAGACAGACAAAGACCTCGAGGGCTTCAAGCTTCCCCATTAATCTGCCTTGTTCCAGTTCCAGGACTTAATAAGGCTGCAGTCTCCACAGAGAGCCATGCAAAAAAGAATTTATGGTGGCAAATGTAACTGCAGAGATCAAGCTTACCTGGTCGTGGTATATTTCATGTAACTTGACAATGTTAGGGTGGCCATCGCAGAGCTTCAGGGCTGCTATTTCCCGCTGAGTTTGAGCCTCCATCCTACAGCAAACACAAGCAGGAAGCAGGATAACTGTCACAAAATACAACATAAATACACACATACACAGAAGAGTGAAACATTGACTTTTCAGAAACCAGTTTTCGTATCCATTAATATTGGTCTAAACTGGGCAACCGTATTGAATTATGCAGAAGTGCCTTTGCATTATATATTAGCCAATAAACAGTCAGTATAATATACCAAGAAAAGCAAAAGACGACAGAATGTCCCCAGCCGGTGCATCTAACTACTTTTTGTACGACTCATTTTTTGACAGTTGGTTGTGTGGGGTTGGCATTTTCTTCTGCTTGGTTATTTCCCACAAATCACCAAGGGTAGGCCACGAGGTTCAGTTCTCAAAGGTTCTCACATTTTTAATTCAGAAGCATTTCTATCAATTTTTAAGTACAGTTTTGCTCTAATGCACTGTTAAAAAAGAATGTGGTGCTGTGAGAAAAGTGTAACTTACTTCCCAAACTAGCCTATCTGGATTTCAGGAACATGTGTTTGTGTCAGGAGGATTTCCCCAGTGACGCTTGCTCTTATTAGAGCCATAATATTTGGTGCTACGCTGTCAGTGGAGGAGTGGAGTGTAGGGCTGCAGTCAACACACATGATCAAAGCGTATTTTGTTGCAGTTCCCAGCAAAAACAACCAGGTTTGTGAGCAGAGATGTATTTACATTAATTTTGCCCACATCTGGCAACCTTATACAGAGTGAAATATATAATCAAGTAATACATAGTAAGTAATATATGTAATCAAGTCAAATTATGTTTAATGGAAAAAAGTCTGAACATTTCTAATTTTAAATTTTTTGTAAGATTTTGTTTAGAGTTGGCTGACAACTGTCCTATTTCTGCCAGGGAGAGAAGGAGGGTGGCCGACTAATTTATCCAGTCAAACTATAAACATCGCACAGCCGACACATCTGAGCAAGCAGGCTGGGAGCTTGTACCTCTTGCTGACAATCTTGACAGCGTATTTCTGTCCAGTCTTCTTGTGTGTGCACCGTCTGCAGATGGAGAAGCTACCCTCTCCCAGAACACTGTCCCTCAGGTCCATCTCATAACTCATATAGAAAGGTGAGTCCTGCAGGAGGGGGACAGTGGACCAAAGCAAGTTGTTTGGTGATGCCTCTCAGTTAAATCCAATAATTACAAGTGACCTCAATTTAAAAATGACCTCAATGTTGCAGAGTCTTCAGTAAAATGGTCATAATTTAAGTATATTACACTCAATTCTTTACTGTAATATATGTTGATTACAATAAGTACACCCCTGCATTTCTGGTGATCATTTGCAGATCAAATTAATTTGCCATTTATTTGAAAATGATCTCTACGTCTGCATTTATCTTTTCTAGAGAGAAAACTGTTACTGCTACTTGGCTTACATTACACAGACTACACATTCCTTGGTACACTTTTCTTTACATTGCATGTTAATTCTCATTAAGTCATTCATGTCTTTTCAAATTGAACTCTAATCTAGAGGTCATATATACAGCATTTATATTAAACATGCAACCTACCTCAATCACCATTGACAACAGCCTGAAACTAATGTTTATAAAATTCAAACTTTTTGCTGTTGCTGTGATTTTAAAAAGCTTTTGCTTTATCAAGTATATCACCACACAGTGATCTGCAGCAGTCCATCAAAAACCTTGTTGTGCGATGTAAAAAATCAATTTGCATACAAAAAGAGATCTGGAAAATCTAGATTTTCCCGATCTGAATTAAGATATTGAAGATCATATCTTATGTATAATTTCCCCAGGGGATCAATAAAGTATTTCTGATTCTGATTCTGACCACTACAAACAAGACAAGACTGTTAATTAGCTTCCTGTTTGTGATAGAAAATGGCATAAAACCTTTAAAGTACAGTGAGTTGAGGCTTTATTTGAATTCTGTGCACATTTGGAGCACATTGTTGCCTTACTGCTCAGCTGAAACTTCCCCTTTCTAAAGTGTGGAAGCACTAAAGGGTATAAGTAGGCTATGAACAAAGTCACATGCAAGCCAAAATGCTGATTGTCTTTTTACGAAAATTCAATTTAATATTCCAGCATTTTGTTGATTAAGTAAACATTGCTAAAAATGTTTTTGGCCTAGACTGAAAAGCACTAAAATGATTCATCATAATACATTTCATCAATATAACAAACCTGACAACAAATCTTGAAAATAGCAACGTTTGTGAAACTGCTCATTTCATATCACTTAAATCAACACAAAATCTCTACAGCAGCAGGTACCCAGGATATTGATGAGAAAGCTTGAAACCCAATAGGCGCACAAAAGGCAATGCACTGCTACCTTCTCAAAAAGCATTTTGTTGCACAGATACACAAGTGCATTCATGAACAAACTGAAAAAATCTGGTGCAGTAAAACAAGGACAGTATTAAAACCGTTGTAGTGGAATGGAGAGGAGGGAAAAATCTCATCTGTCTGTGACAGCAGCCATTAGCTTAAGTGTGTTTGTAGAAGGGGATCCAAGGCCATTCATCTTACCTTCATCATGGCGCTGCGGGCCACCGCAGCAGAGCCTGGCCTCTCAGAGCCCCCACACAGCTGGACAGGGTCGTCCATCACCACATTCCTCTTAAACAGGATGGAGGGAGCCATGAAAGAGTAGCCCTGCACACAGAGACACATGAACTCTAGGTGTTTACATTTTACAAAGACTTACAGTGAGGCTTGGACAATATGGACAGGGAAAGGAAACATCCATTGCTGCAGTTCACAGCCTCAGAAAAGATTGCAGCATTAAAATCCCTGATTATACTTTATCTTATATATTACATATACATGTATGTATGTATGTATGTATTTCATATTTTTTCCACATTTACTGTAAATCTTAAAATTGTTGTGCATTTTTCTTCTAATGTTTCCACGTCTCATCAGCTCCACAATGAACCCAATTCTGTTCCCTTGTGAGTGACAGTGGCTGTCCAGCTGTTCCTATTGTTAGACCTGTCATTGTGGAGCGCTGCCTGCGTAATTCCAGCTGTGGGGAGCCCAAAGCTTTGAGCTGGCATTAATCTCTCTTTCCCTTTTTCACAGCACACACACACACAGCTGTGTGGTATGTAGTGACAGCCATGGATGGACGGAAGGATGGATGTTGAATGAATGAGATGCCCTAAATTGCCGGGCTTGAATATTTGATTGCTCTGCTGTGAAATTACATCTTGGCGCTCTTAATGCAATTTTAATTTTGTTTTGTGAGGCACCGTGGGGGTGCAAGTGCACAGTTTAAAATTGGGATTGCTGTCGTTATCTCAGAGATTGCTAGGCTTGCAAATTATAAAGACCACAAAATTTCAGACTATGTGAATGGCAGCTGAGAGCGAAAAAAGCCAAGATGAAGTTGGCAATCAAAGACTGAAGGCGTAACCGAGACAGACGTGGTGATGCTCTCAAAGTGTAACCTTTTATTCCATGAGAGAAGCCCGTTAATGGATCTATTGATCTACCGAGCTCAAGGATCCAGAAGGCAATCAGAGTTGAAATTTCATGCAATACATCAGACAGCCATCAGCTGGCACGGAGTTGTGGGCCATATTATGGTTCAAAGCTACATCAAAAATAGTCATTCACATCTGTTACTTCAATAAGAGCTGCATATGGCAGCAATTACTTCAATAAAAGAGCCTTTAGTCAATTTGAATACCAGTGCACACAGACAGACTCATGTTGACTTACAGCAACCTTTTGAGGACATTCAAAACTTCACTTGATTACTTCAATTGCTGTGGAGTATGTCAAATATAGTCACAGACAAAAAGTGGATAATGTATAATGCGATTTTTCATCCGTGTCAACATTTCACACTGCCTGCAATCAAAGCCCAGACAAACATCGGCACAAAGCAGATGCAAATATAGATGTTGTCCTGTGCAATGACCTGCAAGGAGCACAAAGGACGATCCTGTCTGTAAACAACAAAACCATGAGTCACAACAAAAAATACTCTGGTTGTCTAACATCCCTTAACGCCCTCCCACCTGGAAGATGCGGTCACAGTTCTGAGGCAGAGCTGCGGGAGAGTAGGTGGGGTCCATCTCTGTGAACTCTTCTGCAAAGTTGCTGACATCCAGCTCATCCCGAATCACTGGCTTGAACGGGGCAGGCACCTTCTTAGCTGCCAAGTCCTCCCAGTTGATTTTCTAGAGTTAAAAAAAAAAAAGAAAAACATTGTGGTTTGTCCCCTTCCTTGTTAAGATGGCTTATACAAACTCGGTCTTCCTAAATGCTACTCACTCAGAGCAGCACCATTATGTAAAGTAACAGCCCACCCTGCCATTTAGCTTTTCTAAATATTGTGAAATGTTCAAGACAGGCAATGAGACCCACCTGGTAAAACGGGTGTTTTTTTACATTCTCTGCTCCATTTGGACCTGAGCCCAATCTCTTCTTGGGATCTTTGATGAGGAGCCGCTGGATGAGGTCTTTGGCCAGTGGTCCCATATCTTTGGGGAACGGAGGATCCTTTTTGGAAATCCTCCTGTGAAATGTGAGACAGATATGGTCAATGATTATAACTGAAGGCGAGCTGAAAACTGTGGCTGATGATCAGGAAGAATCCATACTTGGCAATGTCTGTGTGCGAGTTCTCATCTCCATCAACGGTGAAGGGTGAGCCGCCAGTCAAAAGCTCGTACATCAACACGCCGAGGCTCCACCAGTCTACCGCCTGGAATTCATGAAAGCACTCACCCATGACTTTGGCTTAAAAGACTACCAGATAAATCTCACTGGAGAGCACACAAACATTCAGGAATACAGAGAGGAGAGTCTGTGCTGCTTGATTTGATCGAACAGAAGACAGCATAAAACAAAACTACAAATTACCTTGTCATGTCCAGACTCCCCGCCTTCCACAATTTCTGGAGCCATATATTCAATGGTGCCGCAGACAGAAAATGCCCTTTCCATCTGTTTTAATAAACACACAAATGCATCAACAGAAACATTTGAAAATACACAAAATACAAAGGATGGATTCAAGATTCGGCTGAAGATTAAAGCCCCTGAAAAACTTGGTTTCAAATATTTCTCTATAACACTTAAAGGCACCCTGTGGTTGGTTGACCTCTAGTTGCGCTATGGAGCAGTTTTTCTATGAGTAGGTCCCCATCTTGTTTGTCTCGTGCACGTGCACACAAATACACATGTGCATACATGTAACACTATACACATTCCTGCCGATGTTTTCACAGTATTCCACTGATCTACAGGTGGCGGCAATGCAACAAGGTATGCAGCAATGAGCCAACAAAGGCAGGAAAGAAGACTGCTTGCTAGTAAACATAAATGTAAAGAGACCTCAAGGATACAAACAATGCATTTTGGTGAGTAACACTAAAAGTAAACATACCTTTTGTTTGTTTTCAAGAAAACTATACAGGGGACCTTCAACATTCATTTCATTACATTTATTTAGCTGACGCTTTTATCCATTTAAACCATGTGGATACATTTAGAAACAATAAGAGACTAAGTGAGCAACAATCAAAGTTAAAGTTCAAAAAAAGATCTCCAGACATTATTTATAAGGAGTTTAACACTTGAAAACTCAGCTAATATGATATAATATCTATTTATACCTAATAGTGTGTTCAGGTACGACCCCATTGCTCACAGAAAAAAAGCTAATTCAGAAAATAGTTTTTGAGGGCCTAAAATGCCATTTTCGGTTCTTTCTAAACCTATTATGAGAACAGACAGATATGTCCGTCGTTTTCATTATAGATTTGAAATTACGCTTCCATCAGCTTTTACACTCATGAGGAGTTTAAGGATTGAGAGGTTGTAACACATATTGTTGAGACATACTGTACCTGATCAAATTCTTTACTGAGGCCAAAGTCTGTGAGAACTATATGACCACTTGAATCCAGTAGAATATTCTCAAGTTTCAGGTCCCGATAGACTATCCCAAGCTGCAACAAGAAAATGCAAGGGGCAAGTGAAACACAAAGCATGTAAGCAGCAAACGATAACGTCTGATCAGACATGAGGCCTGGATTGTGCTGAATCTGGGGGTTACCTTGTGTAGATGTTCTAGTGCCAACACAATCTCTCCACTGTACAAGGCTACTTCTTGCTCCTTAAAACGCACCCTTTGCACCAAATGTGTGAAGAGCTCCCCACCATTTACATAATCTATAATGGAAGATATCATGCAAGTCATGTTTCATTCAAAATAAATAGGCTAGTTTTTCTACAGGGAAGGGAAAATACTTCATTTAAATATATGTTTATACTAATTCATTCAGCTGGTGATCTTTTTTTCCCCTGGGTTAAAGACAATCATTAACCTTTTCTTTTGCTTGAATAAACATAACACAGAAGAGGCAATCTGCAGCACATGAAAGGCAGTTTCACATAAAATATCCTCACCGAGAATGAGGTGCAGCTTGGTATCCGTCTGGAAGGCGTAGTGAAGTGTGACGAGGAATGGAGACTGGCGGATGTGCTCCAGCACTTGCCGCTCCGTCCGTGTGTGTTCTGCAGTCTTTGCCTTTTGTACAATAGTGGCCTTCTTCAAAACCTTCATGGCATACAGCTTCCCTGCATCATGACCACTCACTTTTCTCACCAGGAACACCTTGCCGTATGCTGGTGGTTAAAATAAACAAAGACAGAGGGCAAAGTTCAGTGCAGAGCAATGGCTTAAAAATAAATGGTTTGCTTATCATTCCAAAAACACACAATATCAGATGCCAGACTGGCCTGCAAACTATCATCTAAATGTCATGTTCTGTTCAACACAGAGAGAGACTGAAGTTAAAAGTCTTACTCACCTCCTGTGCCCAGCACCTTCAATAGCTCAAAGTTTTCAATGCCCACCCTCTCTACATGGCCTGTCAGGTTGGCTGAAGTCAGAGCAGAAATAAAATATTAAAAGAGAATTGGATACACCACTCAATTCCTATAACACAACAAAAGTGGCTTGAATTATACAATACTAAAGAAATAGAAATAAACAGCATGTTACTGGAGAGTACATGTACCCCCTTCAGGGGTCATTCACACTAATACGTAATAGTATGTGTGAAAGTATATTTTCATAACATCAATGAGTAGCTAGACCTAAAAAAAAAAAAGATATTTTCCACATTAGATATTTTTCCACTGATTCGCCACCTGAGGCTTATCTGGAACATTGCAAAATGTATGTTTATATTCACTGCACTGACAGTCCTACTGTTTGCGACTGCAATTGCTGTTTGCAGTTGCATTATAAATCTCCCACCTACCATGACTGGTGCCACACTGAACGACTCACTGGAGAATTAGCATGACGTACAAGGTATTCACTAATAATGGCAAAATACTATGTACTAAAACCAAGCCATTAAAGATATGAATAGATGCACGTTGTGGTAGATTGTAATATAAAAGTAGGTCTGGTTTATTTAAAAGTTTTATACCACCTTTAATCCCAGTCCTTCTCTACAGTGTAGCTGTTTCTGCTTCTAAATAATAAAAAGGTGAAAAGATGCTTCATTAACCAGCAAGCTAACAGGCTGACATTTCAGCAATAATGACCAGCCTCTAGTCAAAATCAGTGAAGACATTCTCATTGTCTATTCAATACTATTGATACAGCCAAGATGCAAATACATTTGAAACTCATCAGCTGTTTCAAACGCAGCTGACATGGTCACCAGAAGGCACACTGCATCACTGTAGTCCGTATAGTCCTCTATACGTTTTGTTTTGTAACTGGTGCTCACGTTATAAATAATGTATACATGCATTTCATTTTGATACAAAGAGACACTCAGCCATGATGCTTTGAGGCCAATGAAGTCGAAAAGGTTGGGGAAGTGACACATGCATAATCAATTAACGTCCTCCATGTAAACAAAGATCAAAAGAAAACTTACTCTCCTTCACTTTCTCTCAAATATGCATCAGTGGGCTATAAGATAATCTTCCATGCAACTGCAAACTTGCTACATTAACCAGCAAAAGGTCATTATCTTCCATCAGAGATCTTCAGTGAATTCGGCACACACCGTCAGTGACTCCTTGTGTCTTTCTAAATCACGGTGTCCCAGTGCAGCTGACTGAGCATAGCACGCTCTTAGACATGCATGTCCATTGTAGTGAACACATTTCCTTCTGTCTCACACTCTGAAAATAGGCTACTGAGCAATTAAAACGGCTGATTTAATCTTTTCCGCTGCTTCTCCTGTTACACAAGAAGAAGAGTTTCAACTATTTGGCACTTCGAGTGCATGATGTGTCATTTCAAAACAACAACACTGTCCTTCAAATTTGAGGTCAGAGGTTCAGGTTGCATAACACCCTTGTCCAGCTCTCCCTGCCAAGGCCAAGTTTGATTTCAGTGTTTATTAATAGACTGACAGAGGTGTCCAACCAGATGATGCCTTACTGCTAGCCAAGAGGAACCTCTTCAGTCTCTTCAATCGAAAATGCTGATGTTCCTCAAAATAAAAACCTTTCCTTAAATTACGTGCTTTGGTTGGTTTCATGAATGATCAAACTTAAAAACCCCAAAACTAATTACAACTATATTTCAACAAACCGATGTTCTGTCTTTTTATTGTGTAAAGCAGCAACACAACCAACCATGACTGAGACTTTTCAAATGATCAAACTACAGAAATTATGTCATACAACATACAAGAACATACAAAAATCCTTGATATCTAGCAGTAAGATTGAGATAGAAAAGCACAGTGAACACTTCTGTATTGATTTTTCACTACACTGCTTGAGAGTAACCATATCAATCTATTATTATTTTCAATACCAATCTTTTCATTTTGCTATATTGTCTCCACTGAGTCAACTGCTAGAGCAGGGGTCCCAAGTAGGGTTAAGATGACACAGCGGCTAATATGCTGTGTGAAATATAAGACAAAAAAACGAGTGCCAGCGACAACTAGACTGACTGCATATTTAGGGCAGGGCAGTAAATGGGGGTGCAGCGTAGTCATGTTGCAGCCTGAACAGCAGCACTGTGTCATTATAAACCAGTTGCAGCTGAGGCAGTGTCGAACTTCATTCAGCAGCCCTCTCCATTGAATCAGTCTTGCCACATACATATTTGGGAATTGTAACAGTAAATATTAAAAACTGTATTTCCTGTTAATCCTTTCGGAGTCATGCTTAGAGTTGCTGCTGGTACATGTCAACACTACTTCCTATCATTCAGTAAAATTGTTCCAACACAAACAAAAGGCAGTAGGATTCAACACAAACGTCACAGTATGATATCGAATAGTGTCAAGTTAACAAGGCTACCCAGGAGACGAAGAAATGTACCAAACTGCCATTAACAGGCGAACCAACAGTGCTTAACAGCTAACGTGACTGTTGATGTGCAGAATGAAACCAAGCTAACGTTTACTCTTGTGACTTGACAGCACTGCAGCTGTGTCTGCTCTTCTTTGGCTAAGAAGAAGTTAGCTGTGACAGCTAACTAACAAATCCATGCAATAACAGGAAAACCAACTCATATAGTAATTAAGTTAAGGCGTTGACAATGGCGTAAACTTGTCGATGGTCTGTTTTAGCCTAGTTACACGTTAACAACTAGCTTAAGCTAATGTTATTACCTGGGTTAACCACGGTTATTAAGTAGCAGTTAGCTAGCGTTAGTAAAACGGTTAGGTAACGTTAGTTTGCGTGAGTTAGCGGTAGCCTTACAGTTAGCCTTCCTCTGCCATTTTTGGACCTGAGTAACGTTAACGTTGATGTTAGCGCTCACTACAAATTCCCATTGACAGTGACAGTTGGTTCGTCCAAGCTAGCCAGCTAACATTTCTCCAGGGCACGTGTCTCCTAAAGATAAATGGCAAATAAAACGGACTGCATTAAAACTTCAACCACCTCGCAGCTAACTTACCATTTTTCAGCTCATGTTTCACAGTAAAGAGGTCACCTTCTCTAGAAGATCCCTCCATCGGGGATGGCATCGTAATTTCGTGTTCCAATTATGTTCAAAGATGCTTTTCAGACAAGGTTACGTTCTTCTCGCAAGCTAATTTACAATATTAACATGCAGAAACTCAGTTATCAAACAAGATAAGTAAACGCCTGACAGTTAGGCGCCAAACTTAACAGATTTATAGGCAGATTGTTGCTACTAAACGCAGCAGCAAACAAGCCCAAAGGAAACACTTGCTTCTTCCAGCACACCAACACTACCACTACCTTCGCAACCAGACAGTCCCTCTTCGCTGATTGGGGTTGCTATGTGAAAATCTGGCCCCTGATTGGATGTTTTCGTGTTAGCGACACATGATCCCGCCTTCCTCAAAAGACTGGTGCTGCCTTCAAATGTCCCTCGTACACGCTTAAGTCAAAGGTCAGAAATGTAAACATTAAAGTGCAATCAATTGCGCATAAAAAGATACTTCCAAGTTCAGAATAGAATTGTAAATATAACAGAAGCACAGAACTGTGCTGTGGTCGGTTTTTATTTGTTTCAGATTTGTGGTAGTGCTAGCACAGAAGTGTGAGTAACTAAGTACTTTGCTTAAGTACTGTATTTAAGTACAATTATGAGGAACTTGTGCTTTACTTGTGTACTTCCATTTCATATTACTTTACACATTACATATACATACATTATACTCCAGTACATTTTAAAGGCAAATATTGCACTCTTTACTCAACCACATTTGATCTTATAAAATGTAATATTACTGATTACATAGAACTGCATCAGTAATACTATAGCACTAATATAAAACTTGCTACTTTTACTTAAGTAAAGGATCTCAGCACTTCCTCCACCACCTGTGCTAGCTATTCGGTTAAAGAGACAACTTAACCATTAACCTGGGGGCATACACGTCTATAATTAAAGGTACTTATTTTTATGAAATGCCCTTAAATGTTTCAACAGCAACTGAGAGCATCTTGTTTTGCCACAGTGAAAGGTAATTTTGGGGGTATGAAATTGTCAATTATTATGCAAGACAGACAGCGTATTTCGAAAATGATCAGTTCCTGTTAGTTGAGGTGAAAACATCTGAGGTACCATAGATTAAGAACATGATTTAATCAGAAGTTGAAGTGGATTTGGTTATTTCATTTTTTCATTTTTAGTTTATGTTTTCATTTGAGGCAACAGTGACGTGCTCATTTTACAGAGTCTTTCACCTGTTAAAGAAAAAATGCAAAATGATGCAAAATGCGCTGGCAATCAATGGCTACATGAATAAAAGGACTGGAGCTTTATCATCAATCTATAATTACCCCTGTTTGTCCTAAAACCTGGAGTAAACTTCGGGGACACAGCTTTAAGTCGGCTACAGTGCACCCTGTGTATATGTGGAGCCATTTCCCCAAGAGGTCAATGTAATGTAGTTCACCAATTTGTACACAAGGTGTCACCTTTGTGCTGTGATCTCCAGTATATAGGATATAGGAATGAACCTATTACATTATTAGATTTTCAACACTGATGTATCAGTATGTAAACGGCATTTTACTGTCGTAGCTGGTCGAGTTGGAGCTAGTTTTAACTACTTTATGTAGTATCTATGGGGTCAGGCCCCTCCAAAGAGTCACAAGAAAAATCTGAGGGGAGATGATTAGTGATAGAGGAAAGAAGAAATAACAAAGTTTTGCAAAACGTATTTGTATTCTTACATTTTTTTAAATATATATATTTTTTTTTTATTTCTTTTTCTCTTTTGTGAAATAGCCTATTGGATAATTTGACCTCTTTGATGCTCGAACATCTGAGAATTTTCGAGGGGAAATGTCTCTTTGGTGGGAAGGAATATACAATACAGTTATATGCTAAATTAATCCACATGTAGTGACGATTTAGTATGAACAGATCTAAAGGTTTTGAGAGGATCGTTTGAATTTAGTCAATATTTAAGAAAACTGATGATTTTGTGATATAATGATCTTGAATCTTTGAAAATGTTGTCAGTCTGCCTGTACATGCAATCTGGTTAATTTTATATGTAAAGGAAATTGCCTCGAATGAAAACAGTGTAGATGCAGTCTCTCAAATGGATTTCTGCTTCCGCCTTGTGGTAACATGCTGCTATTGCTTCCATTTAATCTAACAATAGTATATTACGTTGCAGGTATGCCGTAAGCACATATTTGTAATGACTAAAGTATTTCATATTTGTCCGAAAAACATAAAATAAATAATTTGAATGGCAAAGTGAATTTAAAACAAAAGGATTTCCAGTCGTTCAGATGTTCATTTCAGGCTTTTGAAGGGGCCGAGTTAAACGGGGTTTTGTAGTCCTTGCGCGTCCAATGAGCTGCGAGTTCGTCACAGTCAGCCAATGGTATGCGGGTGTTAACAATAAACGCCAATCAGCTTCTTGTCCGATTCATCGGGTTTCAGGAAGTGGCACAAAGTCGCCAATCTTGCTTTCCTCTCAAGTACCAATGATAGTACTTTGACAGCAAGCTAGTTAGCTTCACTTCTCACCACTGCTGACTGACCTCCGCTCCCAAGATGGCTGGTGTTCGAGCCCTTGGTGTTCTTTCCAGAGCGACATTAAGGAGATATGCTCTCTTCACAGGTAGAAAGTACATGTATTTAGTGTTTTTAAATTAAAGAGAACCAGCGTGGTGAATGATACTGAAAACACGGGATTTGCTAAGTGCCGTAGATGGGTAATTAGCTTGTTTAAACTAGCTGTTAGCTCCGAAGAATGTAATGCAGAAATGTGTGGTCGTGCTTCAGATGACATGATTTAGTTTTTTCAGCAAACATATTTCTCAATGAAAGTTTAACCAGTCTATTCATTGAAAGTGGAACTTGTGAACGTTTGGTTTTAGCGAGCAAACTTAAGCGTAAACTTGCCATTTGTGCTAGCATGCTGGCTGCTACGGAACAGCGTACGCTAGCATTAAGTCAGGGTGGCTCTGGTTCAAAAATTAAAGTTTGAAATCCGACTGTTTGCTTCCACTCTTGACTGAAAGGAGGTCCCTGTCTAGACAGATTAGACAGGGATTTGAGGACTTGTGCCATTGTGATGGCTACTGTTGCCTCTTTCTGTCTGAATGGTAGGCGGAGAATGTAGGTGAAGGGTCATTTTTCCACTGGATTGCACAGCATGGCCGAGACAGTCTGAGGTCATGACAATATTATGTGGACGAGTTGTATACATTTCATGTGTATGTTGTGCGAGGACATTTTGTTTAATTACAGGTTTTGGGCCTAATATAATGTTTTTTAATACGCACTGTGAGGGTGAATCAGCTAGGCAGTTTGGATGGCTTATAACATATGTTGGTTATATGACTAATAATGTTTGGCTTACTGTCATTTTTCTTTTTACAGGCGGTAGTTTTCGCACCTTCTCAGTAGCTCCTGCAATGCTAGGTAATTCCAAAATCGCTTCACCTTTATAAAGCATATGGGTATAAATAGGTCACCCTGTCCTGTGACACAATTATTTTCTCACTGTCGGTACAATATCTTCCCTCTCTAATTTTAGCTCAAACCCACGTGAACTATGAAGTCAAGGGCGATGTTGCTGTTGTACGGATCAACGACCCAAACTCCAAGGTGTGACCACGTTAAAAATGAATGTGTCCGTTTTCACTCTTTAATTATACAGATGTAATGTGAACCTAATGGTCATTTTTCCTTCCAGGTTAACACGCTGTCAATCCAAATGCAAAATGAGATGGCAGAAGTACTGAATGAAGTGTGGGCCAACAACGCTGTTCAAAGTGCTGTCCTTATCTCCTCAAAGCCGGGGTGCTTCATTGCAGGAGCTGATATTAAGTAAGAGAAATCTCATTAAATCCAGCGCTTATCAAATTTTGACATTTTTGAGTGGAACTTTTGTCACATAATGTGCTGTTATTGAATGTACAGTATAATTACGATTTCTTTGAAATTGCATCTCTGTCGTCCTGTGTGTGGTCTTAAATGAAAAGTTTGTTGCTGAAACACAGCACAAATGAGTATAATGCATCCTCAGCATTAAGATCTTGTATTATATTTGAATGAATCGTCCAAATGGCCATGCTTAGGATTTTTCTGGAATTCTTATGATATATTCCCGATTTGTAACAGCATGATCCAGTCCTGCAAAAATGTAGAAGAGGTCACCAAACTTTCTCAGGAGGGGCAGAAGATGTTCGATCTGATTGAAAAATCTTCGAAGCCCATTGTTGCTGCCATCAACGGCTCTTGCTTAGGAGGCGGCTTAGAGGTAAACAAAAAAATTACTTCAGCATGTTTGACTATAGTGGGAATATTTGACTAGGATGATTGATTATAATGTATTATCTAATGGGCTCTTTTTGCATTTCAGTTTGCCATTGCCTGCCAGTACAGAGTTGCAACAAAGAGCAAGAAAACAGTTCTTGGTACTCCTGAAGTAATGCTGGGTCTTTTACCTGGAGCTGGTGGTACTCAGAGACTCCCCAAAATGGTTAGTTATGGGTTTATAGTCCGTACATTTCCATTGATGTGCTTACTGTTTGAATTACTTGCAGGATGATGCAGATCATAGTATGTGAAAGCGTCCTATATTAGTTATAGTGTGTATCTTGAGTCAGGACAAGACCTGAAATGGCAAGGCTGTAGTGCAAAATAATTTGGCTAATGCTCATAATTGGTTTAAGATATTTACGGGCACCTTTGAGACCCTGCAAACCACCCGACAGATTATTTCCCCCTGCTCATTACGTCTAGAGTTCAACAATCCTATCCTTCAAAGTGCAGGATTATGACAAACTACAATCTAACCTCTTTCCATAACATGAAACAAAAATGTAAATGTTTATGTTTTATGCATTACACACAGCACAACACACTCAAAATCAATCAGTAAATCAGTTCACATATGATTTATTGTATTACCTTTAGGTTGGTCTACCCAATGCCTTTGACATGATGCTGACAGGAAGAAACATCCGAGCAGATAAAGCCAAGAAGATGGGGCTTGTCGACCAACTTGTAGACCCCCTCGGTAAGCTATCTTGACTCACTTATGATTAATATTACCCATTTTTAAGGTATTACCACCTGTAGAAATTGTAATTTGTAATCTCTAGTCAGTCATTCACTACTCAATGTAACACTGCATGCTTTTGGAGTATTTTACTGTGCATCATTTGATCTTTAGGTTAAAATGAATTGTTGAAATTCATCTTTGCATGATTTTTCTGCTCGTATTATAGGACCTGGGCTGAAGAGTCCAGAGGAAAGAACAATAGACTACCTTGAGGAAATTGCAATCGAATGCGCCAAAGGGATCGTCAATAAGAAGATCGCTCTCCGCAAAGAGAAAGGCATGATGCAGAGTAAGTTGTGCTGCAGTTAATGAGCATTTGACTTTCTGTAGTCACTTGTTTCACCATGAATAAACAATACTGCATTAAAGAGTTAATGTTCTTTCTCCATAGAAATTCAAGACTACGTTATGAGCTTCGGGTTTGTACGGAACCAAATTTACAAAACTGTCCATGGCAAAGTTATGAAGCAGAGCAAGGGACTTTATCCAGCACCCCTGAAAATAATTGAAGTAAGTAAAAACTCCTTCTAAACAATAACTCTCACTATCTTTGAAAGTCTGGATAGTATTGGGAGACTTTTAAGAAATAAGTCTGACTTTTGTTGGAAATGAGTCCAACCAGAGTGCAACTGTATTTTATTTGTTTTGTGTGGAAAATTGTAAGTAACAATTCAATTGACACTATTGATGAATAATTAATGTTTAATTAATTAATTTGTCAATTTAGATACTGAACATTCCCTGGCCACAGCTTGTTATATATTGATAATTGGATTGGGAAACTCTGTAGTACACTACCAGTATTTTTAGAAAGTTTGTGTCATATTAAACATGATTTGAAATAGATTTTTTTACCATTTCACCTTTCACCTTCACCAGTGTGTGAAGACTGGAGTGGAACAAGGCCCCGTTGCTGGATACTTGGCTGAGTCTCAGGTAAAGTTTGTTGGCCTATATCATTGGCAAATGTAGTATTTACAGTAGTACATTGTGCAAGTGAACATCATCAATTTTCATGTTTGTCACAGAATTTTGGTCAGTTGGGAAAAACCTCAGAATCTGCAGCCCTGATTGGTCTCTACCACGGTCAAGTCGTGTGCAAGAAGAACCGCTTTGGAACTCCTCAAAAGGAAGTGAAGTGAGTGGATGTCACTTTTACATACAGAGCTGGATGTTGCTTTGGTTTAAAAGAAGTATGAGTCTTAGGATCAATCTTCCTATCGTCTACTGTTCTCTATTGCTTTTGTTAGGTGGTAGATAAATTGTCTTTGTTGTTTGCCTGTAGGACTCTTGCCATCTTGGGAGCAGGTCTGATGGGAGCAGGTATCGCCCAGGTGACTGTTGACAAAGGTGTGCACACGATCCTGAAGGACACCACTCTGGCTGGACTGTCCAGGGGAGAACAGCAGGTTTACAAAGGGTGGGTTCTTATCAGGCATTAAAATATTAGTTGTTTTGGTCATGTTTTACTGCAGGTTAAGTATTTAATTCAAATCCTGACTGTACATTTGGTAGATACAGTTCCAGTCTAATGACAGAATAACTGTTATCATTTGTAGGTTTGTTTGTAGCATAAATATGTTGGAACCTGAAATCTGTGATCTTATAGTATGTTGATGACTCATTTTGACTCTTTATATCAAACAAGGTTCAATGACAAGACCAAAAAGAGGAACATCACGTCATTTCAGAGAGACTCCATACTGTCCAACTTGACTGGCCAGCTGGATTACAGTGGCTTTGAAAAGGCCGACATGGTTATTGAAGCCGTGTTTGAAGACATAAACATCAAGCATGCAGTCCTGAAGCAGGTGGAGGCCGTAAGTGTGACAGAAAAGAGGCTTAGTAGGTTGTTACAAAGAGAATGTACTCGCTTTGTTGTAAATATCAGTCTGTAACATTAAATCTAGGACAATATTGTGTATTGCAGGTGGTTTCCCCTCACTGCATATTTGCCAGCAACACATCTGCTCTACCCATCAAGGATATCGCTGCTGCCAGCAAGAGACCAGACAAGGTTTGTACTTGGGAGCCTTGTAATTTAAAAGTACTTCTTCTAAATGAAAGAAATTATATTTTCTGAGTATTTTCTCTGTGTGTCCTCAGGTGATTGGAATGCACTACTTCTCTCCAGTGGACAAGATGCAGCTCCTTGAGATTATAACCACTGATCAGACGTCAAAGGACACTACAGCCTCTGCTGTGGCAGCCGGCCTGAAGCAGGGCAAAGTCATCATAGTTGTTGGGGTGAGGCTTAGCGTCATGTTTGTTTCTTCTCTCCTTCTGTGGTTACTGACGAATGAATACCTTCTGTAAAACTTAAAAAAATGGTAACAAATGGCCAACAATGAAGTTGTATAGTGGCTGAAGGTGATGCAGAAATACTGATCACAGCAGTCGCTTGAAGATCACCATGATGGTGTTAATAATTGTTAAACGTTATTGCAATTCAATAAAATATTATACATATTTCTTTGCAGGATGGACCTGGATTCTATACGACAAGGTGTCTGGCTCCTATGTTGGCTGAAGCAGTACGAGTACTTCAGGTTAGTTGTACTACAGTTAAAAAATTCAGCCGTGAACTCTGCTCATTATTGTTGTAAATGCTGTATTTGTTATGTACTGTAGTACATGCAAGATTTGGGATCTGAGATTGACTAGATTCAGCTCACTTGAACACAACATATTCCTCATTTCAGGATGGCTGTTATACATATTATTAATTAATCTGTATGCACTTACAGGAAGGAGTTGACCCCAAGAAGTTAGATGCGCTCACCACAGGCTTTGGGTTCCCTGTGGGTGCAGCCACACTGGCTGATGAAGTCGGTATTGACGTTGCCGCCCACGTGGCCGAGGACCTCGGCAAAGCTTTCGGCTCCCGCTTTGGTGGTGGAAACGTGGAGGTTCTGAAGACCATGGTGGACCAGGGATTCAAGGGTATGAGTGGCCACATTGAAGGATTGTGCCCAGTGTTAGTTGGATAAAGAACTCGTGTTTTAATTTATGTGTACATGTTGTATTAAAATGTATTGATCCTCGTTTTATTTTATTTTTTTATATCTCAAGGCCGCAAATCAGGAAAGGGTTGCTACATCTACCAGCCAGGACTCAAAGTCAAAGAAGTCAACCCAGATATTGGAGATATCCTTGAGAAATACAAGATGACTCCAAATCCTGCTGTGTAAGTTGACACTGGACAATTGCAGAAGTAGCAATGCAGTTATTTAAGTTACACTAAAACAAAAACAAAACCTATTGAGCCTTGATATTATTATATTACATTTGGTAAAATGATTAAATGTTAACATGTTCTTACTTGTGAAACTTTTTACAGTTCATCAGACTCTGATGTGCAGTACAGACTCATTTCTCGATTCGTCAACGAGGCCGTGCTGTGTTTGCAAGAGGGCATTTTGAACAACCCTTTGGAAGGAGACATCGGGGCTGTGTTTGGCCTGGGATTCCCCCCCTGCCTTGGAGGTGGGTTGTCATCTGAGCCACTTGTGCCCAGAGGCTGTATCCTGTCAATGAAAAGACCAGTAACCTCCCTAAAGGGTGTCCCTTTCTTCTATGTTTTATGTCAATTTGAAAGCCCAGGAACTGTAGTGGCCTTAAGGACCAACCTACCTGTTTATCCAGTGTTATTTAGCTGAGGGGTGTTTCATAAAAGTGTCTCAGGTGAAAGTCAGTTGTGAATCAAAACTGAACCATTTCATAAAGCAATTAGGGATGATGAGATCAGACAAAGACCCAACACATCAGGCACCGATCACATCAATTCACAGTGAAGTAAACGGACATCTAAAGACATAAATGTGATGTTTGTGGCTACAGAGCAGCAAATATTAAACATAGAACACTCAGAATGAAATATGACAGTAAAAATGAACAAAAACCACTGTGATTAACAAAGCCAAAAATAACATTTTACACAAGTAGAGATAAACTTAACACCTTGAACTCCTGTGTTTGTTCAGTTTGTTGCAGAGTTTGCAGTTTGTTGTGTGAAAATTTTACTTTTTGTTGACTGAAAATGAATGGAAAAGATGTGTAAGATTCAAAATTACATTTAAATAACTTTGAGGTACCAAATAGGACACCAGCCAGGGAATTAATTTTTAGCAAGAAGATTATATACCACCATATATATATTATATGGTGAAAAAAACAGTTAAAATACCTTCAGATTGGCTGTCTGCCCCAGACTTCTAGGTGTGTGTTTCTTTAATTGTATTTAAGTAACATTTAAAGAGAGAACAAATGTTTCTTACTACAGGCTACAGGCATGTGTCAAAGTATCTTCATTTTAATTGCATTAAAAACACATATGTTGTCTGGAATACTGTGAAGATACTTAAAGACTGAAAGAAAAACATAAATTCAGACATTTTAAGTACACAGCCCAGGTGTCTAAATGTGTTCAATTTGACTGGAAACAGACTCATGGTCGCAGAGCAGCAGTGAATAGGAACCTTCAGGGAGGAACTTAAGAGAAATACTATGTTGAAATCTAGCAGATTGATTGTAACACTGGTTAATCTAGAGGTGAAGCTAAACCTGAACCAGCTAGTCTGGAAGAATGTGTTTGCATAGTAACTTAGGTTAGACCTGTTTACTAAACTAAATTTACTTAAGTAGTGACGTTGCTTTATGAAACAGCCCTTTAGCTGTTTACAGAGCAGCTCTTCATAGAGAAAAGAAAACAAGCCTAGAGTAACATCCTTGTTATCCATTTAACTTGTGTCCTGTGGTAATATTTCTAACATGTTATCTCAACGCTTCCAGGACCTTTCCGTTTCGTAGACACCTTTGGTGCTGACAAGCTGGTGGAGAAGATGAGGCAATTTGAAGCGGTCTACGGGAACCAGTTCACACCATGCCAACTCTTACTGGATCATGCAAAGGATTCTAGCAAGAGATTTCACAAGTGACCGACCCACCGTGTGTGCCAGTAGCTTTTACTAGAACTCCAGCCGCTAGAATGTGCCTAACATTTATATCATGAGTGGGGGCAAACATACCGAAAATACGCTCAGTTGACAGTTTATTAGGTTTTAATAAACGTAGATAAAACTAATATAACAGTCCTGCAGTAAATCCTGCCTTCGTGAAGGTTATAATGTTCAGTTTTTGTTAAAATAAGAGAGGTATGTATAACAGTGTGGAGGGTGTTGCTTGAGGTGCTGTTGAGTTCTCTATATAGAGAGAGTAGGAGAGAGATGATATATATATAGAGTGTTTGTGTTATTTAAACTACACTCTCTGGTGTAAATGTGGTGGACAAAAGCCTCAGCAAAAACTGAACGTTACAACCATCAAGAAGGCAGGCCTATCAGACTGCATTAGTTTTAACTGGGTGTTCCTAATAAACTGGCAACTGAGTGTGTAATGTCAGCAAAAATGGATGTTTTCTTTTGTACTTAAACATTATTGATTTATTTCATGATGTATAGATTGAGAAGCAGATGGAGGCTAATTATTGACACATTGCAGATATAAAGATGCTGTAGAGGCAGAAGAATTAAACAATTTTCCACCTGGCAAATTAATTCTTCATTACTGATGAATGTCTTGGCAGTAAGATTCAGCGAATGTCCTTTCTTTTTTGTACATTAAAAAGACTTTCTGGTTTGAAGAATGATGTAAATGTGAAGCCTGAATAAAATTTTGTTATTGAATCAAAAATCCGCTTCCTCTCTCAAGGTGCGTTCAAGTGCTGGTGGGGGGGTTAATTTATCACGATTACAGATTTAGACCATGAGCTGCGCACCATGAGAAGATTTGCTCAAATCCAATTCGTCGCGCAGGTCACATGTCTTATCTCCATTGTCCGCAGAGCAGGGTGTGTACCGCGGGGAGGCTGTGTGGGCTGGGCTGGGCCTGGCTGGGTGTTTTTCTTCAGCAGCATCCCTTTTTTTTTTTTTTTTTTAATCTTGTGACATCGCTTCCTCTCTGAGAGATGCTCAGGCCGGAGGAGACGCTGCGTGCATCGGGGATGATGAAAGCGGCCCTCATGAGGTGTGTCTGACCGCTTTTACCAAATGGAGCATTAGCTGCTGCACCTGTACGGAGGAGAAGGACAAGTGTGGACCCCGCCCCGAGAAAATGGCTTTTTTAACGTGGTGAGGATAGTTCATGCTCTTTCTTTTTTTGTATCTTTGACCAAAATGTCTAAAACCAAACACTGCGAGGCGGTCAGGGTGGTGGTCCGCTGCCGGCCATTCAGCAAGAAGGAGCAGACAGAGTGTGAAAACATTTTGGGGATTGATGACAAACTGGGGCAGATCACCGTCAGGAACCCGAAGGCACCACCTGATGATCCACTGAAAGTGTTCACGTTTGACTCCGTGTATGGCTGGGACTCAAACCAAAGCGACGTTTATGACGATGCAGTGAGACCCCTCGTGGACTCCGTGCTCCAAGGCTTCAACGTGACTGTGTTTGCCTATGGACAAACTGGGACAGGTAAAACGCACACCATGCAAGGGGTTTCCAACGACCCAGAGATGAGAGGGGTCATACCAAATTCATTTCAGCACATTTTTACACAAATATCCAGAACTCAGAATCAGAAATTCCTGGTGAGGTCATCGTACCTCGAGATCTACCAGGAGGAAATCAGAGATCTGATGTGCAAAGACAACAACAAGAAACTGGAGCTGAAAGAAAGTCCAGACTTTGGTGTTTATGTGAAAGACCTGTCTGCCGTGGTCACTAAGAATGCCACCGAGATTGAGCATGTGATGAACATAGGCAACCAGTCCAGGTCTGTGGGGTTCACGAACATGAATGAACGCAGCTCTCGGTCTCATGCGATTTTTCTGATAACCGTGGAGTGTAGTGAGGTAGGGCCAGATGGCGAGGACCACATCCGCGTTGGGAAGCTGAACATGGTTGACCTGGCTGGCAGCGAGCGCCAGAGCAAGACAGGTGCTAAAGGGAAGCGGCTGAAGGAAGCAGCCAAAATCAACCTGTCCCTCTCGGCGCTGGGGAATGTCATTTCAGCTCTGGTGGATGGGAAGAGCAGCCACGTCCCGTACAGAGACTCCAAGCTGACCCGCTTGCTCCAGGACTCACTGGGCGGCAACGCAAAGACAGTCATGATAGCAACGGTGGGGCCGTCCCACAAGAACTTTGATGAATCCCTGGCCACGCTGAGGTACGCCAGCAGGGCCAAGAACATAAAGAACAAACCTCGGATTAACGAGGATCCCAAAGACGCCCTGCTGAGGGAGTTTCAGGAGGAGATCGCGCGCTTGAAAGCCCAGCTAGAGGAGCGCGGGATGCTCGCGAAGGAGAGGAGGAGGAGGAGGAATAGCAAAAGACTGAGTAAAAGTCTGGCTGGTATGGAAGAGGAGATGTTCCGAGAGAGGGACGCGGACGTGTGGAAGGCTCTTGAGGAGGAACAAGAGGTGAAACATCACATGAGAGAGGGGAGTATCATCCCCAAGTCTCTGACCTGCCAGGGAAGCAGCGAGAAGTTAAAGCACCTGAAAGACAACAGAAAAAGCGTAGAGGACATGCAGTGGGACCAGGACGCTCTGGAGAAGATCATTGAGAAATATAAGGTACTTGTGACGATCGCGTGCCTTGTAGTGTTTGATAAATGAGACGCTGGTGGAACAAAAGAAATTTTACATAAATAATTAATTGTATGTCTTTGTTCACAGGCTATGGAGAGCAAACTGTTAGTTGGAGGAAAGACTATAATTGATCACACCAATGAACAGCAAAAAATGTTGGAGCTGAAGAGACAAGAAATTGCAGAACAGGTATGTAAATGATTAAATAAACGTAATTAAAGTAATGCTTTATTGCGTTGATTTCTCCTTATGAAACATACTTTTGTTTTACTTTTCCATTCATAATAGAAGTATAAATCTGGGTTGTCTTATACAGGAGGATGTTTTGAAAACGACGTCATCTTTAAGTTTCTATTCTTCTTTAATGGAGCTGAATGTTCTGTCTGATCTGCAGATAAGACGAGAGAGAGAGATCCAGCAGCAGATGATGATGCAGGACGAAGAGACTTTAGAAATGATAGAGACGTTCTCCTCCCTGCAGCAGGAGGTGGAACTTAAGACTAAGAAGCTGAAGAGGGTAAGATGACTCACCCGCTAATGTGTCCCAATGACATTAACCATAATTGAATCAGTTTCTCTTTTCTGGTTGGTGGAGAAGACTCTTCCACTTGTCTCCTCAGCCTTAAATTTATTTTGTTCGAATTTGGCAAATTAATGGCTTTTCCTCAAGCGTGCGTTTTATATAAACACCTCGTCATCTTCTGTACAGTTGTATGCCAAACTACAGTTGGTGAAGGCGGAGATGAGGGATGTCATTGATGAACATGTCACAACCAGACAGGAGCTTGAACAGACACAGACTGAACTCACCAGAGAACTCAAGTACAAGTGAGCGTGAGCACATATACTGTATGCAATGTCATTTTTGTCTTGTTTTCTCATCACCATCATCATATGCGGATTTCTATTTAGCATAAAAAAACAATTTTGTTGTGCTGTTTACAATGAAGAGTTAATAAAATGCATTGTTTTATTGTGGCGAGGTTGCTACAATGCTTTGGTCATAAAGAGTCAATGTATTACAAAAAGGTTACAGATTTCCATCCTTTATACCTGGAAGCTATCAGATATTATCATATTATTGTGAAATGTTTTCTACATATAATATCTGTTATGTATTGAGCATTATCTAATTGATGAAATGCAGTAAAAGCTGTGTTGTGCTGTATTTTCATAATACACCTGACATTGAGAGAGATATTCATTTATATGACAGTGAACTCTTTAAACCTTTTTTTCCTATTTTGAAATATGGCAATATTCTGCAAATCAAAATCTAGTTCTAAGTTTTAAAGTTCTATCTAAGTTTTAAAGTTTTAAATTTAAATGATGAACAGCTTAAATGATGCTACTCTATTTCAATAGTTTATGTTGTAATCAAAAAGGAGCAAATAACACAATAAACACGCTTTTGACTTTTCAGATTATGCCTGCTGTATATCTAGATATTGTTATCATCGAGATACAAATCAATGGCACTTGAGAGCATTTTGTTCTTAATTAGATGTTTGACTGTTCAATCAGGATATCAGGGAGGGATCAATCAGAATGTAACTGCAACTAAGCTTGGTAAACAGTTTGTTTAATGGACCGAGGGATGACATTGTCAACAAATCTGTGCTGGTTCTGTGTTATTGGATGACTTTTAATTATTTGTACTGGTACATTATGAGAAATGGGGGAAATATTTATCTAGGTAGGTAGCTATTTGAATTAATTTTGTTGTTTCCTGTGACTGCAGCTGAAACATACACTTGTATTCCATATTTCAGATATCTCTTGATTGAGAATTTTATACCGCCAGAGGAGAAGAACAAGATCATGAACAGGCTGCACTTTGACAGCGAGGAGGATCAGTGGAGACTCCAACCGGTCCTTCCATCGGAGAGGTCAGTGAATTAATTTCACATTGTTGACGTAAGAGACTGTAGGTGGTACAGTAAATCAGCACTGAATCATAAAACTTCCCACCACTAAAGCAGCAGAGATGCCAGTTTCTGCACCATCAGTTACCTGAATAGACCATGTTGCAATGCAGCTGTCAAGTATTACGTTTTTAAGTAGGATGTGCAAGTGTTGCTTCTTTAAAACTGGCAAAACTTTAACTCTGCAATTGCTATTTTGGTTCTTTTGGCCTCCATATATTACACCTGAGTGCACCTGCACATTCCTTCTCTAGGGGCTGTCAGTCAACGTTCTTGGAAATGTAGGAAATCAGTAACAGAAGTATAAATAGATAGATCAGGCAGGCTGAAGGAAAGTGGGCGACATAGACTACAGCATGACCTCCTTCAATAAAAGTCATAGATTGATGATACAGAGTCTACTTTTGTATAACTGTGAGTACAACATATTTCAAAATATGACCAAAGTTTTTGCATTACTGTCAGCCCCAGTGTCTATTTTGGTACAACCACTAGGGGTCGCCAAAGTCAGAATTTCTTTAAGTCTTACACAGAAGGGCTGTAAAGCAATCTGGCCTTACGTTCAATAGATAATTCATGTGCTCTGCCTTTCCGAGAAACAGATATCTTTATATAAACGAGACCAGACACCCTTGGTATTTGTCTTGTCTGAAACAGTTGGATAGCTGAATGGAAGATGGCACAGAGGAGATAACGGGGAGATTTTTCTGATCAGTTGACCATATGTGGGGCACTTGAGGTTCCTGAAGCTTGCGTCTTGCGTCTGTATTAAACTGAATCCAAATCCTTTTCCCGTGTCTTTGTCCCAGCGCGCCCACTCAGGTCAAGAGAAGGCCTCTCTCCGCTGTGGGATACAAGAGGCCAATCAGCCAATATGCACAGATGGCTGTTGCCGCGGCAACTGGGGCCCCATGTAGATACCAGGTCAGTGCTCGGACATTCACAGGGAGAGTTGGCAGAAGTACAGCAGAGAAAGAAATGTGAAACAGTGGTCTTACGCACCCTGTTATCATGTTCACGGCCTCCTTCTTCGTAGGAGGATGTGAAGATGATTGTAACCATGGAAACCATTCACAGCTTTAAGAGTTGCATCTTATGCTAGTGAACAATCAGTGCAATGTCTCAAAGCAAATACTGTTCTACGATTCTGAAATAGAAGCACTCAAATAATGGCTGCATCTCAAAATAATATGTAATAGAGAGGGATGCAGTCTTTTGGAATACATAAAGGTCGGGGGGGGGGGCTGAAATTACCTACTGGTACTATAATGGTTCACATATTGTAATAATATAATAATTATAAGACATTATAACAGCATTATTTCCAACAGTACAAGAATGTATCCATGCTATAGTCCAAACTCTGTTGCTCTGAGTTTAAATTAATTCAGATCGAGCTCACTTTGTTACTGTTAGATGCTGCTAACGAAACTTGACATTTCCTGCAGATGTTTCACAATAGAAGCTTTCAATGAAAGTGAATGGATTATGCACCTGAATCAATGGAAGCGTTTTAATGTGAAACGGGGAGGAAGTGTTGAGTTTGCCATAGCAAACAGATGCAACCAAAAATTTACAAAACACATGATCAGTTTAGAAAACAGGGAGGCTTCTTTCTAAAATAAAGTGGATTTGCACATGTAATTATGTTATTATAACTAAAACTTTACATTGATCTGTTCATACAGGCTGAGAATATAATGCTGTTGGAGTTAGACATGTCTCCACCAACCATGTTCACCTTGAACCTTAATGGCGCTCACCTGGAGAGAGCCTTTTCTCCCAGGCTGATGCACGATCTTCTGGTCAATGTTCCCATGAGACAGAGGAGCGCTGCATCGTCACGGGTCAGGAAATCCCAATCCTGGTGAGGGAACAGAGGAGAAAGGCAGACGTCTTACATGGTTACAGATGCTGAACGTTTCCTTTTTTTTAGGAGCATTAATTCAGGATATGACTGAACATTGCAGTAGAAACGTTATGTGAACAATTTTCATGAATTGTGTTAAAAATGTGTAATCATATGTTGGGACAATCCTAGTTTTTGAAATACAATTATAAGCATGTGTTGCTGTTAATGTTATCACAATTCCAAAAGTGAGTTTTAAAGCACTATTCAAGTGTCTTTGCGTGTTTTTCCCTTTTAACTGCTAACCACATGTACTTCCCATTTCTGTTGACCAATTTCCTCATTTTCTTACATGCAAACTCACTGGGATATACTTTAAAATGTCTCAGCACTTGATGAAATACTTACTGATATATTGCTATTGAATCACCAGGAAATCCTGTTGATACAGTTGGTCATTCTGTGGCATGGGACAGAAAAAAATGAAACATATTGCATCTTAAATTATAATTAAATCTGGGTTTTTTTCTACAGGTATCAAGCACCACAAGCAGCATCTGTCACATCATCGTCATCATCCACCACTCTGACATCAGAGTCTGAGAGCTTCTCTCCCTCTCAGAGACAAAGACCATCCTCTGCTGCCTATCTTCCACTGGGAGGTCCAGTTCAGACAAGCCCCTGATATGTGTCAACACAACTGTACACAGGGGCGGCCTTAGTTCAAGGTGGCACAAAGGAGACATGGGGGAAGTCTTATGCATTGATTTTAAATTGATTTTTTTGAAAAAAAATCACTTTAGTAAGCATGTATTCAACTTAACTGGAAAGCCAAGCATCATTTTGCCTACTGTTGCCTAGTTTCTCTTGTGGCGTACGCCAGTCTCAATGAATAGCACAGCCAAAACTTAATATTCGAAAGCCAGGTTTGGCATACAGTGAATTGTTTGGAGGATCTTTACAGTTCTTATTTTATTTTAATTTAATTTATTTAACAGCAAAACTTTAATCACCTATTTTCTAAAAGATAAAAGTCCGTAAAATGTATCTGGTCTTTGCCAAAGGGTGATGGTGCAACTGAGGGCCCCAGCTACTGGGGGGCCACCCTGGTTTAGTCTGTATGCTTGATGAATTGTTGCTTCAATTTCTAGCTAATGTAATTGTGAGCCAAAAATGTGAAGAAAGCTTGCAATGCTCTCTTGATTAGCTGCCTTATTTTTTCATAGTTGTGAAATCGTGCAAAATCCATTTGCTTTACACATGGAAATAAACATACTGAAATGATCTTGAACTGCCTGCTGTGTTTTCCACAAGAGCTGCGGTTATGTTGCGGTCTTCCCGTGATCCTGGTCATAATTGCAGTTGACAGCTATATAAATATATGTGGGGAAACTTGAAGACTTAGAAATGACAGCTATATACAGTAAGATGACGTTTCCTTCGGAGTCACATGACCCCTTACAGTAAGTCCAACATGGCAGACGGAGTGGGTCTTACGCGGTAACTAAAGCAACATTACAACTGAAACAGACAAATTCAACACTACTCTGCATCAAGACATCAACAATGAGGGAAAGGCAGAAGAAAAAGAAGGGGAGGACGTGGGCGGAAGCCGCTAAAACGGTATTCTAGGTGTTTTTATCTGCCGTTTGTTGTGGTTGTTTTCCTTGAACGCTCCCACTTGTACAACTGTGTTTATGAGTTCATGACCCGCTGGTGAAGGCGAAATGTTGCGTACACAGCGCGAGGCCTGTGTTGACGGTTAGACATTTGGGAGACCGCTGTCATTAGCCGTCTAGCTTTACGTATCTGTCACCGTTGAGCGTGAATGCAGCGAAATGAATGTCAGCTGTGTGCACCCAAGCATCTTTCCACAACCCTTCTGTGTGTTGTGTCTAGACAGTACGGGTGTCATGTCTGTCACGATTTGAAGTCGAATAAAGTGACCATGAAGTAATCACGCCAGTGTTGCGCGCTAGCCAGGTTAGCATGCTAACTCCTGCTAACGCAACTCAGTTCGTCAACAAGTTTGTTTGATATCAGTTGCAAGTAAAGCACATTAAAAACGTGCAGTGTCCGTATTAAATTCATCCCCCCTATGTTACCTTAACTCCATAATAGATCGCTAAGTTAATTTATTGCATGCCAACGTTTGGCGAGATGTCATCACAGTACAGTAATGCACGCTGCTAGCATTGTAGCTAGCTGTCTAGCGTAGCATGCTAACGACTACAAAATATCAAAACTCCCAGCAGCTCTCTCATAGTTAAAGCGTGGCGTTATTGCTTGTGTGGACATCCATTGTCCAGTGATGCTTTAGCTCCATTGAGTTATTTACAGTGACTAATTTGCTCAAATAACGTAGCTAACTTCAAAGATAATACATTGTAATAACGTTAGTTTCTAAACACCCATAAAGTCCTGTTTCGCTCAGATGCTCAACATACTACAGTCGGAAAATACGAACACTTAATTAAACACTACGAACACAAAAATGTACAAAGATGGGAACAAAATAAAAGCAACACTCTGTGCTCAACACCAGATGGTTCAATTTATTTATGATGGAGTGAAAGTGTCTGTTATGTTACTGTAACGCTACTGTGAGATTTTTGTTTGTTGACATGTTTTGCCGTTAGCTAATGTTAACGTTTTATTATTAAATCATGCGATCTGCATTCCCCGTTCATGTCACAACATATGGCAGTGTTTCCTATCATGGCAGACACATATGAGAGTTATAACTGAGTAGTTAACCACCTGTTATTTATTATCAGCGTGACTGTAGATGTGCATGTGGTCGAGAGGGTGGACCAACATCATAGCAGCAGATCTAAATCTATTAAAGGCAAAAAGCCACAATGGTTATGTGGTCTTGATTATTCTGAGCATTCTGTACTTACATAATCAAGGGATTTGATACTTAGAAAGCTTCAGTATGTGAAATGTCATGCTTCAGCTGAGATAGCCTTGAAACCACATCATGTTTTATGACAACCACTCTCACTTGAATAACTGTAAGGTATCATACATTTTTCTGATAATGCCATTTTATGATTGCAGGTTTTGGAGAAATACCCCAATACGCCTATGAGCCATAAAGAGATCTTGCAGGTGATCCAAAGAGAAAGGCTTAAGGAAATAAGGTAAATATGTTCATGTCATGGTAGCTTTACAACAGCAAATGCTCTTCAGACAGGAGACATTTTCATGAGAGAGGGCGCTACAGTTTTCTCCCTCTGTTATTGATTGCTCATATCATGTACTTTCCCTTTTTTTTTTTGTTCACATAGTAACGATTATTTTACTCAATTAATAATTCTTTCATTTCTTTTTGTTTCATTGTCACTGTTCTCATCCAGAAGGTAAGAAAAAGCTAGCCCCCCAACCCCATATCTTAACAAACTCACTGCAATGCCACTTTGTTTGGTTTTACCTTTTGCATGTTATTAACAATAACATGTCTTAGGTTCAGTTGCATAAAGAAACAGTGATAGACTCACGCTCATATTTTACCTGGACTAGCCAACCTGTTGCATAAAAACACAATTCTATTTTCCAGTATGGTAAATTACTCGACGTTCTAACGAAATAAAGCAATGTTTTCACTTTACAGATTCGACACAGCCACATGACATTCTCCAAAGAATGTAGCGGGGGTGTAAATTTAATGAGATAAATTGTCTGGCAGATTTTAGCCAGCAATATTTGCAAGCTTAGCCAGTGCAATTTTATAAATGAATAACAGATGTTACATTTTTCTCTACCTCAATGCATTTTATTTCTAAGCTTAATGATATAAAAGCGATATACTGTATGTTACACTGTAAAATAACACAACTGTAAGTTGACTAAAAGTAATTTTTGCTTCACTCTGTACCTCTGGAGACATCTCTTCAATTGAATTGAATTGAATTGAATCTCTTGCATGCCTGCTTAGGCATTATTATACACTCTTAATTAACTCAAGTTAATTTTGAAACTGTTTGACTTAACTAGAACAGATTTTTATGCAACAGACATAGTTAGGTCAGACCCGTTTAATCTGAGAATGTCAGTTCCTGACGATGATTAGCTCAGTCTTGAACCAGTTTTATGCAACTGATTCTGTATAAAACATTCAGTAAATTGCCTCACGACGATACTGATGTCAATCTGACCTGAACTCAAACATGCCCTCTTGATGCATGATAGCAAGATAGCAAGACCCCAGATATCAGACCAGCTTTTACCCTTCTTGCGTCTTTCTCCCAGCTGTCTGATTTATTGGGGAACAGATGTGTAATTTGCGTTTTTCTCTCATGATCTAGTGGAACCTCGCCGCTGGCATGTCTGAATGCAATGCTGCACACCAACTCTCGCGGTGAGGAGGGGATCTTCTACAAAGTTCCAGGCAGAATGGGGGTCTACACGTTAAAGGTTAGTTAGACACAAAGCTGCTTTGACTACTGTGTCCTGTAAGGCCAAAAATGGAATGAGCTATTATTAAGTAACAGATCATACACAATCATTAATTTTGGTAATTGCAATTGTAAGTCTTGGTTAGCAAAGATAAATATGTTTATTCTTATAAAATGATGGTGTGAGTGTGTATGTTCTATTTCTGTATCTGTAACATAAAGGTACTATGCTCTATGTACTCTATTTTATATGTAGAAGGACATCTCAGATGTGGCGAAGGAGCTGTCTGAGGAGGAATCTGAGGAGAGCAGTGACAATCTTTCTGACTCTCATAGCACAGAAAACAGCAGCAGTGCCATCACTCAAGACGGCAGGACAGGAAGGTGGATGCGAAGAGGTACTGTGCACCACATGCAGTATCATTATTAACTGTTTGTACATCACTGCATCCCCAGTAGTAGTAGGATGCACAGACCATCATCTGGAAAAGCTTTTATTTGTCATTCTGGAGTCACCAAATATTTTATGCTGATGTTAAAATAAAAATACTATGTTCAAATTTGTGTCAATCAGCTTTATTTGCAAGCTCTGTTTACAGTATTAAAGAGTAAGGCCGTAGAGTAATTGCCACTGCTGTTCAACAATCATTCAGGTGGAATCAATTGAAGAGAAAGATATCCCATTCTCCATCTAAAGTAGCCTCAAAAGAAAGTAACGCAAGTAAGGACCATAGCTCTGCTCATTAGCTGTTTTTTGCTGGTTGGCTACTTAACTCTGTTATAACTACGAGAGTTAACGCCCCCATCTCAGCCGTTGTTAAAAGTCATTGCGGAAACACAGGAAACCAGCTGAAGTGGCAGTAGACGAGGCAAGTTGAGAGAAACATAAATTACACCATCTCATCACAAAACCATTGCTGGAATACACTGAGCATCAAACATGATGATAACAAAAGGTGGGTTTTTATCTTTAAACAAACACGCTGTGTCCATAATGTCTTCCGTTAATTGTCAGAGAAACCGAGAAGCTGCAGGCTGTGCATGACAGTCACTTCATAGCAGGTTTTGCTTGTGTGTGTCAAATCATTGCTTTATTGTGAATTGCACACCTTGATTGTTCCTGATTGCAGAGCAACTTCTGAGAGTGAGCTTTCCTTCAAGTACCAATTATTTTGTTTTGCTCAGGCTGTGCCCTCACTGACTCTCAATATTTCTCTCTGCCACTTGAATATTTTAAGTAACTGTTAAAACAGGAAACTGTATTTTCTCAGCATGACCCGTGACCACTTCCTCATTATGCAAGTTAGAAACTGCCAAGCAAATAACCTTAGTTTACATCTGAGTGGGAGGACTCCGATATTGTTTTATTTTTTAACCAATCAATGCAAAAATCTGCAAAGTCAAATGCAAATCAAGTGGCATTGAAAAAGAAACAAGTGGAGCTGCTACGGTATGTAGAAAAGAGGTTTTATCAAAAATACACAGCCGAGATTTTGTTGTGAACAATCTTCAGCTCCTTTTTTAGTAATATGATATTTTAGCAAGGTAATGCAATCTGCCTCTTTGTGCAAAGTATTGGTTTCAGTTTCATCAAAACAAAAGCATGATGTGATAAAGCCTGTATACCACCCTCAGGAAGTGCACTTTGCAACATCTGTTTTGTGCTTTTGTATTTCACAGTTCCCTCCAAGCTGCAGTCACAGCCGTCCTCTCCGCAGCCTCGATGCTCATCGCCATCTGTCCCCTCCAGTAAACTCATCTCTCCCTCGCAGAAACACAGCAAGAAAGCTTTGAAACAGGTACTGATGGGTTCTGTATTCTCTGTTAATAATGAATACTGTAGTCACTAGTGCAAACACACGTCTCAGACGTTACATGAGTTCCTGCCACACCCTCATACTCACATTCACCCATATAAATCCCTGCCACTCCACTCTGCAACACACTGATACGTTCTTGTTAAGTATAGTAATGTTTTAATGTAGTTTCTCTTGCATTCATATACCAAGTGTAGAGTTTTTAAAGGAGAACAGCACTGATCTGAATCTGAGTCAAATGTCCCTCAACATCTAAGGTTACTATTGTATGTGACTTATTTAGATTTTTAATCCATGTCAGAATACTTTTCTGCACTACATTTATCAAAACTTTTTCGCTGACACGTTTTCAGTAAATGTGCACAAGCCATGTTAGTGTTTCAGCAGGCGCCACATATCCTTTCATTCCGTGTCTGATTAACATCTTGTGCTGATTATTTAAAAACAATGAGGCTACAGGGAAAAATGCCTATAGCTGGTTTTACAGTATTAATGTTCTCATAATCCACCCGTTGAACTTTTTCCTATTGGCTGCTCTGTGCCTTTTGTGTTCCATTTAATTAGATTTCACTTGATTGCACAGATTGTAATTCACTCCATCTGTGCTGGTGTGGAGTTTTCAGCTCTGTAAGACCAATTTGTATTCATTTATTGGGCGTAGGCAACACTAGAAGATGGCAGTTTGGCTAAAATGTGTATTTCCCCTTTTGTTTCAATCAGCTAAAACCAAAAGACACTCAGTGGACTGTCCTGGATTGCTTCTTAAATCTGTTGACATTGTGTTTGTGAGATGATCAGACTGAGAGAGATGATGAGAGATGATTTATGCTTTTGTCATGCAACCCATATTTCATTGCTGCACTGTTATTTAGCTGTTATTTAACCAGGCAAGTGGCTGTGGAGGGAGTAGTTGCAGGGAAACAGAGGGTTACACACTCTCTTTTTATCATACTGCTGGCTATTTGTTCCTTCCTTAATTTGCTCGTTTTTCAGGCCTTGAAGCAGCAACAACAGAGAAACCAGCGCAGACAGGGGGGAATGCCAACCACCTCCAGTCCCAGACTGCTTCTGAAAACCATCAAAGATATGGCTGACAACATTACTACAACAACTGGTAGGTGGCAACTAGGTCCAGCTCACAGATATTCAGTCAGTTTGGATATTTTACTAGTGTTCATTGCATGATATTATGCAGTTTTAAAGATAAATGACTGACATTGATGCAGTTCTTAGGTATTGTCCTGTTATTACTGGTTTTCTACTAGACAACAAAAGGCACTGTATTATTATCATCTTCCAAATATGACTCATATAATTGGCAGCATCAGTGTGGAAACAGTTACATCTCTGGTCTGCAATTTCTGAGAGCTTTTCCTTCCGCTCATTTCCCTCCATCCAAACAGACTTATGCCACCCAGTCATCCCTAGGAAGGTTTCTCAGAGGTCAAGCCGCCTTAGTGCAGGTAAGTCAGAAATGTACTTAATCCAGAGGTTTGGAAATCTTAAAGGAAAGGGCTGGTGATGTTCCATATTTTTTCCTACTGCCAACCCATGAAAAGACCAAAACCAACAATGCACTGGTCCTCCTATCATGTATTTCCTGTGTTGCCAAAGCTTAGTATAGCATATTCCTCCTTGCTATAGACCTCCATTGTTGTCCAAAATATATTACAAACCACACTGTTGCACTGGATTACATGTTCTTCCATTACAGTGAACACAGACTTTATATTTGTTTATTATGAGTCAATCTCATCTACACTGTCGTGTTGCCATAAATACTCACTTGTGCACCCAAATATATTAATTTGCAGCTTAAAATAGTCCCCAATAAATGCAATATTTACTCCTGTTTGAGTACTATTTACTAAAAACTACAGTGCCCAGCATTTTTAGGACATCATTGTTATATTATTTATCTACCTTTTTTTTTTTTTTTTTTTAAAGAAATGAGTCCATATATTTGTGTTTTAAATTTTTATGTTTACAGTAGGAACCAATGTGCTTGGGGCCTTGTGCCATAGACAGGATATGGAAGTCGGAAAGTAGTAAGAATGGTTTTGGTATTTTCATGGGACAAGATCCCACATCAGCAGAACAAAACAAACTATATGAGTACATGTGAGAGTAAATTACTCAAGATGTCAGTTGTGAGATTGACACGTTTCTGCATTGTCTGTCTTGGCTTACACCTATTTCCTGTTTTATATTTCAGGACAGCTGAGACGTACCAAGTGTAAAATAGATGTGGAAACACCAGACTCCATTTTGGTTAACACCAATCTGCGGGCGATCATCAACAAGCACACCTTCTCTGTCCTGCCCCCAGACTGCCAACAGAGGCTGCTCAAACTTCTGCCTGAAGTTGACCGGCAGGTGGCTCTAAGCTTATACATACTTTTTATGTTTCTGTTGATCATTGCATGTCATTTCTCATCATTCCTGTCAGTTGTCGTATAATGTATTAAACTATCAAACTCACAAAATACTTTGAAAATATTTTTAAAATGTAGCAAACATCTCTGCACATATCACCCACTGCTAACTTCTGTACATTCGTTCATGTTCACTGATTCTACATGTTTAACTGTGCATCACATACAGAGAGTATAAGTGGATGTGCTGATGCAGCGATGGTTATTGTGATGATGTTAGTCATAACATTGTGCCTCCTCTCCCCAGGCTTGCATGGACGGCCTTCTGAAGGTCACTAGTTCTGCCTTAAACAATGAGTTCTTCACATCAGCTGCACAGTCGTGGAAGGAGAGACTGGCTGAGGGTCAGTGCAACTGTTTCCAACTGATAATAACGGCATTCAGCTCACATTCAAAGTTAAAATTATGTCACCAAGGTTCAGTGTGAGTACAAGTGTAACGTAACCTTTCTTTTTTATTATTATTATTATTATGTAACTTTTTCCTTTACAGGGGAATTCACTCCTGAGTTGCAGCTTCGAATGCGCCAAGAAATTGAGAAGGAAAAGAAAGTCGAGCAGTGGAAGGAGGCCTTCTTTGAGAACTATTATGGTGAAAAGTAGGTTCTCCTTTATGATTGAAAGTTTTGATTATTTCTTGATCCGCTAATCCAATTCAGCTTTGGGGAAGTCTGGAAAAGCCTTTCAAATTAAAAGTCCTCTACGTATAGGACCTACAAACAGTAGATTGTCAGTCTTCACTTTTCCCAAGGATCTTTTTTCTTCACGTCATTAACAAGTTTTAATATCGAATTTTAGAAATGCATTGTTGTTACATGGTGGCGTGTTTGAAAGGATTATTTGAGAGTTGTATGAGATTCCAAATAGCATCTAAGCACCACCCTCAGCTCTCTCTCACATTACAGCAGTAGACGAATACCTGGTAAGATCTCTTCTTGGAAACATATAACTCTATTATTAATGGAATTACAGTGGAATTGTTTACACTATTCCTGACATTGTATTGAATTGCTTTATATCCAACAACATCATATTGCTTCAAGACATAGCAAAATCAAATTTAATCGACCTGTTAGCTTCAGTGTAAGTCCTCTCATCACTCAGGTTTTATTCCTTTAAGAAATAAACAATATAGTGTAATTTCAGATCAAATCGGCATGTCAAAATTAACAGAAAATGTAAGTAAACAAAAACTACACCATGTTTTTTTCTGTGATCTATAAAATGTTGTTTTGAATTGTTGTCACGCTCTAAACCCAAAATTTCTTTTAAAGCTCAGTTTTTTATAAATCTCTGTGTTCCTCATAAGATAGTAAACTTGATTCATCTATTTATTTCTTTTTGTCTGTCTTTCTACCTCCTCCTCTCACTCTGTACAGTTCTGGGCTCAGCTTTGAGGAATCCAAAGAGCTGACAAAGGCTGATCTGAATCAGGACTCTGCCAGGCCCAAGTCCCTCCATCATCAGACAGGACCTGCTGCTCAAGCACCGGAGGATCCCAAGGGCACCAAGGACAGCAGTCAGACTGATGCTGCTGCTGCTGCTGCTGCTGCTGCTCCCACTGTAAAAAACATGAAGCCAACACAGGAGCCTCTGAAGGCACAGTCTGCTCATAAAGAGCCACCAGTCTTCACCACAGAGCCCATGAAGACACGGCGCTCACAGTACGCTGAGGATCGTAAGTTGAACACAACAGCACAGTCTGGGCCAACGCCTGCAGTGACAACACCCGAGGTTGAGAGACAGACTGAATGGGCCTTGGTAGGTACACTGCCTGAAAAGAAGCATAAAGAAGAAGTGAAGGAAGAGAAAATGGAACTCCCCCAGTCGCCTGTGAAGAAGAGTCGTCCACCAAAGGCTAGTTCAGACTTAAAAGAGGATCAGCCGGTGTCTGTGGTTAAGCCTGCTGAGGAGAGCAAAGAGGTCGTCTCTGAGCCCAGTGGCCCCTCAGAGCCGCTGAAAAGGAAATCTGTCAGTGAGATGGAGGGTGAACTGACTCCAGAGAAAAGGCCCCGCATGTCCTCAGTTTCCTCTGTGTCTTCAGTCTCCTCCGTGTCTCCTGCAGCATCATCCACATACAGCCCTCCTACACCAACTCAAACAACAAATCAGAGGGTCCCACCACTCAAGGTAGGGAAAGTCTCCTCTGATCTCTCTTTCTTCTGAGTATAAAAAACTCACCACAAGAGTTTGTAGCTTGCTTCTTTGCAGAGGGACGGCAGTAGTCAACTTGGATTCACAACAGTTATAGTGGATCCCAATGGCAATCGAGAGTCAAAAAATATGTTATGCATTTCTCTGCTGCTGATCTTTATGCTCAGTATGTTCCAAAAAGTCTTAGCTATGTTGTGGAGAAACCTTTAGTTTCATTTCTATTATGGATATTACTTGTATATGTATATCTATAAAATTATTCTCTAACATCTCTTCTTTTTTTTTACCCTGTAGATCCCAGTGTCACGAATTCTTCCCATTCCTGTGTCACCTAGCCAAGTCTCACCCAGGACTCCCCTCCCGGCCCCGCTTAGCAGCCCGGGCCGCACTGGTGCTCGCACTTTGGCCGACATCAAAGCCAAAGCTCAGCTTGCCCGAGCGCAGCGGGCAGCGGCTGCCGCTGTATCATCTGCATCGAAGGGAGCGGTGCCAGGCCCAGGGCCAGGGGGAGGCAGTGATGAGCAGACACAGCCATCGCCCAGCCCCAGCCCAACGTCCCCACATGCATCAACCAGGTTACCAGCCTCCAGCTGGGATAGCAGCGGCAGTCAGACCAGTACACCTCCTTCCCGCCCACTGGACTCTTTTGGTCAGCTAAGCCCAAACCGGTCTCAAACTTTTTACTCTGATGAAAAACACAAAGGTCATTCTGCTGGTACTGTTAGTGCAGGACCCCATAGCATTCAAAAGAGTTCAAACACATCACCCCAACCCACTCCTTCATCTGTGCATGCTCTGAAGGGACAGGAAAACCTGTCACCTGCTGGATCATCAACCAGGACCGGCTCCTGCATCCCTGCAAACAACCCGCTGGTCACTCAGCTTCTGCAGGGCAAAGACGTTCCATTGGAGCAGATCCTCCCAAAACCGCTATCCAAGGTGGAAGTGAAGACGTTAAACACACCCTCCGGTAGTAAGGGGAAGACGTCACACTCTGCTGAGCACAGGGCTGATAAGTTGACGGCCCACCAGTTCAATACAGCAGGACGAGTGGGAGTTTTCTCAGACTACGCGAGACATCACAGGGAACTTCCTGATAAGGAGACTCAGGAGCAGATCCTGCAGGCTCTAATGCAAAGGAAAGGCCAGCAGGGCCAGCCTTATGGTGGTATGGGGCCTCAGCACCCTCAGTACAAAGTCCATCAGCTGATGCATTCAGAAGAGCGTCAGGACCACTCCAGGATTTCGGTAGGATTCCTGGGACGCAAGAGGATTCCCAGGCCTGCTATGACTGGACATTACCTGCTCAATGTGTCCACATACGGCCGAGGACCAGAGAGCAAGAGACTGCAGCAGTCTGCCATCCCAAACACGGCTGTGTACAGTTTAAAAAGGGAAAGCACAGAAGGAGAGGAGGCGGCTAAGGAAGAAGAACCAGCCAGGAAAGTATTCTCTCCTGTTTCCGGGGTCAAAACAGAGCAGCAGGGATACTCAATAACCAAGTCTGACGAAGCATGGAGCGTTCAGCATTGCTCCAATGTAAAGACGGAGCCTGGATCAGAGGATAGTGCGGCTGGTGTCGAAAACAACAGCACCAGCGTGACAGCCAAAGACAGCAGCCCTTTTTTTCAGTCACACCGAAGGCACCTCGAACTCTGCAATAGTAATCAAGGAAACTCCGAGCCATATCTTACCCAAGTGGACCCCAGTCACCAGCGGCCGTCTGCCTTTCAAACCCAGAGAACGCTCGATAATCAGGAACCCGTGGGGGCATCGTGCTACGGCGGCACTATCAGCATGTCTGTACCTCACACTTTGAACCACAGCACTGCAGGCACCGGCTCTTCCACGGCCTCATCAGAGGCTGACGGCGGTGGCGTCATGTCTTTCTCAGTGACCGTCACCACCATACCTGCTGGTCACTCTTTAGACCACAGCAACCAGCACGAGCCCTCACCTGAACAGTCGTTCATCGAGGGCTCCAACATGGAGGAAGTCCAGTCTAAATGCTACTGCCGACTGAAGGCGATGATCATGTGCAAAGGATGCGGCGCCTTTTGCCATGATGACTGCATCGGCCCCTCGAAACTGTGTGTGTCATGTTTAGTTGTACGATGATATGAAATGAGTAATAATTAGAAGATGTCGCGGTTTGATTTGTATTGAGGCAAGGCACAAACCAGGTCATTCAGAATCAATACAAAATCACTGCTGGGGTGAAGCACATTAGCCACGCTCCAGACAAAACAACCAGCATGTGGTGGCTGTTGGAAAGACAAGGATTTACACTGGATGGTCTGTTGTTTCACCAACATCTATGAAAAGTTGTTTTGTGCAATTTTTTTGGTAGAAATGTCAATCAGTTTTGAATCAAATCAGTAGTCTGTCAGATGTGAGACAAATATAACATCTGGCAATGTTTGCACTCGGCTAGGATTAGTGTGATATATTTTTTTAAATATATATATGTGTGTAGTTTTTAAAAAAAAAAAAAGGAGGGAAAGATTCATGTTGCTATTTTTGTAGAACATAATGACTGTTGTGATTTAGACTGACACTTTTTATTATTGGGCCTAATCAGTTATGGTTAAAGGCAAAAAAAAAAAGGGCGCTAATGATAATCATTGGTTGTAGAGTACCTCCTATTTGGCATTTATGCACGCATGGCAGGGAAGTGCAACTTACAGTAACTATTTTATATGAAAACTGTACATTTATTACCGAACACACTCAGATTTAAGAACTAGAAAGAGCATGTATAGTTTTAGAAAGAGAATATAAAAAGAACTTTGAATGATACTTCAACTCGTGAGGATTGCACATCACATAGTGATTTTCTGACTAACAGTTACAGGGCGAAGCACTTGAAAACCACCTGGATATATGGTAGTAACTGTGTACAGCACTTACATTCAAATATAGGGAAAAGAAGAAGAATGATTTATGTATAAAAATGCCTATACGTTCCTTTTTGGCAAATTGAGATCTTTTCATTCCAGGTCAAGATCTAGAGTCTACTTCCCACAAAAAGCCAGTTTGTAGATATTGTCTCCCGTGAGGTGGGCTTTCTCATGCCTGTATGTCTGTATAGATAGATCAACAGTGGCAAACACAAAAAAAAACAACACTCAAGGCGAAGGGAGAAAATGAAGATAATTTTGTTTTTTCACTGTAAATATTTGCTCATTTGCGGTATAATGCCTAGGTGTAGAAATTTTATTTTATTTTATTTGTGCAGCACACCTTGCTTGAGCATATCCAGCTGCTTATTACATAATTATTTTTACTGTGGAAAGAAAATAGAGAAGAACAGTAAGATATGCTAAAACGCTAAATGCTTTATCTTAGAATGATTCAGCATAGTATGCTTCACTTTTACAAAATGATTTGGAGGTACAATATGACACCAATTAACTTGCAGGCGTAACATTTCACTTTTAAAATGGCCTTTTTCCAGAGGATTGAGAGAGTTATCCAATTTTATGTGGTATGAAGTATTGTAAGCACTGTATCATGTTTATATAATGTACAATAATGTATGTGTGTGATGTGCAGGGGTGAACCAGCGCATTTGTGGTGTGAACACTGTGCTTCTTACAATCTTCTAGCTTCTAGGTCAGAGTGAAGAGTTACCGCTGCAGGTTTTTCAGGCGTTCATGCTGATTGCAAATTAAGACGCATCAACTATATTTTGAAATCTCCTGGAGGTGTAGGCCTGTTTTATAGCAATTATTTCCAAGGTAATATGCCAAAGTCACCTTAAAGAAAACAAAATAATCAGAACTTGTTTTTAATGTCTGACTAGTTAATCAAAGTAATATATTTTAATTAATATATTTTAATATAAAAAAAACTATTTGCTAATTGTTTTTGAAAATCAACAGGGTATTTACTATGATAATATATTGGCTGTCCGTTTTTTCCTATGATTTTGTTTGGACTGGACAGACCACCGTACAGAGAATATCTTGACTTTTTATAATTCAAATTGCCCAGGTATCAATATTCTGTATGGCCCAGGTTTTTTCAATGGACCCGTTGGTCTATATTTTTCCATAGAGATGTTGTCTAATATGTGTATCGTTTTAGCTGTCTACATTTGTGTCATTACCTTATGAAAACAAAAAGATATGTTTTTAAAGCACCATTTTTAGGTCAGCGGATTAATCAAAGTCCATTTTTTAATGTGTTTGTTATTAAATGGGGGGGCTATTTCTTGTGAAAATTGGTTTGAAGATTGTAGCGATAGAATCAGGAGGAGATTCCACAAAGATAACGTAGTCACTTCACCAGTATTTGATTTGAACACAAATTTAATTTATTCCCCGTAAATATTTTGGTCTTATTTGGTTGAATGGGATGTTTGGATGCTGTATTTACTCATGTGGAGTTGGGGACTGGATCGCACTGCAAAACAATTAACAAAAACAAACATTCAATCAACCCAAAAGGCAGCTGAAATCTTTGTTAATAATGACTGAAACTCGAGTCAGGCGGCAGTCCCCACTGTCATCGAAATGAAAACTGTTTGTGTGTGCATTCACAAGAGCAGTTTATGTAGAACTGACTGTGGGGGGAAAGTGTCATAGGCAATCCCCCACCATTTTAAAATGTCACGTTTATCACTAGGTGAATTTGTTTAATATGTCTGTTTCATTTTGTCTCCATTTAAACTCCGGGTGAATGTAATATAGTAATCAGCACTTGTAAACAAAAGTGTATTTTATCAAAAGTTATAGACTATTATGAATAAATAATGAAAAGAAAAGCATTTTGTGTGTGTGTTTACTGGTGCGTATCTCACACAGAGGGGTGGAAGGGCCATTTGAAGTTCAGTTTACTCGACACATTGAGCACTTAACAGTCTATGGAAACAGTTGTATAATGTCTTCTGTGGCTCTGGGGGAAGCTTTCCAAAGTTTGAAAAAATCCTCCTGAAGAAGTCATCAGGGATATCTCAGATTTGGCTTGAAACTTAAAAATGTATAAAGTTACGAACTGGAGTTTGAACTAAGTGAGCATTTGGCAGGCGGGGATGGTCTAATATCTGGTGCCCCTGGTTCTGGAAGTAAAAGTCCCATTCATTTTTCCCATAGACCTGTTTCGTGACTCACAGTTGAATCACATGTATGGCTTGGATCGGCATGACACCCTCCACGTTGAATCATCAGTAATCATTGTTGAGAAAAAAATCAATGAATTAATTAAATATGGCATCGTGTTTTGTTCACAATTGCCACGGCAAAGCTTTAAATTTGCTGATTCACGCAGTCAACTGGCTTTTTCACCACAGCAAGGGAGGCAGAGGCTCATGGGCATTGTTGTATTTTGGGCCATCAAATGCCAAAATGGGAAAATGCAGAAAAAAAGAAGTAAATAATGATAATAATTCCCTTTCTGTGTTCCCATTCATTGTTAATTAATTTATTAAATTAATAAAATCAGTGTTACTTAACATAGAGACAAGGAACTCTCCTGGATAATGTAAAATTGCATTATGGGAAATGTAGGATCCAGTGTTGTTGGAAAAGTTGGATATTTCTGCCTCTGCTGCGTTTATTGATATCATTCTTTTTTTAAATCTGTTTCTTTTGAGGCCCCTGACTTTATGAACGTGCAATACAAAATGGCTGGACTATCCCTTTAAGTTAAACTGAATCTGTGTTTCTTGTTTCATCTCCCCTCTGTTATGCTGGGGATCATAATTCAGAGTAAGAGCAGCAATAGTAGTAGTGCGCCTTTAACCAGCGTGCGTGCGCACATGCGTAAACTATAGTAGGTGGTCGCGCATGGCATCTCCGTGCCTGCTCGCGCTCTGCTCTGACGTCCTCTGCCGCTGGGTCGCTGATGATGCCGCGCCGAGCGGGGCGCTTGTACGTTTCTATGTGCGGCTACAACCGCAGTTCCCAAGACTGAAGTCGAATGAAACGGGAGAGGAGCTTGAAATATGATGATGGATCGTCCGAGTCGGTTGTCGTCGCTCGGACAGCTGTAACGTCGGCGGACACACGCGTGGATTCATCAAAGGTGAGAGTGAGGCTGTGAATCACGGAGGAAATATCCTCCTTATTCACCCTGGACCACTTATCCTCCCCATCTGATGCTGCTGCTGCTGCTGCTGCCGATGATGATGATGATGGTGATGCTGTAAACGCAACCTGCGTGATTTTCCTCCGGTAAAGGCCAGTTCGAGGGGAGCCGCTATGCCGCTCATTCGGCTGTTGAGACGCCAGTGAGATTTGAAAAGATGCAGGATTGCCATTGTTTCTTATCCCAAAATTTTGTGGGCATCACGACACACCATTGCCATTGCGGAAATAAGGTAAATAGGCAGTTAAATCAGCAATATGGCTGCGTTTGTGCTCTGCCGTCGCTTCAGAAGTGAATTTGAAGTGTTGCAGGATGGCTCACTGAGAGGATTGAGGCTTGTAGAGACCGAGAAGTGAATGATATCAGCGGAAGGGAGGTACTGCAGTAACCGAGTCCTTATGTTGACTCGCCTCAAAGGATGTTGTCATTACCTCGAAGCTGAAGGTGCGGTTAGTAAAATGCACCTTTACGGGCCTATAATGATAAATACACTGTCTTACTGTAAATAAAAGCGACTGACATTAAAATAACTCTGAGTTTATGATTATTTAGGTGCAAAGGAGTGAACGCAATTGACTAAAAATCTCATGAATTCAGACCTTTATCACACTGACTCTGGTCTGCGCCTGTGGATGTGCTCTGCTCTGTGAATTCATTTTGTCCATGAATTATTAAGAACTTGTCTCTGTTTCCTTATCTGACGTGAAATAATCAACTCGTGTATTAAACTGTCATACGCAGCTGCTTTCCCTTTTTCTGAACATTGCCTGCCAGTGCAAGGCCTGAGTTGCCTACTCATGAATTTCTGCAGTTACTTCACAGGCTGAATATTTACAATGAACCATTGTGTTATTTTGCTGACATGTGTCTGTTGGGTCTCCCACTGCGTCGCAAATGTTTTCTACCCTTTCCCCCCAAAGTACAGCAGCGCTTCTCTGACATATCATCCCTGAAAATGCACTAAAACGGTGTGTTTTGCCACGTTTAGGACCCCATTTAATATGTAATTAGGCTGACTAAGTGTTTTCAAGTGGCCAAAGTGAACCCTTAATCCTGACTGAGTTATTGTCATGATTTGCCCACTGAGCTACAAAGAGCCACAAGACTGTTTGAGAGCATTAAAACTGCTGTTTAATTAAGCACATCGTGGTTTATTGCTGCCTTAGAAAGCGTCCACATCTGGTGGTGGTGAAACACAGCTGAAACAATTCATTGGCAACTATTTTGATAAGCCATGAATCATTTCAGTCTTTTTTCAAGCAAACATGTGAAACATTCTCAGTTTTCAGCTTCTCAGAAGTGAGAATATTCAGATTTTTCTCTTTTTTATATCATTGTAAATTCAGTATTGGGGGGGGTTTGGACTGACAAGACATTTAAAGATGTCAGCTTGTCTATAAAATGTCACAAAACACTGAAAAATATCCGTTATAACTTCCCAGTGCCCAGTGTGACGTCTTCAGATGTCTTGTTTTGTCCGTTCAACAGTCCAAAACCCAAAGATATTAAATTTACTATCATATATGACGCAGAAAAGATTTCAATTATCACATTTGAGAAGCTGCAGCTAGCAAATGTTTGGCATTTTTGCTTAAGAAATGACCAAAATAATTAATAGTTTTCTGTTGATCGACTAATCGATGAATCGACTAATCGTTGCAGCTATAGTGACATTTCATAGACTGAACGATTAATCGATCAATTGAGAAAATTCGATAATGAAAGTAATCATTAGTTGTAACGTTGGTCATGTTGTTTTAGATAATAGATGACGTAGTGCTTGAATTTTATACCGCTGCATTTCAATGGACGGGGTCCTTTTAAAGACCCTTGCTGGTGCCCGTGACCGACAATAAGAAACGCTCAACACAAGCCAGAGTAGCAAGTTAGTGACTGAAAAAGAGGTTGTGTCATGACAGCAGAGATCGCCGTGTCTCTAAAACAAGGCTTGATGCAAAACAATAGAGAAATCCTCCGTGTCTTTAGACCTCCTGAAGGTAGCAGAACCTTGACGTCTTTGCTCACGCTCCGCTGGTCAGCTGATCCCCCCCTCATGTTTGGGGGCGCTTGGTCCCTCGGCCCGAGGCTGTCCGGGGCACCCAGCGCTTCTCACTCATTGGCCAGCTGTAATGTGCTCTGAGTCCGTCATCATTAAGTGGCTCCTTTGCAGCTCAGTCGGTGTCATTAGCCCACAGGATGCAGTCACTGCTGAGCGGGATGTCATGGAGAATTATCATTTGCACAGACCACAGGGCGCTGGAGTGTTCCCCAGCCAGCTCACCGATATCTCTACAGGAGGAGAGGGAGGGGAAACAAAAGCACAAATTGAGAGTTAATGAAGTCCTTGAAGGAGGGAGAGAGGGGAGGTGTTAATTACTTATTTAAAAGTCAACTACATTTTGTAAGCGAGTAATAGCTTATCTCTCCTAGTAATGGTGACGTGGAGTTGAAAGACACGCTCGCTAACTCTTCTTCTATGTGACTCTTCTTCGCAGGGTCGACATTCAGGGCTTCACTTTGTTTGACATTCAGCCGGCGACAGGTAAATACTTTTGAAATCTTCAAAACATCAGATATACAATGCTAATGTTATATCTTATGCCATAAAAGACATTGTGTGCCTCTCATGTAGTCTAAAAACAAATTATACTATTTTCCAGTACATTATACCACACATTTACGCCACCAATATAATGATACTGCCATCAAACAACACAGGTTAATATCACTGTTAAAGAGCAATTTAAGATATGTCTGTTCTCTGAAGAAACTACATTAAAATAGTAGAATAATAAAATAGTAGAACGAAGGAATGAATGAAAAAGGAAACCTTTATTGTTTCAAAGGGAATCTGTCTTCCACAGGCAGGAGTATTATGTTGAAACAAAAAAACAGACACGAACAATGAATCCATTGTGAAAACACACGACTGAAGTTGAATCAGGCGTCAGCACAGAAGTTAAAGTTGAAATCGTTCAATGGGTGTAGATTCTTTCCGTTCCTCCGTGCATCATCTGATACCAGCATCCTTAAGTCTTTGACAGGAAGATTTATTATGTTTCTGATTAGGCAGCAGCATTATGAACAGATGATTTTTTATCTTTTTACGCAGTTGATTTTAACCTAAATACAGATTGTCAACACACTTTAAAGGAATAGTTCGACATTTTGGGAAAGGCGCTTATTTTCTCTCTCTTTTTAGCTTAGTTTAGCACAAAATTGACCGGGCCAAGAAATAATCCAGCACATAACCTCCTCCCTTTGTTTGAGTCAAAGTCACATTTTGAGCACTATATTGGTATTGGCTTTCCACAACACTCTACTGTATAACCAAGACGGGCACAGTCAGTGACTCTTTAAACTTAAGAAATCATGATTTATCTCTGGTTTTCAGCGTCTTCAACTGCGTCCCATATCTAATATTACAATAAATGGTGAATTGTATTGTGTACCCCTCAAAAAACTGTTAACTTCATTGCTATAACTGGTTTCATATAATCTGTACATCTTACAAAGCGAATAGCCGGAGCGATGACTAACACAGTCCTTGATGTACAGGGTAAATAATAAAGGTGAAAGAACATACTGTATCCTTTTGGTTTACCAGCATTCAGGAGCCCTCAAGTGCATATTAGCTGACCACATAACAGGTGAAAGGCACACACATAGACCGGATCCTCTATATTACAAAGATGTTAATTTATGAGCTAATTTATGTGAAGTCTTCCCACAACGATAATTAGTCATAGTCTGAAACATTATCTTCAATTGCACTAATTATATATATATATATGTATATATATGTAAATCGTCCTCACTTGCAGGGTATCTGATTGATTTTGGATGTGTTGTTTTTAATAACATGCTGCTGTCTGAACAGTAAGCATCACATGCTCTGCTGTTTGATGTGCCACAGGATGATCGAGGAAGGCAGTAAACGAGGCAAGGCCATGGTGGAGAAGAGACAGCTCTTCATGGAAATGAGTGAGTGGAGTCGACTGAGAGAGAAATCTCCTTTCACTATTCATAGTCAGCAGCGGCTCATGTAATTCTTTTCACTGGCTCGAAGTTGCGCAGGAGATACGCGGTCCCTCACATGTACAGTATAATTCCTCCCACGCAAAGACCGTGATAGTGTTAAAATGTACCTTCAGTGAGCCTGATTGTGTTTGGAAAGAGTTTATTTCATTCAACTGAACAGACGTAGCATTAATCTTTCTTTCTCCTTTTTTTTTTTTTTTGCAGGAGCTCAAAACTTCGATGTAATCAGACTGTCGACTTACAGGACAGCCTGCAAACTCCGGTTTGTGCAAAAGAGATGCAACCGTAAGAGCATGCAGATTCTCAAAGATTTTCCTCTCTTTTCAGCCGTTATGACTCTGTGTAACCAATAGAAACGTTTGTTCCAACATGAATACAGACTGTCTGTTTGCCCCCCCCACCCCCCACCCCCCACAGTTCATCTGGTGGATGTCTGGAACATGATCGAAGCTTTTCGTGACAACGGGCTCAACACATTGGACCACAACGCTGAGATCAATGTGTCGCGGCTAGAGACTATCCTGTCTTCCATCTACTACCAGCTCAACAAGCGGCTGCCCACCACCCACCAGATCAATGTGGAGCAGTCCATCGGGCTGCTGCTCAACTTCATGGTGGCCACCTACGACAGGTATGGTGCAGAGGAGCACTGCACTCTGTAGGTGCTGATCACTGGAAATCACTGTCTCTGTTGTTCGGCTGGCGCTGTTCACAGAGGCCACATCAAACTGGGGGTCGAACGTTAACACCTGCCTCAGAAGCTAAATCACCAAACCACATCTGCATTTCACATTTTAGAGCAGTGGCTACTTTTCATTTCACCTTGTGACCCATAAAAACAAAGTCAAATGTGTGTTTTTGTTTCGCTGAAGTGTGTTTTTTGCTTTTGCGACCCCTTGTGGGGGTGTTGATCCTGCAGGTAAAACACACCTTTCTCAAGTCAATACATTTAGTTGTTTTACCACTAAAGCCTTACTTGGTCTGGTATGACCGGTATCTTATGGTGGCTTTTTCAATGTCAATGGAGTGTATTGGACTTTTTAAAAATAATAATAATAACAATGATTAATAATTACCTGGCTGCTACTTAATCTTTTCGTGGCCTATCAAAGCAAAGTGATATCCTTGATGACACAAAAGAAAGTCTGTAAATTGTTTTTATTATTTGGATTTGAATAAATTGTTCTATTACATTTTCTGCAACAAAAACTGAGGAATTTCTTTCAGCTAATTAACTAAAACAGTCATCTATTAAGCAAGTGCCAAAAAATCAGTTGTTTTGGTTTCTTCAGTGGGAGGATTTGCTGCTCTTCTCTTAATTACATACCTATAGAATAAAGCGTAAGCACGGTATTTCCCAACACAAAAGTCTAAACGCTGTTTTAAAGTCCTCTCCACACGCCAGGAATGAAAGATCCTTGAATCCTTTGTTTAATTATTTTGTTGAACTAAAAGTAGTCACATTTAATACAGTGTCTGCAAACATTGGAATCAGCCAAAGAAATACAGTTCATGTGTAAGTTTATAACGGTAGATAGATAAATTCCCAGAACAAATGTGCCGCACATGAGCGTCCTCAATGGCAGCGGCTCACTGTATAATATACTCTCTCTCTGTAAGCAGATAGGAAAGTGTGCTGTGTAAAAAAAGTCCATATTAGCTGAAGTATCCCTGGAGATGTTCTACTGCATATCCCTCCTCTTAATGTCTGCGCTGTGCTCAAGGCCCCAGACACACTGTGTAACCTGGAGTGCAGAGGTTTATTATTGACCGTAAAGCTCTCTCTCATTATTGTACCCTGTGTGCTCAAATTGATTGGCTGCTTGCCCCGTCCATTCATTGACCCATTCAATTGGTTTACTTTTATCTGCGAGGCCATTCTGGTCCCGCTCTGTTATTATTCATGCTGCCGTATCTCTGGGAAACTTTGTGGAAATGACTGTCTGCGATCACAGGAAGTGGTTTCGCTATCTGTCCCCGAGGGCCAAACTGAATTAAGCAGAAGAGCTTTCATGTACTCTGTTACCTCTGCTCGGAAACCAGAGCTAAATGAATCTGAAATGAAAGAGCTCGTCTCTCTTGGCAAGATTTTAAGGGGTCTTGAGGCAGCCTCATAATGACTCGGATGTGCCGTGTTAATATGTGATTCAAGGCTTAGTTCATGATTTTTGACATTTTACACACTAATGGATGCAACATCAAGAGTGCACTGATATGTTTCAGTTGTAGTTTGGCGTATTCATTTCTGTATGTTGTGTTTATCATGGTGCCAGTTTGCCTCTATGTTTTCATCTCAATTTCATAATCTCAGCAGAATAGAATAAAATAATAAGCATTCTACTTTAATTGCAACCTAATTTTGGATTTGAATTGTCATAAACGTGTAATATTTCTGTGCAAGCATTACATTATCTTTTATTAAAGCAAGTCTATGTAACTTTATCTGAACAGCGGCCACTGTGGCCACAGAATGATATTATATACTGAATATAGGAATAGAGGAAAATCAGAAATCAGAAATATTTATTGATCCCCGGAGGGAAATCACACAAGGAGAGTTATAGAGTCAGCTAACTGACTTAGCTGACATTAGCAGCCAAAAGTTACTTTTCATTTCTAAGACGAAGATTATGTTGTTTCTTGTTCGTCACAAGTGTCGCATAGTCTCACTTTAATGTGCTGATGTTCTTTGTGCTCGCAGTGAAAGTCATGGGAAGCTGACGGTGTTCTCAATGAAAGCCATGCTGTCAACAATGTGTGGAGGGAAGATTGTGGACAAACTACGCTGTAAGTACACACCTTACACATGCCATGCCAGAAGACATATATGTTAATGAGCTGGATTTTAAAAATGAGTTTGATGTCATGACCACTTACACGTGCCAGAGTTTCCTGGGACGGCAACTATCTTCATGTAGTTGCTCAAGTTAAACACACGGGGGCACTGTTGGAACATGTATGCAGAATTAATTGTGCTTTAACTGTGCATGTTTTAACTCTCTGCTGCGTGTACGGACTGTGGATCAATAACATACATGCACATAGAAATACGTCTGACGTGTGCTGTCTCTCAGATATTTTCTCACAGATCTCTGACTCAAGTGGAGTCATGATGTTTGCAAAGTTTGATCAGTTTCTCCGGGAGGTGCTGAAACTCCCCACAGCCGTGTTCGAGGGCCCTTCTTTTGGCTACACGGAGCATTCGGTCCGGACGTGCTTCCCTCAGCAGGTATGAGGAGGATATTTGAACACCCCGTCCTCTTCCTCTTCTTCTTCTCCATCTTCGTCTTGTTTGATGCATGTATGTGTGTGTTTGTATCTAGAAGAAGATCATGCTGAACACGTTTTTGGATGTGTTGATGGCAGATCCTCCTCCTCAATGCCTCGTATGGCTCCCGCTCATGCACCGACTTGCTAATGTTGAAAATGGTAAGATCTGGACTCTCAACTATTTATATTTACCTTGTGCATCCACATTGACATCAACATTTGAAGTACTGTACAACAAAGGGGGGACTTCTGTAGTTGGTTTCCAACCAAGGGATCGGGACTCCCCTTAATGGTCACCAGATAAATCTGAGGGGTCGTGAAATGTTTAATGGGAGAGGACAGACGAAAAAACTAAGTTCTTGTATATTTTGTATTTTCATTTCATTTTTCATTTCACCTCATTTCACTTAAATACTGTAAATGTGTATATTTTGTATTTTGTATTTCTTATTTTTATATTTTGTACAAACTTTTAGTTCTAAATTATGCTACTTTCTACTCTTGAATGGGAGCACCGGTACTGTACAATTTCCCCCCGGGGATCAATAAAGTATTTCTGATTCTGATTCTGATTCTGATTCTCTTACACAAATTTATTGTCATCATTGCATTTTTTGTAAAATAATGGATACTTTTTCCTCTTTGAGCCTTGGTTATTTAAATTAAACCATGTCAGAAGTTTAAAGAGGAAATGTCAAAAAACTGCTCACAACTCATAGACATCTGAAACGTGACAAAGGGTTCACAAGCCTAATGGCTTAGCACTGGTTTAAATGTATTTATTTTTAAACTAACTGTATGCAGAGGTTTTTCTCAGTAACTCAGTAAAGATGTCGTTGTTTTTCACCACTCAGTCTTCCATCCGGTGGAATGTTCATATTGCCGGAGCGAGAGCATGATGGGTTTCCGGTATCGGTGCCAACAGTGCCATGGCTACCAGCTCTGTCAGAGCTGCTTCTGGCGTGGCCATGCCAATGGTCCCCATAGCAACCAGCACCAGATGAAGGAGCACTCATCTTGGGTAAGGCAAAGCCCTGATCACTCTCATTTTTGCATCATATTGTTGTTTTCTAAACAATCCAAAAGTCAATATCTCTGTGAGAGTGCGGAATGATTTCACAGCATAGCAGACCGTTCAGCCGTCTGCCTACATTTCCTGTCCTCTCAGAGCAATCCAAGAGGGATTTTTATGGGGTTTTACTCATTTTGGCAAATGAAATTGTATTGATTGAATTTTCCGCGTTGCCGCATTCCCCCAAAGCTCCATCATTATGTTATAAATTGAAACAAGGGAAGTCATAGGCGCTGGATCTCAAATCCAATTCCCATCCCGCTCGGTTTTTGCACAGACAAGGATAACTGTTCATGAAGCCTCGGGACTTGAATAACATGCCTGAGTGCATGAAACACAATAATGTAATATGAAAAAAAACATTCATCACGAAGGTTAGGTGAATGAATCTCTTCCGGATGTTTTCCTATTTTTGTGACAAATTGGTGTAAATTGTCTATGAAATACATCTGTGACGTTTGTTTACCACATTTAATTTGGTTTCCAGCGATAAAAAAAACACTTGTAATGTTTGGTTTTCGCATTTGGCAGCATTTTACACCCACTGTTCTGATTATCTGGCACTATTACTGGCCATTCCTCTTGCTGTGACAGAAAAAAATGGCTAATCATACGATTGCTGGGTCTGCTACTTATATGCACTATACACATTATTTTTTTAGTTTGTCCATATTCTAAGGATACATTGCACTATATAAACTATATAACTATATAAAGGAAAGGCAATTTTATTCCTAAAACACATTTCATTAAGTTAACTCAATGTGATTTACATTAAACAGTTTAAGAACAGGACCGAAGTACAGCACATCTCAGAAATTCACACAGTAAGACGAAACATGTCTGCCTCTCTATTTTTTTCCTAAAAATTCAATATTTTACTCTTGTTAGATGTGTTAATGAAAGTTGCAACGACACTACACCTCTCAGTGATGATTCATAAGTGTAAAATCTCAATTTGCCACTCAATCAGACATTTTGGACACAGCTCACAATCTGGAATAAACACTCAGTCTGTTAGGTACACCCAGCTAAAACTACTACAGTCCTGCAGTAAATCCTACCTTCATGATGGCTATAATGTTCAGCTTTTGTTGACACTGTTTTAAAGATAGCAATACAGTTCAACAGAGGCACAAACTACATCATCTAAAATGATCATAAAGTTTCATAAAACTGTTTCACCCTAAAAAAAAACAGTTGAAAACAAGTTGAATGTATATGTTGTTGTTGTCTATTCACACTATTTTTAACCCATACACAACAAACAATCATACGACTGTCTTCAGTTGTCCATATGATGCGAACGGAGAATAATGGACTCTTTGCAGTGCAGTTTTGGGACTGTAACATTGCCATCAAAACAACTTGTGAAGTAGCAGATACAAGCACTTTCTGAATCTGCACAAACTACTGCTGATCCTCACTTTCATCACAGTCGACAAACTGTTGACCTAGTTATGTAAATTACTTCTGAAGCGGCTTAAAACTGTTTCTACTACTCCGACACAACGACAGCAGTGGATTCAACACGCAAGGTGACAGATACTTTGTTTGTCCCGCCCTCCTCACAGAAGTCTCCGGCCAAAAAGCTGAGCCACGCCATCAGCAAATCTCTCGGCTGCGTCCCCATCGGAGAGCCGCCGCATCCTGTGTTCCCCGAGCAGGCCGAGAGACCACAGGAACTCACCCATACTGTGTAAGTGCCGTTCCCAAAGCATTTGTTACCACTATTTGTGTCATTAACGAGGGACACCCAACTGATTTGTTGATTAACAGCACAGCGAGGCCCAGTGTGCACATGATCTATAGTCTGTTCTTGTCATGTAGCTGCCTCCATCTTTCCATTTCGCCATCACTGCATGACTGATAGAGTGCCATCTCTCTAAGATGTCGAGCCCGTGATTATTTGCTAACGTGGAAATGATGATATACTGCGCAGGTTCAGCCGCCGCTGCCGTTAACAGCACAGTCGTCCTCATCAGTCTGTTGGCAATGAAAGAGGGACGATGGTATAAATCTCACACTCCGGGATTTGAGGCTCCTGGAAGTCATTACAGGAAATGCATTATATTCTGCTGCTGTCTTAAACCCTGCACACTCATTTACATTTCAGTTGAAAAATTGTACGATTTCCATAATCAATTCCACCACCGAGATACAGCCTCAGAAGTCCACATCGCTAAGGTCACTTCATATTTTTCTCATCACTGTTACGCCGAAACTCTTTAGACGCTTTTTCTCCACCAAGACAAAATCTAATAATTCAGATTTTAAAAAATTATGATTTTTGCTTGTTCATGGCATTAATAGGATCAAAGGAAATCTCTCAACTTTCTCATTTGAGCCTTCAACGTTTCTCATGGCACATTTCATAACAAAATCCTGCTTCATATGCCAGTCACGGCCATAAACCTAAGCTGTCTGTATATATGCTTTTGCTGCTGGCAAGTGTCAATGAGTAATTGATAGTGAGCGACATCATGGGGGAGAAACTAGCTCAGCGAATGCCAAGAAAAATAAGCACAACATAAATGCATCAACATGATTTCCTGTTTTACTGCCTGATAGACACAATCATCTCTGAATCAGTTCTCACATCCAGGCTCTGCCCACTGGCGGGAGGATTTTTCTGCATTGTGCCCAAACTTATGCATTTAAGATGAAGTTAACATTTGCATAAATCTGAATTCATCACATCGTGGAGAATCAGCTGTCGACCTGGATGTTTTCCTCCAGCTGAGAGATGAGGCGATTGGATTAGCCCGCACGGTATAGGCTATGTAGCATGAAATTACATCACACAAGTAGATTAATATTGATTAAAATAAAATTTGTGGCTAAACTACTTTGGATTATGTCTCTCCAGTGCCCTCAGCGAGCAGTAATCCGTGTCGTTTCTTTTTTTTTACGATGTTGATTATTTCAGTTGATGGAGGCGCAGAAAATATTGAGTTCTGTATATTTGGGGCTGTTAGTTATATTGGATTTTATAGCTCAAAGGCCTTTTATTGTAATTATTTTCCTCTTAACTGAAGGGTCCTGTTTGAGTACTTTTTACTGTTAAAGTATATATTAGTTGTTTGCAGCGGTGGCTAAATACATCTACTCATGCACTGTATGTAAGGACATTTATGAATATTTCCACTTTATGGTACTTTGTGCTTCTACTCCACATTTCAGATGGAAATATTGTACTTTTTACTCCACTTCATTCAGCTATAGTTATTAGTTACTTTTCAGATTAAGATTTTACATTAAAAACACATCATCAGTTTATAAAATACACAGTGTTGTTCAAGATTAAACTAGTGGCTCCTGACATTTTTGTCTTCAAATTCAGTGTCCCTTGTCACATTTCAGTCAAATTGGCCAATATTTCAAAAAAGCAAAGATTAGAGAAAACTCCAAAAAATGAATACAGATTTGTGTGACAAATCTTTTTTGTTGAATTTACTTTTTCTTTGTTTCGCTCCCATTAATCATCTCTCAAAGTTTGGTAACTGTGTATAAAGTATTTAAAACTAGCTCCACCTCGACGAGCTTCAACAATAAAATGATGCTTACACATCGATGCATCTGTATTAACAATCGAATAATGAAATATATAGTAATATACCACTCACAGGTGCTATTTTTCTGTATAAAAAGTAATTTTACTTTTGATAATTTAAGTACATTTTGCTGATGATGTATATACTTCTATATATTTTTAGATTGCTGTACTTTTACTTGAGTAAAAGTTCTGAATACTTCTTCCTGGTTATTGACATACAGCAATATATACATTATATATATACATGTGGGATATCTCTAAAATGGAAGTTTTTGGGAGAGAAATTCCAGGACCGTCTTGTCGTTATGTTTTCTTTTAATGGTCGAAGTGCCTTCTCGTGCTTTCACAGATGGCATTTCAAGGTTGGTGGCACTTTCTGTGTACGTGCTCACTGACTTTTAGGATAATGGATGTGACTGTTGACCCCTGAGACTTGTTTCTATGTCTCTCTGTCTCTATTGTTATGTCTGACGCAGGGCATCTTTTACGATGAAAAAAAAAGTCTATTTTTGGTTCCAGAAGGATTTATGTTTTTATTTGTGCGTGGTGATGAAGCAGCGCCTCTCATCAACAGTGCCATGAAAAGATGTTTTTTTAAACCTGACAGCCATTCAAAATATGTATTCATCAGTGACTGCTACTCTCAGTTTTGGTTCACTTTGAATGCTTCCATATTTAACTGTGCATGTCTTTGAACAGCTGAACAGATTTTATTGGAAAATGCAATGAGTCTATTTCGTTCACACACAGGTGAAAATATCTATATTTTATTTTTTATCAGTTTGGAATACGACACATGATTTGAGATTATAACATTTAAAGGATGAGAAGATCGATACCTATCTGTCTGTCTCTCACGTCTGTTAAATATGAAGCTACAGCGTCTCCTGGCTGTAGCTGTTTCTCCCTGTTTCCAGTCTTTATGCTAAGCTAAGCTAACTGGCTGCTGGCTGTTGCTTCATATTTAAAGGATAGGATATGAGAGCAGTATCGATCAAATCGCCTAAGCTAATGAGAGTCATTCCCAAAATGGTGAACTATTCCTTTAAATCAAACACACATAATTGTAAATCAGACTTACTGCTTTCTTTGTAGCCGTAGCCATAAGGAAGAGCTGGCACTAATGGAATAATTCCCATTTGTTAATGGTCGATTTCCGAGAAATTATGGGTGAATACTGTAATTGTCTGCCTTCCATTCCCATGTTGATTTCCCTGCTGGCTACAGAAATCTTCCCTCACTCTGGATCCCTCAGATAATTAGTCACAGGAAAACTGCCAAGCCTCCAATTTTATTCTACATTAAATTCATTTTTATTGATGATACATAACAGAGAGAGAAAAGCGCTGTTGGTATCCTAAAAAGTAGTGCAGCTACTTGCCAATCCTGATGAATGTTGTCTGTGAAGAGGTGTTATTTCATGTTGTGAACCAGGAGACATTCACCAGCGTGGTCTCTCAGGTGTGTGTGTGTGTGTGTGTGTGTGTGTGTGTGTGTGAGGCTGACGAAGCTCCTGTGAGTGAGTAATAATGGCAGAATCAGGGTAGAGCGTCAGGTTTGATCAAAACTCCCAAATTGAACGGACATGAGTCTCCCAGTTGTCCAACCCCTCGCATCGTCTTCAGACAAAGTGTAGCTATTCTGATGGGTTTTTTTTTAAATATTTACTGGCATCTGAAAGCAAAGACTAACAGCGAGCTGAGCCTGTGAATTTTTTTTCCCCCTCCACTCAAACTGTCAGCGAGATTCTTGGGGATTTGTGTTTTGGAGAGGAGTTATAGGTTTGGGATGCACCGTCTGTCTCAGGAACTTTAAATCTATGATACGGCGTCTTACCTTCAGACTTAACACTGCCAAAAGACTTTAAGTACCAAAATAGTCCAAGAGTCGAAAATAGGCATCTCACCGTACTTTGCATTAATGTGGAACGCGCACACATGTATAGCGTCAAATCCTCAGTGCGTTTTTAATATTTAGCAACCAATTTTCCACTCTCTATATAATCCCTAGAAATCCCTTAACATCTTTAAAATGCCTTCCTCTGTTTTACATCTTTCTTTATTCTCTTGGTCAATGCAAATTCCATCAATGTCACGGCACGTAATTCACTTTTCTGCAAGCGTGATCCATTGGGTCTTTGTGGCCGAGGCACTGGCAGCCTCCCGGGGAAACAGGAGCACCTTTTGCCAGCAGGGGAGGATGCTTCATGTTTGCGTATTATTTTTAGCCGACTGAGGGCGATTGAAGGCAGCCATGCATCCGCCGTTGTCAGAAATATAGTGAATGTGTGTGTGTGTGTGTGTGTGTGTATGAAGCTCCAGCAGACTTAATTTTCCCTGTACCCGTGCCAACTGCCAAGTACAAGGAAAGGGTGGTACATTGTCATTCACTGCATGCAGGTGCCACAAGGCTTAGCGCATTGCAGACTTTGATCTCTTAGTGCCTAAATGTTGTGTCAGTTCACTCCCATTTGACCTCTGAGACTCCGGCTCTATGACTGGACTGTGAGTCCCTAATCAACATTTCTTCAGTCAGTGAATTTCGAGGCTGCAGACGCTGATGTGAATGAGTTAGGACGCCTGTTAGAATTAATCCAAACTCTTAGAGGAAAATGAAATACTTCTACTGTCAAGCTTTTACATAAGAGGAAGCTCTTTTTTTCTGTTACACAGAAGTTATATTGGTCTACTCAAAAAGGACTGATGATTATTTATAGAAGGGTAGCTGTGAAGAGCTTTGACTTATGTAACTCGCTGAAGGTAACAGTTAAGATATGTAAATGCAATTATAGTATAGACTGCAGTTACACGTTCGTCTTCTGCAGGGACGAGAGTCTTTTGAGCAAACGGCATTTCCCTAATTTTCCCAGCGTGTATTCATGTGTTAGAGAGAGGTGAAAAGACAGAGTCAGAGGAGAGAGAGAGAGAGAGAGAGAGAGAGAGAAATCTACGTCGTCATAAAGTCATGTGACCGCTGAGTTTCCTTGGAGACAGCAGCAGTGTAGTACATTGAGATGCTCGCCTGCTCAGTTGAGGGCAGATTAGGCATCTGGCAACAGCAGCAGTTGGATGTATTTTGCCAGCCAGACAGGTGCTTTCTCTCCTCACAGAGGTAAGTGTGATCTCCTCTTCCGTCTGGAGCTTCAGGGTGGATCATTGTAATAATAATGAGCGTTAAATCAGAGGTAAACATTTTTCACATGGGCTGGGATTTTTACTTTACTCTCTCTTGTGAAGGAGACTAGAAGGCAGCATGTGCGAGGTTCGAGTAGTGGCTTTTTTCCCTTTTCCTGTTATTATCTCATTGCTTGAAACATGAGAACCAGCAGGATTATGTTTGTGCAAATGGCCCTAGAAACTAAAAATTAGGACTGATGAATTACTCATGTAGGGCCGTCCATGCTTATCTTCTGAATCTGTTAGGCTAGTCCTGAGGGAAAGTCAGATGTATGAACTAATAAATAATTGCAGCGTGTCTTTAAAAAGAACTTGCTGAACCCCCATGAGCATCCACATAAATGCAGGGAATATGTACTTTGGTTTGTGAACAAATAACGCTGCAAATTATTTGAATGCAATTAGCGATCCCCAAATCTTTTCTCTTATTTCTGTTTTGTATTCAGCCGCACAATAATATACAGAAAAGATGACTATGTGCTCTGTTGAGGCACTTTGTGGCACCGTAGCAGAAAAAGGCTTTCAGTGCCTCGTGCTGATAACAGTATTCTGCACAATGTGGATATAAATAGTTTGATTTTGGCCAAAAATGCTGATTGGACAAATAATCATAACAGGGCACAATGCTGTTCAGTGCTTTGCCTTTTATGTGATAATGAGTGCTCTAAATAAATAGAAACAACTAAATATGGAGAAATACTGAGTGCAGAGTGAGGAGATGCAACTACAGAGACTTCGAGTGCTGTCGTGAGTGGCTGCTGTTTGCTGTGCTGAGAGAGCACCTGAGATGTGCAGAGTGATATTTTGATCCGTTAATGAGACTCTGTGGTCCGGGGCTCCGGGCTCCGACGAGCTCGCCGTGGGCCGCTGATTCAGCCGCCAGATGGACCCCATCGCTTTGTTTACCCTCGCAAATTACCTCCCACAATGTCACCTTTCCAAGTTTTTCACAGAGTTCCGGTTTAATTAGATTTCTTGTCTGCTGTTGTTGCTCTTGCTCATGTTAATTAGCTTTAAGCTAATTGCCCTAAAAACATTTAAATCGCAGTTCCTGGAAAAAGTCAATTATTTCGCTACAATTTTAAGTTAACTGGAGTACAACATGTTGCCCATTTTGTGCACCACAGTCAGTAGTTTATAATGATCCCCCCTGCCTCCCCTCTTACCCTCTTTTGTACAGTTGGATTAAATTGAAGTCAGGATCGCTGATTCATGATTACTAATAAAATGCAAATGCCCTCTACTCCATTCCCTGGTGACAAGCACCACAGGCCTCTGCAGTGTAGCATTAAAGACCTCTAATCTTGTCTTTTAGTCAGCCGAAACCAGTGGCCAACAACATGAACGACACAATGCTCATGTCCTCTGGGACACCTACTCCCACCAAAAGGTAAGCACCCCACAGGCATAACGCACAATGTCTTGTTGACGATATTATTCTGATGATTCCACAGAATTAGCTTCACTTTTTGTGATTATTACCTCTGATGCATTCTTTAAAGGTGACAAAATGTCACTTTTAATCCCACAGAATTCACTCTGTGCTCAGAATAGGTGGCAGAGTCTCTCTCATCAGTGGAAATAACAAGAATAGCGCGGAAAATCAGACTACAGATGTTTTTTGTTCCCTCACACTTGACACACATTTTGGCATCCGAGCAGCATGCCCTTGTGAGTGTATTTTTAGAGAAAAATTTGTTACGCTGTCTTGAAGAATATGTGAGCACTCCTACTTAAAGGGTTGATTTGACAAATACATTATGATAGAATTGGAGCCTTATCATGTAAGCAGATAGCAGGCGAGCAGCCTAACTGTCCTTTCAGCCCCTCTCAGTTAAAGGCCATCTCTATTATTATTTACTCACAGTGGTAATGAACCATTGTGCTTATGAATTCGATAATGGAGAGCACTCTGATGCGGCTGTAATGGATCTGCACTCTGTCCTGCAGGTGTGTGCTGGGGGAATTTTCCTTTTGTGTACAGTATCTCTCCATCACATCTTTCCGGCAATTTGTGTTTGCCAGACAGGACTGCTCAGGGACTCAGGACTTCCCACGGCACATTAGGAGGGAGGAGACGTCACTGTCTGGTGTGCAGAAAGAATAGAGGTGTGCATGTGTCCCTGTTCAAGATCAGGTGTTTGATTGAAATCCAGACAAAGACCAGAGAATTCAGGAAGGGCTTGAATGAAGTCTGTGGCTGTTTTTTTCCACTTGTGCTCTTCTGGGCTGGGTTATCATACAGTACCACACCAAGGACCCAGGCAGCTGAAGGGCAACGTGCACACTGCAAAAAAATGTCCACCACAGCAAGACTGAACCTCAAAATGTGTGTTTTTAATCATAAAAATCTGCCAAAGGAGTGAGAATGACATTCCCTTACTTCTCTCGAGAAATGGATGTTACATTTCTAACAAAGAGTAATTACCTAACCTTGCTGGAAGATTTTCTTTCTGTGTTTGGAAAAATGAGATGCTAACAATCAATACTAGATTAAGTTTCTTGCAGACACTGAACATTTTGTGCAGTGCAGTTTAGTCTCCGAGGGGTGACAGTATCAAGATCAGAGCAGGTTTGAGGGAAGCTGACAAGATAGGGACACCCGAGGCTGTAAACGATGCCTTGCATCCAGACCCGCGGAGGTCAGTGGAAGACATCACGTGTTGCAGCATGTACCAGAACAAGGCGACGCTCTCCTGAGGTTGGTTTCACTGTGGCAGTAATGAAGAAGCCTGATAACCTTTGTCTTGACATTTTGCTCTGTGAGTCAGAGCTGCTTTGGGAAGATGTCATGCACTGTGGATGCTGTTGCCTTCGGGGGGGAGGGGGGTACATAACAACTACAAAGCTGCCATATTTAGGGCAGAAATTGCGCATTAAGCCACCGTGACGCTTTCAAAATAGGTTGTGTAGAGTCAGTGTGGATACCGGTAGATAAGGTGTTGAATGCGGAGGGAAGGAGCCGGCTTCATTTAGGTTTGGTTGCAGAGAACAGAAGGCCAGTTCCTACCAGTCTCTCACTGTGTCACATTTGGTCTGTAATTATTAATCTATTGTTATAATTACTGGCCTGCCTGCTTTCACATGAAGGACCTATGAGTCAAAGATGCTCCTGCTGAACACTGCAAAGCTCCGTGTGGCTCTGCCTCAGTTCAAGAGCCCCCAACTGAAAGGCAGCACCAGTGCTGTCCTTGTTTGTCGACCCTTTCAGATTCCACTTTTTTTTTATCAGTGAAAAAAATACACAACACATTCATGATTGTGGGTCAGCGCAGAGTCGAAACTGAATGCACTCCGCTTGAAGAATTGTGCGTGTTGTGCTTCCAGCCTCCATCACAGTCTGCTCTGTGTTACTGTCTGCTCTGCTGACATGGCATCTGCTCCCTCCCACCTCGCTCGCTCGCAGACAATCGCTCACCACTAGCCGGTCCTCCAAGGGCGAACCGCAATTTATTACCTGTTAGTCATGCAGAACCACGGCGGCAGAAGATAAAATTTAAAAAAATAATAAAAATGCTTGATGAGTTTTAATTCAGAATTCACTGAGAACTGACCAAATGTGAGTCAGAGTGGAAACGCAGCTGGTGGAGGAGCAGTTTTATTATGTAAGACATATCAACTCCTAATATTTAACTGAGTGACATTTGCTTAACATAACAGTTTAGATTAAAGCATTGAATCATTACCTGGTATATCTAAATATATAAATATATAAATATATATATAGTATATATAAACTAACTTTTTTATTTGTTGTTTTACACATTAATAACCACTTACATCTGCTTCCAACTGCAATGTAGTGTGTTATAGACCATTTATTAAATGTATTTATGTATCATATAAATGCTAAATAGGGGGACTTAAAATAAGGCGTTTCCATTTGCATTAACTTGGTGTTGATTGAACTTTATTTAATCAGATATTCTCATTGAGATCAATATTTATTTTTTAAGAGAAACCTGAGAACAAAAAACATTTACATTCAGACAACCACAACAACCAACAAACAAGAAACAGCATATGTAAAGTCAGACAAGCAACAATCACACAAAACAATTAGTCATAAATAACATCAGAGCACAAAGCTTTAAAATATCGTAGTAGAGTGAAAGAATCTAGCTTAAGAGCTGTTTAATTTAATTTAATTTAATTCAAATTTTGCAATACAGAAGAAAAGAAAAAGAAAAGAAAGAAAATAGGTGTATTATATATCGAATTCAGAAAAATATATTGTCATTTATATCAGGATATTGATTCCAACAATATTGCCTGAGTCATATTAACAAATAAACATGCTGCAGGGCCAATCAGGAGCAAGATGCATCATCCCTCCAGATATTCAACAAACCTCTTAAAGTTTTGACCTTCAGTTAAAGTACCATCAGAGCAAAGTTTTTAAAAGGCATAATCTCCACATTTCTAACTGAAATACGACCAGTGGTGTCTGAGATATTGTGTCTGAGTAAAAAAATAAAAATAAAAAATGCCAGTATCTTCAAATGTGTTACAAAAATAAAAGATGTCTGGGAAAGATGCCAGTTGAGGAGGGCTTGCAGGCAGTTCATGCATCTTTGTCCAAAACCTATACCATCAGGTGGTGCCAGGAAACTCCCTGATGGAGCGGAGGCAGGAGCAGCTTCTATACTGATAGCCCGAAGATCCAGACATGCAGTCCAGCTCCAAAAGACCTCGTAGGGTCACAGCATTTCCCGGGCCAACCCGAGCTGATGTCCGTCAATGTATTGCTTCTTAATCGTACAAGAAACCCAAGGCTCTGTCTATGCTTTAGCCCGAGGATGAGGCTGTAAATTAATTAGAAAGTGTCCTATTTAACAACTCTTCTTGACATTTTCCTCAAAACAAGTGCTTTGACATTTTTTTCCTAGTGCAGACCAGACCAGTCAGGTGGCACTATCTTGAGACAAGTCGAATGATCTGCCGAGTAATTTAAGATATCATCGCCGGGCTGAGAAAACCCTTGAAACAAGCGAGGAAGGAGCTGGAGCAGCTAAAATTATCTCATCACACTGACAGCTTTTTGTATCTGCTTTGTGAAAGATAAGATTTTAATACAAATGTTGATTAAAAAGGCTGGTTTGCAGTGTGTTTTGGGCCTGGGGAGTCAAAGCTGCAGGGACTGTGGTTGTTGATGCAGCACGGGTTTGAAGCCAGATTGGGTTTAACGGTCTTAATCATCGCTCACTCTCCAGCCAGAGTTAGATAGCGCCCGGCACCATTTCAGTTCTCCTTCACTCTTCATTGCAGACTGCCTGCCTAGAAGGGACAGCATATGTCCTGTCATCTGTCCACGCCATATGCCACGCCCATGATCATTTAAAGCCTCATGCCTTATTTGACATTTCCAGTCAGTGATGAAATGGCCAGAACGGGCATTGGCACAGTCACAAATGCATTTGGCATGCTGCTTTCTCCCTTATTCATCTCAGTTCATTGTTATGACCAATTATCTCAGACTGTCTATCAACTCTGGAGTCAAAGCCAAGTGTCATACATGAAGGTCACCTCAATTATAAAGTTTTTATTCAAGCGAATTGTTTTACATAATCACTTTGACTGCACAAACTTTCCCTTCTACTTACATAAGAGCTTTTCACATTAGCAGAGTCAGTGTTGCTATTTATATATATATATATATATATATATATATAGGCCATATATGTGTGTGTGATGTATTTCTCTGTCTCTGACTTTGGGCAGTGTCTTGGAGAGTCCCAGCCGGCTAGATGAAGAGCACCGCCTCATCGCTCGCTACGCTGCTCGCTTGGCAGCCGAGGCGGGCAACTCCACAGTGAGTGTCTCGCAGGACGCCCCGTGGTGGGCTTCAGTCAACCTGCATTTCACATTTAATGCTCTGACAAGTTATTGTTATGCGCTTCATTGTGGCCGGAGAACTTAAACGCTGAAGCTGCAGTGTAAAGACTACTCGCGCTTACAAGTCAGGCTGCATAATACTCAGCCATAAATCATTGGTTTGAAGAAAGGGAGGGATCATAAGTGCACTTACCTTCCAGCGGTTTTACTTGTTTAATACATTTTCTTGAAACATAATGAAAGGAGAATTACCTGTCATCTGCTTTAAAGTTGTGATGCTTAAGACTTCTAGTTGATTTGGCAAATGTGGTTAAAAGACTGACCAGTAAACAGTGAGGCTGACATCAACGAGATAAAATCGTGCTGGATCACATGCGTTTTCCTGTGAATCCCTCACACGTTGGTAGGCAATCTGAATCCAGCATGGGAGTGGCGGACTCCACCACTACCAGTAAAATCTATATAGAGAGGTAATCAGAGGATTTAGATACGTTAATGGCAGAAATAATGCAGACAATAAAAAGTGGGGTTTGTTTATGTTTGAACTTTAAAGCCCTTGAAAACTTGGCTTTTTTGGGGGGGGGACTGACAGTGAGCTCATGGGTATTGTAGTATTTAAAGCCACCCACCATGCGAAAATGATGTTGAAATAATTGAAACTAGTGGTCGTAAACGTAGACCTATATGATTGATTCATTATCCGGGAGAGTCCCGTGTTTCTTGAGGATATTGTTGAAAGACACATTTTAAATGGGAATACAGAGTTTTTTCACTGTTTTGTAACTGTTTTGTTACGGAGCCCCGCTTATGCAGAAACTTTAACCATTGTTAATGCCGTTCTATGATAATCTTGTTTTTCAGCAACAGTGTCCTCCATCAGATCTGAGTTTCAACTTCGACGCCAATAAGCAACAGAGACAGCTGATTGCAGAGCTGGAGAACAAAAACAGGTACAATTAATCATTTCAACATCAGTTATATATTGGACACAAATCAGCATTTGTTGATTAGTTTGCTTGCTAAGTATTATTAGTTTGATTAACTTAAGTACTGTACTTAAATACAGTATTTTTATGTCACTTTATACTTCTAGTCTACTAACTTATGATAAGCTTGATGCATTGCTACAAATTTAAACTATAAAGCAATATTTAAAGGAATAGTATAGACATTTTGGGAGATACTTTGCCTTTTGCCGAAGGTTATATGAAAAGATCGATACCAGTCTCATATCTGTCCGGTAAATATATAAGGCTCCAGCGAGCAGTCGGTTAGCTTAGCTTAGCATAAAGACGGGAAACAGGTGGAAACAGCTAGACTGGCTCCGTCCAAGAGCAACAAAATCCATCTACCGGGGGGGGAGGTAAACTTCTGAAGTATTGTTGTCACTGTGAAGTTACCAGGCAACCAGCGGAGTGAAGAAGCATATTCCCCAAAATATCGAACTATTTCTTTAAGATTAGCTCTTCCTCTGCCAGCTATACAATATTAAAATTCTGCTTACACGTTAATGCATCAACAATAATAATCCGGAACTAATGAAAGCAGTCATTCTGCATGAGTCGTACCATTGTTACTGTAAGTACATTTTGCTGCTGTACTTTTACTGAAGTATAATTTAGAATGCAGAATTTTTACTTTGTTGTATTACAACTTAAGTAAAGAGTCTCAGTATTTCTTCCACCACTGCTGTTTATTTAATACTGATTGATTAACTCATTCAGGGAGATCCTCCAGGAGATCCAGCGGCTGCGTTTGGAGCACGAGCAGGCCTCCCAGCCGACCCCAGAAAAAGCCCAGCAGAACCCCACACTTCTGACTGAACTGCGGCTCCTCAGGTATCATCCCTGCTACCAGCACCACCAGCACCACCAGCGCCACCACAAATATCTTATAAGAGCATCTTCTTCCCCGCAACAGAAAGAAAGAGCCATGTATTGAGCAAATCAAGTAGTAAAACCACTGTTGTATTTTTGCAGGCTGGACTCATTCTTTAAGTAGAAATAATGGCTTGCTAATTCAGGAGAGTGTATTTGAATTAGCTTCACCAGCAGCAGCGTGGACATTTGTCATGCTGGCAGGACGCTGAGACCCTTGGGTCCAGTTCTTGGAAGAGACTCACCCTGAGAGGACGCGTTACAGCACTTGTTGCCCTGAATGACTCCTAGATTGTCTGGTCTGGCCTAAATAATGTATCAGCAGTAAGGTTTATGGTCAACAGGCAGGACAACGGATTACATTTTATAAGCATTTAATGTTTTATAGCATAAATTATTGGCTACCTTTCAGTGCTGGTTAATTATATGCAGTTGTGGCAGAAAGTTGAGATTAATTTTGAATTATACTGTTTCAGTTTCACCACCCACACAATCTCTCATGCTGGAGGAGTGTTGTATGTAAAAGAAAACATAGTAATTACACTGTAAAATAATTGGTTTATATCACTGGAGGGTACATTTATTCCACTTATTATTCCTCCCAGTTTCATTCAAACATGTCTAGAAGCATTTTTCAGCTCTCTGGCCTGTTTGTGAGTCAGGTTTTGGACCATACAGACTGTGAACTGTGTTTGGAGCCCGGCTGGACGGCTCTGATATTGCCTTTATTCCGCCCGGGGATACAGAACAGAGCAGAGGTGTTTACAGTCTGCAGATGTTTGTGAGTTTTTGACAGGACGACTTCAAACAGACAGACGATTGCTTCAGTTCAGTCTTTTTAAAATGCAGTTACAGATTGTGAACACCAGAGGGCGATAAAAAGCCAGAATCCTCACCTCTAGCAGATGGCCTGATATTTACTTTAACCTTTTACCAGGGGCCACGATGTTCTCTCCTAGAGGAAATGTTTTCAACAATTAAGCTTAATGAAGCTGAACTGTCATGCTGCTCTGCATGTTTAGAGTAGGTGATGCTGCTGAGATTGATCCTGGAGGATAGCAGCTTTCTCCTTGCAGATGAGATGAATATGTAATCGTACACCTCTCTTGAATCTGTAAGTGCTCCAGGTCGACATTTTTGGTTCATAAAGAGGGAACTGATGACAGATTAATAATTAAATATAATACTAGAGAAATAATATTATACTAGAACAGAGTAACAGGAGCTTAATACAGTGCAGTGGCATGATGCAAATGACACACGACTCTACAAACATTCAACACGCAGTATCTGTGTGTCTGCACCTGATCCTTGAATGATTGGACCCTATGGTAAATCTGCTTCACATATAAAAAAGTATCCCTCTCACACACATCTGTACAAAAAGTGGACTCCACAAACAATCATGGCACACTGCTTTGTTAAAGTACAGAAGTTTTTTGTGAATAGTACGTCTCCGATGTATCCCCAAACTCTGTCCTTCTGCTGCAGACACAGGAAGGACGAGCTGGAGAGGCGCATGTCTGCCCTGCAGGAGAGCAGGCGGGAGCTGATGGTGCAGCTGGAGGGACTCATGAGGCTGCTAAAGGTAAGACGTCCACCTGTCTCTGAATCACTATTAATATCCTAGGATGGTGCATAAACACTAACCCATTGCACTAAATCTGCTGTTCTTTAGCATTTTACAGGTTTTGTCAGTGTTACATCAAGTTTACATGATTCGGGTTTTAAAGCTTGGTGGCATGTTTGATGAAATGAGATGTTGGCATGTTTGAATCTTTAAAACCGAGACACTGCACTGATCTTAATTTTTGTTAATATGCCGTATGGTGCATGCAGAAAAATCCCTTTCTTCTTCTTCTTCTTCTTCTTCTTCCACTGCTTTAATTCTGTTGCTCTCACTCTTCTTGCTCTCTCTCACTGCTTACCTTTGCTGGCTGATAGGATGAGGAACAGAAGCAGGCTGTAAGTTGCCCTTAATTCAGTTTGCAAGGCTCAATACCCGGCTCTAGTCTCAGCACTTAGTTTAATGCTGCTGTACTGCCCCCTTCACACAGATGTGGTTGAAGGAAGCTTTTTATAATAGATTTTAAGAAGGATGTTAGGGAAGATAACAGGATTCCACTATCTAACTGGGTTACACTAATCTAGTCCTACGCCACCACTCCCTTGCTAGCACCATTAGAGAGCTAAAACTGTAGAATGTGACACAATCTTTAAAATCAGTTTTCTCAGGTCCAAACAAGTTCAGAGAACTGTGTTTTTCTCAGCCCGAATGTCAGGGACATGTTCCTTTCATCGGCTCTAACAACCTCCCTACTAATGTGACTGCAGTCTGGCCGGCCATCTGCTGCCTGGCTCCGAGCCATCGACCTGGGCCTGCAACAGTCCCAGAGACACACAGTGATCCTTTCTCAGTGAGATATACCTCTCGTCTCAGCACGAGCCCCAGTCGCTCACCCACACATGGTTCTCATTACCCCCTCGATGCAGTAAAGGTACACTATAGAGACACAGAGTATAGCCGGCCGGTATAGGATTTCCACAAGGTTTTCTTGCCTTTAAACCATTGTTTTTGTTTGTTCTCCCTACACGGATTAAGTTCTTTTGGTCACATCTGTGTCTGTGTTTGTTTTAATAAAAGTCATCTTTAGAAGCAAAAAGGTCATCTCTTCCTAAAGCTGCAATCTGTGATTGATTGCAATACGGCATCTTCCATTGAAATGCAGTTGATCCAGAATTGGCTTTGTTGATGTAGAGATTCATTGGATTTCATTTTTTTTTTCTCTCTGCCAGAAGCCCAGATTCACTAAAGGCTTGCACATGGAAGGCTATCCAATGTGTCAAGAAAATAACTCAATATGCCAATTTATGCACCACCCAAAAGATGCCTAGATCCATTGTTCAGCAAATGTTTTTGCACCTGACGTGGTCAAAAACATAAAAAATATATATGTATTTCTTTTGGTGATATGGTGTTTGTTTGCTGATGCAAATCAAGATTGCGCCCAACTCATAAACATTTTTCAAGACCAACTTTCCCAAATTATTGTGAGACTTTTCATGTCATGAAGTCATGAAAATAGGCATATTGTCTTAAGTATTATGGGATGGCTAAACTTGAGTTTAAAGAAATAGTTGAAACATTTTTGGAAATATGTTTTCCTGCCAAGAGTTAAGAGATCAATACCAATCTCATGTCTGTACGGTAAATATGAAGCTACTCCTAGCAGTCGGTTAGCGTAGCTTAGCATAAAGGAGAGGAAATGGGGGAAATAGCTAGCCTGGCTCAGTCCAAAGGTAACAAAATCTGCATACCAGCAGCTCTAAAGTTCACTAATTTTTATGTTATATCTCTTTGTTTAATCCATGCAAACCGTAGTTTGCAAACATGACTAACCGAGGTTAAACAAACAGTATGGTGAGCTGACAGATTAAAAAGAAAAAAAAAGCAATACAGCAAAACTTTATTTTCCATCTATATTTTAAACAGTTTAAGGGAAAACATACTGTACAGCAAATGTCAAATTGTAAGTGTCAAGTTTTTTGCTGATGGTACTGTAACTATCACGGGTATTTTCATGTTGCAGTCCCAGTCTGGAGGCTCCCCTCATTCTTCCCCCAGTCACGGTGCGGGCTGCTCCATGCCCATGCCCATACGCTCCACCTCGGCTGGGTCAACCCCAACTCACACACCACAGGACTGCCTGGCAGGGGTGGGAGGGGACGTGCTCGAGGCTTTTGCTCAGGGTGAGTGTGCACCTTAAACAAAGAGCATTCGCAATAAAACTCATGCACAATCTATCACACACTGAGTACCAGACCTCATTCAGAAAACTAACATTTTTGAATAGTTATCAGAGAACATAAGCTTATGTTTTTTTAATGATACTTCCCACCATAATGCAGTGAGACCAACACCACGATAAACCTTCCCATGATTACACTGCAAGAGTAGAAACTGCATGTGTTTGATGCGTTTGATTTGAAAATGTCTCTGTATTCTAGGTGTACCTAGAAATCTTCGGAATGATCTATTAGTTGCTGCTGACTCAATCACAAACACCATGTCATCGCTGGTGAAAGAGCTGCACTCAGGTTAGTCTATACCACAGGTTTGAGTCTGTTTCATCATCTGGATTGTGTTCATTTAAAGACTGTTTTGTTTCCTGGGTTTGAGTCTTCATTAAGGAATTTAACACTACTGAGTTCTCTACAACAGGTATCCTTCCCTGCATTTTTGTCATTGTCACCTGCTTCTGATATGCTTCCCTCTATATTTTTGAGTTCTTACATAGTAATTAGAAACATTGTCACTGAAATATCTGCTTTTATTTTTACAGTTGATGATGTGGGACTGGAAGAGGAGACCAACATGAGGAACGGTGGGGACAGAGGTAAATCATGCTAATAGTTTCCTAATTTAATCTTTCAGAGCCAGTCATACTATATAGTCATTCTATACAGTACGCCACTCAGAAACAGAATAAAAAATTATTTCTGATTATAAAGATTGGCCAAAACATAAATATGCAATATTTCCTTTCTTTTTTCAGCTCAAGCACAATGAACAACAAAAAGTAGGAATTATAATTAATTAAAATTATGTTAAGCATATATAACATAGTACAGAAGCCGCAAACGGCTGTAGTTATAATAATCTTATTTCATTTATATACAAGTAACAACTTCTCCTGTTATTATATCACTTTTTTCTCGTGATAATGGGTTCATTATCTTGTTATCTTGAGAAAACAAGCTGTTGTTTCTCAAGATACAACAACAGCAGGTTGAAGCAAAAAGAAAGAAAACAAAACGCCATTTTGTGAAGTTAAGGCACTGATGGTGCCATTTTCTCGATAATAGTTGCATATGTTGCGATAACAAGATAATTAACGCGTTATCACGAGAAAACAAGCTGTTGTATTTTGGGAAACATCTGCTTGTTTTCTCAAGATGACAAGATAATTAACCCATCATCATGAGTAAATGACTGATGTCCTGAGATAAGGAGATAATTAACTCATCATCTCAGGATAATAAATGAAACAAAATTACAGCCACGGCTGTTTTTGGCTTCCGTATTTAATCATTTTATGGAAACGAGTACATTTACTTTCTACAACTGGCCAAACAGTTGGTGCTAATTAGGATAGCATTGTTTCTTCATTTGTTGGATTGGAAGAGTTGGCCGCAGCTAAACATTTGCATGACACCTTTACCATGGCACATTGCCACAGTCATTTATACTTTTTCTTTTCTTTTTTTTAACAATTTCCTTCAGACTATGCAGGCTGTCAGCAGCACTAAATGTGCTCTTGTGTGTGTGTTTCCAGGCACAGCGAGACTACAGAAGCACTGAGGAAAAGACACCATTCCACCCTGTAAGGACATACAGTCATCAAATGGGAAGAATCAGTAACAACAACAACAACAACAACAACAACAACAACCCCTGGCATTAGCACGTAGAGTAATGCATGCTGTAATCTAACAGGATTTCACTATGTGAAAAAAAAAGTTTCTTCACACCTTGCAGGTAGCAAGATGTGTCTAATTAGCGAGTGTATATGTCGTCCTGTAAACAAAAAACTGCTGTTATTACCCAATGATTTCCCTCATGACTGCTAAGGAATGGCTTGCTGTGCTTTCTCCCCCAACTGTTCCATTGCAGCAGATCATTCTGTATATAAAATACTGTAAACACATGACCACGGGAACGTCCCGACATGAAGGTGACCTCCTGTCACAACATGTTCCCTGTCGTTGCTTTTGTATGATTAGCGCTAGTATTTATTATTTTTTATTATTTTTTTTGCATGAAGTTGCACTCATGTCTGGATTTAGGTACTGTACCATGCCAGCTCTTTGTGGGTTTGTGATGACAGCTGGGGTGTCAGAAGTGTCCTGCCTCAGAATTCATGCTGAGTGTGTTTACCCGCACATCGATATTCTGAAGTTTTGTTAAAAAAAACTTTCTGTCACTGTGAGGGTGCCAGGCAACCAGCAGAGACTCCAGGAAGTCGCTGCACCCGGGCCAAGAAATAGTCCCGCACATAATCCCCAATACAAACTACAACTTGTTGTTTTTACACTTTTGTTTTTGTACCAATTAAACAAACTATAACGAAACAAATAGTGAGCTTTAGAGGTGCAGAACAAGGCTAGCTGTTTGCGCCTGTTTCCAGGCTATATGCTAAGCTAACCATCTCCTGGCCATCAAAAACCTTTAGTTTGTTTTTATTCATTTTATTTGTAAGGGGACAAGTTCAGTATTAAACATAAATGTTACCATTTGATGTGTTATAGTTTTACAGGCGGTTAGATGCTGGACTATTTCTTGGGTACAGTGACTTCCTGGAGTCTTAAATCAAAAATAACCCCCGCAAAACCACAACTTGTATTTTTTATACAAATTAAACAAAGGAGATACAGCCAGCCTCGCTGTTTCCCTCTGTTTCCAGTCTTTATGCTAAGCTAAGCTAACCGGCTGCTAGCTGTAGCTTCATATTTACTTACAGACATGAGCGCGGTGTCGATATACTCATCGTACTCTCGACAAGACAGCAAAAAAATCAACAAATTATAAAACGAAATTGTTAGTTGCAGCTCTTGCCAGGAGACCAAACACTTCCTGCTGTTTGCATAATGTCAGTTTGGTTTGGAAAATATTCTTCCTATTAATGTGTGCAGGGATATCTGTTATGATAGTATGAAGACGCACATAAACAGCTAATTTCCATTGAGATCTTAACCAGGAATAATATCTGTTCTCCAGAATACTGCGTGCATGTAAACACACTCACTGAGTCACATACTGTACTGCTGCTGCTACTGTGCTCTCAGTGAGCCACCCTTGCAAATAAGAGGGCTGTGCAACTAAAGGAAATTCAAGGGGCTACTACAAACACAATAATGAGCCGAGTCTCGTTGTTTCCTCCCCGCAAAAACTTAGCCTGACTAGCTGGTAGCCTCAGTATTTATTGTTTCAAGTGTAGGGAAGCACCTCAGGATGTTTAAATAGTAATGAACTAGGCACTGAGTTTTAGTTGTGAGTTACAAAATGAACACTTATACAGTATGTGAGGATGTAAGGTCGTAGTGAGCAAAGTAGGAAATGCTTTGATAGCTTTATTTAGTTAAGAAAAGGAATATTGAAAATGTGCAATGAAGGTAGGTGCTCAGGGACTGCAGAGCTACTCTAGGTGATGTATGGTGGTAATGTCTTTTAACTGCTAGACGTCATTGGCCACAGACTGAGAGGTTAAAGGTCAATAATGATTGAAAACTGAGGGTTTCAGTCCGAAATATACATCCACTGTTATTCATAAATGAGTCTTTCAACTTTTGTGCGATCCCTGTCGTAAGATTTGGTTGAAACTTCCTAAAGAAGTTCATTTTATTCTGTCCATTTGTGTCATTTTGGAACGAAACTCTTTAAATATGTCGAGGGAAACAACAGTAAGTGATGAAACGCTTAAGAATGTGGATCGTTAGATGGAGAGAAGTTTTTCTGAAGTGCTATTTGGTGAAGCATGTTGTTGGTTATAGTGTGTCTGTGTGAGAATTCTGTCTTTCATGTGAAAAGCAAAGCTGTTAGAGAGGTCGCTGTCAACCAGAGAGGATGTTTATTTTGAGTCGGACAGAGATCAGGTCTAAGGCACCTTTACATTTTTGTCTTCTGGTTCAGTGTTTGTTTTTTTGTCCTTCAGGGTAGCGATTCGTCTCAAATGAAATCGAGCAATGTATGCTTTTTTAGATGAAGGTCTGGGAGCAGTTTTAGAGTAATGTGTTCAGTTCTCAAAGGAATTAGCAGGTAAAAATCTGACTGAATCGAACTGAAAAGCTCTTTGTTTTGAGATTTGTACAGTAAGCCTATCCTATAAGCTAAGTATAAGGTTTCAAACAACCTGTTACACTGTGTCGAGAAAAAGAACAAAAAGAGGCTCCTCTGTTATCGACGTTTTCAATGTGATGTTTTCATTCAGTTCTCTATGTTATGATTATTGTTATTCTTCTGGTTTACAGTATTAGTGGAGTATAGTCAATGTAATGAGTTTGTCAACACAGCAGATTCACGTGCACACTCACACTTGCGCCCAAATATGAATTGACACGAAGAAGGTATAAAAACTGAAGCCGTGATTTAAAATTCTGTGACCGCTGCCGTCAAAAAGCGCTTTTTATTCAGTGGAAAAGGTCCAGAAATGATTAAAAAGCAGATTTAAAAACTGTCTTCCCCTTCATTCTGGTCGCGCTTGATTTGAACTCAGAAGTTAGCTTTCCTTTTTGTTCTTTCAGTTCGTGCCTGTAGCTGTTCTGTAAAGTGCTGTGTGAAGTAACCATTCAGCAAATAAGACGCTCTATCAGCCTTTATGTCGGGGTTTTAGTCTGTGACTTTGTAGAGATTTTATTTATTTATTAAATGTGTTTTTTGGGGAAAAACTGATGCTCAGCCTTTACATTTGTGCCAAAACTGTTTGCAGACATTGTGTGTCATACAAATTACAGGTATATATCAAAGTATATCTGCGTTAGTATGTTGTTGTTGCTCATAATTTATTCACAGAATGCCTGGAAATGTTCACGGTTAATGTTTTCCACTGCTGGAAAAACTCGCATTCAATAGTTAATAAAGGGAGAAAAGACATTCCAGATCTACTGATAGACAGTCACTGATGTCATTTTAGCCAATGTGGAGGCAATACTGTATACCCTGTCAGACCAAACTCGGGGTACTACTACAACAGAGCCGGTCATACAGAGGGGCACACATTGTGATCCTTTCATTGTTTGCAGAGAGACAATGTTTAAAGAGGAGAACCTCGACGACAGCACTCCCCTGATGTTATTTATCTATGTGTGTGTTCTGTATGGTTCTGCTTCTGGTACACGTTTGTTTCTCATGTTTATTTTACAAAACATAGTTTTATGTCACAAAGCCACTGTCTTTTGTAAATAAATCAAATGTGAGATATATTAAAAAGATTTAAAATATGGCTTTGGCCCATCGTGTCCTGTTTGTTAGTGTGTGTTATTTTGATTAATCGTCACTAGAGCTACTTCAGTCATTAAAGAGCACATACGTCTTTTATTAGAGTTGGGAAGTAACTGAGTACATTTCTTAAGTATAATTATGAGGTACTTCTACTGCACTACTTTTCAAATAATTGCACTTTTTACTCTATTACATGACAGCTGGAGTTACTTTGCAAATTACATTCTTCTGTGAAAATCAAGTGAGCTCATAAAATATAATGTCACATACTAAACTGCAGAACAGTGTATAAAACAGTTAAAAGTAGCTTCACCACAACCAGCAGTAATTTATTTTTAGCTAAATATATCTTTACATAGTGGTATTACCACTTTTACTCAAGTTAAGGATCAGAATCTTCCACCGTCGTCGTTCATAAAGTCACTTAATAGAAATAAAGTAAATTATAAATGCACTTTTATCTTATGTAGAGAAAGATCATCTGGGTTTTGTTAAAACATAGAAACATCAGAACTCAATTGCACTAGTTGAGTTGTGTTTTTCAAACTATTTAATTTGACCTCTTTTGGTAATTTAAACAGGGAACCATTGTTTCATATATCACTTTAAAATAAATGTTTCACCTTTATACTATAAGCGTGTAATTGGTCAGAACCACCTCATCAGGATTCATTCTTGTGCCTGACTTGGGTGAACACTTCCACCCAATAGGTGAGATAAAAAAAAAAAAACGAAGCCCTTTCCTGCTTCACCTACAAACATAAATCAAAAACAATCTCTGGCCTTTTCCCTGTTGCTTCAGGCACAGATTATGACAAAAGACTATACAGGTGAGGTGAGGTCGAGACACTTTGACCTGTCAGCGTCCTCCTCCGTGGGTTTTCTAGGAGAGAGTTTCCACCAGCCGGTCTCACGCTGTTCCTGTCTGTAGATCATGAGGCATCATCTTGCTGCTGCTGTCCTCACATGACCCACTCTGTGACTCTATGAGAAAGCAGAGACGCCACTGCTTCCAGATCAGTGAACCACATCCGTCTGCTGCACGCACATTTCCTCTCTCTCCCTTGTTGCCCCTCAAAAGCACTCAATCGGCCTCACAGGGGGGTTGCTCTGTGAACCTCTCGCTAACATTTAACTCACTGTGTCTCCGTCTAGTGGGCATGCATGGGACAAACGTTGGCTGCAGTGGCAGGCTGCTGTGGGGTTAATGGAATGAAAGCTATACTAGATTTGATATCTTGTTCTAGCTGCACTCTAGGAAATGAAATGAAGATGTGCTGCGAGATGAAGATTCTGCACAGAAGATAAAATCTATGAGACTGTAAGAGATGAGCTACATACTCTGCATCCATTTTGACGTGCAGATTTGAGGCTAGTACTGCTTCTCTAAGCTTTCATGAGTATATAAATGACACATAACATATGTTGTTGTTATGCATCAAAACTGAGCAAGAATTACCACTACGGCTCACTTTTATATGATTTTCAATAGCTGCATCATTTCCGTTTTAGTTTGGAAGCTGGAAAGAATTAAGAATAAATTGATTTGCATTTTTATAAAGTGATAAATATACTGGAGAAACTGGTCAAAACTGGACAAAAGGAGCTAAATTGAATTTTGCCAGAGTATTGTTTACATATATTACATATTCACACATTGTTTTGCTTTGTGAATACATTTTCCTGAAGTTAATCTTGACACCATCAGAGCACTCATGTTTCTTTATCGTCTCCAAATTAATCAGATGTATCAAACTTCGTCACAGCAGACATTTTGACTTGTCATAGCAGGAAAAGCACATGTGTTACTGATGGCTCCGTTCCAGCAATTAATGCAACACAATGCAGCAATTAACAATGTTATTAGTCGCACCTGTTTTGACAAGTTAAATATATCTGCTGTGAAAACATTTCAACATGGGATAGGATAAGAGAACACTGTGTTTATCCCTGAACATAATTTCAGGTGTCACAGCAGACAAACAGTACACAGAACAATATAGAATGACTTTTAAAGGAAATTAAAGGAATGTCAGAAGTGTACAAATGTTGAGGCGCCCTGGTAACTGCCTAATGGTTAAGGCACGTACCACATAACCACAACGTCCACGGTCTCCCACTGCTGGCTGTCAAGAAATAATCTGAAAAAAAGTGACTAGAATAGGAGGCCTGAATGGTGCAACATAAATGTGCAAATGTCAGCAACCACTGTAGAGTGAGTATGTGTTCATCCAAGTCAGGAAGTAAATATGCAATGCAGTATTATCAGAACAATAACTACAGAGAGCACATGTTTCACTTCACTAGGCCTCTAAACTGGCCTGAGGCATCAGCTAATTACTTGGCTGCTAAGGGCCCCACAGCCACCAGGGGGCCCATAAATGCAGCAAATTAAAAATGGGGAAGTCTCCTCAGGTTCCTGTGTTCATTTTGCCATCATTTAAATAACTACTTTGTGTTTGTTGTATATTTTATGCACCTTTCAGAAGATTAAAGCAGAAAATAAGTTTTACTAAGGTAATTCGTGTTTTGCCTTTCAGTTATTCTAATTGAAGTTAGTGGTAATTAATGAATACATATGCACCATGCAAAGGTCATTTTGAAACATTAAAGTTGTTACCTAGTTTAGTTTTAGATGTACACTGATGATATTCAGATGGACACTTCCCTCTTAGATTTTAACATAGGTGACTTGGACTGTTGTGTGACCATGAAAAACACATGTATGAGGGGGTCAAACAAATATTCACCATAGCCCCAGACAGGCCAGAGGCTGACGCTGCTTGGCCATCACACTGGCACCTTAGCAATTAAATCAACATAAACCAAATCTCTCTGAGGGGAAGTGGTGGAATAACAAAAGGGCATTCGTCTTTGCACACAGGTCTAGAGTTTATTTTTGCATTAAGGTCACATCAGACGGGCACTTAGGGCGACCAGAGTGGCACTTAGGGGGCTACTGCGCCCCTCAAATGTCTCTGAGGGGCAATATATGTTAAAATAAATTTGCATGGAAGTGCCTCGCTTGGGCACTAATGTTTAAACCTTCAAGCAGAAGTTCTGAAGCATCCCTGTGGTCTCAGGTGCATGCCATGTGATCCCAATGTCCCTGGTTCAATTTCAGCTTTAGATCTTTGTTGCATGTTACACCCCTTATTTTTTCTATGTGTACTGTGCATATATCTACTGTCACATGTCAAATAAATAAACTGCCCCCAAAAATGTAATAAATAAATAAAAAAATAAAGGGCACTTCAGCAGTGTTTTCTGGCACGCCACAAGGCTCCTGAGAGGAAATCATATATAATATAAAGAGATCTACATGTGTGTAGGGGGGTCCATTATAATGACTTATTAGTCCCAGACCACCTCCACTCCACTCCACCACCCCCCTGCCCCTCTGCACACTGTGGTGTAGCCTTGATGACGGACCCAGATGAATCCGGTAGTCTTTAGGACCCTGCGGCAGCCGGCAGACAGTCTGCAGGCCCCTGCAGCGAGAGCGGTGCATCTGGAAGAGAGCTGGCCGGCTGGGGAGGTGGAGGACGGGGAGAGAAGAGGAAGGAGGCTCCGGGAGCAAGCGAGACAAAAAGGGTCAGGCCTGGGACTTGGGAAAATCGGGTAACGAACACACAGCGATTCGCGCATTTAATTCCGTTTAACCCGGCACCGGTTAGCTGCGCAGGAAGGGAAACCTTTATGTGAACAAAAACGTGAAAGCCCCGAGAGCGGAAGGCGCTCGATGGAAATGGGGAAATAGCGATTTAAGGGTTTTGCGTTTTGCAGATGTGCTGATTGGACATCGCGATGTGCACTTGAACTTGATCGTATTTACAGCAGAGAAGCAGGACCGCGGCTCCTGAAAACACTGGCCTCATTAAAAAAATATATAACGGGGATGTATACTTCAGTGGCCGTGGCCTGCAAAAGAGCCACAACCCCCTGGGTCATATTGCAGACTTCCCCCCTGCTGCAAAGACGTCTAAAACTTTGCAAATTTAACGGCATAGCCATTTGAATAATACATGCAAGTGAGTCGATCGCAGGAATGTAAGCGTGTGGCCTGCGTGGAGCTTCATGTGCGTGGACATGCGGTGACATTCAACGCCTGTGTGGCCCTATAATAAATTATTTGTTCAAGATAAAACGTTCTGGTTGTTGCCTGAATTTATAGGATTTGATTCCAGCAGCCTATTAGACCTTTAAAATAACTCAGAACCGGCTGTCATTGACTTAACCCCTCAGAGGGACTTGCACACATCCTACATGAATAGAGGTATATATTTTTGCACATGTCCACGAGTGCAACTGTGTCTCCGTTGTGTGCGTATGTCTGACTGCTATAGAGTAACTTTAACCCAGACACATGAAATATTAATGAAGAAAAGAGTCAAACAACATAATCATCCTGGATTTATTCTGCAGCGTTATTGTGCGCACATTAGCAGCCATTTAATGTCGACTACTGTACACCCATACATCCATGTCGTGTAGTGGCCTGGGCCCTATAGGCGATAGTAGACATACAGTATCCTATAGCCGCCATGACGTGCACTCAACAGAGGAAAGCTGATGCTCAGAAAGAGCCTCTTTATGACAGAAAATACAATTTCACCAAACTGATTTGAGGAAATGTGCACAGACGTGTGTCAGGGTTGTCACTGCAGCAATTTGCATGAAAGTGTGAATGAAAGCATCACAAAACTAGAGTTCATCTAAAGTGTGAGGAATGAACACGTTTTCCTTCTTCTCTTCCAGGAGAGCCGAGAGAAGAGGGATCATCTCTCATTTTCTTTTTCTTTTTTTTGTGTTCCTTTTGAGTTTGTTTTCACCTCATCTAAATCGGCCATTGTCAGACATCGCCCACAAGCCCCAAAAGATCCTCGACGATGCCGTCCAACACTGTCACCAACACCAACACCACTGCATTCAAAGGCTCAGACTACGCTGATTCACCTGGAAACAGAATGGTAAGGCACACGTGTGAAAGATAAAAAGCATGCCTCAGGAATCTCACTTCAGGTATTTATGAGAGCTTGGTATGTTGTTGAATAACTCTGGGTTTCTCAACTTTTATAGCTAGCGGGCTCAAAGTGTTCAGTCAGTCATGTTGTGGCTTTTTGAATGACTTGAGCAAAGCGGCTGATTAATTTTGGATTTCACTCTCCATCACTGCAAAAGGCAATTCTTTTTGAAAGGCCTCAAAGTCACCAGAGCTGATTTTTAAAAGGAGATTACACTCTCCTGGGCTCATCCAGCAATGATGTAGTGCAGCATTTTCCTAAAAATATCTTTTAAAGATTACATGATATTGCATGGATGGAGCCCTGAAATAAGAGGGATGTGGTTCGCACAGTCACTTCAGGTCAAAGCCAATTAAAATGGAGTTAATCAATCGGTCAAGCTCTTGCCTTATTGATCTCTGCAATGCAAAGAGTTGCCTCAGTCGCACGGATGCCTTCTGTTTATTGAAGAAATAGCCAGATTTTAGCAGCATGTGGAGTGCTGTGTCACCTCTCGTGATGCAGGCAGACTCATTATCACAGTCTGCATGTAGCTGCAGCATCACTGATGCATCCACGGCAGCAGCACTGCTGAGGAGGCCGCTGCGAGCTGCAGCTGTATTATGTGACATTTTGCTGTTGTAATGGTGGTTGGTGACGTGGGCGTTGGCTGGTGTAGGTTGAGCTGGAGCTGGAAAGGCGCTACAGCTCTTTTACTGGGGGGATCTGTCCTCTTCCTCTACGTTCCCATTACACACAGTACTGCCCTTAGTCTTGTTGCCTGGCAACAGACATTGCCTTAAATAACCAGCTATCCAGACGGAAATAGTGCACAGATATTGACAGTGTAGTAGGGTTCACTCCAGGCAACAACAAATCATATTTGAGGCTTTTCTGTTTTTTTGTGTTTTTTTCCCAGAAAATATTAGAGTGAAGCTGTGTGTGAAAATGGCGTGTTATTTTCATTCAGTGAGCGCTCGGGTTGGGAATTGGATGAACGGCGTGGGGTAGGCTGCTCCTACAGGCACCACTGAATTGTGTCATCCATGCAAGTGGGTCCCAAATGAGCCTGCACACCAGGCTGCACTCAAAACGTGTTATTATCTATGCAAATTCGTCCGCCCTGTCAGGAAAACACTGAAGCACCAGGCTCTCTATTAGTAATCACACAATGAGCGGGCGCCATCTGCAAAACACATTCTCTCAGCATCGATATCTACATTTAAAAATAACCTTTTAAAGGCTTGTCTGTATTTTTATCCAGAGATTCATTAATGGATATTCTTTGATGATTTTTCCATTATAACCCGGTGCCCATTAATCCCAGGACCAGTTACTCTGATCACATACATCTCTGTATGCAAATTAGTTGATCACGCTGGGACACTAATGGTTGATGGATTTATTCCATTTTAGCAGTAAACACTCTCAGGATGTAACATGGCCTGACCTTTTGAAATTCCTGCGTGTGTTTATTAACATCCTCCATCTTTTAAATTATTGAACAAGTAGAGTCTTTAGCTTTTACTGGACAGTTGAAGGAAAAAAGGTGATGAGATGTCAGTGTGACAACATACAAATACTATATTTTGTGACCCGATCAGGAATTTTGGTCGTACCGCTCCTGCATAGGTTAATGGATGTGTTTTCATTGCTGCTACCAAAAATGGTGACTCTCTAGTTAGTGTTGCAAACAAGGAACTTCTTCCTTCCTGTCTTCTGTCCCAAATGCTGTTGTATTTAGATGTTGGCTTACATATTTTGATAGCAGTTACAAATGCTAACCTCATAATATTTAGATAGGGTGACACATTTTTATAGCAGTGATATGTTACTCCAACTTCTCAATATTTGATCAGCACATCAATATTTTCATGACCCTCTAGCGTCACAGAATCTGAGCCTTTGATCATGTCACATGATCTCCATCAGCAGATGGAGTTGGCTCAGTCTCTCATCCATGGTGGGTTAAAATATGAGTTCATTCTTGACAGCCACATTTGGAAACAGCCACATTTAGTAGTGGTTCTGGAGCTTTTGACCATATCACATGATCTTCAAGAGCCGATGGAATTTGCCGAAAGGGTTTAAATCTAACGTGGAGAAGATCAGTCTTAACCATCTACAATCCCATGACAACTGTGCAAACTCTATCAGCTTATGAAGATCATGTGATAAGATTGAAATCTCTAGAGCAGTTGCTACATGGACTAAAAGGAAGATGGTTTCATGTAAGAAAACTAAGTGAAACTCACAATAGATAAATGGATATACATGTTTAAAATACACCACTGAAAAAAGTCTCCATAAAAAGTCTTGCACTCAAATGTAGTTTTTATTTGCAGTTTTGAGTTGATTCCAGAGAGTTTTGAGTTGTTTTTAAGCAGAAGAACGATGCAAGTGCACACATGTCATGTCTTCTTATTGGAGGAATTAAAGGTGTTGCACCTGGCCTTGATCTCCCCTACTTTTCTTCTGTAATTCAGGCACTGAAGTGTCTCGCTATATTTAACACCATCCATTACAAAAAGACAAACACGTGTAGTATCTTACAGTAATCTTCTCTCATGTCATCCTACGCCACAGTGCCTAAGATTAAAATAAAAGAGTACTCAGCAACAAGTCAGCCGAGGGACTCGGTTACCAGAATGCCTTACAGTGCGGAGAGCTCATTTATCTTCGAGGGAATCTCACATTCAATACTGAAGGAATTTAATAAGGACCCAGCCCTCCACCCCCCCATTGCAGCTGTCAGGAATAGCCTTGCAATCTCATTTGCATTCAGACCTGGTGCTGGTGGTCCTATTCAGTCAATATTGAAACTCAAAGCATCTACATTAGGATCATCTTTTCTCCCATCAACCCCAGGGGTACTTGGTGGTGGCGGACATGGGGCTTTGTTCATGGGGGTAGACAGTTTTATTAATCAAAGGGAAATTGCAGCAGGGGAAGGTGGGGGCCGGTCGACGTCTTTGTAATGGTGTCAAGAGAGGATTGTCTGTGGAAGGTCAGCACTGCGTCCGTGGAGCTTTCACTTCAGCCTAGTTCAAAGGAACGTGCCATTCAATTTCTGTCTGTCTCATTGTCCACTCACGCCAAAGACACTCAAGGACCCGCTGCAGTCCCCCCAAAATGTTCAAGTGTTTGAGTGTGGCGCAGTTTTTGTGTGGGTCCTGCAGATCTAGTGTCATTCCTGCTGCATCTTTGGCTGAGGTGAAAGTGCCGCTCATCTCGTGTATGCACAAATACATCTTTCAGTCTTTCATAACCTGGAAAGATGCAGTGTCTTATATGCATCCAGGCCTGAAATGTACATTTGACATTCCCATAGAGTCAAATCATGGTGTGCATGATGTGTTGTTTTGTTTTTGTTTTCGTTGACAGGGTGAAAGCACAATACTGAACATGGACCTGACGACGGGGGAGAAGTCGGCTAAAAGTAGTGCCTCTTGTAAAGTTGGCAAGCCTGGAAGAAAGCGCAAGCAGTTTCCTGTGAGTGTTGATCTGACATGTCAGAAATTTTACAAAAACACCCACCCATCCATGCATGCATACTTGTTTTATTGGCTAAATATGTCTCATAGTCAAGATTAGATCAGCTAGTCCTCAAGCACAGCAACACGAAAGGAATAAAACGTCACATTTTATTTAGTTTGTTGAATAAGAAGAGTGGGTTGATGCTCTTTAAGGAACTTCCAACCCTGAGAAAATGTCTTTAGCCTGAGTCTTAGTGAAGAGTTTCAGTGTCCCATGCTGGTCTAAATGGGTTAAGGCCGGGGTATGCTCCATAAGAACTAGTTTATACGGAGTGCCTGGTAGCCGAATGGTTAAAGCGCGTAACACATAGCCACAACGTCCGCAGTTTAATTCCAGTCAGGGACGTTTCTTCCCCTCGTTTCCTGTGTGCCTCTTCAATGTCAACTGCCAAATAAAAGGCAAAAAATGGTAAAAAAAAAAACAAAACAGAATCATGTCCAGTCACATTTTAATGGAACTGCTCTGACCGTCCACACTCGTGGGATGAAATTCCTGCCGTCATGGAAATGTGCACATTTTCAGACAATCTTTCCTGGAGGGCATGTGTCGCATTGCGCTCATTTGTCCACATGAAAAGTGACAGAAATAGTTGTATGACGAGAGAAGTTCAAACCTTGGTTACTTCCCCACCTCCACACTGCTGGCCAGTCACTGCAGGAAGTGGGTGTGAATGTCGGACATAGGCTCCGCTATTCCATTCTCAGAAAGGTGGGAGTGTTTCAGACGCTGTTCAACCATCCGATACGCACCTTGGTTGGAGAATAACTCTGCCCTTGGTATCCTTCAAACAAAGTGCTCGTCGGATCGTCAAACAGAGTTATAGACCGCCTCCCCTTCAGCCTGATATTCAGACTGAATTGCCAATTTAGTTTCACTTCATTCATTCATTCATTCATTCATTCATATATATTCATACCTCCCCCACACCTTTCCAACGTCGCAATGGCTCGGCCTGCGTCGAACAATTTTTGTAACTTTTCAAAACCCACAATCGGACTTTCATGCAGCGATAGGCTGATAGGTGTGTGGGAGTGAGTACTGAAGCTCTGTTGTTACATTCTTCTTTAAGACGAGTGCAATACAGTGAATGTCTTTGAGGAGAGACTGTCCAAAAGTGTACATTGTTAGGTGGATTGTAACGATTACTGTGTCTCCTGTGTTGCCTTCTGGAACAACTATAAACACTTTATAAACACTATATGACACATGATATGAACTAGTTGGTTTTAAGCACACCACAGCCTGAAGTGTCACATGATTGTCTAAATGCTAACTTGGAGGCTTTAAATAGTAAAATGTCTTGGTGAAACATTGCAAATTTCTGCACAAAATAACACTTCTTTCTCCTCTCTCTAAACACTACACTAACACCATTTGTAATGTGTTTGTGATGTCTTTTGTTGTTAAAAGCCCTGATTTGATAACAACTCTTCGGCCAACGTGTATCTGGGTATTTTGTTTCCCTGAGATGTTATCATTGGCATAATCTTCTGCTTGAAATCATGTTAATTAATTCTCACAGTGTGATTCAACAAACCATAAAAAGGGATTTCAAAAATATTTACAGATAATGTATGGTAGGGAGGGCTATGCCGGAGGGTTTGTGTCAGTGTGTATTTAAAACGCTATAGTCAGAATCAGGTTGCCTTAGCGAGTGTTTTCACAGCTGTGGGGGAGCAACCACATGTGCCAGACGCTCCAGTCAAATAGGTGTTTCGTTGTTGTTATGAGAGTCACTCAAAAAGTATTTGCCAACTTAATATGCTATTGTTAGCTATAGCTATTCCTATCTATAAGGCATTAGTTAGTTTTCAGTTTGGATCCTGACAATACTCGGACATGGATTAGAGGTTTAGTGTTTTTTTTCTTTGTGCTAATTATTAAATGTCAGGCAAAGCTGGTGAATAGCTGTTAGAGGTGATGGATCACAAGCCTCGAGCCTTTTCCCATACAGACAAGGACAAGATCAAATGAAGTCCAAATTAAGTGCTTGCAAATGTTGACCAAAGGAAAGTATTTATTCATTCACCTCAGTTCGCAGTTTTACTTACATATTAACTGACCTTGTTGCTCTTTACTATCACGGGTCCAGTCAGTGTAACGTTCAGTGCCTTCAGCTCGTCTGACGGAGGTTAATAAATGCTAAGCTGGTTACAAGTTTCAACACTGAATCTGCACTTAAATTCATGATGTAATATTTACACCAAATTGGGATCAATAACGTGTTATCTTAAAGCCTGTGAGAGTGAAACCTAGAGTACAATTTAAGACAAACTGGCTGCACGTTGACATGAATCTAGACCAAGTTGTTTCATCCTTAAGATTAGGAATTAATTCACGAGTGCATTGAGAATTTACTGATCAGTAAATGAATAAATACATTTAAACACATGTAGATAAAACATGTTTGAATGACATAGTATGCATCTGCTTCTCTCTTAATATAATGCAATTTTAAGGTAACCAAGTGAAATTCATATGATAATGATATGTAATTTCATCATATACCATAGCAACCTGTCAGCAGTATCATAAATATATATATACATTTGTAATTTTAAGCATACAGAACATTACTTTATTTCAAATCTATAATTAATGCGCTCCCTTTGATCTCCACCTACTCCTGAGGGAAATATGTGGCTCTTTAGCTGCTAAATGCTCCACCATGTTCACCAGCTAGTCTCTAACTTTGTCTGTCTGCCCTTTGGTGCAGCTGGACACAACGCTGATGAGAGCGCTGAGAGTGAAACCGAAACATTGAGCTAGCGATGACTTTCACATCATACATAGTAATGTCATCCATTGTTTGTATGAAATGAGTGCAGCTTTAACAGTTTATTAAACCTATTATGTGTAAATTGTAATGCAGCAGCAGTAAATTGGATTAGGTAGCCAGCGTTTCATTTTAACCTCTGTCTGCTTGTCTGAGCTGCCTGATTTACTGACTGTGACCTTTGACCTCTGGCAGGGGCCACATGTAGTTCACTGGGTCAGTAATCTGTTGCGTAATTCTTTCAGCGACAGTTGTGTGTACTGTTTGTGTGTGTGTGTGTGTGTGTGTGAGCTTATTGCCTGAGTTTGTGCATGTGTCTGTTTGCCTGAACTCACACACACTGCAGCCCCTTTTTTCTAGTTATGAATTGAGTGAGAATATTAATAATGCCTGAGCTGTGGATTTGTTGTTTTCACTCGTGTCAAACAGATTTACTGGAGCGCCGCTCTTTGTATGAGTGCAACTGTTCAACATTTACAGTTAATTTGTTCTCAGTTGCTACAATGATGAAGTAATTTAGAGTTTTGCGGCCTGCGAGGAATGCTTCAAAACCAACTTTGGCTTGATGTAGCTTTGTTTTACGATACAGTACGAAGTTTATTTAGCATCTCTGTTCCGCATAATTTGCATTGCATCATTACGCAGACGTTTTATAGGTCTCTGGGTCACATTAAAGTTTTACATTGTGTTTTCCTCCTCAATCTGTGAGAGTGAGATTACGTTTGACCTTTTAGCTTCTAGCGCAGGATCTTGTGTTTGCTAAATATCGTCTGCTGAAAGACAGATGCCTCCTGAGGCGCTGCTGTCGCCTGCCTTAAATGCAAACTGCTGTACCTACATCTACAGGAGATGAAAGCCCCAGCGCTGCTCTCATCAGTGTTGACAGTCTGATCTCACAAGACATGCTCCACTTTCTGCTCCCAGTGACCCAGTAATGGGATTGTCTGAGAAAGTGTGTTTTTTTTATGGCTATTTTTAGGCAGGAGCAGAGACACTATCACATTTCTTCACACATTTGGAGTTGAAACAAATCTTTTCTAGGTCTTCCAAGACAGTTGCTGCTTTTTTTAGGTAAGGCAAGGTGTAAGAACTGAAGCCTGCCACTGTAACTTAAACTGCAGCTTCAGATAGGTCAGCTCTCTTTGAATTTCCTCCGCTGCAGAGAATGAAATAGTTTAACTGGGCGTTCCAAACTGGACGGAGCGAAAAACTTCTTTGTTGACAAACAGCCAACATTCTTGACATATTTCCGTGCTGCTGTAATGATGAAAGCACGGCTACAGGAAGCTCGGTGGTGTACCTGATGAACTCCAATGTAATCTCTTCCTCGCTTGCAAGTTAATGGCTGTACAGCAGATTTACTGGCACAGCTTTGAAGTTTACAACTGTAGTTTAACAGAGCTGAAAGGGAAATGCCATAATTCACTGGCTAATAAGTGGAGAAGTTGAGCTACATGTTTGATTCTGTCCAGATAGAGGCGAGGAGGCTTAAAGGGTGAAATTAAGCTTATCTAATATGAAATGGATGAATGCTTTTACATTTTCTTTCAAATAGCCCATTTAACCATCAGAGGCTGAAGTGCTTATCCTCGCTCTGATAATGCCAGCCGTTTTATTGTTGCTCACTGAGATGACCTTTTTTCAAGCGTGCTGGATGATTTGTTGAATAGTTTTGTTTATTGCACAGCCAGCTACAGTATATCCAGTAATATGTCATAACATCTGACAGGCACAACACTGTTGTACACCTTTGAAACATCAAACATACTGCTACAGTATTAATAATCTCTAAAGCAGATAGATTGCCAAGATATTGACATTTCAACCTCCTCTTTCCCTGCCTGCAGGTCGAGAGCTGCAGTTCTCTCAAAGGCGGTGTGGGTGTGGGCAACAGCTACACTGGGGTGGGTAGGCCGTCCATGGCACAGGTCCACAATGGAAACGTGGGCGGGCACAGAGACAGGACGTCCGACGCCTGCTTCCCCAAACAGGAGAGGAGGGAAGTGGAGAACGGGATCCCCAGAGACCCTTCCTCCTGCCGGGCAGAGGACAGCTCCCAGGGTCAGAGCCTGAGCCCGTCCCAGGAGAACGGATTCCTGCCCAGCCGGGAAGATCAGGACTCGGAGAAAGACAAGGACGTCAGCCTGACGACGCCGCGCAAGAAACGAGGGAGGCGGAAACTGGAGCGCCCAACGAAATGTGAGTTTTCTTGGCTTCTGCTTGTCGAGCTCGGCTGTGTTTTTCTCTGCTCTCTGTGGAAACAGCAGGGAAAGTCATGTGACTAGTACAAGATGTTGAGTAATGAACTGTAAATGGATGTCAGACTGAGTGGGTCTGTGCTGCTCAACACACAGAGGCATGGCACTGAAGCTGCCAGGATTAGTAACACTGAGGCTAAAAGTGTTGCATTCATGCAGCTGCACAGCGCTGTGAAGGGCTGCAGTGTAAATCTGACATAATTACAGTGTTTATACTGTTATTTTTCATGGTATACATATTATACTGAATCTTATGCACGCTATATTTCACTTGTGTGACTCACAAAATGCTTTCAATATGCACAACCAGTTGACATTTGAATGTGCAGCGTGCACCATGTGACCACAGAGAAACAGGCCGCGACAAAGAGAAAGAAAGAGAGAAACAATAAAAAGATTCACTTTGAAATAATGTAGTAAAAAGGTGTTTTAGTTCAACACAATGCATCATTTGAATAGAAAAGAATATAATACAACTTCATTGTCCACAAAGGTGGAAAATTGTCTTTTGCTCATCAGGCAAAACATGCAAACACCACAACACTCAAAGTAATCGATTACAATGAATTACATTTAAGACAAACATATTAACATATTAACATATTAACATATTAAGGTTCTGTGCACAGTTTGACTTTTGATTGTAACTATAAAGTATTGAAGTAGTAATTATTTAGGTGTAGCGCTGAAACAACCAGTTGATTAATTGATTCGTCAATTGACGGAAAATTCATTCAAATTCCGCAGCTATTTGGATGAACGATTAATCGTTTAAGTCATTTTTCAAGCAAAATCGTTCTCTGAGTTCAGCTTCTTAAATGTGAATGTTTTCTGCTTTTCTTTGTCCTAAGTCATAATCAGATGAGCAGTTATGAGTTTTAGTCAGAAAAAGTAGCAATTTGTCACCTAGGGCTTCAGGATTTTTTCACTGTTTGCTTTTATTTTATATTTCATATTCTATAGATCAAACGATTGATCAAGACAATAAACGTCAGATTAATCGATTATGTCAGTTGCGCTAATTATGTGAATTTTGTCATTAGGGGCACAATAACTGCTGAGACGACAGGAATGAAAGCATGACTTCAAAATGCAACAAAATGCTGTAATGATTATGATAACTGTAATGACGTATGAAATGACAATTAGTTGAAATGAGTTAGTTTTGTAACAACATAACAAATCATTTTAAATTGAGTTTTGCTCCTACACAAGTGAATCTGCACCGGCCACAGTGCAGCAGTAGGTAACATTAGCGTATAAAGATGATATAAATCAGAGGGGCATTGTGGGTAGAGAGCGGTGCTGACAGGGAGGTTTTAGTACAAGATGGAGATGAACAATATCACTTAGCCGCTCCACCCTCTCTCTGCTTTTTAGTCCTCTCTCTCTCTCTCTCTCTCTCTCTCTCTCTCTCTCAGCCACGTGTCTTTCTCGCTCCTCTCTCGGCCACAGAGACACCGGCTATGACCTTGATGAGGAGCGCAGTAAATAAAGCCAGGGGAGGAGCGACTCGTCTCCTGGCAACGAGCCTCTGTTGGGAGCTGGCAGGTCTCTGTTGTGGCCGCCTCCCTGTCGGGGGCCCTGCCAGGTGGATGGCCTCGTGCCCAGAACTCTTTACAAACTGACTCTGCGCTCGGTATTCACCTGATCTGAGCGTCTAGGATCTGTTACTTCACTTCAAAGCAGAAATCTGGGGATCACCCTGTTTGCTTTTAGTGTAAATGGCAAAAAAATGGTTTTCTAAACCAGGTCTGCAACCCTACTCCCTAATCTGGGTTTGGGTTGGGGTTTGGGATGATAAAGTCATGATACAGTTTTAAAATGCTCAAAAACATTGTTTGATAACTACCATCAGGGGTTCCCTAAGAGATTGTGTTTTAAAGAAGATAAACGGTCAAAGCGTCACTTTAACACTCATTGTTTTAAGTGAGGATGTAGAATGATGATGAGGCCGGAGAATGTGACCGGATAATGTTTTAGTTTTTAGGGGACAGATCACAAAAGCTGTTAAAGTGGCACTCCACCGATTTATTAATCACCAAAAACCTGTGAAAACATTTATTAAGTTTTTGCCTTATAAATACTGATGCCCTACCAAGCAGAGAGGGTCTAACGTGAAGACGCTATTGAATTGCATTATGGGAAGTGTAGGAGTCCCACAACTTTATGAAAGTACAACCTTAAATTACACTTGATCATCTGCATCATCTGTCTCCGTATTTAACCACTTTTAATAAGCTCTGTGTAGTAGAAACATGTAGGGCACTGCAGATGTGTCAGCCTGGTACAGTATGTGCATGTGACCAGTAGAGTGAATAGTAAAACATGGGGTGATATAAGTTTATCAAATGGATATAACACAACAGTGATTTGACGCAGGTTTATAAAAACAAAGTGTAGGGGCCCTCAGTAAGAGGATGATGAGTGTTGGTTTCGCGTTCAGTACACAGGCTATGGTGGGCCGCAGCCAACACCAAAATCCTTTAGCTGTGCGGTTAGCTCTCAATTAGCCTCTCGCTAAGACTCCTCCCGCATGTAGACTAACTCGAGCTCACCCAACTAGCACAAAAAAACAGCAAAACATTCCCTCTAACTCTGCCAAACTCACAGATTCACTATCTCACACAAATCCATGTCATAGGCAGATGGAGTGACTGACCAGCTGACCACATGTTTACTGACAATCAGCTGCAATAAACAAGTCTTTTTATCCTTAGCGCTGTAACTGAACTAACATCTCTGAACACGGTGACACTCGTAACATTAACTCACTGTCAGTTAGAGCGTTTGTATAAAAGGTCCTCTGACTTACAGGAAGTGATGTCGTTTTACATTTTCAATAGAGGCAACGGACATTAGACTGCTTGTGATCAACAGAAATTGGAACTAAGTAGACAGCAGAAGCAGTGTTAGCCACAAAGCCAAAAAGAAAATGATTCAGATTAGAGGTCTGTGTCGGTCCACAGCTCCCTCAAGACCTGCAGCAGATGTTAGTGACATGTTTTGTTTCTTTTCTTTCAAGGCTGCGGCCGGGCGTCGGCAGTCACACTGTAATGTGTGAACGTAGCGCAGGATGGATAGTTTGTTGTTTGCAAGCCACACACACACACACACACACACGCTTATGACATCTAATATCACTCACAAACTGATACAAAAAAATAATATGGAGGATTAAGAAAGTACACAGTACAGAGGAAGTGAGGTTAGTGAGCAGGCTTGGTGCAGGGGATTGTTGGAGCAGGAGACTGTGACAATCTTAATAATGTTTTTTTAATTCACATTACATCAATGGTACTGCCCAGAGTTTAATGGCTAAGTGATTTCTGGGAAGTGCAAAAAAACACCACACACTGCTGCTCCAGCATGATGTCTTGATTTACCTTAAATGCACTAAACAGCAAATACGACTGTGACTAAAGTACACATACAGGGAGGTATTAATCCCCTACCAAACAAGTCTGAATAGAGGGAGCGTTGGTATATTCATCTCAGAGAGGAGAGTCCTTGGTGGGGGGCAGTGTGGTGGATCGATACCCTGCTAAACAGGGTTTCTGTTATCCATCTGGAGGGCACAGGAAGGATTTGAGCTCCGGCTGGAGTGGAACTGAGCTCTAGCAATACGAGAGCTGGAACCTGCTCAAACTGGCAAGGTATACTCTCTGTGGGCAACATTAGCCAGCTCCCCTCACAAACCCAATGACCTTGGCAGTCTGCACTGCCTCACCGATTTGTTATATAGTCACTTATTCCCGATGAGGATGAGGAGACCAGACCAGAGGAGAGAGGGATGGAAAAAAAAAAAAAAAAAGAGCAAGGGGGAGGGAGGAACATGGGGGCTCAGCTACACATGGAACCAACTTGAAGAGGCTGCTAAGAGAGCGGACTATTGTTTGGACAGGTCTGTAGGGTACTTCACTGACAAGCCAGAGTTGGCTGTGCAGAAAAAATGCCATCAAAAGTTGTCCTTAGCCTCTCAGGGCTCAAGTGTTATGATAGTGTTTGGGCTTCGACTCAGCAGATAGTCATGTTTACTCAGGCTGCACCATCATGCTAATTTAAGGCACAGCTGCTTGAATGATGTGTATTTACTCCGCTGGGGTCATATCACTGAGCTGGGGCACTTGCACAAAACACTTGCTTACATTAAAATGAAACATGGTGAAAGTAATAGCAGAGGTGTTGGTCTGAGCTTCTGTGATGAAGCTGATTTTGGCTTCCTTATCTATTTTGCTGCTGCGGGTGAAATACTTTTCATGAATCATGAATCCTGTCCTAGTGTTTCAGTTGGGTGGTATCCATGCTTCCTGGCTAACCCCTCGCTGCTCTGCTGAACACAGGAAAACAATGCTGTTTAAGAATGAATAACATGCCCTTATTGTTGTGGACCTCCAGGTCTTAAATCATGGCCAAGTTAATGGGAAATCCCAACTGGAGCTTTTATTGTGTTCAAGACATTTTTATTAGGCTGCGGTTTCAGTGCACGTTTCACCAAATATTTTCTGTGCTATTTTTGACAATCTTTAGCCTGCTGCTGCTGCTGCACTTCTCGCTTTTGGTTTTGCAACTTCCTCTGTATGTATGGGCATTTTCTTTCCTGTGGAAAGTATTTGCCCTCCTAAGAAACTGCTGATAGTATTCAAGAGTTTTCAATCCATGCAATACATCAGTATTTAGATCGTTTACTTAATAAGAAGTAGCGATACTGCAATTTAAAAACACTTAATTACTTAAGTCTCACATGAAACATTTACTGAAGTAGAAGTAGAAGTAGAAGCCGCAGAATATATTGAAGTGTCACAAGTAAAAGTACTTATTATTAGAGCTGAATTGATTAGTTGCTTAATCGATAGTGGAAGAATATTAATAGGCAGCAATTTTGATAAATAATTAATCGCAAAACGTGCTATCATAGACGACCCAGAAAGGTATTTGCAGGTTTTCTTCTATGATAGTAGACTCAATATTTGTGGGGAATTTTGATTTTATGGACCAATTCATTAATCAATTAATTGAAAAAATAATTGGCAGATTAATCAATACTGAAAATAATTCAACTGGGCAGCAGGTGAGATTATTTTGTCATCTGCTCCTTCCACGGTCAAGTACTTCAAGGTTGTACATAAAATATTGACTTGAGTATTGGAACAGCACTTTTTGTTGGCTCTACCACCATTTTCTGTTCCAAATAAAAGACAAATACCAGCTTCTACATCTCCCCACCTTGTACACAACTCAACTGCAGCAAGAAGAGACTCGTGTCTTAGTCCTGTTGATGTTTTGGACATTGGCAGGGTGAGATTGTATACGGCCCCGGAGCCACAGTCGAGTGAAGCAGTATGTTGTTGCCTGTACGGCTCAGTGTCAGCGGCGTGGGAGGGGCCATGCTAATAGCAACCAGCTGTGTGTCTCCTGAAGGGGGGATATAAGGTCAGAAGTGTGACATTTGCCAAAGTAAACCTGGCCCCTCTCCACACTCATCATAACCTGGGCAGCCACTCCAAACCCTCTGGGTTGCATCAAACCCTCATATGGCACCTGAGCGCACAAGCTCCCGTGATCCCAGACCGATTTTAAACTCTGAGCATGCATAAGGAGTTTCCCCCGAGCCAGTGTCTATCAGCAGTTTTATTAATTTGACTTTAATTTGATCAATTATATAGTTAATTGGATGATGTGGAGGGCGAGCTTTACAATTTGGGTTAATAAATGTGTCATGTGGTTTATTGATGAATGCGAGGCCACTTCAGTTCAACGCAGATACGAGGATAACTGATGTGGTCAATTTCCACTCTCCTATGAATGATTCAGGCCATCCATTGTGTCGCTGTCTTCTCTCTAGATGTGGAGCACAAGGAGGAGGACGGGGGTCATGCAGTCAAGACCGAGGTAAGATTTCTGCTCTGTTGAGTCTTTGTTCTCAGGCTGATGTAACTCTTGAGGTGTCTTTCACACTTGCCAGGGCTGTAGCTTCCTTTTTTGGGGTGAATTACCTTTCCTGCCACAAACCGTGAATCCTCTGCTTGCCAGCGTGAGAGATGGCCGTGGTGCAGCTTGAACAGAAGCAAAAGTGCTTTTCTTGACTTGAAAAAGGACTTTTTTGGGGGGAGTTTTTGTAGAAGAAATACTGAATATAACTGGATTCTCCACCTCACTCCTTCATACTGGTATGTTATAAAAAAACATCAACCCATCCAATGTTGTTACAACAATTTTCTTCTTTTCTCTCTTCACTACTTACTCTTGATTGTAGGACAGGTTGTAAGCTTGATACAGGGATGTTTACGTGTTGTTTTGCATGACTGTAGCTGGCATTTTGGAAAACACTTATTTGTTTTATTGTTTAGATGAGTGGATTTATAGGTAAATATGAAGCTACAGCTAGCAGTCAGTTAGCTTAGCTCAGCGTAAAGACTGGAAACAGGGGGCAACTGCTATTCTAGCATTGTCCGGCACATAAGCCCCCTTAAAGGAACAGTTAGACAGTTTGCTTTTTGCTGAGAGTTAGATGAGAAGATTCGTACCACTCTCATATCTGTCCGTTGAATATGAAGCTGGAGCCTGTTAGCTTAGCTTAAAACAAAGACTGGAAACAGTGAGAAACAACTAACCTGGCTCCTCCCAGCAATAAAGAAACCCCACCAACCAGCACCTCTAAATCTCAATAATGAATACGCAAGATCTCGCTTGTTTAATCTGTACAAAAACCAAAGTGTAAAAACCACAATTCACCATTTTAGGGGACTATTTCTTGGCCAGGAGCAGTAACTTTGTTCGTTCATTTTTGTACGGATTAAACTAATGAGAAACGTTAATTTGTGAACTTTAGAGGTGTCAGTGGGCAGATTTTGTTACCTTTGGACACAGCCAGGCTAGCTAGTTTCCCCCGTTTCCAGTCTTTAGGCTAAGCTATGCTAACCGTCTGCTGGCTCCAGCTTCATATTGAACGGACAGATATGAGAGTGGTATAGATCTTCTCATCTAACTCTTGGCAAGAAAGTGAATAAGAGTATTTCTCAAAATATCAAACTATTCCTTTAAGACTATTCTGTGTGTCTATAAACGTTTTGCCACCTACTCTTTCCACAAATGTATGATGAAAGCTTGCACTGAAAGTAAACTAGAAGCTTTGCATAGTCGCCCATCTACAAGGTCCAGAAAAAGTGAGTAGTTCTCTTGCCTTCGGACTTGTGAAAGAAATGGTACCTAATGGTGTATAGATTTGAAATATCAAATACACTTGGGAGCTTCCCGAATCAGCTGGTGCTGGTGACCTTGAGACTGTTGCCAGGGAGTTGTGATTAGACACTGTGGCATCGGTTCTTGCTGCTTGACCAATCACAAGCTGATAGCACCATACGGCACACCAACATGTGAGTGATCATCTTTTTAGAAATTAGACCACCCCATCGCCTCAACCGCAAATTACTCACTTGTTAACTAGAGTCTGTCTCATAGGCTCTAGTGACAGATTGGATGCACAGATTTACAACAAATCTGGATGCTTCCTTATTAGAGAAACTCAAAAATTAAAGAATCAAAAACAAGTAGCTAACTTTTTTTTTTTTGACACCTTAAACAGGGAGGTCGAGACAGGCTGCGAAGGGGAGTTGGTTGGGAGATCAGCCTTCGTCAGAGGCCCGTGCCCAGAATAACCTTCCAGGCTGGTGACCCTTATTACATTAGCAAGCGGACCAGAGAGGAGTGGCTGGCCAAGTGGAAGATGGAGGTGAGTACCCCAGCTCTGTCCCAGCCACTGTAGATTACAGGGTGAGTGACAGGCGTGGACTAAAGCTGCCAGGGTCAAGGATAGGGCTTGTGGTGTGTTCACGGCCAAGTGTATTTGATGGGTCATTTGATATCTCATGAAGGTACCATTTATTTCAGTGGATTTGCAGGGCCATTGGCGCAGTCAGCTCCTGCATTTCCTGACTTTGTTCTTGTCTATTGTATCCGCAGAGGAGAAATCTCTGCAGCTGCGTTAATCACATCTGTTTGATGCCTTGACGTGATTCATGTTTCCTGGATGAAAATGTCTCGGTACATTTTTGCTTTGCGTCATTCTGATTGCCTTTGGTGTCTTGAAGCTGTGGTGAAGTGATTCTACATTAAAGAGTCAGTTCACCTAAATCACCGAAAATATATATTTTCCCTCTTATCCCTAATGGGGCGGCTGTGGCTCAGGAGGGATTAGCAGCCATCAATCACAAGGTTGGTGGTTTGAACCTGGCTCCTCCTGTCCACATGTCGAAGTGTCCTTGAGCAAGACACTGAAGTTGCTCCAGACGGTCAGGCCAGCTCCGCCTCCATCGGTGTGTGAGTGAACAAGAGGTAAAATTTGATATAACGGCAGCCAATTTAATGGTTTTAATTGGCAAACGTTTCGAGATTTTTTAATTTAACAAACTTAACAGCAAAGTCTTCTTTCCAGAAACAATATCTTTGTTAATCTGGATAATCCACAGACTTTGCTGTGGTTCAGATTAAGAACAGTTTTCTGTTAAACCCCCCCCCCACAAAGAGCTGCGGTGGTGGGAGCGTGTTGCTTCTGGCATTGGTGAGGCGATGAAATCCAGGAATTTTGATGAGATTCATGACTTTGAAGGCTTATCATACGCCCAAACACGGCACAGCGGTTTATAATTTGATGAGGAAGGATTTTACCGCTGAGTGACAGTAATTTTATCTTGACAGTTGAGAGGTAAAAAGTAGAAATATGTTGTTCAACAACAGAGAAAAACTCCATCTACTCATGAAGATCATGTGATTCGATAGAAACCTTCAAAACCGCCACTGGTTGGTCAACGAACTGGTATTTTTACTGCATTCAGAGTGATCACACGGCGCTCCTTCTCAGCAAATGTGGCAATTTATCCAAGCTCTGATTGTTAAATCTTATAAATGTGAAGTTCTCCACATTGCTCATTACTTAGTCATGTTAAATATGACTCCTGGTAGTAATGTGATGTAGTGCAATTTCATCTGTTACGTAATGAGGAGTCTCCGTAGTATCAACATGGGGTCTTCCATTTCTTCTGCCTCCCCGCCCCCTCTGCTCTCCTCTGGAGAAGGCTCGGAGAGTGGCTATAAAAATGTCTCCAGGGAGGAAATATTGCCAAATTAGCAGGACATGCCGGGGTCCCACAAGTGAAATGTCATAAAATACGAGGCAAGCAGGCAGTTCACATTTTCCCAAACAGAGGTGGATTTTCTTGAACAAGTAGCTCTACGAGGCTGAGATTTAAGGGGATTTGCAAGATGCAAATTTTGAGTGTGCCTGTTTTTTGTTTTTTTTCCCCCTTTTCTCATCTGGCGTATTGCAAGCTTTGATCTAATTTGCACAAAGACTGATTTGTTCTGGCATTAAAGCACTTTCCCGAGGAGTAATATGATGCAGAGCCTTTAGTTTTGGTTGTGCTCTTGACACAGAGCCTTTTGCTGTTTGCATGTTTGTGCAGCAGGGAGGACATGGTGGCTGAAAGGGTTACTGCCGTCTTGCACTTTCTCCAGGATCTCTCTCTCTCTCTTTTTTTTCATGTGCCTTGTGTTACAGTGGACTTCTCCGTCTCTCCCTCTCTGTTTCCCTCCCCCATTCTTCTCCTGACCCCTCCCCCAGCTATGGAAATGAACTCTGTGCTATGGATATGAGGGTGAAGATGAGGTTTGCAGCAAATTTCCAGCCCTGCTTGCAAGACAGCCTCTTGGCCCGCTGCCAACATTTTGCAAGTCCTCTCTAGCCAACCAGAATTCCTGTCGGCAATCACCTGACCCTGAATTCCCAGACAAAGAAATGTTCATGCTTTCTTTTTTTAAGCGATCTCTTCTACCCTGAGAGTGGGGGTGAAAAAAAACTCAAGCCCCACACTGGATTATGAGGGTTGCGCGCTGGTGTGTATGGGTATGTGCACTGCATTGTTTGTTTGATAACACGGGGGGATAGTGTGCATGTTTGATTAGCCTTCTTACAGCGAGGGGAATATGCTGACTTCAGGTATTTCCACGAGAGTTGTCGTGAACCATCTGCTCTGCACGGCTTAAAGGGAAACCGTCTCTTTAAAAAAAAAAAAGGAAGAGTGAGCAGGCTTTAGCCGTGTTTGGGAAAAAAGTTGCTTGCTTGAAAAAACTTTTTCCCGTGGGGTGAATATGTGCTGAAACTATTTCCTGTTTCATAGCAGCGCCTAGAAATGTCAGAGTTGTATCATTTTTTTTTTAGGTCTGATATATTTACCTTCAAAATGTTGCTGTTTTGAGAGCCACCATGATTTCACCTTACATAACATTTAACTGGGAAAAAGGTGAAGTTGTTGTGTAGGCCTCAAATCCCTTTCCTTCCTATCATTGTGTACTTTGTTCTGTTTGACTCAGGACATAGATTCACTGTAAGAAGAGTTATTTGATTACATGAAAAGATTTTAAAGTGCTTTGGAGTAAGCCGAGCAGCGTCCTCAGGGAGCTTTTTTAACAACTCCACTTGTGGATTCATGGGGAATTCTGTTTATGTATTCATGGCTGACTCTGTAATATTCCTAATTATCTCTTAAAAGGACGCAATACAATGAGAACCAGATGGCCTATTTTGGTGTGACCCCCCAAGGCCACTCGTGAAATACACAGCCTTTGTAGGGATCTGTGCTAAAATCAGGCTAATGAATGCAGTAGCCACATCGCTGCACAACAGAACCTGCCACTTGTGCATTTATAGACAGTATTTACACTTTAAAAGCAGCCGTTTTTTCAAGGTTTAAGATCAGCTTTTGCAGCGTTCTTGGTCTGATGCATCTTGAGTTAACTACACCTGTCGTGACTTAAGGAAGTTTTTTATTATTTTGTCTGCAGTCCTTGCTCAGCAGATAAGCTTAGGTCTTTTCACTGAAGACATATCTCACTGCATTATCCATCAAACAATTACACAAAACAGTCCCTGCTGCGGCTTTCCTGCCTGTTGCGCATGAGAGACTACTGCATTCAAAGGTCAAACTCTTTTGTGTTGCTTCAAAGGCTCGCTGTCACGTTGTGTGAGGAAGTAATGTTCAGTGACAGTTTGTTTCATCTAACTTTTACCTTTAATCAGAGTTACAGAATGCTTGTGTGTTTTGATTCGATGGCACCTGAACTGCTACTTTAACATCTTTTTTTCCTAATATCTAATTTGTTTGATGCTTGTTGTCTTTCTTCCTGTATTGCACGTGAGTTTGTAGGGCTCGTGCATGACAGTGTTTCATCTCAACAACTGCAGTGTTGACTCTTTGAGACCAAGACATTTTCCTCATAAAGTTAACAACATTGTAGTAGGCAGTTGTTGTCTTATAAATAACTGAACTACGCAGTAAACGTGACCTTTTTTGTTAACAAGTACAGCCCAGATTAGATACTTGAGTATCATCTGCACACCCCAGAGACCAATATCTCTTCTCTTTTTTCTGCCTCCCAGTGCACTCTGTCACCCCTTGAGCCCTCAGGGTATCATGCTGCACAGACTCTAAGTCAGATTATCCCTTATTGTGCTCCCAACACGTCTCTACACTCTGCCGGAGGCCTGTAGAGCTTCTGTTTTCACTCTATCCATAGCAAAATCCACCACTTACTGTTAGTACAGTAACTTAGGTTTGGTTTTCTTATATATTTGTATATAACGTAGTTTTTTTCCAAGGTGAAAGGGTGTAGATGTTTTCACTGTGAAGTTTACTCTGCTGTGTTTATACATGTACAGTATGTCTGCTGTCATTTTTGGTATTTGTCTTCAGTGCGGCGTGACAGCAGATATAAGTGGCGGTATTTCTGAGCTGTCAGTGACGGGCAGGCGTGCGTAAATGATAAAGACCGCATTGTGTCCTCGCTACCTCCTTTCCTATTTTCCCCTTTAGACTCGGAGGGCCTGTCTTGCTGGTGGAGCTGCACACACACTGTGAGGCCCCCAAAAGGGGGGCATTTACAACTGGGACGAAGTCCAGAGACAAATATCTGGTTCTTATAGCCACTGTACTTTCTCTCCTCCCCCCACTGGCATTTTCAGCGTCACTTTCTCATTGGCTCTGAGGAGAAGGAACCCTGGAGACAGTCTGACCCTAAACACAGCAAAATGAGCACAACAGTAGCTCAGCCGCTTTATTGCCATTTACAGATCTCCCAGTATACCTGTGATTACTGGTCACCAGAGATGAAGTAGCTCACACACACACACACACACACATACAGCTTTACAGTCATTCTCAGTCAGCCCTCTTTCTTCATGTCTGCACCAGCAACTGCTCTGCTCACTTGCCGATATGATTACAGATTGTTTCTCCCCGTACACATAACACATTTAGCAGTTTAATTGACATTTGTTAGTTTTTGCAGTTTACCATCTGGAACCACACATCCAAGCAGGCTGTCGAACACTAACTCCAATGTGCTTGTGCTGGAGCCAAGAGGACTAACACATATGGCCAAGGGCTTTGAACCATCCATCCAGCACTACAGTACAGATATTTATAAACCACAGCAGAGCCTCTTGATTGAAGAGCACATGTTTCTACTCTTCTACTCTGCGCCGAAACCCCTCCCCATGCCGTCTAGGCACCACCTCCCCTTAAAGGAGCTATTGTTTACGAGTCACACTGGGAAAGAGGACGGAGGATTGTGCCATACACACTCTCAGTCTCTCTCCTTCTTGCCTTTTTCCTCCTCTTCCCACACACCCAGTCCACCTCTGGACATTTACAGTGTGTGTGTGAGACCTGAGAACTTAAAGTAAGCACAGCTGTGCAGCCCCGCTCTCACGTGGAGCCTATAGTATCACTAACACGTGTTTACATATGGGGCTGCAGATATATTTTCTGTAAGTGTGTGCGTGTTTTGGAGAAAAAGAGTGAGAGGAGGAAAAGAAAGTTAACATGTGTGTGCATGTGAGGACTACCGTGTGTGTGTGTGTGTTTGAGAGAGAGACATCAGAATGAGTGCAGCTGTTGGGGATTTACTGTGAGAGGCTTAAGTCCCGGCTGCGTCTCGTCCTCTCTGATCGACCTAGTGGTTCAGTGTCAGGTACCACAAACCCAGTGAACTCCCCGCTGCAGCTCTGGACACTAGAGAGTTACTGTATACCGTGCTGTTGATGAATGGGCCCTACAGTCGGAGATAAAGCCATGTTTACAAAGGCTGTCAGGCTCCCACAATCGAGATTCTGCACTTACACAGCAGAGATGACGCGCACAACTTGTGGTGCACAGCTAAATGGCTACAAATGCTATCAGCCGCTATTTATACTGTATTTGGTAGTAATACAATTTAATTGAGAATGCTGCACAGCCATGATTCAGGCAGAATATATGATTATATATATTACAGTTCAGTCACTGGTGTGATGGACAAGTATGCACCACGTAGCATGCATTTCTACTTAAGGCTGCATTAATCCGTTTCTTTAAATTAGCAATGGGTCAGATGACTGTGACAAACCCACCGAGAATTATCACCCATCTCTGCAGTTCCTCTCAGCTCTACGGCGCCTTTTTAACGTCTTTCACACAACTTTCATGTTTTGGTTCGCTCTCACCGCTCTCATCAGTGCCTTTTCCAGCTGTTTTCAGCACACAAAAAAACAAACTCAAAGTTAGACAAAGTTAACAAAGTTAGCGACTAAAGAGCCAGATATTTGCCCCAGGAATTGGTTTCCACCAAAGCAGAGCTAAAAGTCGGCTTGGATTGACATTCATTGGGTGGTCAGAAACACTCCAACGATAATATGTCAATGTTGTGTTTACAGCTTGTTCCGCTGCCTCCAAGTTTATTATTAACAGTCAGATTTGAGCAAAATTGTTCTTTGTCTTACCACCAGATGAGAAGCTGGTATCATTTTCATCTCTGTGTGTCAGACACATTTCAGAATGTGTCTAGCCTAGCTTAGCACAAAGCTGTCTGATTTTACCAGTCTTGTTTATTTAGCATTTAGCAGTCAGGCATTGTAGCCATCAACCAATATATGCTTGTGGGGCTGTTTCACAAAGCTTTGATACTTTTGAGTATTAAATTGTGTCCATAGCACCTGAACACTATCAAATACTCTAAGGTTGCGCTTAATGCCTGGTCAGATTTATTTGTATGCATTTTTATTTCTTCTTTGACTTATTTCCTGATTTATTGCCATGTGTATGGTCTCCAAGTCGACTTCCATTTCACCCTTCTCTTCTTCACAAAGGCTAGCGTTAGCCACAGAGCATCTGGGCATCATGGCCATCATTAAGAGCTTTGTTTGGCTTCTCTGAGGTTGTTTTGGTTTTGAGTTTGTTATGTCTGCCTTACGTTATGGCCCTATTCTTTCTATTCCTTTTTTTCAATTTCAAGGGTCTTTCAATCTGATTAGTGGGAGAGGATTTTACCCAAGCTGCCATACTTGCAGAAGTTTGACATTTACCCTGATTTCAGAATCAGAATCAGAATCAGAAATACTTTATTCACAAAGCATCATTTTCAAATACTACAGTACACTGCAGTAGATAAATGTGTTCATATTTAGAAAAGTAAAGTTTCCAGTCCTGATAGTGAGTCTTAAACACTGGACACATCATCTGAAAAGACCTGTCCTCATCACTGCTGTCACTGGGCTGTGTTTCAGGCAGAGAAAAAGGCCAAACTGATGTCAGCGATGAACGCGATGAAGGATCACGAGGAGAATGAAACAGAGACCCAGAAAGAAGAAGTCTCAATAATCAAGCACCCATCGCCTTCAAAGCAGCAGCAACAGCAGCCTCAACTGTACACTCAGTCACAGCCTCAGTATCAACAGCAATCACAGCCGTCATTGCCACAGCAACAACAACAACAACAACAACATCAGCCGCCTCAGCAGCAGCAGCAGCAGCAGCCTACTGACCCCGCTTCCCCCACTGTGGCCACGACCCCTGAGCCCGTCGCCATCGGTGGAGGAGACAAGACATCCCCCAAGTCTGCAGACACTGAGCCCGAGTATGAGGTGAGATCATTTTGAGTTGATTAATGTCTGGATTTTACAACAGCAATCTCTATTGGAAAAAGGATTTAGTTTAAAGCCAGGGTTGTTTTGGGAATTCATTCACTAAAGGTGACTAAACTGTCAGCCTCGTGGAGATCAGAAGGTTTACAAAGATACCAAATACGTCATGTTGAAGTGTAACGAAATGTTAGGGTTAAATATAAATTGATGCAGAGGATCAACAGTACGTTACAGATTGTAAAGCCCCTTGAGACAAATTTGTGATATCGGGCTATATGAATAAGTTTTGTGATTGACTTAACTTGATTTAACTTTACCATCCCAAAGAAAAACAAACTGAGACAGACGGTGTTTAAAAAGGTTTCACAATTATGCCCAGAAGTGAACGCAGAGCGGATGATTTGTCTTTTATTTTGGCTGCAGGACGGTCGTGGTTTTGGCATCGGCGAGCTGGTTTGGGGAAAGCTGCGAGGGTTCTCGTGGTGGCCAGGCCGCATCGTATCCTGGTGGATGACAGGCCGGAGCAGAGCTGCTGAGGGAACCAGATGGGTCATGTGGTTTGGAGATGGAAAATTCTCAGTGGTGAGTGTTTAGCGCCAACATTAATATTGCTGTCAGGTATTTTTTTTTTCAGCAGAAATTAAGCAAAACAGCCTTCCGTTTATAGTGACAACCACACACATGAGCTTTTCTTTTGTTTTATTTGCTCAACCAATTGCTATTTTCCATTATAAACATACAAGTAATTTATCTCCAGACACTTTTTACATGTGAAGTAAACACTTATTTAATTTTCTGTGTATTTTTACAGGTCTGTGTAGAGAAACTCATGCCTTTAAGTTCCTTCAATAATGCCTTTCACCAAACAACTTACAACAAGCAGCCAATGTACAAGAAAGCCATCTATGAAGTGCTACAGGTAAGAATAAGAGCTGTGGCTTGTTTTTACAGCTTGAGTCACTCATAATGGGGAATTAGCTCATTCACTTTCTTTGCCGAGAGTTAGATGAGAAGATTGATGCCGCTCTCATATCTGTACGCAAAAAATTAAGCTAGGGCCAACAGACGATTAGCTTAGCTTAGTATAAAGACTGGAAGCAGGGATAAACAACTAACCTGTCTTTGTACCAAAAAAATACTATTACTATTAGCACCTCTAAAGCTCACCAGTTAACATTTTGTAGCTTGTTTGTTCAATCTGTACTTCAACAGAAATGAAAAAACAACAAACATTGTGGTTTCTTTTAATTCTCTGCAAAAAGTCGTGTGATGTATTTCCAAATATGTCAAACTATTCCTTGAAGTCTCTCGTGAACATAGCCAGAGGTTGTCCGTGCACTGTCCATAAAACCATACAAATGGTATGAAAATTCAGTGTAATTAGCACAGGCAGATACAAAAAAATGTATTTCAAAATAAGTGTTTAGATGAGGAATGAAGAGAAAATAATTATGATCCCTTTTTAGTATAGTAAGCAATTGAAGTATTTTGTTGAGACATTGACCACACTGAATCAGTAGATTCAGTTCTGTAGGTATACTGAGAATCATTCATAAATGTTGTGTATGTGTTCGTAGGCGGCTAGCACCCGGGCAGGCCATGAAGCCTTCATGGCCTGCCCCAACAGTGATGAGACAGAAACCTCCAAATCAGTGGAAATGCTGAACAAGCAGATGATTGACTGGGCTATGACAGGATTTCAGCCCACTGGACCCAAGGCCTTAGAGCCACCAGAGGGTAAGAATAAGTCAATATTATGAAGCTTGAATTGTTGGACTTTTGTCTAGTCTGTTGCCAGATAAAGGCTGTTAGTGGACCTCCTCAACTTCAAGTATCTCTAACTATTGAATAATTCATAATGTTTCCTGTAATATTAATTATCTGACATCCTGTGCACCCCAGAGGAGCGTAACCCATACAAAGAGGTTTACCCTGAGATGTGGGTGGAGCCTGAAGCAGCAGCCTATACGCCTCCTCCAGCCAAAAAGCCTCGCAAAAGCACAGCAGAGAAACCCAAGGTCAAGGACATAATTGATGAGAGGACACGAGGTAAGGTTGCCTCATTTATTAGGTTAAATAGGAGTCACGAACTCTATATTCCCTCTCTTGGGGAGGACCCAGCAGAGGTGTACATCAGAGTAAGTGGTCAGAGAAGTCGTGTGTGTGGACAAGAGGTCCATTAGAGTGGCAGGTTTAAGATGAAAGTGAGTGATGTGATGAAGCAAAAAGGGTTTGGGCTGTTCAAAACACAATGAATGGATGTTTATTTGAGTTCATTCCCAAACAAGTTTTATTGATATTACTGTAGGATGTCTTGGCAATGAATACCTGATTCAGTAACATACAACAGACACCAATATTTACGTAGCCCAATGTTAAAAAGCTATTGTTAAAAGCTGTTGTTTAACTTATTTCTTGTGTTTTATTCTCTGAAATTCAAATGTGCACCTGTTAAGCACCTTGTGACTCTGATGCTGTAGATATAAAGTTTATTTACTTATTAACTATAGAATATTTCAAATGAATATGTTAAAGCTAAATGCTTTGAAGCTCTCTCTGTAATTTATTGCTGGATAATAACGTGGACATCATCTCTCATATTTTAACAAATGATCTACTCCTGCTCAGACTCTGTGGTTCTGAGTTGGGCACATTAGCACCTGATTATTTATCCATCTTTGACCCTGAACTTGAACATATAATAATGACTCCTCCTAGAATTTGGTGTACCACGGGGGTCGATTTTGGAGCCTTTGTGGTTCCAAATTTACATAAATGATCTGTCTAATGTTTGTAAATTGACATCTAATATTTTATTTGCTGGTTTAATTCTCAGAAACGTTAGAAACCTCAGGCTGTTGCAAAAAATGTCTCTTTTACAGTAGAGATTTCTGTTAATTAAATGTATAACAGGAGCTCACAGATATCCTTTTTATAAGCTCTTTTATAAGCTACCTTTCACAGCTACTAAAACAGAAATAATCATCAGCTGCAGTCTGCATTCTCAAGAACATAAATTTCCAATTTTGAATTTCTCTTACAGGTACTTTAATCTGGAATACATTCCCACTTGTTTCATGTCCTGAGAGCTTTTAAAAAATCTGTCAAGAATTTCCAAATTCTAGCATAATTTATAGCTTTTACATAAACAAAGATTTACCGTATATATTTATGCACAAACACACATTTTCAGATCATTTATCTTTCTATCTGTGTGAATAAATAAACTAAAATTGGAACTGCTGACCTCACACATGTAGCGTGGGGTGTGGATTTTGTTAACCTACATTTCTCATCAGGTGTATCTTGTGTTGTATTTTCAGAGCGGCTTGTTCAAGAAGTGAGACAAAAGTGCCGCAGCATAGAGGGTAAGTGATGTGTCCTCTGTGTGCTCCAGCTTGTAGCAGCACCGGGGGGCCTCCCTGGGGATGAACACCTAGACGCCATACACTTGCCCTTGTTGTTGACAAGCAAAGCAGCAGAAACGTATGCGTCTGTGTTAATAAAATGATAAAAGAGTGAAGATGAAGAAATAACATTTCCATGATTTTTTTTTTCCCCTGGCTCCCTTGTGAGTTCTCTCCAAACATACCAGCTAATCTCATTAGATCTACACCTGCGTCACAGCTGTTCAAATAATTTCATTGAAGTGTGAAGTTCGGAGCGTCGCAGAGTGTTCACACCTCTGTCACCTCCGCCTTTTAAATACTGACATACTGCACTTCTTTCCACAGACATCTGTATCTCCTGTGGAAGTCTGAATGTTAGCCTTGAGCACCCGCTGTTTGCTGGAGGAATGTGCCAGAGCTGTAAGGTAAGCTGTGATAGAGGTCATTAAAAGTCTGGGACTCAACTCAAACTACTGTGTCGTTAAAAAAAAAATCACAGCCCCTTTCAAAGCTAATAATAAACTGAACATATTTAAAGCAGCACCTGATGTGACCTCCATAAACTTTAGTTTTTCAAATATGTCAAACTGCTCACTTTCCTTTTATTTTGCCTCCTCTTCACAGAACTGCTTCCTAGAATGTGCATATCAATATGACGACGACGGTTACCAGTCATACTGCACTATCTGCTGCGGAGGACGAGAGGTGCTCATGTGTGGAAACAACAACTGCTGTCGGTGAGGTTTCTACTGGGTTCTACTGTGTAATGGATGTGGCAGATGGTAATAGAAAACACTATAGCCACAATGTCTGCATCAGCAGTGTAAAACAGTGTATTGGGGTTGTCGGTGTCCTGGCATCTAAACGAACTGTATAATTGTCAGGGTTACATCCAAATGTAGCTCACATTTTAACCGAATTTCCAGTAAAATAGGGCCAAAAGAAAATATGAATTATTGTACGTTTCCATCCAGCATTGATATGTAAATATGAGGAGTTGAATGCAAGAAATTGCTGACTGTTGGTGGCGGTTATTATACAGTCCGATGCCATTAAGCTGAAGACGAGATGAGTCAAACCTCATTCCGTGTTTTTATGCACAAATTGAAAATGCGCATAAAAATAGGTGGTATAGGAAATAAAAATGAAATTGAATAAATAAAAGATACTCATACAGAAGTGAGAGACCCAGTCCACCATAAAATGAAAAGTCTGTCATAGTAAGTTCTTAGCTTGAGGAAGTGGAAGTCCCATCTTCCATATTATGTTTTAATCTACTGATCTTTTAATCTCTGCATTTACCCTGTCCATTTACCATCTGTCTAATATGGAATTTATTTCTCACCATAATTTTGATATAGTATGTTTGATATTTGAGATCTGTCCACGAATAAACACACATTACAAGTTACTGAACCAAAACATCCACCCAGAACTTCCATAACTTTGACCCACAATGACCTGACTAACTAATGTACTTCATCATATAAAGTATAATGTAGGAAAGTTGCACCTCCAGCACAAATCAAGATTAATATGTAATATATTTTGTATTCTTCTCCTTTGCTTCTTTTACATATTTACCATATTTATGTTCATATAAGATGTTCAGCCATTTTCCATATTCAAATTACTTTTCCATTTTTGCCGTAACAATTTTCACAAAATGAGTGAACTTTGTGAAAATGTTGGTTAGTTTGTAAAATTGTGGAGCTGTGTGGCAAATCCAAATAATCCCTGTGTGGTTGTCTGTGACGCTGTTGAATCTAGATGTTACGCAATTTCTTATTTGTAAATTCCGTAAATGTCCTTTACCTTTAAGACAAATTGTTCAAGTAATCCTCTATATGACATAAATACGCCGTCTTTAGTAGTAAGTTTATATGCCACTGCTTCCAATGTACAGATAGCAGGATTGTGCCATCATTGCACATCTTGAATACATAATAGGGGCTTTGTAGTGGTGCCTACAAATATTATATAAAGTGTGGTTGTATGTCAGTTGAATAGACCACTGTTAACGATAAAGGAATAGTCTAATAAAGTATCTTCACACAGACAGTCGATAAGATTTAAGTCTAGAAAAATACCACAGAGAGCAGATTCAGCCTTGTCAGTCACATGTCGGGCCAATCAGCAAACAACGGTTTGCTGTGTGTTTAGATGATGGCATTTGACATTTGGATGACATTTGGATGACAACTCACTGCCTCTCAAAACTCCCAAACCTCATTTAAAATCATTAAAACTAGGTCTCGTAGATGTAAAAGGAGAAGACTGATACTGTGATTGTGCGGCCTCTTTCTGACCTCTGATTGATTTAGAAATTGATTTTGGGAGGAGAGAGCTGTCAGTCATTTATTGTACAGCCTACTTTAAAGGCTGACTATGTGACTTAGAACAATCCTCAATAATTTTCGACTTCACTTCACTTGTCTGTCTGTCTAGTCTTTAAAAACAGGTCACGAATAAATACAGTTTCATTTTGAATAAAGCGTAGGCTTAATAATTTCCTAAAACATCTGGGCACTGTAGTTTTTAGCAAACGTTACAAAGACAGGAGTAAATAGAGCATCTGTTGGGAAATATTTTCAGCTGCGAATTCATTTGCACCGGTGAGTATTTACAGCAGCAGGATGAATGGAACATGTCACCTGGTGCAACGGTGGGGCTCACTGATGTCTTTTTAATAGTTTTTGGACGACATTGAAGCTCTGTGACACGAAGGAAAAAGATAAATCGGGCTTTGGCTACGCAGATCCGTGTCAGTAGGATCGATTCATTGCTTTTTTTCTTTTAATGGGATTGGAAAATATCCAGACCCGAGCATGTGTTTAATGACATATCTCAAACAAATGAACACATGGTGCTGCCAGACTACAGTAAGACAAGCAAAAGTTGTGGGATGACATTGCCAGGCTCCCATGAGGTGGATTTGTTTAGAAATTACGGTACACTACTGTTACTGTAGTCTTGGCTTTGTTAAACAGCTGAATAGCCTGTTGGGTAGTTTAAAAAAAGAAACTGATGTTGATGCTGACATGCATGACTATCTTCTACTAGATGCTAGACAGATCATCACTTGTGCTAATGAGCGTCCGTGGCCTGTGTTCAGGTGTTTCTGTGTGGAGTGTGTCGACCTCCTCGTCGGTCAAGGAGCAGCCCATGCAGCCATCAAAGAGGACCCGTGGAACTGCTACATGTGTGGTCAGAAGAGTGCGTTCGGTCTACTGGGGCGCCGCACGGACTGGCCCAGCCGTCTCCAGCGCTTCTTTGCAAATAATCATGACCAAGATTTTGTGAGTTATTCACCTTTTAGGCTATAAATCCCACCAACTGTCTCACGGAGGAGCTGTTTGTTTTCTCTGTGTCTCATTTTCTTTCCCCCCTCTCTCGGTGTTGTATGTCAGGACTCACCAAAGCTTTACCCCCCAGTCATGGTGGAGAAGAGGAAGCCCATTCGTGTCCTGTCGCTATTTGACGGCATAGCAACAGGTTAGACAAGAACTGGATCCCTTTTCTCTAATCAGAGTCTGTATGAAATGTTCTGATTGTATTAATTTACACCAAGTGCTCCGTTTCCTTGTTAAACGCAAGATTTTCATAATCACTTTTGGTCAAAGTAAAATGAAAAGAGAATTTGACATCCATGTCTTCATATATACATTTATTGGAAAATAAACATGAAAATAATTTAAATATCTTACTTTTTACAGTGCGTTCCTGGTAGTAACTTTGTTGTCTATCAGTAATCACACATAAAAATGTCACCTAATGACACCATCATAGTCATTGTAAGAGTTTATCAGTGAATATGTGACTGATATCAAAGCGTTATATTGATGAGGTGAGAGTAATGTCGGTTGAGCATGTTTCAGATCCTATATGAGTGTTAACTGGAGGATTTGAGTGGTCATTTTCCAGAGCTGCAGTTCTAGTTTTCTATGTTCTGTCTGACCTTTAACCCCGTCCTGTGCAGGGCTGCTGGTGCTGAAAGAACTTGGCATCGAAGTGGACCGCTATGTAGCTTCTGAGGTGTGCGAAGACTCCATCACTGTGGGTATCGTCCGGCATCAGGGTCGCATCATGTATGTTGGCGATGTGAGGAACGTCACGCGTAGACATGTGAGTTTATTTTTCTTTTGCTAAAGTGGCTGTGTGAAGTGTGGAGTTGACTTAAACAACAGCAGCCTTGTTGAGGACAGACCTGAAGAGTAGCTGAAACTTACAAAGAATTTCTCAAATCGCACATAATGACATAAATGTGGAAAATGGTCACATATTAAAAGCATAACGAGTGATAGTTGGCTAAGATTACAGATGTGTTGCTAGGCAAGAACATGAATTCTGAAAACTGAGCAGAGAGATGGAAAGAAACAGACAAAAAATGCTACATCTGGATGAGATGGTGGAGAAATGAAAGCAACACAGGCTGTAAACTCAACTGAAAGAGCTGAATGACAGAGAACTTCATCAGAGTGAGGTCAACTTCACTTGAGCACTTGACTACAAGCACTAGCTGCTCTCTCACTCACAGTACATCGCATTAGTTTGCTGTTTGCTCGCTGTTTTCGGCCAGTTTTGTTTTTGTAATTATCTCACGCACGGGTGATGTCACTGGTTACGACGCCAGTTGTAAATGTGAACACCAACACCAAGTGTCCCAGACTCAGTCCAGCTTGATCCGATCTGTCCCGATGCCTAAATCATATTCATAATCGGCTCAACAGTCCTAATGTGTGTCCCGGCCTTAAGAAGCTTCGCTGCAGCTGAGGCTAGCTGAGCCTCTGGTGTCGTTAAAACTATAATAGGAATGGTTTTAACATGCTTATCATTCTTAACAACAAAATAGGGTTAAATGAATATTCTGTTCACCATATCGTTGTCTTCATGGTTTAGAGAGATTTTTTTATTTTAGATTTTACGATTTTATTGCCATTTCTGTGACCTGACTTATCAAGGTTGCTGAACATGCCAGATGTACAGTTTACTGACATTTAATGGTTTCTGGCCACTGACATTCAATATTTTCAAGAGAAGAATATAAATGTTGCTCCTTTACCTCATTACCAAAGTGCATGAACTCAGTGACATCATTATCTATACTGTCTCTGTCTTTATTTCTGTGTTTCTGACTCGGTCTCTTATCTGTGTGCAGATACACGAGTGGGGTCCTTTCGACCTAGTTATCGGTGGAAGCCCATGTAATGACCTCTCAATAGTCAATCCTGCTAGGAAAGGTCTTTATGGTAGGTTTACTGCTCACTGTTGTGACTTTCTTTGTTGGTGTTGTTTTGGATCTCCATCTCATCAAAACTGTCAAATACCAACAAGCTGATTATCTGAATAGACGAATCACCAAAGTACTGTACTCCAGCACTGTGTAATGGCTGCTTCTGTCCCACAGAGGGCACCGGACGCCTGTTCTTTGAGTTTTACAGGCTGCTCCACGAGGCTCGGCCCAAGGAGGGCGACGACCGGCCTTTCTTCTGGCTCTTTGAAAACGTGGTTGCCATGGGTGTCAGCGATAAGAGGGACATATCTCGCTTTTTAGAGGTCAGCTTCGCTCTGTCAGCTCAACTATCTAATCCTACAGGTCATAACTAGTCATAACTTCTACCAGCCAGTTAAATCGTAAACTGTAGTGTAGGTACATAAGGATTGATGGGTTATGAATGCCCCCTTGTGGCACTAATTCATCATCTTTAGACGCAGATCATCATTAGAAGGGAACACTGACTCTCTTAATCTTGATGTAGCAGTTTAAATGTGCTTTAATGTAACGAGATAGCGTCTTTTGCTCTTCATATTGTCCTGTAAAGACCTGGTCAGCTGTAAGAATAGGAATATTCTCCACTTTGTTTGGCTTTTGAAACCCTGTTTAAATGGTGGGATGCTGTGAAAAATGCATTTAAGCTGACCCTAAATTGATTTTAGTCGATCAAAACTATACAAGGATTTGTCTTAAGACCAGTAATACTGTATTGTGATAGACTATATGTAACAGAGCATCTTACCTTGGTTCCTCTCTGACTGGTGTCTTTTCTCCTCTGCTTTACTTGGAATTTCAGTGCAACCCAGTGATGATCGATGCCAAGGAAGTGTCTGCTGCCCACCGCGCCCGCTACTTCTGGGGTAACCTTCCTGGCATGAACAGGTTGGTGTGCGAATGGTGAGGGAAGCAGCAGCCTGTGACATACACAAACCCTGTTAACAAGGGACGTCATTTACAGAATTGTTTTTGATATGGCTTGCACATCCAGACTGCATCTCTTGAGCTCAGTCTGAGAAAACATACACTTAGATATCTGACACACACTAGAATCACGATGGCCAATCAACCAACTTTTATATCCCGAACCTCTTTTACAGCCATTAAAACTAGTTGTTGTAGATATAAAGCATGAAGCATGATTCTGGTTATGCCTGCGTGGGTTTTCCCGCAGGGTTACCACAGTCCGAAGAAATGCCGGCTTGTGTGAATGTGAGCGTGGTTGTCTGTCTCTATGTGTCAGCCCTGTGATAGCCTGACATGTACGCCGCCGTTTGCACAATGTCAGTGTCAATGGATGGTATGATTCTGCTGGCTTATCCTGAAACTGATCTTGGTGGATAGTTTGGGAGAAATTTGACATTTCTAGTATGCATTATTTCCTGTTTGAAAATTGCAGGGAAAGATCAATGCAGCCCAGCAGATTGTGTGTAAATCTAATCAGGTGTATGCAAGTTTGAAGATGGGAATTGTCATTCATTGAAAATACATCTACTTAATAGACCACAATCAGCAAAGCAAAAAACTTAGTTAGTTTCCTACAAGCAAAGTCCAAAGTTATACAGTCTAAATATAGATTGTGGCTCCTGTTCTTTCTTTCCCCTTTTCAGGCCTTTGAGTGCTATGTGCAGTGACAGGGTGGACCTCCAGGACTGTTTAGAACACGGCAGAACAGCTAAGGTACTTGTGTAAAACTTTGATGGAACACATACTGTATATATTACAACATGCATCACCTGGCGAAATGTCAACATATAAGATCTCTTGGATGCTCTGTGTGCATCTGTGGACTCACAGTACATTCATTTGTTAGAGGCTTTTGTCCAAAACAAGTAAGTGCGTTCAAAAATTCTGATTGCAGCAAGATAAATTAATGTTTTTTTCTGTCATCTCATGCTTATAAAACCAGGGAAAACAGCGACATTCAGAACTGAACTGTAAGTTTAACCTTAATCACCTTAAAAAAGAAAAAACACATGACATATTTAAGTTGATTGCTCCAAGAGGAAGTAAGCAACTTTGCGCACAGGCGCCTCCCAGTGGCAGCAAGAGGTAACAGTTTGAAAGTCCATCAGTCAGTACAGAGAAGTTCACTCACACTGAATCCTCATGTTTATCAATCAATCTGATCGGTAATGCAGCTTTGATATGCTTCAAATGCTGAAATGGACTTGTGGACTAATATTTCTCTTGTTCCCCTTTTTCTCTGTCAGTTTGGCAAAGTGAGGACCATTACCACCAGGTCTAATTCCATCAAGCAGGGCAAGGACCAGCACTTCCCCGTCTACATGAATGAGAAGGAAGACATACTCTGGTGCACTGAGATGGAGAGGTATGTAAACGTAAATATCGTCCGTCAAACTACCTGTCACAGCCCTATCAGCGATCACAATCTCAAAATGATCTTCCTTTGTCTTCCCCTATCCTGCTCCGTCCCTCCCCGTCTGTCCGTCTGTCCCTGCTGGTTGTTTTATATCTGGTGGTCTGTCAGGGTCTTTGGCTTCCCAGTCCACTATACGGACGTGTCCAACATGAGCCGACTGGCAAGGCAGAGGCTCCTGGGCAGATCATGGAGCGTCCCGGTTATCCGCCACCTGTTTGCACCACTCAAAGATTACTTTGCTTGTGTTTGAGCAGCAAGAGAAGTCGCTCAGAACCATTTAGGAACTACAACTGTATGTTGTGACTAGAAATAAGAGCCTTGATCCTCAAATTATACTCTTGTATAATTTGCAAGCGAAACATTGACGTAGACTTCACATTATTTCTTGTATTTGAATTGTAATTCTTATTCTATTTAATTTTGATATGTCATTTTACCTTTTAGCAGTGTTATCAAGTATTGTTGATTTGTTTGTGCAAGCTATACTTGAGACTATGCTTTCTTCTCAAGACACTGAGACAGAAAACAACATGAGCAACATGTATTTTAAAAGAGACGGTAATGAGATGGGAAAGATCCGAAAAGACAGGGAATGGTTTTGAGATATGTGAAATGTTTCTGCTGTGTGAGCGTACTGTACGTCGGGGCTGCGAGATTCCCACCTGCAGTGCAGCCATGCTTCCAGCTACTGAGCCTCACAGAGATGTGAAGAGAAAGGCGATTTTCTTCAGTGTCAGGAGAGCTGTGTCTCTAAGAATCCAAAACACCAGATCACATATACCTCTTTGTTTACAGTTTCTATACACAACTGAAGGTAATAAAGGTACTACTGTAATATGGTTACAATACCATGGTGCTCCAAGATGATGAGAAACATCATAGCCCATGTGGCACTACAACTTTAGACAATACGGAGCTCTTTAACCTGTTGCTGGAAAAACTTGTGTTTGATGTTTTTACACTTAATGAAAAAAAAAAAACTATTCTGTTCTGTCGTGAGTGACAGACAGTAGACTGCAAAATAGAGCATATCCTCTTTTGTGCATGTCACAGCTTTTATACAGTTTGTACTGGTGCTCATTTAATCTGTCAGCCTTGCCACACTCAGGCTCACTACCTGGATCTGCACAAACAGAAAGTGAAGCTAGCCACATGGGAAATGATGTTTTCCGTCATTCAAAAGATAAAAAAAAAAACACAAAAAAAAACCGTAAGATCAACGTCTGTGAAACTATTTTTTTTTTTCTAGTTTCATCCTGACCAATGACATTACTGTACAACTGTTAGCAAGTGTGGTCGCTGGAGGGAGGGAGGTTGACCAGGCCGGGTAACTCTGCTCCACAACTTCCACCTCTCTAAACTGAAAAACCGTCAGGTGCAAATCCTCAACAATATGGTGCGGCTTCACAAAGTTCTTCTACCTTTTTATAGCAATTTTGTGCTGTTTTATCAACATTATAAAGCACTTTTATATGTATACTTTCTTTTTTTCTTGATATTTTTAAAAAAAGATATTGGTTCTTGTGAATTGTTTTTTTTGTTTATCGTTTTATGATGTGAACTGATCTACCCTCGTGTAATACTTTTTGTATACAGTAGGGCTGTGCCAATAGAAGTAAGAGAATGGATTTTGATATGTGAAACCCATGTTATTTGACTCAGTGTACAGTAGATGGATTGACATTTGTAACCCCACACCTTTTTCCCTTCCTCCATCATCCATATTGTTCTCTGTTTTAAAGCAGCGATACAGTATGTACTCCCCAAATTCAAAGAATGTCTATTTCTATTAAGATTGTAAAATGTAAGACAGAGTTAAAGAACTATGTCATGCGCTTTATATAATATTTTGTCCCTTGTGAAGGACAGTTGGCCCTGATACGTCGTAGTCGTCATGTTGACAAATTAAAGTGCTGATCCAAATATGGATTACATTCACAAACTAAATTCTCTTGATTGTAACCTCTAAGCTAAATATGGAGGATTTAGGCTGCAGTTTGTCAAAACGAAAAACTGACACAGTGTTTGACACTCAGACGTCAGCACTCAAAGAGTAAAGAGGGTAATAAAAACAGATGTTATCGCTTATCTATATCATATTTAAGATTCAAAATTTGAAATTTAATTTCTTAATGTAATTAATTTCTTAAGTGACCTTATTGCCATCATTTTTGTCCGCGCACACTGCGCTCAATATGAGCTCCTGTGCTTTGTGATATTTTAACCAGATGTTATTTCCCCCTCCTCCTATAATACTTAACATCCCCTCATGTTTGTACATTTTGTACATAGAGTTTTTCCGGTTGCTGTTTTCAATTTGTTTTTATCTTTTTTTTTTTAATTACGTATGAGATGTACAAATATAATTCTTTGCTAATATATATCATCAAATTAGGAGAAAAAAAATTCTTAGGTTAAAAATAAAAAAATCAAGTGACAAATTTGATTCAAAACTTGCTTTGAGCATTAGATGTAGGGAGACTCCAAGTCGACTTTTATCGTACTGATTTGTTTGTGTCAAGTGAATCCAGATTTAATGTCATGTGATCTTAATAGTGGTCTATGGAGAGCTTTAAGATGAACGGTCTCAACTTCACTGCACAGCCCTACATGGTGGTGTTCTTTTGCTTCTGTTTCCTTTTGTAAGACTTCAAAAAGAGGGATTGTAGGTGTTTCCGATGGTGCTAAACATTGTATCTAATCAAGAAAAATATATTTGATTGGAAGAGAAATAAACACGTCTCGACAATGACTGTTTTTAAGTTCCTTGTAGTAATGGAAAAAGAACTATTATTTCACTCATATAAATATATTAACAAAGGCATTTTAACTTTGTACTTGAAAAAATAAGGATAACAAATAATGAAAGGTTTCCTATATTGTTTTAGACTAGAGATTGCTGTAGTTGGTGCTTATGTGTGGGAAAAATCGTGTGAGAAAAAAAACGGTAATAACTTACTGTAGCATAATGTATGCTTAATACGCATTGCTTCTTAATCCTACATTCCATGCCGTACTATTCTCCATGTCTGTTTTCAAAATGTTGTTTTGAATTGATTGTTTTGTTTTGTTTTGTTTTGTTTTGGGTTTTGTTTTTTTTTACCAGAAACAACATTTAATTTTTACTGGTCAAGGCAGGTCAATAATTCTATATTCGGTGATACTGTTGACACTCTGTGTGACTTTCTTTCTGTCATAACTGTTTCTGGCCTATACGCTTTTCCTCAAGACCAGTTCGTACAGCAAATGTAGCAGTCATTCTCCACTTTGACCCCCCCCCCATACTTATGTTTAGTGTCCAGAGAGAAGATAAAGGCTCCGTATGTACTTGTGCTGGAGAACACTTGAATAAATGTATTGTTTTTGTGCAAAAAATCTGCCACCTTCTGTCCTTTTTTTATTCATATTTAATTTTAAAAAAGTACCCGACCTTTCAAATTTACATTAAAGCCCCTGAAAATGTGGTTTCCAATCTCAAAAATTATCTGTAATATTAAATATGAATTATTAAATGTGCCACAATCAAAGTTGATAGGTGTTACTTAAGAATTCAACTCAAAAACCCAGTTAATCTGCTTCATCAGGACTCTGTGGGTGTGGTTTAATCAGATTTAACTGACAGTGGCAACATTAGCAAACAATCCGACAAATGTCATCAGATTTTGATTCAAATGTTGCTAAACTGCTGATTGGTGTACAGCTATACATGACATCACTTTTTTTCCAGCTCAGTCCCGCCCACGTCAAGCTCGTGAGAGGAGCACAGAAAAAAATAAAAATACAGAAAATCTCTCCTGACCCCCCCCCCCCCCCCCCCCCCAAAAAACTTTCAAATTTAGCAGAACTAATTGTATACAAAACTATATACTAATCTTCCTTGTAGTTGGTGTACAAGACACACTAAATAGGTTTATACCAACAGGAAATTATACAATACTTATCCATCAATGACACTGCCAATTAAAATTTATAAAAAATGTTTTTTTCCCAAAAATATATAGTATTTTTTTGTTTTCTGACGTGTTCCTGGAGCTGTTTTTACCACGAGTCACATTTTTGAGAATACTTGATTTTGTCACTTTTCTGGTGTGAACGCTGCGTACTAAAAACTTGCTTTGAATTAGTATGTAGTGTGGACTTGTTGTAAAGTAATGGCTTGCTGGGACACTTGAAAAGCACACAACATTAAGGATGGCTTTGTTCTATTACATTTGAGTGAATTTGAGATCATATCACGTAATAATTGTCATATTTATGAGTCATATTTATGAGAATAATGAGAATGAGAAACTATCTCGTAATTAAGATACAATAAAGTCAGAGTTATGGGGAGACGTGATAATGAAAACCTCTCCTCAAGGGGCAGAAATGGGCTTCCTTGGCACTTGTCTCATTGTAATGCTAATATTTCTGATATTTAGGCATAATTAACGTTCACATGACTCTGCTTTAGCTTCTAATTGTCATGGGGTTGATAGAGTAGGACATTGATATTCAGCTCCAGTTTCCATGGCACCTTGCCCTCCAGCAGGGGATCTACTACTTGGTGTCTTGGCACCTGGGTCTTCACCACCCTCAGTGCTTTCAATAAGGGTGTTGCCCTGCAGCTCCTCTCTGATCAGACCTGAACATGTTGCCACTCTAAAGCCTTTCATTCAGCCCTCAATCAGGCCCAGTTCATGTTCTTGCACTTACATTTCCTACTAATGCCATATGCTCGTAAATATATGATTTACCCCTTTTATGTTTAGTTTTTTCCTCAATTACAGTTGTGGCAGATCAAATCCAGGTCGTGTAAGATAAGACATGCAGAAGACTAGGTTATCAATATATCCTATTAAAGCTCAGAGAGACATTTAAGCCATTAAAGGCATGATAATACATTATAATAATCTGTTATGCAGCCTCACTCTGCTGTTATCTTCATCTCACCCTCTTCCTCTGATAGTGGTACAGCCTCCACGGAGCGGACACGCCCTAAGTCCAAAGCAATTGGTTGCTTAGGCGACCAAGCCTTCACTCAGCGCTGCTGATTGGAGGGTGGCACCGTCGCACGGCCTGGATGCTGCGATCTGCATCAAGGTACCCACAGAATGATGGAGTGGTACCGGAAGAGTGGCAATTTGCCTACAAAATAAAAGCATAGAAATGCGTCCAGAGTGAGTCTTAAAGATGACGGTGAGATGATGGCAATGCAATGATCTCAATCTCAAAACAAAAACCAAGACGATAGTTTAGCCACTGTAATAATTTTATTTGATAATAAGAGATGTTGCCAATAATTTACTTGTTGTGAAAAATAGTCATTATACCGTTAAACAAAACATTTGCATAACTTAACAAAGTGCCATCATGTATGAACACTTACAAAATATATGTAGCACAATTACATATAATTTTAGTAGTCAACTTGGTCACCTAATGAGCAATTTGCATAACTGTCTCTAGTTTTAAGAGGTATTTATGAAGTGATTAATGTTATTTATTGATTTTATTACTAACAACATCCCCTCGGGTTTATATAAATTAAGACTATAGCATTATCAAAGTATACACAGACTGAGGCAGTAGCAAAACTTTTTCCCAATCCAATATTGGCCGCCTCCTTTTTGTCCAGTGCATGCTGGGAGAAGGTATATTGCACAGATGTATATGGGGCTGGCAGCAAAATCTGTGAAAATTACATATGGGGGAAAAATTATTTTAATTTCGTACATATCAGACAAGTTTTGTCACACTAGCCCTTTGCAAAGGGAAACTATTTGGATTTTATTTTGAAAGCCGTAGCCGGAAGTCTAATTTGTATCCCTTTGCTGACTTGACGGTAATGATGCTGCGGTCTGCTGGTCCCGGACCGGCCAGGAAGGCATCCATCTGGTGTGTGTATCTCCTTGGGAAGTGCCATCCACGGGTTGTGTTGCAGTCTGTTCCTGTCAGAAAGTGAGCAGAGAGCCGCCGAGTGGAGCAGCAGCAGCAGCAGCAGCAGCAGCAGCAGCAGGCCCAGAGAGGAGGTATGTGGTCCGCATCATCGGCATTATTCTCACTAGTTGGCTGCAGCGGCTCTGTCTGCGGGGAGGTGCTGTGCGGGAGCGTGGAGACTTTGTTTCCATGCCCCGTGGCTACACGTCTGGGTGTCTGCCCTGCCTGCTGTCCCTGCCACCCTCCCGGGATCTATACACACCCTGAAGTACAACTACACCGCTTCACCTGGAGGGCTGTGCGATTATAGTGTGAGGCCACTTTGCGTCGTTGCACAGCGAGCTGGTCTTCATTGTGGAGCAGGGAGAGGAGGGACTAGAGCGGACCGAGAGTTGGGGAGGCGGTTTCTAGGTCGGTAAGGAACGCCGTGCTGCCGATCGAGCCGGATGGAGACCGGTTTCTTTGTGTCAAGTCGCACAAGTGGAAGTGTCATCATTTCACTGCGGTCACACTGTTGCAGTAAAATAATATCATTTGCCTGGATAATTATTCTGTCTGATACTAACTGACATATACTTGAGACTGCGTTTGATTTGTAGCAGCTTTAATAGATTTTAATGGACAAATCAAATATATCAAAAATCTAATATCAAGAAATATTTTACCAATACAGTGCCAGGGCCTATAGTTTTATAATTGTACCCCAAAGTGAACATTTACAACACGTGCTTCAACTGTAATTCATACTATAGTTGCATATATTTAATCTGTTCATGTGTTATTTCATATTTGCTCTACTCTGCAAATCTTTAAGCAGGTAACATAAGCTCACCTGTTTGTTATTGACTAACCAGCGTCAACTTCCATAGTGGGTACTGAGCAATAGGCCCTATAATAGAATAATAACTTTATTATAGCCTGTAGCTGCTTCCAGGCTTTGGGGAACAGATGAAATGCTGTACGAGTGTCTAACTTGTAGCCTGTTAGTATTAAATGCATGAACATGAACCACCCTCCACATTATCAACCATCAGATCTGGATGTGTGAAGGAGTCCATGCCCATGCAGTAAAGTTGCCGCACCCTCATACGTACGCATCCTGCACGCACACATGCACGCAAGCACGCAGGATGGGCACACTCACAAAATACACCACATCATTAGTACAGTGGTGTAAAAGGGAAGGGAGGAGGCAGGTCTTAGAGATTGCTTCTTTGTTATTGATGAATAGATACTCGCTGACAGAAATCACATCCAGCTTAACCAAGACCTGATTTTTGAAGAAAATGATGTTTGCATTATTTTTTTTAGAATACAATAGAGTAGAACAGAGTGGAGTACAGTAGAGTAGAGCACGCGTTGTTGTTGTGACCAGGATCATAGCCAGAATTGTAGAAATACTGAGGTCATGAGACCCCACCCTCACCCCCTGCAGTTCAGCAAATGTAATTTCAGAGCGTGATTCAATTCTCCACACTGCCAGGGATAAAATGCTGGATATTCCATTTTTGTGGTTCAAAATTCATCCAATTCAAATCCTCTGAGTCGAAAACTACTGGAAGCAGTCTGTAAAATACCCACCATGCGTACGTTTATAAATGTACAATGTAAAGTCCGTACAAGATGCTAAAATTCTCAAATTCCCAGAAGTACAGATTGTCTGTTACTGCACCTGTGACTCCTCATCACAGGATGCATGAAGAGTTGTGAACAGTTCAACACCAACTGTGATCTCTCCTTTTCAGATTGTTTCATAAGAATCATTTCGGGTGCTGAAGAGGTAAAATTATCCAGTGTATTCGTTTTTTAAACATTACTTAGGGTTGGAAGGGGGCCAGGGACGTTGTGTGTGTGTCTCAACTGCTTGGCCACCTGGACGTCCCAGAATTATTTGTTTTTGTAATATAACCTGACCCAGTAATCATCTGGCGACCCCTTGGATTTATCTTGGAACTCACTGGTTGGGAAGCACTGTTGTACAGAATTTTAAAGTGAAGCTATTTGGCATCATGTTGTGAAAGAAAACCCAACTCGACTTATTTTGTCAGGCCCTATAATTCTTTCTAGAAAGATTCACAGTGAGGGATTGATTGAGGTCTTTGTAAGTAGCTTTATGCTGCTTTAGTCCTTTCAAAATAATGGCCTTATTGACCGTTGTCTGGCTTATTGTGATCCTCAACTGGATTCAGCTTCTTTCTATATACCACTACATCACTGTCCGCTGGGACGTCACATGTGGTGACTGACACAGCCTACTCTTGTAGTCTTGCAGCTGATGTCAGTCACAGCCTGACAAACTGGCCACAGGGCAGCATCTCTGATTCTTGTCTCTGCTAGATTCACCACACTGCCTAAGAATGAGGTACTGTAAAAAAAAGTTCTTAAGTTTCTTGTAGAAAAGGTGGCAGTAGCTCTAACTTTTCTTGTGCTTTTTGTAGTTTAGCGGTTTAACATTTAGTCAGTTTACCACAAGTTTAGCAGCTGCTCACATTACCTGACAAGAAACCTGTTAGTAAATCTATGTTTCTCTCTCTTTTCCTTGCAGAGCTATAGCCATGTCTTCCAGCTCAGCGATGGTGCGGATCCTGATAAAGGGCGGCAAGGTGGTGAACGACGACTGCACCCAGGAGGCCGACGTCTACATCGAGAACGGCATCATCCAGCAGGTGGGGAAGGAGCTGATGATTCCAGGTGGAGCCAAAGTGATCGACGCCTCGGGAAAACTGGTCCTCCCCGGGGGCATCGACACCAGCGTCCACCTGGAGGAGAGCTTCATGAACGCGACCACGGCAGATGACTTCTACAGCGGCACCAAGGTAACGTCCTGCTGGAAAATGCAAAGAAAGAAGAAGAAGAAAGGAGGGTTTAGCTTGGAAGTAGGGCAACTGGCATTGTCCTAATTGCAGAAAAGAGCAAAAGCAACTGTCACAGCATGTTTTTCAGTCAAAGCATGAAACAAGAACCATGTGTCTGCAGATGAACATTCAGAAACTCAAACTATTGTGTGCAGTTGTGCTAAATTTAGCTTGACTCTTTTGTGTTTCCCCCTGACTTTGATATTGCTCATGATCACAAATGTGTTGTTTTTTCTATCAGATAGATATCGATGAAAGCTTTCCACTGATGCTAATTTTATCTAAGATGTCAGAGACGCTTCTTTGGTTTGGTTTTGATGAGATGAGGCAGCTTTCTTAATATTTTGGCATGAAAGACGTTGATTATTTTAGACACAACTTTGCTTACTGTCAAAGGAAAAGGACGAAATTAGGACATAATGTAAACACTAAAACTGCAATAGTAAAATAATTATATATAAAGCATTAGAATAGAGTGATAGAATTCAAACAGCATGTTTAAAGTTATTTAAACTAGGCAGATGATGGTGACGCAAGGATGGTCATTTATTAAGTAGTTAGATCAATCTTTGTGGTAGAGCCCAAACAATTAGTTGATTAATCAATTAGTCAATGGACAGAACATGAATCAGACACTATTTTTATAATTGATTCATAGTTTAAGTCATTTTCTAAGCAACAGTTCTCTGGTTTCAGCCTCTGAAATGTGCAGATTATCTGTCTTTCTTACTCTTCTATGATAGTAAACTGAATATCTTTGAGTTTGGGACTGTTGGATGGACAAAACAATATATTTAAAGACGTCACCTTGGACTCAGATCTGCTTCAAACTTGCAGAACGACAATAATCACTTAAAAACATGCACATAAAATAGCAAAGAAGCATTTAAACATAAGAACAAGCCGCAAGCTGAAACAACAAGTGCTAACCAGATGTGACTTGTGATCTTGCATCTTTCCGACATTTTACACACAAAATCATTAATTGATTATTTTATTCAAGAAAAGTGTCAGCACATTCATAGATAATGAAACAATAGTTAGTTGCAGCCCTACTGTGTTTTTATTTCTGGACGTGTCACAAAGTGGCAGAGTCTTGTGTCTCACAAACATCACACAGAGATGATTTGGCACTTTGCTGCTGGCGAGGCTGATGTGTGGAATGAAGTCATCATGGCTGCTGATGAGACTGGGATACCCCACTCTGCTTCAGGGCACCATGATGACTCATCAGTCTGTAGCACTTTGAGATGATGGAGGCTGAGAGATGACGGACGCTGGGTTCCAGTGATTTTAGTGGCTGGACAGACAGACAGACAGACAGACAGACAGACCGACCGGCAGTAGCTGGTAGATGCTGGTGACAGACACTGTTCTCCGCTGTTCTCTCTCCTCGCCCCTCTTCCCTCCCTCCTTCTCTCTCCCCTCGCCCCTCCCTGCCTGCTCCTGCTGCCGCCGTGCTCCAAAATAAGTCCGGAGACAAATGCAGATCAGTATCTGTTTCCATGGATACCAGGGGGCTGCTGCAAAGACTGCTGTAAAGCCTTTTCACTCACGCCATTGTGCTTGGAGACAATGGTTCTCAGACCCACGCCCCCCTCGTCCTCCCTCCCACTGCACACTCGACTCTCTAGGGTCAGCTGACAGATGCTCAGTGAAGCATGCACTCATACACAAAACACACTCTGTCTTCACTTGTTGGGGTTATTAAGATTTACCGTAGTTTGGGTTTAAAACTTAAGTCTGTTTTTGGAGGATAAAAAGTAAGAAGTGCTGATACTTAAAAGAAATTGTACAGTTATTGCTTTAAAGGCCTCTTGATTATACTGAGCAGGGCAGTCAATCCTGTGCTTTAACTACTAAAGGATTTATATTTCCCTTAGCAGTCATCTGCAAATAATCATAAAGAAAACCATTAATGGCAATTGAAGCTTTTACTTTTATGCTTAGAGCAGGAGCTGTGTTGATTAGTGGATTACAGTATTTATGGGCTTAATAAATCAATATCTTCTGCTTTAACGTCGTTTAATGCCTCAGTTTAATGTTCATTTCAGTTCATTTGAGGTTGCCCATTTTAGTCAACCTCATTTAATTTTAGTCTTTCATGGCAACTGATAAAAAACACAAGAAAAATCATGACGATAGAGTTTACACACTGAAAGACCCGAAAGCAAAATGGTATTTATTACCACAAATGAGTGGCACTCAAAAAACATAGTAAACAATACAACACAATAGTTTTGCATATTTAATTGCAGAACTACATCCAACATTTTAAGTGACTTGAGAGCTATTGTTTGCATTTCTTCTAGGCTGCTCTTGCAGGCGGTACAACAATGGTGATCGGACACATTCTGCCAGAGAAGAATGAGTCTTTGCTGGAAGCCTACGAGAAGTGCCGCAGCTCTGCGGACTCCAAAGCCTGCTGCGACTACGCTTTGCACGTGGGCGTTACTTGGTGGGGACCCAAGGTACTCCAACACTGTGCTTCCCTGTTCACATGATCATATTTCTCCTCATGTAATCATGTATTTGTATGGGGGGGGGAATCAACATTTAGCCAAACTGTTAGCAGCCTGTATTGATAAGAATTGAAAAGATTGTTTCTTACTTCTGCTGTATCTCCTACAATTCCCAGAATGCTTTTTGACAACCTCCAGAGACTTAGATATTTCTTTCAGCTCCTTATATGTGTTGGTGGAGACATGGTGATGACTGAGAACAAGACAAATACAAAAACAAGAGGGATTCTTTTTTTATTCCAGGACAAAGCTAAGCTAGCTGAATTTCTGACTGCATTGTGTAATTGTTGGTTCAAAATGGCTGTTTGTTTCAAAAACCTGATGTTTGCACTTGATGTTTTAGACTCATTTAGATCCACACGAATAAAAGAAATATACCACAAAATAACAACATGGACACAAAATAAAAGTACACCAATTGCAGCGTTCCTTCATTCAGACCTTCGTCTACACTTTCCCTTCCTGCAGGTGCAAGCTGAGATGGAGAAGCTGGTGAGAGAGAAAGGAGTGAATTCCTTTCAGATGTTCATGGCCTATAAGGACATGTTCATGCTGAGGGACAGCGAGCTCTTCCAGGCTCTGCAGCACTGTAAGGACATCGGCGCTATAGCAAGAGTCCATGCTGAGAACGGGGAACTGGTGGCAGAGGTGTGGGAGAGTCATTTCACTACCATCTCATTCATATTTCTGTCTTGTATGTCTATTGTCTTATACACAATGATCATAAATGCTGGTGTTAATGGACTTTCCCTGTAATTTTATTGATCATTTCATTCTGTTATGTTTTTCCAAATGGATTTTGTACTAATTTGTTATGTACATAATTCACGGTATTCTCTTGCCTCTTCCCAGGGTGCAAAAGAAGCACTGGACCTGGGCATCAGTGGCCCAGAGGGGATTGAAATTAGCAGGCCTGAAGAGGTATGATAATCAGGATTATCCTGGTTACTGTATGTCAAGCTAAAATACAATTACTTTTATTATTTCCAGACGCTTGTCACAGTCTTCTGTTTCTTTATAGTTGGAAGCAGAGGCGACCCACAGGGCAATTACCATCAGCAACAGGGTGAGTGAGATCTGTCCAGCACAAATAAAGAAATATGTAACAGTGAAAAGACAAGATCAGTTTTTCTATATTACATGCTGTACCTTGTGTGTTTTCTGTTAGGCCCATTGCCCGATCTATCTTGTCAACGTGTCCAGCATGGCTGCGGGAGATGTAGTGGCTACAGCCAAGATGCAGGGTAAGGCCTGTTTTCTCTTACATGTACCATTATTATGTTGGGAATTTTATATTATATTATTTTATATTATTAAATATTATTAATTCAAAAATGCAATGCCTACAAAAAAAATTACACTTTTATTAAATTACAGGAGATTTACTTCTGAAAATGATAACATTTTGAAGAAGAGATACGACTTCCATGGATTCCACGGAAACTCAGTGTATAGTACCTCCATTAAATTCACTGACCTGGAGAGATTTTTGATGAACAATTTGTTTTTTTATTACCATCTTTATAACCTCTGAAAGCCAAATTAACTGAGACCCAGTACTCTTGCTGTGGGGAGTGTGGAGCAGCACTGGTGGTGGAACATGTCCACATATTTTGGAATAGCCCGAATATTCAGCTTTTTTGGGAGAAAGCTTCACAGCAAATGTCAAGTATACTTAATTTTCGGATCAATATTTAATTTCTCTCTCTGTATTTTGGAGATATGTTTAAATGTTTGTATAAAGGTGAGATCTACCTCCTGAAGATCCTTATGACTGCAAGTAAAATACCAACCAACTTTTTTTTGTATTTAATAGACGATTTCATGCTGGGCCTCCATATATTTTTTTGCGTTTCACTGATTTTCTGGTGTTTCAGAGTGAAACTCATCCTTTTTTGGAGGAGTCATGTGGTTTTCTTGCTTAATCTTTTAATCTCTTGCTCGCTTAATCTCTGCCCCTTTTCTTACAACACTCTTCACTATCATTGATACTTCTATATTGTACTGTCTGACCACAGGTAAGGTGGTCCATGGTGAAACAACCACAGCCCACGCTGTGCTGAACGGCATGCAGTACTACCATCAGGACTGGGCCCACGCTGCTGCCCACGTTACTGTGCCTCCTCTCCGCCTGGACCCCAATACTCCCAATTTCTTGATGAGCCTGCTGGGAAAGTGAGGAAAACGCAATAAAATCTCACATTAAATGTAACATGAGGTCAGTGTGGTTCTGGTTTCTTCCACTGCTGCAGTAATAAATGTGACTCTGCATCTCGCTCTGTTCGGCCGCAGTGACACTCTGAATGTTGTGGGGTCAGACCACCGTCCATTCACCATCAAACAGAGAGCCATGGGCAAGGATGACTTCACAAAGATCCCCCATGGGCTTCCTGGCGTTCAGGATCGCATGAGCGTTATCTGGGAGAAAGGAGTGGTATGTGTGACTCTTTTGTTCCCGTCTGGCTGTCTGAGAACTTCCACAAATAGGACTTTTCGATTTGAGCTTTTTTTTTAAATAAAACACAGTAGAGACTTAAAAAAAAAAAAAAAAAAGAAAAACATCTGCTCCTGCTTTTAGTGCATCAGTTGATTCAGTCAGATGCTGTGTATGATTTTAAGTCCATTGTTTAGGTTACATATTTTAAATTGTGTCGGTGTTATAATTCACAGATTGGAGGTAAAATGGATGAGAATCGCTTTGTAGCAGTCACAAGCTCAAACGCAGCCAAGATCTACAACCTCTACCCCAGGAAAGGGAGGATCATCCCAGGAGCAGATGCTGATGTGGTGGTCTGGGACCCCGAGGGATCCAAGTATGAAACTCGATCCATCCATTCATCGACCAGCTTGTCTCGCTGCAGCTTTTATCTGGAGTCACTGGGTCATCTTTGTCTTTCCATCTCTGTCTGCAGGACTATTTCTGTGGATAACCAGGTCCAGGGGGGAGATGTTAACCTGTATGAAGGTCTCCGTTGCCATGGTGTACCCCTGGTCACCATCAGCCGTGGCCGTCTGGTTTATGAAAATGGCATATTCACTTGTGCTGAGGGCTCTGGAAAGTTTTGCCCCCTGAGAACCTTCCCAGATTACCTTTATAAGAAGATGGTTCAGAGGGAAAAGGTATTGACATAGAGAGGCTCACCATAAGTTGGATGTAACTAAGCTGCTATGGAGAGGAGTTGTCAAAAGAGCTAATTTTGGTCTTTCACATAAGAAGGTCTCGACGTTTTTTGGACATATTTTAATGGAGTAACAGTACCTCTACTTGAGTTTTTTGCTTTAACATGTTCATTAACCTGATTGTATTCCTTTGTGGATGTAATATATGTGTGTATGTGTGTTGACCTACCAGTGCCAGGCCGTGAAAGCTGTTGAACGAGAGCCCTACACAGGTGAAGTCGTTGCGTTGGTCAACTCAGGAAAGAGGGACTTTGGGGCTTCAGATGTGGACACTCCGACGCGCCCCTCCACCCGGCACGGGGGCCAGAGGGACCTCCACGAGTCCGGCTTCAGCCTGTCTGGTAAGAATCAACAGATTAATTCAGATATCAGTGAAATCGTCTATTTTTCTTTCATATAATGACACTATGAGTGTATGAGGAAGTATTTTATTAGGCTGTGATCTCCCATACAATGGTAACTGGAGTAAACTGGACTTTAAAAGTTACACTAATTGACCTGATGGGGGCGCCATATTGAAAGAAATCTGGAGGGACAGTGGTCTTGTTCACCCCATACTTGTCTATGGTTGGCTAAGTAGATGCCTGCATCAGTTGTGGAAGATGAAATTTAGTTTACACAGTACTTTAAACTTTTCATATGACAGATTCATACATTTATAGCACTTTTCAAAAGAATATTACAAATTGCTTTGCCAAACCAAGGCTTCCACGACCCTCTTTTTCACTTATATTATTCACATTTGTACATATTCAGACCCAGGAGTTACCTGGTACACTTTTTTATCAACTATTTTTGGGGAATATTTAAGTCTTAATTAAGAGAGATTTAACAGGAAATGAGGGGAGAGATGGGGAATGGCATGCAACAAAGGTCTGTGGTTACAGTTGGCCCCTTAACCCCTAGGCCACCAGAGTACTCCCCCTAGTACCCTTTTAGACCAATGAGGAATAGTTACTGAGATTTTTAAGGGAATGAGAAGAATTGCTTTGATCTTGAGGTTTACATTGCTTAAATCTGCCTGGAAACACTAGTTCCTTATGTTCCATGGTCACGTTCCCTGCTGCTCCAGGTGCCCAGATCGATGACAACATTCCAAAGAGATCCTCGGCCAGGATCCTCGCTCCTCCTGGGGGGAGATCCAGCGGGATCTGGTAACCAATCAGATGGCCACTACATGAAGCGGAGGAATGATACCTGAGGGAAACATATGGCCAAGCAAGATGACTCGATTTTCTCTCTGGAAGCTTAGAATATGTGTGGGGTAATGTTTTTATTTGGAACTCAGCACAGTTACTTAGGATTGTAAAACGTAAAACTGTATGACATTGCCGTAATTATATTGGAATATGGATCAAGGAAAACTATTGCTAAGTGGTTATAGCTACCAAATTTAATTCAAATGTTAACCAAATATAAGCAACAAATAAAAAATGAGTTGCCAATGAATGACTTTGGCTGGTGGATCACGTTAGGGGAAATATCTTACTAATAATTTTAGGAATATGAAGGTGAGTCATGGTTTTTATGATGCGATTGTGTTACCTCACTGTAAAATACGATTTTGCACTTGTATCATGTACTATTTAGATGCCTTTTTACATGATTTAATGTCACAAATATCACAAATGTCTTTTTACTGCGAGCCATGGTGAACGAAATGTAATAAATTGAATTATTACAAAGGTGTTGGCATGACATTAACATGTCACATTATGAAAAATACAGTTGCAATTGACCAATTGATGAAAAATATCGTAAAGCAAGCTAACGTTTTCAATGTGTTTGTTTATTTATTTTTTATATTGCGTTATTTGTGCTATTTTCCGTTGATGCTACTGTGTTAGAGTTATTTCAGTAGTTCATCATTGTCATATTAGCATTTCAGATCATGTTTACAGCCTTATAGCAGAATAGACTTCTGTTCCACCCCCCACCAAATGTGAATGAACCCATGCTGTGTGTTCTGTGCATGGTAGCAGAGTTAGGACTTCTGTAATAAGCACTGATATTACTCATGTTACGCAGCATTCTTTGTGATCGTATCCATTTTCCACAGAGAGCAAAAATTCTCACCCAAACTGCCTTTTTCTCACCTGAGAACACTGACAAACACTCACAAACACATCGTCCCAAACTGCCATTGCGGATCCTGACATGCTGATCGCTGTCGTTTCTTTTAGGGGGAGCACTTTTTTTCTGCTTTTGATGCGTTCTGGTCTGCAGGGTTTTAAAATGTTCCTCTGACTGACGCTTCCGATGTAACACATCACTGTGAAGCACACAGTGAAGGTGAAGCGGTCCTCTGTAGGCATTTAACAGCAGACATGTTTATTGTCTATTAATGCCATTTCTTCAGGGGATCTGATGCCTTCATACTGTGTCAGTGAAAGCTCAGCATCATAACTGGAAGGCATGATTGTTTAGCAACTACAGAAAAGCACTGATACTACTACTGTATTTTTATTGTTTTGTTTTAGTTACAATATGTTTCTTGTGAATAATTGTCTTAGTAATTGATTTTGTCGTATTTTTGTCAACACTGCAGTGTAAGCAGGGATGCACACAAGATTTTGATCATGTTTAGACCCAGATGTGTTCAGAAGATCATCATGCTACATCATTGTTTGTTAGTTTTTGAACAGATTTCACTTTTGATCTTTAGACACTCCAGAGAATCTTGTTGTGTCTTCCCTCTCCCAAACGTACACTGGTGCTGAACAATGTGTCGTCACATTGGATTCCTTTTATCTCTTATTTTGTCTTGCAGCTCTTTATCACATGATTTGAGTGCAAATAAACCACAATGAAATCTCCAACTGAATCCTGTATCTGATTGCTGTCCCATGGTGGAAAGTTACACTTACTCAAGTACTGCACTTGTACTTTACTTTACTCTAGTACTTCCATTTTATGCTGCTTTGTCTTTATTTCAGAGGGAAATACCGTACTTTTTACTCCACGTCTGGCAGCTAGTTGCTTTTAAAGCTGTGGTTCCCAGCCTTTTTGGCTTGTGACCTACCAAAAAAGCACTGAAGTGTCTGGTTGGGGTCCCTTGCCACTTTTCAGATGTCTATGAGTTGTTAGCAGCATCACCAATAACTGATTTTCCCTCTATATGTCCTCAGATGTAGAAGTTTTATGTAGATATTTCACCTAAAGAGCAACATTTGTGTAGCAGTACATATCCTTTCTTCTTTCCTACTCATTTAATCCTCTCATATTTATCTTTGACCCTCAGGAGGGGGCCAGACCCCTCGGCTGGGAACCACTAGACGAAACAACCTCAGTGTATGATATCATAATATATCACTCAAAGGAGACACATTCTTGCAGAACGAGCATTTTTACTTTTACAGTACATTTTGCTGATAATACTTCTGTACTTTTACTTGTAATGGACTATTTTTACATTGAGCTGAAACAATTAGTCAATTAATCGATTAGTCAATCAACAGAAAAATAAACAGCAACTATTTGTATCGTTTAAATCATTTTTCAAGCATAAGCTCCCCCTTGTTCTCTGGGTTCAGCTTGTCCAATATGAGGATTTTCTGCTTTTCTGCGTTTTACATTATTGTAAATTACATATATCTGTGTTTTGGACTGTTGGTTGGACAAAAAACATGACATTTGAAAACACCACATTCGGTTTTAATTTAATTTTGTGACACCTTAGACCAAACAATTACCTGATTAACTGAGAAGATAATCACCAGATTAACTGATAACGAAGATAACAGTTAGCTCCATCCCTAACTGCTGTATTAGCGTCTGAACACTCCTTCCACCGCTGTTGCTGACATTTCTCACCCAGCAGCGGATAAAACATTAACAGAAGGCATTTCAGTGTAGTCTGGCCTCTCTAAAGCCTCAGTCACTCGCAGGCCTAAAAATCCCACCACACACATCATGTGTCTCTTAGCTGGAACGGGCCAAAGTCCTATTTATAATGAACCTTTAACAGCATGGAGTCGGGCGCATGCGCGGTTGGAGCTGGATTGTTGCAGCCCCAGACAGGGCGGCCCGTTACTAAGCACTGCACCGCGCAGGGTCTGACAACGACGACAGCAACGGGCACTGACAGAAGGAATACCAGCAGCGTGATAACAACACAGACACTCCTGAATACAGTGAGTCCGGTATAGTATAGTGACGACTGTGTTTTGCTTGTTTCTCCTTTTTGTGCGGGTGGACGTGTTTGCGGGGGAGTCGTGTTTTATTCCCGTGCTGTGGGGATATTTCGCCGTGCGCCTGACACTCCTGAGGTATTCTGGGAGGCCTGTAGAGGGGGCCGCTAGCAGAGCAGCACCAGCGTTGCGGGTTTTTAACCAAAAAGGCACCCCAGCAAACGGGCACATTTATTGTTCTCAGCTCGGGCTTGAAATGTCACCCCCCCCCCCCCCCCAACCCCCCCCAACCCCCTCGCCCATTTGCTCTTGCTAGACTTCGGGGTTTTGCTGCAGTCATTATCGGAGCTTTTTCAAAGGCCCGGCACATTTTAGGAGAATAGATTGACTTCCCTTTGGTGCGCCGTTGTCGATACAATAATCCATAGTTATTAGGAATGACACCCACTGCCGTGTCCGTGCACGTGAATGTAGCTGAACGTGCGTGGTTTTGTCTTATTAACGGTTTTAATGTTGGTTGTAAGTTATAATCATGTAATTGTAGGCTAGCCAAGCCCCACGGGAGACTGCCGGTGTAATGCACGCTGCTGAGGGTGCATTCACAATAACATTGGCGTTATCACCAGAAATCACTGCCTACACTGCAGGTAAACGTGATCCAGTTGTTATTAGTGTGAAATCTGGTGACAGACTGTAATCCCCGGTTGTCACCCGCAGACACAGAGCGGTGTGTGACCTTACAACAACCGTCATTTCACAGTTTATGTCCTGCTCGTGTTAATGTGCATTTTTACTGCGGGGGGATGATCCAAGGTGTCAACGTTACGGGCCCATTTTGACATGACACCGCTGTAAGGTTTTCAGCAGGCGAGCAAAGTGAGCACAGAGAGAGGGCTGGAGCTGCCAGATGTGTAAAGCTGCTCACAAACATCAGGATATTTCTGTTTAATCTAGGGAGGATTATGCTCACAACACATCTGTAGATTAAAACTGAAACTAAGGACGCCTCTCAGGCGCTGTGTTTACAGTCAGAAATAAAGTGCAGTTCCCAAAGGCCAGTGGCTCCAGTCTCAGTAGGCTTCACTGGGCCCACAACTGCAACGGTTCCTGACTCTGCCCAAGATCTCTAATCTGAAAAACTACCCCTTAAAACCCTAGGACATAAGGAAAAATGGCTGGGGGTGCAGTTGGGAAAATTACAATTACAACATATTGACAGATATTTGTAACGTTTAATACTACTGGAGTACATCCTGCATCAGAGATCCAGGACTATTAGATCAAAAATGGGTTAACCGAAGTTAGTTCAATAAAGTAGGTCCATGAATACGTCTAGAGCTGAAGCAATTAGTTGATCAATCAACAGAAAATTAACCAGCGACTATTTTGGTTATGGATTAATTCTTTAAGCAAAAATGAAGTTGTTCCAGCTCATCACAGTGTCACTTCTGCATTGTTCTAAGTCCAAGATGTCTGGTAGGTCGGGGGAAAGGTGGGCAGCCTGGTTTAGTAGAGCGTGGTAGGATATTATGAAAGATCTCCAAACAGACCAGCCCCACTTCATTATGATAAGAGCAGTCAGTGTATCTATTTACACACAGTGGCCAATGATAGACAGATGAAGTAATCAATTTGAAATATTATGATTTGGTTGAAGCATGTTGTTCTTTGGCCTGTGATGTAACTTACAACCAAATTCCATTGAAAGTTTTTGAGATTCAGCGAACAGAAAAACAACAATGTCCAACTGAATGCCTGTTTCTCTCTTCTTATGTTGCTTGTTCTCCTGCAGGGGATGGCAGTGAATGTGTACGCCACATCTGTGTCCATTGACAACCTCAGCCGACATGACATGCTGGCATGGGTCAACGATTCTTTGCATCTCACCTACACTAAGATTGAACAGCTCTGTTCAGGTAAGGCTAAAGTGTCAATTCAATACTGTTTAATAAATAAATCAGAACAAGACAACAAAAACAAACTGTTGCGTCTTTGTGTTTTCCAGGAGCGGCATATTGCCAGTTCATGGACATGCTGTTTCCAGGTTGCATCCTTCTGAAGAAGGTCAAATTTCAAGCCAAGCTGGAGCATGAATCTATACACAACTTCAAAGTTCTTCAGGCAGCTTTTAAAAGGATGAGCGTTGACAAAGTCAGAATGCTTTTATCATATTATCATGATGATATTATCATATTTAAGAGGATTTATTATTGTTATATTTTCCTGCTCCTCATCATATAACAGCAGCAGAAGATGCATATTGTATCACATGGAGCTATTCAAGCATTTCCTGTTTCCATCCTCCAGATTATTCCTGTAGAAAAGCTTGTAAAAGGGAAGTTCCAGGACAACTTTGAATTCGTGCAGTGGTTCAAGAAGTTCTTCGACGCCAACTACGACGGGAAGGAGTATGACCCTTTACTAGCCAGACAGGGGCAGGACGTGGCCCCTGCCCCCAACCCAGGTGATCACTTTATCCACAAACCAAAGAGAAACCCAGGTAAACCAAACAGTTCTGCCTTTGCTGCACGGCCTTCCTGAGCTTTGGATGGCTCAAAAGCGCTCCTTGCAAGCGAGTGGTGTGAGCAGCACGATTCACAGAATGACTGCTGTCTTCTTAGATCCATCTCACTGCCCAGCATTCACAAGCAACATGACACTGTGTAGGTATGACTGAGTCACTGGTGGGATTGTAGTCGTCACCGCAGTGACTGGTGCGATGCAGCTTGAGTGGGGTTGAAAATCCCCAACATGCAACTCCCATTGTAATTTGCTTTCCCAATTCGAATTGATCATGATCGGCGACGCCAGGAGACCGACAGACATATCAAATGCAACTATTTTCTCCAGTGTCCTGCATCAAGCAGCTGATGCAACACTGGTGCAGCTCCATCTCTCCCTGAAAACTGGACTGATGAAGAAGAAAGTTTGTCTCATTTTACTAACAAGAGTAACGTCAGCCTGAGCAGCCTTGCTATGTCTCTGTGAAAGCTTTTTGCTTGAAAATCATGGCGAGCAATCTAATCTGACTTGTAGTGTGACATGAGCCTGCTTTGTGACTTTGTCACTGGTAAGCAGTGTGGTTGTAAATGGGCGGCATTTATTTTCAAAACTGTGATAATGCGCGTTGGCATGTTTTGACTTTGAGTTTATTTAAAACACCTGCTGAAGCACTTATAGAGGTTTGGCAGGAAACAGGTTTAGGTTTTTTGACTCAAGTAAGTGTGACATACAATCATTTTAAAGTTTTTATTCATAATTTGGCTTAAATCTGGCAGTCCAAATTTGTGTATTTTACAGCAGTTGTGTTGAAAACAATTTGAAATCCTTTCACAAAAATGGCATATCAAAGGCACAACATTATGCTATAAGCTGATAGCATCAGCTCTCTATAATGTGCTATATCCATCGCCACAATTGCTTCAAAGCCAATATAAATGCAGTAAATCCATTTGAATTCAAATGACAAACATCTCTGATAATCTCTGACCACTGCAGGACCACAGAGGACATCTCCAACCGTTCCCAAAAACATGCCAACACCACAGCGGGTCCAACACAACACTCCGGCTATGAGGAAGAATCCGTCTTTGTCTAGAAACGGGGGCAGTGACGCCGAGATCATGGAGCTAAATCAACAGGTACATTTGCATGTCTCATTCACTGTTACATGTTTCAAAATAGTGAAAAAAGCCAAACAAAATAAAAATAAATGGTCCTTGATCATATATTTTTCTGGGCTGAGTACGGCATCACTACCAAAAACAGCTGTGGTCTCTTTTTTTCTGACTGCATGGTTCAGAATCGTTTTTGGAGACTGCCAGCGTAAACATATTTTTTTCTTTCCTGTCTAAGCTGATGGAGTTGAAGTTGACTGTAGACGGACTAGAGAAGGAGAGAGACTTCTACTTCAGCAAACTACGGGACATTGAGCTGATCTGCCAGGAACACGAGAGTGAAAACAACCCCGTCCTCAGCAGGATAATCAACATTCTCTACGCAACAGAGGTATCTATCAATTATCAACAACAACACAGGCTGTGCTGCTCCATTTCAACCTGGATGTTCTTTACTCAGAGTGCATTACTGTAGTGAGTCCAAGTGAGTAAAGTAAAGTAAAAGTAAACCTCATTCAAAATCCCATTGACATTTGTAATAACGCAAATTACTAGAAATCCAGCCTTGGAACATAACCATACTCAACATGGATACAATTCAACATACACAATATTTACACAACAATATTTCTTTTTAGACGCCTTTAACAAAGACCATTTCCTAGACAATCGCAGGTTAAATGTCACGGCTCTACTTACGAGTCAAAGGGCCGTGGCAAGTTCAGACATGTCTGTGATAACAGCAGGACCATGGAGGTATTAAGGAGAACTGGATACCGCGTTAAAAAAATGGCACCGAGCAGGACAGAGAGGGCTGAAGTTTTTAGACAGCAGCGATTACAGCAAGAAAGTAGAAAAAAATAGATTTAGAACATTGTGTTGGTGAATATGTCTCAGTATATGGACAGTAAACTCCAAGAACACGTTTATTTTTTCAGAAAGATAAAACAAATGCTCAATGAGAGATTGCCATGAGTTACAGAAGCTAGTGGAACAGAGGCTAGCCCGGACGTGACGTCAGGACTCCGGCTCTCTATGTAGAGGACGTTGTTTATCTGTTTGGATGTCTTATTTGATCAGGAAAATTTGAGGGTTAACAGAAAATATAGATAGAGCAGAAAACCTGAATAATATCTCTTTTTTTTCCTGTTTTTCAGGAAGGCTTTGCGCCTCCAGAGGATGAGGACCTCGATGAACAAGCTCACCTGGACCAGGACGAATACTGAACCCTTCATCTTCCTCCCTCCTAACATCTCCATCTTCCCTTTCCTTTTCTTTTTGCCCTCATTTGTTTTCTACTCTCTCTGCACGCTCTATAAATACCCACCATTATCCTTGCTCTCTGTCTGTCTTTTCCTTTCTTTCTCATGTGTATATCTGTTCGTAACCTCCCCCCATCCACCCTCTGGCCGTCTACATACTATATACAACTACTCTGCATCATCATTTGCTGCTCCTCCCTGCCTCCACTTACACAGCAACAATAACAGTAATGTACGACATATCCCAGTTATTTCAGCATGAGTAACGCAGAAAATTGAGCCGAGCCTGGCATGGAGGTTGTTATGGCAAACAGTGAATTTTAAGTCTGTAAATATTACCGACATTGTGATTTCTAAGAGAACGACTTTGCGCATTATGGAGTTATTTATTTGCCTTTGGTGCGCTGTGATACAGAACAATGCTGCTCCAATGTGCCATCCGAACACTCCCAGAGCTACTAAAACTGTAACAAAAGTGACTTTTTAATAACAATTTCTTATTTATTTAACTTATATTTCATTTAGATTAACTTTCTGTAGCAAAATTGGTGCAAAACCTACTGTACATGAGTTGAAAGCTGAGGCCATGTGTGTAATTTCAGTTATGGTTTGTGCTTGAGTCAGCATCAAGCATTTCGTTTCTGTTATGGTGGGTTCGTGGCATGTAGAAACGCTGAAGGAGATGGTGTAATGACTCAAGGCATATGATCTGTGCTCTGCGATTATTCATTATTGATCAGCATCATATCTGAGCATGAGAATGTTACACACTGTGAATGACTGATATTTTGTAAATGTAATTTGTGTGGAGATTTCGTCTGATGTCGCACGATCCTGATTAATTGCCGTTGTATCTTTTAGGCCGACATGCAGAAGCCTATAAGTTAAAAATTTAGAGGTGGAAAGCCACCTGCAGACTGACAACATGGTTATAGATTGTAGCAGTTCTAGTGTTTTATTCTAAAATATAAGGGAGCCTGACACTGAATTAATACAGACACATAACAGCGTTTATCAGGGTTTTCCTGCTAATCATACTGTGTTTACACTTTCCATTTGCTGTTAAGGGTTGCCCAGGGTGTATGAGTTACAGTTTGGAAGAAAGTCAGTATAAAGAGATCTGTGACCAGTTGACTTCATCCAGCTAAACCAAGGAAGTCTCCTTGTCCTTCCCCAGCTACTTTTACTTTGCAAACTGGCTGTTGTCTGCTCTGGAACTTGCATTCATTGACCATGAAAACATCTACAGAACACTCATCTTTTGAGTTTTGAATAAATAAACAGTTGTGAAATAAATGGTTGTGGTTTATTTTGAGTGAAAATGGACTCAGTTAAAGGAAAGCCACACGTGTGAAGTGAAGTGGTGTGCAGACGGTTAAATTAACGTTATAAAATGTCGTTCGAAAACATTAGTGAACAGATTTTGTCAAGTTGTGTCGGAGACAAAATACTATATAGTCTCATTCATTGTATCGGGGGATTAGCTCAAATGGTAGAGCGCTCGCTTAGCATGCGAGAGGTAGCGGGATCGATGCCCGCATCCTCCAATACTCTTATTGCAAATGCAATACCTGCACTTACTTTTGACTCAAGCGACTATTTAAACACCCATTACCTTCAATATAAAAAACGTTGCCGGGCGTATCAATCGTATTCAGTATTCTGACGTCTTGTTGTGATGTGGAAATTGTTCTGGTCTATCATTTACGTGACAAAAGCTCGAGTCTTTTTACCCTTAAGATCAACCTGCCAGTTACTGGTCCAACCGGACCGGTGCGTGCAAAATGTATACAAAGGGAGCATTAATTCAGTCGGTTGAACGTCATACCACCATGAGAGAATTAACAGCAGTATGTCAGTGCAATGGAGGGCCAGCAGATGGCAGCACAGCATCATATACATGTGGTAGCTGCTATGAGAGGGCCAGTGACTTACACAGCTCAAGAGACTTATGCGAATACTATTAGGCAGTAACAAAAAGCCCAGTACAGTATAATGTAAACGAAGGTAGCGTTAAACCAGTTGAATGTCATCACCATAGAATCGTCAGTAGGTGGCAGCAAAATGCTCAGGAAGGGGGATTAGCTCAAATGGTAGAGCGCTCGCTTAGCATGCGAGAGGTAGCGGGATCGATGCCCGCATCCTCCAATTCTACCTTTAGCATCCGTGGAAGGATACCAGTAAGAAGCTCAAATGCTACCATGTCAAAAGTCTCCAATTCAAGAAACTTCACCAAATTGTAAACCTGTCTTACTAACTCTACATCCTGTTCGCGTCCATTTTATTATGACGAATCATTTGGGTGTATTCGATTTCACGTCATTAATTTTCACAGTGGATAGCCAATCATATCAGGCAAAATAGATATAAATGGATATGAACCAATCTCAGTGAATGCTGATGCAGTTAGCTTGCTAAAATGCTAGAGATATGAGGATCGATTCTCACCTTCTCCAGGTACAACTTCTAACCAAAGTGCGACACAACGTTAACTTTGTGTTACAAAGGCTTTCTGGCCCTTTCCCTAAGATATGAAAGCTGCAGGCATTGGGCGACACTGGAGAGCTTTACTGTTGGTGCAGTAACAGCCATGTGTGTGAACAGATGACCAGACAGATGATGTTAAGATTAGAAACGTTTGCAGTTGTCACTTTATTCACAAAAGTCACGACACATACTGCACACTGTTGACAAACTTCACAATAGTTCACAATAAATCAGCTCAAAGGTGACAGTCTTACCTTGCAAAAGCAGCAACCACAACAACCACAAAAACAATAATAATAATGAGCAAAATAAAACTAACCGTAATAAGGAAATAATAACAAATTTGCACCACTACATTGCAGTAATGGATGTTAGCGATTACATGCCAATATGAGAATAAGCTTGCCTTATTGCATACTGTAGCAAACTGTAAACTTTCAAAACTTTCAAGAACACAAGAAACTTACAAGTGAAATTATTTCTTTGTGTGTGACAAAAATCCAGCAGATATCTCAAGCCCCCAACATTTTCTTCACCATGTAACCGGGCATGTTGTAGAGGAAAAGACCCAAGATGGCCAGCAGCAGGAGAGCAGTGACAATCTTGATGGTCAGCCACCTGTACTGGTCGCACACCAGGTGTTTCGCAGCTTTGAAAGGGATGAGGAACCAGAGGAGGGCGATGTCTGGACGGCTGGAGGAGCACAGAGACAGTGTGTTAGAAAGTTGACAATCTAAATTCAAAAATCCAAATACAATGTATGTATGATAAGTGCTCTAACAAAGTAGTGATACAACCTGAGGTTATAATGACTTCCTCTCAACCAGGCATGACTAATTTCAAGGACTCTCCTTATTGCAGTCGAGTGGTTTTTCGTGAATTTGTAGTTTTTAGACTGAGCCATGCGTTTAAGTCTTACACTTACTGATGATAAAATTATAAGGCGCGCACTGTCCTGTCAGTTTCTTAACACGTACTCGTACACTCAAGCAAGGACACGTGTATACAGATGACAGGACTACCAGAAAATGGGATTGTTCAGAGGTCAATTTATGCACAAATTTGAAATATCATACATAGACACATAAACAGGACAACATGGCAAAACATTGTTCAAGCAAGAAAATCTGAACTCCAACACAAGCCAACTATGCTACAAATCAATAACACTTTTAATGTCTCCAACTGATGGTCATTTGTTTTCATAGGTGAGTAATGGACCTGCTTGAGTTAATGGGAATGAAGAACTACATTTCAAGAAACAAGAAAATCTGTAAAGTTATTACATCAACAGTAGCAACATGTTGAGATTTATACACATTAGACTACATTAATAACCAATGATGGATGCACTAGAGATTTATCATTAGTACTGCTATTGTAACAGTTGCAAAAACGTTCACAAAACAATTCAAATGATTACTGAATGCACACTGTTTGAAAAAGTCACCATCTGCTGGTTTTAACTCAGACTCCCATCATTTTCTTCACCATGTAACCGGGCATGTTGTAGAGGAAAAGACCCAAGATGGCCAGCAGCAGGAGAGCAGTGACAATCTTGATGGTCAGCCACCTGTACTGGTCGCACATCAGGTGTTTCGCAGCTTTGAAAGGGATGAGGAACCAGAGGAGGGCGATGTCTGGACGGCTGGAGGAGCACAGAAACATAAACCGAATTACTGATTGCCAAAGAGAGTCAACATTTAAAATAGTGTACACAGAAAGAGGTTCTTACAAAGCACTGACATAACCAGAGGGAAGACCTGCTCACCTCCACACCAGGGATGATATTCCTTTTGGTGTGGAAGCTGGTTGACTAGACTAAGGCATGTGTTTGAGCCTTACTATTACGGACTATATGTATCAACTGTGTTGGTGCCCAAACTGAAAAGGCTGCTTGTATGTTGAGAAAGGTATGGGTCGCTGTAGCTAATCATTCCTCTTGTCCATACTGGTCATAAAGTGTTTGCTGCAGTAATAACTTAAGTGTGACTCTGCTGTAAGAAACAAGGGACAAAATCCAGTCCTTTGCAAAAAAGCATTCTAACGTTCAGCTGAAGCTAATACGAGGCTGTGGCTATCTTCCAGATTCCAGTCTTTTTGTTACAAATTTCCCTCGATGTGTTACTATGCACGCAAAACACTGTTTGGCAAACACAAAGAGTTAATTTCATACTAAAAATAAAGTTTGGAGGACACATTTGGCTACTCAGACTGCTGAAACCTCATATTAACTCCGGCTAAACTTTGAGAAGTATTTTTGCACAGACCGAGGACTGATTTTGTCCCACATCTCTTTCATTAAGAAGGCATCATTTCACAGCCACAGTACGGAAAGGAGCAACGATTACAGCGACCAATAACTCTTTCAATGTACATACAGACATGTATCATTCTCATTTCCACACACAGCTTGAAGGTAAAGAAATGTTTGGTTTTTTTGCAACTCTATCCACAAAATTCTGTCACATTTTGCATGCTGCTGGCCAAGAAATGCAAATGAACCAAACATGTAAACCAAAATAAGTCAGTGCCATCTTAACCAGAATATCACTCAAAATAACAAAATCCAGAAAACCACAAGGCAAAACTATATTTAATTTCATATACAGTGAGCACCCAGTGAGTTACTACACGGATGGTTTCATGCAGATTTGGTTCCAAGCTTCTGCTGCAGCTGCTTTCAGTTGTTGCTTGTAATGTTATTACCATCATCATCAAGTGAATGACACTCTGAATTAACCAGGATTGATCTTGCATGAAGTTCTTACTTCCACTAGCAGTTCATTATGTCTTCATAGCGCTGCATATTGTGACTTTGGAATTCACAAATCCTTTTTAGAAGCATGTACAGAGATTTCTTTTAATTCGGGCTATTAAATACATACATAAATTTATCCAATTCAATAAACTAATTTCAAATATGCTTTTCTGAAAGCATTCTCAAAGCATGCTGTTATTTTTATCTTGGCTCATAAAATGATGGTTGTCTACTTAAATTATATCATTGATTCAGTTATTCAATAGTTTTTAATGCTATAAATTCTTTAAATGCTACGATTGAAAGGAAACTGCAGATAGAAAGTAGGAAGAGGGAGAATAAGAAGCCATCTGGTTACTAAAATAGCTGCAACCTTCAGCACAGGTGTCAGAGCAACATCTCAAGCTCCCAGTATTTTCTTGACCATGTAACCAGGCATGCTGTAGAGGAAAAGAGCCAGCATGGCCAGCAGCAGGAGAGCAGTGACAATCTTGATGGCCAGCCACTTGTACTGGGTGCAGACCAAGTGTTTTATGGCCTTGAAGGGAGTGAGGAACCACAGGAGGCTGGTGTCTGGGCGGCTGGAAGGACAAAAACACAAATGTTAAGTAATACAGACTTTAAGCACTGTGGACTATTCTAATGTTGCTCTCTTTCTAAGCTAAATTTATATGTAAATATAGCTGATATTACTGGAACAAGGACAAAGCAAAAGGCAAAACAGAGAAACAATTTACAGTCTTACGATGATTCTAGGTAGGAATGCACAAAAGATATGAAGAAACAGCAACTTACCATGTAAGGAAAGAAGATCCTAGGTATAAGTCCAGAACTTGGTTGAAGTAAATACGAACAAATGTCCTTCCCCATTTCCGGAGATTGCTGATTTTGGTTATTATTTTATTATGTTATTTTATAATTTTTGTTTATGCTTGTTTTATGTTGGTTTAAGAATCCGCGTTTTTTGTTTATGAATGATTTATCTTTTTGTTTATTCATGTATTTATTACACTTTTATTTATCACAGTTTTTATTTAGTTATTTCTGGCCTGCTTCGCATTAGACCACTTTGCTAGACAATATGTGCGCTTACGTTTGTGTGTCTGTGTGCTGATGGCGAGGGAGAAAGGTGGCCAAGCCATAGAGTAAACTGAACAATGTAATTGAGAAAAATAGATCATAAGAGTGGTCACTAATAAAAATGTGGACAGTGGGGTGATGACAGAGCATCCTTCATACTTGGGTTTCTCCAGTGGCTCTGGTTCGTTGCGTCCTTCACCAGCTGGGCTTCTCTCTGCTTCTTCTCCTGTCAGGAGGTGCAGCTCTGCTTCCACTTTTCCCTAAAAGAACAACAAAAACACTCACAGTCATGTGGAGGTTTTAAGCTACTGCCCAACTCTGACACATTCAGCCAACGGATTCGTGTTACTTTTGACTTTGACCTACCGTCAGTTCAAACTCGTCTTCTTCATTTCTGGCCACAAATGGCCACCAGCCTTTGATCCTCTTCTGTTTGAAGATGGAGACCATGGGCATCTCTGTTTCATTTGTCACCATCTCAATGGTGCACTGCTTGGCAGTCTTCGCGCCACGTGGAAAACGGTTCAGGTCCAGCTCAATTGCACCTATGAAGAGATATTATTTACTATTTGTATTTGGTCAACAAAGCTCTCACGTTACCCTATAAGCAACATCTGTTATATGACATTAACAGTGATTCATGAAGACAAAGCTTATTATATGATTGTCCACTGCACCTAAGAAGTCATCTGCGGAGAAATGGTCAGCGTCCCACACTTGCAGGTTAAGACGAGCTGGGATTTTGTATTCAGTCTCATCCCACGCAAACATGGACTCTTTTTTTGAGATGACGATCTTCTCTTCAGCCATGAGGTAGTCGAAGGGGTAGACGAAGCGCCAGTTGAAGTTGCCCTCCCCAGTGATGGAGTGGTAGTGGACATCTGTGTCCTGCTTGTCCTCCTGCTGCCCTTTCAACCAGCTGTTACAGGAAAAGGTGTAGGATAGATTCACAATCTTGAACAAAGCAAGTTTAGTTTTTTTGTTTTCATCTCACTCTAAATCAGAATAAAATCATTTTACATTTCCATGTATTATGAATTTGTCTTGGTCTTTACATTTTTGGGCACAACTAGACTAATCAACATAAAAAAAAACAAAAAACATAGAGCTTATAATTACCCTCTCACAAATATGTCACTCGATTTCTCGCCAGTGAAGATGTCATCATCCTCCAGAACGACCTCATCTGTGTTCCAGACGATCACCCTCAGTTCAAATCTGGCAAAAGGAAAAATGACAAGATGATGAAACATCAATCAATAATCAATAATGATAACACATTTATTTAGATAAAAGCTCAAGGAGCGCTCCTCTGGCGGTTGGATTTTATCAGCACCGTTTGGCTAAGGTGTATATAAAAGCTGTAAACTGACAGGTTTGACTAGAGAACATACTTCTTTGGTTTCCTTGGTGAAATGTCAAGGGCAGGGCCAGGTGCAGTCATATCCTTAGGGAACATATCCACCCACATCTCAATTCTCCCCTGAAAGCAATTAAACACAAGGAAATATGGTCTTAAAGTGTGCATACAAAACCTTATAGTATACAGAGGTTTGATTAAAAGGTGTAGTTGGCATACTTGTTCAATTCCTGGTTTATCAGGGTGGAGCAGTGGTCTGGTTTCCACATGTTCTGGGACAAGTTTGCAGCCGACCCGTGGGATTTCCTCCCAGTGCTTCAACACGGTCAGAGCCAGATGTTCATCTGTCTGCTTCTTCAAACCTGACAATCATCGTCAAATAATCCATGAGGTTTGATACTAATTTGAAATCACACATCTGTATCTTTTTTTTACATTTAGGCATTCAGCTGCTGCTCCAGAGCAAGTACAGATGTAGAATCATGCAAGAATGTTATTTGTTTCATGGTAGGTGATTAGTTTAATTCAGTGGGAGAAACAAAAAGGGTATGAGTGAAATGAACATATACCATTTTCATCCTCTATCTCAGTTGGTGCCATGAAGACGCGGTTCTCCACCTTCACTCTTCCCCCAGGGCCGTAGTGAGGCCCATCCAGTTTGCCATCCTTACACAGCTTAGCCAGGATTTGTGTGGGTTTCATTGGGTCCCGCCACACATTGTAACCATGGCTACAGAAAAGAGCAAAAGCAGTTCCAGTTACATGAAAAACAACGCATTATATAAATCTATGACAACCCCTACAATAAGTAATGAGAAACATACCATGTTCATAAAACAGGTTAGGACGCTACATTCAAGTAAAAAAACACGAGTAATATGTATGTGTGGTTTACCATGTAGAACACATACAACTATGAGTATTTCATGCACTATTCTGTGACTGACTAATGCTACTGCTAATGAGTCATCATTCACCTATCCTGTATTAAATCATTTACCACTTTTTTTCCTACCACACACTGCTGCAGGGAGGTCTGTGTTTGGTACTTACATGGCGTAGTTACATGTAATACCACACGTGGCTCTGTGTTTGCTGTAGAAACGGTTCTCAAGGTCCAGTTTGGTTTCTCCAATCAGATCATCGGTTCCCACCAGGTCCCAGTCATAAATTGACACGGTGAGTGTGGAGTCCATTGGGAATGTGGCCTCCACATCAAAAGATCTGATAAGATGAGAAACGAAGCATTTGTCAGGTTTTCATGCATATTTAAAACAGGCATAATAAAGTGATACTTTTATAAGAAATAAAGCATTTCTACTTACTTGCCAAACAAAGGGTTCAGCTGTTTTGAGATGTAGTTCTCTTTGTCTTTAATCTCGGTCTTTCCCAGTTTGATTGCAATATATGGATCAGCTTTCCCATTAATGTCAGCTGGATGTAGATCAGTTGCCTACCAAAAGAATAGGTAAGAATGAAATGGATAATCTGAGCATCTCCTGAGATATCTTCAACAATGTTCTCATTAAAATGCAGTAAAGCGCAGAACACATGGCCTACCCTGATAACATAGATGCGGACGAGGACATTAATGGGATCGTTGTGAGGAATGTTCTGAAACATTCCCATGTTGGAGTCGAAGTTCATGTCTCTGGACATGTCATCCGACACTTTGTACATGCACAGTGAGCCCTGAAGGGACAGAGTTAAACAAACGAATAGTTACATTGCAAAAAGTACTGGGAAAAACATTTGACACGTAAAGCATTCTGTACTGTCTGCAGCTGTTTATACAGACGATGTAACTGAAGCCTGAAAGAATAACTCAAACATTCTGTTCTTACTTTGAATTTTCCAACAATTCTGTCCTCATCCGTCACGTTTTGGTCGTCATCATCGCCACCTTTCCCCCTGAACAGGTTAAAACTGTGGAGCCAGTCCTCAAAGCTGTCAAATTCACCCTCCAGCTCCTTAGGGTACACCTTGTTTGAGAACACAGAAATGATCAAAACATAAATTCGGTTTTGAATGATCTCTTTTTCTAAGAATGTGGTACTTTTTCCATGTCACACTTTAACCTGTACAACCAACAAGTATATAAAATTGCTTTCAGCTGTAGTGAAGCTGCTGAGTCCAGTACCTTCAGCTCATCCAGCTTTGGCTTTCTCTTCTCGAACGGATCGACTGCCAGCTTCTTCTTCTTTCCTTTTCCTCTCTTGGTGCCTTTCACAGGAGAGTCATCGGGTTTGATATCTGAGTAAAGGTTAGCGGCGAGGACGGAGTGAAGAGGGGGAGCGGGGTGGGGGTTGGAAGGAGCAGAGCACTCGAGACATGAATTCCACATGAAAGTTGCCAAAACCAGCTGTTACTGAATACAACAAGCATACCACTGAATTGTATACTACTGAAGTATACAGTTCAGTGGGGATACTTGGTGGTGTGGTAGGATCCTCCAGGCAGGCAGCTGTGCAGTCTCTGTAAAGCTCCTTAAAGACAAGCTCACAACTTGACTGGTTCTTGTCATTATCATCCACAGTCAAGTCATGTCAAAGTACATGTACAGTAATATGCACCATTTGCAAGCTTAATATATTTTGTCATATTTTAAATAGTTTATTCTGTGCAGCCTGGTTGGTACAACACAGAATCAAACATGTTTCAAATTGATTTTTACATAATGCCATCAAATTGCATTGTCTTTGTTTTTTGATTCACAGTCATTTTTCATTGACAACTTTCATGGCAAGCATATAGTTAATATGCATTTATGGGAGAGAAAAGGCGATTGTCCCACGTATGAATATTTGGATTCATGTCAGCATCTACATGGAGGCATTCTTGGGCTATGAGGGCTAAGAGGTTCACTACTGCACTGTAGAAGAAAAACAACAATCAGAGTTAGTGAGCTTATAAGAGATGAACATGCATGAACAACAAAGTACGTATCCAAGTGTATTTTATAGTATTTTGTATATTTCATATTTTATATATTTATAGTTTTCCTCTCATCACAGATTTGCTACTCCACCACATTACGACAAAGAGTACTTGAAGCTACTACTTGGTTTAGGGTCACAGAGGTACACGAAAGCACGCTGGATAATTTGAACTTTGAAATTGATGACATAAACAAAACAAAACACTGGTCTTGTTTGCCGTTTTATCTGGTTTTACCTCCACCATCTGCAATGTCCACGTCATCTTTGTCCTCTGAATCTGACAGAGCAGCTTCTTGAGCCTTAAGAGCCTGTAGGAGCAGAAGGTCACGTCTCAACTGGATTCATCAAGACCAAAACAAGATCCTGTTTTCCCAAGATACTATGGTTAAGATCTGAGTTAATTAACAATTAAAGTTTTTTAAACAAATGTAAGAGCATTTCATCCTAGCTGCCATCACACTTTGTAACAGAAGCTGACATTTCTTTAAGTACGTAGCTCAACTTTCACAGTCAGTGGCTGTGCTGTTACTCACCTCTGTCAATGTTTCAATGGAGGCAAAATATTTGGACCACCAGTCCAACATGCTCTCATCAAGTTCCTCCTCTTCAATCTCATCACCCTTCTTCCTCTTCCTCTTTTTCCCCTTTCCATCCTTATCATCATCCTTTTTATAAGAGAGATGCATCAAACAACAACAGTAAAGCTTTAAGGTGTCTCACAAAAACAGAAAATCTTTCAATTTCAAACACTTTGCTTACCTCAACTTTGACCACAGCATCAGAGCACTAGGTAGAAAACCAGATTGCATAATGTCAAATAATGTGACAATATTTTGCTGTACAATTAGAAAACAGTTTTCATGAACATTACATTGTTGTTTACTCTGTATTTGTTAGCCTACTTGTGTGCAAAGCTCTTCTGTCTGTTTTATAATTGCTATTCAAACTGGGTCTATTTCTTTGAATAAAGGTTGCATAAAATTAAACAAAATTAAACTTACAGAGTCAAGTTTGACCACAGTGTCCATCTTCTTAAAACCAGGCTCAGGTTCCATGTTGACAACAATAATTTCCTCTGAAACAAAAGCGAATAATATGAATGTGTTTATCTATATAATCATACACCGTCATCTTTTCAATCTAGATTACTGTGATTATGTTGTTCCTAAGTAACAGTAATGTAAAGAAAATGCACTACAGTGTAATGTGACTCCAGGTTTTAGTTTGTACCTGTAGTGGACCAGTTATTGGCCTGCTTGTCTGTTGCCCTGTAGATGAACTTCCGCAGGGTGGTGACAGCGTTGGAGCCAACCAGAGTGTAGCGGCCAAAAGCCCTGCAGTCCACCACTCGGATGTTTAGCGGCGGGTGAAGCAACTCATTCTCAGGCAAATCCTGACACACAAAATCCAGAATTAGTTTGACTGACGAGAATAATTGACGAGGTGAGAATATACTCAATGCCTCTTTTCTAATGTGGAATGTAAATATGACTTTAGTTTAATTAAATGTGATTTAAAAAAAAGCCAATATAAATGGAATGATTTCAATGATAAAATACCACTTCAAACCACTTGACAAGGGTGCTGAAGTTGGGGTTTTTCTTGTAGTTGGGGATGAGGGCAGACTGTACTCCCTTTCCGGCACATTCAATGTCCACACGAGGCCTATCCACCTGGGCCAGATTCACCCTCTTCAAGTCCCTCAAGCCCCAGAACAAAACCTGAGGGATGGAGAGGTTCAGTGATTTTGTTGTTGTTTAACACCCCTTTTCTTACTCAAATATATGTTGCTGTTAATAAATAAATCATACTGCTCAAGTTAAAGCTAAAACAAAGTCTTCACCTCGATCCTGTACTTGCTGAGCACTGGTCTGATCCCCAGTGGTACAGGCAGGATTGGGCCGCGGTCCATATCTGTGGGACCGTCTATGGGTGGCAGGTCAGCTTTCCCATTGGGTCCAATCTAACAGACGACACAAGAAAGCATTAGAAATCATTTTATTCAATGATCCTATGATCCGACAACTTGAGTCTTGTAAACAGTGCTCTCACAACTACATGGTGTCTGTGTCCGGCAGACAAACCTGCAGCAGTTCAAAGGCTGCCAGCATTTCTCCAGCGGTGCAGTTCCCACGGTAGATCTGATAGTACTCCAGCTGGGGAGGGAAGCGTGGGGGACCATAGTGCTCGTCCGCCATCTTGACCACAGGCTTGGCAAATGTTCTGCCCATGAAGTCAGCTTTACCCTGGAAGCATAGTGGTAAACCTTAAATATCCACTCCATAACACATGAATTATTTTTTGAATATTTGAAAGAATGGTCTTTTTAGCCTACCATATCCAATCCATCAAGTAATTAACCAAGGTTCCTTATGGTGTCAGTATTAATTATTTGATTTGTCCTATCAACAGGGAGAAACATGGCTTGAGATGCGCATGTTTCTGGGCAGATTACATAAAAAAGGATTAAAGATAAAAGAGCCCAAAAGAAAAAATAAAGAAATGCAACATATCTAAAATAACCAGTGAACTGCAAAACAGACATATGTATTTAAGTCAAAAGATCATTAAAATCATTACTTAATGTTTCAAAAAATATAATATTAACTCTCTCTTGCAGTTAGTGGTTATGAAGAGTCCAAATTCTCTGCTAACCACATACAAAAAGCACAAAATTACACTTGAAGGAATGCAACAGGAATAAGTTGATCAAGGAGGGGTCCTCTATCCTTATGGACATATCTTATTCCTCTTGCATGCCTTTCAATACAGTTTACTCTGCACACATTACAGTGCTTCTACAGTATATCAAGACATCAGAATCCACACTCTACTTATCCAACGGGTCATCCCAAACAATGGTGTTAAAGCCAGGAGCAAATATAGAATTGTCAGTCAGCAAAAGCATTCTTTCAAATATAATTTATATCAGGTTTCTATTGACATAAACTAAAGTGGTACATCCCAAAAACTTATACAACATATAAAAAGTAATAGTAAAACACATTATCGAGAGCATATCACACACTAGTTTTAGACTCATTGAGTGACATGCTTAGTCTTAGATTTCAAGTGAAAGACAGGCAGACTCTTAAATTATTAGGATGATAAGGATGCAGGATTGCTATCTGGAAATTCAAGCCGTGTGAAGGCAGACTGTTTGCTCACATTAATACAAATGGAAACAGAGAGGCGTCTCTATTTCAAAACAACCCTTACCACTGTGTCTTGATCATAGATTTCAATCACAATAATAGGAGGGTCGTCTCTCAGTTCGCAGGCCTCTCCAAACAACTCCACATTCTCAAAGACCAGCAGCTGGTCCCAAGTCGGGCACAGAGTCTCTGCCAGCACCTGGAAAGAAAACACAATTAATATATATCTTTGCCTGATGGCTGACTTCATAAAAAGCCTTTTGAGTGCACTCACCTCAGTGACCTGGCTTTGTGTTGAGAAGAAGACTCTTGCAAAGGGATCAGACAGACCTGTGCTATCAGCAGCAAACAGGCTGCGAGCTTGGTACATGTGGACCCTCAGCTGGAAGATCTGTTTCACTGTGGACAGATAAAGACGCTCATAAATGAGTCAATAAGTCCAATTACACTTGTGTACCATGCATTATATAAAACATGGCGGATAAGGTACTGAAAATATCATCATTGTCAATTAATAACGTAACATACTTACAATATTGTAAAATAGTGTCAGATATCATTTTATTAGGAAAGCCTTTATTTCAGACTGTGTGTAAAGGTAACATAGAAGAAATATTGAATTGGTTGATGGTCTTACTCATGTAGGTGAGGCTGATGGGAGGTGAGCACGGCAGACCGGGTCCTCTGGACAACTTATTTTCCTCAAATCCATTGGGCAGGCCACTCAGGTAGTCTTTGCGTTGTTTATTCAGACCCAGCCACAGATAAATCTCTATCTTAGACTGGACTGTCCAGCCAGCAGGCCCAAAACCTTTCTTGCCAGGGATCTTTAGTATATGAGGAATAAAAAAAACGAATTTCTTTAATCATGGCAAACAGCATGGTTACAGCAAATGAAAGGGAATTTGATTTGATTCAAAACACATAGCAGATTAGATTGATTATCTTACTGTATTTAGTGTTAACTCACCCTCAGAAAGATGGTCTTGACTTTGCCACAGTCCTTTCCTGTCTCCTCCTCTATACTGGAATAAAGGATGTCTTTGGAAGGAACACGTGCATAAGCAATGCGCTTCCCATTACCTATCATCCATATGAAAACATCAGGAACGCTGTGTTGAGGCTGCAGTAAGAAAGAATGCTCACATTAAACATGAAATGACCAAAAAGCATTTGTAAATGGTAGACATAAAGTTGCAGATCTTACTTCATCAGCCAGGAAGCGCAGCTTTGTGAGGAAGTTCTGAGCCAGCTTGATTTTATCTCTTACGGTGCTTTTCTTCACCTGGGACCTCATGGCTTTAGCTTGCTGACCGATGTTCTCCTAAACCCAGAAAAGGCCCAGCTTTTAGCAAGATAGTACAAATATTAACAATCAAAGGAAAAAAAGTAGCTGACATACCACTTCTGTCAAGCACAGCTTCAGTCTCTCCCTGTCAAGTTTGGTTCTGCCAGACTGGTTCTGGTCCTTGTTTGCCAGCGAAAGAAACTGACTGAAAGAAGCGGAGCTCAGTCAGTGTCAAAGTCTACTTTAATTCATTAGACTTAACGTTCAAAACAGCAAGTTTTTACAATGTGTAGTCTAAGTTTGTGACTACAGACCTGCAGCCCTGGCTGAGTTCCTCAAGGACGCCTCTCAGTCTGCGCTCAGGATAGGCCTTCTCTGTCTTGATGATCTCTTGCACATCATTCAGTCCATCTTCCTGTAGTAGCAATTGAAGATGTTTTGGCTCACTCACAAAACAGTATTCAACTGCCAATGGACAAATACTACGTACTAACGTCTTTAATACTATGCTCATTGTGCATGACTTGCCAGTTTATCTGCAATGTTGTCTACAATGTTGGCATTGTACAGCCTCCTTCTCTGGTCCTGCCACCAACTCTTGATGTAGATACACGGCTTCCTCTCAAAATACGGCAGGTGGAAGTAGTTTCTGAGGATACAAATAAGGAATACATTTCATCAGAATGGAAAAGAAGAAATCACCTGGCTGGTTAAACTGATGTTGATTGAGGTGCATTGAACCTACAAAAATGCATCTAACAAAGTGAAGAGACTCTAATTGGTTTACATTTCAAAAGGCAATGAAAAAAGACAGCTCAGGCATCAGTTTGTCTTTTTTAGTAGGTTGTATGTTCATGAATCTCTCTCTCAGCTACAGTAGTTGTTATTTGTCACTCTGTGATAACGATATCTTGGCTCTGACCGGTCAGTGATGACGGGTTTCATGGGAGGAGTAGTCGCCACTGAAGTCAGGTCCCCGTCATCATCCATCTCCTCGTCACTGGAGTTCTGGATCAGTTCAGTTTCCTGTTCGTCACCGTCTCCTCCCCCCTTCTTCCCCTTCGTTTTTGGCTTGGCAACCCCATCAATCTCGTTTCCATAGTAACCTGGCACACAGCAACTATGTTACTAGGCATACCCTTAAATGTGCTGTACTTTCAGCTCATGATGATGAGCTTGGTCTCCAAAACTGCTTGCTTTCATATTAACTACAGCAATAACACTATAATGTTACTAACTTATGGTATTTTCTGAAACTGTCTTATGCAACTTTCACATGTTGGGACTTCTCTTACATAATGCCAGTTTAGCACTAGGATTTGTTTTACAAAGAATTTGCATTTTTCTCACTAAATTCTGCTAAAAAATGACACTAAAAATGAGTCAAAAGATTCAAGTGAAAGTGACAGTGAAAGACATTATGAAAAACAGACAATGAGTAAGTAATGGCAAATACCTATGGTGACCTCAAAGTTGATGGGCTTATCACCAATCTTTCTGTCAATCATTGTGGCCTCGAGGAAAGACCCAAAGAGGAAAAATTCCTCAACCTTCCCGGTAGCGGTCTGTGAAATAGACAAACAAGTATGAGTATCTGAATGTGGCTAAACACTGTCTCACTTTCTTCACTTTTTACCAATTAAATAAAAGTCAGAAACTAAACAAGACATTTGAAATCACCACATTTTGACAGATCTTGCACTTTGATGACGTATAAAGTAACGTAGTGGTCCTGACAACCCTGTAATACAAGCTGTGGGACAGTGAGAATTGAATCCCTGAGGACTTGGGGTTAAAGTCCCTCTGTGCTCAATTGAATTCCCTGTGTGACTTACATTGTCCACCAACAAAAAGAAGCCCCATTCATGCAAACAGCATGTTAATAATGCACCAGGTGGGCTAAATAAAGATAATTAATAATTCACAATAACCGCAGCACAATGACCTGTCAGCAGGAGCAACAATTAGCTTCCTCTGCATGGCTGCCCATCCAAGCAGGAAACCCACCTCTGAGATGTTGGGTACTCCCTCCAACTGCACCTCTGTGGAGCTGGTAATGTCAGGCGAGGAGGGGTCCAGGATCTCCACGCCCAGGCTGATGAGCAGACGAGCCCTGAAGGACACTCCCTCTCCGAGCCCTTCATTTAACTCCTGGTACTCGTCCATCAGGGTGTAGGTTCGAGTGGAGCCGTACATGTTAACCCAGGCAGGTCCCAGCGTGGGAAGGAAGCCTGAGAGATAAAGAATAAATAGAGTTTGCACAAATCTTCTGCAGATAAAGATAGCAATTAACCTGGAGGAAGCTCCTTGTATTGTTAAAGGCACCCTCACTAGCATCTGTACAGGTCAAAACAATGTTTCAGAAATTCAGGAAGGGGAACTTTTAGGGGAAAAATGTTTAAAAGAGCAAATCATACATCACCTTTGTCCCCATCATTGGAAATCTTCCGCAGGTCCAGGAAGTGAGTTCCTATAGCAACATCATTCACTTTATCCGAGTCACGGATCTGGATCTTCATGCGCTTGCACAGTGGTGGAAACATCTCAGTGAAAACAATTTGCTCGTTCCAGATAGGCTCATAGCAGCTCTTTTGAATAGATGTTTTCCCCTGTAATCACACATTACAATCATATGAATATTTGAATCCACTCAGGAATTCATATTTTGACCTGGCTGAGATGAAAAACAGAGGGCAATGAATGTTTGGGATCCGCACTATTACTTACCTTCTGCCCAGCAAACTGTACTTGAACATAAGGATCAACCAGGTCCTTATTTTCTCCTATGAAGGCCTTTTTGACGTTGGCCATGATGCTGGTGTTCATTCTGGGGAGACCCTCGGCTCTGTAGATCTTCAGGTAATAACGAGCCCACTGCCGCTCTGCAGGCACCCCCTCTGGCAATAAGAGATTGCTGAAACAGAAATGGATGATTTTCTGCATTCGGTTTAAATGTTTAAATCACAATTTTAATTGATAAAGCAGTCATTAACGGTGCAAATGTCATGTTAATAAATTAATCTCCATAACAACACAAATGTTCCTGTATGTTAAATTCTACCCAGAGTCCTTCTTGAGAATTTGTATTTTTAGAAGACTAAAGAATCATGCTCAGTAAAACTGTTGTTACCCCTCTATGTCATCTTCATCTGATTCATTGGCCTTGTGTGGAGTCTTTATAGTGTCTCCTTTGGCCACAACTGCAATATCACACTTGACGTAGCCTTTACAACCCGCTGAGATGTCATCAGGGTCAGACAACAAAGCCCACTTGTGGTAAAACTGATGTTCTGCAAAACAAAAGAGAAGACAAATTAATTGAAATATCTGTATCATGAATTCATAACAACAAAGCTGATTTTCATTTATTCTTTACCAGGCTGGAAGTAGATAGTGCCAACATCCAGTTTAAAAGTTCCAACCAGTGTTCCACTACGCAGAAGATTTTTGGAGTGAATTACCTGAAGGTTGGTTCAGAGAAATAAACATTTCAACATTAAAAACACTTGTCCTCTAGCAAACAAGAAATTATAAGAATCAGTTTTATGTCACACAACTTACAGACAACTTCAGGATTTTGTCGAACATAACATCTGGAGGGACGTGGAAGTCGAACACAAAATACTGGACAGAGAAAAGAGTTATTGAGGATGTTGTTAGCATCAATCCTGTATTTAGATTTACAGTAAGCTGTTTGCCCAAACAGAAATAAATATAGACACAATATATTGACTCACTTCATTGTAGTATGGGCAGTTGGTGGATTCCTTCATTGAGGTGTACTTTTTATCTTCTCCAATCTCCACACAGACCATTGGATCCATGTTCAGTCCCACCAGCTGCCTGGCTTCAATCACTGTCACACTGACCTGAAATTAAATGATCAAGTAATTGACAGTCACTGACTGATTATGTACCAATAGTGTCAGACTAAAAATTAAGATTAACCATGCCTGTGCAAGTACAATAACATATATACATTCTACAATGACTGGTCAGTAATTCATCACGGGGCCAATAAAATGATGGGTAAGATTTCTCTTACTTGGTAATCGATTGGTCTTCCAGAACTGGGCTCCATCTTTATGTCTGGCTTTGATCTATAAGACAATGAGGTTTCAGACATGAGTGAAAATCTTTAGACCGATCCATAACAATAGTAATATAAGTGTTTAAAAGGCAGCCATATGCACAACAGAACCACGCTTGCCTCTTATTTGATACATTGGTGGTGACGGCTGTGACTGAGGCCAGCGAAATGGTGTCGGGATCTGGGCCTCCTCCCATGAACATGCCCTGACGATCCAGGTTCTCCGTCTCCAGAATAGCTGGCTCATCTGGAGTTCATATGAAAAGACACACAATAAGGCCAACTTGTACTAAAATCAAAGTACTTTAAAATGATGACAAAGATTGCTTAGTACATTCTCGCACCATGGAACGTCCTGCTCAAACATTGTGTGTTATTGTGTATTTTATTCTGGGATTATTTTATTAAAGTCAGTGACAAGGTATGACAAGTGAAAATGGCCATACATGAAATTTAAAAGCAGAAAGAAGGTGTAATACTTGTGTCCAGTAATGATGAATGCATTTAATCTACAGAAGGATTGGTTAATAAAGGCCCCAAAAGCTACTGTGCCATTTACAGGTCAACAATAAGATCCAAATATGGAAAGTCAAGTAACTGCTGCATTTGTATTTTTCAGGATAAGAATAAATGTAGAGAAAATCTTTGGTACTTTGGTTTGACAAAATGTTCTGTAGTGGGCTGAAGTGGGCTGAAAGGGGCCGTGAGCCAACAAGAGTTTGTAATATCAGCCAGGATTTCCTTCCTTAATTGACCTAATCTTCTGTCATCCATCTTAGCTACTGATACCTCCGTTTCTGTCCTCCTTGTGTCCACGGTGCTTACTGCGCTTCATGGTTCAAAACAACTCTGTGTGCTCTGTGAAAGAAATTTAAAGTGATTCACTATTTCACAAGACAAAAGGTTTGCAATTTTATGAAGAAAACATTGGTATAGATGCAACTACTTCCACTGACACTCTACTTGAATGTCTTGGAGAAAAAAGGAGACTAACAACTAAATGCTATCAAAAAAAAGGCCAAGAGCAACTGGAAAATGCTTAAATTATTAAGAGCATTTAAAACATTCATCCCATATTTATTAAAAACCAAAACAAATGAGTTAGGAAACATATTCCAAAGTGTCACGACAGAATTAAAGTACAGCATGTATGCTCTCATTTTAAGAGGGGTATCTGTGTGCTACCACACCCTGGTTTAGCCTTCAAAAGGGGCATTCAATTATTCAAATCAGCTGACCTTAATACATCAATTAAAGAGGATACATTTCACACGCATTGAGAAAAATAACACACTTAGAATAATTAATCTGCTGTAAGTAATTAGAAAAGTGCCCTTTCCACGGGTGTACAATTTTAATCTAAAAAGTTCATAACTTTTTGATCAAGTGTTCTAATTATTTAGATTCAAAGGTATACACATATGACCTACACGCTGACACACACAAGTGTTTTGTTTGCATTTTTTAAATATCTCTTCTTACATCAGAATTGTGTGTTATAGTCAAAAACAGAAAACAAAGTGGAACACATCGACATGTGCACCGTATATTTTAAACACGTCACAATGTTTGAAACTTCAAAACCAAGAGCTCAGAAAAATAGCGAAACACCCTTATGAGCTGCATGTTGCACAGAAAAAGACTCATGCAGTTTGGAAGAACCACAAAGCATGCAATTAAAGACAAATGCTAGAGACCAAGAATGCAAAGTTCTAAATATTTCTGTGGTATTCAAACAAAAAGAAAATCTGCTCAACAACTTAACAGAAGAGATATCAGTCATCTGAAAGTCCATCCTCAAAGAACTTTCAAGCATTCTGCAAAACATTGAGGCCTAAATGCCAAAGCTTTGCTTGTTACATCTGAACTTTGCTTGACATGATGTTGCAGAGAAAATAATGTGATGTTATAATACATACCATACAAGAAAATGATGCTCTTGTCTTCCTCCTCTGAGTAGCTCCAACAGGTTTCCTGCAAGGGAAACAGCAACTTCTTTTCTTCTGAGATGGAAGCAACACTACATAAACATTTTAGACATTTACTCAGCAGTAGGAATAAGGCTACAAGGTAAAGTTGCACAGAAAAGAATTGGGTTTGTCCAAGTCTGAAGTTGGGCAGGAGTGATGTGATACACCAATGAATAGTGCATGAGTGTTGAACCCGAGACTGGTAACTATAACTAGGGCCTGCTGAGAGACGTCACTGTAAGCAGAGTCTGCCAATCCACACAGGCTGTGCACAAAACAAAATATTTTTTTCCTTAATCTTAAATCATCCTTTAAGATGGTCGCTGAAAAGCCAACCAGCAACTTTTACATAAAAGCCAAGAGGCCATCAAATGAATCCAACTGATTGTGATTGTATAACGATTCTGCAAAGCCTCATGCTAACTAAAGTAATGAATAGTCACAAAGTACAAGATGTTGCCTTTGTGCCTTTCAGAAATACTAAAAACACACCCATTAAAGTCCTTGTTATATTCAAAGAGTTTGGCACTGTGTGTCCATTTTTAATCGTAATATAAAAACATTACTTAAAAGTACAGGAAAAGCTTGAAAATGCATGAGCATGAGGTTATCAATATTTTGCCATGTCACTAGTGATAGAATTTCATGGAAGTAAACAAAATGTCAGCCCAGACTAGTTGGAAGAATGCTCCCTTTTAATCTTTAATAGGGTGCTGCTCCAAATTGGGTCTTGGTGCAGACACACTGTCTTGTGTCATGGAATCACAAAATGGTGTCAAGTCCAATTTGAAATGCCTTTTGTTCTGGTTTAAGTCTTAAGGTTTAAAAACTGACTTCAATTTTGAATCACAAAAGTGCTGTTGATACATTTTTGCATAACGCTATTTACTTGAATAAATAAGGATCAAGAAAGGAAAACGTGGTAATTTCCCACAAACTGAAAACAAGCTGTGTTAAAAGCACTGATTATGTTGCATAATTTTGTTGAGTTGAGGCATGCTTTAGCAACTTCTATTCAATGCAACTTCTATTGAATGCCAAAGTACAACTCATCATCTCATCAATTACACATACAGCCAGTCTGTAAGCCATACGTCAAAGTCTAAAGTTGCTGGTATCCGATGAAACAAGGCTCTAAATTATTTAAGCGCTCCAGTCAGTGTTGCATGTGGTATCCTCATTATGTGGAGGTATCACTGTTCACAACAAAAGAAATAGATTTTGCATAGAAGGAATAACAGGGAAACATGTTATCCTTTTTATTACATTGGGAAACTATCTTAAACTTTAAACTTTACCCACTTAAGGAAATGATAGCGTTCTACGTTCAAGGATTCTAATATAAACCAATATTTAGAAGATGCGTATCAAACTAAACATCATGCTTAACTTTATGCAAGTACTTTCTTACTTTCTCTACCTAAAACTGTAACGAATGCATCCTTTTCCTGCCTGCTCAGCTGGAAGTGTGTGATACTCTCAGCGACACCAACCTGACCACACTGTTGAGGGATTCTGCCCTTAATTACATGATTCAATACCGGCTACAAGGGGTTGAGGAGATGTCGTAGTTCCTCCAGGAAGGCCGGTAACCATGTCACCAATCGTGCAAAGTTACCAGTTGACCCTGTTGTCTAATATACTAACCTCATTCTCTGATGGGTGTTGTCATCATACGCAACTTTAAACACTTTGAAGTTGACATCAGCCACCAAACCAAGGTGCCATGGTTGACTCTTCTGGTCTGATAAAGAACATAAAGTATTTAATTTGATAACAAAAACACAATTATGTGCAACCTCACTTTGCTTTATCAGAGAATCTTTCAGTAGAGATGAGCGGTCTCAGATGCAAGATATCAGCTAAAAAACAAAAAACATCTGATATCTATGCAATATAAAAGAGAGTTATTAACTGTATTTTGGGTGAATATTTAGGTAACACTAATGAATATGCATGAGCAAGCACCCAAGCCTTTAAATTGACACCTTTGACAATGTCGTCTAGGGTGAACCACAGAATGACTTGATACCAACCATGCAATCTTATCCCATGTAGGTCCAGTGTCCAAAAGCCCTTTTTTGGCTGTTGGTTGTAGGTGGGTTATCACCATCTTGTTTGTGCTCCAGTGACTCTGTGGGCACACCACCTGACCATGGTGTAGTGTATCCTTATGACACATTTCAGACTCTTGGATGGGGGGAGTTTGGCAAGCTTCATCAGTGAAACACAGCCAGAGGGCATTGTTATTGTTGGTGTCAGGGGGGGCATTGCACTAGGCAGCAAGCACGTAGGGCCCAGGTGGATTTGACCTCAGGTGACCTCAGGAACTTACTTAATTGTGTGGTTTGAAATGTCTTCTATATCAACCAACCTGAGAATCCTATGTTACTTAAATGGACCAAAAGGTTCAGCATATTTGTGGAGCAACTCTGCCTCTGCCTCTCTGCTCTGTCTTCTCCTTCAGGAGCCTGCAGTCAGGGAGGGTTGTTACCCTAATTTAGTGGCACCTGTTTAGGCCTCCTCCAAGGCTATAAATGCCAGCTCCTTTTCATCGTCTCTCTCTCCTGAGCTCCACACTTATAGGTTTTGGTTTGGTTTGGACATTTTGCTGCCTTCAACATGAATACATACTCTTCACTGATTTACAACTACTCCCCACAACCATCTTTTGTAAATAGTTATATTTATTTCTAATAAAACACTTAGTTGGCACTTTAACTTGGCTCATCTCCCCTTCTTGTCACATGCAATGTGCTGGTTTGTGACACTTTCTCCAATGGCACATCACAAGCCTTCCTTAGACAGTGTATATTCAGTAACCTGGACATACTCTGTCTTCCATCCAATGCCATCATAATGAACATGGTTGAGACAGCTTCTAGCAAAAATACAGTGTGTATTAATGAATGGAAGCACCACCTTGTGGCCAAAGAGGTGTCATTGCTGTAGGTATCAGTCAATGGTAGCTGAAAAGCAGTTTGAGTTGAACAGGTGAAATAAAAGTACAAAATGTAGACAGGTGCAAAGGTACATGTTTTCTTTAAAGTAAGCTAGCTCTACAGCCTGCTAACATGCTAGCTATGACTGCCACTGATGCTAAAGTAACTTCTCCGGTTCCATATTTATATTATTTAATGCCATAATTTTGCCTCAAACTTGTACTGAAGTTGCTTATGTTTTTTCCGATAGTCTTAGAAAACGATTTTGACTCTAGCAAAATCTGGTGCCAACGTTGCGTTAATGTTTACCAAGATAAACCTTACCTTATGTAGCCTAGCAGTTAGCTTAACTAGTTAGCTAGCGTTAGCTAGCTGATATTAATCTCATTTGACGTGTGTCCCACGCGCATACATTAACGTAGCATCACGGAAAAACACATTCACGTTAAAGCTACTGTTGTGGCTATCGATAACAAGCTAACTTTGGATTTATAGAAACCTTTACTGTCATACATTACGGGTTCGCTTGTTTTAATTAATGACATTTTATTTTACAGACAGCAGCATCACAACAGACAGGATGGCTGGCGATGAACCGTTGCCCAAAAAGGTCAGAGGTGACGGGTCAGACTTAAAATGATTAAGTATTAAGTATATTATAATATTTATAAGTAAATCGTAAGGCACTGTGGTACACGGAATCTTAAAGGTAGAGTGTACGAGAGGCAGCATGCATGTAGACAACAAGTTACCATAGTCCTAAACTCCCACTTTAAAAACTAGCCTGTACAGGTATTTTTTCCTGGCTAACATGTTTAAACAAGCATTATTTCATATGATATATTATAATTTCATGTTATTATCATATGATGATACTGTTTCAATTGAGTTCCTATTTAGTGTGTAGAGAATTGTGTTACCTGTTGATTGGGAACGAGTATGGAAGATTTTTTTGGTCCACCATAGTCCTTCCCAATGCTATTAATGAATATACAAAATAAAATAGGAGCTAAAATGGGGGGACACCCTTGGAATCAATAAAAAGTCTGACCATCTGTAAAAACACAAAATTGTATGCACTCTGTAAAATTAACAGATTTTATTTGACAATTTCATTTTTAAAAAAAACACCAGCTTTGCCAGGACAGTAAGTGCTTACAGAAAAAGAAAATTCCAAAGGCTTATTTCCATCGTGGTCCAGAAATATCCTGAACCATTTTATAGCTGTTCCAATATCACTTAATCTATTTAACAATAGCTCATGGTCTATGTAAACTTGACTGATTTTCAGTTATTAAGACATATAATAGTTTATGTAAATGACTGAACCTTTTTGTTAAGTACAAGTAATGTTAAGTGTATCATACTGTTGGTTGGCTATTTTAGTCAAAATAGGGTACAATTTAATGTGGCTGACATCAGATAAGTCAAAATAAAATAACATTTTTGAATCACTTCAATTTGATGTTTTTTTTTGCTCATTTGGCCTTGAATAAAAACATCAAATTTGGGTAAAGAAACGTCAATTTATGTGTCTGTAGATGAAGGAATTTAAAGGCAAGGCTGACTTCAGCTTGCTCTTTAGAAATAAATACCTCCATCTAGTGGTCATACCATTTCACTCATCAAGGAGGGGTCATGGGTAAAAAAAAAAAACTCAAATGTTTTCCCTCATCTACTGAGGACATCAGAGAGGGTTAATGTCCATGCAATATATGTCAATGAATATTATACCACCGTTGTCATGGTAATTATTCATGAGGACAGGCTCTCAGCTTCCATTTTTTTTTCTGTCTCCAGGAAACGCTGCATCCCTTTGGCCACTTCCATCTAGCAAGCAGGCAGTGTGGTGGGGGAATTAAAGTGACACAGCTATATTATCTGAAAGTAAAGCAGAGCAGCTCACAAGGGTGAGGGGGAGTTGCCTTTTTATAGACGAGACTCACTGAGGATCAGGATCTCTCCAGACTTCCATAACCTTTATGGAGGCAGGAGTAAATTTCCTGTGTGGATAATCTTGCTTTAATTCATCTCTAACCCACCGGACAGGGGTATAACTGGATGCTTTGTTTTTGTGCTTTTCTCTCTATTGGTTTGTAAGGCACAGATGGACAAGCAGCTGATGCAGAGGGCAGCTCCTTGCACAGCGCACAAGCGAGGACCCGAAGGCATCTTGAAATAGAAATTCAAAAGAGGAGGAGGAGGAGGAGGAGGAGGAGAGAAAGGAGGGGGGTTTTGAGTGAGAGCACTGGTATGCCAGGCTCAAAACCTAGCATGGCTGTGCAGAAGAAACAGAGTGCCATCCCTCCATCGCAGGGACCACTTTCTACACGTACCATCGAGGCCCAGAGGAAGGGGAATGGAAGAACAGGAGGTGAGAAGGGGTTTATCTGTGCTCTTGTTTAAGTAGGATTTGTATGGTGTGTGATCAAAACAAGCCTTTTCCTGAAGCAAAGCCTGTAGATCACAAACACAGGATCATCTGATCATTTTGATGACGCATGAATATAATATATAGATTACACATTCCTTTTGAGAAATCATTTGTCATTTTTTAATTGAGCATGGCTGCCATAAACATGAGGAAATCGTGGGGAATCTGTGTGTCTGTGGACACATAATCCACATAATATATAGAATAATAAGCATCATGATATTGTTTAACCCTGAAGAAATACTGTAGATCCATGTGACCCCCCCCCCCCACTTATGTATGTTCCAAGTGATCATCTGTTTCATTGCCTGTTTCAGTCATCTTCATGAGGAGTGGTCAGGTGCTTGCATGTTCTGTTCGCTTTTTATGCGCAGGCAGTTTATAATGGCTCTTTTATTTGCAGCTGACCCTAAGGCCATCCCAGTCCACAATAGCCACTATTGGGGACAGATTTTTCATGCCCTGTAATCTGTAGTACTAAAAGATTCATTTAGGGGAAGACTCTTATGTATGTTTACAGATGGTAGAAAATCTATAAAATATTGAGTGTCAGATTATAAAAAAATAATACCCGGTCCGAAGTATTGCTTTATTTTTACAGAATAACATGCTGTTTTTTTCCCCTCACCCTAGACAACATCAAACCAAATTCACAGGCAAAGAAAACAGCCTGTTCTCTCAACAAGTCTGTCCAAATCTGCAACACAGTCACTCCACGGGCCACTGCAGGTTTGATACCGCTCTCACATTCACTTGTTTATCAGGCAGCTGTCATATTGTTAGGATATTAGATGATGACTTCCTCTTACAGGTTGCCTTGCCTTGTTTAATACATCTAATAGTGTTACTTTATGTGATTTATGGCATCTAACCAGTGACTACAAAGTATTATTTTGGCGTTCTAGTTGCTAATGGACTAAATGTTGATGAGAGGCTGAAAGCGGCACGGGAAAGAAGAGAAGAGTACCAGAAGTTAATTGGTATGTGAGCTCCTATGGTGGTAGAATTCACACAACACTGTGAATGCATTGTCCTCAATTTCTAATACAAATTAACATACATAAGTGGTTAATCTATTTATACCAGTTCACTTTTTTTATCCCCCAGCCTCTCGGGAACTGAGCAGGTTGGAGCGGGAGCAGCGAGCCAGGCAATACTATGAACAACAACTGCAGCAGCGCAAGAAGAAGCTCCTGGAGCAGAGGCTCAAAGAGGAGAGGAGGCGTGTTGCTGTGGAGGAGAAGCGCAAGCAGAGACTGAAAGAGGAGAAAGTGAGTTTTGATGGTGGAAATGAAAAAAGTTTTTTATTTTTAGTGAGGCCGATGCTTTCACAGCTCTGGAGTGAGTAACATCAACACTGAAGCTTGTTTTCCTGAATTAAGGAGCGATATGAATCTGCAGTGCGTAGGACGCTGGAGAAGAGCCAAAGGGCCCAACAGAGCCTCAGTCAGAACTCAAGAGGAAGGAAGCTCACCAAGAACGGTAAGTATAGATGAGAGACTTTCTGTTTTTCACTCTCTTTTAACATGATCTTTCTAAACTTGTCAGAGAACCATACTTAACAGTATCTATTCCCTGTGTAACATATCTTAACACAACAAATCCTTCCTTATCTTTTGTTTTTGCTGCACTAAAAACTTAACACTGATCAATATGCTAGTTTCACGTCGCTTGCCACTGACAACATGGGAGAAGAACTTGGTCAGTCGCCTCCTTACCCCCACATGCTCTTATCTGGCCAGGAGCAAGAGTGCTGGTTGTCAGTCAGGAGAAGAAGGTACTCTCCCCCATGTTAACAGAATGTTCCCATTTACTTTAATATTATGGCAATGCAATAATAATGGTTTGTAGATACTAATAGAACTAATCTTTCAAGGTTTTTGATTACTAACGCTGCTTATTTTCCTTTCTGTTTACGCACTGCTTCACATTTCCATCACTGTTTCTACCATTTTCCATATTCCCTTTAATTTCCCATAATTATGGCACAAATCACTGGCTCAGTTGTCCATGTTTGTCGCCGTGCAGTTTCATTCCACTCCATGAATACCACCAACACCACCACCACCCCTCACAAGCCCCAACACCACTCTGGCTCAGTCCACCACAGGCCATCTGCCTCGCCCAGTCCCAGCAACAGCCAGCCTAGAAGCATCAATGTGGCACAGGTAATTCTATCTTGTTTGATCAATCATACATGCTGTGTTGCTTGAATGAATTTGCAATCACCACAGATAGTGTGGTAAGAACTGGAGAAGAAGAAGATGTCCTCAAATGGTGCTTTATAAACTACCACACACATAATATGCGAGACGCACTGTATTAGAGTTCAGATCAATATCTGTGAAGTGTGGTTTAACCTCATGGACAATCTGTCTACAAATGTCTCTAAAAACAAGGAATTCAGGATGGAATTATTGGAATGGAGATTAAATATATCCTGCCAATGAGGAGACCCACTGACTGCTATAGAGCATGAAGCTGGAAAACAGGATACAACAGTAATTGGTGTGCTTATCTGATTGGCCAAGGCTTTACTTGGTACTTAATGCTACATGGCACAGAAATGAACCTACTGAGACAGGCTATTTTTGTTTGTCCACAAAGAGGCACTCAAGGATCATTTAGAGGCAGCTAAATAATAGTGAATATATCAATTCATATTTTTAGGATCACACAGCTATCTCTATTTTTCTTTACTTTTTCAGTCAGATTTTTGGACTGAAAAAGCAGAAATATGATGCATAAATGAAATCTATTCTATATTACCATATTTTTCTTCTTTTTGGTTTAGATCAAAGCGATAAAACAACAAAACACTAATAAGAAGAACTCAAACAACAGTGGCTCAAATACTAGATCACCTGCCGTCAAGGCCAGTGTGAAACCAGCCACAGTTACACAAAGCAGAACAGCCTCCCCCTCACCTGAACGGTAGGTGTTTGTGACCAAAAACATCCGCAGTACATTCATGACATAGTAACAGTAATCTGAACAAAGTGGGACATCTGCTCTCTTCTGGATCTTAAAGGACCCCCCGAAGATCAATCAGCAGACATTCAACCCCGCTGCAGCTCGAGCTCCCATCGGTCCCTGAGGAAGATGCCGCCGTTTGTATTTCTGCCCTCTCTCCTGGGAACTCAAGGCCTGTCAGGACATCAGCTGAAGGTCAGCAGGAGAAACAGAGGGATGAAAATCCACCAGAGACTCCACGTTCGAACCTGCCCGACGAAAAGACAAAAGCTATAACCAGAACAGCAGGAGATGGAAGTAAGCTAGAGAAATGCTTAAAACACAAAGTGGTATTTAATGTATTTCAGATATATATTTAAGTTGATAATTCTATTCAGGACCTCCCCAAACGCCTCCTCATCCAGCTCCACTGCCTCCTGAAGTCACGTGCAGGCCTTCAGCTGGGACTACAGACCCGGGGGAGGCCTCACGTCTCCTGGCTGAAAAGAGGAGAGAGGCCCGACTACAACGGGAGAGAGAGGAGCAGGAGCGCCTGCAAAGAGAGGAGGCTGAAAGGTAAAAAGCACGTCCACCTACGAGACAGACACCCTGCAGTAGCAGATCATTAAGACTGTCAATTTATGATATGTCCAGGCGGAGTCGGGAGGAGCTGGAGCGCAGGAGGGCAGAGGAGCGAGCACGACAGCAGGCCGAGGCTCAACGTCTCATTGAGGAGAAGAGGAGAAGGGAGGAAGAGGAGCAGAGACGAGCTGAGGAAGAAAGAGCTCAGGCGATGAAGGAAGCCGCCCTTCTGCAGAAACAGGTGGGAAATGCAAACATTCATCAGTGCATGAGTGAATGAAAGGAACGACTAATTTATTTTTATTGGACAATCACAAGGTTTTCCCTGTTTTTGTGTTTTTTTTCTAATATAGAGAGAGGAGGAACAAGCCAAAGAGAGGGCAAAAGCAGAGCAGATGAAACAAGAGCGAGAAATCCTCGCACAGAAAGAAGAGGCAGCGCGCCAAGAACGAAAAAAAGTGACAAGTTTGAAAATGTTTGATGTTAGATTACCATATCTGTACACGACTATCTGTGTACATCAAAACAGTTCTGTCTTATTTAAATGACTGAATGCTTTCACAAAGCCTACTATGGCAGTGTTTTAATGAAAGCTGTTTTCTTTTCCAGCGACTTGAGGAGATCATGCGGAGAACCAGAAGGACAGATTCTCCAGATAAGGTGATTTTTTTTTACTGTTCAGTTTTTGGAAAGTTCATCGCCCCTGGGCTCTTATGACGCACAACCAGTATTCACTAAAAACTAAGCAGCTCCACTTCTAAAAGCCAAACAGTTTGTCCTTGACTAAATACTTTTTAACACAGAAAGCTGTACCAGTGAGGACCTTGCCAAATGCAGCCCAACCAAAGGAAAACACAGAGCCTGTGCACAATGGCACAATAGAAGATGCTGTCAAGCTACCAGTGGGGACAAAGACCTCACAGCTGGGGCTGAACAATGAGGGGGACATGGTACCTGTTGTGGCCTTCAAAGAACGCAGATCTCTCAGGACTCTTACAGGCCTGGAAGAAATCCAGACCCACCAACGAGCAGGTGAGACGCGAGCAGCAGATCACTTGAGAACACTTGTCCTCGGGGTTAACACTAAGCACCAGCCAGATTCTGATAACTTTTGGCCCTGACTAGTGACTTTTTTAGAAGTAAGGCATCTTGTGGGCCTGGATCATTACTGACATGCTCCATCGTCCATCACGGTTGTTCCCAATTAGGCATGGCATTGTCTACAGACCACATAATTAGGATCACACATTCATCTTGAACGGTGATCTGTGCAGGCAGGGTGTCTTGCATCATGGAAACTATATATAAAATCATATACAAAAAACAACAAGTAAAGGAGAGGCTTTTTGCACTCTTTTCCTGTACATACAGTATCCATTAATGAAAATTGTAAAAATGCATCACAAATGCTCTACTTATCTCTTAAGCTGCTCTGAAAAGTTTTATTTTATATCTTTTTTCGTCTCCCTGTTCTTCTTCAGAGGTCATCTGAGAACCTGCAAAGTGGGCAGACCTTCGAAGCCTTTGTTGGAGAGCTGTGATTTCTCTGAAACACAGGAATTACTGCAGTAAAGCCATTTTGCTGCCCTTCAGCACCTTGAAAGAGCATGTAAAATTACAGCCTTGCCTCTCACTGAGGACGTCAGCATTTGGTCACTTTTCTGTGTGTAACTAGTGGCACAAATATTGGGCAAGTTAATTATTCATTTCTTCAGTACAGCAGGTTTCTGAACTAATAATGACTATCCAAAAACAGTAGATGTAGACAGTGGTAATGATAGTCTGCTGGATAGAGTTGCCTCTGTGAAATAGGAATAGCCATTCTAACAATCACAACATGTTAGCCATATGCTTTTTGCTTATTCCTGATATTTCTTGCTATCTAAGCACTTTTCCTCCCTCAGTTTTGTCACTGTGGAATTAGAATAGCTCGAGTGGCGCTAAGAGTTTAGGCTGTTGGTGAAAATTCACCTCCTACATAAATTCCTATCTTACTGTTTGATTTTGTGAAGTATAGCAATCACATATTTCAAAGCTGCTAAGGAACTTAGTTTCCAAAGACTTTGCTTCAGTTTTGCGAGTGTTGTTTTAGAGAATACAATGCACAAAGCGTTTATTGCACTGACAGTTGCTTTGTTTGACATTGCGCAATCACTTTACAAAGCAAAGTTTGAGGTGTAGAGGTTAAGTGAGTTTATTATAATAAAAGCATATAAAAACAAATGTATCTTACAGTTTAAGTATTGCTTATAACTATCACTTGTCAACCTGTTAAAAAGAAATATATGCCACATTTAATTAAAGTTGATACTATGCCGCATCTCTGCCTCGTTTTTCACGTAATTTGTTGACGGTAAACATAAAAACTCTGATGTAAAATAAACACATTAAAACACCAAATAAAAACTCTGCTTGTCCATACAATGCATGAATATAAAGAAGAAAGTATTTGTACTAAGTAAGTCACGGGTTAACAGAAGACGGAGAAAGGGGCTCAATCATTTGCAGCAGTCGTCTGGTTTCCTCCGTCTGCGCATGCACCTTCCAGAGCTGAAGCTCCAACTCACTGTCAGCCAACAGAGATGAAAAGTCTTCATCTGCAGAGGAAGACACCACTGCTGAATTACAGTGCCTGGTCATTTTAAATTTGCTTAGGGATAATCTACTATGATAAAACAATTTAAATGACTGCAGTAACCTCAGTTGCTAAATACGTAGGTGTACAACAAATACAAACCTTTCTTGAGGTTGAATATTGTAGCTATGCCAAGCTGCTGTAACTTAACATCTTTGTTTTTGAGAAATGCCAACAGGTACTTCAACATGGTAACATAGTGAGGTTTTAGCAGCTGGACCACCTCCCCTAGGTGAATAGAGTGAAAACATGCAGAATATTTTATATGCATAATATAAAACTAAATTGATTATTTCATGTTTGTTTATCAGTAGTACTTGCACATAACATTACCAGTCATTTCTAGTTTGCTGATGATGGCCGCACTGTTGTATGACAACTGAGGACTTTGTGTTTGTCCCAATGACTTCACTAGTCTTGAAACTTGTTCTGATGTTATTGTCACCGACAAGTTAGACTTAAGTTGATCTGAAATAATGACACAATTTGAAGGATTCTGAAAATGATTTGTGTAAAAAGAGACCTTGATATTTGAGTTATATTCCACAACAAATGTTCAAAACCGAACAGACAAATACTAACTTATGTCCAGGTCACTCACCCCAGGCCATCAGGTGATGTAAGTGTGACATCACATGCAGCAAGGTCTCATCTGACAGGGTGGGAGACAGAAGGGCCCGGAGGAGTCCTGATAAACACAGACTTTCCATCACAGCCTAGATAATGATGGGATTCAACATGACTTCGTCAATCTCAGGCACCATCCACAAACAAATCATGTATTTTTACTGTAGACTTGTGACATGAAATCATTACTTGTAGCCTTGGCGTACCTGCTGACCCATGCAGGAGCTACACAGGTCAGTGATTATCTTGCAGCTGTGTGTGATTACAACAGAGCTCGATCTGTGGCGATGAAGCAGCTGACCGATTTCATCCAACAGTCCTTCACTCACCAGGACGTCCTGGAATCAAACCATGGAAATATTATAAATTTTGTGAATTAAACAGAATAGTTGCCTCATATGTGGAGTCACTTTTTTTGACATCCAGATTCTAGTAGTTCAAGGAAAGGAAAAATAATGTCCCAATAGATGAATACACAGCTGTAACACACCACAGAGATACCAACTTCATCATTATTATAATCCTGCTGTGTAGGGAATCGTACATTGTTTGGTGGGTGTGCCGACAGTGTAGACAGTAGTGTTATGGCTGACTCAGGAGAAGAGGTTTTCAGCAGGGCCTTCAGAGGAAACACACAGTCGAGATCCATCAGCTGCTCCTGGATCAGAACTACACCAAAAAAAAGACCAAAAAAAGCATCTGCTTTGGGTATGGTGTCAATGGTGACTGTAAGGCTTCATTGTTAATAATTACCATCCTTTGAGAGAGCTTCAAGGCATCTGCATGCCTGGGTTGAATTCTGAAAGAGAAATAAAAAATGTTTTTATCAAACATGGTTGCTTATTTATGTTATCAGCCACTAAAGTTCACAATTACCTTCTGCACAGAGGAAGACATGAGAGTCAGGAGAGACTTTAACAAAAAATGACCCCCAATGCTGAGCAACTTAGGGTGGTGCTCCTGAACAGCAGCGATGTTGCACAGAGCGGTGCAGCTGTAAAACTGAACCTCTGAGTCTGAGGACTGCAGCAGAAGCACCAAGACAGGAATGGCTCCTGCTCGACATAACATCCTTATTGACCAATCTGGGGGGAAAAAATAGTTTTACGTTATCTTAATAAGAAGTAACCCTGGAAAGAACATGAACACAGCAGCTTCTGGTAAAATCTGAAAAAAATATGTGAACATTGAAAGACTGAAAGGAAACGATCCCACCTGACTGTGTGAGGTGTAACAGAGCCCACGTTGCGTTCTGTTGCACCTGTCGGTCGTAGGATTTTGCTAAAGCCAACAGTGGTATGATCCCATCCACCGTGATAGCTTCCCTGTTTGATTCTGTATGAAAAGAAAGAAAATCCCCCACTTATATGCTCAGCTGATCTAGACAGAATTACAATGTTATGTCGTCTCTCAACAGTTTGGGCCTGCCAAGCAGCCAATAACTGGTCAAATGAGTGAAACACAAATGCAAATTATTTACAGGTATGAGAATGATTTATCAATAATAATAACAATAATAATAATAATAATAATAATGATAATAAGACTTGAAGCAAGACAGAGTCCTCCCTGTCTGTACAAACCTGAGGAGGCCAGCATGGTGACGCAGGCACATGAGTGACACTGAGCGGTCGCATCACCAGACTGCAACAGCTCCAGCATGGGCACCAGCATCCCCATTTCAATCACTAACTCTTTGCACACTGAAATCAGATTTCATGGACAGTAATTATCTAGTGGAAGCTGCAATACATTATTGGTTTAAACACAGAGGAGGGGTAAATGATAATGAAATAACAAAAGAAAATACTTTAAATACCTTGTGATTCTCATCGCTTACCATTATTCTTTACTAGCAGATTGACCAAGGAGAGAGAGATAGTCTTTTGTACGTCGAGGTCAGTTGATAAAAGTAAGACCATGACTGGCTCCATGAAGGCATCTGGTAAGGGAGATTTCACTGTAACACACAATTACAAAGAGCAAAAAAGAATAAAATAAATAATAAAGAAAAGACAAAAAAATGTTATTGTGGCTGAATTTGAATTGAATTTTATGATTCAGTTACATTTCTTGACGCCTAAAGTATTTGGGTATCTAAACTAGCAGTCGGTCTCACTAGATGAAGCCAAAAGTTAGTTACTAACTTGAAATATTCGACTGATAGTTGGTCTTAAATTCAAGTCCCACCTTTGTTCTATCAACATCAACCAAGTAAACGCAGGAATCTATCAACTGCCATTTTTATGCAAAATACAATCAAACTGGTCTCACATTTGCATATTGCTGGACATAACCTGTAATTGGCTTATCAATACAATGATCTGACCAAAGAGAAAACCGAACTACAAGCAATACAGTCACTTTATATGAGCCACTGCTCCTGCCGATATCATGCGGTGGGAATCCAAAATAAAATACATTTACTTTGTCTTCATAATGACACAAGAGTCCACACATGCTGGGAATTAAATACCTGCCAACCCTGGAAAAATACAGTTGAACATTTGCATGATACTGGTCATACCCGTTAGGGAGCTTATCTCTTCAGTGAGTGATATGAGAAACCTGAAGTGCAAACAACGGTCTCATTTTATGTGCCACTGATCTGCAAGTCATTGCTATCATGAAGATTGTCAGAAGTCACATAAAAATCTGTTTGATTTCTTTACTCACGATGATGACTGACATGTAAATAATACATTGCTGCAGTCATTTGTAGATCCGTATTTTCTGAGGTTGCAAGTCTGTTCAGTCCTCGTAGACTTTCCTGATTAAGTAGCTGAGTTTCATCATCTAAGAGAAGAAACAGATCAGTTTGTTTTCTTTAGTTACAAAGACCCTGTTGATGTAACTACAGAACTGTATAATCTGGGTAAACTTTGTATTTCAAATAAAGAAAATCCGTATGTGTGTTTCCCCCGTCCACAGAAATGCTATGTTCAACAAAGATGAATGAACAGGTACATGTTCCTACCATACAGAAGGTGTACTGAGGGCCACTCTCGAGTCGTCCTCCTCAGGAAACTCCTCTCAGTTGTTTTCCTGAAGCAGGTGCACTGAGAGAGTTCTCTAAAAACGTCCCTTATCTTTTGCTCAAACTCTCTGCAAACTTTCCTCAAATGAGCAGTAAATTCTTTGAGCAGTCGACAGCAATTTGCACAAAAGCCAGAAGCCATGACTACATTTCCAGTGGAGAGATACGGCACCTGCCTGTTTTACACAACCCGCACATAGACACGCCCACTGCAACGTCACGTGACTGTAAGGTAAATTACATTTCATTGTTGCAGAACATTACATTGTACAGACCTTTTATACAACTCTTATTAAGAAGCATACGTCCTGAATTCGTGTTTTAAAATTAAATTAAAGGTATCCTTTTATTAGCAGCAAAATCCGGCCCCTTTTTAAGTGTTCAATTATAAATTCATAAGGTGTTAACAGTATTTAAATGCAGTAGGTGGCTCAGGTGGAGCTGATCACTTCATGTTGGTTAGTTTTACACTACAACACTGCATTTTATCTCATGTTTTGTTTGTAAAATATTTATCCGATTATTAGCTTAATTATATATTTATATATTCTTTGTCTTGATTTAGTCATGTTTGCTCTTTCTTTGTTTGCATGGCTTACAGCCTCTTCTATATTATGCATACTTGTATTGTATTTGCATTTTCTCACTCTTGGGGACAGTTTTCTGTGTTGTTATTGTAAAATAAATCAACAAAATAGTGTTCAAGAAGTATTAGTTTTTCTGCTGCTGCGTCATCGTGCGTCATGTAATAGTAGAAAGTAAACGCTGGACAACATGAAAACGTAGTGTCTCAAAACTGCATTTACGGTAAATGCATTTAACTACTTTGTTACTTCTTTTTATGATGTTATTTCCATCGTTATTGCTTGTGAGACAGCTACGTAGCTGCGTAAATGGTTACGTAAATTCGAGTCTACTGTCCTCAAATGTCATTGGTGGATTTTGTTGTTGTTGTCTGTACGTCACGGACACGGTCGTCACGCTCCGCCCTCACGTTCACCCTTACTGTGGTTGACTTGGAAACCGTCGCAGCGTTGTTGGTGAAGTTGGAGGACAGCACAATCACTGCAGGGTAGATACACGCAGATACCCATAGCTAACTCATATCCAGCTTTTAAAATACCTTTGTGAGGAATTTGTTTTTTTAAGCTCAGACTGTTTGTTGAAGAAAGTAAATCTTACTGTACCAAACGTAGTTCGTTAACAATGTCATTTAGGTTAGCTAACGTTAGCACCTAGCACGCTAACGAATGTAGCTAACGTTATCTAGCGGTTAACTGTGAGCTCCTCACAGGGTTGCGAGGTTTCTTTTCCTAAGATTGTTTTAGCCTCGGCTAAACAGATATCACATAAATAACGTTGCGGTTTTGTTCCGGTGTTTTCATCCAAATTACATCTTGTATCAAACACAAAGCTAAAACAGTTGTGCACGTTATAAACCAGCATAGAATCATCCAGCCAGAGATTTTGCTGTGCAACGTTAACGTTATCCCTGTTTTGCATTTTTAGAATGAAAGCCTTCCTCCCTGGATTACTCTCCTTTTTCACTCAGGATGAGAGACAGTACTGTGCCTGAGAATGCCAGCAGGTGAGTTTCCTGCTGTCCCCTCAACACACCAGTGGTAGAAGAAATATTCGGGTTCCTTTACTCAAGTGAAAGTTGTAATACTACACTGTGGTGTAAATATGCCCTTGCAATAAAATATGTACACAAGTATTATCAATATACTTGAAGTATCAAAAGTAAAAGTTCTCATAATGCAAAATACCTCCTTTCAGTCTTATATTATTATATACAGTATATCACATTAGTGGATTATTATTATGTATGCATTTAAGTGTAAGTAGAATTTTGATGTTGTAGCTGATTGAGGTGGGGCTACTTTAAACAATTTTATACTCTATTGGGTAGTTTAATATATAAAAATGCATCATCTCTTATTTGTTGATCATGTTTTGTAGGTATGTTAATAAATGTAGGGAAGTAAAAAATACTATTTAAATCTGAAATGTGATAGAGTAGAAGTAAAATGGAAATACTCAAGCAACGTACAAGTACGTTAAAATTGCACTTAAGTACAGTACTTACCTTCATGTAGTATAAATGATCGCAGTGTAGCCAGCCCACGTCCACTGTGCCCATTAATGACAGTGTAACCTTTTTACAGGTGAGAGTGAAGACCGGGCAAAGACCCGGGAACGATTCAATGAAGTGTTCAAGAAATATACTGAATCAGAGAAGAAGAAGGTGAAGAAGAAAAACCCTGAAACTCAGGAGACTATCGTGGTATGTGTCCTAATATGTGTAATTCTACCTTCAGTGGTGGAGAACATCAAACTTCAAGGTCTGATTGTTTAGCGTCAAAATATATTTAATAAACCTTTGCTCTCCCTGTTTCTTTTAGCTTCAGAACTTAAAAAAGAACCTCAACCTTGAGAAGGACACAGAAGAAGATGAAACCATCCTCCAGAACACCTATCACCCAGAACAGGGCAGCCCCCGCTACACCAAGAATAAACGAAGAGAGAGGGAAACAGCTGAAAAGGTTAATATCAACAACAGTAGAAACCAAGAGGAGATTCAAACTTCAAAAGGCAAGAGGAAAAATAAGAGGGAGCTTCCCCCCTTCCCTGTACCTGAGGACACCACAAGTTACATCCAGAAGGACGAGGATGCTTCCAAGTCTGAGATTGTGTTGGAGTCAGAGGATGTAGGTGGTGGAAAGGAACCAAAGCGAAAGAGTAAGAAGGGGAAAAGCAAAGGAGCTACAGAGGCCAAGGCAGAGAGTCAAGTGGAGGATGCAGAGGACAAGCTGCTGCATGAATACCAGCAGCAGATTGCACAGGAGGAGGAGAGGACTTTAAAGAAGACACGGGTCAAGACTGAGGAAGAGAGTGTTGTCTCCCAAAATGTTGTGCTAAATAATGATGTTGGAAAGAAGAAAAAGAAAAAGCTGAAATCTGTAATCACACAGTCGGAAGTAGGGTGTGTATACCTACTAATATTATACAGATTTGTTCTTTTTACATGAGTAATAAGGCTTTTAGCAGCACATTGAAGTGAGATGTAATACCTTCTGGTCCTCTAGGGATCAAGATGAAGATGCTGACCAGGATGCTGATGTGGAAAACGAAACAGAATCCAAGGGAAAGAAGAAAAAGAAGAAGACAAAACATGGTAACTGGATGTTAATTGTCAGGAAATCATTTGCAAAGTTCCATTGATAAGTCGGTACAATGTATGATGTTGGTGAATTTCATGTTTTTTAATTTCCCATTTTTCAGTTGTCAAAGAAGACAGTGAACCTGAGGCAGAAGCACCACAGCAACCAACATTTGATGACAGCCTTGTGCTGGGAGTGTACGTCCACAGAACAGATCGCCTCAAGTCTGACCTACTGATCTCACACCCCATGGTGAAGATCCATGTTGTCGATGAAATCACTGGACAGTATGTGAAGAAAGAAGACTGGTGAGAATGGACACTCTCACACACCTACATTACTACAGATTACTTCAGTGTTTAATTCAGTGTTGAATTGTGTTTTCACATCGGCATTGGTTTGGCAACAATTGTGTTTCTATTGCCTGGTACATTCTGTCTTTGGATACTTAATTGTAACTTGTAACGTTTGAACCACAGTTATTTGTGTCTTAGTTAAATCTAGACATGCGCTACAGTTATTTTAAGGTCTCATTTCAAAGGGAGTAGACTAGAGGGTGTTAAAACCTTTGATTGAACACAATATACTGCAAACCCTCAAACTGTATGGCTTCAGTTTCAGTATTTTTATGCATTTTGTTGAAAATGTCAAATGTCTTTGTCTTGTTTTTCATAGCCATCGGCCAGTCTCCTCTTTTTATGAGCAAGAGAACGTTGACCACATTCTCCCCATCATGACTCAACCCTTTGACTTCAAGAAGAACAAATCAATCATCCCTGAGTGGCAGGAACAGATAATCTTCAATGAACGCTTTGGTTACTTTGTTCAACAAAACGATGAAAACCCCAGAGTTATACTCTTCTTTGAAGTAAGAGGCACTTCATTTAGACACATTTGACCAATTTCAATGTAACTGTCTATAATTGTTTTTATTTAAATGTTTCGTAAAGATCCTGGACTTCATAACCATGGAAGAAGCAAGAGCCAACGTTGATGTTGACAAGCATGAGCGGGGATTCAGAAAGATTGCATGGGCATTCCTCAAGGTACTATGTTTGGCCTGGTCCTTTAGAAAGAAAAGACCAATCTGAATGTGTTTTTAATTCTTTTTTTAATACTTATTTTTCCCTGTATCCTTTAGCTTGTTGGCACGAATGGTGTGCTGAATATTGACAGTAAACTTCGCCTCCAGCTCTTCTGCCCTCCACCTCGGGCAAAGAAACAGTCTAAAACAATTGAGGTGGTTGAATGGTGGAGGAAGTCCCCCCGAAACAAATACGGATCTACCCTTTATGTTACTGTCAAAGGCATTAAACTCCCTGAGCATGTAAGTCATTTGCTGCTTTACAACTGCTATTAATTATTTTATAATTAATACTTTTAGGTATGTAGCCAATGTTTGACATATTGTATGTATTAAATGTTACATATTAGTAATACTAGTATAGTTTAGATAATGATATTGATACTAAAGATATTCTGGTGTTAAGTTGTAATCAAGCCACAAGTGGATTCAGTAATATGTTGTAGCTGAGATGGTTTTCGTTCTGTAGGTGGACCCCAGTATTCGGTCCATGATGGCACTGCAGGAGGAGAGGGGTAGCACCTCCTACAGTGAACTGCAGAATGAGGTCACCAAACGAAGCCTGACACAGCCTCAAGACAGCAAGCCTCCAGTCTTGAGATGGAGCAGGCTGCCTGGACAGGTTAGTGGAATTAGGAATTATTATTTGATATAACGGATGTCATTTACCATTGCAAAATATCAATTGTAAGTCTTAGCTACATTCTCTGATCAGTAGAATTACATCATTCTTGTAGATTGTATTGAACTGCATGGACCATGATATGGTTTACATAGGGTTCACTGCATCAGCACAGAATGGATATTGTGAGGTAAAATCAACAACACTCACATGCTTATGTGTTTCTGGCCGCTGCGATCATTCCTCCTGGCTGTGACACGATCCCTTCGTCATGCAATTTAAATGTAAGAGATGGGAGACAAAATCCACAGTTGTTCTATATGAAAATGACTTCTAATGTTCAGCTGACACAAACACAAGGCTTCAGCAGCTCAAGTTACATAACTCAAGTGGGTATTTTCCAAAGTTGCAGTCTTTTTTTGTTCAAGCTTCCCTCTTGGGTTTACTATCCTTTTGCTGTGGCTCAGCAAGGGAACTGTCTGGGGAAATACAAAGACTCAGACTGTCTCATACTGAGGCTTCAGCAGTCTAACTCAGACTGCTGAAGCCTCATATTACCATCAGCCAAACTTTAGAATGTATTTTTGCACAGAATGAGGACTGTGGATTTTGTCCCCAGTCACTTGCATTGGAATTGTGTTAGAAAGGGATCCCTTTACAGCCAGTTTGGACAGGAGGGACAATTACAGCAAACAATAACACTTACTGTACATATGGGCATGTCGGTATTGTTTTAACACAGATTTGAAACAATGTGAACCTTTAAACATAGTTGACTGTACATGCCTTACCAGAGTTGTTTTTGTTAAAGGTCTGTCGGATTCCTAACAAGCCCATGCTGTCATTCCGTGGTGGTCAGATGGGCTGCTTCACAGTGCTCTTCTCTCATGCCGGAACAATACTGGCTGCTGCTTGTGCTGACAGAGATGCTTTCCCCGTTGTAGGTAAGCAACACCTCGTCTGTGTAAAACTCCCCCTGCTGATGCTCCTGTTGACTCCTCAGCAGAAATCTCCAGCTAATTCACTTGCTGATTATACACAGTGGTCATGAGCAGCTCTGGGGATGACCTCAGGAATCTACAACCTCCAAGCATATACAAAAACAAAACAAAACGCATTGTTATAAAATAACCTCTTCATTTACTGTTTCAGTGTATGAGATTCCCTCTGGCAAGGTTTTGGCTGCCTTCAGTGGCCATCTCAAAATAGTCTATGATCTCTGCTGGTCCCAAGACGATCGGAGCCTTTTGTCTGCCTCCTCTGATGGAACTGTCAGGTAAGTTTCTGTTTGTCGGATAAAAAAATAAAATAAAACTGATTAAGAGTGAATTAAACAGTTGTGTATGAGGTGTCACTGCTGGTGACTGAATTGCTGTTTTTTGTAGCACCTCTAGGGGGAGTAAGTACTCTTCGTATTAGATGGCTCACTATGTGTTTTTGTCACCAGTGACACAGCAGGTTTTGGCTACACTGGTGATTGTCTAACTCAAGAGTGTTGTTTAAAAAACACACTTTATTTGCACAAAAGAGTGTTTGCATTATTCATTGTTTCTTGTTTCTTCCTCTGTCAGGGAGTGGAATGTGGAGAGGCTTCAGGGAACGGCCCAGAAGGTGCTCCCTCATCCATCCTTTGTGTACTGTGCTCAGTACCACCCTACAGCACAGAACCTGGTGGTGACTGGGGGCTACGATACTCTGGTGCGAGTATGGAGACTTGATGTCGATGATGTGAATGGCCAGCTGCTGCAGGAGTTTGAGGGTCACAACAGTTTCATCAACACAGTTTGTTTTGACTCCGAAGGTATTGTATTTTTAATGTTGTGTCTTTGCATAAGTGTGTAAACCCTGTCATAAACTTGCATCCTGTCCATGGTGTGGACCTCTCATCCAGTGCCATAGTGAGATAGGCCCGAGCCACCTGCTAGCATGCAAAAGATAAGAATGACTGCTGTATATTGAAAAATTATTTTCCTCATATGAGCAATGTTATTTTGTTTATGAAGAACATGACATAAAGTAGGGCCTGGATGACAATATGAAAATAGAGGGGATCCATGCATGTGTATGTAAGAAAAATTGAGTGATATAAAGTTTATATATAGGTTTATTTTATTTAATGTTTTTGCACCATATTTACCTGAGAAGTGCTATCATTCAAGCCTTTACGCATGAAACTTGCCTTAGTTGTTGAACTATTTCTGTTGTTATGTGTATTGGCCATATTGGTCTTTGGAGTTTAACATGCAATTCATAGTCATGGACCTTATAATTGTGTATACCACAGCTTATCTCTTAACTATAAACTAAATGCCACTGGAAAGCTTCAGTGTGTATGTGAGCATGCATGTGTGCATTTCAGTACATTTCTGAGGGGGATTATATTTAGTATTTATACTCTTACCATCTATTGTAAAGCAGATTGTGGTGCTCTGTTTATGAAATGTGGGGCTGGGCTTCTTTTGTAATGAAGAATATTGTACTTGTGCCTTCTGATGTTTCTTTTGTTGTATTTGTTGTAATTAGGAAGGAGAATGTTCTCTGCAGACAATACAGGCGTAATCACTGTCTGGAAAACTTCAGTGAATGACGGCAAGCAGCATCGGCCATGTCATCGCTGGTGTATAGAGAAGGTACAGGAGGAGATATTTGTAATGTTTGATCTACATGTACATATCATACAGTAAACTTACGATTTGTCAGATAGTGGTCTTAAATTAAATTAAATAACCAACAAAAATAGTCTACTGCACTATGAAAGGCTTCTGCTTGTTCTGTAGAAATGAAAGAAGTGAAATTCTGCATGTTTTCTCCTGGCAGAAAATTGATGAGAGTGACCTCCGCGGGATCCCCATCAACATGCTTCAGCTCCATCCAAATGGGCGGTGCCTGCTCATCCATGCCAAAGACAGTGTCCTGAGGATGATGGACTTGAGAATGTAAATAAGATAAGACTAAACATAGAAAGCACTGTCTGTAATTACAGGAAACAGTGACCCGTGTTCTGCTTTTTGGGTGTTGATTTTGTGGTTTGCTATTTACCCAGTGATTTGTTATGGACTGGAGAGAGTGGATGCATTTTAGCCTAGGCATTAACTTACTGTATTTGCTGTGGTAAATCAGCAGTGTTAAGTCTAGCATTGCCAACACATTATACAACTACACACTACGTTGGCAGCACAGAGCAGCTATTAAAGTTAGATTATGCAGCGTTATTACTGAATCTCAGGAAGTCTGTACTCACCATTTCTGGGACAGAGTACATTTGTTTTGTTCAAACGTATCCAAATATTTATTTACATCTTTTCAACAATGTATCTGTGCTTTTCAGCCTGGCTGTAAAGAAGTACACTGGAGCCACAAACTACAGAGAGAGGATCTATAGCACTTTCACTCCATGTGGGAACTTCATTTTCTCTGGTAGCGAGGATGGGATGGCATATGTCTGGAATACAGACACAGGTGAGAATCATGTTTTTTTTTCTGTAATAAAGAAGGCAGTCGGTTCTTAACAGTTTTGACAGTATTCTGCATAGTTGCTCCAGCTGTCGGCTGTTTTGTCTTCTCAGGTGATCAAGTTGCAGTCTACTCTGAGCTTTGTTACCCCACCGCTCTCCACTGCGTGTCATTCCACCCTCACGAAAACATGGTTGCTTTCTGTGCCTTCGGTCAGAGCCAGCCGGTCCATGTGTACCTGTACGATCGCAAAGGTTTGTGAAAACACCTGACAAGTGCTGCTATTTTTCTGTGAATGCAGCCCCTGAATCTCTCATCATCTGTGCTCACTTTTTTTTTCAGATCTGAATGTTATTTCAGTCAGCTGAGCTATTTGAGTGAGATGATTCATACAGGCATTAAAATACAAACTAAGCTAAGACTATGTCATGCTGTATCACACAGTTTCCCAGCTGGAGGTGCACAATATAAAAGCAGCATCAAGTGTGAGCAGGTCAGCTTCTACAGACACCAAAACCATGAGAAACACACCTGACCCCCCGGCGTTACAGGACACATCTGCTGCTTCAACCATGGATCAGTTTGCCCAAGCAACAAGACTTGCGTTGAAAATGCAGTGTGTCAAGGAGCAGCTGGATTCAGTACTTGTAAATACTCATCCTCTTTTACTGTGAAATAAGTAAGTAATAAGTAAATGCATAGAAATTCAATATCTTCAAACTCTTTGAAACTATTTTTAGGAACCACATCAGAGGTCCTCAGCTTCTGGATACATTTATGAGCAAGGTATGTGTTGTAAATGTTGTACAGTTTAATATGATGAACTTGGTGTGTTGCATTACATCTGGATTAACATGTGCTGTCTGTTTATTTACATGGAAAATATTCTGTCTCTTATGTGTTTGGTTTGCAGACAAAATGGGCATTACTCACACAGGGAGGAGCTTGACATCAGATTCTGCCACAGTGAGTGTTTGATCACCACTCCTTAAACACACCTTTGAATACTTGGTCTTTATTCATGTCATAGATGGTGCAAGCCTTTCATGCCAACATTGATTTTGTTCTCTAATCTCATCTAAACCATTTTGTTCTTGGGTTTCCACTCAAGTGCTGGGGAAGGAAACACCACAAAAATGATTCTAGAAAGTGATAGAGGGTGTATTTTTTAATGATTTTTAAATTCTTGGTTGCGTTGCATTTCCCCTGGGCTGTTTGTTATCCAGGTTATCCTGCTGGCTGCCATTATGTTTTGTATTTGATGTCATAAGAAACTTTGAAGTTTTAATCACATTTTAAGGGTAAGATGTGATTAAAACTTAAAAGTCTGACCTCTGCACATGAAATGAACCACTGATCAGGAAAATTGCATTAGGAGGCCTGATCAGGTCTCCATGAACTAGGAAGTAGTTATTAAATTACTGCTACTCGGAAATGAAATAAACAAATAAATTGTTACGCAACCCAAGTCCAGCTTTTTGTTTTCAGACGGGATTAAATGCTTCGTTACCTCCTCCGTCTCTCCTGTCGCCGCACTCCAAGCTGCAGCTGTCTGCTTCTCTAGCGGAGCAGCTTATCCCCCAGGCGGCTCTGAGCACCCAAAGCCGTGAGTGGCTTGTATATTTAATCACTCTGTTTTGTGTCTTTGACCAATGAACGGTTTTACTGCAGCTCTGTGATATGTGAGGTCAACTATTTTCCAAGATTATAGCTGCACAAAGTATAGCACGGGGTGACCAAGACCACATGCTGCCAGCATTGTGGTTTAGGGTCTCCTGAAGCATGTACACCATACACAGAGACAAAGATGGGCCGCTTGTGATTTACACTTGTGTCTGTAAGTCATCTCTGTTAACACAAGTCACTGGATTGTGTGGCAATCCAATATGAAATATTTATGCCGCCTGTTGTTGTTTCTAGGCGGGTTCAGTCCAGTGGGTCAGCGTCTAAAAGGAGCCTCATCTTTCAGGCTACAGACGGTAAGGCTGTTAACAGTTTTATAAGTCTATTTCTTCATTTACTGCTTTTGTGATGTGTCTTTTTCGTTTCGAATAATAACCAGATGAACTTTACTGCACAGATTAGTCAATTGCATGTGTCCTCTAAAATTACTACTACACGATTAAAATAATGTTCTTTTTCTCCCACAGACCCTTCCTGACCAAATTTCTTCAGGCATCCGCATGGAAACAGATTCTGCCCCTGTTCAACAAGTAGTAAGTATTGGTTGTAGCTGTGAGCTCAGTCACATGCAACCTTTTCCCCTCTCATATTCAATCCCTCCACCTTCGTATTCCTCTTCTAGGTCGTCTCGCTCTACGACTACAGAGCTAATCGATCTGATGAACTGACCACACGCCGCGGTGATGTCATCCAAGTGCTGTACAAAGACAATGACAACTGGTGGTTTGGGCGTCTGGCCAATGGGCAGCAGGGGTATTTTCTTGCTTCCTATGTGGCAGATCAGAGTAAGTGGATTATATGTTCTTGTGATAGACACCTGATGGATAATGTCTATAAAACTTCCGAATGTGGTGCAAGATGCTGAGTTATTTTATATTGTAGGAGATTTCAATGAAGGGGCGACTCAGGCACACACAGCCTTGTCTGAGGGGACTGCTGAGAGGTCAACACCAACCAGGGTAAGAAGACAAAACAATACAGTGGTGTCTGTCCTGGATTTGAATCATATCGCTTTTCATCAGTAATGAATGTGGGCGAAATGGTGAAACAGGGTGTGGCTGTAACAGAGGGTATACATTTCTTGCACTCTAGATGCAGGTCTTTTTTCTCTTGTGTCTATGGTGCCTTTGTTTCTGTTTGGTAAAGTGATACTCTATAATCTTTCTTCAGACCATCAAACACCCTCTGCAGGCCTGAAAGGTGGCTTTATAAAGTCTGATGTTGGCATCTCTTGGAAGAACTGTAGCTATGGCGAACTTGAATTAATGCCAGCTGCAGTGAGCTTAAACAAGAAAATACCTGCACACCGCTGTCTTGTTCCCAATCCCTCTTTTTTCTACACACTGTAGATGAGACAAGCAAAACTTGTTTTCCACAGGGCACCCTTTGTGCATGCATGTGTTACTGCAAGTCACCTGAGGAAGATCATTTGCACTTGTAACATCATGTGTCATGAAGAATAAAAGAACGATTGTGAACGAGATAGCAGTGTGTATTTTTAGCCATGTTACCGGCGGGATGCTAAGGATGGCAATATTGGCTGATCCGCCAGTTTGGTCCAGACTGAAATATCTCAACAACTATCAGATGGATTGCCGTGAAATATTGTACAGACATTCATGGTCTCAAGAGGGTGAAGCCTACTGACTTTGGTAATCCTTCTCCTCTAGCGCCACCATGAGGTTCATATTTGTGGCTTTGCATGACGATTGTGGTCTATCTTATGGTATCTGTATGGTACGATATCTTTCCCTGTCCTTCTCCGACTGTCATTATATTTTTCTCCTTCCTTACTTTTTGAAGGTATCTGCTGCAATTAGTTCTTCTGGGGAGCTTAGGTTTCTTTCTGAGCCGACCCTTTCTGACACCGAACCTGAGTTGACTGATGCCAGGTAAGTGGCTCACCTTGCTTAAATCCTCCTGACTACAATTCACGGGGTCAAGGTTACTGAACACTGCATGAGGCTCCAAGTGTTGCTTTTCTTACAGAAAGGCAAGACAACACAGATTTGTGACTGACGTGGTTTAGAAAAGATGAATACTGATTGATACTGATTGTGGACTATGGTTTACCCACAGAGCTAGAAGGAAAAAGAAGGTGAAAAAGCCAGGAGTCCCTGCACCTTCATCTCAAGCCACATTTTCAGACGCAGATGCTCCAGAGCCGAGCAGCACCAGGAGGAGAGGCAGATCAACAGACAGACCCCTCCCAAAAAGGCCAATGGGCCGGACTAACGGTGCCTTCGAGCCTGATACATAAACTCACGGTCACATGATTGTTTTCAACTCGAGTGCTTTCATTTTTGTAATGACAATAAAGGTGTGTTGCATTTTTACAGTTTTGTTTTTTATATTTGAAGTCAGTATGTTTATATTCTGTATTGTACTTAATACAGATTTATCAATGAAATGTTAAAATTTGTTAATAAAATAATCATCTTCACATAAACAATTGTACAATTCTAGGAATTATTTTTGTACATATTTACTGACGTAAGCATAAATTGACGTGTACATTTTTACTGATATAGAAAACAAAATGTATTTAATGTTGTAGTTTTTTAATTAGCCCGTAAGAGATTAAAAAGTTTGTATAAGCCACTTCTTCACAGCTATAAAAATACAGAATATTTATTTCCAAATGTTTTGTTGATCTCTATCTGTAAATCATATGTAAAGTCACACTTTTGATATCACATTTTTAAAATAAATATGCTGAATAGCTGTTTTGATCATGTATGCATCACATTTCTGAAACGTACCTTTGAAACACAGGTGGGTGTTTTTCATTCATATGTTTAATGTTTTTATTCAAATCAGTGCAAAAATCTTAAAATACTTTGGTCAGAAAAGAAGGCACAACATACAAAATCACTAGCTGCAGTGAAATGGGACATAATGCTCCTTCTTACATTAAATTGTACTGTTTATTATTAGAGGTTCCCTGTGACCTGTATAATACATCACTTCAAAGAATGTTATAGCTTATTCATATTACTATGAATGTGGTCAGCAGCTCTTGACGTGTGTCACTTCAACATGAAATCCAAGACGTGATGTAGAAAACTAAGATCATTAATAGTTCAGAGCTTCAGAACAAAAGGCACATTTAGTTTGTGATCTGGACTTTGATTGTTGTGTGATTTCCAGTGGTTGACTCAATCATTCATGTTACTTTCATCCAAAGTGCAACTTGAGAATTACCAACTTAAAGTCAGTTATACAGTTGTACTGCTTTGTTTTTAGGCTGTTGAGCAGTACCCACTACACACACATTTTAAACATTTAACAACAACATAACAGTACTATTACATGAAAATAAGATGTTTCCATGACCCAAATAACAATCATTACAATCCCTGCAAAACCAAAAATGAATAATTTAAAAGCATTAAAAAGTTAATAAAATGAATAATAAAAATAATAAAGGCTGATGCCCACAAGTAGCTGAAACATTAAGATCACGTTTTGTTCTGTACGGCGTCCTTCCACATGTTGCTGAGGGCTTCATTCATTCAGGAGAGGAGTGCTTTCATCTGTCTGCTGAACATCTGTTCGAGTACTTAAATTCAAACATAAAATTGAGAGACACAATCAGATGCTGCACAAACTGCGCAAATAAAGTCTAAATAGCTGCTATATGAGACATCTAAATATATGACCCCAATCTGGTCTTAATTTGAGGTTAATGATTACCTTTGTTGCTGTCGGCGTTGACAGAGGTAATAGACAGCGAGGAGAAAGGTCTGAGGACAGAGTGGTCATTGAGTTTCATGTGTGTAACTGCTAAGAAACAAGAATCACACGCTTCTTTTTCTATAAATCTTCATGATGTGTTTAACAACCTGAATGATTATCAGGCATGGAAATCACATTTCTCCAACTTTAAATGAATGCCATGAAAGTAAAGCGACAAGTTTCACAGTCTCATGCTGTTGTTACACACTTCACAGGCCTGAAAACCATGTGTGACCGCTGTCTCCAGCATAAGACTGAGTGCACTAATCATTTGTTCTTGATAACATGGGATCTTTCAAATCACAAGAAGATAATAAAAAAATGCTAATAAGCTAGCATGTGAGAATGTCATTGCAGTTTTCATGGCTTCATGTGTCCTTTTCTCACATGGATCGTCCTGCAAATATCTGAACAAACTGATACTTACAGCCAAAAACCCCAAACCTCCTTGGACGGCAGCTGCCCACTCAAAGCTTAGATGTTGTGTGATAAGGCCACCCACTATTGGGCCACAAAACATCCTTTAAAAATAAACAAATTTCCACTTTAAAATCCTGATCTAAACATTAAAAATCAAAGGGCAACCAGTGAGAGAAATTATTTCAGATCTACTGTATTATCAACTTCTTTTTTTCAGTTTTTTGGATGTCGGTAAAAATCAGTAGGACTTACCCCAAGGACCAAACTGCCCCAAACAGCCCAGACATCATTCCAAGAGTGCTTAGTCCCTCTTCAAAACCTTGTTCACTACACAGAAGAAAAGGAAGCAATGTGGATATATGTGTTTCACTTTGTCTCACATGTATATGTATGAAAAAACAACTACAGGTCATGTAGGAGCACAACATGTGAAGCCACTCACTATGCACATGTGATGATCTCAGGGAACGTGGGGATTGCAGTCATGCCCAGAGAAAACCCAATTACACCAAGCATGAGGACCAGCAACCACAGCTGACTACACATGCAGACACACACACACACAAAAACAGAAAAAATATGAGTTAACACTTATAATATGAGAACACTGAAAAGCTTTTATTATTGGCAGTATTATAAAAACATGTATAAAAATATAAAATAAATTGGGTATTTCTTGGTATTTCATACTTTCATTCTTTAATCCGTACAAACTTAAACATGTAAAAGAAACAAGTTGGGTTTTAGGATTCACTCTGGGTTATGTGTCAGACTATTTCTTGGCCGGGTGCAGTAACCTTCCCACAATTTCCCCGTTTCCATTTTTTATGCTAAGCTAACAGGCTACTAACTGCAGCTCCATATCAAATGGACAGACATGAGAGTGGTATCTTCTCATCTAACTCTCAGCAAGAAAGTAAGTAAGTGCACTTCCAAAAATGTGGGACTATTCTTTTAAAGTAGAGAGTCTTCGTCACTTTCCATCTTTACCACATGCTCACCTCGGGATGTGAAGGAACGGGACGGGACCAAGCAGACAGAAACCAATTCCTAAGGCAATCCCTCCCATCACCAAGAACCAACTCCTGGTGGTCTGATAAACACCAACACACACAGTTTAAGTTCAAAATGACACGCTTGTTATGACAGAATTATCCACGTTTAATCATCTTGGTTGCTTTCATACTCACAGGATATTTATCAGTAAAATACCCCAACACCGGTGATGCCAGACAGTATGGTAACGACAAACTAACCATGATGAGTCCCACGTAGCCTACTGAGAGACCAAACTAGGCGCAACAGAGAGGGGAAAAAAACTCATTCACACGATGCACAGTGGCATTTCTTTCTACAGTAAGTCGACTTTATCAGAAGAAAGGAAATTACCCTCTCAATAGCAAACAGGGACAACGTGGCATCCAAGAAGCCCAGACCTGAACTAAGAGTGAATGTCAAAAAGCAGATCAGGACTATTTTCACTTGGGTGAGAAGTCGAAAGAAGGAATCCTTCGAGGGATCTGCGTCTGAGGGGACAGAAGCGCAAAATACAGCTCTATAATGACATTATTGAAATGGCTGAAAATTAACAAATAATATGCTGAATTCTCCAACTGCTACCAATGGTTGGCAAGACGTATATGTTGAAAGGAACCATAACCAATAGGAAACATCCAAGAAGCATAAAAGGGACTTCATATCCAAATGACTGGTAGAACCATCCTCCGACCGGTGGCCCCATTATAAGACCAAGTCCTGTGAAAACCTCCAAACTACCCTAAAGAGAGAGAATTGAGGTACATTAAAATATTCATTTATATAAACAGTACTATATATATATATATGTGAGCATTTCTTCAGCTTAAATACTACAAACATGTATGCCAGAAGCTATTCATTATTTTCCATGGCACTGGGAGAAATGGGAGCTACATAACAACCCTAAATATAATGCTTTTTTTGTTTGCTCGTGATACTAATGTCTAAACAACATGCCAGTCACTCAAGGGATGTCTGCACTCACCAAAACAGTCGCCACATTGTTTGGGAATATTTTTGCTGTCAAAGCAAAAGAGGAGGTCATCGCAGCAGCAAAGCCCACAGCGTCGATGGACCTCACTACAAAGCACAGAGTAATGAAAAGGGATCCCGAAGGAACCCGATCGAGTAATCTGCGAGAAAAGAAAGCAAAAACAATGAATTACTTTGGTCTTAAAAAGTCTGACTTTTTAGAGGTTTTTTTTACACCAAATTAAATCCACATTGAAATAAAGTGGAGGTTCTGTCATTTTGTGACCTTACAGTCATACAGTTTACCACATTAAATAAAGACATAAAGGCTGGTGTTACTCTATATTTTTCTTACTGTCATTAAATCCTATGAAAAGACCAACAATGTCTTTCAATACTTTCCAATTTTCACACCCCATCTGTGGCTCTTTGGGAGCTCTTTGGCAAGGAGAAATAAGCTATATCAGGCTTTGACCACACAGACAACTCTTGTTATGAGGATCAATTTACCGTTGGTTTCATCTTTTTCAGTAGTTTTGTTGACAATAAGAGTACAGAATATTTCCAGCCTTCATTGATGTGCAGCCAAACACCTCCAAAATAAAGTTTGGCCCAGAAAAAATCAAACATGAATCATTTTAAACATTATGTGTTCAGCAAGTGCTACAACAACTTCACAAAGTGAGCATATCAGACTTTTCTGTTGTAACTTAAATTCAGAATTAGGGTTGCTCCCTGAGTGCTTTCAAAAGCTCTGAAAAACATGATAAAATATGTTACAATTACTTTGGCATGAGTTACAACTGTGTGTTTCTGTGGCCATCATCATTATTGACATAGCACACAGGCCCAAACGTTCTTACCCAAACAGGATGGTGCAGCCTGACGACACAAAAAGCCCTGCAACGAGCATGAACTTTGCACCAATTTGGACAATCTGATACAAAGAGAGAGTAAATTACTGTACACCTTGGCAGCAAATCACACTTCACATAACATGAAATGACAGGAAATAATGCCATATACTTACATATCTTCCCAGTATCAATGAACCAATTAAATTGCAGACAGCATAGCAGCCAAATATGAGACCAATGACAGTTTGACTGGCTCCCTTCTTTAATGCCTGTGTAGAAATATTCATGTAATGTACTTATTGGTCTGAGGAGAAACAATTTTTTCACGGTACACAATGAGAGGAAGTCACACCATCTAAGTAACAAAAGCAATAAATTAGGATATGAAATATAAAGTGAACAACACAAATGGTCAATAAGTGGAAAATGTATTGAAATAACAGATAACAACAACATATGCAGTTATCAGAGAACTCAATTCATCAACACCTTGTCGTATTTATTACTCCACTAACAAGCCCTAACCTCTGCAAATATTACACATGACGTCAGCTGACCTTACCTGAGACCTTCTGTCCAATGAATACAACAGAGCCAGTCAGTCACTGGCCTTCAGGAAGGCTTTCTGATGTCTAGCACATGATTACCCATTCATTCCACTGAGAAGACACTACCACTGACTTGTCACAGGGAATCTGTGATGGCTGTCTGATCTATGAGCTTTACAGTGACATGGGTGCACAAATGAGCATTAGAACAATGATTACATTATGGTCTCTATCCACAGAAGGTGACACTATTCTTCAGTCTAAGAAAAGTATCTGTTTGTAGCATCAAGTTAACATTTGGGCACATCCTTGATTGAAACAATGGAGTTTTTCACTACCCTGATAGCAGTTATCAGCTGTTGTATTACATCTCTTACCAACACCCCTGAATTAATATACACAAAAACAACCCATTCTAAAATATTATTCCTGCTCTTTCCAGTTGCTCTTGAGTAACCCAAGGTTATGTCCTGTATTTCAGTCTTTTTTTGTCTAGCAGTCTATTTGTTAGCTGCTCTGTCATAAACATATGTAATGATGTATACTATTGTTTAACACATTGCCTTGTTGTACATTGTCTCCACTTAGTACAGTGTTCCTGTTTGATTTTGTCTTGCTTCTGCTGTTTGACGTTACAGCTTCTAGTAACTGATACAGACTCAAGTCCACATTAAACAAGACATGCTAATGCCAGTTACAAATCACTGCTATAAAAGGCATCAACAGTGTAAAAGAACAATATCTGAACTTCAGTGGCATAAGACTAACTCAAACACAAGGGATGTAGAAAATAATGACATACAACAGCAAGTAAATGTGCAAACAATGATAATGAGCAGCAATATATGGTGTTAAATATAAAAAAGTACACCTCAACACATTTTGTGGCACAGATGGAAACTCTTATTCTACATGTTTGCTTTTTTCAGTTCTGTAGTTACAACACCATGTTTAAAAAAGGAAGGTCCACAAAAAGGCTGATATGATATGATATTGGGTCATCAGTGTCCTATTAACCTGATATACTGACAGTATCAAACCCTGGTTTCACCTTCTAATAATAATGAGCTGTATCTAGTTTAATAACTCAGTTTTAAGCCATTAATGAGAACAACTTTTGAGTTGCCAGTTTGTGAAAAAGTCCCTTTGACTAATTTGATCATATTACTTTCTGCAAGAGCGCTCTAGCGCAGTTTGGTTTATTTGTTTACTTCAGTCAGGAATGATTTTCTCTTTTCAACAGAAACTGTAAATGAGCCACAGTTAGCTTGGAAGGCTAATTTTCACTGCAGTCCCTGGTCTGATGGTAAAAAGACAAAAAAAAAAAAAAAACATAGAATAAAATGACAAATGCAAAAACTTAGTGCTCAACCATACTGTAGTGTAACGATACCACAAGTAGAGAAGAGTCAGAGAAGACAGTATGTTTGAAGAGTGACTCAGTAATGTCAGTTACACAGAAATATCTGTCTATACATTAACTAAGTTAGCTAACATTAGCCACCATGCTGGCCAAACCAGACCAAGACTGTAGCAGCAAAGCCATTAGCTTGTTAAGTGTGTTGAATGTGTTGTATTGCTTATTAATAAAACATTTTCATTCGAAAGAGGAAGAATGTATTATTTCTTCTTTCAAAAGCGACATGGTGTTGCTTTAATAAAGCCAGTGGTTCTAACTCTTTAAGTGGCTTCTTTTAACTTACCTGATTAGGAAAGAAAGGGCCTAATATTGAATAGCAGATCATTGAACTGAAGTTCACAGATGCCATTGATATTAAAGTGAGAATCTGCTGTCTTGTCATCCTCTGGGGAGGATTTGTTGATTCAGCTGGAGTGATGTTATCTATTGTGAAACAACGGAAATGAGTAAAAGTAATGGAACAGAAATTGGGATAATGACATTTGACAGGGTTTAATGTAAAGGGCACAAAGGTCATGATGGAATTGATCGCATTCAAATGGCGTTTGGTGTTGAGTTGTTGATTCAAAACAGTTAATTATCTGCCATTGATTGTGGTTATCAGACATTTATTGCAGTTACAAAAGTCACCAACCTGTTTGCTCAAGATCAACGTGCGGGTCCATTCTTAACTTTTAGGTTTACGTTTCCAATAGTTCAGGACAGAAATTCACACAGTAACACAACGACACACAGAAAGGAGGAGAGGAGGAGCCCCGAAGACATCGACAGCAGACGGTCAACCAGCTCCTGACTGTCCTTTAGGAGAAAACTTGCCAAAGTTCAGTTTCGAGACAGCGAAGCGCTCCTGGCGAGTATTTCCTCAATGACGTTTAGCGTCAACAGTCAAATTAAACAGAAAACACACTTTCCGTTACTGCTTTCAAAATAAGAGCCCCGCTAAGCAGCTTCCGGTAGCTAAGTGATTCAGCCACCTTTGAATCATTGCAAATTTTTGGTTTACAGAGGCGATCGCTCAAATTAGCGACAACAATATATTTTTTGCGATTATTATTTATTTATTTATCATTTTACGACGATGTTGTTTTTTGATTGTAATGTCCCAAAAATATTTTTTATTTTTTAGTATAACTTGTAACATATAGTTATTAACCCCATATTACTGACACAAATAATTATAAAATGACAGGCAATTGTTCTGCATGAACCCTTAGTTTACAGACAAATTTGGTTTTATTTTGGGGCTTCAGCTTTTGGGTTTTTTTAATTGGTTTTTATTATAATGATATCCTTATGAAATAATAATTATTAATCGGTAATAAGCATTACATGTTTTATGCAAAAACAGTAATCATGACTACCACGTCAGCAAAGTCATTACAATATATATTTGTAAATTAAAAATAAGTTTAATTATTCATTATATTAACATCTAATATATATATTATAGTAATTTATTAATATAATTAAATGTTTGATTTTATATATAAATTACACAAAAATGTAAGTACTATGAACATTTTAGAGATATTTTCTAAAATGTATGAATACATTTTTCTATTTTATGTAATTTAAATTTTTATTGTTTTGCAGTAGTAAAACTACAGTACATCAATTGATCCTTTCATAACTGCATAACAAACAGGCTGAAGGAGGAAGCCTGTGGTGTGGTCTCCGGGCATAACTTTACATCAGAGAAGTGGAAGAGCCAAACTGGAAATGAAACATAACAACAAAAACATTTGGAACAATGTAGTTTTATTACATTTTGGCCAGCCTATAGGTCCATGTAAACCTATGGTCATATCATGTTTGTTTCCTTCACAAAATAAGAGAAAAAAATCAAGCAACCAACTATTCATTAGGCAGTATTGCTGATAACTGACACACACTGTCGCTCAAGTCTCTGAAGCTGCATTACTGTAAATGAAAAGCTCTTTAATGAAAACTCTAAACTAAAATGTTAGGTAGCCTCTCTCAAAATACTTTAATATACTTTAAAATAACCTTCCATTAGCAAATAACCAGACATGTCCAGACATTTCCACATTTGTTTCTTTATACATTAGCACCAAATCTACATGAACCTCACTCCTACTAACAGCTAAATATTCGTAACTTGTGAATATGTTGTATTTACTACCTTTGCAAGTTTATTATTCTCATTCTTTTTTTGTAACATCTAAAAACTCTTGGTACCATGTTAAAGCAAAGGTGAAGTACAAAATTACTGAAATTAGCAACATATACACACAATTTTCTAAGCATATAATGATGTTAAGTCATTTACTAAATACACAGTGCAAGCAGCTTTGTATTTTCTTTTGCAAGTACAACATCAGTTCTATGTAAGTAGCATTATTGCACACAAGCTCTATCTATCTAAAGCAGCACTGATTTCCAACGAGGCAAACTACTGAAGTAGTAGCATCATAAACACCCAACGAAAACAACACAGAGCCAACCAAGTTTGAGATTCACAAAGAGAATCTCAGTGTTTCTGCAAATTTTTGTTTGTGGGGATGGAATCATTTTCTACCATCTTCCCCTCTAACTTACTTTCAGCCAAAAGCATTTGGCACATAAACTTACTGTTGACCATTACTGACAATCGTAGAGGGGAGTTTTGGAAATGAAAAGTGTAAATTTACACATGAAAAAGTGGAGAATACATTGTCAGATCACAATGGCTCTGACTGAATAATGATTTGCAGTATTGTGGCCAAAAGAATATGATTTACTATGTTCATTGCACCACTTCATAGAAGTATCATGAATAGAAAATATACAAACTATGGTAAACTGTTCTCAACTCTTCACGTTGCAGTTACAGAATCAATATATTCTTCTATTGCATGTCCAGCAATTTGAACATAATGTAGAGGACATTCAACAAATAAAACTACAAGACTAAAAATCTATTAATTCCCTTGAACTAATGGGATTTAAATGAAGAATAAAGATACAAATAAAGGTATTGAAAAAACAATAACAATCAGTTTGATATTCATAATAAAGCCGTATAACCTATTTACTTAATAACTTAAAACTGAATTTAAATAGTGCAGTGTTTGTATCAGATATGGTATGGCTTTGTGAAAATGTATTTGCAATTTTGAATGCCACTGTACCTCACAATGTAGATATTTACTGTGTATATTATTCATTAGCATCACAAACATAAATAAAATATGTATTAATTTTAAATACATTGAATTAGCCATCATTTTAAGAGAGGGGAGATGTCTTTGGCACCACATGTGGCACTCAACCCCTGCTTTTTAAAATCCATCCATTTTTTTTACTTCACAAAATAACATTTGAATAATAAATAAAATCTTGACTACATTCAACATCTGAACTAGAAATGATGGAGTAACTGGTCTCCAGCCTCCATGACCACTGACCCAGACTGACTTTGCCTTCAACAGACTGATTGTAAATGATCTACATGTGCAAGGCCAACTTGTATATTAATCTATTCTTGAAAATAAGAATCACCACAACACTGACATTTTCCCAGCTATAGCCCCACAAGTTGGGCAGTAAGACCAGTGTGGCTTCTTTTGAATTCATCTACAACGGCACAGAATAACCTTTTCACTTTAGCCTTTGAGTCACATTGGCCAAGGCAACAGCAAATGCCTGCACTGCTGAGAAAGGATACTGGAAATCCAAGATATAGGCATTCCCATCAATTCGCCCAAACTGCATCACCTAAAAAAAAAAAACAGGAAGACGTTTCAGAAACATGTATTACCCAACATATCAACAATGTTTTATTGAATAATCTAGGGCTGCAACTAACATTACCGATTACATTCTCTTGGTTTTTATAAAATAGTAAAAAAAATGCAGAGCCCAAGCTGAGATATTTAACTTGCCATGTTTTCTCTAACAGAATATCAGAATACGTTCAAATAAGACAAAGAAAAGCACATTTGAAAATCTGAATATTTGGCATTTTTGCTCAAAAAGAGGGTAAAAAAATCTGTCAATGGACTAAAAGAGTAATTGACTAATTATTTCAGCTCTACATTACCTGTCTACCATCCAGCTCAATTTGAAAATTCTTTGCAGACTCCTGCGTTACTCGTCCTCCAAAATCAAGCTGGTAGACCTGGGTGGCTTCGTTCCACAATGGTTGTTTATTGGCCATGACATAGACAAATCCTTGGCTTCCCAAACTGCGATCCTCTCTTTCATTTGCCTTGCGGCACTTTATCTCCTCCAGCTCACTCGCCATACGCATGCTGCGCTTGTTCTTCCAGCTTTTCTTACTACTCTGGTTCTGGTTCATGAGCTCGTCGCCGCTAATAAACAGCTCCGGCTCACTCTCGGAGCTGTCCTGGAACTCATTTGCGGTCCTGCTCATCTTCTTGGTTTTATTGAGTTGCTCTCTCTGGCCCTTGGGCTTCTTCTTCTCTCTGCTGCCAAGCCTTGGGCTCGAAATGAGAGTGTTGAAGTCGGAGAGTGCGCGCCCTTCCTTTCTGGACTTGCCCTCGGAGACGGTGGGCATGTTGGCCTCCTCGGCTCTGCTGTCCAGTCTTTTGCGGCTCTTCTTGTTGAAGCGCTCCGACTCCTGTGGCACAGGGCTTTCATTCAGGGAAGATGGCTCTGGAAAGTTGTTGGCAGACTCTGCCAGATCCTCTGTGGCACTTTTGGATGGGGGTAGCTCAGTAGGTGGAGGAGGAGGGGGGAGAGGAGGGGGTGGAGGCGGCACAGTCGGAGGAGGTGGGGAGAGAATCGGCTTCTCTAAAATCTGGTGAGTTTTGGTAGGGAGGGGAGGTGCTGGAGGGTCTTGCATGGGAGGTGGACAGGGGTAAGGGTTCCAGGGGTGAAGGCTGACAGGGTGAAGCTGAAGTCCGGTACATGAGCTGGCTCCTGGATACATTGGAGGGAGAGGGCAGCAGGCCAAGTTAGCGAGATTTGGAGGATAGCCTGGCGGCAAGACCAAGTTGGGGTCCTGCTGAGCAAAAGGGACTGAAGCAACCATTTCACTTGGAGAGCACTGTGGTGGAGGGTTCTGTAAGGTCTGAAGTGGGGGACCACCGTGACCCACACCTGGAGGAAAAGGAGAGAGGGATATCTGGTAACCTGATGGAAAAGTAAGAGTGCCCGTGCTCTGACTAGTTGGAGGTTTAGTCGTGAGGACAAACGGTAGCCGAGTCATGTCCAAGTGCTGAGCTTGACCAATGATGAGTGGAGGCGGTTTATGAGGCCCAGGTGGAGGACCTAACATTGTTTGTTCGGGGGTGAGCCAGAACTCCTCAGTGGTGGAGGTGTCCCACTGGTAAGGCGGAGGGCGTTTAACTGTCAAACTGACATCGCCGAGAGTCAGCTGGCGTACCGATTTTTCAAGGTGACACTGCTGATTTAAAGTCTCATCTTCAGTAAAGGCAGAGTTAACGTACACCGTTCTGTCCCTGCTGTTATCAACAGCACCCAGCAGACTGTAAGATGACTGAGAGGTCAGAGGTGAGGTTCCTTTGGAGTGCACAATAATGGTACTGTGATGTGCTCCTTTCCCTGGTGGGAAGTCCTGCCTCACCACTGTGCCACCTGCAATTCCGCTACTTGTAGTTCCACCACCACTAACACTGACACTGGTGCTGCTGCTGTTACTGCTGCACTGTGTGCATGTGTACAATGCAGTGGGCACCCTCTGCTGGTAGGTAAGTGCTAGTGCACTATTCATTTTAGCCTTTGTGGGAAGGGTTCTTGAGCTTTCCATCATCTGTGGCACTTTAAGTCCCACGTCCCTGCCGTCACGCCGTAGAGTGGCATGAATCAGACTGCTATCAATTCTCTGGGGAGGAGGAAGTGTAGCAGTCACTTGATTGGCAGGATCAGGGTAAGGAGGAGGGTCTCCACTAGGTATTGAGTAGCGAGGGACAGAGAGGCGACTCAATGTTGCTGAGCTGTAGGGAAGCTGAATTTTTTTACTCTCAGAGGAAGTGACTTTGAGCGTGGCCGAGCCATGGACAGCATACGCATTTTGGTTGCGAATGAGGCGCCTGCGTGGCCGACAAACCTCCTCCACATTGCCACTGCTGTCAAAGGTTGTGATCCTTTCATATCCCAGAGGTGTGGGGTACTGTATGGTGACAGGGTGGAGCAAAAATTCATCCTTCTTCAGGCAGGGGTCTGTCGCCAGGACATTTGGGCTGTCACAGTTTGTGACAAGAGTTTGAGGCGTAGCGGCGGCTGTAGCTGCCGCTGCAGACACTACAGTGCCTGGGTATGGAGGAGGAGGATTCACCTTCCTCATCTGAATCTCCACAGTCCCATCCGTGTCACTGAAGGGAGGTAAAATCCGTGGCAGACTTGGCTTAAGAGTGTGTCCATGCTCCCCCCTGTCGAGCCCAGGCTCAGTGGTAGGAGGAGCAATCTGAGGCAGAAGATGAAGCCGTTGTAAGGAAATAGTTGGATAGCCAGTCGGAGGAGGGGGCAGCGACATCTGCATCTTCAGCTGCTGCTGCATTTGGTGGTGCTGCCACTGCATCTGTTGATGCTGCTGCTGGATCTGCTGGTGCTGCTGCTGGAGCTGCTGCTGCTGCTGCCTCATCTCCTGGATCTGTTGCCTGATTTGCTGCTGCTGCTGTTGCATCTGCTGCTGCTGCTGCTGCATCTGTTCGTGCTGCAGCTGCATCTGCTGTTGCTGCTGCTGGATTTGATGTTGGTGCTGAAGTTGTTGGGGTGTCACTTGCTGTTGATTTTTTTGTATTTGTTGGTGTTGCTGAACCTGGTGTTGATGTTGTTGCTGCTGTTGATGTAGCGTCTGCTGCTGGTGGTGCAGTTGCTGTAGCTGTTGATGTTGTTGCTGTAATTGCTGTTGTTGCTGCTGTAATTGCTGTTGCTGTTGTTGTTGTGATTGGGATGGATGATGGTGTTGCTGCTGCTGTTGTTGCTGCTGCTGCTGCTGCTGCTGCTGCTGCTGTTGCTGATGATGATGCATTTTCTGCTGCTGCTGTGTCTGCATCTGTTGTGACTGTTTGGACTGCTGTTGGCGAGGCTGCTGTGGATGAGACCGCTGCGGGTGAGGCTGCGGTGGGAGATGGTGAGGTGGAGGTGGGGGAGGAAGAGTACCAGGAAGAAGAGGACCCATCTCCAGCCCATTGAAGATCACCTGACCAGGGTTTGAGTATCTAGTTGGCACTGGGTACGGTGTTGCAACTGCATCCTGCCCATGATCAGTGACAGGGACTGAAGCTGCTGCCGCTGCAGCTGCAGCTGCTGCAGTGGCTGTAGGGTTGGTAAGGACATCAAGCTGAATATTCTGATTGGCCAGAAGAGACTGAACAAGGCCGATGCTCTGAGTTGGAGACATGGCCTGAGCCGGGCTGTGGATGGGAGCGATGGGAATGTTGACTGTACAGGGAGGATTGTCTCCTGCCACTCCAGATGGCCCCATCACTTCATAAAAAACACAGAGGACAACTGTATAAGTGACTTTTACAATTCAAACATAATTTACATAAAACATACAATTTACACTCTACAGTAATATAATAAAATTTTCATAAGCTTCTGAACTGAGAATATTGTGCTTTTATTCATTCCCACCTGGTAAGTCATCCTCATCCTCACTGAACACATTGGGGTTAAACACAGGCAGGCTCATGAAGTCATGAGAAATCTTTCGCACTTCTGGAAGGTAGATCGTCATCTGTCTCGGTTGCAGATGAAGCAAACTTGTCTTATAGATGACTGAAACAAAGAAGAAAGTTATGGCGATTGTTAAATTCATCAGAACGGTCAACGTGATGTGTACGTGTGATGTTCAAGACATTTACCTGCACCAAGGTTGGCAGGGAGAAAAGAAGCAAGTCCAACAATTTTGAATTTTGTCCCCCAAATGTTGGATGTGACTTGAGCAAGGTAGTTGTGCTGTGAAGCAGAAGACATGGAAATAAAAATGAGAATTATCAGAGTGAAATGAACTAAATCAGGAGTTGACATGAGTGTGATATATCAGGTAGTAAGAAAATGGTATCAACAAAATAAAATCATCTGTTTTTTATCTTGACGTTAAAAAGTAACAAATAGCCGAACATTTTAGGTAAGAGAATAATTTATTTATCATTTTTATTCCAGATTCACCATTTAAAAGCCTTTTGTGACACTACGATTACTTATTAGCACTTCTACATTATAATTTTATTGTGAAAATGTTGATTATTTTGACACATAAGACAGAATACTAAAGCAGGTACAGTATCATTAGCAGATCATGCAGATTAAACAGACTTTCTGGCACATCATACCTCTGTGATCCCATCCATAGAAAACTCTCGACGTGTCAGACTGGGAGACCGAACTGGAGGCTTCTTTGTTGGTAACCGTGGCGACCGCTGGCCTTCCTGATGGGCACGTGAAAGCTTGGGAGATTTTCTCGACTCCATGTTCATCCTTTGACACAAAGTGGTACATTTTCAACAACCTGTTCCTTTGAAATATGATATTTTCAATTTACGTTACAGTAATGTAGCATGGTGAAACAAATGCTATTAAAAAATATCTACAAATGCTCTGTGGTTCAGGCCTGTGTAATGTGTAAAAAACAAGAGTTCATTTATGTAATTTCTGAGTTGTCCAGTTTGGGTGACCTGTTTCCTCGGGATAACTTTGGTGACTTCTTCCCAACCCACTCATCGCTCAACTCAATGTCACTGGAGTCAGAGCAGTTACAGCTGTCAGTGTATGAGATCATGGGATTCACACACACCTCCTCTGGAAACAAAAACAAAAAACAACACAAATCAGAAAAGGTGAGTTTGAACTGAGTCGTCATACATACTAACATGGCTTTAAACTACCCCTGCGTAAAGAGCATTATTAAAAGCAAGTAAACTGTTTGGACCACAGGCCAATTGCAACCCTAGTGCAGCCAGGTCATGGTACAGGCTATTCCTGTATCATGTTACATCAGAGAAGAGCAGTCATCACCAGGGTCTGCATTTGTTCTTTCTCAAGGTGAATGATGCTTTTTTTAAATGGAGTACTAGTTTAAAGAGATGAACAAGTGCAGATTTAATTTCAATATGACAAGGAAACAAGATTTCTGGCCTTTGGGCAGGTCTGCTACTATTAGCAGCAGTAGACTAGTGTCTTGAGTCTACTTGTTTTTCCTCATAAGTAGTTTTTCCTTCAGCTTTACTCAGTATTTCAAGCTCATAATTAATTTCACTTCTTTTAAAGAACATTTTTAGAAATATGCTTAGTCACTTTCTTGCCAATAGTTAGAGGGGAAGATCTCATGTCTGTCTGTTAAATAAAAGACAACAGCTAGGGCCGATTAGCTTAGCCTAGCATAAAGACTGGAAGCAGGGGGAAACAGCTAGCCTGGGTCTGACTAAAATTAAATACACAGTGAAATATAAAATACATTTTCCAAGTTATAATCCTGTTTCCCTGTGTAAATTGTTTGGTTATCTCTTGGTGTCTGTCAAACACATTTTTTTTTTGTATTTATACATTGAAATCCCTGTCTTGTTGTCATGGCGACTCCAGGAAGTCACTGGCCAAGAAACAGATCCAGCACACAAACCCCCCATAAAACCATAACTTGTCATCTTTAAATTTCTGTAAAAACTTTAATTTGTGTCCAGATCAAACAAGTCAGAGATTTTGGTAGGTGATGTTTTTTTTTCTACTTTTTAACAAAGCCAAGTGAGCTGTTTCCATTTGCTTCCAGTCATCATGCTAAGCTAAGCTAACCGTCTCCTGCCTCTAGCCTCATTTTTATCCTTTCAGACATGTGAGTGGTATCAATCTTCTCATCAAACTCTCAGCAAAAGAGCAAATAAGTATGTTTCCCAAAATGTCAAACGATTCCTTTAACTAGTCAGTTAACCCAATTTACATTATTTTCTCACCACGCAGATAGTTTTAGCTTTGTGAGCTGTGGTCTTGAGATATACGCCTCTGAAACTTCTGCCACCCCACCAATACAGGAAGTAATGGAGTGTAATTTGTGGTTACTCTGAATAATTCACAGATCTCCCTGTAAACACTTCACTGTAACTACTGTCTACCAAAGAAATAGTCCCTATGAAAAGTATAAGGCCCTGTAAGGTTTAAACCCACCTGCTTTGCTGTCTGTTTTTGGATCCATAATAACAAACTCGGGCCGTAATTTACTGATGCGCCTTCCTTTGAGAATAGGCACCAGTCCTCCTAAATATTCTAGGTAGAGAGTGTAGCAGGGTCCACCCGCCTCAGGGCTGTCCTCTGCTCGCTTCATGGTGCAGTGGAGCCTCTCATTCCCAGCTGTGGGATAGCTGACAAAGTCACGGATGTTGTTGGGGTCAGGGATTGGGGGCTGGAACAAAGAGAGGAAAGAGCTGTAGGATTGCTGGACACTCAAATGAAAACATGTCTCAGTCAGCAGTTTTGCATTATCACAGCCTAAGAAGCCGTCTACGAATGTTACCACACAGCAATTACTCAGACGTCAACGCACCTTGATGGTGGGTATGAAAGCAGTGGTGACATAAGAGCAGAGCAGCGAGGGCATGTTCAGTTTCCCCACATCCTTCTCCTCTCGCAGGGCGCTGGCGATGCCCTGCTGGCATAGAAGTTGGAGGCTGGCCACCCGGTGCTCCACACGCACCACATACAGCGCTGGTCCACAAGCAAGGAACAGACGAGAGTCTCTGTGACCCCAACAGATGGTGGTGATGGGTCTCTGAAAAACAATTATTCACAAAAAAATAATTCCTACAGTAAATAACAATCAACATTCATGGCACTCGTACAGACTGCTCACATGGACTTAGTGCATCTATTCATCATCACATTTCTTATATTACTGATCTGCTGTTAATCTTCAATCTGTCATTATTTACCCTTTATATTCAAGCTCTTGATGCTTGAAATGCTTTTGATTTGAAAAGCGCAATAGAAATAAAGTATAAAATGAATACATAAATCACAAATTAATGAACTGACACATCAACTACTCCTGAATCTACTGAGGCGCACCTCTTTGACTCAGCAAAATTGCTTCAAATAAAGCTTGAAAAAATATTTTAGAAAAGGCCAACATTTGAAGGATATTTTTGGCATTGGCACACACTTCAATACAAGTGTATTTTAAGTACGGGAGAACCAAGCCTCTTACACTGACAGTGTTAAAGCCGTACTGGGGCTGAGCAATATAATAGAAGATAAACGATACATGTATCATCTATTTTTTGTAGTCACACTACAATTCAATACACATTTAATATCAACTCGTGAAATGAATAGATCATTTTAATGCTTAAACAGATATCAGAAGTCTTACGGTTATTATAATATTTATTTGACTCCATATTGCCGAGCAAAGCATCTACTATTTATAAAAGGACTAACCTGTGCCGGTGTTTCCAAGGTGTAGATGTGTTCTCCTTGGACATTATAGAACTTAACAAGGGCGTTCCTCATGATGGACGAGCAGGCAGAGTCGCCAGGGAGCCCGTGTCTCTCCATGCCGGCCACAGCCAGCAGGTCTCCCTGGGAGCACCACTGGGCCTCAACATCTGTGGAGCAAAGGAGTACAAAGTGTTATGGGTCATATACGATCAACGCAGTTCATGAGCATGCTTGTAAATGTCACAGTGAAACATGGATTTTTATACCTTTCAGCCCTGAGCGAATTACGGCAGGAGAGAGGTCATCATAGTTGTTCATTAAACTGATATCTCCTGATAAGAAGGTGACGGTCAACAAAGGCTTGACTCTCCGCACTTGGAGGATCAAAAGAAAAGTAAGTACATTAGCTTTCCAAAGCCAGCGTAAGGTAGCAAGCTGCCATGTGAGCAGTGGGGCAACGTGTTTGTACCTAAAGGCAGAATATTGTCATCAGAGTCGGTGTCGCTCTCTGTGCTGTCCTCGACCAGGAAATCAGGGCAGTTCCAGGACATGCTCACGATCCCATCAGACTCGTGTAAGAGAACATGGGCAAGCATTCGTCCGTGACAGTCCATCACTATCACCTGACCATCTGCTGTACCAAACAAGACCTGAGGGGGCATTGTACATTAAACTTTAATGGATGACATGATGAAAATGCTCTGGAGCATCAAATACTTGGCCGAAAAGTACTGCAGAAAAAGGCCATGAGTCGTTTCATCTTGTGTTTGAGGACAGCATTCGAAGCAAGGGGAAAATACTGCACCCTGGATTTAATTTTTCTTTTTAAAGAGAACTTTTTTTTTTTATGTTTTATGACATAAAGAAACGTTAAATAATACAAAAAGAGTCATTCATATACACTCAAACAGACAATGTGTACCTGTTGATCATCAGGTGTCCAGATGCCACAGGTGATTTGACTCTCCAGGTTAATCTCGGAGGACCAGTGTCTTTGTCCGCTGACCGAGCCAACTAACACAAAGCCGTCCCTGTACGCGATGAGGGCTTGAGTGCCATCATGTGACCAAGTGAAGTCACTCACCTTGAGGAAAGAATGTATGTATGTATACAGGACATAAGTAAATATATAAGTCTTTGTCCAATCTGAGGTTGTTTTTATGTGTCATCAATGGCATTACAGCTCTATACAGGCCTTATATAATGTGTTAGTATATATACCAGGATAATATATCGTAAGTGAATGTGTCTTTGCACTAGTACAAGCAACGACAAGGTCATTTTCTTTAGTCAGTCTTTAGGTGACAGCAGAAAAGAAATGTTTACCTGGGCTCCTCTGTCATTCACTAACTCTACAGACCATCTTCCTTCATACTGGATCCAAACAAAAATACCTCCTTCCATATCACAGGTGGCCAGCTTTTGAAAGGGTTCATTCCAACGCACCAAGACAACCTGCAAAAGCCCAAAAAACACTGTTACTATTTTTTGCAAATGCAGGTGGCCTTCTGCACAGAGGAACATTCATGATTAATACACAGTGTGACCACAAAGCTAAAAAAGGATTTTAGGCTGCAGTTGGAAGGAAAGCCAGCATATACCTCTGTGGAATTTCAATAAAAACATATCGCAAAAATAAAAAGACAGTGATATTGCTAGTCAAGACACACCTCGCTGTTGTGTCCTCGCAGGTTAAAATTGATTCTCTGAGGCGTAGTTCTGTCCCTCCTGCAGTGACTCGATGTAAACGTCACACCAACAACTCCTCTTCCGTTCCCTGTGGCGAGCCAGCCCTCCTCATAGTACCGTCTCCGGCACACCGGCTTGTCCTTTTCGCTCTTGGGGACCCTGCCTTTCCACGAGAGGCAGAGGATGTTGGAGTCGCTGCAGAGGATGGGACCATGTTCCACGGCAGCCAACATCCCTACTGTGTGACCAGGCTGGTAGGTAAAGCAGAGGAAGAGACAAGTTGAAGCTGCAATATAAAACTTTTTTGGACCAGATTCAGTGTACATTATAAGTCTGTGTTTACTCTTGACCCTGGAAACGCTCACTTCTCACTTCTTGGGCCTTGTGGTGACTCCATCTGCTGAGGAAGAAGAAGCCTCAGCCACTAAATAAACCTTGTGGTAAGATTATTCTGCAAATGACTGTTTCCAAGGTCAAGAATGAACTTTCAATCTCAATCTTTAAGACAATGTGGATGAGAAAAATGGAAATTTCAACATCTAACTATGATACGACTGAAAGGTCCAGAACAGCCACTAAATGGACCTTGCGGTGAGATTGTTCTGTCTAACAAATGTGTCTCAAACTAGTGACTATAACAAGGAGCTCAAGCACTCTTTGTTTGAGATATTCCATCCAAACGTGTCTCATTTGAGTGAGCAGAGCTTGCAAACGGTGACTAAACGTACCCTTAAAACCAGTAAAATCACCATGGCTGCTGCTCATCGTGTCCTAGCTGTTGTCCTATTATTCACTGTCTATGGAGCAGCTCCAGGATTTGTCTGTAAGATGACATCATCACTACAGTCTGTCTATTTTTTTTTACAGATTCACAAATTATTGAAATATGTCAATTCTATTTTAGTGCAGATTTTCGCCTTAACAAAATATTTGCAGCATTTTAATGTCTGTTGAAATACTGTTTCCTCAGCACTGGTTTCGTTCGTTTAGATTGGTTATATCTTAGACTGAGTGCAACCATGTCCAATCAACTGACACTGTCTGAAGACAAAATGTCCTAAACGGCTCACATGAAGTAGAAAAGGCTAATGTTCCCATTAAAAACATCCACTACCGCTTTGCCTTTTAATTTAGCTTTCTGGTTGTTAAAGTCATCTTATTGCAGTGTCTGACGCATATTCTCCTTTTTCTTGTTTCATCACTTTATTGAACTACATTATGTTTATACTGAGTAAGATAGTCGAACCCATGACTCCATGTTTTTGGCTGCACAATTCATTACAATATCTGACTGACTTTGTATGTTTGGAAACTTTATTACCTCCTCTACAATTTAAAATCAAGTTCTGTGGGTCTGAATACTGTTTGGCTGCACAGAATGAGTTTATACGGCCCACTATCAAGCAGAGTGCATGATATGTGATACTATTTTATAAAACGGCCAAGTAAGCTGTAAAATCCAACATACCTCATAGTTCCTGGGCATGTTGAGTCAAAATTCCTCCATTGAAGGTGTCCATATTTCCAATCAGATGGTGCACTGAAGGGTAATGGCTGCTCTGCTCTTTGTACTTACACTAATATCTACGGGGAAGTAAAATGCATCATACAGCCAGATGTTGTCCAGCTCTATGTTCATTTAAATCAAGCAGCCCTGCACTTGATGTGTGGCTCCTTTGATGACAGTGGCCCACCCCATGTCTTCCTGATGTGGCTCTGGAGAGTTGTGTAATCCTGTTGCAATGAAGAAAAAAGAAAGACGAATAATAATTAAAAAACCCCAAAAAACATTACCTTCCTCAACAAGTAAGGTAATCTAAGAGAAGGAGAAAAGTGGCTCTTGCTTAAAATAGCCGCGTTGTCATTCAGTGTATCAACCTTGAAATTCAGTTTTTCCTCAGTCTCTATGCAACAGCAACACTGCATTGGAGATCCGTGCACTCGCTGTCTCCATGGGTACTGATACTGTCCGTTCTTCCTATTTTACGTCAAACACCAGAGCAGCCAGGCGAGGACGTGAACTCCTATATTCCAATTTCTACATGAAAACCACCATTAATCTAATCTAATGCAGTTAATAGGAATAAAATAGTTAAAATATCAATCAAACAGCGGTTAAAAATCAATAATTTGACTCTTGCTTTGAAGACCGTACATTCACAGCATCCAATAAAAGTCGAAGTAAACGAGTCATCATCTCCTCATCTGTAAAGGTCTCTCACCACATTACACATTACCTCAATTTCATTTCTCATTCAAAGGCGTCTTGTATCTGACCGCATGCAGCAGTCCGAACAGGACAACGCTGACGAGACCAACGAGCTGCGGCGGAAAATAAAGTGATTTCATCAAAGAGGTTATATGGGCACACATTATGCAGTTGTACGTACCTGACAGCGCTTAAACAACGTTAATCCAGAGGCAGAGGCAGGGTCGGTGTACAGTGCGGTCGTGTTGCCATGCACTGTTCTGCTGGCAGCTGGCGCACTTTGGGGTTGTGGCTTTAAAACGGGTTGCCATGAGGCAGGTAGCACGGAAAATGGACCCCGAACTTCAATTCCAGTTAAAACGAAAGTACCAACACACCTAATAATCTAGTCAAGAGTCACTAAAGGTGAGTATGTGCAGTTGAACCAAATTTTAATACATACTGATATGCAGTCTGGCCCACAAGCTACGATAATCACTACTAGACCTATTGTTGCGCCTCAAAAGGGGGCTTCTTTCATAATGGCAACCTCACACGGCGCGCCCCATCTTTGTAACGTAAGTTGAAGTGACATTCTTGACACAAGACCTTGATGTGATGAATGTGCTGGTCCTTCCTGCCACATTATTAAGTGTTATTAATTAGGTAACTGGTGTCACCATAACTTAGCCGCCTATGGTGACACTAGTTAGATTCACTAACTTTAAAGATATAAACTGATTTCTATTTGCACAAAAGCACAAGCACTGGAATCAAATCATCATTAAATCTTTATTGTGATAATATAACTATCTAGCACACAGTGTTTCCCTCATCTTCACGTGATCAGAGTTACATACCCTCAGACCCTCTTTACCACCAGTGTCTCTCAACTGGTGGACTACATCATGGGTCATGAAATGCTCTGCAATGGCCACAAACAACTATATTACAACTGCAATGATTGGGATTGTTAGGATTTGCTCCTTGTGTCTATTTCATATCATTGTAAATTGAATATTTATTTATTGAATATTTTTGAGTTTGGGACAAAACAAGACATTTGAAGAAGTCACCTTGGCCTCTGGGAAACTGTGGTGGGCATTTTCCGTTATGTTGTGACATTCTATAGATAAAACAACCAATCGATTAATGGAGAACCTAACATGCAAATTAATCGATTGTGCAAACCATCGTTAGTTGCACCCCTAATCTATGTCTCATAATATAATACTGATCTTATTCAGTTAAGGACACACTGCTTTAAACACTGTTCCGTACAAAGAGCAGAACAGAGCAGCCAGAAAGTTCTGTGAGTGTTCTCCTTTTTCAGTTCTTGTTGCATTTATGTGCAAGTCTCTTCAAAGGCATGGAGGACACTGTCGTATGCAGGAGGGGGAGTCTGTGAGGGCAGGAATCCTTTAAGTCCGTTGTTGCCCAACCAGAATGAATGTCTCTTGTTTGCCACAAGAGATGCTGAATCCGAAGAGTTTGAAGCTGCCGTGTCCTCAGGCATGGAGACCTGAGTGTCCTCTCCCATCTCCAGGCCTGGCCTGCTTCTCTTGGGCAGTGGGCGAAAGGTGGAGGTCTCAACGCCGGGCTTGCTCCCCAGAGGGCCCACAGGCTCCAGAGAGGGCTGTCTGTAGACGTTCAGGAAAGTACTTCTGTAAAGGCCCAGCTGGTTTCTCATGGCGTTGTCTTTTTGTGAAGTGCCAGATCTCTTTTTGGAGCGCCTGGTGATCCTGGCGGTGGCCTGGCGCCTGGACGCCCAGGTCAACAGAACGTAGACCAAAGCACCCAGCAGCAGGCCCACAAGAATAGATAAACAGAAGGCTAGAATCATATCGCCTGGAAAGGAAAAAATCAATGCAGAGTGTCAGAAAAGGGGAAGTAGAGAGGGATCAAAATAATGCCTGGAAATGTTTAGTAGAATGTGAGGCAGGATGCATTGTGTTGATCTAAAAATGGGGACGATTATATCCCCAGATGGATGTTTCAGCTGCATTTCAAGTTAGAAACAGAATCTTATTAGCACAGACAAGGAGCAGTTGCATAAAGTACATCTCCTATGTGCCAGATTTGTTTCAAGAAATGTTCTTTCTTATTGATTTGCTATTGCTGGACACTGCTATACTGAGCACCATGTTATATAAAATCTTACATCATTCCTGCGTGTGGGTTCACTGTCTATGTAGCATCATTGTGTTGAAGCACAAACTAACCATATCATTGGCATGAAAATAACAACTCAACAATTGTCACGTTCTTCCTGAAATGATGGTGTTCAGGACTGTGAATAGATATTGATGGCAAAAGTTTCCTGACTTCTCACGAAAAGTTGTTATATGCGCCTTTCCACAACAAGGCAGTCCAAAGTGCTTTATGTAAGACATAAGACAACAAACAAGACATGTATGAATAGGATTTTAAAAGAATAAAATTAAGTATAAAATTAAAAAAAAATAAGCTTTATGGAATAAAACAGAAGAAACAGAGGGAGGACATTTCACAGAGCAAAGACAGATATAAATAAATAGCCTCAAATTAAACTTAATAAAAGAAAGTGGAAAACAGGAAGGTTGTAAGTTGCAATTTAAAAGAACTGAGAGTTATTTTCTGGAAATTTGTTCCAAATATGTGGTGGAAACTAACTGTTTTGACGTTTGGATAATAATAGCCGACCTGAGTGGTCTGTATAGTATATTTTTTTATTTTAATTTTATATATTTTGGCCCTATTGAATGCATTAATCAGAGGTCATTTGTCAATTTTCCAAATGCAGAGACATCAGCCTGAAGATAATGTGTTTTTCAGTCGTCCTAAGAAAGCCACTTTCAGAGATGAAACTGATTTTTATGTGAAAATACAATTTGTTGAATCAATTGAAGAAACTATCACATCTGCCTTTTACAATACAACACGCTACTCTTTCGTAGGAGCTTTGGGAAATAGATCTTCACAAGAAACAAATACAGACACACTCACCAAGATTAAATGATTTTAGCAACTCCAAAAAGGGATGTGTTTCATTATGTGCCATGGTTCCACCATAAGCTGGTGTTTGATTCCACACTGACTCCGAGCAGACAGACGAACACTAAGCTTTTTCCAAGACAGGCTTTTTGCCCCCCCCCACAGTGTTTGGTATGGCGGAAACTTTGCTGTCATGCTTCCTTCCCTCTCTGGCTTTAAAATTAGCAAGTGCATTGCTTATCTGAGTGGGACATAACACTGGGAAACAGGGTTGTTTCCTTTTGCATCATTTCCTTTGGATCAATACTTCTCGGCAATGGCTTTATTGGCTTAAGTTGTATGTGTGTTTCTTGTGTTCTCTCTTGCAACTACAAAACATATTTTTTAAGAAATCAAAACCATTAAAAAATACAACCTTACTTTCAAGTGACATGACAAGGTTCTGGATAAGCTAAACCATGAAAATCTAACCATCCACAAGAGCTTCTGCAGGCTATCAAGCTCTCAGTCTCTATGGGGATTTCCTTCAATTGTTGTACTGTTCCCATTTCACCTCAGTCCTCCGAGTCCTCAGGCTGACCACAAACCAGCCTTCTGCAGCTCAACAGCTGATGTAATATACAACTATATATCTTTGTACATTTCATCAGACTGCAATAAAGCAGGGTCTTTATTAGGTATAAGCACTTTTCTTGGATTGAACTTTCTTCAAATTCCTCAAACAAAAATGGTTTAACATGAGGAATATTGTCTGGAAATTCATGTCACAAAGATGTCCTGCAGGTGGCGCTGAAGTACTTAAAATGAAGACTAATTTGAGGAACTGCAGCATTGAGCACCTCACCACATATGATCTACATGATACAATAGACCCCAGAAACATCATACATGAAATATATAAATTCAGCTGCAGGCTTATAAGGGTTGCATTTGAGTTAGGTTATTGCAGTTTTATTTATTTAAATGTAGGGTAACAGATTTAAAACTGAAACTGAATCACACAGGAGTTTTAAACCGAAAGTTTTGTTTAAAATTAGCAAGGAAGTCAAATTAGTTTTCAGTAGCACTTCTTAGTTTTACATAATAACTTGAAACGTATTCAGTTCCATGTCCTTTGGTACATTATGTGCTTTTTTGTTTTAATTAATTACACAATCTTGACTATGAAGAGAGAGCCACCAGCTGGTATGTAGAGGCCCCTCAGCTTTTAGACAGGAACAGAGAACATGATGATCTCATGTGATGATCTTATAGAATATGATGCATTGCTGTAGATTAAACTGCCCAACAGTAATTGAAGTAGTAAAATAAAAATGCAACATACACATTAATGCAGCAGTAATATTAATAATAAAACATCATATATAATAGTAAAACTCTAACAGGGACTAATTTTCTGTATAGAGAGTATTTTTACTTTAGATACTTGCCTATAATACTTACATATTTTTACTTAAGTAAGGTTTTGAACGCAGGACTTTTCACAGTGTGTACATTAGCACTTTTACTTAAGTAAAGGATCTGAATACTTCTTCCACCACTTGTAACAGCTTATAAAGCCTATATTGAGGGTACATTATTAGAAAGTGGTACCTTTCTCTTCTATTAGCATCCTGTAATGATTTTATTTAAGGATATTGCTGCACGTAATATCACAAACTATTGCACACTGTCTGTAAACTCACTGTGAAGTGCCACAAACAAACATAGGGACACACACACACACACACACACACACACACACAGATACACGGAATTCCTCTATGTCCATCCAGATAATGAACCCCTTTGTCCCAAAAAATTAGGGGGACAGGAACTAGACCACACATATCCGACCCCTCCTCCTCCAGTTTGTGCGGTTTGCTGGCAGCAGCGTCCCTCACGAAACTTCACGGCGGCTGCTTCGCCGCACGTCACCATGTTTCAGTTTCACGGTTACCTTGGCAACAAGGCAACACAGACACTTCCTCTGCAAAGTTATCATGCTCTGAAGTCCTGAAAGTGGTAAGGTGACATGCCAGCTGCAACTTTGAGATTTCATTGATACCGTTATGTTTGCTTGTTGGTTGTCAGGGACGTGTTTACATAAGTGTTAACTTTTTTTGTGTATTTTTGTGAGCGTTGACGCTTTTAAGCTAGTTCTTCTTTGGGGTTTGTGGTATTTTAGTAACTTCCTGTCGTGTTAAACTGGCGCTAATACTAATACTCCCTCCCTCCACACCGTTCAAATAGCTATACAGCTTTCCAACTTTGTTTGTTAAATAACTTTGTGATAATACAGCTAATACGTGCACAACGAGCATACATGTAATGGAGACAAAGGTTTGTGCCGAACTAGCTAACGTCGACACTTTTTGGGGCTAATTAAGAAATGTTCTCACTCTCAATTTTACTTCCTTAAAGTGCTAATTTAATGTGTTTATAAGTTTGCAGTATGTGCCAAGAAGTAATACAGTTTCATCTTTATTTTAACACACTTTTATATAGTGACACTTGTCACTATCCATTTTACTTGTATATAATGTTTAGTTGTTGTCCAGCTACTAATAGCTTTGTGCTTATGTTTGCTTATCTGTGTTATCTTTTTGTAGCTGTATGTCTATATGTATATTTGTGTCTTCCTGTAAACTTCCTTTTGGCACTTATTGAGAGCTGATGACCAACCAAATAAAGTTAACCCGATAAAGTTGACAGTCTGTAAAATGTATATTTCTTTCATGTTAGCAATTAATTGATTGATTGGCACCTTTATTTATACAGGAAAGGTGCCAATGTATAGTCTTAAGTAGTGTTATTTGTTAGAGTCATGACAGTATGACTGTGAGCCAGCATGCACAATACCAGGACCCTGAAGCAGTTGAATGGAATTCAGCCATCGTTAATTTTATTATATACACCTGTGCTTTTCCTACTGTAACATCTCAAAATGTCTTCTGTGAAAAGGCTTATTAAATGTCCACACAGCCTCTTCCGTCACCATGTATATTTTTTCCCAGGTAGCACAAAACTGTGACATCTTGTGACAAAACTACAAAAAGACATATGACTTTTATTTATACATGGGAAACTCACTGAAAGCATACAAATATAAATGAAAACAATCACATGTAGAAGGTGGTAATCTTTCATGATTGAGGTAAACTGTGAGAAACTTTCTAAGGTACAAAGTAACTAAAAGTTCTCTGCGGTGGTCTTAATATAAGCATTCTACATGAACATGTACTTATGAACAAGAAAATAAGTTAAACAGTTTATAAACAATGAGCAAAACAGTGTAATAAAATAATTGCTTGACAATAGGTGTGGCCTCCGTTGAAACCCTTGTAAAACAACTTCTGTACTTCTCTTTTGCAGGCAATGAATGGAAGAAGTGCTTCTATTGGAGAGTAAACCTGCTTGTCCCTGCATGAAACCTGAGATTCAATTGGACCTGGTCCTGCAGTGCAATTAGAGAGCGAGAGAGAGAGGAGGAGAGGGAGGGAGGGGCAGAGGGGATGTCCCACTCAGGACAGTTGTGAAGGATCTTCTGCTCTCAGCATCGGTGACCCACCTTGTCTTACAGCTGCGGCGAGAAGACATGGCCTCTCCAAGGCACTTCGGTCGGCCGTCTGTGGACATCGCTAATGTGATGCAAAAGCTGCAGGGTAAGTGTCATTCCTTTGCTCAGCTGGGTTACGGACAAAACATTCTCTCCTCCTGCGCTGCTGCACAGTAATATTGTGCTGATTCAATGTCTGGGCTGTGCGCCCATCTGAAGTTTGCCAGCTTTTGCAAGGCAGGATGCTCACACACATATGCTTACACACACACACACGCTTTCTCACATAGGAGCATATAGGGATACATTTAGAAAAGGTATCATTGTAAACTCTTTCCCTTATTGCTTGATTATGATAATGGAATATCCTTCTAGTTAAGGGGCCGTCTGTTCCTTGTGTAGCTCATTTTTCTTGTCTCGCTGCATTATGTGTTGCTGGAAAAGACTGTAAGTAAAGTAAAATGCACAAAAAAAAGTTACAGTCCTGCATTGCGTAACTGGCTTGTCCTCAAGCACTTGTATCCTTTGAAAGCGTAATAGAATCGCACATTTGGGTAATTTGATTTAATGTGCGCATGGTCTCTTTTGTCACCAGGTTTATTTTTTCCAATAGCACATAATCTTATTTGCAATAACAAGAAAATTAATGTTCATTCTTGTGATAGCTTGTGACCTACAAAAAGACATGCTGCATTGTTTGGTGGCCTAGATAGGGTAATTAAGAAGTTATTTAGAGAAACATTGCATTTTATTGAGTGGATATTGTGAAACCCCCGACATGGATCAGAGCTCCGCTTTGATCACTTTGTCTTCACATCTTTCGATCAGATTTTCTGTCGAGATTAGGAAGCCAAATTTGTTGCAAAGAGGCCAGGGATCATCAGGAACATTTAATCTGGTCTGAGTTTTGACATGGGATACTGAGTCACAACAACTGTGGCTTCATGAATGCTCAGACAATCCACTGAATAAGACTAAAACCTGACACCCTTTCTGCCCTTGGTAAGAGAATAGATCGATAGCGGGAGTCTCTTTTTGTTGGTGTCCCCCTTTTGTTGCAAGGGCATGAGGCCACTACCATCACTACACAAGTGTGGTCGATTGTGGCATCCGCTTCAGCTCAGTTTAGATGTATCTCTGAATGTACAGTATACCAGGAAATTTTACATGTTATGGCTTGTTACCATAGCAACTGTTACACATTTGCCTGTGGTTGTGCCAATGCTGCCAGTTCCTGCTCGAGACACTTGGTTTCCTGTGCACTGCACAGCTATTTCCATTCACTTGCTATCAATATATATTTAAGCACAACAATGGTAAAATGTATCATGACAAAGAACACCTGCCATTTGGACATTTTGAATCCTTCATACTGGCTCAGACATGCCCTGACATGAAGACATATATAAGCTGACTCAAAGTGAATTAAAGCCTGTTTAAGTCTCTTTAAGTAGATATTTATTTATTCTAGACACAAACTCATTTTAGCTGCTGCTGGGACAAGTTGTTATAATTCAATATCAATTTATAAGATGATAAGAGAAACACAAACAAATATAATTGCTAAATGTATCTTTCTGACAATTTTACAAAATCAGAAAAATCAGGTACTTAATGCTGTGTGGGGGAAGTTCCACTGAACTCTGCCCAAATGACATAATCAGCAATGCAAAGTGCCAGACAACTGTTGCGTGTTTCATGTCAGGAAGTAGAGTATGGTGTCAGGTCACATCTGGAAGACATTATTGTGCCAGTGGTTTTATGTACTCTGTAGATGGCGAGCAGCAAGGTAGTCTGGGCTTCTTTCGCTCGTAATCAAACGCAGCTTCCTGTCATTAAAGGCATCCTGCAGAGAGGACTTCTTCAGACTCACTTTGACTGGATGAGTTATTGACACCAGCAAATCTGTAGTCTTGTGAATACACACTGATTATCTTGCTAGTGGTGAATGTAGTAGTCTACAACGTGTATTAAAACAGATTTGTGAAGAAACCTCCTAAACTTATGATCAACCAATCTAAGGGAACATACTTGTTTCAACTTGTTGCTGTCATCATGCTATAGTTATATTTGCTTGTTTGATTTCAGTGCTATAAGACCAAAGTGTAGCTACACCTTGCGGCCTTAAATGCCATCAGGGTACACTTGATGTCGGTGCATGACAAGCGTGTTGCTCTCATTATGCCTGGGCGCTTGTGGGTTTCTTGTGGGTTTCACTTTAGTTGAGACTGTGTGTCAAACAGGATATGAAGAAACACAACTGGTGGTGAAGTGTTTGCGATGACGTCTCATAGTGTGATGAAACCCCTCCCTGGCCACACACTGACAGATATGAGCCTATTAATCTTGATGATAATTTTTTCTCATTTTCCCAGTAAATGTGAATTGTTATGTAGTTTTTAGCGTCTTTGCTTTCTGCGATAAGTAATGAAGAGAAGCAAAATCAAACAACAAATTATTTACTCAATTAATTGATAAAATAGTGAAAAATGCCCTTCACAATTCTTCTGCATCCAAGGTGACGTCTTCAGATGTTTTGTTTTGCCGGACCAACAGTCCAAAACCCAGAGATATTCAGTTTAAAATTATATAAAAATTGAGCCACATTCGATTAACTGGAATCAGTGAATGCTTGGCATTTATGGTGGAAGAACGACTTAACAACCAATCGATTAATTGACTATCTGTTTCAGCTGTAAAACGCCTCGCTGCTCTGCACATGCAGACAGCAACACAAGATTGCAGCTTTGCTGTAAAAGATCACAAGCTGAAACATTGAGAAGCACTGTGGTAGAGCCCATTGTTAGAAATCTGTTTTCACCCCATAGGGGTGGAGTAGTTACATCACAGTTGGAGTAAAAGCAAGTAGAAGAAAGACAAGGGTGCATGTTGTCAGCTGTAAGAGATGCTTCTACTCTACAGTGTCAGTAACAGCTGCCAGGAACAGACAGATATGATCTCATGAACAGAGAGCCTAATTCCCTCTCCACACTAAGCCAAGCTGTCCCAGACTGTTTTGAATACTTATTATTGCAAAGGGGAGTGATTTAAAACAAACCATATCTTATTTTTTTGGGATGCTGCTTTGTTATTATTTTTAATGAATATTAGATAACAGTATTGTCATGTTGTTTTGAAGACCAGGAAACCATTAAGCAAATATTATATCGTCAGTGCCAAGCATCTCAGAATGGACAGCTAAAGAATCATTTCTTGTCCTGCCTGATTGTTGTTGGCCTGTCGGAGCTAAAGTAGGGCTGCTCTCGACTAAATGGAACAACAACAGAGTGAGTGGGCTTTTACACTGCTCCCAGGTGACCAACACAGGCCAATGAAGCCAAGCACCTACAGAGCAGTATTGCCAAAGGTATCATCTGTCCTAAGATCACCTTAAGCACTCCATGAATTGCAGATGCTTTAGTGGTTTTGATGCTCTGCGTGGTGTTTGTTGCTGGGGCTATCCGCTTTTAATTGCCACTTAGCTACTAGTACCACATCAGGCTTAATTAAATCAGTTGACTAAGACATAATGACTCAATGATTGGGAGCTGTTTTACATAAGGATTTCATGCTTGTCAGCGTTAGTACATCCAGATCTGACCTACATACAGTACGTACATCTTATTACACATAAGTGAACCGTCTAACTGAGTTCAGGACTCTGGACAGCTCCTTAATAGCTAGTTGGGTTTGAGACTGAGCAGCTGGAATATCAGGAAAACCTCAAGTTATCATGTACAAGTACTTTTGTTCATTTTCATGCCCTAAAAATGTTTTTAGGGGTCGAACTTACTTGTTTTCAAAGCTTTCAACCACTGGCCTTCCTCAGCGGATGGAGTTGCTCAGCTTCAGAAGCAAGGCAGTTGGACCTTGTGTTCTGAATTGCTTTGTCAAACTCCTTTTCCAAGGTCAAGAATGGAGCTCAAAACTTTACAGATTTTGGGCTGTTTTATTTTGGCTACGAGTACAGCTGCTTGTGTCCAGACAACATCAACATTTGAGAACTTTGGTTTATTTTGTTATGTGAAAAACTGTGTTTTGTGGAGAAACAGGTTGATTTACCTCGAAGTAAGGTATCAAAAAGCATATTGTTTTGGTATCAGGAGCAAAATGCAGTTGTTGGCACTAGTAATGAAACATTTCAGATCATATCTAGCCCTAGTTGCGACAGTGGAAGCAAAAACACACGACTTCCTTTGCAGCCGAGGCTTTTTCCTGGGTTGGACCCTTCTGGCATTGGGTGTTTAGAATAGCAAAAGTAAAAGCTTTAGTTATAAGAATATAAACTGACGTACTATTCAAAACATAGAAAGATGTAATTACAAGGTTAATGTTTTTATTTTTAATTCATCCTCATTGACAGACCAGTTTGAGTACCTAACCTCTTTTTTTGTTTGGGACTGAGGGAGTCATAAATGACTGTGAACATTAATTGTAGTATTTCTGAAAGCTCATTGTTCTCAGTGCACACAGCTGTCAACATCTTATTAATGCTGCTACTTCTAGCCTTTTGCTGTTTGGACGTAAAAGGGAAAAAAAATCCATTTTCACCCAAATAGCTTTTCTGGGCCAGTTCCACCAGCAGTCTATAGAGCAGTAATAATAGAATCACAGGCTCAGGACTATTTTTAGTATATCAGAAAAGCTTTTAGCATGCCGGTGGTCTTGAAAGAATAAAGGGATTTTTCTGCAGGAGATGATAAGCTATGAAGTACCACACTTATTCACTATTGTGTGTTAGAAATCAGAAGAGGGGAATGGTTGTCCAATAGAAAAACAGACTGGTCAAAGCTGAAGTGGTGGTGCCAGGCCTTACAGGACAAAAATGGTTATGCCTAAGAGCTTTTACATGATACTGTGTGTGCAGTGGGAATCCCGGGGTGGGTGTGTCTTCTTTGTCATCACAATAGCATTGACGCTGAGAGAGAGAGAGAGAGCAGGTGGTAGATGTCATTCACCAGCCTCAGGATTAATTATTTAGATTTGTTGCACCATGGTGAGCTTGGTGCAGCAGTCTTTTAATTTTATTCTGGTCTATTCAATAAGTGGGTCCATGGGGACTTCATTTGATTTTATGGCCAAAAAAGAAAAAATAAATACATAAAATTAACAAATTTTAAAGGAAGATTTTACATTTGTTTCATCATCGTCTTGGACGTCTCATAGAAGATTAGACAAATCTTATTGGCAAACACAGACCCACACACACACACACACACACACACACACACACACACACACACACACACACACACTCACTCACTCACATACACATAAATCGGGATAATGCAGCCAAACCTGTGACATCACCGCCTCCTACATGCTGATTGGTGGAGCCATGCTTCTAGCTGATCTCTCTCCAGCCTCAGACGGTACGATGATACAGCGAGGCAGTGCAGCGGGGGCTGTGCACATCCACACAGGCATGGCTCCTCTGGATGGGAAAAACACAGGAAGATGGAAGGATGGGATTGTAAATGACCCTTTCTGTTAGAGGTTTCTCCTCTGCCGCCTGTGTGTGCGTGCGTGTGTGTCTGTGTGTGTGTCAGTGTGTCTGTGTGTGAGAGTGTCAGGGAGGAGGGGACGTTTTCATCACAGCCTCCAGCAGCTTTTGCTTTCACCGGGGAAACCAGGCAGCCAGATCTGTTTTGCTTCCTGCTGGAAAGAAAAGGAAAAGGACAGCTGTGTGTTTTTGTGCCAGTTTTTTCCACTGTGGATCTTATTTTCACACATACATATATGTACCGTGGAACTCATGAAAGGCAGAGGGAGAGAGCCGGAGAGTGGGGTGTAGAATGGCTCACTATAAGGATGTATCTGTCAGGAAGACTTCTTTAAATCTGGTGACTGGATTTTTTCAGTATCTGCGTGGTAAGTAGGGCAGCAGCAACCTTCATCTCTCATCTGTGTGCACATACGCAGCTAATCTGGGATATAACTGTGAAAATAACATATGCTAATGGTTTGTGGGTGAATCCCTGCTACATGAACTAGTTTACAGTATAATGTTGCACAAACACAGCTGTACGTGTTCTGCATCTGTGTGTGTTCGTGTGTATATGTGGATCTGTATGTGCATGCTATGCTTCAGTGGGCATCCCCTGTGCATCAGTGATGAAGCATTTGCCTGTAGGTTAACATCATGGCTTTGCTCCCTGTATAGTGTTCGCATTGCTTCCTTAAACACGTGACCACTGTCTATATCTCTAAGGGTGGATGTTTAAAAATGGCCACTCTGTGCAGCACTAGCCTACCGGCATGCATGACAGGGTGTTAATAATCAGTCCTCGACACAACATCAACAGCACCACTATGGCAAAGAAATCAGTTGTTTTGTTATACGTGATGCATAATTCATGAAGCATTGTGGCTGAATATATTAATAGACCACAAAAGAGGCAGGGGGTGACCTAAACAATCACGCATATTACTGAACACAGAGGTGGCTCGTGAGATGTGTTGGCAGAAATTTTCTCTCCAGTCATTCTCTAATCTCCTCATTTGACCTGTTTCTGAGAGCACTTCTAAGGAGCGTCTATTATACTAGCACTGGCAAGCTTGTGTTATTCACATTGCACACATCTAACCATGGCAGAAGTCGTACTTCGTAACATGCTTGGTGCAGGGCTGCTGTAATGATACTCGAAATCCCACAACCAGTGTAAAATCATGTAGTATGAGGTTGGATGAAGTAGGATTCTGGTTGAGGGAGTCCTATAAAGGCTGTAACTGACAAAAGTTATAACTAGGGATTAATATTTTATGTGTTTTATGTTTCTGCGGTAGCTATAAACTCGACCGTGTCCCGATCTAGAATCAATTAACAGCCACTTTGCAGGAACAAATCTGTATCATCAAGTCCTATTGTGTGTATTCTCCCCATTTGGTTGTATGTCCTCTACTAATATCACCAGCTCAACTTGTCTCAAGTATGGGGCTTAGGCTCAAAGTCAACCGTGAGATCATGTGGCGTCTTTCATGTATTAACATGCCTTTTGTACCTTTCATTTTCAGATGAGCAAGAGGCAGTGCAGAAGAGAACCTTCACAAAATGGATCAATTCTCATTTAGCAAAGGTACGTGTGAATTTCCATCCACGCCATCCACTGCTTACACACTACATGGCTATCATAAATCACCTGACCGGGGCTGGAGATTGTAGGAGTTTACAAGCTCATCAGGCTCATGAAACAAATTGTCAAAGTAATTACATCACAAGTAAGTTGGAAGCTGTGCTATGTTTGACCTTTTTCATCAGAGAGACTCGAGATGTTTTATTGCTTGTCATGATTATGTAGCTTCTCTTTGGTCAGGGGTGTTTCAGGCTACTGACCCGTCACGCCTGGGGAGGGAACTGACTGCAAGACGAGCTTTGCCATGCAACAATAATGGCCCCTAATAACGCTGCACAAGATAATTGAATTGATCCAGTTAACTGTAAATAATGACATAATTTACCTCGTTTCTTAAGCATTTAAAATCAGCACCTGTTTAATGGAACAGGGTTTGTTTATTTTATTTAATGATGGGGAAGGAACGCACCCTCAGTATAGTACACCTGTTCTTCTGTTCTGTTTTCATGAGGGGAAAACTGTTGAAAAGGTCATGCTGCTTGTTGCTTTGCTGGAAAGACGACACAGACATGACAGAGCTCAGAGACATTTTTGCAGTGCAGAACTGTACTGTGCTGTTCTGCTTTAAAGAAGCTCACTAGGGGCACTTATACTTGGATGAGCTTCTGTACCACTAGTGGAGTGTGTTTATGTGGACATATGGGAGGTATAATGGAACTATTCAGAAACTGGTGTGTGGGTTATGTATTTGTTGTGTATTAGGTGTCTGCGTGTGTCTGCTGTGTATGAGTGCGCGTGGGTGTTTTGTTATTCATGTGAGTGTGTGTATTTGTGGACATGGTTGGAAGGGACAGTGATGAGGTGTGCAGATGGAGAGCACGAGGGTGAGGACAGTTCCCTGCAGGCAGTCGTCTGTCTCTAAGGTTCATGCATGTAAATTACAAGTGCCCAACAATAACACATGCTCACATGCTGTATTATGTCCCACTGTGACCTTGAAATAACAAACTATATTAGATTATGCACACTGAAATTAAAGTGAACTTTAGGACTATAAAATATCAGAAATTTATCATTTCCTGAAGAACTGTTGGGAATTCAGAATAAGTACTGAGTGATCTCTTTGTGATGACACAGCAAAGTGTTCAACAGGGTTTAAGTCTGGAACCTGGCAAAGAGATTCAGTTTAGAGGGTCTTTTGTCTGCCCACATTAGTTCAAAGCGTGGCTTCTAAAACTTTAGAAGAATCTCAGTTATGTGGTGGGCCAACGCAGAGAGGCTCTGTTGGTCTATTCTTCATTATTCATGCACTGCGCTCAAGCTCACTCACTGTGCATACCAATAGGACTAATGTACCATAAGCCACATCATGAAAGAGCTCTCAAACTGTCATATTTACACTGCAGACAGCTTCTGCATGAGCGAGATTGCCTTGTTTTACAGGATAATTTACAGAGATGTGACTTTTCTTGTCAGTGCACAAAATGTTTCCTGGAATAAGTTGCAATAGTTTTGTGTGTGTGAACAAATGAAGAGTCTTGGCCTGAATGGAATCTCCTTTTTATGGGTGAAAGTGTGTATTATCTAAGTTTGAACTTCCTCCAGTTGTCACACTTTCCCTTCAGCCTTTGTGTCCATTTCCTCAGATATTGTATTGCTAAGCACCTTTCCAGTTATTTTAACAGTTTTTTCCACTATTAGGAGGTCTCATGTGACTCTGTTGCTCAGTAAATTCATTTTCCAGGGTGGTAATGATTTACAAATTACAGAAGCTATTTTTACCTGATTGTGGATATTAGATTGGACATAGATAGATCGGAAACTTAGTTACTATGTTTTGTTTTAATCTGACTAGTAGTAATAGAATAGTTATGGATTCTTATAGTGAAACAGTATATTTGACAACTAATAATTACTGAATATTAGTACTTGAATAGAGATGCTGGCACAAAAACATGACGCATCTTCTACAGTACTTTTCTGACAGAAAGAAGAGAAGTGTACATGTACAGAATAACAGGACAGACGCTTGCCTCTTCACACTGCTTTGCCCCAAATAGGCAGCCAACTGCATCCTGTCATGGAGTATGTTGAGTTGTGAAATGGCCTGTATATGATGCCAAATACAGAATTCCCGTGGTGAGCTTTCCTTTTAATTAAAGCTTCACTCTGCCGAATGAATACACATCTGTTTCATTTACTTGCACAGTAATGCTTGTGTAACACAGTAGGTTATAACGCTGTCATTCATCTTGTAGATTGTACAGATCTGTAAACGTGTGGATATGATATCAGGAGACAGTACCCAATTAGGGTTAAATGAGTACTATCGCCTCAGGACTGGGCACCAAGCCACTGCTGAGGAAAAGGCACCATCTTTTCAGCTGCAGGGAAGCTCTGTGGTTGTTGCTAACAAGCCTGTTTCTCACAAACAGCATTTGGTTTCTCCTCAGCCCTGCTAATGGGTCAGAATACCAATATCCTTTCACACTACAGAATTAACAATGCAACATTACTGGTTCTATAAATGTATTGTGTATGTATAAATGTATGATTAATTTCTAATTACAACAAGTTTCATTCCTTGTAATGATTAGTTTCTGTGCTGATAAAGCTGTGTTTTCTGTCTTCCAGTATAAACCACCACTAGAGGTTAACGACCTTTTTGAGGACATCAAAGATGGGGTAAAGCTCTTGGCTTTGTTGGAGGTGCTGTCTGGCCAAAGACTAGTAAGTAGTACTTATACATCTTTTTTTGCACAGGATTTAAACATGAAGGTCACATTGAGCCTGATTCATACCTTTAAGATGCTTGAAATATCTTTTATGCACAGTGATTTACAGTCTATTGATTTGAAGCGTGGATTTAGTAAAGGGGAAGAGCCACCCTGTATGATGTCCACTTGAAATAATGTAAATTAAGGCACGCTGTTTCACATTACAACAAGTTAACTTGTGTTGATTCCTTTTATTGTATAATCCCTCAAAATAAATTATTAATTCAACTTAAATGTTGACGTATATTCAGTCTATTGGAGGAAAATAATAAAATCCAAATGCATAAACAGCATCTTAAGATTATATTAATACTTACTCAACTTTTACAGTGACAACACAATTGAATCAGGATGCAACCAAAACCTAAATAGATATTATATATTCATTCTATCTTAAGCAATCACAAGTTTGGATAAAACTGTTTGGATGGCAACAAGCGTTGCATTAAGCATTAAGCGTTGGATTGCTGCGCAGCAATTGCTAATTTAGATCTGAGCCTCCCCACTGTGAGAAGCTGTTGGCTCATCTCTCTGTTTTTCCATCTCTCTCTCTCTCCATGACACACACACACACACACACACACACACACACACACACACACCATTCTATACTTGTGAGGACCCTCATTGACATAATGCATTCCCTAGCCTTCACCCTAACCTATACCATTACAACTAAATGCTTAACCCAAACCCAGTAGTTTAAAACTGAAATTGGTCCTCACAAAGATAGCGGTACAAGCCCACACACACCTATATCGTCCCCGACTCTGATAGGGATTTATTAATCAGAACTATCTTGAAACATACTGCCATGTCAGTTGCAAAGCTGTTACTTGGCAAATGAGTCAGTTGCATGTCATGGTGAACACTACCGGATGCTTTCAATTACTGCTTTCAGGAGTGCACCCCTGCTGGTTTATAGCAGCTAAAAATCTAACATAGACAGATCTCATTGAAGCCGGTTCTAACTCATGTTTTAGAGCACTCTCAAAGCAGCTTTGGCACTCACCAGTTAATTTATGTAAGAAAAATAATGTGATAATACTCCCAGGCCACTTTCACACTCTTACTGTGCAACTAGTGGCAAACATAACCAACCAAAGTGAGTGGGTTGGTACAGTAGACAAAATGACCATCTGCAGTTCATTTCATACCATGTTTCAAATCAGCAAATGGTGGAATGAAGCACAATATCTTCAGCTTTGTGTGATATGGCTTTCTCGGCTAGCTCGATTTTTACTCTCTGTCCGCTCTGTCTAAAGCCCCGTGAGCAAGGCCGCCAGCTGAAGAGGATCCACTGGGTTTCCAACATCGGCACTGCGCTCAAATTCCTCGAAGGCAGGAAGGTAAGCATTCAGTCATAACAGCGGGTTCACCTTTTTAAACGTTTTGAAGTGTTTTTTTCCCCACAACTAAATATCATACTAGAAAGAAAACAGTGGCATTTCTCAAAGAAGTCTAAGGTATGATTAAGAACTCATGAGAGAAGCTGTTGATTAGATATTTGATAGTGCACATAAGGTGTCTCTGTCTGTACAACATGCACTATGTTCAGAGAAGCAGCAGTAGAAACAGGACTTCATGATTACATAAGCCATCTCTAAATCCCTTGGCTCTATGAAGCCTGTGTCCCACTTTCATCTGGGTTCCCTGAGGACTGAGACTTACATTGTTGTGATCTCTCTCCCATCATATGTGCCTTCAGTCTGTGTATCGAGGATCTCCGGTCAGTCGCCATTAAACGCCCTGTGTGATCATATACTGTATGCATTCTTTTCATTTGATGCACGATGTGTACTAAGCAACGCTTGGATACAGCCATTCTGTTTCTATAAATGTAGTCATTACGCTTCTCTACTGACATGCATTTTGATGCCTTTTGACTAGAACACTGTCTGGCTCCCTACAATTCTGAGCTGCTCAAATGTAGAGATGTAAACATGGCAAATTGTGGCAGTTCTCCAATGCAAGGTTTGCAGTGCTGTGGTACCTCTGCTGTTCCTTTAATGCCTAGTTGGACACAGCTGTCTTCTCTTTTCTTTTTTTCCTTCTGGTTCACTTTTCAGTGTGGCTGTTTCTGCCTGCCTGGTTTGGCTGTAGTACAATACCTACCTGCATCAAAGAGTTGACTTTGATGACTTTGGCTCAAATAAAAGCTTGCAATATTCTTTTGAACAGAATGACAGAATGAAACTCAATGGGCTGCTGTGGGTGAAAATGACCCCCAAAAAAAATCACTTCCATACTGTCTGCGTGTGACTTATTTTCCCAAATAATCATCTGCTTGGCTTTTGTTTCAGATCAAACTTGTTAACATTCATGCCACTGACATCGCAGATGGACGACCATCAATTGTCCTTGGGTTGATATGGACCATTATCCTCTACTTCCAGGTAATACCTCTCTAAATCCTGAGAATTTAAAAACTGTCCTCACTCCAAGGTGAGTTGATGCCCTACAAATAAACTCTGAACTTCACAAACTCCTGCACCAAATGTTTTTTGGTCAACATTTTGATCCAATGTTGATGTTTTTCTTTTAGATTAGATAGACTGGATAGAGCACAGAGAGGACTGGATAGATTATGTCACAAAATGCAGAATCAGATGGATGCCAAGAAAAACTGCCATTTTCTTTTCATGTTGCTATGGTCACAATGCAGCCTCTTATTTTCCTGTTGTTCTTGTTCTTCATTTAGATTGAGGAGTTAACCAGCAACCTGCCAGCCCTCCAGGCCCTGTCCAATAGCAACTCGTCTGTGGATAGCATAGCCAGCTCTGAAACAGGAAGCCCTCCCATGAAGAGAAAGGTGGTTAACAAATTTAAGGGCAATGCCAAGAAGGCCCTGCTCAGATGGGTGCAGTGCACAGCAGCCAAGTATGTCACTTTCAAATGACCTTTTTCGCCAGACGTGACAATATGTTTATAGATATGGGTGTAGATAGTAAAGATGCTTACACCTGTGTTTTTCAGGCATCATGGAATTGAGGTGAAGGACTTTGGTCCCAGCTGGCGCGATGGTGTCGCATTCCAGTCAGTGGTGCACGCCATCAGGCCAGACCTGGTGGACATGGAGGTGGTGCGGAGGAGAAGCAACAGGGATAATTTGGAGGAAGCCTTTGCACTTGCGGAAAATGAGCTGGGTATTCCCCGTCTGCTGGATCCAGAAGGTGCCTTTAACCTGTCCTGCTGCTTACATTAAAGATTCCAGTGTGGCAGACTGTTCAGACAAGATTGCATTGAATATAATATATATAATATGGTTAAGTCTTTTGAAGTTTGCCAGTGCTTTAGACATAAAACCAGCAAATATTCAGTATTAATTAGATTGATTAATTCGTGTTATTCTGTCAATACATTCTGCATGAATTTTTGACAAAATGTGTGTGAAAAGATCAGTGAAACCCTCCACAGGATTAAGATTCTGTGTTTGCTTGTGGCACTGAGTTTTAGTCTGTTGAAGTGAAGCAGTCTGCAGTGGCTCTGCAGTCCTGTCTTCACTAGCAGAGTCGTGATGCTTTATTGCACAAAGAGCTGCACTGAAACGTTGCTGCTTTTACGGGAGCTTGACCCTAATTTCTAGAAACATCAGGTCAAGGATGGAGATGAAAGTAGACTTGTATAATTAGCTGTCAGGCCTGATAGTCCTCTTGAGGACACAAAATGCCTTTACTTTTAATGTCATATTGACTTAATACCAAATGTAATGGCTCATATCTGCCCTTTATTTCTGCAGGTATGAGATTTAAAATTAAATACTGACATGATTTTTGGAGGACTGAAAACCTTTTGCTGCCTGTGTTTAGATCAGCTAATTTTCAGTGTTAAGTTCCATCCAGCGCATCAGATAATGTTTGTGTTGCTCTGCAGATGTGGATGTAGACAAGCCAGATGAGAAATCCATCATGACATATGTGGCTCAGTTCCTCAAGCACTACCCGAACCCCCACCACTCTGAGACTGATGGACAGCAGGATGAGGTACTTTGTTTTACATTTATGGTACTATATATTAAGTGCATGTAAGGTAGTGATACATCAGGCAAAGATACCGTTGTGTCATAACAAAATACTGTGTTAGAATTTATGTTTAACTCCATGTGTATATATTGTTGCCATCCACATTTCCCATAATTGACCACATTCAGAGATCATAACAGTAAATCCTTGATGAAAACATGCTTTAACTGCTGCTTAGCTTAATTGTCGTAAGCCTGTGCCTACAATGTTTCATATTTGTCATTTTATCAGACGGAGCTCTCATCATCATAGCATGGACACAGTAGTAATGTAATCATCACAAGTTTTGTTTTCCATCATCAGACTCATTTTATTTCGTTTTGTGCACATTAAGCTGCTTCTTGGCTCAATTCCAACTTTTGCACTGTCAGTGCCAGTACTCCAGGTGAGAGTTCAGGTCACAGCGCTGCATGCTTTCTGTCAGGAGTGTATCTCATTTCCATCCTCTTTGCTTCTTTTTAATAATGCATCTAATGCATTTTGTGCTGTGTTTGCATCTCTTTGTGTGCCTTGCTGCTTTCCTGGATAGTTTGGTCCCCAAGATATAGAGCAAATGCTTGAGGTATGTTTCACTAAATTAACAGACTAAATCAGAGATTTGGAGAAGACGATAGTGTCCATAACGTCTTTCCTTCTACCATGACTTGTAGTACACATGGCTTTGTGTGAAATACTAGCAGGTCAAGTCTCTTTTTCTAGTCCTTAACTGTGTGTTTTTCTCTCTTTAATCTGAATTGATGGTATTTCTGGAATGTCAGTTTGTTGTGAGTTTCTTAACATATTGGCATGCTGATATATATAAAAAAAGGATTAAAATCCGTTTGTTCCTGTGACTCTAAAGTGCATGTTCCCTGATTGTGATAGAGAGAGGAGCGGAAGATGCTGAGAGAGCTGAAGGTGTTTTTAGATCAGCTGGAGAGAGATGTGCTGCGGGCCCAGGGATCAGAGGGAAACCTCACTGACAAATATCAGGTGAGTCAGGCCTGAAAAGACAAAGTGCATTGTTACATAACACTCTGCTTTGACAAAGACATTTATCAGCTCTTACCACATGTCTCTCCCATTTTGTTCCTTTTGTTTTGCAGGCATTTAAGAGCTTCCGTGTACAGTATGAAATGAAGAAAAAGCAGACAGATCCTCTGCTACAGCCGGTCCACAGAGACGGCAAGCTGTCAGTGGACCAAGCTCTGGTCAAACAGGCGTGGGACCGTGTGTCTGCCAGGGTAATTGTACTGCGCACTTCTGCACAACATGAATAATTTAGAACCAAGCCACAAAGACAACTGAATTAATTATCATAATTAATCACACCTAAGTTAAACAAAACCTGAGAATAAATAATAGATTGTCCGTTTGCTATTTGTCATTATGCTTTTCTTTGCCAGTTGAAAGTTATCATAATGAGAGAAACACAACTCAGCTCTCCTCTCTTCACTGGGTGCCAGTGAAAGTTCACTGGGGTGCAAGCGTTTGAATTAGAGTTTGTTCAGAGGGGAGGAGATGGGAACAGAGGAGGTTTTGTTCATTGGTCAGTGTGCTCCTCTGGCCATCCTCAGCTTGTCTAGACTGGCATAAAACGCTTTTGTAGCCCGATTGCTTGTGAACATGTGGAACTGTTTTGATCAGCATAGCCTCCTCTATGGTGGGATCTTGGTTTGGTAGAGTGGGTTTTTTAATGGATGTCAATTGCAGCTGCTGGACTGGCACATCCATCTGGACAAATCCCTGCCTGGTCCTCTGGGTGTGATTGGAGCCTGGCTTCACAGGGCAGAGATGGCTCTGAGAGAGGACATTCCCATCCAACATGCTCATGAAGAGACGGCCAATGTTCTTCACAGAAAACTAGAGCAGCATAAGGTAACACAGCGGACCTTTGAGTTTCAATGTATTTGGACCCCTACCATGCTATTGCCATGATCCTAATCGTTTTATACAGGTACAGTACACAGAAAAGCCAACTTTGACATTATTATATGTGATTACATTGTGCAGGAAGTATTAAAAAACTTGGAATCGCACAGGCAACCCTTCCAGCAGATCCACAGGGACCGATCAGTTAACGGGGTACCTGTCCCACCTGAGCAACTCCAAGATATGGCTGAACGGTAAGAAATAATTATTTATTGCCTTGTGAATTAATTCTGTCTAAAAATTGTGTTTAATTGAACATCAACATCAACTTGATGTTGGCCACTTCTGTTTTTAATTAAGTAAAACATTTTCTGCGATGCCTCTTGTAAAATCAAAGCAAAAATGGAACGTTTATTGAACATCTGTTTAATTTGCAGGTTCAATTTTGTGTCTACATCATCACATGCTCACTTGATTAAACTGGAATTCTGGGAAATTAAATATCGACTGATGGCATTTCTTATGTTGGCTGAGTCAAAGCTCAAGTCCTGGATCATTAAATATGGCAGACGGGATTCTGTTGAACTCCTGTTGCAAACCTACCTTGTAAGTTGAAATCATTGGTGTGGTAGTTGCAGTATTTGAATGGCACTGTGTCTATCAAACTGTTTAATCTATGTTTTCATGTTTTCCTGTCTATTCCAGACTTTTGTAGAAGGCCACAGGTTCTTTGAGCAGTATGAGATAATCTTCACAGCCCTGAAGCAAGCAGCAGAGGTTTATGTAAAGTCTGACAGTTCAAGTAAGACTCTTTTCTATTTATTTAATTTATTTGTTATATATATATATATATATATGTACATGAATATATATACATATACATATATACATTTGTCTGGGCTCATAGTAAACAGTCCTGTTATTGATTTTATGTTACAGGGTCTAAGACCTGTAACAAAGGTAAGTCCAAAAACAGTCTGACAATCTTTAAAACCTTAACTTTGCCTGTCTCCTGAGCCGTTTCCTTCTGTAAATGTGGGATTGCAGTTTTCTTTTCAAGCATACTTTTAACCCCCAAAACGAAAAAATCATAATATTGCGCTACGCATGAAAAAGTAACAATAATTGCATTAGTTGGAATGTTATTTTAGCATGATCTTTCTGAACTAACACACCGTAGCATCAGCCAAATGATCCGCAGACATAATCAAACTTTTGATTGAAAATTTTCTATATATGTACAGTTGATACCCATATTGTTTTAAACTAAAGTGAACTAATTTCATATTTTACTTTCAGTTGATGAAGCAGAAGGGGTAAGTAAATTCCTCAGTGATGCCACAGCTCAGTGGAAGAACCTGGCTTTGGAGGTGCGGAGTGTTCGCAGCATGCTGGAGGAGGTGATCTCTAACTGGGAGAAGTACAGTAGCACAGTGGCAGCTCTGCAGGCATGGCTAGAGGATGCTGAGCAGATGCTCAATCAGTCAGAGAATGCCAAACGTGTAAGTACAATCACAGATACTAGTAATGATGAACAGCATTATTTGTACAGCTTTTATTTGTGTTGCTAAGGTGTATGAGGAATGTTTTTTTAAATAGTCACAAAGCATTTGAGACTCTGATTGACTGGAGGGTGTGCTGTGCATCTACTGTACTGAATAGCTATGGTCTTTGTTTTCGTTTCTTCTTTTAGGATTTCTTCAGAAACCTCTCTCACTGGATGCAGCAACACATGGACATGAACGATGCTGGGAACTTCCTCATTGAGACCTGCGATGATACAGTCTCACGTGATCTGAAGCAGCAGCTTCTCCTTCTGAACGGGAGATGGAGGGAGCTGTTTGTCAAAGTCAAACATGTAAACACAGTGACCTTTTGAACAACTGTACTAAGAATGATACGTTCTGTCACATCAGCTTAAGTTTTCAAATAAGATAAAAATGATCCATTTACTGTCTTCCTCTGTTTCATTGGCAGTATGCAAGAGCAGACGAGGTGGATAAATTGAGGCAAGACTACCAAGATGGGATTAATACCTTGAAAATGTTCATGGATGCAACAAATGAGAAGATGACTGCTCCTGTCCAAGTATCTTTCCTGAACGTCAGAGCCTTTGTTCAAGATGTTGAGGTAAGCAGCTGATACACTCATCCTCTTTCTCAGGTTAGACTTTTCATCTCTCTTCTGTACAATGAAACATCATTATATTATCTATCGCAACTCCCTGTAGGAAATCAAGCACAAAGTGCCAGCTATGGAAGCCGCCTGTAAGGCAGCGAGCCGTACTGCTCAGCTGTTGACCAAAGACACTCCACAGGAGGAAGTTTCACAGATGATGGCTGTGATGGCCTCGGTCAAAGAGCAGCTGAGTAAGGTATGTACATGTCAGTGTTCAGTATGTCATACACTTATGTGTGCATGTGTGTATATATGTGTGTGTGTTCATTATGTGGGTTTTTCAAGGCTGACACTGTTGCCCAGTTTCTATGGAAGGTGCTCATTACTTATATTTTTGAGGAATCCATACTTATTTATTTGATGTCATTGATTTAAGATCAAAACAACATATCACCTGTGATTCACTTTAATCAACATACTGTCCTCCAATCAGGTAAGGGAGAGATGTTTGCCTCTGCTGAGGGAGTCCCAGTCTCTATTACCTCCACTGGAAGAAATGGAGAAGAACATCACAGGCTTCTACCAGGCTCTGGAGAAGGCCAGTCATCTGACCAGCACCACCGACTGCGAGGGACCAGTAGACTTTAAACAGAAATGCCAGGTAACTAATACAGTTTCAATGTGTAATATTTTATTGAATGACTTCTAGATAAGAAATCACATGAAATACTGATGATTGTCATTTTGTGGAGACATGTTAAAGACTGACAAGCATAGCCTCAAGATATACATATATGGCTAACACCCTGCTTGTCATTGAATGCTGCAGGAGCTGGCGACCTTCACACACAGCTGTAAGAAGTGTTTGACAGTGATAGAGAGAAATCACCAGACCATCCAGAAAATAATGAACAGCAGTAAAACCCTCCAGCACATGGATATGAGCCTCCTGCAGAAAAGAGTAGCAGACCTGCAGGCCTCCTCACAGGTACAGCAAACCTCAAGGCCTATTTCAATTCTATTCAGATTTAGAAATGTTTAAGCTTTTCAAAAATGACCGCTTGTGTGTTTAGGCCATGATTAAGGAATCTACAGAGTGGCGGAAGCATGTGGAGGCAAACAGCAGCCTCATGAAGAGGTTTGATGAGTCACGGGTAGAGCTGGAGAAGGTTCTTAAAATGGCACAGAACTGTCTGACAGAAAGAGGCAACCCAGAGGAGCTGCTCAAGAAACACACAGTAAGAAAACAGGCCTTGTGCAAGATTCAGGACAGTACAGTTAAACCATCATGGTTACTTTACAGTTTTCTTTTGTGTGAGTATGCTGAGGCACCTAAAACATCCTTGTTTCTAGGTTGACAATGCCAGACATAGCTGTGAGTACAGTGTAACTTAACAATGTATATTTAAATACCACAGTCAGTCCTGACACAGAATGGAACAATGCAATGTAAAAACAACGGGATAATATATATAATTAAAACAGAGAATAATGCATGTACATAAGACATGACCTGAGGTGTTGATTTTTTTGCAGGAGTTCTTTGGTCAGCTGGACCAGCGGGTCTTGAATGCGTTCCTCAAGGCTTGTGATGAGCTGACGGACATTTTGCCAGAGCTGGAGCAGCAGTCGCTACAGGAAACAGTCAGGAAGCTGCACAAACACTGGAAGGTTAGTGCTTTGAATAGTGTCATTTTACAAGTGCAAAATTATTTTTATTATTAATAATGTATAATACCCGTCTAAATATTTTAATTTTTTACTAATACAAATAAACCAAAATTTGTACTGCACTTCTCAACGCCAAAACGTTGCTTGAAACAAACGGCACAAATTGTTCTAAATCTGGCCTCGTTTATTTCTCCTTTCCCAGGATATTCAGACAGACGCCCCCTTTCACCTCCTGCATCTTAAAGTGGAGGTGGAGAGGAGCAAGCTGATGGTGTTGCTGCAGGAGTGTCAGGCGGAGGTGACCAGGGAGAACCGCCACCTGGCTAGCATGGGGAGCGAGAGGCTCATCAAGGAGCACAGGGTGAGCGCAGTGTGGCTGGCCGGTTTTCTGCATTGATTAACTCGGTGTGAAATAATTCAATGCAGATTCACTGCTGTGTACCAGCGTGGGAAGATTTCGATGAACTTGATCCAAAAGAACTGAAGCTCTTCCAGTGTCAACCAAATACTGTCCTCAACAGTGTTTTGTTGTCTTACATTCACATACATTTACATTTTTTTACTGTGTATGAAGCGCGAGCACATTTGCTTTTTGATTAACAGGAGTAAAATCCATGCTATCCTGTGTTCACTTCTAACAAGTCAATTATTGTGTTTTTTTTACTTTAGGCCTACTTTAGGGAAAAAGGCCCCCAGTCCATCTGTGAGAAAAGGCTGCAGCTGATGGAGGAACTTTGTCAAAAGCTCCCTGAGGGTGACTCTGTCCACCAGACCCTGGAAACAGCAAGAAAAGACTTCTCTGAGGTCCAAGAGGAAATCGAGAACACCCATCAGAAGCTAATGCAGCACCCAGATAAATGGAAAGAGTACAACACAAGGTACAATAACTACTTATTTTGGTGAAGTCCTCTTTGAATGCAGTCAAGGGGTTGCGGTGGTTACAGCGTACATTCATACAGCATAGGGACTGAGTTGTAGTCCTGCATAACACTGTTTCAACAATGAATGTGTTGTTCATTAACCAGGCAGTGTCCTGCATTCATTACATACCCAAAGTAATCATGTTTAAATTCTTTCATTCACTTGAGGTGAGGAGAGAGACAGTTGAAGTGTAGAGAAGGTTTTGCACTGCATGTGGTTCTGAAAGATTGCAAGTTTGTCTAGTTTTACGGAAAAGGCAAAAATTCCTTATTCTGCTCTCCACATTGTCTTCATTGTCAACACACATTGCACATACAGTAAACACAACAGTGAACACAAAGGAGTCTGAACCGGACCATTCACAGTTGTTGTTGTTGTTGTTGTCACCACATAGCCCTGATTACATTTTGAGGAGGTGCACATTAGCAACAGCAAACCCCTGTAACTGCTTAACTTTTGAATGAAGGTGCCTCAAGAAGAGCTCAACAGAGAAAAATCTCTCTTTAATCTGGCAGTTATTTTTAAGCATTAGTAGTATAAGCATAGTCATTTTTATGTAATTTTATGTAATGCACACCTGGTCGACAGATGCTTTGGAAAATCCAATCATGTCACAAAAGTCTGAAATCTGTGAGACACAACATTTCGATCATGGTTCGTAGAACACAAATGCTGGTTTCATTTTTAATGAAATGATTTTTAAATGTATTGTTTTTCATGTTAAGGATGTTTTTTTATCATTATTGATGTGTTAATTGTCTCCCTTTTTGATCACCTGTTAAAGACGAGTTGGTTCACAGTTTGCCTCTAATAAACTCATTTCTGATAATGTGCAGAAATGCAACCTTTTCTTTTACAAGCAATCATTCGTGAAATCCTTTTTTGAATTTTAAGTGAAAATTTCCCTTTATGGTGTGAAACAGGTACGCTGAACTCTCCTGCTGGCTTATATCTAAAGAAAGCCAACTGAGGCTGCTGAGAAACCGAGCCAATGACCCCAGAAAATATGGCCAGGTGAAGACTACCATCACGGTGAGTTAGTCCTTACACCCCACAGCCCAGCTATCCACTGACAGTCCCCTCCTCGCCTCCTCTGTGATGTGTCACTTGTGATGTGCCACTGGCTTGTCAGTGTCACTGCTGAGGAGATGAGACTGTAAAAACACTTTGTGTCAGGTGACTCTTGACCACATGAGCTGTATCACACTCTTTTGTTGACTGCAGGAGCTGAGGAATGATGCAGAGCTACAGGAGGGGAATCTTGGCTGGCTGAAAGCCCGTATGGCTGCACTTATTGAGATCAGTGCTGACAGCGATGCCCAGAGGCAAGCAAGTGCACTGAGCAAGCTCTCCACTGATTTTAAGGGTCTTCTTTCTTCTCTCTTAGAGGTAAGTGAAGCTTTCACTTGTTTTATTAAGGTATCAGACACAATCCAAACATCATATTCCTTCTGAGAATCTACAGTATATTTATTAAACATTTGACCTTATTTAAGGGACATACAGAAACAATAATATTACCATAATGTAACAGACCAGTGCACATTGTTAAGGCATTATCATGGCACTTTCATTTATAGGTAAGATATATCTCTGATTGTACTACACTGGACATGCATACCCCAGCATCATTTCATCATGTTTGTTCCCAAACTGTATTTTTCTCTGTTATATCTTCCAGGGTGAGAAGATGGTGCTGGCTGTGGGAGACTGTGTGCAGTTTAGGGAAGAGGTACAAAGTACTTTGGATGATCTCGTGCAGGGCCAGAAAGAGGCTCAGGCTGAGGTCACCAAAATACTGGACTGTCCAACTGTTCGAGAAGCCCAGCAACTACTTCTCGTTCACCAGGTGCAGTAGGATGTTTACAAAAAGATTGCAGACTTTACTTTTAGGGTTAACTTTGAATTAATTTCAATAGATTAACACTTTGACTGTGTCCTATAGCAACTGTTAAAACGCCTAAAGCTGAAGAGAAAGGATGTCCAGCAGCTGATCACTAGAGGTCAGCAGCTCCAGGCTGAGGAGGGCTTGGGAGAGACTCTGCAGCAGGACCTGCAGAATTTAGAGAACACACTCAGCAAAATGGAGCAGAATATGGATTCACAGGAGCAAAGCCTTGAGGTGAGCAGTGTTACTATTGTTGTTAACTGTTACTGAGTAACATTTCACTGTGTATGTAAATCAGCACTGTTTCTCTGAATAATAACCTGCAACAATTCTTTGCAAAATATTAGAAAAATGGCAGAAAGGGTTTTCCCCTGGAAATGTATTAACAGAGGTGGGAAGCTTTGATATTGACTGACTGACTTGCTTGTAAAAACATTTTTTTACTACGATTATTAACTGTGAAATAAACATACAATGTTATCAGTCAATTGCCTGTTAGCCTCTGAGCTGAATCCTGACGCCTCAGTTATTAAATGACGGCATTAAGAGTTGCCTCATTCACTAAATACGTGGCCTTTGCTGTGTGATATAGCACCTCTGTCCATTTCTTCTGAAGGTTAATGTTATTTCAATAATGTGTAAATAAAACCTGCCCAGGGACTATAAATGAAAATTACCCTTTTGACACAATTACATCATATTGATGTTAATGAATGTGTGTTGTCCCCTATAAATAAATAAATAAAGTTAAGTAAGTAAAGTAAAGCAGACCCTGACAGATCTGCCTAAGGTTTTGTGGCCAGAAAAAAGCTCAGCCATGAGAAGGAGGAGAGGGGTTCCTGTTAATGCAGTAGGCTTTGGAGATGTAGTATTTGTGGAAATCTGTCCCGAGAGGAGGGTAGAGAGGTCTGATTGATGTTTTCTGCTGGAAGGACTTGCCCTCTGAGGCTTCTCAGTTCCTTTAGAAGATAGTGATGCAGTGAGTCATCACACTCTTGATGGTGCTTTTATAGAACGTAGACAGGATGGAGCTGGGTGTCTTGAAATGGAAACTTTGTTGGGTTTCTCTGTGTTAGGGAGGATGCACTATGGGTCCAAGTAAAAGGTTCTCAGTAAGCTTCCCACCAATAAACCTGATGTTTCTGACCCACCACTGGCGCGAGGTGCTTGCAGAATGTAAGCTGTGCGACCTCTGTCAATATGCTGACTCATCACCCCTTCTGATAAAGCCAAACAGGGCGGTGTCATCTGCATACTTAATGATGTGATTTGAGCTGGACCGGCACTAAACTCATGTGTCATTGTGTTCTTTTGGTGGTGATCTTGATCTGGGATTACTGCCATTAGAAAGTAATTATTAATCTTTTCCTGCTGTAACTTTTATACTACATTCAAGTGATAGTGATATTAGGAAGCAATCGAAGTTTGCTGCTAAACAACATTGCATTTGACAAACAGCATATTATCAGTCTCTTCTATATCAATGATTTGGGGGCATTGTCATCATCAGGTCACACTGGCAGCCTGGCAGGAGTTTGACAGCCAGCAGGAGGCAGTTCTTGAGTTTGTTAATAAGGCACGCTCAACGATGGAGAGAGACCTGAACTTCAGCAGTCCAGAGAGCCTGGCTGTTGAACTCGACCAGGCCAGAGTAAGTTTGTCTTTGGGTTTACTCCTGTGGGCATATTCTGTGGTTTTCTCTTAACATTTTTTACTACTGGAAGAATATTATAATATAATAATATTATAATATTATTATATATATATATAATATAATATATTATTTTTATTTTTATTTTTATTCTTATTCTTATTTTAGCTTTTATATTCTACTTATTTGTTATCAAAACATTAGCTCCTTCAGACCACAGCAAATTCCTTGTAATGTATGTTACTTGGCAATAAACAGTTTCTGATTCTGATTCTGATTCTGAATATTAGCTAAATGGGAAATATCACCAATATCCTTTATTTTGTAAACAGGTGTTGTTGAAGCAGTGTGAAGCAGAGGTCTCACATATGAACACTTTGCTGAAAAGAGCAACAGAAATTCAGCTTGGTCCAAAGAACAAGACTCTGCTTTTACAACAAGCTCGTTCCCTCAGTGAGCAAGTGGACAAAGTAGAGGCTGGGCTCAAAAAAGAGTAAGATGATGGATTTCATTCTTGTTGCTTCTGCTAAATAATGTTATAGTAGTATTCAGATAGTGTTTCCAAATACATTATGGTTTTAGCCTGAAATGGTACCAATCAAAATTTACATAGTGACACAGGTTTATTTAAAAGTTAATTGATAATAGTTTTGTGTGATAAATTACCAATCTCAATGACCCAGATGTAGTAAATCCCATTATCTGGTACTCTGCATCTCACATGATTTCCAAGGTTTATTTGTAACTATTACTTGCCAATTTATAATTTATACTCTCATGTTCCAGTGTCAAGACTCTGGAAGAAATGAAAACTCAGTGGGACCAATTTGGAGCTGGGTTTGAAACCTTTTCCTTGTGGATATCGGACAAGGAAAAGCAGCTGGATGTACTGAAATCTTCTACTTTGCCTCTTGAACAGCAGGTCAACACAGTAAAGGTACAGTATTGTGTATTATAAAGCTACAACTCTCTTATCAGCTTAGCTTAGCCAATCAATCAGGCTGTCTTAAGGAGCCATTGGTGTTAGAAAGCAACAACACATGCCTTCTTTGCCCAAGCACTGATACACTGTCTCTTTTTTGCACAGAGCCCTCTGTCTTCAATTCAAATGGAGGAGTAACTGTGCTTTGTGTTTGACTTAGCCGTTTCAGTGCTGACAACCTCAAGCTGTCACAATGTGCTAGTTAGATGCACATTAGCTTTTAGGATGAGGTGTAACTCTTGTGAGAAAGCACTCAGGCATTTCTGATAGTTATGAAAGTTATGATCATTATTTGCTCTTTTCCCTTGAAACAAGAATATGTTTTTATTTATTTTTGTAGTGATTTAAATGGCTGTTTTGTGTAACTTTAATGAGCAACAGTGTATAATGGCCAAGGCATCTCCCCTGGACAAAGATAATTATCTCAGTGTTGCTTTTATTTATTGTTTTGCATCCGTACCTGCATGGACAGGCTGTTGGTGCAGAGCTTCAGGGGCGAGCTGAGGTCCCTTCTCAGCTGGAGGCAGATTCCCAGGCACTAGCCCAGTTCGTATCTTCAGGGGAGGCAGCTCGCATCAAGGCCCGTCTGACCCAAATCGGCAGGTACTGGGAGGAGCTGAAGGAGAGCGTACAGCAGCTTGACGGACAGCTGGAGGAAAGCTCTTCTCACCAGCAAAAGTTCAAAACTAGCCTTGAGGAGGTAAATAGGTTATTGATACTTTTTTTCAATATCATGACAATATACAGAATATCATTTAGAGAAGAAATGGATATGCTGTTAGTTTTTTTTTGTCTTTGTTCTCTCCTAGGTTCAAGCATCTCTCTGTGAGCTACACACAAAACTGGAGCATCCTATCAAATCCTGCACCGCCTCATCAGAGACCTACAAAGCTCTTCAAAACCACATGGTGCTCACTTGTTCTTACTTTTATATTTACTATACTTCATTGTTTTGCTCCTTTAATAAACTATACACACCGACAGTATTTGAAAATGAACTGCAAAGCATAATACAATGCCAGTCGTCCTTTTCTGTGCCAGTTTTTCAGCTCACAGGTAAGGCAGTGTGGGTCACTGTCTTGTGTTTGTATTTCACAGGAGGTCTGTCAGCATCTGGAAAAGCTGAAGGGATCCTTGCTGTCCCTGTCAGCTGGTGCCCGAAGACTCAGTGACAAAGAGCAAGCAGAGAGGACTGTGACAGAGCTGAACGCCAGCTACGACCAAAACATTCAGGAAGCAAAAGACAAACAGAGCACTTTGGAAAACTTGCTTTCTCTTTGGCAAAAGTAAGAGCTAATGAACAGTCCATTGATTCAACATGTGTAGGATTTTGATAACCTGTGAATAAAAGCAATGTTATCCTAGACAGATAGATACAATAAGAAATGTCGATGGTAAACACATTTCTCCACTTGCAGTAGAGTACAGCCAACATTGTAAACTGAAAAATAAATACAATTTTACTCTTTGAGACACCAGTATTTCTATTGATGTGTTTCAGATATGAGAAACAGCGTTCAAACTTTGTTTCCTGCTTGGAGAGGAGTGAATCTGCATCCAAACCGGAGAGTCAGTTTCTGTCAGCTGATAAAGCCAAGCTCCGCACAGAGATACAAGATTTGCAGGTACAATACATACACACATAGTTATCCAAAGCACATCGAAATCCAAGTCCCTAAACCCCTAAAATAATTTGCAAATGAATATGAAGTGGTTAAAAACAAATAGTCTGTGGTGGGGGATCAGATTTTTGTCCCCATATATGACAATGTGAACTGACTTAATGCCCGCACAAAATGATAAATAAATGGAAAATAGAATATTTTGAGTTTTTGTAAGTAAAGTATGTTATATATTCATTGCAGGCCTTGCACTCTGAGGTCCAGTCCCTTTATCCTGCTCATGCTGAATTGATGTCGTTGGGGACTTCCTTGTGTCCGACTGCACCAGAAGAGAGAGTGAGGCAGCTGAAAGATGAGCTAGAGACCCTGCAGAGGAGATTACATGTTCAAAATGAAGTCCTCCCTCAAAGGTAAGATAATCTAACACAAAATCATGTTTCTTTTAATTGTAATTTCCTTCACAGGTCACACATACATACATATACTGTTCCAGGGACCTGTCTGATGAAGCAGGTTCAGTGTGATCAGTCTATCTTTGATTACACTGGTCTCACAAACCTAAATATTTGCCATCAGGGCAATTAAAGGGAAAATCAACCTGAATACTGATTATACTATGAATACTGATTTAACTATTTTAACATTTTGTTACAAATACAGTACATTTAATACTTGTCTAAAATATGTCTGATTTTGTCCCCCAGAATCAAAGATCTTCAGAGCCACCTCTTGCTGGTGGAGCAGTTCGACCAGGCCCTGGTCAAATTCTCCCAGTGGAGTGAGACCATTCTCTCAAATCTGCACTCAGCTTCTCAAATTAACATTAGCAATCTGCAGTCTGCTGCCATACAAGTAAAGGTGAGAACCACCTTTTGTGCATGCAGGATGCTAGTTAACAGACGATTAGCATTTTGCTTCAGAGCAACAACTGATCCTCTATCAATTGCCTTTGACAGGAGACCCAGGTGGCTTTACAGAAGCAGTCCAGTGTGAGACAGAGCTTGGAGCAGCAGACCGAGAAGCTCTGTCAGTTCTGTGAGCCCAGTGATACACAGCTGCTCTGCAGCAGAGCAGACAGCTGTCTGCAGCCATACCTGGAGGCCCAGCACATAGCTGAGCTCCAGTTAGAGTGCCTTGAAAGGCTTGAGGCTTTTCTGCAGACCCACAGTGTGGCTGCAGGGGTGTTGCGGGGTCTGAAGCAGACTGTGGAGAGTGCTGGGAGTTGGGACCGTGGAAAGGTAGAGGAGCTGCAGCAGGAGCTGGCCACTATAGTCCCAGACATAACCCAGCTCGAGACTCTAGCCGTAAATCTGGACAGCAGCCTCTGTAAAAGCCATCTCCACATTGGTGCTGACGAGGGTTCTCGTAAGTCATGCCGCATGCTGGCTGATTCACTCAGTGCTGAGCTGGATACAGTGAGGAACTTGCTTGGTACCAAGCAGAGTGAAGCAGAGGCCCTGGGGGCTCTCTGGACCTCATTTAGACAGCGGAAAGAACAACTGCTCAAAGCTGTGGAGGACATTGAAGAAAAAGCTGACCACCAGAGCTTCAAAGAGCCCAGCCTGCACGCCCTACAGCAGAGGTAAAGCATTACAAGAGTGTAATCAAAAAGTTTGTGGGGATATTAACATTGGTGCTAATACCATAGGTGGGTTTGAGAACATATTCAACAGCAACATATTATCCATCTGATTGCCAGGCTTAGGTTCTTTAATCAGATGGAAGATGAGCTCCAGTCACACCAGCATGAGGAGCAGTGGCTGAGGGATAAGGGCAACCAGCTGGCCCAGAGAGATGCAGAGTTGGCTGGGGAGGTACTGAGAGAGATCAGTCTGCTGGAGACCACATGGGAGGACACCAAGAGGCTCATCACAGAGAGGTACTGAAGGAATGGAAGAGGGTTGTCTATACTACTGAGTCAGTAAATATTGCATTATCAAAAGGTGCTGGTATAAGCTTAAGACAATACTGAAAACAATAGCCACTAATTAATACTGAGCCGCAATGCTAAAAAAAACTGTTTAAAGATCTGAACTCTCTGTTGTAGTACTTTGTTCTCATGTACACTAATTAAAGGATTATGAAACAGTCTTTTTGGCAGAAATGCTTTGTTACACTGACCTCTATGGGTTGATTGTTTCAAGTGTGTTGCACTTGTGACCACATGGTAAAATTATGTAATTTTGAAATATTTTATCCCTTCTGGGATGTGAAAATTTCAACTGCTAAATGTCTGAAAAACAGAATTTTCTGTCTGTTTTTCATTACTTTTCAAGAGCTTGTTGGCATGTTTTATTTATATTTTTTCACGTTCATTTTCTCTGTTTTGCAGTTTATTGTATGTTTATTTATTTATTTACAGTTACATTTAGATATAAGATTGAATTGGTAATAATCTTCCCTCTTTCTGTGACAGACAGGAGCAGTGCAATGTTCTTGTTGAGCTTATGAAAGAATATCAAATCCTGAAAACCTCCATCAGCAGCATTATTGAGAGCACCGAACCTCTGGTTGAAATCAGCTCTGTTTTGAAGGATCATGAGGAAACCAGGAGGTCACTAACCAAGGTCAGGTCAAATAATTATTAATCTTTTTGGGGATGTAACTCTTCTCATGTTCTTGTAATTAAACTGTTCATTATACAAATACAGAAAAAAGAAAAATGTATTGTAGTATTTTTGCCTTTATGATTGGTCATCAGAATGCTTAAAAGGTTTTCTGTCTTTACTCCATTTGTAGCATGAGGCAGTGAAGGTAGAGATGGCTAGCAAGCAACATGAACTGGACCGCTTTTCCAGTAAAGGAAAACAGCTGGTGATTGAACTGAAGAAGATCCCTGAGTGTGACGCACAAATGATGAAAAAGGATATGGAGACACTTGTTGATCAGTGGCTGGATGTAAGTCTGACTTGCTACAATCGTGATGTGTTGATTTGATGTGTCACTGATGTGCTTTTGATAGTTTTGGGACACCAATGGGGGGCTATGGCACAGAGGAGTAAGCTATATTAGGCTTTGACTATGCAGGTAATACTTCATAGGATCAATTTATTGCTGGTTTTGTTTTGTTTTTTCATGGAATTTGTTGACAAGAAGAAAAATATAATATATCGCCTGATCCTTTAAGAATTATCAGTTAAAATGTTTACCGACATGGTTTTTGCTACATGTCCTCACACCAAGTTTGATAAGACACTGGATGTCCTCACAAGTACAAAAGACAACACTTCTGTCTACTCCACATAGTATTGGTCTTAAGAGACCTGAACGTCTTTGCCCAAAGAGGCAAAATCAGAATAAACTTAATTGCCAATGTATATACTTGAATTGGTCTATAAACATTAATAAAAAAAAACATAATTGCAATGCAGAGCTTTGCAGTCTGTATTATGTTGTATTAGCAGTGCAACCTAATAGAAAACATGAAAAAAGACAGAGTTTGTGACTGATTTAATCCACTTCTCAGGTGTCTGAGAAGATAGATGATAACATTGATCGCCTGAATCAGAGTTTGGCACTGTGGGATGATGTGCGTAAAATCAACGAGGACATTGAGAGCTGGACAAGCAGCTGTGTGATTGAACTAAATGAGAGCCTGAACAACCTCAATGACAGTCAGAAGGTGTCTGCAAGGCTCTCCATGTTACAGGTAAGATTTCTGATGTCATGGTAGTAATTTGTTTTACCCACTTTGGTGCCTGATAAGTATAATTTTCCACATGGGACAATGCAAATGTTAAGTTAATCACAAAATCATTATAGGTACCATGACCCTGTCTGGTCAGAGACACCAAAAACGCAGCTAGTGCAACCAAACTGCCTGACATAACTCCAACATGATAGCTCCCTGCTTTAAATTACAAATATGCTTAAAGACATACACACATTGTGCAGCCACAGACACAGGGTATAGTATCTCACAGATTACTAGACAAAACAAAGCAACTGATAAGGGGTGTACATCATTTTATACATCCACAGGCGGAAATGGCAGAGAAGGGGCAGAAACTTGAAACCCTGCAGAGCAAAGTATCAGAGCTGAAGAAGTGCAGTCAAAGTCAAGAGACCCCTGCTAAATTACAGGTAATAAACATGATTATAATTGTATTTGTTTGGTTTTCAGAATGGTTATACTGTATTTCACAAGTGATACTACATTTGCACTCATTGACCAACAAATATTAACCCTCATCCTGCAGAAGTAGGTCCTCCTCCATTTGCATGCGTGTCAACCACAACTTTTTATTCTACTTGCATCAGGTGCTGGAGAATGACCTTCGAAAAAAGATCAGCACTGCTCAGAAGCTACATGAGCAGGCCAGAGGAAACCTCATGGACTTCACTTCCCAAAGGAAACAGCTAGAAGACTACATCTCACAGATGTCTGCATGGCTAAAAAGTATAGAGGATTCCATTGTTTCTTCTCCCACTGGATCAGATCCTGAGGACATCTGCAGAGTGAAGGTGCAGCCTAAATAACAACGACATAGCTCTCAATGTCATATGGCCTTTGTGTCGCCTCGTGCTGTCTAGTGTTTGTCATTTTTATATAGTAAATAGTTTTTAAGGTCTGTTGTTGCTTATGTTTTGTAGTTTGTTTCTTTTTACTGTTTCATAGTCTTTTTCTTAACAATTTTACTCTTGTGAAGCACCTTGTTGACTTGCTCTGTGAAAGGTGCAATACTAAATGAACTTTACCTGCTATTTACTTACTATAGTAAAGTACAGCCCTTGCAAAGTTGGGATGAGGAAGCTTGTTTGCAATGTTCCTTTGTAAACTTGAGAAAAGGGGAGTCTTTGGGATACAAAGTGATCCTGACACTGTTACTGGTTTGTGAGTTGTTGTTACAGAAAGGCAACCCTCCTTTTCTTATAGACAGAGATGTGAATGTAAGGACAATAATAAACTAAACTACTTTGTTAAACATGTTTTGAAGGACCTCCAGAAAGAGCTGCAAAACCAGCAGGGGAGTATTGACTCCACCAGGGAGAGCCTCAACACCCTGTGTAGGAAATATCCCTCTGAGGAGCTGGCTGGTTTGGGTTCAGCTCTCACTGACCTCATCAAGACTTATGAGTCTGTGAACCAGCTTTCTGCAAGGACACTGATGTCACTGCAGAACTGTCTTCAGCAGCAGTTCAATGGTGAGAAATCTGTAAAAAACTAACCTGGATAAAACTATTGTACTACCTTCTGTTTCTGTGACCAGATACTTTCTGTAGCCTGCTATTCATTTCTTGCTTTTTAATGAGAAGCCATGCCTCATATAGTGACCTCTGAGTGTATAATTCTTTCTGTTTTAATCTACACCAGATATTAATTCTCTTTTTTCCCCCTGTCTTCTCAGATCTAGTTCAGGAGTTCCATCGGTGGCTTTCAGAACAGAGGGAGATAGTGAAAGAATGCTCTGACCGATCTGGAGACACCCAAATTGTGGAACGCAAACTACAGAAACTAAAGGTAAAACTGATACTGAACTGAATAGCTGGAGCTCACTAAATCATAGTCTTTGATGGGGATGAGAGAAGTATTTAAATGTGCTGTTATCTACAACTGATGAAATGAAAGAACAACTGAAATTCCTAATTCAGATACATCATACTTGCCAGGAGTTACAAATACAAAGCTAAAAGATGTTGGTGATATGGTTTATCTGTCAGGGCGCCATGGATCGTGTGGAGGAGGGTGAGGTACGTCTTACTCAGGTCTGTGAGGAAGGAGAGAAGCTCCTACTGCATCTTCCCAAAGCCAGCGCTGGGCAAGTCCAGCAGCACCTTTCCTCCATCCAGCAGGACTGGGACAGCTTTGTGGAGCAGTGCAGACAGAACCAACAGATCCTGGAAGACAGTGCATCACTCATGAAGGGGTAGGAGACTCCCACAAACCAGTTCTATAAAGCACTTTCGAAGCTAACCATTTATAAACATTGCATTGTAAATTCCTCGTAGGTTTGAGGGTCGCCTTAAGAAGCTCAGGTGGTGGTTGGAGCACATGGAAATGAGGATGACTACAGATCTGCTTGAAGCCAAACAGCGTGGTCCTGAAAAGGCTATGCTTGAGCAAGTGGACGAATATCAGCAGGAAGTGCTCAAAGAAAGGTACTAAATCCGATTCAAGTCTGTGTATTTACTTAAGAAAAAGGAAAATAGATGTTTTTCATTGTCTCTGAAGGTCCCCAAAAGGATCCCTAACAATTGTACCCAATCAAACATCAAAGTACTCTTTGTAGCTTATTTAAACATTTTACTTCCTTCCCTGCAGGGATTCTTTTGAGCGCTTATGTCAGGAGGGCCAGGCGCTGAATGAAGGTGGCCGAGGCGATGGTAGTGAGACAAGAGTGTCCGCTCAGCTGCAGTCACAGCACCAGGCCCTGCTGAGGCGTGTGAGAGAGAGGCTGCGCAGCTGCCAGCTCACTTTACAGGAGCAACAGGCCTTTGAAGAGACACTGCAGACTACTTGGACCTGGCTTAGTGGAGTCCAGGAGCGCCTGGCGTCACTCAACAGCACAGTCGGCAATAAAGAGACTCTGGAGAAAAGACTAGGTCTTGTACAGGTCAGTGAATGATGTCCTGATTGGTGTTTGCTGGACACGTTTTGAAACATGGAAATGATCTTTTAGTTTTTTCTTGGTGTTTTTTTTTATACATGCAGGATATCCTGCTAATGAAGGGTGAAGGTGAGGTGAAGCTCAACATGACCGTAGGAAAAGGAGAACAGGTCCTGAAGCACAACAGAATGGAGGGGCAGGAGGCCATTTGTTCTCAGTTACAGAGCCTGAAGGATGCCTGGGCCAATATGTTGATGACTTCCATGAGTTGCCACAGGTAGGACGTGTGTCATCTTCTGCACCCCGGGAGAATTGTCAGGCTGCCGTAGTTCATAATTGAGGGCTTCTTAATTTCTTATAAAATGTTATTATTGTCCATAGTCGCCTGGAGTGGACAGTGGCACAGTGGACCAGCTTTCAGGAAAGTAAAGGCCAACTGCAGCAGTGGATGGAGTCAGTGGAGCAGGAGGTGGGAATGACTCTACCTCAGCAGCCAGGCCTCAAAGAGAAGTCCGCTTTACTTGAGCGCCTGAGGGCCATCCAGGCTGATGTGGACGCTCATGCAGCAGCACTGTCACGCCTAACAGACAAAGCAGTGGAGATGCACGAAAAAACTGGCGACCAGACCTTTGGACCAGAATCAAAGGCGGAGCTCAATGCGCACTTTGCTGATATCTCAGCTGTTGTCAAGGTGATCGAAATACAAGCATAGGTGAAATAGTACTTGCAAATAATTGCTGAATCCTAGGTGAATAATTCAGGAAAACAGGACCAGCCAAAAGAGGCTGCATCTGGGAGGGATCCAAGAGCGCTCTCACAGGGCAGACACTCCAACAAGGTGGTTTAAGTGGCCAAATTGTTGCCAAAATTCAGAGACTGGTTACATTAAGCAAGTTAAGACAGATTGTTAGTATATTAGATTGACTTTAACTGTGATTGACTGTCAAGGTTGCACAGAATTAAGTTAAAACATGCATTCAATATTTGCAAATACTATTTGACACGTTCATATTTAGACAGTGCTTCATTCATATCTGGTAGCTGGTGTTTACATTGTCTTTTTCTTCCACAAAGGGTAAAGTGCAGTCCATGCAAAACATTGTGTCTGAGCATGAGCAGTATCTCGATGCTCTGAGAGACTTCAACGACTGGCTGATTTCAGCAAAAGAGGAGCTCCAGCGCTGGTCAGACCTGTCAGGAGACTCAGTCTCCATAAAAAGAAAGCTCTCCAGGGTGCAGGTGAGGAACTTGAGGAAAATGTTTTTAGTAAGAAGGAGGCACCTGGGAGCCATCTTAACTAGATGTTTACTAATTCAGCTGTCTCCTCTCATTGGAGTAGCAGCTTCACCTCAAGGTCCTCCAGGATCATTGTGCTACTGACCATGTAATGAAAATGAAGCACAAACACATCATTTCTGCCACGTGTGGCAACAGTTTCATTTGGTTGACCACAGTTGAGGTCTCATAACCATATTTGATTTATAATGATTCCCTTTACTATGATTGACCCCAACGTACCTGAACATGTGAAGACTCCTTAAGGCTTTGTCAGGCCTTGTTGACACCGGGACTCCTGTACATACAGTGCAGTCATGCCAAAAAGGCTGCAGCTGATAAAAAGCCCAGATGAAGGAGGTATTTGGTGGATCATGGAAGAAATAGGGTATCTCTCAAACTGTTGTCTGGCTTTTCCTTTACAGAGGTGACTGTCAGTTATGAGCTTTGCTGTTGCAAGGGCTCACAACAGACAGAAAAACAAAAAACAAAGAGCACAAGCTTCTTTTTTATTTGACAGAGGTGATAATTGTGATTTATTTTGCCCCATCCAGGAGTTGCTTGACTCTAAGCAACGAGGCAGAGAGAGGCTGAACCGGGTTCAAAGATGTGGGGCAGTGGCAAGAGATCACACTGGCTCAGGGGGCTACGAGGCTATGGAGCGAGAGGAAGCAGCACTGTTGTCATCATGGGAACAGTGGGAACGTGGAGCACTGCAAACACGGGCTAGTCTGGAGACTGCCCTCTCCCAGATAGCCAGCTCTGAACAAGAGTTCAACAGTCGGTCAACACAGCTGGAGCAGGACCTGCGGGACTTCAGCCGTCAGCTACATGACTGCCGTCTGCGGTTGGCTCAAGCAGAGAGAAAAAACGATGGAGAGGAGGCTGTTAAAGGCTGGCAGATAGCAAAGGTAGGTCTCTGCTTAGTTTAGTTCCAATAATAAGCCGTGGGACCAAGCAATGACAGAAGTAGATGACAAATACATATGAAATGCTAATGTTAATTTATTTTGCGGCTGTTCATTAGTGGTTGGTTATTTGTTTTCCATCCAGGACACCTTGGAGGAACTTGTCAAAGCTGAGTCCATGTCTGATAGTCTGAAGACTCAACTCAATGATCTGTGCCGATTCTCCAGAGACATGGGCACACAATCTGAGAGAGTGTCTGCTCTCATTAAAGAATACAACAGGTGAGAAAGGTGTAAATTTAAAGAATAATAGTATTCTTTTAGCCCCACAATAAATACTACCTTAGTTAAATGTTCAGTTTTTCTAAGGCTAATAATTTTGTTCTTTCTGTGTTTGTGAGATGTTTCTATGGAACATTTGAGGCTGTATTTTGTGGTGTTATTGGACTGCATTATATTGTACTGCGTTATATGTGTTATATTTGGTCCACCACATTTACATATATGGAGGAGCAAATGTATTACAAACACTTTACAGTATAATCCAGTTTAATACAACAAACCACAAACTGCAAGTTATCATATAACTGAATCAACACAGCTCTGATACACTGTCAACATTTTAAATTGTAATTTCAATGTAAAATGTAATTTTATTTATTACAGGTTTTTTAGATTGAATTATGTTGCAAATTAAAGGTATTTCTGTTTTTCTGGTCACGCTGGTAAGCTTAAATGCCTCAACAACCAATGGTCAAACCAACAAGAACCAACAAGCCTGAGACAAAACAACTTAGAGATTGTATGGATATCAACAATGGTACATGTTGGATGTAGAAAAATGGTGGTTGATTTTTCTTCCTGACTTGTTTTTAGTCTGAGTCTCCAAGCGTCCAGGGAGTGCCAGAGCAAAGAGAAGCTTCTGGATCAAGGGTTCCGCTCTGCCTTCAGAGAGTTCCAGCAGTGGTTTGTCAATGCCAAGATCAACACGGCCAAGTGCTTTGACGTACCTCAAAATGTTAATGAGGCCTCATCTAGCTTACAGAAGATTCAGGTACAGCACTCAAAGTCAAATGTCATGGAGCATTCAGGCACTTATGCTGCCAGAATTACAGGTTTGATTACCACTGAGATACCAACACTGTGCAATTTTAATTTGCGACAACTTGTGTGTTTTCATTACATGATTAACCAAATTAAAATGCAAGAGTTTCACTACATGCTTGAGTTATCATCTCATCTCTTCTTCTCTCCTCAGGAGTTTCTCAGTGACAGAGAGCAAGGTCAGTCAAAGCTGAATGCTGTGGTTGTGAACGGTGAGCTTGTCTCTAGTGTCGCGGCGAAAGACAAAGTTGATGCGGTTCGGGCTAAAATGAACACTGCCAGAGAGGACTGGAAAAATATGATGTCCAACCTGCACAACAGAGAGACAAGTCTACAAGTAAGCACCTGAACGTCTCTTCTCGCAGATCTGGGCCATTATCAACGAAAGTCTATTAATACATTTAATGTCAAAGAAACATCTCAACAGTCTCTCGATATCGTCTTGTACGTTTCAGAACGTTTTGTCTCAGATGAAAGATTTTGAGGCAAGTGCCGAGCCTCTTCAGGAGTGCCTGAATGCCACAGAGCTGGCTGTACAGGAGAGCAGCACGAGACTCCATGATCTCACAGCCAAGAAGAAAGAGCTTAACAAGCTACAGGTACTGTACTAATGTCCACTGAGCTTGGAACACCCCTCATGTTCAAGGCTACTCATGGTCAAGTGCAACCACCATTCAGTTCTTGAATGCCAACCTGAGTATTCCTGTCATCTGCAGAAGCTCACCATTCCAGCTATTTTACAGTGTTTTAGCTATTATTCTTCTAGAAAGCACTGCCAACAGCTTATGCTAACTGCCAGTTGCTTACTTTTTGAATTACTGCCATCTTTCTGCTCCTCTTTGCTTACTCTCACTCTCTTCTTAACAGTGTCTATCGTATAGATTAATACTTGCCTCATTTATAAAAGAATTGCTTTTAGGATCTATTAATTGTTTAAAACCAGCTATTTTCAGGGGCCTTGATTGCACGTCATGACCATCAAGAGCTTTACCAACAGTAACATTGGCCATATATGTCTCTTTTCTTTTTGCCATGTTGCCATCTCTAACCCCTCAGTCTGTGTCTGAATTTAACTGTCTTATATCTGTGTGTCAGCTTGCATGCCTCTTTGATAACCTGCTTGTGCTCTTCCAGTCTGTGCTTGAGGAGTTAGCCTCTCACGAGATTCAGCTGAACAGGCTGAAAGAGAAGGCCCAGCTGCTGTGGGATGAACACGCGGCCGGCAAGGGTTTTGTGCACCGTGTCTCGCAACTCTCTGCTCAGTACCTAGCTTTAACCAACCTGACCAAGGTACAGTAATGCCTACCAATCTGCCTGTGCACTGGGGCTTTTCTTGGGGTAGAGCTGGAGAGGAGACAGAGGCACTAGACTGGATCGAGCTCTGACTTAACATTATTTTACAGAACAGTGAAGGTACTAACTCACCATGATTAAACACTAATTTCTTTTGTTGTGTAAGTCTTGCACAGAACGTACACAAGCTAATTTCCTTTATGTATTTTGTACTAAATCTTTATTAGTCATCAAAGAATCAGCATGTGCAATTATCAGGTTGAGCCTATTGTGGATTCAATTTCTAAAACCTATAGTGCTGATGTTCTGGTTGTGTCCTGTTCTGTGGCTCTCCAGGAGAAGGCATCACGGATTGACCGAATAGTCACTGAGCACCAGCTTTTCTCCCAAGGGTTGAAGGAGCTGCAGAACTGGGTGGCTGACACCAGCCACATGCTGCAGACTTACTGCGCCCCCACTGCTGACAAAAATGTTCTCGATAGCAGGATGATCAAGCTCGAGGTATAAAAAGTCACTGGTAGTTGTCAGAATTAGAGTTACATTTAATTCCCATCATAGGTTTGTGATAAATCCACCTGTGATTGTTGCACCAGGCCTTGCTGACTGCTCGTCAGGAGAAGGAGATCCAGCTGAAGATGCTGATCACAAGAGGAGAGTCAGTTCAGAGAAACACCTCAGCTGAGGGAGTGCCTATAGTCCAAAAACAAATACAAGACCTAAAAGATTCCTGGGATGCCCTGCTCTCCGCCTCAATCCAATGCAAAAGGTTGGTTCTCTACCACAAGTGACAACACCTAAGGATGTGTTTTAAACAGGCTTTTGGTAGCTTCAAGACAGCTATGTCCTCAAAAGGTTTTTCCTGAACTATAACTATAAAAAGTGGCTGTATTGCGTCTATTGTCACAACCACTGCACCATTGTCTGACTTTGTTGTACTCTTTAAATTCAACAGTCAGCTGGAGGGCTCCCTGTCTCAGTGGACCAGTTACCAGGAGGATGTACGCCAGTTTGTGGCATGGATGGAGCGTGTGGAGGAGAGTCTTGACCCCACTGATAAACAATGCCCGGAGATGAGAGACAAAACTGCCAATCTGAGCAAAGCCAAGGTACTGCAATCTTCTTAGTCATACTGTACACTATTAAGGTATATAAATGACTAAGTTGAGCCACTTAACTATAACAGATATAAACTTGAAAAATGTAGTTGATTGGTAGTGTAACTCCCACTCTCTGTTGTTTCAGTTGCTATATGAGGAAGTGCTCAGCCACAGCACCCTGCTGGACACCATCACTGCAAAGAGTGCCAGTATCGCTGAGAACTTTGTCACTCAACTGGAGCTCCAAGATCTGCAAGAGCGCTATAACACCATCAAAGACAATGCCATGGTAATGAAAGCAGAATGTGCACAGTGCTAAACAGTGAATGTTATTTCAAATATATTTATTTCGTATTAGATACAGTTTCTTTTTGTGTAGCTTGAAAAGAGTTACAAAAATATGTCCTAAAATCTATTATTGAATGACTTCTTATGATAATGATCCGTTGTCATTTTAATATGTTTTATTGCCATGAGAAAAGTGAGATTCATCAGCAGAAAATCACACTCCTGAAGACACAGTTTGAGTGTGAAGTGTAAAAGCTCTCATATTATGACTCAGAATCCTTATCTTCATGGTGTCTTCAGAGGGCAGTAGGCAAAGCAGAGGAGCTTGTAAAAGCCCACCAGGAGTATCAGCGGGGCCTCCATGCATTTGAGGACTGGCTGGAACAAGAACAAGAGAGGCTTGGCTGCTACACCCAACTGGAGGGTGATGTTGATATGCTGGAGGAGACTCTGCAAAAGTTACAGGTCTGAAAATTCTCACTGGGGAAATGTTAAATATACAGAACATGAAATGCTATTATTACTACTACTACTGCTACATAGCCAGAAGCTCTATTCAGTTCATATGTTCTCTAAAGAAAGTGCTCAACCACATCTATGTAACTACAGGAACTGCAGCTTCACTGCACAGAGGGCCAGGCTTTGCTTAACACCCTGCTGGTCAGTCGAGAACTGGTAATTCCCTGGGGCCTGCCTCAGATCGAAGACCGAGCACTGGAGACCCTGCAGCAGGAGTGGAGGTTGTACCAGGCCCGGCTGGCCGACACCCGGGCGCAGCTCAACAGTGCTCTGGCCAAACTCCGGCAGATGGAGCAGAAGTTTCAGCGTCTTGACAGCTGGCTAAAGGGCATGGAGACCAAAGCACAACTGCGTAGCCACCGGCGGTCTGACCGCACTACCAAAGATGCTCAACTCCAGCTAATAAAGGTCAGTGTTACATGCACAGAAGCTATGCACAATTGTGCATAATTGTATGTAGCTTTTAATGCTGTTTCAGTTTCTATGACAATACTGCATATTAAATCAGCGCAGGTCACTTCAGTCCCATCAGAATCAAAGGAAGGAAGGAATCTTGCAACTGGTTAATTTGCATTGGCAGCCACAGAATGTCAGTCTAATGAATATATTGAAACATAATTAAGCATTGTTCAGATGTCTCTAATGGTCCTTGTATGGTCAGAGCTGGCAGGAGGAAGTGCTGGTTTATCAAGAGGAGATGGAGGGCCTCAGTCTGTTGGCTCAGCAGGTTCTGGATGAGACCCATATTAGCAGCCGGATCAGTACCAGAGCCACCAAGATTACAGCCCGATACCATGTGCTGCTTCTGCATTTAATGGTAACATAATTTTGAACACAGCACACAGTATCACAGTAACACATAGCTGTAAATGTTATATATACCTATATGGAATATACATACATATATACATACCTCAATACATGCTTGTTAATAGATATGTCTTGGTTGCTTGAGACCTTTGAGATGGTCTTTCTTCTCCCATAACTTTTTTTCCTCTTCCTTTGTGATGCAGGAGACAATCAAACAGCTCCAGGAGGAGGTGTCTTGCATTGAAGAGGCACAGTGCGTCTTCAACACGTTCTCAGACTGGCTCAGCACGGCTCAGAATAATTTCAGTACTGTGGCTATCAGTGTTGATGCAGTGGACCGCTTTGCTATGGAGAGAAAGATGAAAAAACTAGAGGTACACTCTCTAACATAGAACACACGCCTTCTGTATATTATTGTCTTCTCTGTAAAGACCGTTTATAGCATTACTGTAAATAATTACTCCGCAATAGTGCACTAATAAAAGTAGCAACGCAAGAATCTGGTATCTTTTTAAAACTTAATAACACCATCATATTTTCCTTCCAGGCTCTGCAGGCAGACATGGAGCAGGGTCACACTTACCTGAAGACAATGAGAGAGAAGACAGAGCGAGCCATGGCTTTCTTGGAGGAGCCTGAAGCAGAGCAGCTGAAGGAGGAGGTGGACACTCGCCTCTTCCAACTAAAGGAGTTGATGGAAGCTCTGCGCACAGAGCACAGCTCCCTGGAGAAATGTATCTCACTCTCTAAAGACTTTATGGATAAATACAAGGCCCAGGCCCAGTGGGTGATGGAGACCAAGAACCTTTTAGCATCAAGTGTAGAGCCTAAAGCTGAACTCTACCAGAAGAAGGCTCAGCTAGCAAAGTATAAGGTAACTTAACACACTCTCACTTTTCTCTTGGAAACAAAGTGAAAATAGGGCCAGAAAACTAAATACTTTGCTCACTTTTTCATTATGCAGACCATCCAGCAGACAGTGCAGTCTCATGAGTCAGCACTGAAATCTGTCTCTGAGAAAGGAGAGGCCCTGCTCGACACAGTCCATGACAGCACTATAAGTGACAACATGAAAAAGCTGCAGGCTGACTACCAAGATCTCTGCTTAGCAGCTAAGGTATGGACACTACTATGCTGTAGGGATGCAGCATCTGAATTATGTCCAAAACCATAGATTTTATTCAGTTTTAATGTTTTTTGTGCTGTATTGTATTCGCAAACAAACAAAAGGAAACCAACTGATGTCCGCTACATATTTCTCTTATTGAATGATTGCATGTCATACAGCGACATGGATCTCTGAGATTGGCTGTGTGTTGTGTTTCAGACCCAGGTCCAGAACCTTGTGGAGTGGGTGAAGGAGCACGAGGATTACAACAGTGAATTGCAAGAGGCTGAGAAGTGGCTCTTACAGATGTCCAGTAGACTGGTCACCTCAGACTCCATGCAGACCAGCGGTATGGAGATGGCCACTCAGCAACTTGCCCGACACAAGGTGACCTTCACAATTTGTACTGTAATATTAGTTGTGCAGTTTACATTATTACATTACTTGAAAATGCTTTTGTTTTACAATTACTAGATCTTAAAATACACTTATCTGTGTTTTGAAACACCTGCTTGTTCTTTTTCAGGCCATAATGGAGGAGATAGCCAGTTTTGAGGAGCGTCTCACCAGCTTGAAGCAGAAAGGAGAAGATCTCGTAGCCAGCTGTACAGACCAAGTTCAAGCTAAGATCAGTCAACAAGTCCAGGCTCACCAACAGGGAACCAGAGATAGCTACTCCGCCATTTGCAGCACTGCCCAACGTGTGAGTAATACAAGACTACAACCTTAGATCTTCTTGCAACGAAACTTCTCCATTTTATAAAATTCAGGAAAACCTGGCTCTTTACTTTATTATATAAAGTTAGTTAAGGTCTTACTTCACCTTGTTCAACAGGTGTACCAGAGTCTGGACCGGGAGCTGCAGAAACACGTTAGCCATCAGGACACTCTCCAGCAGTGCCAAACCTGGCTCACCACAGTGCAGGAGGAGCTTCAGCTCAACGATCAGGGACCATCTGGTCTGCAGGAAGCACTGAAGCAGGTAACTGACGCTGTGAAATTTAGCCTACTCTTGGAATGCAATGATATATTACATTAAGTATAATTTATTTTGATTAATTACTTTTGCACACACAGGTGAAGCACTACAGGGCCCTTCAGGAGCAGGCCAGCACTTACCTGGACCTGGTGTGTTCTGTGTGTGACCTGTCTGATGATGCTGTGAGAGTGGCAGCTGCTCAGGTCCAGCAGGTCAAACTCACGGTCAGTAATTGTTAGATGCTTGCCTATTGTACGACATAAAAGATTAATTTTATGAATCTAGGAGGATTAGTGTATCATGAAAAAAATGGAAATTTTCCTGTTGCTATGTTGACACATTACAAAATTTCATGAATTACTTTATGCTGGCCAATGACTGCTAGATTTAAGACCATTCAAATATTCATTCATCAGTCAATCAGTAATATACAAGCAGCGCGACGTGTTTTTGCAGATAGAGGAAAGGATGTCCAGTGCACAGGAGCTTTCAGAGGGTTGGAGGGAGATCAAGGAACAGAAGCAAGATCTGACCAGCCTGTTCCAAGATATGGAGCAGCATCTCCTCAGCTTCTCCAGAAGGCCTGCAGAGTTGGAGACGAAGATAGCTCAAAACATGCTGTCACAAGCCAAGGTAGGGAGCAGTATCAAAACCACTTTATCTTAACTATACAGTACAGTGAGTCTAAACATGATTCTGTTGGTGATTATGTTATTATTATCTAATCCAACATTTTGGCTTGGGTTGTGTGGGGATTAAAGGGAGATCTGCTTACTGTTTGGATGTATTTAGGGTTACCATCCAGTATATTGCTTGTCACACAGGAATGCAGCCAGCAACTGCAGTCTAAACAGAATATCCTGACCAAGATGACAGAGACTGTGAGCAGATTGACCGGTGGCCAGGACTCTCCAGAACATGTAGAGCTTGACCGTCTGAGCCATTCCTGGCTTGAGCTCTGTCACCAGGCCGGCAAGCTGCAGAGCCAGAGAGAGGAGGACCTGCAGAGGTCTAAAGAATACCATGACTGTATCACTGCAGTGGAGGCGCTGTTTGAACAGGTGTCCAAAGAGTGGGACAATCTGGCCAGGTGTGTCAAGTATACATTAAGATGAGTCATCATACTGCTGTTCCCTGATTCTAATTATCTCCTGACACGACCAAAGCCAAGAAAGTTTTGTTATAGGCTAGAAAGAAAATGCCAGTTATCCTGTCTATTTTCAGTGTCTTTGTCATGGCTAAAATTCTTTCAGGGATGATCAGGGATGATGAATAGAGGACCTCTGTGACCATTTGTTTGTCATTACATAAGTCTGAGCTCCAGGCCATATTTACGATTAATTCTTAGAAGTTGTATTTCAGTTCTCTAGATCAAACCATTGTCATATCTTCCACACGACATTTGTGTAACTCTTTTTTTCTTTTTTTTCTGTCACAGAACGGATGCTGAAAGTTCATCTCAGCATTTGGAGGCGTTACGGAAGCTTGCAGTAACTCTGGAAGAACAAAAAGGCACTCTTGAGGACCTTAAAGAACAGAAACAAAAAGTCATCCAACATTTGAACTTGGATGACAAGGAGCTGGTAAAAGAGCAGATCAGCCACTTTGAGCAGCGATGGTCGCAGATGCAAAACCTAATTGAGAGGAAAATCCAGGACTCAGTGGTGACTCTGGAAGATATGGGACAAGTGGAGGCCCGTCTGAGGGAGGCTCGGGACTGGGCAGAGGAGCAGCAGCCTGCCCTGTCTGAGGCCATGAAGATGAGTCCTCCTCCAGAGCTGGCTCAGAGCTTCCTGTTTGACCATCTGAGCATCTGCAGTGAGTTGGAAGCCAAGCAGCTCTTACTGGCACAGGCCATGGCCGACGCTGACAGGGTGCTGGCCCGCCTGGGCCTCAGTGAACGACAACGTCTGCAACAGCTTATTGCCGACACTCAATTGGAGGTAGAATCTCTGAGTGTGAAGGTTGTGCAGCGCAGAAAACACCTCAGCAAAGCTTTCACAGAGAGAACACAGTTCCTGATGGCTGTGAGCCAGTCCATTTCCTGGGTCCAGCAGAATGAGAAGAAGGCCCAGGCAGAGGAGTACATTGCTTTGTTACCTGATGACCTGGCCAAGCAGGTCAGAACATGTAGGAACATCCAAAGCAGTCTGAAAGCCTATCAGAGCGAGCTGACCTCCTTGTGGTCTCAGGGGAGGGACCTGATGAGGGATGCCAGCGAGGAAGAAAGGAATGAGATTCTCACAAAGTTGCAGGAGTTACAAAACATCTTTGACAAAACATTACACAGATGTGGACAGAAACTTCAGGAGCTTGAAAAAGTACTTGTTTCCAGAAAGTATTTCAAGACTGATTTAGAGAAAATATGCCTGTGGATAAAACAAGCTGATATAGTCACCTTCCCTGAAATCAATCTGATGGTTGGAGATGCTGAATTGGAAGCGCAGCTACTGAAGTATCAACACATAGTCGAGCAGGCAATTGAATATGAGAACCTTCTCTTAATTGTACAAAGAGCTGGCCAGGAAATATTGCCCAGTCTGAATGAAGTAGATCACTGCTATTTGGATGAAAAACTCAATACCCTCCCCCAGCAATATAATAACATATTAGCACTAGCCAAAGAAAAACAGGAGAAAATCCAGCAGGCCATTCTCACAAGAAATGAGTACACCTCTTTCATAGATGTCACTCATAGAGCACTGAAAGAGCTTGAGGAACAGTTCAATAATCTGGGCACACAGCCTGTAGGGCTGCAAACAGAAGAGGTTGTCAGTTTGCAGAGCGATTACAAAGCAATCCAGGCAGACCTGAGCAACCTGGGTCTAGCTGTGAGTGAACTGAACCAGAAGAAAGAAGGATTTCGTAGCACCGGTCAACCATGGCGCCCCGACGAAATGACTCAACTTGTGAGCCTGTACAACGGCCTAAAGAGGTTGGTTGAACAGAAAGTAGAGCATTTGGATGAAACCTTGGAGTCATTTGAGGACCACAAGGCAATGGCTATGCAGGTTGACTCTGAGTTAAAGGCCACAAAAGAGCAGCTGGTAAAAGTTAATGCAGAGACGCAGTCAGCTGAGGAGAGGCTGAAGAACTACCACGCTCTGGCGGGGAGTCTCCAGAGTGCCAACTCTCACTTGTCAAGGCTCATGGAGCAGATGGACACTCTAGCACCCCGCGTGGACCAAGCAGCCCATGATGCCTCCAAGGATCAAGTGGTTCTGTGGCAAGAGGAGCTGCGATCTTTGCAGGCTGCAGTAGGGGATCTGATTGAAGAGTGTGAGAACAGGTTTGTCCAAAGTAAAGACTTTGAGACGGAGATGAAAAGGACCCTGGACTGGCTGGAGCAGGTCAGGGATGAACTGGGCTGTGCTGTGATTGTTGATGTGAGGGTGGAGAAGGTGCAGGAGGGGATCAGAAAGCAGCAAATCATGCAGGAGGAAGTACAGTCGAGACTGAGAATCGTGGCTGCTCTTAGTAGCAGGGAGCAACAGAAGTATATCAGCGCGAATGAGCTTGTCCCAGCGCACGTAGATACAAGCCTAGAAGAAATGGCAAAGCTGCAGGCAGATGTTCAGAAAGCACTGAGCTCCAAACAGGTGGGACATTATTACATTCAATATTCTATAAAACATTGTAATCATACATTCATTTCAGTGAAATGCTTTATCTGTAATGTTGTTTGTTAAAGTTGCCTTAATGCCTAAATACAGTATTTAATCTGATTTAAAAGATGAATTTTTTCTTCATTGCTTTTGTGTAAAGATTACTCTGGAGGAAGCTCTCGGGTTGTGCCAGAAGTATCACTTCAGGATGCAGTCTGCCTGTGAATGGCTGGAGGATGCCGTGTCCTTCCTGCAGCAAGCTAGCCTGGGTGTGGACGTGGAGAACTACGAGGAGTGTCTCCGGCAGCAGGGGGACATCATGGCCACAGAGCAGGAGTTCCTCATCCACTTGGAGGAGCTGCAGGCCCTGCTGCCTCAGCTGGAGAACCTGGTCAACCCCACAGCTAAAGACCAGCTCCGTGTGAGCGTGGAGTCAGCAAAGCAGAGAGGTGTGGAGGTCCGAGATCAGCTCCAGTGTCACCAGGATGTCCTTCACAGGTAATGAAAACAAACGAGTGATGGTGCACGTGTAATATACGGTGACGATACAGTTGTTAATAATGGCATTTTATCCTTTTCTTAGCTGTGTGGCTCAGTGGAAGTCCTACCAGGAGGCGAGGCAGACTGTCATTGAGCTCATGAATGAGGCTGAAAAGAAGCTGACTGAATTTTCCACTGCAAAGGCAGCCACAAACCAAGAAGCTGAAGATAAGCTGTGCAGTCATCGGGTATGAGAGACCAATGACATTTTCCACACAACAAATGGTGGTGCTCCTATGAATGCAGTGCATTTACTTTATTAATTGTCTCTTCATTTTTCAGTCCCTTGTATCACTGGTGAATGGCTTCCAAGAGAAGCTGAGTGGTTTAGAGGAGCAAGCTGCCCAGCTGGAGCTGGTGGGGAGTGATGCCAGCAAGGCCACCATCAGTCGCTCCATGACCACTGTGTGGCAGCGCTGGACACGACTACGAAGCGTGGCACGAGGACGGGAGAGAGTACTCGAGGACACGGCACAGGATTGGAGGACTTTTAGAGAGAAGGTATACAGACTCAATGGGGAAAAAATATTTCATAATTCAATAAAAATATGTTTTTTTACTAGTAGCTGAACTTTCATAATAATTTTGTACAGATGGTGAAGGTGAGAGCAGTCGCTGATGAGCTCCAAAGTCGTTTCCCTGATAGTGCCGTGGAGAAGGCTTCCAAAGCCACCCTGCAGTCTCTGTTGGACCAGCATGACCTGCTGAGCCAAGACTTGGAAAGAGAGCTCTCCTCCCTCACACTGCTGCGCCAGTATGCTCTCAGTCTGCTGCACGACGTGGAAGTGCCTTCACCAACAAATGACCAGGATGAGCTGCCCAGCCTGAAGGAGATCAGAGCTGTACAAGACCAAATGGAAAGGTAGAGAGACGATAAACATACAAGGCTGTTGGCTTTAAGAAGAGCATCTGTATTAAGATAACGTCTAATCAGTGGTATTGTTTTAAAGTAAAAAGGGCAAACTGTTATGTTATTTAGATCAACAACAAATTTCAGTAGAGTCATTTTTCTCTTTGCCTCCAGCCTCCTGACACAGTCCAGGACCAAACGGGCTCAAGCAGCTCAGGAACTGAGGGACAGAGAGGAAGTGGAGAAGGAACTTAGCGTTGTAAAAGCCTGGATTCAGGAGACCAGGGAGCTTCTTCTCAATCCCACACCAGACATTGATTCTCTGCTGCAGGAGCTTGAGGTATAGCTCACATCTAAAAACAGAAATATCATCTTTCTGATCTTCCAGTCATCCCCGAAACATTGCTATTTGAATGTTATTGTTTCTGATAAAGATTACATGGGTCTTTGTTGCATATAGGTTGTACATGGTGATGTGATCACTTATCGTCAGAATGTGGATAAATTAGCAGAGCAGCAACAGAGCAAGTACCTGGACCTCTACACAATACTGCCCTCTGAAATCTCCATGCAGCTGGCTGAGGTCTCACTTGCATTGGGTGCCATTGAGGATCAGGTACTGTATCATTTAAAAAACTTTCAAGGTAAATAAGATCTTAATGGGCCTCTTTAAATTGTGTTTTATCTAAAGTGTTAGCATATGTCAATTCCACAAGGGAACACCTACAGTATGTTAAGATTTTTGTTGTGTTGACTTTACTTAATATGTTCTAGGTTCTTTCCAAAGAGAGAGAAATTCAGAAAACCAGAGAAATAAAAGAGGACTTCAGCTCTAGAATCCATGCCATCTCTGAGAAACTCAAAGCAGTCTCCGCTAAATTCAAGGAAAAATCTCCTGATGTTGATCATGCCAAAGAAGAGGTCAAGGTGGGTTAACTCGCTTTTGCTTGGTCTCAATGTGAATGTGTTGTTGATACAGTTGTCTTCGAAATGCTGACGTTTTACATCATTCAGGACTGTTGTCAGGATATAAAATTAGACACGTTTTATCACTTTTCCCAGAGCCTGGCTGAGGACTTGGACTCTTGTGGTCGCACCCTCTCAGAACTGGATGCCGCTGTACAAGAGTTTGGCCGCAGAAACCCTCTGCTGGCCAAACAGCTCGGTGACGCCATCAGCAAGCTATCAGAGATGCATCACCACACAACAAGGCTAGCAGACTGTAGGAACAACTGGATCAAAAAGGTTTGCTTTTTCAGGTCTCCTATACATAGCACAGCTGTTGTGCACATGCAAATATTATTTTAGGCTACAACATTTATTCAACACAGGTTAGGCAGGTTCTTTGTTTTTTGCTTTAACCATATGGTCTCTCTTATCTTGGCTCCTCAGGCTGTCTGCTATTTAGATGAGTATAATGAGATGCTGGACTTCATTGTGAGGTGGTCAGAGAAAGCCAAAAGCCTCGTGAGGGCAAACATCATCTGGAACTCCTCTGTTCATCTGCAGGAGCAGATACGGATGTACCAGGTGAGTTGGGTGTCCAGACAGGCATCCTCATGGCTTCTGTTGTGATATTAAAGTACAGACTTTCTGGCTTTTTAAGAACTGTTATCGGGCTCTCTACCCTCCTCAATATTATTTAGACAAGGAAAGTAATGAAATGGATGCAATGGATGGACATGGAGCTGGATTCATGCTTATCTACGCACAGTTCACGGACATGTCAGGATTTTTACCCATACACACATTTCATGAAAGGCACGTGTTGCAAGGAATTAACCGTCTCTCAATAGGAGACCATACATTTCATTCACTGCCTCGTTGCCCTGTGCTTAGGCTGTCCTTCGTGAGTCTCGGGAGCTCCATGGAGACCTGGAATCAATGGCAGAGAAAGTGGAGCTTCTGTCTGAGGTGCTGCAGGTCGAGTCTATGAGCCAGCAAGTTTGTGAACTCAGTCGACACACTGAGGAGCTTCAGCAAAGCATCAAGACACGGCTGCAGAGCTTGGAGGATGCAAATAAGGTACAGAGAAAAAAAAGATTTCTTTTCTATTTGACTTGTTTGTAACATTATTTTCCTGTTTTTAGTTTTTTTCAATTTCCCTGAAAGAGTATTAGTACTTGTAGCTCATACCTTGTGATAAATATACTACATATACTCATGTATGATGTGTCCTCAGAGTATGGAAGCCCTGGAGTATGAAGTTAAGGCCCTACATGTTGCTCTGGAGCAGGTCCAAGCCACATTGACCTCACCAGAGTTGGCACGCCAGAGCCTCAAAGAACAGCTGGCTCAGAGACAGGTAACCACATCACATTAAAATAATCAATAATATGGCTTGTAATTTGTCATAAAACACCTTGGATGCTTACTTTGCACATTGTAGCTTGTTAACGGTTTCACAAAATGTAAACTCCTGTTTTTGCAGCGTCTGTTGGCAGATATGGAGAGCTTCAAGCAGCAGGTGCAGGCAGTGCAGCTGTGTCAGAGTGCTCTGCAGGTCCCAGAGGAGGTGATGCCCAACCTTGCCATCTGTCGCACAGCGCTGCGTCTGCAGCAAGAAGCCAGTCAGCTGCAGCATGTGGCCATTCAGCAATGCAACATCCTACAGGTACAGTAGGGGGCACTATTGTTGCAGCACAGTAACGTCATATTTTTGTCAATCCTGCATTCTGACACAATATGCAATGCAGCATGTCAGTAGAAGGTCACAGCGCTGCTAAGTAAACAGGCTTTAAGATGTATGTTGAGGCCACAAGCAAATAAAATCAATACGGTAAATGTTTCAGGTGAGTCTTTTTATGACACCAAAAGAAAAAAAAACATTTTGGAGGTTTGAACTGTTCATCTTAAGGTAACAAAGCAATTTCATTTTTTATCTAGGAGGCAGTGGTGCAGTACGAGCAATACGAACAGGAAGTGAGAGACCTACAAGGGCTGATAGAGGAAGCACACAGAGTCATTCAGGACCGGCCGATCCCCTCAAGCAACATCCAGGAGCTGCAGGCCCAGATCCTTCACCATGAAGTACAATGCATTAATTCACTCACTTAACCCACCTTTCCTGTGCAGGGGAGGAACCCTGGACAGGTCATCAGTGTAACACATGCATAACAAATATTTATTTATTTATTTATTTATGGTTTAAATAATTCACAACAAGTGTTTATAGCAGATGCTTATTTGCAATACTCATCCCTAGAAGAGCTATTCACACTTTTTAAATAAAGTGTGACATGCTTGCATGTGTTTACACATTTGGAGGAAACCCACACAAACAAGAACTCAACATGTGAATTGAACACAAAAAAAAGTTTGGCATCAAATCGAGGTCCCATGTGGCAGCAGTACTAAATGCAGATCCACTGCGCTGCAACATCTGTATCTATGCAAATAATTAAATGCAATCCTTCTTTCTGTCTGTGACATTCTCTGTACTGGACATACTCTGTACATTCTAAGTGTTATAGGTGTAATGTCCTCATAACTGCGTAATAAGTTGGGAATTGTGTGTTTTTTGAATAGGAACTGGCCCAGAAGATCAAAGGTTACCAAGAGCAAATCGCCTCACTAAACTCAAAATGCAAAATGCTGGCAGTGAAGGCCAAGCATGCCACCATGCTGCTGACAGTGAGTGATGTGGAGGGATTGCCTGAAGGGCTGCAGGACATGGAGGAAGAGAAATCCAAGAAATCTTCAGCACAAGCTGTCATGGTAAGAGAACATAATATACCACATAACAAAGTGATGCTGACAAAGCTGTTTGCATTGCTGGTGATGACATTGCCTAATTAATAATCCTCCCGACTCATTCTGCTATTTCTGGCTTTAGCTTAAAGAGTTCTTTAGAGTTTTCTTCGTTTCATTTTACTAATTAAACCTTTTTGCCTGCATTTATTATAACATATGTGTTTTTGTAAGGTGCACTGTGCCACTTTTATCTAAAAAACACATTGCATATGATTAATCTTTCCCAATCCATCTTGCATGTCTGCTCTTCTGTTAATGTTTCATGCATGGCGTGTCAGATGACGGCCGGTCGCTGTCACACCCTCCTGTCTCCTGTAACTGAGGAGTCTGGGGAGGAGGGCACTAACAGTGAGGTCTCTTCTCCTCCTGTCTGTCGCTCTCCTTCTCCCATCTCTCACACTGAAGCCACTATAACCAAGGTACCTTCTCTCTTCCCCCAGTCATTCTGGTCTTATAACAAAATTGCACATATTTGTGAAATTTGTGGTTTTCATGAACTTTATCAATAATCATTCTCAAAATTTTATTGTAATCTTTCCTGTGTTAGCCGTCCAGTTAAACAAAACACTCTCAATTAATATATGCAATTAATAAATGAAGAAGGCAAAAACAAACCAAGGGGTAATAATCCATATCTATTCTCCGCCTGCACCAGCAAGTTCATCATCACTAACAAAGAATTTGGGGCTTTATAGAAGTATTTCTTTCTCTTTTTTTTGTTTTGCCCTCTGTTTCATAAATAATTTGTCTTAACTGCCGATGGCGCTGTTTGAATGTTTTTTTAGATGGGAAGAGGAACACTCACAAGAGCTCCAATCCAAGAATTATATGACCCGACATTTGAGTCTGTGGCCAACTTAGATGACTTGCAGCGCTCTTGGGAGACATTAAAGAATGTGGTATGTGAATAATACAAGACGTCAGCTTGGTGGTTTATGGATTCTCCGTGACTGTTACCATGTTTTCAGGCTCAGCACTTTTACATTGTCCAATTGGTCTTCTAACAGATCAGTGAGAAGCAGAGGTCTCTGTATGAAGCTCTGGAGAAGCAACAGCATTACCAGGGTTCACTCCAGTCAATCTCTTCTAAAATGGAGGCTCTGGAGGCCAAACTGAGTGAGCCTGTGGAGGCAGATAAAAGCCCAGACAGCCACATCAAGGCACATGAGGTGAGGCATTACAGTACAATAAAGGTCTTTAATAGTTTTGATGGAGAGCTTTTGCATTGACAGGGTAGTTGTCATATTTCTGAAATAATGGAAGAACTCTAGATAATGCAAAATATACTTGTCAAACTATGTAAAATATAATAATAATGATGCAGGTCTATGGAAAGTATATTTTAGGCCACACTTGTGACCTTGTTTTTCACCTTGTTTTGCATTCATTTATAGTACATTCCACTAGCTTCACTAGCTTGTTGTAGTGGACTGAATAGGGAACAATTGCTCCGTCTGTAATATCCAAATATGGAATTTGTGATATTTATTGTATGGCACACAGTCACAGTATCTACATGCATAAAAAACACAATATTTCCCTTTGACCAACATAGAAATGAACAGATGAAATAAAGTCAGTAAATATGCAGTATGTAACCTGAAGCACTGTTGTTCTTTCCAGGGTCTGATTGAAGAGATTCAGAGTGCGCAGGAGGAAATAAACAGGCTGCAGACAAGCTTCACAGAGGATTTAGCCTTGGATGCTGTGGACACGGACATGGCTGACCAGTTGGCCATGCACTCCTCCCTCGCTGTGTTAGCGGAGAGGATGGCCACCATCCACATGAAGGCCTCAGGGAAACAGCAGATACTGGAGGTAGTTTTCGTGAAAATTGTGAAAGTACATTACTGCTAATAGTTGTGCTTTATTGTTTGCTTTATTTTGTTACTGTATTGCTAAATTAATAAATTGATTTGATAAGTAAAATGTGATGTGCTTTGCCCCAGGAGCGTGTTTGTGACCGTCTGGAGGGTCAACGTCAGGAACAGGCCATACAGCTCTATCACACCCAGGCGGATGAACTGGACCAGTGGTTGACCAGAAAGCGCAGCGCTGTAACCTCCATCCTTGAACTTAAACCTCTAGAGGAGACAGAAATGGAGGATCAGCTTGCTGAATGTCAGGTAAGAGCTCCCCCTGTTGTTCATTCAGAACAATGGAGGAATTTATTACTTAAGAATATAAATGAATTTATGAATATAAATATGAGGTTACTTAATGATATATATGTCTTAGCAAATTGACAGGAATGGTAGTTTTCTAGGTGTTCAGCCATTGTCTCTGGTCAGCACACTAATTCGCCAGTGGATTATTTACATCCGTCTTATACTTCAATATTTTGTTTGCCTTATCACATGTGGATCATCCCTGGGGGGCAGGAACCTTTCAGTGGGTAAACAAGAGCATTAGCAGAGTTAGAGGGGTATTCAGATGGCTGGGCTCCTAAGCGACTGTAGCACTCATCTTAAGCAGATTATGCAGATGTCTCTGTGTGACAGTGGCCTGTTAGCAGCTTGGGGCGGAGTAGTCAGGGGTTGTGGCTTTCAGACGATTAATAGATCCTGCTGCCAGGATTGGTGTTAGTGACAAAGCTCCTAGAATATCCAAGTAGGGGAATCCTACAGAACAGGCGAGTGTAAGGCGGGAGGGAGGGAGAGTTACTCTTTGCCTTAGAAAAACCTGCTGAAGCTATCGATCGCAGAGTAGTTGCAATGCTATCGGAAAACAAACGTTTCTTCAAACATTGGAACAGCATTCACTGATGGGCATCATTAACTGGTCTGGACCTAGAATGGTGTTCTGCACAGGGGAATTACTTTTGAATTTGAGCGTGAGCATGTATGCTTCAGAGCATGGAGCATGAAGGATTAGTGGTAATATGTTGCACAGGAGGCGAGGCCGGAGAGGTGGGCCAAGGATGAAAACAGAGGGAGAGGTCTCCCTGTCTGGTGGCTGGGGAAAGCTGCTGGTGTAGCGGGTTCAGCCACACCCTGAGCCCCTGTCTGTCTGGAGGGTCTGTTGCTGGTGAGACACCATGTTTGAGCTAGCCTCTCTCCTCCTGCTACTGCAGAACATGCTGCTGGAGATTGAAGAGAAGGTGATGACCCTGTCAGAGCTGTCGATGCACAGTGAGAACCTGCTGCTGGAGGGCCGGACAGAGACCAGAGAGGAAGCTGAGCAGTTGGCCAGGAAGTTACGCACGTTGAAGGGCGGCCTGTTGGAACTGCAGAGAATGCTACAGGACAAGCAGACTGAGGTGGCTACATGCTTTAAATGTTGGCATACATTAATGTGTGTGCATCTGATGCTGAACTTACCACATACCACAGTCCCCACTGTGGGTACATTACTGACAATGTAGATAAAAACATTTTCCAACATCACATGTGACTGTATTCTGACTTGTACCACCCCCTTAATTAGAGCATGATAATACATTAGGATGAGTGTGTAGTCCATTTGTTATCTGTCTACCAGCCAGGCATAACAAAAGATGTAAGGCCAGCTAAGAGAATATTGAATGTTTGTCCTGCATTTCTTTACACCTGCTGACAAATTTGAAAAAACTTCAATTTAATTACTGTGTTTGATGGTCTTGCTTCCTTGCTGATGTGTGTTTCTCAAATGTTTTATAATGCATTGTCTGGTCCTACAGGGCTCTCTGCAAGAGCAGGAGGACAGTGAATCAGACTCCAGCCTCTCTCAGAGTCCCAGTGTGCAGGACTGGCTGGCCCAGGCCCGGACCACACGTTCCCAACAACACCAGGACAGTCTGCAGAGACAGAGGGTACACTTTCACACACTTCTTTTGTTTCCTTGTTTAAGTACTTCGTAGCGTCAGGATTCTGATACTAAAACTGAAAACTACTTTCTCAATTGATTTGTTAAAGGTATATTTTTACTGTTATACTGTTGAAAAATAAAATCTTCATTAGATAAAATAAAAATATCTTTGTACCATTATATGACTACCACAGTGATTCAGAAGCTGTGTTACAACAGTTTCATGAAATTAATTAATTATATTATACAAAGTCCAATCTAACTGTTTCACATGTTTGCTTTTTAGGAGCTGGAGGAGCAGCTCGCGGAACAGAAAAAGTTGCTTCAGTCAGTTGCCAGCAGAGGAGAGGAGATCCTCATCCAGCAGGCCTCGCCCAGCAGTGCCAGGTATTTCACATACTATAAAGCTAGACTCACTCACATCAAATAGTTATATTCCTGTGGTAGATTATAAGTGGAACATTAATCAATTCACGTTTCTGTCACTGTGCAGTACGACAGAGCCATTTTCACCAGCAGCTTTGGTTGAGAGGGAATCTCAGGCTGCTCGAGAGCAGATGAGGCAGAGATGGGAGAGCCTGAGACTAGAGCTCAAAACGAAACTGCAGCTCCTGCAGAAAACCCTGGAGCAGGACCACAAACAGCCGGTACAAACCCTGTTGTAGTGTTATTTGTTAGCATAAAGTGGTGTATTGACATTGTTCTTGTTGTTATTAGTTTTAAAGCCAGGGACTGTTGTTGACTGTTTTGCAGGTATATTCCAGAGCTTCTCGTGTGAACACAGCTGGATCACTATTTAAAGAAGAAACACAGGCTGACAAATCCTCCCTGAAGACTCTGTATGATGGCTTCAGACAAACAATAGAGGACATGACCACTCAGGTTTTACTATTTCTAACATTGTTGTACATTTTAATCCATTACATTGCAACATTAAATTACGAACTACGAACTTGTGTCAATGGAAATTTGCAAAACTCTTGTGTGTACATAGCCCGGTGGTGGTGAGACACAGGTGCCGCAGATGGAACAGCAGCTCTACGCAGCTGTGTCATCCACCTCCTCCTGGCTGGATGGGGTAGAGAACAATGTCTTCTCTGGCTCAGTGCTGCTGGCTGAAAACGCAGAGACCCAGCTACAAAAGCAGGAGGTACAATCTGGGTTATTTGTGCAGAGATTTAAAATAGCAAATCATATGAGCCTGGTAATACCCATGACCTAGGAATTATTGACAATCAAAGTTGCAGTTTATCTACACTCTGGATATAATCTTGCCATTTTGCAGTTGAGTATTTTTTCAATCTTTCCGAACTGTCCTTAACTTTCCTCCAGACCTTAGAGAACGATGTGAGGCATGTCACAGAGGACGTGAAGCTCAGCCAGGCTCTGCTAACTGGGTCTTCAGGGTTGAGACAAGAGGACAGAGTGCTGCTAGAGGACAACCTTGACTGCCTGAAAGAGAGATTAGGAGCTCTGGGTTGTGCTCTGGGGCAACGCTGTGACCACCTGAGGACCAGAGCACGTGAGCTCACAGCCTACCAGGTTTGCTTGATATTTTGCATTTGTTGCATTTCAATGGGCCTTTCATGTTTTATTTTGCTTGGTGAATGTCCACTATAAAACCAAAACATTTGCTTATATAGTCAGATTTGCAGAGCTAATAACTGCTCATTTACTGCTCTACCATAAACCCATACACCTTAATGTAACTGTTTTATAAATTGTCCTTTGTCTAATACAGACTGAGTTGCAGCTTCTCCAAACCGCTTTAATTGAGACCAAGTGCCAGATCCTACAGGCCTTAGCTGGAGCCATGGACAGACCAGCCTCGAAACAACTGGAGGTAAAGCAAACTTTAGCATAGACATGCATGCAGGCACACCTTGCTTGTCTCCCATCGAAACTTACAGAGAACAGAAAATGACTGTGAATCTCATTACTCTTAGGTTATTGCCAGTGCAGAGGAGAGCCTGAAAGACTTTGAACAGAGGATTACGGAGCTCAAAACCAGAGGAGGCGCACTACAGGCAGATCAGATATCAACAAACAAACTACTAAAGCTCCAGGTAATGTACATCACTGACAGCTCTCACTAAAAGTTGCTCAGTCTGAAAACCATGTGTTAAAAGCCTCTCAGTATACGTTTTGCTAATTTAAAACTGTGGAATATGAAATATCATTAATAGAAGAAAAAAGTTTAAAACCTCTCATAAACATAAACGTAGAAGACATGACATGATTTTTAGAAGTCGTTTTGGTTTGTTTGAGTCGAATTTGGAAAACCTCAATCTAGCAGAACTTTACATGATACCAGGTCAAGGTTTACAAGGTTTATGTCCCAAGACTATCTGAATGTACCATTAGGAAATTGTCATGCTATTATTTTGTCACTACATTACATAGGTACAATACATAGAAAATGTGCCAGTATCTCTTTGGAAAATACTATCAAATATCAAACAATACACAACATGAAATTGATGAAATAATTTTAGCAAAACCCAATGAAAACACAATATTCTTCTCATGTGTTTTCAGGATTCCTATGAGGAGCTGGTGATGACGGTGGGTTCCCGGCGCAGTGGGCTGAACCAGAACATGGCTCAGAAGGAGCAGTACGAACGTGCCCTGCAGGATCTGACTGATCTGGTGGACACAGCTAAAGATAAGATGGCTGCCGATCAGAGGATCATTGCCAGCTCTGTGGAGGAAGTCCAGAATCACCTGGACAAACATAAGGTTTGGTCAAGTTGGTGTTCTGTTAAGCTTGAAAGGCTTAAGGAATATTTATGATCAACAGTGTGAAATGTTGAACACAAAGCTTGTAATTCTGGAGAAAACTACTGAGAGAAAAACTGCTCAATGGTGTGTTTGTGTGTGTCTGACTGTTTTCTAGGAGTTCTTCCAGGGTCTGGAGTCCCATATGATTCTAACAGAAACGTACTTCAGAAAAATCAGTGGCCTGATGCTTCCCAAAGAAAGTCAATCCCTGGAGGAGACGCTGGCTGAGGCTCAGAGCGTCCTCAAAGAGGCACACAGCAAAGGAGTTGAGCTGGAGTGTATCCTGGAGGTGAGAGAGGAAATACTATTTGTGTTAACCATTATTTTACTTTTGAAAGCATACTGATGTAGTCGTAGGAAATCTGAAAAAAAATGTCATTATTTGAAATGCTTATTTTGTTTTGGCCCAAACAAGATGTGAGCAATTATGTTAGTCCAAAAGGTTTTTTAAATGCCAAATGGTACAGAAACGATTTAACTGGGTTGTCATATATTTATAACATGAAAGGAACAGTAGCTTAGTTTACACACAATACATTGGAAAGCTCATTTTAACACAGCAGTTGTTAAGTGTTCAAACATTGTATAAGAAACACACACAAACAATAGAAATAAATGTCTTTTTATTCTACTGCATGTTATAAACAAGTCACAGTGGACAGTAATATCGATAATATAGATACAGTTTTGCTTCTTTTTCACTGCACAGAAAGTGGACATTTTAAGTGGTCACACTGACATTCACTGCACAGCCTCTATTCAAGAAAAAGAAAGTTGATTTATAGGTGTAGATTGTGAGCGTAAGCAATCGTGTACAGTGGTCCTCATCTGAGGTTAACTTAACTTTTTTTTTGCAGACCTGGTGCCGCTTGGTGCAGGATTACCAGAGTCTGAATCGCCAGTTGGAGGCAGTTGAAGGAAGTATCCCTTCTGTTGGCCTGGTGGAGGAGACTGAAGAAAGGCTCATAGACAGAATCTCATTGTATCAGGTACAAAGTGACATCAATGCACATTTTAGATTTAATTACCGGCATTCCCACTTGCTTCTGCTAGACTCTGGTCAACGTTATTTCCAGTCAGTTGAGAGATAAGCACCTTCCTCAATGGCAGCATGACTGTAGTTGTAGCAGAGGAGAGAGGGTTTCTAATCACTTTCTTCACCAAAATCTTCTCAGCTGGTGCTGCTACAGCCGCAATATACTTTTGTAAGATTTTGTTGTCTATCTGCTCCTCTTCCGTTCTCTGTAAAGGGTCTAAAGGGAAGACTGACAGAGTACCAACACAAGCTATACCAGGTACTGGATGAGGGCAAACATCTCTTGCTGTCAGTGTGTTGTCCTGCACTGGAGAATCAACTTGCGCTGCTGGGGGAACACTGGCTCAACAACACCAGCAAGGTCAACAAGGAACTGCAGCGCCTGGAGGCCATCCTAAAACACTGGACCAGGTCAGAAACACATCAGAATCAGAACTGTTTTTAGACATCAAATACAAATTATATCCCAAATGGGACACAGAAAAACATTATCTTTAAGGACGGTCTTTAAGATGTGGAGCTCAGCAATAATAATTATTGCAATAATAATTGCACAGATCTGAGTGCAAGCTTTTTTTAGTTTTAAGCAGGTAACTCAGTATCATTGCATGACATTGTTCTATGATTGAGTTGTGGTTTTCCTCTAGGTATCAGAGGGAGTGTGCAGAGCTTAGCCAATGGCTGCAGTCTGCTCTGGAGCGTCTGGAGTTTTGGAATACGCAGGCGGTGTTAGTCCCACAGGACCTGGAAACTGTCAGAGACCATCTCTCTGCTTTCCTTGTGAGGCCACACATTTATTTTTGTTTTCTTTTGTATCATTTATCTGTATTTTATTGATCCAGTGATTCAGGTTCTTCACCAGCAACAGTGCTACAACTAGTAGACATTTACACGGACATGTATTAAACTGCCCACAACTAAAACAAGCTCCATATTTGTGGGGAAACTTCTAGGAAATGAGTACCCACCCAAATATATTATACATATTATTCCCTGTTGGGACATTAGTCACACATATTATCTCTTCTTATGTCTTTTACACATATCTGACCCATCTTAACTATTTAGGAGCAGTGCACAGCCACAGTACAATGCTGAGGAACCAACACAGTGACCAACTTTTATCTATTTTGAATGTTTTATTCGTTTTTTGTTTAGTTGTTTTAACCAAATGTAAAAGCCCTAACCTGCTGCACGTTAGCTTCAGCTACATGTTCTATATAAATTGTATATAAATGGGTAATTGCAGAAATATTTTGCTCTCCACTGAGCCAACATACTGCATATTGATCCATAAAGAAAATGTATAATTATTAGTGCAAACTGTATTTCCTATAATTGTAATATTATTAGTAGTAGTAGTAATAATCTTGCTGTGTCATCTGCAAAAAGCTCAGTATGTTGTATCATCATTAAATACACCTTTGATTGCATACAAGCTGAAGAGTCCTGTCTCTGTCTGTTTCAGGAGTTTTCAAAGGAAGTTGAAGGCAAGTCCAGCCTGAAGAGCTCAGTGGTAACCGAGGGCAACCAGCTGCTGCGTCTGAAGAAAGTGGACACGGTGGTGCTGCGGTCTGACCTGGCACGCATTGACACTCAGTGGACTGAGCTGCTCACACGCATCCCAGTGGTCCAGGAGAAGCTGCATCAGGTATCGTCACATGCAGCCAGACTGAACAGGCTTAGCTGCTCCAGAGCAAATAGGATTACCCCTTTCTGCTGCTTCACTCGTATACTGAGGTTTTCACACGCGGTTGCCCTCAAACTGGCAGCATGTTTGTTCCTTCCTGGATGTTTAATATGCTGGTCCAATGGGTTTCATTTTATCTCAGATCCAAATGGAGAAGTTGGCTTCCCGTAATGCCATTTCTGAGCTGTTTAACTGGATTTCATTGATGGAGAATGTCATTGAGGAGAATGAAGAAAACCTCAAGAGTGCAGTGGGGTCAAATGTGATTCAGGACTACTTGCAAAAATACAAGGTAGTGGACTTATCATACAGATTTGTTTTTGATTTATGACACTTTTACACAATGTGTATGAATCTTTGATAGAAAGACAATATATTTCATGCATTTCAAGGAAGGTTTGTTTTTTCTAGCTACAAATCAAACTATTTAAGATCATAGGTGTATGTCCAAAATGCTCTTTGAGTATTTCTTGTATGTACTCTTACTGAACCGATTATTATGTTGATGTAATCTAATTATGAATCCTTGACTGCCATTTTGATTGTGAATCTACTGTTGTTTCCTCCAATTCAGGGCTTCAGAGTAGATTTAAGCTGCAAGCAGCTGACTGTGGACTTTGTCAACCAGTCGGTCCTGCAGATCAGCGGTCAGGATGTGGAGAGCAAGCGCAGTGATAAGACAGACTTTGCTGAGCGACTGGGAGCCATGAACCGACGCTGGCAGATCCTACAAGGCCGCATCAATGAGAGGGTGAGGCCATAGGCACTGATACTGTTAATGAGAGAACAACAGCCATAGTCATTTACCAGTGCAAAGTCAGGACATCACAGTTTAATTTGTATGAAATACTTGTAGATCCAGTTCCTGGAGAGCCTTTTGGAGATGTGGTTAGAGTATGAGAGCAGCGTTCAGGCCCTGAAGTCCTGGATGGGAACTCAAGAAGAAAGGTTAAAGAGGAAACACCGGATAGAGGATTTGACATCCGTTCAGAATGCTCTCAAAGACTGCCAGGTAGGCCTCTCTTACTGTGCCCACAACATGTTATACACCTACATGCTCTTATTATCACACCTGTTTGAGTCCATGTTTTATTATCATGTGAAAACTGTTAACCTTTAGGAAATGGAAGAGTTGGTGAAGGAAAAAGAGAAAGAACTAGAGAGGGTGGAAGAGCAGGGCTGTGCCCTTGTCCAGAACAAGACCGATGAGGCCTGTGCTATCGTCATGGAGACGCTCCAGGGTGTCAATCACACCTGGGCTAACCTGGACCACTTGGTAAGCTCCCCTGTTCTCTTTCCATTCTATGTTTTTAATTACATCCATCTATTCTGCTCTACTCTGCTCTTTCCTGCTCTGCTCTGTTCTGTTCTGGCCTTCACAGTTTACTGAATGTCACTGTGTGTTTTTTATTCCATCTTCAACAGATAGGACAACTAAAAATCAGCCTGACGTCAGTGCTGGATCAGTGGAGTCTTTACAAGCGGGCTTCAGAAGAAATCAATGGGTACCTGATGGAGGGAAGGTACTCTGTATCTCGTTTCCGCCTCCTCACGGGCTCCCTGGAGGCTGTTCAGCTGCAGGTGCAAAGTCTGCAGGTATGTTTGGATGAAGAGCCGTTTTATGATTTATTATACCTGTCAGCTGGCCTGTAGTCATGCAGACACATTTGTTTACATTGATTGCATTAGTGTGCGTCTCTGAAATTCATTAGGGGAATGTTTCTAAATTTGGCTTATACACCGTTTATCCTTGCTGGTGAATCAAGCACTGTATTTGTTTCACCTGTGAAGGATTTGCAAGAGGAACTTGAGAAACAGGAGAGCAGCCTGAGAAAGTTTGGTGCTGTGACCCACCAGCTCCTGAGGGAGTGTCACCCTTCAGTGTCAGATTCTCTCAACAACGCCCTTAAGGATGTCAATGCAAGGTGATCTTGATTAATATGTTTTAAATTATTATTATTATTGTTTTGCTTGTTCAAAGAATCTAAAATATTTATTGTGTAAAGCAAGACACCTGTTTTAACATCCCTGATTGAGGTGCAGCCATTTTTAAATTCTTTTCATTATCCAGATGGACTGGCTTACTTGAGGAGATTGCGGAGCGTCTGAGAAGCAGTAAAGCCCTGCTTCAGCTATGGCAGCGCTACAAGGAGCTTTATGAGCAGAGCTGCAGCAGCATCCAGCTGCAGGAGGAAAAGGCCGACCAGCTCCTCAAGCTCGCCTGCAGCAAGGACATCGCTGACGAGGAAGTGTCCGACTGGATTCAAGAATGCAGCGTGAGTGAGGTCACAGCTGTGCCACTGACTCATGACTGTGTTTTATGGTCTTATTATGAAAGTCAATGTTGTTTTTACAGTTTTGAAGGTAAAGTTTTGAATGAAAAAGATGAAAATAATTTTATGGGTGCTTTGTCTCAGGAGGTGCTCCGGTCCCAAGCTCCGGTGCAGGCCTCCCTGCAGGTTCTCCAAGAACTGGGAGATCAGCTGAAACAGCAGGTGGACACATCAGCAGCATCTGCCATCCAGTCAGATCGCCTCTCTCTCACCCAACGGCTGGCTGCTGTGGAACAGGCCCTTACCAGACAGCTCACCACACTGCAGGTAGAGAAAACAATTTATGACAAATAGTTTTGACTCCAAATTGTCCATTGAAGTAGTCAATCAGAATCATGACTTTTACACTTATGGATTCCTGACATTTGTCTTCCAGACTGGAGTTCAAGACTATGAAACCTTTAATGATCAGCTGGATTCACTGGGCTGCTGGGTAGTTGAAGCTGAGGAGGCTCTGAAGGTGCAAGATCCCAACGGCTCCACTGACCTGACAGTCATCCAAGACCGCATGGAGGAGCTCAAGGTTTTTTTTGTTGTTTTCTGTTTGGCAGTTAGTTGAAAGAATCAATTTTACTGATTGTCCTGATATTGAGGAATTAAATGTTTCTCTCTTGTTTGCCAACAGAGACTCATGCTAAAATTCAGTAGTATGGCTCCTGAACTGGAGCGTCTTAATGAGCTTGGTTACCGGCTCCCTCTCAACGATTCAGAAATCAAGCGCATGCAGAACCTCAACAGGAGTTGGTCAACAGCCTCAGCACAGACTACAGAGAGATTCAGGTATGACACATAAAATATATGGTAGAAGAAAAATATGCAAGCTTTTCCCAAATGCTGTATATCCATTTCTGAAAATAAATGTAGCCATCCCTGTACCCACATAGGTTAAAACTAATTAGGTTCAACTGATCAACTAATGGGCGGCATGGTGGCGCAGTGTTTTGCACTGGGAGGTAAAGCTGGTTAGCGCGGGTTGGGGGTTCAATCCCCGGCTGCCCTCGCCATGTCGAAGTGTCCTTGAGCAAGACACTGAACCCTAAGTTGAGACCAGCACCTTGCATGGCAGCTCGGTTGCCATCGGTGTGTGAATGGGTGAATGAGACTTAGCTGTAAAGCGCTTTGGGAACCGTGAAGGTTGAGATCATTGACCATTTAATGCTCTACGTGACTGAGGTGATGGAATGAGCGGGCATCAAAATTACGTTTGTATTTGCTCAAGTGCTGTTTGCTTCCTTCCAGCAAACTCCAGTCCTTCCTGCTGCAGCAGCAGACCTTCCTGGAGAAGTGTGAAACATGGATGGAGTTCTTGGTCCAAACTGAAGAGAATCTGGCCGTGGAAATTTCTGGGAACTACCAGAGTTTGATGGAGCAGCAAAAAGCTCATGAGGTTAGAGTCCCTTTGAAGTAAAACTCAAAAATGCTTCTTTTTTAAATGTATTTATTCATTAATCATCAATATGTTGTTTTCCAGTTATTCCAAGCCGAGATGTTCAGTCGGCAGCAGATCCTCCACTCTATTATCAGTGATGGACACAGGCTGTTAGAGCAGGGTCAGGTAGATGACAGGTAAAGATCCCAAAATCACAGTGTTTCTAATCTGTTAGTAATTACTCCGCTCATCATTTGATATCTTATACAATGTTACTGTGTGGAAGATTGCTAGACATAGTAAATCTGTTGCTCTTTGTTTCCACAAATAGTTTTCCTTTGACAGTTATATTACTTCCCCCTCCTGCAGAGATGAGTTCAACCTGAAGTTGGCTCTCCTGAGTAACCAGTGGCAGGGCGTAGTGCGGCGTGCTCAACAGAGGCGGGGCATCATTGATGGTCTGATCCGCCAGTGGCAGCGCTACAGAGAAATGGTGGAGAAGCTGCGCAAATGGCTGGTGGAGGTGTCCCACCCTGCAGAAGCCCTTCAGACAGGGACTACAGTGCCTCTGCAACAAGCCCGCTCCATGCTGGACGCTGTCAAGGTACATAATGTAGTACACATCTCAGGTTTATCTAGATGGTGCTGGAGACAAAGACACACATTTGTGTTTCGTCCACCCACTAATCTCTCCAGAACTGGCACATATTCCCCAAATTGATTAATGTTTTAGTTCCAATGGATCTTTGTCAGGGTGTCTAAATTAGAATTATCTTATCAGTATTTTTGTTGTGCTTTCTGGTTCAGCTGAAGGAAAAGGTTCTGCAGCGTCAGCAGGGCAGCTACATCTTGACCGTGGAGGCTGGCAGACAACTGCTCCTGTCGGCTGATAGCCGGGCGGAGGTGGCCCTGCAGGCAGAGCTTACTGAGATCCAGGAGCGATGGAAACATGCCAGCATCTGCCTGGACGAACAGAAGAAAGAGCTTGCCATCTTGTTAAAGGTAAACCAGACAAATTGCCAGCAGCTTGTGGAATACTGGGAACCTCAGGGGACATTGAAGGGATACGATAAATGTTTTTAGATTGTAGGTGAAAGTTTGCTTTTCTTTAGTTTTTTTCAAAGCTTCCACCAAGAGGCACAACAAGCCTAAATGGGGAATGCCAAACAAGTCATAATAGAGAAATTAATGGAAAAATAACTGTTATTTTGCTGTTTAACTCTAAGTTATATTGTTCTGATGCAGTTGCAACCATTGTTTGTGTAATGAACAGGACTGGGAGAGGTGTGAGAGAGGTATTGGTGGATCACTGGAGAAACTTCGCGCCTTCAAACGGCAGCTCTCTCAGCCTCTTCCTCATCACCACGAGGATCTGCAAGCTGAGCAGATGCGCTGCAAGGTAACGGCCTCCAGGCATTTTTCAATAATTATAATAAGTGGAAATTTTATACAAAGCAAGAAACTTTACATTTATACCAATAACAGGCTGAAAATCAACATCGCTTTGGGGCCCTTGACCTAAAAAAAGTAGAATCAGTGTAGAGTTTTTTTTAAATAACTTGCCTCATCTGTTGAGCTGACTGTGAAAGAAATTGTTGTTCAGGTCAAGAGGTGTTGGTAAAAGTTCTGTCTGCAAGATTTACAAGTGGATGTTTTGGTAATACTGCTTCACCCTTCAATAACAGGACCTGGAGAATACATTCGATGGCTGGACTGGGGATCTGGCCCATCTGACTGTGCTGCGAGAGTCCTTGTCTTGCTACATCAGTGCTGAGGACCTGTCTGTCCTGCAGGAGCGAATTGAGCTGCTGCATCGACAATGGGACGAAATCTGCCACCAGGTACAGTCCACAGTACCTGTGCATACCTGATTTTTTTGATATATATACGGTGTAGTGTGTATCTGATCAGCTACTGAGCCATTATTCAAATAAAACTATGGACAATTGCTTCATAGCCATGCCCTGCATCACACTGTATTAACCACGGTGTCACTATGTGATAGTCTGGTCTTGTCTGTGCAGTTCTTTGAGATACCAAATGGTGGTGCTGGTGTCAAACAAATCATAAGACTGTTATACTTTGGGTGGTGTCCATTAGCCAACATCAAATACAGTTTACCATCATATGGATAAAAGGCGGGAATATTTATGTGACTAGTGAGTTTTAGAAATGCAACTGAATATTATGGACGGTGAATGTTCAAACCGAGACTTTCAATCCATAATATAATAATGAGATAACACAAGAGCTAAAATGAAAGCATTTCCTCTCACATTCACTTTACACAATTCTAAAAAAAAGTTTAATTTATGAATACAGTATGCACTGTTCTTCAGATTACTTAAATATAACTCAAAATGTCATTTGACTACAAAGTTTCCTGTCTGCAGCATTTGCTTTGACGTGCAAATAGAAACCTCAAGCTCATAATTTTTTCAGAGTTGCATCCTGTGTAGAGAAGATAAAATACGCACACAGGAAACACACAGAAGCACACACTCGCTGCTCGATGCAAATGAATCAGTCATGGTGCAGTGATCTCTGTGATCTCTGCTTCCTTTTGAGACTTTTTGACATGAATATACTTCTGTCTAAAATGCATTGACATTGACTGTTTTTATGCAGTTTGCACGGTGATGTACTTTACTGAATATATACTGCTGTGCCTCTGCAGCTGTCTCTGCGCCGGCAGCAGGTGAGTGAGAAGCTGAATGAGTGGACTGTATTCAACGAAAAGTACAAGGAGCTCTGCGAGTGGCTCACCAACATGGAGAGCAAGGTTTCCCAAAATGGAGACATCAGCATTGAGGAGATGATCGAGAAGCTTCGCAAGGTAAACAGAAATATTCCTGAGTGGACACCGGCATCTCAGACATATCTGACATTCACACATTGTGCAAGATTTGGCATCAGGACAGTTAGCTTTATGCCCTCTTAAATGATGCACCCGTCATTCATCCTTGTTACGTCTGTTGCTTCAGTTAAAATCACACCCTGTTGTATTTCCACTGATGAAGTGACGATTGCGGAGGTGGATGTGTTGCTGCTGAGGAAGTAGAATATAGTACATTTTACACTTTACACACTGGTTGTGTTGCATTGTGTCTCAGGACTACCAGGAGGAGATCACTGTGGCTGAGGAGAACAAGCTGCAGCTGCACCAGCTGGGAGAGCGACTGGCTAGAGCCAGTCACAAGAGCAAAGCAGCTGAAATCGAACAAAAACTCACCAAAGTCAGTGACCGCTGGCAGCACCTCCTGGATCTCATCGGAGCCAGGTGAAAAGACACACCCGAGTAGCTTAAATCGTCCTGTAATTTGTTCCATCACATACAGAATAAGACACCAAACTAATTTGCTCTACTATTTTCACCCTTGCTAGAGTATCTTGCATTAGATTGTGCTGAGTTGAATGAATTCTGTTAATAGAGTGAAGAAGCTGAGAGAGACTCTGGTGGCCGTGCAGCAGCTGGATAAGAATATGAGCAGCCTTCGCTCCTGGCTGGCCCACATCGAGACCGAGCTGTCCAAGCCCATCGCCTACGACTCCTGTGACTTTCAGGAGATTCAGAGGAAGCTCGATCTGCAGCAGGTAACATAATGTACAGTGCAGTGCGTAAAATGTGTACAATACTACCTTCTAGATTTTATTCTCACTCTTTAGAGAATAGAGAAGCACTTATTTACTGCCTGTGTGTGGATCAGCTATAGTTCCAATAGATTAAACAGAGACATGCAGACCTGAAATGTAGTTTCTAAAAACTTAAATGGGACTGCTAAATCAAAAACTATCTCGTGAATTAATCTATGTCTATCAATGGAGGGATCATTCAATTCAATCAAGTAATTGCTAAGTCATTGTTATTTTGTGTTACGTTGTTGTTTCCCTCTTTCTCACCATTCAAAGGAGCTTCAGCGGGACATAGAGAAGCACAGTACAGGAGTGGCGTCTGTGCTGAATCTGTGTGAGGTGCTTCTGCACGACTGTGACGCCTGTGCCACCGATACAGAGTGCGACTCCATCCAGCAGGCCACTCGTAGCCTCGATCGCCGCTGGAGGAGCATCTGTGCCTTGTCTATGGAGAGGAGACTCAAGTAAGATGTTGGATGAAAACAGAAAGAGTGGATAGTATGGATGGAAAACAGGTCATTGTTATTATTGTATGTAAATATTACGTTTTCCTAACTACATTTTCACAAATATTTCCCTCTGTTAGGATTGAGGAGACATGGCGTTTATGGCAGAAATTCCTAGATGACTTTGCACGATTTGAGGAGTGGCTGGCCACTTCAGAAAAGACTGCTGCTTTGCCCAACTCCTCTGGTGTACTGTACACTGTAGCCAAGGAGGAACTTAAGAAATTTGAGGTATTGCAAAACTATTAAAAACTTAAACTCAGACAGGCCACATGACAAATTACTTTTTCTTGACCCAGAAGATTGGTGCTGTTGATGATCAATAAAGTTCTTCGTTTCTGTAGGCCTTCCAGAGGCAAGTCCACGAAAGCCTAACCCAGCTGGAGTTAATCAACAAGCAATACCGCCGCCTGGCCAGAGAAAACCGCACTGACTCTTCCTGTCGCCTGAGGGAGATGGCTCAGGATGCCAATCAGCGATGGGACAACCTGCAGAAGAGGGTGGCATCAATCCTCCGCAGGCTTAAGGTACATACATTACTACATTCATTAGTTTTTATTTGATTACTTCAAATTACTTTTATTTAAGATGGTTGCACCTTATGTTCTGCCTGTTTGACTGTGACTAATGAAGCCACAGAGAAGGCTCTGTTGAGCTTAATATGTACTAATAAGTGTAGATCATTCTAACAGCAGCATCTCTATTTCAAATATACAGCACTTTATTAGTCAGAGAGAGGAGTTTGAGACAGCCAGAGACGGCATCTTGGTGTGGCTGACAGAGATGGACCTGCAGCTGACCAACATCGAACACTTCTCTGAGTGTGACATTCAGGCAAAGATCAAACAACTCAGGGTAGGTTTGTCACAATATGTCAAACCCACATGGTCCACTTACTGATTTCATTACTTTGTATTGACGACCAGACATTTTGGCACTTGAGATTGTCTTGCGCACTTAAGATTTATTTTTTTAAATTTCTGTAGCAGACTGGGTAATAAAGCAAAATACTGGCTCACTTTTGTTTGCTTATCTATTTTTTCAATGCTATTTTTCGCCTTTATTGAGACTCAAGAGGCAGACAGGAAATGGGGGAGAGAGAGGGGCATGACATGCAACACTTTTTGATCCATTTCAAAAGTGACAATCTCTTGAAGTATTCTTACTATGATGACAAAGGCCTAAATATGTACTGAGAAAGAATTTCTAGCTTGATATGTGTTTTTATAAACAGGTTTAGACCCCAGACATCTCATATATTCTGATATTTGCTATTGTGAAAAGCAGCTAGACTGACATTGCATATTTATTATTGTAATATGACTATCATACTGGTAGACTGTCATACTGATCATTAAAATTATTATATCAGATCAGGAAATGAACATCTGGGTCATGCATTTTGAAATTGAGATTGTGAAAGAACCTTGTGTATAGCATGAAAAACAGAATGGGTGAGGACTTGTTTATCTGTGCTCCTCCTCCTCTCCCACAGTCGTTCCAACAGGAGATCTCCCTCACCACAGCCAAGATCGAGCACATCTTCCACCAGGGGGAGGCGCTGATAGAGAAGAGCGAGCCTCTGGATGCTGCTGTCATCGAGGAGGAGCTGGAAGAGCTGCAGCGCTACTGCCAGGAAGTGTTCGGTCGAGTGGAGCGCTACTACAAAAAGCTCATTCGGCTTCCTGTAAGAGATTAAGAGCAAAGCAAAATGCAAAAATTAAATTTTTTTTTAAATTAATCTATGATTTTACAATCTATTGTGGCTTGATTCCAGGCACCAAATAGGGGTCAGCACAAACTGTACATGTCATGAACTTTCTCTCCAGCTTGCAGATGATGATACTGAAGTGTCATTCTCCGACCGTGAGCTGGAGCTGGACGAGCCTGGTGATTTGTCCAGCCTACCATGGAATGAGCGTTTGGGGGATGGCTTCCTGTCACCTCTGCCCTCCTCCGGCCGCTCAGCTTCCCTGGCGGCCCAGCTTCGGACCGAGCGCTCGGGCCGGGACACCCCAGCCAGCGTGGACTCCATTCCCCTGGAGTGGGACCATGACTACGACCTGAGCCGCGGGCTGGAGAGCGCCAGCAGGGCCCTGAGAGAGCAGCAGAGTGAGGAGGGAGACTTCCTCCAGCGGCCTGCCTCAGCCATGTCAGGTTAGTTTCCAAACACACACATACACACACACACACACACACACCATTCTGCTTCAAGTTAAACTAGCAATTCTGACTTTTAAGAAAACTGTGATTTAGAACAATGGTGTATGAGGTATGGTGGCTATTGTTGAGATGTAGAAAACAGGAATGTTTAAGAAAGAAGGGAGAGCATCCTTTAATCCAGTGGTTACCAGCCTTTTCGGCTGAAGCAGTGTCTAGTCGCCACCCCTCGTCACAGGTTGCAGAAGTCTTTTGAGTTGTGAGCAGTGCCACCAAAGAGGACTTTCCCCTCTAAACTACTGTTTCACTTGAATAATTGTTCATTATGTGATTGTGAATGACTGAATAAATTGAGGGGTAAAGAGGTAAAACAATCCAGTATTTCACAAGAAAAAAGCAAAGATCAGAGAAAAGTCAGAAAAATACAATACAATACAAATATATGTAACAGGATAATGTTTTTCTTCTTTACTGTCCAATTCATCATCTTGCGACCCCTTGCATCAATCCAACTGAAGTGTACTTGAGCAAGACACTAAATGCCAAACAGTACTAAGGTACTGTTCAATGGATGACTCTGACCTGGAAAATTTGCCTGTAGGGACTGAACGTTAGCAAGAATAGGTCATCAGAAATAACATCTTCAGAATATCTTCACATGTAGCATCAAGTGCCAGACAATTTGTATTTGAGCCATAGTTTTAGTCATGGGCCGTGGAGTATTTGCTAATACTTGACTTGGTTTATTGTAGACATTGGATGGGTAAGGTTTGTCATACAACATTTTGTCAATACATAGTATTTTCATGTGATAAAGTATCTGTTTGTGCATCATCAAGGGTAAACACAGCAGATGAATACCAGGTTAATCAGTTCATGGAGTCAAACAGTGCAATGCCCACTGCTGAATGTGTGTACTGTATAATGTTTCTTCCAGATATAGTGATCCCAGAGAGCCCTGAGGCCTATGTTAAACTTACAGAACAAACACTGAGGTCCTCCACTGGTAGGCAACAGCAGACCCCAGCATGCCACAAGTGTTTGGGGCCAGAAATAACAGCTGCACTTTGAGTGATAGCACACTTATAGCCTATTCACCGGCTTTTGATTTGTGTTGATTTCCTCTCTTATACACACTTTGGGCACACACTGTAACCAATGGCAACACTTTCTAACACTGGGGCATAGGGTCAATTCCATTTTTACTTCTTCAGTTCACTGGTTCTGCATTGTTCTCCAATTCAGCAGAACTGAAATGGAATTCAGCCTAACCCTTCTTTGTAACTGGCTTTTTTACTTTTGTTTGCAGTGTGCTGTGTAGCTAACCCCTGTGGATTTTTTTGATGTGCATTTTGTGTTTCAGAAAAGCATGTTGTTTTATCGTCACAGTGAACAAGTCTGAACTCTGAACTTCTTGCTGAAGGGATTGCAGATTTGTTTAAAGTAAAGATTGAACAGGCTCCGTTCATACAGAGACACTTCTTGTAGGAAAAATGCTCAAATGAAGCAAGATGGAAAAAATTTTTTTAGGAAATGCAGCAACCAACGACCACTTGTCAAACTGCGACAGGCACCATGAATGATAAGTGGTCGGGAAACCAGTCTGCATCCCTGTCTACTTCTTTCAACTCATTTCTTGTCTTGTGTTTCTCTGTCTGAACGGGGCCTTATCTCTTCTTGGGTGGTAAAGCATATTTCAAATAACCACTATGATCGAATATTTGATCATATTCGGCAAAGATGACCAGTTGATGTTTTGTCTACAGGGGAGGTTGCCTCTACGGACTCACATATTCACTCTCTGGATGCCAGCCGATTCCACCTGCAACAAACAGACAGCAGCCGCAGTCGCACACCCACAAGCACAGAATTGGATGCGTCGTACATGGGATATGTATGTGTTACTCAACCAAGTTGTACTTAAAGTGATAATTAATTCTATTTTGTCTATTTATATGCAATGTAACAACCAACAGACTGGTATAAGACCTAAAAAAAAGTATGTTTATTCATGTTTTTAAATAGTGTCCATTCATATTTTTTTAGCTTACCATCCACCTTTAGAGTAGTACTTTCTTAATTATCCAGCTTAAAAAACTTTGTTATCTTCGTAACTTACATCCATTCTGTAGATGCGGCTGCTGGGTGAGTGTCGGGGCAGTATTGACACAGTGAAGAGGATGGGCGTTGAGCTGAAGGAGGAGGAAGACACAGTGTCTGGACTGGCAGATCCCAGTAGCTCAGAGTCCCAGACATCAGGTAATACTACACCACAACCTGTCGTGCATGCATGTATTCTACATTACCATGCATTTAAATTAATGTATATGAAAGGAAAAGGTTGAAATGTGTAAATGTTGCTGGCTTTTATCCAGTGGGATACAGCTATGGTGAATTCAGCTTACATGGTGTATCTTTTTTTCTCTTACACCCGGCAATCTAGGAGTGATTGAGCGCTGGGAGCTCCTGCAGGCTCAGGACCTCAGCAAAGAGATGCGCACAAAGCAGAACCAGCAGCAGTGGCAGCAGCTGAACTCTGACCTGAACAATGTTTGGTCTTGGCTGGGAGAGACGGAGGAAGAGCTGGAGCAGCAGCGGAGGCTGGACCTCAGCACAGACATCCAGACGATCGAGCAGCGCATCAAAAAGCTCAAGGTATTATTGTTTTATTTTGGTATTACCTTTGTATGGTATGTTTTTTGTTCCTTTTATTGTTGGCAAAATTAGATTTCTTTCTCTTTGTGACATCCTTTGTACGTTGCTCTGGATGACTGCATTCACAGGAGCTGCAGAAGGCGTTTGACAAGCGCAAGGCTATTGTGCTGTCCATCAACCTGTGCAGTGCTGAGTTTGTGCAGTCGGACACAGAGGAGTCCCGAGAGCTGCAGGCCAAACTGAAAGACATGAACAACCACTGGGACAAACTGGGGAGCTCGCTGGAGGAGTGGAGGTCCTCGTTACAGGAAGCTCTCATGCAATGTCAAGTAGGTGCCAGCCATCATCCTTACAGTTCGACCCTTGAAATTAAAACAGGGGGCAAGTTCAGTTGTTCTGAATGTTAATGTGAGCCGTAATTATGCACACAGTTGAATCTCTACTTTCCTGATCCAAATCTGATTAATAGGACTTCCATGAGATGAGTCATGGTCTGCTGCTCTGGTTGGAAAACATCGACCGCAGGAGGAATGAGGTGGTTCCCATTGACCCCATCCAGGACAGTGACACTCTCCACGAGCATCATAAAACACTTACGGTACAGAACTATAATCTATATGGTACATGAATATTATCTATATAGTATGATTAGTTCATTATTTTAGAGTGAAACAACATTTAATTTCAGTTCAACACTAACACTGTCCTTTGTAAACAAGACATGTTTAAATTAGCAGCAGTCCTTCAACGTTCAATGGGCCGATGGTCATAGTTTTGGACACTAACAAAAAATATACATTAAACGCAATGGATCAAAGTACCGTAACACCTATTTCAAACACAAGAGGACTGTAAGAATAATCCTAGTTCTCCTACAGCAAATCCGCCAGGAGCTGCTGGACTCCCAGCTCAAAGTCGCCTCGCTTCAAGACATGTCCCTCCAGTTGCTGGTCAACTCTCAGGGCAGCGACTGCCTGGAGGCCAAGGAGAAGGTTCATGTTATTGGGAACCGCCTCAAACTGCTGCTAAAGGAAGTCACCCGAGACCTCAGAGAGCTGGCCAAGATTCTGGACATCACAAGCAGTCAACAGGTAGACCTTCACTTACTATACAGGATACCTGTGCAGTGTTACCTGTGTGGCCCTGGTACTTGTAACCTTGTGGATGCAGTTTTTAGTTTTAGAGATTTTACAAACAGCCTTTCACATTTATTGTACATTTTAGGTTTACATACAATTGGAAAATAATATTGCTTAGATTTAATTCAGAGAAGACTAAAATTTGGTATGGTTCCCTAATATCAGGGGTCAGCATTTATGTTCAACTGTGGGCCATTGTTCCCAGCATTGTTCAGTTTTACAGGAGTAGTGGAAACACAGGACCATATAATTTCAGCATCTTTTGTTTACTTCTAAAACTGTCTATTTTAGGATTGTATCTGAGGGCATTGTATCGAGGGTTAACAGAGTTACAGCAGCTTATTCTTACTATTCATGTGGCAAAATGAATAGTGTGTTGCACTACAAGACTAGAGATGTAATTAATAGGTTATGCACACAATAAACAGTGGTCTACTTCTCTTATGGCTGAATGAAAGTACTACTGGAGGCCCAGATTTGGCCCATGGGCTGCTGTTTGCCTACCACAGTCTGATATCTCATGTGTCGTCATGTTCTTACTCTCTCTCTATCTAAACGTTTCCTTTGTCAGGATCTGTCATCTTGGTCGTCTGCTGATGAGCTGGACACGTCTGGTTCCCTCAGTCCTGTATCAGGAAGGAGTACACCGAGTCGGCGACGATCGGTAACGTACACACCTACCTGTACATGCGGCTCTATGAGAAGCCAGGTGTTCGGTTACCCCTCTGAGACAGTGCATACAGTAACTTGTGCCCCAAATGCCCCGTTTACGGCCATATTCACCCCTTTCATCCCAAGATCTCCCCTCACACCTTTCTACACCTCCACAACCTGCTTTACACTCCCTCCCTCTGAATTCTGAACTTCTTCCCAGCCTTTTACTCTTCTTGCATGTGGTCTATTCCCAGAGTAAACCCTGCCAAAGAACTGGGGAATCCTTTCTTTCTAACTTCCTCCTTTTTCTTGGATGACTTTTTCACTTCTGCCCTGGTTGTCACTTTTTTTCTTATTTCCACACTAAAAGACTCTCCCACTAGACTTTCCTCTAATTTCTTCTCACTCTAGTTTTGGTTTGATCCCTGTAGTGTTATTCCCAGGAACACTGGCTATCATGAAACTGCTAAATTGACAAAAGAAGCGAAGGAACTGTGTGTTTTATGATGGAGAAAGCATGACATCATATTTGTTTTATACTGTAGGCTACAAGAATGACGAAGCAATATTTTTCAGCATGGATTCATTATTTATCTAAATATCAGTCCAAATAAGCATGTCACTGCTTATATTATGTGTATGTTACTAAATGTGGAATTCATGCCTCACATTGCATAATTTGTAGCTTCCTATTTGCAATCAGTTTGTTGCACTCACAAACCGAAGCACTTCAAAGTAGTTGCGGACTTTGAAAAGCCAGATTCCTTGTTCGGGTTACAAAATCTACCACCTTCTCACATGATTTTGTTGCTGCACTTCTTTCATTTTGGGAATTCTTTTCATCGGTAGCTTTGTCTTGATTTGCCTGGACTGAAACATACTTTCTTTCTTTTACCCCCCCCCCCCCTGTTCATTGCAAACAGCAACGGGGCAAATGTAGTCTGTCACAGCCTGGAACGTCTGTGAGCAGTCCACACCACAGGTACCTTTCTGTTGGTTTCTAGCACACCCAGAAGATAATGGAACTCATCAGCCCATGATGCACTTGGAGGCCGATCCATGCTTTCTAATCCTCCTCAAGGCTTAAACAACAGCGGTGTTTTAAAGAATAAGATAATCCTAATTTCAGCTTTTAATTCTTTAGCAGCTCATGATAGTGAATTCCATCATCTTCTGTCAGTCTAGACGCTCTGTGTAGGCTAGGTGACGAGGTGAAATGCAGCCTACACATCCTTGATAAAACTGTTTCACAAGGAATGGTGCAAGGCCTCTTCTCCAATGCCAATGTCCTTGGCTGCTTAATATCGCTAACCAGAGGGCATTTCTTACGTATAACACAAATGTTTCTCTATATCTAACACTCCCTCGCTGTTACTGAGCGCACACACACACACACACACACACACACACTCTTTTTCTCCTATTGCCGAGCCAGTAAATGTCTGCAATGAACAATGCAAAGGCTGCAGTTTCTCTTTCTCTCTCTTGCTCTCTCTCTCTTGTGTGTGACATTTCTTCTGCTGCTGCTATCTCACCGACTATCCACCATCTCCCCCCTCCCCCCTCAGTCTGTCATCTGTGAGTCTTGCCTCTCAGGTCTCCATTTGTGAAGTGGTAAGGGGCACATTTGGCACACATAGGACAACCTGAGTGTACAGTCATACATCACTAATGTCCATGCACTCCTGGAGTCAGGTATCACCTTAATGAAATACACTTAGTGAGTACTGCAGGCCTGTTTTCTCCTAATTTAAAGAAATACATTTTTTTCCACAGTAGGTAAGTGTGAGTAAGCTTCTTTACAATAATTCCCTTTAACTTCTAAACTTTGAGGCTTAAAGAAGACAGTTTCTACTGAGGGTGATGGTGACTATAAATTATACAATTAAATTAATAGTATGACATTTTTGGAAATATGCTTATTTGTTTTCTTTTCTAGAGCCCTCATGCTAAGCTAGGCTAACCGCCTCCTGGCTCTAGCTTCATATTTAACTCACAGACTTGACAGTGGTATAAACCTTCTCAAATTCTCAGCCACAAAGCAAATTAACGTATTTCCTAAACTATTCCTTTAAAAAAATCTCAGCTAAACTGCCTTTTCAAAGAGGCTGTTTCTAATCGCTACGCTCTTCGGCATGCTTTGCATTTTTCAACAGGACACAAACTTTCAGTCCTTTTAAAAAAAGATCTGATTATTCAGCTGATACTTGCAGCATGCCTTTTGTCTTTTATCCTAACATCCTTTGTGAAGGAATGCAAGCTCAAATATTAAATGTATTTGTTTGGAGGATTGTACAGTATGTATGCATTGAAAACTGTTTTGTGACTGTCTTTGTTACTGTGTTTATCCACCCAGTCTCAGTCAGCATGTAGATCACAATGTGAAACATTGTCCCAACGTTGCTTTGAACCGTGTTGGCGATGTCTTTCAACACACAGCATGGTGCTTACGTCAAGCACTGTCATGAGATCTTATTTGGATTGAAAATTGATAGACAACACAACAAAAGTCTGAAGCGTATGGAGACAAGGATATTAGATTACAGAGCAGTTCCAGTGAAGATTGGTTATTGAATTAGACTCATTTAATTCATTTTTATTTTTGTGAAAGAAAAACAATTTGGTACATTTACGGTTGCCATTATACAGTAATGACTAATTAGGGATTCAAATGACAAAACAGATAGCAGGATGTTGTTATTGATGGATGTGAGTAACTAAACGTCAGCCTGTGCTGCGTTGTGATGCGTGTGTGTGTGTGAGCAGGTCTCGCAGCGACGCTGGATCCGTTTCCTTCCCTTCTGATTCGGAGACATCGGCGGGTCGTGGGTCCTCGTTTCTGTGGCGTGTCCTCTGGATAGCGCTGCCTCTCCAGTTCTTCCTCCTCCTGTTGGTGGTCTTTGCCTTCCTGCTGCCAATGACCGAGGAGGACTACTGTGCTCAGTCCAACAACTTTGCCCATTCCTTCTACCCGATGCTCAGCTACACTAACGGACCACCTCCAGTGTAGGCTGGCTGTGAGAGCGTTTCATTTCAGTATTCTTGCATCAGTATGACTTCAAAGGGTTCCAGCCTTTGAATGGTCGATCATGTTGGGAGCAAAAACAGATCTTGGTCATCCATTTGAACTGCAAAAAAAAAACAGCTGCCATCTACAGTTACTATCTTTGTGTGTAGCACATAGGATCAAGCATCTCACCATGTTACTCTGTGTAATGCTGTGTCGATTAAGGAGCATCTTTGGTGTAACAAAACTGAAGAAACTGTTTTTGCCCACAGTGGACATTGCTGGATGAATGAACTGCAGATAAACTCAGCGGCATATACACGTTATATTTCTCTGAGGAGATCTGTCAGTGGATAGCACCAAAGTTAAATGCTGAAATTTAGCCTGTGAATTAGCTTGTAACTCAAAAAAACCCATTTAATAATATATCTTACATTGCAATTATTTTTTTACCTGTATTTTGGCATGTGGTTCTAATCTTTGCTTTTATTTACTTACATCCTTCACTGTGTCTGTGGTAAAACCCATTTTTTAACTTGAATTACATTGAATCATGTAAGATTCATTTAAGCCAAGTCGTGTTTTAATATCAAAGCCAGACATAATTCAAGAGTTTAACCTTTAACATCAGTCATCCATGGTCTTTATACATTTTGCTGTTTTATTTTTTAAACGAAATATAAAATATGACTTTCTGACTGAGAATTATGACACATAGAACTATTGTATATTTTGTATGACCGTCAGTTCAGTATTAAATGTATAACAGTCCAGGATTATTTAACATGTGTATATAATGGTATAAAATTAATATGAAAAATGTATGTATATGCGACCATCAAAAACAATGAATGCCAAATCCTCATTTTGATATTTGTCTTTTTATTTATTTATTCTTAAATGTGATTTTACATTTCTAATGTTTGTGCAGTGAATCATATTCATACTGAGCTTTTCCTGAAAACACAAATAGGAAAACATGACATTTGGTAGATCATTTCATACTATATAAGGTCTATTTCTATATACTTTTAGACCACAGGTGTACCTTTATATTTTAAGTGCAGTTTGGCATAAGTGTATTGTATAAATCTAGGCTTCATGGAGGGGAACTGCATCCACTAGATGAGCAGACCTGGAGGTAGAAAGACCCAAGGAGGAGTTGTCAGGAAGGTCTTGGATTTGGGGGAGATGAGGCCTCTGGTGAGTGGGACAGTGCCACGGCATGTTAACATGATGAAGGTGGTGATGGTGATGATGAGTGTGAAGAAGGGTCTCCAGTAATTTGATGATTTCATAATTTGGAAGAGCCAAGGCTGTGGCATCCAGACCCAACATCTGGGAAACAACCATCCGGAAATCCACCAACTGAACAATGGAGGAAAAAAGGTATTTTAAAGGTATAATCAAACTGTAAATATAAGTCACCACATCACTTGAACCTCCTACCACTCCTGAATTGATTTACCGTCGTTTTAATACACAGACTTGCAGTAATAGACATACAGACATAGAATAACAGGTTTTACAGGTTCTCTGATGCTCTTTTAAGCTGTATTTTGACTCTTGGCCACTTGGGGCAGCAAAAACAAGCAATAAACACAACACTGTCATATGATCACGTTTTAAACAGCTACCTCCAGCAGGTACAGAACAATATTATCATTCGTTTATGTGTGTGTCCACCTGATGAATGCAAGACCAACATTCAACCCATTTAGCTCTTTTTGGTCTCCACCAATTCTTGAGGGAAATATCTGGCTATTTAGCTGCTAATAGCCAGATATCTTGTGGAGCTTTGTTTTTGCAGAAAAGTGCGGATGGAAACGAGAGTGATGCGAGCATGAGAATAAACCAAAACAGTGAAGTTGTGGGCTGTAAAACCAAAATAATCAGCTAACAGACACCGAAACACAGTTCATTCTTCACCTTGGAAACAGCAGTCATAAGTAAATACTTAACATCTGCAGTGGAAACAACAAGTAAACACGAAACTTTTCATATCCATCATTCCTGTACCTCTCTCTCCCTCTCAGACAGCTCAACCAGACTCTGTCTGAGGGTGTTGAGTTGTTGCCGGTCCTCTCTGGTCTTCTTCTCTTGGCTCTGGAGGTCTGAGCTCACTGTGTTCAGCTTCTTCTCCACCTTGGCCTTCCCCTCCACCAGCTGATGCAGCCTCTGTCTCTGCTCCTGCATGGTCTGACTGTGTTCCATGACTTTCAACTTGGCACGTCAGACAGAGGTGTTTAGTGAAGCAACTGTTATTCAACGGCTTTATCAGGTTGGCTTATTGCTCTCAAATACTCCGATGCTTAAAAATACACGTGGTTGTTTCCAGAACCAACCTGCTTTACGATTGGTGCACAAATACAAAGCATTACCCCGTCCTTTCACCCACTATACACAGACATTAACACAAATACATGATACATTATGAGGTGAAAATGCCTCTGGATTGAATTTGGACCCCTCTCCCCTCTACCTTGAGCTCATTGGTGTGGGACAGCTGGGCTTTGAGCTCAGTGTTGGACAGCTTGGTAGCCTTCAGCTCGCCTTGGAGACGCTCCAGTTTTTTCTGCAGCCTCCTGGCCTCCAGATGAGCATCATCCCGTTGCACAGCCAACGCTGACCGGCTCCTCTTCTCCTCCTCCAGCTCTGACACCTTCTTCCTCAGGAGCTGGATGTGGAGTCCTTTGCTCTCTAGTTGGTCTTTCTGTGACTTTAACTGTTGGAAACAGGAATATTTAGATTACAGGTGTGTCGCTGGTCATGCCAACACAAGAACTGTTTTGCACTTGCGTATTTAGAGAAGAAGTTTTCATCACTACTGAAATAAAAGATGGTATCTTCATTATTAAATACCGCCCTGCACACTTGCAGAAGCTTGTGATTGGTTGCTTAAATCCCTTTGTAACATATAATACCACCATTAGCCATTACCTTTCGCTGTAGACTGTAAGACAGACTTTTGCTCTCCACCAAAGAAGTTGCCTCTTGTTTAACAAGCTGCTCTGCACGTGACAGGATGAGTTTTAGTCTCATGTCGAAGCCTAGATCCACAGCAATACTGTCAATCTTCATCGTCTCTGACAGCTGTTCCAGGAACTCTTCATACTGTCAAGAGAAATGCTGAGTAATCAAGGATTTACGTCACAAGACTTTCATGGATAATTCCCTCATTTAAATGCTTTTATTACATATATTCCCGTAACTGTGACGTTACCCACATGCTGTTTGCTGTGTCTCAGCCCGTCACGATGCATGTCTGCTGTCAACAGCTCAGTCTCCAGACCTTGCAGTCTCTCCCTCAGGTCCTGGACTTGCTGCTCTGCGAGCTGAGCCCTCTGTAGTGCACTTTGTTGCAGCTCCGTCTGCTCACTCAGCTCCTCAGAGACATGACACAGCCTGGCCTCCATCTCTGACAAAGACTGCCTCCGGAAAATGTAGTAATGGTGTTAGTGTTTATCATCTGTTTATCAGTATATATAATTAGTCAAATTAGCCGGCTACAATATTAAAAAGTTGCTTAGAAAACCCAGCTCTTATTTCTCACCTCATTGCAGAGGTTATCCACTTTGTGTAAAACATCTTTCTCAGTGGGCAGGATGACATCCTCACACTTCCCCTGCAGCAGACCTGCCACCTGTGTCAGGAACATCTGTAGTTTCTCCTGGGCTGCCTGAGTCTCTCCCTGGCTTGACTGGAGCTTTCTTTCAAGCTCCTCCACCTGTTTCTCCAAACAATGCGACTCTCGCCGAGCTGCCTCTATGACTCTCTTGCTGGCCCCAATCCTCTCCATTAGGGTTCCCCTCTCCACCTCAATGCTCCTCCTCCCCACCACCAGGCTGTCTAACTCCTGACAAAGATTAAAAAAAACACCACAAAGAGTCGCACCACACAAGGTTGTCAAATATTTGTATTTCATATGTGGTTCTTAAATGGTTTCAGAATGGTTTCACATAAAACTGGTTTACTCCTTATGCATGTCTGTGGCACCCGCACTCCTAAATCATCACGTACCTACCTGTAAACTCCTTAAACAGACTTTACAAAGTGCTTCACAATTCAGGATGCATTTAAAAGATTATTAACAGGGAAATAATGGCTCAAATGTAAATAATTAAAAAACTTAAGCAAGGAGAGTTTAAAAGCTGTGTAAATACCACTTTGAGTGAATCGAGTGCTGCCGTACTGCTGGCAGCCTTCCTCCTCTCTCGGTCCAGCTCTGCCACCAGCCTGAGCACCGTCTCTCTGCTGGCCTTACACTCCACCTCACAGGACTTCACACTCTCCTCCAAGACAGCAATTCTCATCTTCAGCCTCTCCCTCTCATGAGACAGGTCCACCTAATAATTAAAAAAGCATTGGAGAGTATAAATTCTATTGTAGGACATTTCTACATTACTATTTAAAATCACAAATTAAAACCTGGTCAAGAAGCTGCCAACATCAGGTGTAATTTATTTAATGCCCAATAACACATGTATACCTTATGACTGTTAACATACCTCATCAGAGTTTTCCATAACTTCCATAATTAGAAATGTTGCAGGGGAAGTGAGCATACAGTAGAGACTTGTGTCTGTTTTAAGAAGTCTCCTGGCAACACTAAACACAGGTAGTACCAGGCTCCACCAGAGGGGGCGCTGTAGCCAAGAAGGTCTGACATCTGGAGACTTTTAGAAATAACAAAAAAATAGATATTTGGATTAAATGTAATTTATAGCCAACATGATTTAACGGATCAAGCAGATGCATGCAATAACATGAAAGATCAAAAGCAAGATGATGATGAAGATGCATGTGAAGGTCATTTCAACTGAAGAAAAATTTTTGGCCTGAGGTCAGTCTTTCAGGTAGACCTTTCTCTAAGGTACCAATTTCAAATTGACACTATTCACAATACAGGGATTCCATGTAGACTGTATGGCATGTTACTGTGAGTCGTCTATCAGGTCATGTGCAAGGCATGATGGTAGTTGCCACTTGGTCCGTTCAGCATTTTTTGCATTGCATAACTGAATGATGTTAAAAATGACAGACATACTAAGTTGTGGACTATAAACTCTAGCCTAGTATAGTGACTCCCAACCTTTTCAGCTCCTGATGCAAAAAATTAGAAAGAGAAAAGTCTGAAAAAATAGACCAGAAATGATTTCAAAAACAGAAATACTGTAGGTGGTCAATACCTGCAGAGTGAAAACCACTAGCTCAGTGAATAGGTTTTTTAAATATACATATTTTTGGGAGACATTTTATTTAGAGGCCACCAGGGTGCCCCAAGTTAATTGATTTGACATAGCTCATATAACCTAAACCCAGCCTGCCAGTCAAACCTCGGGGCAGGAGATCCCATTGATACTACGTCACCTCATACAGGAAATGAGCGGCAACAAAACTTTATTAGCAAACACACAAACACGCCTCCTCGGTCTGTCATGGAAGGTGTCATGCAGTGAGCTGTGTTAAGTTCACCATTATATTTTAACACGTCCCGTGTTGAATAATTTATTAAAATCGACTCGTTGTGAATCTCCTCTTTTTCGTTTACCGGTAAGCTAACCAACGGCTAACGGCCACATATCAGCTACACACTGATATGCAGTAGCACGTTAACCACTTCTGCTAGCTTGTACTTACAGTAAGCACCAGCCGCAGAACTGTATTTGTTTTTCTTGTGTTATTTACACAGTTTATTCAAAATGGGTAAATCATAAACAGAGTGCTAGTTAGGATATTGATTGCTCATGTAGTCAAGGTCAGTCCTGCTTGTTTGGTCCCTATTTTTGTATTTACGTTGGATTTAAGAAGTCTCAAATAAAGAAATTAAGTGTATATCCATTTGCTAATAGTTCCAGGTTTGCTCACAGAGATCTGTAATGCTGGTGATGTTGAATTAGAGCATAACATCTCATGATGCATCTCCTGAATGTACACTGCCTGCTGTTTCCTGTGTTGTAGCTCACCTGTACAGCTGTCCATGGGAAGATGCTTCTCCGGACGTTGTGGTCCAGATTAGGAGCTCAGCGGCCTGTAGAGAGGAAACCAGTTTTCATCTGTGCCTCCGCCAGTCTCTCCCAGTCTGTCCAACCACACAAGTATGAATCCAAACCCAGGACTCGCTCAAACTGGTCTGGCCCATGGATCTTTTCAAGTACTTGCTCTTTAAACACGCTTCACCAACAGCATATAAGACATGTTCTGCCCGCTTTAGGTGGATTTAAAAGTCTTAGCAGCACTTTGTTAACTGACTCTGGGATACAGACTAAATGTGGACAGAAGCGTTTTTATTCACCCGACCTTGTGAAGTCAGTGTTAAAACCAAGTTTAAAACCAGCAGCAGTTCCTGGAAAAAGGGTTCCCAAAGGACCAAGAACAAAACAACCTTCTAGAGCCAATCAGCCTTCCCTGAACGAGGACAAGGTGATTCAGCCAGTCATCAGATTGAATTACCTTTTTATTGTTGATCCATGTCTTTGTTTTAGTGATTAATTTGACCCTGTGTTTCTCTGTAGGATATGATGCAGTGTATTGCCTTTGCAACAGCAGATCAGTATCATTTGCCAACACTTTGCCACGACTTGATAAGCCACGGCTTCCATGAGATAGATTTACCAAGAGGTGTGACTCAAAATTATTCATACAGTGCAACTTTCCAGGGAATTAAATGTGATGTATACTCCCTGGAACAACCAACACATTTTATGACAATCATGTTTTAATTTCAGATGCCTCAAATGTGTTGGTGATAAGCACCGACATGGCTGCAAAACCAGATGACGATGCTCTAATGTTCTTCTTCAGGTAGAAATGAAGTGCTAAGTTTAGGCTTTGTCTTGAATAGAAATTGCAAAAAAATGCAAAATTATTTAAAATGATTACTCTATGCATTGCTTTTAATTGGTTATGGATAAGGCTGTTTCGAACCTCAATACTTGAGTACTCACAGAAATGAGTCCCTAGAATCCAGTATCAAAAACTATCTTTAAAAAAAATGGCTTAAATTAAAGTCTTCTTTGATCAAATATAAGTGTTTTATTTAGGTAAAGTTTAACTGCTTGCGCTCACTTTAAATTAAACACTGATACACTGATAATTTGGCATGTTTTGTTTGATGAGGAAAGGGGTTGTGTTTTTTTAATGGACTGACTTTCTGAAACTGAACTTTCAGGGAAGGCTCAGTAGTTTTCTGGAATGTTGAGGAGAAAACGGTAAACAAAACTATATATATTTTATACGGTAATATTTCATTGATTGTAATTCTTGTTTACTTCTCTACTGTTGCATACCTCTTCAACAATATCATTTTTTTCACTGTCTGTACAGATGAAAAAAGTGATGAGAATATTGGAACATCATGAGATTCAGCCCTATGAAGTCGCATTAGTCCACTGGGAAAATGAGGAGATTAACTACATTGTTGGAGAGTATGTTGATCTTCACTCTTGTGGGTTTTTTTTTTTTGTTTGTTTATTTGTACTTTCAGACTTTCTGTAGCTTTTTGTAGAATTTTAATATTTTCTTCTTCAGGGGAAATACAAAGCTTGAGCGCGGCAACTTTATTCTGAGTGACAAGATGGATCAACATGAAGCTGTTCTGGAGAAGTTTGCATTTTCAAATGCACTATGTTTGTCTGGTAAGAACCTGCATCACAACTGTAAATCATACAGATTGTTATTGTTTTGTGGTAGCACTATACTCAGCCTCTCCTCTGAGTGTAACCTCTTTCTTTTCCAGTGAAGCTGGCAATATGGGAGGTGTCATTAGACAACTTTGTGGAGTCAATTCAATCAATTCCAGAGGTACAGTGGACACTTAACAGCAGGCAGCACAGAATTATGAATAATTGATTATCTGTAATGGTTGTTTGTGTCTAAGGCAGATCATGCATCAGTGCTAATGTCCTAATCTATTTTTTCCCTCAGACACTGAAGTCTGGCAAAAGAGTTAAGTTGTCCTCTGCAGAGGTTATGAAGAAGATAGGAGAGCTTTTCACATTAAGGTAAATTCAGTTTTCTCCAATTAGCAGTTAATTCAGAGGGAACTGTAACCTTTCTATTTTTGTTTTCAAGGTTTTACAGCAAGCACAATCTTTCCAGTTGTTTCTGACAATCGGCTTAAAATCTTTTTTGTCAATTCAGTTTGTGTCTGTCAGGTTATCAGTAACAGAACGTTGTTAACATCTATGTATTTTGTTGTAATTGCCACTCATTGTTATGTCAGTTTCTTCACTAAATTAACTAATTTACTGTAACAGCTCAAGCTTTAAGTAATTCTGTCAGGTATTTGCAATTACAGAGGTTTTCTTCAACCTCTGGGATGACAGACTCTGTTTTAAAACCTTTGTATTTACATCTTACAGACACTGTATAAACCTGAGGTCTGACCTGCTCCTCACACCTGATTTCTACTGGGACCGAGAAAACCTGGAAAAACTCTATGATAAGACCTGCCAGTTCCTCAGCATCAACCGCAGAGTCAATGTAAATAAAGCTGCTCCAAAAAATAATGTGGCACCATAGCTGTAATAAAGAGACTCTTCTTCTTCTGACACTTTGTTTTGAAACATTTTCAGGTTGTGAACGAGAAGCTGGAACATTGTACACAGCTAACAGATCTGATGAGGAGCCACCTGAGTGAGAAGCACAGCTTGAGGTTGGAGTGGATGATAGTCATCCTCATTACTATTGAGGTAAGGGGGGAAAAAAAAGAGATCTTTCGTACTTGTATGTGTAAGAATATGATTTGATGTTTTGTGCAAAAGTGCCACTTTGTTCTTAACCTTTATTCATAACATCAAACCTGGGATCTATACCTTGCAAGCAATAATATACTGTTGGACATTGTCTACTTGAGTTATTAAATTAATATAATGTTACACTGATTGCTTGTTTTTCTTGTAGGTTTTGTTTGAACTTGCAAAAATGATCTTCTGAACTGCTCTCCTGCAATTCACAAATCTAAAAAGGGCACTAGAAGCTCCAAAGGAAGAATGCTGCACTATATAAAGGTACTTTATATGTGATATGTGACAGTTTTTTCTGGAAGCAACTGAAGTCATGAAGCGGACCTAAATATTTTGAATGTCTTACTGTTACTGTTGCACAGTATATACATTTCAACAACACACAACACAACAATACATCTTTCTTTTTTTTAAAAATCATTTCTTTACTGTTTTGCTGAAGATCATATACACTTTACATTTGCTGTTTACTGCTTTTTCGAAAGTAAAGTGCATCATTGGCACTTTTACATTTTGGTAACAGCTGGCCACTCAGTCATGATTTTTTCTTTGTTTTTTAGCATTTGCTGAATATATGTGTTTAACAATGTCCATCTCATTTTTACATTATGTGCAAAAGTCTGTGAATCTTTTTCAGTAAAGATTCTCACCTCAACACAACATTATTCTTGTGACTGCACCACCAGTAGAAAAAAGAAAACAAGATGCGATAATATACTCAAGTCCATTAAGTCCAAGAACTCCAACTGGGAGTGGTGTGTTATGGAAGATGCAATAAAGTATTTGTTTAAAATGTTTGGCAGTTGTGTTTCAGTGTTTGTATGTAAATGATCAACTTAATGAATAATTATTAATTCAGTAGAATGTCTAAAGCTTAACATATGATCACCAGAAGTTTCAGTATAAAATAATCTGGAATACAAGAAGTACATACATGTAGGAATTTATTCAAATAGAATTATATTTTATTACTAAAACACTGGTAAATATATATGTAAATATATAAACACAGGTTTATATTTTGCATTTAGTCATTAGTGAACATTACACAGATCAGCAAGAATCTTTCATAAAAGTCAGTATATGTGAATAAAATCCAAAGAGGTCAAATAGCTGAGAGTGTAGTGTTCTCTCACCACACACTTTACTGAGCCTATGGTATCATTGATACTGTAAGCTTACACACAAACTGGGAGATAAAACTGGATGAGTAAAGCTGCCATGATTGTTGAAGTTTAAGGCTTTGCTGATTATAATTATATTGGTAAATACGTAGGTGAAGATTACTTATAAATCAAAAATATTGTGTAAATTATTATATCTTTTTTTAAAAACAACATGTGCCATGCTCTCATCATGCTCTTATTTTAAAACTTGCATATCAGTAGAAATTCTTGTAGATTCAAAATGATTGCATTTCTGTCTGTATGAGCATTAAAACAGTCGTTATATACAAGATAATATACAGTAATACTAGTATGCTCAGGTCTGGCTATTGTTTTTACCTGCATGGGAACATGTATATAAGTGAACAGATGATATATAGTAAAGGCTGTGAAATATCTACATATACTAATATACTAGTAGCATCCTTGTGTGTTAGAGAAATTAACATTTGTCCTGTGCCTGCATCACATACATTATGAATTAATTTTGCTTCTTAAAAAAAAAAAAAGCTGATTTTTTTTAACACAAATTTTGCAAAACAAAGATTACAATTAAAAGTTTGAGATTGATCTTTGCAAAAACTTGATTTATAATTGAAAAGACCTGACATGATAAGTGATAGAAATTGCAGTATTATATATATATATATATATGTATATATATATATATATATATATATGATTTTGTTGAACATAATTTGAAATAAAAGCAGCAAAATGCTGTTTCCTGTAGTTTCCTCAATCGCAGTCAGTCCTACTCTTTAATGGCTTTTGAAAACTTCTTATACACTTGAGTGACTTCCTTTTTGATTGTCCAACCTTGAAAGAAAGAAATGTAGCATGATATTGGTTAATTTGGATGTCAATGAATATGATGCATTATTTTGGTGAAGTATAGGAAGAGGCTTACCAGTTAGTGACACTTAAATTAATCCCACTCCATTGTGGTGATGCTCGCAGTTGCAGTTTCAGGATGCTCAAGTGCGATGCCAAAATCTTCACCTTCACTCTCAATTTCACACATTCTTCCTGTTTTCTGCATTTCCTGTTGACTTCCTTCTTCCTCAGTCTTGGAATCAGAAGCCATTTCAACCTCATGTTCAAGACCTGCCTTTTCCTCTTGGTTACTTTCTGTCAGAGGTTCTAGAGATTTCACCACCTCAAGAAGGGACACCTCTGTTTCCTTTTGAGTATAAATTACTTCTTCAGCATCCATCCACACATCCTGGTCATTGTCTTCCTCTTTTTGTTTAACAGGCTCTTCTGCTTTTGCTTCTTGGTTACGATCTACAGAGAGTACTGGCTGACTGAGGAACACTTGTCTTTTCTCTGTTGGCCTTACTGGTTGTATTGTTTCCATTGCCTGGACACTGGAGGTTACTCTCTCTGTCGATTTGATTTGTTCTACTGGTTGTACTGTTTCGATCGCTTGTATTCTGGTATCCAGCAGCACAGGCTGAGTCATGATCACGGCTCTTTCTGTTGAATCTAAGTTTGCTGCTGGTTCTGTCATTTCTGTTGCCTGAACAGCGACCTCTGTTAGCTCTGTGTTTTTCTGGCTCTCAGCTCTTTGTGTTGGATTTATTAGCTTTATGGGGTCTACTTCCTCTACTGCCTGTACTCCGACCTCAGACACGTCTGTCTGTTTCACAGGTTCAATTCTCTCTGTTGTTGGTGGTGGGGAAGCTGGTGCCTTTGCTTGCCCAAACTGTATGTTAAGTTTGAATTCTAAAGAAAGACTTGAAGGGGACTCCACATTACCTATTGATGAGATTATTCCAGTGTTTTGGGGGACTGCTAATCCAGTGTTGGTAGGTGTTTCAATCAGACTTTGGGCAATTTGTGGAATCTGTGCTTGTTGTTTCACATCTAATTCCTCTGATGATGATTTGACCTCCTCTGCTGTGACAGTCGCTTCTGATTTTTCCTGTTTGGTTTCCACCAAATCTTCCTTGTGATCATGGATAGAAACATCTAAACTTCCTGAAATTTCACGTGTTTGCACGAGATCCTCGGACACAGAGTCATCACCGATGAGAGCAGGTGCTTCATTTTGTCTTTCATTGAATGTTTCAATACTATCCTCCGTCGCTTTTTGATCCTTCACTTCATTCGATTCACTTTCAACCAACTCACTCACTTCTGTCACAGTATCTGACTGTTCTATAATTTCTTGCTCCAAGATGACAACCACTGATTCAGGTACTGTCTCTGGTAAGTTCTCCTTTACAAGTTGAGTAACTTCTTGAATGGTCACCTTGTTTTCCTCATCAACTATTTCCTCTTCAATCTCTGGAGTTGCAGAGAGATTGTCTACCTTATGAACTGTTTCAAGACAAACATCTCTCACTTCTTTGGCTTCTGTTACACCTACCTCTAGCACTGAGTCCACAATTGTCTCAGCTGATTTTATATTGACATCAACCACCTGCACTTGAATTCTGTGATTGTCCACAAACTTTATTGATGGCACATGCATTGTCACAACCACACTGCCTTCCTCCGCTGTCTCAGTCAAATCATCTTTCAGTAATGGTGTGGCAGTCTCGACTTGCTCCTTGAACACTACCTCATTTGCCACTTTGTCTATTAAGGGTTCAGTAATGTCTGATGTGTTCTCTATCAAAACATCAGGTATTGCAACTGAGACCTCTTTGAGATTACATGCGACTACGGCATGCTTAACTGCAGCAGTCGTTATCTCAGTGCTTGGAAGTTCACTTTCTTTTTCTCCCTCAACACTGACTTTCACTGCACTGAGATGCACTTCATGTTTGGGTTCATCTGTAACTGCAGCATTGTCTACACAAGGTGCTGGGGTTTCTTCAGAAATTACAGTCTTTTCTAGAACCTGAACATTACTTGCCTCCTCATTTATAGAGGATACATGAACTGCTGTTAATGTTTGTAACTTGTCTACAATTTCAGGGATGCAGTCGTCCTGCTCAACACCTTGTGGGATACTCTCAGTTTTCCGATCCCCTGTTATCTCTAAAGCCTGATCCAGTTGTGCCACAACTTCACTCTCAGTGTCATCTGTAACAAAAGTAGTGACATTGTCAGCATTTGGTTTGGAAACGTCTTCTAACAATATTTGCTTTTCAAGTTCCTGACCACTGTCTCCCTCAATACTTTCTGTGACTACGTGCACATACATTGATGCCCCTTCCTCAATTTTTGTATCAGGTACAATATCTTTTACATTAGATGGTAATACTTCTGGTTCTTGAACATGTTCAGTTTTTGCCGATTCCACTTGTAGTTTTTCTTCTGGCCCAACCCTCACTTCAATTTCCTGTTCGAGTTCTTCTGTAATGGTTTCAACTGCTGGAATATCCTCTGATATTACTTCCTTTTCAAGTGATGGAAGGCTACCAGTCTCTAAATCTAATGTGGCTGATTGTACAGCTTGTAATACTTCTGGTTCTTGAACATGTTCAGTTATGGAAGCAGCCACTGGCTCAACATGGACTTTAATGAGAGGTATTGTCTCCTCTCTGTGTTCATCTGTAGCTGTGTCTGCCTCAGGAACGCTGCCTGATATTACCTTATTTTCAAGTGATTGAACACTGCCATCTTCTGAATCTAATGTTGGTGCTTGAACAGCTTCTAATACTTCTGGTTCTTGAACATGTTCAGTTTTGGAAGCATCCACTTGCTCAAGATTGACGTCAATGAGAGGTATTGTCTCCTCTCTGGGTTCATCTGTAGCTGTGTCTGCCTCGGGAATGCCCTCTGATATTACCTCTTTTTCAAGTGATTGAAAACTACCATCTTCTGAATCTAATGTGGGTGCTTGAACAGCTTCTAATACTTGTGGTTCTTGAACATGTTCAGTTTTTGCAGCTTCCACTGGTAGTTTTTCTTCTGGCTCAACCCTCACTTCAATTTCCTGTTTGGGTTCATCTGTAACTGTTTCCACTGCTGGAATATCCTCTGATATCACTTCCATTTCAAGTGATATAAGTCTACCAGCCTCTAAATCCAATCTGGCTGATTGTACAGCTTGTAATACTTCTGGTTCTTGAACATGTTCAGTGTTGGAAGCATCCACTGGCTCAAGATTGACTTCAATGAGAGGTATTGTCTCCTCTTGGGGTCCATCTGTAACTGTGTCTGCCTCTGGAACTGTGTCTGCCTCTGATATAACACTGCCATCTTCTGAATATAATGCAGTTGCTTGAACAGCTTCTAATAATTCTGGTTCTTGAACATGTTCAGTTTTGACAGCATTCACGGGTAGTTCTTTGTTTTCTGGCTCAACACTGACTTCAGTGAGATGCTCTGCTGTCTGCTTTGGTTCATCTGTGACTGTTTCTGCTGGTGGAAAGTTGTCTGATTTTACTTCCTCTTCTGGTGATTGAACACTACCCTCTACTGCTTCTGGTACCTGAACATGATCAGTTTTGGCAACATCTGTTTCTAGTCCATCTTCCTTTTCTGAAACAACACTGACTCCAGTTAGAGACACTGTTTCCTCTTTGGGTTCATATGTAACTGTTTCGGCTGCTGGTATGTCCTCTGATGTTACTTCCTTTTCAAACGATTGAACACTACGCTCCTCTGAATCTAATGTAGCAGCGTGAGCAGCTGCTAATTCTTGCAACTCCTCCGCCTCTACTGGTGGTTGATCTTTATTCTCACCTTGAATTTGATCAGTATCATTGTGCGTGATCTGACCTTCCTTTTTTGTCAGAGTTTGTACTTCGTGATCAATTGCTCCATCCTTAGTTTCAACTGCTACTGTAGCAGCTGAATCTGCTTCTTGAGAGTCAATTTTTGCGGGCTCTGTTTCATAATGTACCTCAACCAGAGAACCTTTATCTGGGACAATTTCTTCACCTTCAGCTAATACACCTGTAGACACAGCTACATTTACCTCCGATAGGCATTCCACGAGATGATGGCTCTTGTCAATACCTTCTAATTCGTTTTCACCTTCTTCTGGATGTGTAACCTCATGTACTTCATCTACACCAATTTCAGCAGTATCAAACTCCTCAGTAGGAACTTCAGATACAATCTCTGTAGAAACAGAGTCATTGACTTCAGATATGCTCTCTGTTTGGGCTGTAGCTGCATGTTCGTTCATTGCATCCAGTTCTTCAACATTTAGACCCGTGTTAATGGCACTTGCATCTAATCTTCTGTGTATTTCCAGAATTGTTGGCTCTTCTTTTACAAATGTTTTGAGTATTTGATGCGAGACGGAACCAACTATTCTTTCAGAGCTTAGCTCATCTGAACAAACTGGAACTGCCTCTGGGCTTATGGAGATGGTTTCAATAACCTGATGCAGGAGCACATCTGTCTCCATGACTTCATATTCTGCTGGGACTGGTGTTGTGTTGCCGGATGTTTTTGATGACTCTGAAGATAACTGGGAAACTGCAGAGATCATCTCAGTTTCATCTGCCAAGGTAATGTCCGAGGCAGGCTCTGGCGCAGTAATGGCCTCAGATGTGATCTCTATCAGGTCGTCTGCTATAGTGTCATCTCTAGCTGCCTCCTCAGTCACTGAAGCTGGTGTGGCCATGGTCTCTGTAATTATGCCCTCCTCTGTAATGTCACTGAGTTGTTGATGATCACTGATTGATTCTGTAAGATCATCAGGTTCTTCATTTGTAGCAACGGTTGTAGATACCTGTTTTTCTAGAGCATCTTCATTGTCTTGGACTTTCTTTGCTTCGGTTTGTGGACAAGGTAGGTCACAAGGTAGGACTGGTTCAGCCATCTGATCAAGGAGGTCTTGCTGGAGTTCATGGTCTGCTTCCTCGGGTAAATTACTTTCCACATCTGCCTCTATATGTATGTGAACCTCTGTCTCAACTGTATCAAACTCAGACAATGGAACCACAGCTGGTGTGTCAGAGTCTTCATCACCTGAAGCTACATCCTTATCAGCCTCATCTGAAGATACTTGGTCTTGCTTTTCGGCAGACTTTCTCTTTTTCCGTCCTGGTAGGAGTTTCTTTATTGAAAAGGAAGACTCATCTTGAGTAACTTCACTATCAGATTGTACATTGTCTTTGCTTTCATCCTCATCCTTGGCTTTCCTTTTCGGGGTGACAAGTCTTTTCAATGATTTCCATGTTGACCCTCCATCATCCTCTGAAAGACTTCCTGCTTGTTTGGAGGAAGAAGCTAAAATGCCATTCTCATTTTCATTAGAACTTTCTTGGAACGATTCTGCACCATGTTTAGATCCACCGTCTTGCTTGTTATCATTATCAATTTGAGGTGTTTCGTCCTCAGAGTCTGACGTTTTTCGGCTTCTTCTCCTTCCAGATCCACACAGAACGGCTTCCCATGAAACAGATGAGTCTTTTCTTTTTTTGCCTTCTTCTGTGCTGTGATCTGATATTTGCTCTCCTTCACTTGGTTTTGGTTCTTCTACTGAACCTGGGATTTGTGTCTCTTCATTGCTCAAAGAGGATCTCTTCATGCGCTTTTTAGGAGTCACAAGTTTTTTGAAAGAAGCCCATGCACCATCTTCCTCTCCTGCTGCCTCTGCAGAGGGTTGTGCAGGACCTTCTTCTTTCTGATTCTCAGCTGGCTCAGTAGATGACAGGAGTTGCTCTGAAACATGCTCTCCAGAGTCAGACAGCTTTGCATCACTTGATTTCCTGCTTCTTTGCTTTTTTGAGAGTTTCTTTAAACTGGACCCTGACAGAAGCCTTTTCAGAGGGCTTGCTTGAACTTTGTCCTTCTCTTGAGAACTCAGAATTTCAGGCTCAGCGACGGTAATGGTTGATGGATCTGTGGTAGGTGATTTCCCTTCATCCGTTGTCTGAGCTGATGCTGCAGACAGGATCTCCTCTTTAAGCTCATTTTCTTTGTGTTCTGTCTCAACTGCAGCTGTCTCAACACCTTGACTAATCTCCTCTTTATTGTGTAGTTGGTCTTGTGCAGTTGGTTCTGTCGTCTCTACGACTTCCTTTTCCCCCATGTCTACAAGTTCTTTCTCAGTTGTCTTATCTTCTGCAGGTTTCTTTTTCTTCCTTAGTCCAGAAAAGATTCCAGTTGTAAAAAATCTTTTAATTGAAGATACAGCCACCTCTTCTTCAGGAATAGATGGAGATGTGGAATGTGGCTCTTCTTCAGGTGTGGCATCCTGGTGTGCATCTTCTCCTACAAGTGAAATTGTTGCTGCATCTGCATTGTCAGATTCAGCTTCCTCTTTGGTTTCTGTTGTTTTCTCCTCTGCATTTTCTAGAATGTCCTCAGACGTAATGTCTGTCAGAGTAGGACATGTTGTTGAGTCATTATCATAAGTCTCCTGCGCTATGTTCGCGTCAGTATTCTGTTCGGCATTTTCACTTTTGGTTTCCTTTGTGGTATCCTCGATGTCTTCTGGTCTGTTTGGTTCGTCCTTGTTGCTCTCATCAGGCACATCTGTTGGTATTTCACCTGAGCCCCTCTTTACAGTCAATTTCAAACCAATGTTACTGAAAAATGTCCTAAAACTGTCATTGATGTCATTCTGCTTTGCATCCATTTCAGTCATTTCCAAGGGTGTATCTTCAATAGGATCAGCTTCAGTAGGTGATTCCTTTTCATTAATTTCAACATTTTCTAATGGTGTTTCATCTTCTTTAAGTGGCTTTTCTGTTTCTGAAACCTCTTTGTCTGATGACAGGATAGCTAAACCAGGAAATAAATGAAATATTAAACTCTTGGATTGCAAGAACTGTAAAAGACTGATGACAGAGATGAAACTCTATCAGCTGAAATCCAACAAGTCATGAGTCTGTTGAAATTACAGTATGCTGACATTGTCTGTCAATAAGCAGTAATACGCAAATTATAAATACCCACCCTCTGCAGTGATCTCATCCTCACAGTGACCATTAACGTCTGCTATAGAGCTGTCTGCCTTTCCATTGATCTCAGAGATCTGCCCATTGTTTTTGAAAGGCTGAAACAAAGCACAAAACATAGAATGTACCTTTGCTCATGTGGCAAAGATTAGATAGTATTGGAGCTCCAATCATAGACAATATAACCATTTTCCATCTTGTAGCAGTAAATTTTAAACATTTCCTAGTTAGTAATGGTAATTTCACAAGTACTTTTCAATTATTACAAATGTATTGCTACAACCATTTACTCATATTCTCATCCCCTGTACCATGAAAGCAAACAAAGAATTTCAATCTTGATTAACAGAAGCTCCAAAGTCCTATTTTGTATACAAACAATCCAGTCACTGTTGGTTGTTGCTTTCAGTTAAACGACCTTAATTGTCCCAACCTCAAATCCGTGAGCCAGATTAGTTGGGGAAAGTCTGAACAGGGGAAAGGGAACAAGAAACACATGTCTGTCCTTCAACTAGTGTGGAGTAACAAAGTAAATAAACGACTACACAAATAGCTGTTAGGATCGTAAGGGGCCTGCTAATACCTTTCAAGACATCGTTGGATTCATTTCCAGCCATGGTTTTTTTCTCGTTTTGCCACTTCATGGTACACATAGGGCAGTGATGCATACTCTTTGTATGTAATATTTTTGAGGAATCAGGTATAGGCCTCGATATTGGTCATCTGCATGTTCCCAAGAACCAACCTTTTGCTCCTCTAAATGTAGAGATAGGAATAACATACACTCTAAATTGAAACATGACTGTAACTTGGTGAGAAAGTGTCATTGGGGAAAATATTACTTGAAAACTTAAGACATTAGACTTTGTTCAAAATGAAAGGATTTCTTGCAATAGTGGCGTAGTTAGCCCCTTAATCCATCCAAATCATGTAATCACCCAAAACACAAAGGTCAAAGGTGCCATTAAATCAACACGATATCATGATTATCGATCATAAGACATTAAGAGCTATTTTCATTCTCAGTACAGTGCTGTCTGACTTCTTGCTCTGCATGATCATGTACACAAATAATCGATGTTTCCTTCTGCTGAGTGCAGCAAAGGGGAAATTCCATCTCTCCCCTGGGCTTTACTTAGGTTCCTCGAAGAATGAAAGGTCATTATTCCTCCATGCTGTTTCCTTTCTCATCTACATCAATGAAACAGTGAAAACAGGGTCTTCAGAAGGGCACTAACAGCTCCTATTGACTATGTTTTTAAGCTTAAACTATCAAAGCAAAAGTCAGTAACCAGGGAGGCTTTTGCAATTCATAACAAGGAAGAAATTGGTAGTAATGCCTTAATTGTGCGCCTGAATAAATTGAGCTTGGTGTGCTCAATGCCATTCATTGAAATAAGTCAAGGACTTTGTTTTTATCTTTGGCTTACTGGATGTGTTGGCATGCAGCACCTGCACTGTCGTGACAACAGCAACAAAATCCAGCCTCAGCATTTTTATTGCACACAACAACCACTGACTGGTTTTGGAAACGTAAGAGGCTTTATATCAAATAATGTAAATCCTTAACGCCTGGATGAGGAGGAGAAAACATTATAAATAAGTTTCTCTGTGAACGTGATAGGAGTTATCTGCAATATGTCAACAGTCTGGATCTGTGGGAAATAAGATACCTTGTCTTCAATATTCTGCTCAGTCTGAGCATCATCCACCTTTCCGCTCTTCTCCTCAGCAGCTGCATCCTTCTTGCCCTCCCGTTGCGCAGACTGAGCGTCTCCCATTATCGGAACTGCAGCGCGTCACTATCCGGAATCCGGAGCCGCACAAGTGATGGAAATACCCCGAGAGTGCACAGACAAAAGCAAACCGGTAGCTCCGTGAGAGGGCGAGAGACACGGTCAGCTCTCAAATGCTGCAGCCCGGAGGTTGAAAAAGTATTTTTCATAGCCAAACGCCTCCCTGCAGGATCACATGAAGCCTATGAGCCGAGCCTGGTCCGGCCCGGCCCGGCACGCCTCTCGCTGCATCAAAAAAAAAAAAAAAGCCTGCAGAGGAAACACAGCCTGTCCTGAGGTGACTGAAGTCCGAGCAACAAGCGTGGACCTGCACCGCTGTACACGTTCAGTTACAGCGCTGTGAAACACTAAGTAGGTTTAAAAAGGTATTTTCATGGGAAACAGAATGCAGCTGCATCAGATGACTTCTTGTGAGGTTGATGCAAACAGACTTAAAGGCTGGATTGCAAAACCCCTCTCTTGCTGTGTGGTAGTTTGCACAAGTGGATTTTATTCTTTTTGACCATTTGTTTTAAGAAGAGACTTCATTTAATTAATTCATTTTCCATAAAAAATTGGAGAAATGTCTAAGCAGTTGTGCTACACTGGCTGCACTAAGACAATTACATCCATAACTTTCAGTTTATGTGATTAAAAGTTAAAAACAACCCTGCATTATGAAGAAACATGACATTCTCCTTTTTTTGCACGTCAGTATCTAAACCCTCAGGTCATTGTATAGCTTGAACTTGATCTTGTTAGGGGGAAGTTGGAGCTGCACATTTAGTCTGACAAATGAGCGAGCAAATTTCATTATGAGGTCTGCCACGTCAGATCATGACCGTGAAAACTGGATGCTGATGATGTTTCCGGATCATGGTCCGTCAGTCTCACGGGAATAACCTTTGGATTAATGTGTTTATGTAACTGCTGCTGGGACATCAGTTGTCCAGTTTGTTTGGACGGTGCTGTAGCACTGATGTACATCTTTATCACACATAACAGAAGAAGAAGAGTGTGATTTTCAGTGGTTGATTTTGAAACAACACACGAGCACATGGAGGTGAGCAAATACAGTGCAAAATACAATTAATCAAGTTTTTACTACAGAGAACTAGAGAACTTATTAACTCTTAAAACTACAGGCTTGATGGGTGAAACCCTTAATTAATGTCTCATTAACATTTATAATTGCAGACTTGATGGCTTATTAGAAGGATAAGCACCTGCCAATATTTGTTTATTAATGATCTATAAAACAGTCTTAAACAATTTATTAACCATTAATATAACCATTAATTACAACTTATGGGCTCTTTATAAAGGGTGCTTTATAAGAAAGTGGTATAGACATTTCTCTATATAAAATGTGGGAACTATTTTTAAGTAAAGTGCTGTTATATAAAAGTCAAAAGTATATACACTGTAATATTCAAACCCTTTGAAAAGTACCATGATGTATTAATCTGTGGACTGCAATATCTTATTTGTGGTTATTGTAGGACACATGTGTTGTGACTAGTTGGCAAAGGTAGTTGATTTGATTTCAAGCACCAGAAAGCAAGCTTGATGCATCAGGAGGTATCATGTGTACGATACTCCTGCTGTAAGTCATACTGAAGTGACTGATGTTTTAATCTTAAGGGACTTACAGTATACAAGGTATATTTTCTGATTAGTCTATGAAACTATGTAATTGCTGTAAAATTATATCATAACAATATGAAATGTCAATTATCAGTCAACAAGTTGTCTTGAAAATGGAAATCAACTGACTGGTCAAATGTAACTCAAATTTAATCATTTGTAATTTGGAGATTAAACTGAGACATGTGGGCAGAATATCATGAGCAGGTCAGGGCAACACATAAAGCAGTCTCACAGGTTGCTGTCTAAACTCAGAGACTTTTTAACTTGACAAAGCAAAGCTGCTGGAAAAGCTTGACCTTTAAATAAAAGTGGGCTTCAGACAATAGAGGGATACACTATTCATATCTCTATTTATTAATCTACCGTTTATTTGCTCATCAAGTGTTCTGTCCAAAGACTTTGGAGGAACACAGCGCGGTTGTTCAGTGGTTCTTAAAACTACAGTGATTCCAGTGTTTTATACACATACTTTCATGAATGTTAATTAATATTTATTACTAAATTAATTATGGAAATGTAAACCATATTATAGGCACTCCTTTTGATGAAAATGTATTGAAAGCGAGCTGTTTCCTCCTGTTTCAAGTCTTTATGCTAAGCTAAGCTAACTGCTGGCGTACCGTTATATTTACCAGATCCATCGTCTAACTCTCAGAAAGAAGACAAGAGTATTTGTCAAAACGTATAACTATTCCTTTCTGTTCTGGGCCACCATATGATGATGATGATGATGGTGATTCGCATCATTTTTTAACTCATTGTCATGTTTTTACACTCTTTATTTATGCAGGTTTTTCTTTCAGTTTGTCACCTGCCTGCATGTCCTTATGTGTACTGTGTCCAAAGTTAATTTACATCATTTTGTTGGAGAGCAAATAAGTCTATTTAAACTCTTTAATTCTGTTCCTGTTGTAATTTCCAGTTCATTAATATTGTCCATTTTACTGCCTAGAGGGGGAAAAAACAATGTTAGTGGGGCAAAGCTATACCAGCCTGAGTGTGCCAACCTCACTACAGCCAGTGGTGGAACGTAACTAAGTACGTATACTCAAGTACTGTACTTAAGTACACATTTGAGGTACTTACTTGAGTATCTCTTTAGTTCGCTTCTAGCATTTGCTGCTTTTCCTTTTAATTATTTTAATAATTTAAATGTATTTTATAATACTTTTGAGGTTTGGACCATCGTTTAAACAAAACAAACATGGTGAAGATGTCACTTTGGTCTCTGGGTAACCGTGACGACATTTCTCACTATTTTTTTTTCGAATTTTCACAAACCAAACTATTAATCAAGAACATAATGAAAATTATAATTAGTTTTAAAATAGTTAAAAATGAGCTCCACCTCAACAAACTAGAGCAGTGAAATCCTGCTTTTACATTAATGCATCACTAATAATAATCTAATGACATAGTATATAATAGTATAACTATGTTTTTTTTCATTGAGTACTTTTACTTTTAACACTTTAAGTACATTTTCCTGATTATACTATACAAACATACATACTTTTACTAAAGTAACATTTTCCAGGACAGAGTATTTTGACAGTGCGATATTAGTACTTTTACTTAAGTAAAGGATCTAAATACTTCCTCCACCACTGACCACAGCCAGTCCAGTAGTACTATACTGTACTGCAGTATACCAGCAGTGACTTCCTTATTTACCTCACAGGTTTACCTAAAACAAGACTGATGTGTCACCTAAGTTGAACAAAGTGAGACCTTGGGAAATCTTAGAGCAGAGAAACATCACTGAACCCATGACAGACATTCATGTTAATTTGATTAGATGTTTGTAGACACTGGTGCTGTTATGTGAACCTCAGTCTGAAGCCAATAAGATGAATTAATTAGAGTCACAACTTTGGATAACTGGAAACAGCTGATGTTTTCTCCACCGATTACAGCAACCTAACTCCTGAGGCCTGTTTGTGCATGTCCTGTTTTTTTGTACCTGGTAGTTTCAAACATAAGAGCAGCGGCTGAAATTCAAATCTGACTGATGAGTCCTTTTTTTATGCTTCACCAAAATGTCTTGCTTTGCACTTAAAGTTGGAATAGAAAACACAGAGAGGTCAGCAGACTTTTGATACTGTAGTTTTTGGTTCTTGTCTGTTTTTGCAGTTGTACACAATGTGTTTGAGAACAAAATCAAAACATTTCAATAACTGTACATGTACCACAGACTTTACATCATAATATTGGCATGTTTGTAATTTGTTCCAGCAAAAAGCATTACAAATTTGATTAAACGTGCTGTGTTACTGTGATAATCATGTTAAAATCAGAGATGAAACATTTAATTACTTTAATTCTTAAAGTAACACCAGTGAGATAAATAAGTTGGTATATATATTTCTTTTTGTATACTTTAAAATCAGCTTTACCTAGAAAGGTAAGTAATGTTTTAGGACAGTCTGAAATAGGGAAGCAGCAGGAATTTTGGTGACACGCACTGTAGAATATACAGGCTTCTTTTAAAGTATTCAGAAGTAAAAGTAGTAATACCACAGTGTAAAAATACTCTGTTATAATTAAAAGTCCTGCATTTAGTAAAATTATATTACTATTAGCATCAAAATACATTTTAAAGTACCAAACGTAAAAGTCCTCATTATGCAGAATAGAGAATATCAGAAAAATTCATATTAATGGATTATAATTAGTGATGAGTGATTAGCTGGTAAAGGTGGAGCTAATTTCAGCTACTTTTTATACTGCTGGGTGGTTTAATCTAACAATATATAATTTATTAGTGTATTTATAATTTTGTATTAATCAGAATCTGGCAAATACTTGAAGCACAAAATAGACCTTTGTCCTGAAGTTCAGCAGATTTACAATCCTTAATTCAGAAAACATTCTCGGCACATTCACAATGAGTTGTTTCCCGGTGTTTCTGTGCCTCAGTGTAGCAGATCAGAACCTCTGATAAGCAGTGACAAGTGTGCACAAGGCTGAGTTAAGAGTTCGCCTCGTCACATGCTCACTTCCTGACTGGTGAACAGGCAATTCTACATCTGAAACTCATGCAACACAGTTTATTGATAGTAAACATGCTGCTCAAATCAGAACCATTTGACTGAAAAGACATAACTACATTTAAACTGGAACTTTCAACAAAAAAAAGGAGTCCTTTAAAGGAAAACCTAGCAAAGTTTTTTAAATACTTAGAAATAGAAAGTGTCAAAATGAATGAAAACTAGTTTGATGTAAACGTAATTCACTTTCTGGGATTTGTCCTGGCTTATAATATTAGTTTCAGGGCATCATTGTCAAAAAAGTTAGTTAGAAAAACGTAAAGTAATGATGTAAGTACCAACTCCACATATAGTTTGTAAGCTTATAGCCTTTGATTGTCTCCTATGTATTGTGCATGTATCTGATGATCTGGGTGACGAGCTTGAAGTTGAAGTGAACTGAACGTAAATGGTCTCCAGAGTTTTCTTTTTGCTTTGATTCATTACACTAACACCAGTGAATAATGTGCAAACACAACCAAATCATTATTTTTTAATTACCAGGTCCTCCTGATTCCTGAATAACCTTGTTAGTTAGGCTTCGTTAAGGTAAACTGATGCTAATAGAATAACGTTGTTGGGACGATCATCTACCTTCGGAAAGTTCGTGAACTGCATGTTACAGAAAGTACTGTTGTACCACTGACATCTGCTGGACAAAACAAGTATTCCACCAACGTACACAGACCTCAGTTTTAAAGAACATGTTTCAGATGTGCAGAACTATAACAACATCCTCTGATTTTGTGATTAGTCCAGGGAAGATGCTCCTGAAGATGGTCACAGAAAAGAAAACGTTCATCAGGAACGTTTAGGCAGAGAAAGTCAGCCATTTTGGTTAAAACCCATTCACAGTGAACAGCAGCCTGTTGTTTATGTAAACAGCCACGGTGAGGAGTGGTTGCCATCTGGTGGTAGATGTTTTAACTAGCTAGCTTGATTTTAAGATAATTACAGTACTTTATAGTTCAGTACTTTAACTTGGTTCAGTGTTATGGAGTGAGAAATAAAGGACAAATATATATCTGTAAAAGTAGTAACCAGGAAAACTGTAAGAACATGCCAAGTCCTGAACAGGTGATTCACACAAGAAGGGGAATAAATGAAACAGACAAAGTGTCAGTTACACACTGGAGGAGCGTGCAACACCTCAGCTTCACTAAAAAAAAAAAACCCTGTTGAGGAAAGAAGCCAGTGTGACTCAAACTCATGGAGGAGAATGGAAATTACCAATCACACACAAACCACTGCTGGCTGTGGAAATGAGTATGAGTATTGCACAGCTTCCTACGCATCAACTGAACTGTCAGTTTTCCTGGTTTAAATATACTTCAGCTTCTTTTTCAGGCAGCATGACTGATAATCGCCTGACAGTCGGTGGTTTCACTGCATGCAGGGTGAGAACGAGCCTTTCAAACGGAAAGGAAAGCTTATTGATTGCTGTAAAAGTGGCGAAGCAGACTGACTTCTGCAAGACTTTTTTTTATATCACATATATTTCTTATCACATATGAACACTTCAGTCCCACCCCTTTGGAAGATAACATATCTGAAATACTTCCTCTTTATTTTTCACATGCTTCTGGTGTCCACTGTCTGTCTGGTGACTTCTGTCCATGATAGTATCTTATCTGCTTTTGTTTTTCTCTTTCGAGGCCTTAGTTTAACATTAGACAAGACTTCATCACCTTATGTGTTGTGACATGAAAAACAGATTGGAAATCTACCATTAAAGGAAAACATACTTGAGTAACAGCCGCCCCGAGAATATAGAAAAATGCGATCAGTGGTCATCTTCATGATGAGTCCTCGAGAGACTTGGCTGCACCTTACTGTACCTCATTCCATGCCTCCATGTGACACAACAGGAATGCAGAAGGTTTTGCTTCTAAAAACATTTCCCCCTTAAACAGGTGATGACGGTAAACATGCAACAAAAAGAAAATCATTTTTACAGTCGTCACGCTGCCTATTGGACTGAACTACCGTTTCTATGATCAGCTTGTGCTACAGAGGGAGAAGAGACTGCAAACCTACGAATAACTAACTGCCGATCAAGTAAGCTATATTGATTATCTCATTGTAAGTTTACATATTCTGTGTTTATGACGTACATGAATCTACTGTGAAAATCAACAAACCAGACTTCCTTGTGCCGCTGGTTCATGACTGCTTTTTGTCAGACTCTTCAGGATTATTGACTCTGTGTCCTCTGCTGTTTTTGTTGAATTCCACTTAAAAAAACTTCATTAAAACCAGATTACATGCATGCTGACATACTTTTAAACTATTCTGTTCTGCTTGAAAACTTGTTTGGTAAGTCCTGAAGGAGAGATTAAATGTCAGGCAGATGCATTTATCTAAGATTACATGCTCACACCTGCGGCACATATCGATTACAAATGTTTTACATTTTCCTGCTTTTCATAAGATTGTTATGTGCTTGACTGAGCTCAGGCCTGTTTTAAGTCTTCGGTCATGCTCAGGAAACATTTAACACAAGAACAAGTACAAGCTTGTTTGTTGAAAGATGAGAACGTGTTACTCACGAGTCCCCAGACTATATGAGGGTGTAATACCAAATGGCTGGATAATACTGTATGTACGTGTTGTGTTTACTGCTTGTTTCCTCTTCCCATGAGTGGATCAGTTAAAGCAGGTTTAATCATCTTGTGACCCCCCTCAAATTAACTCATGACCCCCTGTTGGAGTCCTAACTCCCAGTCTGGGAATCACTGCTCTATTTTACGAACATAATGGACAGATTGTCGCACACAGGTGAATAAATCTAAATCTTTTCTCTTGTCATCTTTGGTGTCATTTCTTCTTTCAGACATGAGAGACAGACTGAAGCACCTCCATCAGGTGCAGACTGACTCTGAGGGGTTCAGCACGGTGGAGCTGGACAGTTTCTCAGAGCGTGAGGAAGCAGCAGCAGCGGCATCATCGCATCCTGAACAGGACCTGGATGGCGTCCTGCAGGAGGCCCAACAGATTCGTGTGGAAATCCAGCAGATCCAGAATGACATCAGCGAGCTGAAAGATGTGAACTTCCAGGCTTTAAACAAGACTTCATGCCCTATGGCGACAAAGAGGGACTCAAATGCAATCGGGGCGGATATTAAGCGCAGAGGGGAAGCTGTGCTGCAGCGGCTGCACATGATGGGAGCTCTCAGAAGGGAACTCGAGGCCGAGCGTGGCAGCTCTGACCCCACCGCACGCATTGCTCAAACACAGTACCAGTGTCTCAGCAACGCTCTGCGGGAGGTGATGTTCAGCTACAACGACACGGAGATGAGCCACCGGGAGGCTTGTAAACGGCAGATCCAGAGGCAGATGGAGGTGGTGGGCAGGGAGGTCAGCAAGGAGGAGCTGGAGGAGATGATGGAGATCGGGGAGTTGAACGTGTTCAGCGTCCAGGTGGAGGGCAAAACGGCTCGCTCAGCTTTCCTGCAGATCGAGAGCCGACACAAGGAGCTGCTGGAGCTGGAGAAGAGGATCGAGGGGATCCAGGAGCTGTTCCTGGATGTGGCTGTGCTCACAGAGGAGCAGGGAGCAGGCGTTGACAGCATCCAGAAAAATGTCCAAAACACCGACGTGATCATTCAGGATGCCATGGTCCAGCTGGATGAAGCCATTAAATCAGATAAAAACAACCCCTTCAAGAAGCTGTTTTGTGGCTGCTTTCCATGTTATAACAATTAGGCCTGATGAGGGACAGTGGTTTTGGATCCGGTCCACTGGCCCATGTGTACAGCATGGCCACGTCAGCACTAATATAAATGAACAATCCTTTAAAACATTGTTTTCAATCAACAGTCTCTTCAAAAAAACATTTTTGATATAGACAAAACAATCTCATTACAAAGTCCATTTAGTAGTAGTTCTGGAGCTTTCGATCATTGTATAAAACTGTGAGACTAACTGAACTGCACTGATTCCAGGGTCAAAAATGAACTTTGAATCTTTAAGCCAACATGCTCGAAAAGTCTTTAAAGTGCTAAAACAAAATGTGAAATTTGAACATCTACAATTCCAACTGAGGCTCAATCTGCTGATGAAGGTCATGTGATGTATGATCAAAAGCCAGTGGTGGAAAGTACATTCACTTAAATACTGCTGATTTGAGGTACTTAGACTTTACTTGAGTATTTACATTCATGCCACTGTATACAATTCAGATGGAAATTTACTTTTTATTGCAGTACAGTTATTAAAGTTACTAGTTACTTTGCAGTTTAAGATTTTACATACAAAACATATGAAAAATGTATAAATATGATGCACTGTTATATATGAAACTACCCAACAGTATATATATAAGACAGTATATAAAAATAACAAAAGAAAATGTAAAATACTGCTTACACGTTTATGCATCAGTAATAATAATCCAGTAATACAACATATGATAATAAAACACTCACATGGTCTTTTTTCAGCATTTTGAGTTTATTACTTTTGATACTTTACATACTTGTAAACTGTGACTTTTACTTGTACTGGAGTATTTTCACAGTCTGGTATTACTACTTTTACTTTAGTAAAGGGTCTGAATACTTTCTACAGCTACTAAATGGACCTTGTGGTGAGACTATTTAGTCAACCTCTGTCTTCAACATCAAGATTAAACTTGGAATTGTTGTTTTTTTATGTTAAGATAAGCGTAATGTTTGTTTTACACTGATTTCGTGGAAGACTAATGCTGAACGCGTTTTTATAACTGTAACAGTTAAACTGACAATAAACTGCTCGACCCCTAACACAATAAATTAAAAAAATGACGCGCTTTTGTGCGCAGATGCCAAACGCTCCCAGTCACCTGCGCGCTTTGACGCTCAGTAACCGACCATGAGATGAGTGTGATGGGTCGCCTCCTTCCTGGACTCACACCAGAGAAGCGGTGAAGTGTCTGTGGGGGGAAGAAGGCGTGATCTTCCGCGTTAGTGCCTGCTGCGGGCTGAACCAGTGAGTCAGTGTGATGAAGTGTATGAGACTGCGAGAGCTTCTTAAGACCGAGTTGACTCCTGCAGGCCTACATGTTGAAATTTGGTGATTTAACGGAGAGAAAAAGAGGAAATGAGCCTTTCCGTGGTCGCGTCTTCTGCTTTAGTCAGTTTGATAGTGTAGGACCGCCGGAGGAGAGCACAGGGAGGTATGTGTGCTCTGTGTTGTATCATGTGTTTGGATTACAATAATAGATTCAGTTATTTACAGTCATAAGTTATAGTTGTTCTTTTTAATCATGATTTTCACTTGTCGTTGCCGATGATGCTTTAAGGTCTGTGAATGTGACTTATTCTCTTCTGTAAAACATGTTTTAACATTACTTTCATCACATTAAAGCTGAGTAACAGTTTCTCTCGATGGGAAATAACTGAGTCTTATGTCGACAACCTGTGATTAATTACTATCTGCGATGAAAACGTCACAGCTGAGGAAGTAACCTATCAGTTTCCTTTTTAGGGGTTTAAACAGATACTGATCTGTCCTCAGAACGTACATCTAAACTACTAATGAATCTATAGTCTAAGTTTGGTGAGAAGAAATAGTTTGCTGAAGTCCTAAACGTGCTTTTTAGAATAATTTTATTAATTGGATTTTCCTGGTTGTGTACAAAAAAATAGCTCAATATAGTGCAATATTACTGTGTATGTAAAAATGTAATGTAATTCCTGCAGGTAAGAGGCACTAAGGGCACAAATATGATTAAAAGGTGTCCAAATGTTCCTAAAATTATCAGATTTTTACTTAATGAAACGTGGCACCTTTCAACCATGTAGCATGGGGAGGGGTTTGTCCCATAAACAGGATGGAAGAAGTATTCAGAGCATTAACTTAAGTAGAAAACTACAACACTCTAAAAATACTCCATTACGTTACATTAAGTTAAGCTCCTGCATTTAAAATGTAAGTAAAAGTGGACTATTTCTTAGTAACTTCCTGGAGTCTCCACTGGTTGCCTGGCAACTGAGAAATAGACCGGCACTTAACAACCCTGTAAAATAACGATTTGTTGTTACACTTTGTTTTTTGCACAGATTAAACAAACAAAATATTACGTGTTAATTTGTGAGCTTTAGAGGTGGTGGCTAGCTGTTTCCCCCTGTTTCCAGTCTTTGTGCTAAGCTAAGCTAATCGGCTACATGAGAGTGGCATCAACCTTCTCATCTAACTCTCCATCAGAAAGTGAATAAATGTGTTTCCAGAAATGTCCAACTATTCCTTTGAAGAGGTCAGTAAAGGCTCCTGACTCCTCTTGCAGGTGAGATGAGGGACCGACTGAGTGAGCTGCAGACCTCCAAGCCAGCAGAGGAGGAGCTCGGCCCTGAGGAGAACCACGGACACACCACCGATGATGAGGAGCATCTGGAGCAACAAGCCATCGTGTTTGAGGGAGAGGATGTGATGGACAGGCTCTACAAAGACACCCAGGCGATGAGAAAGGAGATGCTGCTGCTCAGGCTGGAAGTGAAGCGTCTTGGGAAGCAGAACACCAGGTTCCTCACGTCTGTCAGGAGGATCAGCAGCATCAAACGGGACTCCAACGCTCTCGGACGGGACATCAAGGCCAGAGGGGAGGCCATTTACGCTCGTCTGGAGAAACTGGGGAGGCTGAGCAAAGAGATGGAGGAGGAGCACGGGTCGACATCAGCTGTGGCTCGCATGGTGCGTTCACAGTATGTCTCTCTGACCAGCGCCTTCCACGACGCCATGTCTGAGTTCAACGAGGCTGAGATGGTCCAGAGGGAGAACTGCAAGACCCGCATCCAGAGGCAAGCGGAGATCATGGGCAAAGAGGTGAGCAGGGAGCAGATTGACGAGATGATCGAGACGGGCAAGTGGAACGTCTTCTCGGATAACCTCCTCCTGGAGGGGAGGACTGCCAGATCAGCTCTCAACGAGATCGAGAACCGGCACAAGGAGCTGCTGGAGCTGGAGGGCCGCATCAGGGACATTCATGAGCTTTTCTCCCAGATGGCCCTGCTGGTGGAGGAGCAGGGCTGCATGCTGGACAACATAGAAGCAAATGTATATGCCACTCAGGACTATGTTGCCAAGGCCACAGTTCAGATCAAGAGGGCTGTGGTATACAAGAAAAACAATCCGTGCAAGAAACTCTTTTGTTGTTGCTTCCCTTGCTGCAATTGAATCAGCATCAGTGTTTGTTTCATTTTTAATCGAGATTAGATTCAAATCAGCTTCCTATGCAAAGATGCCTGTAATATTTAGTTTTAGTTTGTGTATTTATTAGCTCAAATATGTCATTGACTTCATTTTTAAGCAGTTGTAGCCCACGCTGGTATCACTTTCTTCACTGGGCTGGTCTGAGAAAACATTTCAAACCACACGTCCATATGCAAATGTAATACAGTGAGATATGGGTGTTGCATTTCCTGATTGCTACTGAAAACAGCTTTGTATGATTACTGTAAATACATCTTAGCTATAATTTAATGCGTAAGCCTCAGCCTTGTCCTTCAACTTTCAGCTTTACACTTGATGTGATATTTAAGTGGTGTAAACACATGGCTTTTTAATAGTTATAGACTTATTTTCACAGCCTGGTTGTAGCTATTCTGGAAATTGGAACTTTTAAGTAGGTCCATCTATTACTAGCCTACAGCCATGGCTTAACAAGTCTTAAGAAACACACTGAACGCAACACAGCGTCTGATTTGGGGGGATTGTGCAACCTCCGTGTATTGTGTGGTGTATAGTTATCACCAGGGCTTTGTGTTTCTCAAGACTTGTTGCTTCTCTTTGTGTTGCCTCCACTTTTCAGAGATGAAACAGCGTCATCTTCAGTCCCATGTTTTCCTGTAGCTTCACTGACACTCAACCCAATGCAATCACATTTGCATCACGGGGCAGGTTTTTTTTCTCAGATTGCTCCGTACAAAAGGGCACTCAAATCAGTGTGTGTGCTTGGGTGTGCGCTCAGGCGGTGTGACAACAATAGATAATGGGAAACAAACCAGGTCAGAGTACTTTCTGTTTGCACAGCGGGCCTATCTCAGTGTAATAATAGTAAAATTAAAAAGACCTTTATTCCGCCGTGTGGCAGTCCATCACCCACTGGGGGATTCCCAGTTATCACCTGTTAAACTGAAGCTGGGAGACCATCATCACACCAGTGGGTGTTTGCAGAATAACTCTCCTCTGCTGTGCGTGTTGAAATGTGTGTTCAGGGCTGTAATGATCGCACTTCCTCAGCAGCTCTGTGTGGGTTGTGGTGGGCATTTACCGTCAGCGTGACTCTGCACTGTGGCGTCATCAGCTTACTCAGGTACACTTACCTGTTGTCGTTCTGTTAAGCGTCTTTACCTGGAGCGCCGTCTGACGTCTCATATGGACCAGGATGGCCGAGTGGTTAAGGCGTTGGACTTAAGATCCAATGGACATATGTCCTCGTGGGTTCGAACCCCACTCCTGGTATAAACCGGAAATTTTAATCTGAATACGCTCGCGAGAAAAGTTAAAACAAGTTTAGGACCAGACTGCCGACGAGGAATTTCGGAAACATCGCGTTGTTGTCGTATACAGCGGAGTGTTTCTACTAAATGTGTTTATGCACCGATTTGACAGATATAACACAACTCTGTTTTATATATATTTGTCGCCCTTCACACAGAAACGATTTTCTAATTACAGCAATATGTTAATCGTTTAAGCTTATTTATGTATTAAGTAACACACCCCACAGACAATTAACAAAGCCATGCAGGTGAAGTGTAACTAGGTTATTACACTTTGTTTTGGGTAAATACAGGCAGCACACTTCACAACGTACGTCGGCGTCAAATCAAGATTTGAATGCAAAACCTGGTCCAAATATAATCGGAACGGTTGCCCAACCACAAGAAGCATAATCAAAAGACTTCGCTGGAAAAACTCACCCGTCCCTCCTGTGTTGATTGACAGGTCTTTTAACACAAGTGCCAACAACACAAGGAAACAGATAGTGTGGTTATTGTTTTCTATATTTCTATATTTTATATTAGAAACACATTCAATTGATATTTTTTAATGTGCCACCCGATTACACTTGAATGTAACTGCAGATAATGTTTGAAAAATGCTGATTTGGCCTTCATCCTATTAACCGTGCACCATACACATACATGAAAATGAGACCAAACTAATTCATCACAGTGGAGGGAACATTTCTGTCTGGACAGAATCCTTTTCATCTGATGAGGTTAAATTGTTTGTATCTGGCGCCATCTAGTTGTAATTTCACTTTTCTCTCATTGTGGTAAAGCAGTGGTTGACTCCATTATAAATACTTTGAGTATTCATAATTTTAAGGATTTAATCATTATTTCTGCCACATACACCTCGTCTTTTTGTCATGTTGCCCATTGGCCTGTTGAAGACCTAGTAGGCTTGAATCGTTGCCTTTTTTTCAGTCCAGTCTCTCCACTTTCTCCTTAAAAACAGGCTTGTTTGAAGACAAATATTTTCCTACAAATTTTACTTAACCAGCAAGATCTCTGTCAACACTTTGTCAGATATAAACGCAGCACTGTGAACCGCTGCAATGAAAGGACAAAAAGAAATCAAACATTTAAAAACAGAGAGCATCTTTATTAAAATGCTTCAAAGGTCAAACAAATGAAGCCGGCATAATGTGGTGAAAAATACACTTCAGCGGGAGTGAAAACAAAACTTAAAATGCTGATGAAAGTGTTGACACACTTGCCTGCAAAGACTGCATTTCTTAAAAAAAAAACAAGGTGTTGCAGATTAAATGCATTTGTCTTAATGTCGTGTGAACCTCAATAGAGCTGAAGACTGATTTAATGCTCAGGTCATCAAATCCACTCCATCAAACCGGTAGAATGAGGCCATGTGATCAAATCTGGCTGAAGTTCATTATGATACAAGTGTAAATGTAACAGTTAAATGTACTAAACCGATGCACTGTGCCTGAGATATAAACGGTATGAATGAGTCTGAGACTGGACTGACTGACACATTTCATCATCAAATCACATTACATCAAACTCACATGCAAAACACGAGGGAGTAAAAAAAATCCTGCTACTTGAGCAAAGACAACCCCTCAGCATTATGATTTAAATTTTACAGTACATGCCATCAATGTGCAAATCAGTAATTCAAATACAAATCTAGACGTTACAGAGGCAGATTCTTTTTTTCTTTCCAAATAAAAGTACCAGTACAAAAAAATAAGAAAGAAACCAAACATGGATTGGGACTTATTAGAGTAAAAAGACAGCTTAGTTCTGACATCGCTTGGGCTTTACATCAACCTTCAAAAATATAAAAAACAAAAACACACAAACATTTTTTTCTTACCAGTAATCGGTTACTTTTCTGTGACATTTTCAATCTGCATTCCATATTTTGAAGCTATTTTCTCACACAAGGGAGCAAAATATGTCATGTGTAGTTACACCTTACTTCTGAATCCAAACTAAAAATATATTTAAAAAACAAATTTGATCACTCCAAAAAAAAACATTCAAACAGCATTTTTGCCGCCTATTTCAGTTATAAACACAACGTCGGTGGATGAGAAACATGTCATTTGTTAGTCCAGCACTGCAACACACACACACACACACACACACTGTTATGTGCTTATAATACTGAGTGGTACACCAGTCTGTTCTAAGCCCCCACAATAATCAAGCAGCTGACGAGTCGTTGTGTCGTTCTCTGCAATTATGTCGACTACACACAATCTACTGCGAGACAAAGCTTCATGCTACAACCCTGAGACGCCAACAATATTTGACCACAGTGGACATGTAGTGCCAAAAACATACAACCATGATAAATAATGAATATGAACATAATTAGTGACGCTCATTACTGGAGGGAAGAGTGTGCTCGATATATTTCTTAACACCTGGCCTGCAGGGTCTTATGAGGTCTGACACTGAGGGAAGGAAACCAAGCTTTCTGCCCACTAACCACAGTCACTGATGGATTCTTATAATCACCGAGTACATTCATCATTTTACTTGCTACATTTAGATTATTGTATAAAACAACCTACAAACTTGCTGGTTACTTGTAAAAATAGCTGGTAGAACAGACAAACCACAAGCCAACCACAGCTAAAAGATGTTTTGCCATTTGGCAGAATAGTGTTACTCCATCTCTCACCTGACTAACATGCCAGCCCATTAGTCTCAGTCGTGAGATAAGAACAAAGAAGATGGACCACCTTTGTTACTGCTATAACGTGCCAAACCACAAAACACACTACATTTAAACACCAAACAGGATAATGGTGACATGCGTACGCTGGTGAACAAAGATCAATACCCACAGTGATTACAGTATGACCATCCTGTTAAATGGCATACATTGTGCACAGCTACCACAGATGTTTGGTCAGTCTTAAAATGTAGAATTAAAGCCATGAAATTTAGGGGCTCTAAGCCGATGGTCACTCTAGGTATCAGGATAAGATATAAAACCATGCAAGATACCAGTAAACTGTTCCAGCTAGACGCAGTAGAGAAATCTCACTGAGATGTTCTGAACAACCTCGTGACTAGAAAATCAAGTGTATCATAAGTTAAGGCTCTTCTCTTACCTCCGTTGTAGCACAGTACTGACTTTTTGATATAAAAATAAAAAATTCTACATCAAAACATCTGATTATTTACACAGTGTCAGAGTAGACAAGGGTACAACTCCAGTACACTGAAGTATAAATCCATCAGAGTGGAGGATACAAGGCTAGCATTGCCTGTTTACAGTCCCGATCTGTGATCGCAGCACATCAGCCTCCACTGAAGTATAAATCAGCCCACTACTGGCTTTGTCTTATTTATGGGAGTGAAGATTATTTCCACTGTGAAGCAAAAAACAACAAGTTTCAACGTTCAACCAGGAGTTTTCTATCGTTTTGAGGCTGGAAGAGACTAATGTCTGTAAACACTGGAGGAAAATACACGTTATTTGAGTTCTAATGGTCTCAGAAAAGTCCATAAGATGACTTCATCTTTAAAAATCACTTATGCTACTGGTTTGAGAACTGAACGTAAACACCTTCCCTCTTTCGTGAGCTCTCTGGTGAAACACATGCACGGCAGAGGGATCGCCTCTTCCCGACGAGAAATCGTATTGAACTTGCACTTCTTGAGGTGGTCGGCCATGCTGGCGATGTTGGCAAACTTCCACTCATTCACTGTACCAAAAGCTGTGCTGAATCGCCACACCTGAATGACAAACAATAGAGAATCGATTCATTACCTCTCATGTTGGGACAGTAGACAGTTGTATGGTTCCACAAAGAACAAGAACAAGAGAGACTGGAAATCAAATGTGTTTTTTTAAGCAGCAAAAAATTACTAACCTTGTCTGTGATCTGCCATGAAGGAGACCCATCAGCACGCCGTTTCTTCTCCCACAGCAGGACGACCATGCCACGCATCTGGAGCAGACTAGCACACACATCCCTCATGGTGCGGGAAACTCTGGACAGTTGGCACAAGCTAAAGCTGTCCAGGAAGCTTGCTACATGTTGCAACACCTCGAATGGAAGACTGCTGAATTGATCGCACTGAGAGCCAAAGCGGCAGGTGTTTCTTTGGAGGTTGTCCCCAGTCTTTATGGGCAAACCAGGTTGAACTCCAAACGAGCCCAGGTGCCTGTCGTGGATGATTCTGAAGCCCTGTACAGATGGGCAGAATCGTCTTTGGGAGTAGGTGCAGCCATAGTAGGCCAAGGGGCAGCGCTGCTCCATCCAGCCATTTAGTCCAGCGTGAATATCCCCGTGAACATTTTTGAAATGAGACGAGAACTCATCCCGCCGGAACAGCTGCCCACACACAAACGTGAACATGGAGCGCTGCTTTGTTTGGTATCGAGCCACACATTCGAGCACCAAGTCCAGCCTGAGTGTGTGGAAGGGGCTTGGATTGGAAAGCTGTGGGCTGGCGTGGTCGCAGGCTGAGGCTGAAGCGATATCTCCCACCATGGTGTTGGTTGCAAGAATGGCTGAAGGGAAGGAGAATGTCTGAGTACCAAAGTCAATATGGTAGCCGTCGACAAACCTGCTGTCTGAGATTCCTCTGCCTCCTGGAGAGTCGCCGAGGCAAAAGAGCAAAGCTGCAGTGATGAGATCAATGCCGTGGAGGCCCATGGGGTCATCTGCTACTTCCAGGTCAGATGTGTCTACTGCCTTGTCCTCCATCTTTGCTCGAAACAAGTAAGGGTCTGACAGCAGAGCCCGACGTCCATTAAATGTAAACATACTTATTCCTCTAAGCACTTCTACACTCTGTAGTTTCCGCTCCAAACACCTGTACCTGAGTTCAGTAGGTAAGTGTTGTAGGAAGTTATTTCTCACGTGATCTGACAGCAGGAATGGCATCGGAGGTGAAAGTGGTGCTTGTTGAGGCACAGGAGGTTCCAGTGCTATGACAGGCACGTAATTCTGAGGCATCTCTGGCCAGACAAGGTTGGAATCATTTATTGGCTCCTCGATAATCTCCTCCTTGTCTTCAAAAAACAACTCTACAAAATCATTTTCTTCTGCCCAGCCAATACCATCTTGTCCATCTGTCCCCACTGCGCAATCCACTCCACCCACTGCTCCAAGCTCGCACTCTGAATCAGAGTCACTCTCTTGCATGTCTACATTCTTCCCACCCTCTGCGACATAAACATTATGACTATCACCATTTTCTCCATTGTGGAGTGCTCCGTTCTTGTCTGTCTTTTCCCCATTTAAATTTCCAACAATTGCACCAATATCCTTGGAATTACTGAGGATGTCCAAGGCCGCTGCTAAACTTCTGCTTGTCTCCACTGAGGCTCTATACAACTCATTGTAGGGCTCATCTTCCATTTCCACTGTTACATTACCTAACACAGTCTCCGACAGACTTGATGCTGTAGCCATTTTGTCACTTTCATCACCTTCCTTATCTCCATTCTTTGACACGGTGGTTGTGACCTTCAGGGACTCTAACAACATCCTCTGATCCTGCAGGGCCAAGGCCATGTCTAGCTGCTCCACCTCATCAAAGTCTTTACTCAAGTTTTCATAGGACTTGCGATCAGAGTAGCTCACAGGCCAGCGATTCCACTCCATAGTACAACATACTATACTTGCTGGGCACGTCTCAAGGTGTTGTGCCATCTTGATCCTTGCAATAGTGAACGGGCAGCCAAATCCGCTGTTAAGGCATGGCAGCCGTTCGTATGGACACAGTAGACGGTGTTCCTCTAGTTTGCATGAGTGAAAAACTGCCCCACAGACGAGAGGACAGCCGATGAGGTCGCAGCAAACACCAGCCTCTGGTCTGACCATGCATCTTCTGTTGATACATTTAAGGCAGTGGGAGTGCAGGTTCTCCATTTTTACTATATTGCTCCTTGCCAAACTGGTTGTGGCAGGGAAAAGGGGTGAAGCGTTCAACCCTGAAACAAAGTCAGCAAAAACCTACTTATTAATACATGCCATGGTAACAACATTTTTTAAGTGAGCACATGGAGCAGTCAGCTGGAACAGAGCATGCTGGTGTTACATTATCCCACGGACATGAATGCAACCCTTCGACATAACACACACACACACACACACACACACGAGGTCCCGTGCCTTCAAACTACTCTGTAACTCAGTCTCACACATGTTCTCTCCCTGTACATGTTTACTAAATCTTTAGGCTGTTCAGTAAGCTTTCACAACACTCGTCTTAGGTTTCATGGTGACACCAGTTCTTCCAGGACTTCAAGGCAAATCTCACCCCTCAGCTTTAGGCTGTGAGAACTGCCCTTCATTCATGGAGATTGGTGACAAGAAGAATTTCAACATTTTATTTAAAGTGTTTGCCAACAAGCCTCAAAAGACCCACGAGGTAAATACCTCTGAATCATTAGCCTCGGGCTTATTTGGTAGTGCTACTTGTGTGAAGGGATTTGTGGGATAATGAATGCTGGCTAAAAGGACAGCAAACCATAATTTAAATGACCCACAACAATGCTGCCAAGTCCAAACCACAAAGCCACACAGGAGAGCTATTGTTCAAATCTTTGCAGCCAGCAACAGCTAGCTAAATTACGCAAGCATAGCTGGCAGGTTAGCAAACAGCTAAAAACACAAACAACACAATAACAGCCGGTTCTAACAGTTATTACCAGTTATAATCTTAGCACTAATAATATCGCCATAGTCTGTTTAACTATAATAAGTTGGTTTCATGATAACTGCGCAGCGAAAAAGGGTGAATTGATAAGTCACAAAACTTTGTAAAGTTAAACAAAAGAACATCAACAACACGGCCAACCAGTTAGCATTAGCGGCTACACTTCGTTAGCCTACTAAGTTAGCTAGCTGGTAGCTTCTAGAAACTGCTTACCCGAGTTACGAGGTTCTCCAGGTATATTTTATCAATATTTCTTTACTTATTTCAGTTCCGTCGACATCAGCAACGTAGAAACTTCAGCGACATGAGCATCTCATTGTATTAAATGTGTCTAAATCTTCTTATGATATGAACTGGCTGTGGCTGGTTCCTCGGCTGTGAGTCCTTCGCTGCTCTGTGTCGGTCGGCGTTTGTGTTGATCCTGGAGTGGAGCGCCGCAGTACACGTCATCACGTAAGCGGCCCAGTCGTATTTAGGTTTATGGACGTAGACCTATGAGAGAGCACGGAAATAGACAGAGTGGGGAATACCCCGAGGACAGTTTCACATGTATTCACTCATGCAATATCTGTGCTGTGGTTTTTGGATTTTAATGGGTACAGACTCTTGCCAGACAATTCAAATTACCTTACAAATATATAAAGGACAAAAAAAGTGGTGGATGAAATACTAATGCTGTTGATAATCTATATTTTCCTTAATATCAATCCCATTAAAAGTCCAAAACTAACAATGAATTGATCTTACTAACGTCCCTATGTAGCCAAAGCCTGATATAGTATTTTCATTTGTGTCTCTGTTATTGTCCAAAAAGAATTAAAACACACAAATGAGCCGCATTGTTGAACTGGGTGACATATTCCTTCATTACCGTGAACATGGCCAGTGTAGCTTATTGTGTGTCAGTGTAATGCAGTAATGTGTATTAATCCATGGCTGAAATAGTTCCTAACAAATTCACTATTTACTCCTGTTTGAGCAACAATTGCTAAAAACTACAGTGCCCAGCTGTTACATTTTTTTTTTTTTATGAATTAAACCATATATTTGTAGCCAGTTTTTAGTTAGGGAAGTTGGTTAACATTGAGTGACAGACTATCACACTGTTGTTTTTGGTCTTTCAATGGGAGTTTTTGACAAAATAGAATACAACTTTAAGTTGTCATAACACAACTATTTTTTACTGTTGGATAATTTCATCAGTTTAAACAATGCACCATATTTTATAAACTGATCCTTTGCACATTCAGGTTCTACATACAAAGTAACTATAGCTGTCTGATAAATGCAGTAGAGTAAAACTAACAATATTTCCCTCTGAAATGTAGTAAAGTGGAAGTATAAAGTAGCATAAAATGGAAGGAGTAGTAAAGTACAAGTAGCTCAAAATGGTACTTAAATCCAGTACTCAAGTAAGATGCACTTTTCCAACACTAGGAAAATAATCAGCGACAACACTTAAGAGAGACCTTTATTAAGTTGATTTCTTACAATTCAAGAAATTCATTCTATAAAGAGAAACATATGCAAGACTTTCATTATTATCTTAAATCACCCCTGTACATGTGTGTTTGTATTTGTACATGTTTATGTGTTTGTATGTCCATGTCTTTGCTGAAAAAAGGTCCCTGATTCCCTGATTTATGAGGCCACCTCTGAGATGTGGTGAATGTTGGACAGGGTGAGCTGCGCCTCCTGCGCTGGGTAGAAACGTCTGGAGCGAAGCCACAGCCTCCCAAACACTCCTGTGATCAGCAACAAGACGACCAGCAGCCCTCCGAGGACAAAGGTCTCCACAGGAGGGACCCCGCCTGCGTCTGCAGAGAAAAGGACAGCGGTGGAACCCCACTTTGCATATGAATTTTATACACTTATCTAGAATCTCTAAGCTTTGAATATTTAAAAGCTAAAGCTCAAAGAGGAGTTACAGAGGTTATATAAAAGGTGAAAACATACTCAGGTTGGGCTTTTCTCTATCGTTTAGTAGTCGTCTGATTGGTCCATAAGACACTGTATGGGACAGAGGGATGTCTCTCCTTGTCCTCATTAATGCTTCTTCACCAGAACAGTTCTGCTGAGCAAAAACATGAGTAAAACATGAAAGAAAGAAACATGTCTCAAGGTCAGGCAGTGCACATTTTAAATCAGGACAGCTTAACTACAAGCTCATATGGCTGACAAACAGTTCTGGGCTGATGGGTCTATATTAAGGACATAAGCTGCACATATAGTGGGCTACTTGTCTGAACTGGCCTCTGACTACCAGTTTGTGGAATGGGTGTTGCATGAGCTCACTCACAGGCTGGCACAGCCCCACGGTGTTGTGGCAGATCTGGACGTTGCAATGGAGGAAGACGTTGGTGTAAGAACCGCCAACAAACTTGAACATTTGTATCCTGAACATGGCCTCTGGACCCTGGCCATTCTTCAGCACACTCAGGGTCTGTTCATTTAACAACACCGGGCAGCTACGGGAGGGAGACAGAGAAGTCAGGGAGGCCTGGCGGTAGAGAGATTTAAATCTAGAATGAAATACTGTACTTTAAAAATAGAGACAAGGAGCAGATTTCAGCTCATGTGATGAATTGCAAAGCTAAGAAATAATGTAAACACACAAGTGAGACAGATTTGTTTGAGTATTTTCTTTTCCCCTCTGGCATTGTGCACTCCATTGCTCTGCTGTTGCTAACAGTACCAAATACTGCCTGGTTGTCAAGAACACGCACAGCTGTTGAATTGAAACGCATATGGCCTCTCAGACAGGAGTCACATGACCAGGCCCTGAGAGTTGTCTGGCCAGCTCACTAAGCAACAAATTCTCTTATTTCAGATTTCAACAGCTCTCCTGTAAGAGGACTTAGAGCTGTTTGCAAGTGTGGTGAAACAACACAACCACAGAGCTCGCCATAAGCAGGTTTCAACATACCATCTATAAAGTCTGAATATATAAATCTTTACCTCTTTATTCTTAATTTTTCAGCTGCAAGATGGCAAATGGAAAAGAATAGGCTTTGTCGATCTATAGCTCCATTTTGAGATGCGTTTCATTTTTCCTGTTTGCTCATATTACATAACAATTGTTTAAACTGCTCCGAGGCAGACCTGTCACTGATGAAGGTGTACTGGATATTGCTGTATGGATCACTGGTTGGTGTAGCCCAGCATCTCTCCATACGCAGCATCAGGTGAGCCGGTATCTACGAGACAGACAGGGTTGGGTGACAGTCAAGTCATTCTTTACACAATACTATTTAATCATGAGCCACAAAAACAAAGTGATGATTCATAGTACCTAAACAACAGCTGTACCAAGAGATTATAACAACATGGACGAGAAGAGGCTCAAATTACTATCTGGTCGTGGGTGGGTTAGATTTCCAGCATTGCTTGGAACATCCCACCGCACAACATATTGCTTAACATCATGTAACAACGTGCTTAACCTACTCCAAAAATAGCTGTCAATAGTAAGACTACTTACTACGCTTACGCTTAATGTGTTTTTCAAAGCTCAGCATACACAATCTCTGTCAGGAGTCATCTTAAACAAGCATTTTACTCAAATCTTTACACAATCTTCAGGTCAGTGTGAGGTATTAATATAAAGTATTTAATAGTACAGTTATTTACCATGAAAACTTTCACAAAGATGTCATCATCCAGTGTCAGTGATGGCACGGTGGTCCATCTGTCCTCAAAGGCTTCATCTTTATACAGTAACATGGACACTGAAAAGTTCCCGTCTTCTGTGTTGAGAGTGATGGTTCTGCAGCGAGACGAGGATCGAAGGAGCCACATGTTAAGACCAAATCATTTTACGTTCAGCTCAGGAGTAAAAATCTTAAAAAGAAACACTTACCTGACATCAACTCTAATCATGTTTTCACCGTTGGGTTGTTGGACCATGTAGTTCATGGGGTAGCGGCATACAAATGTTATGTTGATGAAGTTTCTCGTTATAATATCTGAGTCGTTGTTGTGTATAGTGTTTATGAACATGATGTGTGTGTCATCTGAGGCCTAAGGAGAGAACAAGAAAGACAAACATAAAAGTCAGAGACATTTTAATTTCTGCGCAATACATTTCTATAACCGTTTTATTATTTTATTTCATTATTGTTTTTCTTTTTTTTCTGACAATACAAGAATAGATATCCATGATTCTTTGTGTGAGAACCTCTGCAAAATCTGGCATGGATGTTAAGAGAAAAGGAGCTTGAAGAGAGCAGGTGTCTCATATCAAGAGGGTGTCTCTCCTTACATGTTTCTCTTCATTTGGTCAGGCAGCTCAACAATTCTGGTGACCCACTGACCCTGACCTGCACTTATCTACTTTGTGGCTATCTGAAAATCTGGATCCAAATAAACCAAATAGTTCCTGATTAATTGATCTCTTGTTCGACTAAATGATTCCTTTGATTAATCGTGTCAGGTCTGCAGGGCTAAAGAGACAGTTGATCGATCTGGTTAAAAACTAGCTAATTAAACTGCTTCATTCACAGTCCTGACTCTACATAGAGCAAGGACAGCAGCACTTTACATTAGGGCTGCAACTAACAGTTATTCACATTATTTTCTTTTAGTCTATAAAACATCAATAAACGGTGAAAAATGCTTTTCCCACAGCCCAATGTCTTGTTTTGTCCAACCAACAGTCCAAAACTCCAAAATATTCATTGACTATAATGTAAATAACACATACTAGAGGGACATACTGTAGCTGCAGCATTTTCCAGTTGTAAGAATCACATTAAAAAGTAACGGGAGTCTTTATGTTCCTTTATGTAACCTCTTTCCCAAGCTGTACCTCCTGCAGTTGTCATCCATTCACACACTGTAAATGTGAGTGATACTGTTCAATATTCAACTGTTGGCAGCTGACGTAGGTGAAACCATAAAATGGGGATGGGTGAAAAGGTTGTGTCCAAGGTTTGTCTGGGCTCCTGCTGAGAGTGGCTTCTTTGGTGACTGAGCAGGATGAATTGCCTTGAGCTCTGACAGTCAAGACATCTTTTACTACCTCTTGGTAAACACACAACCCCCCTCTCACTATGAGCACCACTGACAGGTCTCTACAGTACGCAACAGGTCGCCATTGCTCCACAACAGAACCCCACTGGCACTTGCACTTATCACTGGGTAACGTGAAGTGTCTCACAAACGCAGAACTATCACTGAAACCTGAGCGAGGAACGCTGTCATGTTTCAATAAAAATGGCTGACCTTTAAACCCAACTATTCAGTCATTCCTTCTCTGACGGCGGGTTTAAAACGTTCTAAGTTCAAGGTGAAAGCAAGATTGACAGCTATGGCATTCTTCTCCTTTAGCAACAGCCATCTAATCCGGAGTAGACTTAACTCTCCTCAGCCGCTATGCAAAAACCTTGTAAAACTGCTGAGGTGGAGCACTGGGAGATTTCCTCCCTGTTGAAAGCTGTGTTAACCTTTTGCTCGCTTTACAAGAAAAACCTTCATGCATTCCGAGCAAGCGATTCAAGGACACTCGTGTGCTGAAGTAGGGATTTAAAACTTGCCGAAGTTTGAATCCACGAGAGTGGCTGGATTAAAATAATCAGGGGGCTGGTTGGCCAATGATTTGTGGCCTTCCTATTCAGTGAACGTCAACAAATAACCATCATTTCCATGTAAATCCAGATAATTTAGAACTACTTGAACATTCAGAGTCCCCTTGCTGCTTTGAATAAGGTCCTGCACTGTTTTAGGGAAAAGGAACAACGCCGCCCTTCTTTCTTGACATACATGTCACCCCTCACCCCCTCCCCCTTTTCTCTTCACTCCCTTCTGTCTGGGTTCAGAGTATGTGCCTTTCTCTGTCCATCTTATACTTGCTATGAGCTAATTCCATAGTCCCCATCTGAACACAGAGCCTCTCAGTCCACATTTACGTCACAGCAGAAAAAAAGGGGCAAAAGAGTTTTTTTTACTGATTTGGGGGGGGGGCAGTTCCCACAACAACCGTAGACATCGTAAACTAGGTAATTTACTATGATGGGGATGTTATGTTGTCAATAATGGAGATACCAAGTGTAGTTTGTCTTCATATTGTTTAAAGCTGATGTCTTGCTCCTTTGTTAAGAGTTGTTCTAAACGTCCAAGTTCACGTGCAACATTTGACTAGTTAGTTTGACTCTTTGACTCCTGCAGACATGGCCCGACTGAGAAGTTGTCACAGACTTTAACGCTGAGCAAAAGATTGAAGGCGATACCATTATTGTCCCACAGTCGGAGAGATTTGTCCTTATGCTGAAAACGTAGTCATCTCCGACCTCAACGCCACGGCACTCTGGATCATTTAAATGCAAATCCCAAACCTAAACAGAAACAACATACAAGAAAATCAATTATTAAGCAAAAGCGCACTGCAAATAATTTTAGTCAATAACCAGTACTTGGGAATATCTACAATGAAGGGAAAACGCTTTTGAGTTTTGTTGGTGCTCACTTACATAAACTGGAGGCTCTTTGTTGAGGAAAAAAGAACTGGGAATAACAACCTCCATATGGTCGTTGGTACAAATGACAGTTTCATTGAGCTCTAATAGAAAGAAGGTGAAAACAGATTAAATATCACACAAAGAATATTCCTTTCAGATAATGTCGTGGATGATTTTTTTGAAACATATACCCGTTGGATACTTTGGTTCTCTACTTTTCTCTCTGTAAGATTGCAAATACTCATATTTCCAATTAGTTTGTGTATTATCACATATGTTAAGTCTCATAAACAATCCATATATTATTTTCTGACAGCTAGATTTTACATTGAAGCAAATGATGAATTCTTAAAATATGATGTATTTTTAGATTCAACATATGCAAAATAGTTAAAATCAGCTCCAACTCGACCAGCTGTAACATTAAAATCCATCAATAATAATGATCCAATAATACAATGTATAATAATATATGTATGACAGGGCTCAGTCTGCTACACAGTGAGTACTTTTGCTCTTGATACTTCTGTACTTGCACTTGAGTAAGATTTTGAATGCAGGACATTTACTTGTAATTGTAATGTATTGCTACTTAAGTAAAGGATCTGAATGCTTCCTTCACCACTGATAAAAAACAAATTATACTGCTGCTGTTGTGAAAGAAACTAGCTACACCAAAGAATATCTCAAAGCCCTCGCAGCCAGGGACGCCCATGTTAAACCAATAATCATAAATATAAAAAATTACCCTCTGTTGACGTCTTATAGGAACAATGTTTCCCTAAAAAGCAGTTTGTTTGACCCTTGACACCCCAGTGCCGGTTGTGCGATGTGAGGTGTGAGCTCACCCTCCTCCTCAGGCTCCAGATACACTGCCGAGGTGACCATCCTCATGGTGAACAGTAGCCAGGCAAAAACCAAACTGGCAGGTGCCATCTTCCAAGGACTCTCCCTCTGGTTTCTCTCAGCTCAGCCACTCCACTACCTTTTGGCCCTTTCCCCCAAACTCTGTGAATCTTCTGAGGACTATTCACCACAGCTCGCTGTCACCACAAGATGTAGTACCCCTCTCTTACGCCAACCCTCGAAACACAGCTCTAATGAACTGGTAGCCTCCCTCTGGCCTTAAAACACCAGCTTGAATGATGTCCCCACCAACAATGAGATTCCGCACATGAATAGGGGGAACTGAGGGGAGTCCAAGGTAACACGTATGTTACCGCCTACTGTGGTGATGTCCTCTTAGTAAACATCTTACAACTGTTTCTTACTACAGGGAGCAACGAGAAGTCTGGTAACCATGTAAAGAGGAACAACAGCACTGGGCTGGCGCTCTTTGTTATCTACGTCCTTTGTCTGGACATTTTAAAATCTTTACTGGTGCGGGAATCCCAGTCAGTCAGGCGAAAAGAAAGTCATTACGAGTCAAGGGCAATTCAGTCACAATGCCAAAGACCTGTGAGTGTCTGTGTGTGGTGGGACAGACTATAAAATACTACATGCAAACACAAGAAAGATTATTTTCATCACATTTAAAAAAAGCTTTGAAACAGGAGAAATGTAATTAAACAGCCACATATCTGTTGAACGTGTCCAGACAATTTGTAAGTGGTTAAAAGATGAGATAATTGCGCCACCAGGCAGAAAACTTCTTCACATTTTTTGACTTTTATGAGTTTAATTTACAAGATTAGTTACCAAGACACTGAATCTTGTGCTTTTTTTGTCTTGCAAATAAGATGTTCAGCTGAATTGTCAGGCATTGTTTTAAAAGACAAACAGCTTAAAGAAGAAGAAAATCTCTCACTTCTGCTCCTGTAAAGGTCGATGGCTTCCTTCCTGCTTCTAGTTTTACTTGACAGAAATAAACCACAATAAAAGCACCGGACAAAAAGAGCTGGTCTTAACAGGTCGACACCCTGCCATCAACAGACTTTTATTTCCTGAAAGGTGCGAGCTCAATCACTGATGTGAATTCCTCCATTTTCAGTTGTATATAAATGCATATGCTTAATATTAGATTAACACAAGCAACAATACTGTACAGCCTAGTCAAATGTGATCATCAAACATGTGGAAGTAGTTACTGAAGTTGCTATGACAACAAGGGAGTCAAATTCACAAATACTCCAAAGAGACTGAAAACCTGAAATTAAATACAGTTAAGAAACATGTTGAAGTCTGCCGTCAGTGACCTGCTAAAACATCTTCTTGGAAATGCATTTCATAACTTGAGGATGTTTATATAAAAAAAATGGAATGTGCAAAATCAGAGTACTTCTGTCACCACTGTGTAAAGAGTGAGCTCTCTTTGTCTGTGTGTCTTCAGCGGGTATCCAGGTGTTCGTATTCACTCCAGATGTTCAGTGTCTTCAGTGAATAGATCAGCCAGGTCAGCTACTGTCAGTACGGCAGCTTCAGAGTGCTTCATGGCTGTGCTGGTGTGACTAGAATTAAAGGAGATTTTATTCGTACTTTCAGTCAACTGAATTTATGGATTTATGTCAAAAGTAGAGTTTCCTGTCTTCTGTGGCTCTTACCTTTTCTCTGCTGTCTTCAGCATCGCCTGCATTCTCTCCTCAATAGTCGATTTAATGAGGAACCTGTGAACAAATGTTGGCCTGGTGGACAGAGAAAACAACAGAAATTACACAGAACATACAAAACAGTGGATTTTGTAATTAAAGTAAATGACAACCATGATCGCTTATGAAAATTGGCTTTGCATGAGATGCATTTAACACATTTGTTGCATGTTTTGGTGAGAAACACAGAATGTAAACTCCACAGTGCACCTTTAAGTCTCTAAAGAAAATATCAAAATAATAAATTGGAGTAATGTGCAGTCTTGAAGGAGGTGAGCGCTGTCTAAGTCTTTTTTGCTGAGGCACTGTGACTCGGGCTGCAACTAACAATTATTTTCATTATTGATTATAAACTAACTATTTAGTCTATAAAATAATGAAAAATGCTGATCACAGTCTCCCAGAGCCCAAAGTGACGTCTTCAAGTTGCTCTGACTAACAGTCCAAAACCCAAAGACATTTTATTCATTATTATATATGACAAAGAAAATCAGCAAATCCTCAAGATTGACTGAACAAAACGTTTATGCTTGAAAATTGGAAAATCGTTGCATCTCTCACTGTGATATGGCAAAGAACATATTGACAAAATAAAACAGCTTCATTTTAGTGCGAAGATGATTTGTGCATTCAGTGTAGACCAATCAACTATCATGTCGCACTGTGTGGTGAACTATTAGCAGTTCAGTTGTGGCATCAGTCCAAACTGTGCTACCGATCAGCATGAAAAAAAAAGGGAGCTGAAGATGTAGACATGTCTTTGTGCGCCATCTACAGGCAAACAAAGTAATAGCTTCGGCAATAGATGTGGCACAAGTGCTGTGAAAAACAAAACTAGTCTAAAGTGCTGGAAAAGCTCCAGGTGTAAATACTGTCGTCCACTGACAAACTTAACTCCCCGCTTCTTACTTGGTTTGGCCAATGCGGTGCACTCGGCCTATGGCCTGCAGCTCGTGAGCAGGGTTGAGGATCGGCTCCACCAGCAACACGTGAGTCGCTTCGATGATGTTCAGGCCGTTGGAGCCCGTGTGGAGAGGAAGGAGGAGGATGTTGATCTTTTCTTCGTATTTGAAGGAGCTCAGATTCTCCTGGAAGATTGAAGTCAGTGAACTAGTTAAAATCACAAGTGAGTCAAGTGATGTCTAACAGTACAAGATGAGTGGGATTTCTTCTAAGTTTCAATACAGCGTTCTAAAAATGTTGGTTTTAATCAATATGGAATCTGCTGACGGGAGACATTTTGTAGGGAAAAGCAACTGTGTGGTTAAGCGTTGAGCATATTTAGAAATGATTACAATGAAGATTCAAACCTGGAATTTGTGAATCCCATTGATTTGAGAGAACTCCATGTTGTTGTCAAACAAGGCCTTAGCAATGATGTCCAGGACGCTCAGCCACTGCGCAGGAGAGACAAAGAAACAAACTGGGTCAGATCCAAACTCGATATCATCAAAACAAATCACCAACTGACAGAGCAGGGATAGTTTACAGTTACCGTGGAGAAGACGAGACACTTGGCCCCGGGGTCGGTCACTTGAATCTTCTTCAGTGTTCTCACAACCGCCTCCACTTTGGTCGAGTGGCTTCCCTGACAAACACAGGAGGAGGAAAATTAGGCTATAGTGTTAATTAATATAAAAAGGCCCAAACAAAGCTGTGTTCAATTACAATTACATGCATTAAAAGGTATGAATCAAATATAATCCCCTGATAAGTGCTGGTTATGGTCATAAATAACATCTCAATCATTAAGATGAGCAACAAAATATGGGGAGTTTTGGAGAATTAAGCCAGACGGAACTGAACCAAATAATTATAACATCCGGATCCAGCCGTAACTGACATAGTAAAAATATAAATCCAGAACTGGGCCTGTATCACACGAGGGCAGTTTTGCTGACTGACCTTGACCGGTATGTCCTGGTCCTGACTGGACGACTGTGTGGTGAACACATAGGAGATCTCCGCGTGGGACGTGGTCTGCCTACAAATGGCACACTTGATGGCCCGCCGCCTTGAGCCCACGCTGTACTGCTCCACTATGATGGCAATGCACTCATTACAGAAGCAGTGGCCGCAGGTCAGCACTGCCCACTGGGGAAGAGAGAGAGCGAGACTGACTACAACAGAAGACACCACCGGGGGATTTGTGCCAGAAAAATAATAACTTTATTTGCATAATACTCCTCTTAACATAGTTACAAAATGCCCCTGAACGTAAGGGCTTTGTATGTCAGAAAACTAGCTTGGAGCAAATCAATTTAATCTTGTAAGTGATAAATATAAAATGTAAATGTATATTTGATGCAATGGGAAGCAACTTTTTGGGCTGTTTGATTTTATACTCGTTAACTCATTACTGTGACTTTTATTCTCTTTTTCTTTCCTAAATTCACTCTACAAAGATACAAATTAAAAGCTCAATCAAGAAACCTTCCACCTGCTGACTTCCTGGGTGCATCAGGCACATTGCTTTCATCAAAGAAATGTCTCTACACATGCCTGACGGCACACACAATATCCAATAACCAAAATGCCAAAAGTTGAACACGTGAATCCTGATGCAGGACGAATCAGCTTCAGACTGGTAATTTCAGTCTCTGGCTGACTGTAAAAAGAAAGTCAAGTCAATAATTACAGAAGTTGCATAAAAACTAAACGACGCTCACCTCCTGTCCCAGGGGCCGGGCACAGATGGGACATGGCTCTGGGTTCAACCCTCCAGTAGACTTGTCCTGGGACTGGAACAAAGGAATTTATGTTATTTGGAGTGAGATCAAGGCTCTGAATGAGCTGGGAAAGAATGTATCTGCTTTGTAGTTACTATCAAATGTAAATTACCTTCTCCAGATTGGTGAGATACAGAAACTGGCCAAGCTTCTTTTGGAGCTGCGACTTGGCCACTGCCTGGTCGTTCAAAAGCTTGACTCTGTTCTGCTCCACCTGGAAGCAAAACAACCGAGGGCAGGAGGTCAGGAATACAATAAAATAGTTCAGGCTGAATATTACATCCGTGGAAACTTCCCCCAACAATAAAAACGATTGTGACGGGTCTGCAGTGTCGACATCAGGGTGACTGTGCTGCAAAGTGTATCAAATGGTTGTGTGACCCTATTTTGGGTTGAGATCTACTGATAAAGAAATACTAAACTGGACAGCACATTAAACATTAGTGTGAAAACGGCCTTCAATGTAAAGCGACCCAGCAAATCAAGATTGGTTTTGGAGTGAAAATGAAGTAAGTAAACATACACTTTTGATGATTTTACAGGCCTTATAACACACTATTCCTGTTATTCCTGAGAGGGAGTTTTCCCTTATTTGACTCAAGAGTCGAAGGACAGAGGGTCATTTGTAACTTGTGATATTGGGCTTAAAAATAAAACTGACTTGACTCCTCTGAAGTACCTTTTAAAGAGGATAGACTGACATGAACATGTTGTAATTATACATGTTTCATCCTCTTTAACTCACCTCATGTGGCTCGATGATGTGCAGCAGTTTGGGCTTCGGTTCATCAGGCAGACGCACACGTAGCCTCTCCGTGGCCATACCCAGCTCATCGATGGCCGACACGTGATTCCTCAGCACCATCCAGTACTCATGCAGCACCTACGAAGGGACAGAGGTGGCTTTCACTTCGGTCTGTTTCTCTCGTTAATATCGGCACTCAAAAAGGGGCAATATGTATATTTTTTTATTGGCAACAATATGACCGTGACACTGTGAAGGAGGGCGATTACTGATAATGATCATTCACTGGTTAATATGCCAGCTGTTGAGATTTCTGGCTTTCCAAACTCACTTTTTAGCTGTTGAGTAGTTTGTTCTTCATTTAAGCAATAATATAATAACTTAATATTAGCGGTATGATGCTGCTGGCTTTAAACGTTTTGTTTTTCTTTTCAGTTTAGGATGTATTTCCAAATTTCCAAATTGCCTTATGATCCTTTTTATAATGGGTTACAAAAAGTAAATTAAAAATAAAATTATATAACCGTCATGTGTTTCTGAGCATAAAACATTTCTGAAAGCACAGATGACATATTGAATCACAAGTAAAGATTTTAAATCATTCAAATTTGTAAACCTCTCTTGACATTTTGTGTCAAACAAAGAGACATCATTGTCTTCAACTAAGTTTTAATGCAGAGGAGGAGGACGTACAGCTTTTTTAATTACTGGAAAGGGATCTGCTGTTCCTCAGACTTCTTAAATAGGTTGTGCTTGCAGGCTTGTTAGTGTGTGTGTGTGTACAAACCTTGTACTCTTTCTTCCAGTTCTCAAACAGCTCCATAAAAGTGTTGCCCTCCTCCACCATCTCCGGGTCCATGCGTTTCACTTTGGCAAAAGACAAGATGGCTTTCAGAGTGCGCTCAGTCTCACTGGCTGCCCATAGACCTCGGCTGGTGGTGGGGAGACGGTCGTCCACCAGTCCCTCCTCATCTTCAATCATTTCTTCAAAGATGGCCGTCTGACCCTTCACCCTGTCGGGGAGTTTTTCTCATGAATCAACAGTTTAAAAAGTTGTACATGTATGTATTTGATTGAGAGTCTGACGGATCTGAAAACATTGCTCTACTTACGTGTGAGAGAACAGCTTGGACTCATAATCTGTGAAAAGTTCATCTGCTTTGCAAAAAACACAACTAAAATATGACAAGAGAGGAATATTAGTCACGATAAAAAACAAGTGTTTATTGTCGCTGAAGCTTATGAAACACATTCAAAAGCTATAATGAAATGTTGCATGTGTATTTTAAGGTCAAATATGGCTGAAGCCTAAAATGCTGATGTCTTACTTATTGAGTGGCAGTCTCATAGGCCTGAGGTGACAAATGGTGACCTCGTCAATCACTTTCTTTGAAGCCGGGCCTTCGAGACTCTTCACCGCGTCTTGTACAGTCTTCTGGGATTTCATCAGATCTTGCATCTGTTTTGTGAGTATGAACTGCAGACCACAGGCATCACGGAACCTGCAGGATCCCACATTTGCTTTCGTCACGTTTGTGTGAGGATAACTATTAACTATTATCCTACTTTTAAATGAAGAAATCGTTTACTTGTCTGCCATGGAGAGCTTGTTGGCTTGTTGTTTGTAGCTGGACGTCAGCTCATTCTTGACGCGGGACACCAGGTCGTCGTCGTTGGAGCACCGGATCGCCCTCTGGATAACATCCAGCCACCAGGGAGAATTCAGCTTGACCTTGAGAAAGAAAGTTAATCACGTTAGGTTTTCTTTCTAATTTAATCTATTTCTTAATTGTCTTTTATGTGTAAAAAATGGCCCTGTGCAATTTGATCTTTATGAGTTTGATACATAGAGAAAGTTTCTGGTTCTGTCTGTGACTTTTACTGTGCTGTACTGTGACAAACAGAAAAGCCCGCAAAACAGCATTTATATTGCACCATCCTGGGACAATAAACTAGTCATTAAAACTTATTTGTCATTACTTCCATTACAATTACAGGAAAGCTTCTTAATACAGGGAGAGTCAAGTCAGGAAAATCAAAACGTTTTCATGTCAAGGACACAACAAATAGTAGATCTGAATTTGACAATCAAATAATGAAATTACAAATGCTGTTTGTGAGAGGATGTGAATTGGAGTGTGAAACATATCAGTAAGTGTGTCCCTGAACCCCACTTTGGGAACCACTGAGTCAGGTTTAAATGCATTTTTATTAAAAGGTCATTATCACCTACAAACACTGACTTAGCGCTCCTAAACAACATAGCAGTATACATCAAACTGTACATTCATTTGGCAGATTATCTGTTATAATATGAAGCACAATTTGCCTCAGTGTAGACGTAATGTAATGTCTGTAAGCTGTAAAGGAGTTCTCACTTTGCGTTTCAGCTCCTTGATGTTTTGTAGCACCGGCTGGAGACCCTGATAGGCGTCTGCCACCTCAGAGTCGTATTTGGTCATGTAGTGCTGTCGCAGATGCTCCGCCTACAGGGACACGGAGAGTGATAGAAGCGAACTGCAGAGACCATCCTTTAAAAATAAAACTGAAACGAACTCTAACAGATACCACAGGTTTAATCCCAAAATGAACAAGTGCAAATTCCTTAAAGCAATATATGAGAGGAATTACCTCCTCACTTAGTCGGTCATCTCTCAGCGTAGGAGGTATCCCAGGATGCTTTGCGCTCAGCAGTTCCATCAAATTGTGGGTAGCATGAAGCCTCTGTTTTAGAAGAAGAAATTATTATACGATCTTACAATATACAGTCATGGAAAAAATTATTAGACCACCCTTGTTTTCTTCAATTTCTTGTTCATTTTAATGCCTGGTACCACTAAAGGTACATTTGTTTGGACAAATATAATGATAACAACAAAAATAGCTCATAAGAGTTTAATTTAAGAGCTGATATCTAGCCATTTTCCATGGTTTTCTTGATAATAACCAAAATCACTTAAGTTCTTACATCAATAGCTATGGCATTGTACTGCCAAAAACAGTGCTTTTAGGCATTCCATGTTTTCTTTTCTGTCTGTTTTAGTCACATGATACACCCAGGATTTAGTACTTGATTGCATAACCATTGTTTTTGATGACTGCAGCCATGCGTCTTGGCATGCTCTCCACCAGCTTCTGACATTGTTCTGGTGTCACAGCAGCCCATTCCTGTTGCACAAATTCAAACAAATTTGCTTTGTTTTTGGGCTTGTGGTTCTCCATTTTGAGTTTGATGATTTTCCACAGGTTTTCCATTGGATTTAGATCTGGTGATTGAGCAGGCCAAGGCATGGTTCGAATGTTCTGGTTCTCCATCCAGGCTTTAACTGACCTTGCCGTGTGGCAAGGGGCATTGTCTTGTTGGAAAATCCAGTCATTCGAGGCAGGAAAGAGTTTTCCAGCTGATGGAAGAAGACTGTTTTCAAGAGTAGCCCTGTACATGACCTGGTTCATTCGCCCTTCACACAATTGCATTTGCCCTGTTCCACCCATACTGAAACAACCCCAGATCATCACTGATCCACCCCCATGTTTTACTGTAGGGGCAAGACAGTCTGGTTTGTAGGCTTCTCCAGGCTTCCTCCTAACCAGTAAGTTGGCTGGAGTGGGCATCAACTCAAAATTGGATTCATCACTGAAGAGAACCTTAGCCCAATCATCAACAGTCCAATCCTTGTGATCCCTAGCAAAGAGTAACCGGGCCTTCCTCTGCCTTTCGTTGATGAGGGGCTTCTTCCGTGCCCTGTGTGACTTCAGACCAGCTTCAAGAAGTCGGTTTCGAACTGTCCTTGCCGAACAAGTCACATTTCTCGACAGTGCCCACTCATTTTTAAGGTCCCTGGAGGTCTGACGACGATTCCCGACACAGGAACGGATGAGTGCACGGTCATCTCGTGGGGTAGAAAGACGTTTCCTGCCTCGACCAGCTAGCAATTTGGTAGTACCATGTTCGGCTTGTTTTTTCTTGGTGTAGTGAACGGCTGTCTTGGAGATCTTCAGTTTTTTGGCTACCTGTCTCTCACTCATGCCAATTTCCAGCAGTGCCAAGATGGCTGCCTTTGTGGCTTCACATAATTCTTTTGTTTTAGGCATTATGTGAGAGCTGACAACTTCTGCGTTGTGCTACGGCTTGAATGTAAGCAGGAAACCACTCCAGGCCTTTGCATGTGCAGTGCTGCTTATGACATGAAATGGCCTCTTATATACCCTGGGAATACAATTAAGCTTAAGCATGTCAGATAGGACATAAAGTATTATGTAATCAGCTGCATTTTTTGTCGTGTTCATTGTATTCTTCAGGTAATATACCTTTAGTGGTACCAGGCACTAAAATGAACAAGAAATTGAAGAAAACAAGGGTGGTCTAATAATTTTTTCCATGACTGTATATGTATATATATATACATATATATACTATCCATTATGGTTAGAAAAAAATGGAAATCTAAAGTAGAACTAAAAGCTTTAAGACCTTAGCAACCGTATTTTAAACCTAATGATACTTTACTTTTATTTTAATGTCATCAGTCTATTAGAAGTCTGATTTCAGACATGAAGCCCTTCATATGTTAATCACAGATGTGTGTAAAAGACATGAATGGGATGAGGCCACATACCTGTAATGAATCTGTTTTCAGTCTGCCTTTGTGCTCCTCCGATGAACGAAGCACTTCTCTATACATCTCTGCTGCCTCTCCAAACTCATCTGCAGGTGGCAAAGGTCCCGGCAATTATTAGCGCCACTCAATATGTCCGTCACATGTGGAGTTAATGAGATGTGCTATACAGACCGCCCCGGTACACTCAGCCACATTATACATATCGCCTTACTGCAACAAAACGTCTCGGTACAAAAAGTGTTTGGAGACACAAAGATGAGATCATGGCTTGTGTTTTGTTTGAACTGATTCCCATGGGAAACTGGAAGCAGGTGGAGCACAAGTACAGAAGTGGGGATTTATACCTCTGATGATGTGGATTCCAGCCAGGCCATTGAGTGCGCACACCAATTGTCTGTGAGCTTCTTCACACTCCACTCGACATTTCTTCTGCAGGGACTTCAGGAGCTCCTCCATCGTCATGGTGCTAGGGAGGGGAGACACGGCACAGAAACAAACCCACTCAACAAACCCTCCAATGCAAATTACACAGAATGGGTCACCTTTAAATAAACACAAATGCACACAGTATAATTGACAAAAAAGGTTGCTGCGGTCTATTACCGTTACTAATGCTGCAAGATTGTTAATTAACCGGTGCAGCTGCCTTCAGATAAAGACCTCTCCTCTTGCCTACGAGCGCCTTGAAGACATAATACCAAGTGTCATCTACCTTTTCTGCAGAGGCAGAAACTCCCCCCTCACAGCCTGTGGATGGCAGCAGGCCTGGCGCAGCCTCAGCAGCGGGCACAGGATGGTGTTGACGGTGCGTCGGTCGAGGCTGCCAAGCTTCAGGCTCCAGTCAGTGATCTTCCTGAGTTTGACCAGAGCGTCCTGGGAGCAGACCTCGTGCTGACGGTGGTAGAAGTGACCCTCGACGGGGGAGAAGTGCAGCCAGTGCACCTCCTCTGTCTGAGGGGGAATCTGGATCTGGAAAAAAACAGACCATCAAACACACTGCATTTTCTGAAATGAGTACATTCTTAAAATATTTTTGACTGACTACTAGAGATGCTTTAAATGAGTAAAGATTCAGTTTAAAGTTTGGTAATTAAAACCTACCTGATCAATTACGTCTTTTTTAGCCGATCGCCACAATAACTGAGCGATCACATAGTACAGCGGCTCTGTGTTTCCACGTCGATAAGGCCGATAAAGCAGCTGTACCCACCAGTGTTTTACCCAATAGGGATCAACTCCCAGGAAAAGTACAAGGCCATACAGATCTGTACGGGAAGCAACATCAGTTTAGAGATTAATTTTGTTTGTTTGGTTTTGATGTTTTTAAAACATTGTTATTCAAGGCCTGCTTTGAAAATGTGGGTATTTTATGTACCTTCTAAGCCTCTCTGGACAGGAGTGCCACTGACACACCAGCGGTTGACAGATGCAAGACGTAGAGCCATTTCTGCAGCCTGACAGTGAAATAAAAGGGAACATAAACAAATAAAACACTGTATTAAACACAGAGTGACATTCCCAATTCTTTGGTAGGATCAATATGGTATTCTAATATAGAAAGGTTATAAACACAAAAGTTGTGGATTCACTTCGACTCACCTTCGCAGTGGGACATTCAACCATCTGGGCCTCATCCAGACAGATGCGCCACCACTCCACAGCCACCAGGGGACTGGGTATGGCCATGTAGCGCTTCTGGTTGCGGAAGCGTCGTCCGTCCTTGCTGTTACTGTGGGGAATGTCGACGTAGTTGAGCTCTGATCGCAGCACGTCGTAGGTGGTGATGACCACATCCTGCTCGGCGAGCATGTGTGGCTGTATGAATCCATGCTTCTTCACACCCTGATAAACCTGAGATGAAGAAGTCATATTCGTTAGCAAAGTACTTCAAGCTAAACAGTTCTGTCAGTGCAAGTTAAAATGCGAGATCAGAGGAGAGAAGTGTGGCCCTCAGATGCCTCTTCAGAAGGGGAGACAAGGAAGGGAACATTACCAGATTTATATTCTTAGAAAACATATGTTTATACACAAATACAACTGTCTTCGATCTACTGAATCTTGACTGTATGGAGAGGCACAACAGCTGCAACAAATGGAACGTAAACACAGCATCTGCTGCAGAGAACATAATGTCACACTTATCTGCCGTAATCATGTAAAACTAACACTTGAGATAAAGAACTGCATGTAAGTTATGTTATCTTTTGATGCGTGGCTGTAATCTCAACTCGTATCAGGCTTGTTACATTGAAAATGATGAATATATATATACACATATATACACATATATATACATACATATATATATATATATATATTTATAAATTCACCCAAGGAATGTCATGAGTTTTGCAGGTATCTGGTCAGTTGTAGATGTTGAGGTATTTCACAGGATAAGTAAAAACTGTGACCTGCTGGTGGCGCTAGAAGAGGAGTCAGGTGATCACCAAAGTTAACAGGCTTCATCCTCTGGTCTGGACCTGAGTGGTGGACAGACCGACAGACTGACATTGACTTTAGAGCCATGTCGCTAGCGTGTCTACGTATTCTATAGGAAATGCAGCCATTTCTGGTTCAACACTAAATCAGCAGCAGGAAAAAATAATCCTGTTTTAACAAAAGACCATCTACTTTCTCACCAGCACTCGCAGTGAGGAGGACCTGATGTGCCGGTTGATCTCCTCCACCCACTGGTGGCAGATGGAGCTCGGGGAGATGATGAGGGTGGCACCGGTGGAGACGGGTTTCATGGCGACAAGGCAGTGAGGGCAGTAGAAAGGTGTAGTTTCAAGGCTCTCTTCTTTGTAGTTTACGCAGTCTGCATGCTGCCACAGCTGGCAGTTCATACACTGGACGCGAGCCTTGTAGTCAATAATGCCCAGTTCACCACAGATACACTCAAAGCGGTAGTCCGGGGTGTTGAAAGGGACAACAGACGCTCTGGTGGGGGTTTCTGTCTCTTCATGTGAATCAAGCTGAGGAGCTTCTCCCCTTTCTTCGCGTAGATCATCCATTCTGGGCATGTCCTGTGTATCCGACTCGCTTTTATCCTGAGACATCTGCGAGGCCGTCGTGGACGTATCCAGCATGTCGTCCGAGTGATCTGCTTTCTCGTTCGGACTTTCATCCCATTCCTTCTTTGTTTCTGTTTCCTCTGGCACTAGACAGTCAGATGTCGGGGAGCACAGATCTCTTTGATCTTCTGCAAGAGAGCTTTGTAGAGCTGCTTCAGCCTTCTCTTTTGCTCGTCTCTGAAACATCTTTCTGGGCGTGTGCTCTGTGCTTTTGGAATTCTAACAAAAAAGAAGTCAGACGAAAGTTAGATAATACAACCAAGTAATATTTGTAGCATAAAACATTTATATTTGAAGCTCTTTATTCTTACAGACTTGGGTGCTCCTGCTAATGCCTTCTTCTTTTCTTTGTAGTTCTTCCCCAGTTTAAATGACCCCGCCAAGCCACGACCTTTGACCCGGTCAACCAGGCCTTCGTCTATCAGCTTCGCCAGGGTCTTCCTGATATGGTTGCGGTTTTTTAAGAGGTCATAACCGTAAGTGGCGCGGATGTAGGTGAAGATAGCATTGACCGAGGCTCCTTTGCCAGATCTCATCTCCTTGATTGCAGTGAGGAGCATCACCCGCACAGCTGCACGAAAAATAATGTTAAATATTTCAAATCAAACTGCAGGGGAAATAAAAGCAGTGATGTCAGCGAGGACTGTGAGTGACGTACTTGGGTAGGATATCTTCATTTTAGGCTGAACTTCAGACTTGCAGAGGATAACTTTCTCTCTTTCCGGGGGACGAGGAGGTACGAAATAATTCACGGATTTTCCCTGAAAGACCAAAAAGAGATTAACAATTTTACACTTTCGCAAAGTAGCTGATGCTTTCTATACAGAGCACATTAGAATAAACAGAACAGTACACACAAATTCTACATCATATGAAGGTCAACAGAGAGAAGGATTGGAAGAAAAGGGTGATTTTTAACAAAGTCTATATCTTTAATTGTAGCTGCCTACTGATCCTCACCACAGGCAGGGTGAGGGCCTCCTGCTCCAGGTTCTGTCGGGTGTGAAACAGGATAAGAGCCAGAACTTCCACCGTCTTTCCCAGCCCCATTTCATCAGCCAAGATCCCACCCGGCCACTCCACACCCGCCAGGGGAAATTCTCGGATTAAGCTGGGAGAAGAAAAAAAAAAACTGCTGAAAACTTTCATGTATCACTAACAAAAACTCCTTAAAACTACAACAAATTAAAAGGGTCAGTTCAGCCTAATTCAAAAAGACATATTTTCCCAGTTACTTCTAGTTACATCTAGCCATGAAGAGAAGTTTTGGACTTATGTGCTGTGGTTTTGCTCTCTCTGCTGCTGAACCAACACAATGGCGGTGAATGGAATTAAATTTGTGCTGCTCAAAGAATACAAGAAAAAATACATTTGAAAATGTATAAGCAAAAGTTTTAACTGACACTACTTTTTACAAACACAGTGTGACAGTGAGGTCTGTAGATTATTCTGGACATTATTTCTAGAAAGACACGCTGCTCTTTTTTGCTCTTTTTTAAATGTCATTTTTTAAATGTTTTGAGCACCAGACATAAATTCCATTCACCCCCGTCGCATTTGCAGCAGAAGTTTCAGATCTGTCTGGGTGGATGGAACTAGTAGTAAAATGGAAAATATGTTTTTGAGATTTAAGTGAACTGACCTGTTAACATGAGGGGATTCAGGTTCTTACCAGCCGGTAAAAGGGTTGTAGAACAACTTCTTGCCGCACAAAGTGATCAACTCCCGCCAGAGGAAATGCAGTGTTTGTTCTGCAAAGAAATGATAAACAGTAACAATCTCATACAATTTCGTAGCCATCATAGTCCTAACAGGCCTTTTCCACTACAGAAACTTAACAACTTAAAGTGTAGCCATTGTCACCTAAATGTCAGCACTGCTCAGGAAGTGCTACTAAATTGAAGGTTCCACGTTCCAGCTTCAGGGGAAAGACATGATCATTTGCAACACGACAAACACAGCAAGACTGTCTGCTCTCATCGGTCTAAAACTCTGTTACACTTTGGAAAATGGTTGGCAGCAAAGTGATTTGTAGTTAAGTGCAAAACCACTCGTACAGCCCCCTCCTGTGTCATCCAAAATGTCAAAGTTTTACATCTCATAAAACAGATTAACTGAAGAGATGATTATAACCACCAGTCAAGAGTGCAGCAGAGAGTCAGGGCAGCGATGTACAGTTGCACAAGAAGTAAGCACCTTTAGGTGGAGTGCTCCTGGATTTCTCTCTCCTCAGCATCCAGTTGACGGCCTGGCTCTGATAGGGTCTGAGAACAGGAATAAGAGCTTTGTGCTGGACGTCATAGGTCACCTCCTGGCTCTCCCTCTGGTGCAGATGCCTGACGTAATCGTAGAGCTCTTCCACATTTTGCCTCTCCAGGTCGGTGTCACATTCCTCCTCCTCATTATCTACAAGTTCTACATAGAAAACACAGCAGTGTTAAGGGTTATACTTGATTTAAGCCCCGCATTGCTTCACATAAAATTCAGTGGTGAGGCTGTCATGGTATTTGAGAACTTGGATCACAGCATGCATTAGACATTAGGACCAGACGCTCACCGGGGATAATGAAATCGTAGAAATACTCCATTAACTTCTGCATTAGTTGATTTGCTTTCTTCAGGCGAGCGTTTCCCTCGCTAAGGAACTCGGGCTTCCCAAGACCAGTTTCCAGCAAGTAGATCCCCACCTGCCAGATGCAGACAAACAACAGCTGATGGAAGACACGCCACTTTTTGGGAACCATAGAAGAGCAGGTGAGCAGGCTTTCCCAAAGACTATGATAGCGGATTTGGCTGCTTGGGACAACATCTGAGAGGAAGTCAGTCATTACTCATCCTCATTTCCTGTGAGTTCTCGACTGAAAGAAAGCCTGCAGACACTTCATAAACACACCAGTATGTCACAAGTTCAGCAAAGTGCAGCCTTTTTAAAAGCAGGTACACATACATTGCAAACGAGGTAATATTCAATAATTCCTTGTTTTCTTTACATAAAGGCTGAAGTTAAGAATTATGTTTTTAAATTAAATAGTAAATATGCAGCCTTGTTTTTCATTACTGGTATGGCAACATCTTGCACTCACAAACCGCATCACCTTTAACACACCTGCAGTTAACCATCAGTTTATCCGGCTTTCTGATGACGAATCTAAACACTGAAGAAAATAATTCTTGAGAGAGTATTTTTCAGTCTCCTCCCTGAAGTGCCTTCATACCTTGACTGACTCCTCTTTTTCCTGATGGCAGAGCTGCACCACCCTCCTCTTCTGCATCCAGTCGAGGTCCTCCAGTGAGATCACACTGAAGCTGCACTCCGCTGTGCACGTGTCCTCATCAGGCCTCCACTGCTGCCCTGAGCTCTCGTCACAGCTGCTGTAACTGAGGCAGAGCTGGTCACCTGTCCTGTGCAGCACAAAATCTCTCTGTTCACAGTCAGATGGGATCCAAGCCGGCCGCACGCTGAACTCCCCAATGAGCGCCTTCCAGACGTGGCTCAGCTTCAAAGCCGGCTCCACGACGAGGGCCAGGGACGCTGAGGTGCTGTCTGATGACGTACCGGGGAGTTCCTCTGTAAACCGGACAGATCTGGTACAGGCAGCCTCCGACATGTCCTCGGTGGTCGACAGAAAGGAGCTGCTGGGAGCAGAGTCGACATGAAGAATGGAGCAGGTTGGTGTCTGGTCATCTTCCTGGTTCACCTCGTTCTTGCGGTCCTCCAACATGTTCCAGTTCAACCTCTTCTTGTCTTCTTCGTCCACCCTCACAGGAGGGGCCCTTTTTCTTCGGCTACTCATGGTTAAACTCTGCATGGAAAGTAAATGAAGTGTTAGTTACAATAATAATTCTACTTTTAATTCATTTATTACAACATCTGTAGCATACGGTATGACAAATATAAATTACATTTGGCAGACAAACTGAGGTCCTTTTTAACACCAAACTGATGACAACTTTTAAACACAAAATATGTTGACTTTCACAATGTCTTACCATTCCTAGTGCTCAGTGAAATGGACAATATACAATACACAACTGCTAATGATCATCAGAAATGATTTCAATATTGTTTTAACATATCAACAGCAATATTTCCTACATATATCAAACAATATCTAACCTTCCACCTTCCCACTTACCACACATTTGGTTTAGTTATGTTGGCTTTTCCCTCCCTCCTTAAATAAGCTTAATTTTTTTTCTACATGCATTTTAATATGTAGACATGACTTGTGAGCAGTTCAACTAAAGAGCTACTTTTCCTTCTCAGATTATTTGATTGGACTTTTACAGAGCTGAAGACGTAAAAAGAATTCAGTAATTCACAAGAAAGATTAGAGAAAGGTCGGTTTGTGCAACACCTTTCCGTTCCTTTAATTATATGACCCCTTGAATTTTATCTCAGTACCCTTTGGAGGGCCAAGACCTCCAGGTTGGGGACCACTAATATAGATATTGTTAGAGTTTCCAAAAACAGAAAGGAAAGGGTCGTTAAACAGTACCTCTTCACCCCCATTCAACTGAGCTTTTAACCGGTTTCCACCACAGAGACTTTGTCTTCTTGTGTATCAGGAGCTTGTTCAGGTAGCAACTACAAGCCAAGAGCCCCCAACTCTGCTAACGACCGACGCCTCGCCAACAGCCTCAACGACTTCTACTGTCGTTTTGAAAGACAATGGGACAGTCCTGACACCATCCCCCACACCATCACCCACCAGCTCCAGCCCAACAGCCCCAACCCCCTCATCACACCTGGGGCTGAACTCTCACACCTCCTACCACCGCAGCTGCCCCCCACAGCGCCCCCCACTCCTCCAGCATCAACACCTCTGTCTGTCCTTGAAAGAGATGTGAACAGGCTCTTCAAGAGACAAAACCCGCGTAAAGCTGCTGGACCAGACTCCATCTCCCCATCCTGCCTGAAGCGCTGCGCCGATCAGCTGTCTCCGGTGTTCACGGACATCTTCAACACCTCACTGGAGACATGCCACGTGCCAGCCTGCTTCAAGGCCTCCACCATCATCCCCGTCCCCAAAAAACCAGGGCCCACTGGATTAAATGACTACAGACCCGTCGCCCTGACCTCTGTGGTCATGAAATCATTTGAACGCCTGGTTTTGTCCCACCTCAAATCCATCACAGACTCTCTGCTGGACCCCCTGCAGTTCGCCTACAGAGCCAACAGGTCTGTAGACGACGCCGTCAACCTGGCTCTACACTACATCCTCCAGCACCTGGACTCCGCAGGATCCTATGCCAGGATCCTGTTTGTGGACTTCAGCTCTGCCTTCAACACGATCGTCCCGGCTCTTCTTCAGGACAAGCTCTCCCAGCTCAACGTGCCTGACCCCACCTGCAGGTGGATCACAGATTTCCTGTCTGACAGGAAGCAGCACGTGAAGCTGGGGAAACACGTCTCTGACTCGCGGACGATCAGCACCGGCTCCCCTCAAGGCTGCGTTCTTTCTCCTCTACTCTTCTCCCTCTACACCAACAGCTGCACCTCCAGTCACCAGTCTGTCAAGCTCCTGAAGTTCGCGGACGACACCACCCTCATCGGACTCATCTCTGGAGAGGATGAGTCTGCCTACAGGTGGGAGATTGACCATCTGGTGACCTGGTGCAACAGCAACAACCTGGAGCTTAACGCTTCAAAGACAGTGGAGATGGTTGTTGACTTCAGGAAGAGCGCAGCCCCACCCGCCCCCATCACCCTGTGTGACTCTGCAGTGGACACTGTGGAGTCCTTCCGTTTCCTGGGCTCCATCATCAGCCAGGACCTCCGGTGGGAGCTGAACATCAGCTCCGTCATCAAGAAAGCCCAACAGAGGATGTACTTCCTGAGGCAGCTGAGGAAGTTTAACCTGCCACAAAAAATGCTGGTTCACTTCTACACTGCCATCATAGAGTCCATCCTCACCTCCTCCATCACCGTCTGGTACGCTGCTGCCTCCACCAAGGACAGACGCAGACTGCAGCGTATCATCCGCTCTGCAGAGAGGGTGATCGGCTGCAACCTTCCATCTCTTCAGGACCTGTACTCCTCCAGGACCCTGAGGAGAGCAGGGTAGATCGCTGCCGACCCCTCCCACCCCGGACACCATCTGTTCGACCCCCTCCCCTCTGGCAGGAGGCTGCGGTCCATCAGGACCAAAACCTCCCGCCACAAAAACAGTTTCTTCCCCTCTGCAGTCAACCTGACAAACTCTCACTGACCCCCCCCCAGAACACAAACACAAGCTATACGTTATATTAACGTACATCACCCCTGTCCCCACTGCGTTACATTAACGCACCCACCCCCTACTGGACACTTTATCTGGACACTTTACTTTATTCTGGTCACTGCACTGTTGTTATTTATCTTATCTTATTTTTTTATTTGTTTTTTTTTTTTTTTATTTTTATTTTTATTATTCTTATTTTAGCTTTTATATTCTACTTATTTGTTATCAAAACAATAGCACCTTCAGACCACAGCAAATTCCTTGTAATGTATGTTACTTGGCAATAAACAGTTTCTGATTCTGATTCTGATTCTGATGTGTAGTATTATTATCCCACAAGGCAATATAAACTACTTCAGCACCAGCTAATGTCACTGCTTGTATATTTAGAGCCATCCACTGTCACACAGCAAACGTTTAGGTTAGCACCAGGCAGATGTTAACAGCTGTACAGTATCCTCTGTATTTATCACAGTTACCGAGGCTCACATTAAATCAGCTGCTAGCTAGCTACATAGTGCACCAGTTCCTTAGCATGTCGGCTAACAAGTAGCCGTGTTAAAAGGTGCTCCTTCCTTTAGGCGAAAGTTTCTGTCTGAGGAAACAGGCAGCAGGGGAGCTACAGTGACTCTGTTACACAATGAAGACACTTCCAGGCTGTGTGGCCGCGTATCTTATCAGTTTGACCGCAAACAAGCGAATAAAAACAGGCACGTTTACTTGTTGAGCCTCCCACAGAACCGGGTCTGGCTTCTATCGCTGCATCAGAAGCCGTTTCACGTCCCAGCAGCTCCAGATAATCCAGCTGACATGAACCAAAACACACTTCATTTGCCGACTTCAATGTTGCTGTTCGCCATTTTTAAATACAGGAAGTGACGTCAGCGTAGGGGGAAACTGCTACTAAAAGTTACGCAGTACTTTTATTTGTTTACTATTTGAGTAACTATGAGTAAATACAAGTGGTAAATGTCTACTCTCCATATTTTTAATTTCTGTATTTTTTTGGGCACATTTTGTTTCGCTTTCAACCTACTTAAAATGTTCAAATTTTAATTATTTATTTCCATAAAACTATTAAAAAAAGATTACGTTTCTTAAATCATAATAAAAAAATGTGTTTGAAAGAAACGCTGAAGGCAGATTAATTATTTTGATTATATGTTTTCTTCTTTTCATTTCTTTTTAATTTGAATTTTTAATGCTTTATTGTCATTACAGCTTTATTTTAAAGATCTGTATTTAACCTTTTGATACAAAATACAGTGCAAAAAACCCCAAAACAATTATGCAGGCTCAGCCAAAATTATGAAGTGACTGAATATGAATATAAAAGATGTCCAATAGTTTCAGGCTCTTGAAGACAAAAACAACAGAGATCAAACTCAAACAGAAATCTTTATAGTTTCTGCAGCTGCATAGTGTATATTAATGATAGATAAAAAATAAATTGTACTTATGTAGCCTTGGGGAGATTATTTTGTTACCTAACAACAGTATTGATTTCTATCGTTTAATAAAGTTTTATTTAAAAATCATGGTGCAGGCGCAGTGCCGGGTATCAGCCACACGGTGGCAGCAGAGTTTGATCTTTTCATGGCTGCAGCGACGAATTGCAGGTGCATCACATCTGTCACTGACAGGCACGACGCAGCAGGACTAATTACGTGAAGTTTGACCACTCTCTCTACAGTTTCCACCAGGAGAATAAACAACCCCCCACTTCACATAGTTATCTAGTTTTTTCAGGTTGCCATCTTTCCTCAAATGCCTACATGTTCCCACCATGTGCTCTTGAATATTCCCTCTTTAGAAAATGCCATTAATCGATGTGACTCTGTATGAAACATCCTCCTGACGTGGAAGAATTGTGGCTTCAAATCAGGGGCACTGCAGTGAGTGTGACCCGCTTACAAGATGCAGTGAGGAAGAGGAGAAGAAGGGGGCACCTCATGATCAGTGCAGAGACAGACAGAGAGAGAGAGAGAGAGAGAGAGAGAGAGTCCCACAGTGTTTCTCGGCAGATGAGTCCAGTCTGGCTGCTTCAGAAGAGACACAGACCCGCTATGCCCCGAATTGCCTGGTGCAGGTACGTAAAGTAATGCCAGTTATTAGACGTGGTGCTCTGCAGACACAGACTCCCCACCTCATGTGTGAGCGTTTTTCTCAAACGAAAATATATTCAGCCTGCTCTATTAATTAAGCTTCACCCTTTAATTGGGATGCATGTGCATGTAGGGGTGACGATGTTGCAAATGTTGTCCTGTAAATGACACCGGCGGTAGAGCTGCTGGGCTGAGGAGCTCGAGTCAGCTGTCAGACGGTACAAAGAGGACTCGGATAGAGCACATCCCAGTGTCTGTGTGTGTGACGCTTTCAGGGGGTAAAAGTTGAAGAAACAGTCGCAGGTTGAAATAGATCAGCTTGAATGAACGAAATCAGCCGAGAGATCCTCAACTAAAGCAGAGGCAGCTGTCCGTGGTGCTGAAACTCTAAAGGCTTCCTCATTATCGAGACTTTTTATCTCTCATATCAAGCATTTAGTGTCCTTAAAGCTTGTCATATATGATCACTGCTGATATCTACTGATTTAGGTTCCACCCTGTAGGTCATTGCAACAGGACTCCGATGACTTTGCCTTTTTGCATGTTTTTGATGCAATGTCTTGTTTTTATGTCTTTTTTTCACACTCATTTGCATGATTTGTGATAGAAGATGAGGGAGGAATTATGTCTTTCAACATTTTTAGAGTTATGATGTGATTGAATGAATGAAACAGCACTTAGATCAGTCAAACGAGTGTTACATGTAAGGCTGCAACCAACGATTGTTTTCATTATCGATTAATCCGTTGGTTATTTTCTCAATTATTTGATTAAGCATGTCTCCGGCAAAATGTCAGAGGATAGTGGAGGATATGTTTAACATATTCAAATGACTTGTTCTGTCCAAAACACAAAGATATTCAGTTTTATTTCATCGAAGACAAAGAAAAGAATAAAATCTTCACATTTGAGAAGCTGCAACCTGAGAATGTTTGATATTTGTGCTTAAAAAATGCCTCAATTGATTAATCTATTATCAGAATTGTTGCAGATAACTACTTGATTAATCGACTAATGGTTGCAGCAGTTACACGTGTGAGAAACAGGAAATTAATGCCCCATGTTTCACTTACAGGGTGACAACACTGAAGGAGAAGCAGCTGAGTTAATTCCCATTTTATCCAAAAGTGGATTGATGGACCTCCATTATGGCCAAGTGGACATGATTCTACACTCAGCACCTGTGGCACAATCTCGAGTATGATTTACCTGACTGCCATCAGCATTTTGTACTTGCCTGTTTTACTGTTTGAGGCATTTGTGTTGTCTAAAGGCAAGTATGAGAGGTCAGTGGTGCCCAGTTCTGCCTCTCGCCTGGTGGCGAGGATGGACGGGGATATTATAATCGGTGCCCTCTTCTCTGTTCACCACCAACCGTCAGCTGAGAAGGTGGCAGAGAGGAAATGTGGAGAAGTCCGGGAGCAGTATGGCATCCAAAGAGTGGAGGCCATGTTCCACACCTTGGATCGGATTAACTCGGACCCAAACCTGTTACCCAACATCACCCTGGGCTGTGAGATCAGGGACTCCTGCTGGCATTCCTCGGTGGCTCTGGAGCAGAGCATCGAGTTCATACGAGACTCTCTCATCTCCATCCGGGACGAAAAGGACGGCTCCAGGTGGTGCATAGAGGGGGTACCTTCCAGTCAGCCGCCACCAACCAAGAAGCCCATCGCGGGGGTCATCGGGCCCGGCTCGAGCTCGGTGGCAATTCAAGTTCAAAACCTTCTGCAGCTGTTCAACATCCCTCAGATTGCCTATTCTGCAACCAGTATCGACCTCAGCGACAAGACGTTGTTTAAGTACTTCCTCAGGGTCGTGCCCTCAGACACTCTTCAGGCCCGGGCCCTCTTGGACATCGTCAAACGATACAACTGGACTTATGTCTCTGCAGTGCACACAGAGGGTAAGACACACTTCTCTTAAAGGGGTACTCAAGGATTTAGTCTTGCACAAGTAGGGGGACTCACAAGAGACAGATTAAAAACGAGAGATTTTAACTTTTAGTCCAATTCATGGATCCTACGTCTCCCATGATGCAACTCAATAGCATCTTTCATTAGAGGACATTATATAAATGTTTTCACAGGTTGAGCTAGACTCCTCGTTACAATGAAACTGAATGTTTTTAGTGTTTTTCCTTCTTGTTGAGGCAACAGGAGGACAAACAGGAAATTAAAGACGAGAAGACACAAGAGAGAAGGTCCATCTTAGAAACTCATCGTGGAGTCTTGACCATCACTACTAGCTTAGCACTGATTTAATCACTATTGTATTTTGCTGCACTGTTGTAACTGTAGTTTTATCTTGTGATTGTGAATGACATATTTTGACTTCTGTTCTGACAGCAGGCGGCTGCAGACAGTTGTGGTTTCTTTTGTGAGGTTCATCTACATGATATTAGTATAAAGAGAGGGCGAGAGAAAATGGTGTTCTCCATGAACTTTTGGACTATTTTTCTTTTCTTTCTTTGCTTTTCTTCCTCCATGTTGCCACCAGGAGTCTTAATTTGTTGCTCCTCTGCAGGTATCAGCTGATGTTACAACTAGAGCTGCAACAATTAGTCGATTAATCGACAGAACATTTAACTGGCAACTATTTGATAATCATTTTTTCAAGCAAAAATGCCAAACATTTTCAGTTGTCAGCTTCTCAAATGGGAGGATTTGTTGCTTTTCTCTGTTTTATATGGTAGCCAACGAACAGTTTTGGGTTTTGAGCTGTTGGTCGGACAAAGCAAACAATCTGAAGATGTTACCTTGAGTTTTGCTATTTTCTGACATTGTATAGACAACATGATTAGTCGGTTAATCAAGACAATAATGAACATTTTAATTGATAATGAAAACAACCCCCAGTTCCAGCCCTGTAGCTGCAACATTTAATGCATAAAAAGGATGCTTTTATTTTGTGTTGAATAATCGGTTCAGGCTGACTGACACTGCAGCGTCACTTCTGCATTACTTTTCAACAGATCTTACGTAACATTACCAGATGACGAGCTGAAAACTACATACTACACATATCAATTACAATACAGATTATAATAATTAAGATTCCACCCACACTGTTGAGCAAAATGTGATATGCATACCTGAAATACCCCTAAAGCAGCTGTTGCAATCTGCTCTGTATTTTCATTAAGGGAATTTCAGTTTGTGATAATAAGCTGATAAAAATCCAATCAAAACCTGGCGAGCCTTCTTTGTTTACTGTGGTGACGCTCTGAATGGCATTTTGTGCTATACGTGTATTGAAAGCAGACAGATTTCAGTTGAAATCCTAAAGCTTTTGAGATTATTTCTTGGGTTAATCATTGATGGTGTAACCTAAAAGTGACAAGTGCTCGTCCTCAGGTGCTGCTGCTGAGGTCACCTTAACCCTGTTTGCTCCAGTTGTTGTGCTCTTGACTCCATAAAAAGAAGTCTGGAGATTTAAAAACGGCATTTAAACAATCTGAATACAAAGCTGATGTTGTTCATCAAAACCATTGATTCTATCTTTTTCCTCCCGTGAACGAAACTCACCTGACAGCTCCTCTTGTCTGTCTCAGGTAACTACGGGGAGAGCGGGATGGAAGTGTTCAAAGAGCTGGCCTCACAGGACGGCCTCTGCGTCGCCCACTCTGACAAGATCTACAGCAACGCCGGGGAGAAGCACTTTGACAGGCTGCTGAGGAAGCTGCGGGAGCGTCTGCCCAAAGCTCGAGTTGTTGTCTGCTTCTGTGAAGGCATGACGGTCCGAGGGCTGCTCATGGCCATGAGGCGGCTCGGCGTGGCCGGGGAGTTCCTCCTAATTGGCAGGTTTGTTACAGAGTTTTCTTCCCACGGGAGTTTCTGCTTTGTCCGTCAGGTTTTTCTTTTGTTTTTTTTTTGGATGAAAGTTTTCAAACAAGAATAAAGAAAAGAATTCGTTCTCTTACAGCTTTTAAGGAAATTTCAATGGCCGTGAAACTCAGTCAACACAATGACAATCAGGCACAAGTTAAAATGAGAAAAAGAAAAATTTCACAACATCTGCTGTTTGTGCCACTATTGTGTTGATAATGAAGACAATCACATTCTCGATCTCTGTCTCAACAAACTCACCTTGAGGTCTATTTAGCAGCTGATCTTTCAAACGTATCATGTATCTTCCTCAGCAGACAGAGGTTGTCAGGATGTTATGGAATTGTAAAATGTAAAATATTCACTTTTCCGAGCACATTAAGGATAAGTTCATGTTGGTTTAAATAGTTGGGATTGAAAGTTCATTCTTTCCATCTCTTAATAGTGGAGATTGAGAAATAAATTATTTACTAATAGCATACAACTTAAAAATAAGATTGTTGGGAGGTGTTTGGTCTATTAAGTATCTGTTCATATTGTATAATCATATAATTGTACATTATATTCAATATTATTCAGAAAGACTCAAGATGGTACACAAGTTCACATACAAGTTATAGATAAATTGATGACATTTGTGGTGATAATGAAGATACATGTAGTTGAACAAACAATCTCACCAAGTCCATTTAGTATCTGGAGCTTTCGATCGTATCACACCATCTTCCTCAGCAGATGGAGTCGTGATTTCCATTTTTCTGAGCTCTTAAAGGACTTTTCCTCCGTAACGGCTTGAGAGTTTGGATTGTAAGTTAATGTTTGACCATGGAAACAAAAGTTGACAAAACAAGGTCCATTTAATAGCTGTTCTGGAGCTTTTGATTGTTATTATATTCATTAAGGTAATGTAAGATTAGGTCATTTATTTGAATAGCACATTTCATATACAGTGCCAGTTTAAAGTGATTAACAGTCTGTATGAAATATAAATAATAACAATGCCACTAATAATAATAATTTAAAGACATTAAATCACATTTTCCAGAAAAATTACACCATAATTCTGTGAGGAAAACACAGACTTGTATTGTATAGTACGACGTTATAATATTCAGCTACACTCAGGATGGATGGTATACACAAAGTTCATATGGAACCGAAATATTCTTTTTTTCCTTCTGGGAGTAGAGTTCCTCTGAAAACTGAAGATGCTTTGAGTCAGGCTCGGTAATGAATAATGCATCCACGCAGCGAGCTCTCCCTCTCCCTGTCAGATCACAGGCAGGATGGGCTAATATGGGACAGCACCTCCAGCATAAGCTGGGGAGTGTGGAGTAGTGAACATCAAAGCTCACATCACCACTAATACCGACATCCCTTCTTTGTGGCGTCTCGGCTCACCTCAAGTCCCGTTAGGAGTAGTTGCAGCACCTGAAACGGGGCTACGATAAAAGCTGGCTATGGTTAATTTACCGAGAGCGGTTCATTAATGTGTGGCTGCTTTATTCATGGAGGCTGATGAGAAGGAGTCAAAACCCTTCTTCTCAACCCAGCTGATGAAATGAAATAAAGCCTAAACTTGCTCTCACCCCTTCCACTTGAATGTGTACTGCTGCTAAAGTCTCCACAGAAGATAAGGAGGGCGTGAGTTGTGTGTGTGTGTGTGTGTGTGTGTGTGTGTTTTCTGGGTCAAGGAGACGACTGAAAAAGGAAAATGTTTTTTAGAGCAATGCAGTAAGTGAACACATGCAGGCCTGTGCAATGGGCCAATCGAAAACGCCCGAGGTGCTGGTCATCAGCCATCCATCTTCTTCTGTGTGGAGGATGAAAGCGATGTCTGCGCTCACACCACAGATCCCACACGTCTCAAACATCAGACAATTCATTTGATCAACTCTCAAGCGAAGCTCCCATTGCTTTAATAATATATCAGATTTACGATCCTGTGCTTGACAAACGTTTGATCCTCCTAATCTGTTTTGCTGAAGATGAATTATTTCATTAAGAACATAATTCAGATTTACATGAATACCTTCAATAATGTCTTTCAATAATGCCTTCTTCTCCTGAATCATGATTCACAAATGTGTGATACGAGATCTGTGTTATAAGTGTGTACAGTACGTGCGTGTGTTGACGTCAGAGCTGTAGGTTTTTGGCACTCAGAGTGTTGGACTTGGGGGAGTGTGATGCTGAGAAGCAGATGGCCAGGTACTGTTGATACTGTCACACTGGACAGCCATTGTCGGCTCATTTCTTGAAGTGCCAGCCAAGCCAAACGTGCTATTGGCTTCGGTGTCACCAAATGTGGGTTTTTGAAGGCTGGTAACTAGATATTTTTGTACTGTGGGTGAACTGCATTTTGTGCCATTTTCAGTATCTTAAAATTATTCTGTTTTGGATGCAAAGAGTTATTGTTGTGCCTCGGATTTATGTTTGTCTTTGCCGGGTGAAAACCGGATGATGAAGCAGTGTTACTCACCACAGCAATTCAACAGGAAAAACTCTGAGATAACTCTGAGATAATAAATCACAAGATTATTTAGAAACAACACTAACAGTATACATGCTAGAAGCTCCTGTGTTGCCATCCCTAGTGCTGTGCCGCTAGCTTAAAACCAGATGCAAGTACTTAATTAAACATGTTAATTTGCAATATCTCATTGCGGGTTTGACAGCCTCTTCCATGCTGTCAGGCTTTATCATATTGGATTGAACTGTCAATCATTAAAAATACATGTCAGTGTAAACAGACTGCTGACGTTTGCTTTGAAGTCATTATAGTTTTTGTTCATAAGCTCCAGCTGTCGTATCTTATGAGAATATTTCCATTCTGCGCATAAATATCTGAGTTTTATGGCCTAAAAAAACGATTAGTAACGTTTTATTAGATTCAGTGTGTTGTTGCATCTTTGAAAAGATGCTATTCGAGGCCTCTCCGTTTCCGTCTTTCTCCCCCTTTATTTCTCACTCATGCAGAGTCACATATGCATCACATATTTGATCCCACTTCTTAATGCTACTTTAAAAATACTCAAGCAGCATTTGCAACTCAAATGAAGGGAGCATTTTTTTTATTGAGTGTTATTCAAATCTGAAGTGTCAAACAAAAGCATGTTGTCTCGTCAGCATGATCTTTTGTGTGAGAGGATTCAATGCAGAATTTACTTTCAAACAGGCGAGCATGTAAACTATAAATACAAACTACGACCGGCAGAGATACAAAATCATGAAGAGTGTGAGTCTGTGAGGAGGGTTGGAGCTTGTTTCTCTGCAGGGCAGATTGGACCGCTACAGTACTAATCTGTGAATTCTCACCGGACTTGTGATTGTGTCTGTGGAGACTTTTTTTTTTTTCTCTTCTTTCGGCAAGTACAGTAAGCACTCCACGCCCCTCAGCGGGAAGGAAGGCTGAAAGGGAAACAAAGGGGAGAAGGTTCCTGCAGGATTCAGTCTGAGGCTCGTTAGTGAGGCTGCATGTAGCTTCAAACGCGGCTTTGTCACAGACTCTGGGAGCTTCAACAGCATCGCAAAACAACAATTTTCCTTTTGCCAGATGCTGACTACTGTTTACTTGTTATACAATACAAATAATTTGTTTGCGGCAAAGGGATTCCATATTGTTTTTCTTCAAATAGCTGCCAGAGTCGGGGTTAGGTGCAGTTCTACATTTTGTTCTCCATCTATTTAAATGGTTATCTCTCAGCCAGTACATGAGCATGTAATCATGTAATCCTTGAGTTACAAGACCCCAGTTTGTGCCCCTCGTGTGTTAACATTTGAGTCACACAGCGAAACATCTGTTTTTCAGAAAAAATAGATACCCAGTGACCTCTGACAAACCCTGAAGGTTGTTTTCAGCACTTTCCAGAATCCTCAAGGACTCTTCGAACCACCTAGATGCGAAAATATTTTGTCTTTGGCTTTTTTTCTTGTTTCCTACCCAGGTAGCTTGAAAAGACATATCTCCTTTCATGTTTTGTACGACACCAGAAAAAAAGTATTAAAATATATATAATATATCAAAATATAAACTAATAGAAAGAAACCCCAATATAGACAAAAACAACAACCAACAGTCCTCTAGACTCCTGAGAGCTGTCTGACAAAGAGTGAGAGTCATCATTCAGGTTGACATGGACTTCTTCCAGAAAAGCAGTGAAGGGGGACTGAATGTGCCTAAAATCCTCAAGTTTGTCCTTCAAAGCAAAAGCATTTGTAGTTGGAGTTTTCTTTGCAGTTATAAGGTCATGAGTCTCCTCAATGGACAGTGTCTCTCTGATGTGCCAAAAATGATCATCGCTGGCTCCGGCAGCATTGCAGTACCAGCCACCCTTGACAAAACTCTGTTTTGTCCTCCGAGTTGTTAGCCAGCTTATAGGACGGGAAATAAATCTATGCACCGAAGTGCACTCACTAGAATTACATTTATCACATTGTGCTGACCTCAGGAGAAATGCTGGGGTTTCATTTTGGTGTAATAACCTGTGTAACACCTTGAATTCACCACCAACAGGTTAAAAATGTGTTTTCTTCATCAGATGGTGAGAAAAGTCTTTGAGGATTCTTCCCTCCGAGGAAACGTTGTAAATGACCTTCTGGGTTTTTCAAAGGTCGTCTCGTATTTATTTTTAGAAAAACAGATCTGCTCTGTGACTCGAGTGTAATGTTAATGCATGAGAGGCACAAACAGTGGCTGGTCGCAGTGGTACTATTTGCAGTGTGCTCCTCTCCACAGTGACGGCTGGGCAGACCGAGTCGAGGTGGTGGAGGGATACGAACAGGAGGCTGTGGGCGGCCTCACTGTGAAGCTGCAGTCTGACGAGGTCTCCTCCTTCGACGAGTACTTCCTGAAGCTCAGGCTCAGCACCAACACCCGCAACCCGTGGTTCCCAGAGTTCTGGCAGTACCGGTTTCAGTGCCGCCTTCCCGGACACCCGCAGGAGAACATGAACTATGCACGAAACTGCTCAGGTAGCTAAAACAATTCATCAGGCAATTACGATGTTTCCTGCAGTTATTTCAGATTTTTACGCCAGTGTGCACATCAGCTTGTCTTTCTGAACTGTTCTGATGTGTTCAAAGCCCAGAGGACGATGCCAAAAGGCCCCATAAACTGGAACACATTCTTTAATTATGAATTAGACTGCCAGAGGGTCGGTTTCTCTCTAAGTCAGTCCAATAACATTTTGTTTTTCATATTGTTCATTTCTGTGACACTTGGCTTTACAGAGGATGATGAACTAGGTAAATTAAATCCTTTTCTTTTACAAAGGAACAAAATAAATGCATTAGCTTAAGTTCTTGGTTTTCTCGAAACAATGCTCAACAAGCATGTTTCCAAGACATATTTTTACATACTGCTCGTACATATTTCTTTTAAAAATACTGTATATTTTACTGAATATATATTTACGTTTTCAATCTTGATTTATGAGATTATTGCAGCCGTTCCCTCAAACATCCAGTGTTTCTAAAACCATTTTTAAATTCTTTCAAATCAATCATATTGATGAACGTAAATATAAAGTAATGCATGCAGCTAATATTTATATTTCAGTTGATGGCTCTGAAGGTTCTACAAGTGAATTTGTTTTTTTTCCAATGCACCTCACTTTCGGCAGCTGTTCTTGCAATCTTTTTTTGTCTTTGCACATTATTTACACAAATAGAGCCTCTCTTCTTTATTATGCACATACCTCAAGCTTTTATTCATTCCTACAAGGCATCACATTTTAATAGCAGTTATTAGAGTATTTATTTTTGCCTCATAAGTGGAGATAGAGTTATTGTTTGCTGTCCTGTCACTTTATTATTTATATTTTTATGTATTTTTTTTTGGCGTAGAGCTCCAAGACGGTGAGTGAATCCCTCTGAATGGAACCATAACGCTCCTCACTTTGGGAATATACATAGAGGTTGACTGATATTAATCATTGAAGTAGTCACTCTATATTCTTAAAAGCCTCTTCTCTGGAAACTTTTAATCTCAGTTAACCTCTAATATATGAAGCTATTGGGATGTTTTTATTGGTTTTTGCAGTGAGAGCCCAACAATTGATTCTGATCTGCTCTCACACCCTTTGTGGCCTTAAGACAGTCGTATAAAACAGCCCAATAACATTTGAGTGAGATGGTAACTGGCTGATCCGGCTTGAATTGCATGTAGCCACAGAAGTAGTGAACAGATAACGCGTCTTTTCAGAATTCCATTGTGTTGTAGTTTCACTCATATTTGGACAGAGGAGGTTCAGTTGCCATGCAGCCGACTAATCCCGACGTGCAGCAGTTGGTCCTCTGCTTGCATGCTGACATCATGACATCATTTCATCATGACTGAAGCTCGCACAGCTCAGTGAGCGAGGCGAGCGTCAAAGCCAAGGAGCTGTTAAACTAGGTCATCACCAGCAGTTCCCATCGGACGCTCACCCAGCTGCTACCCAACTGAATTTACTGTTTATGTGTTTGTTTGCGAAGGCAGTCAGTTTCCCAGCAGTCCTTTTTAACGATCATTGCTTGATTTAACACAAGTGGTAAGAAACACACCAGCAACGGATGATGCTCATAAAGCTCGCCGGCGTCACGAATCCTGTCTTGAGTTTAGAGGAAAAGACAAATGTAGGAACTGACAATGTAAATGATAAATTATGTGTCTCTGCCAAGCCTGCACAATCATTTAAAGTTATTTCAATATGTAATTTAACATCTGCATCAACTAAAACATTGTAATAGAATACAACTTTATTGTCCACATAACAACACTGACAGTATGAATTGTGTTTTATTACTTGAAAACATTTATATAAACATATTTATGAATAATTTAAGAAAAACACCTAAAGAAAAAGAAAGATTAGATACATCTGCCTGATGATTTTTACTCAACTCATAAGATAAAAATGAATAAATAATGAGGAGATAATGCACTAAAAACTATTTAAAAAAGAAATTCTGCAAACAAACAACAGACAAGCAAAGAAACCTGACAATTTATAATCTATTATTTCAAATTATTATCCCCTAATAATTTACTTTAGTTAATAAAGTACTAACAAAGGTTAATTAACCTAATTTGAGTTGCTTTATGAATTTCCTTGACTTTTTAAAAGTACTGTTAATAACATATACCAGCTATGAAGACTGCAGAATCTGACAGTGTAACAACAAGAGTTTCAGTCACTGTAACCAAATTACATCATTAAGAGATATCATATCAAGAAAATATATTAATCTATAGTCATGATGAACACCTAATGTTATATATTCTACTTTAGGGGAAGATTCAGTTCCTTTATATGAAATATGAAACAAGGATTTTGGAGCAGATCCAGGTAAAAGATGCACAGGTGAAGGGAACAAGAGCAGCGTATCACGTCTTATTAGCAATAATAGACCAGGTTTCACTTCTTTAGATTAAAATTAATTCGCTGGTAATTTACAAGCATAGAGTGCAAACGTGAAATGTGTCAGTGTGCTCTAAATGTACATGTGTGAAGTCCAGTGAGAGGTGACATTTTTTTTTGTAATCAAAATTGATGATTGGGGCCCACAGCTAGAGAGGAGGCAAGATTTGGCGATTATTTGGTAGAGAGAAAGATTTAAATAGTTGTTCCTTTACTACAAAGAGTTGTCTGTGCTCTGGCAAAAGATGCTTTTCACCAAGAGAAGGTATTTAAAAAAAATGATCATCTTCAACTCCAGGAGCAGCCAAACATACGTTACTGTTTTACCAAAGTGGACTGAATGCATGGTGTAGCTCCCCGTAGTAACACTTTAAACACAAAGCAACTAAAAAACCTGCTTACTCTGCTTCTAGCTTGCATTACACTGAACTGATAGGGTGTGTTTGAACATATCCAAATACTGATAATCTTTGTCTCATTCAACTCATCGTGTTTGTCTGAGGAAAAGCGACACAAACAGAGGACAACAGAATCCAAATGCATCAGAATAGTTGGTTCGTTTTTCTGCTTGAGCAGACGCAGTCTCGGTGGCACAGTATTTTAGACCAACTCTAATTGAATCCTGACTCATGAATGCAGGAATGGATAGTCTTGCCATGGTAACAAGGTTTCTTTGAAGCCATTTTCTGAGGCTTCCAGTTCTTTTAAAGCAGTCTCCCACTGAGGCAAAGAGGCGTGTAGCTTGCAATTCAGAGAATAATTACAAGAATGCGTCTGTGAGCACCCTATCACTCCTTTGTAATATGTTACATCATGCTAGACACACCTGTACAGCACACCTGGAATCTAGAAATGATTTTTACAGCATAACACATAACACGCTACTGCTTGCAGCAATGAAGCACCTCCTGTAAGATTTCTCCTTCAGCAAGCCGTCCTGGAGATGAATCCTTACCGCTCTCTCATGTGTGGGCAGGTTATGAAAGTCTGGAGGACAACTACGTTCAAGACAGCAAGATGGGCTTCGTCATCAATGCCATCTACGCCATGGCGCACGGCCTGCATGACATGCACACTCACCTCTGTCCTGGCCACGTGGGGCTCTGTGAGAACATGAAGCCGGTTGACGGCAGCCACTTACTGGACTTTCTTCTCAAGACGTCCTTCACGGGTGTTTCCGGAGAGGACATATGGTTCGACGAGAACGGCGACTCACCCGGGAGGTAAAACACAAATTCTTTGGTAATTCTTTGGTCTACCAGAGGTGTTTTTACTCCAACCACTGTAATTAAGCGGCATTAAGTGACCTACAGACAGTGGTGAAAGATGTATGCAGACCCTTTATTTGAGTAAAAGTAAAAAGTAATGTGCCTATACAGGTATAGGCTTTTCAACTGCATTCAAAATCACAAAATTCAGCAGTTTGCTTGCTAATGTATATTTGCTTGTTAATGTACATTTCTGTATAATTTTCTTTGTGTATTTGTTCTTATATTTCTTGTGTATTCTGTGTTTTTGGCTGCTATGACAATTTAATTTCCCTTTGGGGATTAATAAAGTTATCTATCTATCTATCTATCTATCTATCTATCTATCTATCTATCTATCTATCTATCTATCTATCTAATCCTACTTAAGTAAAAGTACATGTAAAATTTACATAAAGTATCAAAAGTAAAAGTACTCTGCAGTAAAATCTCCCATGTGACCTATATATCATTCTGTCTGACACAAGTTATCATAGAGAACAATTAGGGCTGCATCTAAAAGCATGTTATTATTAATGTCTGTTGACTATATTTCTATAAAGAAATCATTTTAAATGGTTGCTTTCAGTCAGTCACATCAAGGTGCATTATGCAGAATAATTGTGCTTTCATCAGTGAGCAACTGAAATTGCATCTTCGGGTGAGGTTGGGTTGAGAGTGTTTTGAAATTCCAGCGGGGAGTTTTTTATTGCAAACCAGAGAGTAAAAGAGATGAAAGCCAGGAACATCAGCACCTGGCAAAATAATCCCAGAGTCGCTAGTATTGATCAAGAACCTGACAGGCCCCCCTGCTGAAGAAAGATCCTGTTTGGTGGCAGTGAAACTCTCATTATTTCCCCTTTAAGAATTGACTCAGCGTTGGTGAAACCTTGTTAAGTCGTGTCCTCCTCTGACTCGTGGCTTTCTATCCACTATCAGGTACGAGATTATGAACTTCCAGCGTGTGGAGCCTGGTGTTTATGACTACATCAACATTGGCTCCTGGCACGAGGGCATACTCAGCCTCGACGAGGAAATGATTCAGATGAACCGCAGTGACATGGTCCGCTCTGTCTGCAGCGAGCCCTGCTCCAAAGGAGAGATCAAGGTGAGGGACAAATCCTTCAGATACTATCTGCTGCTCAGGACTCATTGTGAGTGCACGTGTTACCTCTGAACATCTGTGCTGTAGCTTTGTAGTTTATTGTTCTTTAAACCTTAGAACTCCAATTCTCTCTTTCTTCACCCTGCAGAAAAATGAACTTTTAACTAATGGCTTTATTAATGATTAATAAGTAATTTACTCATTGAATGCTTTATAGATAAGTTGTAAGCCATTGTTTATCCTTTCTATTTGGTAATAATTAATTTATAAATTCGAAGTTTGAAAACCATTAATAAGTGGGTTTCTAACTTTTTAATAAGCCATCAGGTCTGTAGTTATACATGTTATACAGGTCATTAATAGAGGATTTTAATCATCAAGTCTGCAGCTGTAAGTATAACTAATAAGTTGTTAATTAATGGATTTTGGTCTGCACCCCTTTTCTAGAAATAGACAACCTGGCAACTCAAAAGTTATTATCAATGGTTTGTAACTGATCTAAAAAGCATTAGTAAATTATTTATCATCCATTAAAATAACCATTAGTTACAACTTATTTCCTCATTATAAATTAGAAAGTGGTACCTGCATTTCTGTTAATAATTCTGCGAGGACAATCTGTTATGTCATTACACACATTGCTTCTACACAGCTGTCCACTTAGTTCACCTTTTTATCTTTAGTTTTACTGTGTTAAAAACAAATATCTAAATATTTACAGACAGTGGAGCTCCCTTTTACATGGAAACAAACTCAAGGTACTTGTAGGAAAGTATATTTATATTTCTCTATTATGTTTTGTCGACCAGGTGATCAGGAAGGGAGAAGTGAGCTGCTGCTGGATCTGCACTGCCTGTAAGGACAATGAGTACGTCCAGGATGAGTTCACATGCAAGGCCTGTGAGCTGGGCTGGTGGCCTGACAATGAACTGGAAGGTAGGCTTGTCCTCTCCACTTAACTTAACTTCTGTAAACTCTCACCTGCTTGAAACACTGCACAAGGGCTGGCAGAGGATGTAACTGGTTTCCTTTAGAGGGGCAAATACGCTTATGTCCTTTTTTCCAGAGAGTTAGATGAGAAGATTTGTATCTGTCCTTTAAATATAAGGCTACAGCCAGCCGGCAGCAGTTAGCTTAGCTTAGCATAGAGACTGGAAACAGGGGGAAACAGTTAGCCTGGCTCCCTCCAAAGTTAACAAAATCCACCTACCAGCACCTCTAAAGCTCACTAATTAACACATTATACTTGTCTGTTTAATCTGTACTAAAAAAGAAAGTGTAAAACAATTATTTGTGGTTTTGTAGGCGGTTATGTGTCAGACTATTGGCCGGGAGCAGCAACTTCATGGAATCTCTGTTGGTTGCCAGGCAACATCACAATGACGACAAGACTTATCACTGATCCCAGCCAATAAATAGTAGAATAGGCACATAATCTCCCATAAAAAAAAAGTTTTTTGTACAGATTAAACAAATGAGGTGCTGGAAGGCAGATTTAGCTTCAGATACGAGAGTGGTTTCAATCTTCTCATCTAACGCTCAGCAAGAAAGTATTTCCCAAAATGTTGCTTTAAATCACCAAAAAGTAATTTCTCTGCCAAATTCATCCAAGACAATAAACCTCATCTGATTACAACAGAAGATTTTGCTGCTCTGCAACTTTTACGTTTAAATTTAGATGAATTCAGGTTATTTCAGTGGCCACAGGCTGAGTTTCTGTTGCATGATTGATGCTTTCAGAGATAAGAGGAGATTTTTTTTTGTCTTATCAGAGGGTCTGTAGAAAGTTAAGTTCCTCCAAGCTTTTACTCCCCCCACCCCCCTCCCCCCACCTGTACTCTGTACAGTTTGCCCTGCTAAGATTTCTGCAGCGCTATTTCATAAACCTGTTCTGTCCTATTTTCATTGCTTTCCCATGACACCTGAGAGCCATTCATCATCTTCACCATTTCATCCGACAGCAGCCCTACTTCACTTACCACTCTTCTGGCCCACTTTCAAAGGCCTTCTGTGCTGTTCAAAGACAAGTCACTTTCTTAATAGGATCATCCTTCCTCCGTGCTGTTTCATTTTGTTTTTTTTAACCACAAGACCTTTATGTACACACAGAGATGAGAAAATGTGGCGCACAGGGATGACATTAAAATGATTCTTATATGTTTTCTAACCCTAATGATAAATAAATAAAAAGTGTGTTCTCAACATTGAAGCACAAAGGAGATCTTATCTGGATCCATGAAAAACTCAGTGATTTACTTTGTCCTGCTGCATTGGCCCCCTCTTCTGCTGGCTGCAGCCCAGCCCGGCCATGGCTTAGTAGAAAGGGGTTTATTTATAGTTGAGCTAAAAACCTACTTTGAGACTTACTGTATTTTCTCAGGCTAAAATGTATTTGATTAATTATGAATGTGTCCATATGATAAAGCCTTAAAAATTAAAACTTTTATTCTTCTCAAAATGATCTTTTTCTTTAATCAGAATCTAACTGCAAAGCTGGTGCTGAAATGATGAAAATGATTTATGACATGCTTTTAGTATACTGTGGCTGTGAATTTATATTGTCATGTTTTTCCTCTGTTCAGGCTGTGAGCCAATCCCCCTGCGCTACCTGGAGTGGAGCAATCCAGAGTCCATTATCCAGGTGGTTTTCTCCTGCCTGGGCATCCTGGTCACTTCATTCGTTGCCTTCGTCTTTGTCTTATATCGTGACACGCCTGTGGTCAAATCCTCCAGTCGGGAGCTCTGCTACATCATCCTCGCCGGGATCTTCCTTGGCTATTTGTGTCCTTTCACCCTCATCGCCCGTCCCACCGTGGCCTCCTGCTACCTCCAGAGGCTGCTCGTCGGACTCTCGGCTGCCATGTGCTACTCCGCCCTGGTAACCAAAACCAACCGCATTGCTCGTATTCTGGCAGGCAGCAAGAAGAAGATTTGCACCAGGAAACCGAGGTTCATGAGCGCTTGGGCTCAAGTGGTCATCGCCTCCATCCTGATCAGTGTCCAGCTCACCTTGGAGGTTACCCTCATCATCATGGAGCCTCCTGAACCCATCAAATCCTACCCCAGCATTAGAGAAGTCTTCCTCATCTGCAACACCAGCAACGTGGGTGTCGTGGCCCCTCTGGGCTACAATGGCTTGCTCATCATGAGCTGCACTTATTATGCCTTCAAGACACGCAACGTTCCTGCAAATTTCAACGAAGCCAAATACATCGCCTTTACCATGTACACCACATGTATAATCTGGCTGGCGTTTGTGCCAATCTACTTTGGCAGCAACTACAAGATCATCACCACATCCTTCTCTGTAAGCCTCAGTGTGACTGTAGCCTTGGGCTGTATGTTCACGCCAAAGATGTACATCATCATTGCCAAACCGGAGCGAAACGTGCGCAGCGCGTTCACCACCTCAGATGCTGTGCGCATGCACGTCGGCGATGGCAAGATTGCCTGCAGAAGCAACAGCCTGCTCAACATGTTCAAGCGGAAGAAGAACACTGGAAACGGCAGGTAGGTTCATTAATTGAGTCTGAGTCCTGCTCCTGAGGCACCTCAGGGATGCTGGTTTTACTGTGATTCCCTCTCAAAGGGAACCTGATGTCTTACTGTATTCACTTTCATAGGGACACCTGTTGTAAAGTGTGACGGATATAGGTCAGTGCTCAATTCACACAGCCATTCTAACCTTTGAACTGATGGTAAAATTAAAACAAGCATCTCTGTGTGCTAAGGGATGACAAGCGCAATCACAAATACAAGGTTTCTGCAGGGTTCACCAAATTAAATTTAAGACCTTTTGAGACTTTTTTAATACCACATAGATTTCAATTTACAGCCTGTTTTTACAGGCATACTGGCCAAAGTATGATGGAAAACCAGTTGGGACAATATGGCCTAGAATTATTTATAATTACATCCCCTTTTTTAGTACCTTCCAGCTGTATATAACAATAATTCCCATGATATATTTAATTAAATGAATGCGACCTGGACCCAGATAAGTATTAATTTCAGTTCAATTTAAGTTCATTTAAGTTTTTGCTAAAACCAACACTTTATGGGTCCCATTATGGGTTGATGAGTTTCCACTGTAGCAGCAGTGACTTGCAATTGATCTGATTGTTCTGAATGAAACGCCACAAATGCTGTAGTTTAAAACTAACATACAACATACAAGTTTATAACTTACATTACTACCTATGGCTTTTCAATTTCAAAAATCAATTTCAATGGTTTTTAAGATTTTTGAAGACCTGCAGAAACCTTAAATAAATATTACGTTCAGTATAATAAATTTTTTAAATCAATATTTTTAGACTCAGTGAAAGTAGTTATTTCTTAGATGAACCAGAGATGCTGTTTTTGTGTCCACTCTTCTGGGTTCCTGTGAAGTAACAGCCATCTTTATTTTGTTCATAGTTCTAATGGAAAGTCTGTGTCATGGTCTGAACCAGGTGCAAGACATCCTCCAAAAGGGGATCACATGTGGCACAGACTGTCAGTGCATGTGAAGAGACAGGAAGCAGGTTCCAATCAGATGGCTGTCATCAAACCCTTAACTAATACCTACCAAAACAGAGCCCTGGAGTTCTCAGACCTCAGCACTAAGACCTTGTACAATGTGGCTGAGGAGGACGAGAGTGACCCTGTCAGATATAATCCCCCCATCACTCCCCCCATGATGGCTCACGGGCAAATTCCTGGCAGTGGGCTGATAAAACGTGTGGACGAGGAGGTGGAACTTTATACCCCTGAGCATCTGCAGAGAAATAGCATTATCCCCCAACATGTCATCATGGACCACCTACAGGAGGAGATGGTGGTTGGTAAATTCAACAGCGACATCCCTGAGCTTAATGATATGGTCAGCATGCCTGAGGCCGTGAGCGGCGGCATGCCCGTATACCACCAGGCCCACCTCATCCAGCAGGACCCGGTCCTGCCCGCGTACCTCGATCCGTTTGATGAGGAGCCCACCTCCCCTTTAGAGGAGGAGATGGAGAATGAGCAGTTTGGCCTTCTTCACGGCTACATGTACAACAACGCCCAGATTCATGACGAGGAGGACATGGTTGAGGTCAAATTAGCCATGGAGGACTCTCTGGCTCTGATGCCTCCCTCCCCTTTCAGAGATTGCGACGGTCCTCCAGTGAGCCCCTACCCCAATTCGCCGGTGTCCGAGTCGATTTTGTGCAGTCCTCCAAATGTGACATATGCCTCTGTCATCCTCAGAGACTTCAAGCAAAGCTCCTCAACTCTGTGAGGGTGCACACGAGATATTACCAGTTCATAATGACTTGTGCTGAACGTGATGATACATAAGGAAAAAGTCATTCTGTGGACCGACAAGTCATTTTTCACTCTATAACTGATAGCTTTTACATGATAAGGGTGAACAACGAAACGCCACATTTTAAAATTCTTTTAGATGTTGTCTACGATAGTGAACGAATTTGCCTATTACAAACAAATATTTATATGCTAACATAAGCTCGTAGGATAAAATAGGTTTTGTGCTTATGAGACAAACTACTAAGATTGTCCATGTGTGTACATTTATTAATATAAATAGATTTATTTGATAAATATAAGTGACATAACAAGCAGTTATGAGTTTGCTGACTTTAAACAAGGCAACTTAATGGTGAATATAGTTTGTATGTAATGCAAAACAATCCAATTTGTCAACAGTATTTGTAGGAAATATGTTTTGTGTTACACATTGTGTGTTGTGCTTTATCAGGAAACAAAACAACGATTTAAAGGAATAGTTTGACAGTTTGGAAAATACACTTATTTACAGTCTTGAAAAGAGTTTGATGAGAAGATCGATTGCGCTCTAACATCGGTCTAAATGTAAAGCTACAGCTAGCAGCTATTAGCTTAGTTTAGCATAATGACTGGAAACGGGGGAAACAGCTGGCTCTGTCCATAAATTGTCACTTTTACATTTTGTTTTTTGTATGGATTAAACAAAAAAGATACGTGTTAATTTGTGAGCTTTAGAGGTGCTGGTAGGCAGATTTTGTTACCTTTAGACAGAGCAAAGCTAGCTGTTTCCCCCCGTTTCCAGTCTTTATGCTAAGCTATGCTATGCAGTAGGGTCATATTTAGTGTCCAGATATGAGGGTGGTATCAATCTTCTTATCTTATCTTGGCAAGAAAGATTTCCCAAAATGTCGAACTTTTGTTTTAAGCTGGGAGAGCAGAATAAAATATGTCCTCCATTTGAGAAAATTTAAATGGTGATATGTCAACATGATTTTTCGTTGGGAAAAAAACAAACAAATATCTGTAAATTTTTGACTGATACAGTACTGCCAGGCAAGTGCACTGACTGTATCACGAATGTAGCAGAAGACAAGTTCAAGTGCCACATTTTCATTAAGATTCTTTTTTATTTTGTACATTTATCTCATTTCTATGGTCTTAAAATGCAAGTTAAACTAGTTTCAACTTTGTATCTTTTATAATTAGACATCTGATTTCATAATTGTATAGATTAATGTATAAGTATAAATGACATACATACGTTTTGTGAATGTATGAATTGTGTATCATATTTTGGTATTCAGATATCTATATGCATTACAGTATTAGAAAGAACTCATTAGCTGTGTATGCTTCTATTGTGTGATTGGTTGTGTACACCAATCAATTTCCTAAATATTAAGACTTTAAGAGCCTATCAAAACCGTATAATGTGATGAAGTGCTACTGTTACTGTTATACGTAATATTCTGAATAAGCTGTCTGCAGCCTGATATATACACCGTATAAATTAAATCTGCTATTTTAAACAAATATTTACTGTAGAGCATTTACAAGGACACTTGTTTAATTGGAGTAAATTAAGTATTTTCTATGCTTTTGTCTCCTGTTTTCTTGCTCTTGGCCGTGCCCACTCCAATAACTGTTTTAAATCAAAGGTCAAAGATTTATGGTTTCAGTGTGAAGGGAGAAAATCAAAACGGGAACACTAGGAAGTAGTCGTAAAGAGAACATGTGGGGTTGAGACATTTACAGTAAAGGCACATTATTTATTATTATTTGTAAAACTGGATGTGAAGCAGACCTAGTTTTGCTACGGTTTATTTATCTTCTGTTGACAACAAACATGGCAGGAAGTTCAATGACATTATGTACAGACAAGCTGTTTAAAGTCTTAGTCATTGGGGATTTAGGCGTTGGGAAAAGCAGCATTATCTTGCGTTATGTTAATAAATGCTTTGATGAAAGATACAAAGCATCCATTGGAGTTGACTTTGCTCTAAAAACGATTGAATGGGACACCAAGACAGTGGTGAGGCTGCAACTTTGGGATATTGCAGGTGAGTGTCAAGATTATGAAGTCTCTGTAGCAACTGACTCCAGTACAAAGCCAAAAACGACTTTCTAGCATATGTTTTTCCATAAAAATGATTATGCCATAGAAATGTGCAAACAGTATGTAAAAGCTGCAATAACTACAAAAGCTAAGCTAAAAACAAAACAGCAGTAACTGCAATCTGGATATTTAACTGCATATCCATATTTTGTGATCACATGGGTGTTTACCATCTGCCCAGGATACAAATCTCTCTGCCCGGTGCAAAACCAGCATTTAAATCCAGTATTACCACTAACAGCTCTTCATTGCTGTACGAGTTGTATACCATGTCCATTGGGTTGAGGATCTCGTCAATGTATTTGCACATTAGCAAGCATTTAGAGATCAGTGAAGGAAAGTGTAATGCATCCGCTGACCAGAGATGGCATCGCTTCTAATAGCCTTGGACAGTGGAAGTAGCATACTGCTCGTACAGAGGGGCTATGATTGTAGTTCTTTCTGAAAACCTGGGTAGACTTTGTTGAATTACTAGATTTAAATGTTGGTTTTGCATCGGACAAAATGTTCTCATCCCGGGCTGACAGTAAACACTCGTGCAAACACGGAAATACCTTGGACAATGCAAACTGCTGTCCGATAAGATGAGAAAATGTGTGTGCCCTGGTCACATGTGGCGCTGGCTCAGCCGAGTAGCAGCGACTGTGATTTTAAATAATTAGCCTATAAAGGCATACAATCGAGGCATTACAACCTTTCTAAATGTTATGGCAATTACCAGCCAGTCTTTGTTGAAAGTTTCAAATTTGTCTAAATGACTCTCACAAAAGTCTAGCAGGGGATCCAATCTGCAAAATTACCTTCAGACTCTAATAAATCATGCCGTGATGTGATTATAACTGTTGAGTAAGTTCACAGTATGTTGGAGAGCTCTCACTGCCTGGAAACTGCAGCAAGTAAAAGTGCAGCTGTTTTTACAAAATGTTTTCTCAGATCTAATTTTAATCCTAACCAGTGTCCATGGACACATTGTCTTATTTCAGAAAATTATTGTCATTAGTCTCTCACTTGTTACATGACCTTGAGGCTACAGTCTGATTTGACATGATAACTCAAATCACACATGATAAACAAACAGCAGCATTATCGACGGCTTGTGTCCAGAAACTTTTGTCAAATAACAACAGTCTAATCTAGAGACAATCTGTGAAGGATGAATTAATCTTCACCCTTGGATTCAGGTTTGAGCACAAGCTGTGATGAAGCATAAATGACGCAGATTTATTTTTTTCTTCCCTCAAGGCCAGGAGAGGTTTAAGAAGGTGTCCAGAGTGTACTACAAAGGGGCGATGGGAGCAGTAGTGGTCTTTGACATTACAAACAGCTCCACCTTGGAGGCTGCCACCGAGTGGAAGCAGGACCTCGATAGCAAAGTCTGTCTGGACGGTGGACGTCTGGTCCCTGCTGTCCTGCTGGCCAACAAATGTGACATGACAGGAAGGGACAGAGACTTGGTGTCCTCTCTGGACTGCTTCTGTAAAGACAACAGCTTCATGGGTTGGTTTGAGACCTCGGCAAAGGTGTGTGTTGTATTTCAGTTATTATGGAAGAAGAAAATCTTAAGTGTGTTAAGCATGAATGGGATCGGAGGAACCACATTTTGTCATGATGACTTTCTGTATTTAAATATATACTAACTTGTGATGAATATTCCTTAATAATTTTATGTAGGGGGAGTCACTAGGAGTATAATACGTACCCTCGGTCAATTTAATACCCTCAGAAGTTTTGCCTCTCCAGTCTTACTTGGTCTGGTATGACCAGCAGCTTATGACGGCTAATGTTTGCAAACTTTAGGCAGATATTACTGTATAACTGTAAAGTTACATATTCTTGCTTTAACATGTGTAAGGAATTCATTATACAGTAGACGTGTGTCAGCTAGACTGTATTTTGTCCCTTAGTAAAAGGGCTTGGTTAAATAATATTAACTTCATACTCTCTTACTCTTTTTCTTTGGTAAAACTCAACCAGTGATTGATTGACTTATTGAGTTATTTATGTATTTATTTGCTTGTTTGGTTTTTACATTTCACAATTTTTATTTTGCATTGCTGAATCTCCATTCTGCCTGAGTAAAGCCACCAGTGGATCTTGTGGCTAACAATTAGACATGCCTGAGGTTATACTCTACTGTATGTGTGAACTTTTACTCTGCAGCTATACAGCCTGCTCATAAAACGTGTTCAAATATTAACACGCAGACACAACTTGCAGCCAAGGTTTCGAACGCTGAGCCAAACACTTAACTCAACGGACGCATGCACAATGTTCTAATTCTTATTCCCCTTGACCATTTATAGGACAATATAAATATTGATGAGGCAGGTGCCTTCCTTGTCAAACAAATGATGCTGTGCGACACCAGCCTGTTCGATGAAGAGCACCACTGGGACGGGATCAAAGTGAGCCAGGATCCCGGGGAGAGTCAGAGCCAGTCATTGTGCTGCTGGGGACCACGGGCAAAGAGCCAAACAACGGCAGCTACTGGTTAAACACTCTAACAAGACCTGTTTTTGATACAGAAATGTGAATCCACAGCTACAGCAAAGAAGCCAGTGAGCCTGTTCTACATATAGTCAGTAACTTTACATTCATATTTCTGCCTTGCCAGGTTTCTCAATAATGTGTAGAGTGTGCGGGCTGCCTCATAAACACCTCTGTGGAGACGACTGAGCTCATATCTCTGATAATCCACTGATACAGTCAAGCTAATAAAGAGATCAGCATGACACACTTCTTGCTGGGAAAAGTCTGTGACACTCCCCGTGCAACCAAGACTCGCTGGTGATTGACCTACTATGAAGAGAGGCCAGAGAGTGTGAAACGGTCACATTTTCTCAAACCACACAAACAGCAAAAAGAGAGAGGAAAATGTCTTCAAACAATTTGTATATAAAGCTGGTAAACATTGCTCATTAAATGACAACCTATTCAATCCCAGCTCTGAGTGTTACTTGTCTGTTATGCAACCCATGCATATAATTATCTGTTAATCACTTCACAGTGAGATGAGCTAAGACCCATGCATAAGCATCGCAGCCCGGCTTGATATGGCCAATAGCAGAGAAAAGCTATCAGCATGACCTGATTTTGGTGGAGGGAGGAAATATGTGAAAATGCGCCACAGTGCTTCGTACACCACCCAGAGAGGACTGTGTGTGACTGAGTGTGCTAAGCTGCAGGGAGCTTATGCTGTATCTAATCATTGATAGACAACAAAAGACACGATATTCTGACTCCTTTTTCTTTCTATAACAGGAAGTCAACCGTGACATGACTGCATTTGCAGATTGATGGATTTGCAAGTTCCAGATTTGTTGATGCAGAGAGAAACAGAGAGACATTCTCAGACTGAGCACCACACACTTGCAGCAATGACTTCTGACAGTATTATATTATTTTATATTATTGCAAAGATGTGTTAGTGGCGCATTAGTGCGCAAGCAGCATTTAAATATAGGTTTTGTGCAGTCTTAATCTGCAAAGTAACCAGGCTCTTTACAGAACTTTACTGTGGCTGCTGATAAATGCAGTGGAGTAAAAAATACAATATTTGCCTCTGAACTATGGTGAAGTAGCATCATTTAGAAATAATCAGGTATGGTGCAAGTACCTCAAGTACACTGCTTGAGTAAATGTACTAAGTCAGATATACATAATTGCCAAATCCTATTGTGGCCAGCCAAATGCTCATGTGTTTGAGGTTTATGTTTATAGGATGTCCACATATGTTTGGCAATACAGTGTGTTTTATTTTCCACAGCTCGCTGACTTGACCCTGAAGGACCCTGTGCTGTCTGTTCATTCGTCTTGTCTTTGATCATGTTGCCTTGTCAGTAAAGGCTTTTTAAGGCTTTTTAAGGCTTTTTTGTATTTTAATGAACCCTCACATTTTTAAGGGGATCAATTTCAAGGGGATTCATTTCCTTCCTTTCCGTGGAAGAGGCTTTTCATATTGAAATACATACATTACTAAAAATCCTCATTTTCTACAGTGTCAAATAAATCTTAATTCTTAAAGCAGCTGGATGCTTTTAATGCAATTCATTTACTTGTTACATTACTCAGTGGGAGAGTGAAAGCTGGTCCTTTATGTTCACTGACATGTTGTGTATTACACAGGTTATTTTTGCACACCGATCTGTCCTTTGCTGTCCTGTAGTTTTACTTTTCGGTGTCCTTGCTGTGCATCTAGGGAACTGTTCTACATCCTGCCGCCGGTTACCTATACACAGTAGCTTTTGTCCAAATTCAGGCTCTATCCAGGTATGTCATGTGCACGTTTTGTATCTAAACTTGGAATTGTCAACGTGTAAAACCACTCACTGCTTTATTATACCAGCATTTATAGACTTTGCTGATCAAGTGAGTTGCAACATAAAAGCCAGGAAAGGTAGTTTACCTCATGTGGCAATTGTGCCTGAGGGCAAGTGAGGGAAGAAGTAAAACACAACTGCTAATTATGGATACATGTCCCAGATACTAGAGACCTAAATTCAGAAGTCAAACAGGGATGCTGGCCCCGATACTTTTTCACATCGGACACAAAAGCTCAGCCTCTTAACTTGTTGTTTATAAATATGACAGTCTGAATGGGAGTCGCACTCTCTGCTACAGATCCCATTACTTGTGCATTATTGATATTGCCCTATTTTATCTGCCCTCCAGTGTGCATTTTCACTGGCAGCTTCGTTCATATATTCATGATTGCATGAAAATTTCAATTTAGTCAAACTTGTGAATATGTTGATTAAGAGTGACGCAGTGTACGTTTCCCTGCTGTGCCTCTGTCAGTCTCTTATTGTGTCTTGAGTGGCCCATTTTATGACAGCCAGTGTTAATTAAGTATTCCCTGTCTGTGGAAAGCAGACATAAATACCAGGCTCACACAGACGTTCTGCATGTTAAACTGACTCTTTGACGTGTCAGAGTCGCTCTCTCATGACAATGGCAAATTCTGAGCGTGTGCAAAAATGCCAGAATTATTAAAATCAGATCATATCCTGAATCATCAAGGCAACCAATCAAGGGCAGGGATCCATATGCTGCTGTCCATGGTGCTGAATTCTGGCCATCATAGGAGCCCTAAACCACAACAAACTGCTGTCAGATTGCAGGACGGTAGAATGTTGGTCGACTACGCCATCTAGTGGGCAAAACATGCATGTGCAAAGACTGTCAAAGTGCTTGAGGGAAGCCTTGGGGTGCAGCTGTGTGAGGAAACATGAAGCATAAGGAGTTTATAACAGGAATGACATCTTGTTTGGAAATCTGTTATATGTTATATGTTTTATCCCTGTGCACCTTAAATCCTCGATGTTGTTTGTTAGCGGGGGAAGAAGTACTCAAAAAGTAAAAGTAGCAATACCACAATGTAACTGCATTCAAAACACTTTACTTAAGCAGAAGAATTTCAACACTGGAGCTGATTGAGTTGGAACTAATTACTTTTTACACATTTGGGTGGTGTCATCTACAGCATTGTATGCTATAAATGTAAAATGTAGTGGAGGAAAAAGTACATGAGTAAGGGGCAGAAGTATAGCATAGCTGAAATGGAAACAGTGAAGTAAAGAAGTACTTAAAAGTATAGTTTTTAGTAAATGTGCATAGTACTTTCCACCACAACATAGTACTTTCCACCAAGACAATCTGAATTATTATGAAATACATATAGTCTAGATTTAGGACTTTTGGCAGCTAGGAAATGTATTCACTGGAGTTCTACTCAACTCTTACCAACATTGGTGGATTGAGCACTCAAATATTATTATATTATGATATCAAAGGGAAACCTCAACAATTCAACAACATTTGGCATTTATGATTTCTTTTTCCGAAGCATTGAAAAGAGACAAAAGAGAATTTACTTGAATCTTGATACTTATCAGGGCCACGGTCAGGATCTCCTTGCACAGGTTCCTGCGTGTAATTTCAAAGCCTTTCCCACAATGCCATGAATGTCTCTGGTCGAGAGCAGTCTGATTTAAGGATTTTGACTGATTTTGAACACCTGAACACGGCTTAAATATGACAAACTGCAGATTATAAACTCCTTCTCGTGACGTTAAAACCCTCAAATTCCCTGGAACAATACTGAGGACATGACCTTGGAGTACTACGGCCTTGGACCATAAAAGTGAATTGTTCTTTTTGTTGTGTGGATATATGAATGTTATTTGGGTTTACTTTGTCATACCTTGTACATTGTAGTTTATATTATGTGTGCTTTTGTTTGGATGGCTCAATGTAGATCTGTAGATTCAGTTTTTGCACTAGATCAGTTTATTTAGGCCTAGTATTATTAACCACATGTTAACTAAAGCAGGCTACAGTGACAATAATGTGTTAAGTTTAAAGAGTTTTGTGAGTCATTCCAAAACATTTCACAGAAATTCAGGATTTAATGAATTTAACAAAAAACAAATCCTACATTTGTTCACTTTTTTCTTAAAATCTTAAATCTATGTGGTGCACAAACTCTCACAGAGTAAATAATGTGTAATAATCTAAATGGTTTATGGTTTACTTCATTATAAAACACTATTGGGATTAGCCATGTAGCCTACTATCTCTTCCATGTGCCTGTTTCAGATGTATTATTTAAGCAGTGCCACTTCTGACAATTTTCCTTCTAAATTACAAAACAAGTAAAGACATGTCAGCCAATGAAAATATGGGCCTCCTAAATGACAGATCATGAGGGTGACCATCTAACCAGATTTTCTAGTTTTCTGATTCTCTGTGGAAGTAAAATAACCTCGTTTTTCCTCCTTGGGGAACAGGAGGAAGGAGGAAATACGGCCTATTTTCCATGCACACACAATAGATTGGATCCTGAATTGGGAACTGAACCGTTTACAAAAGGACTACCAGCCTATTGAATTTCTGTGGGAAAGATTTTAGTGAAGAGGATTATACTCAAGAAGATTTAAATGCAAAATGTTCAGAGGTTCCAAACAACATCTATGGCATGTTTGTCTCACTGCCTCTACATTATTATTTGATAGTTTTTTAAATTTTAACTTTGATAAATGTCTCAAGGGCAGCTTTTCTTTCCTTCCAAGCCCAAAGGCATTAAGACTGCACAGGACCCCTCAGCCAGCAGGGGGCCACAAAACAAACTGAAAAAGTTCCTCTTTTAAATTTCTTCCAATAATTAAAATGTTTCATAGATCGTGTTACAGTGTTCATAGATACAATACAGTATTTTGAGGGATTGTGACAAAATATTTGTGGAGTTAGGGTTGCTATAACAAAGTCAAGTGTGTGCTATACTCTACTAGTTATAATATGACATGGTTTTTATTTGCACTTTCCATAAGAATGACTAAGTTTCACTGTCACAAATGTAGTTGTTGCGAGTTATTTAGTGGTGGAATCATCCATCAAAATACACTACTGCAACTATTAAGGTGCTTAGGAATAGAGGCACTCATTTTATCAACATTTTGACAGCCACATTTGTTCCACTTGACAGAATGAACATTATCTTTGAGCATGTTTATACCAATTTGATCACTTTGCTCCCCCCAAACGAGCTGCCTCACTTGACAGAATGAGCTACTATATGCTACGCACATTTGACAGTCCATTTTGATAAATATATCCCATCTGACAGAATGAGAAACATCAATTTAAAATGCTTAATCCACTGGCAGCTCATGTTGAGAGCTCAAATTGTCAGAAGACCAGGTGACCATTTGAGGTAACAGCGATCAAAATGTGCTGCCTGTGAAGTTACACTTTTTTGTTAATACCATGGTCTAAAAATACTCCATTACATGTAAAAGTCCTGAGTTCCAAATGTTACCTAAATACAGAAGAACTTAGGGTATCAAAAGTACTCATTATCATTATTATAGAATATTATATCACTTACAAATACATGTAAGAGCATTTTAATGTTGTAGTTCGTAAATGTGGAGTTATTTGTTTGTATAATACTCGGTAGATTAGTAGAATAGTACTGCATCATATCGTAAAAACATATGCGTTTTTAATATAAAAAGTAACTCGTAACTATAAGTGTCAAATAAATGTAGTGGAGTAAAAAGTACAATACTTCTCTCTGAATTGTAGAGAAGTATATAAGTATAAAGTAGCATAGAATTGATATACTCGAGTACAAGTATGTCAAAAGAGTAAATGTACTATGTAATTACATTTCACCACTGCAAAATACAGAATACAGTTGCGGTTAAAACGTTTGTTAGCTGAAATGCGTATCGAGGTCACAGAATATGACGGGTCGCAGAAAACACTGTAACACCGGCCCAGCATCCGGGTGACCGCAGAGCGCAGACTCAATCCCCGCTGCAGTTTACTGCGTTTCCGTAGCCAGCTTGCTACCCGCTGAGCCCTGGCTGGGGAAACAGCTCACGGAAACGATTGATTCCGATCGAATAACGCCAAAGCTGGCCACATAAATGGCGGATTGACACTGAAATCGGAAAGGACTCGCTAAATCAATGTTCGTGACTCGGGTGCTTTTGGAGAGTGCGCTGGCAACACCCTCCGTAACATGTGAGATGTATACAGAAAGATATTAACTGTGCGTTATTTCGGCTAACTAGCTAGCAGCTACCCGCTCTCTATCCAATTTATGGTAGCTCGCTTGATCTGTTCTTTCAACCGTCGCGTCTGTACCGGAGGAAAATGAAGAAGTTTAACATTAGAAAGGTGTTGGACGGCTTGACAGCGGCTTCTTCTTCCTCCTCCGCAACTGCTCAGCCGGGTACTCCAAGGGAAAACGATGTTATCCAGGAGACTCTCCAGTCGGAGCATTTCCAGCTTTGCAAGGTGGGTTTCCGTTAATAGCAGCTAACATGAACGGACTGTTTTTACAGACTGACAGTCAGATGACAGCGGCGTGACCAAACACTGGCATTGTTTTCATCTCTGTCAGCTATAATGACAGGAATTAAATGAGTGTACGCATGTTGCACTTCAAGCAAAAAATGTCGTCAGGATATTCAAGTACAAGTTGTAACTGTGGAGACGTTAACAGGGAGTGAATCTTAATCATTGACTGCCTTGCTTGGCTGTGTCCCATGGCTGTATCTGGGCTGTCATAGCACCATGGCTGTTTGCATTGCACTGAATTGTCGCCTCAAGTCACTGTTTTTCACCATTGCTGTAAGTTAGCTAGCTGACCTAATCAGCTCCCTGCAGTTTGACTAAGAAGGGAAGATCATTCTGAGTTAAAAGTATAGGTTCAAGTCTATCTTAATACAGCACTCGCATGCCCCTATGTACATTGGATAACTCCTCCTGTCCCTGCTGGCCATGACAAGACCCCTACCTAACATGATTTAGAGATGGAGGACAAAATCCACAGTCCTCCTCCTGTGAATAAAATGCATTTAGTTCAGCTCAAGGTAATTTGAGTTTAGTTTTACAAGTCAAGTGGATATCTTTCAATGCTGCAGTCTTTTTAGTCTTTGTGTTTTCTTGCACAGTGGTTCCTTGCTGAGGGATGAGGGACTTTGGTACTAAAACAGTAGATACCCACTTGATTTGTCTAACTCGTTAGTTAAAGTTTTGTGTTTTTACACTGAGCAGGACTGTGGATTTGTCCCCTATCACTTACATCAAAATAGCGCATCTTTAGGGGCAGTGTAGATAGGAAAGATTACAGCGCCCAACTCCTTCAGTGAACATACGAGCAGACTTGGAAAAAATGTGAACCTATCCTTTAAATCTCAGCCTCGCTGGTCGGCACACACGATTTCCCTAAACTCCTTTTTAGTCATGCATATTAGATATAATAATCTAGCCCTTTTGGGTCTGGCTGAAAAGGTTTCGCCCGTGTGAAATATGTTGAACATCTTGGAGTGCCAGCCCACCAGCTTCTGCCCCAGCTGGGAGCAGCACAGGTCAGGTCCCCCCAGGTTACAGGGGCCATGGCTTTACCTGTTACATAATGCTGCTGTAAGCTGCACAGAGCTCATGGATGACTGGGCACGGTTTCCCACCCGAAACAATTGAGTTATAGATGCCTGGTGATGATAACATTTTGGTGGCTGGGGGACTGCAAGATCCTGGCAATGAATTGCACTCCAAGGCTGAAAACGTGAGCCTGAGGATGGATAAAATTAATTTATTACTCATGTTTTACAGGATTGAGCCTGCACACATGTCAGGCGGATATCAGAAAAATATTCCAGTCCCCCAGTTGCACTAATGTTTATGCTTTATCTAATTTATTTTGATAATAAGACTAATTTTCCACATTGATGGATTACATTTCTAGGAGATTACGATGATGTTTTTTCTCCAGTAATGCCAGCTTGACTGTGAAGCAGGTGATTGATTAGCTCACTGGAGGTCTAATATAAATTCTGCTCTCTCCTGCAGACTGTGCGTCATGGCTTCCCATATCAACCATCCTCAATGGCTTTTGACCCCGTGCAGAAAATCTTGGCCGTCGGGACTCAGACTGGAGCTTTGAGGCTGTATCCTTTTTTCTTTTCCACGGGAAAGTGAAGACAGCCACACAAGGAAAGTAAAGCTTGGATGATTCCTGTGATTTTTCAACATCCTCCACTCCCTCATGCACACACACACCCCCAAACATAACAACACACACCAGACTCATGTCTAACTTCCTGTCTGCAGACACCATGTGACCAAGTTGCCCTTCAGCATTCCACAAAGGCTAGGACTCTACAACAAAAATAAAATGTAAACTACACAGAGGGAAGAGCAGGGCTCAGAGGTAGACACCAGCTAGGATGTGTTTCTGTGCAGCCAGCAGCCTCCTTCTCCTTGAGCACCAGGCTCATTAGTGGTATCTCTGCAGTAGCATGAACAGCTCCTCTGCCATATGCCGAGGATCCAACCTCATCAACTGTGCTGCCCAGTCTGTGCCAGGATGCCACTTCATATGTGCTGTAAACATCGCTGGAGTTGCACAACACACACACACACACACACACACACACACACACACACACAACCAAGCTGCTACCGTGCTGTGTGGCCCCTCGGGAAGTTGGGAGTCAGTTTTGTATGTGTTTGTATTCAAGGTTAAAAATTTGTTTTTACAGCTAAACCAAGCAACTTCCATGAGTCACAGCAACAAAACTGCCCAGGCTATTTAACACTGCATGTGATAGTCTGGTCATACACAGGTTATGCTGTTTACAACATGTCTTCAGGTTGCATTAGTACTAATAGTGTACAAACACAGGGTTTCCCTCTGTGCTGATATTCTGCATGGGAGGCCCATCTGCTTTATGTAGATTTTCATCCTCGTCTTTATCCACTCTCCAGATTAAGAGAGCATTGTGTTTTTACAGGGCAACTCCCGGAGAACACACACTGCTTCCATGTTGTCCTAATGTGCAAGGTGGAGCTGATGGGATTACTGTCATTCAGGCAATAGGTCCATTTATCAAAAGACAGGCTGTATCGATCCACCTCATTGCCCCCGGAGTTTGGAAACGCTGCCACAGCTCAGTAGACATAAGCTCAATGAGGTGTCTACAAGCAATAAATGTCTGCTTTTACAAGATCTGTCTCTACTACAGTGTTTTAATCACTGTGTTACTGTAGACAGTCCCCTGCTAACTCCTTGTGTTTTTTTGTTGGAGCCAAAGCAAAAACAACAAATTAAAAACAGCAATTAAAAATAAATTAGAAAAAAGAAAGATATGTTTGTGGAAAATTGATTGAATATTGAATATTGAATAATAATATTGAATATTGCATTTTAGTTCAGTTTACTCTTGCTGCTGACTGGTCATGCTGGAAGTCAGGAGTTTGTTTTGCACAAATAATGTTAGCTCCTAGCCTGTAGCTTCCTCTTCTTTAGGCATTAATGACAAAATGCTGCGAAGAACATTTTCTCTCTCTTTTTTTTTCTTTTTTTTTCATTTGTCAGCTTGCATGATTAAGATAACCTCCTGTCACGATGATTATCAGTTGACTACACAAGAAGACCAGCTGATGTTGAAATGCTGTGGTGAACCACGCTGGTTTACTGAATGGGGAAGTGTTGACGTTCAAGGTTCAAGGACTTAAGTTTTGTGTCTTAAAAAAGGAACAAAGTGGCGATCTTATAAAGGTGGAGAGAGCAACATGTTAAATATCTGTTTCTGATATGATAACGTTTTTTTTTTCTTCAATATGAAGGACAGTAAATGGTGATTTAAATGGATAATTAATATTACATTTGACACATGGTAAGTAGGGCTGCAACTAACAGGAGTATTTCCCTCACAGCAAGATATTTTGTTACATGCAAAGTCACAGTAGACTGGTGTGACTCGGCTTCCTGTGCTCACGCAATCCTAGAAGCATATGTTCTACTAATGAAATGAAGTCATGATCGGAAAAAGGTTATTGTAGTCTTAGTTGACAGACTATATTGTTTGTACCTGTGGCGTACATGATCATAGTAAAGGTGTTGATCATGAAGCGTGGGAGGAAGCACCAACAGAATGCTCTGCTTGCTCACCACAGTGATAAAATCTTGTTTTGAGGTTCATCTTAGTAATTTCCTGCTAGCCTAGAAAGAAGCTTGGCTCAGCAGCGCCATTAACCTACATTGCATCAGAATCAGTTCAGACTCCAGACACCTGTACATTCAACGCACACAGGGAAACAAACAGGCAGTAACAGTACCCTGTATTAACAGTTATAAGGCTGTTGAAGTGATTCTACTTGATGTTAGCAATATGAATATACAACAGTGTTACATATTCACATTTTTGCTCTTGCTCTGTTCTTATTTATGCACCACCAGAGGCTATGAAACAGACTTAATGACTCTTCCTCCTCCATTGTGGACCTGTGGAGACATGATATCCATTAATAATTCTGACAAATGTTGTACAGAACTTGTGGGGCCAGGAGCTAAAACTGGACAGAAAGGTCACGGGTGAATGTGACTTCAGTTGCCAACAGCCTTCGACTGGCGCCGGCTGACAGTCTGAAAGTCTGTGTTTGCCTCCATCCTTCTGCAGAAGTGATGCCCACTGTTGAGCCTGTCCTGAAACAGTTTCTTGCAACCCCACCTTAGTTTGTTTAAGGCGCTGAGGGATTGTTTGGTCACAGCTTTGTTAATCCTGTTCTGACATATTATGCTGTGTCAGCTCAAAATGGACTCAGAAAGTGAACACAGCTGTCTGTCTTTGGAGCTTTAGAGTATAAGAGGCAGTGCACCTTTTTGTCTTTGTGGACAATTCTTTTGTCTCGATTCTCTCCGTGATTAGATCTCATGCTGCTTTCTTCTTCTTTTGCACTGGTGTGCATGACTGGTGCACATACTATCTGTCTGTGAAAGTGATTAAAGGCTGGTTGAAATAGACACGCTTTTCCTCATGAGGTTCCTCATTTCTGCGCTATTTGTGGAAATATTTGGAGGTTTTTGTTGGATGCGTTGCAGTCCTGGTGCCTACGTGGCGGTGCTCCATTGTGGCCACAGTCTTCGTGCCATACATGCAATCATTTTGGCTCCTCTTTTAGTTCACGCATAGTTCAAATTGAGGCCCGACATCTACTGTTGGTTGAATGGGTGGCCCGGCTGTTTTTGAATGGGCAGATTTAGCAGGTGGGAATTCTCTGACTTGAAGGTAACAGTCCAATGATGCCGTCATACCGGCTGACACGTGTAAATAAATAAGGCAGACAGGGTCCGCTGATTTTATATATAACTCACTAGTTTGATTTGTTTCTTGTTGTTGCCAGTGCCTGTTAAGGAATTCAAACTGGAAATGGCGACCTACATTCGCACTAATTCAAACACACATTGTTCAGCTGATAATCTACATGTCTCTCCTATGTTTGACAGGGTTTTCCCCCACATTTCTTAATGAACTTCATTGGCAACTGTTAAAATTTCCTTGACTGAGCCGACTTTTAGCTTTGGCCGTGCGGGTGTGGAGTGCTACTGTCAGCATGAAAGCGGTGCTGCTGTCATCCAGCTCCAGTTCCTGATCAATGAGGTTTGTACCTGTTCATTGTTTCCTTGTTTGGTTTACCTCCCCTCCTTCTCCTCACCCCTTGACTCCCAAGTCTGCCCACTGCCTCCTGCATGTGTCTATCCATTTTCTCATTAGCAGACACTGGTGCTTATTCAATGTTTATAGGCCATGAATCGGTTGTAGTTGTGTTAACTGTGCTATTAGCTAACACATTGATTAAACAGTAATGCTACTTTTGTGACCAACATGCTTCTAGTTGTACGCTCATGATACAACCATAATAAAACAGTCCCTACTAAGCCACAGTGTGTTTTCTGCGTTCTAATAACCACCCTTGTTTCTGACCCTCGCCGCAGGGGGCGCTGGTGAGTGCCTTAGCTGATGACAGCATCCACCTGTGGAACCTGAGGCAAAAAATCCCTGCAATCCTGCATTCTCTCAAGTTCAGCAGGGAGAGGTACAGTAACGTGTTCTTCTCCCTGCTTTTCTGTTTGCAGTGACGCTGCATCTGTGAATGCATCTCTGTGAAGTGTGAACAAAATTTGGAAAGCGTCCTCACAGCTGGCCACATGCTTCTCGGTGTATAATTAGCAGCGTTGTTGCCATGAGGTGTTGGGGGATGCGGGGGGGGGGGGGGGGGGAGATTAGTGTTGCTTACTTGGGTTTTCATCTTTAACCAAACAAGGAAAGTAAATTCATGAGGTCGAGGTGAAATACCACTGTCTTCTAGTCGATGAGAATATTACATTATTGGGAATTTTGTCTGTTACACTCATTTATCCACCAGCCATCATTTGTAGGCCATTTCCTTTTCTAAAATCTAATAAGTTAACATGTAAGCCCTCACACAGGCTGAATGAACAAATGACTCAATGAATCAAATGAGTGAAAGGTGTCACTTGATGAACACGCACATGATGAACCTGAGAATTATTATTAGTCTGCAGTTGCCCTCAGCTCCACAGAACTTTTTAGCTCCTTCTAGCTCATTGTTTTTGTTTTCTGTCCTGCAAATTCTGTTTTCATCAACCCTGTTTCCAGGAGCAGCAGGCAGCTGTTCTTAGCAAAGACCTGTTGATATTATAATAATAGTAATAACTTTTAAGAAAAATTTAACTCCATAAGAAAACAACGAGCAGAAAAGGCTAAATAAAACATGAGGCATAACATAGAGAAAAAATAAAGATGAAGCAAGTACATCAAACAGCATCAAAATTTGCGACTAGCTGCCCCACAAATATATATACTTTTTCAAGAGTTGGGGAGTTTGGAGCGACCAAAACAGAGCTAAAAGGACAGTGAATATTAGACTTACATTCATCAGGTGGCAGGAAAAAAATGGCTTCAAATGAATGCTTATGTTGTTCGCGTCATTCACCATAACATTAATCAGTTGATTAATGCAGCTTTAATTGCGGCATCATTTTTTTTTTTATATATATAGAAAGATGAGGCAAGAATACGTTTGTCATCCCAAGTTTGGTCCAAATGTCCATGTTCAATCAAAATCACACGAAATATCACCTGAGACCTCACATATGATGTGTGGACAGATAAACCGTCAGACACACGAAACAGTTCACATCAGCCCTGTCCATTTCACATTGTAAACGTGGTGTATGCCTGAATGATTCTTCCTACCAGTTGAGAAAAGACAGCAGTGTTTACTCTGCTATTCCTCCCTAACGCTCTATATATAGTCTGGCTTCATTAGTGTGACACAGAGCAAGGCCTTTGTAATTAAATCTTAGTCACTCGCTACTCCTTCTAGTTGGAGCAGCATGATTAGGGACAAGGGTGACTCTTTGATGGGATTGAGTCATGCGATAATGAAAAGCCTCGTTGTGATGGATCCTGATCTCCTCTTGCAGAATCACATACTGCCACCTGCCCTTCCAGAGCAAATGGCTTTACATCGGGACAGAAAGAGGAAACATCCACATTGTCAACGTGGAGTCCTTCACTCTCTCAGGCTACGTCATCATGTGGAACAAAGCCATCGAACTGTGAGTCTGTGTTTCGCAACTTTTTTTTTTTATTTCTCCTCTACTTACTGTCCATTTGCATATCTTCTTGTGCGAGTGTGTGAGTTGACACTCAACCAAGAAACTCTGAAATGCAAAGGAATGTGTTTGCAGATACTGTGTCCAGTAAGCTGAGAATACTGTAGCTCTGATCAGTGTGAGGGCGGTACGGAGGTGGTGATTGTGCCATGCCAGAACTTTCTGTTGAGACTTCTGGAGGTGTTCGCTGCCCGATTTAACGGAACATCTGTGATAGGAAGTGCCCACTTGATGACCCCGGTGACTTATCCTGTGTCACCCACTCCCCCATGTAAACACCCACTGCGAGGATCACAAAGAATTTTGCATCACATCCTGTGCATAGGTGAATGTTACACTGCGTTTCCTGGAGTCAGCAGTTAAAATTAGATTTCGGTGGATAAAATCATTGTCACCCAACACACTTACTAGTAACTTTTAAATGTCTTGGTTATAAGAGTACTGCATGGTCTGATTCTGTGCATGAAATAGCACTGAAAATGAATAGTGTGACAATTATATTCAGAAAAAACAACGTAGAAGTTGCTCTCTCCCAGGTAATTTTTCTAGTGCACCCACCAGTGAGCTAAAATATTTCTGACAGTGACTGGCAGCTAAGGTGTGTGTCTGTGTCTGTGTCTGTGTCTGTGTCTGTGTGTGAGGCTGCTGATGAAATCTGATAAATGGCTGTTTTAGATCTGGGAGTTGAAAGTGTCAGAACAACCAAAGTACGCCATCATCTCAGATAAATGTCTCAGAAACAGACAGTGGAGATGGGGAATGGTTTTGGCTGTCTGACTGTGAAAATGATTAAAGAAAAGAGCTCTTGGCTGTAGTGTGAAATTTTAAAACATAATATTCAGTTGTTTCTCAGATAGATAAGTCTTTTCACAACACAATTTCTGCTCCACAGTTTGTTGTCTCTGAAAACTCACAAAAAAAAAATCACATTCTTGGTCTCCTGCAGTGGACAGAAACAGCATATGGACTGAATGATCATATGTAGTGCTGTAGTGGAAAGTCAGCCCACTTCATGTCATTATTATTTTTGAAAATGTATGTTTACCCATCCTCTCAGTCGGTTAAAATCTATGTGGGAGAAACCGTTTTAAATTACATTAAAAAGAGTGTAAAACATGCTGTATACATACACTGATTATGATGGTTATATATTAAAACAGTCCTTTATATTCATGGTGTATCATGTGGTGATTACCGACTGGAGTTCATATTCCAGTCCATCCCTGCCTTTTATTCACCGCTACATCTCTGACTGTATCGACTCATCAGCAGCAATGAGATCATTACCCACTGGAGCCAGACCACACTCAGAGGCAGCAACACTTTCTTTAGGCCAGACCTTCACTTCCTCCATGCCCCTTGCTCTGTTGCCACGGTGATGCTGTCTCCACACACTATAATCTCTCATAGACCCTCATGTGACCCTCTCTCTCTCTCTCTCTCTCTCTCTCTCTCTCTCTCTCTCTCTCTCTCTCTCTCTCTCTCTCTCTGTGTACTTGTCTCTCTCATATGTCATGTCTCTCTCTCTGGTGCACTGATGCACATTTTCATCTTATTTTCTTTGTGCACAACCAAAGATTCTGGCTTTGATTCTTTTTTTTCCCCCCTTTTTCCCCCTAATTGCCTCCCTATCTTTCTCTCCCTCTAAACAGCTATTCTGTTTACAAAACATATAGACAGTATGTTTTAGGCAACATTTATCATCATGTCAATATGCAGAAGACAAATATTCTTGAATTTACTCTCATTCTCAGTGTGTCTTCTTGTCTCTCCACTGTCCCTAAAACTTGCACAGATCCACCAAGACACACCCAGGGCCTGTTGTGCACATCAGTGATAACCCCATGGATGAAGGAAAGGTAACTGATAGTTGACCACTACATGGCCTGTGGAACAAAGATAAATTTCTGCCCTAAAAACTGTACCATTTTATATTATCTGGGGGTATACTTTCTGTGGATAGCTGCTCCGGCGCAGGCGACACAACGTCAATACGGCTTGTGCAGCTACAATGGAGAATGATGATAGAGATCATAGTCGATGGTGAACATCAGATTTTGTCAAAATCTGAGAGAAAAGGTTTCTTTCTAGACTAACCGTTTACAGAAACCTTCTGCAATGTTACACAGAGAAAATCATGGCAAATACTGATTGTTTTTTATAGACCAGGATGCATTACACCTGTTTCTTCTAAATCAGGGATGCTGCCATGACCGTACGCATGCCCTACTGGTGTTCATAGGATACTTGGCTAATTTGACAAGTTTTTATGCCCATACACCCCTGTTTGACTGAATGCTACAGGTTAATGCTGCTTATATGAAGGTTTTTAAAAGACATTTTTCTGTTTTATTTAGTTGATGGTTTAAGAATGGGTACTGCCTCTTTACTATAGACTATTCAATAAATAATCTAAAAATAGTATGGTTTAAGAGTACTTTTAGGTTCTTGTATTGTCAATGTATTGGGTAACACTTTAATTAAACACCCATGTGTTGATGTAAATTCTTAAGAATTATGTGGAAATGATATGTAAAAATGGAAACTGTTCAATTGGTACACCACAGGCAAGCATACAATCAAAAAAAATATGGAAAATAGTGTTAATTCATGTAATTTACTTCAATGGATCTCACTTGAATCAGTTGGAGGTTTCCAGTCATTAAGATTTAAACAGTTCTTTCAAGGAAATTTCTCTGGACAACACAATTATACAACTACAATAGAATCCTCTGATATACATAGTAAGTCATTTAATCAATTAGTACTTTGTGTTATAAATCTGCCTATTTTCTCTGTAATTAGTACCAAATCACATAGTTCTTTCAAGATGAAGTCGTGGTGAGAAGTAATGAGTAAAATAAAGCGTTTGTGATGTAAAGATGGGTCATCTTTAACTCACAGACAGTCATGATACAGTTGTGTTAACTCCAGGCTGAGTTATATGTGCAGAATGTGGTTTCACAGCAATCAGCTGAGCTGTGCTTTGCTTCTCTTGTTATTGCAGCTTCTGATTGGATTTGAGTGTGGGGTAGTGGTGTTGTGGGATTTGAAGTGCAAAAAAGCTGACTACCGCTACAATTATGATGAGGTAAGGCATTATTTCCACTCCGTTCTTGTGAGGATACTAGTTAGTTTGTTCACTGTTTTATCACTGTTGTCCCTGCAACATGTTTGGTCTTGGAAGGTTTTGCATAATCTGTCACTTCCATCACACAATTGAACAATAGCTCTCAAATGTTTTCCCATGAAACCTGAAACAGCTGCCCATTGGGACCCTTCCATACTGGGCGACTTTTGTTGTCGATTGAGTATTACATAGTGAAGTTATGTTGCACTATACAGAATGGAATTAGGATGATATCCAGTGGATCAAAAAAAACTAAATTTAAAACAATTTTCTAGATTATTGTGCTAATAACGTGAAATGACACAATACAACATTTTGCTAAATTCTTCCTAAGTTCCTTTTGTGTTTCAAGAAGATGAGAAGTGCTTTCTCAAAGCATCAAAATAATAGCACCTATTAAAGGATAAGTCTGGTGATATATTTAATTGTCAACCCATGAATCAAACCCCATGAGAAGAGCCAAACCAACAGTGATCTGATCCTACAAACAAGCGTTTCCTTGGTATTCAAAGCCTGATATATCTCATTCCTCTGTGCCATAGAGCGCCATTGTTGTCCAAAAACTATTAAAAACAATGAGCCACACTGTTACGCTGGGTGTCATGTTCCCTTATTTGATTAACACACACACTGTAGTTTATTTTGAGTTGATCCCATATTTGCCGTCCTGCTGCCAAAGATACTTGTTAGTGGACCAAATGTGTATTAATGCACATCTGAAAATAGTCTCCAACAAATTTACTTTATTTACTCCTGTTTGAGTGCCCACATGTTTTAGGAGATTATTTACCCTGATTTAAAGATGAAAGTATATATTTGTGATTTTAAAGTCTTATGTCTTCTGTAGGAACGAATGGGCTTTGGGCCACAGACAGGCTGGGGAAGTCAGAAAGTTTTGAGAGACAGACTAACATACTGTTGGTTTTGGTGTCATGGGATTTGTTGACAATATTAAAAAAAAACATAGAATAATCCCGCCTTATCCTTTAAATATGTTGCAAACGGAGTTGCTGCAAATCTTCTTATCTCTTGTTGCACAGCTGTAGAATCCACATGTGCTTAATTTATCACACGCTAATGATGTGCTGCTGTGTGTCTTTCAGGCCATCCACTCAGTTGCCTGGCACCATGAGGGTAAACAGTTTGTTTGCAGCCACTCTGATGGCACTCTGACCACATGGAATGTACGCGCTCCAGCCAAGTCTGCACAGATCATCACACCACATGGTAGGAGCTGTTGTATACACACAGTTGTATTGTTTATACACACACAGGCATATTGAATAGAAGCCACCTATGTCTTTGAGCTACAATGTGTGCTTTTAAAGTCCATCCAGTCTCGGAAGTGTGACTTGTCCAAAAAATAGATGAATGGTGGCAGCGTGTCCATGTGTGTATAAGAGCATTTGTACTGTACAAATTAAAATTAAATGCATTTTTTGCCATTTGACCTCTACTAGGAAAGCAGCCTAAGGATGGAAAAAAGCCAGAACCATGCAAGCCTATCCTGAAGGTGGAGTACAAAACAACAAGGGCTGGGTAAGTGTGATGGTAGCAAGTCCCCACCCATCCTGTGTCTTAGCTGACTCTGGTTTGAATCCATATCCTGTACTGAAAGTGGCCTTTCCTGTTATTCTATCACAACAGCATATTCAGTATCTGACCGGCCAGTCCTGTTGACCGTGTCCTTCTGCAGATGGAAATTCTAATTATTTCTACGTTCTCTCTCTCAGGCTTTGTTTTGTTGTGATAATTAGATAAATGGTTTGTGATCATGACAAATGATTTGTTGTTCCATTGAGGTCACATATTATGTTGTGATCACTGTTAACACACTTATCATTATCTGAAGAGAACGAACTAGTTACGTCAAGGTCACAAAGCAAAAAGACAAAACTTTCCTATAAAAAATTAACAGTTTCACTGAAGCTGATCTAATTATCCCTCACTTTTTTTCCTCAGGTATTAGAGGACAGGGATTAATATAGTTGCCATTAAAATTAAAAACTAGGCTCCTCCCATCATACATGCTCTTGAAATGGGGGCAAAGAATCTCCAGAGAAAGCACAACAGTAAAATGTTGGTGTCCCTCTTCACCCATTTACCACTGATTGGAACTAGCAGCTTTTCACAACAAACTGAAATTTATTGAATAAGCAATTAAAATGTTTGTGTGTGTGGGTTTTTCCTGAACTCAGGGACCCATTCATGATCCTGTCTGGAGGTCTGTCTTATGACACTGTGGGGAGGAGAGCCTGTCTGACTGTAATGCATGGAAAGAGCACTGCCGTCCTGGAGATGGACTACCCCATTGTAGATTTCCTAACGCTGTGTGAAACTCCTTATCCAAATGGTGAGCTGCAACACTCCACCCTGGACAGGTTTTGTTCATGTGTCTCAGAATCTGTATTAACTCACTTAAATTACATATTATCCTTTTTAATTTTGTGCTGTTTTGTTTGTTTTTTTTGCCAGACTTTCAGGAGCCTTATGCTGTGGTGGTCCTCCTCGAGAAGGATTTAGTTGTAATAGATCTCGGACAGATTGGGTAATTATTCAGCTTTCTAAATATAGAGTGTTTTTGGTTTCAAAGAGTGTGGGTATTGTGGATCAAACACACTATATTAATACACGGTTTAGAAGAGAGAATTATTTAACTATATTGATCATTTCAGTCAGAAATGTCTGATTCCAAGTTTTCAGACTTAAATAAATGAGCAGTTGTAATAATGAATTTATAATGTATAAAGAGCTTCCACAGACACTTATGTGTGTCTACTCCTATTCTTTAAAGGTCCCATGAAAAATAAAATAACTTAAAATAATTACCAATGGGAATTGTTTTGCAGTGAAGCATTATGCTTTTTACTCTTTAATCTTAATATTTATAACTTCTTTCCCTGGGTGTATTGCACCACTGTTTACCATTTGATGCCAATTACATGGTAAACAAAAACATTTTAATTCCAAATCCCAGCCTTTTGTCTTTCTTGAAAAATATGAACATTCTTATTGTTGTTGAGTCTTGCCCTGCTGGTGGGTGTACAGTATATACGAATTCCACTTTTTAAAAATAATTTTAACCCAGCCAACATAAATGATGAAGATGCAGTACTCGATTGTATAGTGCCTCCAAATTCCTCCCAACTCACTGTGGATGTCTTGAAACTGACAGTTCGCTATCAGCTGACTATCACAATCAGCAGTAACACAGGTTGAAGTGTATATCTGGGTGCAATCCGAGTGGCTGTTGTTTGTTTGTTTTGAAGTGACGAGTCCAGACATTTTTATTAACATTCAATTTAATTTGGGAAGCATCTATATATATCAAATATATATATAATATATTAAAGCCATTTCATGGGATATTTAGACTTGTCGGTCGGTCAGTCAGAGTATTCAACAGCATTGATTGGCAGCAAGCATGTTGTCATTTGCATCAAGTTGACGGACAAGTGCAGATGTAGTTAGTTTAGTAAGTCTAACCTATGGCTCATTGTCTTGACAGGTACCCAATATTTGAGAATCCATATCCTTTGACTATCCATGAGTCACCGGTGACCTGCTGTGAGTACTTTGCTGACTGCCCTGCTGAACTTATTCCTGCACTTTACTCTGTCGGCAGCCGGCAAAAGAGACAAGGTTACAGCAAGAAGGTAAGTTACTCTTCTGTGTAATCTATTTTTAAAATGCATTGGACATTGGAATTGATTTTTGGAGACATATATATATATATATATATATATATATATATATATGCTATCAAACTGGTAACGCAACTGAAAGAAGCCTGCAAAACAAACAATTTTCCTATAAATAAATTTATAAATTTAAAATGTGTTTTATTCTTTTCACAGGAATGGCCCATTAGCGGAGGAAACTGGGGCCAAGGCACTCAGAGTTACCCAGAGATCATAATCACTGGGTTAGTGACTAATTATTAATGAATTAATGAATTTTGATTCACTGACTGTCCTTCACATGTAAACAATGCATTGTCACAGTGAACAGATTATCTCATATTCTTTTCTTTTCTTTAATAACAGACATGCTGATGGGACTATCAAATTTTGGGATGCTTCTGCATGTGAGTAGTTTTATTTGTTTTATTTAATCTATTTGCAGCAAGCTATTATAATCCTTTTTGACGCAGGTTTTTTAGAGCTAATTATTAGAAATCATATCGCAGGTTACAACACAGTAATGAAACACATATCCATATCATCAGGACAAATAAACGTGCTTATATACTTGACACACGTTTGCATAGATGAAACATTTAAAACCAGATACAGTATGCAAATCAATATGCATATATACATGATTAGATTATGTAACATTTTGGATACAAGACACAATTATAGAGAATATTGCTGTGCTGATAATTTTATCTACACTTGGAGTTAGATTTGCAGATATAATGGCCATTTATGCACCTCCATTAGTCGGTAGTTAGGAAATTAGTTCGTTGGAAAGAGGAGAGAGTTTCTATTTTGCCTTAAATTTACTAAGTTCTATTTGATATTTTTAAATAATTGTTTTTGCTTCATGAACTTTAGTCATTCTTTCCTCTTAAATATGAACGCTAGCTTTAAGTGGCACATTCACAGAGTTTTGACATTTAGGTTTAGACCTTTGTAGCAGCTCGCACTGCTGTCTAATCATGTGCATACACACCAGTGTCATCTGCATAAGTAAATCTGTCCACTCTATGACATTTAGAGAAAATAGTCCAGGTGGCACTTAATGTTACCTGGAACTACTGTATATTAAACGTACTACATCATATGTTATTCTGACCTGGTCCCCACCATGAGTGCTTAAACTGAAGGCAGTATATCACCATTTCTTTCTTACTTCTTTTTTTCTCCTTCTTCTCTAAGTAATGCTTCAAGTGCTGTACAAGCTGAAGACTGCCAAGGTGTTTGAGAGGGCTCGCGGTAAGGAGGATAAGCCAAGTACAGAAATAGTAGAGGAGGACCCGTTTGCCATCCAGACCTTGTCCTGGTGCCCTGAGAGCAGGATGCTCTGTGTGGCCGGGGTGTCTGCCCACGTTATCATCTATAGGTTCAGCAAACAAGAAATCACCACTGAAGATGTGCAGGTGGGTAAACAATCATTGTCCATGGCAGTGTATCATCAGAAAGATGCAGAATTGTAGTTTTGGACAAATTTTAATCATCAGGTTTTTTGAGAGGTGACGGTCAAACATGTGTCATATCATCTCTTGTGTTTAGCTTTTGGAGGTGCGGATGCAGAGTGAGTTTAGCGATGGGGACTCCCCAGACCCAGGGGGGGAGCAGACCCCCACCTTGCCCACTCCTGGAGCTTCCTCCAGCCCTCAGGAGAGCGAGCCTCCCACCCAGCCCTCCACAGGCAGCAACTCCACTGACGGACCCCGGGACAATATACCATGCCTGCAGTATGGACAATTACGTTTTCTTCTTTTTTTGCCTAAAGGTTGAATTTGCTCAGTTATTTAGGTCATTGTGAACAGACCAAAAACTGATGCCCAAAAGGTTGTTTAAGTAAGTGATGCAGTCATCCATTCACTCCTTCCAGTCAACTGCTCAATCACATCAGCACACCAGAGGAAAATAATCCTCTTCATAAAAAATATTAAAAATGATGAGAATGTTTTGACAGTAAAAGGGTGGAAGGGGAAATAACAATAATAAAAAATGATGATATTGTCAGTGTGGCTTACCCAAAGGATGATAAATCTTTCCAGTGTAAAGTGCAGCCAGCTGTCTCACCCTGCTGTGTGTTTGATGCAGGGTGCGGAGCTCCCCGCTGAAGCAGTCTCCGGGCTACCAGGTGGAGCTGGTGATCCAGCTGGTGTGGGTGAGCGGGGAGCCACCTCAGCCAATCACCAGCCTGGCTATCAACTCCTCCTACGGCCTGTAAGTCGATACGACCAGCACACTTGGTATTTTGACATGATAGTGGTGGCTATCTATCTAGCAGCTGTGTTTGTGCATCTTGAGATGTTAATTGCATCCTGTCACACAGAAGGCCGAAACCATTTATGTAGTGCAACTGTAAATACAGCCGGCCCACATCATAGCTTGGAGTTAAGAGCTAAAATAGCATCTGAATCCTGATTCCACTGTGTTTCAGTGTGGTGTTTGGAAACAGTAACGGTCTGGCTGTGGTGGACTACCTCCAGAAAACTCTGCTCCTCAACATGGGCACATCAGAGCTATACAGCCCATCTGACCCCTACCCGAGGCAGCCCCGCTCCCCACGCAAACCACGACAGCCCTCTGGAGGTGAGTTGCACTGCCAACATTTTTCTGTTGGTCACTCTCCATAGCTCACTGGCTGCCCTGACTTTATTGACATTATTAACCTTGAAATAAATGTTTCTTACCTCTTATTTCACTGCTAAAGCAATCTAAACAATTAGCTGACTGTAGGAGATAGGTAGAGGAAGGTTAGGGAGGCAGGGCTGACACTTGGCAGCAGCCTTGACTTCGCACCATGTGCACCGCCCCCTGCAGTAGCTCCTGTCCCTCAACAGGGGGCATCACTGACAGATTCTCCATCTGTTCAGTTGGACAGACCAAAGACAGTGGAGCATTAATGTCAGAGTGAATACTGTATCAGTGCTGCCACAGCATTTCCTTTTGATTCCTTTTTATGATAAAACAATACATCATTGATATTTATTTGCTTGCTGTTTCTGTCATGTCTTTTACTGTGTCTCCGCCTCATCCTGCCATTCATTGTTTTCAGTCTCAGTGGCCTGGTGGTAGATTCAAGACTCTTTTATTTTGGTTCTCTGCCATGGAAATTTTTAATTTATGCACGCTGCAAGAATACTATCTGATTGATGTGTTTTTACTGATTAATTTCCACTAGAAATGCAGCAGCAAGCCTCTGAGAGTCTTTCTTAGTGTCAGCTTTCTTTTCTTTTGCAATTATGATGTCCAGTCATTTTTCTGTCTCACTGTTTTTTACTGTTGGTCTCTCTCTGTGATTTGGTAAAGACATTCCAACTGTGACGTCTTGCATGTCCAGACTTTCTAACTTGTATTCTGAGTCTGTGAAAAAACTACGCTCATCTCATCTCAGTAAGTCATGTTGTGTCAGAACCCCCCCCCCCCCCCCCCCCCCACAGTATCATTTCTCTCCTCTAAGCCTTTCCTTTTTGTCATGAAGATACACTCCCTGACTTTGATATAGTGCCCCCAAATCTCCAAAGCTCACTATTGACTTTTTAAAAACATCAGCAGTGAGCTGGGAGGACATTTTGAGACTTGAGGGCACCTTAACAAAATCAAGACGTGTACCTTTAAACCCTGCCCCCTATTTTGATAAACAAGCAATACTGACACCTTGAGTCAAAAGATTTGTACTAGATTTGTGAAGTGAACTCAAGTGTGGCTTATTTACTACACTGTATGGGTAGCTGTCCCTGTCTTTGTTCAAATAGGTGACCCTGTATTATTTTCACCATATGTACCGTAGGAATTGGCAGAGCTTTAGTAAGACTTGCTGAGAGTAGTCCAAGAGTAGGACTGATTCTGCCATGTTTAATTACAACCTTTGTGGCTCCCACAGGACCCTGTGATTCTAACGATGGGTCCAATGCCTCAGAGGACCGCTGCAAGTCACCTACTTCAGGTAAACCTCACTGAAGTCTTCATGTTTCGTACAAAACAGATCCTTTTATTAGTTTGAAATACATCTTTTTCAAATGCTGCCATTTGTCACGTAGGGTCTACCTCACCGTGCAATTCTGATGATGAACGTAAACAGAGGTTCATAGAGAAGGGTACTGTATTGTTAAAAGCAGCATGTCCCCTTAAATTTAAGCATTTAAAAAAACGGCAGCAGTTATCTGATTTGTCTTTTTGAACCTTGTTTCCAGTGAAGTTCAAAAGCAGACGCTTTTCCAAGACGGTTGCCAATGACTTTGGTACTGTATCGTCCAGATGTACTCTTTCTGATTACTCACTCTTTCCCTCTGAATGACAGCGTTCTAACCACACTGTGCCTTAATCCTACGTCAGTCTGTGCATCTTGTGCCAATGAAAGAAAGAAGTGCATTCAAGAAATGTGTTTTTTACTAATCATATGGTTTGTGGGTTACATAGATGATTTATAAAATTAATTAGGACTCTTTATCAAATGCATGACAGGACATCTTTCGAATTTCAGGCCTCAGATTTTCTATGCAGATTTTTGTCAAAAAGCTGTTGGCTGTTGCTACACAACTCTGGATTCAAAATATTATGCATAATTGGCAAATGTTACTTTTTTACTAATTCAGAAGCATAGAAAATCTGCTTCAGGCCTTATTCTCTACAGTACTAATGTCTAACCGTGTCTTGTTAATGTTTAAGTGAATTATTTCTCTTTGATTGTAGACACTTGCTGTGTGTGTTTCTGATTCCAGGACTTCAGTTCAGTGTTAACTGTTTGGCTACCCACTGATTCTTCCTCCTCCTACTCTTTGCATAACTATGTTTACTGAATTGCAATTACCTTATTTCTTCTCTTGCTTTGTTTGACATTACAGGCCTTTTGGTTGTCTGTGATGTATTCTCAGGGTTTCTAAGGGTGGTTATAGACTGCAACAGGCAACTTTTGGGCTTTTATACTTAAGATTGGCAACACTCCTGGTAGCAAACAACTAAAATCATTTTTTAAATTCAGAATATTCCTCTTAAAGCAATGCAGAGTCTTGTTGTACACAGTGAAGTCCCACATATGGCATAATGTACTGTACGCATGTCCTCAACAGTTGTCCTTCAGTATGTATCACCACTCTTCAGAATGACTCAATCAAAAAAAAAATTTCAATGATTGCACACTAATTTTCACAGTAAAAACGGTGTCACAGATTACTGAAATTATAATTACGGAATCTTTGATTGTAATTTATTTAAATGATCTTTGATTTGAACATTTCCATTTTTAGCCATCATTCTTACCTCATAAAATAGGAGTATTTGTTTCTGTTACAGCCAAGATGTCACGGAAAATTAGCTCGTCTAGCGAGCAAAAGCCAGACCTGGGTAAGCCAAAACTACTGAATTTTAGCTTCTAAGAACCTTTATATCTTCCTACAGGTGTTCCTGTTGTCATTTGAATCCTCTGCTGCTTTGTGTCAAGATCACAGCTGTAAAATACTTTTTTGAGAGTCTGTGCTTATCGTCTAATGGCATGTTGGTGTAAATGTGAGACTCCTGTTGTCTTGGCATTTTATACTGTAAGTTGAGACGAACACTGTGTCTCTGTTTGCACTGTGAGCAGAGGAGAGGTTCCAACGATGGCGCTCTCTCACGTGTAAGAAGCGCTTTTGTTGTGTGAAGGAAGGCAAGGCAGCAGCCAGGATGAGCCAGAAGGGGGGCGTCTGTAGAACTCTGTCAGCCCCAAACTCCTGTGAGTGGACCAGTCATGGTCTGACTTGGGCTGAAGTGGGATAACTGGTACTAACCCCCACCACTGCTGGGGCTTTTATTCTGAATGGGTTGACATATGACACTAATCTTCTCACAATGATTGTTTCGTTCTTTTCGAGGAAGCTCGACTGACTTGACTGCACTCAGTGCCGTTTCAATCTTGCTTTTCTTGTTTACAGTTTTTCCTTGTGAAGAACACACATGGCGGTGTGTTTAGCCTTCCCCTCTGTGTCACAGATCTTTTTGTGTTTCTGTTGGGATGCCTCATTAGCTTTTTAAAGAGGGTAAAAGCTTGTGTTTCAGATGCTGTCAGCACAGTAATGAGGCATGAATAATTCTTGCTCCTTAAATACCAGTTCTTCCTTGGGAGTCCCTGTAGTGCTACAAGCATATCTTCTGCATTTTTTTCACATTGAGAATGTTGTTGTTGTCAAATTTAATTGCAAAAAAAGTACATTGTGGAATCCTTTTAAGAAAAGCCTTGGATCCTTAGATATAAACAATGCAAGAGCATCTCAATGTCAAAAAGCTTTTTGGTGTATACTAGTTGAAGGGTTTGTTGTGTTGTTTCTGTACTTCTACTCACTTCCATAAAAGACACGAGTATGATTGAGGATGTGCTCCCACTAAACAGATGTTAGCAGAACATAACTCTTAACATGTTGACTGAGTTTTGACCCAGTGGATTTTATGCCGATAACATCTCTAATTCTCCTGTTTGCATGGAGAAGCCCTGTATGAACTTCTTACCCCCTTTCATTTCACACAAATCATTTCCTCATTCTCTCGTTTTTGTGCTCACTCCTGCTGTCCAGATGCCAAGGATAACTCATTCACCCGCTCACGTAGTTCAAGTGTAACCAGCATAGACAGAGAATCTCGAGAGGCCATCTCCTCCTTTCACTTCTGTGAGAGTTTCCCCAGGAAGATGGACAACCTGGTCAGCCCCTGTCTGCTGGTGGGAACCACCCAGGGCTCTGTGATGATGGTGGCCCTCAGCCTGCCGCCCGGTGGGGACCAGAGGCTGCAGCAACCAGTTGGCATCTCCTCCTGCGGTAAGAAGCTGAACTGAACTTGAACGTGATCCACATGTGACTGGGTACACGGAAAAGTACATTAACTCATCAATGACCTCTATTGACAAGCAGTTGGCGCTGAAACAACAGTACTAGGACTCTAGAATCTCTTACTGCAGTTTACTGCAGAGTCACCACTCCATGCCTTTTAAAATCACACTTTCCTAACAGACTTGAGAAAGCTAGCTATGTGCAGCAGGGATTCAACACATATGGCGAAGATATAGAATACAGTTCTGGCCTTCACAGTTGAAATATCTTGCTGGTTTCTTGCACTGTGAGGAGTAGTTAACATTTAGGAAGTAAGTGGTGGAGGAGAGGGACAGAAGGAAATTGTGGTCACTTGAAATCTCTGCGTGTAAGGAGTTTTGTTTCCAAAAAGATCAGTTTTCAGTTTCTGAAATCTCTGTACTTTGTGAAGTTATTTTTGAGTAACTGTATATTTATTAGCAAGCCTACAGTATCAGAGTCCCACATTCAGTGTTTCAGGCTGTAGAGCAGCATATGTTACTTTTTAAGCAGAATTTAAAAGCGCAGTGCAATATTAGTGAGTGCCACATGGTCACATAGAGTCCACATGGGTCCACATTGTGGCTAATTCAGTGTAGATGTAGTGTTGATGGTATTTCAACTAAAACCATACACTCATCATTTATTCTGCCTGTTGATATTACAAAAATCATTGTTCAAAACATATTTGCAATATAACAGCACTGCATATCTACATTTATATAATAAATATTAAAGTCAGACATTTTCTAAAAACAGGGTTAAAACCAAACCAGTATTTGTATTACAAAACATTTGCAAGACCTTTTCTCTAATTGTTTTATATTAGAAAAAAGAGAGAGAGAGCACAGGACAGAAAGAAACTTTGGCGGTTGGGTGGCTATTTATTTCCCGTCACAGTTATTGTGCAGATGTTCCAGATGAAGATATACTTCATATCCAACTTGCCATGCTCTGCTGTCCTCTTGGTTGACCTTGAATTAAGGAATGTAGTGCTGAGTAATAATTTACTTGATATTCTTTGTTAATTTGAAGGCCGTCTCTCATCCAAATGAAAACAATGCCTCTGTATTACTCATTCTTCAGGCACTATGGTCAGACTCAAAGGAGGCATTTTGACTATGGCCCTGTTGGATGCCACTGGAACTCTGCTGCCCCCTTCCTACGAATTGTGGTATGACGCGAATGCCTCCGATGAGGAGAAAGAGAAGAGCCGGAAGCGCAGGCCGGCCACCCCTCCCTCATCACAAGAGGGTCAAGATTCACACTTCGCTGTGCTGTGTTCGGAGAAACAGGCCAAGGTTGTGGCCTTGCCCTCCCAGACCCGCATCTACAAACACAACATCACAGAGACCTCCTTCGTGCTGAGGGCTGATGTCGTGCAGATGACCGGAGCTAACTGCATTGCCTGTTTCTGCGCTAACGGGCATATCATGACCCTGAGGTATAATCCCTGGAAGCTTCTACTGGTATCTGGCTTCTACTTTCAAAATATCTGATGCAATCATAATAACTACATTTGTATTTGTATGTGGTCTGAAATGGTGTCTTGTCTCCATGGTATCACCACAGTTTGCCCAGTCTAAGGCCTCTGCTGGATGTGAACTACCTGCCGCTGACAGATATGCGGATAGCCAGAACATTCTGCTTCTCTAACCTTGGTCAGGCCCTGTACCTCACCTCCGCCACCGAGATCCAAAGGATCACCTATAGCCAGGAGACCTGCGATAACCTGCAGGTCAGATACTCTTAATTGGTGAATGAGTTATATTGTGGTGGTCTTAATGTTTAATATTGCACACAGTTCATTATTTTTGTCCAGCTCTTTGAACCAGCTACTGCACTTTAGACTGTAGTGTCATTTTAATACCTACAACAAGCATCCTCTGTGGGCAAGTAGAAATCTGGGATCTTATCTATTCAGATATAACATCAAATAAGCGACAGAGGAAACAGGGACACACAAGATGGAATATTGTTATGCTGTGCACTCATTTAGCCACTGAGGTCACTATTATTACAATGGTAGTTTTAAAAAAACATTTATCTACAGGGAATATAGATTGAAATAGACACATGCTGATGTTTATGCCTTCCCCAGGAGATGCTCAGTGAGTTATTTACCCCTGTGGAGACACCAGAGGCTCCTAACAGAGGTTTCTTCAAAGGCCTTTTTGGGGGAGGAGCTCAGTCTCTGGACAGGGAGGACCTCTGTGAGTACAGAATGGCCTTGTATCAACTCGTGATTTTTTTCAGCCTAATACTTTTTACGTACTTTAATTTATTAAATGCATTTCTCTTTGTCTTTGGAAGTTGGCGAAACAGCTGCTGGTAAGGCCTCCCGTAGCCTGGCCCAGCACATCCCTGGCCCAGGGAGCATGGAGGGCATGAAGGGTGCAGCATCTGGGGTTGTGGGAGACCTGGCTCGCGCCCGGATAGCTCTGGACGAGAGAGGGCAGAAACTGGGCGAGCTGGAGGAAAGAACGGCAGCCATGATGGCCAGCGCAGACTCCTTTTCCAAACATGCTCATGATGTACGCACTTGTCATTTCTTTGAGCCCCTAAAACATTGTTTATCAGGTTCGCTCCTTATTTCTGACTCTCATTTTCCCTCTTCTCTCCCTTCAGATGATGCTGAAGTACAAAGATAAGAAGTGGTACCAGCTCTGATGGCAGCGTGTGGAGCATCGGACTCTGTAATCACGAACACCAGTGTCTCTAAGGAGCTGCAGGTCCCTCTTCTTCTCTTCTCTGTTTCTCTCCATGGGGGGGGGGGATTCTGCTCGACAGACTCATGCTTTTATTCTCAGCACAATATCATACACTCTGCATTACCTCAGTCACCGGAGGACTGCCGCGGAGAAGACATTGGCTGACCCAACGTAATGAGAATGGAAAGGAATGGAAGAAGTGAAGCCCTTAGGAATCTCTCTTTCCATTTCTCCTGAGAGCGATGGTATTTATTTAACGTCAGTCTGCAGAACAGGAGAGAGAGGACCTTTCATATCCATCAGTCATGCACTCATATATATCTCATATATATATCTACACACCCTGCTGTTTTGTTCTGAAAGATGAAAGACAATTCTGCAAAACATGTACTTGTGGTGGCCTGACTGCAGTTGTTCTTTTTTTTTTTTTTTCTCTGCCCTTTACGGTGTCTGCCAAACACAGTGGACTTAAATGAGGAGAAAAGTCTGATGACCCCTTGTCCTTCAAATCTAATCAAGTCAATGTAAGTTTGTATAGGAGTAATTGAATCAATGAAGGACATGTATATTTTTGTTTTGCTGGTCTAAATTATTTTTAAGAGTATGACCTCTGTCCTTTTGTCAGTCTCTTTTTGTCATGTTTTGTCCAGAAAGGGCCTTTCAAGCACTTAGAACCGTAGAGAATAGACAGGGAGATGATGAATCTATTGCCTCTCACCGAATAAGGGCTGGTAGTACACTAGTTCATCACCGACCATTCCTTTTTACAGCATTTTCCAACCAAGTTGTTTTGGGTGAGAAAGACAAATGGCACGTTTTCTGAGAGTCACTTTGGTTTTTATTTAAAATTAGACTATTTATTGGAACCGTGTAATAGATAGGAAGTAAAAGAAGTAAATTTAAGTTTTTTTCCTTTGTCAGTTAGATGGGGAAAAAAGCGCTGAAACTGTTTACCCCCAATGAAGAGTTTACATTGATCTATCAGAAAAATGAAGAGTTGATACACTGGAAATCCCCTGAAGGTCTTATATTCTAGCTTTCAAGGGGCTGTAGCTAAATCACATATGAGAAAAGATGATGTGTTGAAGGACAAGACAAAGATTGTCCCTAGTATGATTAGCATAAATGTATATTTTGGTTACAATTTTTTTTGTGATAAAGATTCTATCTATACATGTTTATTCAGATTTCTTTTTTTGGCATTCTTTCCTAGCTGATGTTGATTTTTATCTGGTTTCTCAATGTGTAGGGAAAAAAGCATGTGTCTCTTACAGCACAATGGAAATGGTAATGCTGTCTTTGTATTCGTAGCTGCCAGTAGACATGACCAAGTGTTCCACACAGTGCCACTGGTCATCTCTCTCTCAACCATTCACTTAAAAACTGTTTCTCTTCTGCCTTTGCCTCATGACGCATATATGCTAACCTCTACCTATGTGTATGTCTGTGTGTTTGTGAACATACATATATTCAGGAATATGTGTATGGGCGCCAATATTTATAATACTACATAGATACAGTGTATTACAATAGGTCTTTTGAGGTTTTTGTTTTTGCTTGACAGTGTTTTTCAATGTGATTAACTAGAATTCTATTGTAATTAGATTTCTTTTTCATGAGGTGCAAGGATATGCTGCTATTTGTGTCAATGTAGGAGCATTACCTGTTGGTCTTTTATTTTGAAAAGAGAGACTTTGTCAGTCCAGATTGCTGCCAAATGTTGTAAATAACGGGACAGCTGGACACAAATCTGACAGTGCAGGTTCAGGCAACGTGACATACTGTACGCTTGTGGCCATGTTCTTTTTCCGACACCAAAGAGTTGCTTAATTTCACAGAGTTGTCTTGATTTTTCCCAAACGGTAAGGGTCAGTCTGGATACCTTGGACAGCACTCTTAGTCAAGAAGTCTACTGTGTGTAGGGGGGGATAGTAGATTGGCTTTAGCTTCTTCTTATGGGCATGCCACCCTCATTAGTCAAATTGCTGCACATGTGTTCAGAGGACAGGCAAAAAGAATTTGAAGGGTTTTATTCCAAAATGAGATTTCTACCAAAGAAAATCATGCAACACTGACTCATGGAAAATGGTTGCAGGCATGAAGTAAAACTGTTAGGTGTTTTGATCCATTTTCTTAGATTTTAAAGTATTTAATCCTGTATACTGAGATGGTGAGCTATCAATTACACCACAAATGGTTTATCCAAGATGGAAATACATCATTTTGGAATAAAACCCTTCACTTTTAGCTGGCTGATTTTAATCGACTCTACTGTATACTACTGAGATAAACCCATTTCAAAGAGCAGTTATGTGGGTTTTGCACTATTTTTTGTACTTAAAGTAATTTTGTTAGTATGATTTTTAGTGTGTTTATTCTTTCGTATTCCATTTTCTTCTTTTAGAAAGGACCAAAACATGACAGAACCTATGCTTATCTATGTCATTTGCCAATTATGCTGATTGCTTCACTCTCAGATTTGTTTTCAACGTCAAGTTAATGATACTATGATATATTTATATATTTGAAAACAAATATATATATACTTTTAATTTCAAGAATCTATTAAAAATGAATACCTTTAATGTAATTTTGGGATAGAATAACTCACATTAATGTCCAAACAATGGTTGTGCATAATTATCCACCATCCAGACATGAAAATAAACATTTTCTGGTTATATATTGAACATGTTCATCTCTGCTACTGCAGGAGGGTCATCTCCTCTTGGTGGGCCGCTGAGTCTTTCTACAAAGTGTGGCCTCGACTTTAAAGTGCTTCAGTTTGCAACATATATGTCCTAAATGGTCTCTTATTGCACATTGAAGGATGCATGATATTAAGTGTTTACAAACTTGAAACAACCATGTATTATCCCTCTTAGAGATTTGTCTGTTCTGGCATTTGTATTTACCACCATGTTGAACAAAACTGAAGTTCTCCTCACATATCAGATACGTGTCCCATTTTCATTTGATCATGCCAGTTGTATAAATGTGAGAGATTATATTTATTTTATTGGTACATCTGTTTATGTTACTGTTTGCTTCATGAAAACTCTTGCTTTCTTGCGCTGTAGAAATGCATAGAAAGCTAAGCTAAGCTCACAGCACCGTGCAGGAGAGCCAAGGGTTTCTCAGTCGCCATACTTCCATCCATCTGTCTGTCTTCTGGGATGAATATCTGTGGCGTTGCAGTATTTTCTCATAGTAGGCAATTTTTGTACAGTTTTACTAAAATAAATTTCACATGGATGTCTGACTTAATCTGCTGCCACAAACAATTTAGACTGTAGATACAGTATATATATATATTATTGTGCAATGGAAAATAAATGTAAAACCAATCATAACATGTTTTGTCTTGTGTTTTCTGTTCCGTGTGTTCCTGTTTGCTCATTGACTCAAAATTAATCATTTACTGATTCTTGTGTGGAAATTCTTTTTGGACATCAGTGTCCCTGATTTATACCACAAATATTTTGTGCACATTTAAACTATGCTATAATATATTAGATATCTGAACAAAGTGGCACAAATTATTTTTTGTTGTCACTTTTCACATAGTCAGACATCATCAGACAATTTTCTTGCAGACAAACTGCAAGTTGTGGAAGATATATCTTCTCTAAAAGTTACTTGAATGACTTTCTTGCATGTAGTGTCCTCATCCTGTATTATAGCTTGTAATGTGATTACAACCCTAACAACCCTAACCCTAACCCTATCTTTCTGGTGTTTTCATTTTACTTGTTTGATTTAGAGATGCACCTATATACACTGGCATACCATAAGCTGTAAAAAAAACAATGTCAGTGTCAGTCCTTTGTCATTTTAGTGTCAACATTTGGCCACTTATAGGATTTGTCTTGAAATTATTTCTCCCCGCTAATACTATGTCACTTATGTAGTTATGATGTGCAACTGCCGTTAAGGATTATTGAAACCTACAGAACTTAATGTTAAATTATAGTAGAGAGCCATCAGTTTAAAAAATCCAAATATGTCAAGCAGAATTTGGGGGAAATTATTTAAAAAATGTGCATAATATTTAGAGTATTTCCATTTCTAAGATGTGGCCTGAATAAACATCATGGCATCCTGGGTTTGAGTATCACATGTAATTTAAGCATCACGGAAGTGCCGGAAAAGCCAGATATTACATATATACACTGTTTGCTCAAATCCCCAATTATTTTCCTGTATTTTTGTAATTGGTTTTATTTTGTTTTTTTTATGTATTTATTTTTTTATTCTCGAGTCCTACATTTCCCAGAAGCCCCTGCAGGTGGCGCCGGTGCTCTCCGAACTCCCGTCATCCAGCGGGGCGAAACCTACAGCAGTGACTGGAGCAGAGGCTGAGCATCATCCTCACACCGACTGAACCGGCGGATGGAGCGGAGGGACACCAAAGTTGAATACGGTGAAAGCTAGCCACAAAGTCAGCCACAACAAGTGCACTCTGAAGAGGTATAGAGGTTTGTGTTTTTGTGTTTTTTTTTTAGTTTTTTTTTTTTACAGTAGTTAATTATATATCGCTCTGGCTTCAGCGTCAACCTTTTAATTTTGGCTCCGGATGAATGTTTGATGGACCGGAGCGTCTTGCTCTGCGACCGTTGCGATGAATGAAACAAAGAGGATGGATGCAGCCTGAGAAGACGCCAACTGTTAACCTTACGGGCTTTTCTCTCCCATCTTTGGCAGAGGGTAACTTCACAGAAATGTGGTCAACCCGGTTAAAGGCTTTTCTCACCAGCTAACGTTAACTTTACGATTCCGTCGACGACAGAAAGTAGCTAACAGTTAAATAGACTGAATTTCAAAAGTGCTTGCGTCATACGCTTCAAACTAACCGTTAACGTGAGTTTAACGGTTAAAGACGTTAAATGTGTCTGTTGGACTCTTTCGGCTTGAAAACAATCCTAGCTACTTCATGTTGAGGATTTCGCCATTCAACCAAACACGTCTCCCGGAGTTGTGGAAGGTCAGGGGCAACAAGAGAGCCTGAACCTGTCTTGCTGGCACCGACTTCGCTGTTCAAGAGAACTTCAGCAGGGCAGGTGTTTCGGCCAGGGTTGGAAAGCTTCTGACAGATAATCTTACATACAGCCACCCTGCTGTCTCCTAATATGTATTCACTGGGTTTTCTATTGCTCTGGTCACAGCTAATAGATGTGTCTAATTTGGAGAATTGAACTTGGGAGTTACATGGACCACAGTGCTGCCGGACTGCCTCTGCACAAACCCCAGCAGCAGTGTGAACAGAGATGATGATATGCCCTTAAGGTAGGCCTCCTTTTATCCTGTTTTAAGATGAGCCAAGGGCCAAACCTTGTCCTGGAGTGGCTGTCGAAGCTCCATCTGGCCCAGTATGTGGAGTCATTCATTGACAATGGGTATGATGACTTGGAAGTTTGTAAACAGATTGGGGAGCCCGACCTGGATGCCATCGGTGTCCACATTGAGTACCACAGACACAGGCTGCTCATAGCAGTGCAGAAGCTAAAAGATGAAGACAAAAGGAAAGCACCCAGCTATTATTTCACCTTAGAGCCTCTGGGTCCTTCTACTTGCAGCCACTCGCCACACTCGCACGGAGAAGATGACTTCAGGACTTTGGGGTCACGCTCGCGGACTACAGGAATACACCAGGCCTCCTGTCCTGGAAACCATAACCCCAGAGTCACAGATTGCGATGACTTTGTGACTTATCCCAAACTGAAGCTCAAGGTACTGATAAGGGATAAACTTGCAAAAGATGGAATCAACCTGGGAGAAGCACCTTACACCTATAAGGTAGGCCATTTTTACTTCCTTTTTTATAATATGTTGATACTGAATGCTGGCTCTTAAAGCATTGTCTCATGGAATTTAACACGCTTACTTTATTATGTTTGTGATGAAGAGTGTGACCAATTTATTTGATGGCGCTGACGTCCAATGATTCTTCTTTGTTGCTCCAGGGATGCTTTGGTTTCTCTGGCAAAGGCGTACTGAGATTCACTGTAGTGTTGTTAAATTTCACTTTCTCTTAATTAATCAAAACATTGTCTTGCTAGGCCCCAAGTTCATCTACTGTTTTTTTTTTTGATTTACTTAGATTAACAAGATTTATCCTCTGATCTTCACTGTACATTAAAAGGAGTTTAATTATCATAAGTTCACTGCATTTCAAGTGTTATTTACTTTACGTTTAGCAATAATGTTTTTGATTGCTAATTGCAAGATTGGTTCGATCTACATGTCGAAGTGTCCTTGACCAAGACATGAATATCAATTGCTAGACCTGTGCGTTGTGCTATATAAATGTAGTCCATTTACCGTGAAGAAATGGTAGGTAGCTCAAGTGGCAACAGTAGCCATAGTAGTGCAAAACCTAATAAGCCTTATACTTTACAGTTTACACATAACCACTAAACAAGTTAAAAATCCTCTGACCTTTGCTGGCAGATGTCAGCTGGTCAGATGGTTCACTCTGCCTTGATATTTACTCCACAGATGATAGATTTACTGACAGCATGCCATTTTATTTCTGAGGATCTTTTCTGTTCTGACAGCTGTCCAGTTTGTGTTGACTGCAGAGACTGTTAGTTAATGTAATTGCAGAGGATAGTTATTCCGCTTTGGCATCGACCAAATCTGTTACACTCAGCTTTTCATCTGGCTGGCCTCAGATCATTTGCCAATCTGACGCTATCAGTGGAAGGCGTGATTGACAGATTCTGGATTTGATTATTTCACAGAAAACAGATGTTTACTATTACACTCAACATGGTACACTTGTGATATGAATCTGTTTCAGCTGTGCTGCAACAGACGGTCAGAGTGAATCCCTGCGAAGCAGCACTGTTGCACACAGCCCCAGAATATCTTTACACTTTCTGACATAAGGCACAGTTTCTGTTCTCAGCAGTGGCACTTAGCCAGGAGAGAACTTATTCCTTAAATGTACATTTAAACTCATCTTGGTTTTGTCTTTCCTGAGCAGATACAAGCTTAAAACGCTGCCCACCAATAATGAATGAATGTGGTCTGAGAGACTGGCGAGCCAGGTGCAGCTTTCCAGTTTGATTCAGCTGATCTTTGTGTCATAACAAATCAAAGAGAATATTGAGTCTGCCTCACTAGAGTGCCTTTACACAAGCCTTCCTAGTGTGCAGTCCTATGTGCCCATATGTAAAATTGTGTAGTGTTTGGTGGATTCTCAATTATTCTACTAATAACAATCTAATTGGAAAAGTTCACCCCTCTGCGGTGCTATTAGCTTAAAATAGGTGCACTGTACCAACAGTACTGCATGTTTCTGGCCATTTTTCACAGCTACAGCATGTACTGTTCATGAAAAATTCAGAGGCTATAAACTACTAAGTGCAGAAGCACTTTGTGATTCACTTCCAACCTTTTTGTAGGTTACAGCCAATACTGGCACAGTTAGATTCACCCAGAAAAGTTTCTTTCATTCTTTAGACTTTAAAGCATCACCAGCTCTGGAGTCAGCACAGCCATACAAGGGTTTTAAGTTCATTCACAGGGCAAACCTATGAAAGATGTGACTGAAAGAGATTTTACAGTAGTGAATGGGATAGCTACGCTTATGCTTTACTAGTTAGTTGATGCAGCCTATACAAAGTACAAATGACTGCAGCTAACTAATCATTTGTGCTTAAATTTAGTTCTCCAGCCTTACACTGTGTGGTTAACATTTGGAGTATTATGTCGTCCTGCTACATTTCAGCAGGAAATAGGCCAACCTTTTTGGCTCATTAGATTTGGCCCATTTGATCCTTATCACTACCTACATTATGAGGACATGCATTATAATACTATTCATTTATGGTGTGAATATTGAGTACGAGCTTGATTTGGAGCAGCTCATCGTTTGGCAGTTCAGGTTCATCAGATTTAGCCCATTGAAGAGTTGCAGAATGCAGATATGTAGGCCAGTACGGCCCATTTTTTCACCAGGAATAGCAGACAGCAGCTTCAGGCTAAGTCTGGCTCTGCCAGCAATACGTCTTTGCTTAAATTTTGTGCGGAGCTGGGCCAAATATCAGTATGATATTAATATGATATCAATATTGTGATTTGTGATTAAATATTGTCTGGGATTTTCTTTTCAGATTTTAAAGATCTGAAACACTGTGGCACACCTTGGAAACTCTCTCTGTTACTCTATAGTGCCAGTTGTGTTTAATCTAGGTGAGATCAAACAACAGTATGGTGTGGTGTCCTTAGGCCCTGTTCTGTCCACAGTTCAGGACTTGCAGTGCTTTGGATCTATAGTCAAACAATGCCTTTGCCTCTCAGTCTGGGTTTGGTAGTGCAATCAATTCCCAAAGAGAAATGTGCTTTTCTGACAATTCTGTATGCATGACTAGTTCACACAGGCCTGCAGGACGCATTAGGGACTGTTACAGAGAGAAAAAAAGTAATGCGATAAAACCTGGTTGAGCTGTAAATGACCTAAACACTGGCACCATGACGAAAGCATATTAGAGATTTCCACAAAATAGACGTTACACAAGAGTAACATAGAAAAGCAAAATACAACCTAAAATGAAATTTCCAAGACATTGTTGAACCATGAACTTCTCTCTCCCAACGGTAGAAGCCAAAGAAAGAAACGTTTCACAGCCAGCTGAGGTTTCAGTGTAGCTGTAAAGGTCCTGTCATCACGTGTTGCAGTCTAGTGTTTTGATATAGTTTTGTGTTTTTTGTCACGCAATCCTAGACTGACTGGTCATGTTGTAGGAATAACATGAGTTTTGAATTGAAAGGTAGATTTCAAACATTACACAAAATGCATTCACATTCACATTGGCAAAGATTACTGACTTCACGAAATTGTTCTAAGCTACAGTGTGCCACTTCAAAATGTTATTGCACACATAAGTAATGTAATACTGTAAAACACTCCAGATGAGAGAGTATCTGCTCACAAAAATAACACTTCCTGTCTGTGGATAAGTGTCCATACCTGACATCAGAAGTTTCAGTTGGTGGGAATGGGATGCTCTTCTATGCTGCAGCCTCACCTCTTGGTCTCGTCTAAAACCGTCTAAAACCTAAAAATCTAAATCTTGCCTTGTGTTAATTTAAAATTTTGTTGTTAACTTCAGCAAGTTCCCATCAAGGTGATTAACAAGCTTTCTAGATGTGCATCAAATTATTAGCTTTGTCATTTGACAGCAAAACAGGCATTATATTGTCCATCACATCCAGACCCTGTTGGGAGGGATTCCTTTTAGAGCTGTCTTTACAATGACCCTCAAATCCCCAGAAGGCCTCTTTGCAGGGCCCGGCCTGAAAAACATCCTCAGAATAGGCAACAAATCTTGTTCTGAAGATTTCCCTGTGTTGCCCTGCCAGAGGATCGGAGGACAAGCAAAACCAGCAGGTCGCTTTTGACAGAAGAAAAGCCAGTCTGAATAGAGCCTGGCGAAATACAAGCTCTGCAGCAGCTGACAGCTGTCGCTGCCTTTGTCACTATAAAATGGAGACGGAATAGAACTGTTTGTTGTAGAACAAAATTGGTTTTAAAACACCAGCACCGACTTTACTATAAGAACTGGTGCAACATTATGTGGAGGAACACCTGTAAATAAATGAGAGAAGTGCTTTTGTAGTTTAATGGTTGATGATTTCTTCTGTTTACTTCAGTGCTTCACTCTTAAAACAAGGCAACTTTGAGGTCAGCTGGGACCTTTCTGTTTGGAGTTTGCATGATTTCCCTGTCCCTACATCAGTCTGTCTTTGGGTGCTCCAGTTTATTTCCACAGTATAAAGACAGGCAAGTTAGGTGAATTGGACACTATATTGCCTTTAGGTTTATTTGTGAATCGTTGTCCACCTATATGTGTCAGCTCTGAAATAGACAATATGAGCTGGGACAGGCTCCAACCGCTTATGCATAGGATAAGTGCATACAGATAATGAGATGATGGATGGATAGAATAACTTGTTACTCGCTGTGTAATCTAACTTACATGTCTGGTAAGATTCTTGTAAGGGTGGACAAGGGTGGACAAGAATAATTGACCAATTTATGTCTGACCATTAATTGACAATAAATGAAAAAAAGATGTTTTAAACTACCTCCAGTATGTCCGAATCTGTAAAACAAAAATATTGTGTTGTAAATGTGCTAAACCTTTAACTCATTATCATTATCATTATTATCATTGTTGCAGATCGGGTCTCGGCTAGATTTGACCGATCCACATTAAATATAGTTTCTTCATCAGTGTCACTATGAAATTCTGTGTTTCCACTGTCATTCATTGAGTCTGAGCAGGCCACCAACTCACTTATTATTCCTGCAGCAATCCCTGGCCTCATGTTACCCTACATAAAAAAGTCAAATGATTTCCATGCAGTGAGGTATACACATTTTAATAATGAGGGCAGATAACCTGAGTTGAGGTGCAGGAATCTTTATCAAGACAGACAGAAAAAGTCATGGTGCATCCATAATTATCACTCGTCATACTGCCTGCTTCTCTGTTTTGAATATAGCTGTTGAACAAAGGCAAGGCGAGACAGGAGAATCTACTGGATGTTTTAGCTTTGTTTTTCACATTTGGTTGTATTGTAGTGTGTGTCTATCTATTACCACAGCCTTCTTGCTTATCATGTAGTATACTGTAGGTTAGGTGTACTTAGTTGGACTTTATTCATGTTATGTCAGTATAGATTAAGTCAAACCACTGGGCCATTACAGGAATATTGCTGGATTATTGCACTGATAGTGGGGGGGGGGGGGGGGGTTGAACAGCATTGCACATGGCACTCAAAAGCTTAACATGCCATGAACATGCTTGTTGTTTATAGTTTGGAATTCAATAAAATTCCTGTTCGGCTTGTACAGATATCTGTTCCTCTACTCAACAAACAGGACTGTACAAGGACGGCTGTCCTATTCAGGCACTCCGCATTACATCACTGCAGAGTGAGATCAGAGATGCATATGTTGTTCACACAGGGAATACGATATGATATGTATAATGTAAACCCCAGTGTTAAGCAGGGCATAATCACTGACCTATATTTGTGAATTTAAGATTAGAATTGTCCAGGGTCAGTGGACATTGTTTTGTGTATGGTCTGCTATCCAGTTAATTGTCATTGCAAATGGCCCTCTATCCTCGTGTTGCCTTCAAGTAGAAATTATTCAGAAGAGCATCTGGAGGGGCTTTACCCAGAGCAACCAAGAGAAGTGCATCTTCATCACGCACTTAGTTTATGTCCAGCAACACACAATTTACATACTTACTTTGGACTTAACAATATGAAAGCTCAAGAAGGCAGGGTTTTTTCTTTTTCTTTCTTCTTTGAGTGAAAAGTATTTTGTGTAAACATTTCCCTTCAGCTCCCCTAGCTATTGAAACACTCCTCAGTCTCCAGCCTTTACGTCTCTGTTGCTTCAGCTATTGTAGAACAATGCTAAGTAGGTCTTTTAAACTGTGTGGCGCTCTCTGAATTTAAATCACTGCTCTTTTGCTTTGTGGCAGACACACGCAAGAGGCAGTTAAATTGAGAGAGGAAGTTTGATTCAAGTCTGAATCAAAGCAAGCAGTGAGCCCAGCACTGAATGCTTTGGACTGCTGTCCTTAATGACTGTTTCTGATATTTGACAATAATACATTCCGGGACACAAGAAAGTATTCAGGTGTGGTCAACTAAATATCGGATCAAATATTGTTATATATTATTAGTATTATATTGGCCTGTCATTATAATAATTACACTATATAAACTCAGTGGAATTTAAAAGTCTTTGCACCCATGATTTGTTTATTTAAGGGTTTAAGGATAGAGGGTGTCGTATGTTGTACAGATTGTAAAGCCCCTTGAGGCAAAATTGTGATGTGCGGTATTGGGCTATATAAATAAAACTGACTTAACTTAAATCAGTCCTATAGTTTTTCTTTGTTGATGCATTTGTGGAGATAATAAATAAAAATACATTCATTGCTTGACTTGATAGCTTTGCCTTTGACCTTGCATGGATGTGTTGTGTGTATAAAGATGTTGAGATGCCGAGTGTTGCATCACCACCAGGCTCTTGGAGGTCTTTGAGCCGCACTACATTGACCTTGATCACGTTCCATTACAAGGGTCTAACTATGCTCTCTGCTGGGCTATTTTTATTGCATGTGCAAGATGGGCCATTTCAGCAGGGTTAGCAAGTATTTTCAGTCAGTCAAGCAGAGGAACCTAGTTGCTAGAGGTAGAGTAGAGAGCTTCTCTTTGAAAAGAAAGGCACCGTTACTTTAACGCAGTTATGTTTCTTTTGTTATTTATTTATGCATCAGGTTTTGCATTTTGCATGATTGGATACAATTTATTGGTACATTGTAAAGGTTTTATGTAATTTATACCAGTTTAAGACCCAAGGATTTTACTTACACTACACAGTTTTATTCCACAAAAGCCAGTTAATTCATATATAGTAATTTCATCTATTCTATTTATATGTTTAATTGTAAAAAGGTTCAAATAAATAAATGTCATGATATATTTATCATGTTAGTAAATGTATATATTACCCAGAATACTTGTATCACATTAAAACCCAATATTTAGTAATTTCTTTATAGTTTAATTATTACACTATAAAGACACTGTTTACATTTGCTTCTAGTTACTAAATGTTTTGTCAAGATTCATTAAGCCAACACTGAGACCAACCAAAGCCTAAACAAAATGGTTTAGATGCCCTCAAGCTACAGTAAACCATCATGACTCATATGTCAACACATTTTTACGTGACAATAAATTGGACTTTGCTTTTTCAATCATCATTAGAGATATTGCAATCTATTAGTCCTGTATTTCTTTTGAAATATAGGTCATTTATGGATTGCAGCTTATAGTTTGTTAACATGCTCAGACTCTCTCAGTACATTAGTGCTAATTTCACATGGCACGTATTAAATAAAGTGACTCACTGTAATTCAATGCATTAAGCAAATGCATTAGAAAACAGTTGTGGTATTGGTCCATTCTGCATGATTCTTTTCATAGGAAGACAATGAATGAAATGCTTGGCAGGATTACATAGGCTAACTTGATTTTGGTCTCTGAACCTGGTTCTTTACTATTATATTGTGGTATTAAGTGTGTTTGTCTCCAGTGTAGTGCTGCCTTTTAATACAGTGTGCAGCTGTTGAGCTATTGAATTTTGAATTAACTCTACCACACCACTATACTGCCCCAGATTATCCTCAAAGAGAGCCTCACTTTTGTACAACATAGTATTGATTTGACCTAGTAATTAAGAGCTTTCCATTCAAACACTTGGCATACTTGCACAAAAAAAGGGATTTGATTAATGAGTACCATGGTGTGCTGAAATCTAGTGAATTTCTTGTCTTCATCTATATTATTATTATTATTATTATTATTATTGTTATTTTTTATAAATATTCCCTGGCACAAATGCTAGTAGTTGCCCGTTGCTCATTCAAAAGGATGAAAAGAAAGAAGAAAACCACACACAGTAGTTGACATGTCAAATCTCTGCAGATGTTTGTCAGTCAGCTTTAGAATTCACTTCAAGGTCAGTTAAGCACTTAACATCCCGTAACACCAAAATACATCTTCCCGAATGATGCTTTCAGGCAGATGTGGGCCCACTACATCTCTCAAGTTGTCTGGCACTAGTGCTTCAACTATTTCCAGGACTAAGTCACAATAGAGGTAGCTTTTAGTTTTGTTAGCTACAGTAACGTCCTGTCAGTACACTAGAGACACTAGACACTAAATGTTTTACTTGAAAAACAAAAAACATTAAAGGTTTATTTCCAAGTTAAAATTTAATCATTTCTCTGTCTAGAGGTCTCTCTGTTCTGTGTACAATCCTCTTTGAGCTTTTGTTACTTTACCATCGCCACAGTCTCTCCACAGTTTTATCTGACAAAGCTTCCAACCAGATCAAACTAAAGCCTTTTGTTTCAGGTGGGCTACAACAATAGTGAGAAGATAAACATGAAAGGAGCTCAATTTTAATGTTAAATTCTGTGGTGCAACTCTCTTAGAGGCATTCATAAATCAAACACAATGTTTTTCCCTTGTTTGGGGAAGAGTTGACCTTTTGAACTTAAAGTGTGGAAACACCCACTGAAAATGAGTCAGCCTGGCAGTTACAGTGGAGACTACACCAACCAACGAACTATGGGAAGTGGTTTATATGATGATGACAACAAGAAGCTTCATATTTTAAATTTGAGGCTCAGATCTGGTTTGTCTGATCCCTGAGTGGTTAAATGCCAACCCAATTATCAGCAAATTAATTTAGCACTGTACCCACTGACAATGCCATGTCAGGCAACAGTAGGTCTAGAAAAGATTTGGCCCTTCTTACATTTTGTTCCCTTAACCGGTTTGAATGCAGATCAAACACTACTTGGCTCTGGCATTTTTATTAACTTTATTGACTTTCATGACATTATTATCAATTATGTCCTACCTGAGTAGTCTGAGTAGTCTAAAAAGAAGAGACGACAAGCGAGAGGGTGCATGTGGGTTAGTGAGAGAGACAAACTGACATAGCTTAACTTTATATGGTGCTTTATGTAACATGCAGTAACTCAATGATAATCAGAAATTAACGTATGACAGCATTCTTGTGAATGTGGTCAAACGCTGGCTAGAATGCATATTCCGTAGACACATTAAGTTTATTTTAAAGCTTTAGTTTCTGTTGTGCAAATATTTCTGAAATGGCCAATTGGACACTTCCGTGTTTTGACTTTAGTGGCTTACAGTAAATCTCAGGCTTCCAATCCATCTGTGTGACGTTTTGGCCCATTAGTGATATGGCCCTGAAGGGCCAAGGGATTAGACTTACGCCACTGTTACAGCTTGTGCAATGTGCCATGACATGTCATCATTTATCCATCAAGTCAGGGTTGATCTTTTTCTGTTATCTGTATGTGGTTTTGTACTGTCTAAGGTATTAGATAGTATCCAGTGATAAAATAAAATAAAAAATAAAAACCAATCAAAATAAAGATAATTGGAAGTGAAGAAAAAGGCTAAAGACTGGATGTGATTAGAGCTTAGTGAGACGTTTTACAACATTTTATATTCTTGTATTTGCCTGTATTGTTTATGTAAACTTATTTTGAAATGAAGCAAAGTTTGTGTTATATATTGCGTTATTATTTTGTTCTATTTTTACATCATAAATAAACTGCTGTTGAGCAGTAGTGTATTGGCATTTTTAGAGGTGGGGGAGTGCATTGTTGCTGGCTCTCCCATTGACAACAGAGTCACAGGAGTGATATTTCAGTAAAATACTCTATTCGAACTGCATTTTGGCCTTTCTAGTGTAAATCCTACTGTGCAGAGGACAGTGGGAATACACCGTATATACAGTGTGAGTAGCAGTCACACATCAGTTCTAGTTTGCCTGTTTGTCCAGTGACAGTCTGCAGTAGCAGCTTCCCCACAGAGTCTGCTGCTGCTTCCATCCACTGGTAGTCTGCAATCTAGCGGTTGACGGCTTGGTCTTCATCCAGCTGTGTAGTATTGGTTGGATCAGGGCAAGATCTGCCCAAACAAGTGACCTTTCATACAGTAAAAACAGCATTGTACCTGACCTTTCAGGGAGGCTATAGGAAAAAGCCAAGGGTCACACTGCTGTAGTGCAGTGAATACTGCATCTTCAGATTATGACCCACTTTCCACTACTCTTCCTCTCCACAGCAGTGAAGACCCTCCTCCCTTATGAATTTCATATGACAAGTCAACTGACACTATTGCATAGATTCAACCACAACAAACTGTTAGCTGAGCTGCTTTCCTGGTGAACCATTTGCATAAAATATGGAATTTCTTGTATTCACTGCCATGTGAAATTAAGGATGCAATTCTTAAATTCATCCCCATTATCCTGCGTTTGGTTTCTTGAGAATATTTAATGTGCTTGATATCACCCTGTCAGCATACATAATGTATTCACTCCAATCCAAGTTGTATGGAGCAGCTGTAGCGCATTTCTGTTTGTTTTGCCTCAGGTTCACCCATTAGCCTCCTTTTTTCAGTCTCAGTGGATTATTATAAGCTCATGTGAACTGTTAGTTGTTTTTCCCTCCTCATGTGAAAGCTATATGGGAAATGTTGTGGCTGCTAGATAATTGTCACTCAACTCAATAAAAGGTTTTTAAAGATTAGTTTTATTGTGTTTCATTTTTTGATATAGTTTTAAATGAAAAAAAGAAAACATCTGCAACTATAATACATGTTTAAAATATTTAAATGATTCATGTTTTTGCAGCCATTATTGTATATTGATACATTTTGTCCTAAATCAGGATGCTATGTGGATTTTATTCTAAAAATGTTATAAATGTGAGTAGAGCAATTATCTTTGTACTACAAATCTTTTATCCAATCCTTCACTTTGTATAGACCAAGGTTGGAAACCTGAGCCTACAAAAACAACTGAGTTATATTCTGGAAGTAGGAAATGCAAGTGCTATCCACTGGAGTGATTGCATTAATGCATATGTAAGTCAAGTCTTACAGAAAGCATAGAAAATCATGGACTGCCTTAGTTGCACCTTTCAGGGAACATCTGATCCACTGCCTTCAGGTTGCAGGATTACGCAACTAAATCAAGCAGACCACTGAGTCCACAATTCAAACCTGTGAAACTGTATGGAGTACTTGCTGCAGGGGGGCGCCACACTTTGCATTGTTAATTGGATAAATCTAAATGTTATGGTGTATTTTTAACTTCAGCAGTGGCTGAGACCTTACCTTGGTTAAACTAAGGTAAAGAAATGTCAAATTGAAGTCAATGCTCAGATGACTGTTAAACAAAAGTGCTACTATGTGCCACACATGACAGGATCAGACTACGTTTCCAGTGTGTTTTACCTCGATTGCCCTTCATCAAAAATGCGTTCCTTTTCTGTGTTGAACATTTTAAAAAGGGTAGGAACGGGTAAAAAACAGTAGGATCCACATAAGTGCAATACACTGATGTCACGCAATTAAAAATAATTTGCTTTTTCTCAAGTTAGTACCTTCACACCAGGACTGGAAGTTAGTAAAGGTGATGACCAAGCTTTTTTGCTAGTGAGTAATAAACATTGTTAGTAGTAAATGGAAGAATATTTACTAGTCACTTGTGCATAGCACAGCTTGTCTCTGATCCAAAGACACTGTTTTATCTTTGCTGTTTGGAAGACAATTAGTAGTTTGCTGTCATATTTTTGTAGATCAGAATTTAACCAGGCAAAATAAAGGTATCAAATAATTATTGGTTGATGATTATGTTGTGCATTGAGAAAGTGATAAATATATATCTCTCATTGTTTGACCATAATGGACCTCCGTTCAAGGTTTACAGCCAGCTTTGAATTGTCTTTGTCTTGCTTCTCATCAGTCTCATCAAGTGTTTCCAAGTTGTATTTTGCAACATATTTTACATCTTGAATATATGTGGCAATTCTTTGAATAATGGATATCAATGTTTTTCTTGCCTCAGTGACAGTAAAGAAGCCTGTTCCACTAAAAAAGCTTCTGAAGAGCAGGCCGTGCCTCTTGGGAAAGTAGATGGCAGTGAGCGGAGATCTTTGGTGTAATAGTGTATGTGTACTGTACGACTACAATGTATCCCTAAGGTGAACACTGTGAAGCCGAGGGAAAGTGATAGTGCTGTAAGAGTATGTTTCTGAAACCATTAGGGTGCCTGTTGTGTTATCAACTGAAAGAATCAGAGCAAACAAAATTGTTGGCTTCGCATATCCGCATAAGAAGTAATGCCTGTTGTAAAATATTGATTGTCACTTTTTATATCTGTACAGGACACTGCTGAAGTTTGGGTCTAGAGGCTTTGGTCAGTTTTCTCTATGCTTTTGTTGAGAACCAGCAAAGTTGCTGGTGGTTACGTTTCTCCTCTGTGGTGCCTGTTTGATTGTGTAGTCGTGGTGGTGCTGGAGGGTTTCATAGTGCTACTCACTTTTGCTTACATTCTTACGTCTCACTGTTTATTGTAGAATCTTTGTTTGGAGGGCTTAGTGAAAGGGTTGTTGATGTTGGTATGCTTAGTCTTTAATCTTACAGTGGGACGCTGTACAGTGTGTTGGGGGTTACCAACTGTCAATGCTATGTAAAAGATTAAAATGTTGAAGGCTGAAAAGGTCACTTACATCGTTCAATTGACTTCATGAGATGAGCCAATTGTTAAAATGTATGATTTAAGAGTCTATATATCACACTCAGGTTCATCTGCATAATAGTTATTATATATTTTGCAACACCACTAATCTTAAATATAAATGTGAGCAGACAGCAGTGACTTTGAAATTGATTCGATTAGATTGCAATAGCAATTAGCTGTTTTATTGTTCATATAAAACTACTACAAGCACAGATCCTTGAGCCCTACAGGTATGACAGCACTGAGCTACAGATCTGCCATACACATGACCTATCAGATTGAGTATGTTTACAACTCTGAATCCTTGACATGAAACTTGAGACAGGATTGGCCCTTGAAATCTTCATACAGTTGGCATGACTGACTAAATATGAGTTTGTACATATTTGAACACATTTTTCGGGCAGTATACAGGGTTTTAGCCCAGACCACCCTAGTTGACTACCAGTTAAATGCCAGACTATGTCCAATTGTGTTGGAGTAGGTCTCAGACCAAGACAGACCAAAGCATAACACACCTCATTCTAGCCCAAGACCAAAAAAGCCAAAGCTAAACAGTATATATATCTGCATTAGCTGTATACTCCAACCTTGAACATTCAACTAATGATTGAATAACCACTCGATAATGGCAAGTCCAAGTCAAAACGCACCTAAACCGAGACCAAAATTTCACAAAAGTGGTCAAGAAAGTGAACAGAAGTGCTACAAACCTGGGAGTGTTTATCAAGCAGATAAAACTGCATAAAGCTACCATGCTTATGATAAAACAACTATGATAAAGAGCTGAATACTAAAACACAGTCTTCATTAAGTCTTTAGGCTCTAGTCATCTACATCTCTCAGTTTGGGTCATCTCCAGCTATTCACTTAGTGTGACATTGTGTGTTGATTCCCCAAATTCCACAGACGTTGTATGGAGTTGTGTTTTAATAAAGGAAGGAACAGTAGCCAGGCAGCAAGCCCAAAGACCCAGACAGGCTATAAATGTTACAAACATCCTATGGCGTTTGTGCCAACTGGCTTAGTGAAATTTTAAATGAGATGTATTATAGCAGAATTGACCCATACTGCTTAGCACTCAAGTGGACCAAACATGGTAGCTTGAGTAAATCCCTCTTCCCCCACTGCCAACGCTGTGATATTATACAGCTTATGTGTACATAACTCGTTTTTTACGCTACCAGAGGAATCAATGACTTTCAGAAGTCAAAGTTACTACTTCAGTTGATGAGGGTTGTCTTGTCTTTGGATAAATAACAATATTTACTTAAATTCTGTGAAAAATTAGGGGTCGTCACTGTAGACGGCACCTACAGAAGAGACTACAGACTCTGATTAAACTCTTCTGTCTTTATCAAGTGTTATCCATTTTGAAACTGCAGCGATGTTCAGGCAAGGGTGGAATTAATTGGCCCGATTTAATCAATTAACATTTGATTAGAGAATTCCCTCTGGCGCAGTTATATCGATCCCACTTGGTTTGTCTAATTGTAGCTCAGATTTCTGGTTATGTGCTGGATGTCTTTTTTTTTGTTGTTGCCCTTTTTAGAATCTTTTGCATAGAAAAGGCAGGACTAAAATGGGAATCTACATTTTCTCATAGAAAGTCATAGTATGTGGACCTGTTTTGTAATGACTTCCTAGATTATTATTTATTGAAATACAATTCTTTTAACAAGATGAACAGCTACTTTAATTATTCATGCTGTAATTTGTAAGGGCCAAGACATGCTCCCAGGTGTTTAGCCATCCCAGATCATTGACATTATCATTGGGAAAACAAGGGACATTTAAAACTGCATGTGACCAGCACCACAAGTCTTCTTTATATTATTGTTTTATTTTACTTTTGCACGCTCACACCCAACAAATGGACAAAACATAGGCACAGTGAACTAGCTCGGTGTCACATCAACAGTTTGATGGAGGTAAACACATTTATATAATTGTAAAGCTACATTTGGCAAGAGACCCAAATGAGACGCAGCTGTTTGATATCTGTTTTTTTTTTCTGTGACTAACCAACCAATAAAAACGCTTTGGTCAACTATGAGGGGGCAGCCCTAGAAAAAACCTTTTTGAGTATGATAACAAAACCAACACTATCAAAGCACTCCAAAATCCATCCTCACCTCTGCCTAACCCCTTATTTATGCAAAGGTACAGAGGGATTTGCAAAAATCCCTGTGAGAAGTACGTTTGAGATCATACAGCTATTTGGGTCAGTAATGCTTGATTTAGTCCATACACGTATTATGCCAAAATACACAAACATTGCAAAGAAGTCTCAATCAAGAATACTGCTTTTTTTTGTCTGAAATTCTAAACTGCATTTTATTGTTCTTCTACTACTACTACTACTACTACTACTATTACTACTACTACTACTATTCAACTAATGTATGAGCAGTGCATTTTGGGTCGTCATTAGCTCAATGACACCCTGTGGGTGAGTGTTGGTTGAGTACCTTTATGGAGTCTGATCTGGCAGACTGACAGGAGGCCCACTAGCGATTGCATTTATGTCTAACCCTGGCCTGTCTTGCTGCCCACTCTGCTGCAGACTCCCACAGCCATCCACCCAGACATGACAGCTGTGGTAGATACTGAAGCCCGGGGTCCACCTTTGCACTAGCAGGTTTCAGAAGTTGACATGTCTGCTGGCGTGAGTTTGGCTTTCACTGGGATTAGTGCAGACAAGCTAAAAAAAAATTCCATATGTCACAATGAGGCCAGCGTACCACGGCACCAGGACCTCTGGCCCCCTGGTGGGTTCTAGTCAGGATGATTCACTAGTGAGAGTGGTAATGCCTTCAGTCACGCATCTAATGAATATTAAAATAATCTATTTGGAAATGGAGAGACCTGACTCTTAATGTCTTGATTTTCGGCCTGCTGCATACCTCTTCTTGACTATTATCCAAGTAGACAGCTTATATCTTGCAGAAAGTTTCTTAAATGTCACATAGCTGTTATGTCACTGTTATGAACCATGCCAAGCTTTTGGCATTTAAATTTCAAGTTCAGAGAAAAGGTTGTGGATGGTGGCATGGTTTGGAGGTGAACATGTTGTGCTCTCCATGTTAGTAAAATGTCATTTTGATTTGGAGAACATACTGTAACATAATTCTACAATAGCTGAGTGAGGATCAAAGAGAAGAAGGGCAACATTTTATTTAACAATGTAGGTAAAAACATCAGCACAGCGCATTTGTTTTAATCTCCTTGGTGTAGCAGATGGATGGGAAGGGGTTTATCGACAGGGCAGTGAAGGGGTGGTGCCTTTGGAGGAAAGTGTCAACAGGGCTGGAGAATGTTTCATTATTTGCCTTTAGTCAAAATACATGAATGCAAATCAAACCAATTGACCAGGACAGACTTCAAATACTTTTCTGAAATGACTACCGGTGGCAGGAACTGCCAGTTATTTGACTTTGTATCTAATTTTGCATGTTGCCAACGGGTTTATTTGGAGTTAATGCTGAACGCTGTCAAGGAAGATTATTTTTTTCATCTACAATTACGTACGTTACACGTGAACAACATTCACATGCACTTCATGTAGACAAAATCTACAAAATCTAATCTTCAAAAAGACTCTAGGATGATTATTTTTGTATTCATTACACTCTCTTAAATTACACTGTTTTTAGCTGCAGCAAATGTTTATAGTCAGAATTGTGATTGTGAAACCCAGAAGAAAGACTTTACACTGAACTATTAGAGAAAAGTGTCAAGCGAAAATATTTCTGTGGTTTAAATTTTGGCATCTAAGCTTAGTATGGAGATTGATGCCTTACAGCTGTCATTGTTACATTGTTTGTGATTCCTCAAATGAGGAGTTTGAGTTTTCAGTGATTCCTAGAAGAAGTCTTGTTTGTGCCCCATGAGCCAGTGTCTGCCTGTAGGCAGGCTGCATCTATTTGTGGCTCAAATCCACTGTGTTGAATATTTATCACTCAAATGTGCTTTCATGTTTCATTCTCATGTGTCAAGTGTCTGAACATATTACTCAGCTGACTGTGGGTCTTTATCACTTGATCACATACATGTAGTTGAAGCTTGGATGACTTGAACCTTAAAATTGTAGTCTTCAAAGTCTTTCTTAATGAAATGGTGAAGAAAACAAGGGAGAGGTCAGAGCCGCTGACATTTAGCTGTCAGCTTTTTAAAGTTCCTCTCTAGAGTCATCCTTCAAGAGAAATTGATTCAGAGCGCAATACATTTTACATGGATGACATGAGGCAAAGACAGACTCAGACAGGTTCAACCATGGATGTAAATTTGTGAAGTAAAAGATAGCTTCTTGGCTTGTCTCTTTATTACTTGGCTTTTTATTGTAGCTTCCCACAGTGGGTTTTGTCATAGAAAGATTTTGTTTTTTTTAATACAAATGACAAAGAAGTTGTTGTTTTATGTGTGTTTTTATGTGTTTACTAGTAAGGGGTCTTGGGGTTTTAGAGTATTACTTTATTGGGTATTTGTGACCATGGTTTAGAGCAAATTGATATTTAAAGGCCCAGTTGTCCAAAAATAATAATTTCCTTTGAATTACACAGAAGTTCATCCCTGTTTTCCAAGTGGGAATTGATCAGTGTCTTAAGTGCGTACTGCGTACAAAATGTTCCTTACCAGCCTATTCTTAATGTCATTGTCAAGGTTATGTCCAGGTCTGAGTCATTGTATCCATTATTCACACAGTTTTCTTTGATGCCTATGAGACATTATCACATAATTGCCTCCATGGTGGCCAATAAAGACTATTTGAGAAACGTGACTGTGTTCATTTATTATCTCATTAGCACTGTAAAATGACATATTTACGGCTTGTCCCCATTTAAGTTTTACATACTGGAAACTGGATATCACGCAATGAATTTTTATTATGCTATAGTGCTTGTTTTGTTCTTTAATCTGCTTCCATTGTTCTTTGGAGAAGATAAAGTAACCTCCCTGCACTTCAAATTAAGCTCAAGTAGGATTTTCAGTATGTAGATGCTGTCTTGCAGCAGTTTACTGTAGAAAACACCATTCCATAGTGTGTCCATGGAAGGTTTAATCAAATCTGTTGTGGAAGGTGTGTGCAATGTCATACAACTATTCGGTGTTAGTGTTTTTATATTTATAGCCATCATTAACAACCATATTGAAATTATGCACATGTGAAAATCTTATGTTTGATGTAGAGTATATCCCTGAAAGACAAACATAGCTTTAGTCTTTTCTTTAGAGTTTTCTTGTCTCCTTTTTGTCCCTTTGAAAGTTGGAGCTGTCTCTTCTCTTGTTCTCTTTTCCATGTGATTACACCTGGAGGACTTTGGTAGATATGTGCTTACATCCATTTGGTAACCTGGAATGGACATGATTTGCTTTTCCTCCTAAAAATGGTCTCATGGTAAAATCTTTTGTTGAGCAGATAATACTACTGGTACCCAACGCAAATAAACTTGTTTTGAGAGCTTTTTTGGAGGGGGCGCATTATGTTGACAGAAATAACTCTTTCAAAAAAATCTACAGCTTCATGACATGTTATGGTAGATATACAGTTTATTAGGTACACCTACCAAAAAACAATGGAGTCTAATACAACAGTACTACTACGTATGAAGGTTGTAATGTTCAATTTTTCTTAAAACTGTTTTAGAGAAGATGGATATATACATTTGTTTACAGTTCTGTGTCGCTATGTTTAGGCATTTATTTTCCTTCTTACCCACTAGCATGCCTCAAAATGCCTGAGCAGAAATAATGTAGAAATATTTTCCATTTTCTGATCATCCAACCAGATCCTAATTTTGCCCCTTTTACCCAGATTTTCCCAAAGGACAGTTTTTGGACCATTGCCACTAATGAAAACTGTTCCAGTGGATGTCCTCCTACAATTTTCATACAGCTCCGTGATTGTGATTAGGTTTGACTCTTATTATGTCAATCAATATATAATTACACTCAAACTGCTGTCCTAACAATAGCAGCTTGGCCTCCATCTTAAATCAGCTCATATGCAGCACAGTGAGTCAGACTCTTGGCTCCCTTTGAGACGATCACTGTCAGTTCAACTGATAAAATCAGTTACACACTGTATAACCTTGATGTTAACATCTGAACTGCCACAAATGGTACTCACCTTCAGTGTATGAGTTAATGATGCCCAGTGGACAGCATGCTCTCTGAAACACAGAGTTATTTTCAGCTGCGCTGGCAAATCTGGCATCTGTGTCAGTGTCATACATGGTTGCCAGATTTCAAACAACGTGGAAATCCACCCTGAGCTCCATAGAAAGAAGTCGTGTTTGACTGTTTGCCATGCCTTTGATGTCTTTTTTTCAAAAAGGGAGGTGTACCGGGTTTCTCTGTTTATCCTCTCTCTCTCTATGCAGTTTATTTTAAAACAAGTGGCCGTGCTAGTTTCAAGCTCGCCTGTGTTTTCTGACTGATATATATGTTTATGTTTATGTTTGTTTCTTTTTTATATATGTAGCTATTCAAACACATCCTCTATTCCAGAAAAAAAGTTAGTCCAAGTCTAACTTTCATAACTGATTTGTGTAAAGATGAGAATACAGCCTGCCTAGAGTGACATTGTTCTGTTCAATTTAGATCTCAGAATATAATTTAAGCTTGTTTTGCTGCAGCAAAGACAATGTGCCATATAAGCAGCTGCTCACTCATACCCGTAAAAGCTCCAGTCAGTTGTGTCAGTCCTAGCTGGAGCTACTTAATTGTTTTTGCCTGTTTTCTTTTGTGGCTTCTCTCCCTGCTTTGGCTTGAGTCAAATCAATAATTAGCCAGCCTTTCCACATCAGCTGCTTAAGTTAACTGAAATAGATAAACAACTTGAAGGAAGACAAGGAAATCAGCTGGGCTCCATGTTAATAAAAAAAACAAGACTGCAGCATTGACTTTTCTAAGAGGGAAGACGTTATGGTGACATTCTGATTAGGGTGCTGGAAGTCACTTGCAACCATACGCAAATAAAGGTTTCCCCCATGTCCCTTGCTGTAGCCATAGTTAGCAGGTGACCTTCTTTTTTAGGGTTTTATTAGTTTTATGTTAACATACAGTAGTAAGACAAATAGACATGTTTCTCATTCATAAATATATTGATAATCACTCCACACTAACATTAGTTTAATATAAATATAAATATAGCCACAACAATTTTTGATGTTATTTTATGTTCTTGCTGCATTCAATCAAATTTGTTTATTAAAATGGCTATAGTATAAGACAAAATTTGAATATATGAAGAAATAAATTGCCATATGAGCTAGTTCTATGTCTGTGTGTCGAGTGTAAATAATGTCCCTTCCAGGAAGTTACCAAAAGGATGTCAGCACAGATCTACTGAAGTCCTGAAAAGAGAACAAGAGAAGATAATATGGAATATATGAGACAGCATATGCACATATGAACAGGATCATGCAGTCAGTGCAGGACAGTCAGTGCATGGCAAATTTCAGTAGTAAACAAGTGTCTGCAAGCTGATTGTAAGATTACATGCAAAATATTTCACTGGCAAAATTACGTATGACAATATTTGTACTGGCAACAAAACTTTTTTTGCCAGAAGGCTGACTGACAACTCTTCACTCTGTTATTTAGAACATTTTCATTAGTTCCAGATAATAGGTTTTAAAATTAGAGTTGCTATGTTGATAAATTACTTGTGAAGTGGTTTGAGTATATTCCTCATAGAGCTGCAACAATTAATCAATTAGTCAAGCAACAGAAAATAAATCAGAAGCTATTTTGAAAAACGATTAATCATTTCATTTTTTACATTTGCTGGTTCCAGGTTCTCAAATGTCAGGATTTTCTTTGAATATCTTTGGGTTTCTTTCATGCTACAAAATGTTGACATATTTTTAGGCAATATCAGATGAGGGAATAGCCTAATAAATGCGACAGTATTTTATTATTATAGTCTTTTGGAGAGAATTATTTTAATAACTCCAAGCACAGGTAAAAAGACCCTTAATATATTCCCTGATCTACTTCCCCTAACATCAGGTGAAGTAATGAATTCTATGAAGTTTAGAAAAAAGATAATGGTCAAGGGAGTGTGGACGAGGGCTGAGCAGCATTTTCAAGATGTATGATATAACCATGTTAAGAAATTGTAGTGTTTTTTCATTAGGATTATTATTAAGTCATATACATCTATTTTATTCTACTCCCAACTTGCCCATCTCTGCGCCACTCAGCATTTCTCCTCATTACTTTCTTGTGTCATTTCATCCTCACCTTGTCATGGCCTTTATTTCACCTCTGGAGTAGAAATGCTATTACAAAGCCACAGTATATGAATCATCTATTTTTATTATCCATGTTCAATATCCAAATGCATAGCCGTAATTCAGAAGAAGAGAGTGGGATTTATGACATACCACAGTATAATGCCTCTTTTCATGCATCATCAAGCAAATGGAGGCATCCAACTGTAGTCCATAGTAGAAGGCAGACTGAGTGAAAATACTGAAGAAATAATGGAGACATTAGGCCTAAAGGGAGAGAGATAAAGACAAATATAGGAGAGCAAAGTGGGACAAAAGAGATAAGAAAACTAAGGTTTATGAATAAGGAGAGCATAAGACAGGTAGCGAGGAGGCGGTGATTTAAGAAAGGAGTAGTGAGTAGTGAGTACTGAGAGGTAGAGATTTTCAATCAAGAAAACGATCTGTGGGCCATCAAAGCTTGACATTCCTCCAAGAGGGTGAGGGCCAGATTTGGATTAGTTTTCGACCAGAACCAGCCTGCTCCACAGTGATGTGACCTAAAAGGAAATAGATCCAACTAAATGAACAAATCCCTGCCTTTTTCATGTGTCTAAAGGTAGATTATCTGAGAAAGTTCTCATGGTGATCAGTGTTGGGTTTGTAGCACACTGTAAGGCCACCATGGAGCGTTATTTTATTAATCCTTTTAAACCTTTATTTCATTATCTCCAAGATATTGATCCTGAAATCTAAAATTGGAGTGCTTTTCATTAGTCATGGGGAAAGACTCATTCATTGTATCAATTAAACTTGAATTGCATTTGAAGCCGCAGTATGTATTGTGAATTGTGTAGCTTACTGCAGGGAGATAGTTTATAATGCATGAATGTAATTATTAAATTTTTTATTCCTGAGTGCTTATGCTTGACTGAATACGGTTTAAGCATTCTGCATTATTAAAGTTTGTATGGTATTTCTACAATATGGCCACTCAGATCTTCTAAATGCATTGCAGGAAAAAAATCTTTTACTTTTACAGAGCATTTCACAATAGTTGTATTTTATGATATGCTAATGCTTTTGTGCAGTGACAGACTAGGAGTATGCTATAAAGATTAAAAGTTGAGATACCACAATAAACATAAAGGCAGTTGTGAAAACTGAGACAGTATTTTACAAGTGAATGCTGTTTTTAATTGACATGAATCTGACAAGGCACCTTGATTGAAAAGTATGGCTGTGAGGATATTAAAACACTTTGCCAGATGTCGGCCTCAAGAAAGCGCCACATATTGAGCGAGAGATCAATTCCAATGAGCGATTATGCATATTTAATCACCATGTCAGTTTTATTGACTTTTGAAACATTGTGTCTTTAAGGAATGATCTTTTTCCCAGTGAAATTCATTTTAGAAGGAAAAATAAGTGAGAGAAATACATGAAATTGCAGCAGAATTGATTATATATCGGTATTTTAGTACTGTTAGCCAGTGTATGGAGAACAGGGAGGAATATTTGAGCCTTAAGAGAACATGGTTAAATAGCTACACTTCAATAAGCAGATCAAAACATCCGTCAAAGAAGAGATGTCAAACACTGAAATCGAGACCTCTCTTGGATGTTGAATTGAAAACAGGTTATAGATCCTCATGCAATTCTTATGATATCAGTGCACGCTTGGCAAGCTGCGGTTAGCATCCATTAATGGATGTAGTGGCTGTTAGGTGGATGTCCTTGGAATGGCAGAGGAGGAGACGGAACATCTGAGAGCATAGAGGAGGAGGAAAATTGAGTTGGACAGGTGATGTTGTCGTCAGGTCTGTTGGGATGTCTGCGGTTGTCAAAAGGACCATGTGCAGTCAGTGAGCCCGGTCTTGTGAACGTTTGAAGTACATCATCGCCGTGTTAAGATGCATTTCTCTGAGAAACGGATCTCACAGAGGCGAGTGCCAACTGGCAAGTCTGGCAGAGATGCTGGCTCTGACTAGACAACGGGGAAAAGTGTTGTCAGAAACATCTTAGTAAGATCTCAGTAATTCCCATAGCAGGATAACAGTTTTGGTGGTGCCCTCAGAAAATGTAGTTCAAATGTCTCAGAGTCTGCACTACTCTGTCTGAAGCTCAAATACTGACACCAGTAAACAGCCCACTCTGCTTGAAATCTATTCATGAGACACAATTGTTAACCGTTTTAAATTAGTCACTTCTCAGTTGTTCCTCTCTTCATCTAATTTATTGCAGTGCTCTGCGCTCTGCTGTTTTTCAAGTCAATGTCTTGTCTGCATGATTTTCCCATGGAAAGTTTCAAAAGAGAAATGTCTGGAGGGTATTTTCTTTCCTGATTGGACCAACTCACTTGTTTTTCACACCATGTAGAATGACCTCATTCTGGGGCCCCATGATCTTACACTGCATGATTGACAGCTGCCCTTGACTCCTGCGTTGTGTGTCACAGGGGGATCAGTGGATGTTGTGGTCTTGTGAGGGGTGAGCTACTGCACTGATAAAATACAGCCGGAGACGGTGCGAGCTGGCAGTCGTGTCTCAGGGGATCACCGCACAGTCACACAAGGGTAATTACCCAAGCACAGGGGTGAGGGGCAGATGAAATGATTTCAGCACCTCTGAATTAAACATGGCCGAAGGAATAAGAACAATCCACAGGCTGCTTCACTACAAACCCAGAACCATTCACAGAGCCTTTTACAACTGAGGAATACACACGGTCTTTTTAGGTGTGAATTTTAAAGTGAGGTCTCCGTGTTTGTTTTCAGCACCACTGAATTAAACATGCTCCAAGGAATGGGAACAATCTATAGGCCGCCCCTTCCACAAAAACACACTGCCATCCAGAGGGGATTTAATACACTCAGAATATCCATGCACGTAATTTAACTGAAATTTTAAGGGGATGATTCTTTATTTTATCTCTGCACTGTTGAATTAAACATGCTTCAAGAAACAGGGACAATACAGAAGCTGCTTCAAAACAAGTAGGGATCCACAGGGTGCTTTTGCAATAATAGATGGTAATAATAGATATTTCCAAATATGAATTGTGTTGCATTGTTATAGCTGAGGTTGGGGGCTTTTGGAGACTATAGTGTCCTTCATCTAAATCTGGAATATGTGTTTTCAAATAATGTTTAAAATCCCAATCAGATTTGCAAGATTTAGTGCTGTAGACAATAGGTTTGTTCTGTGCCTCCTGTCTGCCCATTTAATCTTCTTTGGAGTTTTACTCTCATTCTTTTTTAATCTGGATCCCTGGCAGGTTTCCCTTACTGTCATGAATCTTGATTTATTGCTGCATGCCAGCAGACAACAATGTAGTTTTTAATTTGCTTTTTAGAAATTCTCTGCATTTTTGTTTTGCATCTTTTACAAAAATCATGATCCACTAATCCTGGTTCAGAGTCGTGTTGATGAGTATTGTTAACCATCAGTCTACCTTCTTTCAGTGTGGAAAAACCTGTTTGCAGCCATTTCTTTTCTGTCCTCCTACCATTCAGAATGAGAGCATGAGAAATCTCCTATGCAGGGAAGCTGGTCTTTTGTCTCTGTCAGCAGTGAGAAATATTTGCTCAGTGACTGATAGGATGAAAAGTAGGAGCAGAGCTCTGTATTACAGACCTTGCTAATGCAGTTCAAACAAGACCAGGGATTCTATATGCAGTGTATGTATCTGTGATTGACAGTGTGCATGTCACAATGTGACCCTTCTCATCAAACCCTCATTTGGGACTTGTCAAAATCCACTTACCACTCAGACATGAATGGTTAAGCTCTTCCACTGATCCTCCTTTTCTCTGTAGGGGGCCCTGGGGCTGTCGATCTGGACTGGGCCCTTGGGTGCTCTGCAACTGCACTAATTCTCACACATACACATACATTAATTTCATAGATCTATTAAATATCACTGCTCATGCTGAAACTCTTGTTGATTACAGCACTTAGACTTGCATTTGTTTAGACATTTCTGTGCCACTTCAGCTTATGAAAACATTTTCGGAATCCGTTGGAGAACATCAGAAATATGTTATCAAGCTAAAAAGAAGGCTGCTTCTTTTTATTCTCTAAAACACAAGGAATACAGTGTTTTCACCCATAGTTGGCTTTCTAAATGGCATATGTGTATATTATAGACAGTTTGGTATCATTATATATTTTAAGATTTAACTTTATTGATACCCTGGAGAGAGATTTTGCAGCAGCACAGGAAACAGGCTAGAGAGGTCTGTAGGAACAGGATACAGATAAGTACAAAAAATATGTAGATTTATTTGTTATAACCGATGACAAATAAATAAAAGTTAGAGACCTATATACAGTATGTTACCCTAAACCAATATGCATACATATTTAATATCTGTGCAAAACCATTAGTACAGATAAAAGTGACATACACGTACATACCACAGTATATACAGTACATATGGAATATGTATTATATATGATAGTATTAGAATGTATAAATAATAAATATAATCAAGCATGATGTGAAAAAGAATCTAAATACAATACAATATAATATGATTAATATATGTACAGTGAATATAATATGTATGTGTTATACATGTTTAAATTACACATATATAAATTCTTACAGTGTCATCGCATTTTTCCACTTGTTCAGCAGTTTTTTTTTAATAGAGAAAATGAGTGGAGGCTGGTTTGATTCTACTATAGTTAGAAGGGCAGAGTATGTGAAAACCTTGTGATTACAGTTTCGGTGATCTAAATGTTCAAACTTCGGTTTTACCTTAGAACTGGACTTGAAGTTAAATTGTATGATACTGAGGCCATGGTGCTGATCATGTGGGCTAGTCTTCTCACAGACACACGAGTGATGTCTCTCACTCTCTTGAGCACAGAGTGATGTCCACAGGGATCAAAGCTCAGATGAGTGCTCAGGCTCTCCAGGTCGGCACAGACAAAAATCAGGAGGTTTGACGGTAATGGGAAAGGAGCTGGCTGACAGGGAGGAATGGCATCTATCTCCTGCTCCCCCTGTGCTCCGAGGTGACGAGCAGCCCGCCGCTGTGTAGCCAGGCAGAAAACTGCCCTTTCTGGCATGAGCTGCCTCGGCCCTTTGGCACCGTGCGCGGAACGAAGCCCTCCACCATCTCCACCATCCATCTGCAGCTCAGCATAATCTGCAGCCTCCTGCTGCAGATCTGATACTGCTATTGTTACCTCCTGCTGCTGCTGCTCACTGCTCTGGAGTCAGTGGGCAGTTACTAAAGATAAAGATTAGAGGTAGTAAGGTCACGATTAGACTAAGATATTGAGGGTTATCTCTCCACACTTAATCTCACGGACTAATACTACAAGTAAAAGAGGTCACCACCCTGGTAACTAATGCCATAAGGATGTGTGAAGTTGCCTTTGTTGTTATGTCGATAAATTTCAGCAGTGAGCAGAGGAGGAAAATCATAGTGCTGCTTCTTCTGGGTCTGCTTACACTTACTGCAAGGCTCAGCTGCAAGTTGACTCATTCCTTGATTTAGTAGTTTATTAGTGCACAGAGAATGTTTTGACATCACTACACTTTGTTAAGGTTGAGAGGAAATATTTAGTTTCCATCTTGTCCTATTTACTTGGCTTTTCAACTCACTACCATCACCTTTAGCTCTCTATCAATGCCACATCAGTAAGTAGCAGAAAGATGTTGATGTAGAGTTACTATTTGCTGCCACCTGCTGGTTCTGAGACTGCTAGTGTTCAAAATGTTTAGACATGTTTGGATTATGTACAATAGACGTGCTTGTTTGTTATATTATGTTCTTATGTTGATATTACCTTTATGAAAGATGGGTATGCGAACGATGGGAGTGACAACCCTGTATGTCAGTTAAAGATTTTACGTTGTTGCCAGTGTTTTAGTATTTACTTTAGCCAACTTCTACTAGGATGCTCTTTTGTATGCCCATGTTTATTTGTGTATTAAATCATGTTCGATCATCCTTTTTCTTACATTCAGTCAGTCATTCATTGATAAAGACCAAGTCATTGATAGATCAATTTGACTGACAAATGGGGAAAATCTGGGGTAAATATTTCAGAATAGTGGTGCATTGTTTTACCCCAAATTTGTTAGAAGCCTCTGAAAGTGTATTTGGGACTAAAAAAGTATATTAAAACACTAAACTAACTAATGGCTACTAAACATGATGACCCTCCATAAGTATTGGTAGGGAAACTTGTAGCATGTAGAGTTTTTAACCCGTATTAGTGCCATGGAATAGTGTTTTTACAAGTGGGTCCCTGTTTTCTTTGTGTCATGCAAGCACAAAGACACACATGCAAGGCAAGGCAATGCACATTTTTGCCACTATTTCCACTGACAGTTGTTGACAGTAACACATAAAAAAGTAGTATTGTAATGCGCCAGCTAAGGTAGTGAAGAAGACTGCAAGCTAGCAAACATGGATGTAAAAAAAAATAGAATATGTATACAATTAAATAAAATGTGCAAAGACATAAAAATCTCATTACAGATTTGCAGACTTCTATACGACTGTGGTCAGAGAGAAACCTCCATATCAGCAGAGGGAGACCTATCTGACTAATATTCAAAATGTTTTATTAAAAGCCTGACACATCACTCTTAACTCCACTGCAGACATAAACATGCAGGCACACTCTCACACACTAAGAGGTGGTGGTTTATTTGAACATGAGTCAGCCGCAGCTGGAGAGAGTAGATCGCCCCACCCAGCAGCACCAGCGTCACATGTGGTTGCAACTCCCCCAACCTCCCCTAAACCAAACTCCCTCTGATTTATGCGTGCCGGACACCCCTCCCCTTCACTTCAGGATGTATTGTCCCCCAGTCACTGAACTGAGTTAAGTTTCAAAACGGTGCCGTTCACTTAAACAGCAGTGTGGTGGAACTGAAGAGCAAGTAGTGCTGGGCAGCGACTGTTGGCAGCCAGATGCCTGTTTGTGGTGAGTGTATTTTTGTGTTTGCACTGGAATGTGGTCCTATGGTTAGCTGGTAGTTTCCTGTGGATTCATTGGGAAAAATTTCAATTTATATAGCCTTGTTTCAAAAGACACCTTAGTATGTGCATCTTCCCCTGTAGGGTTGTCGGTTGATGAAGACTTTCATTTAGTAGGAAGAGCTTAAACAAGTCAGTGCTTGTTCTCATGATCTTTTGAAACATCCCTCAATACACTATTTAAGACCTCTACAATGGTCTTTCATAGTCAGTGATGTTTCTCTGCTGAACTAAAATCTGATTTTTGAAATTAAGTTGTTGGATTGATTGACAGATGAATGACAAGGTAGTAGCAAGTACATGTGCTTGGTAACGATTTCTAGAGTTGTTTATTCAAGGTGAGATAAGGATGTTTAATGGGATATAAACATACACACTTTTCAGTGGATTTGGTTTTACTAAGCCCTGTTTGGCAAAATGCTGCTCTGCTACATCAGATAGTTGTGCTTTTTTGTGGAATATAGTCTCTGACAAACTTACTGTAGGTCAAAATGGATTTGAAGTTTGAAGTATCATAGAAGTTGACATTCATAAAAAGTATTCTTTATGATCTTATCTGAATCCCCTGGTACTCTTGTCATTGACTTCTGAAGCAAGACTGTCCTTCAACATCTCTGGCTCTATGTAGGGTATAGTGATCCAAATTATTTGCTGGTACTTTGTGACCCAGGTCTGGTTGCCTAAAAGGGTGAGACAAGACAGAGGAACTGTAAAAACACTCATTAGACACTGGGCCCTAGGGGCACGTGGATCTTTTGTCTGCCTATGAGATGCTCAGTGCCTGAGAAATGTGACACCGCACTCTTCTTTTCAAGCCTCTGTGGTTGATGTCTCATGCTGCAATTTTGGCTTAGAGACCATTAATTTGGAGACAGAGGGAAATATAAAGCACACTGGAATATTTTCCCAAAACTACCATTTTGTAAGAATTTTCAGCACGAGAATGGAACTCATTATTTATTTGATGTCTCATTCAGGTCAGTTTGTTTGTGTTTACATTTATCTGTAACAAGGATATATACATGCAACCGTGTCTAATAAGCATTCGGAGGGATGCAATATCATGTGGCTGTGTCACAATAGGCTGTTTATGTGGATCAGTGGCAGTCTGAGGCAGAAGAGTGGCTACAGCCAGGCACAGTGCAGAGCTTCTCAGTCGGCCTCAGCCTTGTTTCTTGACTGTATGAAAAGCAGCCAGATTTTCAGGCCATTTTTCACCCGAGGGCATGTCATTTACCAAATGAATGGCCCTCTTTTCTGGACAGTTGAGCCAGTCACAGTCTATCATGCCATGAGACAAGTGAGCCCACAGTATTACTTTTCACTGCAGAGGACTGTTTTTCAGTGGGAACATTTGCATACCTTCAGGGTATGACATGAGTGAAGCATAATGATAATGATAATGCGTGAAACAATTTATGGACATACTGGGTGGCTGTTACTGATGATCACACACTTTTATTCGTCTGTCTAGTCTTAACTCATGACAATAGCGTGATAAGGAAATACTCTTCTTACATGTTATATCGCCCACTATATAATCTTTTCATATTTTATTTGTCGTACTATCTTCAGTTATTTGTATAAGTCATGACTAACTCCAGCTGTCTCACTGCTCTGCACTAACTGTATGATAGAAGGTTTTATTCATTCACACAGCAGCAGAAAATGGCAATAAAATGGGCTTAATTCTAGATTGTAATTTGATATTATTTTTCAGAATTTATATAATTTTTTGCCCAATCTAATTCACCTCTAGCACACCTGGAGAAAAATGCACATATATGTTTAGATGTTAAAATTACTTGTTTATTTGAGCTTTGGACAGTTAAACATCCTCAAAAATGTTAAAATAAATACTCTACCACCTCCTTCACTGGGCCTAAAACTCAAAAGACAAATTCTAAGATCATTAAAAAGTTTGGATAAGTTACTTCTTTAAAAAGTGACTAAAACAACCACTATTTGTATGTGAAAGGGGTCGCTCATGTTGACAAACCCACAGATAACACTGGGGAACAGAATTTTTGTTGAGTTAGGTCTGACAGCTGTTTTTAACTAATTTTTGGGTGCGGAATCCAAAACTGATCTCAGTTTTTCTCTATCATGTCAAGTTTTTGAACTATAGGATCCCCGTTTTCTTAAAAAATATGAAAAATACTGTACTTAACAGATATGTGTGTAATAGTACTGACTTATTGGGAGCTGCACACACCTCTCACCGCACTGTCTCAATTGTGACTGCACAAACAAGTTGCCACGTAGCGGTAGATGAGTCCAATCGTAATCAGCTGGCAAGTCTTACTACAGCTAATCAGTGGAATTTTGCTTATCTGGAGGGTAAGCTGTGGAGAAAAAACTTGACGTGCTAGAAAAAAACTGACTGCAATTTTGGAATCAGCATGATTTAACTCAACAGAATTTTTTTTTCAAATTGTTCCCCAGTGTAATTATCACCCAACTCTGCCATTTCCCTCGACTCTAAAGAGCTTTATAGTGCCTTTCAACTCATTGTTTCGGTTGAGTCTCACTGCTCTCAGTCAGCAGACCTAAAAGGGGAGGAAATAGGCAACTGTGTACTAACATGCTAACTGTAAGAACTTTGTAAGGTGATGATATGCCAATGTGGTGTGTACAGCTTGTTTCCGCTGCCCCCAAGTTGTCAAAAAATCTGTTATTGCAGGTTAAACCTTGCTCTAATCATCATGGATATTGTAGGAATTTGATCAGCATTGAGTGGGTTGCTCCTGTCAATAAGTACTTGTATTGGTCTTTAGTGAAATAGACCAAATAATCCAATGTGTCTTTATTGACAGACAGTTGGAGTTATCTGGTTTAAGATGTCTCATTAGTCTAGAACTAGGGTTATTTCCCTAACAAGGAAACCAGCCCCATGTGCTGATTCTGGTCCCAAAGGTCTCTAGGTCATAAAACTCAGCAAAATTCTCTGAAATGATGTATGTCTTATTCGTCTTCTTCCCACACGGCAAAAGGCACATAACTTCAGGTAGCACAATTGTAGGAAACTAAAAGGGGTTACATCCAGGAGGGTTTGCTCCGTGTCAGGACAAAGACTCATCTGACTGAATGATTCTACGTCTTGTGATTTACGGTAGACTGAACCGTGGCCTCTTGAGTCGACTCCTGATGACTGTAAGAGTGCTGAGTGAGAGCCGTAGCTGCGTCACATGGTGCTTCCTCTGGCCAGGGGGTCAGGTCTGAGGAGGGCCAAGGAGGTGGAAGGGGTCACTGGGCAGGAAGACAACACACTGGTGAAGACCGAGGCAATATCACAGCTGGACGTCTCTGATTCTTTTACACTCCTGGTGCTTTATCTCAGTGTTTCCTGGCTGTTTGTTTTGCTGGTGACCATAATAAAGCTTGAAACAATGCCTTTAATCAAGACAGTGGTCAGTATTTACAGTGTTTGCCTGCTATTTGGCATCTTGCTCAACCTCTGTGGCGTGTCGTTTTCCTCTTCTGGTCTGTGGCCATATCTGTGTGTTTAAATGCCTCTTTATCTCTTTCAGGATGGCTCGGTGGGGAACCTTGATGACCTGGCTCAGGAGTACTCTCAGTATTACGGCACCTCCCCCAGTGACGTGTGTGAAAGGATGGAGGAGCTTCGGAAACGCAAAGTAGTGCAAGATGCAGAGATGGTAAACAGTCTTATCGGTCTTTTTCTTGTCAGTTAAGACCTTGGCTCATCAAAAAATCGAATATCTCAGCTTTAAATTATAGAGGTTCTTTCGGCTGCCATCTTGCTAATTTATCACACTGTTTTTTAGAGGAACAGTTAGACATTTTGGGAAATACGCTTATACACTTTCTTGCTGAGAGTAAGATGAGAAGATTGACACCAGCTAGACTGGAAACAGGAGGAAACAGCTAGCCTAGTCAAAGGTGACAAAATCCACCTATCAGCACCTCTAAAATAAAAAAAACATGTTATATCTTGGGGTTTTTTGCCAGGCTAGCTGTTTCCAGTCTCTATGCTATTCCAAGATAACCAGCTGATGGCTGTAGGTATATATTTAGCATACAGACATGGCAGTGGTGTTGATTTTCTTATCTAACTCTCAGCAAGAAAGTGAATAAGCCTAATTCCTGAAATTTTGAACTATTCCTTTAACTTGTAGGTTGTGTTTTGACTATTTGCGTTTAACCTTAGAAAACCTATAATCTGCCTCTGGAGTACCAATGAAAATATGCCCTTTTGTCATATTGCACATTTATTGCGGTTGTAAATACATGTCAAAAAAAAAAATCCTAAAACTCACATTTGAATATTTTCTCAAAATCAGTTTATGAAACATAGATATGTTCAAACACCTGTTAGTAGCACAGCAATTGCAGAGGTCATAACTGGTGATACTGGTGTTATTCCACAATGTGGGCTGGGCAATTGAGTTAGCTGAATATTATTTCTATTTCTGTGTTATGATGACACTATAATTTACTCCTCCGCTTCCCCTGCCTGTGTGTTTCAGGGAAAGGTTGACTCAGTGGCCACATCACTGCAGCTCCGCTCTCAGATCCAGGTGAGTGTCCAGCTCTGAGTATGTCATACCCCAGGAGAAGGCAACTTCCTGCCATGCACGTCAGCAGACAGGCTGATAAGAGGCTGTACAATTGGCTTATCATGATTATCTTGAGCAAAACCAAAGTAGAAGACTAAAAAGTAACTTTTGACTGACTGTGATGCAGAGAGCTGGCCTTGAGACTGTCCTCGGATGTTAGGGAATAGATCCTAAAATGTGACTAGTGGCAAATGTGGGTTTTGTTTCCACCAAATTACAAGATTTGTATTTTAAAAGTGCAACAAATTACAAATAAACAAATACCTGAAATTCCTTTTTTGTTACCCCTTAATTGCAGTTGAGTCAGTCTGCATGAACTATTTTGTTATTTTGGTATATGGCCGTAATTTTAAATGACTTGTTGCTTAAAAAAAGTATATATTGTTTTTTAAGAATGTTTGTTATCCGTGTTTGGAATAAAAGTGTAACTCAAAAATCATCTCCTTAAGGAATCGCTTGGACTCAGCAGTACTACCTCCACTCCAGAGACTGAGAGAAGGTAAAATAAAATCCCAATATCCCTTTTTTAAAGTAAGTAATTTAATGTATATTCAGGCACCAGAAAGGCCTAGCATCCTTGACTAGGGGAGGCACTGGGGTGAAGCATCAGTAAAAACAGGGACACGAATGAAGGGACATTGATAGATAATTATACAGTCAATATGGCTGTTAAATATTTTGTCCAGATGATGATGAAGTGTTGTGGCTTTACAGACTACAGTATTATCTTTTAATACAAGTCATATCACTTTTGTATGCTGAACTGCTATTACTCCTCCTGCATTATCTCTTTGTCACCCTGTGGACACGTGCCTTTCCTCTGCTTCCTGGTGCCCTGCAGTCACAATTATGAAGCATTTCTGTGTCACCTCCAAACTTCCTTCCTTCCTTCCATTGTTTCTTTTGAGGGATTTCGAAGATTAGTCATATTTGGTAAGCTGCATGTGATGAAGGGTGATGACTAATGATCAAACAACATATTGATTTTATTAAGCTTGTTAAAGAGACAGAAGACTGACAATTGGGTTTTATTATAACAACAGGCCTGTATTATTCAGACCCTGGAGAGAAATACAGGGGACAAATCTCCTTCTACAACTCCTGAATTCAAACTATCACAGGACACTTACACTGCCCCCTAGTGGGACAAGAACATAGTAATTCTGTGGGAGGCTGATGGTTACCAGTATCAGTAACAAGTTTTGCATTATTTTACACTGAAGTTTTTGAGAACTTTTATCGATATCTGATGAGTTTTAATTTGTCTTTTCTTCCTATTTTGTGTATTTTCCTCATGATCTCCCTTTAAATCACAACTTAACTTTATACACAGTGGGCACACATTTTCAATTTTTCTTTATGGGAACGTTTTCTTGTTCTTATCACAGTGCATGGGGCACTGCCCCTCGAGATTGTTACTCTGATTATGGGCTGCATAATACATTTCATTTGAAGTTATCAATTTTCCTGCCAACATATTTCAAATATTTATCGTCCCCCACATTCTTTTTACTGTAGAATTTGGAAAAGGGAAAACAGTGCTGATGTCTCACTCTATAACCCTGAATAGAGTTTGAATATCATGGTGAACTGCTTGCTTCGAGAACATTTGCTCTTTCACCTGTTTCATCGTCCTTTGTAGAAAATGAAACCAATAGTGTATTCAGTGCATCCTCTAGAAACACTGACTATGTCTTTAATTAAAATCAGACTAATGATGAATTAGGATACGATACAATTATTTAACCAAATGTGAACAAAAATGTATATTTCATTGCGAGTTGTACAGACATTTTCACAGTGGACAATATGACCACTAATATCTCACTCACAAAACAAAAAGTACAGGTCTGATCTGTTTTCAAACTCATACACTGACCCAGCACCAGCAACTATGTCAACTGAGAGAGAGAGAGAGAGAGAGAGAGAGATACACAATAAACATCCCAGAGAGATGAAGAGTGAGAGACAGACAGACAGACAGAGAGAAAGAGGGAGGGTGAAAGTGTGCAGGGAATGCAGAGGCCACGTTAGCGCTGCTGCTGCTGCAAAACCCTGACTGGACATGAAAAAGGCTCTATTGTTCCTGCGATGGCCGTAGAGCTCTGACCTCTGTTCATCAGCCAAGAGCAGCCAGTCTTTTTCATCTGTTTTGACTACTTTGATTTCCCTCATGAGGGACAGTGCACTTTTGTGATTCTTTTTTTGTTTTTTGTTTTTTATAAATCTGACACAAGTCGAGAGGATAGAAAGACATGTTAAGGGAGATGGTGGGATAGCAGGGAAAATGAAGAAAATAACTTTGGACAACAGGTATTCTTCTGTTCAGGGCTTTGGTTTCCCATTTGAGCTATTCAAATGAAGTAAATATTTTGTTTGATTTTTAGGTTTCCTGTGCACAAATCTAGCTCTGACGATGGATCAGGAGGTAAGTTGAGATCTTTTTTTTTCTTAATTACATGCATCATATAGTTAATGCTTCATACAAAGTACAATCAGATTGATGTAAGTTTTCAGTCTTTTTTCCACTAAGCTAAGCCTACAGAAAAGCTACTTCGTGTATTAGTAGTTGTAGGTGCTATTTATTCTTTGACAGTAGTAATGACTATGCAGAGTAAATATTTTTATATACTACAAATGACGTTCATGTTTGTATTGTAATTTACTACATACTTTGGTATTTGTTAATTCAGTGCAGGTGAATTATTAATTGTTTACCTAATTTTGTGATGATGCTGTTATAATGTTTTTTTCCCTGCACTAAATGAAACTTCATCGTTGTACTGTAGGAAAATGGGATGGAAAAAGAAAGAGCAAGTCTTTTTGGCAGAGTTTTCGAAAGTCACAGAAAGGAGTGGTGCGTCAGATTTCAAAAGGTATGTTAAGTCAATAGCACAAAAAAGGAAATGATATATGTGTATAAGAATTACTCATTAACATATGCACATCTTTTTGTTATTTGACAATCCGGATTTATCTTTAATAAAATGCCTATTTAAAGCAGTCGGTTGTGTTCAGTTCCGTCAGCTGACACTGTTACTTTTTACAGGTGATGACGTTGGTTTTGTGGCCAGTGAAATCACCATGAGCGACGAAGAGCGTATCCAGCTAATGATGATGGTGAAGGAGAACATGATCTCTATAGAAGAAGCCCTGGCACGGGTATGGTGTCATACATCCACTTTATTGTGAAAGTTGCAGCTGCTGTGTTTTTATCCTTTTGCTCAACTTTAAGAGTTTGTTGTGGAAAGGGGAATGTTGCCACTCATCAAATGGGTCATGTATCCAGTTGGACCAAGACTTATAGACCTGACCTTTGAACAGTAAATACAATTCTTTAAGTTGGGTTCATTAAAAAAAAACTTTTTTTTTCAGGAAATGAGGCAATTTCTCCAAAAGTCCTGTAAGCAGTTGTTTTGAATAGATGGCAAAAAGGTATCATCGAGTAGCACAATCTGTGGGCAAATCTGAATACATTAAAAAAAGTAACTATTTGTTGGCTGTCAAAGTTGTGAAAGTAATAACATTCTGGCATATGATCAAAGGTTTTATCTGCATGAAGAAAATAATGCAGTTTTAATAATTCCCTTTTTGTGTGCCAGCAGTTCAAGGATAAATAACACATCACCTGGTGGATTAATGTACTCTAGCTCTGCTTCATGCACTAACAGGGTCATCTTTTGTTGCAGCTGAAGGAGTTTGAGACACAAAACAGACAGACGTGCAGGTCCGATCCCACAGAGTGGCCCGATCCCTCCAGTCCCACCACAAATGAGTTGTTCAACTGCAACGTAAGTCTCTAAGCTCCCAGTCTGAGCGCATCTTAGCTGCTTTTTAATGCTGAATCACAACTTCAGGCAGCATGTTGTGCATGAGGGCCTCTGATCTACCAGTGCCAAGGCTGCTGAGCTGTTGACAGCGTCTCTCTCTTTCCCTCTGTCCCTGTCCCACCGATGAACCAGGGCCCCTCTAAAGCCCTGCAGCTCAGGGCCTTCTCCCAACTGCAGGGCACTGGGCGGACTTCTATTCATCGCTGTCAAAGCGCTAACCCCCTATTGTGCTGTAGTGAGCGGGTGGACTCAGCACAGGGCCCTGTTATGCAGGCCACAGCTCTTTTATGCATGGGTGGGGTGATTAGGGGGCTCAGGTTCAGGGCACATTTTTCAGATTCATCTGGATGGCCTGACCATTTCTCTTTGCTGTGTGTGTGTGTGTGTTATCCTCTCACTTTCTCTTTCTGTGTGTGATGATTGCCCCCTCCCCTGTTGTTTCTTTGTTAATTTCTATTTGCATTAAATTTCAGTTCAGCTTTCATTTTGTCTTTTGATGTGTATTCTGGGATGTACATACCGCTCATGTTTTGCTCGGCAGAGGAAACCTCAATATATGTCCGGGTTTTCAAATGTACCACTGGCTTTTTCACCATCATTTCATATAATGGTTAGGTGACTTCCAAGCAGCTAGCTTGTCATTTTCCCACGTGAAGAAAGCCTTTTCTAGTCTGTTGTGATGCAGAGCATATGGTACAGCTGTTTGCATGTGGTTTCCTACCACATATTTATATTAAGCTACAAGTAGTTTCGACAGGAGCCTCTGCAGCATGCACACAGCTTATATACCTTTTTCCTTTCACAAGTCACTAGAAGTGGGGAACAATTATTAAAACATACCTTGAAATGTATGAGCTCATGTATTACATCTGAGTATAATGACAGATAAAGTCTCAGTATCAAGAAATATCTTTTTTTCATGTCCAAAATGTTAGGCCTTACAACAGGTAACAATCTGCTGTGAACAGACCCATAGTGTTATTTTACCGTATTCCTCCTGGTCTCTTCTATCAGCCTTGCGATCTGTCAGACAATGAACAAGAGGAGTCTGTGACATTCAGGAGACTCCATAAACTGGTCAACTCAACCCGGAAAGTGAAGAAGAAGCTGATCAGAATTGACGAGTCCAAGAGGCCTGGAGCAGAGGGTACTAAACCACTATCAGACTTTATCTCAGAAAGCCCAAATGGATGTGGCAGCCATCATAGTTTTGTCAAGTCTTTGTAGAAACTGAACAAACTGAATTGTCTACATTTTCACTGTCCTATAATGTGACACTTGCTAAAAAAGTGTATTAGTTGTGTAAGTTGCAGTTTTATGCAGGTAAAATCCATGAGTATGTTGCTGCACATTCAGCCAAGATGTAAAAAAACCAGCAGGTGTTTACAGTAACATATATTGTGTATTAAGAGGAAATAGATTAGGCATTGTGCTGTCCCAGGAGGTGCACTGACGCAGAGTCCAGACAAAATATCAGTAATTATGCTGGATCTAATTACTGTTTGACTAAGCACATATACTGCAGTAACAGTATTTACCAAGTGTTTTCACTAGTTGTGTAGTCTGTGTGACTATATGTTTTGAAGAATACCTTTTCCAACTTTTTTCCAATATGTTTACGTTTGCCAAATAAACATAAAAGTAATCAGTGGTGGGCCAGTAGATTATCATTATTTGCAGGCTGAAAAAGCCTCTGAAACAGCTTGTAGACTATAAGACACTGTAACCCAACATAAAGATACAATAAAACTGGGAACAATACAATGTGCAATAAATTGGATTGGCAGCTGCATCTGTTCAATGATCTCTGAATCATTTTCACCTTTTATAGAAATAAGTCATTGCATAGAAATTGCAAACAAAGACAATTTTATTTCAGATTTTACAGAACTGATCTTCAGATACCTGGTAGTCCAACCTTATTTGTAGACACATCTAAAACTTGAGGATTTCATGACATTTTGCTTTCTTCTGTTGACATTATATTTTTACCTTCCTCCATTCCCCTCCTTTTCACCCCCCAGACAACCTAAACATAGAGGATCTTCCTTGTGGAGATGCCAGCAACTCCCTGTACTCTGGTGTGCAGAAGAAGCCTGCTGTTTGCCCCATGGACTCCCTTGCTTCAGCTCTGCGGGAACAGCTCACCTACGACAGGGACTCTGACAGCCTGACCACCTCCCCCTCCTCCAGCAGCCTGGACACCTGCAGCAGCCAGAAGATCTTCCAGGCCTTTAGCAAGTCTAGTGGGAGCCCTATTCATCAGGAGACGAGTGTAGTAGGGGAGGTGAGGGAGGCAGGGGAGGGCAGTGGCTCTTCCTTTTCTGAAACGGAGGGTTGCAATGATGAGGAACCCAAAATCGCTCGCTCAGTGACTGACGGAGAGCTCCGGCACCGGATCCTCAGCCCACTCAGCCACCATGGGGTGAGTACAGAGGAGCCTTGTTGAGAGATTATCATTTTTAAAGCTATTGTACTGAATGAATACTTTTTACCTGCAGGCAGTCGAGTGTCAGTGCCATCTTTAGACCCCCTTTGATTAGGCAACAATAACTAAGTTCAATTAGCTTTCTACTTTGAAACAGATTCTAGCTTGAGATTGACATAAACTGTAACACCATCACTCAGATACCCACAATCCATCATACTTAATATGCTCTCCTATTCTTATTTTCAAACTCATACCATCAGCATTCTGCAAGCTGCGCTACATGCACTGTTCCAGCACCTGCAATGATGCCCGTTAGATATAAACGTAGTCTAAGACTTTAAGCAAGGAAACCCCCAAATTCACCTACATCTCTGCATCTCCACTTATGAATGTCCTGTTTGTTTTGTTGTTGTTTTTCACAGAGAGCCTGTAGCTTTGGAGGATTTGACCTGACCAACCGCTCAATGCTCACAGCCATCTCTGACAGTGATAATACTGTATGTATCTGTCATTGTTCCTGAATTTCCATAGACTGAATCTAAATAAACAGTTAAACTTGTTTTTTTATTTACCTTTTTTCTGCTTCTTTGTATGTAAATAAGAATAAAGACGGAGATGGTGTGAGAGATCCCATTAAGTCCCCCACAACATCTCGTATTTCCCTGGGCAAAAAAGTCAAGTCTGTGAGAGAAACTATGAGAAAACACATATCCAAGAGATACCACTGTTCTCTCTCTGAACAGGTATGTACAGTCACTCTCGTACATTACATCTATCAGTGTTACTGCTGTAGATGTCCATATAGGTAATACTGTGACGATTGTGAAGCATACGTAATCATCTTTTAACTTCTCTGTGTCCTAGTTAAGCCCAGACCGTATATCCAGCTGCCCTCACTCGCCTCAGACAGACTCTGACTCTCTGGAGAAACTCAAACTGAAGCCAGGAGGGTCTGTGGAAAGCCTGAGGAGTTCCCTCAGCGGACAAAGTTCCATGAGTAAGTCTGTGTGTTTACAGTGTGCATGTGCCAGATCTGGGTGTACTTGCAAATAATTCTCAGTGTTTGTTTTAACTTGGCCTTGGAACACCAGATGTGTGTTGTTTTATCAGAAAAGTGTTTCAAGGACATTAAATCGCCTTTGAGATAGTCTAAACTTCCTGGTCTCACTGTATTTGTCTGGAAAACTGTGTAACATCTGGCACCAGATCAGATTAAAAGACATATTAAAAATATATTTCAAATACTAACAAACCCGTACAGTCTCGTGGTCTTGAAGTGGCTCATTTGTCTTTTTGTGGTTTGTGTAGGTGGTCAGACTGTGGGCACCACTGACTCCTCCAACAGCAACAGAGAGAGTGTGAAGTCTGAGGACGGGGAAGAAGATGAGCTTCCTTACCGCGGACCCTTCTGTGGTCGCGCTCTAGTTCACACGGACTTCACTCCCAGTCCCTACGACACTGACTCCCTCAAACTGAAGGTATGACCGCGTTATCGATCCACTAAATTACACAATACGTAGAGATGAGCTGATATCTTCTAAGAAACTCAAGCTCCACTGGTCTCGTCTTGCAGAGTGGAGACGTCATCGACATCATTAGCAAGCCTCCGATGGGTACATGGATGGGGATGCTCAACGGTAAAGTTGGCACCTTCAAGTTCATTTATGTGGATGTCCTGAATGAAGAGGAGGTGAAGCCCAAAAAGACACGCAGGAGGAGGAAGGCCCGGCAACCCAAACCTACATCTGTAGAGGAGCTCCTTGATCGCATCAACCTCAAAGTAATAAACATACTACATTACCCACACACAGGTGGAGGGATTTTCTATGGCACACACAAAGGCACAACTTTGACTTTTCTAACATGCTTATCTCTCATCTACAGGTCAAAATGCCTTTCAGCTGTTCTGACCATTTGTGCATGGTCAAAAGACTTTTACTTATCTGTTTATGCATCTTCGCCTCTCCACAGGAGCACCTTCCCACCTTCCTTTTTAATGGCTATGAGGATCTGGACACATTTAAGTTGCTAGAGGAAGAGGACCTGGATGAGCTGAACATCAGAGACTCCCAGCACAGAGCTGTGCTGCTCACCGCTGTGGAGCTGCTGCAAGAGTATGATGGTGGGTCAGGTAATCAACAGGGTGTTATATCTCACCTGAGCACTGCATAAGACTTGAAACACATAGATATTGTCAAAGACAAGTCAAACACGGAGAGACACGCTTGCCAAATTTAACCATATTTATTTTATTTGATGGATATATTCTGTACAGAGCTATCTAATAAAGGTGAAAATGGCAGGAAAATAATCTCTAAAAACTAATTTCAGTGTTAAGTGGGAAATGGATGAAGCCTCTACGTACCTCGTGTTGCTATGAAAACTGAAATTGAACTATACATGATTTTTATTTATACTTGTTAGTTATATTTTATTTTCAGTCCATATTTTTAAAGACTCTGTTAATGTGTCTACCCCTGCTATCTGCAAAAGCAATCAACACACACAACACATGCAGAGTTGCCCAGCAGTTCTCTTGAGATCATAAGATGTGACTGTCTGCCCCCTGTTGGTGGTGTTGTGTCCTGCAGGAAGCAGCGACCCAGAGCGAAGCAGTCAGTCTGGAGGCTCACAGGAGAAGTTGCTCCTGGACAGACGTGGCCTCATGGGAGACTCCCCGCGGGACTCCGGCTGCTACGAGAGTAACGAGAACCTGGAGAACGGTAATGACAGCCTGAGTCGCCTGTGAACACTGTCCTCCTCCTCTGCCCTCTTCTGCCTCATCCTTCACTAGAAAGACTCGTGTGGTCTTCAGTCCTTCTTGATGCTTGAGCATTCCAAGCCACCAAATTCAGTTTTCATGCTCTCCTGGAAAGACTCGTCACATTTACTTCTGCTGCTGTTCTTTTCCCCAAGCATCTTCTTCTTCAAGTCATACTTTCTTCTGTTTCTGCATCATTGACTCAAACTGTTTTGCAGTCACTTTTTTTTGTCTGTTCAGCGCTTTTGAGAATTGACTTGCCTTTCTTTACGAGCATTATATTCTCAATATCATATTCAAAATGGGATAACACAAGGTTCTCTGTTATTATGGGACTAGAAAGTTCACTTACATCATGTTAAACTGACCTAAAGACATTTTCACACCCTTGAGCAAACTATACGTGGAGCCGCTTGTAGGTCTACTCACAAATAGATCTGCAGTTGTGAGTTGTGTGGTGGTTTTTGCGTTTGCTGAAAATGGTGACTGTTGAACCGACGTGTGATAAGATTTAAATAGTTTTAAAAAACAACTTTCTTGGTAATTGCAGTACATATTTACTGTGAATGCTTGCTTTATTCATAGCTATATCATTCTTACTGTGGTTATTTGGTTAGGCTTAAGTCTAAAACCTGTCAAAATACAAAGAGTTGTGCTTACTATAAATGAGGGTTCATGTGAATGTCAAAAGGTCGTGTGGTTAGAGAACTATGTCAGATCAGCCACACTTGTACAGTGTATTTCTCTCAAGATTTTGCTGTTTGTGTGTATATTTTTTTAGTCCAGTAAAATATAATGTTGCACAATATTTTATCATGTGCCTGAAAACAGCGTAACGCAGAAGAATTAAAATATTTACTAAATAGTATAATTATACTTGTTAAAATATGGCATTTTTGTATAATTGTAAATGCACTAAAATGCAGACTTAGGACAACCTTTAAAATGGTTTAACAGTTAAAAGTCAAAGTTAAACTCTGACACTTCTGACAGAAGTGTGGCAGGTTGAGGGTCTGAAGTCTCAGCATTTTCTGAAGTGTGCTTCTGTCGTGGTTGAGCGTGAGGAATAAATTGCTCCATGCTTTACCAGACTTGACTGCTTGCTTCTTTTCTTTCATTCATCATTCATTTTTAGCACACATTTAGATTTTGTTTTGAACTTTCTTCTTCTCAGTCATCCTCTCACCTTCTGCTGCTGTTCTGTTTAAGTCAAATATGTGTCACAACTGACAGCACCTGCATGATCTGCACACACTTCACTTGTTTATTTCAGGAAGGGACAAAAAGACATCTTCATCCATGAGCAGGTCCTCCTCCGGTTTCGAGTCAAGCCACCTCCCGTCCCCAGAGTACCCTGTCCTCCCCCAGACCCTGACCTCCACCATCTCTAGTAAGACTTCACTCCAAAGTAATCCACCATGCCTGCCCTGTATCTATTCATCACAAAGACCCCCTAAGAACAGCTTAAGTCTCCTAAGCCCAGCAAAAGGTCATCTCCCCAGCGGAGCCATTGCTAGGAGCCGGAGCTGCATGGAGCTAAGAAGAGACCCAGCACCAGGACTGCTGAGGAGGAGCTTCTCCCTGACTGTCCTCCACAAGGGGCAGAAGAGAAAACCCGTCAACCCTAAAAACTGGAATCTGACCCCCAGCGTGAAGACCGAGGAGAGCACACAGCACTCAGTGAATCCTCCAAAACCTTGTGAGGTCCTGTCTCCGTCCTCCCTGTCTTCTACCACATCATATAATCCTGTGTGCTGCACTTTCAACATAGACACAACAAACGTGTTTTCCCCCAAACAAGCAGAAACAACACAAAGCACACACCTCCAGCTGCCCCCCACAGTCCCAGCAGAGAGGTCCAATCATCCTTTAACTATTCCTTCCTTACCAAACCCACACCCAGAGCCCATATTAACAGAGACTGCCTGCATGTATACCAACACAAACCACATCTCCTTAGAGGGTAAGAGGAGTCTCTCAGTTTCAGCCAGTTCTGAAGCTCGCCAGCTGAAAATGAAAAGAAATCAGAAGACGTCCATAAACTCAGTAAATCTGGGTTCCCTGATAGAAGAAAGACTCTAGCTGCAGGGTGTTGATCTCAATATGGAGCCACTTTCTGTACCGGCCTCAAAAGCACAGTGAACTGTCACAGATGTTAATTGCTGCTGTGGGATGATAAGCATCTTAAAACCATATTTTTTTCAGAATCATTGAAATACTTTTTTTGATATAATTTATATATTTTTTTCCAAATAACCAATTATTTCTGAATATGTAACCATGGATTTGTAGTGTGCCATGAAACTTGTTCATTTGAGGTGAAAATGCAAGCGGATTACTTAAGTTTAGATGGTGTTAGGTTAGTAATATAAATATACCTTATCTATTTACACCTTACTAAGTCTGGTTACAGTGTGGTTGATACGGAGTACCCCAGTCTCTATTTCAGATGTTTTCCATTCAGCTGGATCCAGTTGGTGGAGGAAACAGCAACAGTTATACAAGTCTTGGCAGTGAGTATCCATTTATCCCTCATCAAACAAAGCCTTTATTAATAAATTAATAATTTTGAGTGTGTTGTAATATATATTATATGCATTACCATCTTTTTGACTACAGCCGCTACAGAAGACATTTTGATATGTCACAGTAGGAAAAGCATGTGTAAATGATAAAATCAATGATGGCTGAATTCCATTTAGCTACTTCAGTTTCAGGGTCCTGGTACTGAACATGCTGGCTCACTGTCACACTGCCATGACTTACTGGGACACTTGAATAGAACAGAGCCATTGTTAATTAATCTGTGCTTTTCCTACTATGACGAGTAAAAATAAATGTGTTTATATCCGTGTAAACTGCAAGTAGTGACAGATATTAATGAAGCACTAGAAAATACAAGATACCATAATGTAGTTGTTACAGTAAACTATCAGCAGTTCTAAGGCACAGAGGCACATTTTGGAAACCCAATTATGTGTTGACAGAAAGTTAAGCAATTTAGTTGAACAACTGAATTCCACCCAGAATTGTTTATTTTTCATCGCTTCATATCAGTAAATTCTGTACATAATCTTCCAGTTCATTAATAAAGGCTTCTCTTTTATGTACACTGTACAAATGCTAACAACCCTGTTAATCACTGTTCTACCCTCTCGTCAATAAATGTTGGTGTGTTTGAATTACGTTGAATTATCTCTCTGACAACAGATCTCTGTCCTCAAAGTCAAAAACATAGTAGAAATTTTAAAAAGCAGTATTTATAATGATATTTTCACATAGCCACTCCCAGTATGTCCAAACAATTGTTCACCACCGTTAGCAGTAAAATAAATTACCATTAAATATTTTTTTAATACACCGTAAAATGTAAAACCTACCACTCTTTCTTAAAGATCTTTACTTTAAGTTTTGATTTGTTGTATATCAGTGATTTAAAGTGTTATCAAGTGTTAAGCAGGATTTAGCAGATTTAGTTCACAGCTTAGCCTGTAGTGGCATTTCATGAAGGCACTGCCTGACCAGCCCCACTGCGTCCAGGGCAGTACCCCAGGCGAGGGTGACTCCCCAGCCTCCGTGGCCATAGTTGTGGACCACAGGCACCCTGCGACCCTGCAGCTGCACCAGCTCCCTCTCCACCCTCGGGTTCCTCCTGCTGGGCCTCAGACCGACCCACTCGCTGAGAACTTTGCCTTTGTGGAGCGACGGCTCCAGCCTGCTGCAGCGCACCAGGATGTTTTTCGTGTCTTCTTCGTCCACTTGTAGTCGCCAGTCCTCCTCCTGCCTCGTGCCGCCTACTGTGACGCTGCGTATGCCAGGGTAGATGTAGGTCTTTCCATCTCCATCTCTGATGAAGTGCTGCAGCCAGGGGGCCTCCACCTTGAGGACCTGGCCTCTGACCGGGTACACCTTGTCGTCACCCACCAGAGTTTTGGAGCCCAGACCAGAGCAGTTGACAATGATATCATAGCTGTTGCTTAATTCCTGAAGACCGTTGACCTTCCTCTGCTCCACTTGGCCTCCAGCTTTTCTGAACCTTTCAGAATCAGAATCAGAAATACTTCATTGATCCCCGGGGGGGGGGGGAAACAGTGAGTTATATATTCAACAATTCACCTCCTCCTCAGTGGAACCAAAACATAAACTGAACTGTAATGACCTGTAAATGTTTTGAGTAGAGTTTAATATAGAGGACAAACCTGTTCTCGAGCCACGGCAGGTAGCTGGAACATTCACACTTAATGGTGGTGAACGCCTGGCCAAATTTGTGATCGGGAAACCTTTTCAGTTCACCGTCAGTCATGAATCGAAAGCCGATCACAGACTCTGACCAGAAGGGCTTCTTATCAGCTGGAACCTCCTTGAAAATTTGCCAGCTGGAAAAAAAGAAATCATAACAGAAATCACTGGATACAAAGAGACATCTCTTTTTAATAGTGACCTGGCTGAGTATTCCCCTGTTTTATAGCCCTATATTACAATTTCTACCCAGAGCTCAGCATTACTCCAGCCTCCGGTGAGTGTTGGGATTGAACAATGGCCAACAGGTGATCAAAGCTGTCCTTGAACCAGCGGTTTTGTCTTTCCAAAGGAATATCTGATCGACAAATACAGTAAAATCAGTCATTTTGTACGAATGTACTGCATATGAACATGTGATTACACAGTGTGATGCATTTTCTGAGAGAGGGGGGGTGAATTGTTGCATACCTGGAAACTTTGCAGCAAACAGGATCCCAGCAGCTCCATCACTGGTGGTGTCTGGACTGAACTTCTCAGCCAGCAGAGTGACGGAGCAGAAAGGGAGAGCCTCGGCAACGCAGACAGCAGTGGAGAAGCCGATCACACCTGCTCCCACCACTGCAACCCTGACACCTTTCATCCTGGACAGGCCTGCGTGGAGGTAAACAGGAGTAAAGAATTGTGTCAAATGCTGCTTGATCGCTGCAAGACAGCCTTTATCATTACTGGCTCTTAATAAGTAATCCACAACTACCTTGAACTTAACTGGCTGCACAGTCTAAGGATCAATATCACAAAGCCCTTCTTCATTGTAATAATGCATTACATAACAGACATTTTAAACTGGGCCACACAGTCATCGGAAGCAGGCTATAAGAGCTGCAAATTGTTCCAGTACTTTTCAATCTTGTGTGATTTTGATGTTTTACATATATGCAATACATATATATACATACGCAACAGAGCAATACATACATATATGTATATATATTTTCATCTTATTTTTGTACATACTCTTATTTCTAAATTTATGCTACTTTCTACTCTTGAATGGGAGCACCGGTACTGTATAATTTCCCCCGGGGATCAATAAAGTATTTAGGATCTGATCTGATCTGTTTTGAGTTGGATCATTTTTGTTAATGTTTCTATTCAGCAATTATCCACAAGCATTAAACGTTGCATTTAATTATTTTCCCTTCTTCCTTACTGTTACAATATTCACATTAATATCAGTTATCGATCAGATATGATGTAGAAGTAGCCATATTTAATTACAAGTAAAAGTCATGCATTTAAAATGTAAAAATACAAAAGTAAAAGTACTCTTTATGCAGCAGAATGGCCCTTGTGCTATTTTATATATATATACCACATACAAATACCACATTTCCCTCTGTACTTCTGCTCCATTTTAAGGTAGCAAAAAATGTAAGTTTATGTGATAAATACATAAGCTACTTGTTGATGTGCGGCTCATCTTATGGTGTGAAATTCATAATGACAATCTAAAAGATGTTCCTGTACAATGAAGCATTTCATTTCTGAACGAAGTCTCTTGACACTCGAGGTGCAGTTTCTTGCCAAGTCTGCAACCTAGACGGGTACTAGAATGCAAGTACTTGTGCATAATGTACACACGTTTCTTACAGTTAATACAGCTAAACGCAATAAAAGTAAAACTCCTACCTGTGAAGACACTGACTGTATCCTGCTCACTGCACAGAGGACTGTCGGTCTGACTTTAAAGACATGCGGGTCCTAAAGAAACTCTCCACATAAATGACGACGGTTATTTAAATGAATAAAAGCCCTCTGTCTAAAATAATGACCTGTTTGGCGGATAATTTCTTCTGACTGTTTGTTAAACGAATGTCCAAAGAAAATAGGTCGTTTACTGCTTGTTTCGTGCGGTAAACAGTACCAGCTGACCTGTATATTAGAATAGGAGGACTGTTTGCGATCTGTAGCTCAGCTGTGCGCGAGTCTCGTCAGAACCACACCTCTCGCGATAAGACGTTCGCATTCACGCCCTCCGTCCAACGATAGTAGAAGGTAAGGTCCTAAAAGCTCACTATTCTGAATTACGCCGCGGTTTGTGCGCTTAAACTGTTCGGGTCCTGCCACAAGGAGAAATGTAGTTAGTTTAACACGTTATATCAGTCGTACACTTTGCTATTTCTGCTGGTTGAGGCTTGTTTCTGGCTAGCAGCGGATGCATTGTTTGAGACGCTATAAGTTAGCTTGTTTGCTAACCTTCAAGTTGATCGCTGCACAGGGTTTATCTGTAGTTCTGAGACCTTTTAACATTAGCAGGTAAACTTTGAATGAATGTGAATGACAGTGCAAAGTACTTACACTGCTCTATGTTGGTGTGGAAGATGTAGTCATGTAAACAAAAGAAAGCACTAGTACTGAAATGATTCATTGATCGATCAATCATCGACAGTTTTGGTAATCAATTAAGCCCCTTCCCATTTATCAGGAAAAAATCCCCAAACAGTGTGTGTTTCCAGCTTTTCAGAATGTGAGGAATCCTTTTCTCTTTTCTTTCTTCCTTAATTTACATTATTTGGGCTTTGGACTGTTCAGATAACCAATTTCAAAAAAGAGATGACCTTTGGGATCATTAAGGGCATTTTTAACTATGACATTCATAGACTGCAATAGTTTAATTATCAATAACTCTGTTGATTTTTCTTTCAATTAATCAAGTAGTTATTTAGTCTATAAACTGAAAGAAAATAGTGAAAAATGTTCATCACAATTTCACAAATCACTTGTTTTGTTCAACCAACAGTCTAAAACCCAAATATATCCACTTCACAGTGATACAAAGCAGACAAGCAGATTTTGTTTTATATAAATTACTTAAAATGATAGATAGATTGTCATCATTTTCTGTTGATCGACTAACCGATAAATCGACTAATAATTGCAGCTTCAACTACATATTGATCAAATGTTCCAGCCCTAAAACAAGATGATTTGTTTCCACATCCTTTATTTTAAATGAGAATGCATTGATTAGGTAGTCGTTTAAATGTAAAAAGAATGCACTGCACCTCTGTTTCTTTCTCTGTGTTTTGATAGAGAGTTGCTTTTCATTGCATGCAGAAACAGAAGTGGTTGTTTTGAGGGGAAGATGTCTCGGAAAGCCACAACCAGGACTTCATCACTCCTGGCTCTTCATTCAGATTCACATAAGCAGAGCATCCTGAACAAATTCGACAAGCTCAGAAAAAGGGACCTCCTGTGCGACATCACTCTTGTTGTGGAAGACGTGCCCTTCAAGGCGCACAAAGCCCTGCTGGCAGCAAGCAGCGAGTACTTCTCCCTCATGTTCACGGCTGAAGATCAGATCAGTCAGTCCACCTACAGGCTGGATGGTATGGCAGCTAAGATGTTTTCAGCAGTGCTGGAGTTCATCTACAGTGCCCGGGTGTCTGTGGAGGAGAGCGCCACAGAACAGCTTCTGGCCACGGCTCGTCTTATGGAGGTCAAAGACCTTGTCACGGTGCTCACTGGACTCACACTCTCTGCTGCAGCGGTCAGTGGCGGGGAGGAAAAGCCAGATGCAGCCGAGGGGCCAGATGTGTCGAAGCGCAAAAGAGGACGGCCAAAGAAAAACGTGGCTGTGGCTGTAACAGAGCCGGGGGGCAGAAGTGCACCATGTGAGAGCTCAGAGGAGGGGCAGGCTGGAGATGTGGACTGTGACGATGTAGTAACTGAGTCACAACCCAAAGACGATGCAGATTATAACCCGGGAGCCCACCAGAGCCGGCAGAGCAAACGCAAAATCAGGCCACCGGTAAAATACAAGGGCTACAAGGTGGGCAGCGACACAGCAGGAAGCAAAGAGCCAGGGAAGAGAGGCAGGAAAAGGAAATACCCCAACACTGAGGCCCGGTGTGAGGACTGTGGCAAAGTGTTCAAAGGTCACCTCTTTTTAAAGATTCACCAAAGGACTCATACAGGTAATCTGCCTCGTGAGTTATGATCTAAGAGATGTTCTAGAGGTCAGAAGAGAAAAGGCAGTTGGTTTGAATCCCACAACCCTAAAGTATAATTACAGTTTATTACAAATCTTATTATTATTTTTCCTAAATCCTAAAAAACAACAAGACAGAGGTGCCCATAAGAAAGATGCTTCCACCTGCAAACATGTCTGTGGAGCTGCTTAGTGGCCAGCAAGAGATGGCTGCCAGCAGTGTTCAGGTGTGAAATGTGTGCAACTTGTGTGTTTTAGATTGTTGGAAAATGGCATACAGCTAAATTGGGACAGACTAGGGTTTAATTAACAAACAGGCAGCAACCATCAAAAGCAAGAAGTGTTACACTTCAGCATCTGTCTCTCAACACGGATCGAATTAACTTCATTGTTGTTACTCTGTAGGTGATGCCGTACCTACTACCTGCACATACACCTGTACACTTCACTGTATTCCATCATTCTTCCCCAGGAGAGAAGCCTTTCCGCTGCCTGGTTTGTGGAAAGGGTTTTACCCAGAAGCACACTCTGCTGGATCACCAGCGCATGCACACTGGAGAAAAGCCGTTTGTTTGTACCGTCTGCTCCAAAGCGCTCTCCACCAAACACTCCCTGCACGAGCACATGAACCTCCATGAAGGTATGAAGTATATTATTTTCTGATGATGACTTTTTCCCCCCATCTTTAATACATCTATCATAGATGTACATAAAGAAATAATTCTGGAAAGATTCTTTTGTTTTAAATTTGAATTACCGAACGTTTGTGATTTGGTCGTCTGCATTTTCAGAAGTCAAATGAGTACTGATGCGTCTATCAAATTGTCGAAATGTGTTCCCATTAATCATCAAAGTCTATAGTCTGTCAATGTCTCTACTATAAATGTTTTCTCTTTACCTGCATCTTCAGAAGAGAAATCCTTTAGCTGTGATAAATGTGGAAAGACCTTCACTCAGAAGAGACAACTTAAAAGCCATTACAGAGTCCATACAGGTAAGAATCACACCACTTCAACAGCAGCGAGTTGATTCTCATGGAGTCACTCTGAAGGCTGAATTATTATTAGTCTTCTTTGTTCTTTTTAATTAAAGGCAAATCGTTACCAGAGTGTGCTCAGTGTCATCACAAGTTTATGGACACGGCTCAGCTGAAGAAGCACCTGAGAACTCATACAGGTAAAGTCAGACAACACAGCTGTAAATCATCATTACTGTGTAACTAACATCCACAATACATGGAAGCATTTGCTGATGACGTCAATAATATCCTCACAGGTGAGAAGCCGTACACCTGTGAGATTTGCGGGAAGTGTTTTACAGCCAAGAGCACACTGCAGACTCACATCAGAATACACAGGTGAGAAATATATTTTAGACCTGAGAGTAAGGCCTAAGCTCCCAAAATTAAAAGTTTAGCATTTAACAGCTTAAATTAATTGATGAACATTCATTTGGAGTTGTGTTTCTGGCAACCTGTCCAATATTCACTCTCCTTCTTAGCTGTTTTTGGTCTCCACCAGGGGAATATCAGGCTATTTAGCTGCTAAATGCTAAGACTGCTGTTTGGTGCTGAGCAGGTAGTGTAGAGTGGACAGCTGCCTGTTCCTGTCATGACGCTGTGAGAGCCAAGAGAGTGAAACAAAACAGTAAAGCTGTGAGCTGAGAGACACTAAAGTCTCTTCAGAGCTGCAGAGTGACTCCTACAAATAGTTATGTGGTCCAATGTTAATATAAAAACATTGATTATAGCCGCTTTAAGATTCAAAACAAACTTGATTAAAATCTGAATTTCTTGTTGCAGAGGCGAGAAGCCGTATGACTGCAGCATCTGTAACAAATCCTTCTCAGACCCCAGTGCGAGACGCCGTCATGTCGCCTCCCACTCAGGGAAGAAACCCTTCACCTGCTCGTTCTGCAGCCTTTCGTTTACCCGCCTGGACAATCTGAAAACACACACCAAGTCCCACAATAAAGAAAGAGCTGCAGCAACAGAAGCCTCATCAGATGTAGCGGTAGCGGACGCCGCAGCAGCAGCAGCAGCAGCACCAGAGGAGGTGCGTAACATCCTGCAGCTGCAGCAGTACCAGCTGCCCTCCAGCTCTGAACAGGAGATCCAGCTGGTGGTGACGGGAGATGTGGACAACATAAACTTTGTGCCGGGTCAGGACCAGGAGATCAGCATCATCACCCAGTCGTCAGGGAACGTGCAGAATGTGGCTCTGGTCACTCAGGGCGGCGTGGTGGACCAGAGCCCTCAGATTCAGACTATCAGTATGCTGGAGGGCCAGATGGCGCACCAGCCCGAGCAGATGCACGTCATCACTCTGAGTAAAGAGGCGATGGAGCACCTCCAGGCCCATCACGGGCCCCCGCAGCCCCTTCAGATAGCACAGCGACCCGTCCAGCAGCTGCAGGTGATGCAGCAGCCGATCCAGCAGCTGGCCGTCACTCAGGAGGCCTCGCAGGGGCAGGGGGGCAGGGAGCAGCAGAGCCAGGCCATTCATATCGGCAGCCAGAGCAGCCAGCCCATCTCCATTAGCCAGACCAGCGAGCAGATCTCCAGCCACCACATCCAGGGTCAGACGTTTCAGATCCAGGCGGGGACCGTGTCCTACCTGTACACCACCGGGCTGCCGCAGGAGGGCTGAGCGTGGGCCGCATTACTGAAGCAGCCAAGTCCAAGCTGATAATGCTGCTACAGTACACAGTAATAATGTAATGGATCAACTAAACTCGGACATAGTTATCGAGTGAGAATATTTTTACAGTTTAACTGCAAATTCTATGTTTACATTTTCTGTCAAGCATTTTCCAAAGCAAACCATAATTAGTTAATAATTAGTCTCTCCTTCCAACCAGTACACCACTGGTTTCACTTCATGTCAGTACACAGTTTAAGTGAAAGTGCTTCTTTAAGGTAGATAATGATTAATATTTGTGAGTTGCAAAAATCAGATATGTACTGGCTAATATTCAAGTTTAACATAAACACATAACACACGCATACATTTGTCTTTGTTTAAAGAATCGTGACAAAGATACGTACTACGCAGAACATTTTACAGTTCAAAAATGAATTTCTGTACTGATAACGGTTTATCTGCAATAAGCTAATATCAGTTCTAATATGCATAATGTGAAGTTGGTCACATTTAGCATGAAAATGTTTGACAGCTCTCTTGTCTTGGATGATGGAGCAACTATATGTAGACTGGGCATGAATTGAAACCACTGGTTGAGAGAAATGCATTAATTTATTTATTGATAATTAAAGAAATTAGGCTTTAGAAAATGGTCCGCAGTAAAACAAAATATAAGTGATAATATTTCTTGGATATCAAATCATTCTTCAAATTCATGGACTGAAACAAAATACAGTGTTTTATCTGAAAGAGTGAATACAATATTTTATTTTCAGTTCATAGAAATTATTATATCATTACTCAATTGTACATGAACACAAAGTGTCTTGTGAGACTGAAATGTGCAGTATAAAGGGAAGACACACATGTACAGTATATGACTGTGGTGGATGACGTTCTAAAATATAATGGATAATAAAAAGACTTGTTGAATGAGGTTCATGTCGTAGCTTTGAAAATAACATATGATGATACCTGTTTCACACACAGCTGCAGAACACACGGTGAATATTGAGATTCAACAGTACGTAGTCAGCAGAGACATCACAGGGCGCTCTGCATGTCAAACAACAGCTAACTTGGTGTCGCTTTACTTTAACACCCCGGGCCAAGTCTCACACGTCTGGTAACAAGCTCTCAGCAGTCAGGACACGCAGGCGAGACGGATCCTGAAAGAACAACAAAGGCTTATTTGAATGTCGATTGTGTATTCGTCCAAGTGTGTGTTTATGTGCTTATTCACTTTCTGGCGGAGATTTAGATGAGAATATCAATACCACTCATGTCTGTACAGTATATATGAAGCTACAGCCAGCAGCAGGTTAGCCTAGCTTAGCATAATGACTGGAAACAGAAGGAAACAGCTAGCATGAATCCACCTAAAGCGCACTATTAAACAAATTATATCTCGTTCCTTTAATTTGTTCAAAAAACTAAATAAAAGCCGGACTATTTCTTGGCTCTGAGCAGTTGCCAGGCAACCAGTGGAGACTCCAGGAAGTGACTATGCATGCCAAGAAATAGTACAGCACATAGTCCCCCCGTAAAACTGTCAATTGTCGTTTATACACTTTTTTTTGTTTTTGCACGGATGAAACAAACGAGATATAACGTGTTAATCGAAGCGCTGAAGAGGTGCTGGTGGGCAGATTTGTTATCATTGGACAGAGCCAGGCTAGCAGTTTCCCCCTGCTTTCAGTCTTTATGCTAAGCTAAGCTAACACTAATCGGCCGCTGGCTGCAGCTTCATGTTGAACGGACAGATATGAGAGAGGTATCGACCTTCTCATCCAACGCTCCGTCAGGAAGTGAATAAGCAAATTTCCCAAAATGTAGAATTATTCCTTTAAGGAAGTAATTCAACAACAATTTAATTTGAATTAATAATTCCATGACAACTGGCCAAAATCCATCTGCTGATGACGATCTAGTAATGAGGACATGAACACCAAACACAAAGAGGCCTTCACTGGTCATTCCACTCAAGTTTAACACATTTCTGATTTCATTTGACTGTTGAAACTTGACGACCAAGAAAAACAACATTTAACATGCGTGTATCACAATATTACAATATCACAATATTACAAAATCTCAGACATTATCTCGTCTCGTCACTATAGATCTTCCAGCTCTACGTGCGAGGAGAGAATACTCTGAGCATGTGTTGCCCTCTTCAACACTACAGCACTTTGAGGAGTTTAAACTTTAGCTGAACTTGTTAAAATACACTCTGCTGTGCTTCTAGGGCTCACTCACCGCTTTAGGTCTGTCTATTCTTGTGTTTGAACGGCTCCTGGCTGTTTCTGCTCTCTGGTGTCTTGGCTCTGTAGCAAAGTCCTGAAGTGCGGCGTAGTTTGTGAGGCTGCCAAGCTGCAGGGCGGACGGCTGCTGCTGCTGACTGGCTCTGTGTCGTCCTGAGACAGAAATAGAACCGAGACTGAGCCTCGGTGCTCCAAAATACAATCTATAATGCAATTTAAAATGTCATCACACAAAGTTACGAGCGTCTGGATAACGTGATGGCTTTAGTTTTACTCCTGAACCGCATGAGCAGCCAGAAATCGACTCATAACTCACAAGATGTGATTTTTGGCAGATTATCACTTCACTGCTGTGAGATGAAGGTAAGAGGTGGGTACGGTACCTGCTGAGGGACTTCTAGTACTCAATCTGCTGACTGACAGTGTGTAATAAGTCCTGATTGGCCCTGTGGTACAACACACACACACACACACACACACACACACACACACACACACACACACACACACACACAGTGAAATGTCAAGTCGAATAATTTGAAATGGAGAAGCTCTCATGAAACACAGTTAACCGGAGAAGCTGGAGGCTCCATCGCGCTGTCTCTGTTGTTGGTGCGCACCTGTTGTTGAGGTGCATCTGGAGGCAGCTGGTTCCACGTCGTTCACCTGGTTCTGCAGTCGGTCCACCTCCTGAAAGGCTTCTTGTTTGAGGCTGCGCTCCTGCTGCAGCTGGCCCCTCACCTACATCCACACGACAGAAAGCAAGAAGGTACAAGTATCTTTTTATTATTTGACGTCTCATTAACTGTTGGATGCATTGCCTTAAGGTTTGGTACAGACACTCATGTTCTCCTCAGGATGAACTGTAATAACTTCGGTGACCCCCTGACCTTTTATCTGGCACCATCATCAGGCCAAAATTTCAAAACTTATCCTTTATTCCCATTAGTCTCAGCTGTGCTTTGGCGCCAATTAACAAATGTAGCATGCTAACACGCTAAACTAAGACGGAGAATATGGTGAACATTGTCTGCTAAACATCAGCATGTTAGCATTATCACTGTGAGCATGTTAGCATTATCCACTATAGCGTGGCTGCAGACTCTTTAAACATTAGTTCAACACAAGTTCTTTGAAAACTTTGAAATTGTTCTAATGTTCTTTTAACTATCAGTCATAAAATATTGTTGAAAGATTTTGGTCTGAGACATTTTTGTTTGGCGGTCTTGGAACACATTATCTTTTTCATGTGCTTTGATTAAAATTACTTACAAAATACATAGACCTAAACAAGAATACATGAAAGAACACACAGTTTTTCACATAAACTTTTAAGTAAACCATTAAAATGAAATTATCTGAAAGACATGTTGTCACAAAGGTCAGCTCATGAAAAGTTAAAATGCTGTAGATACAGTACATGGTTTCCACAGGACAACAATATGTAATTCTTGGTCTGACAACAGAAAGTCTGTCTAAAGACGATCGTTTCCAGACCTGTCGGATCTCTCTGCCACTGCGTTGTCTGTGTAACTGGTTCATCCTGCTGCTTCTGTCCAGGTGCTCCCTGAGCGCCCTGAGCCGCCCCTCCCGGTCCTCCACGTCGGCTCTCATTTGTTCCAGGCTCTGCACTCGATAGCTGTCCAGCTCCTGCCTGCTGCGGGCCTCCCGTGCAGACTGATGCCGGGCCACCTGGAGCTCCTCTGTCTGCGTATCAGCGGGTATTTAGTGAACACGTCCAGGCAGCTTCATAGTTTCTCAACGCGTGACATTATGAAAAGTGCTCACTTCACTGTAGAGCTTTGCATGAATGCCTGAATGAAAGTCTATAGGAGCAAAATGTGACACTTTGCCTATATTTAAGAGTTGGGAAAGATGTGAAAGGGGGCCCAAATGAAGACCCCAACCACCAGAAATCAAATAGTGTGGTAGTTGCACACAATCCTATACAAGACAGGCTGATCTGTGATCACTACACAGTACTAAAATACTAATCTATAGCACTTTCTAATGACGATTACTCGATTGACAGAATTCATAGTTTAGAGCAGCAAGCAAAAGTGGCCCTCTTCTATGACAGTAAACTGAATATCTTTGAGTTTTGGACAAGCTGGTCAGACATATGTAGACGTCACTATGGCCTTTGATTTTTTTTGATGGGCACATTTTACAGACCAAAACTTAATCGATAAATCACTAATATAATTGGTAGATTAATCAATAATGAAAAGAATCATTTGTTGCAGCCATAAGGCTGAAAACACAGCAAACTTTTCTTCATATGTGCATTTTAAAGATACCTCTTCTGATTGCTGTGGCACCCAGAAGTGCCCCCAAATGCACAAATTTCCTTTGAGCTGTTAATGTTTTAAAACATACCTGAGAAACTTTCCTCCACAATAAGCTTAAAGGATAGTGAACAAGTGATAAATGATAAATGTAAATAGTTTCAAAATGTATACTATTTTGGAAGGAACATTATATGACCAAATGTCAGATGTTTTAACCTCTAAATGTAACTGTGTGTGAGTTTTGCTCCACAGTCGATGTTGATGTTTGGGCAGCAGTGAAGTGTGGATGAGACTTCATGTTCACCTTCCTGCTGAGCAGCTTCTTGGTGCTGCTGCACTCGGCCTGACAGCCGCTCAGCACCTTCCTCACGGCCTGCAGCTCCTCCTGCAGGAAAACCACCTCGTCCTCGGACGTCATCTTCACCCTGAGAGCCTCGGAGCGACAGGCGATCTCCCTCTGGACGACATGGATCACTTAATCACTGTGATGTTACGTTTACATAAAGGTTTTTTTTTATAAATATGTGGCGGTAAAAAAAGTTCAAAAGTTCAGAAACAAATGAAGATAAAGTTTGAATATGTTTATAAATTTGTAGTGTGGAGTGACAAATATTGTAAGCTGTAAGCTATAAAGTATAATTTAATATATATATATATAATGAAATGTACTGTAAAAAAAAAACATACTTAATATATTTCCCTTCACCTCATATCAGTTAATTAAATAAATAATAAAAAGGCACACTTCTCTTATCAACATATAAGCAACATGAAATAAAAATATGTTTTGAGCATAAAATGTGAGTTACATAACTGAGTAGGACTGAGAAATAAGAAAAATGAGGAGCTGAAAATAAAAAAGATCCAGTAAAAGATAAATGAAAGAGCTAATTTAATTTACTTTCTTAACTGATAATTGTATACATGGATAAATATGCTTAGATGCTTTCAAAACTTTGACATATCAGATATTACAAAAATAAAACGGGTCAAAACTAACCAGATAAGAGCGGCACTGAAAATAAAGGACAGTGAGGAACACAGACAGCAAACACAAGCTTTTGATTCCTGGAGTTTCCTTTCACTCAACACATTGTCTGCTGTCCTGCGGGACATAAATACTGAATATTCCTGCATTTTTCTGCTGACCTGCTGAGTCTGAAGCAGCTGCCGGTGAAGCTTCTCCTGGTCGACCAGCTGCCTCCAGCGGCTCAGAGCCTTCAGTTTGCAGAGCAGAGCGGTCAGCCGGCTGTTCTCCAGGTCCAACTCATGGACGTCCTCTCTCTAACAAAACAGGCGGGACACACTGGGATGTTTAACACGGTCACGGGAGGGAATTTCAAAATAGTTTGAACATGTTTCAGGATAAAAAAAATCCTTAACAAAAGTGAAAAGCTACTGTACATTATTCATCTCTTTTCTTTTCTAAGTCCAGATTCTTGCCGTACTGTACCTTTAACTGCGTGAGTGCGAGTCCATCATTGTCTTTGGTGCAGCCGTACTTCTTCTTGAGCCTGATGATTCTGTCCACTCCTTCGCCTCTTATTCTGTTCACCATCTCACTCACATCCTGCTCCATCAGCCGGTGGTCCTCCTCCAGCTTGGCCTGAGATGAAAACACACAGGGGACAAATAAAGTCTTCAGTGGCTCAAAAAGTAAATAAGATGGGAAATCATTTGAAACTTGGAGAATTAAAGCTGCAAACGGCAATTTAATACAGAGTGCAGAGTGCATCAGTGCAGAGTGCATCGAAAATACAATGGTTTCAACATAGACCGCATTACATAGAGCTACTTTACATACACAAGATAAGATAAGATAATCCTTTATTAACCCCTCAGCAGGGATATTTGCATTGTTCCAGCAGCATACAGGATAGTGCAATGGAGACATAAGTAGACAATCAAGATATAATAAATAAAAACAATAAAGACTGTTATAAAAAAGCCACTAAAACTAAAAAAACAACTGTAGTTTACAAATGTACAAATTCACAGAAAGAAAAAAATAAAGGTAAAGGTATTATATTGATCACTTTATTTAAAAAACAGAAGATTAACTTATGAAAAAGAATTAGTTGAACTAATTTTCAGTCAGAAGTGCAAAATCTTCTAAATCTAAAGATGAAATTTGTAAAAGTGGTGAAAAAAAGTGCAAAAGATAGATATAAACTGTATGTGTTGGACCAAAGAATCAAGAAACAAATCATTTTGATACACCTGTACGCATTGTTTGGAGTCTTTTCACAAAAGAGATCAGATTTCTCACCGTTAGCTGGATGCAGGTGGAGGAGAGGTGTCGGACCAAAGGGTCGTAGCGCTCTTTGAATCTGAGGCTGAGCTGCTCTTCCAGAGAACTCTTCTCTTCCTCCAGGTGAGCGACTTGAGCCTGCAGCGCTGAGATCTCCAGCATCATCCCACCACATACAGCAGCCACCTGTCGTACAGTAAACATGGTTTATTTATTTATGTTTTGTTTGCCTTGATTTTAAAGTACAGGGGTAGGGGGGGGCTATTTCACACAGAAAAACAATATAAAAGCTACTTGTGTAAACTGGTTTTTCTAAATAAAGAAGGTAATCCATCTAAGAATTGGCGAGACACTTTGTTTTCATTTCCCTCTGAACTAACTGTCGTTCCTCGAGCTCTGCTGCTATCGAGGCTAAAATCTCTTTGAGTAAACACTTCATTTCCCAGCTGCCTCTGTTGAGGCAGAAAACCCACATGTGTGAGCGCAAAGCAGCTCAGCACAAATCCCCTGAGGGAGTACAAACCTGAGACCAGGATTTAAGTCACTTTATCTAACGTGATCTTTCCTTTTTCCTACACATGACACACAAAGGCATCTGTAATTACAGTGGTTACCTCTTTGTGAGAGTTGCTTGTCTGAGAGTCCTTAAGATTCTTTAAATCCTGAGGTTAAAAATGAAAGAAACCATCATTGAAGAACAATACAGTCGTGATTGTGTGAGCAATAAATATGCTACTAAAAGCGCTGTTGACTGGTACAGTAGATCCTTCTGAGCTAAAATCCTTAAATAAACTATACTGTATTGTGTGATGTGTACCTGTTCTCTCTGATACAGCAGCTGAGTCTCTTGCTGCAGGATTTGTTCATAAAACTGTGAGTAAAGCAGAAAGCTGCGACGCTCTCGCTCCATCAGAGAGCAGCCGAGGCGAGTGAGACACTGCTGGAGGCGATCCTGAGAGACCGTCAGCTGAAAGAGGAGACACTCGCCGGTCTTATTACTCAGCATGCAGCACAGTACAGGACAGTAATGTCCTCCTTTTACTGTCCTGGTATCTGAAGTGGTGATCGCACACGTGCATTCTGCAGTTACAATATATCAACACATTATGCCAAAGTACCAGTGAACATAAACACATTGGAAAGGGAGCAAATTTAAGTGTATAGGAATGCACAGATTGTCCTGAAAATGTGTTTTATTACAGTTTGTAGTTGCCTGTAATAAGTGATCAAAACCAAGAGATTAGCTTTCACCTGTCTCATATAATACTTTGTCTACATTCCCATATTTGAGGTGTAATTTTTATATACTTTACTGGATTTAAATGGACTTCTCACTTTCACTTATTAAGTATTTTCAGAAGTAACTTTGTTTTTTTTTTTAAAGGGTTAGTAGTAGAAAGTAACATTTACTTAAATACTGTACAATTCTGAGGTACTTTTACTTTATTTGAGTATGTCAATTTTATGCTACTTTATACTTCTTCTTCACTTCAGAGGGAAATATTGTACTTTTTACTTTTTACTTCACTACATTTATCTGACAACTGGAGTTAGTTAGTTGGATGATACTGTGGTGTAGATTAAAGTATATTAAGTGAAAATGTAAAATGAGCTCCACCAGCTGTAATAGTAAAATGCTGCTTACGTATTAAAGCATCAATAATAATACTCCAATAATATGATGTATAATAATAATAAAAAATGTGTTTCTGAAAGGGACCATTGTGCCCAATACATTTAACTTTAATACAAACATTAGTAATTACATCTTTCTGTAGTTTTACTTCAGTGAATTTTGAATGTAAGACTTTTATTTGTAACTGTTTTTACACTGTAGTATTGCTACTTTTACTTTTGTAGTACTTCTTCCACCACTGCAAATATCAGGAATCAGATTTTTTTTTCCATGTAAGAGAAAACTGTTACAGCATGTTCTTAGCAGGTATTTGCAGGAAGACATAATGTATTTATTGTATCATTTGGACTTTTCCTAGATTATGAACTAATTCATTATTATTACTAATCTAATACCTGTCCCTCAGCCTCTTCAGCTCCCTCCATCAGCTGCTGGATGAACGTCTCCACAATCTGCGGCCGCTCAGGGGACAAACTGTGCTTCAGTGGGGCTTTCTTCCACAGCTCTGAGCACACACAGAATATATTTATATATTAATGTGACTGCATAACTCTTCTGTATTAATTAATAATTAGAGGCAGATCTTGTGTTTTTTTGGGCACCTGTAGGGAGGCCCGTGTCCTGTCGAGTTCGCTCAGAAAGCACCAGGGTCAGCTCTCTGTTCGTCTTCCTCTGCACCGCTCTGATCATGTCACACTCGCTGCTCTCCAGCAGTTTGTGAAGCTAAGAGGACGACGGCGTATTTTACAAGGTACAAATACACAAGACAATATGTTATGCAGGTAATAGTTAGAAGTACTGTACCTGCCAGGCTTTCACATCGACCTCTGAAGCTCCAGGGGGGGCCAGGAGAGACTGGCTGCCAGAAATGAAGACCTCATAGTCCCGCTCCTTACCCATTTGTTGAGCCAGAGCTCTCATGCTGGGGTAAAAGATTTCAGCTCTGTGAAGCAAGAACAGCCAATTTAAAGGTGGGATTAAATAGTACTGTGTATTTATTTAACGGTTACTGTTTTAGCTCCAGGTGTCAAAAAAGAAATGCTGAACTTGAGATGCAAAAATAATTCTTGATCTTAGAAACAGCATTTAAGAAACGTTGAAAATGTTCACGTTTCCATTTTTTATTAGATCTAAATAAAATAGCTTGACAATATATTTCTACACTCACAGGCTCCTAGCTGATACTTATTTATTAACATAAGCACGCCTATATACAGTTGTCTGAATGTAATCATCCCCGCTGTCTCTGAACGTCCCACATACCTGTAGAGCTTCACAAACTGTTGATACAAACCGGGCGTCCTGAACATTTGAACGCCCAGACGTCTTCGGGTCCAGCTCTCCTTGAACACCTGAAGCTGCTTCGTCAGCAGGAGGAAACCTCTCAGCACAGACTGGACTCTGATTGGATCCTGAGGAAGAGCAGCTGAGTCTGACACGCAACTCTTCCTCTTTCCTCCTGCCTAAAACAATGACGAAACATAGCGGACATGACAGACAATAACACAACTGCTTTGTAGATGCATTAAAGGAACTTTTCACACTTTGTATTTACAGATAATCCAAGTTGTCTTGTTTGCCTTCTTAGCCATGAATTTGCCACAACAACTTATAAACAGGCTTTTACTTCATCAGGTTTTCCATCGTGCAGAAGGTCGTCATTGTTGCCGTGGAGACGGACCGGCCCTGCCTCTCTTCCACTGTTCAGGACGTCCTCCATGAGCAGCGACACGCCGAGGAGCGCTGCGTTGGCCTGCAGTCTGCCGCGATCACTCAGACCACTCAGACACAGCTGCAGACAAACACGACTTGTTTATTTATGCCTCCATGAAAAAGACATTAATGTCCTACAACTAGTACGAGGCGTTTCTCTTCTCTCTGATTCACCTTCCAATAGATGCAGCAGGAAACGCTTAGTCATTTCAAGTGAACCAAAAATATTGCAGGAAAAAAACGCCCTTTTTTATCTAATCATTATAGCATCACAAAGTACAAAAATGTGAAACACAGATCATTTTACTGTAGCCTCGGCAGCAGTGAGGTTTAAAATGTAAAGTTTGTCCTGAAGGTGACGTAAAGGAGAGAAAGGCCATTAAATAAAAAAGGGTTTAAATGTGCTCAGCAAGTTTCATCTTCATCCATCTTTCTGATAAATAATTATCTTGGCAAATGGTAAAAGTTCATCATCTAGGGAGCTTGATTGTGTTTTTATTTTGTGTGCTAGAATTTGATATTTGTTGTGTAGGAGTGATCATTTTGTCCCGATGATACTGCTTAAGGAAACATTAGATATCATCTGAGTACGAGAGTATGTCCTCATATTTCATGGCAATGTGATCTCACACCATTAACGAAGCGAAGACATATTAGATGTTGAACCTGCATGCAGTATTCGATGGGAGGGACGTCCCGAACACGCAGAGGGAACAATCCATGACAGGCCATGAAGCTCCTCCATGGAAACATCCGCTGTGCCTGCACATGAGACAAATAAAACATCATAAAATACATTTTCCCCTCATCCTGACATGTAGTTTCAACTGATATGATACGATATTTGTCCACTGACATCACGTAGCTACACACACCTGACAGCCTCGAGTCTCTAGAGGTCGAGGAACCGGCAGCGAGAGACCGAACACGTCGGTCCGGATGCTGTCACTCAGCAGGGGGAGCGCAGACGCCATGTTGTCGCTCACACTCTGGTAAGAAGCGACATCACCAGAGGAGAGGAAGGCCTCCCTGAACACAAGAGAAACACGACAGATTCAGTATCAGTATCAGTATCAACAGTATCAATTCTTATGCAATATCAACTGATCAAACACCTTACATTACTACCACTACTCAGTTACTACCAGCTCTTGTATAACAACCAATCTGGGAGTTGTAGGTTGTCTCAAGCCAGAAGACAATGAGACAATATGAAGTAACTGCTACGCCTCTTTCTTAAACCTCTTTCTCCTTTTTAGCTGACTGAAAGAAAAATGTATTTTTGTGAGAAAATCAATTAATTCTTAAAAAGGCAATCAGCAGCACAGCCAAAGGGAGACAGCAGACGTAACAGAAACAACAAAGAGAACCAGCAACAAGAAAACCACAGAAAGAAACAACAGCTGCACAAGTCAGTGTTCAATATGGCAGCAAACATTAACAGTGTTCACTCCTCAGACTCACTGACCTGATGAGGAGTCTCACTGCGGTATCAAACTGCAGGAGGAGGACCTGCCTGCGCAGCTGCAGCAGACGGCCGACTGACTCCGGGTCGCTGGGATCAGACAGACGCTCGACCTGACGCTGGATCTCATGCAGCTCTGCTCCTGTACAGCAGCCAGACATGTGATGGGATCGCTGGGATCGGCCGTCAACATACTGGTTTATATTGGTCTCTTACTAGATACTGAATATCGCCTGGTCAGTTCTGTCACGCTGAGATTCGATAGATGTAGAACACCTTTAACTCTTACACGGTTCTTACGTTTCTCTGAATTTAAACTTCTTCAGACTGTAAAATAACATCACATACAGTGTTCTCATAGTCTACGAGCCTATAACCACCATTAAGTAATATTGTTCTAGATATTTCAATCAACATTAACTCCACCTTCACCAGCTGCAACATTAATGCATCAATAATTATAATCCAATAACATAATATTAATTATTATGAGTACTTTTACTTAAATCTTGAATGCTATGGTATTACTACTTTTACTTTACATATTTACATATGGGCAGGTGTGATGCTTTGTTTTGCTCCACATACCGATGCCTTCAGTGCCCCCCCAGTCCGCTGTGAGTACGTCCTGTCCTCTCCTGCAGGACTCTGCTGTGTTTCCCAGTCTGGAGAAACTAACCAGGTAATAAACGATGTCATGAAGAGCTGAAACTATCTGCAGGGTGAGGTGCAGAGCTGTGGCACGTGCCTGTTGGAATCAGAGCAACAGAGCGGCAAATTACTGACAAATAGGCAGAGGTTTAGACCCGAAAAATGATGTGAAAAGAGAATTAAAGTCACTTCTGTAGTTTACAACTTGTCTGAATTGTTCTCTTAAATCACCAGCACACAAACACTGATCTACCAGCTCTGTGGTTCAACACTGCATTCAAAACTATTCACGGTCTTAAGAAAAGCATGAAGGTGAAAGCAGCTAAACGTATCACGCGTTGTGCTGCTGTATTAATAGTCTCAATGATGTGTTTAAGCGCCTCACCGAAACATTCAGCGTTTTGAACATGTGAAGCGCTTCAGAGAAGCTGGGGATGAACCACAAGTTGAGGAGAGTTTTTCCGTCTGCAGACAACAGCTGCTGCGGCCGACGTGGAAAGATCCTGTTAGAGAGAAGGGTTTGATTAATACGTCTGTTTTCATGTACAAGCCTTTTCTGGTGCTGCGTGTTAGTAACGCCTGCACACGGACTCTAAACCACAATGTTTGAACTCATGTCCCCTTAAATAATCTGACACCAGGAGGAGAGAATATACAAAATAAGACATTTAGATGTATTTATGGCAAAGTTTCCATATTCTTGAGTATCATACATTTATTGTTAGTGTATGTTAACAGATATATCTCATGAATATGTGTGAACATTTTCTGGTGTAGTACATTTTGGGTTATATATGTATTTTTATAGGGTGTTCATCATAGAAGCTTTCAGCCTGCTGGTATATTAATGGGTGTGGAAACCACTTTTAAACATTTTAACCAAGCAACAATCTCGCTTGTTTAAATACATTTGTGGTTTGAAGTCTGGTGTGCATGTACATGTGATGTGTCATATGACTATTCTATATTATTAATGATACATAAGATTCAAGCAGGTTGTACCTGGAGTCAGGGCGATGGTCAACTCCTGAATCCACAATGACTCTCGTGAAGTGGGACCGCCGGACGGAGGGGATGTCGTCCAAAAGGGAAGTTAGACTGCAGTAATGTGCAACAATCTGCGCTCTCACACAATACTGAGATATCTGTGTGACGAATCTGTGGAGAAATAGGCAGACGCAGTGTTCACCTCCAACATGCTGGTATCTAGAGAGAGGAACAGCTCACTGAGGTTGTTTATTGTCTCGTAACAAAAGGAATGCAGATGTTTTTCATGGACGTACTTCTTGAGAAATTCGATTATGAGCCTCCTTTTGATCTTTGCTGCTTCCTCCTGCGGTGTGAGAGAAATTCATTTTACTTCATGGGTAGCCAATCACATCTATCACCCTGCTCAGCCGCCTGAGAATCTACCACCGCGCGTAACTCACTGGGGTTTTTATGAGACCCCCCACGGCCTGTTTCTTCTTCATAAATGAATTCAGCATCTCGTCACGCAGGCCCACTTTTTCCAGCTGGATGGACACAAAGGCTTCCGTCAGCCTGGAGTAACAAACAAAGATTCTGTTTATTAAAGAGCCAGCACAGAAGGAGCCGTTAATCATCGGCACAGTAATTTGCTCTACAAGTGGGGTAAATTACCTCTCCCTGGTCGTGGAGGGAGTTCTTGCTGAGCCTTTGGAGGGTGAAGCGTTTGATTTTTCCTGCATGTTGTTGGTGTCGCTTCCAGGTTTGGAGTCAGATTTCACATCTTCGTCAGAATGAAGGGCGACTTCACTCTGAGAATAAATCGGAAAACAAACTTTAATAATAAAAGTACCAATATATTATTGTGAAAATACTACGTTTAGATTGCGGGACAGCCAGGAGCCCCAAGTCAGCCCACCTGAGGGACCTTGAGGTAGAATAAGGGGTTAGGAGATCTGCAATATAGGAGGGGGACAGCCCATCTAGGGCTTTATAGACAAACAGGAGAACCTTAAAATCAGTGCTGAACCGAACTGTCAGCCTCTGAGACCAGTATAGGGGTAATATGGTCCCTGTTCCGGGTACCTGTCAGGAGCCTGGTGTGGCGTTCTGGACGACAACTAATCCCAGAATACAGGGAGTTGCAGGATATAAAGAGGATGAGAGAAATGGCTTGATTTAGGCAAAAAAAATACAAAGCTGCATTGACCTGCTTGTCAAACAACAAGGTGGAATCAAATATCACACCAACGTGTTGGTGTGGGGGTTTAACAAGGGGGGGGGCAGGTTGCCAAGACTGTTGGTAATCACTTTGAAGGAGTCATGAGAGCCAAACAGGACACCTTCAGACTAGCTTTCATTCAGCTGTAGGAAGTTTTGTGCCATCCAACACTTTATTTCCTGGAGGTAGCTCATGAGTCTGATTAGACTGGACCGGCCGTTTGGTTTCAGGGGGAGACAAAGCTGTGTGTCATCGGCGTAACAGATGAAGGAAATGTCGTATTTTTGAATGATTGGGCCGAAGGGAAGCGTGTTCATAGAGAGCAGAATGGGACCTGGAAGTTATATGTTGAATTTTTACTCTAATCTTTGCTGTCTTTGTGAAACATTGGATCGTTTTACCTCTTTGGGCTTCGAACTGTTCTTTAAATGAAACTATGTGAGACGTTCAGAGGGGACAAGTAGACGAGAAGAGGTTACAGTTGGGAAGCATTATCTTAATCTGAAGTAACTAGTAACAGCTGTCAAATATATGTAGTGGAGTAAAAAATACATGATGACATGTAGTGACTACACACCTCAGCTGCAGACGTCCCACTCTCCGCCCAGTGACAAAGACAAACCAGTTTCACGGCACTCATCAAAGCGCTCTTCTGTGTAACCTGACAGGCCAGAGTCACCTGGAGGTTTTCTACACTCTGTTTGTTCATAAGCTGTGAAGAGATAAGTAACAGGTTGATTTACATTTTGATTTCTTCATTTCTTCACGTGCTAATAAACCCAAGCATTTGATTTCACCGCACACGAACAACGGCCTCCTCCGAGCCGAAGCTGAACCTCCCAATCTGGTTCTCGTCCAGTTCCTGGATGCTCAGAGGCAGGTGGGACGGGGTGAACCTGCGGCAGACGGCGCACTTTAATTCCCTTTCAAATGCACTTCACTGCTCTTGGAGAAAATAACAGAGCACGTGTGGAGATGGCAGAGCTGTGAGACAAATCTGTTTTATATTAGTGAAGAACGCGTTGCAGCGTCTTGATGATCAGCCTCAGTGAACCACAAATTGACTTTAATGTCTGGCTGACTTTAAGAAATGAAAGACAACATCAATTATAATGTCCGACGGAAGATTTAATCACAGAAATGGGACATGTAGTTTGGTTACTAACCTGTCCACACAGCTGTCGTCCTCCAGGATCGCTGTGATGAAAACAGGCCTCTGCTCTGCTTTGTCTTTCTGTTCAGTGACCTCGAACTGCACCGGCCGCAGGTAAAGGTGGAATTCATGGAAGCCGAGCTCTGAAGCCACGTTTCTGTACAACCTGTGAAGAATTATTGAACGTTACAGTTACAAATTACACTGGATCATTTCTGCTCGTTCAGTCACATTACCGGACCAACATGAGACGACTATTTGAAAATAATGGATTTTTTTCTGTCGTTAATTTGAGCCAGTAATTGTAATTAAATCACAGGTCGTCTGAGGTCTCTCATTTTGACCTCTGACCTCCCATAACATTCACGCTCATTTTTCAGTTTTCTGACGCAATATTGATGCTGAAAATGAAGCCTGGCCAATGAGAGCTCTTGTTACCACTCTGTTTGCTAGATCGTATTTAGTATTATTTAGTTATGTGTCTTTACATTCCTGTAAGTTGGGGACAAAATGGAAACTATACATATAAAAGAGGAGAAAAATGTGAAATGGATTCTGTTAGGAATAAATAAAATGACAAAAAGTAAAAAGTTGAAGAATCATTTAAAGATACTACTAGATAATACTAGAATAAAATTATTAACTAGCATATTTAAGGATAGTTTTAGTACTTAAGATATACATTTATTTACAGATTTCTAGTTGTTTTAAGGTGCTATTAAGGTATTTCTAGTTGAAAAGACTGTGTTAGAAATTCACGATAATACCAATAATGTAAAAACAAACGCACAGATCGCAATGCATGACCCTTTCACCCCGGTGTGAGTGTTATCTTAACTGTGCCAGATGTGCGGTCTCTGAGGCCGACTCCAGCAGACGATGGCGGATGGTGACGAGCTCCAGCAGCTTGGAGAAAGTTTCCACAGCATACGACTGTTTCTCTCTTCCCTGCATCCCGTCCTCCTCTGCAGATCTCACTAACGACAGACCCACCTTTTGGACCAAAATCGGGTCCTCAAAGAACACATCTGAGAATAGCTGCCAGTGGGGAAGTTATTAAAGTTATTTGCATCATTATTTTATCTGAATTGATTTAAACGGATTCTCTAGAGAGGAAAAACCTACGTCCTTCTGTATCTGAGAGCTGTAGGTGGCTCCGGGTGAAGCCAGGTGGCTCCAGCTCTGCAGGGCCTGCTGCAGGAGCTTCTGTCGCAGGGCGAGTTTGTCGGTGATGCTTGTGGCTCGGTGCAGCTGACAGAGCTCCGAGTGAGCCCGAACTAAACTGTGATAGACTGCAGAGGCCAGGCAAAGGGACGGGTGAACCTCCAGGAGGAATATGTCCATCAGTGCAGGGCTGCAGACACCACACAAGAAGGAAAATACAGAGATTTAAGAGCAGAAAATCATTAACTTCTGGAGGATACCAAGTCCAGGGTTAGACTTCTGATTCTATTTACTTGCCTGCTGCCTCCAAGTGACACCAGATGTTTGGGAACATAGTTTGGTGGAAGGCCATAGTCATGAACGGAGGGTTTGCGGTCGTCTCTCCAGATGCGTTGGAGGTACTGCCGCTGTTTTTCAATCTGATGAGACAAACAACACGATCCGTCACAACATGCACGTTACAGATGACTCTAAAATAACATGTAAGGCCAGACAAAACTAAATGAAGTGTGTAAGTATCCTGACGTAAACACACACATCAAGACTGGTTTAAAGAAATATACATTTTCCACAAAAAAAAACAGTTTTTATATTTCAAACTAGGGCTGCAATTAACAAAAAGGTCAAAAATGAGTGAAAAATGCCCACCACAACTTCCCAGAGCCCAAAGTGAAGTCTATAAATCACCAACAGGTGAAAACCAAAAGATATTTGATTTAATATCATATAGGACAAAGGCATTCAGCAAATCTACATATTTGAGAAGCTGGAACCAGCAAAGTGAGTGAAAGAGTGAAATGATTGATCGATTATCAAAATCTTTTGATCATCTGATCGATCAACTCACTAATTGTTGCATCTATAATTCAGCAGCATTGCAGACTTTGTGTTTTCACCTGCTTGTCCAAAATGTCTCTGATCAGCTGCTGTTGGCTTCGCAGGCAGCCTATCTCAGCTCTGTAGGCCTGAACAAAGTAATCCTGGTTCAGGTCCATGTGCGGCCTACTGTGCATGATGTCAGTAATAACTTGAGCCAACGCAAACCTCTCCTCGGCCCCTGCTGCATGCTGGTAGGCCTCGTAGTAACAGTTCAACAGCTGCAGAACAAGCAGAAACCAAAAGCTAACGGCATGAAAAGATAAACACAAACCAACACATCCATAGTCCTCATTCATATCCCTCTACCTGTACTTTGCTCTCCAAAAACTCTGTCTCGCATGTCCACAAGTCAAGAAGCAGCGCAACACGGTCGACATCTGTCCCGGCCCAGGAGTGGATGTCTGCTCTCTCTGCGTTTCCCATTTTCTTAATTCTGTTTCTGTGGATGAAGTGCGAGCCGACGAGAAGAATCTCGTTCTCCAGCTCCTCCAGGTCCTTCAGAGCAGCGTCGTACACAATGTAAAACCCCCTCTGGTCCCGAGTGTGGACAAAACGCTGCTCTGCGCTGTAGAAATCATGAAGGTTCTCCACCTCTGCAAACTCCATGAACTCTGAGCAACGGACCTGGAATAAGAAGAAGTCGTAGACTGCACTCAGATGGATATTTCTGAACATGAAGATGTTCATGTTGGTTCAGCTTTCTCTTTCTCTTCTCAGTATTTACTTACTACTCTTGTTCAAGATCAATTTTATTTGTCCACAAAAAAAACACAAATTACAGAGCTCACATCCTAATCAACCAACGCTGATTGCAAAACGTTAAAGATTAAAGATCAGAGATTTAGCGGTTGTGTCACTTCATTTGTTAAATAGTTGGGAATTGAATTTTATTTGGGACACAAAGAGCCCAAACCTTCATTCATCCTCTAAAACAGATTATTTCCATCAAAGAAAATGTTTAGAAAGTTTTGATTTACAGATCTACATCTGAAAAACACATAGTGTAATAGTACAAAATCACGGGACACATGTGCCTGGATGTACTTCAGTTGACTCCGGTTGAATCCACATCTAGAGCCCCACCAAAATATAATCACATTCTGATTTGTGTTACCTGCATTACTCCTGAAAAAGACATTTCCCAACAACACTTCCCTGTTATAAAAGCAAATACTGACTTTAAAAAAATCCTGGATCTGGATCCACACAACAACTGAACTCTTTTCACCAAATATCGTTGAAATCTCAATGAGACATTGTGCTAAATAACAAACAACAACAGAAACTAGAGTGAATGAGGTAAACAGGGCTGATTTAATGCTGCAGCCCCGCTTTAGGCCGATAAAACTGCTGTTCTTCATCATACATCACATAAAAAGTAGCATTGCTGTTCCCATAAATGCACAGCAGAGAGACATGTATACTTTGACATGTTATTACCTTATAGTCAACAGGAGTGTTGTGGCTGTACTGGAGCGAGTCGAGACCTCCCGCCTCCCCTCCTCCTCCTCTGGCTGCGTTCATCCAGCCTGTTTCCGCCGCTGTGCTGCACAGCTCTCCTTCCTCCAGCTGCAGACCGGCCAGGTCAAAGGTCAAAGTCCTCTCCACAGAGCGCAGGTAGTTCAGCATCCCAAGAGAGATGCGCTATGGACGGGTAAAGTTAAGACAAATGTTCCTAACCAGGTCCCTTTTTTTTTACTTAAAAATATCTTTATTCTGCTTCTTTTCTGCATCATTTTAGCGTCATCCAGTACACGTCTTAGCACCCTCAGGTTGTCATAAAATGCTGCCGTCTGCCTCACCTGGAGCTGTCTGAGTTTGAGATGACGCAGGTAAATCAGAGACAGGTAAGCTCCTCTGGTTATGATGGGATCTGAGGTTCCTTCCTCTGAACTATCATCCAGACTCAGGAGCTGCAGGCTGTCCTCGAAAGAGTAGCTGTGTTTTATAGCAAAGGCACAGAAAACTTCAATTTTATAGAATACGTCTGTGTTTTATGCATCCGAGGTGAGTGAAAAGTGGCTAAGTGGGTTTTCATGATTTAATCAACACACCTGGAAGACAACTAAGACAACAAAGTTGCTCATTTATCTTATCTAAATATACAATGAAATGAAACAGAAAAATGCTTAAAATCTTCACTAGACCAACAAAAACCAGCTAATATTTGGCATTTTCACTTTGTAAGTGATCAAAGCACTAAATTCATGCTCAAATTGTTTTCATTTAATTGATTTCTCTTGACCAGCCAAGTGTTTCAGTCCTTGTCGCAATATTCTCGAGTAATGCACACCTTTCATTTGCTGCACTCTTCAAACTCTTCTCGTCGTGGCCTCCTCTGACTCTAGATCTGCTGGACTCATCATGTGTTTCCTAACAAGAAAAACGTCACTTTTAACACAACGTCCTCCAACACAGGCAGCACAGGAGAGGTTGTTTTTTGTTTTTTTATCCCATGCCTGAGTGAGAGAGGCAGCGCTGTAAATACTCGTCCAGATCTCGGAGGTCTTTTGTCGTTTTGTCTTACTGCTTTGTGATTGTGAGTCGCCAACATGAGCAGCGTGTTGTTTTACAGCCGCGGCCACGTGGAGGAGATCAGGGACCTGATGAGATTCACAGAAAAGACAACGAGCTTAAACCTCATGAAAATAACGTTGATTGTATGTGTTATAAAATATACAACGGCTCCAGATGAGCAGGGGATTATTACATGTGACAGAACGCAAAAAAAACACACATCAATCTGCTGGAATTTAAAGGACTAAAAAAGACAGTTGGACCCTTTGTGATCATAATGAATGTAAACTATCTTGATAAACTGTCACCTGAAGAAACCTGCTGTGCATCTTCAGCAGCTCATCAACAGATTTCTTCTCCTTCAGCTTTGTGACGAGTTTCTGCTGCCACGGATCCCATCTGGGCTTCACCTGCAGGACAGAAACCAAACAGTCAATGTCTAACCCTCCTCCCAGTACCCCTAAAAACACACACACACACACACAAAGTAATACTTTTACAACCTGAAACACTAGAACAAGTGACTGAGAAAGTACTCAAAAATCACAGCAGTACAAGTACATCACAACAGCACCAGTGGGGGAAAGTAGCTAAGTACAAGGTACTTTCAGGTACTTGTACTTGACTTGAGTGTGTCCATTTTCTGCTACTACTCCACTACATCTCAGAGGGAAATATTCTACTTTTTACTCCACTACTTAAGTTCCTTTGCGGATTCAGATTAATAAAACAAAATGTAATCAACAAATAAATGATGATGTGTTATTACAGGTTAAGATAAAACTTTATTGATCCCTGGGGGGAAATTGACAAGCTTCCCAGCAGATAAAGTATAAAAACTAATTAAAATGAGTCCCACCTTATTTCATCCCATTATTTACACATTAATGCATCAGTAATTATAATACAACAATATAAAGAAATAGGACATTCTGCGTGATGAGTACTTTTACTTTAAATATATTTTGATAGTAATAATACTTTTGTTTTTCAACTTAAGTAAAAATGTCAATGCATGACTTTTACTTCATACTAACCGAGTATGTCTACACTGTTGTACTGCTACTTTTACTTGAGTACAAGATCTGAGTACTTCTTCCACCACTGAACAGAGCTGACTACAATATAAACTACTACTGATACTCCGTTACTCCCTGGCAAACCACAAACCAACTGAAAACCTAATATACAGTATTTGACTGTTCAGTTTATCGACTCTAACCTGGATGAAGGGGATCCAGTCGGCCTCCTTCTTCAGCGCCGTCCTCGCACTCTTCCTCCCCCACTGGCTCCGTTTGACCTCAGTGCCGTCGTACTGCGGAAACGTCTTCATCTGCTCCTGTTGTCTGAAAATCACTCTGAACTCTCTCCACACCTGGTGAGACGGATTCAGACTGACGCATTTCTGATAACCAACTTCATGTCTCGACTCAAGCCATTTAAATGCACATGTCATACATACTAAGTCCTGCATTACCACGCTGAATAACTCCATCTCGTCTGCGGCGGTCCTGAGTTTTCGAGTGTCGTAGGGCAGCTGGAAGTGACCGATCAAAGACTGCAGCTCAGGTAGAAACTCCTCCAGGTGAGCAGTGTGCAGGGGGACACCTGTAGTTGAACTGTTCAGTTATAAACTGTTGAAATCTCCTCTCAAAGCTGTGCAGTATTTACTCCTTATGTCTGAACATCCCATGTTGTCTGGCTGATCCATCAAACTACTACTAAAATCACAGTTTTGAGCTTCAAAGTTCATTGTTGACGTTGGAAAACAAACACCACCCCAAGGTCCGTTTAGTGGCTGTTCTGGGGCTTTTGATCATATCACATGATCCTCATCAGCAAATGGAGATGATATGAAATTGTAGATATTCACATTTCATAATTGTGGTGATATTATTTTAGCAATAAATCCTATTGATTTTGGTGACCCCCTGACTTTTCCTCTGGCGTCATCATCGGCCAAAAATGTCCACTTGTACATAAGAAATATCAAAATCTAATGGACAGATTTCCATAGAATTTACTGGACGCATTCAGAAGACAAACCCTGTCTATTGTAGACTCTCCATGAGCTTTTCCTCTTGTGCGCCTTTTTATTTTAATGACCTTCACCCACGAGGCAAATTTTACATTTTAAGCCCAGATACTAAAAGCAACAGCAAACTGAATAGCAAAATATTCAGTACGTTGTTAGTTTTTACTGCTGTTATAATGTTACTGTATATATCTGATGACAGCGGTGAATCTCTTATTACAGTTGCTGGTTTGACTCTCACCGTCGACATGTTGAGTCTCATGTAAAGTTTCCTCATGAACTTTTGGTTCTTTATCTTTCCTTTCACAAGCTGGTATGTAGTGCAGCACCTGTTCACTCAAACAAGGAAATCAACATTATAAAATATAACACCAGAAGCCTTAGATAACGGAAACGGATGCATTAAAAGTGTGTGTATTTGTACCCTGAGGAAGCTGTTAACGGTCTGAACAGAGTGCAGGTGGCAGATCAGCCACCGCAGGTAAACGACCACATCGTCCTGAGTGAGCAGGCTGGCAGGGTTTCCTCGGCCGGTCAGCATCTTCTCTCTGCTCGCCGACAGTCTGCGAGCTCTCTGAAGGGCGTCCTCGTACTCACTCGTCAAATACGACACCTGATCCTGAAGGAGAGCAAGAAGTCTGAGGTGAGCTGGTGAAGGTAATAAAAAGATTAGAATTTACACTGACAAGGAAGCCGTCAGCATTCCTTTCTTTTTTTGTGATTGATGTTTTTTTTCCCTCATTTTTTTGCAAGAGAAGAAAGAGGAAGAGATGAGATTATCCTGCAAACAATTCCTTTTCTTCATGTTTTTTGGTACGTTTACATATGTACGCAGAAGAGCTATGAAAGCTTTCTTTCATCTCATTGTTATTCCAGCAAAATGTCATATTCATTGAAACAAGAACACAACTGAAAAACCTCCCGTTGCTGTTTGTCAAGAGTTATAATTGGATTTTCTTCCAGTGGTCAGATTATTAAAGCCTTCCTTGAATATTCGTAGTGCCAAACATTTTCATTGCTACTGTTTTTGTATATTTGTGTGTATACTAAGTCATGCTATGCCTCTCACAGTCTCTGTGCAGAGTAAATATACTAAACAGAGTCATTTATTTCATCTATTTTGTAGAGCAGAAACAATTAATTGATTCGTATCTGTATTTTGATAATCAAATAATAATATTTCTAAGTTCCGGCTATTTGCTGCTTCTCTTTACCTACGTGGTAGTAAACTGTATATTTTGGGTCAAACAAAAAAAAGCTATTTGAAAACTGTTCTGACATTTTACAATAATAATCTGCAGGTTAATCAACAATAAAAATAATAGTTATTTGCAACTAAGAAGAATAGAAGAATCTTTTCTCCTAAATTACCACTATTGAGTAAGATTTGCTCACTTCCCTTGCCATATTTTCTCCCGTATTCCTCTGAAGTAGCAGAAAATGAACTGTAAGGAAGAAAACGAGTTATTTTTGAAGTAAGATGGCAAAATGAGACTCAGCTTGTCACCTTGTAATGAGGATAAAGCTTCTCGGTGACGCTGGTGTGGCGACAGAATCTCCTCCATCTCAGCATGAGCAGATATTTGATATGAGCCAAGTGATACGATCTGTCGGTGTAGAACTGGAGACAAAAAGGGAATTGGTTGAGATGACCTTTCTCTCGTTTTCCATTGTATTCATTCTACTGCAGATTAAGTCTTTTTTGTTGTTGTTGTTGTGATCTTTTGTTTTCTGTCCTCACCTGGTGCAGCAGCAGAGGCAGACTGTCAGGAGTGTACTCTAAACTCAAGCAGCTGTCCAGCTCTCTCTGCATGACGTCAGCCTGAGACTGAACCGGCAAAGCTTCAGACACCTGCAACCAGGAGGAGAGCGGGACCCAGGAAATGCTAATCAGTTACTAAAAAGCTCAGCTGGATTTACCCTTAAATATTGTCCAGAGGCTCTAAAGTTTTTAATAGCCTAGAAATTAATCTTCTGTAGCCTGCAGACTGTCCTTGATAAAAACTAAAAGATGAACTTTCAGTCTCACCTGAAGCCCTCTCCTCAGTGTTTGTTCCCTCTCCACACGGAAGAAGGAAATATCCTTTGGAGGTGGAACAGAACTGAAACAAAGCTAGAAATTAATTTAAAAAAAAGCTCTCTTTGTAAAGAAGAAATAATAAAATCTTCATACAAATTATCTTTGCTCAATTCAACACACTTTGATTTGGTTTTGCCACTACAGCCTTCTGTCTGGTGTGACTAGTAGCTTATGTTAGCTAATGTTAGCTAACGTTAGAAACTGACTATATGTGACATTACTGGATCAATTTCAATTATGTTTTAGCATTACCCTTATTGTATTCATTAGCAATGCTAACGGCCCGTCACAGCAGTGTTTTGAGCTAAATGCTAACAAATGTTTACCATGTTTGCCATCTTAGTTTAGCGTGTTAGCATGCTAACATTTGCTAATTAGCAGTGAACACAAAGTATAGCTGCAGGCTGATGGGAGTGGCATTCATTTTGCAGGTATTTGGTCATAAAACTAAGTGAAACGTTAAGGAATCACCAAATTACAATTCACTCTCTGGTGAATATGTGTAGCAAATTTCAAGGCAACCCATAGTTGTCCAGATATTTCAGTCAAAACTACAAATGTCAGCCTCATGGTGGTGCTAGAGGAAAAGTCAGGGATCACTAAACTTATTAGGATTCATCGTCTGGGGAACATGAATGTTGGTACTAAATGTCATGACAGATATTTCAGCCTGCACCAAAATGGTGGATCGACCGACCAACCAGCCACTAGCATGACTAAAACTGACAGTGAATGAGGATTTGCACCAATAACAACTGGCGCCTAAAACATTTAGAAAATCACGTTTTCTCTGTGAATAAATCTGCCTGACTTAAAGTTCCATCTACCTGCCAATGTAGACATTTAAGACAGACGTTAAAGGTCCCCTCCAGATATGTTCTGAGACATATTAAAATGATCTGCTTAGAATAAACATACTCGTCATACTCATCTCAAGATTTGAGGTGAGCGCAGAGAAACGTTACCCCTTCAGCAGATGAGTGTGAAAACTGTCTTTTAGTGTCAAACTCTGCACAAACATCATTCACACAGTGGACCTCAAACATCCACCTGAAGCAACAATAAGCCAAACACATTTTTGAGTGGAGGGGGACTTTAAGTCTCACCTACACCTACAAATTGTTATCCGACACAGGCTTTAATAATAATCACAACCGTCGGCCAAGCTCCCACACCTGTAACATCTGGAGGGCACTGCTCCTCTGGGAAATCCATGCTCTTCAATTTCCACCCTGAGTGCTGAGAGTTGGTGCGACAGCTCAGCCTCCATCTGCTCCACTTGAACAGAGGAGGAAACTCTGTACGGGTCACACATGGCAGACCCCCTCTTCGTTCAGGATCAACACGTTCAGAAACTGAAATGTCCAAACATTAAGATATTATATGGATGAAATATTAACAGTTTTAAAATACACCTTCTTAAGTGCTGCCAAATCTCTGCGTCCACATGCTGACTTGTTGTGGTGTATCCATGGAGACTTCCAGCTTCCTCTCCCATTTCCTGTCCTTGATCTGGACTCAGACAGTGACTGGATTTGATCTGTAGAGGGCTCCAACGTTACACTGGAGTCCTCCTTTTCCTAGAATGATATGATGCCAATACTGTTGGGCTTTTTAGATACTTACCACTTTAATTTGTAATATACAGTAAGTTGTTGACAGTTGTTGAGCAGCAATCGTGTGTTCAAAGACCCTGACTTAATCTCAGCGGGTCCATTCCTCTTGGATACAGTGTGTGATTGGTTCTCAGCTCACGATGTGATTATCCAATAGGAAATCACCTCCGCGGTGCCTGCAGAGTCAAGTCTGCAGCTGTGCAATTCCTCTAGAGACAGAAATAAAAACAGGAATATCAACCAAAAAAAACAAAAACCCTCCAGGTTTTCAGTGGTTCTTTAAGCTTTATTTACATGCACCATCTCTGATACAACCAAGATAGGAATTGGAATTACAACTGGCAATGTCAACTTGATGTCTCTTTATCTTTTTGTAGGAGCAAAAGGAAGAAATGGAGTTTGAATATTGGCAGTGACTCAAAATTAATGTAGAAAAAAAGCTTCAAGTCAGTGTTTTGTATATTTAAGATGAGATCATCCACGTGAAGCTAAAAAATATATATTTGGAAGCACACACGTGCAAGAATTTATTTTTGTAAAACCAAAGAAAAATGAAGCGAACAGGATTTAATATTTCTGTAACATTAATGTCAGTTAAATTCAACGGGGCGTAACATTTAGATTTTCTCAATAACTAATGGAGGACAATATTTCAGGCACCATTTGCCGCTCGTCGTCAGTCCTGATCAATACCCGATTGAGGTGGTCACAACGCTGAACAGACAAGTAAAACGAAAGTGCTTTTACACAGCTCTGCCACACGTCATATGAAAAAGCATCAAATATGTACAGGTGGAAAAGAAAATAAATAAAATTTCAATTTAACAACAAATTCAGTGAAAATTGACAGTTTTTCAGCTGATAAAAATGTAAAACTAAAAAAAGTTCATCCTGCTGTTCCTACAAAAACTGTGCTGATGTCGATTTCTTTTTGCCATTACAGCACTGGCTCCTAACATCTATACACTGTATATCCTCTTATTTCCACTTATTTAAATGCAGAAATATTTTGGCAATATTTAAAATACTGTGGTTGTTTCTTTCTCAAATGGCAAAAAAAAAAAAAAAAAATGGTCTAAGATACTACACGACCTCCTCTCACAGGGTTGGAAACACTATTTTACCCAGCACCTGCTATAGTGCTGATAACAAAGGGGAGGCTACTAATGCTGCTCCATCTGCAGCCACTCCCTGCTATCTCCTTATTTATAGCACCAAGAACTCCTTCAAATTAACAAACACCAAAATATTGCAGTTGAGTGCTGTGGAGTCTAAGGGTGGTTATTTTAATCCAAATAGTTGTACTAAGTGTTTGCTAATGTAAATGGTGTCAACTAGAGCTAAATCAAGTCCTTCATTCTGTCCTAAACTCTGTATACCGAGCAGTACTTCCAATATTGCAGTAAGTGGAAGAGGAGGAGGAGGAGGGGGAGGGGGGAAGATGGTGAAAAGGGATCTGCAGCAGAAACACCATATTATCAAGACTTCAGTAATGCACCTCTTCAGAAGGAACAGAATTCACAGTAATGTCACTAAAATCACAGGGTAAAATTTGCTAAATAAAAATAAAACATTACATACAAAAACCACACAATGTAGATCAGTTCACATCTTGATAACATATTAACCTCTACAGATTGATATTTGGTGCGTGACTCTGTGCATAAATGGGAACAAAAAAAAAAAAGCTTTTCATTACCATTTTTTTTTTTTATCTTTTAGTCCATTTAGGCTACTTCTCTCAAACAAACAAACAAAAAAGATAAAATAAAATGAAAAGTATGTCAAGTATCCTCCGCTGGAACGTAATAATGTAACATTCTCTGCAGCTTTTTCTGTAAACAGGCTGTCACTCACAACAGGCTGACAGCTGGTTTGGCAAAAACGTTGTTTGTTTGTTTTTTAGGTCTGAAAGGGTGTGAAGGAGGAGAGAAAAGCAGGGTGAAAACATAATTCATCTTCAGTTTCACGTATCACTTTGTGATACTGTATGAGTGATTCCCTGAGACTAACACGAGTTGATGCTTTTCATATAGTTTTAACAAAATGTCCTGTACTTCCATTCCAGTCAATACTGTTGTTCACACCACCCAGGCATTGATCTTTTTAAAGAATGTTTTTTTTTCCTCCTCTGTGAAGACACCATTGTGTGTCTCAGACACTTAGAATACAGTACCAAACTTAATGCCTCACGTTAAAAATTATGGAAAAAAATACTACATGAATACACTTTTACATACTGTCTTCCCTCTAGTTGCACAATGCAGGACAATGAACCCCAATTTACACTTTCCCCCACTTCTTTTTTTTTTTTTTTTTGAAAACCCATGCTGAGCTCTGGCAGAGCTTCTCAGCTTGGGACCCAGCTGTGAGGGGAGGTCTGTTTCGAGCTGGAGAAGCTTCCTGAATTCCTGTTGCCGTTCTGGGCGGAGGTGAGGCGAGAGTCGAAGCTGAGGTCCAGGCAATCCGCGTCCATCAGTTCATTGCGGATGATGGAGTCCATGTCGCACTCGAGACTGCCGTTGAACACATCCAGGTCCAGATCGGCGGGAAAGCGGTCCTGGCCGGGCAAACCAGAGCCGAGCTGCATAGAGACGTTCTTGCTGGGAGACTTCAGGTGCGGCTGCTTGGCGTCGGGGTGGCCGGCGTCGCTGTCAGAGGTTGACAAGCCAGCTTGCCAACCAGGCACTGAAGAGCTTTGGGCCTGACCTGCACTGGTGGGGTTCACCAACATGTGGTCTTTGCGGAGCAGCATGGCGTTTCGGCGGGAGTTCTGCAGGGCAATGGCGGTGCTGGCCTGCGACATCAGCGGGTCAGACTGGGTGAGCATGACGTTGCTGGGGCTGTGGGAGTCCAGGCTGAGGAGATCCTGCAGGGTCTGGTGATCGCTGAAGTGCGGGATGCAGGAGAATGTGGTCTGCTTGTTCTCCTGGATGGTCTGCATGGGCGACTGCCGCAGGCTTGTGATGGACGGCGGGCTAAAAAGAGGGTTAGGCCCGTAGCTGCCAGAGGGGCTACCCAGACTGCTTCCTGAGCAGCTGAAGGTAAACACTGAACTCCCCTGACCGTTGGCTCCGTCGTCTTCCTCTCCAGGAGGAGGCTGCTGGGATGCTGTCAGGCTGATATTGTCTAAAAGGTCGTCCATCAGGTTGTCAGAGAGCCCGTCGTTGAGGTTCATGGTACCTGCCAGGTCAGAGAGCCCTGTGGGCCCCGTGGACGGGGACATGCTGCTGGGGCTGGAGTACAGCATCGGGGAGAGGGGCGAGTCATCGTCAGGCACCTCATCCAGCTCCAGGTTGGCCAGGATCGGGGACAGACGACCGCTGAGTGTGCTGGCGTTGGAATTGGTCCGGGAGCGGAAGTCTGTCCAGGCGTCCAGCTCGTCGCTGCTGCGGGAGGTGGGACTTCCTGTCCATTTGGAGAGGCTGGACGAGCTCTCCGAGCTGCCGTCTTGAGCTGCCTGCAGCGAGGCTTTCTTCTTGGTGGCACGTCCTCGGGCTCCTTTGATGTACTTGCTGTTATCCATCGATACAGCCCGTCGTCGGGGAGCTTTGCCTCCTTTCCCGCCTTCTGGGTTGACCATCCACCAGGAGCTTTTCCCTGTTCCTTCATTCTGGACTTTCACAAAACGACTATGGAGGGACAGATTGTGTCGGATGGAATTCTGTAATAAAAACAAATGAAAACAATGAAATGCATGTTCAATACACGTTCATCCTGTAAAGCTAGTAAGAGCTAAGGGAGACAGGTGTCAAAGTCCTTGTATGCCTAAACATACCATTAAAGCCGACTCTGATATAATTAAAATGCACGTGTGAAAAATTAATTTGAATAGTAGTATATACCTATAAGACAGATAAAAGTCTTAACAAATAACTCTGTGAGTACGAAAGGATCAAGAAAAGTACAAAAATTAGACTTGAGGTATACTAAACCAGAATTATCCTTCAAGACATTACTGGCCTTTCTGTGGAGCTGTTATTCTTGTATGAAATGGTCAGCGTGGCGGTCGGGGGCGCCAGACATTTCTGGCACACAAACTTTTTTTTTTCTTGTGAAATACTGAATATTTAAAGTCAGAGAGGGAAAATCACTATGGCTGAACTGCAACCATCTATGCTCACAACTCATGGCCATAAGCTGTGATGAGGTGTCAGAAGTACACTCCTGTATTTTGAGGGGTCGGTAAATGAAGTCTTCTAACAGGCAACATCCAATGCTGTAGGCCTCCAACGACAGCAAATTCAAGGTTTTTGATACTAAACTATTACAACCAAGTACTGTGAACAATACTACAGTTTCTTCTGAGAGACTCGTTTTCTTTGCACCTCACACTGTGACCTATTTCTGGCTGCTCAGAAAGGTCTACAGGATTTCCCTGGAGTGCTCCCAACCACGTACAAAATTAAACAGCTGGAGCCAGCGCGACCGGTCCACACCAAGTCACTCTGCAGCAACAGGGGGAGAAAACTGGTGATCTCTGCAGCCCAGAGGCCAACTTCACTGGGAGAGGGTCCAGCATAAATCTCTTAAGCTTGAATTAACTTGAGTAAACCGAGGTCCTATTTAAATCCATCTCTTAGAAGATTAAACTAATCAAACACTAAACAAGCTCAACACATACAATCTACAGCTGCACACGGCTGTCCACGGGGTGGCCTTCACAATATGGATCCTGTAAAAAAGGCAGCTGTGGGGGAAGTCGCTCTCCAGCTTTGTGATGACTGAGAGATCGCAAACGAGCGTTTTCCTCTGAATGCGGTGAGTCAATGGAGTGACCCGCTGACATCAAACTTCCAGCAAAGCCCTCGCTTCAAGCCAATTAAAGGATTAGGCCAACTAGCAAACACTTTCATCAGTTACAACAACAAAACACATGTGACTCTCGGAGCTAAAACTTCAGGCCCCTCACTGCTCTTTTCTTTATTTCCACATTCACCATACATTAGCTGAAAAGGTTTCTAATCACTCAGAATTAAACAATGATCTCCTAATTAGTACTGACTTAAAATAATGAGTCTGGTGTGTTTCTCTGGTTTTGTTCTTGTCAACAAATCCCATGAAAAGACCAAAACAGCGTGATGCTAATCCATCTCTCCGACTTCTCTACACTGTGGCCCATTTGTTCTTACTGAAGATGTAAATCTTTAAAGAAATATGTTTGAGATTTTGTCGAGAGTTAGATGAGAAGATCGATACCACTCTCGTGTCTGTGTAGTTAATGAGAAGCTAAAGTCGGTTAGCTTATAGCACAAAGACCGGAAACAGCTAGCCTGGCTAACAAAATCCGCCTTCCAGCACCTCCAAAGCTCGCTATATAACATTATTAGATCTGGTTTCTTTAATCAGTACAAAAAACAAAGTGAAAGAATAACAAGTGGATAGAGCCAGGCTAGTTGTTTCCCCCTGTTTTTGTGCTAAGCTAACCGGCTGCTGGCGGTAGCTTCATATTTAGCATACAGACGTGGTATTGATATTCTCATCCAACCCTCTGCAAAAAAAAGTGAAGCCATTCCTAAAATGTGAAGCTATTCCTTTAAAAATGCTCAGTAATTTCCTAAAACAGCTGGGCACTGTAGTTTTTCAGCGAATGTTACTCAAACATGAGTAAACAGTGCATTTGTTGGGGGCTATTTTTAACCACGAGAGAATACACACTAGAGAGTATTTACAGCAGCAGGATGGTGTATTTGGGATAAACTTAAAGTAAACTACAATGCCCATGTTCTTCTTAACAGAGGAACATGTCACCCGGTGTAACAGTGCGGCTCATTGATGTGTTTTTAATAGTTTTTCGACAACAATGGAGCTCTATGGCGCAGAGAAATTAGATATATCAGGCTTCACAGATAATGCTTCGATCGATTCATTGTTGGTTTTGGTCTTTTCGTGAGTTTCATTTGTTGACAAAATGGGGAGAAAAAATGTACCAGACTTCAACCTGATCTTTGACTCTTTGAGCTTCACTGTGGCTTCAACCAAACCTGCCAGATCTCCTCATCAGCTGGAACGAGTCCATTTCCATTAGCTGGGTTGATAATTAAAAGTAGATAAAACTCTTGATTGTTTGATGAAGAGTGCCAAGAAGACGAAGATAAATAAAACACACGGTGGAAGCAGACTTTTAGATTTCCTACATATTTCTCTGAGACCGGACAAAACGCTGACACGATCCAGCAGACTGGACCGAACATATTGTCAGGAGGATTTGAGCAGTGACAAGTTCTAACTAATAAAAATGAAAAGGAGCACGTTTATAAGTGTTTCTCTCAAGATCTGCCCCGCATGATATCTAATATCACATTTGCCAAGTTGGCCTGAACAGCGTTGGTCTGTAAATGCTAAAACTTACAGACGTTATCTGTGAAAGCATCAGCAAAGCCTTACAACACATTACTCATCCCATGACCTACAGGGAGTGGACACAATAAAAGAAACACCTGTCCTGCTCAGTCTAATGAAATCCAACACAACAGCCCTGCAATAAATAAATAAACCTTTGTGACAGGTCTGGTTGAGGCTGTCAGACAGATTTTGATTCAACTTTGTGGTCATTTTTATGACGCTGCTGTATTGGATTGTATTATATTACAGCAGGGGGGCAAAACAGCAGTTACACTTTGCAGTATAACACAGTACAGTACAACACAACATAATCTACCACCTGAAACATGTCCAAGGAATTCAACTGACTCCTCTTTGATGCAACAAAAATATGTTATACGCCGCACAAAGGCAGTTACTTATTACAGAGCTGGTACAGGTGATGCTTTAATGCTATAATATAAACAGTAATCTTGGACTATATGCGTAAAACACAACATTTGTTTTTATATTCTGGGTGGTAAAACAGTCTGTGTGACATGTAGCAGCTAAAACCTAAAAGGCAGATCGGGGGGGGGGACATCATTGTATCTTTAAAGCTTCAGAGATGAGGTGAATCATCTGAATGCTGCACAGGTAGATACAGTAGGAGCCATATAGCGTTTAAAAGGATAAATCACAAAGAGCAACTCCTGCCTGCCCCTCCCCCACGCAGTCATAGCAGCGCTGCAGCACCCTTTGAGCAAAGCCTCGTTCTGAGCGGGGACTGGAGCAATGCCAGTTTAGCCAGAGCCAGATCCAAAGAGAAACACTGAGCTTCTCTCACACTGCTACACATTGACCTACATAATTTATAGTCAGCTGATTGATTCTTGTGCCCGGGCCACACGAAGAGACAGTGTGGCACACAGCAGGGTCGAGCCCCTGGCTGGTCATCTATTACAGGAGCTGAGGATTTTGTTTGGATTCACGGCAAAGAGGAAATGTTGACAACGTAGCCTCACGTTGGGGGCCGCACACAAAAGGTTGTCATTGAACGTGTTGAGAAGTGTGACAGGTTCAGTGCCACCCTGAACACGCCGAGGACATTTTTTTTTTGCTGGCAGCCCCTCGTGCAGATGACCAACCTCAAGCTGATTGCTGAATGTCACACAGTTACAAAGCATCTCCTAGGAAATGCTGATGTCAGCACTTCTGAAAGCCTTGCATTAACCCTTTCCTCTGCAGGCCAAAATCTGTGTGCAGCCACTCAACGCTTCCTGGTGGCAAACAAGCGTCCAAGCATGAATGAAAACTGGCCGCCACTAATCTCTAATCTTGACCGTTACTGTAATTTCTTCAAGAAGAAACTCCCTGGAATCATCCCGCATCCCACCATCCACAGTTGTGCAGGATTACTAACCTATTTCCAGAGTTTTTCTAACCCCCCCCCACCCACCCACCACCACCACCATCTAAATCCTGCAAAGCTCAAAGCTTTCATCAGACTTGATTCCATGACAGATGAATTGGTTTTCCGGGCCGAACTAATCCTTAAAATCAAACAGAAGCAGGGCCCCGCTGAAGCTTGTAAGAAACCCCTCTGCTGCAGTCTGAGCAGTTTGTCTGAAAGTGAAATCAACTTTGCATTGCCTGTCTGAGTATCGACTCTCATACCCACTGCCCTCCTTGTTTTTACTGGATTCATGTGTACTCTGATTTTCTGGTAGGCAGAACTAATTGTGTGTGTAATTTGATGCACACACTATTACAAATGTGTATTTTGACAGCAACTTATGTCATTTAACACCATGTGTTTGTCAGGCAGACAGACATTGACCAATCCCCTGCTGATTATCTACACTGACGCCCAAACATGCCTCATAATAAACCTCAAAACATAAAATCATCCTTTATATGGTGTTTCTGCACAGGACTCATCCTCCATCTGTACATATGTAACAGCTGTGTGCCTTGTGTGTCTTTACATGACCACAGTGTGGTCTTTGTTATGATGACAGCACCAGCATGTCACCGCTCACCTTCCAGCCAGCAGAGCTGTTGCTGTCGCCTTTGTCCTTGAAGTACGGCACAGACCTCACCATCCAGTCATAGATTTGGGACAAGGTCAGCCTCTTCTCGGGGGAGCTCTCGATGGCTTGGGTAATGAGGTCTGCATAGGAGTAGTTGCCCCAGGCGTTCCTGCGGGCGGAGGACTTCCTCAGCTGCTGGGAGGCAGAGCCGCCCAGAGCCGCGGCGGGGGTCTGCGCGGAGGAAGGAGAGCCGTCGGCGGCCTCCTCCTTGCAGGGGCCGCGCTGGACCTCCACAGGCTGAGAGATGGAGCTGCTGCTCGGCTCCCGGGGTTTAATAACACCACCGCTGTCTTTCTGAGCATCGCCGCTCCCCGTGCTGCCACCCTCATCATCCTCTTCCTCGGGGATTACGTCAGTGTCATTTGTCCCGGGCTTGCCCGCACCAGACTCCGGACGGGGAAGGGGCCAAGTGCAGGAGCGTGGCCGCTTCTGGGGCTCGAAATCCGGATCTATCTCAACGTTTGAGGGAGACTCGTTGCGCGGCGCCTCAGCCATGTTAATCGCAATATCTCGGTCGTTGCACAAAGGGTTATAAAATCACTCAGGTCGCATTCCATCAATGTTGTGTGCAGGCTTCAGAGACAGTTTATTTACTATGCACGTTATGCAAATGTCCAGCCTGCAGCCCAGTCCCAGCACGTGTCCGTCTTTCTATCCTCCTGCGAGGCGTCTATCCGCAGCACACGGGGCTGATCGGGCTGACCAGCATTAACAAAACATTGCCTTTTCTCGTGCACAGCCCACACCCTGGCCAACATGCATTGCAATTTCGCGAAATGTGGAGTTAAAGACAGGAAGAGTCCGCGGAGAGTCTTCGGAGGAATCCAAACGGCGTTCCTTCACAAGCGCCCGCGTCCCGCACCGCGATCCTGCGACGTGCATGCCAGAGAAAATGAAAATTACTACACCTAATGCCACCACATCAGCTTTATCACTCCGTACACAGCTGCCATCTTGACCATTTCCTTTCCCAAGTTCTTCATCATCCGTGCAGAGAGCTGCCAGCCGCCTGAGCAGTGCGCTGCTGTCCAGATACCATCAAGGCGGAGATTGCTGCCTTTCTCGAGGCCCTGCAGCTTTCTCACTAAAAAAAAAAAAAGGGGGCTACTGGAGAAATGTAGCGAGGCTCAAATCCGCCCTCTTAAGAGCTTGAAAAAAAAGATGCATTCTGGCTGTGCATCTTGAACAGGCCAGCACGGTGTCCTCCGTGTGGCCAGCAGCCTGCAAACACACTTCATTCAATCTGCTGCTGCCGCTGCTGCCGCTGCTGTGCTGGCTGGCGCAAACGCTCCGAGTCCAAGAGAAGGAAAAAAAAAACCCACGATCCTGCCCCCTGGACTGCACTGAAATTAAAGTGACAGTGTGGAGATGTCCGCAGGCCGGTGACATCACTGTGTACAGCGTTCATATGACCACAGGAGTCTCTGATGCTCCAAAACACGTCTCCAGCTGAAGGAGTCTGCAGTTATTAGACTTAAATATTCAGTTAATGAAGTAGAAGTAACAACGCCAGCAAATCCTTAAATCCTTCAATCCTTCAACAGGATTGTAGAAATACTGAGGACATTCAATCTTGATTAGACACCAAAGAATAAAATCTCTAAAACAGTATTTGTATATGACATTAGAAATAAGATTATAGTGGTGGAATATTGAATCCTATATCTATCTGCTGTCCTAACAGCAGTCACATTTAAAAATCATTTTGTCTAAATATACTTTATAGATTAGACTTCCTAATGAGGGAAAAGAGGTTTAAGGCAAATTTAAATGACAGCAAAACGAAATGCTTTGCTGCAAAAGAAAGTAGAGGACAGCGAGACTTTCTACATTCACTTATGTCCAAGTTAACAAACTGCTCATATACAAAAGGTGAAAATGGGGCTGGACTACAAGTCAATGTTATATTATACTGACTTTCAATTCAATTAAATTGATGATCATATCAGTAATTTTACAACATTATGTTGTCCAAATTAATGTTTTCAAGTAAATTGTGATTGAAAAATTAAAAACAAGATCAGGGTTTTTGTTTTACAGGAAGTTTTGTGTGATGCATTACAGGTGAATAGATTTGATTCTTTTATATATAATTTCACACACATTGTGATATAAATATCAATATTAGAAGAATATCCTTATTAATACCATATTATAATATTGTTTGAACCATATTGCCGTAAGTGAGACTATAAGCTGCTATATTGCTGTTATAATCACACCAAAGATCTGAGGACTTTTTAATGCTGTTTTTCTTTTCATGCAAGCATTAGATCTGATCAGGAATAATGCAGCTGTTCCCCCCACTGACACCGTGGACTGTTTTGTTGCTGCAAGTTAACAAACATTATTTAAATGAATGTGATTCACAGTTGAAGGCAGTTCATATCCTCCAAAACCAAAACAGCTCTAAGTTTCTGCAAAAAACAAACAAACAAAAAAGACCAACGATTCCACCGAATAAAATACCACCAACTGTCTTTTGTACCAGTCACACTATTATCTTTTATCATTTCCCTGCTTTTTTTTTTGTTTTTACAAAAATGTGTGCATTACTGAGTGTTTAAATAAAGAAAATATTAATGTAAACAGGCAAAAAGTTAAACTTCAACTGTTTGTTTCATTTATGAAGATAGATATATAAGAATATAGGTCCCAGGAAGTAATATGTAAACTGAAACTTCCTGTGATACATGTTTTGATTCCTTTTTTTTTCTTTTTATCCCCCAAATGAAATACTGATTATCATTCAGTGGACCTGTGAAAAACATTTCACAAGCACCATCCACATAAATCGTCAACACACAGCTTTAAATCCCAGAACAAATCTGCTGCCACTGTATTTAGGCGTACATTAGAATCAGGTACAACTCATTGAGATGTATTATATATTTTCATAAACATTATGTAGCTCAAAAGAGATTAAAATGTCCCTTAAATCTTCATAAAAGTCCTGTGGGAATCCATTTCCAACAGTCGCTTCTTTCTTACAGTTTCATAAAAGTACAGTTGGACCACTATGTGATTCTCAGTTAAAAGCAATATGACACCTTAAAAATGATCCGTAAAGTGCAATGTCACAATAAAGTCATAAAAGGCCTTAAGATTTCAATAAATACTCTCTGTACAACACTTGCACACATACTGTTGGGTTTGTGCTGGATTAGATGAGTAGGAGTCGTGTTCAGTCTGGGCTGTTTTTGGCAGAGAGAAGCGCACAGTTTATGGAGTACGGAGGTTGTGTAACGTGGTCGACTTTCCCAAACGTTACGCCTGTGCTTTTGTGCTTCTGTCTCCTTCCACCCAATATTCTTCTGTCTGCATCTCTGTGAGTCGAGACACTGTCCGCTGGAAGGCAAATCTTTCCTCCTCTCCGCTGAAGATGGACAGACTGCTGGCCTCATCCTGTTGAAACCACAGGGAATTAAATCAAACATTAAACCATTTAGTGAAGCTTGACAGGTCTTTATGGTGATGTCCATGTCTTTAAATTAAAAAGGCATCACTTTATATTAGTTTAAAAAAAAAACCCAGACAATTCAACAGAAAGATCACTCTGTGTCGCAGTCATTACACCAAACTTCATTCATTATCTTTACGTTTTAAAGAGATCTCATCTTAATCTTTAGTCTTTACATGTTTACACAGTTCTGTCCTTTATTGGTCTCAGGTTTTGATTCACCCATACATTTGTTTTTGTTTTGATGCCTTTTATGTTTTAGTTATATTATGTTCTGATCCTGAAGAAACAACATTTCACTTTTTAAAAAATATCTTTTGGGGCATTTTATGACTTTATTATATAGTGCTAGTAGAGAGACAACAGGAAATGAGGGTAAAGAAAGATGCAACAAAGGTCCCCAGGTGGACTTGAACTTGGATGGTCCAGGTGTTCAAAAATAAACATACATTTGGGAAACATATATCAAATGCGTAAAATAAATTTGCAATCGGGGTGAGATGACTTCACACTGCAGTCTCCCTAGATTCATAATTTGCTTCTAAAAAATAAAGTATCATGTAGTATCATAAAACAAAAGGCAATTGGTGCACTAGAATTAAGAAAATAGAGTTATATTTTTTATTCCTGTTGGTCTGTTTATTAGTTATTTATCCCCAAAAACCTATGGATCTCTAGATTTCTTAACATTGAGAGGGTATTTTCAACATTTCTCATTTTTTAAAGAAGTCTTTAAGCGCACTCACTTTAAACAATCTGAGCCATGTATCCCACGAGTGTTTATCACTATGTATCCTCTAATGCCAACCGAATCTAGATGCAGTTATTACTGATGACTTTATATTATTAAAGTAATAAATCTAAGAGGAAAGAAGTGAAGATTCAGTAATGCACTGAGACTTTTAGCCAACAGCCTCCGCCAGCTTAATGATCAACAGCTACGACTGAAAGAACACACCCAACGTGAAAAACTGGTTTAGCTGTGAAAACAGTCGGAGCTCTTTTACCCTTTTCAGGCCCAGATCGTCCATCAGAATGTGGCTCTCATCGTGACCGTGATCATCACTGTGCACGAACAAGTCCTCCAGTGAATGAGCTGCTAGAATCACCACTCGCACCTGAAATGAGATGAGATTATCATAAAACTCCCAAACAAACAGCCAAAGTTTGGTGTTTTTAAGTGTGCAGGCCAATAACAGCAGCGTACCTTGTGGTCGTAGAGGGCGTCCACGAGCGTTATGAGCCGCCTGGCTTGAGTTTTCTTGTTCAGCGTCAGCAGAGGAATGTGTCGGATAAAGATGGTGTCAAACAGCCTGGACATCTCCAGGTAGTCGCTGGCCCCTAAAGGCTGAAACGTTTACATTCAAACACTGGCCATCACATTATGTGGTTTGTATTTATTAAGCCTTGGCCGGCACACTACAAGTTTAAGTGTACCATTTCCATTTCCAGTGGTTTTAATAAAACCACACTTTGTCTGCTTGTTTATTAGAGACCTGTGGCTTTATGGCTTTGTCTCTATTTGTTCTTTTCTTTGGATAGCTTCAGGCACTCGACAACAAGCAAGAGCCCTGTTTAACTCTGCTTTAAATTCTGGTTGAGTTCCCGGCGGTTCAAAAGACACCAAAAGAGTAAGAGAGTAAACAGTATGTGACACATTTTAGACTCTGAATGATCTTATGAAAATGAATGAATCATTATCATGATTTCACTGTGAATGCACCTTATATGATTATATGTGGCAAATAAACTTTATTGACAGCCATCGCACAATAAATAAAGCATTAAAAACAAATGAAGGTCTGAGAGACTTACTCTGTCACACAGCTCCTCAAACGTACAATCTGCAATGGTCCCACATGCTTTTTCCAGACGCACTTTCCTGTTGTTAACATTCAGAACTCTTGGTCGTGTTACTGTGGAGGAAAACAGAATGGTAAACACAACACATGTTATGAAAGATTGTATTTTCTGTGGTAATACAGATGAAATTATAAGAAAGTTACATATCAGCTGTAGAATTTCAGTCCAAAAATGACTTACTGTCATTTTGCTTAAAAGCCAGCTCATCAAACATCTTGTCCAGTGTCACTTCCACATCAGGCTCACTGGTGCTGCAGTACATGAAACAGGGAAACATTAAAAACACAAAGCATGCGTACTACAGATCAAACTCTGGCTTGTAGCGACAGCTTCATTTTATAGATTTCTTACAGAAAGTAGAGTTTCCCAGCAGAGGGTCTGTTCCTTTTGCGGTAATCTATCCCAGAATCCAGGCGAAGAGTTTGGCAATATTTCTAGAAGTGAGAAACAAGCGATTAACAACAGAAGACGTTTCAATACACTTGTCTCTTCTTATATATGTCTTCTTTCTTACCTGCAACACAGCGATGAAAGGCACGAAGTTGACTCTCTGCAGCCCGTTTTTATACAAGTCTGAGGGAAAAGAGTTTTTACAATATTTATAAGTCATGTAGAGATCCTGTCTCGTCAACAATCTTTATGGAGGCACATTGTATATGTTGTACATGTACATATATCATAAAGGGTTAACTGAATCCAATCAAAGTTGTGTTGACATCCAAAGGAATCTGGATGCACACTAACTCAGTCTGAGGTACCACAGAAAAGTTCTCACAAAAGTTCTTGATTGCAGCCAGAAATCGACTTTGATTTACATGCTATAACCCACCCCATCAGTGGTGACAACGTGAAGCGGTGAGAACAGTTTCTGACCTTCAGGGGGGCGATTAGAAGTGGCCACGACAACAACACCGTTCAGAAACAGGTTCTCAAAAAGCTGCTTGAGAATCATGGCATCAGCGATATCAGTGACCTGAAACGAGAGTTAAAAATAAATTAACTTGCAGAACATTAGAACAACGTTTAGGTTAAATGATACATAAACAAAAAAAACATAGACGCTGACAGACTGCTTCAAATGTCTCTATCACAAAAAACATCCCACCACAGGTGATGTTACATGCAGAGACATTGAAAGATTATTACCTGAAACTCATCAAAGCACAGAAGACAAGCCTCCTCACTGATCTCCTCTGCAACTGGAGCGATGGGGTCATATGATTTGGCCATTTTGCCTGCTTTCCTCTTTGGCATACTCTGTTTCAGCCTATGGATTCCTAAGGCCCAGAAAAACAGCAGAAATTAGTCTTAGCCGCTCTGCAGGATAAGTACACATAAATACTAGAAACTGCTGAACTAAAGCTCAACTGGAAAACACAAAACAGCACATGTATCATCTCTTCTCTTTGGGGTGTGACTTCACAAAATACAAAGTTCGACTGAATGAGTAAACGTGGTGAAATCAATTTATAGTGAGAGCGATTTGCCATTTATTTCAGATTTTCAATTTGTAGTTATACTTAACTTTATAAAAAGACGAATCGTCAGCAGCATGCATATATAACACAACGTGTAAGCGGTGCCTTAAATATAACAAAAGTGAAATGTGGTGACTAAAACAGGAAATATAAACTCAGTTCAACAACCACGGTGCTGCGTTGTTCTACAGACTTTGAATATAGCGTCTTGTGAAGTGTTCATGTCACACCAGTATTGAAATATAAACATTATATCGAACAATAAAATGCAACACAACAAATGTCACCCCTACTGAAAACATGTTGATAAAATACTGACAGTGCATAAGACAGTATGGAGGTTTGCCTTTCTTCTTGGCAAATATAGTTTATATGTGAAGTACAAATACACAAGGCTGTTGATGAATTACAAAATCATTCTCAAAAGAGAGAAGAGAAGAGACAAGAGTGTCTCCTTTAGCAATTCTGCCTCAAAGGCAAATTGTTAAAAATTTCACCGTACAAAACTTAGACAGAAATATTACTGTGTCTCAGGCTGAGCTGCATTATTGAACCAGGATGTCAGATGGATTAAATGCTTGTTAAAGTTAAATTACGTTTTTTCAACGGTGACAAGAACAACAAAACACCATTAGAGGGCGTGAGTTGATATTTTCTCTCCTCATAAGAACAAAAGCCATCATCACTACACGCTAAGAAAGATACAAAACAAATGTTTAGATCAGATTAACTGACAATGGGAAGAAAATGTATATCCAGGAGTGATTTTCTGTTAATTTGGGGACAAGAATCTTCACATTGCAGCTGGTAGCACATCTTCTACTTTTTAGATGCAGGACACCTCATCCATCTTGAATTTTATTCATTAATTTGTGCCTTCACTCAAATATAGCTTACTTGCCCCCTAGTGGCTGTCAGGAGCAGAGAAAGTCCAAAAATGACACCAGTGAACACTATTCACACCTCCCCTCTTTTGGCTTTAGTGTGATGGTGCTTCACATCTCTGACGCCTGTGCACCCTCAGTACAAACACGAAGCGTACTCACTTTTATGCACGTCCAACATGAAGCCGTGGAAATGAACCCTCTTTTTCTTTTCAGTCTCAACATATGAATAAAACATGTCCATCACCATCGTTTTTCCAGTGCCTGAAAAACATAAAGAGCATGTCAGACACACACAAAAATGTCAGAGAAATGAAATGTATACTTGTAACTCTGTGGCAAATCTCTCTTACCAACATCACCGTAGATGTAGTAACCTCTTGGAGGCTTCGGTTTTGTGAAAAACTGAAAGACATGATCCCAAAATAAACATAAACATCGATGATCATAAATAAACGTCTACAACATAATAGAATACTTGATTATCTTAAATTAATAAAATCATACCTACAGAAGTGAGTTTAGTCAACCCACAAAGGGAACTAAGAGAACAACAGGAACCTGAGACTGAGCACAACTTCCAAAGTCCCCTTTTCCACATTCAGAGGAGGTATTTACAGTCAAAATAAAGGGAAAACCAACATAAAGCGCCTTAGTAAGGTGTCTGGAAACCATGGGCCTCCAGAACAGCTTTCTTCCAAAAGATATAATCTCATTTGGTGTTTTGTTGATGGTAAAAACAGGAAAACATGATGGTCATTAATGTTTTTTTCTCAACATTAAAGACAAGTTAATTAATAAAATGATCAGTCATTCTCTCTACCTTGGAGAAGATAGACGTCGGTGTGTTGCTGTATCCTCTGAGTGTTTTGTGGAGCTGGTCCAGAGTCTGCAGCACCGCTTTCTGATGTTCATCCTCGCGCAGTGACCCGTCTCTGATCAGCCCGCTGTAGTGATCCAGAGGGCCGCTGAACCCGGCGGCGCTTACACCGCTCTCCTCCGCCGCCTGCTGGGCTTTCACCGAGCAACCTTTTTAAATTGTAAATTAACAGATGGCAACGGCACGTTAACTCTTTTTGTACACACGTCAGACCTTCACAAAAAGGAGTTTATTGATGCGGAAAGTTACGATAATGTTGCTGCTGTGGACGGAGACCGAAGGTTAGCTAGCTTGGTGACAGCTAGTCTGACAGCTGACAGAGCGGAAATAAAACCAGTCAAAATAACAAGGTAAGTTTGCACTATTTGCAATATTTATAGTAATACCAAGTTAACTTTAAGACAGTGTAAACGACAGCAAAATGTGTTCATTTAAAGTGGAGTCAGTAGAAATTAGCTTTACACCGCCGGACAAATACTTTTAACATTATCACCATCAACACGACTCACCAAAAACCCGTCTCACCTCGACTGCAGAGCCCTGACAAAGATTTTAGCAGCATTCTGGAAGAATATTGCTCTTTGAAAAGACACCTAAAGCCCAGTGAAGCTGAGGGTGACATCTTTAAAGACAGCGGTATGCACACCGCCATCTTGGTTTCAAATTTCGTCAACGTAACTTTATTAACAAGCAAATAACAAACACTGACGCTTGTCCTGCTGTCAGCCAGCAGGGGGCGCAGTTCCCTTCAATCCTGGGTTTATTATAATATTTCTTATAATAAGAATTATCATACACATAGACAGTATTATGATAATGTTTTAATAAGCACTGGGCTGCAATTGCGTCGATAAATTCAAAGTAAGACTGTCAACAATAAAGCAATACAAAGTGCTTTACATAGAACATAAAATGCATTAAATCAAATGAGAAAAACAAGATAAACTTGAATAAAACAGATTAAACAGGAGAATAAAAATTACAGTGCAGATTGTGCATGATTGTAAACTGAATATCTTTGGGTTTTAGACTGTACTACAGTACAGTAATACTGTAGGTATTTTTTTTTACTGTTTCCTTATACTAGAAAATGAACCGAAAGAAATATAGATAATTTTATAATATATGTATGTAGATAATGTATTAATATAGATTAATAATTAATTGATAATAAAAATAATCATTAGTTGCAGTCTTAATACTAAACACACACAACACTTGATTTGGCCTAATATAGATTTATGACTGTACCCACTAGTGTAGTAACATCTACTGAAATACCCAAATGCAAGAGGAAAATTAATGTCCCATGGTGTTAATTTAGGTCTAAATTTAGAACATACACACTGGTGTCCAAGTTATGTAAAACCTAAAATGAAAACACTACAATGATCTATTGTGTTTCATGTGGCAGAGATAGGGATTGCAGAGAAACAGTACGTATGCAAATCACTGAAATGAAAATATAATCTGCTGAGCCTTCCCACTCACTAACACACGAATATTAAAAATCATGTTAAAGAGGAAATGATGAAAATAAACACATTACATTATAAACACATTAAAGGGGAAAATGTATATGTTCAGGACATATATTCATTAATAGATAATAAATGTTATTATGGTTATTATGATATATTATATATTATTATTATTATTATTGTAGTTTATAAAAATGTCAGGAAAATAGTGAAAAATGTCCATCAAAATCTTCCAAATCCCAAAGTAATGTCTTCAAATTGTCTGATTTGTTAACAGTCAAAAACTCAGAGATATTCGATGTACAATGATATGAAACAAAGAAAAGCGTCACATGTTAGAGTCTGGAACCAGAGTGTGGTTTCTGTTTACAGTTTACAGTTTTTGCCTGAAAAATGACTTAAACGTTGTTGTTGATGAATGTTTTGTCAATTAAAAATAACAAATTAATCGACTAATTGTTATCTGCTGTAAAATCGGTTAAATGCGGTTTGAATAATAACTGTCACATTTGAGAAGCTTTAAATGCAGATGTTTTGCATTTTTGCTTTAAAATTTATTGTTTTCTTATCAAAAATATTTGTCGATTATTTTTCTGTCGCTCGACTCTCTCAATACATAATTCCTTAATATAGAGCAAAAGCTACAAATTACAAACGTGAGTAAACACTACTTATAGCACACGGTTGGAAACCGAGAAAAATAGAGAAAAATAACATTCAGACTTCTCAATGAATAATTATAATTAACAGCAGAAAGTCCTCAGTCCTCAGTCTAATTATGCCTCCACAGCACCGAGTAGACCAAACATGGCAGACAACCGTCAGGGTGTTACAGGGCTTACAGGCTTGTTGCCATGACAACAGAGGAGCCTTTCTCCCCCTCTCTCTCTCTCTCTCTCTCTCTCTCTCCTCGTCTCTCTTTAATGCACACACACACACACACACACACACACACTGTCACTCTCTCTCACTGTCTGTCTCTGTTGTACACACTCACACACACACACACACACATATACAGTATTACAGTGGAATCCGCCTCGCTTTGAGATCTGTGCTCTGCTATTGGAAGCAGGAAAAATATAGGAAACACAGCGAGCAGCGTAAGGACACTCCACATCTGTTTTGGATGGTGAGTGCCTGCTTATTGTTTGTTTACATACTGTATGCTTTGACAAATCGCCTTAAAACAGGATCCATGTTGGAGGTATGAATTGCTGTTTTCTTTATTCCGGCTAGCTCTGCTGCAGTGTGGGAGATGTGCCACATGTTTCTTTTCTTGTAGCTGCTTCTTTTTTTTTTTTTTTTTTTTAAAGATTAGGGTGGAAGCTGTCATCGTAATGGTAATTCATAGCTGGGTAGCCATGGTGAAGTCAATTTCCCCCTCCCTCTGCCACTGCTGAATGCATTAGTCTAATGAGATGTCTGCAGCCTGTGTGCCGAGCAGCAGCAGCAGCAGCAGCAGCAGCAGCGGCAGCGGTAGTGTGTTAACCAAAAGGGGACGTGGAAAAAGCCACATACAGCAAGAGCAAGATGGCTTTCCCTGCATTGTTAGGGATTTAGCTTTATAGTCACCTTTAGGCTCCTGGGATTTAAGACAAAAGGGCTTGGCTCTTGGGCTTTCACAATAGAAGACAGCAGGTAATAGACACCCCCCTCCTCTCTCTCTCCCTCTCTCAGGTTTATTGGTGTGTTATCAGTGCAGGATGGAGGTGCTGTTTCCTCCACCACTCATGCATGGCTGCCTTTTGTGTTATGTGATTATTATGGTGGCTCTGCTAAATGCTGCTCCTCTCACTGCATTGCCCAGCTGAGTATTCTGCAGTCTCTCAGTGTTTGGATGTTACTGTTGTACACCTTTGCCAAGCTATTCTGCTTCTTCTGTGTCTGCTCTAAATGGATGCTAATGCTGCTCACTAATATGTAGTTGCTGAGGAGGAGGATTCATGTCAAGTAAAGTGCATGTTTCTTTGCATTTCTGTAGCTTGAGCTCAACGGTTGTTTCCTTTGTCTCCAGCTCCAAATGAGTGTACCTGCAGCAACGGCACAGAAATCAGACGGCAACAACAGTGAAATGCAATCAGCTGCAGTGGCTCCCTCCTTCATCCCCAGCCAGTCGGGGAAGATACCGGGCAGGAAGAGAGGGAGACCCCCGCTCCGCAATGTCGCCAAGATGGATTTTCCTAACCGTTACCCTGAGTCGCTCCCTCCACTCAAAGTGCCAAAGAAGAGGGGGAGAAAGCCGGGCTTCAAGGTCAGCCAGATGGGGAGAGAGGGGGAGGGGGGGGGGTTAGATGTGTTGTGTGGATGCAGCTTGTTTAAAAATGCATGTGTACACAGAAAGACACAGACACACCGGCTCCATGCCCTTCAGATTTTGTGGGACCCCAGTGTAACAGAGAGAGAGAGACTCAGCATCTGTGAGGTTTTGTTCTGCTGTAGTCAAATATTATGGCAATATTGTAATGTCAAAAGGGGGAGTCATTAATGTAAATATGACTGTTTTTTATTCATAAATACAAGCAAAATTCATCATCTGTTGCATAAAAACTTCAGCTTCATACAGATTTAGTATCCCAATTATTCCACCATCCCCCTCCCTACAGAACTTAGTAAATAAATAATATGCCTGGGATAAAAACAGGGATGCAAAAACTTCTTCTGCAGCTCAAACCCAGGATGGTGATGACGCCGTTGGCTATCTCTCCACCCAGCAGCACCCCTGAGCCCGACATGAGCTCCATTCCTCAGGATGCCGCCACCATCCCCCACTCTGCCACGCCCCAGGTGCTCACAGGTAGGACACAAAGCACTCTAAACCTCATGTAAGAAGTGGGCTTCATGGGCTTTTTCTCTTTACAATCCAGTCCAAAGTTTAGCTTTAAGACGCTTATAAATCAAGATAAAAAAGTTTTTCTCTCTTCTCCATCGCTTCTCCCCCCCTAAACTGCCTCCACCTGTATTTTCCCTTCAGTATGTATCTACATCAACAAGCAGGCCAACACAGGCCCCAACCTGGACAGGAAGAAGATCCAGCAGCTCCCTGATCACTTCGGACCCGACAGGCCCTCTGTGGTGCTGCAGCAGGCCGTCCAAGGCTGCATCGACAGCGCCTTCCAGCAGAAAACAGTGTTCACTCTCCTCACACAAGGCTACGGGGGAGAAAAAATATCAGGTGTTGTACAAAGACCATCCTCAGGTGTTGCTTCCTATTTGTTCAGTAGCTTTATTACCACTTAACCTGTCGTGGTGCAGAGTAGAAAACATGCATTAATAAAGGTTTAATGATCTTAATTTGTGAGACATTGTGTCTGAACTGTGATGTTGTTTCAAGTGTTACTGTTTTGCTCTTCCAGCCACATTTGATGGGAAGCAGCATCTTCTCAGCCTCCCCGTGGTGAACAGCATCGACTATGTGCTTCGTTTTCTGAAGAAGCTCTGCCGCAGCTTGCACTGTGAAAACCTCTTCAGTGATCAGCCCATTACGCAGCACAGTGGTGGCTCTTACCAGTCAGATGGTACTTCTAAATGTTCTAATAGAAGCTGGCATGTTGATATAATCAAATTCTTTCAGCTAACTTTGGTCTAATCTTGTCTTTAGCTGAAACATCCATGGCGGAGGACTACCAGTCAGACGGCAAACGCTACTCGGTGGACCCCGGCGATTCTGCTTTCAGCTCCATAAGCTCGTCCTACTCGCCAAAGTCCTCCTACGGGTTTCGTTCGTCGCAGCAGTTCTCCAACGGCTCGGCCTCCATGAGCATGTGCCGGCAGCCGTCCACCAGCCCAAACACGTTCCCAGAGAGCAACAGGACAGGTGGGAAGTCGTGGAAAGACAAACCCAAGATTGCTCTGATGGTTATTTCTCTCAGGTACGAAGGTAAAGCTTTCCTCTGTTCTTCCAGGAGGTTATAATGCATCTCCAGAGTCCCAGGAGTCCAAGGCTCCACCTAATAAGGACCCGTCCACCTGGTCTGTGGAAGATGTTGTGTGGTTCATCAGGGATGCAGACCCCCAGGCTCTCGGCCCCCATTCAGACGTCTTTAGGAAACATGTAAGTTTTCCATTGTGTTCTCGACAGGCAGACTTGTTTCTCTGCTGATTTAATTGGCCAGAATGAACCTTCACCTTGTCTGATTTGACAACAACAACTTCTTCTTCTTCTGCTGCTTCTCTCAGGAGATCGATGGAAACGCTTTGTTACTCCTAAAGAGCGACATGATCATGAAGTACCTCGGACTGAAGCTGGGGCCGGCCTTGAAGCTTTGCTACCACATCGACAAACTAAAGCAGACTAAGTTCTGAAAACCTTTGACGATATAAATCCCCCCTTGAATCCAACAATACATTTGAGAAGGATCACATCTGGGGACTCTGAGCCAATGGGAAGAGAGTAAGGTCCACAGGCATGAGGTGCATCACATCCTTTTCTGTTACAAAAGTATACAATAAGCTAAAGGCTAACTCCTTTTTGCTCAGAATGAGAGGCTAACAGTAACCTCTATGTAAAGCCACACAAAGAGTGAAATGTTCAAGTATTACTGGGCAGATATAACTTTATCTTCTGTCTTTTATGAAAAAATCTTTCAATAACTCATTTTTTTGGCCACTTGGGGGCAGCAGAAACAAGTTGTGAACACAGCGTTGACCTTTTAAGCTGATAAGGTGAACCTGTTAGCAAGCAGTCGTTTATTGACACATCCAGCAGTTACGAGAAATAGTAATAGTCATTTGGAGTTGTGTTTCTTTCCAACTGATGAATGTAAGTCCAATATTCACTCTCTTTGAGCTCTGTTTTTGGTCTCTACCACCTCCTGAGGGGAATATCTGGCTCTTTAGCTGCTAAATGCTTCGCTATGTTCACCAGCAAGTCGCTAACTGTCTGCTGTTTGGTGCTGAGCAGGTAGTGTGTGGTCGGTTTTTAGAGCTTTTTCAGTCAAATCTGCTTAACAGCTGCAGCCGAAAATGCACCTCATACCTGTAGCCCTCCTCTCTTCCCATTGGCTCCCAGACCTGAGGTCCCCAGACCTGAGGTCCACAGTTGAACCCTCTTGGTACATTTTGCTGAAGATTTCCAGATGTCATGTAGTGATAATCACAGATTCACCCCCCTCTTTCTCTCTCTTCTCTTACTTACTTGCTCGCTCTACGTTCGGCACAGATTTTGAACTGAAAACCGTCAGATTGTGGATTGCATCCTTCATACACAAGTCAACATAATGTAATCAGTAAAAGAAGGCCAGTGTAAGAAATTGTTTTGTCTCACAAGCCTTCATGAGCAGCACATCTGTCTGCTGCATGCAGATTTCATCATATATATATTCATCATTTGACAAGAAATGTATAACAGAAAACACTTTATACCTTAAGAAACTCTCACTTTGTCAAATCTCACTATAGGATCTTGTTTACTCGCGTTTACCAAGCTGAAAACATATCTATAACTGTACCGAAAAACGGTGCATTCAATACTACGTTGCTTTTTGATTGAGAGATTTAGAAAATCATTTTGATACTATATTTTCACATTACTGTATAACAAAAAAGTAATGTTCCCATTGGATTTGTTATTCTTTTTTATTATAATTTTAATATTGAAAAAAACAGTATAACCTAAACAAAACATAGCCTACATAGAAAGACAGTAGCTCTCTTGTTAGTATATATAAAGAAAAATGAGAGCATTGTGAACGTGATTTATTTATGTTTCGATATGCAAGATTGTTACATGCCAATTATCTCCATAGGCTCTTCATGTATACTCATACGAACATTTTTTTAAATTCATATGTTTCTATGTTTTTATCGAGCATCAGTGTTGATACAGAAGTTGTCAAAACACACTAAACACTTAAATGTTACACTGAGAAAACCTAAACGGCCATGTAAATGGGTATATAATATAGTATTGCTTTTGTATACCACTTTTGGTGTACAGTATGCATCCTTTTTTAATCAATTAACCTTTGTAAGTGAATGCTGCTGTAAAGATATTACATGTAAGCCATGCCTAGTGAGATCAAGCTACGGTGTTTTATTTTGAAAATCACTATGAATAAGAGTTTTAGAGAAAGCTGAGTGGATCAGAACTCTATGCTGGTGCTAAAGTTATCTATGTATTTAACTGTTTGCCTTTGTGTTCGTGAGATGTAAAGGAAATCTTATGTGTATACTGTACTGTATGTGAGTATTAAATTAAGAAATCAAGTAATCAGAGATTTGTGTGTGAGACTTTTTATTTCCCCATTTTAGTATCTATGTACAGTTGTGAGGGAGGGTTTCATTTAAATGTTATGTCTTGTTTCCAGATTTGGATGTGGGTCCACACATCTGATAATTACTTTGGCTGGGAGCCTCATCTGTGCTTCTACACACATGATTTAACAAAGGTGACCTATATCTGTGGCTCCCAAACTGGTGTCCTCCAGGGCTCCTTATTATCAGGGCTCTCATGGGGTCCCCCCGTAAATCAGGAACAGGTTCACTTCTTTACTGTTTTACCTGTACTGTAGATTATCACGTTTCATTCCAATCAGCTCACAATATATCATATAATTCTGGTCAAATTTACACCTAACAGCAAATGTTTGGAGGTCCATGGACCAATGCAGATCTATTGCGTATCTATTGAATATTTGCAGTTTCTGGCTTGTATCATCACCATGATTGAATCATATGAATGATGAAATATGGTCTGATTTTAGTCATGTCTGGATCAGTGCGCTTGGGAGCCACAGGGCAAAAATGAGTTGCTGGGCCCTTATTAACCCCTTGTTCCTCCCCATCTCTGTGCACTGTGCGCATTTCTCCTAGAATATTACCTGATCCCAGGTCTGCTGTGTAACATAAAACAGTTTAGGAATATGTAACATATTAAGCATAATATCAGCTGAAACAATGAAGGTGTTAAAGGAATAGTGAAATACGTTTATTTGCTTTCTTTCCGAGAGTTAGATGAGAAGATGGACAAGTGCTTCCAGCAGCAGAGTTAGCTTAGCTTAGCATAAAGAGTAGAAACAGCTAGCCTGGCCCTTTCCAAAGGCAGCATATTTACTGTACAGACATAAGAGTGGAATCGAACTTCTCATCTAACTCTGCAAAAAAAGTGTACATGAGCATATTTACCAAAATGTCTTCAAACTATTCCTTCAAAGCCCTTATCATGACGGTTGATATTGTGCTTTATCAGCCCATATTCCTACACTCCCAAACATTAATTGGTTACAATTAATCAAATGACCAGAAACCATTAGCCACACAGTCAGAGTTGTGGCAACCTCAGATCATGTCCTCAGTAATTTTCGGAGAATCACTCGTATGTGGCAAAAATAACAACAGGAACAATTGTATGACTAATACCAATATTCAATATACAAATGGGCATATCAGTATTGTTTAAAGAAAGTCCTTTAACCTACAATTACAATATTTATAGGCTGATTCCAATATTTATTTTATGCTCAATCTATTTAAATAAGAAGAAATACATAAATAAAGGATTCAGCATTTTCCCACAAGAATTGTATCTCCTGACAGCGTGAAGAAGGTCTTGAAACAGTGACCTTGAGGACACATATGAAGACAGGCGGGGGATAATTAGCCCTGGCATTTAGGATTAATCTTAAAGCTTTAGACCAGCTGGGAAACTTAAACATAACTGTACAGTTAACTGTATTGATAAACATTTGGTGAGTCCTCGAAATCTTTTAAGGGGGGGTGGGGGTGTTTCTAAAATCCTGGCTGTGGCCCTGCACACAGTGCACATTGGGCCTCTAGGGGCCCTGGTTGGTTATCCAGCCCTGAAACTCCATTATTCTCCTTAAAGGCCACGTTTAATGAGCACAGGACTGAAATATCTCACCCTAAGGTTGACTGAATCTTAATTCCTGATTAGTTACAGTGAATTATTTAATCGGGCTCGTAAGCGAATAGAGGCAGCTCACAACCTCGCGCACTGTTCACACAGACCACAGTCCAAAATGTTTTTGTTTCCCGATGATGACATTTCAGGCTGGCCATCCTCATCACGATGAAGGATCCGGTTATAACGTGACAGGATCCAGCTGAACCCAAAGCGAGCGGCGGAGCAACAGTGAACTTATGATCAGGCTGTGATGCGCACGGGTGACGCCGCGCTCCTGTAGTCGCATAACCACAGACTGGCGTGGGATCGGTCCCTGCTGCGCCTCATCTGGAATAACGTCGGGAAAACACAGAAATTTCATTAGCAGGTGTGTGTGTTTTTTTTTTTAAAGGAGGCGAGCCGTGTTGAAAATAATCCCTTTTGGGCAAACGTTTCCATCGGAAGGTGGTTTTCTGTACTTTGCAGAAGCCAGAGCAGATTTGTTCCGATAGAGAATCACCAATCATAGGCTGTAATAAGGTAAGAAGTGCCTGCAGACCTACATGTGTTATTAAATCTCCACATTACAGAAGCGGTGAATGGTTTATCTGAATGTGTCACGCATTATATTTCATGTTTTTCTTTCTGTTTGAATGAATGGGATCGAGCAGAGGGGGCTGGCACGCTGGCTCCCTTAAAATAAAGCCTCTGCGTTTTGCCTGGAAACAACCACAAAAGGCAGAAATAAGACGAGAGAGGGATCCAAAGACGAATTGGCAAAATGACATTAAGATTTGCGCAATTCATTGGCTTTTATAGGCTAATACGCCTCTGAGGTGGCTCTGAGGTGGCACCGAGGGAGCTGTCTTGTGTTTTAAAAATAGGTCTGTTTGGTTGTGACATTTTGACATGTTTTTTCGCCCCGATGCGCACGGAGAGATGTCATTAGGAGCCGGATGGTGGGATCTAATCTGAAAAAGCTCTCACTGCGTCGTTTCCATCGGAATGCAGCAGCGTCTCTCACAGGAGGCGGTTAGCTTTAATAGCATTAACTCAGATGTCATTGCCCAAAGCGTGAAATAAAACGGCATCTGCTGGCCTCTGTTTGTGCAGGACAAGTCACTCGTACCTGTGGCCTGTGTAGATACGAGGCGGATACTTCCCTCAAACGCCGCATTTACATGACATCGAGCCGTTTTCTCAAAGCTCCGTTAAAACAATTTCGTTTAGTCATCTTTCTGGAGAAAAAAAAAGTGTGTCCTCAAGGTCATTCACCGGAGCCTATTTTAGAGATTAAACCCAAGATCGCATCCTATAATTACCAATCGTCGGATGTGACAAGCAGCGGGTGCACATTAAAAGCGGCGGTTTGCACTGATTTTGGCTGCAGCGCACATTTCCGCTGTTTGTTGTGGAAGGCCCCGAGCCAATGCAGTGCTGCTGTCTGTGGTGGAGCTTGTTCAGCCTGCTGTCATGCTGCCGCTGCCGCTGCAGAGATGTGGACCATATGTTGGGCTCAAGTGGTGGAGGTTCCCACTGTGTGCCTGGTGTTGGGATATGCAAAACATCATTCTGCTGTCTCATTTTGTTAAATTATGTATTGAGAATTGTCGCATTCTTGGACACTTAATGTCAATTGCCACATCATGAGTCAATAATTAATGATTCTGGGGCTTCTGACAGGCTGCTCTGGCGTGGTCGCTCAAGTTGTCATGATTGCTGCTGAGGCCCTTCAGTGTGGATAACAAACTAATCCAAGCTGATCAGTCTGTTGGATTGCACACAACTGGCTTAAACACAATATTATATACAGACCACATGATTATGAGCTATATTCCCCACTGATCCAGATTACAGCAGGCCCACTGTGTGCATCCTGCATGCTGTCCTTACTCAGGTGTATCTGGATTTACAGCAGCGGTGCCCCTCTTACAACCGAGCACAGGCTTTGTTGTCATTGTCAGGTTGCGGGACAGTGTTTGCAGTGGAAACTTGATAGCAGCGATCGAACATTTGATGAACTGGATCTGCTCTGACAGTGATGATCCAGGTCAGTGCTACTCGGGCCACAGGCTGGCACAGGCAGGCAGAGGGGATAGAAATAGCACAAGAGCACCAGGGAAATATTTGCTACTCCCCCCCCCCACACACACATTTACTCTCCGTACTCATGTTTGAAGTGGAAATAACAAAGGCAGTTTTCTATGCTGTGCTAGAGATTTTCATACTGCCATCGCTCAAGCATATATAAATGCATTATTCACGTGTTCTTGCACCGCAGGAACCATGGGAAAGCAGAACAGCAAGCTGACTCCCGAGGTGATGGAGGATCTGGTGAAGAACACAGAGTTTAATGAACACGAGCTGAAGCAGTGGTACAAAGGCTTCCTGAAAGACTGCCCCACTGGCAGGCTGAATCTGGATGAGTTCCAGCAGCTTTATGTCAAGGTTTGTGTGAACCACTGCCTCTCTTCTTTATCATCTGCTTCTTTTAATTCATACATCATAAAACCATTGCTTTGTCTTTTTGCATTATAAATTGGTTGAATTAATGAACACACCTCTCCCACATTTGCAGTTCTTCCCTTATGGCGACGCATCGAAATTTGCACAACACGCCTTCAGAACCTTTGACAAAAACGGAGACGGCACCATCGATTTCCGAGAGTTCATCTGCGCCCTGTCCATCACATCCCGTGGCAGCTTTGAGCAGAAACTCAACTGGGCCTTCAACATGTATGACCTGGATGGTGACGGCAAAATCACCAGAGTGGAGATGCTGGAGATAATCGAGGTAAGGGATTATCCAGTCATTAAGCCCTCGCTCATCAGGGGGACTGGCTCTGTTTTTTTTGTTTGTTATCAGTCTCCTGCACACCTGCAATGCCCTGAGTGCAGAGGCAGTTTCATAACGACGAAACTGCAGTTGTATTGAATTACATTATGCCATTTCTGGAAACACAATCAGTATAGTAAATCTGATATGTCTCAGTGATATTGGAGCATACTGACAATTCCTGTAGTGATGAATGTGGTGTATACTTTATTTCAAAGCATCTACATCAGTGATTACCCTCCTTTTTTGCCTGACGTACCCCCCACAGCCCTTACATGGACTCACGCTATTAATCATATAAAAGTGGTTACTGTTATAATCATTTTTTCATATACGTTTATGTTGCTTTGGTCAAGTTTACATTCATACTAATACCACTTTGAGTGGCAAAAGCTGAACATTTCAATCATTTACCCATTATTGAACTATTTCCACTGTTATTCATTACTTTTGTTAACAGATAAAAGTATTGAATAAACAGTTGCAACTGTTTATCCATTACCTTAGCTAACAATGTCAACTGTTTTTTCATTACTTTTAGCCAACTATTTCAACCATTTATACATTACGTTTAGCTAACAATGTCAACTGTTTGTTCATTACTTATAGCTAAATGTTTCAACTGTTTATCATTACGTTTAGCTAACAATGGCAACTGTTTGTTCATTACTTATAGCTAAATGTCGCAACCTTTTATCCGTTACGTTTAGCTAACAATGTCAACTGTTTATCCATTACGTTTAGCTAACAATGTCAACTGTTTGTTCATTACTTATAGCTAAATGTTTCAACTGTTTATCCGTTACATTTAGCTAACAATGGCAACTGTTTGTTCATTACGTTTAGCTAACAATGTCAACTGTTTGTTCATTACTTATAGCTAAATGTCGCAACTGTTTATCCGTTACATTTAGCTAACAATGTCAACTGTTTGTTCATTACTTATAGCTAAATGTTTCAACTGTTTATCCGTTACGTTTAACTAACAATGTCAACTGTTTCTACATTACTTATAGCTAAATGTTTCAACTGTTTATCTGTTACGTTTAGCTAACAATGTCAACTGTTTGTTCATTACTAAATAGCTAAATGTTTCAACTGTTTATCCGTTACATTTAGCTAACAATGTCAACTGTTTGTTCATTACTTATAGCTAAATGTTTCAACTGTTTATCTGTTACGTTTAGCTAACAATGTCAACTGTTTGTTCATTACTTATAGCTAAATGTTTCAACTGTTTATCTGTTACGTTTAGCTAACAATGTCAACTGTTTGTTCATTACTTATAGCTAAATGTTTCAACTGTTTATCATTACGTTTAGCTAACAATGTCAACTGTTTGTTCATTACTTATAGCTAAATGTTTCAACTGTTTATCTGTTACGTTTAGCTAACAATGTCAACTGTTTGTTCATTACTTATAGCTAAATGTTTCAACTGTTTATCATTACGTTTAGCTAACAATGTCAACTGTTTGTTCATTACTTATAGCTAAATGTTTCAACTGTTTATCTGTTATGTTTAGCTAACAATGTCAACTGTTTTTTCATTACTTATAGCTAAATGTTTCAACTGTTTATCTGTTATGTTTAGCTAACAATGTCAAATGTTTGTTCATTACTTATAGCTAAATGTTTCAACTGTTTATCTGTTACGTTTAGCTAACAATGTCAACTGTTTGTTCATTACTTATAGCTAAATGTTTCAACTGTTTATCTGTTATGTTTAGCTAACAATGTCAAATGTTTGTTCATTACTTATAGCTAAATGTTTCAACTGTTTATCTGTTACGTTTAGCTAACAATGTCAGCTGTTTGTTCATTACTTATAGCTAAATGTTTCAACTGTTTATCTGTTAGGTTTAGCCAACAATGTCAACTGTTTTTTCATTACTTATAGCTAAATGTTTCAACTGTTTGTTCATAACTTTTAGCCAACTATTTCAACCATTTATCCATTACTCTTATCAATCTATTTCAAGCATCTATCCGTTGCTTTTAGCTCATTATTTCAACCATTCTGCTTGCTTGCTATTCTGGTTTTCATGTACTCTTAACTGACTCAGGTTAATGAGCTCACGTTATTGCTTAATTTTTTTAATTTACGATTAGCATCACACCAATTCGTAATCCTATTTTCTTTTCACAAATATGTGGACTATATCACAATATATGTATTTTTAAAAAATTCTAAATTCCTATTTTTTCAGTTTAGTTATATTAATTGTTGAGCTTTCCACATACTCCTTGGCAACTGCAATCTCTGCATCTCTAAGAACAAATGAACACATGTAGGCTTCACTGGATTACATAAGAAACAATCCTCTGCTAATTTCTCACTGCGCCTCACCCACAGGCTATCTACAAGATGGTGGGCACTGTGATCATGATGAAGATGAACGAGGACGGTTTGACACCAGAGCAGAGGGTGGACAAGATCTTCAGCAAAATGGATAAGAACAACGACGACCAGATCTCGTTGGAGGAGTTCAAAGAGGCGGCGAAGAGCGACCCGTCCATCGTGCTCCTGTTGCAGTGTGACATGCAGAAGTGAGCCCTCCCTGCTGGCTCCTCTCTCCCCGCCTGTAATCCACACACTCTGGACAGCAGCACATGTTTTAATGTCTCATTAGGTTCTCTGCCATTTCCACAGGAAAAAAAACAATGCTTGGACTATTTTTCAATGGACTCGCTTCTTGTGGTTGTATGCATGAGAATGTCAAATGCTGAATAATTTTGAATATAGCTATGATATCATACATTTCTATTTCAAAACATGCCAATGTGATTTGTGCACAGTAACCCTATACATTCTCATTCAGCCTTAGCTTGTATATCAGTGGAGCACTGCATTAAATTATGTTCCTGCAGTATTTAGGATCCCCAGTGTTCACTGCTGCAACTACCGTACGCTTTACGTAATAGTAACAAAACAATAATTCCTATGATAATTGTAACTGTCTCTACTATCCAGACTTGTTGAGCTCTTGGAGAATAGAGAGGCTCCTGTCTGTTCCAGATGTTTTCACATGATGGGACCACGAAGAGTAGGGTCTTTGCATGCATATATTATATGTCAAAAAATATAATCTCTTACCTTTTGCATCTTTAGGTGGTTATAAAAGAGAAACCCTCCGGAATTCATTTAGTATTGTTGCATGGGATGTACAGTATGTGACTCATCAGACGCTCATTAGTTCACCTCCAGTAATGTGGGAGCATGCTTCTCTCCATTTGATACACGTGTATGTGTGGCACTGGCAGTTTTTGAAAGGTATTTGGGTTGCAGTTGTGGGCTAATCTCAGAGGAAGAGCTTTCACATAAACGCTGTATTGTGTTTTGCTTCAGTGACTTCTGGGATGAGCAGAAATATAATTTATAGAGCAGCAGTCATTTATGAATTTAAGGTACTGCTGCCGCTTAATGTAGAGGAAAGGCCAAAATGACAGCTGTCATTAGGCACAGTACTCATGCATTATTCCCCACAATGATCCAAAATTGGCTTCTTTTTCAGGCTGCTTATTTGATTTAGACTTAAATAACTTAACTCAGTACATATCAACATGTTTACAGACAGGAAGGGCACTGCAAAAATGAGTACAGTCTTGGCTTTTGACCTTATTGCTGGGAGCTCACTCTCTGGGCCGGGGATCTTGTGAGAGGGGCGCCACTTCCAATGCAGCAAAAAAGGAGGGAAAAGGCCAGCTATATGTTTACTGGACACACTGCATTCCTACTTATAAAACCTTTTTGTAAAGGAGAAACTTTTTATTGAAAGGTCTCATCTTCTAATCTATTCCGTTTGCAACAATCATTAAAGATGCAGGACCCTCATGAGAGGTGCTCGACAAAGCTTTTGAAAGAGCGTTTCAGTGCGAGACGGCAACTGGATGACAATGTAGGTTAAAGTTACTGCGGAAATTCTCTTTCAACAGTTTTGCTTCCCCATTTCTAGGCTATGCAAGCATGGACTGAGTGTCTGCTTGTAGTCCACTTACAGTAGTGGAGGTTGCAGAAGCTTTTCACTGTTCTGTCTATAACATAAACTGAACCCTCACATTATTAATGTCTATATTATTTATACATTTCAGTCCAGTCACTATGTCAGATTCTTTGTCTAGTAAATGTTTATATCAAATATGAAAAATCATAACACAAGTGACTGTATTCTTTTATACATGTGGCATGTGTTGCACCCAAAAATAATTCTGTAGTGATTAAAATGAATAAACCATCACCAGGCTTTTTCAAAAGACACAGTTTAGCAGGTGTAATTAATGGAAACGAAGAGCACACTGCTGCAGACTTTAAGACCGTGTTGAAGATATGTGTTGATGTGGATGGATGGGATGCATGTCTGGATAGCCCTCTCTGTATGAAAACTATGACAGACACAAAAGTGTTTAAATTATCCAAAATTTCTTCTGAAAGTTGATTGTAACAACAGTTATGAGTGTACACAGCAGTTAGTTAACTACTGCTAGATGAGTTTTTGGGGGAGACCTGGAGAGCACTCATGTACATGTTCCTGTTACAGAGCCCAATATGACCAATTTGTTCTAAAAATATTAACACTGACAGGTTGAGTAGACTCCTGAGTTCAAAGTAGAAAGTAAAAGTCTTCCTCTCTGGTACCAGACTCCTGAGGTAAAACTACTTAAAAATTGTCTGTATCGAAACATTTTCAGTGTACAATTTCTAAAGATACTGGATTATAAACTCATTATCAACGACATCAAAATATAATTACCACATATGGTAATATGTCAGTGATTTGCAACATTACTAAAACTGAGCAGTAAAAATCTACGGGAATCCAACCACATCATCATTACTCATGACTACAATATTTTGTATGAACACATAAAAGTTAAATTGACAGTGCGGTGCCAGACATCTTACCTGCTGAGCACAAAATGTAACACTACAATCTTAATAGTTCACACGATCTTTGACACACAACACACAAACTTCTGTGTTGTTCTGAACATCTGCATTATTCACTGACGCTATTTTATTTAGCTTAGAACTCAAAATGAGTTGACTCTGTGGAGATTTGTTTTCTTTCTTAAGAGTGCTGTGGCAGGAATCAGACCTGTGACTGCCCAGGTACAGTACAACCTCTTTGACCACCGGGACACACTGCTCCAGGTTATCATGCCTGCAGAGGCTCCTGAGATAAATTCAATCTGGCTCATCACTCTGCTCATAACTGAAGAGAATCTCAGTTATTGAGCTGCCTAAAATGTTTACAATGGAAGATAAATACTAATGTTAACAATAAGATTCTAGCTAGCGGTTCCTTGATGCAGTACTGCTCTTCACACCTAAACAGACCAAAAAGGTGTCATCTGACACATACAGTAATACTGAAATATACAGTGGCTGCGCACATTAACATTCCTTGTGTTTCTGTCACTGGAGCTCAGTTCAAACATCTTCATCTACCATTTCACTCCGGACTCTTTCCGGATCCTGAAGCTGGTGGATTTTGATGAGGCTGGTTTTGGGTAGATTGCTGAAAAGACAGACAAACCATGATTAACATTTGACCAGTCATCAAACATTACTGACACAGTGAATGTGGACGTCTTTATGAGAGCAAAGAGGGACAACAGGGATTGCCAAAGTGTGCAGGAGAATATGGCAGCAGCAGCATGACACTGTAATAATTAAAACATTAGTATTTAAATGTATTTATTTATTAAATTAGTATTTAAATGATGCCACTGAATCCATCAGAAAGGGGCTGATTATTAAATTATTCAATTGTATATTTTTATATTATTATAATAATACTGAATTATATGAATTATATAGAATTTATAATAATATAAGATAGACACATTAGTAAATAACAAATGATAGAATTTAAATTTTAGCCGTTATTTCACAAATCAATTAAAAATGCATTAAAAATACCTTGTAAAATACCTTGTAATAAATTTGTAGACAGAAAATTTTATTATAAACACACTGATAATCAGTTTTGTTGCTTTTATTTTTACAGTTTTTATTTAAATAAATAATAAATACATAATCGCTTCATAACTTATTTTACAAAGGTATCAGTTGAGTATTGAATTACAATTAACTTTAAAATCTATACTGTAATTGATCTGATGGCACACTCTTGCACACTTTAGCTTCCATACAGGAAACAAAGATGTAGAAGTGAAAGTTATGTCAAGTAAATTGTATTTATACAGCCCAATATCACAAATCACAACTTGCCTCAAGGGGTTTTATGTAAAATGTGGTAAAGTTTTGTGTTATGGAAGGTAAACAGAGACAAACATTACGAAGAGCGCCACCTGGTGGAGAGGGGAGTAATGAAGACAAACTGTCGAAGGTGCTGCCGCTCTGACAGCTCCAGCAGGAGATCCAGAGAGATTCTGCGATTGTGCATATCCTACATTAAAAAAACAGGAAGGGCATTTGTTCATCAAAGTGAGTCAAAGCCAAACGTACATTAATTTTTTATACAAATTGTGTGTGTGTGAGAGCATTTCTGTGCGCTCACCATGTAGACGTCGAACTCATCGAGGCATCTGAAGGGTGATTCGGTGATCTCCCACAGGGACAGCATGAAGCAAACAGTGGAGAAGGAGCGTTCGCCACCAGACAGCGACCTCATGTCACTCACACCATCATCCTCTCCGCCCGGAGGCTTTACCTTCACGTGTGCCAGAAGAGGTTTGTGTGTCACTTGTGTTGTGTATTTTTCGTTTACATAAATAAACAAATAAGTAAATGAATGAATGAATAAAAAGATAGTGCCTTTGGCAGGTTCCAGTTTTTTTTGTTTTTCAGGATTATTTCGGGCATTTATGAGTAGAGACAGGAAATGGAGGGCAGAGGAGTTGTGACATGTAGACTTGAACTGAGGATGTTTCAATTACATGGTCAGCAACTTAAACCACTTGGTCACCAGGATCTTACTTTAAAATTAAAGTGTGTTTAGATCATTAACTTTAAGTGTTTTCACTAGTCTTTTGCGATAAACACTGTGTTTTTCTTCAATATGATGTGATTAAATATAATATAGATAATTGCTGTAAAACAAACTTTATTAAGTATTATATACAAAACTAACAAACAAACGGATAAATAGACGTACCGAGATTGAAAGCGTCTCGTTGTTGTGATCAAAAATCATCGAGCCACAGCAGTTCATCTTTATCAGGAAGTTATTGAAGTATAACTTGCATCTGACAGAGAGGGACCTTTAGGATGAAGACGAAAGAATCACAGAAAAGCAGGACTTTCCACGGCCAGTTAAACACTATATTTATGTATTTCTGAATTGCTTTTCAGACTTGGAGACAGCATTATTTACCTACGCATCACTTTGTATCTGTTCTGCCTGTCTGACATGATGTTATCGAGTCGATCGATGAACCTCCGCAGATCTCTCACTTGGTTGGTTTTCTGTCTGTAGAGAGCGAGGGCCTCAGCGTACTCCCTAATGAGGGCAGAAAATGGCATAGCCTAAATTTTTCTTATTCCAGAATAAGGCCAGAAGATTTAGAGATGGCCAACGGGCAGATTGGATTGAAGTAAATCAGTGGCAGAAGAAATCTCATTGGCTGGGTTGAACCTCAGTGGACAGAGACACATTTCTGTCTGACTTGATACCTAAAGCTGAAACCCAGTGATATGATAAGACAGAAGGAAGCTAGAAGGCTCCTCTAACTCTAAAAAGAAAAAAGTTAGCTAGTTAGCTTAGCTGGCCTGAGAAGGCCATGAGTGGAGAAATCATTTTTCAGATTATTTGCTTTTTAAATATTATAGCAATTCCACACTGTAAAAATACTGCATTACAAATACTGATGATAGGCTGATGATATATGTGTACTTGAGTTACAATTATAAGTACACATGTATCATCAGCAAAATGTACTTTAAGTATAAAAAGTACCCAATGAGGAAAAATGGCCCATTTGAGTGCAATATTACTATTGCTGGTTTTACTGCTGTAGTTGGCTGTAAAAATGCATCACAATTTGAATTTGAACTCTATAATGTGTAAAATCTTAATTTGTAAATGTCTCACAAAATGCAGTACGGTAAAAAGTATTTTCTTATATAAGAAACATTGTACTTTATGTCATATTATCTGGAAGGTGGTGGAGTAGAAGTATAAAATATAAAGTCAAATAGAGTATCTGAGTAAATGTACATTCCACCGCTGATGTACATGTACTTTACGTATGCACTGATGTTGATTTTCATTCACAGTCTCATGGAAAAACTGTGGCACTGAGGTTCAACCATCAAAACTAGGCTCCAGAGCAGCTCTGTCTCTGGGAAATGTTTAGCACTAAAACTAAAATTATCCAGCGCTCACTGCGAAGCCCCAGATGCTTTTAGAAAGGCTGTGATTTCTCACCTGACCACCTGCTCCTGCTCGCCGTGGCTGCTCTCCAACACCTTGATTTTCTTCTTCAGCCGAGTGATTTCTGCGTCGATGCTCTTTGTGCTGCTGGCCACCTGCTGCCGCTCAGGACTGATCTCTGTGGCTTTGGCCACATACTCCTGTCATCACATGTGATGTCTGCTGACAGTCTGACAACTCTGAATTTTGCTGGAGACAGCTACAGCACTCCGGAGGCATTAAAACCATCTCTTTGGTAGAGTTTACTAACTGATAGCTGATCTGTATAGCTTAGTGCAACAGCTGTTCTTAATCTATAGTACGTACTGTAGCTAGAAAAGCCTCCAGTATATGCATGAGGTAAATGAAATAGCTAAATGTAATCTGATGAACAAATCAAGTGCAGCTCTTGTTACCTGTAATTCTTCTTCTCTTTGGGCAAGGTCACTTTTCATAGCTTGGATGCAGTCTTCATGAGCCTTCAGTTTGTTTTCTAAAATCTTAAGGTTTCGTTCGTGTTTCGTGCACTCAGCCTCCAGCTTCAGCTGCTCATCCTTTGGGTCAACAAACAGTAATTATCAATTTCACTCCTTCTTGAGGACAGTTTAAAAGCTGTCCTTCACAAAAGTAAAAGTGTTATCAAATATAAAGCCTTTTACATTCAATCAATCCATAGTTCAAAGACATTTGAAAGCAGAGATAACGTCAAAACTACAGAGATGTGCCTGCAACAGCAACTATTTTTAGCCTCTAAACAAAGTGATACAACAATGCTCTGCTGCACCTTTAACGGCTCCATGTCCTCGGGAAGCTGAACAATCCGTTCTCTAACAGAAGAGTACTTGGACTCTATGTCCTCGGCTATTTTCCGGTGCTTGTCGAGCGCTTTCTTTTCTTCATGAACAGTTTGCTTTTCTGCCTCGATTTTCTGTCGGTTTTCTTGAGCGACGTCTTCCTGCAAGAAGGATTTGAAGACGTTAGCCGTACATAAGTTGTGTTCATGTCTGTCATGTGCAAATAAAAACTAAATGATCACCAAGGAGTTGATGTCATCGATTTGCTCTTCACCAGCCGTCTCCAGCTCAGTTATCCTTGCCTTGACTTGATTCACAGACGCCTGCAGTGAAAACATCAAAAAGAAATAATTTATTAATAATAATAATAATAATAATTTAACCTTGAAAAATCTAGATGAATCACTCACTTTTCAGCAGTGACATATAATTAATCTTTCGCCCACAAAGAACATAAAGGGAAGCAGAGAGGAAGAACAGGAGGGATACAAATGAAAATGAGTGAAGGATGAAATGTAAACCAGCACAGCATTACTGTTCAGTTAAACCAGGTTCTGGCGCACATCCTGCAAGAGTACAGTTCACTGACCAGAGTCTTCTTCAGGGTCATGATGGTACTGTTCAGCTTGCTCTCCATGCTCACGATGTCCTCGGTCACAGAGGTCACATGGAGCTGAAACCTGGACAGCTGAGCCTGATGATTCTCCAGGTCTGACTCCAACATACTGGGACACGCAGAGTAAGTAAAGGGTCACATTACACCTCTTAAATCCTCCAAACTCATGCTGGGCAGTAATATGTTGATAGTATCTCGCAGTTTTTCTTAATCTAAGGGAATAGTTCATTGTTTTGGAAAGTAGGCTTATTTGAGAGTTAGATGAGAAGATCGATGCCGCTCTACATCTGTAGGCTAAACATGAAGCTCAATCCGGCGTCAGGTTAGCTTATTTTAGCGTAAAGACTGGGTCAGATTAAAGAAGCGAGACATGACTTTGTTACGGGATGCTGTCTGTCGCTTCATATTTACTGTACAGATATCCGAGTGGTGTCTTCTTACTTTCAGGTCATTAGTTTAAAATCCAACCTGATTTTCATTCAAAATCAACCCGCAGATATTCTTTTGTCAGTTTGTAATATTCACTGAGTTCAAGGTGGTTTATTTGGGATTAAGTGTTTCATTTTTTTTTATGTATTTACTTTCCTTTCATGATAACCTACTCATCCTGACAGGATGAAGCACAGTCTGTTTGACAGAATCTGCTATGAAGATGCTGGTTTTTCCTTCCCTCAGATTATCATTAAATATGTATTTGGGTATTTTTCTCTTCTCCTTTTTACCATATTGTTTTTTCATTTTTTTGCACATCAACTCACATAAAAATAGCTTGGTTACCTTATTTCAGTCTCGAGATCCCCGCCAAGATATTTGGCAATGCTGAAGTCGGAGGTGTAATATCGGTTTGGGTGCACCTGATCTCCCTCGGCAGTGAAGGCTTCACGGCAGTTTTTAGGTGGCCGGCCTTGCTGCATGACCCTCCTCGCTTTGTCTTTTTCCTTTGATAAAACACAGATCAGATGACGATGACACAAAAACGAACTACTACATCAATCCTAAAACTACTCTACATGCAATGTTCAGCATCAACATGCATTAGCGACATACTAACTTTGATTATCAGAATTGATTCTATCCCCCGCATATCAATCAGGCAGTTGATGATGACCGGGCTCGACGCTGTGATTATGTCCATCACAGATGGGTAATCTGGATGAAATGCTTTCCTGCAAAACAGCAAAGAAGGAAAACAAGATGTACCTTCAAAACGTGTCAGAAAAACTGCCTTAAAAGAAAAGTCAATAAATGTGAAATACTGCTGCTGCTGCTGCTGACCGTCCGTGAATGTTGTAAACTTTTTCAGAGAAAGGACTGACGATGATCTGCGGCCTGTTGCCCTTCGGATAATAGCGAGACATCAGCTCCTGAAGGACGGCCTCGTCCGTGTAGTTGTCACAGCAGAAAGCCTTCATGAAGCTCCGCAGACAGCACTCCACGGCTACAGCCAACGTGGGATCCTTCAAACTGATACAGACACCTGAGAGTAAACACAGTCTGTCAACTTCAATATGTACAACTCAACTGAATTTACTGCAAATGTATGAACTGAAATTTGTTTTTTTAATATTTGAAAAGAAATGGCTGCATGAAAGTGAACCAAATGATGAAATGAATGAGTTTTTAAATGATTGCAGGTCACTTAATTCCTCTGGTTAAATTTTACAGATTAAATAGGAAACTATTAAATTTAAAGTTCAGCATTTTGGGAAATACATTTATAAGCTTTCTTGAAATCAATTTCAATATGAAGCAGGAGCCAGCAGCCGCTTAGCGTAGCTTAGCAGACAGGGAGGTACCTGCCAAGAAATAGTCCGCACCATAATCCCCTGTGAAACCACAACGTGTCGCTTTTATACACACAAACAAGATATGACGTGTTAATTAGGGAGCTTTAGAGGTGCTAGTCAAATCCAGGCTAGCTGTTTCCCCCTGTTTCCAGTTTTTATGCTAAGCTAAGCTAACTGTCTCCTGGCTCCAGCTTCATGTTTAACGGACAGATAGTGCTACCTAATATCTTCTATAATGCAGAAAGGAAGTCAAGTCACCAACACAGGGAACATGAAAGTCACCTATTGGACCAACAGGTCTCTTGAGAAAGCGTCCTGTGGCATAGGCCTCAGTAATCGCACCCAGCAGGTCGGGTACATGATCTCCAAACCGCTTCAGTTTGTTCGATCGACTCTCTAGGAGTTGATTCTTCCTCTTCAGTTTGGACATGTACAAAACCTGGATGTTTCTTTCCTCCAATCTATTCAATGTGGACAGAGCTGGATCAGGACACTTCACTGGACTGCAGATAAACTGGGCTCAAATTACACTCTCACCACACACCTCCTTGGCAGCACATTCACGTGACAGCAAACATCATTTCTTGTACCTCAGCTTGTCTCGTTCTTCCCTTCCTTTGAAAAGTGCCTGATGTTTGTTCTTGAGCTCTTCATTCAGCTGTGAGCACGTTTTCTCGAGCTCCGCAAGCTGCTCTTTCAGACTGGATATTTTCTTCTGCTGTTTTGTATATTCTGTCTCTCCATCATCCTTCAGGCTTACACTAAAATACAGTGAAAAGACAAATCATTCTTTCTAATGAACGCATGCATTTGTATGAAGGCAAAGACGTCATTTAGCCGCTCCCCTACCTTGTTTTTGCCTTGTTAATTTTCTCCTGAAGAAGGTTTTGCTCCTGCTCTGACTGTTTGAGTTTGTTCAGAGCTCGAAAATAAACAAGCTATGGGAAGAGATGCTGCCACTTTAACCAATATAAATGATGTACAATTGCTATATTGATATATATTATCACATTTCCCAATCAGTACCTCCTGTTCCTTGTAAACTTTGCTATTGGCCTTCACTTGCTCTTTCAACTTGAGATTGTCCTCTGATAGAGACTCCTCTTCCTCTCTCAGACTGTCAACTCTGCTTTTGATGCACTGAAGCTTCTTTTCTACTTGCATGACCTTAGTCTGCGTGAAAGATAAGAAATTCATGAGGTGCTGAAGGTTTGAAGGGCTCCAACATTTATGAATAGACTTATATTTAACAGAAAACAAAAACACATGACTCGCCTGACAGAGCTGAAGGTTGTCATGATGTTTGTAATTATTCTCTTCGTTTTCAATGTCCTCCTTCAACTGCTGTATGAACTGCTCCTTCTCTCTGACCTGAGCGATAAGAAAACATTACCATGATTCAACAAATAGGTCACGTATTCTTTTACTTTTCTTTGCTTTTGTTTTCTTCTTTCTATTCATACTTCCTAAACACTTTTCAGAATGTATAATGAAATGTAAAAAAAAATCATATAAACTCTACTAAATTTAATGTTTTTTTTGGTCTGTTTTATATAATGATGAGAGATAAACGCTTACCAAACACCATGCCATCGCTTTCTTCAGATTCTCCAAAACCACCTTCATCTCAGTGAAGGATGACAAATGTTCGTACCTCTCTTTCTTCTGTAGAAACTCTTGCTTCAGCTCCTTGATACACTGAACACAAACGTTAGATTCTCTTTCAGCAAAGTTATATACACGTACATGCAAGGAAGCAAGCAAACTTCACCTATACAGCTCTTTTCAAAACAGACGTTACAAAGTGCTTAATGGGAGGAAGAACAAGACATTTTATAAAACAAGAAGGACTGAATGTACAACCCATAAAACCAAGAGAAAGCTGTGGTGGAATGTAACAGTACAAATTTACTAAAGTACTGTACTTCAAAATTCAAGGTACTCGTACTACCTATTTCCATTTTATGCAACTCTCCTCCACTGCATCTCAGGAGGAAGATTTAAGTTCCTCTATGGGTTCAGAAAATTCTCCTTCTTCTTAAGATAAATAAACTCGTTTTATTTAAACCCCCCCCCCTTGGATTAGCTGGAAAATGCATCGCGGCATGGTGGCGCAGTGGTTAGCACTGTCGCACGGGAGGTGAAGCTGGTTAGAGCAGGTTGGGGGTTCGATCCCCGGCTGCCCCCGTCATGTCGAAGTGTCCTTGAGCAAGACACTGAACCCTAAGTTGCTCCCGATGGAGACCAGCACCTTGCATGGCAGCTCGGTCGCCATTGGTGTGTGAATGTGTGAGTGAATGGGTGAATGAGACTTAGCTGTACAGCGCTTTGGGAACCGTGAAGGTTGAAAAGCGCTATATAAGTGAGATCATTTATCATTTATTTATTTATTTTATCGCCACACAGCTAAAAACAGGGATGTTTTTCTGAGCTGATGAAAACCTTTTAGAGATACGTGATTCTCACAGGACAACGATGCTACAAACATATGATGCATCGCTGTAGATTAAACTACCCAGCAGCATATAAAGTTGTTAAAATTAACACAACCATAAACATCTACAGCAGTAAAATGCAACATACACATTAATGCAGCAGTAATAATCCAAAAACATCATATATAACAGTAAAACACTGACAGGGAACATTTTACTGCAGATTGAATACTTTTACCTTTGATACTAATAATACTTACATACTTTTACTTCAGTAAGGTTTTGAATGCAGGACTTTTACTTGTAGGTATTAGTGTGGTATTAGTACTTGAATAAAGGATCTGAATACATAGCATCCGGAGGACAGCACGTGAAGCATTTAAACTTAAACCTCCACTTTAAGCTAATGATCACTTCCACTGTGTTTAACTAAAAATAAACACCATATATTAAGTAAATATTACACCTGGTTGACAACATAAAGTGTTACATCTGTAAAATACTGAACTGCTGTTGAAAGTGTGACCTGTGATAAATCGATGGTGGGAGGTTTGTGTGTTGATCACAGTACCTCCTCTTGTCTCTCCACCTGCTGCCGGGTGACTGTTTTAGTGTGCTTGATGTGGATGTAATCCCTCTTCATCTGTTCCAGCAGAGTTGCTTTCATGAAAAACTGCAAACGACAAAAGCAGAAAAGAGGGCAGAAAAACATTCATTTAAACAAGCATGAATAAAAATAGTATATTAGCTTCTCTCAACACAAATGTAATCTGTAAAATTCAAAGCTCATAAATAACGAGGCAGTGTTGTACCTTATATTTGTCCGATTCATTTTTGGAGTGCAGGAACTGTTTACTCATTTCTTGGTTGAGAATGGACACTGGGTTATCCAACTGGAAAGCACAAAACAAATGTGCCGCTGAGGCTTTCAGGTATAGTTATGTTGCAGTAAGGAGGATGTGTTCGCAACAGCCCAAAATAACATTAATTAATTTCAAACGGTCAGAAAATAAAATTAGTGCATTCTCTGGAAGTTATAAAGTTCCAGCTTGACAGTAAGTACCTGGATGTTGAAGTGGTCCAAAATGGCCGTCAACTCCTCCTTCTTGTTTGAGATAAGTTGTCCTAAAATACAAGAGAGAAGACAACTAATGTGGTTCAAAGCTCTGTTGTCTTGAAGGAGATGAGAATATGTTGCATGACACTCATTAACACTTTACTATAGCAGCAACGATTGGTCGATTAATCGATCAACAGAAATCTGCAACTATTTTGATTATTGTTCAATCATTTTTCAATTAGAATTATTCTCTGGTTCCAGCTTCTCAAATGTGAGGATTGAATGTGTTTCTTAGTCATTTATGAGTCTGAAGCTTTTTGGGTTTTAGATGATTTTTTTTTTCTTTAGCTTGTTGCGTAAAACAAGCTATTTGAATACATCACCTTGAGCTGTGGGAAACGGGCATTTTCACTGTTTTCGGAAATTTTAAAGACAAACCGATGAATCAAGAAAAGTGTGTGAGCTCAATCAGTAACTGGCATACTGGCAAGTGCAGTTCAACTTCCTTTTATTTTCAAGATAACTCAGTGACATTTACAACTTATGAAAAACATCAGTCCACGTGTGAATGTAAACATGTCTTACATTTACATTCACACTTGGACAGATTGTACAAAACAGTGAAACAGTGCCATAAAATGCACGCATGCAAGTTCATAGAGGAACAGCTTGCAGGGATTAAGGTCTGATTGAATTTGTCTTCACTCCCGAGCGTGTTTGGTCTATCGGACATTTAGGACAGGTTTAATAAGACTTGGACTCAGGAAAGTCACCTGATTTGCTCTTCAGTCTGCAGGTCCGGCATCCATCACAAGAGATCCGATGCTCAATGGAGATGCAGTCGCCGTAGACGTCCCTTTTATAAGCATCTGGTCCTCTGTTCCTCAGCTTTACAGTGATATCTGCAGTACTAGAGAGCAGACTGTACTGTAATGGCCCTGTAGGACCAGTGCCCCACTGGTAAACAAACAACATAATAAGGATACTCGTCAATTTGTCATTGAGGAATGTTTCCCACGGGGTATAACATTATGAACTCTGACTTACTTTTCACCACTCTTCACAAAATCCTTCAGCGACACTCCTCTGTTTGTGACAGTGGCCTTTCCACCGAGGCCTACAATCAAAGCAGTCAGGATGGCACTTTTTCCACCTGAGAATTAAATTGGAAACAATAAAAAGACAAGGGATTAAATCACTGCGTGGAGAGGATACCACAGATGTTCCTGGCTTGCAGGCTGAGTTTAAGATTGCATGCAAATAAATACAAATCACTGAGCTGCAGAAACTCATCAGGAGGGTCGTCTTTGAATAAATCAATTCTTAGTCAGCTGGGAGTTAAAGGATTTCTTTCCCTAAAAGCTGCTTTAATTGATTTTTTAGTGTTATTTTCCTTCCACAGAACTAATGCAGCAGCATCTTTAAATATCCAATGTCTATTAAAAAACAAAGCATATCTGTGATGCAGCTAACATGACAAAAACAACAAATTCACTGATCTACTAAAAGGGGACACCCCTAATTGGGTGGGATTAGAGCTGAAAAATAATAATCTGCAACTATTTTGATAATCGGTTAATCAAGAAAAAGCCCAAACATTCCCCAATTTCAGCTTTTCACTTGTGGAGATTTATGCAGAATTAACTGAATATATATTTAGGTTTTGGACGGTTATTTAAAAACATTTATGTCTTGGGGCATTTCTATACCTTTATGATAGTAGTAGTGATGGTAGAGAGATGACAGGAAATTAGGTAAAAGGGTTATGACATTTTACAGACCAAACAATTAATCGAGACAATACTCTGCAGATTATTTGATAATGAAAATAGTCATTAGTTGCATAGTTAATACACTCTGTATGAAGTAATAATTTATAAAGGTATATAGTAAGTATAAAGTATCTATCTATCGCTTTATTGCAACACCATCACCAACAACCACCAACCTTTGTTTTACCTACAAACATGGATTAAAATGGATAATCAAGTCGCCTTCCTGTAAAGGGAGTGCATACTGTGCATACCTGACTGGGCGGGGATGTGTTAAACGCAAGCCAAAGCAAGCAGCAGATCACATGACATTTAGAAATCTGGCTCTTACTTCCGTTGTTGCCAACGATGAAGTTCACATTGGGCCCAAACTGGAACGGACCGAGCAAATGGTGACACATGAAATTCTTCAGTGTGACGCTTTCGATGAGGCCAATATCTCCCTGGAAAGACATGCAGAAAACAATATTCACCCATTCGTTCGCTGGTGCTAAGACGAAGAATTAGCGCTACATGGGGAAGTTACTCACTGTGGCGGAGTGAGAGACACTGCTGGAAGATGGTCTCTGGTGGTTTCTATCATCTGGCCCATCTTCGGTACCCACAGCTGTCACTCTGCGGATCTTGACAGCTGTCACATCACTGATCACTTTGCCTTTCCTCTTACTCATTTTGAAACAAGTCACTGGAAATAGAATTAACAGGAAGACTCAGAACACTAATGTCAGTACTAGTGAGATGTAATTTCTGTTCAGTTTGTGGGGCTTGGCGGTTGTTTGATTTTTTGTGTTAAACAGGAAAATGATAACAAAAACTTCACTCTGAGGTTTTCATATCTGGAAATGGACATCCTGGAGAGGATGCAAGCCTTCAAATACCCACATGATCTTCTTTTATTTTTGAATTAAGACAAATGTGCTGTTATCAGCCATTAGTCGTATCTATCCCTCAATGCTCTAAACAAGTTCTTCAAGTTCCTCCTTTTTAGAAACTGAGTTGTGCTATTTTGAGAGGTGCGACATCAGACCTACTGCAGGGTTATATTTGAAGGTGCTGAATAGCTATAAACAATGCAATTACAAAAACTGGTTTCAAAGGGTGAGCATGTAAGCCTTTTGTCTTTGAGCCAGGAAGCCACAGCCTGAAACCAGCAGTAACACAGCAGCAACAGTAACAGCAGTGACAGGTGTTCTTGTGTAACACATCTCTACAGATGAACATTTACTCCAGATTCAGTATTTCCAGATGTTTTCTAACCAATTCACACTGAGATTAAGATGTATTAGGCCTTAATAAACCCATTTCAAAAGGGTACGATATAGATCTGAAAACCTATTCTCAGTCAGTCATGCTATGTCATATCTACAAAGTATTCAGAGTCAGATTAACATGCTGTGTTTTCCCCACCACTCAGCAGCATTTAAGAGAGTATTTTCAACTACACACCAAAGCACAATATTGCTCTTTGACTTACAGCCACTGGACAGCAACAGAAGCATTCAAAAACACTTCACAGTGTCTGGGAAACTTTTAGCTTTTTTGGGGGATCACAAACAAATATGACAAGCTTGTTATAAACGTCGCCTACCATAGTGCGCTTGCCGGTGTGTGCAGCCTGCAAAAATAACATGGTCACGGGGAGACACCGTTTTGAGACTTCCTGGTCAGAGTGAAGCAAACTGCAGTGACAGTTGTTGTGAGTGTCGTCTCACTTCCAAACACGGAACCGAGAGCGTGCTGCGTGATTGGCTCACCGCCTACCTGTGCGCGCGTCCACAACTAAACTAAAGTGAAATGTAAATGTTGTGTAAGCGTCGACGCGCAGTAAACCGCGCAGCATGTGGACTCCAGCCCACATAAACACATTTAAATTATTTAAAACAGTCTGCTTGATATCTCGCATGTATTATTAATGGCCCAGAGGAAAGTGCGGTCCAATCAAATACTTTAAGACCCCATGCGAGTGCCCGCCCCCACCCCCCCGGCCACTGACTGCCAGCGATGAGGAGTCGACTGCAGCAAACATGGTGAGAAACGACGAAAGACTTATGTTTAATGATCCAACAGTCTGCAAGGTGGTAGCTGTTTATCAGAGTTTAGTGCTTAAGATGAAGCTGTGCACCTGTGTCACACGGGCGTTGGATACTGGTGGGATGTGGCGTTTCATTCATTACCAGCGACTTTGCGTGAGGAGCTCTGAATGCTGAGAGCTAAGAAGGATCACAGAAACGTCCTCTTATTTTAGCACAACTCTGGTGTAAAATAACTTTATTGGCGGAGACTGATTCGTAAGATTACAACGCATTTTAAACATGTGTTCCTATTTAGTTATAGTTCTTTTTATGAAGGCTCAATTGGTTCGACGTTCACGACGGTTTGATTGGGCAAAACGCTTAATTCAAAGAGCCAAACCGGCTAAAATCTCACATTTAAACACAAAAGGTTTTACTTCTATTCAAAGTGCAAAAACTTGCTCAGTCATCAGTATGCGGCCACTTCATATTAACTAAGCGCACAGATCTGGGTCAGCCGGCATTTCTCATTATTGTATCATCATAACCCTGGTGACCCTAACCCTGGTCCATGAACATAACCGCTAATTACTTCACCAAAGTGTGGAAAGAAGAAATAAAAAATACATTTTTCCCCCTTTTACTGTCAAAATATTGCAATGTAGTGTCTGTTACAATAGTGTAAAGTGCAGTTTAATGTTAATGTTACAGTATTACTGTAGCTCACTCTATATTAGATGGTTACCTAAACCTACAATTGATTGAGGTTTTCGTGTTTTTAATTGCAAATACAGTAATTCCTCGTTGGTGAACATGAAGCTTACAATTCTTAGTGATGACAATGTGAAAACTAACCTTTTGAATTTGTGATGCTGTACACCAGGTGACTGTCTCTTGGAGATACTTTGATGCTGAGATTGTTCACCCTTCACCCCAAGTTTCATGAGACATCTTGGACCTAAATTAAGTAAAGATTCCACTTCATGTTAAGCAGATGGACAGTGGATGGCACCAATTGCTAATGTCAAGCCGTAGCTTGTAGTGTTTAGTGTGTCTTTCTCCACCAGTGTTGGTGAGGGTCTACTTGAGTCCTGTGTCTTTGCGGATGCAGGTTTCCTGTGTTTGACATGTCTTCACGTGATTCATGAGATGTTACCTTCAAGTATAGAATGCATTAGCAGTTTGTAACTGGTTGCACACCAATCTCACAGTGACTATCAGGCTTCTTTGTACAGTTAAAGTGACTCAAATTAAGTTGAATGCTAATTATCAATGGCAATGGTGGAAGAAGTACTTGGATCATAAGTGCATAGATGGTAACTGAACTGTCCTGGAAATTCCTAAAATTGATGGCATTACCTTTAAGTGCTTTACACTTCAACATCAATAAATGTATGTTTTCTGTTTTGCAGGTATATTTGACCTCTGAGCTTCACAATGTGTTCAATTCCCGGGCTTCCAACGCCAGGATCAGAAGTACCTGTTCTCATCACGAGGGTAAACCTAAATCCCAATTGTGGACTTGTGGAATTATGGGTTAATATGGATGATGGAAGGAAGCATATTTATGAGCGGATGAGAGAGGACATTCAGAATCCTAAAAGGAAGTTTTATGGATCAGAAGGAAAACCAGGGCACCTCTGTCTGGTTTGCATCAATGACAGCTGGCACAGAGCTCGGATTGTATCCATTCAAAGTGAAACTTACCATGTTTTTCTAATTGACCAGGGACAGCTCCATATCGGTACAAGTGAAGCTTTAGCGTGGGGGAGGAGCGACAGTTTTCTCCTTCCTCCTGAAATTGAATCATGCATGCTCGCAAATGTCCTCTCCCTTGAGAATAACTGGCCTGAAAGAGCCACAACGTTTTTGAAGTCTCTGCCTGGCAAGAAGTTTAAGGGACTTGTTCAACATGTGCTGATGCCGGACAGGACCATTCTCCTTGACATACCAGTTGTTTCCAAGAACATGTGCAAGTTTGGAGTTGCGAAGAAGATACCAGTAGACGAGTTCAAATGCCTTGTACTGAAATGTCTTAATGTATCCAAAGGAGAGGCATCTGAGGCATACTGCACAACACAAGAACTGAATCTGAATGTTAGTTGCCAACGTGACCAATACTTTTATCCAGAACTGTTAACCAACACTTTTGAAACTGTTAACGTGACGGAGGTAACTAATCCGCAGAACATTTTTTGCAAACTCCACATTTTTTCCAAGGCAGTAAAGATATTATCAGAGCAGATCCACCAGCACTATGAGGAAAGCTCAGATTTAGGAGAGGCTCAACCACAGACCTGCGGGGATCCGTGTGCTGCTAGAGGGATAACCGGCAGATGGCATCGTTCGGTACTAAAGCAAAACATGACTAGCGATGGTGCTGTAGAAGTCTTGCATGTGGACGAAGGAAAAACTGAATTTGTCCCAATTGGAGACATCAAACCACTGCATGGAAAATTCCTGAGAATGCCAGTTGTCACATATTCCTGTTCTCTTGATGGTGTAAAAGAAAACAGCACAAGATGGACTACAGAGCAGATTGATCACTTGAAATCACTGCTCCTACACCAGACAGTCATGGCAAGATTTGACCACCACAATATACCTCAAGATGTCTATAATGTCACTCTCTATGCAGCTAATGCAGCATGCATAAACAATTGTTTTATAGAGAAGGCCGGACTTCTTCCACACTCTAAGACTGAACAAGATTCAAATGTCCAGAATGAACCCAGTCCCTCATCATTTCTCAGTTCACTTGGAGACGAACAATGCGTGGTTTTACAGAACACAGTCAACGTTAATGTTGATAGTTTACAAGAGGAAGCTTTGCCAAGCACCAATAACCAAGCAGTCAATCTTTCAACAGGTTTCCCCTCTGTGGTGCAAAATACTCATGATGACAATGTGTTTACTGTAGGAAGAAGTGTCAATGTAAAAGTATCTTGCATTGAAAGTCTACAGAAGTTCTGGTGTCAAAATACGGAAAATGGTGACTCTCTTAAACTCCTGATGCAAGACCTGCAAAACCACTATGCATCCTCCCACCCCCAGCCACTTGTTGAGTCCACCTGTGTCGCCCGTAATCCAGACGATGACATGTGGTACAGAGCAAGGATCATTGCAAGTCACCACTCCCCTGTTGTCAATGTGAGATTTATAGACTATGGTCGAACTCGAAATGTCCCTCTGTGTAATGTGCGCCCCATTGATCCGGCGTTCTTACGGCTGAATGCACAGGCCTTTCAGTGTTGCCTATTCAATCTGAAGAATCCCACTAATCCCACTGCCATCGCTTGGACTGATGCTGCAGTAGCAGAGTTTCAGAAGTTTGTGGATTTAGATGCCTCATCAAACATTGGATTGAAATGCATTGTAAAAGCTATAACATCTGATGACGAAGGTCTGCTGCTTAATGTGGTAGATATTGAAACGCCACATGACAGTGCATGCAAGCTTCTAGCTCAGCGTGCACAGGCTGCAGCTCACGTGCAAATTCCTCCACAGGTCCCATCAGATGCATACAGATACTCCACACACAGTATTGAGGTGGGTGGAAAAGAAAACGTGTGTGTGACCTTTTCAGAGAACGTCAATCACTTCTACTGCCAACTGGACAGGAATCGTCATTTACTTAAGAAAGTGATGGAAAATGTTCAACAACTCATTGACCAGCCACAGTGCACACATCGCCCACTTGGGCTTAATAGCATTTGCTTTGCTAGGTACCATGATAATAAGTGGTACAGAGGTCAAGTAGTAGAAATGTCTCCAAAACTTACAGTGAACTTCGTGGACTATGGTGAGACCGTTGCAATGAATGAATCTGATATTTGCCCCTTTCACACTGAAGCAAGTATCGCCAGGTCTGTTCCTGTGCTGGCTGTTCCACTTGGACTGTTTGATGTCCCTGCAGAAGTGCCAAAGGAAGTCAACTCGTGGTTTGCAGATCATGCTACTGGCCATAGTTGCACAATTTCAGTGGTAGCAAAAGGGGCTAAAGGAAAGTTAATTGTCGAACTGTTTGATGGATCTCTGAATGTAAATGTGAAAGTTAGAGAGAAGATATCAAAGATGACGCAACAAAAGATGACTGGTCTTGTTCAGCAGACTGACCAGCAGATCTCTAACAGCTCAAAACACGCTAGTGTGCCAAATGAGGACTGTTTAACACAAGAGCTCATGAACGTATCAGTATTAACGAAGATGACAGAAGAAAATGAAGTCCACAGCAGCAGTGGAATGTGTGCTAGAGATGAGCTAAAGATGAGTTCACAATCCAAAAGGAGTGTCTCTGCAGCAGATATTGAACATGGAAAGGCACTGGATGAAGGAAGAAAACCAACTTTGGATGTCATTCCTGAGGACAAAGAAACTGTGTTGCCAGAGACTTCCATACAAGATGGCCACAGTGACTCAGAAATTACACAACTTTCCCTACCTTCTTGCCCTGAGGGAAATGTGAACATCTGCATGTACAAGAGGCCAAATGTTTCTCTAAACAAGACAGAGGAGGTATATGCCTCCTGCATTGTTGGACCACATTACTTCTGGTGTCAGTACACCAACACTGAAGATCTAGACCTAGTGTCAAGGCTTGCTCAGGAGGTAAAACATCAACAACAGGACATGATGTTGAAGAATTTTGATCCTGGTAGTTTATGCCTTGCTCTTTTTTCCAGTGACAATCGGTGGTATCGAGCTCAGGTTATTCAGAGAACTGACGATACACTCAATGTTCTGTTTATTGACTATGGAAATGAGTCTGTTGTTGACATCAAGAATGTGAGATCTCTGCCTCAGAGTCTGCTAGATGAGGCTCCACAGGCCTTTTTGTGCTCTTTGAATGGATTTGATGAGTCCAAGGGCTCCTGGGATGACCAAGTTTACGATGACTTCTACAATCTTTTGGTTGATAAACCACTCAGAGTAACAATGTTCAATATGGAAGACCATTCAGAGGTTGTGGTTCCTCAGTATGCAGTGCAAATAGAGTGTGAAAATATGGTTGTAAATGATGCAATGCAGAAATACTGGAAACCAGTTGCCACAGAACGTGTTATGACAGAAAACCCTCAAACAGAAAACATACTCCAAGGTGGGCAAACTGAGTCCGACATGACCGACCTTAATGTTTCCAAAGGAAATGCGAACACTTGCATGTACAAAAACCCAAACATTTCTAAACACAAAACAGAGGAGGTATATGCTTCTTGTATTGTGGAACCCAATTTCTTCTGGTGTCAGTACGCCAACACAGAGGATCTTACCAAAGTGTCAAGGCTTGCTCAGGAAGCAGGACAGGCACAGCAGGACATAGTGTTCCCCAAGACTCTTGGTCCTGGCCACCCATGCCTTGCTCTGTTTTCCAGTGATAAACAGTGGTATCGAGCTCAAGTAATTCACAGAGTTGCCGATGTATTCCATGTTCTGTTTATTGACTACGGAAATGAGTCTGATGTTGACATCGAAAATGTGAAACCACTGCCTCAGAGTCTGCTGGATGAGGCTCCACAGGCCTTTTTGTGCTCTTTGAATGGATTTGATGAGTCCAAGGGCTCTTGGGATGACAAAGTTTACGAGGACTTCTACAGTCTTCTGGTTGATAAACCACTCAAAGTGACAGTGTTCAACATGGAAGACCATTCAGAGAGTGCAGTTCCTCAGTATGCAGTGGAAATTGAGTGCGAGGGAGTGGTTGCAAATGCAATGATGCAGAAACACTGGAAACCAGTTGCGAAAGAATGTGTTTCAATAGAAAGCCCTCGAAAAGAAAACTTACTCCAAGATGGTCAAACTGAGTCCAACATGACACACGTTAGTGTTTCCAGAGGAAATGTGAATACTTGCATGTACAAGGAGCCAAACATTTCCAAAAACAAGACAGAGATGGTATATGCCTCTTGTATTGTAGGACCCCATTTCTTCTGGTGTCAGTATGCCAACACAGAGGAGCTCAACAAAGTATCAAGGCTTGCTCAGGAAGCAGCTCAGGCACAACAGGACATAAAGTTCCCAGAGACTCTTGGTCTTGGCAGTCCATGCCTTGCTCTATTTTCCACTGATAAACAGTGGTATCGAGCTCAAGTAATTCACAGAGTTGACAACACAATCAATGTTCTGTTTATTGACTATGGAAATGAATCTGATGTTGACATCAAGAATGTGAAACCACTGCCTCAGAGTCTGCTGGATGAGGCTCCTCAGGCCTTTTTGTGCTCTTTGAATGGATTTGATGAGTCCAAGGGCTCCTGGGATGATGAAGTTTATGAAGACTTCTACAATCTTCTGGTTGATAAACCACTCAAACTTACAGTGTTCAACATGGACGACCACTCAGAGTCTGCAGTTCCTCAGTATGCAGTGGAGATTGAGTGTGAAGGAGCGGTTGTGAATACACAGATGGTGAAATACTGGAAAGGACTGGACACAGACCATGTCTTGGCTGAAAATTTGAGATCAGGTTAGTAGACTATACTTGGTGTCACTTTTTGAAATCTTAGGAAAGTCCTGTTGCTAATTTAGGTTTATCAGATCTTCAATGAATGTCATGCTCACTAGTTTAGGTAATGCCATTTGATCTCTCATCTTTAGTGGATGATGAGGAAAGTTGGGATTTAAAGTAATCAAAAAGCCGTCTGTAATGGAATTAATGGACTTAACTTGTGTTACTCATCCAATATGTCTTCTACAAGGACAATGGGAAAATTGAATACATGTCATGAGGATTCTCCTGATTAAAACTGCAGTAATACATTTTTGTTAACAATAGTCACTGCCTAGAAAAAAACACTTTTAAATGTAATGTTTTCAAAATGTGATCTAATCTTTGTGTGTTTGTTTCAGCTCTGGACTCAGATGTAAATGCCCATGTGGACACCCCGTTGTGACAGCGCAGTCTCGACCTTTGTGAACAGACAATGCCTGTTGTCTTGTTAGAAATGTTTACAACTCCAATATTATTACTAGATGAAATTAGGCTTGTCGTGGTTAATCTGTGTCAATAAATTTACAATACTTTCATGGATGAACAAGACTGTGCATTTTTAAAATGGATTCTACACATTTTGCAGGCTTAGCTATGCTAATCCTTTCAAAAGACCAAGAATAACGGAGTTCTTGCTCTTCAGCATTAACTATGTTAAGTTTTACAGTCACTTGAGTTTATTTATGTTGAGAACAAGGTGATCAAATTTGGGTATCCGTTATAATACTGGAGCTTAATTCTGAGTTGCAGTTCTGGAGTTTTCATCAAGAAATCCCCACAGAAATGAGCGTCCCAAGGTTCAATCAAAGACAAACTTTCAGACCCATCTCCAACCCAACCCACAGACGTTTTTAAAGTTGGACAATGATTAAATTTTTTAAAACGTATCCACCATTGATATAGGCTGCCAAAGCTTTGAATAAATGTTTAATGATATCCAATTCTAAGACTGTGGGTGATCTTTTAAAGGGGAGCAGCTATTCATTTTTGAGAACCATCTGAGAGAGTTGATCTTTCATGTTATTGCTAAACACTTACTGGCAAAAGAGACTATTTTGAGATTATTTAAGACACGCATCAATCTTTTTTAAATTCCCCAATAAACAACAGGTCCAATAAGAGATCGATTCACATGTTTTGTCAGTGTGTTACAGATATCTTTCCAGGAAGTGTGCACTTTAATGCACAACCAGGTACAGGTACATGGTAACCCTCCTCAATTCCACATTTTAAACACATCTCTGATAATTCAGCTTTGGATTCATGTAGCTTCTGTGGTGTGGTGTGAGGTAGAGTTGACTAAGGACGTTTTATTATTCCTTGACACAAGTCTGACCCAAATATTTATGTTTGATTTTTATCTCTCATGAGATTTATGCATGTCTATCGTTGGACTCCCCCTCAACAATAAAGAGTACATTCTTGCAATGAATGTGAAGCAAGTTACCTCAATCACTGACAACAGGTCTATTCATTTCTAAGTAAGAATCTTACCTGCGCATAGTCTCCAAGTCTGTAAAATTGTACAATTCAGAGTCGTATGTATGAGTTGATCTCATTCCAAATGTTGTTTTGGTGATCATCCAAAAGGGGTTTCTACTAAGATTTTACAAAAATGCTATAATCAGATTAGATTAGATTAGATTAAACTATAATGTCATTGCGAAGTACAAGTAGCAGTTCAGTGCAAAGCAATGTACACATATATAGAGGTAATATACATAACAGACTGTATTGGGTTTTATATATAAAATGTTATATTAAAAATGTAGGCTGGGAGTATTGATATTAACTTTTTACTTTAAATAGATTAAGTTATGGGTGTTATGAATCCACAGTCTGTTTTTCCCCCATGTTGTTCTGCTAATGTTAGCCTAACTCGCTTAGTTATCTTAACTTCACACGCAACGTAATTCTTTCTCTCCGCGACTTTAAATGATCTTTTATAAGCATACATGCTTATAAATTAAGTCTAATCTCGCCAGTGTGCCGAGTCCTTAAAACAGACACACCCTGGTGTCACCCACATGTACAGCAGGTGGCAGCATTACCGTTCACAGGTGCAGGTTAGCGCTGGGCTCCATCTTGTGTTGATCAGCTGTTGCTAGGCAACGTTTGTAACGAAAATGACAGACTTGCACCAGGCAGCAGCGGCGGGGGACTACGATCAAGTTGAGGAGATTTTGGGGCAAAATAGATGCAATCCCAATCAGAGAGACATCGACTGGAGCTACAAGACACCTCTTCACTGGGCAGCAGCTAAAGGTAGTCAGTGGATCAGTGGAAATGTACCGTAGCCGGTCCTTTTTCCTGATACACCTGCAGGTATTCAGGTAGTAGTTTTACACCTGTCACCATGTAAATACTGCTTTGTTGACTATAACGGTCACGGGAATGGGTGTCCAAAATGCTTTTCCTCCCTTGGGGACTTTATCTTACATTTACTGTAGTTGCTTGGTCAAACACTTTCTTTGTGGTGTAGAGGTTGGCTCGACAAATTTCAGGTTACGTCCACGTATGTATGTTATGTTATTTAATTTTTTGTGCTTCTCATAAGATCAGAATAGTTTTTTGCTCCTGTGGTTTTGAGGTTTAAACAAAAGTTTTTGTTACAGCATCAGAAAACAATAACTTGGATGTAGCAGTCGTTCATTATTCTGTTCATTAAAAGACCTGTCAATCAATTTGGGATTGATTTGTGTAGCATTTATAAATATTAGGGCTTTAACCATTAACAATTATTTTTATCATCAATTATTCAATGGGTTGGGTTTTTTTTTTTTCCAATTAATCGTTTATAAAATGTCAGAAAATCTTGAAATATGTTCATCACAAGATCTCAGAGCCCAACATGTCATCTTCAAATGCAATGACATGATAAAGCAGCAACTGGTCACCTTGGAGAAGCTGGAAACATGAAATGTTTGGTGTTTTTGCTTGATAAATGACTTAACAATTAATCAGTTATCAAATTTGTAGCCAAGAAATTAAATTGATTCATTATTTCACATCTAATACCCTTTTGTTTTGTTTGGGAAATGGATTGCGTCTGTAATGTGCAGCACCCTTTTTGTGGCATTACTGAATTTATTGGTGTTTTCGTTGCTTCCTCCACACTTCCTTTTATTTCTTCCATCTTCTTTTCCTTTACTACAGTAAATAAGAACAGACTAGATTAATAAAAATCACCAGGTTCTTAAATGCATGCATCAGATCACACTGTGATGCCTTTTCCACAGGACATACAGATACGGTCAGGATCCTCATTGAGCATGGAGCCAGGCCGTGTCTGAGGACGGAGCATGGATGGACCCCTGCACACTTTGCTGCAGAGTCCGGCAGGCTGGCCGTGCTGCGGCTGCTGCACTCCCTCCATGCCCCTATAGACAAGGAGGACTGCTGTGGAGACAAACCAGTGCGGATAGCTGAAATATATGGACACCTGGATTGCGTTCGATTCCTTAAAAAGTATGAAATGAAGCCCAGTTTTCCAATCCTTCCACAACTGGTTTTATTTCATTCTGTGAATCATACCTCCTTGATTTTCACACGTGTCACATTTGAAATGTTCTTTTAAATACAAAGCCCAATAACCTTATACAGTTACTTTATACTTGATACTTTATGCCCTTTTTTACTATGTTGCAGAGCAGAAATTGAGTGTCAGGCCTACCGCAAGATGGCAGCCCAAAAAGGGATTTCAATGGACGACACAGATGAGGAGTGGGCAGAACAGGGCAAAGAAAATGAAGAAAACGGGATCTCTAAAAGCAACGTCCAGACGTAGGCCTAACTCCCCTTTACACAACAAAGTGTGTGACATCCTTGTAAGCTTTCAGTTGACATTGTATTTGCACTTCAGCACTTTAGTACTAATGAAAAACATATATACAGTATTGCTTAAACCACACTGAATATAAAGAATCCAGCTTGGACATTTTTCCTGTGAGAAACACTAAACAAACATTACATTGTACAGTGGACATGTATCAACGGTAATAAGCCAAAATAAACAACAAAAAAAGTAGAGAAATCAGAGAGTAAATGTGACTTATTATGCTATTATCTGTGGTTTTATGTGTAAAATGTAGTTTGTTTTGATTTAAAAGTGCACACATTTGAGACCATTTTCACTTCAAAGTTGAGTCCAATTTTGTGGAGCTGTCAGTCGATGATGGAGCCTGAAGAACAGAGGAGATGGATGTGTGAAATGAATCAATCAGGCATTGTGGTATTTCACAAGAGTAAACACAGTTCAGTGCACTTACTTTGCTTTTGAGACGTTTCAGCAGTGCTTCACGGGTCTGTCAAAATTGGATTAAAACATATTTAATGATGCTATACTAAATGGTTGTGGTTTATAACATTTCTAATTACACAATTAACTTCTTAAAATAGTCTAACTTGTGACAGCGTGTTCTAATTTGGATTTGGACACTGCAGTAGATCCCCAATAGTGAGCCCAAAACCTACATTTTCTAATATTTGTGGATGTTTTAAAACTCACCACAATGTAAGTTTTTGTTTCTTCCCCAATATTCCTCAGCTAGCCTCATATATATCTCCTTAGGTTGCTGAAAATGTGCCTGCATTGAATTCTGGTCTATTGAAGCTACTTAAGTTTGGTTGATATGTTTGAGAACGGTGATTCAAGAAAAACGGCCGTTCTTCATTTACTCTTGATGCTTTGAATATTCAAAATATTTTCTGCTAGTCCTCTACCAAAGCAACACAGTTCCAAGCAACATAATTCGTGATCCAGACATGCAAGATACGTTATGATTAAGGTTGGCATTTTCTCTTAAGAAGTACAACTACCTTACCGGTTTGTCCCCCAGGCATGTGGTTAACAAAATGAACAAACCCTGCAAATGACATGACAGAGGTTACTAAGCAAGAAATACTTTTACTGGTCCAGATGTTTAGTGGAAGATCATATTGACCATACCTGGAATGCATTCAGCAAGGTGAAGGCATAATTGACTGCGTAGACCATGTCTCCAGATGTGAGGTCAAGAACCATTACAGCAAACCCAAAAATCCAAGTCACACCGAAGATTGGAGTCAGAAGAACAACTGACCTCATGACAGTTATGGCAGCCTTTTTTTCTTTTTCATAAGTGTTTTCTTTACTCTTAGGGTTACCCAAAAGCTTCATGATTACCACCAGCATAGAGAACACGTTGATGAAAACAATTATACCGATTGGTATGATAAATGTATGGATGGACCCTTTCAGAAGTCCAGAATAAACCAACCAACAGGTCTCACTGGAGAAGTATGAGCCTTCAGCACCACTATTGGTAAGAAACGTGATAGCCACAATTAGCAAAGGGCACACATAGCCCAGGACTAATGCGAACCTCAGGTAGCTTTTCCTGCTCACATTATGGAACAGGAAAACTGCTTGGTGAAGAAGCGTGCTGCTCAGACACAACATCCAAAAGAACATGGACAGGTAACAGAAATGCTTCAACACCACAAAGGTCTGACACCAGATCTGTGAAATATCACTTGGTTTAGAAGATGCTAAAAAACAGCAATCTGCAACTATCAGACATATAGAAATGTTTATATGGGCAGTATGGCGTAAATATAAAGTATTTGTCTTAACTACATCGCTCCAGACAATCAGTTCTATCACGAGGCTAATAATGAGTGACACGACTGATATAGACACTCCGACGTAAGTGATCTCAGTTAACCCACTGATGTGCAAGGGATACTTTGACATTAGAATGGCAAATGAGGACAAATGGCTGCAAACGCAGTGTCCCTCATTAGAAGGACCACTCGGCCCCTCCCACTTGCATCCATCTGGTGACCACGTTCTGGTGTTGTTGTCCCACGAGACACACTTTATCTCAACGTTGCGACGCCTTGGTTCGAACAACGGGAACTTAATTTTAACTTTAACTGAATGCGATTGGTTCTTTTCAATAGTTGTTGACACTATGTAGCTGTTGGGCTTGTACTCATCATTTTTGAAGGGCAAATACTTCTCCAGTTCTTTAAACCCAGCTGTTTTTACAGTGCCAGGGTCTTGACTATTAAGAACAACGCTGACATTGAACACCGTGTTGGTACATTTTGACTCCTCTGTGCAATTTCGTGCGGCTACCTCTATATTCGTTTTTTTAGGGACACCTGTTATGTTCGCCACCTTAATTAAATCCTCAACAGAACTCAGATATATCTCAGCCAATGACAAATTGCCTTCATCAGCCTTTGATACCCATGCTTTTGTTAGAGACTTTTCCAGCAAATTGCTGGATGACTCCAGAAAGTCCTGAAAAGAAAAACACTTGTTTTAATTGCAGTTGATTCAAGTACAACATGTCTGCTCATGTTAGAAAAAGCCTTTCGCCTGGTTGTATAATTCTGAAAAATAATAATAGGGTTACATGGATACGTAAAAAGTACATCTATTTGACAGTATTTCCAGCAAACACTCATTGAGCAGCTACTTTTTCACATGTACAACATGAAACTGTTCTCAAGTTGTTTTAATAAAGAAGTCAGTCACCCCCACCCACCCACAGGATCTGATTTCATGCTGCACATTAAAGTTTTCCACACAACAGCAGAGCACACTAAAGTTGGTTACCTCTCTGAGAAGTTAAAATCACAGTGAAACGACAGGTAGAGCATCTTGAGCTTCAGTAATGTTACGTATTACGGAGGTATTTTAGTCAAATCCTTGAAATTTTATTGGATTGGAAAAATTATAATCGCGTGACTTAAAACTGTAAGTAATTCCCTTTTCGTCTCCATATCGATTGAAACATGTTAATAACATACAATTAAGAAAATCAAAGATTCTGTAATACTTACGTTTGCTGTTGACTCATTTGGTTTTAGGTTCTTTTGACTCGAAATGAAAAGTATGTGAACGGTTGCATTTAAATTGGAGAGAGTGTTGATCGTCTGGGTGTTATTAGTGACAATCTCAAGGCGGGAAAATACTTCTGCAGCATTTTCATTTAGCGAGCCAAGTCCAATGTCAACCATCTGTAACCACAGTGATGATTTATGGGTGATGATTAATTGTGTCAAAATGTAAACCGTCAGCTATCGCTAAGGATTTCATCTCCAAAGAGCTGAGTCTGACTATTTAAAGCATAAAAGCTAGATAATCCTTTCTGTAAAAATATCATTTTGTAATATGTATTTCTGCCCAAAGTAGATTATAGTTTTTGAATAGCTGGATACTTTAAATTATTGCTTTACATTCTTTTCTATCAAATGATGGAGATCTCATTTTATAAGCTCCACTTATGAAAGTCAGGCTTACCAATGCTCTTTGCAGCACATCGTTCACACCCCGGTTCACACACCCTGAAACCTCCGATTCCCATGTCACCTTGTCAGAGCTGAAACAGCATGAAATTAGTTGATTCATTGATTAGTCAATTAACAGAAAATTACATACATTTAATCGTTTCAGTCAAGTTAAGTCAATTTTATTTATATAGCCCAATATCACAAATTTGCCTCTGGGGGCTTTACAACACGTACAGCATACGACTCCCTCTGCCCTTAGACCATCGATTCAGATGAGGAACCCCCCCCCCAAAAAAAAACCCTTTAATAGGAAAAAATGGAAGAAATAGTTTTTCTAAAGCAAGAATTCCTAAAAGTTTTCTTAGTCTTCTGTGATAGTAAAATAAATATCTTAGGCCAATATACCAAACAATTAATAGATTAATCAGATAGGCCAATAAAAATCATTACTCTTGTTTGCATTTCCTTTGCCTGTATCCAGCTTCATTCTTGCATTTTAACACCGCAGTGAAACCAGCTTTGGTGTCTCCCCAGTCACCTTCAGCTGGACAGAATGGATCATTTGCTGTTTTGAAGAAGAAAAGTTAAGGGTTGATTTATCATTTATTATATATGTTAACTAAAATGACTAATATCTGCACTGAGGTCACTTCAGGAGAACAAGAAGTTGATTTTAAATGTTGTTGGTGCATGTGAAAATCACTGAGGCATAAAATGTTTCACATATCGTACTAATAAAAAATCACTCCCGCTTTCAATATTCCCTACTTCAGTGGTTCCCAACCTGGGGGTCGGGACACCCTAAAAGGGCCACAGGTTCAGTTCATTCTTGACCTTGAAAACCATATCTGTGAAAAAATATTCTAAACTCAAGTTCACTTACTAATGTTTAACTATGGGAGTAGTTTAAGAAGTAGTAACATATCTAACACTGTTTTACACTGTGTTATATTACTTATATCACTACATAATAATACTGTATTACTACTATATTGATATTATTGTATTTTTGTATTATTATATTATGTTATATATCGTGGTATTCTCTTCTTCAATTATGCATATTTCATAGCATTGTATTGTCACTATATAGTGTGTCTATATACTGCACGTATATTATATATAACATTATATACTTTACTATATTATTATGTATAATGTACTTATACATACCTATACATATATACTATATGTAGTTCACCCATCATGGCTGCATTAGTCTAAGGTAAGGTATTGTATATAGATATTATATACATTATATACAGGCGGCATGGTGGCGCAGTGGTTAGCACTGTCGCATGGGAGGTAGAGCTGGTTAGAGCAGAAGTGTCCTTGAGCAAGACACTGAACCCCAAGCTGCTCCTGATGGAGACCAGCACCTTGCGTGGCAGCTCGGTCACCATAGGTGTCTGAATGTCTGAGTGAATGAGACGTCTGTAGCTGTAAAGTGATCTGGGAACTGGGAACAATTTTTTTAAATATATGTTTTATTTATTTAATTCAAACTGATTTTCTAATCAAGTCTTATCTTTTTCCAGGACTTTTGGCCCAATCCCCCAGCCTCCTTCAGTGACCACATATACAATATGACCCCCTTCTTATCACTATATGTCTATATTTAGGGGAAAAAATGGGCAAGTTCAATTAAGACAGCTTTTGGATACAGTTGAAAGCTCTGCAAAAGGCTGGAAAGTGAAACCTTGATTTTAGAATATTTTACCACAGAGCACTCTTTTGGTGGAACTCACAACTCAGACATTTGCGACCCAGGGAACCACTGCTCTACAAAATAAAACAGTTTACTTTAAAGTGGGCAGTAAATTGAGATTTCAGACACATCTATCTATCAAAGACGAAGCATTGTTGTGGGATTGTCTGCTAAAGGTCACTCAAATAAAATGGCAGAAATTGAATATATTGCTAGAAAATAGGGATGTGATGTTGGACAAAGCCATAGTTTTCTGACAATATTTTAACGAATACTAAAACATACCATGTATGATATTGACATTGACATCAACTGAAGCACTTCTCTCTTGATTGCACCTGTTCTTAAAAGTGCATTTTATCAGTTGTGTCGTTGGTGAGTCGCAGTGAACAAGTGCTTGAGCTACATAAATATCTGGTTCTTCAGAAGAATCTGCAAAGATCACACATGCAAGTAATATATTTTCATAACAAGTTTGCACAAGGATTGATTTAAATGAAGGGGGAAAGAAGACAAACACAAGAAAATGTACTTACTAGGAAGTGGTTTTGTTTTTTTTTGGCTTTCCCACGTCACAGTATAATTTTCACTGCTACTCTGTATCTCACATATTGCTTTTACATTCAGGATCGTTGAAGTACTTGTGCAGTGTGGAAATCCTGGATCCATGGTGATGTAAATGTTTGGCAGGAGGCATACGTCCATTACAGCGCTGGCTTTGTGAGTTATGCTGTAAAAGTCGGACTCTTGACGGTAAACACATGTGTACTCTCCTAAGAAAAAAAAATAGGGATAAGAGTTAAAGCCACTATGTGTAGAACTTTTATGCGATTATCATTGGTGGAAGTAAGTACATTTACTCAAGTGCTGTACTTCAATACAATTTTGAGGTACTTGAGTGTTTCCATTTTATGCTACGTTATACTTCTACTCCACCACATTACGTAGGCAAATATTCTCCACTACATTTATTTGACAGATTTAGTCACTAATTATTTGCAGATTTAGACTGTTAATACAAAATATAAATGAACAAATAAATTATGATATATATATATATTATAGGTTAAGCTACCCAGCAGCAGTGATTAACATTAGCCCCACCTTTACCAGCAGCAACATTAAAGTCATGTACACATTAATGCATCACTAGTTAAGTAATAATCCAGTAATATAGTATATATCATTCTGAAATGGGCCATTCTGCATTATGAGGACTGGTACTATAAGTATATATAATAATAATAATAATAATAATGTAATACTTCCTCCAACGCTTTTGTGTGTTAGAAAAATAGAAAGTCCCACTGAATATTCTATTAAATTATTTTACACAGATTTTCCATCAGATACAAACCAGTCCCACCACCTCACCTAGCGAGCCACTATTCCTCCTGCATCTGTAATTTAAACCTAAAATAACTGATCAAGTACTCCACACCTCCAGATTTGTTTTCATTTTCAAACGTGTAGTCTTCAGCCACAGCCGACCCTGACATCAAGTGACATCACTTGAGGCGATTGATCAGATTTCACTCAGCTCCCTCTGGAGCCACAAAGGCTTTATACATATTTTCTCTCTTGCAGATGTGAAACTGTCAATAAATCTGTCAAATAAATGCAATGAAGTAAAAACTTTCAACATTTCCTTCCAAAATGAAGTGGAGTTTTTAAAGCACAAGTACCTCAAAGTTGTACTTGAGTACAATAATCAAGTAAATGTGCTTAGCAATTTTCCACCTCTGATTACTCATTTACACACTTACTGTAAGCCAACTGGCTAAATATGTCAAATGTAAATACAGAGGCTGAAACAAATCTACCTGCCCAGAGTCCTGATATGTTTTTAAGTACAACTTTAGTCTCCCCTGTTGCTGATGTCACCTCTGACTCTGTGCCATTAGTTATGTCGAATACTGCGTCAGCTGTTTTCAGCTGCCACGCTGGTACGGTGTTCAGGACCTGCGTTATTGTGCAACTGAGGGTGTGGTTGGAGGCGTAAAACACAGGGTTAGATGGCCTTGTTAAATGGACAACACCTGTGAAAAATAAGAGTTGAATCAGTATAGAAACCACAGATAAGTTACATCCAGAGGGTATGGTGTGTGGCTGTCTGTGAGTGAGTGTACTTTTTGAGTTTTTAGACTCTAACTACTATATTACTACTAACTATAGCATTGATTAATTAATTCATGGTGGAGTCATAATTTAGTATCTCAACTTCCACTTGTACTTAACCCTTCATTCATTGATTTAGTTGCCAATTTAGCAACTTAATTAAATTAATTAAAGAAGACAAACCATAATTCAATCCAGGTTTAAAATTGAGACATAATTACCTGTAGTCGCCAAATCAAATAATACTGACAGATTTTGGTTAAGGATTGTTGCTCTATTAATCAGATCTTTTGGCCGGACTTCGTTGGCAACGGTCATTTCAAAATCTGCAATGATGCTTCCAATCCTTCAGAGGAGAAAAATTAGAGATTTCAATTTCAGAAAACAGAAATAACGGAAATGCTTTCGTTTGGTAAACAAAGCAAGTACCTGTATTTGCTAATTGTTAAGATGTCAAATCCCTTCAAAGTGCTGTACACTTCTTTCATCTGAAAGGCAACAACTCATTCACTCAACATTACATTATTCCTGATCTGATGAGGGTAATTAAGTAATGTGCTCTTTATTTATAAATATTTTTACCTTGTGTAACACTTTGTTATTGCAAGAGTTTGTGCCTTGCAGACAATCTAAATGCTCCGATCGAGTCAAAGTAATGGATCCTTTGATAGTAACTGTGAAGAAAAAAGTTGCGTGCATGATTTGCAGAAATACGCACATATATCCAAATGCAAAATCAGTAAAAAATGATCAAATACCTGAGGCATTTGAAACACACATGTAAGCCGACTTTTGGGGGAAGGTGCAAGTCATGTTGCCACAACATTTCAGATTAGATTCACAGAGTTTATCACTCCATCTGTAGTTTGGCTTGCAGGTACACTCTGTGCTGGCCGAGACATTCTGACAGGCTGGTTAGAAAAAAATAATAGTTTTATTTGGGAATCAGTTCTTTTTTTTTTTTTCAATTCAAATCAATCAGAATATGCAGTCTTTGAAATAAAAGAAAAACATTTACTTGTTGTTATTGCAAAGTTGTCAACTTTCAGGTTGGTGTCATTCACGACATTTTCCAGTATCGCTGTTATGTTTGCGATTGCACTTTCCTCTATTATCAGTTTGACATAGTACATTTGTGTTGAATTATCTGAAACATGCAAAACAGACTGACATCAAAATGTCACATACACTAAATCAGTTTAAGAACAACGATGATACTCAGAATGATTTTACCTTGTCCAGTAGCCTGTAAAAGTCAAAAGAAAATCAGTCAATTTAATGCTGCAATTTTGAATTTTAAGATCCAGTGTGTAATCTCATGATATTTATGTACCTGACAGATGTTTAATCCCAGGATGTAAAGAAACATAAAGGTCCACATCCTGTTCCTGCAAATAATAATAAACAACATAACAGAAGAAGTATTTTATTTGGCCTCTGGAAACAAATGTCAATAAGTAGTAGGCTTATATACATTTTGGAACAGTTTAAAATTTCAACCCACACATCTCTCCTTTCACATAAAGACCTAGCAATGATCATTTTGAATCTCTATCCTCTGTTCTGTTGCTTTGGTGCCTTTGAGCAAAGCATCATGATGTGTGTAGCTTTGAGCTAGCACAAAATCACAAATCCCTAATTTGCCTTAAAGGGCTTTAGGATCTGTACAGCACACAACACCCTCTATCCTTAGACCCTTGATTTGAATGAAGAAAAACTCCCCCAAATCCCATCCAAGCATAGGTTCACATTTTTTCAAGTCTATCTTAAAATAACAATCACATGCATTGAAAAAGTTTCATAGCTTTAACTGTTTCTCCTGTCTGTCCATAACAGCCACACAGAAATCCCTTCCTAAAGCGATACCAATGTAAGTGATGAGGGACAAAATCTTCAGTCTTTATTCTGTGTAAAAACGACTTTTCAAGTTCAGCTGTGGGGAATACGACGCTCCCGCAAAAAAATGTGAACCTGTCCTTAAAATATCTTATATTTGAGATGTTTGTAAATGATCATTTTTTCAATCAGGCTTATTCTAACTGTTCCACTGATTATACTGCAGTTTTAATGCATAAAATGCTACTTAAATAAAGTCAGACAAGACATTGTCTGTTTGGTAACACTTTATTGTAAGTCCCCCTATTTAGCATGTGTAGGCAATATATAAAACATTTAATAAATGTTTATAACACACTACAATGTAGTTGTAAGCAGATATAAGGACATTCATTAATTAGTATTTGTCAGCAACTTTTCCTATGACGACATTTTCTATTACTTTTTTTTACTGTGTATGTATGACCTGTTTGTACACTGGCCTCCTCTTACGGGTTCCCACAGGAGTTAGTTATTGACAAATACATTAATAATGTTAATTAATAATGTTAGCACGTTTTTTGCAAATTTGTGCACCTTGAAAATATTGTCGTGCACAAATACCCCTGGTTACTGTATTTTTCAATTTCCTAATTAACAACTGAAGTTCAGTTGAACAAGTTGAATTCCTGAGATGAAAACAACAAAAAAGGAAGATGACATTCAGAGTAAATTACAAGCACAAACCAAAAACATTTTTGTGTTTCGACAGTGAAAAACTAGGAGCAGTGCAGTGCTGCATGTTTCAATGTAACGGCTAGTACGACACATAATACATGTGTTTTGTAGGAAAATACGACATGTATATCAATAAAAGATAATGAATATAGTAAGATCAGCCAACCTGTTTTCATCACAGCAGCGTCTCATGTCAGAAGAATCCGTCTGTGACAACAAATGACAGCAGCACACTGGTGCAGCTGTCACTGCAGCAGCTTTCCAGGTAATGAAAAGTTTGCATTTGACTACAGTATATCATCGGTAGCTGGTCGAGGTTACTGCAGGTAGCTATGCAAAGTAAAAAAGGCCCTTATGTGGATCTAATTTGACTTTCAAAAATATAAACAGAGACTCCATGGTGGGTGGTTTGTGTGAAAACGCACATATGAAACAGTGCTGTTAACTTTACAGGAACGTAATTATCCACTGAAAGAAATCTGAAAGTGAGTTATGGCAGCAGCAGGATAATACGCCTGCACTCTGACACTTACTTTAAAAGGAAACAGTGTGTGAAAATCAGCCCTGTCACATTTCATGACGTCAGATGAGAGAAAAAATCTAAAGACAAATGCAATTTCACTTTGACCTTCACACCGATGAATTTGGGATTGTACTTGCTGCATATTAAGAGACAAAGTAGACACTCAGGCTGGTGTTCAAACTGTAGACTTACCTGAAATACAGCAGGAACTGTTTGGTGGGATTTCTTTTAGGTGTCTTTGGTTAATCAGGGAAGAGAGACAGATGGGGAGAAAAGAGAGTGATGACTTAGCGTGGGTTGAGAGTTTGTATGAAAATTTAGTGAGGAATAGATTTCTGGTTATTCTTGCAATCAGCGCTTAATATTAATAATAATATTGGTCAGTCGGACTTTGGTGATGCCCTGACTTTACCTCTGACGTTTGTTTTGCTTTAAATTTCTCAAGAACTATTATTACTACTATTGGAGGGATTGTGATGAAATTTGGTACAAACATTCCTGGTTCCCAGAGGATGTATCCTAATGACTATGACTATTTCTGAGTATGTGTGTAGATGTTTGTATAGGTGTATTAGTTTCAAATAAAATGTAAATATTAAGATAATTTATAAGGAACACATATCATTTTAGTCAATATGCGGCGTACAATGTCCCAGTCGTGTTGCTCAACTTCCATCTGATGGAGGTTCCTCACTCATCACAGCTTTAGGGAAACTGACTGTACAACCCAAGATCTTTTTTTTTAAATTAGAAAACATCTAATGACATGATATGTTATTGTGCTACATGTAAATGTTGAACATTAGTTTACATGACTTTGTACTACATTGCAAAAATCTATTTCTATGATTTAAATCATTTTTCAGTCGCGGAAACTAAAAATAGGGAGGACAAAAGGATATCTACAAAATCTTTAATCCTTTTTAGAAAAAGGGATTTTCTGTGTTACAGCTGCAATACAGACAAAATTAACTCATTCATAGCTGTAGTAGTGCCAGTAGTAGTAGCTAAACAAGTCAAGTATACATTTACATCCAATAATTCTAATAAGACATCATAGTGCAGATTTTTTTTTTTCATGCATCTGTAAAACTGTAACAGGCTCTGCTGCACTCAAGTCTTTTCTTGAGAACGTCAGAAGATTAAAAAAAAAAAAAAACAAACGAAACAAAAAACCTCTATTGTTGACTGAACATTGTTTGGCTTTGACCTCGCCGCAGCATTTGACAGTGCACATTTAAATTACGTCCTTCGCCACAACGCAAAGGCAATAAAATTATTATTATTATTTATTTATTTATTTTTAGTTCGAGTGCTTTGTGTGTAGACCGTTTTTCCAGCTGGACATGAAACTGTGATATCACACAGTTGTTTCATGCTCCACAAAAGGTGTGAGAGCCTGGGGAAGAAAACTGTCCGTCTCTTCCTGTGATGGCTCGTCGTCTTGTGGGAAGATCAGCCCATTGCTTTCTTTGTGTTGTGGAGGCTGCCTTTGTTGTGCTGAGAGCTATAAGGACAATCAAACGGTAAATATAGAAGATTAAGTAACTGATGTCATCAACTATTCACAACTAGGACTTTAACACTACAGGTTTACATGGTCTTAAAACAGTAGAAGAAAGCATGCGATGACTACAACAGGCTGTAAGGATGCTAATACAGCCATGCTAGCAGGTCTATGAGGCTGTATAGTGGTGCTTAGAACTAAATGCTAACATGAGCATGCTAACATGCTCAGAATGACAATGCTGACATGCTAATGTTTACCAAGTATAATGTTTACCATGTTCACTATGCTGGCATTTGCTAATTAGCACTAAACAGGAAGTACAGCTGAGGCTGATGGGAATGTCAAAGTATTCAGTTGTGACCTGGTGAGGGAGATTGAGGAAAAGTTGGGGGATCACCAAATTTATTACAAATGATCCTTTAGGGATTAATGATTAGTTAATAAAGATAATTTACTCAACCTCATGGTGGTAGTATGTTACCAGCTACAGTCTTATATTTTACTTTCCAATGTGCTGCAACTAACTTCTGAATTTTGTGCTAAAATGATGAGGAACAAATCTCAACATTACTAACATAAGTCCATATTGAGCAGGAATCATTATATCTGAGAAGGTTTCAAATGTGTTTCTTTACCGTCTGTCCCAGAGGAGTCGCACAGCAAAGCTTATTTTTGAGGTGATCAGGTAGTAAACAAAGCAGTTTGTCGAACAAGGGATAGATTGTGCCTGGTGTCACGTCTTCTTCTTTCATAGGGCCTAAATAGAAAACATACATGTTTAAACATCTTAAAATTGATTGTAAAGAAAAGATCTGGATTATAGAAAGCATGTGTGCATGTACGAACTCGACCTACCTGTGAGAAAGCTGACGATCAGGCCTATTAGAATGACTGTGCAGCAGTTGAATGCGCTGTACCACATGTAGGACAATGAATAAAATCTCTTCAGTCCAGAGGGTCGGCTGACGAGCAAAGAGAGATGGTCAACTTGTGAAATGACCACAGTAAAAACAAAAACACACTGTGCTGTCTGCGTACCTCAGAGTGACGTTGCTGAGTGCAATGTGAATGGCGGTAGTCGTCTTGTCTGACAGCAGGATGCCTCTGCAGTCGGGTGGCAGCAGCCTCGAGCTGGAGCTACGAGTGAAGATGTTCCCGATGCCGACCCAGAAAGCCAAAGCCAGACCCGCCCCCAGACCAGCCAATGCTCCCTGGTAACAATAAAACACTTAACTCACATACAGGTGTGATGATAACTGATTTTAATTATCTAACTAAATTAAGTTGTAAGAGGTTTACAGTGTCACAATAACTTGTCTTAATCACAATATCCTGCTATGAGGATTAATGTAAATACTAGGAGTTGACTGCATAAAGATAAACAGACAACATCATTTTAGATGAGAAGGTTTTATGCTAACTAACCAACTTTTTATCTCAACCCACACATCTCTGGGACAGCCCCAACGCAGGCACAGGACTGCAGGACAGTTAGACTCATTGTTGTATTATACAGTTTCCATTACCAATTTTGCAAAGTAAATATATTGCAAACCTGAGAGCTATTCGGCACATCAGTGGCAATGCCAGAAAATATGAATCTGAGCTGCGTATGTAAATTATGAGCTCAATGACTAACATGCCCAACAGCTACAGACTGAAGCAGTAAGAGAGCATTTTCTACATTTGATTCCACGTGTGAACAAGTTGTTAATAATAACTAACACTTGAACAGACATCAGCGTGATAGGAACTACCTAAAATGACAGAAACCATCTTTGGGAAAAATGAATTTGACATATACTTTTAATTTTTTGTTTCATGTCCCATCTGCTAACATGGAAGGGAAGGGGGGGGGGGGGGGGGCTTCACTTTTGGGGAGCGCTTATATCGTCCATCTTTACCGTCCATACAGTCTATGGCCTATGCCCATAACCTGTGATGAGGCCACAAGCGTTGTCATTTTGTTACAAGCCATAATATTGGAAACCACTGCTGTGAAGAGTATTGGGAATTTTAAGTCCATTTTATGATTAAATTTATGAGAATATAAAAAAAAATTGTATCATGATTATTTTGACCAAAATGAGCACAGCAGTAATACAGCAAGATTTCATACTGCATACTGCCTCATGACTAACTACACAACAGATCTCACAGATGAGGTTCAACTTACAATGGAGTTGGCCCACGGGAAGAACATCCCGAGACAAAACAGACCAAGAATAGGACCACCAACCATCCCGAAGATCTTCAAAGCCACCTGGAGTTCAAACATAATGATAGTCGGTGCAAATTTAGCAAGAAATGTTGGTTATTATTTGATCATACAACATTAGAGCTTACCTGTAGAACTGAATTGCCCATTAGGTGAGTGAGATAGGCCATGGCCAGACACAGCAGCCCATACGACATAGCTTATTGAGGAGACACAAGTTGACACTTTAGAACAAATGCGTCATTATCATGCAGCTCTGTATCATGCGTTGCTGAATTTTAAGCTGCAGACAGCTAACCTAAGGCTTTGGACAACAGGGTCGCTCTTGCCTCCGTCATGGCGGGAAAATGTGGTTTGATGAGGTCTTCCATTGTCACAGTGGCCAAAGAGTTAAAAGCAGAAGAGATGGTGCTGCACAGGAAGAGCAAAAGATACACATAGCTTTCATATTTGCACATTGCAGAACAAAAAGTAGTGAAACGTGAGGTTTTTGGTGTGACTGACAGAGACAACAAAAAAGTGCAACAACAAACTTTTACACAACTTTTACTCAAGTCAAACCATGTCACTGACGTCTATGACTTAAACACCTGAAATGTGAAAAGCTAACGGTGTAGTTGCCTGTGTTATTGACCTCTTTACAGCCTCTTCGCCGGTTATGGTGAAAGGGACACAACCTAACTTTGATGCTCACATGTTGCTTGGATGACCATAACAACACGCGCAAGACGGGGGTTACTACCAAGTGTGATAAGTGATTTCACTCCGAAGGGTCAGAGCTAGTGATATTTTGACCGATGCGTACCTGAGAGCTGCACTGAATAAGCATGCAACAAACAGTCCAGGCAGTCCAGGCACACCTTGCAGCATATCCATCACAAAGTATATCACCATCTGCATAAGAAACACATTGTAAACAGAGGGACTTATTGTAAAATGTGCAAATACTCCTGCTTTAGTATTGTTAAGTCTATGAAGCCCTGAAGTTTTTTGAAGAACTCTGCATGAACCTGACTTTCATCCTTCATTTGACTCTTTTGAGATCAAGGAAGCAGAAAAAGCAAGAAAGGAAAAATCATATCCCTGTTTCCCAAAACATTAAGCAGGTGATTCAGTGGACACTAAAAAGGGGAAATGATACACTGAAACTCACCGCATCGCTTGAGGAGATGCCCAGCTTGTCAGAGTAATCCTCTCCACAGTAACGTGCAAACATGACCAGTCCCATCACACAGCTTAGAGCCAGAGCCAGCTGCAGGGAGGGAAACACCATGTAGCAAGACCTGCAGAGAGGAGGGAACGTAATAAAAGTCGTCATTTCTGAGGGCATCTTTTTTTTTTTTTTTTTTTTTTAACTTCACAGAGATCGCTTGCCAATTAATATTTTGAGATTTTAAAAGAAAATTATTTATTGGTCAATATAGTTTTTTTTAAATGAACGCAAACATTTTGATGAGGGCCCCTTGAATTAGTTTTTTAAAGAATTGTGACCAAAATATATAGGGGGGAAAAAAACAAAGTACAGCTGAAGCTGATGGGAATGTCAGTTTTACAAATATTTAATCATAAACCAAAGTATTGATCAACACCAAAGTCAGTAGGATTCATCCTTTGGGAACCATGAATGTCTGGACAGAATTTCATGGCAATGCATCCAATCGTTGTTGAGATATTTCAGTCTGGACCAAAGTGGTGGACAGACCGACCAACTGACTGTCAGTCTATGTTCTCTGGTGGAAACAATAATGGTGACACTGTTCCTAACCTGAAACATATCTTTGGCAATATCTGGTTACTTATTGACAGGTAATTTTAGAGTGAATTCTTATTTATAATGCAAACACACACAAAGAATTTACATGTAGTACCTGTTGTACTCAGTCCACACAGAGCAATCAGCAAAAAATATGTAACATACAGGGACATTTTTATTCTAATATTCTATTATATTCTATTCTGAAAGATTATAGAAGTTTTAAGGGACTAATTTATTTCCTTTCACAGTTAAATGCATTTTCAGTTCAAGTTCAAGTTCAATGTGAAAAACGCTTTGCTTTGGCATCAAAGTGAAAGCGAAACCATGACAATCTACAGTCTGGGTACCTGACAGCCTCTTTCTCTGTGCGCGAGCTGAGATATCTTTGCACCTGAGCCTGGTTCACTCCGTACAGGGACACCATGAGGAAGACCCCGCCAACCCCCAGAGTCCAGAAGGTGTGTCTCTCTGTGGGATCTGGGTTTAGGCTGAACACAAGAGAGAAGATACAGTATGGAGACAATACTTGAATACTTCAGGACAATCCTTCATTCACTAACAGTAGAAGACAGTAGTGACATGTCGTCAGTGACAAGAGTTGATCCTGAGGTGTTTATGAAGTGTTTTGGTGGCATTAGTGCATTTTGGATGTGAGATTAACTGATGTGCTGCGCTGTATGTTGATAAAAACAAAGTGTAGCATAAAGGATAGTCATATTATTTATGTTACATGCTTGCCTGGAAATGTTGGGACATAACCATGTTACTTAGCAATTTTAGGTGCTGACAGGATTTTTATTGTTATGTTTTTATTTGCTCACTTAAAGCATTATCTTTCATGCTTTTCTTATCATTATATTTAAGTCAGTACACTAAATTGCTAACGACGACTGCTCAAGAGGGAGTTGTAATGTGCTGAATTTTAATACTTTCTGTCCTCTGCAATACATTGAGGTGTAGAAAATAAGCAGAGGTTTCCATACACCACCTAAAGGACTATAATCTAAATGCATACAAAAGAAAATCAGCTTTTCTGTGAATTAGATCTGGGATTGATATGGAATAAATGAATCAGGATGCATTTCGTGTACGGCTTTCCCCATCCATTCCTGATGCTGGTCATTCTCCCACAAGCTACAGCATGGACTCACTCCAGAGAAGAGATGCGGTTTCCTTCGCAGATTTTCCTCCAGACTTCAGACACTCCTCCAGTCTGCTGCACTCCCACCACGATGACAGCCAGCTGCCCTGCAAACATCACAACAGTCTGAAAGACGTCTGTCCAGATGACAGCCTTCAAACCACCCTGTTAGGAACAGACAACACACACAGGAATTAATCTGATACATGTAAATATGCTCTTTATTCAAGTACTAGATATCTGTCTCAGTAAACAGTCATATCCTTTATTTTTACCCTTTATATTAATGCATGGTATCTCTAAAATATAGACTTTTCTACAAGTTTCTAGCAGCAAAGTGTATTTCAATAGAATTCAGTCATTCAGTTTTTTGTAGAGAAATACTCCTGAGCTGTCAAGAGAGACACCTCACACAAGGCCTGTTAAGAGAAAAAAAAAAGAGGAGCTGGAAATCCAAAGGACATTCAAATTTTAAGTTAAGATGCATGAAAATGACCTTTAATAACTTACTATTGTTGTGTACAATGTGCACACAAGTCCAGTGGCCAGCACTGCTCCCCATAATTCAAATCCAGTAACTGAAAGAAAACACAGTAACACATTGAACTACAGACCTATCCGATCTATCCAAATTCACTGAGTCAAATATGAGTACAATAAAACTTTTCGTACCTGCATTTAGTGCAAAGGCAGGAGTATATACACAAAGTCCCATATAGATAACCTGTAGTCCAGAAAAAGACAAATAAGAGACTATCTACTCCATGAAGGCGTACAAAACAAAGATCTTGAAGGCAATAAATAGATGCATCTCTTGTATTTTTCAGGCTTTTTTTAGTTTTAGTTTATTATGTGAAGTGTTGCACCCACCGTCTGAAAGATGAAGGTCAAAGTTCCACAGATACGCACTGGTTTGCTGAAGCGCAGTTCAAGATACTGTGAAAAAAAACAACATGAGAACTGTAGGTCAAACAGGGATACACACTATAAATATGAACTCATCTGAATCCAATTCAACCGAAAAAATAAAACTCTGTCGCACCTGGTAAGCGCTGGAGAGCCGCAGTCTGTACAACACTGGAATGAAAACATGGGCAGGAATGAGGAGGCCCAGAACGTAGGCACATCCGATGAACCAGTACTGAGTACCGTGAGTGTAGATTTCCCCCGGTACACCAATAATCGCCACAGCGGACTGGAATGTTGCGATGAGCGACAGTGAAACAGGAAGACAGTGCATGTTCCTGTCTGCCATCAGGAATTCCTGTGTAGTGCGCTGACGCCCCCCGGAAAGCGCATGGTACAGCCCGATGCCCACAGAGGCAGCGAGCAGGACCGCAAATATCACGTAGTCTGTAACAGTGAAATGCTTCTGGTCGGAAGGGTCCATCTTGATTGTCTTTAAGCCTCGGCCGCAGTTGGAGAAGGTTTGGTTCTCCTGCAGACGCTCATTCAGACGGAGGGGAAGCGTGTTTGGCCACACCCATCAGTCAGGAGGCTCCAGCAGCCTTGAAGAAAGTGCAGCAAATTGAAAACACTGATTAAATATATATCTGTGTGTGTGAGAGAGTACACTTTACTGACGTTAAGCCACAATCATCCAAAGTTGTATAACTCTATCCAACCCTGTCTATCATAAAGAAATCTCTTTGCTTGAAAGCCAAAGAAATAAACCTACACACCCCACATAGTTTCCTCAGGCCCTTGTTCCCCCTGAGCTGTTTTTACAGATTTCTGTTCCTTCCCAAGAGAATATGAAATCACTGCTGACTCTGCTGTCACCTGAACTGAACTGTTTGCAGCAGAAGACAACCTCCAGTCTGTATAATGAGACTCAGTGTAGAAAAACCGAGGTCACACAACCTCTGAGTCAACTTTCCCCTGCTTATGTTGATCCAAAAATACTGACGAGTGGTTAGAAATGGGAGGTTCAAAGGGGAGGTGCCCTGCTACTCTGCCATGTCCTGCCTTTATGTGTATTACACCACAAAGTCAACCAGCAGGAAGTGACCTCTGAGGGGTTTGAAGGTCAAAAGCAACAAGTGGAACCAGATTTCAAAAGGAGACAGGAAAAATGATTTTGAACACAAATAATTAGAGCTAAAACAAGTCATTGATTAATCAATTGACAAACATGCACAAGCAACTTTTTTCATGAAAGTTTTTAATCATTTTTTAAGCAAAAAAAGCCAAATATTTGCTTCTCTAATGTGATGATTTGCTGCTTATCTTTGTCTTCTGTGATAATGTTAGTTAGACAAAACAAGGTATTTAATGACGTCACTTTCGACTCAAGGAAATTGTGATCAGCAGTTTTAGCTATTTTCTGTCATTTTAAATATTGATCGATAATGGAAAATAATCCTTAGTCCCTAATCCCTATTATAACATTTTTCATCACTAACATTTATTTTCACTGTCTATTACTATGACGATTGCTTTCTCAATTAATCCATCAATAGTGGTCTTTTAAACATCATAAAATAGTCAAAAATGCCCCTCGCAACTTCCTAGGGCCCAATTTGACATTTTGAAATGTCTTGTTTTGTCTGATCAACAGAACCAAACCAGTGATAAAAACAAACAAACAGAGAAAACCAGAAAATCCTCATATTTGAAAAGCCATGAGAATGATAGGCATTTCTACTTGAACAACAACTCAAACAGGAACATTATGTAATATTAAAATGACTTTTACTTCACTTGAAGACACTGCAGCTGTAACTTTAGCTACATTAGGTATAAATAACCAGTGGTGCTTTTCCTCTACTGATTCAAGTATGGGCTACGTAGGAAATGAAGCCGCTGCATTCAGTGACCCTCAAATATTTGAACAAACTAAACAGCTGCTTAACTGGACTGAATATGAGAAAACGACATTAATAACATGCCTGACATATATTATAGTATCATCGCATGTCTGAAATGTAGTGTAGTGAGAAAGAAATGAACACAGGAAATGAACATGGGACAGACTCACCTTTACACGCCTACGCTCCATGTTGTCCGGGTGAGGCTCACTGTCAATGGCACCATGCTGTTTATTGAGACATTCAAGAGCGCTACGTTACTTTAAAACAACTTGTTTGAATATCATTATGGCTAAAAACAAGAACTGCAGACAATGTAATGGGTGCATTCTCAAGACGATGAACCCTTTATCTCTGCTGTGTTCAGAAAGTGTTAAATTGACCTACCACCAGTATAATCGCTCGGTCCACATGGCGCCATGAGATCACAAATTGTTTTGAATTTTCTTCCGGGGTTGAAACTGTGGGCGGCGCTACAAACAATGACGCAGCAGCCGCCAAAATCAAAAATCCGCAACCTGCAGTGGATATATTCATCTGTGTAGCGACATTATTTAACACAAAATAAAGAAAAATACTTGCGAAACATGGAGGGAGCGTCTACTAGAGGTAACTCCGAGCGTTGGCAGCTAGCTTACCGGAACTGCTAGCTAGCTAGCTAGCTTGTAAAGTAGTTTGTTGTGATGCTCCGTTAGCTTCTGCTAGCTGAAGCAAACACAGTCAAGGCAGTTAATGAGCCGAATATTCACAACTTTAATCTCTGTCGTTTGACAGTTAATAGGATGTTCTGTCACCCGCAGGTGTTTTGAGTCACCTGAATCTGCTGGAAGTTCAGGCAAGAAGCCGTAAAACTAAACCCCAGCAGCAGCAGCAGCAGCAGAGTCGTGCGAAGGAGCTGGAGGCTAAAGTTGAAGCGCTGAAGATCCAGAGGGACCAGCTGAAGGCAGAGATAGACACACACAAGGTGGAAGAACTTGATCTAGTGTGCGGAGTTTATACCGTTTACATGACATACACTCAGCTGTCAGTATATTAGGTACACCTAAATAAAACTAATGCAACTAACACAACAGCTCTACCTTCATCTTCACCAGTGGTGGAATGAAACTAAGTACATTTACTCAAGTACAAATTTGAGGTACTTTTATTTGTAATTTTTCTGATAAACAGAAGGATTATGTGTTACTTATTCCTCCTTATGGTAAATAAACTATAAACTAGTTTATACCCCCTTGGATTAGCTGGAAAATGCATCATCACAAAGCTGAAAACAGGCTGTTTCTCTGAGCTCATGAAAAGTTGACTTTTTAGAGATTCTCACAGAACAGCAATAAAGTCACCCTGTGTATTACTAACTTTTTTTAAAATGCACTTCCTGTTTTTTCTTGTTGGCTAATTTTTTGGTGCTGGTTATATCGTGCTGCCACAGAATCTCCAAAAACTGAGGGCATCTATGGACAAACAGTGTACACACGAAGAAGAGGAGGAAATGGATGAAGTCTCTGAGAAATCACAACTTCTGTGGCTGATGGCCAGACATACACAACTAAAAGACCTCCTGCATGCTCACCACATCATTGGTACTCACTACAAGTTGTTTTATTTACTTATATTTATATTTATTATATATTTGACAGGGAGAAGTTCATTAATAATGGCATCTAATTTTATATATGTGTATATATATATATATATATATATATGTGCCTCTTGTATATCTCAGGATTTATCAATACGTTCTAATCCTCCTTCTCGCACTCTCTGTTTTGTTCACCGTCATCAGGTGGTTATAACGCCATAAAGACTCGTCAAGGTAAAGGAGTGTGCGTGTCTCTGGCGACGGCCTACCAGGGTGTCTACTTAGAAACCTACAACCTGGAGATGGACCTGAAGCCAACGCTGAGGATCAGTCGTCATAACATTCCCCCGTTCATTCCCTTGAACAGCCTGGCTAAACAGAGCGACATGCACACAGACGTGAGGACGTTTCTGGACACCCTCAGCCAGCATCTCAACGCCTTTGTCGGTCGCAAGCAGCAGTTGAAGCTTGTGAAGGTGCCAGACTTTGCTTTTGTTTCGTGTGTGTGTGTGTGTGTGTTAAATAATATCTCACAAAAAGTCTAAGTGAGTTTGTCAGTAGTTGTGAAAGTGGCTGCTGTGACGTCACCTTCGGATGTAAAACGGTTAAACTGAGTGAGTTTCTGCACAGGCCTAAATTGACAACAATATTATAACTACAATAACAAAAGGGGCCTAACCCATCGTGGATTTTGGTGCTGATACCATTGTCAATAAAAAACCATCACATATTAATATGTCAGCACATATGCAAATATTGTTACAATCATTGTTGGCTAAGATCCCTCAGATTTGTTTATTACAAAGTTGTGACAAAGATAATATACAGAGGCAGGACATACAATAATTAACTGTTGAACAGTACACTTTATTAAGTTACGAGTAAATATAACAGTGCATTAGAGGTCAGTTAGTCCACAGAATTCATTGTCAACCATTTTAATAATCGACTTATCATTTCTTAAGCACAAACAACACTGGTTCTATCTGTTGATATTTGATGGTTTTGTCATCTATGATAGTGAACTGATTATCAACACAAGTCATTTAGATATGGCAACTTGGGAAATTGTGATGAGCATTTTGTACCGTCGTCCGACATTTTATAGATCAAAAGATGAACTGAGAAAATAATCAACAGATCAATCAAAAATAAATATAATAGTTGCTGCCATACAGTACACTGAAACAGCACAATTCAAAATCAATTAATAAAATAACTTGAAATGTTATTAACTATAAATATAGGAAGTCTAAACAAATTTACTAAGATTTATATACATGAAAAGCCGCCTACAAAACATTTGCTGCAATTTCTTTTTGCAACTCTGACAACAAACAAGTTTATGACACATATATATCTGTGAAACACCAATATCTCAAACCAATCAAACCCTCTCAGATAATATACTTTTGTGAAATCGTTCTTTACATCATATTCAAGGCTTTGATTATCTTTCATAAGAAGAGGAACTATAATGAGAGCAGGAGGAGGAGAGCGTGCATGTCATAGGATAACACACTGATCTTGTGTTTGTGTACAGGAGCTCCATAAATCTGTGGAAGTGATGGAGAGCAATGTTTTGTGTTCAATACTGGTGATGGTGTTCACTGTGCCGAGAGACAAGACTGCAGTTCTCTGCACGCTGGACTACACTGACCACACCAGATCTCTTCCCACACGAGTCCACTTCGAATGTGAAGGTATGAAAGTTTCCCAACTCTTAACAGATACCTGTACCACGTGTCTGTTCCAATATAATCCAGAATGCCGCAAAAGCTTTGACCTGTAGACACGATGATGGAGGGTAGAACAAAACATTCTCTAATCTAAACAGTGTCTTCATGTAAGCTTCTGTGTGTCTCAGTAGCACCTAATATTAGTCAATTGACAGAAAATTAAGCAGCAACAATTTTCATAATTTATTAGAGTTTTCTGCTTATTATATATATATATATATATATATATATATATATATATATATATATATAAAAATGAAAGAAGCCAAAACTTCCCACACACTGTTGATCACTTTGTTTGTAGTAAAATGAGTTCACGGAAGGTCTGAGGTGTGAAACGTCATTAATAAAGTTCAAGGGATCAACAGCGTGCGGGACTGTTATCACGCATAGGAAAATAATTACTGCAGCCCTAAATTACACATCAGCATTTGGGATGAAAGAGGAACAGTTTTTCCAATAATAAATCAGACAGGGATGTTGTCAACGTCTGTACAGGAAATATTGATGTTTACATATTCAAATGTAGAGTTGCTTCCTTCTAACAAATATGGAAATATGAATCGGTAATATGAACTTAAATTTCCATGTAATGTTTGCTTTTTTGCAGACACGGAGCTTTGTGATTCTCCAGAGTGGAAGAAAAACTGCAGCCTACTCACAGAAACTCCTGTGCACAAAGCTTTGCTAACCATGAGGAAGATGGGGAATATTGTGTAACTTATTCAGAAATAATGAAACATGTACATTCTTATTGTTTATAATAACTTTTTTTCTTGATGTTGCAGTAAAGTAAAGAGAGTAAACCTTTGAGTTCCTCTATGGGGGTTCCACAAGTATTTGCATGTTGCTTTTGTCCTTGAGCTTTTCTATAAATGCCGCCACCCTCTTGTGTAAAGTTTCCCTCTGAAACTGTCTCAGCCGCTCCATTTCCTCTCTGGCTTTCTGCTGTTGCCTGGCCAGCTCTCTTTCTGATATCGAGTCAATAGTTGCGATGTTTTTCATTTCCATGAGAGACATCCTGGACTGGATGTTGCCTCTGCGTCTGACTGAACTGGTGGGTTTGACCGACGGTGGTGGTGCTGATATCGACCGACTCTGCTCCACCAGTTCAGATCCTTTGTCATGATGCTGGGATTTGCTTGAACACAATCTCCTGCCATCAGAGGTTTGAATATCTCTGAGGTGCGTCTCTGTGTTATTGTGTTCTCCGATTTCTTTCATGGCGATGTTGACTGTAGCTTTAGGCTCGCAGACTTTAACCATCACAACTCTTCTCTCTTCATTTATCAGTGAGTCTCTTCTTTGTTGAAGCATTTTGCGAGTGTACCTGTACTGTTTGTCCAACATGTTTAGTTTATGCTGGAGATCCCTGTCCTCCTTTTGGTTCAACACTCTCAGATCCCTCTGCAGCAAACCAGCTCTTCTGAAACTTTGATCCATTATATAGAAAGGCTAGAGGGAGAGATACGTGACCTTGAGTCAATTTCGTTCCCTAATTTAGTCACTTTTAAATTAAAGCTAAGGATGTCATTTTCCTACCTGATTTGTGTGCAACGTCCCCCAGAGCGCTGTGTTAAACAGGTGTGTTTGCTGCTATGGCTGTCTCAGCATATGTAATATAATATCCTATTATATTTGAAGTACAGTGGATGGGATTGTTGCTAACTCCAAGTGTGCTGTTGGTCATTGTGTACTGTCACATTCCTCAGAGATTAAATTTCAAGATGCCTTAGGACGGCAGTCAGGGCCTCTTGCAGGTTATACAATCAATAAATAACAATGACTCACTTTGTGCAAAGTACTTTGAGCATGTGTTTTTACTACTTTCTCACATGATGTATCACTGTTTGGAATCTAAGTTATATTTTAGGTTGTGCTGATAGTGCTGGAATATTTTTAATATATTTTATTATTATTTGTAATACATCAATCATTTTCTACAGCAGGGGTGGTCATGTCTTTACTAGAGTTATCAAATAAATGTAGTGGAGTAAAAAGTACTATAGTATAAAGTAGCAAAAAATGGAAATATTAAACTTAAGTACAATTTTGAGGTACTTGTACTTGAGTAAATGTTACTTTCCATTGCTGCTAATGACCATTTTGTACTATTTGCTGATGTTAATGTTTATTATCGTTAGTTGCAAGATAAATCCCTTAATTTTACTTTTTCTTGTCAGAAAAGTCACATTTAAGGATATTATTGGCCCTAAACAACATCAACATCAAGCTTTAAAGTAAGGACAAAAATATGATTTATTGAAATGTTAAAGGCTACTGTGCAGTATCCCTTTAATGTGCCATGTCATATGATAGAAAGCCTGCCCCTCTGGTGTTTTGATCCCTCCCGCGCCAAACTGAAGTCCAGTCTGGATGATGGCACAACTAAACTTCCCAAAAACTCATACGGTCATCTCAGAGTTGATAAACTGTTGACATCTTTGGCTGGTAAGTATTTATTTAATGCTTGAACACAATTTAGAGATGAACAGATCGATTCACTATCAAATTAGCAGCTATCCTACACTTTAATGTGTATTTTCGTCTTCTAATCCAACCTGTAATACAGTTTAATTAATTTGTTGTATTTTACTATTTTTTTTAACGTACTTAAACTAAACCCTGTGAACCTTTTACGGCGCAGGCGCTTTGCGTAACGGGTCATTACTGTATAACGTAACCGTGGAACTTCACTGACCCTCTGTTATATCAGCACTGAACTACTTTACCATTTCAACAGCTTCATCTTCTCTATTTTACTTTGCCCTCTGCTGTCTTCTTCCTTTTTTTCTTCTGCTTCTTCTCCTAAATAGTTTTGTTATTCCTCACAACCGTGTTCTCCACACAGCCTAGCTAGCTAGCTACATGTTTTTAGCTCTGCTCCATAAGGCTACAGAAGGCCAAACGGCCCGTTAACTCGTCCCCATTTACATGTTTCTGCCGGGCTGATTATGGGCTGAAATGGGACCAGGTGAGTAGGTGGGTGAGGCATTCAGGTGATGGGGAAAAGAAGTCTGAGGGCATCTGGTGGATGGATGGAAAATGGCAATGAGGGGGCCTCAGGAATAAGAAATGTGTCTGGAGAGGAGGGACAGAGACACAGCCGGTGACACATACTGTATATGAAAAAACAGCCTTTTCTGCTCAACATTAGTTTGCATGTGTCTGCTTGGATTTCACAGTTTGCTTCAGCTGAACTCTGGCCCCTCGCTAACTGTAGCGACATAGGCAAGACTCTGAGGTCTGTTTCATATGATGACACCAGTTTGACGCCAAACATTTTTTTGTAATTTTTTTTGTTCTTCTTGTTGAGACAAATAAAAAGACTCTAAAGTCATGTTTTCATTTTTTGTAATGTTTATGTGGTCTATAAACAGATGTAGAAACTTAGAAATGATCATATTTACAGTAGATATTATTGATGGAGAATAAACACTGTATGAAGATCACAAACAGATGAATTTTGGACCATTTTTCAATCCATCCCTCCATTTCCTGGTGATCACTTAGTTTATTATTATGCTATATTGTTATAAATGATGATAATTGATTTATTCAAGAACCAGCGCTCTCTATCTATTCAAGTATGGCTGATGTTGCTGTTGATACAGTAATTCCTACCAAGTTTTTCTTTTTTTTCCCCATCAAATCACAGTTGCCACTGCTGGGACTGTCAAATGCATCACATCCCGTTCGCTGGAAGGTTTTTACTGGGAAACACCCACCACACAGTGAGTGTTTATAACAGCAAAAGTAAAAGCTTGAAAAAGTGGCTGTAGGTTAAATTGTTGTTATGTTTCCTGATTTAGTTGACAACCAGCTTTAGGCTACCAAGACAGACATTTGTTTTAAATCTTTAAACATATTTTTCTTCCTCTTATGGGCCTGGAACAAGCGTTGCTCTAACTTTGCCAAGATGATGCGGGCAGTGTGTGTTGACGTACCAGGAGGACCAGAGAATTTGCTGCTGCGAACTGTCCCAAGACCTCAGCCTAAAGATGGGGAAGTCCTAATTAAAGTTCATGCAACTGCTCTCAACAGGGCGGACTTACTGCAGGTCTAATACAATATACGTTCTTTCTAAGTACACTACAATCTCCTTGCTATACTTATCTTCTATTGTCCTGCTAAATGTGTTTATTTTTCACTTAATGTGACCTGTCAACATTATTGTGCTTAGATAATTAAGTAAAGAGGTCCAATCTCAGTTTATATACTGCAATCCTTGTGTACTTATTTTTCTATTTTCCATAGAGGCGAGGACGGTACCCACCTCCCCCAGGTGAGAGTGACATCATAGGCCTGGAGGTGGCGGGTACTGTGGATACTCTGGGCTCAGGGATGAAAAGAGGCTGGAAGCCAGGTGACAGGGTCATGGCTTTGCTCTGTGGAGGAGGATATGCAGAATATGTGGCTGTACCTGAGGAGCTTCTTATGCCCATTCCCCCTAATCTCTCACTTGGCCAGGCTGCTGCGATCCCGGAGGCCTGGCTCACTGCTTTTCAGCTGCTGGTTTTCATAGGTACAATAACCATGTTTGTTATTTATAATATATATAATATTCATCTTCCTGCACGGGAATATCATTGAGAGGGAAACAGAACATTTCATTTAAATTAGCTGGCCCCGTGACAAAACGTTTCATCTCATCATTATAATCTAAATACTTTTTTGTCTTGGTGGCAGCATCTCTGTTTGTGCTTTTCTTTTTCTATTCTTTTTATCTTATTGGTGTTGCATGAAGTACTTTATATTTTTGTTTTGATAATGGGTATAAAAATAAAAGAGATAATAGCAATAATAATATATCTTATTAAACCCCTTACAATTACATTATTAAACGTTTAATACTTAAGTCGACATTCCTGGAAAAATACGGAAACTGTAGTGCTATAAACAAGTTAAAACTAATGCAAAAAATATTTCAAATAGTTTATCCAGTCAAATAAACGTGAAGATGGTTAAGTATTATTTTCTATTACTTTCCTCTTCATTTTATACAACCCTATAATTAACAAGAGGGCCCATGTATAATTCTGCACTTGTCTTGTTGCCATCTGTCTTCTCTGCCACAGCTCAGGTGAAGGAGGGTGAGGTGGTGCTGGCTCATGCTGGAGCCAGCGGAGTTGGAACAGCTGCTGTTCAGCTGGTTCGTCTGTTTGGTGCCGTGCCCGTCGTTACTGCAGGGAGCCCAGAAAAACTGAAGATGGCGGAGAATCTGGGAGCAGCAGCTGGGTTTAACTACAAAGAGGAGAGCTTCGCGCAGGGAGTTCATGACTTTACAGGAGGTGAATTATGTAGCTGTGTAGACAGTTCACTGTGCCGCAGGGGACGGGGCTAATAAGTAATTGCTGTAATTTTTTTGCATTGTTCTAATTGCAGTGATCTATCAAACAATATGTTCGTGTTATATAAAGACTTTTCATTGAATTTTCTTCTTCTGTGCAGCCGTAGTAGCAACCAATGCTCATCACTGCGTAGTTCCTCTATTTGTTCCAAACCTTTGTTAATGTAAAACACTAGAGCTTTAAATCACCCAGTGCAACAGTGTGGCTCATTGACGTATTTTTAATAGTTTTTGGACAACAGAGCTCTAAATACTTAAATGTATACAGAAATCTTGATTGTGTTTTAAATAAAGAATGTAGCATATGGATATATCACTGATGCAAATTAAAGTAAAGACGACCAAAGAAAGTGTGACCTGCTCAGACGAACTGCAGATTAAATATCTGAGTCTTGCACAATTTTATTGTATGACTAATAACTGTAATTTCACAGGCAAGGGAGCAAACATCATCCTTGACTGCATCGGAGGGCATAACTGGGAGCAAAATGTGAGCTCCTTAGCCACCGACGGCAGGTGGGTGCTGTACGGCACCATGGGAGGCAGTGCAGTGGAGGGAGATCTGCTGGGCAAACTGCTCTCCAAGCGAGGTCACCTGCTCAGCAGCCTGCTCCGCTCTCGCAGCCTTCAGGTGAGACTTCAAACCAAACTGTGTTTCTTCATCTCTGCATGTGAACGTGCTGACTCATGTCAACAACAGTGCCGCCTTACTCTGTTCACTCTGTTTTCCACAATGAGACAATTTGCATGTTAGTCTACACATCTCTTGTTTTTTTATTGTCTGTAACTGAACCTGTATTTGCTTTGCATTTTCCCTTCACAGTACAAAGCAGACCTGGTGAAAACTTTCTCACTCAGAGTGTTGCCGTATTTCTCAGACCGGCCAGCCTCCCTGAGGCCAGTGATTGACAGCACATTCAACCTGGAGGACATTGCAGAAGCTCATAGGCACATGGAGGCCAGCAAGAACATGGGGAAGATTATCATTAATGTTATTCCACAGTATCAGGAAACTCAGTGATGAACAGCTGCAGTAATATTAACAGAAATGTAATCGCTCTGAAGTACATTTGATTTATATCAATCTTACAACAGTGTTATTTGAAAACTGTTTGTCATAAACAAATGATCATGATTTCAATTTTTTATTCTTTATCCACCAAAAGCCTGAAGATGATTTTTGTACAATGCCATTTCTTCTGATACTGATACACTTTAGCATTTTAAAACTTATATTACACACATTTATCTTTGAATTTTTCTTCATAGCCAATGTGTTTTTCCAATTCTTGTTTTTAAGCTTGTTCTGATTGTTTCTACTATGACAGTGTCAACAAAATCATTATAGGCATCATGGAAGTAGAGTTTATAGCAGAAACATTGTATTGGATTGCATTAGATTATGTTCCTAATGAAGTGACCACAGCGTGTAAACGCCACCATGAAAGGGGCCATTTGGCACAACAAGTACTTTTATTTTTGATACTTTAAGTACATTTAACTGGTAATACTTCTGTACTTTTACTTTGAATGTATGTTTACTGTAATGGAGCATGTTTACACTGCAGTGTTACTACTTTTACTTAAGTAGACCATTTTAATACTTCTTCCACCCTTTATTGGTATTATTATTACATTATTAGTATTAGCAATAAGTAATTACTTAAATATATAACATCCGGTACACATAAACCTCCTCCTTTATATAAGTATTTACACACAACTATGCATCCTGCGTATTTGAAACGCAGCTGTGCGCGCAAACCGACCAATGACGTAATAGGGCTCCTTCCGGTTTCTAACTTCCTGCGTCAGTGCTGCGGCTTCCCTTAAGTTTTTCTCCGGCTCATGAGGAGAGAAGTCTAAACAGAGGAAACCAGCGTCTCTTCATGGAACAGACTTTAAGACAATCGACGGACACACTTGGGACTCTATGATTCGACCAAAAACGACGATATTTATTTATCCAGTACGTAAGATTTAACGTACAACTTCCCCCTCTAGCTGCACTGCTAAAGTTAGCTAAGTCCGTTAGCAGTTTGTCGTGACTTTAACCCGCAGGATTTAACGTGAACACAAATATTTGTGTTAAACAAAAGTCCTTGTGTGTGTTTTCTTTTTATGCGATTAGTAATACGGACTGTCTGGACTTTAAGCGTGATTTGCTTCTCGTTTGTTGTGGTTTATTTACATCCTCACCGATCTTACGAGCCTTTAAAGTTACTCATGTGTTTGTCCTCTGTCAGGAAGTGATAGGAAGTGTTTGTGGTTTTTATGTCACAGCCGCCAAATCCTGAAACATGGAGGACCCAAACAGACCTCAGCGTAAGATGTCAACAGCAGGGGACAGCTTGTACAAAGTCCTAGGCCTGGAGAAAGGAGCGTCTCCAGAGGAAATAAAAAAGGCATACAGGTGTGTTCAGGAAAAACAATTTATTACAGGTACACGTTTGGTTGCTTGAGGCCATACACAAGAAACGAACATCTGGGTTACATAAGGCTGCAGTTGCTTTACAGTTCATGCAGTATTATACTGATATAATATTGGAGCATGTTTACTGATTGTAGCTATATACATTATTGTTAGTTTTTGTACTTAAAAATTGAACTGAATTCCGGATGTAAAACTCTTTGGTAAGTTGGTAAGATCTTTAGTTGTGGAGGACAGCAGTCCTTTAACACCCAGTGGAATATTTTCCAAGACAACTGCATATTCCAAACTATCTCTCACGTGTTTGCAGGAAACTGGCGTTGAGGCATCACCCAGATAAGAACCCAGACAACCCAGAAGCTGCTGAGAAATTCAAGGTGATCAACAACGCCAACTCCATCCTCAGTGACGAGAACAAACGGAAGATCTACAACGAGTATGGATCTATGGGGCTCTACGTGTCCGACCAGTTTGGGGACGAGAGCGTCAAATACTACGTCCTCATGTCCAAGTGCTGGTTCAAGGTGAGAGGGGATGGGAAAAGTCAGAATCAGTTTTTTTGCCAAGTTTTCACATACAAGGAAATTTACTTGGTATTTTGGTGCAAGACAATAAACGGTAGTAAGAGAAAGGGGCAAATAAAAGAAAGACCGATGTATAATGTGTGCTGATATCCATTCCCTTTCCTTTGTGTTCAGACCCTTGTGGTGTGCTGCAGTATTTTCACCTGCTGCTGCTGTTTCTGCTGCTGCTGTTTCTGCTGTGGGAAGTGCAAATCAGCAGAACACGAGGAAGATTTTGCCTATATGGACCCTGAGGACCTAGAAGAAGAGATCAGAGAACAGGATGCAGGTGAGGGACTTTGCATTCACTTCAGCTTGTACAGAAAAAAGGATATCTTCCTGCTGCTCACATAAAAAAAAACAAAAAAACAACTGGAATCTCACATTTTCTAGCTGACGTCTGTTGCATCAGATTTAGCTTTTTTTTTTCTCCCAGTTGGTTTAATATATACATAATTCAGAACAATCTGATTCAAAACTAAAACAACATCGCAATGACATGATCATTCATTAAAAATATTCTTCTAATAGTGTTTATTGTGAATACTGTGAAGCTTCAGAAGACAGCATTCAGCATTGTTGGACCCAAATAACTGGAAAAAACAGTTGGGATAAAAAGGAAAATGGGATAGAAGCGTCATCAGTTTGTGTTGTACTAAAACATTTTGATCTGTTCTTTCTGTGGAAAGATGAGTTGTCACATGACAGGAAAATTTCATTATTGTAAATTGGATGCATCCAGTGTCTAAATTAGGAAGTGCTTTTTGGGGCAGTAAAATATGGACGCAAGTTCTTTTGTAGTGCCGTTTTGACTGAATCAAATGTCTAGTGTGATTAGTGATGGAAATAACACTTTGCTGGAAAGTGAATGAAGATGGACATGCAACAGTGACACTTTAGGGACAAATTTTAAGTTGCTACATTTCTGAATGAAAACTTATTTTCAGGGTTGGTGTTTGGTCAGAGAGCTTTATAGTGAACAATTAAGTCTGATGGAGATTAAAGGAATCGTTCAACATTTTGGGAAATACCCTTATTTGATTTTTTGCTGAAGAGTTAGATTAGGTGTACGCTAAATATAAAGTTAGCTTAGCATAAAGACTGGAACTGGGGGAAAAAAACTGGCCTGGCTCTGTCAAAAGATAACAGTTGCCAAGCAACCAGCTGAGACTTCAGAAAGTCACTGCTCCTGGTCAGTAAATAGTCCGGCACATAGCCCCTCATGAAACCACAAATTGTTGTTTTTACATTTCATTTTTGAGATTAATTAGTGAACTATAGAGGTGCTGGTTGGTGGATCTTGTTACCTTCGAACACAGCCAGGATAGCTGTTTCCCCCTGTTTCTAGTCTTTATGCTAAGCTAAGCTAACCATCCACTGGCTTCATCTTCGTGATTAGTGTATGTTTTAATATTTCCCAAAATGTTGAGAATGGTGTTGATCTTCTTCTCTAATTCTCAGAAAGAAAGTGAACAAGCATATTTCCCAAAATGTCGAACTATTCCTTATTCTGAGGAAGAAGCGTGGGTTTGCTCAGTGTTACATTTTGTTTCACAGCAGGAGACCATGTAATAATTATTCAGCCGAGCCCTAGTGCTGCCACTGACACGCCAGGTAAAGTTGTCGCCTCTTCAGGTAAAGTTCACCTGTTGTCAGCTGACTGCTGCTTTGTGCTGCTTGACTTAACTTGAAGTGGTGTTTCACCACGGAGGAGTTTGTGTCTTGGCAGCTTCTAACACCGCTGGCCCCGGGCGAGGACTTTGTGTCTGCCACATCATGTACTAACATATTACTTAATTGTATTTATACCTTCCTACAAGTGCTGCAGGATGTGAAAATCAACAATCTGGGAGATAATTTCAGAGGAGTGAATGACACAGAATTTATCCAGATAAGGAAAAAATAAACCCGCCTTTTAATCCTGTTAAAGGTTCACATCGAGAAGTTTGAGAACCACTAATCTTGAGTTGCTGCACTTTGTGGAAGCTACTAAAAACAAAAAAGTTGTAACTGATATTGATTTAAGGCTTTTTGTGCTGCTTATTCCGTCTCAAGCTGTTGTTGTGTTTTAGCATTTACTCCATTCCCCTGCCCCTCAGTGCTGTATAATCTATAAACTAATGTGCTGCATTTGAGGAATATTTCTATGAACTTGTCCCAGTATGACCTGGTTCTTAACACCACTTTACAAAGATCTTCTCCATTGAGATTAAAGCTGGAGTGCTGGACTTTTACATATAAATGAACGTCTGTCATTATAATGTGTAAATATAATACATCTGTGGTAAATACAGAGCGACATTTCTGGTTATTAGCTAGAGAATGGAGTTGATGCAGCTCTCTCTCTACATGGCTCTGGAGACTAAAGTTCAGCACTCCAGCTTTAAAATACAGATTTTCTTCTCTTTTCTCCATTTAAAACAAACAGCTGTTTTGCTGAGACATAAGTAAAAGTCTAAAAACTGTATCTGTCATTAAAAACCTGTTTTTTCGTGCCTCCAGGTGAGAATGCACCGATTGTGATTCAGCCTCATGTGACCAACGGCACCTCGGGGCCCTGATCCACCCAGCCGGACAGTCAGCTGTCAAATGAGTGAGTGGAGTCCTTCAGAGTCTGGACTGTGTGATACAACCACGTCTTCATCAGCGGCTGTGTTGATCATTGATCAAGTGGCTGATGATGAGTGTAAATAATGAGTTTGAATGTGGTCGTTTTCTCCGAGACAGAAAACGTTTTCATCTCAGAGGCTTTTTTGTTTAAATGAATCAAGCAGCGATTTGATTGTGCCATAGTTTCTTTTTTTTTTTTTAACTGCCAACAGGTTTGTCTTTGATCCAATCTCATATTTATTTTTTCAACTTTTTTGTTTTGAATTTTAGTTAGCATCTGGACTGCAGTGACAAATGACAAAGCCACGCAGATCAAAGCTCTGGAACAATTTTTTTCACGTGCACTTTAATATCTCAAGTTCACGTTTAAAATCCTGAAGCTGGTCTGAGAACGTTTTGGCTATTGGGTCAGAAATGTTTTCTTTTTTTTTCTTTTTTTTAATGCAACATAAAGATTAATAGATGCCAAGAGACTTATGAGGTGTTCAGTCATGCTGCACATAGATACTTATTGTAGAAACAAAATAAAGGCCTTAATGAAGTGATGTAGATTTCCGTTCATATTCCACAAATGTAAAGTATATTGTGACTAAACCAACTAAACTCTATTTTTAATGTTTGGGTGTCAACTGTGTCTGCTGTATTTGGCTGACAGCCTGTAAATAGCCCAAAAAGAATGAATAGTAATGATGGCATAACAGGAATAATTCAACATTTTAGGAGAAACTCTTTTTCCACTTTGTTTCTGAAAATTAGATGAGATTATCACGTTGACCACATTCGACTTTTGACTCTTAATTGTATGATTGCAGAGGTGGCTGTGTTAGAAATACTGTGGCTTTACAATACAGCAACATATTCATAAAGTTGAGTTTAATCACCTTGAACAGAAGACTTTGGCGACATGACGGGTCCATACTTTTTAGATGTTCTGTTATTAGGCACCAAATTGGATATGAATCCGGAGTTTTGTCATTTTGACTTGTTTTGACTTTGACGGTATGTACAAGTTGGAAACTGGTGGTTACAAATAACTCCGATGTGACATGACGGGTATGGAGCTGGACCCGGGAGGTGATTAGCCTAGCTTAGCATAAAGACTGGAAGCAGCCTGGTTCAAAAATTGTCCTCTAATGCTAACTTTCTGGACTCTTGTCGTCACGTTGGAGATGTGGTGCACGGATGGTTATATCTCGTTTGTTTAATCCATACAAAAACAGAAGTGTAAAACCAACTATTTGCTGTTTTACGGTTACCATTTCCAGTCTTTATGCTAAGCTAAGCTGGCTCCAGCTCCATGTTAACATAACACACAGACATGGGAGGGGCATCAATTTTCTCATTTAACTCTCATAAAGAAAGCGAATAAGTGTTTTTACCAATATATGGAACTATTTCTTTAAGAGACTCGTGGTACTGTTCGCTGTACCTGCACATAAGGTGACCTCAAGAAAAAACACAAGGGGGGGGGGGGTGCGTCATTTATTAGGTACTTATAAAGCTCTCACAAATCGTCTGATATTTTATTAAATGCCTTCAACCTGATACTAAAATCAACGGGACAACTTATTTGCCAAATGTTCCAGTTTCCCTGTTTGATCTGGTAATGCGAGCCAGATGATCCAGATGTGTCAAGGCCCTCTTTTAAAGACAGTGATCCCTCTGTGGTGTGTGAGATGATGATATGTTGCATGTATGTATCGCAGTATTATGCTCAATACAGGAATCATGTTTTTATGTAAATTCAGAGATATATTTTTGATTGGAGGTTTTATGACAAATTGAGTGTATATTAAGATAACGCCTTTTTAAATTATGTCATCTTTCATTGTGTTTACATAATATTTTTTTTATTTCTGGCTGGTGGAGGAATGTTGGGTTTGTGCTTTTGTACAAATCTAACCGTATATGTGCATCATTTTTAGCATTTGATCTGTTTTTCTTGGGTGACCTTCACAGACAGTCCGACAGTGTATTTATGTAAAGTTTAAACAATCCCAGAAATGTATTTGCTTCACAAAAGTGCCTAAATACATTTTTAGTGGGTTCTTCTTTTTCTTCTTCTTCAGGTTTGAATTGTTTAATCAAAGATCAAAAAGAAAACTTGTATATTTTGTTTTATCATGTCAACATTCCCGGGTATTTTTCCATTCTTTCAACTTTTACATGTTTCCAAAATGTTTGTTTCTGTAACTTTTAATTTGTTTGTCTGATCAAATAAACTTTGGTGATCCTGTAAATGTCATAAAGTTGTCTGGTCATTTTTACAGTTTGCTGTTAGTGACCAGCACCTCTGAGCTCAGTAACCTGCCATTGGCTCCTGTTGTGCTCCACCCCTGTCAGATAACACGTAATAGAGCAGGTGGCGAGATTCACTTTAACACTAGTTAAACTCAAAGGCAGTCCCTGAAGCGAGCTCAGGATATGGAGTTATCAACGGATTCAGAGAAACAACACCTGAATGAGACTCATTTGGAGCCTCTGAGATGGTATTTTTTAAATTATTGTTATCCTCTCATTATACCCTCAATGTCGGCACAGATGGGTTTTAATTCACTGGTACACATATTTGACCACCTCCTCTCTCAGGGCGAGTTCTCCAGAGGAACATTACTCCGACTCTGCATCAGAGTTCAGTGAAGATGCCTCCAGTGTGGACGGCCTGTGGCAGCCTGAGCGGCTCTGCCAGGAGACGGACGCGACGTCTGCGGCTGAAAGTGACGCCAGACGTTCGGCCAGAAGGAAGCTTTTCATCGCCGGCGCTGTCAGCCTCGTCTTCATGAGCGGAGAGGTCATCGGTGAGATGACGGAGCTGAATTATCCTTAATTTTGTCTGTCAGTTAGTACAGCTAGCACAGATAGTAAAGCCCCCTGAGGCAAGTTGTGATTGATGATATTGGGCTATATAAATAAAATTGACTTGACATATGATCAACTTATAAGATATGATCCCTTCTATAGATGCGACTACCAAAAAATAGATCTGACCACATATATCGCGATGATGGATCATTAATAGTAATCCAATAAAATAAAAACACTGCTTTAACTTTTCATTCTTAAAGTAACTTTTGCATTTTGAATGCAGGACTTTAACTTGTAACAGTATTTTCATACTGTGCTAAAAGACTTGTTTACTTCTTCCACCGCTGACAGTCAGCTGCAGGTGGGTTTTAATTTTCAAATGAAATTACAGAATCAACCACAATTAGTGAGAAAAATGTGTTTTATCTTTTTATTGGATCTTTAATTAATCAGGAAAGCCTCATGAAGATTAGAAATCTCCTTTTTTTCATAAGTATCCTCGCAGCAATAGGCAGATAAGATACAATATGCCCCCAAAATCAGAATCAATCGCAGTTAAATCATTGATTAAAGATTGCATCCTAGAAACAACCTGAGTGGCATCTTGAAGCAACCTAAAAGCCTTGTCTTAAAAACCACAAAAAGACCAATCTAAAGAACAACTAAACGACATTAAAATATCCCAAAACATTGGCAGCCAGCAACATAAACTGACTGTTAGTGATAAATCTTTGTGATAGGATCCAAAAGCATAAATGTACAGCACATACACAGTGCGCCTTCTTATATACCGCTGAAAGTAAAGCTTAAATGAAATAGATTAATATCTAGAGTTAAAATGTTGACACTTTATCATTGTTTGAATACAGACTTGCCTTGAGGTCACAGGATTATTAAAAGTAACTTGTCTGAGAGTTTTTCAGGACTTTCCAGTCCTGTCACACACTCGTACCCTTTTCCTCTCCGTAGGTGGATACGCTGCTGGCAGTCTGGCCATCATGACCGACGCAGCGCATCTTCTGACGGACTTTGGCAGCATCGTGATCAGCATCTTCTCTCTGTGGATCTCGTCCAGGCCTCCGACACACACCATGACCTTTGGGTGGCATCGAGCAGGTGAGGTCAAAATGACTCTGCTGCTTCCTTTGGACTCATGATCTCTGGCTACCGTCCCCGAGTATGGAGCCAGAGCAAGGGGGCGATTAGCGTAGCATAAAGCTAGCTTTACTAATTAACATGTTATATCTTGTTTGTTTAAAGTCTACAATTTGTGGGTTTCGGGGGTGGGGAGCGGGGGGGGGGGTTATGTGCTCAAACTATTTGTTAGTGAAAAAACAGGCGGATGCAGTGACTTCATGGCGGGCAGATAAAGAAATGGCTGCACCACAAATTGCAGTTTTTACATTTCTGTTCCTGTATGGATTAAACAAAGGAGATACAACATGTTAATTGGGGAGCTCTAAAGGTTCTCGTAGGTGTGTTTTTGAACTATAGACAGAACCAGACTAGCTGTTCCCAGTCTTTATGCGAAGTTAAGCTAATCACCTGGTTCTGGCTACATGTTTACAAACACGAGTGGTAGAAAATCTCTACATGTAACAGAAACTGAAAGATCTATCTTCAGTCCAAGTCAGGAGCACTTAGTGCCATCTCAAAAACTGCTTCCTAAAACTTATATATTACTATAAATATATAATGTGTGTTAATTGAGTTGTTGTACTTACATTTTATACACTTATTATGAATGTGTGTATTTGTATGTGATTATTTTGCCCTGGTTTTCTTTCCAATCAACAAGACGACAAAGTCTGCTTTTAGACAGTTGTATTATGAATAGAGTTCATCAGTATTTGTAGTATTACCTTATATAAATGACTTAAATAATGTGTAAATGTTGTGTGTCTCTTGTATGACTGTTGTTGTGTTAAACAGAGATTCTGGGCATGTTGCTGTCAGTTGTGTCCATCTGGGCGGTGACGGCCGTGTTGGTCATATCAGCCGTTCAGAGGATCTCTGATGGAGACTACGACATCGACAGTCAGATCATGCTCATCACCTCGGGTGGTGCTGTGGGGGTCAACGTCCTGTGAGTGTGATGAGCTCACCGTCAGGATTATTTTTCAGCAGTGATCAGACGCTCTTCTAAAGATAGTTTTGACTTTGTTATATTTAGGATGGTGCTGATCCTCCATCAGTCTGGTGCCTCACACGGCCACAGTCACGGCCTTCCCGCCGGCCGGCTGCAGAGGGACGAACGGCGTCAGGGGCACGGCCACCATCACGGCCACGGCAACGCCAGCGTGAAGGCGGCTTTCATCCACGTGGTGGGAGACCTGGTGCAAAGTGTTGGAGTCCTGCTGGCTGCCACCATCATCCACTTCTGGGTTAGTGTCAAAACGCTAAAGGGGTCAAAAACTCAGCTAAGCAACTGAACCAAAAACAATTTGACCAAAAAACAACAGAGTCTATACCCATGTTAGCAGTGCTTTTAGCTGAATGCTAACATGCTCATGTTTAGCAAGTATAATGTCTGTTTAGGGTGTTAGCATGCTGCAAAGTGCAGCTGAAGCTGATGGGAATGTCATTAGTTTTGCGGGTCACAAGTGAAAGTATTGGACAAAAGGACATTTTGACCTGATGGTGGCGCTAGAGGAAAAGTCAGTAAGTTTCTTCCTCTGGGCACCACAAATGTCTGTCCAACATTTCATCTAATAAATACTTCACGCAGGTCAAATGGCCGACAATGCCATCCCTGGAGCCAGCGGTTAATGAAAACTGAACTCAAGGCTCACTTAGCCAACTTTTTCCAGAGCTTTCAACTGCATCTTACATCTCTTTTTTTGTCATACTGTTTCCAAGGTCAAGAATTAACTAATATATTGAATAAAAGGTTTTGATTCACAGCTGAAAAACACACCATTGTTACCCAAAAACTATTAAAAACACATCACCAATCAACTGTGAACACCAAATGTGTATTAATCCGCAGCTGAAAATAGTCCCCAACAAATGGGGTATTTACTACTGTTTGATTGACGTTTGCTAGAAACTATATATAAGTGAGCTGTTTTTAAATATTTACATCTTCAGTAGGAACCAATGGGCTTACAGAAGTCAGAAAGTACAGTATTGAGAGACGGACTAACACGATGGCCGTTTTGGTCTATTAATGGCATTTGTTGAAGAATGCCATGAAAGAAGAAAAAATATAGAAGAACACGTAGTTATAAGAAGACAATTTGGGAAGAAAAAGATATTAAATATTCTGTAAAGGCCTCTAATGTCCTGAAACTGGGAATATAAGTGAGTCACAAACGTACACTATCAGCGTACAGTATCAGTAAGAGGAGTCAGTGCAGACTCCAGTAAACCTTGAGACTCTTTTCTGTGGTTTAATATTTGTTTTGAATCATATTTCTGTTTTCCTCACAGCCTGAATACAAAGCAGCAGATCCGATTTGCACGTTCCTGTTCTCGGTTCTTGTTCTTGGAACAACTCTTCCAGTCACAAAGGATGTTTTCAGAATACTGATGGAGGGTGAGCACACTGTCCTGTGCATCGTTTTAATGACTACAGTTTGTGTGTTACTGGCACTGAGCTGGTCGCCTCTGTCTTCTGCAGGGACTCCTCAGGACGTGAACTTCGATGCTGTGAGAGAGCTGCTGCTGTCTGTGAGAGGAGTTGTGGCTGTTCACAGTTTGCACATGTGGAGACTCAACATGACTCAGTATTTACTTTCTGTCCATGTTGCCGCAGGTAGCAGCAAAATCAATACTGCTAATCTACCACACGCAGCCTGGGGGTGGAGGATGTGGTGCTCAGCAGCATCTAATAGACAAATTCATATGCTGCTGAGCACCACATCCACCTCATTTATCACTAGAAATGTCTGCTAACATACAGACAGAGATGGGGGGGATGTTCTGCATAAGGTATTTAAACTGATAAATGTCTTTTCCCCTCCAGGAGCCCCAGCAGTTACTCTCTGACTGTAGCCTTATTTAAGCATTGTTAACTGTTTTTAGTATTGTTATATCCGTTCTTTTATCTGCGACTTGACCTCTTGCAAAAGAGGTTTCCAGAGGTCCAACCTCAATGGGACTTGCCTGGTTAAATAAACGTTAAATAAACAAAATGTACTCATTTCATCTGTGTTGTATTGAACACAGCCCTTGTTTAATTGAAATCAGATCCAATTAAACACAAATCAGGATCATATTCAAGTAAAAACAGAGACCAGAGTCCTGTTGAAGACCAATATAGATTCTAAACAGTGAAAATAATAATGTACCAATCATTGCATGGAAGTTTCACAGGTTTCTGCAAGTAACATCACACACTGTTGCTCGTGCTGAGGATAAAATAAAGAAAGCCAAAATAAAAATCAGCTTTTTTTTTATATCAAGAAAAGTCAAAGTCGCCATCCAGCTGTGGCTAAAAATAATACAAGTCTGCATTGAGTAAATGTAGCGAGAGGATGGTGTTGAAGCTGCAGTACTGATGCTACATGTCTAAGATTACTGTAAACCAGATTAATAATAATAATATTGCCTGTATTTGTGTCCCCAGAAGAAGACGCAGACACACAGATCGTCCTCATGAAGGCAACAAAGCTCCTGCGCTCTGAGTTTGGTTTCTCCAGCATCACAATCCAAGTGGAGCGTTAAAAAGGACGACGGCACCAGGACTGTAAGAGGCTCCTGCTGGCCCCGTCTGACCAGCTAATGGGACAACTGAACCTTATTTAAATTTCAGGAGTTTGTGTTTACGTCAATGTCTGCAACTGCCAGCTTGCTTCTATACACCGCTTAGTAATCCTCACTCAGGTGTTGTACATGCGTCCAGCCTCTCTGCATTTTATCTACAGGTGACTGAGAGGACAGCTTCTGTATATATTCAAAATCGGATAAAATATTTATTCATGCTGTTACAGTGGTCTTGTTTAAGCTTTTGTTTATTAATTTGGTAAAAATGACCAGAACTAACAAAGAAGTTAGCTAATGTTCCATCAGGCTGGTTTCTCAGAAATTTGGGGGAAACCAAACTGGCCAAAGATTTAATTTTTATTTCTGAAGCAGCAGATTTTTATCCGTAGAAGCCCAGATACCATATTTATGTGACAGATCTAACTGTGTAATGATCAGTTATGTCTTGACCTATGTTTTCATTTACACATTCGTGAAACAGTTTGATCATATTCTTGTATTATATTGTTGCTTGTTTCTCAACATATTTGAAGCTTTCAAAGAGCTGTTTTTCCCTCTAACATAAAACATATTTCCAGCCTTTCAGTATTTGAGGCTTTAAAATAACAATCTGCATCATCAGAAATGTACAAATCTTTGATGCTGGTTTGTTTTTTGCAACATCAGTGTCAATTTATTTCAACTGATAATCCTGTCAGTCAGATGAAATACAGTTCCTCAAACCATACAGGCACATAATTAATAGTTGTACAATACGCACCAACAAATTCATTCAAACAATACTTACAAATAATCCTCACACATTACTTTGTTCACGTTAGTCAGGATGGGAGTCCTGGTCAAACTGAGCGATGGAATAAGAAGCACACGGGTATGAAATTGTTCTCAGTAGGCGTATTCAGATGTTTTTTATGTACTCATCAGTTTACTTGATGAGTCCGTAGAGCAGACCACAGTAAAAGAAACACAAAACTACGTAACATCCGGACATTATCTGGCCCAGGCTGCACGGAAATATCTAAGAATGTATGAATTAAATTATTCAACATACCACAAACAAGGCTAGAGAGTCCTGGTGTTAACATGCCTTTTTGGGAAACCGGCTTCAGCGTGTCCCCTCGGGGCGCCCATCTCTCCAGTAGTTGTTGTAGGCGTCCTGGAACATGTTGTTGCAGGATATTTTAGCTTTGAGTTTGGAGCAGATGAGGAAGGAGCCGCCCATCTTGCGGTGGAGGGAGTACGTCTCCTCGGGGGGCGGCGTGAGTCGCTCCCTCAGCATCACGGGGATGAGGCTGTGGATGCGCTCGGTGGTGCTCTGAGCTCCAAAGTCAAAGGGCTCCTCAGAGGAGAAGGCCTCCCCGAGGATCATCACTGCGTCCACGTGGGCGTTCTCCATCGCCTTGTTACAGGACACAGCAGTGAGTCAACAGGCTTTAAAGCTAACCTTCTACATTTAGTGGTGGAGAGATGAGAAGGTTGATATCACTCTCATGTCTGAACAACCGGTTAGCTTAGCACAAAGGCCGGAAACATTTCTATTGTATTTCTTTACGGACTCTTTGTGGATGATAATTCAGGGTGGACAGCAAGAGAGGGAATATAACAAGTTTGTCACTGTTGCAGTTCCTCCTGGTCACCAGTAGAGGTCACCAGAAGACTTAATGCCACTTGAATAACTGTTACAAAATGTTGATTCACGTCTTTAAAAACTTTGTTGGTTAATTTTAGGTTCAGAGTACTAAAATCAACCGTTTGTCTGAATATAAAACCTGCAGACTCTCACAAAGCACATTAGACAGCGATGGAAGGTAACTAAGTACATTTAGTACTTCAACATTGTACTTAAGTATATCCAATTTATGCTACTTCTACTTCACTACATTTCAGAGGGAAATATTGTACTTTTTACTCCACTACATCTGTTTAATTGCTACTTTGATTTGACATATTTTTACCTTTGATACTTTAAGTACATTTTTCTGGTAATACTTGTCTACGCCTCTTTAACTAAATCTCACTGATGACACACTGTTGCGGTTCATAGTGAAGATGTTTATTACCTTTGACTCGTATCCTGTGAGGAACTTCATGTCTCTGGATCTCTGCAGGACGCCTTCTCTGTTCTGATTTGCAGCTGCATTAATAACCTGATGAGAGAAATGATCGGTCGGTCCACATGTGGAAAAAAAAAAGATTAAAATCAGTCCCAATCTAATGAAATGTTGTCTGCATGAAAGTAAAGCACGTTATGGGTCTCTAATAAGGATTTGAGTCATTTGAAGCCATTGACGTGCACTACAGTTTCATTTTATTGCTACAAGCATGACAAAAACATATATGTTCAGTTTCTTTTCATAACGTTGTAACGAGACCCCTCATGTTGTAACAAAATATTTTTCATGTTATTGGGACATATTTTCTAACTAATCATCCTGTCTATATAAGAAACTTGTCTTGTAATAACAACGTTATATGTTGGCTGGCTGATACTTTCATTGTGTCTCATCCCAAACATGAAATAGTAAATGGCGCTCTTCAACTTTAACGATTCCCAAAGCGCTTCACAGATCAGATCTCATTCACCCATTCACACACACATTCACACACCGATGGCGACCGAGCTGCCATGCAAGGCGCTGGCCTCCATAGGGAGCAACTTAAGGTTCAGTGTCTCGCTCAAGGACACTTCGACATGACGGGGGGAGCCGGGGATCGAACCCAGGATCAGTTTTTCCTCGTTGGTTGATTTTGTGTGATAACGGGAACATTTTGTGATATAACAACATAAAATGATATGTTAGTATTACAAGAAAAGTTTACAAATACTGTACATTTCTACAGCTTCTCACCTCAATGTAGGTGTCAGTGAAACTCTTATCAAACCCCCGCGTAGCTCCAAAATCCAACAGTGCAACCTGGAGACATGAAACAGACATACAAACCTCAGTGGAAAAAAATCTACAAAATAATGTACAAACAGTGTGCGGATGAAGTGATTGAGACAAACTGACCTTGTGAGCTTGTGGGTCAAAGAAGAAGTTGGACCAGTTTGGATCAGTCTGCATGTATCTGAACTCAAAGAGCTCCCTCAAGCATAATCTCAAGATCTGCTCACAAATCTGGCAAAAAGAACAAAAGGATTGTCGGAAACAAAATGGTGAAAAATATAACTAACCCTAAAATATTGACAAGGGAAACATGATGAGCAGAAGTAAGCTCAGCGATGTGCTGACAGACTCTCTCTGTCTTGGCAGTGCACAGGTGTAAACTGTACTGTAAGCGGTGCCGAGTTCACGGCAGTCGCACCTCATTCCTGAGGTCCTGAGAGAGGTCGGTGGCCTGGTCCAGAGGGAAACCGGGCACCAGCGTTGTGGTGAGGACATGCTGGCTGCTCAGCTCGTCAATCACATCAGGAACATAGAAGAACGGGTGATCCTTCAGCAGCTCTCTGCCACACAAACGACAACAACAAAGTTAAAAGACACCTGAACCCGACCCCCCCCCCCAAAACTGTGAAAAACATGTCAACAGCAAAGGAGTATTCTGGTACACAGGAGAAGATAACCGTCACTAACTTCACAGCTAAAAGATAAACTTTGTTCTTTAAGAAATAGTTCAACATTTTGGCTTTTTTTCCGAGAGTTACATAAGAAGATCGATACTACTCTGACGTCTGTAGCATAGATATTAAGTTAATGACAGCAGCTGGTTAGCTTAGCTTAGCATAAAGACTGGAAACAGGGGGAAACAGCTAGCCTGGCTCTGTTTAAAGGTAACAAAGTCCACCTACCAGCACCTCGAAAGCTCACTAATTAACACGTCATATTTCATTTGTAAATCCCAGTAAGAACATTTGTTGTCCAAGAAAAACTCCTCAGGCACAAAAGAAGTAGTAACTTTGTATGTTTTGGAAAAACAGCAGATTGCTTGAATTACATACAGAATAACACTGAAGGAAAACGTAGCAGTAAGCATGAGCATCGGCAGCCACCGTGACTGAACTGACAACAAAAACAGTGGCACAAACACAAACTCATCCAGAGAAAATACAAGAACAAACAAAACAAACATGTAACAGCACTGGACACACAGTTTGATTCACAAGTGAATTCTGGGAAGAGTAGTACAAAAACTACACAAAAGGATCTGGCGGATTACTAACAGTGACAGTCACCACAGTTATACAGCATTGGTTCCCAAACTGGGGGTTGGGGCCCCTACAAAAATCTCATGTACAAAATTATGTTCATTTTTCTGACTTTCCGCTAATCCTTTTCGTGAAATACTTTTATCCTTTTAAACCTGAACTTCTCACAACTTATAGACGTGCAACCAATGCCAAGGAGGAGAGTATTGCTTCATATTAACGGGTTAAAGAGCCACTGATATACAGTGAGCATCAATGCTGTGCAAGTTCTAACTAACACACTCAAAGTCAGTCTGCGTAGTAAGAATTGAACGACTCACTGGAACTTTTTGGCACATTTGGCCTCTCTTATGTAATCACACTCCAGCGCCAGCTCACGGCTCATGACCTCAATGAGGTGCTCAGGAAACAGACCTGTGAAAGGAGGGCAAATGTTAAAAAGCTGGAAATCACGACATTCAAGCTGCCTGTGTAGGTAAGTATATTGACAATAGCAGAGGTTACAGACATCAGACAATGGCAGCTGTTATCATGAAAATGATAACAGTGTTACCTTCAGGCAGCGCGTTGCTCAAACTCAGAGCAGTCATGATATTATTCACGTCACTGTCGATGCTCTTGGCCACTCCGGGGTACTGAGAGAACAGATTGGATTGTGTGATTTTTGGATTTTGTCATAATTTGCTTCAGTGTTTTTATCTCCGTGCAAAGGCTCACCTGAATCTTCATGGCGACCTCTCGGCCGTCCTTCAGTCTGGCTAAATGCACCTGACCGATAGACGCCGCCGCAAACGGCTTCTCCTCAAAGTACTCCAGCTTGTCCCTCCAGTTCGGGCCGAGGTCACTGCTGATGGCTTTCTGCAGAGAGAAGAGAAACTGTCTGATCTGTGAACTTTAGTTTACGGAGGTTGTGTTGTTTACCGCAGCTCTTTACACTGTACCATCATCTGTTTAGGGGGCATGAAGTCGGCACTTTGTCGAACACGCTCGAAGATTTTGGCCAGCTGAGGGTTAATGAAGACGTCATCTGAGAGGAGAGGAAAACAATAGACGAACAGAGTGAAAATACTCGCTGGTAAACTAACTGCTATTGTTTAAAACAGGAAGAAGAAGGAAGATCTTAGCCCCAGTTTGTGCCACATTGTTACTGTAGCTGGAGGTGACATCTCTCCCTGCTCATTTTGTACAAATATAAAAACATTATTGTGTATAAAATACACAATACTGGAAAATCTCACCTCAAGGTCAAGTTGGTTGCTGTTCTGAAGCTTTGCATTATGTCACATAGTCCTGACTATGAACAATATTAATATTAACATGGACCCTGAAGTGCTCAGAAAAAAATTTATTTGAACATCTAGTGCTGCAAGTAACGGTTTATTTTGACTTTTTTGTCCAATTCCCAAACATATTCATTTTACTAGATTCAATGTTTAATACTTCATTGCCTCTCCAACATAGCTGTTAGGAGTTCGACCATAAAATGACCATAGTCAACATGCTCGCGATACTATAATGATATAACAGGGTTGTGCATTATGATCAAAAGCTCCAGAACAGCTACTAAATGGAGACGTTCAATTTGATCAAGAACATGCAGTTTGTCACATCCGGCCGCCGTCTTTGAAACACGGAGAAGTTAAAAATCAATGAGCGTCCTGGAAACACCTTCAGAACAGCAGCAAGTGTTGTTGAGCGACCTTGTGGAAAGATCTCCGGGTTTTTATCTTACAGAAAAACAAATGCTCAACTCTGTGACTCGACTGTAACGATAATTCATGAGGCACAAACTGAGACTGTGGACATTTAAGAGCATAACAACATCGTACTGTAAGTGTTTAAAGTCAACACAGATGGTCAGTTTGGCCTCGGCTGCCTACAATAGCTCGACTGGAATGGCACTTATTGTGTTCAGCTGGCCCGAGGTTTATTTTAGGTGATGACATTTCGCTGCTGGTGAAGGGGTCTCGTTTGTTTGCCAGCGAGTCTGAATCAGAAACATGATGGGGGTCTTTTTGGGAAGCTGGAGCACCGGTTTGCGGTCTGAGTTTGGTCTCTGATGAAAGCTGAACCTTCATTGGCACACAGATACGTGTGTGTGTGTGTGTGTGTGTGTGTGAGCAGCTCGTGTCCTTGTATTGTGGAATGTCAGTTTCTACATTTTTTGACGATACCTCACCTTGAATGCTGAGCATCTGTCCAAGTTTCAGAGCGGCACCTCGGACTTTGCAAAGCGTGCGGACAATTCTTTCAGCGTTGGCTTCAGAGAGGAAGGCACTCGAATCCAGTATGGATTTCTTATCACCTAAAAAAACACACATCATTCAGTACAGGCGATATCGTCTTTCAGCTATGGATAAGATGGTTATATTTTATATATATTCATCTACTAAAAACACTTCAAAGCCACCAATAAAACCTAAACCTTCCCGTCATCACCTTGCTGTTGGGGTTTCAAACTCTTCTTGGCCACTTCAGCGATCGCCCCGATGCCGAGTCCAACCGCCAGACCTGCAGAGAGAAATCAATATAAACAGTGGTGGACTCGGTACATTTACTCAAGTACTGTACTTCAGACTGAACTCTAACCCTACCTGGGTAATTCCATTTTATGCTACTTTATACTTCCACTATACTACATTTATTTGTCATCTTTAGTTACTTTGCAGATTCAGATTATTAATACAACATGTAAATCAGCTAATAAATTATAATATATTGTTATGGATTAATCTACCCAGCAGTGTATATGAAGTAGCTGAAATTAGCTCCAACATTTAGCAGCCACAACATTAGTGAAGCTGACATGTGGACGCATCACGAATTATAATGACATCCAGTAATATAATAAATATTACATTAGATTCAACTTTATTGCCATTGCACAGAGTGCAAGTATGGAGACAACAAGATGCAGTATGTATGATTCTGAAATGAGCCATTTTGCATAATTGGTACAAAGTTCTGCATTTAAAACCCTACTTGAGTAAAAGTACCAGAGTATTTCTACACTGTGGTACTGCGACTTCTATTTAAGTAAATGATCTGAATACTTCTTCCACCACGGCATATAAAAACAATACACAAAGCTTCTTTGAATAGACAGGAACTGTTTGAAAAGTGAAGTTAACATTATCAATCTGGCCACAACGTTTACATTACCAATGCCCCACTCTGCGTTTGATAACAGCAGCAGGACGTGATAACAGCAATCAGTAACCAGAGGCAGGTCTCATTTCTCAGGGCGACTCTCGGAGAGTTCAGGGGTAAATTAAGGCCAAGAAAGGAGGAGAAGAAACAACTGATACTACTGTGTGTAAAGCGTGCTGCCCTTTGGTGAGAAGAAGGCTGACAGTTGACAACATGTTTTATATTAGCTGGATTCTCAGGCAGGACTCTGGCAAGTCCCCGAAACATTTTCTCAGCTATTGATACTCCGCAATTCCAGTTCTGCGAAGGAGCACGTCAACACTTCCCACAGTCTGACCTCAGCTCTGCAAAACTGGTGACCGAGGTCATCAATGCAAAACCTCTCAACTGCATCCAAAATTAAACTTTGATGTTCAACCACTTTATTAGGAAGAAATGAAAATAAACAATAACTGTATTTGCAAAACTAGCTGGCTTTTTGTAGCATGAACTTTATACCAAATTACAGAAACTCTGCTGTGTTGACATCCTGCAGAGTGACTTGTTAGTCTCCCATGGAGGAAGAACTAGCACCACCAATGTCATCTGCACAACTCCACTCACAAAAATAGTTGGAAGTTAGCGAAGGAAATGCCAGAGTCCATTTAAGATTATTAAAGTTATCTTGCTCCAAATTCAGATTCTGGGTCATTCCATTTGTATAGTTAATAAATAAAACTAGATTTAGATAGATAAAACAGTGAAAAAGTGAGCTCAACATTAATGGTTCAGAAACACACACCAACTAATGATTATTACTATTATTGATTAATCTGCTGCCTATTTTCTACAATTAATCGTTTAGTCAGAAAAACAGAAATAATCACATTTGAGAAGTTAAAACCAATCAATTTTTGGCATTTTTGCTGAATTTTGACTGAATTTTTCATGAAAAATTGAAAAATGACATTCAACACACAGAATATCTATTCTGAACATTTTTCATTATTCTTTTATTCCAAAAACAGAAACCTAAAAGGTACCCTGAGGAGTTTCTGACTTCTTCTTTCTGGTTTCTGGTTTGAAGATTGTAACTGAAACCTTTATGGTCACGAGGACTATGGTAATATTAATGTCACTTTTACAGCTGTAACATGACCGATATACCAGTAAACACACCTACTTCCAAAATTCACCAGTCTTCCTATCCGTGTGACGGGCACCTTCCTCTCTCTGGCTCTTTCACTGAGCTGCAACACAAGAAAAGAGCTCAACTTGTTGGACAAAAGACGAATAACAAGCTCCCGTGGAATGAAAGCAATAACCACACTGATAAAAAAAAAAAGTGTTAGAGTGGATACCACTTGTTTATGTTGCTTGTTGTCTGTTTTCTTGGCGTTTCTTGCTTTTTCAACGTCCTCTGTTGTCAGCCGCCCCACTGTGGAGTTGTCCTGGTTAAATAACCTTGTATGTCCAGAGAACAGTTGGCGGGACCAGTCCCTGTGGTACTTCAGGCGTTTAGTGCTGGTTCTTCCACTGCAGGTCCCCTGTCCGCCATTTACACCTCCAATGAAACAGGTACTGAAACAGGCTCCCATAGTGGAGTATCTGTGAAACTGTGCTGCCGCTGTGGCTCTGTGGACGCAGATGTCTGGCTGTTTGTTGAACGTCTCCTGGGTGACAAAACATGATTCATTTGATGGTGTTAGAGGATTAGTTCAACATTTTGGGAAATATGTTTATTTGCTTTCTTGAGGAGTTAGATGAGAAGACTGATACCACTGTCATGTCTGTCTGTCAAATATGAAGGGTTAGGGTTACAAGTAGACACTGCTTCATTTTAAGGGGTCACAAGCGAGAAAAGGTGGAGAAGCACTGGTCCAAATGTTGTTTTGGAAGCTTTACTTTCCAGAAAAGTACAAAATTGTGTTAGAAACACTGCACATGTTTTGCCATAAGACCACTATCACACTTCCTTATTAGTTAAATGAATTAGTTCTTCTATTCCAGCATCATCTGCCTCACCACCCTGGTCACTATTGTTGTGGCGTTGATGAGGTGATGGTGGCAGAAACAGAAGAAGAGAAGGTATCTGGGTTGCATGTCTCTGAAACTCTACCCCGCTCTGCAGCTGGTCAAATCACGGCTGACTTGCTCACCCTTGCTGATCCAGTGGCGTGATGGAAGTTTACCAGCCTCTGGTTCCCGGTGCCGCGCAGGCCACCTGGTGGGGCTCTGCCGGCCGCCTGCTTCATCCAGGTCAGACCCCTCCAGACCACCGTGTCACCTGTCATGGTGGTGTTGTTGCTCAGACCTGCAGAGCCAGGAATAACAGGGTGACGGTCTCTGCAACAGGTTGCTTTGAGGGGTGATGGAATAAAGAGCTCATCAGTTTATGTTCCCATGCTTATGGGATAAACCAAGACTGCACATCCATAGCATGCTTGGGAAACACAACCTAAACAAATACTGATAAAAGTGCAATATTAACTTGGCTGTCTGAGTGATAAGAGAGCAGACAGGAAGAAACATGCACATTGAAAAGTTTTAAAACAAACATGAAATACTGACAACTCAATGATCTTGTCAACAGTGAGTTCAATGATTTTAAGGCCGATTTGACTCACAATGAAGGATGAATAAAAGTGACAAATAAGGAAATTAAACTTCTACTCACCAACGTTACAACTGAAGTCCTTTCAGCTCCGTGAGAGTGCAGTGAGCATCGTGCAACTGCAGCACAAGCCGCAGTTCACCTTGATTTAACTTGACACAATTCCTTGTAAACACCTCAGCTCCAGCAAGGCAACGAGGCGCGCGACACGCTGAAGGACATGCAAATTTCCCCCGAGGCGACCCCGGGGGGAAGTTTAACAAACACGGGCCAATGAGGCAAAGTTCAGCCGCGAGCTCCGGGTATCAACAAAGCTCCGCACTGGTTGGACAAACTGTCAGTCGCTCCTCAGCGAGCTTGTGACGGCTGATGTGTCCGCTCAGGGCGGTCCCTGAACGGCACACGTGCTGCGTTCACGACCAGAAAAAGCAGGGATTTTTCAGTGAACACACATCAGTTCACTTTAGTAATTCGTACTAAAGTAAAAAATAAAAAAGGTGTTTGTAGGGCAGTGACCTTAGTAAAAGTGAAAGTCATTTGTTACAATAATACTTGATCCCTAATAATGATCAGGTAAGGTTTTAATTCAATTACAAAAGTAAACGTAAGCTGTACTTAATGAAAGACAAGACTTTAATTCAGAAGTGTATCTCTCAGATTAAACGTAAAACTAAACTATAAAAGTTTTCTATAAATGTAAGATAAAAGTCACATGGAGACATTAATTACTTAGAAAGCAGACTAAACTGTTTTATTGTATAACCGTTAATTATATTTTTATATTATATGATAGATATATTTAAGACCGTACTTGCCAATAGCTGATTCATGGGGCTGTGTCAATGTCTTTGATGGTGGGAATTGTCTTTGTCAAATAGAAAAAGCCCCTAAATCAGAATTTAGATCATTTTATGACAATAAACCTTTTCATTAAAACAAATATAAGTGTTTACAGAGTGTTCGCAGCAGCCACACACATCTAAAGTACTCAACAGTAGTGTGAAACTGCAACTCTAAAACCTCAGAGCTCAAAAGTAGGAACTTATGAGGAGCACTTGAAGGTAGCAATACCCCATACAGCTGTGAACTGTGGCTGACCCAGGGCCAGTTTGGCTATAGCAGTTGTTGTTAAGTGAACGATGAATCACCTTTTAATTATAGAGAAAGAGCAGCAACATTGCAATAAATAGTACGTGAGCAGGGAAATGACTAACTTAATGATATCACTGCTCTGCTCAGATCTGCTGTGGCACGTCACGATTATTCACTTTACAATGACATGCATGTTTAAATGATGTCAGCTGTTGTTTTTGTTACATGACAAGGTGTTTATGAAATATTGGATGTTTCAGATGTATCACCCACATGTAAAAGATACAACTTATGTGTGAAATTGTGATCGCATCTTCCTTTACTTAAGAATAAATTGCGATAAATAAATGGCTTTCAGCACTCATACAGTTATATTGTCCATATACAGGTGTTTTAGCTTTTAATATGTGGCTCTGATATTAATTTACACCTCATCCGACCATCTGATTTTTATTTATTTACACTTCACTGCATCTTTTTCAGTCTCACTTCAACATTATGTTACTTAAAAAGATCATAATGGTAACAGAACGTTGTGTACATATGATTCAATATATTCTGGACTGATGAAATACACTTTTAAGGCTTTGTCAGGGCCTGACGGCAGACTTTAGCTTTGGGAAGAGTCGGAGAGCGTTCTGCATTGTCACCTCCATCACCGTCTGCAGCGACACTCCTTTGATCTTACTGATGTACTCAGCAGAGATACAGATGTTTCTGGGCTCATTTCTCACCTGCATTCGGGACACAGGACAAGAAGGATATAACATGAGGGGGTGATGAAGCTTTAATGATGAATGCATTTAAACATTGTAACAGATTTTTGTTGTGTATGTCACAAATATGCATGTAAAAGAAAAGCAGAGGAGTTTTAACAATATCCTCCTAAAAATATAAAAACATGCAGGTCACAACTTAAATTACTGCTTCAAATCAAAAAGGATTAAAGGGTTATCACAGCTATAAACTGCATGGACTGCCAGCAAATATCCTGGGTTTGGATTTCTGAGGGAAAAAATACTTTACCTGCTTTTCTGGGCCGAGAGCAGGCGAATCAGTTTCGAGACAGATGTTCTCTAATGGCAGCTGTTTCACAAGTTTCTGCTTCTTGGTGGAAAATACAGAAAGAAACATTCATCATCAATCATTAATTCAATGTGATAAAAAAACAACAACAAGTAAACATGTCAGTGCTGTCTGATGAGACCATGTTAGTAGTTTAATTGTGTAAACTGTAGATGCTCAGATACACAGACAAAGATATTCAAACAATTTGGAACTATATCTATAAAATATGTTTTTTGTCTATTTACACACATAATTAGTGTTGCTAAGGGGAAACAATTGGGGTTATGATACAGTGAAAATGTAACTTGATCGGGTGCTGTACCTGTTCACTCCGTATTATGGACGGTGGGATAGAAAAGAAATATCCAGCTTTCACTCCCTCCATGGCAACAGACGGTTTCCCATCAAAAGCATGAAGCAGGGCTTTTTCGACACCTAGTGAAATTTCAGAGAAAGTGCAGTTTACTTTTCAAATTGCTCAAGTAAAATCCACAGGCAAACGGAGAACCCAAACTTGGTTGTTTACCTTGCTCCTTCAGGAGGTGGATGGTGGGTCTTCCTGCAGACCGTGAATGAACATTTCTAGAAGTAAAACCCACACACAACAATATTATGGTCTATAAGTCTGTTGGCTATGAGTCACATTATGTCTTTCATGTTAATGCACATGCTGAGATTCTTTTACAAACACAATAATGCAATTATGATACACATCTCGCATAACATATGAATTTACTTTCTACTTGATGTGTCGAGCACAAATGCTACAGTCCAACTTGATTTGTAGGATGCTGCACTCCCTGAGAATCATTTCGTGAAGAGGCTCTTAAAAGAATCTCCTTTCATGAAAAACTGCTCCCAAACATGTCACCACATTCAGGGATAGGCCTCCAATAGCTGTTTGTTCATAAGTATTAAATGTTTTCTCGAACCACCTTGCGAAGCTTCAATTCAAATTTTACCAGTTGAGAGAATATCGTCTACAGTACTACAGTGTGACTCACAGAGGGAGGTCCAGTTCCTTGGCTATCTGTGCCTGACGAATGAGGACCTGCCTTTGGCTCTCTTTATCAGTGTCATTGCTGACATATCTGGGTGTAAAATCCAAACCAACCTAAAAGAACAGATGTGAAAAAGAGTTAACTGTTAACATACATACAAAAGAAAACCAGAACAGCAAATTGCTAATCAATGAAGTCTCATCAGAATTATTACCTCCCCAATGGCCACAAGGTGATCTTTGTATTTCTCTATTATGGGTAGAGCAGCCTCTAGATCCTGCGTAAAAAACAGAAAAAAAATATTTTTTTCTTCACTATAATATGACAACTGTAGAAATTCACTTACACCTGGTGGAATTGTCCAGGCTGAGAAATCTGGCAATAATCTGGCCAACAAACACAAACTACCTGGCTGGCTAGACACCACTACAGGTAAGTGAGAAAATATGATTTTTGTAATTTGGGTGAACCGACTCTTCATCTCGACCCTACCTGGAGAGAAGCCCCCCTCTGCTGCTCTGGGGAAACTTCTTGAACAGGGTGGACTCCTAGGCAGGGAAAAATAAAACCTGGAAACCTAGGACAAAGTTACTAGTCAGTATAAAGAGACAAACAACATGTTACATTCATATAATATCTCTCTAATAGTTCTAGTTACCTCTGGGACAACTCAATGATCTTTTCAAATTCCCCAGCATGCTCGGCCACGGCTAATAGCGCCAACAAGCCAGCCTTGGAATTAATAAAGCAAATAAATTAGTTAAACACACTGTAATAATTATTCTGTACAATGCATCTTAGCTGAGACGCCTCACCTTTTTTGAATTCTCAACCACCTCCTCTATGTCCTAACAACAGAAAGAGACAGACTTAAAGCCTAATGAGATATTTCAGATGTATAATATTCACTTAAATATCCTTAAAGCCCGACCATACCTTGTCAAAATCCTCCGCAGAGATATGACAGTGGCAGTCAACGTAGCCATGCATGTGGACAGCGTTGCGTGCAAAATCAAAACATTAGCTTCTTCCTGAAAGAGAGGCGGGCCGCGCATGCGTAGACTCGTTGGAGCGCGAGCTGCAGAATGCAGCGTTGCCCGGGAGAGCGGCGTTCCATTAAATCTGATTGGTTAAACTCCACCGGCGCATCGACGGACAACAGATTGAACACTCCCAGTGTTTTCAAGAAACGACCTCTTGTTTAAACTGCATTAACATGATCTTAATAAGAGTTTTTCTTCCTTGTCTCCTTCCTGTCTTGTGTTCTCACTTTCGCTTCATCATGTGATCTTCTACCGTCAACTTTACGCTTTGTGTGATAGCAACTCCGTCGTCCTCCGGATCGTTTTTATCACACAAGGTGATTTTGACCTGAAATGGGAGGTTTAACGATTTCTTTGCTTTTATCGATGCTGTCGGTCGGCACCAGCAGAGCAAAATACGAACCAAACTGGGAATCCATCGACTCCAGACCGCTGCCAGAGTGGTACGACCAGGCCAAGTTTGGCATCTTCATACACTGGGGGGTCTTCTCTGTTCCGAGCTTCGGCAGCGAGTGGTTCTGGTGAGCTTTGTTCTCCATGTCAAGCAATTAGTTCACATATTATTACGACATGATTTCAACTTTTACAATTGGGTGTTCTTGGGAAAGTTGGGACATTGAGCGAGATAAGCCCTGCTGGTGGTATCCAGGCAACCACAGGCATACATAGAATTTATATTATTAATTAATTTCCTTAATTCTGTAATGAAGTCACAAGTAGTCTGAGGAGAGCATTTGGAGGAGGAACCACCATAAACGTAAGGTCCATTTTATAGATTTTCTGGAGCTTTCGGTCATGTCTCATGATCTTCTTCAGCAGATGGAGTCTCCCCAGTTGTCTTGTTATTATAGATACACTAAGGGTTTCTTAAAGGCTATAGAAAAACATTTGTTGTAGGGTGTAATATTGTCAACCCTGAATACAAATTGAAATGATTCACCTCACCTTCATTAATTGGCTCGTCTTGCTTCAGCCTGTCTTGCACTCGTTTTCTTTTCCAGGTGGTACTGGCAGAAGCAAAAACTAAAGCCATATGTCGACTTCATGCAGAGGAATTATCCTCCAGACTTCAAGTATCAAGACTTTGCACAGCAGTTCACTGCTGAGTTCTTTGATGCCAAAGAATGGACGGACATCTTTGCCTCATCAGGAGCAAAGTACATCGTCCTGACCACAAAACACCATGAAGGTACAGGACATCTCTCTTGTTTAAGGACAAGTACATGATCCACATATTTGGAGTATTAGTGCCACGCTGCATCCCTTCAGCCATGCAGGAGATGTATTGTTTTAACTATGTATTTTTCAGGTTTCACACTATGGGGCTCAAAGAACTCCTGGAACTGGAACTCAGTGGATGTTGGACCTAAAAGAGACCTGGTAGATGAAGTGGCGAGTGCCCTCCGTGCTAACAGTGACCTGCGTTTAGGGTTGTATCACTCTCTCTTTGAGTGGTTTAATCCGCTCTTTGAACAGGATGCTGCCAATGTCTTCACTACAAACTACTTTCCTACCAGTAAAACTCTGCCTGAGCTTTATGAGCTCATTGTCAAGTTCAAACCAGAGGTGCTGTGGTCTGATGGAGACGGAGACGCACCTGACAAGTACTGGAACAGCACAGGCTTCTTAGCCTGGCTCTATAATGACAGGTAATAAAGTTAAATTAATTTATGCACTAAGTGTGTTTTTATTAGATGTATCACTTACATAGCCAGTGGGATATTAACCTGTATTCCTTCACAGTCCTGTACGAGACACAGTGGTGACGAATGATCGCTGGGGCTCTGGCTCCATCTGCACCCACGGAGGATATTTTACTTGCGCTGATCGCTACCAGCCAGGACACCTGCTCAAACACAAATGGGAAAACTGCATGACCATCGACACAAAGTCCTGGGGTTACAGACGCAACGCTCGTCTCAGTGACTACCTCACCATCGAGCAGCTGGTAGCGGTGAGAGTTGAATATGTTGTTTACCTGTAAAGTGTTTCATTAGGTAACCAATCTGCTGACTGCTCCATCTAAATCATGAAATTAAATGGCTTATATACAGTAAACTAGCTTAAAACTATACGTATGTCGAATATATCTTTTCTTTGAAGATTGTGAAAATATTTCGACCATCTAGAGGCTAGTGTGTGCCAAAAAAGTTTGTAAAAGCTCTGCAAGAGATTTTACAAACTTTCTTTGACACATCACAGACTGTTGTGACAGACTATAGTTTAAATAACAAAATTCACAAAAGGGTTTCTGAAAAATAAAGACCACATTTCCCATAAATCCTATACTGTTCATCTCCTCTTTAAATTTAAATTTCATTTTATTTTCTCTGTTAATCGATTGGTTGGTAATGAAATAATTGAAATCATAATTTTCCAAAGCTCAAGTTGACACATTTAAATTGCTTGTTTTGTGAGAACAGTCCAAAGATATTCATTTTAATATTATAGACGATAAAATAAACCAGCAAATATTCACATTTAAGAAGCTGGAATCTGTACATTTTTGGCATTTGTGGTTAAAAAAAAGAATCTTCTGTTAGTGGACTAATTAATTAATCAGCTAATAGTTAATAGCTCTACTCTACAAGTTTTAGTCCTATTTGCTCTGAAGGAACAGCGCCCTCCAGCTGTAAAGACATCTTTGTGCAGTTAAGCAAAAAGTCTTAAGTGTCACTTAACATGCAGGGCAGTATAGACTAGGGTCCCATAGATGGTCCCAGTCTTCACTGTGACGGTTTGTTAGTTTACACTAATTATGCTCATGTGTCAAAATGAAGCTGTGATGATGTTCAGCAGCCATATACAGTATCTTTAACTCTTAACGTGTGTGTGTGTGTGTTTCAGACGCTGGTGGAGACTGTGTCCTGTGGGGGAAACCTGCTGATGAACATCGGCCCGACACACGATGGAAGGATCGCCCCCATCTTTGAGGAGCGTCTGAGGCAGATGGGTCAGTGGCTGAATGTCAACGGGGAGGCCATCTACAACACAACAGCATGGCGGGCTCAGAATGACACCGTCACTCCCAACATCTGGTGGGTTCTCGCCTGTATTTGTATAATATGTTTGGTTTGCAGTGACGAACACTTTCAATCAGCCTGGAGATCCCTTTTTAAGGACATTTATAGTACAAATTACATTTGTCTTCTTTTTGTTCTTGATATTTAGATGTAAAAATCCCCAAATCCTTGTACAGAAAGTGAAGGACGAATTGTTATGTGTGTCAGCTCATCGCTGTGGGTTTCTTGTACAACTTCAGTGGGCACAATTTATTTAGCTTAGTAAAATCATGCATTACATAACTAGCATGTCATTTTACCCATGATGAGAAGTGATTTTATTGATGATGATGATGATGATGATGATACAGGTATTTATTGTGTTGCTTTGTTGGTGGTACTAGTGCTGGTAGTCCTTGCTAATTTTACATTAAGGAGCACATTAGAAATAAGTTTTGGACTTACATTGTGTCATGTTTGACATGTTCTCCCTCATAATTTCAAACAAACTAAAGTGTAATGAGATCAGATATTGCTAATTATGTATTTTTAAGCTCATATTGATAATAATTATATATATATCTTGAAAGTTATGTAATGGGTCTAATCATCAACAGGTACACTTTCAGACCACAGGAAAAGAGCATCTTTGCTGTTCTACTGGAATGGTCCAATACTGGATCTGTGATTCTGAATGAACCTGTGGTTACACAGGGACAGACTCAGGTAAGACTTCGACTGCTTAGTAACAAGAAATTGCAGTACAGAGGTCATCTAGAAACAGTGTCTCCGTTACATAGTTTGTCCACCAATAAGTTTGTTTTTCCAGTACTGGTCGGGCTCTCTGTAAGACATCACATCACATCAGTGAGGATCCTCCATCACATTAGCAGAGAGAGAAATGATTGGCCAGTATTTAATTAAAAGCTCAATATATCTGCAAACTGGTCTAACCCTGCTAGAATGTCCAATAACCGCACTGCATCATGGGAAATGAGGTTAACTCGTTCACAGAGCAGCTCTCTCTGTTTTTTCCTCCCAACATGTCAACCTCGTTCACGTGTTGCTTTTGTTTCTAAAAAAGGTGGCGCTTCTCGGTCACGGGTCTCTGCAGTGGGAGCCTGTAAATCCCAGCGGACTGCGGGTTCTCCTGCCCCCGCTGTCCTTCAGCCAGATGCCATGCCAGTGGGCCTGGACACTGAGGCTGACAGGTGCCACTTAAAGAGAAACCACATCACTTGAAGAGGGGCAGACAGAGCTGCAGGCCCGAGAGAAAGACCCAGCGTTTAATATGTTTAAATCACTGCACACAACCCATAAAATGTGCTGTGCTGTCTGCGACTTGCACTGTTACAATATGGTAAAAGGATGTTTTTGAAGTACGTACGCAGGAAGTCAAGAATAAGCACTAACACATGATCGTTGTTTCTGTATTGAGTAACTTTTATGATTAAAGTAGTAGCTCAGAGTTTCTTAACTTATGCACATAAAGGTCATTTTTTTGTGATTTTCTGACATTGTGAAATATGACATGTTTTTTCTGCACTTAATTATTGTATTATTTATTTGTATGTGATTTCCATGCAGTCTGCAGCACCGATCAATATGGTGGTGTTTGTTTTATATGTGGAGGAATGTTTGAATAAAATAAATGAACCCTTCAAGCACCATCTTTTTTATAATCTAATATTTGCATGTGAAAAAAAAAAACACGTTTTCTTATAATTCTTTGATTGTAACTATAAATTGTACCAACTTGATTTTTGCACCCCTGAATTGTCTCAGTTCTTGCGTCCTGGTAGCGCCCCCTGCTGCTCACATCTTTAATAACACCCCAGCCGTGCGGGACATTTTAAAGCACGCTGACGGCGCAAAACTGATCTCTACACCCCTGCTGTGTACGGACGACCGGGGAAAAGCAGATTCCCTGTCATGCATCAGAAACATGTCGGGGAAATGAAGTTATCTGCGTGTTGCACGGTGACTGGTAAGCCTCTGTTCCCCGCTGCTTCACACCGAGGTCATGCTGTGTTTTTAAGCCGTAATTTTGTGCTTCTTCCTCCGCCGACCCACAATAGCAAGAGGTGTATTTGTCACCTAAGATGGTGAGTCCGGTGCAGGGCAGATCTCTCTGTTGTGTCTGCTCTCTGTTGCACGCCTTTAAGGTGGGAGGTCCCTGTTCTGCAAATGTTCCATGACGTGCAGATGGGGGGTTCGCAAGGGGTTCTCACGTCCGTGCATTTCCCCCCTTCAGCAGGCTATCCCCAGCCTGGGACCCGCACATGACAGCTGATCCCCTGAACAACAACAACAACAACAATAACAACAACAACAGAAAGATGTGAGGATGCAATTCACGTGTGGACACATGTACAATGGATTGGACTGACAGCAGAGCTGCATGTCGCTCATGTTTAACATTTAGCTGACATGTTTAGTCAGTGTTAGTGAGCAGACAACTAAAGCTTAAAGCTGGGATTTAATTAACATGTCAAATATGGAGCTTTGACACATGAAGGTAGGGCTGAATACAATGTGATAGACTGACTTTGAGTTGTATTATGAGGATTTGATCATAATATTTTATAGTTCTGTTGTCCAAATGAATACTTTCAAGGACATTGTAATGAAAGACAATCATATTTGAATATTTTTTATAATTATATATATTTTATTTTTTAATCGTGCACCATAAAATGTCAAGAAATAGTAGAAAGTGCACAATTTGACAATTTCAAATTGCTTGTTTTGTGTGACCAAGAGTCCTAAACTAAAAAATATTTAGTTTAATATCATAGAACACTAATCTATTAATCTGCATTTCACTTTCTTGTATAAAGAAGATTCATTGTTAGGATTAATCCTCTATCAAATGGCAGAAAAATAGTGGAAAAGTCTCATCACAACATCCCAGAGCCAAGAGTTTTGTCTGACCATTCATCCAAACCCCCCAAAATATTGAGTTTACTATTATAGAAGGCTATGAAAACCAGCCGACTGACTAGCGATTTTTCGACTAATCCTTTCAGCTGTGGTCTGATGTAATGCGTACTGTAGGAGTTAAACAGAGTGCATTGCATCGAACATCAATTTCACATTTGATTTTGCATACATCTGTCATATTGTGATACATGCATATGAGGAAATATAACCAAATTGACTAGTCCTAAATGAAGGCAGCATTTTATATGATAGACCAAGAGAATATTTGCCTTTTCTTTATGTATGATTTTATGGTCATTTACACTGTAAGTAAGTAGCTCCATTTTAATGTCTATCACAAGAAGTATAACCTGTAACACTGTATGATATATATTGTGCGGCTGATGCCCATTTTTCTCCACTCATTTCTGCAGTCTTGGTGCTGTAGTCTGTGGTGGTAATTATATATGTAGACAGGAACTGGGAAACTGCTACAGACGTTGGCATGGTTGCCATGGAAACACACAATCATGTCAGATTATTTTCAGGTACTGCTGTGATAATAGCGATAAGTACGCCTGGTTTGAGAGGCTGACTTAAAGAGGCGGATAAATGAAACGATGGTTGATTGATCGGAAAGTTTCGTTTTTAATGAATTAATGGTGCATCAAGTGAGAAGTCAGGACTTGCAGGGGTGTGTGTGTGTGTGTGTGTGTGTGTGTGTGTGGGGGGGGGTAGGTTTTATACAGCGTTTATTGGTGTTTGTATCAGCTGTTTGTTCAACCTGCACTGTTCAGTGTCCCCTGTAAGTGATATCTCAGTCAGCCATATGACAGCCACTACAGCCAGCAGGGAGGAAAACCTCATTCCTTCCATTCATAAACATTCCCTCTCTCCCTCTCTCTCTCTCTCTGTTGTCCCCCCTGTCTCTCTCCCCTCCCATCTGTTTTAGCACTAATATCATTAGAGGCCTGCTAGTAGTCGGGTGCATGTGTGGCATTCAATCACATGCAAATTTGTGGCAGATTTGAGCCGGTCAGCGGAGCCGCGGTGTAGCTTTAGATAGTGGAAATGCCAAGCAGTGTGGAACATCCTGGGGGACAGACCATTATATTTATAGAGATGGGCGACTTGACCTTCACTGCACATTGAGTATCAGCCATTTTAGCGCCGCTCCTCTAGATACTGAATACAGCATAATGGATCTCAGCTGCAGTGCAGTTAGTTAGCTTCAACTTCATCTTCAGCTTGTTAGAGGCTATATCTAATAATAGCTCTCTGCAATTCCATACTGTGGAGGCACTCTGTCAATACACAGTCTCTGCATTCACTGCTTTTTTGGCTCACAGCGAGTTGAAGTTTTCTAAAGGAAATGCACTGTGAAATTACAGTTTTGCTGCGCAGGAAATAAAGGCTTGCCACTAGGGTAGGATTCTGAACTCAGAGGTGAAGTTCAACCATAAGTCGTTGCACAAGTTTAAAGCCTTTGTTCTGCTGTGTAAGCTTTATGTTAAGAGTAAGACCTCTGTTGAATATGCCTGAGCCATAGCCCAAAGCCAAGGACTCCTATTCATAGAGGCACCCAGTTGTTCTCACCCAATGGCACCGAGTGAAACTGAGGAGGATGGTCAAAGCGGGTGAAGTATTTATAGTTGTGTAAATTATATTGTGTTGAAAGGCCAAAGTTTCACACAAATGACTGAGGTGGAGTGGTCATGAATCCATTACAATCAGGGACCCCGTTTGTTGTATTAAGGGGCAAAACATTTTCCAAACAAATCATGATGAGAAATGGATTGTGGCAGGAAAGACGGTTTCTCAGCTGTTTTGGCATGTGTCCAACCATCACTTCAAATTAAACTTCAAGTCGATAGCAGACTATTTAACGTGGATAGTTTAATCTATAGCAGTCTATAGTCGCTTAATCTGAGCTCACATATGTTTTGCATGTAAAATCTTTATCGGCAAAGTAACTGCTCCAATCAAATACATGTGGTGGAGTAAAAACTACAATAGATAAAGCTACAAAATGCAAAAGGACTCAGCATAATTCCCCCCCGTGGATCAATAAAGTATTTCTGATTCTGATTCTGTATCACAGGTTTTACAGATACAACCTCACTTGGTCTGGTATGACCATGGACCAATGATCAATGGAGACTTATGGTAGAAATGATAGCTAATGTTAGGTAATGTAGATAAACATTGCTGTATAACTGCATTACTGAGTCAGTTTGCTGACTCTTTTCTACTCTACAACTGTTGTAATACACTTAAGCATTTACCATTATCCAATAATTATAGCTTGTGGCTACAGTGACTGATGTTCATTGTCTTGCTTTAATATGTAAGCAGCAATTTAAAGTTGTAGACTTTATACAGTATACTGTTGGTTCAGAGTTCAATCTCTAACAATGTATTATATTTTGTAAGCTAATTATACACTTTATAATATATGTAAAATATTTGAAAAGTAACCAACTTCCGCTGTCAAATAAATGGAGTAAAAACAAAACAAATTCTCTCTAAAAAGTACCATAACATGAAAAGACTCAATGAAAGGCTAAGTATTTGAATAAATGTACTTCCAAATCTGTTACCTGTCCAAGCATCATAGGCTTACTACTGTAGAGTAAAAAAAGGAATAAAATAAACTATAATAGAAAACAAACTAAATGATTTCACTTCAATGTGACAAGCTGCTACATATAGTAAGTAAATAAGTAAAAGTAAATAGTTAAAATTGAGACTACTCGATGTAATTATGGAATCAGTCTCAATTTCAAATCTAATATAACTGAGGTTTCAGTTGTAAATAAAAATGTTACTTTACAGTACAGAACAATACAGTCTGTGGCTTTGGGCTTATAAAAATAGTATCATCACCGCATTTAATCTTTGGTAAAATCATGTAACGAGGAAGTACTTATTGAGAAGGTTTTAAAAAGTTGTTGCGAAAAATGTAGAAGCTGTAATAGCACCATGTCACACTGAACTCATACATCTGATTCACAGGATGAGGTTTGCAGCTGCACATAATCTGCAGTATTGTCCCAGTTTTTGCCGTGTTAATGACACCCTCATCACGACTCTCTCCATTCACAAAGCAAATCCTGTCGTGATGGGAAGAACTGGCTCTGAACAGGCTGTGGGTGTCTCAGAATTCGGAGAACATGTCTAATTTTTGCAGCACCCTCACAGCCAGCCACATGCTGTCTTTTCATTGAGCTCCTCTCAGTATACAAACTGAATAGACTCACGCTGTAGGAAATGTATATTCAGAGCTGCTGCACTATGTGATTAGTGTCTTTCAAAGCGCTCGTCACTTTTGCATTTCTCCTCTACTCTACTTATATTCACATGCTCTGTCCAACTGATGTATATAGATCATAATAATGAATGTGTGTACCTGAATGAATTCATCCACAATCACACAATTTTCAGGCTAAAATAAATGATTGAATCTGGGGATGAATGAACTCCGGCTATCTAGAAAGGTGATGTTTAGCTCTTGGCATCATGATATCTGACTCCCCACTTTGCATGTAGCGTGAGGCAGCTGCTGCTGTGCTTTGAAACACAGCGAGAGAGAGGAAAAGCGTCCTTAAACGTGGGCTGTTGTGTAATCCCTCCCAGGGCCCCTTTGCTATTTTTGTGCCTGGGTCCGCACGTCACGGTTGGGTATTTTCTCTGGTGACTAGCTCGCATCAATAGATCTTCTAATGTACACCCAGTCAGCCAGCAGCTTCATGACTGATGGGACTTTACCTTGCTAATTTATTTCATTATTGTTGCCTAGACATGAGGAGAATGGAGAAACGGACTATGCAGTACGAGGAATGTCACATGTGACTGTCGATATGGGACAGGGGACTATTCAAATGTCAGGTTTGTATGAGGATTATATTTGATATCTGAATGTCAGCTGCTGCATGAGCCGAGGCTTTCTTCCCATCAGACCGTGTGCTTTATGTCATTCTGATCACAGTGAGAGCTGTTGATTGATTCTGCATGCTATGTGCTATGTTGCTGTTAGAGTACCACAGAGGGTTTTACCATCCAGCTTCTCTGAAGCCGGTCATCTCCTTATGATATTTATGGATTTGTTGTCAGCGTGAGGCTTCATGCCTGTTCCCTTTAATGGCCAACTTAGCCTCTAATGATGTAATGCAGCGGCATAATGATGCTCTCCATAGCCAGCATTTGTTTGCTCATTGTCCTCTCTCGTGTGTGTAAAGCAGTAAGGGATGTGCCCCACGAATGTCTGCTGTTCAAATAAATCTCTTCATTAAGTCATTTCTCCATCCATGCGGACATACTGTACCACAGTCAGCCCACAATCGTCCTGAAACACACCTACTGCCACCCACCTGCCTCCTGTTGTTGCACGTCATTGCTGCTGTGTCATATATTTTCGTAAAGGTTAGTGCTTGTTGCCGGGAGCGAGAGAAATTTGCAGTGAAAGGTCTGCTGGTACAGTCTCTGCACAAAAAAAGTCTGAATCTGTTGAGAGACTTGTCAGTGGGACTCTGAATATGTCGGCTCTGTTCCCTCTCTATCGGTCTTAGTTCAAAGGTATGCATTGTTTCTAGAGGGTCTTATCTCGCTGTCACTCTGCACCCATATTCCCCTTCCCTCTTCTCGTAGCTCACAGAGGATGGAAACTAAGCAATGAGGTCAGATCGACCTTGAAAGGGAGCTCCCTACCAGGCCTCTGAATTTTGTTACCCCCAGGCACCCCACTTAGTTTACCTCCCCGTTGAAACGTGAATCGTTCCGATCTGAGGCAGCTCTCGCCATCCTTCGTATGCCTTCATTATTTTTTCTCTACCCTGCTCTGGAAGAAGCCCTCAAATCTGTCCGAAAGCAGAGCCACTGAACCATAAACAGCCAAACTAGGCAATGGGCATTTGCAAAAAAAAATACAAATGGGAAATTATCACCCTTACAGCTGCTTTCAAGCATCTCTTGGCATCTCGAGAGTCACCTTGGATTCGTATCCCCTGGTTTATGCCTGAGGAGTGTGTGGTGTGCTAACAAAGAAAGAGAGGGAGTGAGAGAAAGAGAGTGAGAGTCGGAGGATGTCCTAATTAAGGGGAACTCAGAGGGTTTGAACCAGATAATCTTACATAACCTCGTTAGGGAGGACACAGCATTTGATACTGAGAAGATGGAAATGACGTGCCCTCAGAGACCCATCCCCATGGTATGAGACGAAAGTGTAGTGGCAAAAGCAATTCACTTAAACCACGGGGCTGCAGATGAGTCCAGTATGTTTATGTACAGGACAGTATGTGGTCCCGTGCAGCTCAGTGTGGAGGTGACGGCACTAGAAACACACTGGTTAAAGGCCGTGAATCCCACGAGAGGCGAGGAACCTGAACATGATATGATGTGATCCTGGCGTTGGTTTTTCTGACATTATGTCCCCCATTCTTCCCTCTTTATTTGGGTATATCATTTTCATTGTTTTGGCGGGCAAACCTCCATTGAAGTTTAGATTTGTTTGTAATAGCCTACAATGTTGACAAAAACTGAACAATTAGAATTGAAAAATTAAATCTGGGAAATAGAATGAAGAAAGGACCTGGGTGTTATATTGTGGATATTCCACAGCTAAGCTTTTAGTTATAGTTTTTCTACATAAGTTAATAAAAGTTTTGAATATATTAATGAAAGTTGTCCTCCCCATGGTTCCCCTGCAAAAAGCAACGTTATTTAACGACCATTCATTAACTTATATACAGGTATTTGCACTTAAAGAGTAAATATTATAACGTGACATTTCACATTAAGGAAAAGGAGTTAATTTAGAGATTGTTAAAGCTTGTTGAAAGGAGATGGTGCCTATTCCTATTCAGCAGATAGACACACAAAATATACATATACGATCATTCATGATACCTATATTACAATAAAAGCATGTGCCTTAAATACCTACACACATCTATGCACCTTCACAGGGCTTCAGCAAATGTGGGGCATCTGCCAGGGTTGATATGAGGTACCTTTTTTTGTTTTTTTCGAGGCTGGTAAAGAGAAAAGTTTTTTTTCCATTCCTGCTGTGATGGAGCTCATTATGAATTTTATACTCCAATTTTATTAAGAGACTTTTGGGAAACAGACTTGATTAGCTCTCGCTCTGAAGGAGAGGATCTGAACTGAGATTTAACTGTGGAATTTAATGTTGATAGTGAACTTTCTTCAAAATGTTTTTGTCTTGATAACTCTCTTGTAGATCTTTATGGGGTCCTTGTTTAGATTATTGTTATTCATACATCCATATTTGAGTTGTCTAATAGTCAATTCTGTCTGATTTCTTTCAGATGACCCTTCCCCGCAGTCAATTCACATGTATGTTAATATCACTACAGTTACATAACAGATAGTGTCCTTGAAAAGTGATCCCAAAGAAAGTGACATTGGATTTCATGGAGTCACTTGAAACTACTGCAGGGGTGAAAAGCTCCACTGAGGGTCAGGACAGAAATGTTGCACAGAAAAAATGCACCTCAGAGGCAGCGCCGACTAAAAGGAGTCCATCAGTTGAATTGGAAGGAAAGAGGTGGCACCAACAACTGCAAGAAGGTCAGAGCAGAGACACATGTGGCTTCAAGGAAATGTCTGACTCAGGGAAATCACTGCAACTAGAAGATCAGCACTCCCAAACCCAGTCCACAAGCCATCAAGACTATGAGGTGTCTTCATATCCACCACAGTCCACAAAACAGTTTCCCATTGGCAGACAGAAAGCTGTAGGCTACTTAGTTTCAGCACAGTCCCCAGGACCCGCATCTCATAGGAAGTCCACCAGTTCACCTGAAGTCCAACAACAGTGCTCCCATTCAGGGATGGATCAGCAGTCAGAGACTGTGTGTAAGGTGGAACAGAAACCACAAAAGCCTGGGAAGTATGTTTGTGATTATTGCGGAAGGGCATGTGCCAAACCCAGCGTGCTTAAGAAACATATTCGCTCACACACCGGGGAACGGCCCTATCCATGTGTCCCCTGCGGGTTCTCCTTCAAAACCAAGAGTAATTTATACAAACACCGAAAGTCCCATGCTCACTTGGTCAAAGCGGGAACAGTGCCACTCTCAGAACTTGGTTCTTACAATGCCAACACAGACCAGGGGTCTTTTGAAGGGGAAGGAGAGTTATTCTCTGATGCTGAGCAAAGCACGGACACGGACGAGGACACTCTTAACGACCCGCTGCTGCTGCTGGACTCTCCAGCGGAGGGATCAGATAACACTGCTGTAAAAGTACTAAATCTCATTGCTCAGAAAAAGGGAGCCACGTCGATGTCAGCTCAGGATGGTTCATCCCAGCCCCAAGAAATCAATGCACCTCCTGCTGCCGCCGAGGCTAGCCGTGCAATTCAATCTTGCACGATCAAACAGCGGCTTGCACTTCGGCTGTCTGAAAAAAGAAGCAGCGACTCTGACCACAATCTGTCCCTCCCAAGTCAGTCTAGCAAGGGCAGCACAGACTCTGGCTACTTCTCGCGCTCCGAGAGTACCGAGCACCAGACTGGTCCACCGAACACTAACGCAAAGTCCTATCAAGAAATTATGTTCGGGAAGTGTTATAGGCCAAGCCCTAAACAGACAGCAGCTTTTGTGGCTTGTAGCACAGACAGTGAATATACTGGGAGACGCTCAGAGAAAGGTGTCTCCCGTGTTTTCACCCAAGAAAAAGACACAGTTGAGTCAATCAAAATAAACACAAAGTCATTCATGAGGGAAGAGGTAAAAGAACCCCTGTTAGACGCTGGCTCTGATGTGGGGCCTCTGATCAGAAGCAACTCAATGCCAACATCCTCAGCAGTGTGTCTGACTATGCCTCAAGCCCTCAGAGGCAGCCACTCATTTGATGAGAGAACAAGCACCGGGGGCATGAGGAGACTCAGGCGGCAAGCTGCTTTCGAACTCTCGGCACATGATGGCCACGCAGACACCGACAGCCATGGAAAGATGAACGAGAGTGGCATTTCACCCTCAGGATTGGAAATGGAAAATTACCCCTCTATGGCATCTAATATGAGCCATCAGCGACATGCAATGGAACTGGCAACACGGAAGCGTCGGAAAGAGAAGAGGGAGGAGGAAGATTTGCCAGTTCAATATGAGAGCCACCATGAACAGTGTGAAGAAATGTTTGATCCAAGCAAGGACTATGACTCAAAACAGGCTGCAGCGTGCATTATGTCATTAGGAAAGGGACATTCTTCAAGTATGCTAACACAGATGGACAGGTGTGACATGGACATATCAGTGAGCCTTGAAATGTCTGGTCGAAAAACTTTAGGGAATGTAATTTCTGTTATCCAGCACACAAACTCAATAAACAGGCCTCACTCTGAACAGTCAGAACCATACAAGTATCATGGGCAGAGACAGGAGAGTATTTCTTCATTTCAAGCTATGGAGGCAAGTGAATCATATGAGATGGAAAGGAGTGATAGTAGGCTGAGGCAATCATTTCAAATGGGCCCCAAACTTGTGCGGCAGCCCAACATACAAGTCCCAGAAATTAGGGTCACAGTAGAGCCTGACAGTCCAGAAAAAGCACCAGAGGTGCAGGTGAAGGAGCCAGAGAAGCACGTGGAGGAGTTTCAGTGGCCTCAAAGGAGTGAAACTTTAGCACAATTCCCTCCAGAAAAGCTCCCTCCAAAGAAGAAAAGGCTACGCTTAGCTGATATCGAGCACTCCTCTGGGGAATCTAGTTTCGAGTCTGCCTGCACCAGTCTCTCCCGCAGCCCGAGCCAAGACAGCAACTTATCTTATAGCTCCACCTTCTCCTTTGACAGAGAGGAGAGCTTGAAGTCAGTCTCTCCAGCCAGGCAGGATGAATTTGGCAAACCACTAGAGCTCTTAGCTGTGCCAGGGAGTGGGCACTCCCTCTCTGTGCTCAACCAGCGTCAACAACATGAAATGAGACGCTCCTCCTCAGAGCAGGCGCCGTGTAACTTGCGCAAGGAGTTCCCAGAGGTACGCAGCATATCATTTGACTATGGCAGTCTTTCTCCAACATCCAAAGTTAGACACGTGGACATCAGTGCTGGCCACTCGGCTGTGAGAGAGAGAAGGAGGGGAAACTTGGTGCGACAGGAGTCACTGAATATGGACACTGAGGCAACACAAGTCCCATCACAAGTGTTTCCTCAGTACCTCAGCAGCACCTCCCCTCCAATCACAGCAGTTGCTGTTCTGCCGCAGACTTTGCCAATATTTTCCACCGGGAATACATTTCCCCAGCTGTCACATCCGAGCCTGTTAGTTCCTGTAAGAATACAGACTCATGTGCCATCCTTTGGCAGTATCACATACACTTCAGTATCACAGATCTTTGACAATCAGTATGACAGTGTTAGCTCCACTACGTCCACTTCTCAGAATCAAACTTCACGTTTGTCTGGAAATCTTGATTCTCATAATGTATTATCTTATACCAGACCACCTTCAATGCACATCCTCAATGTTGAAGCCCTTGATTTGTCATCAGCTAAGCTCAAGACAGGCATCCCCCTCTCTCTGACCTCCAGAACTATCTCAACCACTAACGCCTCCAGTGGTGGTGCAAACAAACGGATGCTATCCCCTGCCAGCAGCCTGGACCTTTTCATGGAGGTCAAGCAGCAAAAACGTGTGAAAGAGGAAAGAATGTTTGGGCAGATAGTAGAGGAGCTGAGTGCTGTGGAGTTGGGAAAATGTAATTTGAGTGAAGAGAAGGGGCACAGGTCAGAGATGCAGGGTGCATCCACACCTCATGCTCAGGATGACTCACGTAGGAGTACATTTATCACACTTCAGCAGAAAGTGACAGAGGTCACTGACCACAGACTTGAGTCAGCTATGGAAAGTAGCTCCCTGGAAACCAGCTCACCTCCCTACTCCATGATATCAGCCAGCGAAGTGAAAGAAGTTGGCATGGAGAAACGAGTGCAGATGGATATGGTGGCACAGCTGGTTACCAGTCAAGACCTGATCTCAGACACAGAGCATTCAAGACGGTTATCTCAGTTTCCAAGTCTTCGCACGACGACAGGTGTGAGCTGGTGTTATCTCAACTACACCAAGCCGAGCTGCTCTCACAGCAGCGCCCCCTTCTCCTCTGTGTATGCCACCTGGTGTGTGAGTTCCCACAACCCAAACCCTCTTGAACTGAGTACCAGTGCTGTTCTGGCTCTACTGCGGTCCAAACAGAGGGGTGACAAGGTGATATACACTGTGGCCGCCATGTGTCAGCCTGGCACTGGGAAACTGGTTTCATCCCTCATCCTGTGGAGGCAGACCATGGAACAGGTGAGAAAATGATTCCATCTCTGCTTTGTTTCCAAAGCATATTACTGCCTTAAACAATCAAAAAAGAATATTTGTTCTGGACCTTTAGAGTAAAGCCCTATTTATTTATGCAATAACTGTCAAATATTTTGGCAGACGGTTCAGCCACTTTGTTGTTGGCAAATCTCTGGAAATAGTTTTCTTGCTGCTGATGTTATAAGCTTTGATTCCTCGCTTGCTCTGCATTTACCATTTGCAAAAAAAAGGTGTCTTGGCAGTGAAAATACTAGACACCAAAATGATATTAAAGTAAATATGTCTTGGCAATGTGATGATGTTCTCCATTGCATTGGTTTAGGCTGATAATATGTATATGAGACAAAAATCCTGTACTTACCTGTACTGGGTTTTTTCCCCCCCAGCAGCATCATAATTCATGTTTGCAAAACATGCTGTATAACGCCATGTGTGACATACAATATTGGAGGCATCACGTTACTTTGTCGATATGGTGTCCACTTAAAATGGATGTTAACAAAATGTTTGTTCATCTGATTCAGCTGCAGAGGAAACCGGAGCCCAAAGAGGTGGACATCACCTACGGGAAGAAGGTGAAAGACATAAGCTGCAGAGTGAAAACTACCAAGGAGGAGTGGAAAGAGAGGGAGGCTTCCACAACTCAAACAGTGCCAACACGCATTAAGATCTTCGAGGGAGGGTCAGTCAAGATATTAGTTATCATAACACTTGTCATTTCTGCTGACAGCAAGTACTGCAGCTATATTAGGATGTTACTGCAGACACTATCTATTCAGAACTGTTTTATGTATTTCTTCATGAGAAGACTGTATCTATCTTTCAGGTACAAGTCCAATGAAGACTATGTGTATGTCCGAGGCCGAGGTCGGGGGAAATACATTTGTGAGGAGTGTGGTATTCGCTGTAAGAAGCCGAGCATGCTGAAGAAACACATCAGGACCCATACAGACGTGAGACCGTACATCTGCAGGGTCTGCAACTTTGCTTTTAAAACTAAAGGTGAGCATTATTTAGGCTTAGAGACTAGAATGAAAAAGACTGGCTTTATAGATGAGACACAAGACTCCCTTTTTACAGTCTATCAGTGTTTATGTAGATTATTAAAAATGTGTGAAAAGAATAACACAAAAACCTGTGAGCACATCAGATGTTAAAAATACCATTTGCAGCAGCAGCAGAAACCACTCTGTAGTTTTTGCTGCTATTCAGAGGTACTACAGTGCAAAATCAGCAGCTCAGTTGCAACTTTCTGAGCTGGACGTGGCTCTCTTAGAACTGATCAGTGTAGTCTTGTCGTAGGAAAACTTAAGACTGTGGGGATGTGCGAGTACACAGTTTGGGTAAACAAATCTGCTCTTTTAAGAACAAATGCTGGTATTTTTCAGTGAAAAATGTAATACCAAAAAAAACCTTACTCAGTACTTGTTTTATCATTTTACAGGAAACCTGACTAAACATATGAAGTCAAAGGCACACATGAAGAAATGTCTTGAACTGGGAGTGTCAGTGACGATGGATGAGACGGAGATACAGGAACATTGTAAGATACTGACATATGTAATATTCTTGCACGTGTGAATTGTAGCAGAATAAATCCAACTAAACTGACGCGTTTGTCTTTTAAAGTGGACGACATCCAACAAGAGTCCAAGACAGAGGCCGTGGTCACAACCAAACACCAGTTCTCAGACGCCGACGACTCTGATGGCATGGACGAAGAAGTGGATGAAATTGACGAAGAGGATGATGAGGACGACGAATATGAGGGTGACTCCACGCCAAAGTTGCGTTCAAGAAGCACGAGTCCTCAGCCGTGTGGTGTTACGTCTCTGTCAGTCACAGCCACCGCCGCTATCCATGGCTATTCCCTCACCTCTCTGCCCGATGCAGATGTCCGCCAACAGACCTCTGGTAGAGGGACAGGCTCGGACCATCGACCTGTGCTTGCAACAGACCAGAGAGAGAAGTCCATGGATGAAGACTCTCTGACCATGCTGTCTCCAGACCAGGCCAGCTTCCTATTTGACCCCTACTCTTCTTGTCTGCTCTCTCCTGGTTGGGAGTCTCCCATCAGGGAACCCTCCCCTTCGCGCCTGCGTTACCCCTCCCCGAGGCGAGAACTCTCCCCGCGAGGTCGCTCCTCTCCCAGATGGGATACCTCTCCGCTGAGGCCTGGTTCGCCCAGCTTCACACCCATTCAGCACCTCTCTCCGGTCTCAATCGAACGACCGATGTCTCCTGGAACAGAGCTGGCTGGAAAGCGAGAATCCTCAATCAGAGGCCGGCAGAGAATTGTACTGAGGGCGGTTTCACCACGCAGAGGCTCGCACCAACACAAAGGCAGCGGTGATAAAACCAGACACCAGGCAAAGATGGAGATGGCTCAACAACAAGGAGCCTTTGAAATGGAAATGGTATGTAGCATGATGCGCTTTGCATTCACATCAACTATACCTCTGCCAAATAGGGTTTTAGTACTGTTTGTCAATTAGCAAGGTATCTCAAAAACCTGCAAACAAATTTGGATGATATTTGGTGGAAAGTTAGGTCATGGTCAAAGGAACAAGTGAGTAGGTTTTTCAAGTGATTCAGAATTTTTTGATATTTGTTTGTGGACTGTTACACTTTCCTGACTGGAAAAATGATCTATGATTGTCTATCACTATGTGGTATTTTCTTTGATAGACATATGTTGATGCACATGTGGATCCAAATGAAAGTATTCTAAACATTTTATTTATATCAATGACACATTTTAAAGGATAAGCCTGATGATAGTCTATATTTTTTAATCAAAAGACCAAAACCAACAATGAATTTATCTTAGTACAAAGTATGTGTTGCCTTAGTCTTATCGTTTAAAGGGTTGTGCAGTCGTGGTGGGGTATGTGTTCTCCAAGTGCTGTTTTTTACTTAATGCTGTGTTTCTCACAATTCTGCATTTTTGCTAACTGTAATATATTTTCACATGAGAAATTATCTTGGCAATGCTGAAACTGCTTCTAACGCTGCCAACATGTCGTTTCAGGATCAAAGGAGCAGTTTGGCTGCCAGTTTGCCTGGTGCTGGCAGTTCTCATCACCAGAACATCCTCAGCCACCTCCCTCTTCACTCCCAGCAGCAGGCCCACAGTTTGCTCCCCGTCGTTCCTGTCGGAGGGCTCCAGATGTTACACTCCCCGCCTTCCTCCAGCACTGATGTCACCCCCTCCTCGGCACCAAGCCCCCAGAGCAGTGAGGGCCAGCGTTGCAGCAGCAGGGAGGGATCTGTCCATGGGCTTGAGACGGAAGGAGAGGACATCAGAGGCCAGAACCAGCTGTCATCCCATCAGGCCGCTCAGGAGAAAAACCTCGACCCCGGCGTCAGGGAAAGCAGACAAGAGGAGTACGTCCAGACCTGCTTGAAAGCCATCGCCTCGTTGAAGATTACTACAGAAGACCCTCATTGAAATCCCTGTTTCTGTCTCCTTGATTTGATTCAGGAACAGAGGCCCCCTTGCTACACCTGCAACCTTGTCGTCCTCAGCCCTTTAGGCACATAACCTCATCTTTATCCCATTAGAGGCAATATAATAACACTTCCTCCTCTGGTCTTGCACATATTCCAGACAGCTCCTTTAAAATCTGAGTGGAGCTCAAACCTTCACAGTGAAGAAGAAACCCACCCTGTCTGATGTGCTTGTTAGAGACTCTTTGAAATGATTGGACGAGCAGCAGGATATCTTGCAAGGTGGAGAATCATTATTGGGTGCAGGTGCAATATGGAAAGATATTATGCTAATATGCCTTTGTTTGACATAGTAGTTTGCGTACAATTGCACATAAATTATATTTATGGATTCTGTACAAATGTCCTTAACATATACTCCTTCTTAGATGCATACAAACAGTGTATTTTACTGTATGTGTACTTTGAAAATAGACTGTTGTTTAATGTAATCATATCAAGGTGTGATGCAGTAGTGCAGTAAATAAAGACTATTTATAAGGGGAAAAAGTGTGTGTATTATGAAACAGTCTGACCAAATTTTAAGTAGACGCTTCTTGTGCAGTTTGGTGCTTCTGATCAAGCGGCAAGGGTCTGTGCCTTTATTTTGCTTTTCATCATTTTGTTATCAGAAGGTTGTTGTTGAATAAGGAAATATGTCAAGGTACTTTTATTCAGAAGTGTCTGCGCTGTCAGAGCGTTCGCTCAAAGGAAAGCTTTTTCTTTTTTGTTCCGTATGTTCTTCTGACACACGGATGCAGCTTGATTTATGTGAAACAATCTTAAAAAATGTTTCTTATGTTGCATTTTTCTTAATGTTGTGGTTTTTATCTTGGTAAAAATGCATGGGATTTGCTATTGCACAAAATAGAGGAAGTTAATATGTAATTATGAATACTGTAAGATGTATTTATATATTAGAACGTGAGCACTTATTGATACTGGTAAATATTTGACTACTATTTATATGGTATATCTGTACTTATGCAGCAGTGATGCAGTTATGCAGTGAGCCACGCTGGCATTGCTTTTGATCTCATGTCTTTGCTATGATTAAACAGCTTTTTTTTCTCTCTTATACAGATGACCATAAGCATTTTATGAGTTTTAACGATGCACTTTCATCCTTTCATCTTTGATGTTTAACTGACTTGGTCAGTGAAAATGGGGGAGTAAAACATGTTATGTTCTCTTGTGGTTTTGAAACATTCCAGTCGTATTTTCACATTTCTCATTTTGTAAAACATGTTGCACACAGATTCAAGGGGCTATGATGATCAGTCAATAGTGTGTTTTCTTGCATTTCACGTGTAACTGGATAAATCTTACTGTAAGTAATACTAAAGTAATGATGTTAACAGCGTGAGTTGGTTGACTATTACTGTGCTTCAGCTCAAAATGTAAGTAATCATTCACCAAATGCATTACTTCTTCTCTGTATATATACGTGTATTTTTATGATTTAAACTATTTTTGCAGTGTTGAATTCTGAAAACTTTTTATGCGGATTGTTTATATCTCTTTAAGAGGTAAAATGTCTGCAGCTGACGTAATGAAGGTTTAATGAGGGCGAAAATAGCACAGTGTTGATCGCTAACACCGTGTGTCTCATCTTTTTTAAAAAAAAAAGAGTGTATTCACATCTTCAAGTGGTTATGTTACCAGTTGGAGAATGGATTTCAAAATCACAAAACACTTTGTTCACTCATGTTTACATAAAAGAATTTTTAAAGGTGCACTGCTTTAATTTTGTTTCCCTTTCTGAAAATGTATGTAGCTTTGATTTCATGGTTATGTAATTTTATTTGTCGTGATAACGGTACAGAATGCTCATAAAATGTGAAGGGAAAGTGAAGGCTTCTATTTGCTTTGGCATACAGTATGTATTCAGATTGTGTTTGTGTTTTGTTTTTATTGTGTATTCATATTAACTGAACTGCATTGTGCCTCTCATGTCTATGAAATTCCCTGTAAAACACACAGAGGACAAATCATTTTACCTCTCCGCTAAGATTTTTTGAGGGAAAAAACCTCAGTAGCCAATCCGTTGTTTAGCTATTTGCATCAAAACTGGTTAGTCAGGACGGAGTGCCTCTTTTATGCTATGGGGACTTTATTGTTTGGTGCTCTACTTTTTCAGATTAAATTCAAAATTGTTTTAAAAGAATATACTTCTAACCCAATGATGTGTGTTGCAGCTTATTTCATGCTTTTAACTTTTATTCAAAATGGCTACCATACCTTTCCTCCTGCATAACTCACGGTTTGTTCAAATTAGAGCACACAAGGAAGGGTTTTCAGATGAAATCATTCACATTTTATCTCGAGGGGGAGTGTGGGAAAAAAAAAAAACATTGGAGAGACTCCTACCAGTGACATCCTATGGTGAAAAATCATTACTGCAGTCGTAACCTGGAACAAGAAAAATAAATGAATGCTTCCAAAAATAGTTCTCAACTTGTGGATAATATTCAACCATTTTAAGGTTGCGTCAAATTCAGCAAACCTCCACTGTGTATCAGCAAAACATACAGTGTACTGCACTGTGAGTAAATACTGCATATATTAAGCGAGGAAATGGCTGTGATCTTAGAGCACATTATCTTCTCTGGGTTGGGGTGGAGGTCTGTTCTAATTCTGGCCAATCAGAGAGACAGTTCATTTTTTTCTCTCCTGCTCAGTGACTAGGCCTGTCAGGCCCATTTGTTAGAATAATTATATGGCTGTTAACAGCATCCCAGCTTAAAATAAAATTAGTACTGCATTGGTTTAAAGCAGCAGAGGCATCACATAAAATGGCTGCTGAAGATCTTAAAAGAAAAACCTTTAAATGATGAAGCATTTGATTGTACTCTAGCTACTGTATGTCACACTCTGAGGTAAATTCCTGCTTAAATTACAATCAAAGGAGGACTATGGGTTGTTTTTGTAAGTGGGGTGTCCTGAACAGAGACAGAGACATACAGTACCTCTGTCCTCCCTCTCTCTGCTCAGTGTGAGCCGTGCTCCTCTGGTTTATTTTGAGGTGGTCTTATCACAGCTGTTGTATCTGTGGTGGCAGCCTGTCCAAGCCCTTCGACACTCTTCCTTTTCCCTCTCTGGCCCTTGGTCCTGGTAAGACCCTGTTTGCTCGTTACCCTGTTTCTTCAGCGACATTTACACTTAAATAACCTAAAAATAATCTTAAATTCTGTGCTTGGGATGGTTTCCAAACCTCTTCTTATTCTTAAAAGGTACTAATAACTGTTTGTTTGAATTTGATGAAGAGTTAAATCAGTTGAGACTTGCCTGTGTCACATGTTAACAGAGTGGAGAGAGATTCATTTTATTTAAGAGAGACAAGGCTTCTCTTTTTAATTCATTTCTCTGATTGTGCACGACCACTGTTGTTTCCTTGGACAGTGAAGAAATCACTAATGCCTTTTCCTACAGTCATATATTTTTAGTTGAATTTCCATTTGGATAGCTGCCTCCTTTAAAAATATTGAATGTAGATGGGGTCACTTATGTAATACCGATATTTCTTTTATTTGAAATGCAGCTTTTGTATGCACAACCACTGACATTGACATCAATAAGAGTGGATTAGAAATAAATAAATAACTTGCCCATATTAAGAAGTTCCTAAAATAGCCTGTGGGGTCTGGAACAGGTGCCATGTGCTCTGCTTGTCAAAGCACAGGCAGTGTGAAGGCTGCACTAATTTTATGCACGTAAACAGGCTCCGGCTGTGCGCCTCTACAACACAAGACAAACAGGCACTAAGGCACTGTGTAACTTAATTTCAATCACTGCGGTACACTAATAAGCTTTGTTATCACTTTAATTGACTGGGGCTGAATCACTTCTTAGTCAAAAAAGGGGACATTCTCCTGAATTTGCATGTCTTAAGAGTAAAGCACAATATGCTGTCAAGACCAAGGAAATACTCTGTGTCTGTAGCAGCTACAATTATTTAAAAAGGCTAATCTAATGTTTCTCACTGAGCCCTTCAGTAAAGAATATACAGCTGTTTTTGATGCCTTGCTCAAAGGCATAACGGTGGTACCTGCTAAGGGAGTGAGTGGTGATTAAACAACATTTTAATTATCGATTAATCGTTTGGTCTATAAATTGTCAGAAAATAGTGAAAAATACACAAAGATACTCAGTTTACTGTCATATATCACATAGAAAAGCAGTATATTCTCACATCTCAGAAGCTGGAACCAGCAAATGTTTTGCATTTTTGCTTGAAAAATGACTAAAAGGATTCAATCATAATAGTTGGTGATTAATTATCCGCCTTTCGACTAAGTGATTAATCAACTAATTGCTGCAGCTCTAATGTGCAAAAGGCTAATATCGATTTATCAGTCTAGCTATATAGGTCTTCTTCACGGTTACAGTAGGAAAAGCACAGGTGTAAAAAATGTAATTAATGATGGCTGAATTCCATTTAGCTGCTTCAGTTTCAGGGTCCTGGTATTGTGCATGGCTCACTGTCATGTTTTACTGGGACACTTAAATAGAATAGAGCCATCGTTACTGTTATTAGTAACACCTGTGTGACAAGTCAAAATGTCCGCTGTGAAAAAGGCCTGTTGCAAAGCTTTTTATACGGCAATATAGCCTGAACTTAGTAAATCTACCTTCATTTAAACAGAAGTTTATTGAGTTAAGCATTATTCAAAGCCTTCAAAGAGCAATGATGAAGTAACTAAGACACATTAGCAACCACTTTGGAGAAGGCATTGATTTGATGAGACACTGTTTGGTTGGACTCGGCCGTTTTCATATTAACATTCATACAGACAATCAGTCCGGAGGATTGACAGTGGAGCAGTGAAAAGTTATCTGTCTTTCGTCCTCTTTCTGCTAAATGAACTCACAAAATCGAGTTCACCTGTGAAAACAGGTCAGAGTTTATCATAAGAGACTAATCCTTTGGATAACAACACCAGGATGAGATGAATATCACTATCATTCCTCAGGTTCATTACAGAAACCAACTGTTTCCCTCTCAGTACTAGCTCAGAATAATGGAGGCTTGTCAGGAGAGCAGCCCTGCACCCATGGGTCCGGAGGCGTCGCCAGCCGAGGGTCGGCACATTGACCTGACAGAGGACCTGGCCCAGCAGCTGGAGGACATCATTAGCACCTACCAGGCTGCCGAGATTCCCGCTGAGCCAGAGGACACAGAGGAGGTCACAGCCGTCAAAGAGGCAGACACCCGCAAGGACCAGAAACTGGAGAAGAAGATGCTCAAAAATCTAGGTGTTTTGTTTTTTGTTTTATTGATTTTAGCTGAGGTGGGTTTCATTCTGCTCAGTTAGCAAAAGTCCAAGTTGTACTGAAAGTGATAGGTGTGTAAGCAGAGCTGTAATGCGTGTAAGTGCATCCATCTGCAACAGACGAGCAGGTAAAATAGTATTTCCACATGCCTTTTATAGTTGGCCTCAGTTGACTCTGGTGCCAATATGATTTTTCACTGTATTCCCGGGCACGCATACCAAAATAATTTCTCTGATGAATAACTTTATATTTACATATCAGTGTGCGATAAATCTGATTAACCTCGTGCTCTGGGGTAATTAAAATAAATGAAGCCTGCTTTGACTGACGTGTGATGTTTAACTTGTGTGAAATTCTCTGTGGCTGTTCAGGGAAGGAAGCCATGCTGCTGATGCAAAGTTTGAACAAACTGAACACTCCAGAACAGAAACTGGAAGCCATCATCAAGAAGCACGCTGAGCTGGTGAGTGGATGAAGATAGAAAATTGGAAAGAGAAAAAGAAGAAGTGGCATGTATCTTTATCTTTATGGGTATGTGGGGGATTTTTCTGTATACTTCTGCAGCTGGAGGAGCATCGGAGTGATCAGAAGCAGCTGAAGGTTCTGCAGAAGAAGCTGCTCCAAGTGATGAAGGAGAAGGACCAGCTGCAGAGCGAGCACAGCCGGGCCGTGCTGGCTCGCAGTAAACTGGAGGGACTCTGCCGAGAGCTGCAGAGGCACAACAAGACCTTAAAGGTACTTTGGCTACTGTTGTTTTTCGCTCTTCATGTAGTAGTGGAATTATAGGTAGTATCATTTAAGAATAACTAAACAAACCATGGTCTCTAATCTGAGCTACTTGCCATTTGCTGTTTGTCAATTTTTGGTGCCGGGTGTTGTAACCATTTGTTGTGCTCTGCAGGAGGTGACATCAGCTGGCATCAAAGATCAACCGTTATGTCAAAGCTTCAGGATTTGACCTCTTAAACTGCCACAACTCATGTTGTGAAGCATGAGTGTTGTTCAAACCAGCACAATTAATTTCTAATTCTCGGGGAGCTCCTATAGTTTACAAAGATACAGGGGGAAATGCTGTTTCTTCAAAACATGAAGTGCACTTTATACTGACTTCTATAACATTTACAAGAATAACTAGCTGAATCAATGAGTTGATTAATCAATTAGCCGATTGAGAAAAAGTTATTCAACTATTTTGATCATCAAATCATCATTTAAGTGACTCTTCTAGCAAAAATGCTAAACATTATCTGATTATAGCTTCTCAACTGTGATGAGTTCCTGCTTTTCTTTGTCTAATGTGACAGTAAACTGAGTATATTTTGGTTAGTTGGGCAAAATAAGCAACTTGAATACATCATCTTGGCTTTTGGAAATTGTAGAAGGCATTTTTCACTATTTTCTGACATTTTATTGAAAAAACGAGCAGATTATTCATCGATGATGAAAATAATAATTTGTGGCTGTCAGTTTTGACTTAACTCTTAGCTCCCAGTATGGCTGCCTATTGGATCAGTAGCTAATTAGCTGTGAATCTGGAGATGTGGAACGACAAAACAGGATGTTCAGTTGTAGGTGGGAAAGAAACAGTGGGTATAACCAGAGCTGATGTTTTACTAAATTAACTTTACAGATGTCACTGTTGCATAGACACCTGGTTGTTGTGTAAAATCAGAGGACAAGCTAAAGATTCCCCTAGCTCTGTGTCACTGTGCTAATTGCTAACTGTGCATCCCTGAAATGCAGGAAGAGACCCTGCAGAGGTGCAGAGAGGACGACCTGAAGAGGAAAGAGATCACCACCCATTTCCAGGGGACACTGACTGAGATTCAAGTCCAAATCGAGGAACACAGCAACCGCAACACCAAGCTGTGCCAGGAGAACAGCGCCCTGGCAGAGAAACTGAAGGGGCTCATTACGCAATATGACCAGCGAGAGGCGGTATTGATCCTGCCACATACTGAGCACACACAGGTTCAAAACAGTCACACATAGTTCAAAAGTGATTTTGTAAACCTCAATCTACATGCAAACCTTCCTGACACGACCTGAACTGTAGTTATATAAAACCTCACACATCTGGGCCTCGGTGCCAGTTTCAAACACGTGAATTATTTGCACATTTCACCCAAGTCTTACATTTATTAGTTACAGTATTTCAGTTTTATGTTGCCAAAGCTCCCTGAGCAAGAAATGAAACAGCACTCTGTGTGAAAATGACTCATAAATTCACATGAATGTCTTCCAGAACCTGGAAAAGGTCTTCAAACACAGAGACCTGAAAGAAAAGCTGCTGGAAACCAAACTCAAGCAGGCAAACATGCTACTGAAGGAAGCCGAGGAGAAGCACAAGCTGGAAAAAGAGCTTGTACGTTTTGTGTATCAGATTTGTATCAGAGTGCTACAAGCAATTGAATAACAATGATATTCTAATCCCCCTAATGCTCATTTTCATGGAACATTTTAATATTCCACAGCTACTAAAACAGGCGGCAGAGTATAAATTGAAAGTGAAGGCCATGAAGGAGCAAGAAGTCGATTTGAAGACCCAGGTACAGTAACAGGGCATCATGGGTAAAAAAAAGGTTTGTTTTTCCTACCTATCTAGAGGCATGTATAATGTTTTTCTCACTGTTTCTCCTCAGCTCGACATGTACTCCAAGAAGTTTGATGAATTCCAAGGCTCGGTATCAAAGAGTAACAGTGTCTACAGCAGCTTCAAACAGGACATGGACAAAGTAAGAACGGTTTCACACAATGTTTGAAGTCAGCTTCATGATATTTGTTATATTATTTAGTTTATCTGCAAATAAAAATATGATGAAAACATGAATAAGAGTCAAAAATCCCATGAGATTTAAACTACCACAAATCTGACAACCTGTATAATCCTACACTCTATTGTGGCAGCTATTTTTAGAAGTGGCTTTGATTGCATACTATTTAACGTGATTTCTTTTTGTTTTTGTGGTGTAGATGGCCAAGAAAATGAAAAAGCTGGACAAAGAGTGTCAGTCATGGAAGACTCGCTTTGATGGCTGCAACAAGAGTCTCCTTGACATGGTGGCAGATGTAAGAAACATTTTTCTTCAGTCATTTATAGCCCAAATCAAGGATCTGGTTGTTTGCCATGAATGTAAGACACACCAGACGGCATCTTTTTATTAGAAAAGACAACCCCACTTGTCCCCATTTTAACCAACATGTTCCATGCATTTTAATATTTTACAGAAAGCAATAAAGGAAAAGGAGTTTGAGCTTGTCACCATCAAGAACCAGAAGCTTGAGAATCTGTGCAGGGCTTTGCAAGAGGAGAGGAAGAGTCTTTATGAGAAGGTGCAGGGAGCTGGAAGTCAGCCAGACAGCAACACTACTGAGCCAACGGAGAAGGAGGGCCCCGAGGTGCTGGAGACCCCTCAAGTCCCTAAAGATGATCACCCCGTCCAGAGTACTGCAGCCCCTGCTGCTGCTGCCCCCACAGAAACTCCACTGACCAAGGAACTGGCTAAACTGAAGACTGAGCAGGCCCGTCTGAAGGAGATAGCCAGTTCTTTCACAATCTCTCACGTTGTACCCACAGAAACAGTCATTAGCCAATCACAAGGACTCTCTGAGGGCGTCCAGGAGCCAGAGAAGAGCCACATAGAGGAGAGCAACCTCCAGGAAGTGGCGGAGGATGGATACCAAGAACAGAAAGATTTGGAAATGGAGTCAGTTGATTAATGCTGCAACTACTGTCAAAAAGATATCTGGTGTCATGTGAGATTCATAGCAATAAAAAGAAAAATGCTGGCTTTGTGTTCCGTGTCTGATCCTGATATGTTAAGATTTAAGAGAACATTCATTTTAGCACCTGGCAACAGGCTTACCGCTAAGCAGTTTTATGCCTTTTCTAACACACAGAACAAGAGGTAAAGAACATTTTGATGCCCTTTCCTTATTTCCTCCATACAGACCTTTAGAGCTGTGAAGTGGAGAGAGCTATTTCGGCCGCCCCCATAATGGCTGTAAAATTCCCATTCATTTTCTCCATATGCAGCGTTGTGTGACTCACTTCCACGGCTTAGATCTGCATAATAGAAAATATCTGGTTCTTTGATACAAAGGTACAAGACTGTGTACATAAAGAGATAATGTAATAAGTTAACTACGACTCCCGAGGCGCAGGTTCATTTAGTATTGCATTTCGAAAAGGCTGAGGGACTCACAGGAGAAAAATTGAAGCAGCAAAAGATGGGTCAACCTCCAAAAAGACTAGATCCTACATTTCCCACAACACAACCAATATCTTCTTCTTAAACCCTCCCATCCCGTCTGGTAACAGCCCTTCTTTCAAACTTGACACCCCCAGTTTTTAACATAGGCGGTCTGTAATAAATGTGTTGTCTCCAATCTGAGATAACTCAAGTGAAGTCACCCGAGTAATCTTCTGACGAAGCTCGCTCCAGAGTCACATAAAACATTATACAACCATTCTCACAAGCTGAGTAGTACTCCTCATGACTAGTAAACCGATCTTCATGTGTGAAATCAGTGGAGTGCCCCTTTAAACCCAGTGCAACAGCAAGTCTTGTTTTCCCGTTCGACCAGAGTGGACTTGGAGAGAAAGCAGAGACTGTGTCACTCCGGTGCACTGATAAGAAGTTGCATATCTTATGAAACTATTACAGCATCACATTCAAACAGGAAATGGCTAAAAGAGCAGACCGGACTGCAGTCTCTTATGTGAAAGCTCTCACAGCTTTTGTTGAAAATGGAAAAGCTCTGCTGGACCTCGCCGAGAAGGAGAGCAGGGAAGGTAGGCAGCATTTTGTGCGGCCAGACAAGTGCACATAAAAATAGACATGCTGCAGACGCCGTGTTCTGCAGTTGGCAGGCGATTTATGGTTGTACCATGAGTGGGGGCCTGTCAATCATTAGACTCAAAGAATGAGCCGAAATGGACTGTTACACACTAACTTCATTTACTTTATCTCACAAAGGCTCTTACCAGGAATTCATCAGGCTGAAAATCTGCATGGAGCGAAAACAGTCACTGCTGGGTCTGATTGAAGCTGGCGCAGCTTTGTACAGAAGGTTATCAGCAGTACCCACAATATATGAACTGCCTATAAAAGCTTTTAAATCATTTTACAGCTACTGTAAAAATATATTTCTAAAAAGTAAATAGATCTATGAGCTTCATGGAACCACATATTCAGCTTTGCACTCTAAGACATGCAAAGTTGTTTACTTCTATTCTTTCTAATTTCACAGTTTCTCAGTTAAGAGGAAAAAAGAGGCAGAGGACGTATGGAGAAAAAACAATCAGTAAGTGCTAGAGTTTAAACAATTAGTCTATTAATTCATTAGTTCATCAACAGACGATGAATTGGCTACTATTTTGAAAATCAATTAATTTTCAAAATAGTTTTTTCAAATATTTTTTCAATCAGAAATGCCAAATAAACTTCATACTTGTGATAATTGCTGTTTTTCTGTGATAGTAAATCAATAATTTTGTTTTGGTTTTGGACTGTTGATCAGACACAACAAGCTCTGTAAAGACATCAGCTTTAGGAAATTGTAATGGGCGTTTTTCATCATTTTCAGGCCTTTTATATACCAAACGATTACTCAGTTAATTGAAAAAACAATAGGCAGATTAATCGATAACGAAAGTAATAGTTAGTTGCAGCCCAAGTTAGAGTAAAGAAAATATGTTTTCTTTTTAATGAAGCAAGTCCCACTGTCTCCGAGCATTTGCACCCAAAACTTCCAAACAAAATTACAAAGTGAGGAAATGATGAATGACAAATGAGATGAAAATATATTTCTATACATTTTACTCTCTGAATTACAATGGCAAAAACTAGAGAGGATCCAGACTCACTCACGCCTCCAATACTATCGTAGCGGACACCCTGACATAGTAAAAATCTGTTGAGAAACTCCTGATTGTGCAACAGTAAATAGTAAACCTCCCTATGCATTCATTCATTTCATTCAGAAGATAACTCACAGTCCCTAAAAACTGAAACAATCGTTTCAAACAAAAGCTTTCTTGTATGACTTATCCAGCTGTGCTGCTTTACGGGACGCTGTGCAGGACTTTCTGGAACTAGAAGTGAGTTACTGAAATAACAAATACTTTCAAAAACATTCTTATCAGTGCCATTGTCTAAGCATTTAGTTTTTTACAGACTGTGACTGATGTAACACAGGTGCAGTGGGATGCCTTTCTGCAGCGTTTGGATGATGAGTTACAACTGAGTGCTGAAATACTGGATGGGGACCATCAGTCAAAATGTATTTCACCAGATACATTTCTCATCGATGCCAGAACCGAAGAGCAAGTTTGATGCATTTCCTTCAACACGTGACTTGTTAAGAAATTAAACACTGTACTAGTTTATATATTACATTATCTATCATCGGTTTCTGTGTGTTTTACAGGACAGTGACACTAGAGAAATATCTTGGGAAAGGTAAAAAGACCCTGCTGGTGTTAATCCGTCAGTTCTCCTGTCTACTCTGCCGTCTCCATCTTAAAGATCTGGAGAAGAATCAGGTACAGAACACTGGAAAGTTAATGTTATGACAGATACTACAATAGACTGCAAAATACAAAGTATTACAAGATAGATTTTAAGGCAACATCATGTCTCTGTCAGTGACAATATATGAAAGGTTCCATTACACAATATCTTATGAACATATGGTAAAATAAATAATAGAATTCATGTTTGTTCTCAGCATTCAAAAACAGACGTTTAATCCTCTATAATGCTGCTGTACTACAATGTGAGTTTTACTTTCATGCCACAAATGACTTTGCATAGAAGCAGTTATTTTAGATTTAAATACATAATATAAATAAATGTTCTGAAATTTAAAAAAAAAAAAAGTTGTTGAATAAAACACCCACTGCCTACCGCCTACACGGTTTCTACTGTATTGAGTTCAGATGTTCATTATGTTTATAAAATTGATAAAAGTTCCTTTTCCTATACTGGGTTCAAATTGGTACAAATCTCATCCAGGATAAGAAACAATTTTTGAATATAGTCCGTGTGACTGAACATGTATTAATATATGGTTGCTTGAATATACAGTACAATGACCATGTCTGTAATTATGTTTATAAGCAGTTAAAACATGATGATGTGCACATTATTTGGTTTATTTTCTGTTTTTATTTCTTTTTCTCCTTAATGAAATGTTCATGACTGTCAGAAATGTAAGGATTTAATATGCAGTTTGGAGCATTATCTTCTGGTTATATGTTTGGAAGTTAATGCAATGTTCTGTTGCGTGCTGTATGTTCATGATTGCATCAATTCTGATTCAATAATTTCTGAGTTTAGAGTTCAGCATAATCACAGAGCAAAAACTGGAGAGCATCCAGTCACGCTCCTCCTCCGGCTGCCAGAAAACTTAGCAGCAAATTAATCTGACCAAGTCAATAGTGCAGAGTTATTCTCAGAGGGAGGCACAGTCAATCTCTAAAATCAACTTCAAACAGTTGATTTTAGAAAAATCGCAATGCAATATTTGGCATGGCTTTTTGAAGTTATAATTCTCATTTTAAACCTTGCATGTTCTCTCCTAGATATGACTATTTAAGGTTGCCATCACATCTATGAATCTAGATTGGATCTATTATTATTCCTAATTATCATCTTTTATCTCAGTTTTTAAATACAACATGTCACATATCACATTTTGTCTCTGTATATGACATTGTTTTTCAGAGTTCCCTGGATGCAAACTTAATTGAAGTGGTGGTCATTTCATTTGGATGTCAGGAGGGAGCTTCACACTGGCTGCAGGAGACTGGCTGTCACTACGACATGCTGTTGGATCCTGATAGAAAGGTCAGAGGTCAATGCCAGGCGACAATAATAAAGAATGCACACTTCATACTTTATATATACTTAAAACTAGCAGTTAACTCTTGGGTGTTGCAGATATACGCTGCATTCGGCCTGGGAGCGTCTCTGAAGAAAGTACTAAACTTCAGCAACATGCTGCTCTATGCTGAATATGTGGTGGACGATATGGAGTTTCCAAGAGGGCTTCCATCGATTCAAGACGACATGTTTCAGGTAAAATTATGCTCGCTTCAAGTGCAGACGTTTGAGACGGCAGCAGCAGAACTTGATGTGCCCTTGTGTAAGGCATCTGAAGTCCCTATTCTCCAGTGAAACTTTAACCAACAAATAACAACAATGGGCAGCTCATGAAATTCTCTAATCACCAATTGTTTTTTTTAAAACAATTTTGTTTGTTAAATGTTTCCCATGATCATTTTAGTTTTTACATCTACACAGAAAGTTTATTAAGGTTCATATATACTTTTGGTTTATTTTGTATCCTTTGTATTTTTCAGCTGGGAGGCGACTTTGTTTTGGACGAACATGGGAGGGTGCTGTTCTCTCACTGCTGCCAGAGTCCCATAGACAGACCGTCAGTGGAGGACATTTTATCTGCACAGTGAAGTTTGCAACTCCTTAATGTACGACACAGGTTAATTAAAAGAGAACAGAAACAGGGGATGTCAGCTGATAAACTACCAGAGTGATTGCCAGGCCAAGCTGTAAACTGATCAATATTGTGACAATCAGCTTTAAGCAACACATTACAAGGTATGTACATGATATGTCCAATAAAATGTCACTGTACAATTAAACAAGTCTATAATAAAATTGATTGAGCTCACTTTGTAAAGAAAATCTAATTAAAAACATGAATCTCTTGATGTATGATGTAGAGCATGGTCCTATGGTTCCTGGCTATAGGTTTATACTGTAATTTCACTGTCAATTATTTCTCATTGGTTTACACTGTGGACAGTTTAGGTCAGTGTGGTATAATGTGTGACCATCCAGCTTCCTCTTATGTTCTTGCTTCACTGCCACATATAGAAGGGGTGGACAAAACAATAGGAACAGACAACAATTTAATGCAATCCAATGGAAAACCCCTACAACTCATCTTAACTTTGTATAGCTCATAAAGGCGTGGAGACTGCAGATTGTGCTGTTGTTGCACTGGGTTATCTTTGCAGGTGTTCCTATTATTTTGTCCACCAAGATCTTTCGTCCTATCCCAACAGCACACATTAATATGACAAAATCAATATTGCACTGCACTAATATACTATAAGTAGATAAAATAGTGAAAAATGCACATCACTCCAAGGTGACGAGATATTCAGTTTACAATTGTAGACAATTTTGTAATTTTTTCTTACAAAATGATTAATAAATTACCAAAGTAGTTGCTGATTAATTTTCTGTCAACTAATCAATTAACTGACTAACCCCTGCAGCTCTTGAGGTCAGATAAGATAGAGCTTTTAATCCACAAGGACATTTTTATGGGCAAGAAGCTTGGTATACAATAAAAACAGATAATACAAATACTGTATATAAGCATAGTATAAATACACTATATAGAATACATGAATAAAATAAAATCACAGTCTACAAAAATATATAATAAAGGGAGGTGCAAAGTACAAATTATGTCATTTTAAACTTGAGTAACATTTTGCAAGAGCACATGCACATTATAAGTCAACCAAAGATTGACCAACCAAAGACTTTCAGTCAGTTCTATAGGGAGACACTGTGTCACTCCTAATGCATATTTTTGGTTTTTGGAAAAGGAAAACTCAGTAACCTGGATTACAGTATATCTTGTTTCTCTGAAATGCTCCATTTTTGGTTAATGTTTACATTATGCTACATCCTGACTACTGAGAGTCCCAAAGTGTATATGTCATGTATATGTAAGGGCTCAGCAAAATCTATTGCAGCAAGAGAAAACATAATCTAATTAATTAATTTGATAAGATAGTGTCTCTCAGAAAAACTGGAACATGCGGAGAAAATTATGCTGTTTTATTTTTTACTACTGTTGAAAGTTTTATTCTGGCAGTCATTTGAGCCATCAACCAAAACCATTTCAATGAATGATTACTGATCAGAAAACAAATGTTAAAGGCTAAGCATAGATGTTTATCATAGATATAATCAATGGCAAAAATGTCATCAAAAGTTCAGCAAACTCCTCTAAAATTAAAGATGGGGCCCAAAAATGCGGTCAACGTTTAGGAATACTCTTGCCAAATATTCAAGTGCCATTGCGACTACTGCAACTATGGTTACCCATAGGTGACTGCTGGAGGGGTCTCTGACAGTATAACTGCTTCTAGTATTGTACGTGCACTACTGCTTTACAAAACCTAACAATAAAAGGTTCAGAGATAACAAGTCACAGTGCTAGTGGCTCTGTTAGGCTGTACTTTGGAACAGCTAAATGCTAATGTCAGCATGCTAACATACTCGCAATGACAATTCTAGCATGCTGGTGTTCAGCAGGTATAACGTTTAGCGTGTACACCATCTTAGTTTCGCATTTTAGTATGCTAACGTTTGCTAATTAGCACTAAACACAAAGTACAGCTGAGGATGACAGGAATGTCATTAGTTTAAGTATTTGATCATAAACCAAATTACTGGACAAATTAAAATGACAAAGTTATTACAATTAATTCTTAGGGGAACGTGAGCGTGAGTGCCAAGTTTCATGGCTAGCCATCTAGTGGTTGTCAAGACATTTCACTCAACACCAAAAGTGGCAACCTGCTGGTGCTGCTTGAGGTAAAGTCAGGTGATCACCACGTCAATAGGATTCATCCTCTGGGCACCATGAATTTCTGGAAATCCATGAAATGGTTGTTGAAGGAGTGTTGATGGAGTGCTTTGAAGTTTATGTATTTATTCAGTTCATTAAAATAACACATGATAAAAAAAAGTATAGGAAAAGAAATGAGCCCTCTGAAGAGAAAGTTATTTTTTCCCCTGACTGTGAGGATGGTGTGGCAACAAAAGGAAGGGGCCCCTGGAGTCTCGTGCACAGGGGCCGTAAATCGGAGACACAGAGAGTTTGGTAACACTCCTTGAAAAGGTGACTAGTGACAGGGGAAGAGGGACTTTGATCACAACACTCATGCCTCGCTTGTCTCTTTAAAGACGCGCCTCTTCTTAGACTTTCATAGACACAGACACAGTATCATTATTTTATGTCAGATAATCAGCAGAGATGGCAAATGTAGATAAACTCATCGAGCACATAGGAGACTTTGGGCCTTTCCAGAAGAAGATTGTTATACTTGGTTCATTTCCAGTGATACTTTTTGCTTTTGTACTTGTCGGGGTTGTTTTCTTAGGGCACACTCCGGATCACTGGTGTTGGAGTCCAGGATCTGAGCGCCTCCAGGAGGAATGTGGCTGGACAGACGTCGAGGTGCGGGAAGTCACTGTTCCCCGCTCTGAACAGTCTGGATCCTTCAGCCGCTGTGAGAGGTTTGGAGTGGACTGGAGCAAAAGCCAAAATAAATGCAATGAACTTGACTGGCTGCTGACTAATGCAACCCAGTTGGTGTCTTGTGACAGTAGATGGGTGTTTGACAAAAGCCACAACACTATCGTTTCTGAGGTAGGTACATTTTATTCCCCCCCTTTTTTCTACCAATGTAAATAGTGTTAGAAATCTGATATTAAGCTGCACCTGCCATCTTACAATGTCAAAAGATAAGTTATCTGTAAATGCAATCTATAGTTTCTACAAGGTTCTCTTTTGTTGCTTTTGCATTAGATGTTTATCTTTTAACTGATTACTTGAGCTGAAACTCACTGCAACTCTGTTAACATTAACCAAGCTGTCCTACAGCTAGAAACAACACAAACAAGCTGTGTTATCATGAGACATCTTAGAGAATTCCTCTCTTGACAATTAATTCATTTGTTGCATTTCATCTGTCATTTGGCCTCCTTTTCTTTCTTGAAAATTTTGGTTTTTGTCTTCTGGACCTTTAATTGAGTCATAATCATACTTATCTTAATAATCATCCAAGATTAGTTTTGGTTTCGGATGAATTGTCTCTTAATTTCTGTCCTCCTAGTTCTCATTGGTCTGTGAGAAATCCTGGCTCGCCGATCTGAATCAAGTTTTCCTGGCATGTGGATTTTTTATTGGAGCTTTTGTCACTGGCTACCTGGCTGACAGGTTTGTTATGCACTGCTTAGTTTAAAATTGTTTCCCTTCACAATTTCCACAGATCAGCACGTTTTATAATTGTTGTAAATAATCAAAAATTTGGTCTTTTCACAGGTTTGGCAGAAAGCCATGTTTCATTGCATCAATGGTTGGCCTTGGTCTCTCAGGTGTAGGGGTCATGCTGTCGCCATGGTACCCACTGCTGCTCACATTTCGATTTCTACAAGGGTTTTGCGGAAAGGGAGCATGGACGGCCACTTATGTACTCGGTACGTTCAAACACTGGTGTCAGGTCTCCACAATGTTGGAGTCGAACACACACTGCTTTATAAGTAAACACGAGCATGCTCTCTGCAGTTTATTGACGTCATGCTGTAGGACTCATGGGTAGTTCAGGATTCCTCTGAACTTCAGTACCCAGTGACCTGGGTGACCTTCCCCTGCTTGTGGAGCCTTAATTTGTTTGATCAGATTTGTTTGAAAAGTTTTAGGACAAATGGGGTATCAAAAAGAACACACAGTGTCAGATATTTTAGTCAATTTATTGATGTCAGTCATATTGCCTGATACTAAGTCTGTCTGCTAACACATGCCCTCTTTTTTAATATAGTGATTGAGTTCTTTGGATCAAACAACAGGAAATTTGTGTCCATGATAAGTCGGACTTTCTACTCCACTGGCATGGTCATCCTGCCTGGTCTGGCTTACTCCCTGTCCTCCTGGAGGACTCTGCAGCTGGTCATGAGTCTGCCCTGCATCCTGTTTATCTCATACCACTGGTATACATACATGGCTTGCTTCATATATGCCAATTTTATTTATCTGCATGGTAGATCTGATGTTGACATTGAATTAAATACTGACGTAGGTGGTTGTTTATTAAGGATCATTCCTGAATCTCCACGCTGGCTGTTCTCACAAAAAAGAACTACAGAGGCCATGAGAGTTGCTGCGAATATTGCAAAATGCAACGGGAGATCTTTACCACATAATCTTCCTGAGGTATAACAATATTTTGAAAGACTATGTACTCTGCTTACATCTTTGTTTAACTTATGAAGTGTGAATGAATTTACCAAATCTGATTAACCATTCAATATCATATTTTTCAGATAATTCTTTTGGAGGAAAAGAAAGAAGTAAATCCTGTATCAGTAATGGATTTATTTAGGACATCAAATATAAGAAAAAACACACTCATTTTAACTTATGCCTGGTAAGACAGTTTGATGCAAGTTCATATGGTTTATTTATTGTTTCTGGAGGATGAGCTTGTAATTTCAAAAATAAATTTTACTTGATGTTCCTCTCATCTAGGTTTACGAGTACCGTTGTGTTTCAAGGCCTGGTCCTGCGGCTGGGGATCTCAGGCAGTGACCTTTTCTTGGATTTCTTTATCTCTGCTGCAGTGGAGCTTCCCACCGGCCTCATCTTCTACCTGCTGGTCGACCGAGTCGGTCGACGCTCCCTCATGGCCATCACTAACTTCACTGGTGGCATCGCCTGTCTCGTAGTCCCCTTCGTCTCCATGGGTATGTACAGCTGATGGTGCATGTGGCATCAGGTGAAAAGTTGAAAATGGACTGTGATCATTTATGAACAATTATAATCTAAGTTGTTGGTTGGTAAAGTGATGATGCTTCTACTTGAATCCCATTTCCATCCTGCATTTTGTTTCTTCTGTCACCTTACAGATTTTGTCTGGTTGAAAAAGTTTATTATAATCATTGGGAGGCTTGCTGTGGCCATTGGATTTGAGACCCTGAACTTTGCAAACACAGAGATGTACCCGACACCTCTGAGGTGAGCGTTGGTAGATATAATTTGTTTTTTATGTGCTGTGAAAAATGATAATGTGCAGGTGTGTTGTGCGTCCAATCGACTTTTTTTGTCCATTGACAATTCAAAAAAAGGTTAATCAAACAAGACGACCATGTCCTCCAGAATGTTGACAAACGAAATTTTACATGAATGAAAAGCAAGACAAATATGCAGACAATATGCTCTGCCAGTTCTGGAGCAAAGTTCAGTTTTATTTCTATTATAGTTCAGTTTCAGAATAGAAATTCTGAATGTCTTACTTGACTGTGGCTTGATTTGCTTTTCAATTTCTCACAGAAATCTGGGTGTGTCAGTGTGTTCATCAGCCAGTGACATTGGAGCAATTGCAGCCCCATTTCTGCTCTACAGACTGGCCAGTATCTGGCAAGAGCTGCCTCTTTTTCTTTACGGTATATTTCCGTCTTCCTCTACCTGCCACCATGTTCATCGAATGCTCTTAGCTCTCTAAAACAATACGTACGGAAACTTCAAACACACCAATTTAAAATATCTTTTTCTGTCCCCTAGTAAAAAGTGCCTTACATTTGTTTCAGGTGTGATGTCGGTGCTGTACAGTGGACTGGTGACAATGTTGCCTGAGATGAGCGGAGTTGCCCTTCCAGAGACCATAGAAGATGTAGAGAATCTAAGAGGGTAAATGGATTTTATTCCAATGTATCATTATTAGCTGACAATTCTATCCAGAACAGATTATAATCAGTGCAACGACAACAACTTAACCAAAATTCATGGGTTTCCAATATTACAAGGAACCAATACTAAGCAGTGTCAAAACAACAACAGGAATACAACTAATATTACTCTGTTTTCCAAAAATGTTTGAATATAAGACAAAGGTAAATAAACGAATGGAAAAGCTTTTATGACACACCAGGAAGAAGGTGTCAAGAGGGGGGAAGATCGCAGGAAAGGTGCGAGAAAAGGTGACAATCTGTGATGGCTGAGGGATAAAAGTAAGCTTGTAAATGTAGATTTACAATTAAGCAGGTGCAGCAAAAAGGTTCATGCTTTAATCCTTAATGTGTCTTTCTTGTGTATTTGCATTTTCTGACAGGGGCAAAGACAAGTCAAAGGATGCAAAGGGAAACAACTTCTTCATATGATTAAAGCCTTGAAGACCTGGAACATTATTGGATTATTTTCTACATATGTACTGTGTTTACAATACACAGTATACAGTCCTGGTGTAGTTTCTTCATTAGACCAGCCAGTGTAAAGTACTGTGAAATGTACTACAGTGGTTCTTATTTCAGTCTTGTGTTACATTAGATATTCTGAGGCTTTAAAGGTGTTAACTACCGAATTGCACTGTGGAGGATGAAACACAGGAGGTGTTATGAAATCAAATCAAGAACGGATCCATATCTTTGCAACCTCACACCTCAACAATGCTAATTTTCACCAATGAAATTATGCATATTTATAGAATGAGGACCTTACGTCACCTTGAGCTAATGGGCATTAAGGCGATGAAACTCAACACATGAAAATCTCAGATACTGAAGTTTTATAGAACAGCAGTAGAATTGTTGATTTTGGTCCCTTTTCTTTGTTCGTATTATATTTGTCTGTTACTTAGTGGGATTTCTCAAAAACTGATTTAAATTAAATTGGAAGGTATAAATAATTTGGTTTTTTTGCAGATCAACATCCAATAGCGCCACCATGTGGCTAGTGAAAAAACATTTTACAGTTTGGCTCTCAAAAGATAAGTCCTGTGATATTCTATATTTTTCTGATAATCAACAAATCTCATGAAAAGACCAAAACCAATAATTAACTGATCCAAAAAACAAATAGAGATGTCTCAAGCCGGTCCTGAGAATCGGTATTGGGGCTGATACGGGCGCTAAAGCAAAGTTTTAGCACTCTTTTAGAGCTCCATTCCTCCAATACACATCACACATCAATGAGCACACTGTTGCACATGTTGACCTGATGACATGTTTCTTCATTAAGATGAACATAGGCACTGTATTCTATTCTCAGTCAATCCCACCATCCTACTGCCAGAAATACTCACTAGCACACCAAATACGTGGCAGAAAATAGTCCCTGTTTGAGTAATGTTTGCTAAAAACTACAATGCCCAACTGAATTATGTTGCCTTAACTATTTATCTGTGACCTGTTTTTCAAAAAGAAAGTCTAGTAGGACATGCACATATCAACTCTGAGCGACCTTGCAAACTTGGAAGGATGCTCTGTATATTTGGTGGCACTACAGCAACATGCTAAATTATAACTCAGTGGTCCCAGTTTTTACTAAAAGGTGTCTTCTTTGCATTTTCAAACATCCAGACAACAATACCCGTGATTGTTGACAGTTTTTTTTAATGCTATACTGTATATCTAATTGAGGCTTGGTTTTGTTGAGGCTTTTGTTCCATTGTAGGTGTGCCCATAAAGCTTCAGCAGCAGCCAACAAAAGCTGCCCTACATACATAGTGCTGACTGAATGGGAAGACCATAAATTGTGTTGAAAATCAGTGGTATGCATGAGAAGTGGGATTCCCTCAAGCGTAAATATCCGTGTCGCTGCGACAAGGAGGATAGAAATCTCTCATGGAGACTGAAAATGTCTCTGTGACTCCTGCACACTGTCAGCATCACATGATGACTTCTGCAGCATGGTTAATATAGATTACAACTAGTTAAATACATGTAAATAGTAAATAAAAACATTCACTTTTTGCTCATGGAACTGATATAACTGATAACAATTCGAGAGAAAATGACTGCCCGTGACAGATATATGATTAGGAAACTGTTTGCCTCGCATAACAAAGATCCACTGACCCGTTAAATGAGGGCAGAGGGGTGTGGGGGCTTGGAGAGGGGATGTGGATGTGGGGATGAAGTAGGCAATTATGTTTAAGAACTCGCTGCACAGTACAATGAGTTTATAACTAATGGGGAATAGATTGAAGAAGGGGTGGGGTCCTAATAGATACAATACCCCGGACAAATAGGAGCTTTTCCGTCACAGGATATTTCTCTCTGTCTTTTTCTGGAGGAAGTCTACAGCAGCCAGTCAGATAGAAACTTTGAGGTTAATTGGTGAAAAATGCCGGAGGAGGAAGAACGAGAGAAATTAGCCAAAGTCATCAGACAGTGGAATGAACACAGACTGGACTTGTTTGAAATAAGCCAACCTGATGAGGTGAGTCGCCTGCAGATATCAGACAGGGTTCACACGCCACATAAATTCTGTTTATGCTTGGGTCACATTTATTCTCTATACGACTGTCAATGCCACAGTTTTAGATTTAACCACCCACCCACTCAAGTACATTGAACTTGTTTTACTGTACAAGAGTATGCAGTAGTGTTGTCAATAAGTGAATTAATATTGCTGTGTCTTATTCAATTAAAATATTTTAAAGTGCCTATTAGATTCAAAAACGTTCAAATAGTAGACCACTATATCATAATGATGTTGTTGCGTCAGGACTAAATCAAAATGTTACAATGTCACTTTGCTGGGACACACAAACAAATCTATTGGTCTGAGGTGTTAAACTGCCTGTTACAAAGTTAATGTAAAAACTGCTGTGGAGAGAAAACATTACATTTGCTACAGTTTACTTTTAAAGACTAACTTAAAGTCAAACTGTGCTCCCATTTAGTCGTCCCTTTTGTTGTCAGAGATAATGTTTTAAATGTATTGCTATTAGTTTTTATTATTAGAGGAAAGAAAAAAGGGAAATTGGGGAAATATCAGAAATGCTCCTTTTCGTCTCAGTCAGCTGGATGGGCGTGTCAGTGATTGACAGTAGCTGGCAGGCTGCCAGAGTGCCGGTGTTACACTGTAGGGAACAAGAGACAAAATAAACAAACTTGCCTGTAGCTACTTGTCATGGCCAGAACAAAGCAACATTTGCAGGTACGTTAGCATGCTGTTAAAGGTGCTGCAACTGAGCAGCTAATTAGCTATCTAGCCTGCAAACTGACATTAGCAGTAGACTTTTCCCCAGTGATTGTTTGCTGGCTCGTTCAACAAGCTAAGGTGCGGGACAAGACGTGGGTTCATGTTTGTAAGTAGAAGGGACGACATCACGTTTTCACTATTTTTTTTCTTTTTTACATTTTTTAGACAAAAGGAAAAAATCTGCAGTTTAATAGAAAATGAAAATAATGGTTAGTTGCAGCTCAACATAAATCAGCTGTCAAGAGTATGAACAGAATGGAGTTGTAATTATGCCTTAATTAAGGCCCTAAAAGTGCTCAAGTTGGCCCTGGAAATAAAACACATTAAGCTTTGGTTTAGTGTGGCTGTGCTGCCACATTGTCCTGTTTTGCCTCTCTGTCCCTCTGTGTTTCTATATGGCGCAAACTACAAACATTGCATTTAAAGTCCCACTGGGGTCACCCCCTACTTGGTTCTGATTTAAAGCTCATTGAATAGTTGATTGTTTGGCTTAATACAAGAAGGGCAAGTGGAGTAATGGAAGGCCATTAGTCTTTCAGGAAGAAAAAAATAATAAAAATGAAAGGAACAGAACTAAACAAAAAAAACAAAAAACGTTTTCTCTTTTCTGGCAGAACTTGGAGTTTCATGGTGTGATGCGCTTCTACTTTGAGGATCATGGAGGAAATGTGGCCACAAAGTGTCTGCGTGTTTACAGCAACTCTTCAACTCACGGGGTTATCGAAAGTCTTTCAGAGAAATTCAGGCCTGATATGAAAATGCTGACCACTAGTTATTCCCTGTATGAGATCCACGGCAATAAAGGTAATCACTCGACTCAGGTGAAGAAAATGAATCACCAACAATTTTGAAGTTATTTTTCATCCAGACATTTTCTGGTTCCAGCCTCTAAAATATGAAGATGTCCTGCTTTACTATGTCATTTGTATTCTTAAGATTAATTGATTGAAAATAAATGTTTTGAGCTACAGAAGGTAGGTGTAGTTGTAGTTCTGTTGATTTAAGAATATACTCTGACCAATTTTCTGTGTTTCGTATGTGGAATAAGAACGTAAACTGGATCTGGATGAAAGACCTGTGGTTGTACAATTAAACTGGACCACAGACAACAGAGAAGGACGTTTTGTGCTCAAGAAAGACAAGGAGATTGTGAAGGTACCACTCAAACCATTAATTTAGTCTGCAGTTTCACCCTCTCTTCACTCGCTCATAATCTCATATCAATGTTCTTTTTATGTGTGTTGAACAATAAAGGAAAACTGTCACGAGAAGGAAAAGGGAGGCGTGATCCAAAGCTTCAAGAGGACACTGTCAAGAAAAGAGAAGAAGAAAGAGAAGAACAAAACTAAAGCATCTGACAAGGTTTCAGAGGATGAGAATGGGTAAAATGTTTCTTTGTTCACTATCAATTTTCATTTTCCAGACTGCTGGCTTCAGGCCTGCCTAACCGTCAGAATAACATTCACCCTTCTCAACAAATATCCAGGTCAACTGAAAAGCCACTGAACAACAACAGCATTTGTGAGTCTAACCATGAGACAAAAAAACAACAGAGGCAGGCTGCCCCGGGTAAGAAATCTGCAAATTGTTGAAAAATAGAGATGATAATGAACAGTACAGTATAGTGAATAAGCAACACCATGTACTTTCCATGCATTCAGTACATGCATATTAAACTTCCAATCAATAAGGACTATGTTTTATAATATAAAGAGGGTGGCTGATGACTTGTCTTTGCTAAAATACAGGAGTAAAGCACACAGGATGTCTTTATCCCGACTTTTCAGATCAACCTGGATTACCAATTGGGATTAAATTCAGTGATAACTGTGAGTATGAAACAAAAAAGGTTTCCTTCCACAGCGTTGTTTTCTAGTTTGATCCTTAAACTCACTGCCTTCCCTCTCATGATGTCCTCCTGCCCCCTGCTGGTGTCTTTTACATTTCAGCTGAGGAAGCCTTCATGTCTGCAGTCATAAATTACACAAACAGCTCTACGGTTCATTTCAAGCTCTCACCTGCATACATCCTCTATGCTGTGGGACGCTTTGCTCTGCAACGCCATTACAGGCGAGGCTCAGGGCAGATGCTCAGAGTAACCTCGATCACAAACAAAATGGTGGCCATGACAGAGAAGGTCATCCAGGCAAGTCCAAGAAACCTAATATTTTTGTTACATTGAATAAATGAGTTTATAAGCAAACTGAGAAACCAAAGTCTGCCAGGTGTTCTGTGACTTTATATGACACTGCTGCTGTATTTACCTTACAGAGGCAGCAGGCCATCGCAGGCGCTCTCGCTTTCTGGATGGCCAACTCTTCTGAACTGCTAAACTTCCTCAAGCATGACAAAGACCTCAGCTCGCTCACACAGCAAAGTCAGCTGGATCTGTCCCACCTGGTGCACAAAGCTTACAGGTACAGACGACAGACGTGACCATAGAGATTCAGTGATTTTTAATCCAAACTGAAACTGCAGCACATATTATTCAAGCCTTTGCCCTCTTAGAGGCACTGTCTGGACAGAAAACAAACTACTTTATAAATAGGTTCTTTCCCACCGCAATAGCAACCCTGAACTCCAACCATACAGCACTTCAGCACTGTGTTTCTTCAACATGCAATTTTGTTCTTCCTACTTTGAAAGTATTGTCCACAGATAGACGATACTGTAAATCTATTTATGGAACAAGCAATGCAACAACAGAACAGAACTTGCAGTACAGAAATACCAAACATGTTTAAGAGATATTTAGGGCATCTTTATCAAAATGTTGTGCGTTTATGTAGAAATAAAATGAATATAATTAAGCAGCTTATTAGCTAAAGGCATCCAGACAGAAAAAAACGTGTGTGTTTTATTCCCCCAAGTTGCCTGCTACAGTGTCTACAGAATGAGTTAAGGAAGCACTTGCCAACGTTTTTGATTGATCCTGAGCAACATGGCCCACTGCCAGCTGGTATAGGTAAATGTTTGTTTATTTATAAATACTACAGCAATTATCTTACTCTGTAAACCACGTAATTTAAGACTCTTGGAAGAGTTGTGATGTTGCAGAAATTTTGTCCCCCAGTTTAAATACTATAAACTTTTGTCTTTGCCTGTTGCAGAGATGGTGCTGAACACCTTGATGAACACCATGTCTCTTTTACGCCGCTGTCGGGTCAACCCTGCCCTCACCATCCAGCTTTTCTCCCAACTCTTCCATTTCATCAGTGCCTGGCTCTTCAACCAGCTGATGAGCCCAGAGGCCAACACTCCAGGCCTGCGCTCCCACTACTGGGGAGCAGCTCTCCGCCAGAGGCTCACGGCCATCGAAGCCTGGGCGGAGAGGCAGGGCCTGGAGCTGGCTGCTGACTGCCACCTTGGACACATTATCCAGGTCGGTCCCTCCCTGGACTCCATGTCTGAATATTGGTGAAATCAATTCTTTGACAGGGCTTTCATGAAATATGGGATCCATGTCTTCTATTACCAATATGCTTAAGTTTCAACCTCAAAAACTCAGTAAAACCTGAATCTAATGTTCTTTTCTATTTTATGAGCTTCTTTGTAAGGTAATACATATCTGAACTTGTTTATGCTTTGCAGTTTTTATCTCAGCCTTTATTTACGTGTCAGAGCACATATTTCAGTCGATACAAGCTGTTCAAATAGCATTGCCTGGCTGTTTCTAGGCAACCATGCTCCTGACCATGAATAAATACTCAACACAAGATGCGAAGGACATCCAGAATACCTGTTTCAAATTGAACTCACTGCAGCTGCAGATGTTGCTAGCCAGCTACCTCTATGCAACCAATGAGCCTCACATCCCCCCTGTGAGTACTTTTCATCTATTCTTTCACTACTCTCATGCCTCTGTTGTTTTCCCTGTTTGAAACTACAACTCTGATGTGGCTTTTTGGGACAAATCCTTGCAAGAGATTTTTTATATCAAGAGTAATAGCCTGTGGAAATGAGAGTACTAATAAGAGCTCAGATCAGAGCTTTTTATGTGAATAGAGAATACATACAGAGTTGATATTTGGGGTATTTATTTAGCATTAATGACCAGCACAGAGACACATGCTTCAGGTTTGCAGTGAGTGTGGGTTTAATGTAGCAGCAGCCTCAACCACAGAACAGGAGCTCAGCAGTATAGATTTAATAATATGAATTATTAACTATGATGAATATGATAGTGAATAATATGAAGAATAGTAAAGCGAGTTGTCACATAAACCCATTGCTTTTGAATGAAATATTTCTCTAATATCTTGCTGAATATGAGGTGTGTGGCCACAAAAAGTGAATGTGACAAAAGCCATGTCAAGTTTCCCATTAAGCCAATATTACAGAGAAATAATTTAGTGAATGGGGTGTGTGCTAGATAACAGTCATATACAATATTGCCCTCTTGAAGATCCTGGGTTTACCATCCATCCAACAACCGCATCAGTCTAGTAGGAAATATGCCAAGCACCCAATTCAGCCCATAACATTTATATTCAAACAAACATCTGAATTCAAATGTCACCACCATGAATACTAACAGCATCAAAGCATCATTGTGCACATGTCAAATTAGCCCCAGTTTGTGCCTTTCAAATAAAACATATTTTTAAAGAAGAAAAATACTATTTTATGCAGTCAGTTGAAAGAGGCTCTGAGGATTTGAGGAATAACTGCGGTGTGTTTCGCGTTGCTGGGTTTTTCAAAGATTATAAGACAAACGGATGCTAGCTCTGTGACTTAGCTAAATTGGCTAAATTTTCTTTAATGCTAAAGAAAATACCGGCAGCAGTTAGCTATATAAAAAGGCACACCTTTAGCTAGTGTCAAACAAAAATTAGCTCAGCCACTTCAACAAATTTATTCACATTTGATACCAGTGCAAATACTGTAGATGACTAGAGCATAAAAGCATAAAGCAGCCAGAGAAGGTCCAACAGAAGTGAAATTATCAAGAGAGCGGGATGACGTTGGCTAGCAGCCGTTGGCAGCTTCATAACGTTAGCTTAGCCAAACACTCAAACACCAACTGAACGTAGCCAAAACATGAGCTAGCTCACATTAAAGATGTTAGCAGAAAGCAACACAAACTTACTTTGCTGAAGTAAAGCGAGAAGCGACAGTCGCCGTCACAGGATGTCCACAGCAGAGCAGGAAACGCCGGGCTCCGAAATTGAAGTAAACTTTTGTGGCAGTTGGTGTAGCTTACGAAAGTAACGGCTAACGAAAGTAGTTGCGGACATCCAAGGCTGCTGTTTGAGCCCTGGATGGATATCAGTCCAACGCACACTTTAGTTTTAAGTGTCCACTACAAGTATTAGTGCAGTTAGTACGACTACAACTGCTAGCCACTTGTGGAAAAGTTGAGTTGAACCCCCAAAATATTAATATAGCAATAGAGAATTGCTTCCACTGCTGTTACCATGACGACTATTACTACTACTGTCACCATGGCGGCGACTACTACTACTGCTGCCAGTGGTGGATTGTAACGAAATACATTTACTACTGTAGTTAAGTACACGCTCGAAGTACTTGTACTTTACTTGACTATTTCCATTTTATTCAAATTTATATTTCTAACAGCAGCTTTATTTACTTGTTACTTTTCAGATTACAATGTTTGATACCCTTCCTGTCCAGTACTGTAGATTAAACTACCCAACAGTATATAAAGTAGTTAAAATTACCACAACCTTGTAATGACGTAGGAGTATAAAGTAGCATGAAATAAAAACACTTAAGTACAGTAAAAGTACCTCAGAACTGTACTAGTACAGTCCTTGAGTACTTTCCTTCAGTGACTATTACTACTGTTACAACAGTGTTCCACTTTTTGCTATGTACAGTACTACTTACTGCCTCTACAAAAGTACCACTACATCTCAATCACAAGGACAATATTAGTACAACATTACTTTAATGCTGTACTTTTCTATGTCTCCAGGGAGGTTAGCAGTCACCTGCAGGAAGGTCTTCAGTATTCTGCTCAGGGTCACAGCAGGCAGATTGGATGTATCTTCCCTGAAGCCTTGTCACAGGATGACAAATGCCAATCTATGTGCTAGAACGACCTTTTCCTGAAATATTTCCGCTGTCTGATCCACATGTCATCCTCGCTGCAGGATTTGATCGATGCTGTCGTGGCGGCTGCGGAGGCCTTGTCAGATAACCTGATTCGGAGCGAAGGACGGGACATCCAGCTGGAGGAGAGCCTCGACCTCCACTTGCCTTTCCTGCTGCCGGAGGGAGGATACTCCTGTGACACTGTGAGAGGAATCCCTCCAGGGTTTAGGGAATTTTTGGAGCCAATTTGCCAGAAAGGTATGGGATTCTGAATACTCAAATTAGCAAAAAGTCAAAAAGGGAAAATAAAATAACAGGAATGTATTGCATGTAAGATAAACACGCCTAAAATGGCTTCTTTGTTTGATATTTGTATTGTATGACATCCTTCTCTTCCAGGTCTCTGCTGTTTAACATCCCAGCCGAACTCCAAAGGTGACTGGACCGTGTACTTCAGTGAACCAACTTCCTCAGCAGAGAGCACATACCTGGTGAGCAAAAACCCAGACTGTGTTGTGTTGTTCCAGATGTGTTGAAATATAATTTAATGTTAACATAAAATAAAGCATTTATGGTCATATGTTTTACTTTTGTTCTCTTCAATAGGCAGCACACAGAGAGCCAGAGATTGTGACTATCAGGCTGAACAAACCTCTGAACAGTGGGATGGGGGTCAGCATTGTGGCTGCCAAGGTGACTGCCTCAATTCTGCCAAAATGTTCACTAACTGGAACTATTAAAACAACAAAACAATCTGCTAAACGTCTCAACTAATCAACGTCCTCCCTCTTATATTGCCACAGGGAGCAGGGGAAGGTCACCTCGGGATTTATATCAAGTCTATTGTTAAGGGAGGACCGGCTGAAATGGTGAGATCTAACACATTTTTGATTGAGCTGAACTTGAGATGTACAGAATCATTTTAATGGAATGGAATAATGGACAAAATCTTTTGTGTCTCTACTTTGCGCAGAATGGCAGGTTAACAGCTGGGGATCAGCTGCTGAGCGTGGATGGTCAGAGCCTGGTCAGCCTCAGCCAAGAAAGGTAGCCACATAACAGCCTGTTATACAACTGCCTGGAGAGGGTTTATGTGTCAGTCTGTTCGTTCGTTCCACCCTGATAACTTTCAGGACTTTCCTCTGGTGCCACCATCAGGTTCAGATTTGTGGTTCTGAGTGAAATATCTCAACATCTTTTGGATGGATTGCCATGCATTTTAGTGCAAACATTCATGTCCCACTCAGGATGAACAGCAATAAATTTGGTGAGCCCTTAACTTTCCATCTAGTGCCATTATCAGGTCAAAACTTTAATTTGTTTGGTTCCCTAGTGCTAGTTAGCAAATGTTAACATGCTAACACGTGCTAAACTAAGATGGTTGTCATTGTCAGCATGTTAGCACTCTGAAGTTAGCACTAGCATGTTAGCATGTTTCTCCCCAGTTAAACTTTACTTTCAAAACTCAGTCAGCATGAAAGAGTGATGTGTTTTACTGATCCACATAATCTCATGAGAAGTATGAAACAAAGGCTGTACAGACGATGAAATGGAGAAATGACCTTATTAATCTTAAATTGATTTAGGGCAGCAGCTATCATGATGCAAACCGGCCCCGTTGTGACCTTACAGGTTGCAAAGTTTGGAGCGAGCTACCACGGCCTGGGGGCTCTGCTGAGTGAACCCCCCTCAGGAAAGACAGGTAAATACACAATAAAAGTTAAACCGTAGTTTTTTTTTCCCACTTTATGCTCTTCATGACTGAATCAATTCCTTTTCTGGCTTCACAAGGTGATGAAAGCCAAGCGAAACCAAACGGTAACACGCTCGTGCTGTACAGTGTTGTGGATCCTGGTCCCTCAGAGCAGCTCCACGGAGGCAGCAGAAGGAAGAGAGACCAGATAATGCAGAGAAACAGACAGCTTTATCGGTCCAACCCCAACATGACCAGTGGGTGCACTTCTATTACCGGATCGCTTACCGGTGCTGGGCACGTACAGTAAATGCCTTATTGTGAAATATGTTTAATGCTTGAGTCATAAGAACACCACCAGTGTATTTATTTTCTCCTTATTTCAGCAGATTTTGCCCCCGAGGACAGAGATGAACCTGTTGACCCTTTTGTGAGAGGGAACAACATTGCTGCTGTCTCCAGTATCAACCTTCGTGCTGATGTGAGATTTTAGATTCCTACATCTATGTATGTGTATAGTTACACAAATGTACTGGCTTTTTTTCCCACAAAACTTCATTTTTTTGTTGACTTTTTATGTCTGTATTCAGACATTTCACAGGGAATACTTGACACTTCCGAACCCTAAATCCCAGGACAAGAACCTGTCTGAGTCCAGTCGACCACAGCAAACATTCAAAGTGTCTTTGAGGCCTTTAGAGGGGCAGCGTTCCAGTAAGAGGACCTTCATGGTAAGTCTTTATTAAATGCTATAGAGAGTCTTAAAGTCCCTCTGGCACCAACATCAGATCATAGAAAAGGCCTGACCCCTAGGTTGGGAAACTACACACTAATACTTTTACTTTTGACAGTTTAAGTACATTTTGCTGATAATACTTTTGCTGCAGAAAGTTTTTAGATAGAGGACTTGCTTGTAACAGACTACTTTTACATTGTTGAACTGGTATTTTTACTTGAGTGAAAGATGTGGGTACTTCATCCACTACTGATTGTTTATAAAATAATAAATACAAGAAGGTAAATGCTACATAAATCTCTGCGTTTCCCCTTCTAGCGGCAGGCTTTGTCTCAGGAGAACTTGTGTGTGGACAGTGGAGGCCCCCTGCTGGACAAAAGGCAGAATTTGTGGGAGCAGACGGACCAGCGTGCAAAGCAGACCATGAGCCACTATTCATCTTTCCCAATTCGCTCAAGTGCTTCTACTCATGACATCCTCTCGGATAGTTGTTCTCCTACAAACAGACAGCAGGGCGGCCGTACAAGTGGCGCCGGCGTCTGGAGAACCCCTTTTTCACAACATCCAACACCTACGCCTTCGATCCAGCCAATACGCATAGACATCCCTGTAACCAGAGCAATGAACACACACACAAACCCTCCACTCACCACCTTCCAGAGTTCATCTTTGCTGGCAGCTAAGATGAGCCAAACTCTTAAATTAAATGGAAATAAGCAGAGCCCTCAACACCAAGCTAATCATCTTTATGCATGTCCCATTCCTGCAACCAAGAAGCTACCTCAGCCCTCCCTTCTACCACAGCAGCAAAGACCCACTACAAACAGGGATCAAGCAGCAAAACCCCAAGTGAGCATCACTCCAACAAAACATGTCTCCTTCCAAGAACCTCCCGCTCGGCAGAAGCAGGGCACAGGTCCTATAAAGCAAAGAGACCCTCAGGAGCTGTCTGATCCGTGGAGGAGGGAGCAGAGGCTTCATGTGGTGGAGCTCCTGGAGCAGGAGGTACAGGAACTCCAGGCCAAAGCCAAGCGCACGGCGCAGGAGAACGGCCGGCTCCAGAAGCTCAGCGTGGAGTGGCAGTTTCAGAAGAGGCTGCAGGAGATCCAGCAGAGAGGAGAGGATGAGGACGAGGAGGAAGATGAGGATTTGGACATGATGGTGATGATTCAGCAGCTGGAGAAAAGAACACAGGTGAAGCGCAACACAGGCGTCGGTTAAAATACTTGAAAAGAAAGAAAAAGAAATTCTGATGTTACCAAAAGGCATTCTGGGAGATGTAGGAAAACTGAAGTAGATTAAGTGGGTTGAAGGAAAGTGATTACAAGCTACATGATCACATATTAATGATTTATAACAGATTACAATTACACAGGATTTTTCCTATAACATTTCTATCAAATGCTATATATATATATATATATATATATATATATATATATATATATATATACATTATGAATCATATTATTATATTTATGTATTTATAATGTCTTGGGTTCATATCATGAGTCATACTAAAATATTACAAATGATTGCTTTTTTGTTTGCTTTCCACCTTTAGAACAAGAGAAACTCGACTGGGAACATCAACACTGAAGTGAAAGAGTTGGAAAAGCAGGCCGGAGCTCATCTCTGCCAAAAGGAAGACGAGACAAAGACAGGTAATTGTTCGTTACTACATTAAAGAAAATGAAATATTTTGTTGTCAGTTTCATTTATTCAAAAGAGTCTATATTGTTATTTTATTATACATTACAACGTTTCCATGTTTTTGGCAGAACAAAGACCAGGCGGACCGAGTCAAAACATTAACAACATGGCAACAAAAGAGTGAGTTTAAACTTTTTGGCAAAACACTGAAATTCAACCAAATCTAACAAGCAGCTATTTTATGCAGCGTTTCTACTCATGATGACTTAATGACACAGAAATGACAACTTGCTTCTTCATTGAGTCTAACTGTACTTTTAACAGCGAGACATTATTGCAATTTAATTATTCCAAACACTTCAAAAGTGTTTGAAACAGATCCCTGAGTAAAATAAATCTGCACTCTATAAATACATTTTAAAAACAGCACAGGCTACTGTTTGTGTCCCCATACACTAAGTGATTCCCCATTAACAACATTCAAGTATTCCTGCTAATATCATTGTTTATTCACAGAAACCAGGAGGAGAAAATCAAGAGAGCGTCGGCTCCTGAAAAGCTCACATTCAAGGAGCGTCAGCGTCTCTTCTCCCTGGAGACCAGTGCATGAATGAAGGTTAAAGCCTTGTAAACAGAGACCTCAGAGGAGGAGCATGTCTATATAAAGTAAAGCAGTGACGTGCTAGCAAGATGACAGTATACAGTACCGTATAAAAAGGCAGTGTGTGTGTGTGTGTGTGTATTTACTGTAGAAATGTTTGCCTTAGTTAAATGTCCCAGGGGTATACTGTGGATAATGTCAATATTGGGTTCAGTATTGTCCGGGACATTCAGTTTTTTGATTTATTACCTGTTTAAACATTAATTCTCGTATATTCCTGTTCTAAATAATAAAGTATTCATTTAGCCATATAATTGAGGCACTTCTTATACTTATTTTATGCTTATTAACTGCATACGTCTGCTTACAAGCAGAAGCAGAACTGTTACTCGAACTGTTCCCTCTGTGAAAGCTACTTTGTGCGCTGATAAAACTGCACCACGGCTTTCTCTTGGTCACAAGTTTCGATGGAGCCTTTTCGCACTCTGCGGATCTCATTGATGGCGTCAATCCCCGACATCTTCCTCGTCTTCACCAGGTAGCAGGCCAGCATGGTCCCTGTTCTCCCATGACCATGCATGCAGTGAACTGCCACGCCCTGAAGAGGAAGAGGAACAATGCAATATTTATTTTGTTCAATAGCCTGTAACACACAGACACCCTGCATTAATCATTGTTATAAGACAGGAATTTGCATTTTGTTTTTGCAAATAGAGCTGATGCAGTTAGTCAATGAATCGACAAGCTGATCAACAGGAAATTAAACGGCAACTATTTAGATCATCGATTACTGTTAAGTATTTTTTTGCAAACATTCATGGGTTCCAGCTTCTCAACTGTGAGGATTTGCTGCTTTTCTTTGTCTTGTGTTGATGTTAAACTGAATATGTTTGAGTTTTAGACTGTCAATCGACAAAGCAAACAGTTTGAAGACATCACCTTTGGTTTTAGGGAAATTAGTATTAGTAAAAGTATTTTTCACTATTTTCGGACATTGTATCGAACAAGTGATAAATTGTTTAATTGAAAATGAAAATGATCGTTAGTTGCAACCCTTTTTGCAAGCACCACTGAACAAAACCAGGAATACTGAACCTGTCTGACTTCTAGAAGAAGAAAATCAGATCCTCCTAACAACAGACTAAGCTTTAGGAAAAACCTTGGGGCTGAGAGCTTTTGTGGAAATTAAACAAATTTAACGCGTAGTATGCAATCCAGTACACTGACAAAGGCTTTTAAAGCTTTAAACCTTTTTCCCCCCGTTTGCTTTTTGATTCATGCACTTTGGAGGAGCTGCAAGGTTGTGAAAGATAGTTTTTCCTTTCTGCTGTTCCAAGGGTTTCATCGAAGTCACGTAAACTCAGTGCCAAATGTATTCGGTTACAGTGCTTTGTGGCTTTGAGAGCCTGCGTATGATACTAGACTCAACCCTGAAGAGTCCTGAAAGTACTTTATAAGCATAACCATCCATCAAGGACAGTCTATCAAGTATCTGAGCTCTTACCTCCCCCTTAGAGTTGGCCTCTTCCACAATAGACAGGAATCTATCAATCTGACTCGGTGAAGGAGGAGTGAAGTCCACTATCTTGATGTGGTGCAGCTGTAACTCTGGGCACGAGTCATAGTAAGGTGGTTTTCTCTCACAAAGACAAACCAGGTGTTTGATACCATTGTCCAGCAGGTACTGGTATTCAGAGGTCATCCTGGGCAGTGCCAGTCCGGCCAATTTGCCTGGTTCGACCCAGGAAAAATTGTGAGGAGGAGTGGAGGCCATGCTTGTCAAACTGAGAAGAGGAGAGAAAGACAGAGTCAAATCAAGCCAGTTTATTTGCATACACCACTTTATTGCTTGATATGCTTTACTCTAAATAAAGTTTGTACAAAAAACATTCTCTCTCTCTCTGGCTAAAACACACTCTTAGACATATAAAAACAAGGATAAGGGCATTAAAAAACAACTAAAGAGTGCTCAGGGTATTTGGAAGCATCATGAAGTTAAAACAGCTGTAGCCAGGAACCTTTGCGCCGTGAAAAAGTGCAAACACTAAATATTCAGTCCAGGAGTGACGTACAAACGTGTTTGACAGCGTCAGGCTATTTGTCTAGCCAACATCAGCAAACTGGCTAGGCTAGATAGAACAGCGTCTGAGAGGGGGATTACTGTTTGACAACAGTACATATTTCAACATAATAAGACACAGGCCTGATGTGAAAGTACACTCTGTAAGTTCGGTCTCACCAGACTCCACCTAGTTTTACAGAAAGACAAGAAGAATAAGACAAGAGCGTAGCATTTAGTTTAACGTTAGCTAATGTATCGAGAAACGAGATAACTTAGAGGCTATCTAACAGTAGCTGTCCAGCTAACAGTTTTGTAAACGTTGCTAACTATTGCGAGCCATTCTAACGTTTGCTATTAGCTAAAGTGAAACCATTCACTGTCTATTAATGAACACAGCCATATCAATCATCCGTCTCTCCTGCACACTACCTACAGGCTTAGCTACTTACAGTTTTCTTTTGAGAGGAATGGACGGTCCGCTCCTTGTTAAGCTAGTGCTACCTAGCTAACCGTGAAGCTACTTGCTGCGTTCACTGCCAGCGGAGTTTATCGAGACAAACCCCGTACAAGTACAAATACGTTATATAACCAACGCTAGCTGTTGCAATGCTAGGTGGGGCAGTGCAGCTGTCATTATAAATCAGTCCTGAAAAGCAGTTAGTAAGTTAGTTAGTTTGGTAACGCTAGTGAACTGATGAGAATTATGAGACACTTTTCATCTTAGAACAGCAGCTTCACGAGGAGGAATCGTTGTATTGGCCCTTTAACTGTTGTGATTGTAGACAATTTACCATAATTAGACGAACATATAACGGTAATTTGGTTACAGTAGTGGTAAAGTAACAGAATAGTATAGATGACGTTTAAAAAGAAGTACTGTACGTACAGTAAACACGTCAGGATGGCCGAGCGGTCTAAGGCGCTGCGTTCAGGTCGCAGTCTCCTCTGGAGGCGTGGGTTCGAATCCCACTTCTGACAAAAACCTTTTCTCTGAGTATACAGTACATGTAAATTATATTTATAAGTTGTAAATTTTATGATCCTATTGTATTGTTATGTTTATGATTGTTATTGTGGGTTTATGCTGTGTAGCATCAACAATAATTGTGCAAATACTTTAGCTTGATCTTATTTTACCCCAAAATATAGCTGTGATACAGACACACACATTTCTTTGCACATTTATAGCTGTCTAATATAGCCTCAGATAAACATGTATCATCCATGCAGTTTCAGTTGAAATACCTGTAGAGGGCGTAACTACTGGTGTTCACAGGAAAGAAGGTGCTCCGCTGTGCCCGTTACAAAGCAGATGGTTAGCGGTTCAATCCCCGTCCAGGGCATGTATGGAGAAGCGCTTCAGGGGTTATAAAGCGGTTTAACTCAGACAAAATTACTGCAGACCTCACGTCTTAGTAAATTATGTAGTAAGGAATGGAGAATAGTAAAATGTACTTAGTAAATATGTGCTATGTTTGTATTACATATATGTGTGTGAATAGAAGAAACAGTAATTTGATTGAAAATAGCACGAAGAAACATTATACAAGTTTAATATGAGTATAAAACAGTGAGAATAAGTTGGTAATTAATGGTTATTGAGCTGTATTATGTGATGCACGTGTCATTATTTGTCTTCTCAGACTGGTCCAGCAGCAGCTCTGTGTTGACAATATGTTGTCATCAGAGGGGCTGGACAGCCTGAGCTTCATGGTCCACACCAGTGTTCATTCAGCCAAGACACCCTGTTCCAAATATATCCTGATGACAGCACTAATTAAAATGTCCACTGCTGATATACAAGCTTTGTGTGTATTTATATCATGTAAAGAGTAATAAGATGTTTGGAGCATTAAAGTTCTAATAACAAGATGATTTCATGGTGTACTTGTTGTATAATTCACACAAGCTGATAGATTCAGATGATTTCTGTTTGTTATACTGTATATATATTAATAACTGCTGCCATGTTTGTGTTTAGTTTTCATCATTTTGCACCATTTGAGCACTGAGCTTATTTTGACCTTTGAACCCTTAAACCGTGTCAGCAGCAGCATGAGTAATCCATGTTGTGTTTTATTGACTATTGACATGTTTACATGTGAGAGGTTGTGTAATGCATTATAAATATTCAAAAATAATAAAGCTTCCAAAAGTGATAGTTATACATTTTAGAAAAAATAAGTTAATTTCTCCCTTTTTTTAGTTTGCATATAAATAAATATAAATATATCTGATTTATCTAACTGCTGCTTCAAGTTATTTTTCACCAGTATCATTTATATGTGAGAGAGGTCCTTGTTGAGTCCGTATTAAATCATTCTTGTTTTAATATGTTTTGGCACTTCCAGATGGAGGCCGCCCCTGTTTCATACAATCCCCACATGAAAGGAAATAGAGAAGACTGTTTGTCCATTTCATGCAATAGTTAATGATACAAACACAAACATTGAGAACTCACAGCACAGCACAGTTTACTTGCTAGTCATTTTATACAAATAGTAGAAAGAGGGTTTGTATCTGAAGGAGACAAACTGCATCACATTTGCCAGATAGATGTTGGTACACAGAGACTGATTTTCAGACAGGTATTTGTAAAGAGAATCACACATCCCATTAAAAAAGCTTTCACTATCCTGTTGGTGTAAGAAAAGAAGTTTAACAGAGCTGTTTCAGTAACCACGTACAGTTATAGAAAGATATCTAGGTGATAGGTAAAGTTGAAACAAACATAAAATAAACAACTTAAAAAACAACATTCCGATAATCAGGTGGCATCTAGTGGTAGGAGTGTTTCTGTTTGCTGTCCTACGGGGCTCGACCAACCCACAAACCATTTAACAGAACATGTGGAAGTCCCAAAAAAACCACGAAATATTTTTATTATACTTTTTTGTTTTGTTTTGTACACATCACAACCCGATGACTCGGTAGGTTGACTGGTTGTCCACCACGTTTCTGGGTTATCATCATACTCCTCCTCCTCATCATCATCATCTCTTTTGTGTCATCTAAAAGCACAGACCCCTTCAACATGCTGCAACACCCCTCAAAAAAAGCAATCACAACCCCTTTAATGGTTACATGTAAACTCTGTGGGTTTTAATTTTTGCACTCTTTAGGTGCCGTTCGAGAAAGCGGGCAATAATCGCCGTGCCCTCCTACTAGAAGATTTCTACGTATTTTGAACGTCCACGTTCAAAGTCCCACACCGAGCAGACTGCTGAAGGGCCATGCCAAGTTTACAGGATGGCACAGAAGAACTTCTTCTCCCTGAACGGGTTCTCTGACGCTGGCACCGGCGATAACAGAGGGTCCTCTTTGGCATGGGCTTCGCAGTATGACATTAAGTCTGCCGCTGCTTTTGACACCTGGAATTACACAGACACACACGTATACACGTTAGTGAAGTTAAAGACGTAGTTCGACATTTTGGGAATTACACTTATTCGCTTTCTTTCAGAGAGTTTGATAAGAAGATTGATATTACCATACAGCTACATATTTATATGTAGCTGGATACAGCAGCCGGTTAGCTTAGCTTAGCATAAAGACTGGAAAAGGGGAAATAAAACCACAAAGCCCACCGTAAAACAGCAAATAGTTGGTTTTACACTTCCGTTTTTGTATCGATTAAACAAACAAGATATAACAAGTTAATTAGTGAGCTCTAGGGGTGCTAGTAGGCAGGCTAGATGTTTCCCTCTGTTTTGAGTCATTGTGCTAAGCTAAGCTACCCATCTGCTTGTTCCAGCTACATATTTAACAGACAAACATGAGAGTGGTATCAATACTATTATGTAACTCTCACCAAGAAAGTGCGTAAGTGAATATTTCTCAACATGTCAAACTATTCCTTTAAGTATGGAGCAAGAGCTGGGTGTGATTAGCCTAGCTTAGCATAAAGACTGGGAGCAGGAGGAAACTGTTATAGCACGTAATTTCCCCTAAAAAGAAACCTGTTGTATTAACATTTCCATTTGTTTACGTTTTTGTTTTGTATTTTTGAATTTTGGACAGAGCCAGGCTAGCTGTTTCCCCCTCCTCCCAGTTTTTATTCTAAGCTAAGCTAATCGCCTCCTGCTCTAGCTTTACACGTTTCTGGTGCTGGTAGCCCTTGGAAAGAAAGCAAATAAGAGCATTCCCCAAAATGTAGAACTATTTGATTCAGATCAGTTTTAAAACCTAAACCTACAAAACCACCGGTAGTATCCTTAAATTAGTAAATTCATGAGTCTGCTCACCTTTATCCTGTCGATGTTGGCTTCCATCTTCAGCTGCTCCACCAGCTTCCTGGCTTGTGCGATGCTGGCCGTGTTATTGCTCGCCATGGGCGCTGTCAGTCAGGTCTCGTGTGCTCTGCGTAGAAGAGAACGACATTCAAACACCCCAAACATCGTAGTTCACCCACGTGTGCCACCGATGAAGACGAGCACTATAATATAGCAGGCATGCAAAGAGGAGTAACAGATACCCTGTTTATTATCACATGCCTGTGAATACACTCACTCACACACACACACCACAGACACAGGCATATTATTTATGGTGTCAGTTGCTAGGCAGCCCATGACAGTGAGGAGGAGGAGGGTGAGGGGGCAGTGCTTTGTCCAGCTCTATATTTAAAATAGATAAACAGATAACTAACAATACTGGTTTCTGCAACAACTCTAATTTTGCACGGACAATGGTGGCCTTTCTTCATGCCTACTGACGCTTATCGACACTTCTTAGTCACACAAGGGCACAGTGTCAACCCGCGGCATCGCGTGAAGGCGGATAAATCAATAAACTGACAGACAGGCAGCTTCATCAGCGCTTTATTTGCATTTCTGTCACTATAAAAGCTGCATTTATAACTTCTAATTGTCACGATGACCAATATTTCTGAAACAAAGCTTATTTATCGTCATACAGTCATACAGAGTGAGTAGCTAATTTACAGAGACTGCCACCCTTTTCATTTCAAAAGGTTTTAACTTGCACTACAGATTGCAGTTCATGTCAGTTTTGGCTAAATATTCCTAAATATTCTAAATATCCTTCTGACTGATTAAATAAATAACATGAGCCACAGCTGGAAAATTAAACTTTAGTTAATCAGGTAGTCTAGTTTTTCAAGAGAGACCTGAGAACAAGAAATTAGGTTCATAATCAGACAGCCAAACAACCAGCACACTAATACAGCCAGACCAATCAACAAAGACAGCTACAAGAGTCATAATAAATGAATGAGTCTAGTTTGAGGGCAGTTTGCAGTTAATTCAATTTAAAAGGTGCAGAGTACCTGAAACCTGAAGTTAAGAAGTTATTGGATCGTGTACTGTAGATTTAAAAGTTTAAAGACAAAAGTTGGTGGAAGATACTAATAAAATACTGCATCTTTGGACAAACATTTGAGACACTTTGGCAGAAGCTTTCCAAGGTTGCAGTTTGATTGATGTTGGTTGCATGTCTTTGTCTTACAGGTAATGAACGATACACGTCAACACAGTACGTACATTCATTTACTGTACACTAACTGCCATAGCCGTTTACTATGCAGATTAGTGCACAGCAGCTTTAGAGCTCGTTGGCGTTGATTCTACAAATCTCTGAAACTCTGCTGGAAGCGTGAACAACTATTCTTCCAGAACATGTTCCCTCATTTGGTGTTTTGATGACGGTGGTGTATTTTGGTGGGTTGAGGTCTGGTAAATGTGAAGGTCACAGCATATGATTCACACTGTTTTCATCCTCATCAAACCATTCAGTGAGGCTTCGTGTCGTTTCATATGTTTATTCAGTTTTTTGTTTCGTTTACCTTTAATTTGTCTGTATTGGTGCACAGTTTTAGTTCTGTGTCCTCAGATGCTCCTCTGTCTTTTATAACCTCTTAAATGGATCAAGCTGCGAGCGATCCAAGATAGCGTCATCCGCGGTGTGTGATCAATCTTCCCTGCTGCCCCCCACCCCCCGTCATCCATCTGTATGCACTGTGGTACGACTCAGTGAGGGGTTGAGACTGATCTCAGCGAGGTGCTGGGGCTGAGCACGAATATTGATGGCCCACGGTGGCACACCTGCTCATCAGGCCGGTGAACTGCTGCAGGGATCTCCGCTGTCACACCGACCCGATGACCTGATCATCAGTTAAAACCTGCACAGGGTCACCGGGTACAGTTTGTTTGCTTCACACGATAATTAGATTTATTAGTGTTTGACTGCTTGCCAGAGAGGAAACAAACAAACGTACCGGCTAAATCTGACAAAAGTGACAATATACCTGTTTATATCTTTATCTCTTTACTCTTTTTTCTTTACTAGTATGCAGTGATGCAACCTGTTTATGTCCTGCTATACTCAGACTACCTTAACCTGGGGGGGAAAGGGATTGTGTCATCATCAGTTAGTCATTTGATGATTTTTCCGATTAGCCAATTAATTGTTTGATCTATAAAATGTCACATTGTGACGTCAAATCATCCAACAGTCTAAACCCCTAAAATGTTCAATTCAAGGCAGCAAAACATCATATTTGAGAAGCTAGAACCAGGTAATTTTTTGCATTTTTACTTGGTGAATGACTGTAATGGTGTATATCACAGTTAAACTCTTCCTTATTATCACTACCCAACTGGTCTACTGTTCATTCTGTATATTTGTTATTATTATATATATCCTTGTTACTAATTACACTATCTGGTTTGATGCTAAACTGTATTTTGAGTACTGTCAATCGAGTAAATGTTTTATCACCTAATCGTTTCAGGACTGTCGCACTTGATAAAGCGGATGAGATTTACAGTAAGAGTTTTTGTTACTTTTACTTAAAGCAATAAGGGAATGTAGATGTGGAGTATTTCTACAGACCGTATTAGAGTTAATAGACTTGTATATTATTCCTTGTCATTTTAAAATACAAGTTTGAGTGAAAATCTGCAGTTTTTACCTAATTCACAAGTTTTTTTGGACAGAAACATTTCCTCCAAAGCGGGCTGGAAAATCTCAAATCCAATCTGAAGACAACCTGCAGCAGAGTGCACAGTATCAACGGTGTAACATAAACACTGTGCTTTAGTGTCACTTCAGCAGAGGGATCCTGGATGTTCTTCACTCTGACGAGTGCTTCACCTTTTAGAATCATAGTGTTTTCATTTAAACAAAACCTATTATGTTGTTAATGTCTGAAATTAGAGGAATCCAAATGTTGGATTCTTTTTCTTTGTACTAATGAAATCAGTTGATGTAGTTTGACGAGAGAATTAGGTGGCAAGAGCAAACATTACATAGGAAATAATTACTGTATACAGATTTTTGCAGAAATAAGGGAGAAAGAGACATTGTAGAAAGTAGTAAGAAAGAATCTGTTCCAGTTCTGTGGGACTCCAGGCCTTCTTTACATAATTGGACTAAAATACTAACATCTGGTGTCCCTCTGTGGAAGCCATGTGTCAACTTTCCTGCACTATCCTGCACTCACAGAGTTGTATATTTTGTGTTGTATGTCAGGTTAGTGATGAATTAGGTAATTTAACGAGACTTTAAGTGAGAGTTGTGTACTAATATCTCGGGACTCTTGAACACAAACCTCACTTTTGTCCCTCGCCAAAATAAAAATAGGCCAGAGACTTACTACAAGGGTATGATTGACAAGTAGAAATTAGTCTTTCATATCGAGGCCATAATATTGTTTCAACACTCAGGGGAGACGTCAAAACAGGCCAGTGTATCAGCAGACTATTGATAGAGAGATGTCACTCCTTAAGGTTTCTGGGATGTCTACGGAAAAAGTGGAGCTCTGTTCTTTACAGAAAATAATCAGGCGCTGCGACACAATAGCCTAGTTTGAGTGGAATTGACAGGGAGAGATGGTGTTTTAAATAAATGCCATAAAGGCAAATAGAAAACTGTGTCTTAAGGGGCTGGAAGACGAAGGAAAGAAACACCCAATTTTGATTGTGTTACCTCTCATGCCTTTAGAGAGTTTGCCAAGTGCTCGGAGACATAAAACAATTTGCCGTACCACCTAAACTCCATGGAAATTAAAGACTTGTGATCAAGTGACACTTACTTTCAAACTCAAAAAAGACTACGAGTCTACAGCCATACTAGCAGCTCTGTGAGGCTGCATTTTGGCATAGCTAAATGCTAAAAGTCAACACGCTCACAATGACGATGGCGACACATTGATGTTTAGCAGGTATAATGTTTACCTTAGTTTAGCATATTAGCATGCTAACCGGCCGCCATTGCCATCCTCAGAGCTGCTAGCATGGCTAAAAAAAAAATTCAGATTTTCAGCCCACTGTTGCATCGAAGTGACACCTACATTCATCTTGTGTAAACTATGTAAAAAAGCAGAACATAAAAGACGTTACAAGCTATTTAACAGCTATTACAAAGTCATTTTCCTGCCTATTGTTGGTGGAGCGAGCGAAAATGCCACCCTGACATTTTCATATCTGGAGAGGGAGGGGTGAGGAGATGGTGGCATGGAGAGGATGCCCATTCATGTGTCGACTTCAGGAAGAATAGCTGGTCCCTTGAAGGCAACTAAAAGGGTTTAATGGACAACAAACAAGAGTTGTTTCCTGTCTGAGATTGTCTGATTGTTTTACAATATAATTTCACAGCTTCTTCTGTCCTCCACTCATCTGTATGTCACTAAACCTCTTGTCCTTCCTTCCTTCCTTCCTATCTGTCGGCCGCCCAAAATACCATCCTGAGATGTCGCACATGGTGTCAACATGCTGATAACTGTGACATCCCAACAGGCGCTGATAAATAATGCATTCATTTGGACACAGGCCTTAACTGTGTCAGCTGTCGGCAACTTTGGTGGAAGCTGTAACACAAAAACTCTTCACCTTCGACGATTTACGTCAGTTTCCAAGCAGACTGAGGGCTGTGACATCGCTGACCGCTCATGCTGTAATATTATGAAACTGGCTGACTGTTTGTCTTTCCTCTTATCTTGACTTACCTTGTCTGCTTACTCCTCCGCACTCTGCCCTGGTGTCTGCCTGCAGTTCAGTCAGCACTTTGTGTCCGTCCCACTCTCTGCAAATACAGAAAAAGAGATAAAGCGAGTGAGAATCGGAGGCTGATCAGAGGCATGAAGCTCTGCACATTCCAGATAAATTACGCCGAGGCTTGTGTGTGCAGCCGCTGTCCTCTGATCACTGTGTGTCAGAATGTCACAGCTCGCTCTTACAAACTCCACTGGGGGGGGGGGTTCAGAGGAGAAACATCACAACAAACTACAGAGGGAGATGCATGCGAAACATAATTGAGGGGGCAAAATCCTTTATGGTTTTAAAGGAACAGCTCAACATTTTGGGAAATGTGCTTTATCGCTTTTTTGCAGAGAGTCAGAAGAAAAGATTGATACTACTCTCATATCTTAATATGAAACTACAGCCAGCAGCCAGTTAGCTTAGCTTAGCATAAAGACTGGAAACAGGGGGAAACATCCCTACCAGCACCTCTAAGGCTCACTACTCAACATGTCATATCTCGTTTGTTTAATCCAGTGAAAACGGTTATAGGGAGGTTATGTGTGGGACTATTTCTTAACCAGAGACTGCTCTTAAAGGAATAGTTTGACATTTTTAGCTTATTCTTGCCAAGAGTTAGATTAACAGCTCCATACCACTCTCATGTCTGTCTGTCAAATATGAAGCTACAGCCAGGATATGGTTAGCTTAGCATTAAGACTGAGTTATGAGCTAGACTATTTCATATATTGCATATAACCACTTGTAAAACCTCAACTTGTCATATTTACACTTTTAGTTTTTGTATGGATCAAACAAATGAGACGTAATGTGTTAATTTGTGAGCGTTAGAGGTCCAGGCTAGCTGTATCCCCCTGTTTCCAGTCTTTATGCTAAGCTAAGTTATTCCTTTAAATTGAGCTTCTGTTGGAGCTGACCCTTTCACCTCTCCTCCTCTTCCTCTCTCTTTCTATCTCTCCCTGGTCAAACTGATTCATTCTTAATGCATTTGTGACTCTGCAGCTCCGTTTTCTGCTGCTTCTGATAAATGGGACAATTACCCTGCATGAGCAGAGATCTGCAGAGGAAGGGAATTCCACCCCATCGTAAATCATGGCAGCACGCAACGTTAAAGCAACGTTACAGTAAGGCATCCATTAACAAAACCTCGCCAACAGCGGCTGAACCACTGAGCCAGAGTATTCTAGCAATGTTGAAACTGCTTAGAGTTTAAAAACCAAACAAAAGAAAGAACAGGAGATTTTACTATACTGTACTGTCATCTCTCCTGAATCACTGGAGCCATTCATCTACGCTGTTACTCTGAGTTATGCAAGATGTACAATCATTTTTATCAGCGCAGTGATTCTTACACTATTATCTGGGGTGCCTCAGTGTGTAGCAGGATTGTCTTGCAGGTCTTCACAAGACAAAAGTATCTATTTTTATCAATTCAAATCCTGGAAAGGGAAATTAAATAATACTATTTTACTTTGAGAAACATGTTTTTCTACATTTTTGAATGCGTAAGTTCTCAAACAAGCAACCACACAAGTACTTTGCCTGCATAAAATAGTATGTAATTGGCAACATTTTTATTAAATCAGTAACTATCTGATCAAAAAATAAAGAAGATTGTGAATCTCACCAGATGTTTGATGCAGCGTTTGGTATTTCGGTCAGTACTAGAATGTATTGAGGCTTGATACTCTGCATTCGGTCCCAGGTTGAAAAAGTTGACTTGACTGAATCACTTTTGCCAGAGAAACAAGATCAATCATGTTGTGATTACACAATATATAGTGTTTCATGTTCCAAATGGAAAAGAAATAAAAGCATCTGCTCATATCAATTACATTTTGTAGGCAACTCACATGTTACAGACAGTGAATATGTAAAACACAGTATGACCCAGTTACAACTAATCACCGTTATTGACATTAGTCATGTGACCTGTAACTTGTGACTTTGCCATGACAAGTTATATTTGCTCAGAGCATGTGTTTGCTCACAGAGACATCCGGCTCGTCACTCATCAGACTCACATTTACATCTGGGAGTTTCGCAGGAAAACTATACAATCATCTGTTGTTGGCTGCTGCTAGTTTGAAGGTATTTGAGATATGTAAGCGAGTAAAAGCAGGGAATCTTAGTGTCTTTCAGCTCATTGTTTTGGTTTTACTTTACTGTCTTCATTCACCCTCACGGTTCATAAAAACCCACTGTTCTACCCACCAAAAGGCAGACAGACAGAGAGACAGACATTTTTGTTGGGAGTTGGTAGAGACCAAAACCAGAGTTAAAAGAGTGTCAATACTGGACCAGAAACACAACTCCAAATAGATGATAATGTTGCTCCATATCTGCCGGACGCATCAATGAGCAACTTTCTTGTTTGCCATATCAACTTAAAAGGTGGTAATACGTCTGTGTTGCATTTGCAGCTTGTTTCGTCCGAGCTAAATCTCACAGACACACTAAAAAAAAGTCCTTTAAATTGATCAAGAAAGCATCGTTTGTAGGTTAAGGATTTGTAACAACGGGTCTTATATTTAATGCTCTTTATGATATATCTTCTCTTCTGATTATTGCAGTTTTCACATTCTCTAGTTGAGTATTGTGATATTAGTAAAGTTGTATACTGTATACTGCCCTTGTACACTTCTCACCGTCTACTTTCTGTTTTCTTTTCCACTCTTTGATCAGTTAACTATATGCTGAAAGCCAACTGTTAAAAAAGAAAAAAGCTGAATTTGATTTCCCTGTGAATTGTTTGTGTCATCATATTTATGTTGCGGAGCAGCAGGGAGATCAGGGGACGAGAGCGATAATCTCAAAGCTTTGGCGATATTGTTCTCTACGTTTATGCCAGTAAAGCATCTTGAACTGAACCGTACTGACGGGAAAAAAAGAACAGAAAGATGCATTATGGGACGTGACTGGTGATCCATTTCTCTCCTGTGTTCTAGCCTTCTGCTTCCCATCCCTCCCTCTGTGGCAGACAGGTGTTCAGTGATGGGACTGAAACACCCCCAGCACGCTCCGTCCTGCCGAATCAATCTGACCCCCTCCGCCATCCTTCCCCTGCCATTTGGAGCTGTTTTGAACCCCTTCCTCCGGGTTTTCGGGGGGTCTGTGTTCGTTACGAGGCCCTCCGCAGATGTGATTATAGCTGCTGCTCGACTCTGGGTGTCACTGACTTAAAGGGTGATTAAGCGCCGCAGGAAGCATCCTGGTGAGGAAAATATAATTCCTGGCCTGTAGAGAGTGATGATCTCTTACGCACTCCCACACATGCTGACTCTCAGCTCAGTTCTGCCTCCCCCTTTCTCCCCCTTTCTCTTTCTGTAGTGCACACCTTATTATCCTGTCTTTTTTTTTTCGTTTTTATACCATCCAAAGAGAGAAATCAAGGCGGCCAGGCAGGGAGTGTTCTGTCCTCTGTGATGCCCAGGGTGTGAAATCAGAGCGTGGTAATTAAAAATCTGTCCCTAGTTCAGCCATCTGGACCCTGGAGAGCCAGTGATTAACCTGAGAGGGTCTGCAGGGACGCAAGGAGGCAGGATGGGAACCCTAGTCAAAGATAACTGAGGCTATGTTTTGAGATTCACTTAGCCCCTACCCCCCTTAGTTACTGTTGCTTTGAAAGTTTTGTGTTATCACACAACACACATGTAGTTTTCAATGATAACGTGGCAGAAGATCCCAAAACAATTGGTCCTTGACTTTAGGAGGCAGTAGACAAAAGCAGGCTTCTCCTTTCTAGCCATCGACCACTGACTTTATCGGTTAAAATGACAAAATAACTGGCGGATTTTAGCAGTGGGCTAATTAAGCTAATGTTAGCTCCATGAGTTGGTTGAAAACACTGTTAAACACACCGCTAAAATCCCCCCTAAATCCCCTGTTGTGCCTAGTTACAGTTGCTAAGCTATGATTGGGCAAGCACTGTTGGGGGGAGGGGTTTAGCGAAAGATGTATTATGTCTCAACCAGCAGTTATTGGAGTCAGTTTTAACCGAGAGCTTTGACTTTATCTCAGTTCTTCTGATAAAGGGCTGGTTATCTATATATGGCTAGAAACGATTAGAGTGAGAAAACATGTTTTCTTGTTATTTGGGTGAACTGAGCCTTTAAATAAGGCTGATGCATGTCGTGCTGAAGGAAAAACTGGGATGCTACGTAAGAAAACCTCCTGACATCAATTTTGTTACTGTAAAAGCTGACACGAGACCCTTTCTGTGCTGACTGACTCATTTCTTTTTTGTGTTTTACAACAAAACCCACAAAACTAATCCAAAACCCCCACTGCGGATTTTCAAAAATGCAAGTCTGTTTTTTTTATTTTTTATTATTATTTCTTAAAAGAGAAAACAGCAGCGGCACATGAGCAGGCAAAAGCACTCACACGCATGCAGAAAGTTCAGTCATCAAGCCCTCACAGTGTGACTGAGTGACTGTACCATCCTCAGTGTGTCATAATGAGGTACAGGCTGCGATGTCACCGCAAAACAAGTCGCATTGAAGGGCACGCTCAGCTAAACAAAGACTTACAGAGTCGTAAACTGATAGGAGAGGCCGCACAGAATGAGAGAAACATAAGTAAATGAAAGCTGGATATAGGAATGAAGTTTATCGGGAAGATAAAAGAGGCAGAGATGTGACGGTAATATCTTCTTCCATTGGCTTTTACAGCGACCGCAGCAAGGAGGAGTAACATAAAACTGACCTCCGGAGTTATTAATGAACACGATCAAGAGGACATTGACTATTGAATGTAATATAGCACGGATCCCTGCCCTTGAATAGGAGAAAGGACACCCCTCCCTGCACACAAACACAAAGAGATGGCACACCGAGAGCAGAGCTGTCAGGCAATGATTGTCTGGGGAGATGACGCCGAGTGTGACAGCTGAGCGTCCTTCTCCATCACACGCTAGACTCAGACCTGGACCTGGAGCTGACCTCCAGGCTCACATCACAACAGCCTCCAACTCTCCATTATACAGGAATATGGAACATTTGGAAAAGTTTAGTCCCAAAATAGTATATCCAAGAGAGAAACACATTAAAATACTAGATACTAAAACCCTTTTGTACTCTAGTTGCACTATACTTCGAGTATACTTTTCACTGTATTTACTAATACTACTACTGTTACTCCACTAACATCTAGAGCTGATATCTGTGATACACTGCCAATGTTTTATGCTGTAAAATATCTTAATAAAAGTGACAAATAATGTTCATTAATAGTATGCTAGTAGCAGAAGAAGTAGAAGTTGTTTCTTCATCATCTTCCTCTTCTTACTTCTTCTTTTGTCTCTTTTTTAAATTTTAGAACTGTAGAACTTTTACTATAATAGTACCTCAGTGGTTTGGATCCATACTGGTTTCATTCATATTGTTTTGAAATGCCAACCCTATTTACAGTACAATATAACATCATATTAATAAAGTTAGTGGCCATTATAAACTAAGTATAACATGGCATATTTGTGACTAAATACAAAACAATTAAAGTTTAAATTAGAAAAAAAACCCATATTTCTTTCCGTAAACGAATGGGCTCATCACTTCAGTTTCAATAAATTTGATTGATTGGGGCGTCTCCATGGCAACATATGAAAACCAGCCAAAAACTGTCATCAGATACTGATTAATGGAAAATCTATACTGATGCATGGGGAAAAAATTGCATTTTTTCTAGTCTGGTTCAGCGTTACAAATAGATCTGATGATTCTGCAGGTTGGACAAACAGTCGACCAATCACAGTTTTGTAGGCGGAATTAAGAATAGGTACGTTATCTTCCAGCAGAGCTAGCTAGCTACCGAACAGCATTAATGAAATAAAAGCGACAGGAAAATTGCCACAAAAATGGTATCTGGTAAATGGTAAGTGTGGATGAGCTTGATGCAGCTGTACAAGATGTTTTAAGTCAACTTACAGAAATAACACCTCTTAAATCATCAGTTTCTTCAATTGTCATGGAAAACGTCAGCTACTACTAGAAGCCACTACTGAAGCTCCTGAAAGTGACATTGGTGGGACAGATTTGTCACTCGCTACTGACTGGTCAGGGCTAAAGGAACTAAAATAAATGTTTCTCCCAAGAGGAAATAGCCTAACATGAACACGACGTCAGGCTGAATGAATGAAGTGAAACGAAACGATAATTCAGTCCAATTATCAGGCTAGTTTTTCCAACAGAGCCCGCCCACTTCAAACCAGTGAGGACATAAAAACATACAGAAATCTCTCATGTGAATTATTCAATATCTTTCTAATTTTGGCATTTAATAGTTTGTTTTTGTAGGACCACATTGCTTGTAGTAAGAAACTGATTTAAAAAAAAAAAAAAAAGGTTTTCAGATCACATTTGTATGTGTGCAATGAACATCAGGTAACGGTTTGTTTTCCTGAAGTAGATTCGACCTTTGATACAAAACATTTATTTCTTGATGTATTAGCATTTATTAAATTGTACATTAACCCTAACTCCCTTTCTCTCTCCTTCCTCGTGCCACTGCCTCTCGGTCAGACCACAGCCACCCGTGAATATTCGATTAGCCCGGACATCTGTGCCACCCCCAGCATGCCCTGCCCATCCTGCCATCTTAGAGATTGTGGTGTGTGCGTATGCGAGTAAATGTGTGTGTGTTGGGGGTTAATCTAGGTCCCAGGAGGGGGGAGGGGAGGAGGCAGTGGCCCAGGAAATGATGCATCCCCTGGGAGTCAAGGAGGCAGCAGGGAGGAGGCTTATTGCTCCAGGGAGCGCAAATGTGGTCTATTATGTTTATTAAATCAAATGATGAAGGCCCGGCATGTTTCTTCTTTGTTAGATTAAAGCAACGACCAAGTGGTTTTCTTTTTCTCAAATGTTTAAAGACTCGCGTTTAAAACCTTTTATATGGGTGTTATATAACAGCAGTGTAGTTAGTGGGGTTGAAGCAATGCGTGACACTGATGTCACCGACTTTAGAAGCATAAAAATAAAAAAGAAACATGTTTTTGTGTGATCAGGGCGGAAAAGCCACCAGCCAAATAATGCTGGTGAATTTTGGCTGTGAGTGAGAGGGTTGTTTTGAATTCCCCAGGCCACTTTGGCAGGAAACCAGCCATCGTGTGGCGCTTCTTTTCCACCCTGGAAATCATATTTGGAAGTGGCCGGTGTGGTCGCCAAATTGAAAAGGTTAACTTCCTGCCCCGTGTGTCACAAGCTCTCTTCTCCGTGCTTAACTGTGAGGAATCAGTGGGATTTTTTCATTTGCCTTGAGTGAGGAGGCATAAACATACTTTTCCTCTGGAATCAATCAGCTTGCCAAGAATAACATGGCCTGACTCCTGGGCTGTTAACAATATTACAAACATCCGGGCTTGTTTAGATTCTGCTGAGAGTGTGAGTGTGGTGCTTCAGACCTTGACTTGCTCCAACTGTAGGTTTGGCTGAAACGTGATGAAAGGGGGGAGGATTCTGCTTGTCATAGATTTCGCCCAAGCTGTCAGAAACAAAAATGAGACTTGACTTGGACTTGACTGCTGGGAGACTCCCTGAAGACTGACGACAATTGAGATTTGAGAGTTGCACTTGAGTCACAGTTAAGTTACAAAAAAGAAGACTTGGGACCTGGACTTGAGTGCTGTGAGAACTTCAGATTTGAAAGCACAAAGTCTCATGTTTTGCCCTAAAGCCTTGAGACTTGGTTGGACAAGACTTGAGACTTGCCTCAAACTTTCCCCCAAAAAACTGAAACTTAACTTGGACTTGAAAGATGTGAGACTTCTAAAGACTCAACGTGGGACTTGGAAGCAAAAACATTCAAATCTCATGATTTGACGTCAAAAAAATTAGGATTTGGAACTTGACGGCTGTGAGACTTGTCTTACTTGAGGCAAGACTCCCTAAAGGCTTGACTTTGCTTAACCACAAAAACATTTACCCTCAAAGTCTCCAGACTTGTCGCAAAAGGCTTAAAATAAAGCTCTGATAGACTTGAGACATCGACTCAAACCAGACTTAAGTCACAAAAATGAGGACTTGGAACTTCACCTGGACATGACAGCTGTAAGACTTGACGCCCTAAAGACTTAGCTTGAGATTTGAAAAGTCTCACATTTCGCCTTCAAGGACTAGAAACTTTAGTTGAGACTTGAGAGTTGACTTGTACTTGCCTCAAAAGACAAAAGTAAACAATCAGCTCTGGTAGGTTTGAGACTCAAGTCCAACCTAAGTCATAAAATTAGATCTACAGACTTGACTCTGCTTTCACTGCTGTGAGACTTAACTTACTTGAGTCTTGACTCCCTAAAGACTTGACTTGAAAACAAAATATATTAAAGTCTCGTTTTTGGGCTGAAAGACTGAATACTTTTGACTTTCTTTAAAGGACTTGAGACTTGGTTGGACAGGATTTGAGATGTGATCTGTCCTCAAAAACATCTCTGGATGCTTTTATCCAGACTGACCACATCACAGCTGAATAAGCTTAAAACCCCAAATCAACACTGTCAGAAGCAAACAGAAGTGCAGCGATTACAAAGGTCGAAGGCTTCAGTGCCACAACATCGTTCCCACCTCATGTTACCGTCCCTCCGAAGCCTCGTACATCTCTGAGAAACAAGTTGGTCTGTTTTAAAGTACGAAAAGGCAGGTTCACATAGAGATGACTTCAGCAAGAATGATGCTTTTAGGAGGCTCAGCCCAGGTTTCTGAGAACTCCTCACTCTTTGGCCTGACTTGGATGGTTGAAGGTAGTGATGGCGGTGGAGAAGTCAAAGAGGTCAATAAGGCGTGGATGGTTGCTCATTCTTCCTTATTTTCTCGCATCATTCCTCTCTTACTCCCTCTCTCTGCTTTCTATCTGTAGCACTCACTGTTCCGGAAAACTGTCAAGGTTTTTTGCTGTTTCTTGTTTATCGTCGGATACTTTGTGAGCCGCTCTTCTAGTCTCAACATCGATGCGTGTGAAACAATCTGTGGCCTTGGAGCAGCTTGCCTTCGAGATACAGTACGAGCCGCCTGGACGTGAGCTCTTGTGTAATTCTGACTCGTTGTGTGCGTTTGTAACAGGCTTGGATTTGTAACACACACACACACACACACACACACACACACACACACACACACGATTGGATGATTCAATGTGAGTTGTACATGACGATGCCTTCGTGTGACGAGCTAAGAGTGGGGAAAAACAGCACGTCTGTTTTCATTTTCTTGGTTTTTCTTGTGAATGCATGCTGCTGTCAGCAACTGTATCTGTCTACGAGCAACATAAAAACACCAACCTCCCACCTCCCCCTCGTCCTCCTCCTCCTCCTCCTCTCCCGGCCATCTGCCTGATACAACCACTACATGGACCTTGTGTGTGGTCGATTGCTTTCTCCTCGCGGTATGGAGGGTGAGAGAGTTGAGAACGGCTGGAAAACCTCACAGGAGGCTTGTGGGATTCCTCTCTGGTTTTCGGCAGCCTCTGTCTTTCGCATCCCCTTTAATATCTGCCACATCCCCCCATTTTCATCCTTCTCTTCTGTCTCCTTTTCATCCCCTCTGCTTGTTCAAATATCCCCCGAAACAGATGCCCTTAATTCCTCTGGCTCCACATTATAAGATCTGCCCAATCCTGAGGGGAAAAATGCAGGAGGGAGGAAGAAGAGAAGGGAGGAAGGGAGTCCTTTCTCTTATTCCTCTCACATATACACATGTATGAAAGGAGGTACGAAATGGGGGGAAATAAAGCAGCAGCTCACCTGCCAGCGAGGAGGTTTTTAGAGATTTTAGAGGGAGGAGGGGATTCCATGATGTAAACCAGCCAGCGGCATCAATCTCACCCCTCGAGCGCTGACAAAACGACAGCGTGGATATGACCCCCCCCCTCCTCTGGAACACACCCTGTCTTGGATGCAATTAACCCAGATGACACCAAAACAGAAAATATAAATAATACCTGCCCCCCACAAAATGTAAAAAATCCTACCTTTTGGTGTGTGTGTGTGTGGTTTCCTCCTGTGACGCCAAACACATCCAGTCCTGTGGAGTAGTATCCACGCGTTCTTCCCTCTCTCTGTCACACACAAACACACACAGTCAGTCAGTCAGTTAGCGAGGCAAGCGAGTACATTCACACACACACACACACACACACACATACACACACACTCCTCTCTCTGTATGCCTGTCTCTCTCCCTCTCTCTCTCTCTGCTCCAGCTGAGATCCTCCCTCCTCACTGCTGCTCTCAGTCTCCACCCTTCAGGCTGCAAGAAACTACCCTCCTCCTCCTCTTTCCCTCTTCTCTTTTCTGCTATCTGGACACACTCCCTCCGTCTCCCAAAGGTCCACAGGAAAAGCCTTGACTGTCTCTCTAAACACCTACGGTAAACAAATACATATCAGGAAAGCTGACAGTCTGGACTAGCCGGATTTCCATCTTGATAAATATTCATACTAGTCCCTGCATGCATTTCACCTGCTCATTTTCCCTCTTAAGTAACTCACATAAGTCACATTTGCCTGCCCAGTGAAGGTTACTGTGTGTGATCCATCCAGGCATTGCATGAGAAAAATTCCTTCAGACCTTAACAACAACAACAACAACAACAACAACATCCTGCATTGCACACACACGACATGTGCCCTGCCAGAGTTGAGGCTTTTGATCTTCAGACCGCTTGTATATTATAGCGAAGCCATCAAAGATTAAAGCAAAAAAAAAAAAAAGACCCAGCAACTGCACACCAAAGTTGGAACAACACACATAAACAAACAGCGTGCCGTACACGTTGCTCTTTCACATCCGAGTGTTTATGAGCTGGAGCTTTCTGCATGTGCAGGACACACTCAATTTAAGACCAGATCAGCAAAATCAGGTGTGTGAGTGAATGCATGCAGGTGGTGTGTATATGAGAAGGGGTGTTATTACCTCAACCAAGGAGGTTATGTTTTTGGTCCCATATGTTTGTATACCTGTGTTTATGCGTCTGTTTGTTGGCAGTGTATTACAAAAAGTCATCTCAGTAAAAATCTGGTTATTATTTTTTGGTGTGAATCGTGTCTGTCACTTTTTGCTCATAACTAGCAAGGCGTAGAAACCTACATTTTGTATCTGTTAATACAGGCCATGCCCACTTCTCTCTGAAAGGACTGTCTGCCATCTTTGTTTTTAGCCATGCTAGCATATTTGCAAACCTAATGGCATTCCCATCATCCTCAGCTGTATTTTGTGTTTGGTTATAATTAGCAATTGTTAGCATGCTAACAAACTAAAATGGTGAACATGGTTAACTTCATCAAATCTTTGGTACATGAAATATTTCTATGAGCCTGAAAAAGGTTATGTTTTTACATGCCATACGATAAACCTACAGGCTATGGTTACATTTGCCATAAATTGACAAAACTGTTGAGCACATACAAAATTCAGATGACAGATTGATCTACACCAAGAAAACTAAATATAAATTATGACAACTGTACACCGTTTAAGAGCTTCCTAGTTCAAATGCATGTGTTGAAATGTATGCACATATATGCATTCGTGTTTGTACGAGCATACTGTACATCTGCTTTCCTACATGTTCGTGCTTGGACTGCAGGTAACCTCAGCTAATGTTACTCATCCTTTCTCTACTGTCTGAACTGAACGTCGTGTTTTCTGTGAATCACATTTTCCTCAGCTCCATTCATGCAGATGTTATTCTCCGTGAAACTTACAGTAACAGCACACATCCAAGAGAGAGAGAGAGAGAGAGAGAGAGAGAGGAGGAGGAAGATGGAGAATTAGTGAGTCATGGTTCCTGTGGAGGCGAACACAGGAAGCCTCTGTCACCAGGATACCACAGTGATCTGTGATAGCCCTTCCTGGGTCCCCTAAGCCAGTTGTTTCCAACCCTTTTAGCCTGACGTCCCCCCCATAGCCCTATCAGATGAGCTCAAGTATCCCTTCACCATCTGTCATGTTCCAAATGTGTTCTTATGAATGGATTATAAACTGGATGTTACTCACCATTATCAATTATATAAAAGTGGCTATTGTTACAATATTTTTATAATACAAATGAATCATCAGTGTTTAGGTTGCTTTGGTCAAGTTTGCGTTCATATTACTTGGAGCGGTGGAAGCTTTACATGTTGTCCATTACATTTAGTAATAGTAGTAGTAATTAACTGTTTAAACTGTTCACCCATTACTTTTAATATTTCAACTGTTTAATCATTACTTTTAGCTAATTATTTACACTGTTTATCTATTAGCTTACTTTAAGCTAACCATTTCAATCATTTATCCATTACTATTAGATAACTGTTTCAACAGCTTAGCTAATTTTTCAACCATTTATCCATCACTGTTAGCTATCTCTGTAACTGGTTTTGCATTACTTTTAGCTATTTCAGCTTCTCTGCTCACTTGTTAACTGGTTTTCCCGCACACAGCTTTTCATGTACCCCCTGAGGTACAAGCACCCCTGTTTGGGAGTCATTGCCCTGACCTACAGTATGTTATGGCCTTGTTGAGCATCAGCAGAGACAGCAAAAGTGAGACCCCTCCCTCCCAGAGATAAATCCAGAGATTTGTTTATTTGTAATCTGATTACTATGTTTTATTATCGGCTCTGGGGATCATCTCTGAACCTTGTGGTGTCAGTGCAGCTGTTTTGGTTAATAGGCTGGTTTATTACGTGCTGTTAATCCAACTCTAAGAGGACACAGCAGATGCAGTGACTTGCAGACTCAATATTACTAAAATTGCCTTTTCTGCTGCAATAAATGGTGATGTTTTGTAGAAGGGTGGAGCTGAATTACACGTCAGCTTTTCAGGAACTAAGAGAAACTGCCTTAGATTCAGGTTAACCGCATTTTCAGGGTTTTATGAGCCCAATTATGTTGTAAAATTGCAGAATGGAATCTGTCAATTTAGGTTAAAATATGAGCATGTTTAACAATGTTTTCACACAGCAATTGTGATTTTGTGTGAGGAGGAGGAGGAGGAGGATGAAGGATGCTCGAATGATCCTGTGCAAGCAGTGTTTATGAGTGTGTGTGCGTGCACCAGGGGTGGGGTTATCTCGACTGGCGGGGGAGGGGCCTGGATTTCATTTCTGATTTGCGACCATCTGGCTCCTCCAGGCAGCTGCTGGCCCGAGCCGAGCAGAGCCGCCCAGCCTGTTCTGCCCCAATGCCCCACGGGATTTACGGAGAGGTCACCACTGCCGCTGGAGACACACTGTCACCTAATACTCTCAAACAATCGGCTCAAATGATAGCCAACACACACACACACGCACACACACACACGACATGAGATGTATGGAAGTATCAGAAAGGATGCAAATGGGAGAAACCTCTAGAAAGAAGACTGAGGAATATAAAAATAAAAATAGGGATTAGATTTAAAAAAACAAGACATGGTCTGAACCGAGCTACACCTAATTCAGCAAGACAAAAGAAAGGAGAAGGGGGTGGTGACAGAGAGACAGAGAGAGAATGGATTTCCCCCTCTGTGTTGCCATGGCGACAGCAGTGGATGGTGGATGACTGATTTCCTGTACAGCTGTGGGGCTCGGAGGGGGGAGAGAGAGAGAGAGACGCGACGTTATCTGTGGTGGAGGAAGGAGGTGGAGCTCACTGAGGAAAGCGTCCATGTTTTCTCTTGAACTGTACATCAGTCTCTCTGTGGTGATGAGTGGGGGGGGGGTTGATTTTTATGATCGAGGTTTTTCTTTGACATAGTAAAAGGTCAGAAGACCACACAATCTGCAGCCACAACTTTTAGGTCTACTTACTTGGTGTTTACGACGAGGCTTTCAACCACATCTACTGGCCTTCCTCAGCAGATGGAGTTGCTCAGCAATGCAAAGCGTTCAAAGGCAAAGAGCAGAACCTGCAGCAACACCGAAGTTGAGAAAAACGGGTTTAAAGTTTTCAGGCTGGCCAGTAAACTGTGTAACAGATACAAACGTTATACAGTCTTTATTTCATACCTTTTAGGTTAATTTTACAGTCTGCCTTTGGATAATCTTCACAGAATACACAAGAAAATGCAGTATCTTCCATTAAAATGTTTTCTTTCAGCCTTCCTATTATTTACAGTTTATACTCGGTTTGCTATGTGTCTCTATCAGTCTCCTACTGTATTCACATTTATACTGACATCAATAACATGTTAAACAAGTTAATCCATTTAAATCCATTTATATGTATTAGATTGTAGATTCATTTACCTAATTTAAAGGTAGCTTTACCGCCAACTCATATGAATTCCACTCAAGTCAGAAGCTGAGATGCCAGTTAATGTTACTGCTCCTCTGCTAGGATTAAGCTAGTTAGCTGTAGCAGGAGTTAATAGCTAACGCTAGCTGTTTTTTCCCCCCAACTATCATTATTAAACTTTGCAACTGCCTAATTTAGTTCCGTTGAATAACAAGGTGACATATCGGTTCATCAAAATAGGTGTTGTTCAATGACAGATAACAGCTAGGGGAAAACCAATAAGTAAATGTTGTTTTAGCTATAGCTATAGCTAACTTTAACTTGATATAAGCTAGCTCTCGCGCTTTAGCTTTTAGTTGTCAAGGTTACAGTGGTTTGGGTTTTATCTCCGTTTTGTTATTGCAAATTTTTCATAATGTTTTCACTGATAATTACACACTTCTGTGGCTTTTGGTTTTGATACACAGACGCCAAAAAGGTAAATCTTAACATAAACTTCTAAGTTTTTCCGAACAAAAAAGGCGTGTCGGTGGTCACATCATACCTTTGAGCTCGCAATGGAAGTAAAAGCACAAATAATAATGTGCACCTCGGTTTAAGACACAGTGATCCTGAGTTAGTTCACCTGCTGGAGGAGCTGACAGGGACAAATCCTTCACATGCAGAGTCAATGTCGGGTCAGAAGTGTCACCTGGATTTATGAGGTAGATTTCACAGATGAGGAGGAACCAAGGCTTCACTTCACGTCAGGGACGAGGCCAGCCGCAAACAGATAACTTCTGCATTCAGTATTCCGTTGCAGGAAACTGTCAGCCATGCAATTATTATGATGTTATAGTCTTTAAAAATATTTTTTTTTTTTATTCGTGTGCTTCAGCAAGTTGAAATGGTCACGAGGAACAGAGGCTGGGAGACAAGAGGACAAAACAGCACTGCTGGTGTCTCATGTGTCAGACAATGGCGCCACCTTCAGGTCAAACTGATACTTACATAGAAGCGTGTTAACAGCAGAGGGCAGCACAAACTAATCAAACGTGTACAGTAGCTCCCCGAGGACCAACATTATTATCTGATAACCACATTTAATATATTTTAATGGTAGTTTTAGTAACATACAACGCACAGAATGTGAATTTTATGTTTGTTATTTGAGAGAAAACTGTTTCCTGGGAAGATTAAAGGCCAGATATTTTAACTCTTTTTGAAATTACCCTTTGTATATATATTCTATTGTTATATTGCCTTTTTACAAATAGACTGCACCACTTTGAAATCACCACAAAACAGCAGAACTTTGGCAAATAAATGTACCTTTTTATTGGATATTGAGGGCATTAGTACCAAGAAGGCACGGACCAGACTTCATAACAACAAATCATTTCTTTAACTACAGGGTGACAAAAAAAAGAAATCTTTCACTTTTGGAGATCCTTTCACAGAAAGGACTATGGACACAGACATACAGACTCTTACATAGTGTAAGTATGACCATATATTGAAGTCAGAAGAGGAAATTAGAACAAATTATAAAGACTTTAAAGGACATGAGTTATGACTGTATGGCTATGTACCTTAACACATACGGTTTTAATATAAGAAACATCATTGTCCATCAAAATATGACATTTTCCATTAATGAGAAGAACTAATTATAAGCTTAAAACAGTGAAAGAAAAAAACCTGTAAGAAACATAGAAGTTGTTTTTAATAACCTAGCATAGTATTACATGTATTGTTTTAAAACCTTGTTCAGATGCTGTATTGCCAGTATGTAAAACCTGTGGATCTGAATGATACTTACTTAAAGCTGAACTTGGATGACTCAGAGAACAACATAGTTGGCGAGTAAACAAAAGTAGCTGGAGCTTGACTGAACATTTATCACATCATGCGTTTTGACAGACATCAAAACAAAACAACTCTATGAGCTCTCAGTTCTGCTCAAGATGTCAGCCAACCAAAAAAAACATAATAACGTCCCATCTGCAGATGACATGTAACACAGTGAACACTAAACATGTAAAGGACAAGTTTGACATTGACACAAGATAAATATGAAGCTACCACCAGCAGTCGATTAGCTTAGCTTAGCATAAAGACTGGAAACGGGGGGAACAGCTAGCCTGGCTCTGTCCCAAGTTAACAAATCCACCTACCAGCACTTCTGAAGCTCACAAATGAACACTTTATATCTTGTTTGTTTAATCTGTGCAAAAAACAAAGTGTGGAAACGACATGTCGTGTTTTTACGGTGGGTTATGGGTCTTAAACAAACAAGATATCAGGTGGTAATTAGCGACTTTTAGAGGCACTGGTGGGCTCACTTTGTTACCTTCTGGAACTCCTGTTTCCAGTCTTTATGCTAAGCTAAGCTAATCATCTTGAGGCTGTAGCTTCATATTTACTCTCATGTCCATCATGAGAGTGGTATCAAGCTTCTCATCTAACTCTCGGCAAGAAAGTAATGAGCGAATTTCCCAAAAAGATGAACAATTCCTTTAATATCATACGGCAGAATTCAGAATAATTTCAACCGCTTGGAAAGTTGTACGTAGAACTTGAGTTCATTTTAAAATCAAAATGTGATTCTGTGGTCATGATAAAGGTTATGGTTCAGTGTTTTTCATTTAGAGTACAAGAGTAGTGTTTTCACCACAGAGAAGCTAAAAATAATTATGGCTGTAACTTTAAAAAGGCAGGACAGTGTTAATTTAAATGAGACAAAGCTGTAACTGTGGCACTTTGAATTTTAGCTGCATGATTTACGAGTAAAAACACCTTGTTTGTTGTTTTAACCTGCAACAACCTCGTGTCCTCACTCCCACCAGTTGTAGTGGTGGAAATTTGAGATGTGACTTATGAGAAATAACAGCTCGTAACACATCACGTCAGCGACCACAGGCTTCAGTTCTCTTGAATCTTAACGTGAGATTAAAATAATAAAACCAGTTTTTCTTGTTCCGAGCCATAAACATAACAAGTCCTTAATACTGTCACATACATTTGCTTGTAATACTGAATGAAATCAACCACACGCAGAATAACTGTTCAACGTACACAAGTCTGGACAGTTCATACAAAAATACAACATGTAAAGAGATTTCATGTAAAACGAGAGGAGACGAACGAAAAAAATAAAAAAAAATGTAACAAATTCCAGTTTAAAACGATAGATGAGACAGAAAACAACAAGAATGAAATACAACTGAGCAGAAAGGAAGACATACATGTATGGATCAAAATGTACAGTTTGTTTTGGCCTAGAGCCAACCGGGCTCCATTTTGAGTCTAGATTACAGGGAAGCTTTTGTGGCCATAAACTCAACGCAAGGCAGGACATGTAGGAACTTACTCGACCTCATTAGTTCCAGGAAACTCGTCGGATTTCACAGGACATGAAAACAGTTTGAAATCGAGTCTTTTTGATGTTTAAGATGCTGAAAAACTGGCTTGATCTGCCAATGAAGTGTGTGTACGACGTTTAAAAATAATGTAGAGCTTTGAATTCTGATGGCTTGGATCTTTAAAAATGACTAAGGTTGTGTGATTGTCAAGGCGAGGGTTTGACACCTGCATAGTGTGATGAAGGCACATCGGGTGTGTGTTCACATGATTAAGAGACCAGTCTGGAGGGGGGGTGGTTGGCACACTGCACTTCCTGTTGAGGTAAAATGAAGTGGCGTAGAAGACCGAGGGAAGAAACCCAGGCTGATTTCTCTCAAAGGATTATGGGTTCATCTTCCCTCCCACCATGACTTTGAAACGTTTTTGTCAGGGCTGCACACTTAGAATAAGTTGGACATGTCGTCTCAGTTTATTCCCATTTCATGTCTTTGGTTCTTAGCTTGGAGTGATTTTGTCCTTTGTGTCCTCCAGAGAAAATCTTTGATATGCTCTTCATGTCTGTGCATGAGTGCCTGTCTGCTGTAAGCCTACCTGCATGAACACAGTCTTTTTTACGACTTTATAAAGCAGGCAAACACGACGCGTGGTTCTTGAAACCAGTTTGGAGGAGACAGATTTGAATAAAAATGTTTTTTAAAAGAAGTTGACATGATCCCTTTTGTTTCCTTTCACACAGGGGGAGCAGCTCGGGTTACGTTTTAAAAGACACAGGTTCTCTGGAACCCAGTGTTCGTTATTGAAGTTCCCATTTCAGCCAGAATCCTCCATGTTTGTTCATTTATTGTGTGTTATTCGTCTGAAGCGCTAAGTGAAGAGACAGCCAACTTGCTGCCGGTTTACTCACTGCTGCCGCCAAGAATAGAAACCACCTCTCCAACACTCCTCTCTTGTCTCGTTCCCTGAGGGCAGAAACATCTCCACATCTGACACGGAGCGAAAAAGTCACCCCGAGGTCGCCTTGTTTCCTTTCCTTGGTCACACCACGAACTCGGGGACCTCGTCGCTGGTCAGGTCCAGGGAGAAGTACTTGTTGGTTCTCTTGATGGGGAAAGGGTGCTGCTCGGTGAGCATGCTGGCGCGCTGATCGGCGAGACCCTGATAGCCGCCGCCGTCACTCAGCTCCTGAGCGCAGCCGAATGTGTAGCTGTGGGCGGTGTCCTGGCAGAGCTCCGCCCACTGCAGGCAGTCCTTCTGGTAGAGCCGGACGTCGTCCAGAGACTGGCTATGCCGGTCGGTTGAAGACTGAGGCTTCCTGCAGGCGGATGTCTGTAGGTGGAAAGCAACAAATCAAATATTATGAAAAAAGCTGCAGGTGATCACAAACAGTTATCATCAATGTTAAATATTGTCCAGGAGTCACTTTAAAATCATAAGTTAACCTTCTCTCCTCTATTGTACGACCAAACAGCAACATAGGACCCAAAACAACATTTTTTACCACAGTTGATGCATTTCAGGGTTGATTTTTCTTAAATGCATGTGTGTGTGGTGCTAATACAAGTGCACATTGTGCTGTGAAAACCATGAATTAAATCTGAATTACCTGTGGCAGAGACTCGATGCTCTGTCCTCTCATCTTGACGACAGTCTCAGAGGAGCTGGACGTGGAGGAGCTGACGTCTTTCACTATCAGTCCTGGAGAGAACAGATGATGACCTTTAGCAAAAGTATGAAACAACTCAGATAAAGAAATAATTCACACTCTGGGTTTATATGCTTCTTTATATAATTGTCTGTTATTTGTTCTGTCGGTGTTCACTCTGGGTTTGACTCTTGTTCACCAAATACTTTTAATGTTGGAAAACTAAGAATAAAACACTATTTACCTTCTGCAGACACTACAGTTCACCCTAGAGGAGCTGAGAGCTAAATGTTTAAAAAGCAGAGCAGAAACAATGAGACAGCATCTGTACCTGAGTATCCGTTGGTCTGATCAGGCGACATGGTCAACATGTCCTCAGTGATGTGGATACACAGCTCCTGGTCCAGAGCCATCTCATGAAGCTCCTCATAGTCTTTGGGGTCGTCCACCAGCATCTCAATCTCTGAAGGAACAAATGTTGTGTTGTGTCATTGTGCTTTTGGACTACATGTCCCAGAAATCACTTGGCAAACCATCCAGTGATGTCTTTTTCCAGTTGATGACCTTTAGGTTTCTATAGGTAACTCTTCTTTGAGTGTGGCTATAGTGGATATATAGCGGCTATTGTTACAATGCTAATTAACCAGTTCTTATTGTTTATTTTGAACAAACTAAAGCTAAAGCTGCTACCACAAACATCAAATACATCACTTCATGTGTTAAAACATCAACTCTCCACTCTTACCGTCATCATCTAGTATGCGCTCCTTGCCGCTGCTCTCGATGCCAGAGGTGTGTGAGCTCCCGTGGCTGGTCGTGGACGAGCTGCAGGTTCGCAGGGGTCTGTGCGGGGCCTGACCCGAGACCCTGAAGCTGTCCGTCTCAATGCCGGAGGTGTGTGAGCTGCCGTGGCTAGTCGTGGAGTGGCGTGACAAACGTTTGTGATGAGACATGCTTCCTGCACTGCTGCCACTGGCCCGGGAACGTTTGTCCAGATGGTCCATGTCCAGTTCGAGAGCATCGCTGATGTACGACTCCCTGTACTGCTTCTTCTCTGAAATCAGCCAAACAGACACATTTTAAATTACAACCCCTAAAGTTCGACATTTTAGGAAATTATTTGTTTTCTGGCGGATGATTTGATGAGAAGATTGATACCACTCTCGCATCTGTCTATGACATATAAAGCTGCAGCCAGGGGAGCCGGTTAGCTTAGCTTAGCAGACTGGAAACGGGGAAACAGCTAACCTCTTACTGTCCAAAACCTAGCAGCACCTCTAAAGCTCACTAATTAGCACGTTATATCTCTTTTGTTTGTGTTTCTGTACAAAAACCAAAGTGTAAAAAACGACAATTAGCCATTTTACGGGGGGTTGTGTGTCGGACTATTTCTTGGCTCTGAGCAGCTGCCAGGCAACCAACAGTTACTGGTCCCTCCTCTGTTGTATTTCTGACAATGTATCCGCTCAAGGAGTAACCAGCACTGAAATCGTAAGGTTTACAACTACGTTATTGTGATTTGGCACACAAAAGAAGGAAAAGAACAACATAAAATACCTTCATTTTCCTCCAACCGACGGACTTGTTTGAGAACAGGCTGCAGGTTCATGTAGAGCCGGTGGCTGTTGCTGAGGAGCTGCAGGAGGTGGCGAGAGCGCACGGGACAACCTGTGTAGTAGATTAGTTTACGGGCTGAGGGCAGACCGTCAGGAAGGATTTCAAACTTCTTCCCCTGAGAAAGTGGAAGGAGAGAAGAAAGATAGCACATGAATGTTGATTACAGTATTCTGTGATTTATAGTAGTTAATAATATAAGATGGAGAGGTTAGGAATGTGGATTTGAAATTATGAGTAAGTACCAGAAAGGCCTGAAGGCAAACCGCATAAGAGGAACAAAGTCTTTTCTTGAAAACTATTCTGCAGCCAAACACAATGTAACAATTGGTTCATGTATCTGTTCTTAATTTCTTCATTCAGACACTGAAACAAAGCATTTTTGAGCAGTTTTGATGATTTTCCAGGAAGAGGACATGTTGGCTGAATGAACGGAAAAACTAAAATGGTGGGTTTGTGCTTTCTCCCGCGCCTTTTGGCAACGGCTCGACCCAATAACAGCTGTCTTTAGTGTCAGCGGGGTTGTTTTCAATACAGACCTATAAACATTTCTGCAAGGGTTTGGACTTTCAAAGGCGACGGGTGGGTTTAATGCCCTGGAAAATGCAAAGAGATGCACATTTCTGACCACAGGCCTGAGCTTTCACGTTTATTTATCCAGACGTTTTTAAAGAAACCAGCTTAATCCAAGTATGTTTAAAGCCTGTGCATCGGTAGGGAGGCACATTATAGGTATTCAGCTTTGTACTAGAGGGAAATGAGTTCATAAAAACCATGACAGTTAATCGACAGTGGCTTTCCTATAAAATATCATTTTTTTATCCTTGAGGCTGAAGACTTCCTGTTCAAATCTCTGGACATGCAGGAAAACTCTGGGTGGGAAAATGAAGAAGAAATTCTCTTCCAACCCACAAGTTGAGTGTTTGTCTTTAACCTCAAACTGCCCCTCTGCAGCTCCTAGTGGCCACCAGTAAAACACTGAAATCGTACTGGGCAGTGACTACATGCGAATGAGCCAAACTGTGTGAGGCAAAGCAGGTTACAGCTGCATGAAATCTCTATTCTCCCTGGTGATCTTAACTCTTTGTACCCTCGTCTGTTTTTGCTCTGCTTTCACTCCTTGTACTCACAGGCTTGAGGCATATTTACTACACGTCTTAGTCAGGCATGCTGTAAGTTCTGCGGTCATTTTCAGGATAAGTTACACTATTCAGACACGCCATAATTGGCCTTGTGAGTGGTGCTGTACATGTTTTAAGATATTTTTATGTAGGTTTTATGCATTTTGAAATTGTTTTGCCTGTTTTCAACACACACAAACATCTATATATAGAGGATAAAGGAGAGTGTCAGAGTTCCAGGGATATAAGAACAATGTTAATGTAAATCAACACCCACGTCATTACTAGGAAACTCTGTCAAACAATACGGACCTGCCTTAAAACCAGACAAACATGGACACCTCATAACCAGCCAAATTCCATCATTCAAGGCAATTAAACCCACAAACCTACATGACTAACTCTGCAGTCATACGACCGTCTTCAGATGTCTGATGAGGAGAACGTTTGTAAGTCTTAAACATGGGAATCTTTCCCATCTCTCCCATCCATCCCACATGACACAAAAGTGGCATAAACATGAATCTTTGTGTTGTTTACATTTTGCCAAATCTGCGCCATGTGGAGTCATGATGCATTAGCTACTAGAAGTCCTTGTTTGCACTGTAACTATGAATCTGTTTGACGTTTGTGCGTTCTGGATTGACTGATTTAAGACACTGAGAACATGGGATGCATTGTTTGATGCAAACTACATTTATCAAGGTTAAAATACATAAAGATAATACAAAATCCACACATCTTGAATCAATGGTTGCCCTGCTGGTGGTAACTCTATTCCAGACCAAATACACTCAGCAGCAGACTGGTGTCAGGTGGCAGGTTTTTAAAAAGGTATTCAGACGCCACTTAGAAAAGTTTCTTGTTTCATGTGGTACACATGGTCAGTCCATCTAAACTCTCTGCTTAGGACAGCTGGACAACTTTCTCCCGCTTCCAACAATTCCCTCCCTAAAAGGCCACACACATCGAAAACTCCCAGCATCACCCAGGGGCCGTTTTTTATCTAACAATCCCTTGGCAAGACCAGCATTAACCAAAGCACTGGCGAGGTCGAGGCAGAGTCTCCTGAGGGTGATTACTTCATTTCAGCTTTCAGAGGGAGTAGATCAAACTCTCACTCAGGAGAAGCACAAATGCATCAGAAACATAGAATTCCTTTCTTTTCTAACACTGAACAGAAACGTGCCCCTCCTGCCTTTAATCTGTGATACAAAGACGAGCTAAAGTCTTCCTGGCCAATGTCCTGAATAGAAAATCTCCCCAAAACCATTACAACATCTGGTGTTTATTGACCCACACGTCCCTCCACCCTGCTGTGCACTCTGGCTCGTTCGCCGTAGCTGCAGCCGTGGTGGCAGCGGTGTTGGATGACGTGACTCGTGGGTGGGGTGGAGGAGAAAGCCTGTTATTCAGGAGAAGGGTGGGACGGGGCCACTAGAGGCCCTTCACGTCCACAGTGAAACCACAGCCACGCCACCGCCGGTTCACTGTCACGACGCTGCAGACAGCAGACGCAAGGAAACCACCAGGAAAAAAAAACAGGAATGAGGAAAACAGGATGTCTTTACCGTGAACTGTGTGGCAGATGCCACGGTTGTTTGCACCAAAATTAGCCCAAAGCAAAAACTCACAACTCTTCAACTTTCTGGGACAACAAAGCAAGAGTCCTTAGAGTCATGAAATCTGATTATAAAATCCCCCCAATTGAATAAAAATTAGTAGCCAAAATGAGAGTCATAAGGGCTCGTTTTTGTGCAACAGCAGTGATAAGCAATAAGGACTTCTCCGGATTGTGATTAATAGCCGACTGGCAGAAAACGTGAAGCTGTCACAGTCAAACAGATATATAGTAAGCTTCTGGGACTTCCTGCGATAACAGAAACCCTATGGAAGCAAATTAACCGACTGCTGTGCTCAGCTTAACGGCAGGCTGACTCAGAGCACAGATGAGAAGATTTAACAGGATTTCCTTTAAAGGGCACGGGGACACCAGCGATAATTGATAAAATTAATAAACCAATAGGCATGTATGTCACATGAGAGAAAATACTGCTCATAATCATATGAAAATATATATACTGTCTGCATGTGTGTGTGCACATGCGAGGAAAGTCTTTCTAAATCCCTGATTAGTTCCAGAGGACTTGCAGGGCTAAGATAAAACAGCAGTGTGGAGAAAAGAAGCCTTGCGTAAAAATTTCCACGACCCTGAGCAGGAGCTAGGCTTTCACAAACATCGCCACGAGCCAGGGGATGCTTGGGCTCCGTCATCGCTGGAGCGAGTGTAAAGAATAACAAAAACAAAATATGGTACCTATGAAAAAAGTTTCTATGGGGTGTGTGTTGAAAAAAGCTGTGACGGTGCATCTGACTCACCACAAATACCAGTTTTCCCACGTTGGTCCAGGGGAAGTCATACAACAGTTGCCTCACGGACCCGACATTCTGCAACATGGAAGCATGAAGTCAATAATCACAGGTACTGTGATACTTACAGCTGATTAAAAATTCAACAAATAAACAATGACAACACTGCAGCACCACACTGCAAAACATCTCCATCTTACTTCTAGAAGATTCTTAAAAGAGGTCGAAATAATAAGAGAAGATTCAAAACATTTTAAATACCACGAGTCACAACCTTCCTCGTGAAGTAAGGAACGTGGAATACCTGAAATATTTGGATACCACGTAAAGTCAGTCCCAATGTAAGAGATGCCTCTACTTCCTTCTTGTCCTGTTGAAAGAGATAAGATCAAACATATATCAGGCAAAGATCAAGTAAAATCTGATATAGCAGAATAACCTGAAATCCAATGAGTTGTCAATGCTCCCTTAGCCAAATACAAAACGAGCAGAGCTGACAGAATTTGTGTGCCAATATCGGAATCTGCACAGATTGATCGTTTATGACAGAAACAATAATGCCATCGGTGTTGGAAAAGACTCAAGTCTCTAGTAAAAAAGACAGCTACTGTAGCTACTGTACAAATGATCCAATGTCCTGGAAATAGTCCCGTGTCTCACCTTGTAGAGTCTGTAGTAGTGGACAGTGACGTCATCAAGCTGGGCACACTCCTTAATGTATTTGAGGTGCGCTTCTGAAGCCGTGAGGGCAAACTGGTCTTTGTGCATGTTCGGGATATGCCTCAGGATGTACTCACGGCCGCGCTTGGCTATCACCTGAGCGGGGAGAGAGAGAGAGGGAAACGTCAGGCTTGGCTGCCCCGAAGATGTACAGACTCGTTACAGCAGATTGGCAGCACAGGTTGCCAATGAGGGTAATGAAGCTCCTTGCCACAGGGTAAACAGATGTCAACCTGGAGAGACTGAGCACGAGCCGGAAACACACTCGCTAAGCTTTGCATGTGGCTTCTGAAGATTTTGTAAGTAAGCTTTCTAAGCACCTAAATCTGGGGGAGATTTACTGCAGGGTAGCGCTCATCATCAAACAATTTCCTGTCACTGCTGGTTTCAAGTGGCGATAAGGAGGCAGGAGGCTAATTACAGGAAGTGAAGGGCAATCAGACGGGTGTGGCTGTCATAGCCAGAGAGGTGGAGGAGGGTGGTGGTGGGGTGAGGGTGCAAATGTGACCAGAATAGCCATGTCAGCTGGACCATTTCTCAAGATTAAACAAAAAATGTGTGTGCCACTTCCAAAGATAAAAATAAACTTAGTGTCCCAGTTCTCATTATCCCACATGCTGAGATGTGTTTGGTCAGCGTGATGAATGGAAGGTGGCTACAGACCCACATACTGAATACACTGCAAGCCACGACACTGAACAAACTAAAACACACCTTCACTGTCAGTGATACAGCAATTTATTCCTGGTCTTTTTCAGCTGAGACCTATTTAAGTCACTGATGTTTTCCATTCACTGTGACAGACGTACCACTGGACATTTTATAGACAAAACAACTAATTGATTAATCGAGAAAATAATCAGCAGATTAATTGATAATGAAAATAATGGTTAGTCGCAGCCCTAATCCTCAACGTGTCAGAATGAATGCTACACATAAAAATAAAAAACAAAAGCACGGAAGATTAGCCACAGCACCCAAACAAAAGCCAAAGTAAATGTGTCCCTAAAGTAATTACATATAATAAAGGTAGATAGGTGTTGAAATAAGAGCCAGAGAGAAAATATGTCAACTTTTGTAATATTAATACAAGATGTGATGAGGTACAGAAGGACAGGGAAGAGCCAGATGTGGTTTGATGTGAACAGGAAGTTAAAGGAATGTGCAGGATGATGGTCAAACATCTTAAAGCTCTTTTTCTCTGATAAGTTTGGCCTGCGTTGGTACAGCCCACATACGGTACTTGTTGGACATACTCACCCATGGGGGGAAGTAGGCTTCAGGTTCAAAGTACTTCCCAAAGTGCTTGTTACGTTTGAAGTTGCCGAGGTCAGCCTGCAGGGCGAAGGCTGCCAGGAGGAAGTAGGCCTCCTCCCTTTGGATACACTGTGAGAGCAGCACCTGTTTCCTCAAGTGCCAGTAGTAGTAGTACCGGGCTGCCCGGTCACTGCAGGGCAGACAAAAAGCAAAATTAACCGGATTATAGGTTAACTGGTGTTCAAGTGAGTGACGTTAGGGCAGGTTTTACAGGTATTTAATGTTTAATGAGTTGTATGTACAGTTGAGGGGCTTTACTTGCCTGATCAGTCTCCCATTTTCAACGTAATACTGAGCTCTGAAGTGAATGATCATTGGAGGCCCAAACTGGTCGATGCCCTGGAAAAGAAACAAATGGAAATTCTTGTTTATTTTCTAAAACACAGCACACTAGTGTTTACCAACTGGGCTGATCTGGCATCAGTTTATACACGCAAATACACCTGCAATTGAATAAGAATAAATCTTTGGGGAGACACTTTCTATTTCCACTTCCTGTGGGCTGAGAAGCATGTCTCCCCGAAGCTGAATTTTATTTACATAAATCTTGTGAATCCCAGATAGGGGATCTGTTAAATTCTGTGACTTGGCAGATAAAAGTTATGTGGATTTTTACAAACTGAATCTTGCCTAGTGCAGCTTTGAAATGGAGACTTAACGTTGTCTGCTCACTGTTAAAACTTTTGATTGAAAGTCGAAAAACGATAATCCTGCACATCATTTCTTACCTTGCTGGCTTCTCTCTTCCATTCTTTGGGGCAGTACTTGGATAGCTTCTGATCCAGCTCCATATAGATGTGCTCATTATCTGTCGGTGGAGAGGTACAGGTTTAGCTCAGACGCTCCTTGTGGATGTATAGGTGCCTTCATGTTTGTGTGTGCACAGAGAAATCCCCCCTGAATATGCCCTGTTCAAAGACTGCCTCAGAGCCATCACATCAGACAGCCTTTGCACTTCCCTTTGTACTCAGAGCCTCTGGTGTTCCTCCTCACTCTGTCATGTCTTAATCTGCCCCTGAAGTGACACCTTTCATGAGCTGCAGGCCTGCTGATCTGACAACTCTGAGTTTCTATACAATGAAAACTCATTGAAAAGCAAAAGAAAAAGAAGAGCAGGAGCAGAGCCTCTCTGGCAGAACGTCAACGCATATTTTTTAGCAAATTTGTAAACTGTAATTAAGACTAGATGCCGTGAATCATGACTAATTATGAATTATGAGTAGTAGCACATGATGATGTCCTGAATATTCTGATCCATGTTAACACCTTGTGTTCACCATGTTAATTTAAAACATCTTTGCATTAAGCCCTAAGCCCCACTACCACTAAATGGTATCTTCCCATGAAGATAGTTTTGATTTTATTTGGGGACAATTTAAATCTCCACCGCGGAGACTTCTGCCGCCATCCCGATACAATTGAGGCCAATGATATTTGATTTGTGGTGCTTAAAGAATCCAAATATTACCTTTGAAAAAAACAGCAATATCTGTTTCCAGAAACAATATCCCTGCTGCTCAGGCTAATCCACAGACCTCATTGTGAAAAGTTTTCATTGAGAACTATCAGTGGTTATATATGGTTTTTTTAAGATTTGAGGGAACTGAACCTTGAACTCGTGGTCAGGTAGGTCATTAGCAGCTCCTAGCGGGGTTCACTACATTCAGACTGTCACAGAAAAGTGTACTTAACAAACTAGCAAGACTTATTTGAACCCGTGTCTGGTGTGGCAGTTCGGCTATGGATGCTCTGGTGAGGGGGACAGCGGGTGACACGCAGGGAGTGGGTGGCCTCTGTTTGCCTTGGGGATTTCACGCTGTTCAGACAAGCACTCCAGGAATGTCCCACAATCAGACCCATTGGCTCCTGCTCAACTGACCTGCTGGGCTGTCATTGGCTCATCTGGAGGCCAGCTGTCTGAAAACACTGCTTTTGCAATTTACTCTCCCTTTGCAGCTGCCTACAACTGTCACCCGCTGTCTGCCTCACCATAGCGCAGACACAGTGACTCATTCCAGACTCACGACCCTCGCCGTACCATCACCGTAAAAACAACTTTAGCCTCGCTGCACAATGGGAGCCAGTCAGGGCGAGGAGGCCCTGGTTCCTGGGAGAACGCCATGACACATAGGTGAGAGATGCTACGTTTAGGGCAGATTCCTGTTCCTCAGCCAAGTTATTGGTCTGAGGAAAGTAACTGCCCGGTTACACTGTTTCTATGTGGCCCTCTTTGTGACTGCAATCCCTCCACAATTTGCATGATGTAACCATGTAATTCAAATATTTTTAAATAAAAATGAGGCTTTGTCCACACAACTGAATAGTTTCCACTAGTCTCCAATAGTCCCTAACCCTAGAAATGGGGATGTGAAGTGGACAGTCATAGAAAACAAAGGCTGTTCTGTTCAGCTGATGGATAAACAAGTTAAAAGATAGACCACAAAACAACATATGGAAGTGCACAAACAGAGGTAGGAAACATTTGTTTGTTTCATCCAAATGAATCCCTGAAATGAGAAGTCTTACTCTGAATAACGCTGAGTCCGAACAGGTGACAGTCCTTCAGCCTCAGGAGGTCACACACCTGGACCAACAGTTCCTGGCACAGGGTCTTCACCTGAGGAAGAGAGAAGAGGAGGAGGATGAGGCTCACTTTTAGCTTTGTAACATCATCTGTTAGTCATAAATAAATTACACAAACAATAATCACACATACGCTACCCCACCACTGATATCTGGTATGTATCTCATGTTGTTACCACCATAAGCAGTTAGCTCAGACGTGTTGCACGATGTGTTCATGCTTCACCTTCTGTGACTTTTTGTGCATCCTAAAGGTTGTCCCACTTCAAGTAGGGACCTTGTTTTTGGCCACCAACAAGTTGTTACAGAATGAAAATAAATTAAACAGCTGTTAATTTACACAGATTAAATAAATTCCTGAGGTTCCTGCACCACAAAAGCTATTTCGTAAGAAGCAGCTGACAGATGCCAAAAAATACTGACCACAATTTATTATGAAATGAAAACCCCTCAGTGTATGCTCTAAAAGAAATAGTTTGACAAGCCTATTCACTTTCTTGCCCAGAGTTAGATGAGGAGATCGATGCCATGTCTCTATGATAAATATGAAGCTACAGCTAGCAGCCGGTTAGCTTAGCTCAGCATAAAGACTGGAAACAGAGGGAAACAACTAGCCTGGTTCTGTCCAAAGGTAAAATATTGTTTACATTTGTACTCACATTGACTATGACGTTGAGCGTGTCATCATTGGGCAAAAAGACACAGACGCAGCGGCGGTCCTGCATGGTTTTGTTGTTGTGGAAGTTCAGTTTGTTCATCTTCGTGTGGCTGGAACAGGACAGGCCCTTCCGCCTGCTACCGGGGCTCTGGGCCCTCTGACGACCCTCCTCCACCACCGCAGGCACCGACACCACCAGTCACTGTATCCCTGCTTCAGCTGCAGCCCAGTACAGACACACCAGCACCTACAGGCTCAGCAGGCCAAGCAGCACTCACAAGGCAGAGCATGAGGACCCGAGCTGCAGTCAGCCACTGTGGAGACACATCAGAGAACATAAAGGACTTGATACAACTAATCATTTTGCTCTGTATGAACTATGTAGGTGTGTTCTGCAGTATGAGAAAGAGGCACTGAATGCGTGGTTGACATGAAAATGATGAACTTGTTTGAAGATTTAAATCAGCATTTAAAAATAGCAAATGCAGAAGAATATGTTCCCACTAAAAGAGTCTGACAGGACAGGAGAAATAGAAGACAGACAGACAAAAAAGGAGGTCAGCATTCCTGTTTGTGTCCATGATTATGTGACATCATTTCAGGGGAATGTCATTGACTCCAGAGGAACATGTGAACATCTGTCTGGAGAGGAACTGATGACATGTAATGATGGCATGACGAAAACACAGAGAGTGACTCATACACAAAACCCGACTGATTTCTATCACTTTCTTGTTTAAAACACAACAAGAACAGTTCTGAATTTAACTTAAGGGCATTTTAACGAACCAGAAATACACAACTGCAGCACAAACGCCATGTATTACCATGCTTGACTTGAACAGCTGTCAAGAAACTTATGCTAGGGGGTTTAGATGCCGACTGGGTGTCTGACTTAGTTGGCTCTGTAAGCCAAACAGCTCAACATTTTCCTCCTGGCATCAGTTTTGTCAACTCATTCAGTTCTGTTGACATGCTTTCGGCTGTTTGAATTTTTCACAGTTTGCTGGAATCCACATGAAAGAGTCAGACTGTAGCTTTGTTTTGGGGAAATACAAGTATTTAAAATGTCCCTAAACAAATGTTTCTTTTGTAGTTGTATTGTTTTGAACCAAATGCTTACTTTTTCACTAAATAGGATCTCTTATTATCAAAGGGAAAGTGTTACAGGAATGTGAAAGAATATCTGCACACAGTATCTTAACAACAATGTGTTTGGGAATTTTGGCTTTATCCTGCAACTTGTGTCCCAGTCAGGTTAAAAATTCACACATCTGCTTCTATTCTATGACAGCAATGTGTTCCCTTGTTCTCTACCAACTATATACCTCTCACACACACACACTAGAGAGAGTCTACACACACCTCCAACATTAACAGTTGCCCTGTAAGCAGCAAGTAGCTCACAGCATGAACTGTGCCTGAGGACATGTGAGACCTTCAGCGGGTGTGAAAAGTCTCAGACCAGACAAAAGAATGTTAAAGAACAATCAATCCAGATTATCACTCCTTCCTGTTGAAAGTCACTCACCTTGAAGCCATGTTGTCATTAAAAACAGGTACTGGGTAAGTTCACATTACAAAGTGAAAAACAATTAGCATTTTAAAAGAGGAAATGCAGAGAATTAAAGGTTTAGGCTATTCACAACATAGAGTTCAGGTCAGTTTTTGTAAACCACCATACCTACATACAACTACTATAATTCAGGTTTCACTGCAGTCTGAGGCCTCCTCCAGCTATTTGAAGACAATAAAAGTTCTGGATTTAAGACATCTCTGCCTTTATAAGCTGGGGTGAAAAAGCTTCCTTAAAATCAGTAAATTGTAAACGGCAAGCAGTTGAAACAACACCAGAATTACTGACCGGTCTGAGACCAATAAACAACAGCTTCAACTGCAGGCTTGGACTTCTGCTGCAAAGTCAAAAAGTACTCATTCAATACGCCTGCTGTGGACATATAACACTGCTTTGTTGCAGCAGAGACAGGCGGCATTGTGGGCAGAGCACCCATAAATACACATACTGTTGACATACAGCATCAGTTCTCATTAACGCTGGTCATTGGATGTGCAGTGTGGCGGGCAATCGGCCACTCAGCAAAGTGTGCTGATGAGCCATGACTGGGACAGCTCCCTGCGCTGCTGCTGACCTTGACTTAAACACATCACTACTGCACTGCACACACACAAACAAGTACACACACATGCAGACAAAAATAGAGACACATGTACATCAGATACACACACACACACATATACACACAATGGGTAAGTTCCTGCTCTCTTGCCGCGACCATATGTCAGGCGCTACTACAGAACAGCTGAGCTGTGTGATGGCAGCGGGGTTAATTAGAAGTGAGATCCGTCTAAGTGGACCACTTCCCTCCATCACTCGCTTCCCCTCCAGAGATTGACAGTGATGCCAGTAAGATATAATATTTGCTGAAAATAGCTAGTTTTGAATTGTTTAGTTTGATTGGTGAGGTGTCATACACAGGAAAACAATTAAGAATACCACAAAACTTAGACCAGGTCCAACTAAAGCTTGATGCAAGGGGTTAACAGCAGCCCTGCCACAGATACCCAAGATGTAGGTTTTGATTTACAGTGTAGTTTATACTGGGTTGGATTTCACCTGCTGATAGCACCGCTGCAACACTAGAGGTCTGTATAGTATATTCCCCATAGGAACTATGTTTACATTCTTTCATTGATTACAGGGCAATTGGGAAGGTTTGCCTTGTCTCAATACTGAGTAGAAGATTACTGCATCACTCCGGAAATAGTCCACTTTTTCTACTAAGAAATAGTCCCACACACACACGGGATGTACGGCTTAAACAAACAAGATATACCTGTATTTAGTGAGTGAATTTTGTTATCTTTGGACAGAGCCAGGCTAGCTGTTTCCCCGTTTCCAGTGTTTGTGCTAAATTAAGCTAAACATTAAACTTGCTTACTGTTGTCTTCACTATAAAAGTCTCATTGGAAACATGGAGGCAATCACAGTTCTTGCAGGCACCCATGCGACATCTTTCTGATGGAGACGGCTTAGTTTGGATGTTATGAGAATATCATAGAAATGTTTTTGCTTTTCTTTGCTTTGAAATATTCAGCTGATGCTACTGTCTCTGACTTTAAGTAAACGCCACTCATCAAATGGTTTTAAAAAGCTTAAAGAAGCATTTTAAAACGATTTAAAATGTTTTTGCCCTGTCCTCTTGTAGGGACAGGGCATAACTGAGTATAGCCATTATTGATGGGTTTAAAGGTCTATTGTGTCATGTCTGGTCCACACGTGAGACACAACCACAGAGGGGTTGTCCACTGTGAAATTAAAGGGTGGATTCTCTTACACACTGTGTACCGGGAGCACTGTGTGAGGGAAGAGAGTGCTGGATAATGAAATTACTGCTGCTTTCCATCCCCCTTTCACTGCCGTGCAAAGTGTGATGCAACACTAAAGTCCATCTAAAGCAGCACACGCACAAAGAGCAGCCAACTGGGCTTCCTCCTGCCTTTCAGCCTCAAACAGGGATTCTGTCAACGTGGCAAACCTCTGAGTTCAGGCATGACACCAAATCCCACACTGGGATAGAGAGAAAGGGCCTCTGTCACAACTACACCTCTGTCTTTCTCATTCTTTCCCTCCTCCATTGACATCAGAGGGGTGGAGAGTCTCTATGTCCAACTGTTGGATGGTGCAGCCAAAGAAAAACCTCCTCTGCTTGGAGAAGAATAAACAGGCCAACTGAAGGAGGCTGTCACCACACTGATTTAAGAATAGCTTCAGGTACAGTATGTGTCAAAGCTTTAAAAAAAAAGAGAGAGGATATATACAGCAGAGAGAGCAGGAGGGAGGCAGCGCTCAAAGCTTAGGCATGAAAAAAGAAAAAAACTGCTGCAGTCAGGAGAATTCCTCACTAACATCTGCTTCTCATTCCAACAATGGCGGCCTTTGATTCCTGATGCACACAACGAGCAGCACCGCCACCGTCTCCATGTTCCCACAAACTGCACCCTCTGACAGCATCCTAAAACCTGGAAAAAAGCTCTGTAATCCCCAATGTTGTTTTGAGAACAACAGGGGTGCATTGGGCCAGATAAGAGTCTTAATTGATTAATCGAATAATCAGCAGCTATTTTGAGCGCTCATTGCTTAAGGCATTTTTCAAGCAAAAATGCCAAATATTACATGGTTCAAGCTTCTCTATTATGAATAGGATGCATTTCTTTGTCTTAAGAGACCGTAAACTGAATATCTTTGGGTTTTGGGTTGTTGGTTGGACAAAATAAGACATCTGAATGTCACTTTGGCTCTGGGGAACTGTGATGGTTGATGATTTTCTGAATTGATTAATAAAGAAAATAAACAGCAGATCAAGTGATAATGAATATAATCATTGAACAAGAAAAACAACACCTGTTAGCATTTAAAACTTGTATCTGACAGACATAAAGATAACCACAAAATCAAAACAAGACAGTACTTCATTCACAGAAAGGGAAATGAAAACTGAAGTTATGTAGGAGCTGAAAAAAGACTTTACAATGGGCTGGGTGTGTGCAACAAGAAGACAAAGCAAAGTCTAATTTTATGTGACCAATCATATGGGAGGAAGCCTGTTTCATGGGCTGCAGATGCTGACACAAACTGCCCTTGCTGAAATATTTAAAGGGCTCCCTTTCAAAGGGCACGACTTTTATAAATAGTGTCAACGACTGGATCCGAGTGGGAACTGGCAATTTTTTTCCTCCGTTCGCTGCCAAGTAATCTGTTTATTCAGCTGATGAGAAATGTTGCAGAGCTGACGAGTAGCTCTAAATCACATTGGTCACAAGATGGCATTAGCCTTCACAGTGAAACTTCCCTCCTCTTCTCTGTTTAACCTACTGATACACTAAAAGGAGGAGCTGAGTGATAAACAGGAAGACGCACGCCAGTGGGCGACATGCTTGACCACCCAAACCACTAATTCTGGATCGTCTAAACATCTATTTTAGATTATGGCTGGCTTGTCATGATGTCAGGAAGTGGCTCTTAATGTACCGGAAACATGCTCTTATGTGTATTATACTTGGCAAATAAAGCTACTCTGACTCTGATAATGTTGTCTTATATTTGACTTTCTCTGCTCTCAACAGACTATGGGCGGTGTAAACAAATAACTGTGACACTTGCTGATATTAATAGAGCCTGGTGGCATGTTTAGCTGCTCCCCCATAAATACCTGGATGCTCTCTGTGTGTGTTTTTAGCCTTTAAGCCTAATCTCAGAGGCAGAGGGAAAACACACTGCACTGTGTAAGAACTTGATTCCCATGATCCCTTGCCCAGAAGATCATCTATCAGATATTTGTACGTCTATTTCCACCGAGCTAACAGGGAGGACAAACAATCTGTTTCTGGCTCAGAGTCAAACTGAAAGTCTGAGAACCTAAACCTGATTTTAACGACTTATCTCGAGTTGATGAAATGTAGAATCTGAATTATGGTAATTATCCACAACACAGAAAGACCCAGTTAATATAATATTCTTTCACGCTAAGTATAATCTATTTGTTTGCTCATACAGATACAACATCTGAGAGGTAAATGCCTGGATGTCCTCTTTCTCTAAATGTCAGGCTCATTAACCACTGAAGGTCAAGGCCTGTACACAGCATGGTATTGTAATGCTGTTATATAATTCACAAAGAAAAGTCGAGGAATTGGATGGTGGGTGGCCTCAGGCTGAACCACAACTCAGCTCCAACATTTGCCATACATGATCTGAATTCACTGGAGAGGCATTTTGAAGACTTTTCACATCATTTGGCTTTTGACTTTCAATCATCCTTGCATCATTTGTCCAAGGAATTACTCCAGATTAAGAAGCTGGAGTGCCTTCCTGCTTGACGAGTCATTCTCCTTCTTGATGGGGATACAATTATGAAAGTGACAGCGAAAGTTTTACTCAATGGCTGCCTCCTGTAACAACCTTTGCAACACACAAGCCTCTCGACTGCCCTAGTAGAGCCGTTTGTTGGCTGTAGTTTAAGACGTGGCAGCAGCTATCAGCGCAAAGAGATGTGATGTGGAAAGACATATCACTGCTCATTCTTAACAAAGGCTTTATGGACAGATAAACATTCAAATTAAATTCAGGGCTAGATTCGATTTGGATTCTTGGAAGCACGATTCAATTCATAATCCACTCTGGATTCAAAAATCGATTCTCAGTTCAATATATAGAAAAGGGGGCACTATTTTCAGGCTCTTACTCCGGTGCAAAACCATTCATGTATTCAGTCTGATGAATTGTAATATGAAACATAACAGGCAGTTAAGCTAACTAGTCTTGATAAGATCACTGTCTGAAAAACAAGAAAAAGCAGAGTAGCAGCTTTTTTACTAAAGAAAGTTTCAGTCTCTAGTCAGAATGGGAATACTGATCACCTGTATTGTGCTGCAGTAAGGGAGCTGTTACCAACGAGCACCAGAGAAATTCATCATTATCCACAACACTGTACAGCTACAGGCGTTTTAAAATGAGCTCTACAGTCAGAGTTGGCTGAAAGTTTAGTAAAGTGGTGACGTGTGCGTTGGTTGGAGTTCAGCCCACTATGGATGATGGCATATGAAGCTTTCACAGAATACTTCACCTTAATCCTCTAAAGGTAGTTATTAGGTTATTAATCCAGAATGTATCCAAACACCACTAAATAACTCTTGTGTGCTCTTGTGGTGGTGTTCTGCCTTGAACAAAAAAAATCTACTTTTGAAATCTGTGAATCAATAAAGAATCGTGGAAGATACGAGTCCCAATTTTTATGGGAATCAACTTTTTCCTCACCCCCTTTTGTAAATGGTCACATCCTTGAACATGCAAGGAATGATCAGGTGAAATATGTAGGTTCTTTGTCAACAGTAACAAAAAGTTAACGGAGAGCTCAAGCAGCAAAGTTCTTTAGTACAACTTAAACACCTATATGGAAAAATGATTTCAACATTCATAACATCTGGCTTCCATGTGGCTCTAAGCGAGGAGAGAGAGCACACACACACACACACACACACACACACACACACACACACACACACACACACACACACACACCTCAAACCGCCGGCACTGCTAGACATGTTAGAACAGAGTCAGCAGTCGCTCCCTTCCCTCCCCGCCCAGCATTCAGGCTTGGACGGTGCATGAGTAACCCCCTCAAAACTAGCAATCGCAGTGCAACACACCGCGGAGACGTCAACCCGACCATTACGTATGCTTGAAATAGGGCTAGAGGCCTTAAAGGAGAGGGTTAAAAAATGAGCTGCAATTATAAAAAACCCAAACCAAACCTTGTTGTTTTTCTTTCAGGCGAAGATCTTCTGTTTTGACAGAATGAAAAGGGTTGTTGCAGGTGATCTAATCTGTTTCCTGTGCGCAGCAACAGGATTGTCTGCTATTGTTTACGCTGTCACACCTGAGGAGAGTCACAAGACTGAAACTTGGTATGTCTTTTTTTTAACAGGAAATTTTTTTTTAACTGTGCAGAAAGTTAACGGCAGCATTTCATGAAATAGAAAAAAATATCTTGTAAATATCTGAAACTTGGCAGAGTGTGTAACAACACACAGCTGCATGAATTCACCTCTCCCAGTCACTTGATAGTGTGCCAGCATTTCCTTTAGCTATGAAGAACTTCACAGCTTGAAAATGAATCAATGGAAAGACAAAGTCAAGATAATGTAAGTCAATAATTCGGACTGATTGTTCATCCTACAACAAAACCGAAACAAGACCTTTCAACTGGATTAACAACTGTGATATTGAGATATAAATATACTGCTAAGATATTCCTAAACTCCAGCATCTGGTGTTACTGACCCAGGACAGAACCTGGGTCTTGGTAACACTTCTACCTGCTACCAATCCTACCAAAATCAACAAAATATCCTACAGGAAACACTGAGAGCTGTAGTGAGAAGCGTGTGAGATAAGCTGATAATGTCCTCAGGGGACGCTGGCAGGTTAAATCTCTCTGGTCCACTTCCTGGAAAGAACTCAAGCATCACTAAGAAGGCCAAGTAAGCAAAGGACAAAAAACACAATCCAAGGAAAAGGGAGAAAGGGAGACAAATGCAGGAGGAACTGACCCTTTTTTTTCTTCTGTCCCCTTTGGTGCACTTGAGACATGGATTTGAGGAGTCATGCAACATTTGCAGAAAAGGAATGCATCACTTACAGTGGTTTTCATTTTTTCACTTAAAATCAGGGCTCGTGTGGTCTTCTGTTGAGCACTCACAAGGCCATTATCCAGTACCAAATAAACCACAAGGTTAATCTTTAAAAACATATGGCCACTTCTCTGGAAATATGGCTGTTTTTCTCAACTCTTTAAAAGCTGACTTTCCTGAGATACAAGGTTTGCATCCAAAAACAGCTACATGAACTAGATAAGTGATATGTGAGTGAGTGATATGAATGGAGAGCCCAGGGCACCTGTATAACTCACACCAAGAAGGACATTTAACTGCGTACACACCCACATGCTGTAGACACAGTGGAGGTAACACATGCAATCGGACGGCAAGCGATAGAATTTCTCCTTCTTTATGGCAATAACAGTAATCTCATCCTTTCTCATGGACCTGTACCACCCTCATTCCTCAGTTACATTATATCCCAACACTCAAAAATGGCTCCTCTTACACCTTATCTTCTAGCAACAAGGCAGAAGGCAGATTGAGTGATAAATTCAAGGGAGAGCGTTCTATAAACAAGCTTCTGGAACGGTATGAAAATACCCTTTCTTGTGTGTATCAGGCTTCCCTGGGAGAATTTGCATTGTGAGGAGACGATTATGTAAAAAGTGGAGAACAGGTTATCTACAGTTACCTATGTATGATGCAGATGCTTTCTTCTTCAGCTAAGTTACTGTGTCTAACAGTTTTTGTATTCACGGCGTAGTTTTACCATCAGAATAAGCCAACCCCGAGGCTAAGGATTCAGTTGAGCTTTTGATGCTCAGTTTAATACTGAGGAAATCACTGATATATTCAGAAAAACAACAGATCCAACATTCACTGAAGCGTGTACGTTACAAGTAATGTCATATATCATGTGTTGAGGTTAAAAGCTCCAAAACATATCTGTTTCATGGGAGGGGGGATTGCCTTGTGCAATTATGGGCCTTCCCATCACACATTCCAACAAGGATTCATATGAATGAGTCACCGACACACACACACACCAACCAACCATGTTTGTTCACACGTTTCCTTTTTGTTTCCTACTCATGCAGCGCTCTTCCTGTCCAGACAGCACCTGCACCATCTCTCTCACCCATTCACGTTGCTCAGTTAGAAGACTGAGCGATCACTAAAACATCAACGTTGTTTTTCTTCCGTTTTCCCCCACAGCTGGAGCAGAGACCTGGATGGCATGTCATACACACTGTATGCTGGGGATTGGGCCACACAAGTTAGCTGATTAGCTTACCAGGTGTACTGGATGAGTTTCAATAGGGGATCCCCTGACTGACCATGCAGGTGTCTGCAGAGCAATCCAATAGTTTTTATATCATTTGTTATTTGCAAGTTTCAGAAACATCATTGTGCAACATCTACACAATGTGCAACAACTGTTTATTAAACTACATTAACTACCTCATTATAACTTGGCAAAGGACATATGAGTGACAGGGTAGCCAACCAACCACAGGACACAAGCTCAGGTGGAAAAGCATCCTCTCTGCTGAAGTACCCTTGAGCAAGACATTACGTATAATAGCTCCAGGGAGTGCGCAACATCTGACTGTGACATCTCTGAAATCAGGGTAATTTGCCTTGAGAATAAAACTATTATGGTAATGCACAGCATGGGTTACCTATTCATCTACGGGTCATCGATTGAAAAGTGGTGGACCCAAACAAAGTCCACATCCTAACATGAGCTAAAACTTTCTAACGTGAGGATCCCCATTCCCTTTTTCCCCTGATTGCCCTCTGGTCTAATATTAAACAGAGAGGAAATTGTTGACATTCCTGAGTACTAAGAAAACAACTTTGCAGTTTGTTCAGGAGAAAAGAAAAGGGGGATTTGCAGCTCCAAACAGGATTGATTAGCATGGGTTACACATCATTTTGTGCCATTCAAGACAGCTAGACTACTTTGCAGAGCTGTTGAAGGTTAAGTCGGGGGACGTGTGGGGCATTACTGGCATGGTAATTACACAACAATAACAAGAGAGGAATTTTTACTACGCCCCCCCACCCCCCAAAAAATGGACTTTAACATTACCAAACAATGGCTAAAACACCAACTTCACACGATATCTTCGCTTATCCATGACGGAACAACGTTGGTTTTTGGGCAACGTTAGTATGAGAAGGGTACGTGATGGGGAAAAAAAGTGAGCCAACATTTAAAGTTATAACTCGCCATGAATCAACTAACCTACTTCAGCTGCTGAACAAGTCTGCATCACATTAAGTAAAGACAAAATGTCTCAACTAACAGAAAAAAACTCGACTCGGTTACTCATATTTCGTGGCAAAATTCCCTGTAAAATATCCTGGCAGCATCACTGTCGGTGAAGCAAGAACCAACACAACTTAGCTGTCCTGACTTTGCTTTGTAATGTATTTAAACACTTCAAAGACACTCTTATAAACTGGTACATATATAAAATTACATGAATGGACCGAGTTTTTAAACATTCAAATGGATTCGAGTTGCTAAAATGACGCCGCAGTCATTAAGCTGCTAGCTTAAATCGTAACCGTTAAGATAAAAACGGATAAAGGCATTCAAAGCATCCAGCCAGTAAAGAAAAACTCACCTTTAAACGAGAAAACGAAGTTATTCCTTTTATTTAAAAAAAAAAAGTATTAATCCGAGGGGGTTGCGTTCTTACAAAAAAAGGAAGGAAAGAAATTCCACAATTTGGGAAAGACTTGAGTAAGTTTCGGGGGATGAGTGGTCGTTCTGCCGCCTTCGACGAGAGCCACTTTCTGTACCCGCTGGAACTGTAACAAGTAGATAGGAATACATGTGCGGTGGGTGGAAGCGTAAAACGAGAGGGGGGGCGGCGGGATGAAGATGAAGATTTTGTAGTTACCTGCATCTGCGACGTGGGCACAAATAGTCACAGGCAAAATATGTCATTAATTAATTAAAAACGTACCCAGAAATACACTTCACCTCATTAGTGTGGGTCTGTTTATGCTCTTTAGTCTCGAGAATTGCCGCGACGCTCGCAGTGCACACCCCCCTAATGGAAGCCGAACTTGGTATCGCCCACGGCTGCCTCTCATTCCATTCCTCCTTCCTGGCTGTGCTGGACCGGAGCTCTGCCGCATTCATTTTGGAAGTCTGCGGGGGGAAATAGTAACGGCGTCGCTCCGAAAAAAAGTTTTGTGATGTAGGGCAGTTTATTTTTATGTCCGGATCACCAAACCTCTGCAGCTGGTTTTCTTTTATATGCCTTTTCTGGCCAGCAGTGACCCTGTGATAAATCTCTTCACAAGTATAGAGAAAGGATACCAAGACCCAACTATAAAATACCCAATAAGCCTATATAATATCAAAGGACATGAAATTATCATAACGTATCCTACCATGAGATGACTTTGAGCTTTATCAGAAGTCATATTTTAAGTGCCTATATATGATTGTTAAAGCAGAGTAAGTAGGTTATGTTGGGACCGTCAATTTAATCAAAAAATCAAATTGGCTTTAAATCAAAAGTACATTTATGTAATTGTATATATGAATTATATCTATAACAATATTTTATTATATAATTATTTTATATTGAATAGTCTCACCTAAGATGTGAACATTTACAATAATATGCACACCATCTTTACTATTATTGATGGCTTGGCTTATTTGTAGCATATTACAACATCAAGGCTATAAATGAGATCTCTTTTACAGACTGGCATGCTTCTAACTTCTAATTAAAACCCAATCCGAAGAGTAGTTTGTAGGGAAACTAGGAATGTGGGAAGCCAAGAGGATGCTAGGATATTAAAGCACCGCCTGCCTTACATAAGTAGGAAAAAGTGGTCACCAGCTGTGCCATGATAATAAATGTACACCCACTTCATCTCCATGTTTAATAAGATAAATTCCTTGTATACTGGATCCTAAATGCCCCGTCCTCCCCCTTTCAAGATGTCAGCTATAGGTTTAAAAGTGGGGAGAGCCCCTCTAAGTTGACATGGTGACCTGTAATTAGTGTTCGGGGGCCCACACTCTACTGCTACTCCATTTCTCTTTCTGTTTGTCAGAGACAGACCTGGAGTGGCAAACATGAAAAGGGGTGCAGACGTGTGGCTGGTCAAGCCAGGCAAAACCCCCTCTGGCCCAGATTGCACACGGCTTTGAAGTGACATCAGAAAGGGACCTGTGAACAACAAAGCTACCCAGAGACCATTATCTTCAAAAAAAAAACTGCAGACCACAAATCCCCAATCCCTGGATCAGACACCGAACTGATCAGGTTACTGTCATGTTTGAAGCTGAGAAGAGTCAAAATGTAAATCTTAATGTCATTTGGTGGATGACTGGGAGTGGCATACAGTATCATATGTGATGCCAAAACAACACCCCTTAATGCTGGCAGTTCCTTTTACTACCAACTGAGCTCTCTCTCATTCTGCCCACCAGTTCCTTGTGGACTGCTCATATAAAGACTCTTTGTCCTCTAAGATACAAAAAAAAAACTTTACTAAACACAAACCAAAACCACTGTAACAAATGCCACTCCAAATACGACACACCTGACATGTTGTATGGCTTATATCCCCACTCTTCCTCCCTCTCAAACCGCAGAGTGCTTCCAGTCTTTGTCTGCATCATCCCTGTCTTGATTTGATTAGATGTCTCTGGCCGGGGCGGAGGTGCAGCAGGGAGCAGGTTGGGCTTTTTGTCATGGCAGTATCTGACTAATTGAAATAACTCCCTCTGTGCTTCTGTCTCCCCAGGGGAAGATGAGTACCCCCCTCGCCAGACTTCAGTCATCATGGCGAGTCCTTGCCATCAGCCCTTCCCTTGGCTTAATGTGACACATGCAGCTACTCCAACCCCCAAAGCAAGGTAAAAGCAACAAATCATGACAGTTTCACGCAAACATTTTTTCTGTTTACATTTGCTCCTTTCTCACCTCTGACAACTGCGGCGGGAGGATGGTTGGTTTGGGAAAGTTACAGAAATGGTCGAACACAGCCCCCTCCTAATCCAACATTGGAGGAGGGCATTCCCGAATTCGATCTTCCAGCAAATAGTTCTGACGTAGAATAGTGGCCGCCATAAAAAAAACATCTCCAGACTAAATAAAGTATGTGCCACCTTTCTGGTTACAGGTTGGGGAGATCTGCTATCTATTTTGTTCGAACATAATTGTAGTGTAATCACAATTGCATTTGGAAGGTGTTGTGGCGTTTGTTAGAAGTAATGCATTCAGCAAATTTACTGGAAACTTAAATCTTATCTGTACACTACAACAATTATGCATACTTGATAAGTGAACTTGATGGTCTTTTTATTATGTTTTCATTTCCTTGTGTTCAAAAGAATGCTTGCAAATTGCTGCAGTTTAAATCTGACAACAAGCATGTGTTTGTGAAACTCCTTGGATCTTGGACATGAAATCTAAGAAGCCGTGCGTTCAATCAAAGCGCAGCTGATGTTGCCTAATTGCGGTCATCTGGTGCTCTGTTATGTAAGGATACATACCAATCCTACTGAACAATGTTGGGTCAAGAGAGGTGGAAGCTTCCCAGTTCTATCTGTATGATATTGTCGGGTCATGTTTATTTTATGTACTTTTCTTTGAATGAGTTTGGATGTAGATCCATTTTTAGGCAATAAGGCAGATGGCTGGTCAGTTGCATGAGATCCTTGATTCAATATTCTCACCCCTCAGGGAAATATCAGGGAAACAGGGGAGGGGTATCTGCTTGGAAGATAAATTACAAAGTGTTATGGTGAAGGGAGGGCTACAAGGTGCACTCCAGAGTACAGTAATTCTATTGGAGAGCAATATTGAAACAGATCACTTGAACGTTTTGAGAATGAACTTCCTCATCTTGTAATATTGTAAGGAAACTGCAGCAGTAATTCTGAAGCCCTGGTGCGCTATAAAGTTAGCTGAAGAACAGCACGGTAGAAACCGGCTGAGATCCCTGCAGGCAGGCAGGCAGGCAGGCAGGCAGGCAGATAGATGAGGGCATTGATCTAAGTTATTGTGCCAAAGCCCTCTTCAGATGCTGTCCGAGAATCCATTAATTTCTCTGTGGCACCAGTAATGGCATTGTAAGCAGAAATAATGGAGCAGAGATTAAACAGCTTGTTATATTGTCTACTTATTATACACACAAAACTGTTGTGGTGCAGCTTTTGATAGCAAATGTCAGCAATTCCCTAATCATTTTCCCCATTTCCCTCTAGATTTGAACGTTGTTTGTTCCCATTGTTAAGAAAATGTGATTCACCAACAGCACTTTTTTTCTTTCATTGTTTAGCAGAGACAATTGCTGCTGTGTTGCTGTCACAAAAGGGCCAAGCATTTGCCGCTAAAACATTCAAGTCATACCCACACATCTGCACAGTCACCAGCTCATTTCGCAATGCAATTCTCACTGGAGGACGGACGGTGCAGCACAGAGTGACAGAGGAAAATGTAAACAAAGACAGAAAGTGAGAGAGTAATGGGGGGCGGGGGGGGCTTAGCGAGTCACCAGATGGTACAGTGAAAAGAATACACAATGGTAACACTACACTAGCTTCATTCAGTGTGCTTATGTAAGCTTATACAGCAATAGTATACGCAGCTCAGATGCAGAATGTAGCATTACACTGGCATCACTGGCTTGGAACAAAACCATCTCCTTGAAATTGTCCAAAGAGACTTACAAAGCATTTTATTCAGACACACAGGTTCAGTATATTGGCATACTTTCAGTATTGAAGGCCAAAGGGTTTAGGGAATATTTGTATTAATCAAATATTTTTTTACTACGCATAGCTGGAAGATTCATTCATGTTTTGTATCAGTCTTAAAAAGAAAATCATTTCTATTGGTCATGATAATATGGCACTCACCAAAGTAATTGCTAAAATAATGTTAACGAGACAACAACGCTTAACGGAGGTTTGATGGGGCAAGAAACTCGAGCAAACAAGATGTTAACAAGCCAACAGTTTATCCATATCATCCAAACCTATCTATCTGGAGGTAAAACAGAAAGTGAGCGGTCAGTAGTAATAATCAGTAACAATCCCTCATTGCACAGAAAAACAATGCTCGGGCTCAACTACAATCAGAACGATAGGTACAGTGAGTTGATGGATGTTTGCAACTGGGTTATAAATTTACCATTCACCTTGTCACAATTAAGTTTGGACAACCTGTAAAATAATCGGACTGCTTGTGATTGTTCCCGCGTTGAGCTTCTTTCAACTAAGATCTCAGCAATTAACTTGACGAGTACAATGTCAGAATTGATCAGATAATCAGATCCTAGTTGTAATGAACCAGAATTATCCTTTAGTTATCTTTCGATGGGCAGGTCTAAAAACTGTTTGGCGCCTGCCTTTTCTCACAACATCAAATTTATCGGTACATTAGTTGTAAATAAAACAGTCAAAAATATTCAGGACGTAAGGCTTTTTGCCCTTTGTGTCGCCTATTTCCCTGAATATCTGTTGGGGAAGAAACAAAAAAAAAAACAAATGCGTATCAGCAGTACTGTTATAGACCAGTAGGGGTGAGAAATACAGCAAAGAGAGCTTTTTTTTAGCTAGCCTCTGTTCCATTAGCATCTGCAACACATTGAGATTTCTCTTAGTGGTCTTTCTAAAATGCTGAAACATGATACTGTGGTTTTCTGTCCATATTCTGAGCTCAAAGAGCATCTACCATTGTATTGTAAAATCTAAACACATCAGGGTGAAACAACCATTATTGTGTTAGCATCCAACCCCCTGATACAAAAGAAAAACTTTACTGCAACTCCATTTTGGTCCCTGATTTTAATCTTTGTTTCAATCAGAAATATGTCATATATATCAGATATAGTATACAGTCCTTGTCCTAGTGTGTGTTTTGGGTGCAGGGGGATGTTGTTTTGTTATGATACAGCATCCACGTGGCTAATGTAGCTACATGGGGTCGTGCTACTAGCTGTGAGTCAATACGTGCCAGCTCTAAGCACCAGCTGTCATACCTGGCCTTGTCCCCGTGCATTCACATAGCCACCTGGCACTTTGTCAACTCTGCTGTGGGCTCAGCAGACACTGCATTCCTCATAGAGTCAGATCCATTTAGAAGAGGATCACTACCAGTACTCTTCATATAGGGAAAACAATAATCAACTCTGGGGATATCCTTACTGACAAGCACTAATTGCTGTGGTGTTTTTGCACTGCATATCACAGAAACAATGCTTTCTGTCTGCTGAAGTCTGTAGATTTCTATTCTAAATCTATCATTTATGTTTCAGGGAAAGATGTGTGTGTGTAAAGGGATGTAAATGGTTTCGTTAATTTAAGGTACCTTGTGGAGTTTTTGATCGCTAGTAGCGCTCCAGAGCAGTTTTTTATGAGTGGGTCCCTGTTCTACTGACGGCAGTAATGCATCAGCAAAGGTAGTGAAGAAGAAGAAGAAGAAGAAGAAACCAAGCTAATAAACAAAGATGTAAACAATGTCAAAAACTCCACAAGGTACCTTTAAATCACAGTTGTATTAATGGACACATTTCCAATTTTCACAGATTATTCATCCAATGTTGATGTTGCTGTAGTTGGATAATTTTGTCAACTACGGTCTTAAACTGTTCACTTAAACCTTTAAAAGAACACTTGACAACCTTTTGAACCATTTGCTTTTATTTTGTACCACAGTTAATATTTTCAGAGTAGGTGACACATTCTCAAACGGTGGATATCTCACTTTGAAACACTGGACCTGCCCTCACTTTCATGAAGATCACTGACGGGTATATCTGCTAAATTATTCATTGCAGGTATTGAAATGCAATTCTGAGGTATTTGCGTCATGGAAAATTTATATGTGCTTTGCCCATGTGTGGCCTCTCTGACCAATAAAAGATCAGAGTATTGAACAGAGTGTTGAGATAGATGGCTAATGGACCTTTTTATAACAATCATAAACAATTATTGATTTTCTCTGTCTGTCAGTGCTGGTTCAACTTTGCTGAGACAGGCCAGAGCCGGAGATCAAGGACTCAGTGAGACTTGATGCTGGTCAGTCACAGCTGGCCTTTGCGCCTTTGAGCAAGGTGAGTGAGAAGGAATGCGCGGATGGCTGGCTGTCCTCGAGCCACATTCAAGCTGAGTTCAACAGAGGCTGTGTCCTCTACGGTCACAACCAGATTTGTCTTCTGCTTGGGTTGACAATAAATTTGTTTCGTGTCAATATGAGTCCTTGCAGCGTGTAGTTATTGTAAGTATGTATTGAACAGTGGGATAAAAATAGCTCACAACTGAACTATGAGATCTCCCCACCTGGGGCTGGTGTATAGGTTGTGACTTTGTGCTATTAATAACTACCATATTTTAATATTATGTGTTGTCTGGCGGTCAAGGTTGAAGTGTGTCAGTGAAAAGCTCCTGAGCAAGCAGTTGCCTTGTGGCTGATGTTGTGTGCACAAACAAAACGTCCAAAGTCCATCAGCTACCGTTACCCAAGTTATGGGTGATTAACTGCACTCTGAAAGACTAGAGTTTATTGTTACTTCCGAAGCACATCCGAAGTCCATTAACATGAATTAAGATGTTTACCTTTTGGTGAAATCTCTACTGCAGCTCTCAGTCAGCGGGTCATTGTTTGTCCCATCACAGGTCACTGGTTGTTCTTGGAGTCATAAATCACCCGGGCTCACCTTGTCCAACATCTCGCATGAGGTTTACAGAGGATCGTCACAGCAGGGATTAGAATATTTGTTGTTGGTGTGTATCAGGGATTAGTGTTGATTGTAATCACTGATCCTTCCTGGCCGTAGAGGTCACAGAGCCGGAGGCCGTGGAAAGGCTGAAGGCTCGGAAGAAACAAACCAAACAACACCCCCCCTCCCCTTCAGCACCTCCCCACCCCCACTGCATGGAATGTGCATTCATGTTTGCTCTGGTCCCCATTGTTAACTGTCTGTATCTGCACCACTAACTACTAACTAATGTGTCATCCCGAAGAATAATAACACATGCAGGTTAATGTTCTGGAAAACAGTGCTTGGGTAGTTCAGCAGGTTACTGTGGTCTCTGCCGGATATTGAAGCGTGCCCCCCCCCCCTCCACCCCCAGTAAACACCGCCTCCTTCTTTACTGCAATAAAAACATTCTTTGAATATGTGAGTTGGGGGTTGAGTGCAAAGTAAGAGTGGGGAGGGTGATCAAGACCCAAGCTATTTTACAGGTGACGGGTTAATCTGAAGCCCCAAAACCAAATGCGAGAACTGAACTCAAAAGATTTAAGATGTCTTCTGGAGTCTTTACAGTAGCATTAATGAATTTGCGTTGGTCTCTTGGGGGGAACATAACAAGCTGTAAACACAACATTAAAATATTTTCACCTTCTAAAGTAGGCAGTAACAGTTGCCTATTTATACACCCAGCAGAAGTAGAGCAACATTATCGTTCATTTGGAGTCGTGTTTCTGGCCACCTGCTTAATGTAAGTCCAATATTCTCTCTCCCTGTAGCTCTGTTTTTGGTGTCGACCAACTCCTGAGGGAAATATTTGGCTTGTAGCAACTAAAATGTTCCACTAGCTAGTTGCTAACTTTGTCTGCCATTTGGTAGTGAACCAAACATTAAAGTTGTTGGCTGAAAAACCAAAACAAGTACCTGTAAGACGCAAAAACGCTCCATAGAGTACTCTTAAATCTGAAGCTTAACTCATTCATATTCAAGGTTATGAAAATCCCTTTTTACTGTTATGTGTAATGTGCTGCAGAAGACTGGAAATATATATTAAACAAAGTGTCATTTTGAATCTCATTTGGTGCATCTTTTAATGTAGGCCTTTGTTTTGATCGGGTCCTATTGTTTGAACAGGCCTTAAATGATGAAGAAGGCCACCATAAAAGTGGCCCACAGGGGATATATGGCAGCCAAAGCCATTTCATTGATTTATAATCCTGAAGCTTTCTCTGACATTGGCTTTTAGTGGTTGTTTCAAAGCATTGTTCATGTTTTCCCGCTCAAAATACAGAGTTTAGATGACAGTGATCTGAAGCACATGGGAATGTGGTCAGAGCAAAGATGAAAAGAACAGACTGTGTGCTTTTTCCGTTCACATTACACTACAACAGATCCGATCTGACGCTTCCAGCTCTGGTGTGAATCGGTCTCTTTCTGTCTCCTTTTGCTTCCATCTGTCCTGTTACTTTCCACAGTGGACCATCTAGAGAAGCTGACGTGATGCACGGTACAATGAGAGAAGATGCCAAGAGAGCAACCTTTTATTATCTGTGCTGAGTCTAAATCTGAGTCCTTGACTGTATCCTGTATACTAAAACATTTAGCATCACAACACAATCTACGCCACAGGACAAAACAGGATAAAATAGAGGACATGTTGCTCCGTTAAATAGACAAAGGAGCTCATAAAGAGAATACTGTATACTGAAAGGAAAAGGAAAGGGGCAAAAGCAAATATTTATCCTCACAGGAGAAGTGTTTGGGTTTCGGGCACCTCGTCCAAAGTCCAGAAACTAAAACTGTCCCCAGGCTCTTCTCTTCCCCAAACTCTGTCTGCCAGTCGAAACCGAAACAGGCAACACCAGCGAGTGCAAACATAAATCCCATTTCAGAAGTCTGACCCCACAGGTGTTGTTTGACCTTGGATTCCTACATGCGTGTCATTTTTGTTGCCAGAATGAAGAAAGATATGATGCTCTGAGTGTGTGCTCGGAGGATTATAAATCCTGTTGACGCATGCCGTCAAGGCTGGGAAAGCTTCCCTACCTAACCCTGTCAGAAATACTACACACACCGATATAGACGAACTCACTGTCCTCCCACATGTTTGACTCCGTGTGTTGTGTCTCCACAGGCAGAGATAGCACTGGTGCCAGCATTGGGAGGGGAACGAGGAGGACGCTGGATTAAATTTACAGAGACGAGGTTGGTGGGTGTGTGTGTGAAGCTTTCGAAGGATTAGACAATGAATCAGCACAATTACTGATAAGACACAACTCTTAAGTCCTAATGTTAATACCACTATACTGTGTTTATATAACAGCTCTAGCTGTCATGTTTATATGACACCTAAGTAGAAATATTAGTGCTTTTAATCCTCCTCCAGTGCTATTCTTAGAGGTACTGGATTCATGACTCTATATAACATGAGCCTTTTATCATATTCTGTATTGCACAGTAATATCAGCTATTTTGAAGCTAACCACTGTTACTGCTGCTAACGCTTTTCTTTATAGTCGTTTTTCATTTCTAGCCGACCACTGTTGATTTTGCTGGCTGAAATGACAACTGTTGTTGGTAGATTTTATCAGCTAGTTAGCTAATTTAGCTAACATTAGCTTGATGACTTTCCAGGCGACTCTCTTTAAAACAAGAATATATGAATTTAATGGCTACATTTATGATATTGTGCTAACAGATTCAGGCTAAAGCCGCATGTCCCAGGCAAAAACTCAGCAAGCATAACCCACTCCCCAAATCAAATAGAGCAGGACAGAGCTGCTAAAGTTAGCTTACACTCTGATAGCATCCGGGACTGGGGTCCATATAGTCAGGAGAAACGACACAGTGGATGTGCTAGTCGTGAACGGGTTTTCTTTTAAGGTAACTTAAATCCTGCAAAGTAATGTAGTTAATTAATGAGTTAATGACTTGGCCTTTGAAGTAACGTTCGGTTACTACTGTAGATAGTAAGCTAGTTAGCGTGAAATGCTAACGATTGCAGCTTAGGGTAGAGCAGTCACTTTGAACTCCATGTGTCGCTCTTATTTGAGCCCCTTGCTGAGCTATGAGTGGACAATCATCGTACATGGAGGGGTTTAGAAAATGGTCAATTGACTTATTGTGTTTTTATTATTTATTGTATAATGTGCCTCGCTGCAAAGGGAACGTCATCTTGTGGGACAATATAAATCTGAACTGACCTGATACATCATTGCATACATCTAGTCATAAATAAGAAGAAGCACTTTGACAAGCACTCAACATGATATTGTAATGACCAATGTGTCTTATCTCAAGTATTGTGCATTCTCTGTTATACTGAAAGGCAAAATGGGCAAACCTCTCTTTCCCCAGTGGAACAAAGACATGGTGTGCTTCTGCTCTATGGAGACATTGATTTAGCGCTGGGGGGACAGGAGCCGAGAGGTCAGGCTCTTTTAGCCTACGAGGGACGTATTGAGTGAAGGGACCGGCCTGTTCTGTCAGAGCATCATGTGCTCACACAAAGGCTCAATGTTTGCATCTTATGCGTCCCTCTAAATGCGTCCCACACGGTCAAGAGAGAAGCTAAAAATAGCAGCCCGGATGAAATCTTTCAGGGCCCTCGGGGTTGTGCGAGAGAGGCACATCGGCCCTGCTGTGCGCTCACTGTTAAAGGTTTAAAGGTTTGTACTATTTTTTCCATGTGCCAGCAATAATGTGAGGAACATTGTGTAGGACATAAAAAAAGGACAAAAAACAAGATCAGCTTTACCATGGAGGTGAACGAGTACAACCAACCAGCGAGTCAATATGGCTTTCCCATATTCTAGCCCCAGTTAACAACTAATTAGTTAACTTTCAGATTGATTTCCTTCCCTCCAGGCAGGCACTGTTTTCTGTTAATGTAAGTTTAGCATGAAATTAAATTTGAAACTTTATTAAGTGATGTAATGTAAAGTCATCCTTCTTGGTGTGTTCAAGAGGGATATGTCAGAGTTCAGAAAAGGAAAAAACACATTTTTTAAAGCAACTAACCAAAATGTGAAGATAACTAAATCCTCCCTATGATGGGATTTTGTCTCAAAGAAACTCCAAGTCTCTACAAGTTGATTTCCATTCTGTGTTGAAATAAATGGGAATCAATAGCCGCCTGGAATTAGGGAAATCACATCTAAAAGGTTATGCCAAACCTCAGGTGGGCTTTTATACAAATACACAAAACTCAATAAGTAAATATAGAAAATAGCAGAGAATAATACAATAAAACTGGCACAAAACTCATTGACAAGCAATGAATCTTTCATGACTATTTAATGACTTATTTTTACATACACAAAGTAGACCAGTAATGTGATGAACAGCACCTAGCTCGAGTCAGATGATTCAATAGGCCCTTTTCACTGCTAATCTATTGATGTGTCTTAGCAGGAAAAGCACAGGTAAAATTAAGAAATTTAATAAAAGCTGCATTCCTTTTAGGTTTACCAGTTCCAGGTTGCTGGTATTGTCCATTGCTTAGGTTTATTTAAAAATCGAAATCTCTTTCATAGAACATTTAAAGGATTTCACATTTCACTGGCAGTGTTATCAGGAGTAATTGACACTGAGTGAATATATAAGTGGGTTCACTGTCTTGGACACATGACTGTGATGTTTCAGGCACCAGGTCATCCCGCTGAGTCTTATGCTCACTACTTACTGCTACTAATACACAAAACGCTCAGAGAGGTAAAGAGGTGAAGACTTGATGGTTTGTTACAGCCAGTACTTGTAGGGTGACCTGACATTGACAGAGTGCAGGGTTGTATCTGACATCAGAGAGTGGTGAGGTTAACGTTTACACTGTGCCCCCCCCCCGCTGCTCCGTCAATTACATCACCATCTGATTACATCATCTCCCACTGGGACTGCTGAGACAACCCAGCGTCTCCTCATGATTGCCCCTCTGCAGTGGCGTACTGCCCACACCACAGAAGATGCTGTTTGCTAAACTGTGTGAGGAACTATTGTGAAAAGGCAAAGACCTCACCCTCAGTTGCCATCTCTCTCTCTCACTCTCTCTGTTATTGTCTCTCTGTCCTTCTGTATCTCTCACTCTGTCCGTTATAATTCAACATAACTGCAAAGAGAGTTCAGTCAAAGTTAACGGCTTCGCTCGCTCCGTGGCTGCCTGCCCCGCCTTGAAAGCAGACAGTGATCTCAAGATTGACTAAGGCAATAAAATACAAGTGTGGCCAAAGTAGCTGAGCGTTGATCGTGTGTCTCACATGATTTTAAGCCTGCTTTACCCTTCAGGTAAGGTTTCACTTACTTGAGTAGTATGTTACATAAGCTGAAATCATTCCCCAAAGTGTTTCGCAACGGCAAAGCACAGGTCATCTGAGCACGACTAACATTATCAATAGTGCTGGTTTTTATTTATGCTTGTTTTGAAAGGTTCTTCATATCAGACAATGTAAACATTCTGATGTTTAGCAGACATGTCAGACCATCTTAATTTTTTACTAAGGCTGATGCAAATTGGCCTGATGATGATGAAGGTCAAGGTTAAGAGATCGGATGTTCTTACAGTTTATTCTTAGGGGGACATGAATGTCTGTACCAAGTCTCATAGAAATCCACTCAATAGTTGTTGAGACATTTCACTCAAAATCACAAATGTGAACCTGCTGGTGGTGCTGCAGGAAAAGTCAGTGGATCACCAGAATCAGAATACTTTACTGATCCCCGGGGGGGAAATCACACAAACCAAAGTCAGACTACATCCTGTGGGGACCATGAATGCATGTACAACATTTTATGGCAATCCATCCAGTTGATGTTGTGATATTTCAGTCTGTACCACCCTGCTAGCATGGCTAAAACACATCAGTGAGCCATACTTACACGAGGTGACATGTTCCTTTATTGCTTTTATCAGGGCTACTATAGTTTATTTTGAGTCAGTTCCACATACACTCTACTGCAGTTGTAAATACTCACTCGTTCACCAAATGTGTGTTAATCTGCAGGTGAAAATAATCCCTAACAAATGCTCTATTTATTAATGTTGGAGTAAGTATGAAAGTACTTAAACTTTTTTTTTAAATAATGAAACCACATATTTGTGACCCGTATTTATAGATTTACATCTTCAGCAGGAACAAATGGGCTCCAGACAGAGTAGGGAAGTCAGAAAGCATTCAAAGACGGAGTAACCCTTTGTTGGTTTTGGTTTTGTTACGGATTTGTTGACAATAAGAAAAGTATAACACCAACCGTATCTTTTTAACACATGACATGCTGTAACATTTAGGTTTGTTTCACCAGTGGTCTAAGAATTAATTCTTGGATGGAAATGTAGACGTAAGAGTGTCGGCCTGTATCCCAGTGTTGGTCCCACTTTAGGCATAATGAGTTTCCTTTTAATTAGAGAAACTAATGGCTTTTTTCGTTATTGTAACAACAGCAAATGCACATATTATCAGACCAAACAGCGAGCGGGGGATTTAGTAGGAACAGAATGTAGCCTAAACAGGCACTTTGTATGCAACGAGTCAGACTGGGGCTCATATTGAAACGATCCACTGTTCATAGCAGCACTGCACTTGCTAATTGCGAGATTGCAGAGTTAAGTTATTCTGTGTTGAGCGGTCCAACAGCTTTGTCTGTTTTAGCGTAGGGGGGGAATATTTGAGAGCTGCATTCATTGATATTTTCTGGCTCTTACTGCAACTTCTTCTTCTGCGTAACCTTTTTTTATTTTCTACCACAATGACTCTCTGTTTCGTCAGCTTGACATTTTTGAGTAGGAGCCTTTAAATAAAACCATTTATCATCCCGTTTTGGTAGTTGGTAGTTTTACACGGTTCAGCGTAAGCAGATAATTGTATTCATTTGCAGTAAATGTCATCAAGCAGTGAAATGACTGGAATCAGGGAATCGCTTTTTTAATTATTCATAGTCAGCTTTCAGAAGCCTCTTTAGCCTTTTGGAAAAACAAAATGGAGGAGACACAGGAAGAGAAACCACACACTTTTCTTTGTTCCAGATGGACTGTGGTTCTACGTGGGATGATGTTGCCGTCGGTAATTTCACCTGTCATTACCCTCACAAATAGAAATCCCTGTTTAATCTGCATTTCCATCAACGGGTGCCTCTGTTTGTATAAAAAAAACAGAGCTAATGATCGGAAAAGATTGGATTTGCATTCATTTAGAGACTCACGCACACACTCTGGGTCTTCATACTTGAGAATTTGTGTTTGTCTTGTGGTTTTATCGTTGGTTTTGATCTTTATTTGCAGCCCTTGTTCATTGTAAAACAGTTTTAGACGTTTGTTTAAAGTGTCCCAGAAATAAATCAACTGGACTTAATTTTCCATGCCATTGCATGAGATCTTGCCCTCATTTTTACCCCGTTTACTCAAATTTCCCAAAAGGCCTGTTTGAAAGAAAGTCAATGTCACGTCACATCTGAAGAACTCCGCATTGATCGACTTGATCTAAGATGTTTTGTGCTTCATATAAATGAGCACCAGGCTTCAGAAGACGAGAGATGAGCCGTTCATGACAACAGACTCATGAGTGGAAGTTTCCTGGCCGCTAGTCAGACGTAATGAGCAAAGTGAAGAATTATGATTCTCCAAGTGAACGAAATGAGCGCTGTGTGACTCATGCTGTGCTGTGCCTCTCTCAGTGGAGCCAGCAGGAGGCTCGCCCAGCACAGCAGCTGCTTGTCTCTCTGTCTAAACAACATCCATAACACACTGTATATCAACCACAAACTGCTTATGCTTTTAAATCTAGCAGGAGGACAAAATGTCATCCTGCAGTTTAGCTCCAACTTTCATGGAGTAGGAAACTGTCTTGCAGTCTTTTCATAGGATCATTTACATTCACATGACAAATGTGTCCTGATTTTAAAATCATGCAAATCATGGTCAAAAATTCTTAATCTGTCCCAGTAAGTAACTTTAAACCTGCATTCACAGTTTTTTTGGCCACTTAGGGACTGCAGAAACAAGATTTAAAATGTATAAAGGTTGCCTATTTACACATCCAGCAGACACACAGCAACACTGGCATTCATTTTAAGTTGTGTTTCTTTTTTTAGCTTTGTTTTGGTGGTCACCAACTCCTGTGGAAAATATGCTCAAAGTTCACCAGCTAGTAGCTAACTTTGTCTGTCTGCTGTTTGGTGATGGGCAGGTAGAATAGTGTTTTGTTTTTTTTGCTAAGCGCAGCTACCTGCTGCTTCTGAAAACGACGCTGATGACAGCAGTGAGACTGAACAATTACCAAAACAATGAGCTAAAAAACACCTCAAAGGTCAGAGGGGAACTGCAGAGTTGTGTGATAATTCTTTGTGGATTCATCACTATGAGCGACCCCTTTCATATACATGTTGTCATTTGATCCATTGTTGATCTAAAAATGTTGGTTATAGCAGTTTTAAAGATCTTCCAGACTATATTGACCGTGTTACATACATAGTATATTCTCTGACATATTTGGTCACTTTACAGGCAACTGGAACTTGACTAGAATTTGAAATAAAGTCCTGTGAGTTTGAACAAAGCTTGGCCACACAGAGCAGGAGTTCATCATAGCCTTGAGACTGCTCAAGAGGAAAACCCTGTTGATTTTCTTTCCCAAAGAATTCCCAAAAATTTAGTTGAATACAGTTGTGACATTTGGACAACCCAGGCACGCGGCTGAGTTATGATGAAGCAAAACACCTATTTCAAAATAGAAAAACACACCTGAAGGTACATTCCCCGTACGTGATCAAACAGCATCCTGGCGTTGAGTCAGCCCTGCAGGCTCGTCAGGTGCTTAGTTCTGAGCTGGACTTCCTGTCTTTTGATTGGCTCTCCCTGTTTTTTGTCCCAGTGACGCAGCTTTGAGTGTCCTTCCTCTGACTTACATCAACATGACAAGACACGAGGAAACGACAAGTTCTTGTTTCACTTGACTCAGTTACTCCTGCGTAGTGTCCGCATTCTTCTGGAAGTTAATGAGCAGTACAAGTTGATGAGGTTTGCCTCCATCAGGATGTTTACCGGCCTTGTTCTTGTTTGTGCTTGCCAGCCAATCATTCATACTTCATATTCAAGCACTGTCAAACACCGCAGACCCCAGTACAAACGTGTGACAGGCTGTAATTGCAGTACTGGTAACTGTCTATTTTCTTTTAAAGGCTTATTTTTTACAGCTTTGCCCTCCATCGTAAATGTGCTTTATGGTATCTGGCAGGATAGTTGTTGGTGGGATACAAAGATCAACAAAGGGAATTTTGTGAGCTATTAATCCCCTGCAGGTCGGACTGTTCCTCTGTCATCTAGTAATGGGCTAATTAAGGAGAACAGCAACCCGTGGGAGCACCACCCACCTTGTGTGCTCCGTGCTGTGAACCATACCTGTTGTCTATATTAGGATGTCTGGTTCAAAGACGTTTTGTTTTTTTTCATGTTAATGACTTGGAACAAACTGCTAAGATAGGTTTCCAAAATAATCTTGTTTCATTATAAGCTAATAGGATGATCTCAGTGTAATTGGGTTAATTAGTGTTGATTAGCATCAGCTGCTGCAAGAATGTCACTGCAATCTTGTTTCATACTATATAGGGAGAAACTTTTTTGTAAGTGTACCCACTGTTTATGTTTATTTATCCACAAGACATATTGATGAGAAATCCAGTATATGTATTTGTGTGTGTTTGGGTCACAGATGGAATGGCAATGGTCGGTCGGTCGACCTCTTTGGTCCAGACTGAAATATCTGACCCATTATTTCATGCATTGCCATGAAAGTTTGTTCAGCCATTCATGATTCCCAGAGGATGAATCCCACTGACTTTTCCTCTAACGCCACCATGAGGTTGACATTTGAAGTTTTAATTGAAATGTCTCAAAAAATATTGAAAGCATTGCTTTGAATTTTGAATGCTGTGAATGTCATGAATTCATGTTCCCTCAGGATGAATTGCGTCATCATCTAGCGCCATCATGAAGTTGACATTTTAATTCGTCCAGTATTTTGGTTTGTGACAAAACATCTGCTGTCTCTGTTAGCATGTTGCTACTCTGGCGTTAGCAAAGCACAGCTGTGCCTAAGTACAACCTCACAGAGCTGCTAGCATGACTGTGAACTCTTGTATTGGCATCCGGCAGCTCCAACTATGTAGTAGCTCCATGTGTTGGCACTCTTTTCATAGGATAATTTACTTGAAACAGGTTGAAATTAAACACCTATCAACAATGTTTAAACAATGTTTGATGTAACTATCAGAATCCTATATATAATATTATATATTTTACTATTTATTCTTGTCCATTTTTGTAAAACATTTTTCTTTTCCGTGTTGAATTTAACCAGAAAGTACACAGTGAATCTAAACACCTGAGGGAACTTACAAAGCACCCTATGATTAAATGGGAGAACACCACCATATTTACACGTGATTCGTCTCCCATCACCTTTATTTTTGGAAACCTCAAACACACACACTCCAAAAAGAAATCCATCCGAGGGCCTGTTGTAGTTTCTCCTCTCTAAACACATTAGGGGATGATTAACTGGTGCCTTGTTTCCTCTCCGGGAGCTACTTCACCTCCGGCTCTCACTGTGTGATCTTGTGCTGTGCGTTTAGCCCTCCCACCCCCTCCCACCATCAATATAATACTTCAGTGATCAAACCCTGAACCCCCCAACAGCCAGCCAGTCGGCTTCAAAGCACCTGTAGACCGACTCCTCCCTCCACGCAACCACATTAGTCTGTCTGTCCCAACTGAAAACTGATTCTTACTGGCTGCCAGAGTCTTTTTTTCTACCAGTGTGCAGTGTGTGTATTGATGAAAGCCTTTGAAGTCTGAAAAAAACAACCTAAATGATGAACTTCCAGGAGCTTCTACTATAACGCCTCATTGCTCAACACCAGTTTCCAGTTTCTTAAAATATTCATTTCTGTTCCATTTAACTTTTTACAAGAGTGGGAGACTTCTGTTACAAATAGAAGTCGTGCATTGAAATTATAGCTTTAAAATAAACACGTTTAAGCAGTAAAATGTTCTGTGGTATCAAAGTAAACATACTTTGATAAGAGGCGTGACATTTAGCTACTTTGATGGGTGAAAACTTTTGTATCTACAGTTGTGGGATTTCATGCTTTCAGATCAGTTAAAGAATGAAAGGAAAAGGAAAAGCATGAGAAGAACAGGGTTCATGTTTGTTTATATTTTATGAATCCATAATTTATAAAGCAACAGTTTGACATTTTGGAAAATTAGCTTAGCTTAAGCATAAGGCTGGACAAAGCTACGAGAGACACAGCAAAAACAGCCTGCAGTAACTTCCTAAAGCCTTTTTATCAAGGTGGGGTTTCTCGGAAACAAGCAGAGACTCCAGGTTTCTGGATAGATTAAATGGAAATCTACAAAGAAAGATAAAACATGCTGATTAGTGAATTTAAGTAGGCAGATTTTGTTACGTTCAGGCAGGGCCAAGCTAGCTGTTTCCAGTCTTTACACTAAGCTAAGCTAAGCTAACCAGCTGCTGGCTGTAGCTTCATATTTACTGTACAGACATGAGAGTGGTTTCAATCTTACAAGTACAACATTTTGCTTGTAATGGTTCCCTTCAATCACTACGACTTGTGGTAAAGAGTATTGTTTGTTTGCTTCAGGCAACACTAGTCTAGGTCTGCCTGTTTTTTTTCTGCCAGTCTGGCAACAAATCTGGAGGCCACAGGGTTCTGTAAACAATCCTTGCCTGTAGATATGTTTACAGCTTTTCCTCAAAAAATATAGTTCATTGTATCCCTGCTGCTCTTGATAATCGGCCTGCAGGTCACAATGCCCGATCCGAAGCCGACTGAGGTCATCCACTTCCTGCTAATTGTCAGGGAGATCAGCGGGGAAGTCGTGATAAACTGGGCCAGGAAACTGGTAGACTGGGAGTGTTGAGTGGAGCTGGAGGCAAAGGGGCCTGGGAATATGGTTAGGCCTGGAGCTTGGAGTTGGAAATGACCGTGGCAGTGGAGATGATGGTAATAACATTGGGAATGGGAATGATGCCAGTTTCTCAATCCACATTTCAGTCACAATACTTCTCTTAAAAATATAATTTACAGGCGCTCCGTATAGCTCTGTAACTTTATTAGTTTTTTTGGGGCAACACAAAACAGGCTTTGAGCAGTGGAAATGAGTATGTGTCATGCCCTCCACTTTCTATTTCAGGGCTTTAACGGTGCAATTTTCTTCTCCTAAAACAAAAGCCTGCTTTTAAATGGTAGTGTTATCCACAAGTGGTCCCGGTTGCTCGGCCGAATGAGGAAATTCCCTGTCTAAATGCAGAAGTAAACCACCTGCCTTTACGCTAAACACAGCCACAAGACAATAAGAAGAAACTGCGGACTGAGGGTAGAAGGGACAAGATCTTATCCGACGGTCAAGGATAGGGAAGATTAAATCCATTTCAACCCAGGCTCAGGGACAATCCTGAAGACGAGGGGGAGCGTTAACTTTGCTATCTCATGGCTGAACTCCCTTCTTTGGGACCTCGCTGACTCTACAGACACAGGAACGCATTACAAACAGTCCCTGGAACGACGCGTGGAATAAACACTGTGCCTAAACAGAACCAGATGTTCCTGCAGCTATGAACCGGAGAGCGCTGTGATCCTGCTCTGGGTTGGGCTGATCCCCAGCGTCACCGAGGCAAACCAACTCCAGCTTTAGGCCTTAGCAAAACAGGTCTCTTCCTGTGCCTCACAGGAGCAACTATTCCTGTTCGGCCCTTTATTCTGCAATGTTTGCGTTCCATTTAGAGAATATTAATGCTATGAGCGACTGAAGTGGTGTCTTTGAAGTGACCCAGTGACTATGAGGTCTGTTACTTAAGTAGAAGTGCGTAATCAGGCTCGCTTTAGCCTTGACGTGGCCTGAGTCAATATTATTTTGACTCGGACCTGCATATTTGCTGGATGACAAACTCAGATTACAACCTGCGTCCAAAGTGAAAGCACAAATAAAAGAAACAAGACTACTACAAGTCTGCAGTCATGCTAGCGGCTCTGTGAGGCTGAACTTAGGCACAACAGTGCTTTGAGCTAAAGGCTAACATCAGGATGCTAACATGCTAACAATGGCAATGCTAACATGCTGATGTTTGGCAGGTATAATGTTTACAATATTCAATTAATATTTAGTTAAGTGTGTTAGCATGCTAACATTTGCTAATTAGCACTCAACACAAAGTACAGCAGAGGCTGATGGGAATGTCATTAGTTTTGCAAAAAAAAATGTGACCTGATGGTGGCGCTAGAAGAAACGTAAAGAGATCACCAAAGTTATTACAATCCACCCTGAGGGAGACATGAATGTGTGTACCAAATTTCATGTCAATCCATCGAAATATGGTTGAGATATTTCACAAAAAAACACAAATGTTATGTTATGCCGTGATGGCGCGATAGGAAAAGTTAGTAGGATTCATCCTCTGGGAAACATGGATGTCTGTGCAAAATTTCATAGCAATCCATCCAAGTAGTTGTCGAGATATTTACTTTGCTATCTCTCGGCTTAACTATCGTCACTTACCCCGAACTCTTACTCTATAAGAGTTCTGTGTTGTAGATGAACACACTTTCTGGACTTATGGACTTTCTGGAAAACTTGTAAAACCATTTTGTAGTACATAAATGTAAGGTTTAGGAGACAGGGTTGGAAGTTTGAAAAATTTCGACTGTTAAAAGGAGACAACAAGGCCCTTGACATTTCGTAAGACTGTGAACCTGAGGCACTAATGACAGTCCATAAATTTTGAGATGAAAACCTTAATGGCTGTCTTGGCAGGGCAAACATGCTTTTGTTGTAACTCAAAACTTGGGCTGGGAAGTTTGGAAAGGCAACAACTTTGTGGGATTAGTCTCCATGGCCCATGTATATTTTTACTGAAAACAACAGATTTTCACATTCCGCAGCATCATTTATTCATCTGACAAGCATTATGGTTTCAGATTCGCCTTATTAGATGATGCAAATATTTTCCTCTTGGGTGAAATCTGGCTTGTTTTTTTCTTTTTCTTTTTTTGCTCCCAGGATGAAGTTTTGAAATAAAGTGAGCATCCAGTTCGTAGGGACTTGACTGGATCCACCCTCGTTCTTTGGGAGGAAACCGCTTCCATTCCCTCCAAATGGCGACTTGGAGCCGCAGCCTCGAGCCTGCTGTTACACAACCGGTGGGTTGGAGAGCGGCATTCTCACATGCTGATGTTAACTACATACGCTGCACTTTCCGCGGGTCAAACCCCAGCCTCCAAACCCACAGACTATCTATTAGACTCAAAATGAAGCTGTTCATTTATGCTTGTGGTACAGAATTCCAGTTGTGTTACAGTAAAAAAAACTTTAGCTTTGTCATGGTACAGTAGATGATGAAGAACCAGTTCTCAGTAACAGGCCAAACCTCGTGACTCATACAGTATAGCTGGTACTTATTATACACGCTCACACATGTACATGTGGCTGTGCAGCGATATGGGGCGGATGGATGGGAAAGATTTCCATGCAGCGGTGGAAGAAGTATTCAGATCCTTCACTTAGAAATACTATGGTCTAAAAATACTCCATTACAAGTAAAAGTCCTGAGTTCAAAATGCACTTAAAGTATAAAAAGTACTCATTATGCAAAGTGTTATATTATTATAGAATATTATAATATTATTCAGTCTTTATCACTATAAAAATACACGTGAGAGTATTTTAAAGTTGTAGTTTCTCAATGTGAAACCAATTTTAGATACTTTGTATACTACTGGGTAGATTAGTAGAATAGTACTGCATCATATCATATAAGCGTATCATATGTTTTTTATGTTAAAAGTAACTTGTAGTGTCGAATAAATGTAGTGGAGTAGACTCAACTATAGTACAAGTACCTCAAAATTGTACTTTCTTATTGTACAACACTTGAGTAACTTTGCACCACTGTGTCCATGTTTACGACATTATCAGACAACTCACGACACAAGAAAGATCTCCATACAGTGGATGACATGTGACAATTCAGCAGCTTTAAAAGATTCCAGGAAGTGTGAAATTTGTTAGAAGTGTGACACCATATAAATAAAAAGGATGGAAAAAGCGTGGTTATGGTTACTGTGGGAAATAAGCCTTTTGATGGTGTATCTCGTGTCACATGGAGAGTCCCATAAGCCAAGCTGGAAGTGCAGTAAAGGAATGTTTAGTTTCCTCCCTGTCCTCCATTTGTCCTTGTCATGTTCTCCCCTCATCGTTAGAGACAGACCACCAATAACAACGCTCAAGTTAATTCGTATAGCTGTGGCAGGGCTGATACTGTGCTTCATGCCACATCAAGAGGGGTCGCAAGTTTGTTCATCACCACAGCCAACATGTCTGTCAGCAGCCACGAGCTAAATGGCCAAAATGCAAATGTGATGCCAAATAATTAGCCTTGAACAAATCGCACTGATAAAGCGCCCAAACCGGTTGGCGCAGAAATCTTCAAATAACCCTCGATTATCATTCCACGGCGCTGGCACGGACCACAGAACAACAAAAATAACATGAGCCATTTGGCGCCCAAACCATCTCATGCATCTGTCGTGCATGCTGAGGCTTTGATAGTTTGTGGATCGCCCACAGAGAGAACCAGATTTTCTTTTTTTTCTCAAAATAGCTGGCTGTTAAAGCAGACGACGTGTTTAAATTTGCGCTCTTGAGATGGAAATGCAGAAGTGGGAATTACCCTCTTGTCATTTCATGTGGGAATGTAGGGAAATTGCACATAAACATACGACATCTGGTAAAAACAGATCGGTTGAAGAGGTTAGAAAGGGAAGATTTCCCTTTTATTTATAGTTTCACAATGATGTCTATGCTGCTTTCTGATGGGATGTTTTACAAAAGGCGGTCCTGTAATTGGACCTTTTACATGTTTTGCTCATAACTCTAAAGAAGCATTGTGATGGGATAAGAATCTCTGCTGAGTTGATGCCCAAATTATTAAAATAAGAGCATGGCTATTAGTGATGCATAATTAACACTCCTCCTAAAACAGAACTGCCTCGTAACATTTTCAATCTGTCCAATCTCAACACTGGAAGGACATTCTTGCAGTATGAAGGTAGAAGCAGCATGTAAATCCTTGTGCAAAGACCTGAGAGCTACAAACAGAGCAAATGGTCAGTGACACTCATACAAAGTGACTGATATTTGTCATTCAAACACTCCACTATGCTCTGTTTAACCAGTATATTGGCTCGACATGTCTGGACCTGCAGGTTACTTTTACTGAAGGAGGGAATGCAGCCGCCCCCTCAAACACCGGCGCTCTGTGACAAACCTACAGAGTCGTCTGAGGTTTGTTTTCCGTGTCGTTTATCTGCTTTGTAAGCTGCTGAGTTTGGGACATTTGGGTTCCTGTTAGTGCTTCTCTACAAGCGTAAATAGAAATAAATTAGTGTGCTGAAGAACTAGTCAAGATAAAATATAACATGTCAAAGATCAAAAGAGGAATTTATGCACGTCATGTCGTAATAATTTTTTGTGTGGAACAAGGCCAGTTTAGTGCGACCAGTAAAAAGAAAGGGCATCGGTGAGTGATTGGATTTCCATGCTGTGAGGGAGGGAGCAGGATGTCAGGGGGAGCTGTGAACAGGTTTAGGCCTGTCCTGCATTTAGGAGGGCTGGATCTAAGCTGACATGCAGGAATGTGTCTCCATGTAGAGCGTGAAATCTGTGCAACGCAATCTGCTCTGAATGCTCAAAAATGATGATTAAAAGATGAAGAAAAGTCTCGACCTTTGTGGCGTGAAGAGTGTGATGTTGTAAGTGTGGTTTTTAAATTCCAGGTATGTCGAGCGTGAGTATGTGAACAGATGTTTTAAGTTTTCAGTAAAATGTAGTTAAAACGTATAAAACATAACAAATATTCCACTGAAGCTTTCACAGTTTCATCACATAAAAACTACATGTGGGGTAATGGTTACTTAGACACTACTGTTAATTCTATATTAGATTATAATATACCATATTAGTTTAGTAAACCTGCAAGTATGTTTAGCTTCACAATTCATGAACATTATGAACATAAACAAATGTTTTAAATGCATATGAAGCATAAAGAAATATCTAATGAATAAACACAGCCAGTCGTGATAACAGATTCTGGCTCTGAAACTCACACAGATGATCATAAATATAGAAGTCCTTGAGTTGTTCTTCCCATCAGACAGGACGGGACTTCTTTGAGGAGACGAACAGCAATCATCGTAGCGTGAACCCTCCCGACCTCAGCTGCCTGAGACTCGACCTCTCACCTTCTGACTGACCCTTCCCCGCTGCCGTGGAGTCGATTGTGGTATCAGAAGGCTGGAGGCGAGCCGCCTTTAGTCAGGAGAAATGAATCTTCCACATGCTGCAGGAGGAATGTCATGGTCCAGACGGTCCGGAGTTCCCCCCTGGGAGTGTAAGAATTCGGGCACCTGTGAAATTCCCTTTAGTCTTTTCAATCCTCCTTAAGAGCATCTGCCGGCGTGTCGACTAGAGAATGGGAAGATGCTTGATTTGTCTTTCATGCTGGTTCAAGTCCTTGAAGCTCATACTGGTCACCTGGTCAGGTTTTTCACATTTGTTTGGTGTAAAAAAAAACACCTTTTTCACTGGCGTCTGTTAGTAGTTTTCTCTTTCAGTTCAAACGTAGATGTGAGTTACACTCAGCGAACAGCGACTCAGAGTGGGACCAGACCTGAATGTAACTCAGTGATGAAAGAGATCAGTGCTGAAAAGTTGATTCAAGTTTTCATCTCAAACAAACAAGAACATGAGTCTATCGCTATGCTAGCAGCTCTGTGAGGCTGTACAGCAGTGCTTTCAGCTAAATGCTAACATCAGTATGCTAACATGCTCTCAATGACAATAACATGCTGATGTTTAGCAGGTTTAATGTTTACCATGTTCACCATCTTAGTTTAGCATGTTGGCATGCTAACATTAGCTAATTAGCACAAACCAAAGTATAGAACATGTTACATTTCTGACCTGATGATGGCGCTAGATGAAAAGTTAAGGGATCACCAAAGTTGTTACAATTCATCCTGACAGGAACATGAATGTCTGTAGAAATGTAATGGCAGTCCATCTAATAGTTGTTGTGACATTTAACTAAAAACCACAAAAATCACCTGCTAGAGGAAAAGACCATGAATGTAGGCCTACACGGCAAAAAGTGCAGGACCAACCAACCGACGTTGCCATTGCTGCTAAAAACCACTAAAACAATTTTTATTTTAAGCTGCTGTGAACTATTCCCCTGTATGGTTTAACCTTTGTGTGGAAGTGTTTTAAAACAGAAGAATTTTAAATGTGTGTCCATAAATGAAATGTAAGTGAGTGTAAATGAAGGAAGGTTTAAGTCAGGATGAAAGGCACAAGTTTTACGTAACATACAGGATTTGAGAAGTCCCCTTTTGACCTTTTAAAACACCTTGTAAATCGATCCCAGACCTCATTCTTAGCAGAGACTGCCAGCAGAGTTTTATCACCCTCTGACTAGCTTTTTTTGTACTGAAACAGTGGCTGGAATTTAAAGAGGAGAGTCTGTGAACTTCACAGGATGACAAAACCGGACTCTTTTGATGTAATGCACAGTTGAATCAGTGTCAACTGTGCCTGCAGCTCTGAGAACGTGATGGTGTCAAATTTCATAATCTCTGTGTGCAAAACCTTTGAAGCAGCATGGCTGCAGCTCGTGAATGACAACAGAGGAAGAAAAAGTCTCTGCAGAATCTGTTGAGAGCATTCAAACACGTACAGAATCTGAATCTTATGTTAAAGTAAAGACTGTTTCATCACCACCTTTATCCACTTTGACCCACAGTAACTTTGAGGTTACATATGAAGTCTCTGTTTGTATGACGTCTGTTAGTTTGGCAAAATTAATTAATTGATTGACCGATACTATAAATGCAGAAGTCCAATCGCTGCAAACAATAAAGTAAAAAATGCAGAACAAATGCAGTCAAACAACAACAACTTATACAAAATTGTGTACATTTGTCAGTCATTACTTAATTTTTTATTTCAGTTTTAAGGACACCACTATTTTCTGGGTCTATACGTCTATTTCTGCTTATTTATTATATTTCTTTTGCCTTTTCGTAAACTGCAATTAAATACTTCTTTGACATAAGTATGCTCTCAAAGCAGCTCTGATCAATATTTTAATATTAATGATGAATTAAATTACTTCCTGTAGTGCAGAAGGAGTCGCTCGTAGTTACAAATCCACAGAGAATTATCACCATTGACTTCCCTTCAACATCTTTCAGCTAATTCTTTTGATTTTACTACCCTCAACTTTATTGTTTGGATTCGCTCTCAACACGCTCGTCAGGAAGCTGTTTTCAGTGAAATAGCAACCTGCTCAGCTCCAAACAGCTGACAGACAAAGTTAGCGGCTAGCTGGTAGCATAGCATTTAGCAGCTAAAGTGCCAGATATTTTGTGTGTTGTGTGAGTGGAGACTAAAAACAGAGCTAAAAGGAGAGCCACTTGTTCACCATATATTGCACCAAAAAAGTCAACCTCATACAAATTAGTGAACAGTTGTGTGGTTTCTTTGCACACAGATTAAAGAGGAAGCTGTGATGTAAGGGAACCAGTGGTGATAAACAAAAATGGAGAAAACAACAGGAGCTGTGGTGAGAGATGAAAGTCGCTGAGGGAGTGTGAGCATCATAAATCATGTAACAAGTTGTTTTGAGACAAGACATTTAAAGAGACAAACAGTAGGCTCTAGGGTCATGTGAGCACTTAGATCAGTTGCTGCTCTGAAGGTTTGTGTGACAAAATTTCAGCCAGCAAATATTACAGAATTGACTCACTTTTTGCAAACTCTTTGTCTTTTTCTACTGCAGGCACATCGTGTCCTTCTATTCCTCAGCTACAAGCACAGACTGTACAGTACCCTACAGTGTTATATAATTCATAATGTATGGCGGAAGTGTCTTTCTAGAGCTGCACATTCACTTGTCATAACTTTCTGAATATCATTGAATAGCTTGAATAGCTTCAGAGGACACCAGGCTGTGTAACGCTGGCCAGTTTGATACATGTTCTGATTTAATAGCCGAGAGACGCGGCGTCCTTCAGGGGACAAACACGACTGGAAAGATTTAAAGACGTCGGTGTGATATATTCTCGTGTTGGTACAGGGTTCAATCCATACTTGATGGGTGGAAAGTAATGAACATGTCAAAAGACAAGAGTTCATTTTAATATTCATCAGCTGACCACAGAGCGCAGCAGCAGAGGAGGAGAATGGAGATCAGACAACATGAAACATGAGCGCAGCCTCTGATAAGTTCATTACTGAGCTGAGTTAAAGCCGTGTTCGTCCTCTGAATTCTAATTAACAGGTCATAAAGTCTGTCCTCCCTCACGGTCAGGGACAGCAGAAGGGATTCCTGTTGTCCTTCTCTTCTTCTGTGGACTCCAACCTCCCTGCAAATCCAGACAGCTTGTCTGCCAGTGGACATTTTTATAATAATATTATTCCAATCATATTTCATCCTGCGTAGTCTGGCTGCCTCACAGTACACAGCTCAGACTCACCATGATACTTCAGATATTATCATGTGTTCAGTTTAGTTTAACATAAATATTCTTTTTTTTTTACTTGGAAACAGCAGTTTGACAAAATAAAGTTCCCTCACCAGCTTTTCCCAGATGTTTCAACTGCAGCTCATGGTCTTCATCAGCACAGGGATTATGGTCAAGCATCCAGCCTCCATGATGGACTTGTCAAACTCATTCAGTTTATTCAGTTTACGTTAAATTACATTGCATTGCACTGCATTATGTTATGTTACTCTTACACAAAAAAAAACATGATTCATGACACTTTTGAAAAGAAAAAAAAAAGATTAATGATGATATGACATGAAAAAAAGGAGAAGAAAATAAAAGTCAAACAATAAAACAACAACACATTAAATGGTGACTGCTGAAATCAAATTGAATCAAAAAGAAACAAAAGGCAATTATAAAAATATAAATGATAAATAGGAAAAGATAAATAAAAAACAAGGATAGAAATAAAAATGACATAACAAAATGAGGTTCTTCTTATAAACAAAGAAGACAATATAGTGTAAAATACACTGTATGTAAATGTGTCATGGAGTTCCATTGTTACTACTGAAAACACATCAATAAGAACACGTTCTTTCATTACGATGAACATGGACACTGTAGTCTATTTTGGGTCTATCCTACAAACACCTTCCTGTTGCTGTAAATACTATGGAGCAACAAATGTGTATTCATCCTCAACTAAAAATAGTCCCAAACAAATACACTATTTACTCCTGTTTGAGAATTGTTTGCTCAAAACTATGATGCCCAGCTGTTTTAGGAAATTATTTAGCCTTTTTTAAAATTGATGCTATGCATTCATGACCTGAGTGTCACAGACAGTTTAGGGAAGTCAAGTATTGAGAGACAGACTAACACATTGTTAGTTTTAGTGTTTTAATGAGATTTGTTTACAGTCATAAAACTATAAAATATCTCCTGCCTCATCCTTTAAAATTAGCATGCGTAAGCAAATGCTAGAAAAGATGCAGCAAGGACAGAAGACGACAGCAAATAAGTCTCACTAACACACGTGTGTAATGGTGTGTAGTGTGTTACACTGTACGTTATTCAGATTTTGACTTGTGGACCAGTCAGGCGACTCAGCAATTTGTGTTGCTGTCAAGTGACCTGACGTCAAGTGTCTCTGGTTCGCAGGCAGCGAAGGACTCTTTATGCATGAGCGCCTCATCGGTTAATTACATGATCTGACCTCAGATCTGCTGACTATCTGCTAAATCATCACAGTGAAGACACAAGTGACAGGAACAGGACACAAACAGCGTCTTCTGACGCATAGTGGATCAACAAGTTATGGATTTTAGACGTCCTGTAGACTCACATGAACCCTTCTATTATTACTGAGCCTTCCCCTTAAAATACATGTTGACAAACACCAGAGCCCTGCAATTAAAAGGCCTCTGAGACACAGAGACTGCTGCTGACAAAGTTCAGTAATTGTTCCCCTGTCATATAAACCTTGTAATTACCTCATGGAGATCGATGCATCTTCTCTCTGCGAGGCTGTCAGGACCGTACAGAAATAGTCCTCCTCCTTCTCCTCCCCAGCAGCTGCAGCTCTCCAGAGAAACACCGGAGTCATAATCCTGCTCCGAGGCACTGCGCCTGGACTGGAGCCCTTTTCCTGACACTTTGTCTCAAATATAAACAGGAAGCAGGAGCTGTATGGCAGAATTTGTGCCAGGAAGCATGTTGGAAAGGGTAAGGGAAGTGTCGAGGCCACCTTGATGTGGTTGGGATCAGAGGATTGGCTGTTCTTCACGGAGGATGAGTGGGTAATGGAGGTTTATTGTTATAATCTTCCATTCTTTGAACATCAGTTACCATCTAAAGAGACAAGGGTTGTTAGGAAAAGCAAACCACAAAAGAAAAATTCTCTCTGCACCTGCCTGATTGATATTTGGGGCAGCAGCAGGTTACAGAGGAAGGTTTAGGCCTGGATGGTTGCCAGTTTGGACGCACTGAGAAGGTTGAAAGATGCTGGCAGCGAAGGGGAATTCAGTTTTACATTGATTAAAGTACATCTAAATGGTTACAGATGTCTACGCTAATATACTAAAAGTCTTTTACCTTAAATTAGAGTACCCAGTACTTTCACATTTAATTGGATACGTCATGTACATATACACTTACAGCTCTTTTACACATCACATCTACAACATACTATCAGATCCACTTGCACCTGCAGGAGCTTCATGCTCATTAAAGGTGTGTTCAGCCAGGTGTGTTCTACCTACTTCTAAACAAAGAAAATTGTCGGCTATTCACACAAATTTCACCGCTGGACTGTTTGTGCAGTCTGTGTTTATTCACCCCAAACAGTCAATATACCAACTGTACAGACATTAGCTGTAGCTAGCTAGCAAAGTACACATTAGCTTTGTTTCCATCAAATTTAGCACACATTTTAAACAGAATCCACAAAAGAAAACTTGCTCAGATAAATTTTTCCCCTCTTCAATAACTATGTACAATCCGGACAACAAAATACTAGGCGGGGTGTCAACAGTACAGTACAAATAGGAAGAAGCTACAGCAGCTATTGTGACTGACTAGCATGTTTCTAGCTGCTACCGTGTTAGCCATTAGCTCGCCAACTAGCCCTGTCATGACTCACCAAGCCTCTTGAGCCACATATTTTACAAAGCATGGATTAATTTTGCTGGTGGGACCGGGCCCTGATGAAAGACACTGCAGGGTTGCATTATGGGAAATGTAGGCTTTTGGAGCTTGACCAATACTCCTATACCAGGGTCTCTGCTTCATGGATTTTGACCATTCTTTGACCACAACGTATTGGAAATGCAACACTAAATTGCTGAAGTACTCATTTAAACTGTCCTGATTGTCGCCTGCTTCTTATCAGCTGTACATAATATTTCATAAGAAATAGTAGTATTAGTAATAGTTTGCTCCAAGGCATACATTTTTGTGATTTTGATATAATTACCTGCTGCATACCTGATGTGTCTCAGCCTGCAGGTGTTAGATCTGGATTTAGATTTGTCCGTCTCAATCAATTTAACAGCGTGTGCTTTGTTGGGGAATGTTGCTCAATAACCAAGTCAACAGCTTTTTCTATAATGACATGTTTTTTGGTGGATTTTCATTGTTAAAGGTTTAAAAAGTTGATGAAGCTGTCAGACTTCAGGGTCGTGTTGCTCCAGTTCATGTTTCCGGTGGACATGCTGTTCAACAGTCGCCCTCAGACACAGAGGTAAACCTAATGTTACTGGCTAAAGGCCAAAACAACCTGTCACTACTGGTTAGAGGAAATGCTTTGATGCCACATCTGACTGTGCACCCATAATACCACGCATGCTGATTACACAAAGCGCTGTGGGGCATCGCCATCGCCGTTCCCCTGGTTATGTAACCGCAGTATAAAGTGAGAACGCGGACCTGTGCTGAAAGATACTGTATGCTCCACCGGTCAGTAAAGATTTTCCAAGAACGGTCCCCCTGGTGCTCATAAATAACCAATATCCATACTCTGACATTTTGTTTCTGCGGCTGTGAAGTGAAGTTTGTTTTGATTATCATATGATGGCTGTAGACCTGCGTTAGACGCATATAAGTTCAACCTGACAGGTAAAAACATACAGTATTAACCCTGACCTACAGCAGAGACTTGACCTTCACAGAAACATGCCAGGCCTGTTTCTCCAGGCCCTGACCCGGCTGTTATCCGGCTGTTTGTAGTGAGCTGCTGTTCCTCCACAGCCTCAGATACGAGCTTTATGGGTCAGATATGCAGCTTCTGTCAAACTGCTCGACTCATAACTGACTCAGTGTCAGTCTTTAAATCAACTCCTCAGACACTCAGAGGACCACACAAGTGATAGAAAGTAACTAAGTACATTTACTCAAATGTTGTACTTAAATACGATTTTGAGGTACTTGTACTTTACTTGAGTATTTTTATTGTACTTTTTACTCCACTACATTTATCTGAGAGCTCTAGTTACAAGTATACAAAGTAAATTAAAATGAGCTCCACTTTGAGTAACCACAACAGTTAAGTGCTGCTTACATGTTAATGCATCTGTAATAATAATCATCCACTAATGTCATTTATAGTATAATACAACTCGGAATAGGGCGATTCTGTATAATGAGTACTTCTGAAACTTAAAGAAGATTTTGCTGATGACATTTCTGTATTTTTACTTAAGTAAAATGTTTAACTCAGGATTTGTACTTGTAACAGAGTACATTTACACTGTGGTACTGATACTTTTACATAAGAAAAGGATCTGAATACCTCTATCAACCAAAAGTATTTCACTGTATTTTCTGTTTGTATTTCCTGTTAATGTTACTTGATACTTCTACGTCACTACATTTCAGAGGGAAATATCGTGTTTTACTCATGTATATTTGTTTTACGTGAAGTTACTGGTGAGTTAAAACATAAAATATAATATATTGTTAAAGATTAAACCGGTGATCCAGTGATAATATGTGTAAGTGAGTAGGATTGTGAACGCAGGACTTTTACTTCTAATGTTGTATTAGTACTTTTACTTAAGTAAATTATCTGAATACTGGAACTTGCAGCATGGTGGACAAACTAAGGCTGTACACAAGGATTAACTTGCAGCATAAAGTTATTACATGTCAAATATTTGGCTCAGAAAACGGGGCCAACACATGTCCCATCCCTTTCCTTTTCCTTTGTGTTCCTCTCCTGGACGTGTGAGAGAGGAATGCAGATGTTTAAACACACACCCGCTCCCAAAGTCACAGCCAGATTTTGCTCATTCTGCTGACCTATGATCGTGTTTAAACTGGGGGTGTGTTTCGTGGGTTGTTTTGGGGGACTTTTAGTTGAACCAAGAGGACCAGATGTGTGTTTCGCATCAGATGACGCGCTCCAAAACAAACTGTTGGATCCATGGAAACCGCTGCTCCGCTCATTGAGTTTAGTTTAAAGTTTTGAGATTTGAGTAAACATCATCCTCCTCCAGGCCAGAGGATTTCTGTCCTCACATCAACACAAACCACAAGACACACGAAGGAGTGCATCAACACCTCGACACTTAGATAAACACTTACATCCAACCATTTTGCAACCTTTACCTTTGTTTTACAAATGTGATGCATCTCTAGCAATAAGGAATGTATTTATTATGTTTTATTTATGAGCCGTCATGATTAAACAAGCTCAAACATGCAGTCATCATTTATTCATTTTCCATTCAGAGTTGGTTATAACATGTTTTAACTAGTGGTGGAAGAAGATCCTTTTCTTAAGTAAAAGTAACAATATCACAGTGTAAAAAAAGTAAAAGTACTAAAAAATGGTGTTAAATGATGGAGCCTTCAAGGTCCCAAAAGATAATTTGTTTGATGATTGTTTTTAATCATTAGTTAGTATCATGTCCAACAAGATAAAAAATGATTCAGTGGCTCTAATTTACAACTTTATCATTCTTATAAGTACACGATGACCTCTGTGAGGGTCTGTGGGGCCTTTAATCTATTATAATGCATCATATTTAATAAGTTGATCCTATATTTTGTATCTAAAATCAAAGTAACTATAGCAGTTAAACAATTGTAGTGGAGTATAAAGTAGTATAAAGTAGTAGTATGAATTGGATATACTTGAGTAAAGTACCTCAAATCTGTACTTTAGTACAGTACTTGAGTAAATGTACTTAGTTACTACCCTTTCAGGAGAAGTTTAGTTTCCTTCTTGCATGAGTCAAAAATCTGTGAGTCAATTACATTTATTATTTCTTTAAATGGACCTCAGTGTGTTTTTTCTCCTTTTCCCTGCTGGGATCTTTCTCCTCTTCAGCCTTTTACCTGAGCTGGCCGGCACGTTGCAAACCCCGCCAGTATATTTTCCTGTGTTTATACTGCAGCGAGCATGTGCTGCTATTTTAGTATCCTGCGTACAGTGAAAGAAAGACCTTTGCATCCAGGCAAAAGACAAGGGGCAGGGTTTTCTCTCTGGCATGAAAACAACGGTTTCCTGAAAATGTACCTGCTGCAGACGGGAGGGGAGACACAACAACAAACCTTTGTGTTCATTTTTTTTATTTCTGTTTGACCCACCATATAATTATCTGGCCTGAAAGGAAGTGACACACGGCTCATAGATGTAAATACGTGTGGGCGGTGTATGTGGAAGAAAAAAAATCATTTTGGTGGACTGTAATCATAGTGGAGAAACAATTAGTCACTAAACAGTCATATGTTTTGATGGATGTGTAACGGTACAATGGACACATGTGGGCTGAACAAATGGAAGAGGTATTATAGCATATATGCAATATGGCGCCTGAGCTCCAGACTAGCAAATTAGTCATGAAGGTAAAAAAAGAGGCGAGTTCAAAGGTTTAAAGTTGTTCAGAAAAAGAAAATCATCCTCACAGGAAGTCTCATGTAGGGCAACAATCAGGACATTTTCAAACAATATTTGTTTGATATTTGATTCAGTTGTCAAAAAACAAGACAAAATATTTAAAAAATAACACACTTTATTTTTGTGCCTCATAGTGTTTAAAACATTTTAATTTAATTTGTATATCATGAAATCTTCACAAAATTCAAATATTTCGCTATTTTTTTAATTTAAATATATGAATATATGATTTTTTTGTTTTCAAGCTACTACGTGTCAAGGTCAAAAGATGGTGTACAATATTTTTGACAAATTCTGAGCAAACTATGAGAGAGTTGGACGTTTGGAGGCCACGATCATGAGAAACTGGACTGATCTGCTAACTGCTGTGAGTTTTTGTACATGGAAAGGCCGTTTTAGAAAGAAGACAGAACAAAAAAAACAACACCAGCCTCATTGTGCCAGTCTCCTGATTATCTTCCACAGCATTTCAGATTGATGAATAAATCATCATTACAAGCCCAAACAGAGGAATCTCAATCTCTTCATCTTCTTTATAGGATTTAATGGTCTAACCACATGGAGGACACTGAGGGGACACGGCAGCTCAGAGAACAAGTGCTGCCTTGTTGAACGCTCACACTCGTACCTCGCTGGCGTCCAGTAGCTCAGCGAGCGAGGCGAGATCATATAACACTGCCTTGTTTTTCTCATGGATTTTTGTGGTTTGAGCAAAAACCCTCCTGGCCACTGGCCCGGAGATTTATATTCAAAAAAAGAAGAAGAAAAAAAAAAGACCTCAATCCAGAAATGCTTCAGCCTCGTCCTGCGTACAGAGGAGGCGCTCGACTCTCATACAATGAAACTTATTTGAAAGAGTTCAGGCTGAAAAGGCTCTTTGCCAATCGAGTTGATACAATTCATCATTTTGCTCCCATTATCATTATGAGATTCAACAAAAAATGCTGCTGCCAAAATGGAAATTACATTGATTTATAGTGAGAATCAGATGAGTGTGGAAACAGAATAGAGGATTGTGGGAAACTGGACCTTTAAAGTTTCTGTTTGTATTTGTGGTCGGCTGCTCACCACTGAGGTGGAAAAAGTGAGACCTTTCTCTACCACAGACAGAGGTGGACAGCAACTAAGTACATCTACTAAAGTACTGCACTTAAGTACAATGTTGATGTACTTGTACTTTACTTGAGTATTTCCAAGTTAAGCAGAAAACCTACACTGAGTTTCTTAAATTACCTATTTTTAAGGGTTGAACTAACAAATAATAACGTATATAAAGTATGGTAGTTAAACTTAGGTCCACCTCGACCGGCTACAACATTAATAGTATGTTATATGTATGTGTAGTACATGTAGATGGATAATATAGTATATAATACAGTAGCAATACAATGACAGGAGTCATTCTGCTGCCCAATGAGTACTTTTACTCACTACACTTGTACTTTATGTTGCTAAAACTTCACTTTCACTTTAAAAAAATTGAGAGCAGGACTTTTACTTGAGTAGTTGTACAGTGTGATATTGCTACTTTTACTTGAGTAAAACATCTGAATACTTCTTCAGTACAGCAACTAAGTGTACGTCCTGTACTTAAGTACAGTTTTAAGGTACTTGAATTTTACTTGAGTATTTATGCTACTTTTACTTCTACTCCACTACATCTCAGGGATACATGTACTTTTTACTACACAACATTTATCTAACAGCTACAGTTACTAGTTGATTTTACAAACTTACAAACTTATTTTACATTCAACTCAAAATATCAGAAATACTTTATGATGCATTATAACAGATTAAAGGCCCTGCACACACTCTCAGGTGTTTAGAGTTATGTGGTTAAATACCCCTTACATATGCTGGGTAACACAGTATTTCCACTAAATAAATGATCTGAATACTTACCCCACTCCTGACCATAGAAGAAATGCGTGATATTCTCATGGAGACCCTGTGTGGACGTCCCTGTGGTGGGATTATTCTTCATCTCGGTGTGAAATATCTCCATCTCACCTCTCAGACTGACACTCACTCTCTTTGTGTCTGTTGGACTCCTTCAGCTACACTTACCTCACCTCCTCAGTGGTTAATAAGGAGACACCAGGACCACTGCAGCTCCAGGAGAACCATAAAACTGTGGCTTCACACCCACCACCTCAACAACACAGTCGATTTAACTCCTTGATGTAGTTTTCCCCTTTTTGTTTCCCCATATGTAGCTTAAAAGTTGTTATATATATATATTATATCATATATTCTGTATTCACTTGAAACTCAAGCTTTTATCAAGTGAGTTATTCAAACCCAAGACACCATTTATTTTATGGCTGCACCATTCCATCAAATTAAAATATTATAAATATCTTGTTCATCATTTTATACAAATGTTCAGCCTGACATATTTGGTAACTTTGGAAACTAGAATTTAATAGAAACTTCTCTGGATGTTTGGCTGCACATCGTAAGTTAGCAGATGCTTGTTAAAGAGTTTTAAAAAGATAAAAAACAGTTGCTTCTAGTATAACATGCATGCATTTGGACGACACGCTCCTCAAAACAAGCGCCACCGCATCCCACTTTCTCTGATCACAACAAACTGGCTGATTGTAAAGAGTGAACTGATCAGCGCGCAGCTATATTTTTCCGTTTTGGGAGAATGACAGCACATGATTGATGTGGACACCGACAGGAAGGTGAGAGAAGGTAAACAATGAAATCCAGCTCTCCACTCTGCAAGTGCCAGTTGGCTTGAGACGGATCTGCAGCAGCAAAACATTTATAGTTTATATAAACAGCTCAGTTTATAGAGCAGCAGTGGCTAGTGGTAGTGCTTAAACGTGACCTTTAAGGATGGATTGATGTTTTTGTATTTGTAAATATTTGTTAATAAAGGATTTTAAATATGCATTTAATGCAGGTTGTGTTTAAGCCATAGGAACGACTGGAAAAGACGTCTTTTCAGCAGCGATTCACCGGGTGGGATCTACAGCCATGCTAGCGGCTCTGTGAGGCTGCACTTAGACACTGTGGTAATTTGAGCTAAATGCTATGCTAACTTAGCATGCTAACATGCTCCCACCAGCGCTAGAGGAACACCAGAGTTAATCTTGAATATCTGAAGCTAATTTTCATCCAAGATATTTCACTCCGAACCACCAAAGTCAACCTCACGGTGGCGCTAAAGTTAAAGTCAGGGGACGGCCAAAATCAGTAGGATTCATCTTTTAGGAACCATGAATATTTGTACAAAACTTTATGGCAATCCATCAAATAGTTGAGATATTTCAGCCTAGACCAAAGTGGTGGATTGATCAACCCATCGATGCATCCATGGAGCCATGCTAACGGCTAACAAGGAGGATCAAATCATTTTATTAAAAGTCTCCATTTCTGCAGACATTCAAGAACTTTCCTGTCAAAGTGAAAACAATAGAAAACCATATGGACCAAACTAAATGAACAAGAACAGAAGCCACTAAACCAGCGGTGGTGCCATCTGCCTTCACTTTACATTGCAGAACAATAAAACAGCCGACTGCCCGTCCAGAGCAGAGGAATCTGTAGGTGCCCGATAACTCAAAGCCAGCAAGACGGCATCAGTTGAGTGTGCAGGCGGCTCTTTATCAAGCATCTGCACACACTACAATCTCACTACGCTGAAACATCAGAGGGGCCTGGTACAGCAGCGGAATCCCTTCGCACACCTTCCTCCTCTTCCACCCTCGGGGGAGATTAAAACCTGCTAAACAGAGCACGTGCAGAAGGCTAATCAGGCTGCAAAGACTGCACTGATTAGGGATCCACTCTCGAGACCGGCTCCCCATCTTAATCCAGGGGGAGTAACACCACTCAAGAGGGTCCCACGTAGGGAATGGAAAACCCCGGGAGAACAAATGGAAGGAAATGTGAACTGCAGCTTTACATTTGCTACAAAACACATTAAGTGCCATCGTACGTTTCCTGTCACTTGCTCCCTGAAGGGTAGTGCTGTGATGTACTGGTGGATATTACTGTCTGCTATTTGTATTTTTATCTCCCGTTTTATATCACTCTTTTAAATCCGTCTTTTTATATCGTCTTTTTTATGTTGCCTTGTTGTTGGAAGGTGCTGTACAAATAAACATTGTCTCATCGTTTGAACAAAACCCAAAATAAGTGCAAGGGTGACATCTGCTGGCGAGGAGCTCATTGTAATATATTTTCATTTATTTATTTATTTACATCTTCACGTTTCTAAAAAATAGGAGTGATCATAATTACTAATAATAATTACTGTACATCTTGTTCAACCTGCTTACAACTCACTTCACTAAGGTCATGCTAATAATAACAAAAGCTGAATTTGAGTGTGACAAGTGTGTTTCCATAAAACAACATGTTGTGTTATGTTAATCTGAAAAATAAAGTTGTCTCCTCAGGCTATACACAAGATGCTGAACTGTATAATGCAAATACTGTGAAGCATACACTATATGCAGTGGTAGAAAGTACACAAAGCAAACAATTTTGAGCTACTTACGTATTTCTATTTGATCCTGCATTTTTACTTCTGATACACTACATTTCACAAGGAAATATTATACTATTATACTCCACTACATATATTTCACAGTTACTGGTTATTTTTTCAAATTAAGATGATACAATAAGTTATATAACATAATATTTTATTAAAGATTAAACCAGTGACTGCCAACGTCTTTTACTTGTGACCTCAAACAAGAAAAAAAAAGAGTCTGGTTTGTGTCTCGTTTGGAGGGGCCCGACCCTTATGTTGGAAACCAGTATACTAAACCACTAAACTGAATATATAGGTAGTTAAAAGTAGCTCCACCTCGATGAGCTACAACTGTAAAATGTTGCTTACACACTGATGCATCTGTATTAATCTAATAATGTCATATATAATAACATATCGGTCACAGGGGACATTGTTCAGCAGTACTTTTGTTGTATGAATACTTTTTCCACTACTGCTACAAGTGTTTCTCCAAATATCTGATGCTTGTGTTTCAGGATGTTCCTGGAGTCGTCTCTACAATTTAAATGTTTTCCAGCTGTGAGCGACTCTTCTATTTCCTCCTTTGTGCATCACTGATGAGTATAAATTCACATTTGTGTAAGTTAACTATTGGAAGCAGCACAAGTGAGACCGTTCTCAGAGTTAACCCTTTATTCAAATAAATGTTTAAACAATAAAAGGAGCGCAGCCGACTCAGAGTAAAGTGTGAATGCTACAAGCCGTACATAGTGGTCGGGTAAAAAAAAATAATAATAATACAACCTGTTTCAACTGTCACTGAAATGAGTAATTAGCTTTTTTTTTTTTTTTTTTTTAAACAAAAAGCAGCATAATAATAAATCAAAGTCTATGCCAGTTATTATAAGCCTCATCAAAACAACAGAGTGAAATGTGTATTTAAACACTGGTCTCTCTCTCTCACACACACTCACACACTCCCTTTTGCTCGACAAGACTGAAATGGATACAGGCTGAGCTTAGAGTGGCATTAATATTTGAAAAAGACGCATCAAGTGCCAATGTGTTCATGATTTCAATGAGAAATCAATGTACACAAAACGGCACTCATTTAGATAAATTAACCTCAGACGTTTATGGTTAATTTGACTTTTTCAGCCTAAAAAGAAATCAAATTAAAAGTGGTTAAAAGAAGAAAAAAAAAAGATTACAGTGGGATGAATTATGCCTCCCTTTGTCGAGCAGACAGCTTCATTCTGGTCCTCTTACTGTTCCACGAAGCGGAGCAGCGTTAGGACGGATATGCCAGACTTCACTCCGTATATAACAATTTATAAAAGGGAGTGTGAGTCCCTAAATTGTTCCACTCTTTAAATCGTATTACAGCATGCACATACTGTACTGTAGACCTACTGACAGGTCGACAACACATCTGGGTTCTTTAAGTAAACATCCCTTAATAATTAGAGAATGACAAGTTAAAAAAAAATATTAACAAATAGTAACAAATGAAACAAAACCTCCCATTGACTGATTGTATGATACATTATGGGGTCACACAGTATCTACAGAACAACATTCACCAGTCCTTTTATATTTGGAGTGAATATAGTTCCTTTTTTAAAATCAGCATCTGCAAACTGACAAGTGTGCAGCTCAGTCAAAGTCAACGTTTTGGTGCGATTACTGAGCAAAACACAAATGCTGTAAGAAGGGTTCCTAACCCATACGTACCTGTGCCGAGAGGACTCACACTTCACATGGACTGAGGGAAGCGACTGGGATAAGACTTAAATCTCAGTGTCCTGTGTTAAAGTTATAATCCTTAAGATCGTCATGAAATCAAGTCTGCACGTTTTTCTGCAACAGCCATTCAATGTATTTACAGTGGTAATACAGTACAGTCCACTGTTTGTGGCGGAGTCTGCCATTCCCGCACTGGATTTAAAATTGCCTTCACCTGCATGAGGGATTCACAGGAAACATGGCATGCATGTAATCCAGCGTTATTGTTTTCAGCCTTTGTTTTAACTGTTACTACACTCTCCTAACACTGTAGCAGAGCTGTTTTAAGTTACTGCTAATTCACACCAAACATTTCCTACTGCTGCGCCTTCACATTAAAAGCATTAAACTAGTGACTAAAGGGGTGGCTTTTATTGTGAAGCAATCAAGGTTACCACTGACCACGATTGTTTATCAAAAATGGTCAACTGTCATTTTTTTTGCCAGTGTATTTACATTTTTGCAAGGGAGTAATGGAACAGAGAGAAGATGAAGAACTGCAGGCGACCGGCTCCAACCTCCAACTTTACTGCTATTGTCTGGAAAACTACTAGTGACGTCTGCAGCATGAAATCAGATCGCGGTTGCAGCTTTTATTGACCGACTTCTTCATCAAGACAAAGTTTGTTTGACTGCACTGTAAACAGATACACCCGTCGCTCTGCTGTTGTATTTCTGACAAAGCAGCTGCTCAACAAGTGTTTGCTGTAGTATTTAACCGCTGTTACTACGGTAACCACGGGTGTCGCCAAACCAGCCAGGAGTGAAATTTCAAGGATTACAACTGCCACATTTCTTTTCCCTCTTTTCTCCATTATGCACTGAATGTGGAATGGTGTGTGAACATTGTTACGGTGGGTTGAACTGTCAGGGTTTGTAAAATATATGAAACATAAAATAACCGTATGTATACATTAGCTGAATAGTAAAATTTAACAAAATAAGCCTCAAACGCAAACTTGTATAATAATTCTGAGATGAACATATAATAACACACAAATCTTTTAAAAAACGATGCATAGCATAAACAACATTGCAAAATCCATCTCTGCTGCACATCATACCTAAACCTCAGCCAGGCGATTTGTTTCCACAAGTGGAAACAGGTGTCAGGAGCGTCTTTGCCTTTTCCAGGTGGAGCCTGCTGCTCAGGCGGAGAGAGCGGTGGTGAGAGTCTAAAGCGCTCCCGTCAAAAACAAGGGAAGGAGAAGAAAAGAAAAGAAGTGAGGTGTTTCTGGGGGCCCGGAGGAGGAGGAGGAGGGGAGGTTTAGGGCTCCCTGCTGTAAACTCTGCTGCTCAGGACCAAAGCTCCTCCGACTCTGCTGACTACACGGCGCTCTTCTCAAAAGGAGTAGCGGCCATGTGACTCTCTAGGTGTCCTCCTCATCCTCCTCCTCACGGTTGCCCACCACTCTCTTCCTCAGAGCTTCATCAGACAAAGCCTGTCCCTTAGGTTCTGGGCGGCCCTCTGGGGACCCTCTCCTCCTCCTCCAGACGTCATCCTGGTCGACATCCTGCTCGTCTTCCTCTTCGTCGTCGTCTTCCTCGCCGTCGGCCTCATGTTCGTCCTCTTGTAGTTGGAGCAACCTCGCCTGCTGCATTGTCTGTTTTTCTGCAGAATAACATTCAGAACAACATGTCAGTGACATTCACACAAACAAAACCTGACCACTAGATAAATCAGTCAGCTCCAGTATTTAGTACGATCTCATAGGAAACTCACTCTGGTAGTAATCCGAAGAAGAAAATCGTCGTGACGGGAAGACAAAATCTGCGATGAACACCAACAACTGCGAAGACAGTGCCTATTAAATCACTGGCAATGCATGCGTTTGTACTTAATGAGCACTGTAAGAGCATTCACTAGAGTTTCACTGTTAAAACTAAGTGCTGCACAAGTACTCACCAGTCCCAATGCAAGGCCAGAGAACAGAGTGGCCAAGCCGAAGATAACGTAAGATCCCCAAACAGGAATCCCTAGATGCTCCGTCATGTAGTTATGGCAACGCTGGAAAACACAAAAACAGCAAATAGCTAAAATCTAGTACAAACGTTGCATATAGTTATTCTTTTATTAATCATTACAGATTGAATTTCTGAACCAATCTGAGATGTGAGCAGTGAATTAGAGGTCTGAAACCAGGCTAAATTCACAGCAGAACCTACATTAACTATGTAGTTCATTTTCATCAAATTCTCTTCTCCAAGAGGACGAAACCTTTTTGACTGGTGATTCTGTGACCTGTCCTTTGGCGCCACCATCAGGCCACTGTTAGAATTTAAATTTAATGTTTCCAGACATCAGGCCATACATTTATTTCCCTCTGTAGACAGGCACCAGTGAAGTGACATGTACAAATCTTTTGCTCCTCCTCTATATATATATATATATATATATATATATATATATATATATATAAAACTATATACTTATGAACTGTTTTAAAAGATGCCTCTTTTCATGGGCAGGGGACATCGGAAAGTATTGAGAGACTAACACACTGCTGGTTTTGGTCTTTACATGGGATTTGTTGACAATAAAAATGCCAGCCCAATCCTTTAAATTAAAAAAACCTGAGATACTCGGGAGGATGATTAACTTCAACAGCTGTATATGATTCCTGTAGTTTTGGCCTTCTGTCTTAAAATATGTGTCGTATGTGAGGTAAATTAAATTTTTTCTGTCTATGGTGTCAGCCCTGAATCCTGTAAAACTGGATTTTCTTTTTTTTTAAACACGCATTGTATTTTGCACGTAAAAAACAGTCTGATTTCCTCATGCAGTTTTCACCTTGAGCCGATTGTGGAAAATGAAATAAATGCCTTCGTATAAATAATAACCTACATGTTGACAGTCAGCACTACCAAGAGTGAAATCCTCACTTACCCGGATAAACATGGAGAGCTTGAACAAAGCAGACATTGAATTCATTCTGACAAAAGAGAAGGAAACAACAGCATGTCATTTAACACGGATTTGTCAAACTGTAACATCAATACAAAGCCTGAACACAAAAAAATAACAAGGAGGGGACGTGAGGAGGGTGTGTGTGTGTGGGGTCTGATTTTAAACCAACAGACAGGCACTAAGAATAGAGCTAACAGGGCTGGTATCTGATGTTGTTTTCTGTCATTTCAAACAGAAGCACAACCGTGATACAAAGCACTGAACTGCCTCCATCACTGTGGAAAGCTGAAAATGGTCTGTATCCATAGAGCTATGATAACCAGAAGAGCTGCTTTCAGTCTTGAAGTATAATATATCATATTGTTTGAAGAGAAATGGAAAATCAGCCCTATGTAACCCCATCATCATCATCATGCTTGTAAACTCACAGAAACGAAGATGGCCCCAACCAAGAGGAAATCGGCTCCACTGCTTTCCATTTCTGCTCATCAACGAAGCTGAGGAAGTCCTCTTTAGTGCGAGCTCCCTGGTACTTCCGGAAGACGCCATCCTTACAGCTGAAACATAAACGCAGATACAAACATTTTAGTCACAGTACAGTGTTTTATCCCAACGCACATGACCCACATTTTCTGTGATGAAACCCTCATGGACTAACATAGCTGCTGTGACAGTAAATGTTGAGCAACAGCCTACAGAATAAGAAAATGGCCGATAGAGCAGAAGTATAGCTGCCAAAATATCCACAATGAAGTTAACAGTTTACATGCATCTTATGCAACAATCTAAATTATGGGACAACTACACCTTTTTGTTAAGTATACAGCAACAATCTGAAGCTCGGACATTATATATATACAATATCTCTTTATTATGTAATTATATCAATTTAATCACTAACTTGATTCAGAATCTTTTGATCAGCATTTTCACTTTTTCTCGTCATGTCACGGATTGAATGGTTTAAATCCGTCATGTTAATCTCAAATGTGGCATGTTTGTGAAACTCACTGTATTCATGCTAACAAATAATTCTACCCAAACCCATTAGATAATTTCCTCCAAGATGTTGCACATCAGATTTACACAAGCAGCCACACAAAAGAGGAAGCAAAAAAACCCCAACACTTACTGGTAAATAGTAGGAAGTGAAGTGATGATGAATCGTCCACTCAGACCTTAGAGAGGGAGGAGACAAGTACAGTCAGTGTGCAGGAAGGAACATTATGACTCAGAATTAAACTGAAAGGACTTTCAGACTCGGCAGACGGGCTGAATTAATGTCTGATAGCAACTACAGTGCACCACGGCTACCATTAATACTAATATTTTATACAGGGCTGGAAAAAACTGGACACACAATACAGTAAAATAAAGAAGACCTGACGTGAAGAGCACTTTGTTAAAGCTCATACTGATCTTTTTTCTTTTTTTTTACTTTCAAAAGGCGTCATTTTTCAGGCTGTAATTTGCTGTGTTGTTGACCAAATAGCCAGCTAAATGTCTTCCAGTCAATATTTTTAGAGTCTGCATGTGACCACTGTTCCTGTTTACGAGTCCTGTATTTTCCTATGGATAAGCATACTGTCAGGATATTCTGAGACAAATCACTTTGCTAAATTACATAATTCTGCAGTGATGGAAACTGATGCATCAACAAATCCGGTACCAACTATACTGGTGTCTTTGTACCTCAATAAGTTGCCTCGTGTTGCCTTCAAAACTCATAAATATACTGTGAGATTATATAAATCTGTCAACCGTATGAGATTTTGCCACACTATCAAGACTGTGGTAACTGTCTCGTTGATATTTCATTGATATTTAGATCATGGAAATGTTTCAAAATCAATGAGCAGAACTGTTATATGGCAAAATTGTATTTTTATATGATTTTTGCATCTGTGTGATGGAGAACTTGGAAACAGGCATTTCCTAAAAACAGTCACAATAGTCAACAATAGATTATTTCATAATATATATTAATATCACGTTACTAATCTGCCTTTTTAACTGCAAATACCTGAATTGCTGGTGTGTTTTTAGCAAACACTGTAATATTACACTCAGTTGCCAGTTTATTAGGCGCACAGCTGTGCCATAAATCTACCTTTATTAGAGTCATGATGATGTTTTTTGTTTGAACTGTTTTAGATAGGTGTTAACTCAACTTTAAGGTCATTTTGGAGGTCATTTGTAGTGCTGTTGAATTGTATAGTGTTATACCGAGAGGTGTTTCTAATATTTAACCTATGCTTGACATCAATAGAAATGGGGTGAACAAAGTATTATAAACTCATCCTATAATATCTGTAATCACCTGAGTGTATGTTTAATTACATTATATTACATTAATATTACAACATAGAAAACAGTGGTCACAAGGAGACCCTTTACTGGAATATAGCCAGTATATCTCTGATGCAGGTTAAACATAAACTGGACATTACAAGCCTCATTATATATTATTATGTTTTAATCTAGTTGGTATAGTACGGACACCCTGCACTGGCCTGAATGATGTGTTTTGTGTTTATGTATGTAGGAGTCACGGTGTCGCTGCCAGCTGGTAAAGGTCGTTAAGGCCTACCGGGTTGATCTGTCACGTCCACCTTGGCTATGTTGACCCCCATGTCCTCCCCCCAGTCCGCAAACTCCTTCCACGCCGGCTGGAGCTGCTGGCATGCTGGACACCAGGGTGCGTAGCTGAGGGATATCAAGTTTCACAGGTAAAGCCTCAGATAAACTGCACAATCACAAACATCAACAACGTGTAAATGAAATGTATACTGATGCAGGCTGTCAGTATTAGCTGTTGGTGTACTTTACTAGCCTGTTACTTAGCAAACTGGCTAGCATACAACTACTGTGGTAATCTGGTTAGCTGAAGATGGCAGCTGTTAGTATAGCTAGACATTTTAACAACTTGTCAGACTAAATGACACACAGACAAGATGATAATCAGATAAAACAGAGTATTTAAGCTTTAATCTGTCCGGACACGGCAAAACATGCTCTGTTTATACGTGCTCGATATAGCTAAGTTAACTGATAAGCTAGCTAGCCGTTAGCAGTGGACGTTAGCAGGACACTGACAATTCAATCATCCATTCTCCTGTCAGGATTTCCTCCCAGTTGCCGTCGGTCACTTCTCTGAGGCTGTCCCGCTTTGCCGAAACTGGCAGCGACGTTAAATAAACCACCAGGACTAAACAGCATATCCACGAGCGGTGTTTTGTTTGCCGTGTTAACGAAAACATTGCGGTGCCTTTACTGCTACTTGCTAGCAAACACGCCATGTCTGTCTGATCTGTGACAGCCCGCTCACTTCCGCTGTGCGCCCAAACGTCCGAGTCATGTGGTTAGTTTTTAACTGAGGGCAGGATGTGAAAGTCTGAAATTATCTTTAGAAAATAGAGATAAAATGAGCAGCCGTCATGTGATGTTTCCTTGGTCGTGAAACCGCAAAGAAAGCATGACATTTCACTATACAAATGTTAGCATACAAGGGCGTGCTAGGAGATTATGGCAGACCACATTAACAGGTTTATCTTGTTCAGTCTTTCCTCTTTTTACATAAACTACTGAAAAACTGTAAAAGAAAGGCAGTAAAGTAAAGCAGCTTGTCAAGTACTTTCATTCTCATTTATGTGTAAAGGTTTATTAGCAGCAGGTGGTGCTATTGTCCTTAAAATAACTCAGAAAGGAGGTAAACTGTTGCATGTGAGAGAAACTGTAAGTATATGAACCTATAATAGACTATATATACATGTATATCTTCACATAGTGTGCTGTACGTGAACGTCTCTGTGTGGATGTGAGAGATTTGGGCTGCAACTAATTGTAAAAAAAAAATAGGGCCCATTACAAGTTTTTCAAATGTCTTGATTAACCGTCTAAAACCCAAATATATTCAGTTTATAATCATATAAAACAGAGAAAAGCTGTAAATCTTAACTTGAGAAGCTGTAACCAGAAAATGTTTTCAATTTCTGCTTGAATAAACACACAAAAGTGAAGGTTTGAGGGGCAGATTAATATGTTTATGCTCCTGGTGCATTTTGTAAAAACAAAGTAGTCGGTGTTTCAAACTGTGTCCTTTGCTCAGTATCTTCAAAGCTGCGTGCAGTGTTTTGCATTTTGCATCTGCGCATGTAAAAACCCTCCATCAATCCGTTCATTTCATGTCACATGGGTTGCAGGTTAAGAAAACATCCATCTTTCCAGCCATGTCGTATAACAGGTGTTCCCAGATTAGATGGGATATAATTCCTTCAGCGAGTTCTGGATCTTCATCCGGGGTCTATTATCATTTTGATTTGCCCAGGATGCCTTCCTGTGGATGCCTCTGCAGGGGGCTAATCCTGACATTCATCTGATCAGATGCCTGAACCACTTGTACTTCTTTTGAAGGAGCAGTGGTTTTACTCATGGTTTTTCCACATATATAAGTTCCTCAAAGGATAGTTTTTCCATTTAATTTTCCATCTTAATACAGCAGTCTGAGTTAGCTTGTTGTCCTGCTTGGGAGGGATCGCCTCATGGCTAGTATGGAAGAATGATTACAGCTGTCAATAACAATTTTAACCTTCAAAGCATGGTGTGTGAGTCCGGTATTAAGTTAGACTTGAAAGAAAATCCTAACCTGTCCTTTAACCCAGTGGTTCTCAATCTTTCTGGCTCGTGACCCCTTAAAATATAACAATTTCTACCTGCAGCCCCTCTCATTGGTTGCAAATATCTACCAGTTGTGACCAGTTCAACTTGTTTTTAGTCTGTAATTTGAACGAAAAAAGAAACCGCAGGAGAAAATACTGAGAGCAGATTTCAATTAGAGCACAGACCCGGCCAAAATTTCCCACAAATATGTCGTTCACTCTCATATCTTGACTTGCAGACTGACAGCTTGAATTAGTTTTTTTGTGCTCACTTGTCACTTATGAGTGTCCATATTTTTGAGTGTGTATTTGTGTGTGTAAAAGAGCGAGAGAGTCAATCAGCCTGCTTGTGTTTCTCTGCATGAGAGGGTTTTACTCTGAGTGAATCTTCAGAATGAGAGCACTTATTATTGCTGGGAACCTGCAGGCAGATTGCAATGGCAGCCAGTTATCAGTGCACCTCACACTCTAAAAATACCCTCCAGATGACATCCTTTTGTGCCCCTACCATCGCCCCCTTTCTCCAGCCATCAGCTCTGCTCCACTTACAGTGCAAAATTAATCTCCTTCCTGCTCAGCAGTCATCTGCTCTCTCTGCTCCTTCAACTTAATGTGGCAGTGAGGAAAATAAGAGGCAGACCGGGGAGTTGTAATACTGTTTTGTGTTGTTCTCTCAAACTCCATTACTGTGCTCGGGCTGCTGCTGGTTGTTGCCATGTTGTTTGGTCGATCTGTCGGCCCAACACTTCAGTCCAAAGTAAAATCACTTGACAATCACCGGATGGATCGCCATGAAATTTGGCACAGCCATTCACAGTCCTGGATGAACTTTACATCGATAATACCTTGACGTTTCGTCTGATTTTTTATACCTCTAACACTAATAGTGCCTTCGAGCGGGCTCATGTTCAGAGCTTATCTGAAAAGACCCGTTGATGTGATAAGATGTTGCTCCCACCGACAAACACACACTCTGCTGTGGAAGATTTTTCTAATTTTACATTTAATTTGCTCTCAATTAATGTGTTGATGGCTGGCCAGAGGCTGATTGTTGCCATGGTTACTGCTCCTCCACAATACAGCCTGTGTATGCCAGTCACAGACGGCTGCAGTCTGTTAAACTATTTTTCTCTTTGAATATTTTTCTTTAGGCATGAGTTTATATATTATTAACCCGTCGTATGGGCCTTGAGGTGAGATTGATTTGTCAGCTGCTGTTTCCAAAGTCGAGACTGAACTTTGAACCTCAACTTTTAATGTGCTCTGAAAAGAAATGGTAATTTGAACAACCTACAATTCCCTGACTACTAGCAAAGTCCACCTGCTGATGAAGATGGCAGGGATATAATTGGAAGCTCCAGGAGCCGTTTGCACCAGATGTTCTCAAGTTCAAACACAAGTGTTTACTGAGCAGAGATCCTTGCGTCTCTAAATTGAAACGGGTTGCCATCACAATTTCTTACGTAGAAATGATTTGTTAATAATATTTACTTTTCTGTTAGGTTTTAACTGTGCAACCCAATTTAGCGAATTACTAGTTTGAAACTAGCTTGTTGTTCATAAATTTAGGAAGGACTTCAATGAGATACTAATAGCTGGTGCAACCCAATCCTGAACAGCAGCTAAATTGGACCTTGAGGTCCATTTTTTTCTCTTGCTGTTTCCGAGGTCAAGACTGAACTTTAAATCTCTACTTGTAATATGATCATTTCAAATCTATATTCAGTCAAATGTCAAGTCAGGTGAAGTTTATTTGTGTAGTCCAATATCACATACAATGTCTCAACAGAAGCAGTTCCTGATCCAGCTAAAGCTCTCTCAGGAGGTAGGAAATGTAAGAAACTTCAGGAGAAGAAATAGAAAAAGATCCCCCCTCCTCAGACAGCTGGAGGTGCCAATGATTGACAATAGGATTACACTGCTGGTCCAATGCTAATGCTATGTTCAGGAAAACAAGTCCAAGAAATGAGTCCAGTGACTTCAATCCAATGGAATGAGTCCACTTTATAAATCTATATGACTTAATAATTGGGATCATGTAGAGGAACGCAGTAATTACTGCAAAACAAAATCCATCTGGGTGGTTATTGTAGAAGCACAAAGTATAGCAAGTCCGCCTACAGCAGCACAAGTAGAGGTTCAGAAAATCAGCTCTAAGATATTGTTGCACCTCATCGATGCCACAGCAGGTGTTTTACATCAGAGGTCTTTGGCAACACACCTGTTGTGGCATCACTGATGAAGCTGTAGCCACAACCCAAACAGAGCGGTACAGCAGCCGTTTCTGGCTCTCTAAAGAAGTAGACTGTGGTCGAATGGTCTTCTTTGAATTCTCGAAATGCTAAGGAAAGATGTTTAGTGTTTCCTTTCTTATCTGCTTTAGCATAGGGTACAAAGGAACAATGGAGGTCAAGGAAAAGTGTTCGGGAAAAGACATAAGATGTAATTTTTCTTACTCACAGTAGACCTTCAGCTGTATCTCTGCACGAATGTGAAGGGCATCGGTGGTCTACATTTTGTGTACTACTGTATTGTCATACAGCTCTCAGAGGCTGTTAGCATCCATGTGACAGCTGATGGATTCCAGTAATTTCAGGAGTGATGAGTGAGAAGTAGCACAGCGTGGGAGTGAGGAGGTTGAGCCTGTACTCTAATCACAGCTGAGCCTCTCAAACAGCGGCTGCACAACATTTTTTTTCTCTCTTTTCACCTAATGAATAACAGTCCAAAGCTTCATATCGTGCTCCTGTCTGTCCCTCTTTATCTCCCTGTCTTTCTCTTTCACCTACTGTCTCTTGTTATTTCCTCCTCTTCGTGATAAGAAAGTGATAAGTCGTGTTAGAGTCCTGATTTGTCAGCACAGCCATACTGTATACTGCGAGGTGATAATATGTCAGAGCTCTGTCTGTCACTTTGTTATGGAGTTTTTCTGCCCCCTTGTGGCCACAAATTGATTGACGCAGCTTTAACACAATCTAGCAAATCTATTTAAATCAGTGTTAATGAGAAAATCAAGCCATTTTAGAGCTGTAAACAATATCTCTAATCCAGTTTCTAATTTAAGCTGTTTCCAGATATTCATTGTTACATGTTGTCTATGGGCTGAAACCTTCACTAGTGTTGCTCCTCCATCAGTGATGTGAGGGCTGCAGAAAACCGATGCGTTTGTTCCCTCTTTAAAATGGTATTGTGTCAGCAGAATCAAGGGGAGGACCTGAGTGACGCAGACAGTATGTTTCCCAGTGGACCGACGAAGAAAACACCAGACACACCTGAGAGCAGAAAAGCCTAATGTGGCAATTACAGCTAAATACCAGCTGTTCCAGGATCCCCATCAACATCTGGAGCCACTGGAGCAGTCCTCATTACCTGCGAGATTTCATATTTTGCCCCGTGTCCTCTCATACATCTTACTCATTCTCACAAATGAGGACTTCCTGGGGTTCAGACTCTCCAGAGAGATTTGCTGCCAACTGCTCACATATTACAAACTTCAGGCGGCGTGGTTACACTCCAGCTGCTGCCGTAACACACAACACCATAGCAACATCATTCAGCATACTGTGGATAACTAAATTTGATATTAATTATGTGAGAATGTGTCTTGTAAGAGCAACCATGTGTTCATTAATGCATTTTTAAGTGTTGATTCATTTGAAGTCTAATTTTCTGGGACAGTTTCAATTACCGCCTTAAACAAATATTTTTTAATATCAATAAATCCAGATTCATATTTAAGTGTTAAATGTAGTTTTAGAAGTTTCTAAACTTTTGGGGCCTTGGGAATCTGTTTACTATATATGAAGGTTCATTTCTGCCATTAAATTTCTGTTTTTATTCTAAACGATTTTAAAAAGACATAAAAATCTTTGAACCTGCAGACACTGAGTGATCAGTCATTCTCCCCGCCTTTCTATGCACAGTGCTATTAGTGTACCGTGTGTGAAATGGGAGCTGTAAAATAGAACATAAAAAGTTGATCTTGAAATTTTCAGTATTTTATTGCTTTCTACCAATCTTCCCTCCTTTTACATTACTCTGTTATGAGTTTTTCTCCTCAGTGTAAAACCCAAACTACAGTAATTGCCTTTGTAACAGAAACAGCACCTCCTGCTCGTCTCATAAATAACTATAAATCATGTTGCGTCCTTAAAACACATTAGGGATTCTGCAACATAATGCTTTTTCTCATTTGTGAAGTCAGTACAAACAGTATCTGCAGTCTTCAGCTCAGCAGCCTGCAGAAGTGTCAAAGTGTCAAGCTATTGAACCCTCTGGCCACTGATTAATGAGTCTCCCTTCTCGCTCAGCCCACAGCCCTCTTAAGGTGCCACTGGGTTGTCATTTGTTTTCTTGGCTGAGTCACCCGAGGAGGCGATGTTGGATTTAACCCATGTGGATGTGTTGCACGCTGGATGATAAATGGTTTGTTTCTGATGGTATACATTAATTATGCTCCTCAGATAAGCACTTAGTTAGGCAGTACTAATTACCAAACACTTCTCTGTAAAACGATCTTTGTTCAAATGCAGCAAAATGTAGAGTTCATCAATGCCAACATGGTAAATGTTTAACTTTACAGTAAGTGTTGGGATTTAATCAAATAGTTAATCAAATATTTCCAGCTGAGAAAAGTAAATTAAAAAATGAATGAGGATTCCTTTCAACCCCATCCCCCTCCCCCTTCTGGTATCCTAATATAACAACTAGTGATCTATTCCTGTCTAGTTGCAGCAGCTCCCTGCTAATTCAAGCTTGGCTTGGTTGCACCTCACAAACTAGCTGTTACGTAGAAATTAGTTTACGGCTGAAACTAGCGATTATTTTTGTAATTGATTAATTGTTTGGTCTAAATAAGAATAGAAAACAATTAAAACAGGCCAAGGTGAAGTCATCGAATGTCTTACCAACAGTCCAAAACCCCAAAATATTAAATTTACTTTGTTATTACAAGAAAAAGCAACACTTGAGAAGCTTCAAAAAGAGAGGGTTTGGGATTTTTTACTTAAAATAATTACTTAAACAATGGATCAATTGTCAAAATAGATACAGATTAATTATCTGTCGATAGACTAATTGATTAATCGACTAATTGTGTAGCTTTAGATTAGATTTACATCCAGTGACTCCAGGTGAAACTGTCACTTAGCAAACCGAACCAATATGCAAAGCTAACGTTAGCTTGCTAATATATGACCCTTTCAGAGTGAAGAGAAAAAGATATCATCGACAATATAGTGGCGACAGCTGACCTGACATCTGATAAAATGGTGTTTAATAATGATGTAAATGGGAAGATTTAAAATTTTATAAAAAAAAAACACCTAAAATTTCAAAACTTTATGCTAATAGTGTTTTGCTAAATGACCTAGCAATGTCAGCTAGGTTAGCATAAATGGACACTCTAAACTGCCTAAGACATCCCTTAACTTGTGCAGCCTGATTTGTATTCTTTTGAATCTGCTCTTTCATGTTCCTTTGTTTATTAAACCGTGGAGTAACTTTGTGATAGTACAATTATTCTCTCAAATCATGGGACTAACCACAGTGGTAGTTACTAAGAACTTCACACAAAAACTCAGGGATGGATTTATGAATAGCTGGTGCAACCCAATCCTGGACAGTAAGAAATCTGTCCATAAATGTGATGTACGACCATAAACTCAGGAGCTAAAGAACCGTACAAAACTGTGAACGCTCCAGTGCAATATGTGATATCTTGTGGAATAAATTGATATTACACTGCCAGCCACCCAGGCAGAGACGAGGACGGAGGAATCATCACCGACAGGGGAAGAAAATATATGTTTTACCAACTCTCTAACATAACTTTGTTTACAGTGAGATTAGCTGAGAAGGCCTTTAGGTCACTGCCACAGCTGAGCATAGGTCAGTGTTAAATTTGATTTCCTTAATAGGTTTAGCTTAATGTGACCGGGAGCCTCCTCAGTAGTATTAGATGTCTCATGGTCCCCACGACGAGTTTTCTTGCGTCATTGAATCACCTTTTGGCTGTTTGCACGTGTGTTTAAGTGTCTTTGTGTGTGCATCATCCGTTTCATTTATCATCAAACAGTGGTTTTGTGTTTGGCTTGCTCTTCGTGTGTGTATGTGCGTGTCTGAGTCCAGCGAGGCTCTGCAATAAGTGATTCTGCCAGTTTATCACTGCAGTGCTCTGAGGTTTATGGGCGGTCGTGTCGCAGTGTGGCGTGCAAAGGAAAGGCAAGGGAGGGGTGACGCATTGAGTGACATAAGAGGAGGAGGTGCGGTTGAAACTGGATCAGTGTGACAGTGGGTCACTGGGCCGGGGAGCACCGCTGATTCTGCTGAGCTCAGCTCACAATGCAACACCTTGACTCAACACTTTTCAGATTCCTAATCTCTATTGACACTTTATGACTTCCACTAAGGCTTTGAAGTCATAAATTACTGCTTCAAAACTAATTGAATGTGTCAGTGCCTGAAGATTAACTCACCAAGGGTTCTGTAAATGAACTGAAATCAACTTTTATTCCATTTGATGTTTGATTTGCCTTCAGAAAGCGTGAATCATCTGCGATCCTTCGCTTTATAGGCAATCGTTGATGCCAGATAATATTTCCCAGTTCTTTCCATCTTATAGGCTCTTTAAATAAAACCTCTGAGATGATGTTCTGTTCTGTTGTAGTTAGGCATCATGCAGTGCTGAAAAACATGTTGCAGACATGTCTAGCAGTGGAGGAAAGGAGGTCAATGATATTCAAACGAGAGTGACTTAATCTGTTGCTCTGCTTGTGTTCTTTTTATTTCACTGTGTGTAGAGTCAGTGTGCTAAATTAAAAGAAAATCTGCAGTGGTGTCTATTCATTTAATGAAAAACAGACAAGTGCATTCGTTTGCATATTCTGTTTGGTTTCTGCAAAGCAGCAGGGACAGGTTCACTGGGGTTTTGCATGCTGTCGATTAGTTCAGGAGCGTTCGTGGTTAATAGTGTGCAGCCTGGGATGCCTCTTTATGAGGCTCCGTAAATGTGTCAGGCATCAGCAGGGGAAAGCCAACTCCTCTGGTCTCTCTAATTGGATTTACACGTGTGGAGGAAGGCCTGGATTCATTTGGAACAAAGGACTTTATTCTACTCATCCTATCCTACACAATCCGTCCTATTGTTCAAGATTTGCAGTTCCCCCGACTTCCTCGCTGGAGAACAACCAAAAGTGCCGCCAAGAATCGGCTTGCTTGTTATGATAAACAGGTTAGAAAGAAGACAGAGTAGTTCTAACAAAATCTGCAGCATGAAGGAAAAATCAACACATATTGAATGTAGTGCTCTTCTGTCCAAACAGCCATTATTAGAGGAGATACAAGCAAGCGTGTGTTCGCCACCCGAGTTCATATTATTAAGCATGTGCACACAGGATGAGACCGTCAGAGCATCAGCATGCAGTCAAATGTCACTGACACATTTTTATTGTGTTGGCTCTGTATTTCTGCACATTCATTTTTAGAATGAAACGAGCAGGCTGTCGGCTTTAACTTCAGGGTGTTAACGTCCACATCAGATGAACAGTGTAGAAACTGTAGATTTAAATGTCTCAACAACTATTGGATGGATTGCCATGAAATTTGGTTCAGACGTTCGTGTCCGCCTCAGGATGAATTGTAATAACTTTGAGTCGAGATGAAATGGAAAAATGCCTTTTTTAACCCTTTTAGATCACATCCTCGGTCATATAGTGCACCTATCTAACAATATATGCCTAAAAAATACAAAAAATCATTTTCTTTGTATTCTTATATATTTTCTTCTTGTAAAACAAAATATGATGTGCGCTTACATAAGCTTGAACCAACCAATAGTATCATGACATCCACCCATCAATCAATCTTCAGCTTTTAGCAGCACAGAGCTAACGTTCATTAGTTAGCTAACAACAGCGTGGTACAACGTTAAAATCAAATTCCTCCCAACGTTACGTCCCGCTTGCCTATCCTGTTTAAGTCTGGAATACGTCTCGATACGGACGTTACTCTCAAAATGCAAATTGAATTTGTCCAATAGACGTTCCCAACAGCGGTACTTTGTAAGAGCTTTGTTTGTTGTTCTAATTAGCAGATGTTACCATGCTAACGCGCTAAGCTAAGATGGCTAATCTGGTAAATATTACCTGCTAAACATCAGCATGTTAGCGTTGTCACTGTACGCTTGTTAGCATGCTGATGTTAGCATTTAGCTGTCTATGTACAGCCTCACAGAGCTGCTGGCGTAGCTGTAGACTCTTAGTCTTGTTATTTTGTGTTCTCTTCCTGTCTAAAAAAACATTTTGATTCTCAAATAATTGCACAGAACAAGAACACAAGGCTGCAACAACTAAGAGATGCTTGCAAACACACAAGGCTTTATTTTGAATGTGCTGTGGTTCAATTTCTACTTCTCTCCATCACTTCACAGCCTAATATTACAGTTTTTATAGCTGTTTTTACCTGAATAATCCCCTGAGGAGACGATGCTACAGAACACATAATCTTCACAATGTGCCCGAACATCCAATCTTATTTAAAAGCAGCAATGATTACAACAGCAACTCTGTTCTCTCTGTTTTTGTTTTATTTGTGACACAATGTGGATCTGAGTATTAAGGAGCACAGCTCCCTGCCATCACCCAATCTTCAGTTCACATGCATTAACACTAAGAGCCCCGAGGAGGCCGTTAACGATCACACAAGCTCACATTAATGCTGACACCCGTCTGTGCAGATCTGAAGGTGAAGGCAAGAGGTGCCGAACGTGTGACATAAATAAACAGTGAAGCAAACGGCATCCTGCGGTATCTCTTTTACTGCTAATGGCGTATTTAATGGCAAGACATCTGAAACACCGAAGACATTCATTCATCTGTTGTGTGTGTACACCAGCATAAAGGCTGTTGTGTATGTTTTCTATTGATTCAAGTACACTGTTGCTCCTGACTTGTCAGGCCAGGTTATATATCTGGATCTGTACACACTGGCTCTGCTGTCCTGGAGTGAAATTCATTTTGTGGATGACATCTTCCAGATCCTGCAGTGACTCAGACATCAAAGTTCATATTTCAGGAGTAATCAGGGTTGGAAAGTCATTTCTTTCATTTAATTTTATTTATAAGGACAACACACATTAATCAATATTTCTGTAAGTCTGTCTGCATTAGCCAGCTACTTTTTCAACTGTAATCCTTTGGAAAGATGGCCTGAAACCAATAAGTGCTTTTATGCAGGTGTGGTACTTTATTATTACTAGTAATAAGTATTTCCTTGATTATGTCCAGTTTGTGTTACTATATACTTGTACTCCACATTTACGAGGGAAATATTTTTTTTGTCCTTTTTGCTGCACTACATTATTTTACAACTGTAGCTACTAGTTCCTTTGAGGATTACATCTCACAAAATGCCCAAATGTATGTTAAGTAGTGAAAATTTACCTCCACCTCAACCAGCTGCAACATTAAAACAGTTCATATGTTGAGTGTTTCATAAGAAGATTGATACCACACTCGTTAAGTACGGAAGTACAGCCTACAGGTACAGAGGTAGTTAGCATAGCTTAGCATAACGACAGAAAAGATAAGGGTCACAACTTATGTTCAATCATCATCTTTAACCTGTAACAAAATGAGTCATCCTAGTGGAGGTGGTGTCATCCATCGACATGATACAAGAGCTCACTGAATGGTTTGGTAAAAAATATCACATGTACCACACGCTGTGACCTTCTCACACACCAAATTTCAACCCAAATAACCACCAATGGGAGATCTCGGACCTGTGTGTCATGTTGGGATCCGACTACTTGATGTTTTTGTCTTTTGGGGTGGTCACTGTGTCAGATTAGACGATCACAGGGTCATAAATTCTTGGTGTTAGTCTGTTAAGAGGCACGACTTAAGCTTAACTTAATCGTTGCATAACGTACAGGTGATTACTGAGGACCAACTTTCGTCTGACAGCATCAATGTTTACGTATGTAATCAGTTTTATGAATGATAGTGAACCTGAAACCATTCGTCTTTCTTTTTCAGGTAGAAAGAAGGTGAGTTTGTGGGTGGACAGCATGTAAATGTGTGCAAAGTCTGATGTTGCATTAACAGGTATTGGTGCAATGCTCCTGATCCAAAGATAATCAAATGGTTGTAGGCTCACCGAGATTAAATAAAACATCATTCCTCTCTTCTCCATGTTTACAGTTGAGGAACACTCTGAGCTCCTATTGGTCAATGCCACAGAGCACCTCATAGAAGCTGTCAAACCAGGAGGTTGCTGCTTTTAAGTAAAGGTGAAGTAAAGTGGAGTACATCCACCACTGGAAATTATACTTTCAAATCTCTAAGCTCTGCTCTCACGCACACTCGACAACATACTCTGTTTGTACTCCCTGCAGGCCTGTGCTGCTAAAACACCATCAATCCTGCTCATATTCATCCATAAACAGAATGAGACTCTTATATAAGGCGGATTTCCTTGTTTCTGAGAATGCCCGATGCCCATGTAAGTACAATCATTCATGAGTCAGTGACAGATGATGCTCACACAGGCCTCTGCTGGTGTCTGAGAGGGAGGTATTGGAGGCAGTGGGAGGACAGCAGGGGAAAGTGTGAGGAAGCAGCCTGAATAGCAAGAGGTGGGAGGCACACAATGGCGTCTTATTCACGGACAGACGCCCACAAAGACACACACTCATCAAAACCTTTAAAAATATATTTATGTAACGAGCTTCCTGCCTTGAGCAAAGTACATGAGTAAATCCTATTTCCTTACAAAAATAGACACATCCTTTGAAACAGACACCTCTTTCGGATGTGACGTAAAAGGTTCCTCTGGTCATAGCGTACCTCTCACGATATTGAGCGTTACAGTGCTGTCAAGATGCCAAATGCTACACCACAAAGTTGGCAGCCACATTAAGTGATTTATTGATTCACAAAGACGCCTCACTGAACTAAGAAAGATAAACTAAAGTTCTTCAGAGGTTTGGAACTCTTCCTCATCCACCCAATTTTTCAGAAACTGGCTTTGAAATTCCCCAAATAAAGACTTTAATGCTTTGAAATGAGCCAACCAGCTACCAAATTAATCATGAGCTTATATCAGAAAAGATTCAGAAATAATTTATGAAAACCAAAACAGGCAAGACTCCCAATGCCATTCTCCATACTTAGTGCATAGAGCTCTGTATCCACTACTGTGTTGGTAGATAGCATACAGGGAAATTAAAGTACCGTGCCAGTTCTGTACCAGCAGACAATGATGCAAAGGATGCATCTAACAGATACCAATCAAGGAATGACTCCAGACTAAATATGTTTGTTTGTTATTTTTGTCATTTTCGTAGGCACCAGACCTTCTGTAACACCATCCACCGTTTCTTTATGGTTTCCAGATGTGAATAGTTCCACCATTTGTACCCTTTTTATGAAATACTTCATGTTGTCATTTTCCTCGTGTAAACAATACTGCACCCAAAATATGTAGTCTATAACGTACTGTATGATGTTTGATTGGAGTTCGGAGAGAGTATACATGCTGAAAAAGACAATTAATTACGTATATCATGCAACATTTCCCTTACCTAACACAAATATGATGTAAAAATAGTAATAATAATAGTTTACAACTTTGTTGACTGTATTTTATTTACTTACTTACTGTAAATGTAGAAAAACATCATGTCTTACCGCAAGACTTTGGTGAAAAAGTACAAACCCGCAATTACCATTTTTCTTTGATGAAAAACATTAATTATACTCTGGTTATTAACTATTTGAAACTTTGAGGCAACGATATTGGTGTTGATAGGAATTGGTAGCTCACAATTTCCCAGCTGTGGAGCCTTAATATTATTATCACAGCACAAAAAATACACCAAGATGGTTTCATGACTATTCCTTTCTTTATACTGGACACGCAGCTTCACCTTGCAATCTACACTTCTATACAATTTGTCAGGTAAAAATCCATAATCCTCATTCAGTACTACATGAAGCACCAAATGGTTGAGCCAAAGCTAACGTGAGGCTGCTGCAGTCTGCCATTTCCAACTGTAAATTTTTGAAATATTGCTCAAAGCCATGATGGACAGTGGACATGTTGTCAAGGTTTGCTGAATCACTGTGCTTTCAGGATTGGGGATTTGTCCCCCATTAGATGTACTGAACTCCAGATAGAAAGCTGCAGCTGCCGGTCCAGTATGAAGAAAAGAACACATGACTTACACTTTTCAGTGTCAATAAGGACAAGAACCTGACTCATATAAGAAATAACAAGATAAATAAACAGCTGATGTGACAAAGAAGAGCAAATAAAATATGAATGAGAACAATTTACTTCCATTCAAAAAGACCTCCACAGCCATTAGAGGTATACTGTGTATATACTTGTGTCTCCCTGTAGTACAGTGTGAGGGGTCTAATATTAGTTCAGGGGAGTCCTAATGTACGATGACATTTTAAAGCTTTCAGTGATGGTCTGTGTTGTGCAGTAGTTTGTAGTGCATTAACAGAGAGGTTTTCCAACAAACTCAGCTGCCTTTGGCCCATTTAAGCATCTATTTTTGAACACTTTGCCTCTCAAAAAGGACGGGAATAGCACCTTGTGTTTAAAGGTAAACTGTAGCTCAGTGTGTTAAAGGTACATTCCAGTATTTTTCAATCTCGGTCATGCACCATGCCCAGGTTATGTCATCCGAAAAAAACGTTCACGTCAGCCTCCTTGTTGTAATATCAAGTCAGAGACAATGGGAATTTCTGGCAGTCCCGTATGGTGAAAAGAACTGAGAGTGATTCATGCACTCAAAGTGTTTTTTTGTGTGTGCATTTACATACTGTAAACCAGATGATTTGTGCTTCCCACAAGACATGCTGCTTTCCAAGAAAAACATAAATTCATCCATTCAATCATGACCCTTCGCCGTGATTTATACAGCAAGGCCAAAGCCAAGACTTGACTGTTGGCTTTCTAATGTCCTTTGCTGTCAGAGCTGGTGTTCACCACCAAGCCTCTTATTGTTCCCCAGGGGGGCTGCTGCTGCTGCTGAGATGGGGGAGGCATCAATGAGCAAACCAGTGGATCAATGGTCACCAAGCCAACCTCTCCGTCCTCATCTAGTGCCTGTGGGAGGTCAAGTCTCAATGGCAGATTTGCAGTGAGACCTGGGTGTGGCTGGCTGTGAAGGAAAGACGGGGGAAAAATGGGGGAAACTAAGAATTTACAGTATGTTAGGAGCCTGAACATTTTGTTATTTTCACTAAAATTGGGTCTCAAACTAAGAGGAAGGATGGTCAAAACTTTCAGATGCTTGTTGACATCAGCTTCCCCTTCTCAATGTGATCTCACACTGATGTCCTCCATGAGAAATTAAATTGTAGGTACCACTGCAATGTTACTTTTATAGAATATTTTGAGCATAAAATCTGACCAAATAGATGTCAGAAATGTGTAGATACTTTCTCATAATTGTGGCTATTCCTTGTCGTGCCAACTTTGCCCTCGGCTACACTACTCCAGCACAATAATGTCAAAAAGCTTCCAAATAAACTTGTATCCAAACAAAAGTAAACACGGGACGTAGCTCACTGGATTAGCTATTTTTGACTTACAGGGAAACCAACTGGCTAACCAAGCTAGGTTAGCCAACTAGCAAACTACCTATTTATCTGCAGGAGTAATATTACATTTCATATATAGCATGTTTTGACAATATTCCAAAAATGGCATGCTGTAGTTGGTGGTAATCACAAAGTTATTTGACGATAGCGGTAACACAGTACAGTTTGTACTTTATATCACATTACATGTTCAATAACTTTCCCTAAACAGTAAAACTGCTTCCTCCATCACGCTTGACATTTGAAACAACATCACTACAGCAGCTTTATGAGTTTTTAATCCCTGCGGTTTCACAGTGTGAAGATAGGAGGGAGTCATACTTCACCAACTGCTGTTAATGGCTCTTCATATTTGATAAAGGTGTTTAATGGGTTTGAATCACTCGGCTTCAGGCTCTAGCAAGAGGGCTGTTCCTCCGTTCTTCACAACTCCCAATGGACTTCCCGTGCTTTATGTCCACTGATGGATATCGCCATCAAACTTTCATTGGACCAGAATTAATTTTTTCTCCCATCATTTTTTAAACGCAGTCTGTAAAAGCAGTACCTCCTCCTCGAGTTACCTGACATCTTTCTCCCCGTGAAGAACAAACACAAGCATTGGCTGTAACATCATACAGTGCTTGTGCTCCGTTTTTTTTTTTTTTTTTCTGCACCTGTTCTGTTTTCACTAAATCTGAGGTAAACAAAGGAGTCCTCAGGCCAGTAACAAAGCCTGCAGTAACAAGAGCCGATTCCATTAGTGGGGAGTCCCTGCTGGATGCTGGAGGCTGGGTGGGGGTTGGGAGAAGGAGCGAATGTATGGATTGAGGTTTGTGAAGCACATTGCATCTCTATTGTCAAAAAATGTTGCAAGTAGACATCACATAAAGAGAATAGAAGAGAAGAGGGAAAACAATACCCTATCCATCTGGGAGTCCATTTGTACACTTGCCCAACGCCATAACTCTTAGTTTTCTTGGCATTTCTGGGTTAGTCAGAGTATTACATCAGAGTCAGTCCTTGGAGGAGAGGAGGGAAGGTGAATCTGCCCAATAAAAAGAGCTCTACACTCTACTCTGAAGCTTATGTTATTCAAATAAATGATCCCTACAGACGCTTTGATTTCTGCGTGGCACAACTACACGTCACAGAATTTGCATTCTTGAGCCCACAGGACCTCAGAAACACCTACATTTTGACTGACTGCATGTTTAAAGACACTGGAAAGAATCAATATTCTACATTCTGCGCCCAATCCTCTGGTTTCTCTGGGTCAGGAGAACATTGTGTGAGTCCCCGTGCAACAGGAGAGCTGGGTTTAGTAGCAAATCCCCATCCCACTTAGAATAAAAAATCATTAGGCTACTAATTGCTGCACAGATTCCCTGCAGAGACCTGGACGCTTTCGCACGGGAGGCGCAGAAAGTGATGCCGCACATGGAGGCTTTTCCCCGCTCACATGTCCCTTCAGGCAGCCCACACATACAGTAAAATTACTGTTGCACTTTCACTAAAGTTGCTCTCCATTAGCGATGCAGCAGCGCATTGTCGATTGCTTGTTTTCCTCGCAGTAACTCCGACCCTGGCCCCTCTCACAGGAAGGCTGTGTGCAGCAAGCAGGCAGAGAGAAATAACCATCCAGCACACAACAGAGCAGTTAAATGTATTTCGGTTGCAGTTTCAGCTGATTTGTTCTTTGTATTTTCACTGACAACATGGCACTGAGAGGCAAAGAGCCAATCCAAATCAGTGGCTAAGAAACCCATCATTATGGCATTCCTCTTGTGCTGATTCCCTGAACAGAACTGCAATATTTAAACTCAGCACGCAGGAGGATGAACAAACAGGCAAAAACACAGTGGCTTCACTGGATCAGTCATTCCCTGATGTCAGTAATGCAGCATGTCTTGACATTAAGCATTAACAATTGTTTGGGCGTTCTCCAAAAGAACAAACAAATAGATGTGAAGTTACACTGCATGATCCCTGATTTTCTTTTTATTTAATTTGCACTGGAGCAGTAAAGTGAAAAGGTTCAAGACTTGTGACCAAAGACTGAAAGGAAAATGTGAATCATCTTATCTACAAATTGCCTACTGATGTTTGCCAAATGTGCTTAACCAATACTCACCACCAGCTGTAAAATGTTTCTAAATTCTCCTTGAACTGAGGTCAGACGGGCGGCCTAATGCAAAGCACCCATGTGACCTGTGTAACTTTGCATTTTTCCTACAGGCCATGTTTGTAAAACCTCTTGTTTTATATTCCCTCTCCTCACCTTCCCACTTCTGCTTCAGGATGTAGCCTACATCAATCTCGAGACCAAAATTACACTTTATTAACCACAGAAACAACATCTCAATGTTGTGTTTACTGTCATTAATTCTGGAGCGTATTGAGTTTAGAAATAATAATCATAAATATGATGCATCTTTCCCACTTTCTCCCTGAAGGCCTAATTTACAAATGCAAAAAGGAAAATGCATTTTTCAGGTCACCGTGAAGGGCACAGATGGTACTGAATCCATAAACATGAGTTTATGTGAGGTTGCAGAAGATGCTGCATTGCACTGAGATGTCAGGAAGTCAGCAGAGTGACTTTGGGCTTTTGTCACAAGGTGCTCGTTCTGCTACAAAGAACCATGAAAGCAGATGGTGCTCATTTGAGAACTATTGCATGAGGAAAGGTGACTGGAGGTGATCTTTAGGTCTTCATGAGTTTGATTCAGTAGTTTCTGAAGGATACATGAAGCCATGAACTTTTTCAACTGCAAATTCACTATATAAATAGTCCAGTATCCCTTGGGATTACGTCCATATTAGACAATTTACGTCTAATGCCAACTTTTAGTGCCAACTTAGAAGTAGGAAGTAGTATGTGGCGATGAAGGTGTGACGGTCAGGGTGGTGGATGTTTTTGTAGCAGTTTGCCTCCCGGCCCCCGAAGTGCAATTACCATTTCATTTGCGTTTTTATTAATCGGCCACTTTTTCCCAAATCTTAACCAAGTATGTATCTTTACTTTCAAGTGACGAAGACCTCTGGCGGTCCTGGTAATTATGAGGGGAGCAAAGGAGGAAGTCATGTGATGTCGTTATACAGCGATAGTTCATGTAGGGGAGAAGGTCAGGGACTTTATTACAAGTGTTCATTTCCTGTTTCTAACCAACAGTCAGTGCTGTTTTTGTAAACGTTCCCAAACCTGAAGAAAGTACTTATTTTAATCCAAACGATGATCTTTACCTAAACTTAACCAAACCTGAACCATAGTGTTGTCACATACATTGTTGTTTCATCAGTGATTTTTATTATGAATGCGCAGACAAATGATGTTGTCCTGTCGATAGACGCGTCAGATAAGCTAGCGCTTCTATGTGTCGATCTAGAGGGCACGGACAAACAACACATCTTGACGTTTAATTTGGAGGACTTGTTGTTCATTTGCCATAATCACAATCTTTAAACATACTATAGCTGGCACAGATATTGCAGAAAATGAGAATAACATTGGATTTAAAAGACATTTCTGCAAAACTGCAAATGATGCTGGATGCTGCTGACAGTCTTCATTTACTATAAAGCTATCTCCGTTCCACTTCTTTATCTTTATCTCACAAACACAAAAGAAACTTCAAAGCTTGTTTAGACAGTAAGTAAGTTTGCTTCAACGTGTAATTTTGTATAACCATCCGCTCGCCAAAATTACAGTAACTTCATCCTTTGAAGAGTTATAAAACCACAACTTTTCTTAAGCCAGAGCTCAGGAACAAAAACACTTCTATTCATATCGCTGCGTCCCGTAGAGATTCCTATCTAGCCTGAGCCGTGTACCGTGAAGCTCCTGCAGTCTGTCTACTTCTCTGCACAGACGGCTTGATGCCTCTGGGGCTGCAGAGGGAGTCTGCGTTGTGAAGAGTTAATAGACTCAGTGCAACACACAAAGGAGACTTTATCCCTTATCGATGGAGGGGCAGACCCCAATAAATCACATGAGCTCCGAGCAGGACGAGTGTTTCTCTAGTGTGGAAGAGATCGGGGCATTGAAGGTGTTGTGATGAACTGAGCACAAATGTCTGCAAATATAAAGTTTCTATGAAATGTGATCTTATGGTGGGACACAATACAGAGACGGATGCTACTGTATGCTACTACCTGGTATCGCTGACGGCTCTGTCCTGCTCTTTACTGGATATGGGGAAGTTTACACTCCAGCAACACCAGCCAACATTACCCGAGCGTTAATTTGCCAAACATAACCGTTAGAACTGAATCATAGTGTTTGAAAATACGACCAACAAAGCATGTATCTGACCTCTGTCTCGCTTGTCCAAGTATGTTAGCTAAGCAGCTAAACTTTAGACTAAAATAACAGTCTGATCTTATCTGTTTTCTTCATCATACTTATAGGACGAACTGGCTTTACACTAAAATACACAAACAAAGCTGTTTCTTCATTTCTTCCACACGGATCGTCAACTGGTGAGGATGCTAACGTTTTGCCAGGGACATGTTAGCTTAGCCTCAGTCTTTCGGCGCAATTTCATGTATGTAGCCATCAAGTGTATATTTAAGACCCTCTTTTTTTTTTTCATTTTAAAACAAATCAGCCGCAGACAGCGTTTTGAGCCAACTCATGGAGCTAACGTTAGCCTAAGTAGCTAGCTAGCTACTGCTGCTAAAATCCGCCAACTGACATTTTAGCTCGCAAAATCAATGGTCGCTAGAAATGAAAAGCCTGCTACATACAAACTACATTATGTGAGAGGCTTAGAAACATGTCTTTTTCATACATAACTGCTCTTAAAAGTCATTTAACTTGGAAAAAATGTCACTTTTCCTTTAGTTTGACTGTGTGTGTGTGTGTGTGTGTGTGTGTGTGCCAGTTAATCAGCAGCTATTTACGTTTGTCCTCATGATGCCTCTTCTATGTTACTGCACATGAGGTCACTTGAAAAACTCAAAAAAAACAAAAAATAAAAAAGAGGCATCTTAATCACAGGAGCATTCTGGGATGTGATCACAGAAAAGTAAAAAGAAATCTGTGAAGATTTTCTCTCAGAGCCGCCTGGTGTGTGTGTGTGTGTGTGTGTGTGTGTGTGTGTGTGTCCTGGCAGCAGGAGAGTTTTGGCACCGACACAAAAAGAAAAAAAAGAGATGAAATAGAGATTTAGAAGGATTGGCCACTTGTGTGCTCAAAGGCAGCAAACAGGAAGATGCAGTGTGGCCTCAAACTGAGGAGATTACACAGAGAACAATGTCATCATGCTGGAGGCGTCAGCGAGCGCACGTCCAAAAATAGCTGATGGTCTTGTTACAAACATTTGGTTTGAGTCAACACTGTATTTGGTTAAATCCAGGGAAATATTTACACAGATAAACTTGCCATTTGTTGTGTATTTCCACAAATCTTATAGAATTGTGGGCAGAAACATTATCAGCACAGAAGACTCTCTATTATAGCTAATGACAAGGGAAATATGTATGTTTACATATATATAGTCATTGGCTGTGACTATAAATAGGTTATCTCCTTAAGTGTGTTTGCTTTGAGTCAGTGTTATTACAGATCTCAATGAGATTATTCACATTTACTTTGATATGTTTATCAGCCAGCCCACGTTCTTTTGCATTGGACCCATTCCTGAATGCCAGACTGATTATCTTTATTAGACAAAGACGTCCATATTAATGCTCTTCCCGTTCTCAAACTGCTTTACAGAATATGCAAATGTAATCACACCGAGTGGCCTCACGTTGCCCTCCGTGGGTCTGAGAAACAGGCATTCCGTTAAATAGGATTATTGCATTTAATTTCCCCATCAACGGCCCCGCTGAAGGCTGAAACTGGGAGCTCACGTTGCCATGGATGTCTCAGAGATGACTGAAGTATTTGGCCGTAGAAATGGAGAGATAGCTCTGGATACTGAAGAGAAACCTCTTTTGAGTGCAGTGGAGGGCTGCTGCTTTATCTTATCTCACAGGGTGTGAGTTTCCATGTTTTCGGTCTCCTCCAGGAGTGATCTTTGCTCCCTCAGCTGCTGAGAGGAGAAGCTTTTCAACAAACAACCCAAAATCCTGCAAGTTTATATTGTGCAGCGGCAGCTATGCAAAGCTGAGTGGGGTTTTATATTCAGATCCTGGCTTAAGAGATCTTAAAATAGTCCGTCCTGCTGCTGTCAGTCAGAAAAATCAGATGTGGAAAGTAACTAAGTACAGTTTTGAGTATTAGTACCTTACTTTAGTGTTTCCTTTATATACTACTTTACAATTCTACTCCACTACATGTCAGAGGGGAACATTGTACATTTATCACCACTTTATATATTTGACAGCTGAATAATGATTAAATGGTCAGACAATTGTTCAATTAGTCTGTTGACAGAAGATTAATAACGATTCAGAAAATCATTGGGTCATTCATCAAACAAAAATGTCAAACATCCACTGGCTCCAGCTTCTCATATACAAGGATTTCCTGCTGTTCTCTCTTGATTATTATAGTTAAGTTGATTATTTGGGGGGGGGTTTGGATTGTTGATCAGACAAAACAAGTCATTTGAACCCTGTGCTTTGAGGTTTCTCAGACAAAACAATCAATCGATTAATCAAGACGGTAAAAATGCTAATAAAAATATAATTAGCTGCAAGTTACTCATTAAGATGTAGCACACAAACGTGATGTGCCTATAAAATATGATGCATTGTTATGAATTAACTTCTCAACGTAATCAAAAAGCAATCAAATAATATAATATATAATCATGTAACATTCTGAAATCATAATACTTCCATTTTGCTGATAATACTTAAGTACTTAAGTAAGTGAATATGTTTACTTGGTGGTTCTGCTGCTCTTTCCTGAGTAAATGATCTGAACTCCACCTCCACACTAATCGGCTTAAGAGAGCATCTTCTGAAACAATACACAGAGATAATACTTTGGTTTGGTTCTCCTCATAGAACCACAGAAATGAAGAATTTGCATTTGATCTAATATGTCTGCATGATTAGCCTACATTTTATTAACTGTTCTGTATTAAACGGGTCGTCTTGCATTGTTTCCTTTATAATCCCCTAAACAATTATGTTGGTATTAGATGTTCAGTAACGTCTGCAGACACTATCTGTTGTTGTATCTCGCTGTAAAGCTCATTAACGGACCCTCACCACACTGACAGTCCGGTTATCCAATGGTTGTTTGGAATCCACTGGTTGTCCAATGGCGACTCAGTCTGAGCTGATGCTGCTCGCCTATTGGTGAAGAGTGTGTCGTATCTGTCAGTCTGCCTCCTCGGTGCTGATGCCTTTCCTCTGGTCAAGGTTGCACTTGCAGGAATCGCAGTAGGACGCGACAGGAGCTCCGTTTACGCACAAACAGAGCAGCGGACCGATCAGCCGAGACTCAGCTGTAACTTCTCCTGCTGGTGTTCGCGCTCCTCAGAGGAATCTCTCACCTCACAGAAGCGGCCATGGATGAGATGGAGGAAGAGTTAAAATGCCCAGTTTGCGGCTCTTTTTACCGGGAGCCCATCATACTGCCGTGCTCCCACAACATTTGCCTGGCTTGTGCTCGGAATATCCTTGTGCAGACCCCCGACGCCGAGTCCCCACAGAGCAGCCGAGCCTCCGGATCCGGCGTCTCCGACTATGATTATCTGGATTTGGATAAAATGAGTTTGTACAGTGAGGCGGACAGTGGATACGGTTCCTATGGGGGCTTCATCAGCGCTCCGACCACCCCTTGCCAAAAATCACCTAACGGAGTGCGGGTTTTCCCCCCGACTGTCCCCCAGCCTCCTCCGCAACAGCACCTGCTACCGCAGCCCGGCTCTTTACCCCCGATCCCCCGCAACTCCTGCATCACTTGCCCGCAGTGTCACCGCAGCCTCATCCTGGACGACCGGGGGCTCCGCGGATTCCCCAAGAACCGGGTGCTGGAGGGGGTTGTGGACAGGTATCAGCAGAGCAAAGCAGCCGCTCTCAAGTGCCAGCTCTGCGAGAAGAGTCCGAAAGAGGCCACCGTGATGTGCGAGCAGTGCGACGTCTTCTACTGCGACCCGTGCCGCCTCCGGTGCCATCCTCCCCGCGGTCCCCTCGCCAAACACCGCCTGGTGCCGCCAGCGCAGGGGCGGATAAGTCGCCGGGCGAGTCCCCGCAAAATCTCCACTTGCACAGAGCACGAACTGGAGAATCTAAGCATGTACTGTGTCCAGTGTAAGATGCCTGTGTGTTATCAGTGTTTGGAAGAAGGAAAACACGGCACACACGAAGTCAAAGCTTTGGGCGCGATGTGGAAACTGCACAAGGTACGTGCGTAAAAAATGATCAAGCTGCAGAATCTGTGTCTGATGATTAGCAGTGCGTCTTTTCTCTGTGTGTCTCTCTGTGTTTGTTGCCTTTATTCGCAACGATTCGTCATCCTCTGAGCTGAGCAACAAGTCTGCCCTGAAAAGAATTTGCGCTATCTTGTCAGCTCCGCTCAGCATCCAGCAGATACACCGAGCTGTGGGGATGTTCATTCTGTCTCATTGGATTTAAATGAATGTTTTACAATGCAGATTGTAGTAAGTGGATGAATTGTCCTCCCCGACACACCTCCAGCTCACATTACAGTCAGCTGGAGAAACACGCACGTCTCCAAAACTGGGAACTGTGCTGACATTTGGTGCGCAAAGCTGTCAGGACGCAGCTCTATTTGAAATTCAGTTCACGAGCGGAGAACCAGGAGCAGGCCTCCTTTATCAACAGGAATCTGCTTCTGTCACGTCTGCACTTCTCTTTAACATGACGAACACAGTGAGTCTGGCATGATTTCCGCTCTTGACCATTTGTCTCCTGAGCAGATTCCTTCACTCTATATATGTTACACTCTCATCTGTGCTTTGACGGCTCACAGGCGCCCCAGAGATCATTAGGCACGGCTAATATTGGAGTTATGCTTTACTAAGAGCCAGCAGTGAAGCACAGATGCAGGCCTACTGTGGACTGAGAGGCTATTTTGGAAGCTGAGTTGTTGAGGGCAAGAGAAGGCTGCAGAGCTGAGTTTATCTACGCCTCTGCAGCAGCAACCCTCACCTCCACACTCTCAGCTTCCAGGGGCGAGGGAGGATGTAGAGCTAGATATAGAGCCTCTTCAGTACTCACCCACCCACACACACACACACACACACAGGAAGAGTGATGTGTAGTGATGGTGTCTCCTGGTTTCCATTAGAAAACCAAAAATATGGTGAATGCATTGAGTTTTTGTGTACAAGAAACACACACACACACACACACGCTGCTGCCTCCCTACAGGTGTAGATAAGCTGTCCTCATCTTTTAAAGTCAGAATTGCTCTTGTACGTCTCCAAAACAGCCATTTAACAGACCTCCAGTCCAATCATCTCTTCTAGATGGTGGGGAGATAGTGTGCCACCTCAGGTGCATGAGGCAATTGTAAAATTGATGGAAAAATCAGAGGGGGTTGATCATTTCACTCACATGAAATTGCCATCAATCGAAAAATGTTGCCGACCTTTTCTGCTTCATCTTTCTTGGATCCAAAATGGGGGGGAAAAAAGAGCTAAAGGAGCATTTTTAGAAACCAATCGATGGTAGCAGGGATGCTGGTGCCAATACGCAGCCTGTCCGGCCCTGTTTCTGGCTTCTACCATGGCACCTGCTTATTTCTGACCTGTTATCTGAAGCTGCTGCCTACAGAACTGTAACAGATGGCTGAGAGCTTGGAGCTGGCAGCGTTGAGGACGGGCATCTTTCAGAGCTTCGGGGTGTTCCTCATATAATTCATCAGGGAAAGAAATGAGCTTCTATTCCATGTCCTGCAGATATACTGTAGATTATCGTGTGTCGCTTGTACTTAATAATGCACAGAGTGTAGTGTAGACACTCAAGGATGTAACCAAAGTCCTGGCTGAGGCTTCCTCTGAAATCTGATTGGTCCCTCCTCAGATTTTCTCATACATTATTGGCTGTTGAACTCTGACATTGAAATTACCTGAAATATAACATTTTGTTTGTAGGGCTCTTAAGTAGGGCTGCACCTACATGTTTTAAATGACTAAATAGCTTGTTGTATCTGTTCAGCAGTCCAAAACCCCAAAATATTGAATTTACAATTCTATAAAACGAAGAAAAGCAGCCTCCACCCTCTGCATCTTTAAAACAGCACAAATTGATTTGTTTTGGCAGCACAACAAGTCGTAAACACTGACATATTATCACCTTAAAAAGTTGGTATGGCGAACATATAAGCAAACAGTTGCTTATTTACATATCCAGCAGACACAGAGCAACATTAGCATTCATCTGGAGTCGCGTCTCTGGTCACCAAACAAATCTAAGTATTCATGTGAGATTATAGTATATTCATATTAACAATTATTTTCATTAACGATTAATCTGTTGATTATTGTCACGAGTAATCGCTGAGTCTTTTATTCTATAAAATGCCAAAAAATTCCAAAACCCAAAGACCCTTCTGTTACTCTCATGAATGACCTATAAAAGCAGGAAAATCCTCACATTTAAGAAGCTGGAACCAACAAACGTTTTACATTTTTGCTTGAAAAATGACTGAAACAATTTATCAATTATCAAAATAGTTTTCTTTAGATCTTTCTTTGGACAAATAGTCGAGTAATCGTTGCAGTGGGGAACTGCAGAGTCTCTCTGTGTTTGTCTCTATGAGCGACACTTTTACACGGTCATTTGATCCATTTTATATATAAAAATGATAAAAAGTCTAATGTTGATGCAGGAAGTACAACACCGAGAAACTCGTTTCTTAGTGACAAATCTTAAATCCACACCTGCAGCATTTACACTTCAGAGCTGAAGATGTTCTCGCTTCTATCATTTAATAAGATCTCTTCAAGATTTTCTCCGAGGTTTTTAATCTGCACCATCGTCGTCGCCGTCGCCTTGGTACGCTGGGACAAACTGTGCTCTCTCTATCTTTGTGAAACATTTCTCTCTTTAGACGGAGAAAGAGTTGAACCACCTGCCGCCATGGCAACCAAATCCCTCTTGATGTTGCGCAGAGCAGCAGAGGTCTCTAAGATACCGGACCCCACGAGGAATCCATCCCAGATGCTTTACAGCCTTTCCCCTCCTTCTTCTACAGTACATGTGTGTCTGTGTGTGTGTGCTAAAATGGGTGTTGCCACAGATCATTACTCCTGCTTTTCCTGCTCCTTATTTGCTCAGACGTCTCCTCAACTTCTCCACTGGTCTCACGGGCAATAAACCCCCCCCTGTTTTATCTCTAACTCCCTTTTGGACTGCGTGACCGTGTCTAAACCACAATGGTAATCAATTTCACGTCTCCAAAGTCATTTTCAGTCACAGAAGACGAGTAGAAATTTAAGAGCTACATGGTGTGACTCGTCCAGCTCCCGTCTGCCTCTTTAGATTTGTGTCAGAAGGTTTTATGTGGTGACAGCATGTCTGTGTTAATCTCTGTAAATCACATTAAAAGGAGTAAAGGGGCATCGTCAGAGTGTTTAATCCCTACATAGTGAGTGGTCCTCGGCTCTTCACGGATGTCACAAGAGGTCGCACAGGACCCTTAAGGTAATCTAGGTCAAGCTCTGTCGCCTCAGTGTGTTTTGTGGCAATTAAAGGTGATTAATCACATAGAGGCTTAAGTAGAAGAAGAAATGCGTGGGTGTGCAGAAAATAAGTAGCAGATTGGAGCAGAAAATTAGTAATTTGCCTTCTTGCCACCGGAGGAGAGATAAATCTGAGGAAGCAGTGGAGATTTTAACCCACACGACCCTGAAAATGTCTGCGTGCGAGCAGAAAAAGGTTGTAGAAGTGAGTAATTTGAGGAATTCGCAAGTGATTTAGGAAATTTTCCACTTCTAGTGTGCACATGTGCTACCCTTTAATGTCACCATGTGTTTGATCCCTAAGCCTCCTGACGTAAACAGACAGCTCTGCAAGCTCTCATCCAAGATGCCCCCCAAAAAAAGCAGGCTAATGAGGACAGACAGGGCAGGTACCGGGATGAATATTAAAAGTCTCGTCTCGATATCCAGGCCGATGTTGTCAGCAGCAGATGATTCGTTGCTGGATGAGCTACCTGCAGCCTTGCCTGAGCTCAGCGGGAGCAAAGGAAAAGCCTCGAAAAGTCAGACAGGCAGCGGGATCCCCGTCCTGCCTTCACTCCTGTCTGCTAATAGTAATGAGACTGGCTGCCAGTCTGGATCCATTGTATCCACAGTCGGTCCCGCTGTGTGGCTGCTCAACTCACACTGACACTCAGGACGTCCAGACAAAGACCAGCATGAAACTGCCCCATACAGAGGATGAATTAACTTCAGTACAGTTATTTATTAGACACAAAGGTCTTTACCATAAGTAACTTTGTGGTGAGTATGAGTGTGAACACAAATATTCTGGATACAGTACTTTACACAAACTTTATTGTTTTGGTTCACTCTCAAACCGACTGTTCGCTGGTTAACATAGTGGATCATTTAGCATTTAGCAGCTAAAGAGACAGATATTTACCCGACTAGACCTGACTGGCTACAAGGAGAGTGAATAGAGTCAGTAGCCAGCTGTTTGCCATAAAAAACTTTATAACTTATAACTAACTGTCCCCAAGTGGTCAAAACGTAAATGAATGCTCCTTTAACATATTTAAAACATGATCGTTCACCAGATTATATGATATCAGGGAGCCCTGTTGGCTCTCATACGTTAGTTAAAAATGACAAAATTACATCACAATTAAGTGTCACATTGACCGCTACGATAACAAATGTAAGGATACCACTTTTCCTGGCTAAACGTCGGTTAATGTCCGATATGTTTGTCCTGATTAATTACAGTATGAACAATCAGGACTTTTTTGGCTGGAGTGTGGGATGATTGGTTGGTTGAAATTCTAGTTTAATGTCGTTATATGAGTAAATAAGGATGGGAACTTATTCAGAGCAGCGGTGGTTGTCAGTTCAATCCCCGGACCGGCAGGATAAACCCTGGGCGTGGAAGTGACAATACAGCACTTGTCCCTCTCTCATTACCACCACTGAGGTGCCCTTGAGCAAGGACTATAACCCCCAACTGCTCCAGTGGAGCTGTTCAGTGGCCAGAGAGAGCTCATAGCTTCATAATGCCCGTGAATTGACACATTGGCTCTAAGGTAAAATGATCATGATACAGATTATTGGCCCATCTGTACTTCTAAAGTTGCGTTCAGGGCTTTTCCTTCTTTTTTTCTTCTCACATTGTTTATGACGAGTCAAAAGTGTCCCGGGGGCGATAACGTGGACTAAATCTTTAAGTACACCGTCTTTACTGTAAGTGATTCTGTGCAGATAAAAGACACGGTTGCTCGACTGTTTGTGATAGCAGACTGTGATTTACTGATACAGGGATGAGGCAGAGGACAAAGGCGGGACTGAGGTCTACAGAGAATGACATTTCACAGTGGGGGGGCTCGGATGTTTCAAAGCCGTTTAGTTTGATGCTGCTCCATTACGGGCGGTGATATTTACCCCTCGAGCCGCCATGTAAAGAGATTAGCTGTGTAAATGTTAATGAAAGAGGGAGATAAAGAACAGGAAAATGAGAGCGACAGAATGACCCAGAATGCCCGGAGAGAGGAAACAGAGACTAAGCAGGAAAGAGCGGCGGAGCTGATGCTCAATGTGTCGTCTCTGGGGTAAAAGAGCCAAGTTTGACGCGATACTTAACAGAATATTTCATGTCCAGTGTGCATCTTGGGTCCACACAGAAAACACTGGCTTATGCACCGAAGGTATTTTTGTTTTGGCATATTTTTACGTAACATTTCTGGGTGGGAAAAGAGACCGGCTGAATATTTCAACTTGCTCCAGGCGGGGGGGAACTGGAGAGAGATAAATGCTTTAAAACTCCACTGTGCCAATTTTCCTTTGTGGTCCAACTGCGAACAAAAGAAAGGACTTTCTTTTTTTTTCTTTTCTGTACATAAATTAGTTCAAGCCAAAAGCAGTTATCGAAATGTTTTGGAGCTTTTTAAGACAGAATAATTTGTTATGCTTCTGTTACATCTGGCTGGCCCAACACAGTCGGCCCACATTAAATGAGGACACCAGTTGCCTAAGAAAGTGAGCTCAACCTGACATCTGTGCAGCAGATGATCAGGACAGGTTAAAAGACTGCAGTGACCTTGTTTTCATCATCGTCAGAGCCGTAATCATCGTCGGCGTCGTTGTTTTGATTGATTTTGATGATAAGGTTATACACTTTGAAGAGGCACTGATGTAATTATCCTCAGTCTGTTCTCAGTGTCGCTGCCTTAAAGATAACTGAGACCCTGCAGCGCAGAAATCAGATTGGAGCGAATATGAACGGAGCTTCGACCTTATTGGCTGAGTTAAATGTCAGTGGGCGGGGTCAAAATCCAGGATATCACAAAGCCAATCAACAGACTTGAAAAGTGAAAGAAGAGCTTTTGAAATGACTTCTCTTTTTGTAGCCTGATGTTTCTGATTGGCTGACAGGTGGCCATTAAAAGTATATACTGCAACACCTCAAACATTGTTCCTATCTAATCTGTCCTCAACTCACCATGTATTAGACTGCAGGTAACCATAGCAACAGAACCGACACAGTAACTTTACAGTAAATGATGGTTAAAACAAATATTTAGTCATATAAGCAAAAACAAACAATATGTTCTTGTTTTCTTGTTTTATTTCTTTATGAAAGTGACCCTGGTGTAAGCATGACAATGACCAAAGAGGTGTCAACCATGGCCACTCGTTTCCTAAACTGAAGCAACTTATCGTGCATTATTGCTATAATTGGTGGTTTGATTGGTCATGGCTCCAGAATTATAATTATTGACAGTGCAATTGGCACATTTTTCCTCACATTCCCAGCTTACTTTGTGCCTGATCATCAACATTCGGGCTAACACGCCTTGTTAGTTTCTTTCCAACATGATCAACATGTCAACACGATGGCCCCTGAATAGTTGAGATAAGGTCAGACTTCTACCTGACAGAAGCAGCGCGTTTCACTTCTACTAATACTGATATCCATATTAATTGAATCCGTGGCTTGAACTGCTTAACCCCTCGTTTTTTAAAATTGGCTCAGCTTCAGACCTTCAAAGCCCCTTCACACACCTGCCGTCCATCCGCACGTGTTTCCACTTATGCTGCCTGATTAGACCTCTTCTCTGGACTGCGTGGGCACGTAGAACTGCACTGTATCGACAGCTCTCTCGCTCTCCCGTTAGTTTTATCGCACCTGTTTACACCTCTTTATCATTATTAGCACATAGAGTTTGTTGACTTCACGACTCTTTTCTTTCTGTTCTTGTTTATCCTCCATTTTGTATGACTTTGTTTGAACAAAACAGTGTCTAATCAACCGTGGTAATTGAAAACACCTGTGAGTTGAAACCTTTAGCCCCACTACTCTACACACACTTGTAAGTAGTTAACGGACCCAGGAGTGTTACGGCTAACACTGCTAGCATCCCAAAAGAGGATTTTACAATCTTTTGAGGAGGAAGATCAACAAATCGACTTATATCCTATTCACACGTCACAGAGATGAAAAACATCCAGAGGAAGCTGCATCAAAGAAGGTTCAGGAGTCGAGCTTTGAGGGAATTTATCATCTGTAGCCAAAGTGTAAAGCTCAAATGTTGAATCCGAAAAGTAGCAGAAACATCCTTTTTTTTTTGTTAGGGAGTTTTATGCTTTTTGATTAGACAGCGAACAGCAGCGAGATGACAGGAAATGATGGGAGAGAGAGATGGTAACAAAGACATGTAACATGTAACAAAGGTCCACTGCCGCACATGAAACATTGCCCCAAGGCCACTTTTTTAGTACATAGATACGGCTCAACTACCAACAGATGTGCTCTCACAGGTTTAGTAGTATCATCACCCTTCGTTTCACTCCTCGTGACCCCTCGTTCGTTTCTAGATCAGCAGGTAGGCAACTTGATCATCTGCAGACGCCGCCGCCCTCGCCAGATAAATCCAGCCATGACAAGAATAGATCACTTCTGCCCCATTTCCTGCTGTGCTGTCCCAGGTGTCCGTCAAATAAGGACTCTGTTTCTCGCACGAAGGAACTGTGGCAACTTTCAAAAGCCCCTCGTTATTAGTATCTTGAGTTTCATCGCTTTTTTTTTTTGTGTGTGTGGATAGTTAACGACTTGCTCTGCATTATTGATGGCGGCAGATATAAGCGATGAATAATGCACCAGCCACTTAGGTTCTGCGTGTTGGAAGATGGTTTCATATGGGATCTTGTTAAACACGGAGGAGTATCACAATCTGGCCAAATCTTAACTTCCTCCAGCGTGTTGGAAGATGTGAGAGCTTAATTTTTAACAACAGAAACGTTCCCAAGACAGTAAATATCATCAAGTCGCCTGCTTAATATTTCAAACTGTATTCTCTGAGGGCTGCAGCAGCGCGTGTAAACAACCGCAACCTTTCATGTTGGAGTCTCTGGTTACTGATAGTGAAAGGGGGAAACAATCACTAATCAAGCTGTGCCAAATTACATTCATTCTGACTTTCTTTCATTGGGGGCCTTTAGTGGAAGTGTGTTTTCTTTTTTATTTGCTTGGTGTTTTCTGTCTCTAGAAGTCGACCTCTCCCTCACGTTACAGTGTGTGACCGAATGCCTGTGATTTACACATGGGATTAAATGAGCCTAAAGAGACTGTTTAAAGAACACCAGAGAAAGTGCTTAACCCTGAAGCTCTGAGAAAGAGCAAGGCACTTAAAGATTTCTCCGAGAGGCAACGCAGCTTTTTGAAAGTAGGTTATGGGAACTCGAACGCTATCTCTGGTGTGGAAATGATGGAACATTTTGTGGATGTGTTTTTTTTTATTAGCTTGAAGAGGAACACTTTTCCTTTGCTGTGGCTTTAAGAGCTTAGCAGTGACATTACACCTACCTCCTCCTTTCCTTGCACTTCCCACTTTCTGGTGGGGGCTTTAATCCAAATTGGCTCTGACGCCTCTGTGACATCCTCGCTTTCCTGCGACAGATTGGCCAGTTCGCTCGGCCGCAGAGAGAAAATGAAACGCGCAGAACGGCCCCGGAGCTGCCGGTGAATTATTCATGCCATGCACGTGTTCCCACTCGGCTTAATTACTGAGATGATTAGTGCTGCGAAATAGCAGGGACATCCTAAACACCCCCACCACCTCAACAAATCTTTTCTACACTAATGTTGCGTGATGCTTTTAATTTCGACTGTCTGTGAACAAGACGTCGCATTGCATTCATGTAATTTCAGAATTGTTGAGCAAAAGCCTCACTCATTGTCATCTTGTTGCCCACAATTGGCTGTTTGCTAAGAGTTTGGAGGCTGGTGTCTTTTGTTTTTTAGCCTTTCCAGAACACAACATACAAGAGCAAAAGTGTAAGGAATGGATTAAACAATGTGTTTCTCCTCTCTAAAGTAAGCTGCAAGCGTTAGCATTCCCAGCTAACTGGAATACCGCCCACTAGTGATGTACCCGAGTCTGAATACGTTTCAGACAAAGTACAAATAACGCCATAGAAACAGATATTTCTTCCACCTGAAGTTCCAGTAGTGTTAACAATAATGTTGTACAGTATGAGGATGTGGAAATATATTTCATAATTATTATATGCCAATATTAAATCAATTGGATGCTCTGAAGGCACAACACTTGCCAATGAAATGAAAAAATGCCCAATTTAACGTGACTTCTGGTATAAACCACGCCCATCTTCCGTCTTCTTTATGAACACAGATACAGAGACAGATCATTTTGTTGGTTGAACAGATACAGAGACAGATAGCGACGTCTCTGTACTCCTCTACTACCTACAGCAGTAACTTAGCATCACTACCAAAGCCAAGGAGAACGTCATTAGCTAACTACATTATTATTATCTGGGGTTACGGTTACGTTACAGGCTTCAGTGGGAGCGCTGCTACGTATATGAAGAGTTTGGAGAGTGGTGTCTTTTGTGTTTAGTGTTACCAAAAACACAAGCGCAACATTTTAAGGATGGAAAATCACAGCAGAAAGTTAAGGGTGAACGGTCAATTGTAGCCTCTCAATTTCCAAACCTCAAACTGTGAAGCTCTGGTGTCAGTCAGTCCCGCAGTGCTCCACAAGCCATTTGTCGCCGAAGTCTGTCTTTCCATATGCCGACCTGCCGGCCATGGCATTGTTGTCTTTACCGAGCAGGAAGTCGCCGTAAGCTGTGTAGAAGTAAAACAGCCTCTACTTTCGTGGCAACGCTTTGACCTGGTTTTGAGGACCGAGCTCTGCAGGCTCTCGAACAGACGCTGCGGAAAAACGCCTCCAGACAATCAAGTGCTTTTCATTTCATCTGCTCTGTCACTGAACGCACGCTGACTGTTAACTGGGCGAGGCGAGGCAAGAGGCTCCCTCAGCGTCCATCACTGTATCACAGAGAGGAAAAAGGAGAAAGCCGAAAGAGAAAATGAACTCTGATTTGAGGACAGCTGAGGGGGCAGGTGTGAGCGACCTGAGCTGATCTGTCATGAGACCACCAGAGACTGAGAGAGTGAACGTTTTTGACTTGAGCGTGATTGGAAGGATCCTTAAAACGATGGCGATCCAAGTGAAATGGAGCTGACTGATTTCAGAGATTCAGAAGAAGACTCATCTCAGAAAATGAGGCTGACCTGGAGTGTCCTAACACATCAGGAGGCAGGGATGCGAATTGTGTGCTTTTGTTTTTACTACTGTGTTTTAGATTTTAATTCAACTCATGTTTAAATTTTGATCAAAAACACTCTCATGTCTGTACGGTAGATATAAAGCCAGCAGCCAGTCAGCTTAGTTTAGCATAAACACTGGAAACAGGAGGAAACTGCAAGTTTCAAATAATCACATTATATCTCAGTTTATGTGTATTATGTCTCCTTGTTTAATTCGTACAAGTATACCATGAAACGTTCCGAAAAAAAACTTCCGAAAGCCATTTAGCGAGCTAATGTTTTTTAATATAATTGTCATTTGAATACCTTTTTAGATTTAGATGGTTGGTCTTTACATTTTATCGACTAAATGATTTGATAATGAGCATAACATTAGCCACAGCTCTAAAATCCATCCTGTTGGTCCTCATATGTCTGTCCATTGATTTTTGAGATATCCTTGTGACAAACAAACTAACAAACATGGAGGGAAAACGTACAGTTCATTCAAGCAGGTCTCTTGAGACGCTGAAATATGAGTCCCAAGTTAACAAAGAGGGAGTTTCTTGAAGTCCTACACAATCTGGGAAAGTTTACATTTCAGTCTTTGCTCAGCTGTTGCCGGCTCAGACTGTCCCTTGGTGCAGTAGACTCATGTTAGTGGCAGCTGTCATGGTTTCCCAAACGCTGAGGTCAAAGGTCAATCGACCGGCTAACGTCAGATGCCCGGAGCTGCGTTGACACAGAGTTGTTTTTTCACTGTATCAGCTTGTCCCAGGTTTTATTGCCCTCTTCCGGAGTGATTTTTATTCTTTTTGCCAGGTAACGCCCAACACCCTCTTCTCCTCCCAGAAGACAATACGCTCCCCCAAGTTGACGGTTGTTCACTCAACCAAACGAGGTTCCCACAGGGTCAGGCCGCGTCCTCTCGCTCCGTCACCCCTTTGTTCACACAACCTCGCTTCACATATATGAACACCCCGTCTCTTTTTCCCCTGCTATCCAAACAGGGGCATTCGTGTGTCATCGCACACATCCAAAGCAATGGCATTTCCCGTCACGTGCGCTGTGCTCTGCTCCGCATGACCAGGGGCTACAGCATAATCCAATAGTAAAACCATGCAACAGTCAAGTGCTTTATTGTAGATAAATCATCTTAGTTTTAGTTGGAAATGTCATTTTGTGTGTGAGAATGAGGCCGACAATGCATTTTGTCTCGGGGTGAAGACTTCGATGCTTCAAAATGTCAGTTTCTCAGCGGTGATGAAAAGCAGCTTTGTTTCTAATTTGACTTCTGTGGATTTTCAGTTCATCCAAAAGTTAAAAACCGCCCAAATTTAGAGCTGGAGACTTTCACAGTGACGGCTGTTTATAGGTTGTGTATGTGTCTAATTGAACTGAACAGGTCAGACTGGCCTGGGAATTGGCATCTAAAATAACTAGCTAGGAATCTCATAATGGGCTGCCTCTATGTGTCTTTCCTGTCAATCTTAAAGGTTCCTATATATATATATATATATATATATATATATATATACATATATATATATATGTATATATATATATGTATATATATTTCTTACATGATTCGAAGTGTTTCTGCATGACACAATATGTTGATGTTGGGAACTACAAACCTACAAAGCCCTCCATAACACCCACTTTCAAAGGATGTGGACAGCTTCAAAGAGGAGAAACCTCATTCAATCTTGGGTGTCTTGGGTGTTGTTTGGAGTATGAAACTTCCTGTTGGCTGTATTGTTGCATTTGTCTTTCCTACAAGACACCATAAATTGATACAAGCCAGGACCAGAGTGCTGCATGTACTATACTATATAGTGCTGAAGAAACCAGAATAACTTCGCATTAGATAATCCATCTTAGCTTCTTTTCCAGGCTTTTCAGACAAAGTTAGCAAACATTTTTTTCTCACCTGTAACTGTTCACCAGAAGATTTCAGGGTTTTGTTGAGCCATTTCATGGAAAATTAACTTTTAAATCATCATAATTTGTACGGAACAAAAGAAAACTCGCACAGCTCGCACAATCGGTTTCCCTCCTGAATATTTTTGAATCGACCGGCGTCAATGTCGAGAGGAAGAACAGCAGCTCTCAACTGTGCAACTAAAGATCTTCGGCTTCTAGATGAACGAGATGTAACATGTGATTCAGGGCCAAACCTTTGTTTGATATCAACGTGTGTCTATATTTTTGGCTTTGAGAAGATATTTTCAAACCATTTTTCCTTCAAACTTGAGTAAAAACCAATTTTTTAAAAACATTTACTACAAAGGGTTTTACTATTCCTGTAGATATGCAGCATACCCACTTATCAGAAATTCAGATTTATTCTATCCTCTGCCATTTTGATTAGACTCTATTCTGTATCCCTGCATGGTGAAGTTGTCGTTGCCAGTTGTTATTTGAATGCAGTACAAACCCATATAACTGCTACTACTGTCTGTGCTCCCCACAGGGTCAGCTGTCTCAGGCTCTCAACGGCCTGTCGGACCGAGCCACCGAGGCCAAGGAGTTCCTGGTCCAGCTGCGAAACATGGTGCAGCACATCCAGGTACTTTAACACACACACACACACACACACACACACAGTGCACTGACTTGTCTTGGCAATTTGTTAGCCATCTCTCATCCCCCCGTGTGATCCCAGACTGTCCACCACAGCACGTCACTGCGGTAATCGACAGAAACAAGAAGGCTTATCGTATTATTTCAAGTGTCACTGTTGACATTTTGTAATCCCTGGCATGGACCATGTTCACTGTCCAGCCACAGAGCTGCATATGACAGGTGCAAAATGACACGTCAAAGCTCACTTAAGCTGTGTTTCGTTCAAATCTGACTCCTGATCAAAGTCCTCTCTTAAACATTAAATTAGAGGCAATTAAGTTTTGATGTTTTAGCATGATAAAGTCTAAAGTTGTGATTTCATGCGTGGAGAGTGCATCAGACACAGACTGTCAGGATGTGAAGAACGCGAATGAATCAATAAAGACATTTGCATTCAGTGAAACTGACACATCGCCATAGTAACAGCAGAGCGGCTCTCAGTCTTGGCAAAGTTCTTTTAATTGTGTGAGCGAGGATATTGATTTGAGTGGAAATGTCTCTCTGTTTACACACAGCGGTATCACATGCACTTAGTGTAAGTACAATATATTGACCAGGAATAGATTTAGATGCTCGCGACCGTCTGCCGTGCGTGGAGACAAAGCTGTGGTCAGCTTAACAGGCTGATTTAGAGGAGGAAGGTGGGATTAAACGCCCTCGTTGATTATCGTCACGCAGTGGGACGGCGCTCCAGGGAAGACCCGTCAAGGTGAGGAGGAGAGGGAATTTAGGACGTGTGAAAAACGAACACTACTAGGGATAATTGTACGTATATTACTCCCATGGTGCGGATGCTTCATGATGGTTTTATCCACCCACCTCGCATGATGCCGAGCTGCTGGAGGAGAAACATTATGAGTACTATAAATCTTATTATCTCTTCACATTTCAGTGTTAATCCGGCTGTTAAATAGATGTCCATAATCGAATTCTACATCCCTCAGTAGCATCTCTTCTGCTTTTGGTTTTATATACTGTACATTTTGTTCTTTAAGATGCTTTACTCCCTGCCTTTGTCTGTTGTCTTGCAGGAGAACGGAGTGGAGTTCGAGGCCTGTTTGGTGGCGCAGTGCGACGCCCTCATCGACGCCTTGAACCGACGCAAGGCTCAGCTGCTGGCTCGAGTAAACAAAGAGCACGAACACAAACTGAAGGTGAGTGAGCATGACGCAAAAAAAACATCCCAATGTGTCAGATGGATGCCAGGCTATTAAAAAATCTGTGGGTTTGGTGTGTTCATGCACAAGAAACAACATATTGTTGGAAAATCAAACCAAGCAGCAGGGTAACGTGAATATGGCTGTGAACGTTTCCTGTTTCAGTCCCTGCTTGCAGCTGCGATCCTCTGCATTAATAACATAAGCCTGACAAAAATAAATGCAGCAATATTTGTGATGAATTAGGTATTTCAGGCTTTAGGTTTCAAGTGTCTGTTATAGTGGAAACAGTGGAAACTGGTGGCTTCTTGGTTGCTAAGAAAATCACTTCCATACTGACTCCACTGATATGAACTGAATGCAATTACTGCCTGGAAGGACGGAAATTAATCTAAATATTAATGGTACGCATCAAAAGTGGTCGGCAGTCGTGTCAAACGTATGTTATTCGTAGTTAAATTGGCTGATATGAACCCATTTGTGTCAAATGGCATTTGAAATTATTTAAGCTATTTCTGCAGCACAGAAGTAGTAATAAGAAAAGAACCTAGAAATAGAATAAGAACCAATAAAGATGCACATTTTGTTGTATGAACTGTTGCTGACAATAAGATGTAGCAGGGAGATTCATAAGAAATGAAACTGCAGTGATTTCAGAGACATAAAGTGCCACATTTGTCTTTAAACCATCTGCAACTCATTGAACGGGGGACACAACTGCGAGGTGGCGTCGACATGAGAGGAGGAGGAGGGAGAGATACATTTGTGCTGTACAGCATCCAATTTCACGCTTGGACGCTCTGTAGAATCAAGGTTTCACACGTGTAGGTGGTTTGAGAAACGCAGCCTGTGCATGGCAACATGCTTGTACACTGACACACACACACACACACACACACGCTTACATACATTTACACACATTTTCCTTTCTCCATACATGAAATATTTAGATGTGACACGTTTCATGGATGAGGCTCATAAATCACTCACAAATGGAAAAACTCATTTTCATTTCAGCTGTTAGCTGTTAGTTCATCGTCTGTTCTTATGTACACACAGTCTTCTATAGGAGGCTGTAGCAGCGCCTGCAGGTAACGAGTGTTACAGCTGAACTTTATATAATAGCTGCTTTTTCTTTGTGTTTTAAAGGTTTACGTTTTGTCTTTTGAGGAAATTATCTGTTTGTTTTTCTCTCTAAACATTTATGAACAGGGAAATACGCGTATTCCCTTTCTTGCCAAGACTTGGATGAGAAGATCTACGCCACGCTCTTATCCTCCTGGAGTCTTGTCATCACCATGAAGTTAAAAGTTAACCAGAGGTTATTGCTCCTGACCTAGAAACAGTCTGGCTCATGACCCCTGTAAAACGACACCATCGTTGTTTTTTACTCTTAGCATTGTGTACTAATAAAACGAACAAGATATAAAGTGTTAATTAATGAGATTAAGAGGTGCTTTTGGGCAGATTTACAGGCTAAGTGTTCCCCTTCTCTTTCCAGTCTTCGTGCTAAGCTAAGCTAACCAGCTGCTGGCTGTAGCTTCATCGTTGTGGTGTAAATCTTCTCATCTAACTTCCTGCATTTTAGCGCATCCAAGTTTTAAATTCAAATATTTAGTGCCAAAAACTTTTCTTTTGTTTTTTTTTGATCGGACAAAAAAAGATCAGACCATCATCCCTCCCTCTGCAAAGTAACCAGGACAGCCCTGGAGGACCAAGGACACACAATGACACCCTGAACAGTGTGTACTCTCCCAGTATTTAGCTGAAAATATGCTCCAGTCAACAAAGCGCTCACCTCTCACAGCAGCTACAAAACTGCAGTTGATACTCTCATTGCCTGCAGTGTCACAAATGTCAAAATTACAGCAGCTATTACTTTTTCTTTTTGCCTGCAGATGGAACTCACTGCGACACTGGTGCCACTTTTATTGTCCATAGGTGGCACAGGTTGGACTGGACTGCGGGTTCTCAAAGGGCCCAGTTTCAGCTGCCATAGGCCACGTTTAAAATGCGAAATCTGTTCCGTTAATGATTGATGGCTGTTGAGTGATGACTGGATGTTTATTGAGGGGCAGAGATGCATCAGACACATTTACACCTCTAAGACGGAGGGATTTGAATGTGTCTCAGTACAAATCTGACGCCTCCACGTGTTGTCCACTGAATCTTAATGCCAGAAAGACACATTTCTCCACGACAGATCTGATATTCTTTTTGCATTTTCACTGTCAGTCTCTCATGTGAATCAGTGCTGCTCACTTACTCAGGAACGCCGCTTCCATCATTTCCCACAGAGTCAGTGGTGCAAGAAACTGTGTGTTTCTCATGTGCTCCTGGAGGGCAGCGCAGCTCACTTTAGGTAGATATCAGCCGGAGTAAAGGGGGGAGGCAACGCTTGTGTTCTGGAGTGCACCTCCTGTAATTGTAGCCCCTCTGACACGGGCAGTCAATGGGATGCGGCGGAAGTCATCCTGCTGCCGTAATTGAACGAGATGCATTTCTGTCCCGGTGCACTCCTGATGATAATGTAGTCCTTTGTGTATCTTCCAGATGCAGCATCTCAGATAGGATTTATTTTCATATGAAAAGCAGATCGTTGCATAAAACAAAATGCCAGCTACGCATTTTATACGTGTCCATTTAAGAAACTAATGAAGTGCCCTGATTAATCCTGCTGATTCAGTCACATGAAGCTCTTCTTATGAGGAGAGACCATAAAAAAAAAAAAAAAACGTAGAAAACATAAAATCAATTAAAGCCAATACAAACGGAGGCTGCTGCAGCTGACTTGGCATCTCCTACCGAGCTGCCTGCTGCTCTCCTCTGGTCCTGCACGCTGACGCCAAAGCCCGGTCACCATGGTGACTGGGACGTGTTGAGCTTGTTGTTTGAAGCTACGGAGGCGACAAGTAGTCCTTAATAACATGAGTCACGTTCAAATCAGGAGGACTGACCCACCTGTTCGTTTGAGAGGCGGAAGGTAGTTTTATGGCTGTTTGGTTACAAGTGGTGGTTTTATTCAGTTATTTAACCGTTCATTTATCTTTTCTTTAAATTTTATCTTCCTAAATGCTTCAAAGTCTTTTCCACATAAACAACGTATAATTCAGAGGGCCTGATGCTAAATCTCTTCTTGTATTTTAATTTAACTTTATAGTTTTAGTAGAAAAACATCCGAATCAGCTTTAAAACCTCGCTATGTGTAATATGTATGTAGTTGAATGTGAAGATATAAGACTGAGGACATGACCTTGCTGTCCTCACTGGTATCTAGTGCAGCCCTGCTCATGGCTGACTGAAAATTGCACAGTTTTCAGACAGATTTTCTTCCTTTCAGACAGCATTTTTTTTCTCACTTTATGTCAGTAAAACATGTAAATCATGTGAAATTAGTTTAATTGATAATCCATCACAATGAACTTTTCACAGGCTTCTTTTTTTGTTAAGTTTGCCACGAAGAGCAGGGACTGTGAACAGCTTTGGATTTACAAACTGTCTTGTCAGAAAATCAAACATATAATAATAATAATTAGTAAATATTTATGTTGACATTTCTTGCGTTATAAAGTTGGTGTTTTGCAGCGGACTTTGAAGTGTCAGATGTCTGAGCTTTCCACAAGCACTTGAAAGCACCAAGTGTTAGTTCAGAAGATTGAGACCACTCTCTGTTCATATGGAACTACAGCCAGGACATGGTTAGCTTAGCTTAGCATCAAGACTAGGAGCAGAGGGAAACAACTAGCCTGGCTCTGTCTAAAGTTAAAAACAATCCATCGACAAGCGCCTCAAAAAGTCACAAATTAACACGTAACATCTTGTTTGTTTCTGTCCGTCTGTACAAAAAACAAACAAAACAACAAGTTTACGGAGCGATATGCCGTTTCACTCCTTGGCCAGACAGAGTGACTTCCTGGAGTCTCTGTTGGTTGGCTGGAAACCTAACGGTGATGAGAAGGCTCCGCTCTGTTTTTGGATTACACAAACAAGATAATTAGTTAATTGGGGAGCTTTAGAGGTGCCGGTAGGCGTTTTTTAAACTTAGGATAGAGCCAGGCTAGCTGTTTCCCCCTGTTTCCAGTCTTTATGCTAAGCTAAGCAGCAGTATCGTGCTTTAATGTAACATGGAGAATTAATTAAATATGATCAAACCGAGGCACGCTGCCTCTGCTGTCGGTCCCTCTCACTGGGTTTCATCTGGGAGATCCGAGCTCACAGAGTCAGCAGGGAAGTGATGAGGGATTCTTCTGAGGGCTGATTAGAGAAACACAAAGTGAATCAGAAACGAAGTCAGTCTTTCGCTCGCTCCAAAGTTTGCCACCGGATGTTTCGTCCTCTGGACGCCCAGCCTGGGCCGTTTAATGAGTACAGCTGCACTGAGGCTATTTTTACTTCCGCTGTAGTGATTTGCTGTCCTCCCTGTTGACTTCCCCTCATCTGACTAACTGTGTTGCTCCAGGGGATCCCTGTTCCCCGGGGACCTCCACTTTCAAATACTCAAACATTGGGAACAGTTTGGACTGAAACTGTGAGAACACTGAAATATCGAATTATTTATTCTCTCACTGTGAATGACATCTTCATCGACATCTCTCTGCAGCAGAGACGAGGAACATGAAATATTAAGACTGCTGCTGAATATAGTATCAGGGTATTATTCATCTGTCTTTTTGTGCTTTCTTTGTAAAATGCTTGGTCGAATAACTTAATAATGAAGACTTGTTTATTTTACTAGTCTATTTTATTTTATTAGTCTAAAAAATGTGTGTTTATTCCAGTTTCCTAGAGTCCAAGATGACGTCTTAAAACATCTTGTTTTGTCAGACCAGCAGTCCAAAACCCTAAAATATAAAATTTACAACTATATAAAACAGAAAGCAGAAGATATTCACAATTGAGAAGCAAGGAATTTTTGCCATTTTACTTGAAAAACGGCCGGAAATAGTTGCTGATTTATTTTTCCATCTATTGACTAATTGATTAATCAAGTAATTGTTTCAGCTCTAATAATTTCAGTCATTCATTGAGCTAAAAAAAAAAAAAAATCCAAAACATTCTTTAGTCTCAGATTCTAAAATGTGATAATTTGCTGCTTTTCTTTGTTTTATATCATTGTAAATGAAGTATCTTTTGGTTTTGGACTGTGAAATAATCACTGTGGTCCGTCATGATTTTCTGATGTTTTATAGGCTAATCAATTAAACAATTAATTGAAAAACTAATTGGTAGATCAGTCAGTAATGAAAATAGTCCTCAGTTGCAGCCCAATATCTGTCATTCGGACTCTTTTTCACCCTTGAATTTCTTGTTACGTTGGCATCAAGGAAGTGAAGCTCGACTTGCTGCGTCCATCTGATTAAGAGACACATTAATGCCACACTTGATCCTCGCTGACAGCTGAGAGTCTGTGGAAGTGGCACTTGTCACTTTCTCTGACCATCACTGCAGCATGTAACATACAGGACGAAGCAGGAAGTGCTTTTAATCCCTTTATTCATCTTCCTTTCGTCCTGTAACCGTTTGATTCACACACAATGTCTTCCTCCTCTCCTCTCTTACCGCTCCCCCTTTCCTTAACCTCATTTCTTCCTCTCATGCCTCTGTCTTTTCCCTTCTCATCGTTTTCTTCCTCTTGTACTCCAGTCTTTCCCTCTTTTACCTCATCTAACCCCTCCTTTCTCTGCATCACAGCTTTATCATTAAATCATCATCATGAACTTCCCTCATATCTGACTGTTACAGATTTTATGCCAGGGTCCTGACTGACTGTGTACCAGCCTGAGCTGCTGTAAAGGGACAGGTTAGGAGGCTGCAGCCACAGTATCTTAGGCCAAAAGTGCCGCAGTGACCTAATAATTACAACAGAAACAGATAGACGGAGGCCATTTATTTCACAAAGAGGCAGCAGGACCTGCAGACTCGCTCACAAGTACAATATGTACAGCTGATGCTGAGAGATACTAGAGAATATTGGCCCCTTTTTTAAATATCCTGCCTTGTTTGGTTGGAGTATTATTTGTGTTTAAAGCCGCTACTATCTATATTTTCATAATGACAATCGAACAATTGACCATGTGTAATGTGAAAGGGGTCGCTCATAATGACAAACCCACTGAGAATCCAAGGTTGAATTTTTTGTTTTTTACGACCCACAACTTTACTGTTTTGGTTCACTGGCGTTTTCAGCGAAAAAGCTCTAAAAATCAACTGTACACAACCTGCTCAATATTTCAGATATTTCTCCTCAGGAGTTGGTGGAGACCAAAGACAGAGCTAAAAGAGTGAATATTGGACTCCATATAAAAGCTAATGCTGCTCTGTAACTGCTGGACGCATAAATAAGCCACCAGTTTGCCACATCAACTTAAATGTTGATAATATGTCGATGCTGTGTTCACAGCTTGTTTCCTAAATCAGTTTTTGCAGGTTTAGATATAAAAATCAGGCTACGTTAGCGGCTCCTTTTATAACAAGAGTAGTAACATGTCCCACATGGGTCCTGGAAGAAATGTAATGAAAACCTGCTGTTCCAAACATGAATGCTTACTGTAAAGAGACATTTCACAGTATGTTTCATCGCTTCGAGCATCAGTTTCTGTTAATGTCGCCCTCCCCATGTTTGGGATTGTTTGAGCTGCGTTGTTGAGCTGCTGTGACTCTGTGTGACGATGTGCTTAATCACCATGACAGCCACGTATGTCTGAGAGGACGAGAGTTTGTTTCCCTTCGCGAGCTTCGTTCATCCCAGCTGCTGCTGAAACTGTGGCCCACTTACTCAGCCAGCTCTGCCCTCTACCACCGTCCTGCTCTTTGTTTATGTCGCTCACCTCTCTCTTTCTGTCTCTCTTTCTCCCACTTCTAAACCTCCTCCTCTACCGTCGCACCTCAAGCTGCCGCCGTCCCTTCATTCTCTGTTAAATTCAGATGAATGAATCTTCCTGCGCTGATTATCCGCTGATCAGCTGGCAGAGCGGTATTGCCGTTGGCAGCTTTTAAATCTTGATTTAAAGCAGATTTCGGGGGAAAGATGACTGGAATGCTGAGAGAAGCTGTTCAGCAAGCAGCAGTGAGTCTCGAATATGAGAGAAAAGGGAAACGAAGGACAAGATGCAATAAAAGTTGTCGGCATATCTCTGCACCCTCAAGTGAAATTCCTCCATATGTATTGCACTCTGTGGATTAAGAGATTGTGACTCCAGCTGCGTAAGGAGGAGGGACAGCAAGTCTGATTGTTTAACAGGCAGCGACAGCAGTGAGGAACTCTTGCTGGAGCCCTGCCAGACCACTGCAGGGGTGTGGATGTTCCAGGCCCGACACAGCGGGGAGGGGTTTGGCCCTCAGCCAGAGAAATATAGACCGAATCATCAAAGCTGGAATGAGATTTCCTCTCACTGTATGGGAAGAGAGGTTAAACCAGGTCCTCCTCCTGGCTGATTGATTGCAGCACTAAAAGAGGGAATAATGAGAATATGATTAGCTGCGTCTCTGTAAATATTTATTTACTTGAAAATATTCTGTGTGCAGTTAATATTTAATCCTCTTAGAGTGCAGTCAGACCTACAATTTTGTTTTATTTAGTCTGAACCTCGGAGGAGGAGTTGCATTTTTATATTTGGGGTATTTAAGTTCACACTGTCCTGCTGCGAATGGACCAACGCTGAGAAATTATTCAGTCAGTTTTGCAGCCTTTTATACCAGAGAGATGCAAAACTGCAGTGAAGTGAAGGAGGTCAAAACAAATGTGATTCCAGACTATGTCACTAAACATGACTGACTTATTTGCAGACTTGGCTCAGATTTACTTTCCCTGGTGTTTGCAGCAGATAAGGGCACGCGAGGAAGCAGCTGAAGACGAGGAGGCGAGGGGCTCTTCAGTGGTTCAGAACTAAAATCCGCATTTTCAAGTATCTGTGTGCAGTTGGTTTAAAGGCCCCTGAGGCCAGTTAAAATAGTTTTCAGCTGCCCAAACAAACTGAACTGGCAACAGACGTTTTCATTTCTCTGAGGTTTGAATAAAGCACATGGTGTGTGGTGCCCTCAACATGTAGCTTGTGATGTGATTATAACACAATCATCAGCTCTCTGTCCTGCCAGCAGAACAATCAGTACAAACTCATGCTGTGCAGCTGAACCAGATTATTTGAAATGACATGAAACTGGATGTGAAGTGATTGAAACATTGATCGTGGTGTTAGAGCTTAAATCGTGCAAATATTCCAGTGACTGTGGTCACTGTGTTGCTGGATGTTGAGATAGCTCAGCCTTTAATATCTGTTGTTGACTAGGCCAGCATGCAGTGTGTTTTTGGTAATAAAGCTCAGCTATAAAGAGTTTCCCAACTGAATTTCCAGAAAATGAACATATTATAATGCTACTAGAATATAAATTACATATTTTATCCATGTTGCCCACCTATACTTGATGCTATTCAGAGGACAATCCTGAAATCGTCTTTAATGCTGTGATTAAAGCCTTGAAAGTGGGCGATGTTAAAGCTTACTCTGTGTGCATGTGTCTTACAGTAATGCTCTACTATTCATGATCGCAGTAAATAATATGTGAATATTAGAGAGAGAGAGGCCAAATGATTAGAATAAGCTGTATCTTTCATCATCAGTAAATCGTCTTCATGTATGCTGTCGGTCTCTGAGCGGCTGCAGAAAGGATTTTCCTCTCCATTCAGCCTTGGAGCCCCTCAGATAGCAGCAGTGAAGTTTCTGTTACCTAGCAACCCTCGGTCCAGCACCTCAGTTTATTTCACACTGTTGCGAGGAGGCTCTGTGGACATCGGTAGTGTCTGTGGCGGGGAGGGAATCTCCCCAGTCACGTCCATCAAATATCCGATCAATCTGATATCTTGTAGTGTGAGAGATGAGGAGGGTTTCTGTTGTCTTGTATACAGATGATGTTGTGGGAAGATACACTATGAATATGGAGAGTGATATAAAAAATCCCATTTGTATTTTGAAACTGATTTTTCTGATGTAAAAATGTGTTTTTTTTCTGAGGCTCAAATCCAAGTCTGTGCCCAGAAGATACGTAAGGTAAACATGATTTCGATAGAGTGAAGTGTAGCTCGGAGCGGCCTCATCTCGTCTCTGATGTAACCGCTGACGACTGTTCACACGGCCCGCGCGTGAAAACAAAATGTCACTTTCCTCCCGTTAACGTCAATAACGGGATCAGTTGCCGACGTCCCCTCAGCCTCCTCTTCCTCCCTCAATCTGTGTGCAAGTCTCAAGAGGAAACAAAATGTACTCAATCAATCACTTTGACAATCCTGGTGCTGATCTCATTATTGGTATTCCTCCTGGTCGTCTCATTCGGCTTCTCTTCATCCATTAACATCCCTGTTTAATCTGTGATCTCCGGCCTCCTCCTTTTCTTTCACCCGTCCTTTTACGTTGTTTCAATGTCGCCATTTTTGTCTTAAGCTCTCTCTTTCGCTTTTCTCTTTTCGCTCCCCTCTACTCTCCTTTCTCTCTCTCCTCTTCCCTCATTTATCATCATTTCTGCCTCCTTCTGCTTATTTACTTCTGCTCTTCCCTCTTCTGTTCGGACATATTTATACTCTACAGCACTTGCGCACTTTTTTAAACCATCTTTGTGCATGTTATTCATGTTCCACTCCAGAGTCATTACAGGAAAAGGGTGACGATTAACACATGATTATCTTCCTGCAGACTGCTTGCTTATTGTTGTATAAGTATATTATACTTGCAAAGCTTGATTCCCTCGTGGGTATTTCTTCTTTCATCATCTCTGGGGTTTTTTTGCCCCTTTTTTGCCCAGGTGGTTCGGGATCAGATCTCCCACTGTACGGTGAAGCTGCGTCAGACCACAGGGCTGATGGAGTACTGCCTGGAGGTCATCAAGGAGAACGACCCCAGTGGCTTCCTGCAGGTAAGATGCATAACAAGTCAAGGCTCTTCTTCTACTAGAAACTACAGCCTCTGCTTTTTTATGCAGACAACACACATATTTATATATGTAAAACGATTTCATCATGGTCGTATTGGTTTGGTCCCATACAAGCACTGAGTTTGTGCATTGAACAAATCAGTGATTAGATTTGCCAAAATTACCTCCAGTTAAACAAAGATAAAACAGAAACGACTGTGTTTGAAGAACAATTAGAAGTCAGTGCTCACCTTCAGTAGCTAATGTTAACGAGCACAAACCAGGACAGAAATCAAGACCTAAGTTTCAACATTCACATTAACGCAATTACAAATAAGAATGAAAGGACTTATGTCTCTAAAACTAGTCCATGGGACAAGTCTTCTGACTCTCCCAAGAGTTAAAACTAAACATGAAGGAACAGCATGCTCCACATATCTGGAACAAACTCCCAGAAAACTTCAACTCTCAGTTCTTTTAAATCAAGGCTGAAGCTTTTTCTGTCAAGTTTGTGCCCATTTATTCATATATTGCACTTTTATTCTGATTGAGAATATGTCTTATTTTATTTAGCTTCTTTTAATCTTCTATTTTACCTTGTTTTAATCCTTTGTGTCTTATGTAAAGCACTTTATATTGTCTTGCTGTTGAAATCTGCTATGCAAATACATTTCCCTTGCCTGACCCTAAACAGCAGAAATAGTTTATTCTTTCTCTGCCTGTTAATCATCTCGTGACCTCTGCGATTTATCTTGCAACCCCTTGTGTGGCTCCATTTAGGGAACCATTGTCCCACAGAATGACACCACTTTACTTTTCCTCAAAGCAGTTGTTACAGCTTCAATTTCTGGCCAATCTATTTTTGAATTTTGTGCTTTTAAAGCTGCAATTATCACACATTTTGCTGCTCGTAGCGGTGAGTTTATTTCTCTAGGGGAAGAAATGTATATTTAAAACAGAGAAATTCCTCCTCAAAACCGGTAGATTACTAGCTGCAGATAAGACTCAGACCCAGTACATTTTAAATAAAGTTGACTTTTCCTCACCTGAGCTGAGGCTCTCAGGATAGAGGATGTTGTGTGCTGTACAGATTGTACAGCAAATGTGTGATTTGTGAATTGGAAGTTAATTAATTGTGCTAATTGAACATTGTCTCTTTGCTCCCAATAATATAATTAAAATACAAAATGTGTTGTTGAAGTAGAGGATGATATAAACACAGATACATCTGTGACTCTATAGTATGTGATTTTCTTCAGTTTGTCCAATGTTGTTCTCAGATCTCCGACGCTTTGATCCGGAGGGTCCACATGACGGAGGGCCAGTGGGGGAAGGGAACCCTCACCCCCAGGATGACCAGCGACTTTGACCTCACCCTGGACAGTGGACCCCTCCTGCAGACGATCCACCAGCTGGACTTTGTCCAGATGAAAGGTAAAAGAGAGGAGATAATGGGTACAGACACCTGAGGGGTTCATGCAGGTGTAGGCTAGAGGAGGGCAGGAGCAGCACAGAAGGAGACTCTTTTTAAACTCAAAGAGGCAAGTTCAAGCCCTCTTGAGAGCTAATGTCTTTTCTACTGAACTTGAACAAGACAGCAAATCCCTACCAGCCTGTAAAGGAGCTGATCTCTGTTGTGAAAAATCACTGTAATATACCTGCAGTGTTTGTTCTGAATCATTGGTTTATAGTAAAGTTTTCTTACAAATTTTACGAAGGGAATCGTTAAAAGATGTTGTTAAAACCTAGATTTACTGTTAGATTTCTGTTTGCAATATCTTTCTAAAAAGTATTATGGTCCCGAAAGGGTTTTTTTTGTAAGGGAGTGTCCTCTTTTTCTGTGGCAACAGTCCTGTGAATTTGCAGTGAGAATTTAGAGGCAGCTTGTTCTTCCATATGACCTCTTTTAAAATCACAAATTATTTTATATAATATATATTCAGTGATTTGAGTTTGGGAACTCGCTGGAAGTGTGTGTATAAACATTTGTGTTTGGTCTGGTACCTGCTTTACACAGTATGATATCACTGACATACCATAGGTATTTTCTAGAATAAATTACTCAGAAAGTCAAGGAAGTTTGGTGTGTTTGTGTTCATGTTTCGGAAGCCTTTGATTAATGCGTTATGAATTCATATATTCAGAATTGAATTTATAAATGATAAATATTGAACAGGTCTTCGTGCACAGAGTCACAGCCAGTTAGGGAGTGTGTGTTTGTGTGTGTGTGTGTGTGTGTGTGTGTGTGTGTGTGTGTGTGTGTGTGTGTGTGTGTGTTTGTGCACGTGCGGGCATCTTTTCATATCTCAGTGGGCTGTAATCTGGCCTGGTTTCCCCCCTCCTCAGTCCCAGCTGCTCCGATGCTCCAGCTGGAGGAATGCTGCACTCAGAACAACAGTGCCACGTTGTCATGGAAACAGCCACCGCTCTCCACCATCGCCGTGGACGGATACATCCTGGAGCTGGACGATGGAAACGGGGGGCCGTTCAGGGTAGGTTTCCCTCTGCAGGTACTCTTTTGTCTCCACTCAGTGGGATTTAAGACAAACTTTACTTTAACTTGTGAAACGCTGACAGAGGAATCTTTGTTGGATTTACATTTAGATTACGAGACAAAAAGAGAAAAACAGGACCAGTTAGAGTAATAATTCACCTTTACAGAACACTACCCGCCTTTCTCTCAACAAAGGCTCTGGGTGATATGAGAGCAGGTCATGTGACACGCTGTAGTGAGGCATTGAATGACACGCCATCAGAAATAAGGGACTGTAATGCAGCTGTCAGCTGGGATGATCCCACAGGAAGTGTGGTCTGGCATCAAAGCAGTATTCATAACCTCCCAGAGGTTCACCATGTAATCCATCCACCTAAGACCCTCCCAGTCCTCTATACATTGAGGCCCCTGCTTTGTTATGATGGCAACTTAAACCTCCTGAACAATACGCTCAGTACAATGACAGAGGATATCTGTGTGCGACCTCTAAACCTGTAGAGAGCAACTTACAGTAGACCCATTGACTCTCATAACAATCAATCTAGGAGATCTTTCCACTTTCTTAAAGTGATGTTAAACTTTGGGCTGAAGCTCCATGCCAAGTATTTAGCCAAGATCTTTTATAAAGTTGCTCCCCTGTAAGAATTATTGTTATATACTGCTTGGAAGTACTAAAAAATGACATGCTTAGTTTATTTGTTGTGACAAAGCCATAAGCCTCCAAACAAAAACAGCCCAGGGTTTTTTTAGGGTGGAAAACGCCTCGAAACACACAAAAATCCCAATGTAGCCATCATATTTCAGTCTCAGCCTTCTCTCAAACTGTTGCCGTCTCCTCATAGCTCCTAAAAAGAGCACGACATGTCAGATTCCTCTAAACAGCTGGTGCAGCATAATTAAGATTTGGTTGTAATGCTCTATCTGCACACACCCAACAGTTGTAATCAGATCCGTTCACTCAAAGACCCCAAACCATGAGTTAATAATCTAAATAATCTAGACTTTGTAGCCCGTGGTGGACACAGTTTGTATAAATGTCTTATTGACCTTCCCACTTTTTAGAAGTGTAAATAGGTGACCCCGTCAGCTAAACACTCCCTTTATAATGCGAATGGTCCAGCAGCTGTTTGTAGAGGCGTCCTGTGTTTTAATTTAGAAAAAGAATAGCAGCCACTGACCTTAAGTCAGTTTGCTCTCCTCTCCAAAAAAACAGCTGGTCGTCCTTTCAGTTCACTCCGTGTTTGTGCGAACCTTCATCTTTCTGTCGTAATTACAGCTGTTCCATGAGAGGGTGATCATTTACGTCCAATCTGCCAACAGATTCACCAACTGCATCCGCGAACTGCTAATTGGTGGGCAGGCGATGCCAAGTCGTGTCAAAGCTCAGAGACATTTTGCAGAGTTTTCACAGTTTGATTTACAGCAGAAATATATGTATCTTTTAAATGATGAAGTTTACTGTTTTACTTAAATTCTTTTGTGTGTTTTAAAAGTGTTGTTGTAGTCTGCCATCCGGTCTGTGCATCTCTTTAACCTGAACTCAGATCAGTGTATGTCATACCTGTGTGTACCTACACTTTGCCAAGCAACTCTTTGCCAGGAAGTTCTCTCTTCCTCTCCGACTCTCTGACTCACTGAGGCTCGCCAACGCAGCACCTCGCTGAGCTTGGCGAGTTGTGTCCCCATGTCTATTTATACTCCGGTGTGGGCCGCCTCACCCACACTCAGTTGTACAAACTCACACTGTCGCTTATTACACTCACCGCCAAATCCAAAAGGGACACTCCTTCAGAAGGAGAGCCGGCTGGGTTTAAAAAAGCAGCACTCTCTGTCTGTTCTGTGTCATAATTACGCACTTGATGTATCTGCCAGCTTAACAGGAAGTGCTGTGTGTCTTTTACAGGAAGTGTACGTGGGGACGGAGACCATCTGCACAGTGGACGGGCTCCACTTCAACAGCACATACAAGTCCAGAGTGAAGGCCTTTAATGCCAGCGGAGTGGGCCAGTACAGCAAGACACTGATCATGCAGACCTCTGAGAGTACGTTGAGCATCATCTTCCTCCTCCTGCTACTCATGACTGTGTAACTTCAAGGAAAAATACACTCTCCAAACAGAATTCATTAATTTATCCCTCTGATCTTGGATGGTCCAGTTGTCAGTTCCCACAAAGTTAGAATCCAGAAAGAGCCAAGACTCAAGTCTGTGTTGCCAATAAATTAGACTTATTAGTGATTCTCCGCAGGCCGTCTTCATAATGTGTGTCTGTAATTGAGCAAGCAAACTACAGTATACAACACATTTCAAGTAGTAGTAGTAGAGTTAGGCCGATACATGTCTGGCGATGTCAGCTTATTGCAGCAAACTAGGTTTGAGGTCATTTAGAAACTGTCACCATTACACAGTTTGTCCACCAGAGAGCGCTGACAAGACAAGTTCATTTTTACACTGCAAAATGTCACGATTGGTTTGAGATTGGTTGTTTATATTATATTTTCAAACAAATATCGAGATCAATATTGGCCTCAAAAATCCAGTATCAGTGGAGCTATAGTCTGAAGTGGTGGCAGACATGCAAACGTGTCCCAAAAGGCCGAAACAGAAAGACTAGATGCTGAGGGAGAATAGACAATTTGGCGGGTGACTGAGGGAAAGTTGCCTATACTGTATATATACTGTACTGGGGATATACTGGGGAGTACGGGGCAGGTGTGTAAGCAGGTGAAGATCAGGGTGAAAAGTGGGAAGAGCAAACAGACGACAAGCAGAATAATGCTAAAGAGATATTAAAAACAAAGAGAGGAAATAAAAGAAAGGAGATAAATACAAGACAGTCTGTTCAAACACCGACACACAAATCGCAAAATATAAAGTTATAAGATCAAGAAAAAGCCAAATAAAATGTTTTAAGTTAAAGGTTTTTAGATGCTATTTTAAAAATGTGCACTGATTTGGCTTCTCTGAGTTTGTCCCAAAGTTAAGCAGAAGGACATCACTCAACAGACATGTCTACTGCCAACACTGAAATGTGTTTGTCACTTGTTATCACCCTGTGTTGCTTATTTTTCAGCACTTTTGCTTCTCCAAATGCCCGCCACATGTTTGTTACTGTTTCCCGGGTGAATTTACGCATTCATTTCTACTTAATTTCTATTTTCTGTGTCTATCCGGGTGTTGTAACACAGTTTTTACTCTTTGGTGTTGTTATCGTCCCCAGATAAGCTTGACACACATTGTTTTTGCATGAGCAGATCTTTAAAATGTTTCTTGTTTACTTTTCTATTGACATTATGTTTGTTTTATGATGAACAGTGATACACAAACACAATCTGGTTGGCTCTAGCAAACAGCTGGCAGGTGTTTTATCACAGGTCCAATAATAGTAATAGTGTTGTTTCGTGAGATCACAGACGAGAGTCTCGGCTCAGTTTTCTTCTTCTTCTTGGGGATTTGCTGTGCATTAACATTAACTGAACTCATGACGATCTTAAGAATAATAAATTGTTGCTGCCGGACTAAAGCCTTGCATCTTCAGAGAGACAACTTCTTAGACATTTTGGGGGAAAGGAGAACTTATTTGGCCGCTTCTTTGGCAATTTTGTTCTTATTTCAGTTTGAAAACCATGCAGTTCGAGTTTTTAATTATGGGAATTAAAGGGATTTCAAGGGCCAACAAACTTCCTCATCCTATTATCTTTCATGTAACACAAAAATAATAACCGTAAAAGCCTCCAAAATGTCAGTTGCAAAGGTTTTAACCCAAAAGCAGCAGCAGGATGTGAATTCTGTTTGGGGTGTGCTTGAGCTTTTAAACCAGGTACATCCAGCAGCAGCTGGTTTGTGTATAATCCGCCCACGTGCTTGTTTTCTCATTAGTTAAATGCTCTGCATAGATGTGAAAGCTTGTCATCCATCAGTGAACCTGAAAGGCCCGGACAGCCTCCCCACCTGACAGAGAGAGCGGGGGGGGGGGGGGCTGTACAGCGTGATCTAACCACTCAGACGTTTTCAGTGTTTCTGCAGAGATCTGACATCTTTCACCCCGACCGGACTCTGCTTTGATTTTGTCGGTTTTGTTTCCCCCAGGGGGGGGGGGAATAGCGTGAATTTCTCCATCAGAGCGGTCTTTTTTCTTTGTTTTCATGCTTGTTCTTTTCAAGTCTCCCCTGATCTGTTTCTAGGAACTCTTTGTTTTTGATTTTGGGAGCTCCTCTGCAGTCCAGCTTCCCTGATCAAACCTGCTTTTTGCCCTCTCCTCCACCCTCCCGACCCCTCTACACTGTCTGCTTCACTGCTTCGCTACGCTCTCCTCCTCCCCTCTTTTCTTTCTTCCTTTTTCCTCTCTTCCTCCACCCCCCCTCCCCTTTCATTTCACAATACAGCTGGACTCCCCCCATGCGATATTCAATCTATAGGCACAGGTATGGACAGCTCTCATTGCTGACTGTTTCCACTCTAATCCCCTCCTGACCATTTCCTGTTTCATCAGTGTGGTCCTCACTCTCCAATGAGCAGGTGGGCAGTTTGCTGCTCTGTGGGCTGCACATATTAAACGTTCAATACAGGCTTCTAATAAATGTCTTTGCTTTATTTCCTGCGGGAAATAAACCTACGTAATGAAACTTTACTGCACATAGTGACACCAGTGAAAGCTGTGGACAAGCAAGTCCAGCGGAGCCCACATTAAGCGCAAACGTCCATCTGTTAAACTCCCACATTTCTCTGTATAGAGCATAGAGCTGCGTTAATATATTTTAAACCCAGAGTCAAACAGTCTGCAAAATGATTAGCATTTGATTTAGCCTGCTTGACGTGTTGCAAGAGTTCACAGAAAGTTTAAAGGGTCAATTCACCCAAATTACAAAAAAACAGCCCCTAATCCATGCAGATGGTCGTGCTTTTATTTACTGAGGTTTGAAATTTACACCACCAACTCAATACATTCAATGTGAGGTGGATATTTGTTTGTGTTTTTGGCACTGCAACAATTATTAGCCGTAATTATTATCTTAAAAAGTTTATATGGCGAATAAGTAGCACATCGCTGCATATCTAAATGATGCACAATGTCTGTCTTATTGTATTTTGAGTGAACTGACCCTTTATGATGAAAGAGAAACAAAAGAATTATTAAAAATGTATTTTAAAGTCAATTTACTACTATTTTTCTGATTAAAAATGTACTTATTAGTTGCGTTGTAATTATTAGTTGTATTATCTAGGTGTCATAAACCCCACCCATCTGGTGTTCCAAGCATCTGAAAACAAACGCCAATTATTATTTGCAGACTGTCTGACACAGGTGTGATATTATAGAGATTATTAAGATTATTAGCAGTTAAGTTATAAGTTAAGTTATATATAGTATGATAAGAATTATTAATCATGTTAATAATAATAGCGATAGTGAATCTTCTTCTCGTATTCTCTCACATCATTATTATTCCTTTCATTAAGTATTTACAGTGTAGCCTCATCTCATCTAACCTCCAGCCTCTAGACTCATGTCACGATCATGTCATCACATCCTGCTCTCCCTCGTATTACTGATGCTAAACTGTGTGTGTGCTATTATTCCCGTGTATGTGCGCAGTCGCTTGGTTCACCTTTGACCCGGCCTCCGCTCACCCCGACATCATCCTCTCCAACGACAACCTGACGGTGACGTGCAACAGCTACGACGACAGGGTGGTCATGGGTAACTCCGCTTTCTCCCGCGGCGTTCACTACTGGGAGATGACCATTGATCGCTATGACAACCACCCGGACCCGGCCTTCGGGATCGCTCGGGGAGACGTCCTGAAGGACGTGATGCTGGGGAAGGACGACAAGGCCTGGGCCATGTACGTGGACAACAACCGCTCCTGGTTCATGCACAACAACTCGCACACCAACAGGTGAGGAACCACAGTGATGTGAGTGCAGGTGATTGTCCAGGATGTCCAGGAGGGACGAAGACCAAGACTGGAAAATGAAAGCGCTTAGAGGCATCTTTTTAAAAGTGTAAAAACAATTTAAAAATACTCCGTCACAAATAAAAGTCCTCCTCAAAATCTTACTTAGGCCTAAGTAAAAGTACAGAAGTATTATCAGCAAAATGTACCGAAAGTAATCAAAAGTAAAAGTACTCGTTCTGTGAGTGTCACATTATTATAAATTACAGATTGGTCATACTGGTTAGTTAGCTGGTTTTGTCCTGTGGTTCCCAACCTAGGGGTCGGGTCTCCTTCTAAAGGTCACAACATGAATCTGAGGGGTCATACGATTGGACGTTTCTATAATCTTTTTTTTTTATGTGAAATATTGGATGATTTTACATCTTTGGGTCTCAAATAGATATTTAAATGAGACCATCCAACCACCAACCAATGAAAAGTTTAGAGGGGGAATATTTCTTATAAACTCATACACATCTGAAACGTGACAAAAAAGCTTTTCTTTGTAAGGTGTGTTGTTGTTATTTAATCTTTAACAGTGTGTTGTATTTTATATGATTTTCATGTTATTTCTATGTAAAATTTTAATCTGAAAAGTAACTAGTAACTAAAGCTGTCAAATAAAATGTGGTGGATTAAAAAGTGAAATATTTCCTTCTGAAATATACTGAAGTAGAAGTATAAAGTAGCAGAAAATGATACTCAAATGAAGTACAGCACTTGAGTAAATGTGCTTTGTTACTTTTTAGCACACAGTCGCAGGATGGGAGGACAAATGTTGTGCAGGATGTTACTTATTTTATGTGAATGTCTCTTCAGTTCATTTCTCTCTGTGTGACCGTGCAGGACGGACGGAGGCATCAGTAAAGGATCTACAATAGGAGTGCTGCTGGACTTCACACGCAGGATCGTCATCTTCCTCATCAATGACGAGCAGCAGGGTCCAGTGGCTTTTGAATGCTTGGAGGGCGTCTATTACCCCGCTATCAGCATCAACCGAAATGTCCAGGTACAGAATAATATTGTTTACATGAGCTGAGGCCAGAGGCACATTTAATTTACAGTAACTGGTGAAGATGCAAGCTTTTAAAACGGCTCCAGGGGGCGCTGTTTTATAGCTGGCCTCTCCACCCTCTCTAAGCAGTGCTGCAGGCATAAACAGAGGTTTTTACTTGCTGATCAATAAAGTATCGCAAGAGTACACTTATTATTCATTAAAACTGCTTTTCCAAGTTTTACAAATATGGGCTCAAAGGATTAAACCTTGAAAGAGGAAGCTTCAAAGACTCAACAGCAGTTAGTAGCTTTGAATTTCTTACTGCTCTCGGCCTGTTCTCTGATTTTTAATGCTGTCTCTGGGTGATGAAAGCAAAGTGCCCCCAAGACAAAACACTTCAGTCACTGAGGAAATACAGCTCCACCTGCAGGCGGAAAATAAATCAAACATCTTTGCCATAATTTATTAACACACATATTTGTATGTAAATGGGTTTTTCTTTAGGTTACACTGCACACTGGACTACCCATCCCTGATTTCTACACCCCCGGAGAGGCAGATCCGACCGGCTCTGTGTGCTAAAGCCTCACCGACACCCACACCGGTTGGGGAAAACCTCTCCAGGATTTCCCAGGGTTCATCCTGCCAATCAATAACTATGATCCCAGCTGCTCTTGTCCCCCTGACCGACTTACCCCCATGACTCTCTGTTCGAGGCCCCATCCAGCGCTGAGCCATGCCTTGATCATGCCTAAACCTCGGACACATGGATCACCTGCAGCACACTGTCAAAACGTACACTGCTTTGCAATCTGTACCTTGTATTTTGACACGACACAGACAGTTGAAGAAGGTGAAATCCTTTTGAAAAAATAATCGTGAACTCAAGCTGATGGACTTAGAATATTATAAAAATGATGTGTTGTGATCATGATAAAGCGTAAAGGAATAATAGGACATTTAGGAAAATATGCTTATTTGCTTTCTTGCCGAGAGTTAAATGAGAAGATTAACACCACTCTCATGTCTGTACGCTAAATATGACGCCAATGTTACTTAGCTTGGCTTAGCACAAAAAAGGCTACTGGTAACTGCCCGTAAAACTGTGTCTTTTTACATTTAGATTTTTGTATGGGTTAAACAAGATATAACATGTTAATTAGTTATATTTAGAGATTCTGGTAGGTGGGTTTTGTTACCTTTTGGACAGAGCCAGGCTAGCTCTTTACCTCTGTTTCCATTCATTTAAGCTAAGCGGCTGCTAGCTGCACCTTCATATTTAGCATACAGCCATGAAAGTGGTATTGGTCCTCTTATCTAACCCCCGGCAAGAAAGCAAATAAGCGTACTTCCAAAAATATTCAACTATTCCTTTAAAGGAAGGAGGTTGTTTAGTTGTGAGTTGACTTAGAAAGCCCCCGTCATACCATCAACAGACAGTACAGAATATCTTATTCTTTATTCTTATCCTTCTTTCTTAACAAGCACACAATATCCTGTATATTTCTTTTCCTGCCGTCAGTCATGAACACATTTAAAACACCAGGGGGAGCATGAGAGGTGGATGGGTTGATCCCTGGACGAGAGCAATAGTCCAACTCTCAGCCGCGTCACTGTCGTATCCTCGTCCGTGTACATGAGACGCTTTTCTTAGTGGCTTAGCTCATGTGAACCTTCTGTATCGTCTGTAAAACAAAAAAATTACAGCTTCGGCGTGTAAAATGCTACTGGAAGTGAAGCCTTCATGCAGCCTTTCTCTGCGGTGCAGCTCTCAAAATGGAAGAGACGGATTTTGGTTTAATGTATCATAAAAGCAGGCGATTCTGTGCATTGATGAGTGTTGAAACTGGGTTAAAGATGATGACTGTGACGCTGTTTGAATAAGGTGCTACAGCAGCTCGCTTCATTCTGGCTTTTTTTACTGTAGGTGACTGAATCCTGGTAGTTTTGTAATATTGTTATTGAGATGATCTATTGCAAAGAGGTGTATAGCTAAATAAGTTATTGATGTTCAGAGTTTTTCAATGAGAATTCATCATTGTTCCTTTTATTTGATGTATAGTTATTACAGAAAGAAAGAAATTAATCTTTTTGTCGCTTTAAAAATGTAGTTTGGAGTATTTCCTCAAATTGAAGAGGCTTTTCAGTAATTGTGAGAACCAGTTTATGTCCTACTAAAGCAACAGGAGAGGTGACGATGCGCTGGGATGTTCTTGTGGTGTCACGTTTGGGCAACAGCCTCCTCAACAGACGACAACGTGAGACCATGCTAGCGGCTCTGTGATGCTAATTGCTAATGCTAGCAATGCTAACATGCTCGTGTTTAGCAGGTTTAATGTTTACCATGTTCACCATCCTAGTTTAGCGTGCTAGCATGCTAACATTTGCTAATTAGCACTAAACACTGAGTGCAGCTGAGGCTGATGAGAATGTCATAAAATGACGATGGAGCGAGAGAAAGTATTAAGTCGTTTTTATTACAATTCATCATGAGGAGAACATGAATGTCCGCACCAGATTTTACGGCAATCCATTCAACAGTTGTGAAGACGTGTAACCAAAAATGTCAAACTCATGGTGGCGCTAGAGGAAAAGTCAGATTATCACCAAAGTAATTTCAATTCATCCTCTGGGGACCATGAATCCCTCCAATGGTTGTTATTTCAGTGTGGACCCATGTTGTGAGGGAACTGTTGCCCTTTAACTTGCCCCAAAAACGTTCCCTGTGCATTGCCGCCCCGAGACATACCGTACATGTCTAGCATTCACGTAAGGTGCTATCCTGTGTTCGAGCTTCATGGGTGTGCCTTGTCCCCCTCTTCAATACCCAAAAGATTTATGAAACTTTGCTACCAACCAGATTCATTGCTTCAGCAGAGTCGACTGTAACATCTGTGATGCCTGACTTCACCTGCTGCTACATATTTTTTCTATCGGCAAAAGGCCAAACTCAACAATAATCATGTTTGTTATGGATATGATAACCACAGTAGTGACGGGAATATGACAGTCAGGTATGGCTCTGCGTCTTTCTTACCTTTCTAAAATCCTCTATGATTTCATTTCTTTTCTCTTCCCCTGGGGTAATATTGATTGCAATCATCTGGGACTGATATAACAGCTGCACACAGTAAACTATATCATTTTCAGAATGAAATGTACGATGAGGAACTAAACCAGACTACTGCAGCCGGTCAGCGAGTTGCACGGCCTTCTGCTGCATTCAAGCTTTGATTTATGCAACATTTAATTGCTGGTCCTTTCTAAGGTAAGCCTTTTGTCCGGATGTAATTATAATAGCACAGTACAAAAGCAGCTCATTCAGCAGTGGGTCACTAAGCAGCGAGAGCGTCCTTTGACTCATGCAGAGACAAGTGCGGCCATTATCACAGCATTACACAACCTTAGATTCCAGGACAAATAAGCAAAATGGCTTTAATTCAGCAAAACAGTTCATTAAAGGGATTTTTCATTTGTCTGTCAGGAGATGACACACGTCTGTGACTTTTCAACACAAATTATCTTCTCATGGAACATTTGTTTGTGTGAATATGTGAAGTTGAAAAATAACAAATGTGTGTTTCTATACTGCACACATGAGGGTGCTGACATCAAAAAAAAGTGTGTGATTGTAACATTTATTATTTCTAAACCAGCCAAATACACTTTAATGATTTTAATCTAGACCCGGGATGATTTAAAGTCTATCACACAGCCTCGTCAAACTTTTATGAGTTATTAAAAACGTACACACAGTCGCTGGGCGACACTGGGTGTTATATCTCCAAATGTACATACATATGTGTGTGTGTGTGTGTGTGTGTGTGTGTGTGAGTGTGTGTGTAAACTGCATTATAACCTCATTTTAACTCCAAAGTGATTCTTTTTGCCCTGTTTGATCCGAGGTGGAATGTCATCACTCGATATTATTATTATTATTTACAGTGATACTGAAATATGTCTATGGAGAGTTTTTATGAATATGAAATGAACATGGTTATTACTATGATTTTAACACAGTATGATTATTATGATTGTTATTATTACATGTCTATCATTACCATATTACTGCTATTATTATGATGATCTGAAGTGTAAAACGAGCCTCTGTGTTTTTTTTGTATGTGTGAATATTCAATAAATAGGTGTCAACAAGGTCTTATGTTGCCTGGAATATCTGTCTGTCTGTCTGTCTGTCTGTCTGTTGTAGATGTAATGTGTCTTTTTGGACACTGCTCAACAGAAAAAGACCCTTTAATGTCAAATTGAAAACAAACCTCTACAAAGTGCACAACCGTTCACCTCCTCCAAGTTAGTATTTAGTAGACACACTTTTCACAGCAATTACAGCCTTGAGTCAGTGTCAATAAGCCTCCATCAGCTTTGCACATCTGGACACTGAAGTTTTTCCCCATTTTACTTTATAAAACAGCCAATCAGGTTGCACTGGAGATCATAAGTGAAGAGCCTTAATCTAATTCTCTACTGGATCTGTCTGTCTGTCTGTCTGTCTGTCTATAAATTAGAGGGCAAACAAAAACTCAGAATATGAAGTTTCTTTTTGGTTTCATATAACTATCATCAATTTAAATTAACTTATAATACAATATGAGTGTAAATCATAGAGAACAGTGCCAACCTGAACTGCACAACACTTTCAGTCCTTATCTGTCGTCTCTCTGTGCACCTTTTCCTGCTCCTCAGCTCTGCAGCTCAGCAGGGGCCGGCCGGGGGGAAACACCCTCCCACTGCACTCACCAATGACAAGCAGCAAAAGGAGGAGACTGCTGCATGAAAAACTGCCACCATCTTACCTTTCAACTTCACTTTCAGCCAGGACAACTACGGTAACTCAGGACAAACTCTGCCCACCCAGCATGGCGAAACCTCTCACCGACCAGGAGAAGCGCAAGCAGATCAGCATCAGGGGGATCGTGGGAGTGGAGAATGTTGCAGAGCTGAAAAAGGGCTTCAATCGTCACCTGCACTTCACTCTGGTGAAAGACAGAAACATTGCAACACCCAGGGACTATTACTTTGCCCTGGCTCACACTGTGAGAGATCACCTGGTGGGGAGATGGATCAGAACACAGCAGTTTTACTATGAAGCAGACCCAAAGGTAAAGATCAGAGGTTTCAGTGTCAATGTGAAACTAAACTGCATCTCATACTATAAATATATACACACTTCAGAGTACGATTCAGCTGCAAAACATTACAAAATATCTCTAGATACAGATAATATTCATCTAACATGTGTTCCTGACAAATCAGAGAAACCCTCACTGCAAAAAATATATTTCATACCTGAATCTAGGGTTTGATATGTTTATCTATCAAAAAACTGACCAAAAATACATATATTTCACATGTAGATGACATTTGAAAGTTGTTTTAAACTTCCTTGTTCCTTGTTCTGAACACGTTCTATCTTCAAGTGCAAATAAAATGTGTTCTGTTCTCTTGAACTGTGTTTTAAATCATTTCTGCCTACATGGTTTGTGTTTGTTTTGAAAGAAAGCCATAAATGTATCCCAAAGAGTTTTACATTTTTTTATGGGAAGTTAATTTGTGCAATGTTTTTCCAGATTTTCAGAGAGAAGCACAGTATTTTTAGGTCATTGCATCATGTTTACACAGTAATTTGTGCAGGGAAATGTTTGCTTGTTCCAGATTCATTGATTCGCTGCTCAGCTCTGCGTTGCGTTTTCTCCACCTTCAAGCCACAGTCAAACAAAGTTTATCACAAATATTTATTTGCTGCTCTATAAAGTGTATGAAAAGATGTAGTCTGTGCAAAGAAATCCTTCAATCCTTCTTATTTGTTTTCTCCACATGTCCAGAGGGTGTATTATCTGTCTCTGGAGTTCTACATGGGCAGGACGCTCCAAAACACGATGATCAACCTCGGGCTGCAGAACGCCTGTGATGAAGCCATCTACCAGGTCAGACACAGGAAATGGAGGCAACAACCAGCACAAACATACATGTTGAACACACATAATGACTGTGCTAGTTTTGATAACCTTTTACTTTTTTCATAAAAAATACCAACAGTAGGCTTTTATGTTCCCTTCTGCTGTAGCTCGGCCTGGACATGGAGGAGCTGGAGGAGATGGAGGAGGATGCAGGTCTGGGGAACGGAGGTCTGGGCAGACTGGCAGGTAAAAGGCTGCAGATGTTTGAACTTGAGGGAGACAGAGAGAAGCAGAGGAATTTGCTCTAAACAAATCAAAGTTACAGGACAAATGGAGAAAACAGAAAAAAAAGGTTTCATACTGCTTTTAAACTGACGCTGAATGAGTCATTTTTGCATGCAAACACTTTATCTCCATGGCAACAATACTCCATTATAATTGTTAGGCTATTTTGGTTGTCCATCAAATACCTCAGTATGCTTATTGAACATTTGAGGCAACTTGCAGCCACAGAAATGTTGCAACAGAATGTGTAAATGTAAGTTTCTCTTCCCTCACCAGCACCATGAACCGCCATTTTGTGTCTCAATTCAGCACTTTACAGTTTGTATTTAGATGTTATGTCTAATTGTGAAGGTTTTCTTTCTGCACACAGCTTGTTTCTTGGACTCGATGGCCACCTTGGGTCTTGCAGCGTACGGTTATGGCATTCGATATGAATATGGAATCTTTAACCAGAAGATAAGAGACGGCTGGCAGGTAACTGCAGCTAATCAACTGTCTTTAACTTTCAAAATACAGTCTTATGAGCTTTATTCACCCACAATGACGAGATATCTCCCTACAAACACACTCTCTCTCTCTGTAGAGTTCATAGATCCTTTCTTATCTTTTACTTTGTAATGATTCAGGATTCTGTTTCAGGCCATGTTCATGCTGTTAGGAGTCAAAGTGGAGCAGTGGTCACAGTAGAAATGAATTAGGTCAGAATACATCACAAGCTAATCATTAACAGTACCTTGTAACAGTCTAATAGTAAAGCTTGACACTGAAGTGGTGCAAGCACCTGACCAAAGCTGGCATTGGTTGGTTTTAGATGAAAAAGCCTTGTGATAAGAGATCCCCAAACTAAAGGCTTTTGCCCTTTTGAATTCTGCTGGTTATTTGCTGTTCAAACCCTCAGTGTAAACATGTACTTCTGAGCACTGAACTGGATTTAGGCTCAGTGTTTTCTCACCGGGGTGGATGAACCTGCACGTTTAATCCCTGCTGCTAGTGGGCAGTCAATGGAGTGAAAGTTGGTGCATTTTATTCAGCACTTCACACAAAATCTACTCTAATCTTGGGATCTAATTTAATCTTGTTTGGGTTCACTGAATGGAAAACCTTTTTTTTTTTTTACTTCTGTATAAAGGAGTCTTTAGTGTCTTGCTCAGTGAGTCTTCTTTCTCTCTGGACGCTTGCTAATCCAACATGCATAATATTAAAGCTTTTTATCTTTGCCCTGCACTGACCTATTGTAGGTGGAGGAGGCAGATGATTGGCTGAGGCATGGAAACCCGTGGGAGAAAGCACGTCCTGAGTACATGCTGCCAGTTCACTTCTACGGACGAGTGGAGGAGACGAGAGACGGCTCCAAATGGGTCGACACTCAGGTACTGAAGATGTGTATAGATGACAGTAGGCACCGACAGGGAAGGTCAGGGGCGGGGGCGGGGTACTTCACTTGTTAGTATCATGGATAGATTTTCGAACAGGCCCACCAGGTACAGACCCCCCAGGGGCCCCTGGACTAGAGCCACTATGTTAACAATTCTTGCTGGAAAGAGAACCACAAAGAGACTCAAAACAATTATAAAGAGATACAAAATGACCACAAAGAGACACAAAATGGGCGCAAAGAGATCCAAAATGACTGCAAAAAGATGCAAAACCCCTACAAAGAGATGTAAAATGACTAAAAAGAAATGTAAAATGACTATAAAGAGACACAAAACTACTATAAAGAGATGCAAAATGACCACAACAAGTTTGTCTGGGGCCCCTTTTACATGTCTGTGTCCAGGGGCCCGTTGTCTTATAATCTATCCATGGCTATATAATAGCAACCATTTATTAATATTATTTAATGTTAGAATTCATTTAAAGTACTTTATTTGGCAATATTGATAATGTACAGTTTATTATTGCCAAGAAGCACGGTTTTACATGTGAGACTAAACACATGTTTACTCTCATTTTGTTTACCCCATTTAAAAGTTTCTAAACCTGCTCCTGGATAAGATTACAGGCTTTTATTTTGTAGGCCTTTATAAACATGGAAATCCTGCAGGGAAAAGTGACAATGTTTTTACACAAACCTTTTCAGTGTTCATGAGTTGTTTTCATAGGTTGGCTGTGCTGCTGACTCAGTGTTTTCACTTCTATCTGTGCAGGTGGTTTTGGCGATGCCTTACGACACACCCATCCCTGGCTACATGAACAACACTGTAAACACCATGAGGCTGTGGTCCGCCCGTGCCCCCAACGACTTTAACTTGAGAGACTGTGAGTGCTGATGGCGATTTTGACCGTTTGTAATGTAAAACCCAGTTTTGCAAAACAGTCTCTGCATTTCCGTTTAGTTTTCAACAGAAAACTTTGCAAGAAAGAAGGAAACTGCTGCAACACTGGCACCTTGCAAAAAGATGTCTGTGTTGCAAAATAGCAGCTTCTTCTCCTGCAGAGTTTAATTTTGTACTGACTATGTATGAAATATAGTATCAGTGTAACTAAAATGCATTTCACCTGTCTGTAGTTAATGTTGGAGATTACATCCAGGCTGTTCTGGACAGAAATCTGGCGGAGAACATCTCTCGTGTTCTCTACCCCAATGACAACGTAAGTTCAATATTTCGTCATTAAGCACACATTGATGTGCCTATGCAGCAGAATGCTAAATGTGTTTTGACGTGATACTGAACATTTTGCATCACAAGGAAATGCAGATTTTCTTCTCTGGTGTTCGACACACTGATAATCTGTTCTGTCCAAAAACTTTCTACTGTACTAAAATCAAGGCGTGAACTATCTCTGTGGTCTCTCCTATATGCTGTAGTTCTTTGAAGGAAAAGAACTCCGTCTGAAGCAGGAGTACTTTGTTGTGGCAGCCACACTCCAAGACATCATCCGCCGCTTCAAGACCACTAAGAAGGGCACCCCCGGCCGAACCTCCTTCGAGAGCTTCCCAGAAAAAGTAAGTCAGGAGCAGAGAAGCTCGTGTCTGTAATGGAAACGGTGGATGTTCCTTCACTTTCTTAACCTCGGTTATTGGCAGGAGGGGATCAGGTGGCAACAAGATCTTTTTCCTCTTCTTATACAAAGTTGTGGCACAATCTGATTTTAGGCCTTGAACTTTCTCACAACAATGAAACTAGAGGAGAGTAAAATAGAGCAGAGAACCAGCATCTGCTGAAGAGATAAAGCAGTATCATGAAAGGTTCGTCAGATGCATTATCGGCATGAAAACTAAATGTGTAACAGCAACTGCAGACGTTTTGTTTCTGCTTCACAGCTGCTTCTTTACTCCTTCTAATAACGCTGAAAGTAAGATAGAAGTAACAACTTACAACAAAACTGTAAAATACAACAGACTCTCAGTTATTGACTTACAGGAGGTAAAATCAGTAAGAACAGTGTCACTACAGGATGTCATGTTTTCCAGGTGGCCATCCAGTTGAACGACACTCATCCGGCCATGGCCATCCCCGAGCTGATGAGAATCTTTGTGGACATTGAGAAACTTGACTGGGAAACGGTGGGTGAGAGTCGGATTCGGTTGATTTGAATTCATCCAATTTTGCTTATTCAGAGTGACTTACGGCAAGTACAAGCAAGTAAGGAGGTCAAAACCACAGAGCTTGACAAATGAAACAGAGCAGACATTTCTGTGTTGCATAATGTTCATGTGCAAGTTGTCAGACAGATTAAGAAATTAAATCCAAGTCGTTTGTTGATGAAATTAGCACAGCTGTGGAGGGAAGGAGAGATTTAGACGTGTTCATAAGTTATTAACTACAACGCTCGAGTGTCAAAAAATAAACTGCCCCCTCCTCTGCAGGCCTGGGACCTCACTAGGCGCACTTTTGCCTACACCAACCACACAGTCCTGCCTGAGGCTCTGGAGCGTTGGCCTGTGGAGCTGCTGGAGACGCTCCTGCCCAGACACCTGCAGATCATCTACCAGATCAACCAGGTCCACCTCGATGTACGTACCGTGGCTTAAACTCCACATAAAGACAAAGAAGTTAATGTTGTTTTTACTGACTGAACGCGTGATATCCTAAAGGTGTGTCTGTTCTGTTGCTGCAGAGGATCTCAGCTCTCTTTCCAAAAGACATGGACAAACTGAGGAAAATGTCTCTGATTGAAGAGGATGGATGCAAGAGGGTGAACATGGCGCACCTGTGCATCGTGGGATCTCACGCTGTCAACGGAGTTGCTGAGATACACTCCAACATCATCAAGACTGAAACGTAAAGCCCTCTGCTGACGACACACAACATTAATCTGTGTACGAAATAATGGAAACACAGTAAAGTAATGTACAGTAAAAGAAAACTAGCTACTTAGACCAAGCTTAGCTCATAAAAAAGTAAAAAACATTATGTTGCACCATGACAAAAAAGTGACAAAGAAGCTCCATAGCTCAGATAGGCAAACCACTAAAACAATAACGTTTTACTTTAGTTTTAAATGTCTGCTAATTGATTTTTCTTCCTCAAGAACATTTCCCATTGTTCTTCTACAGATTCCGTGATTTTAATGAACTAGAACCGGAGAAGTTTCAGAACAAAACCAACGGCATCACTCCCAGACGCTGGCTGCTGCTCTGCAACCCCGGACTGGCTGAGCTCATAGCTGAGGTCTGTTTGAGGAGCTGCCTGAGCAATAAGTAAATGATCCAGTGCCAAGAGTTGTTGTAGCAGTAAAGACCCCTCAATCCTCAACAATAAATTCAGCTGTCGTGGGATCGAATCCTGACGTAGCTTTCTCTCCTGAGTCTGTTACAGTCTGTGTTCCTGTCACAGTTACAGATATATATGAGGTGGAGTGTAGTAAACACTGTCAGTGTGTTTTGCACACATTTTATTGTGACCTTTAATATCTCTTTTAGGTCATTGGGGAGGATTATGTGAAGGACCTGGACCAGCTACAGAAGCTGAATGACTTTGTTGACGATGCTGCCCTCATCAGTGATATCTCCAAAGTGAAACAGGTAATGTGCAGAGCAGTGGTGGAAAATAAACAAAGTACTGTACTCAAGTACTGTAATGAAGTGTAATTATAAGGTATTTTGAATAATTGTTCCAAATCCAAAGATTATGTTATTATTATATTATCTAATATTTAACAAAAACAACAAAGAGAAAATTCCAATAATTGAAAACAAATTTGTGTTACAGAACTTTGTTTTTACTTCTTTCCTGAATCATTAATCATCTCACGACCCCTCAGATTTATCTTGTGACCCTTTGAAGGGGGCTCGACCCCCAGGTTGAGAACCACTGGCACGAACTACCCAACTGAATACTACAACAGTAAAATGCTGTGAACACATTGATATATGAGCATTACCAATGTAATAATGTCATATATAATAATATAACAGTCATGGGGGCCATTTTTCTGCAGAATGAGTACTTTGCGAGTATTTTGCTGATAATACTCATGTACTTTTACTTAGGAGTATTTTCTCCACCACCGTTCCAGAGTGTCCAGATGGTTTGGTGCAGTATTTGTGATCTGCACACACAGGCAGCTGTTATTGCTTCAAGAAAGCTGAATAAAGAAAGTGCTTCAATAGATTTAGAAGCTTTGTCTGACATGAAATTAGTTTAACTGTATTGATAAATTGCTCTAATAAGTCTTTCATAGCATATTGGTTCCTGTTTTTATGTTGCACTAATGATTGCATGATGTTGTCATACATGAATAGTGGAGGTTTTGTTCTAAATGTCCTGTTGCACCATAAATCCCTGTATTTCAACATGAATAGCATCAACCTAGACCCTATTAGTGCCTGTTTCTGTGTGCAGTCAAAACCATCTCTTAGTTGTTTATTATTTCTGCATGCCATTGCAGGCAAAGACATTACAATCTGATTTATTTGTGCATGTCTGCTTTAAAGTCCGCACGTGTCAGGACAAGCTGCATCTGTGATTCTGCAACTTCACCTCAATGAATAACTCCTTTGTTGCCAAGTCACGTATTTTCGCTGATTTTCTCACAGGACAACAAGGTGAAATTCGCCCAGTACCTGGAGATAGAGTACAGGGTGAAAATAAACCCATCCTCCATGTTTGACGTCCACGTGAAGAGAATCCACGAGTACAAGCGGCAGCTCCTCAACTGCCTGCACATCATCGTCATGTACAACCGTATGTGAAATCACTCAATACTAAGTGAAGGTTTCACAAGCCATCACGTGACTGTGACCGCTCAGTTACATGACACAATCTGACAAGTACTGATGTGTGCGATTCCCCACCCGACCGGTGCTCCGAGCAAGTTACAACAAACACTAAGAATGAGATGCATCTGCCATTTTAATACAGCGTGGGAATTTTCCATGTAATCATCTGACTGTGATAAACAGGACAGCAGTTTCATCAGCAGTTCTGTTTTGTGCAACATGCAATGTACTTTGACAGTGACTTTCTCTGCATCTAAAACCTTTTCCTCTCTGGGGAATATTCCCACCAAACATGCAATATATTTAATTTCATTAAAAATGGCAATTCAATGTCCTTAAAGTGCATAAAAGATACAACAGAATAAGACATACATGAATAACTAAGGACAGATCTATCACAAAACGAGAGTCCACAGCCAGTACTTAGGCTCAGCAGTGCTTTGAGCTAAATGCTAACATTAGCATGCTAACATGTAATGTTTGCGACTTTTACCATCATAGTTTAGCATGCTAGTGTGCTAACATTTGCAAAAAGCAATGAACACAAAGTACACCTGAGGCTGACAGAAACGGCATTAGTTTTGTTGGTATTTGGTCATAAACTGAAATATTGGACAAATAAACATTTTCAACCTCATGGTGGCGCTAGATGAAAAATCAGAGGATCACCAAAGTCAGTAGGATCCATCCTCTGGGGACCATGAATGTCTGTACAAAATGTAATGGGAGTCCATCCAATTGTTGTTGAGATATTTCAGTCTGGATCAAAGTGGTGGACAGACATTGACATCCTGAGAGCCACACCGCTAGCATGGCTGGAAACAACAACAACACAACAACACATGGACAAAATTCAATGCAGAGACATGAGAAATTGTTCTGTAATGTGTTCATTTTCAAAACTGCATCACTTTTAACAAGTTTGTGTCCTTTTTTTTTTGTTTCCCAAGGCATCAGAAAGAACCCCGCCGCACCTTTTGTACCACGAACAGTGATCATTGGTGGAAAGGTACCAGCTCAAGCAGACATGACAACCAGCACAGATGAAGTCCAATAAACAGGCAGAGAGTGGTGTGATATTTTTGTTTTTACAGTAAGTCATCCACTGTCGCCCTCTGCAGGCTGCTCCTGGGTATCACATGGCGAAGATGATCATCAAGCTGATCACCTCAGTGGCTGATGTGGTGAATAATGACCCTGTGGTGGGAAACAAGCTGAAGGTCATCTACCTGGAGAACTACAGGGTCTCTCTAGCAGAGAAAGGTACCATTCAGACTACTTTCTTTAACACCTGCAAATGTTGTTGACCCTTTTATGAGCGTCCATCACACAAAAACACATTTCAAAACGTCCTCAAATGAAAAGGATAGTCTCAGATTATCTGCTCTTCCTCAGTGATACCTGCCACAGATCTGTCAGAGCAGATCTCCACTGCCGGCACTGAAGCTTCAGGAACAGGAAACATGAAGTTCATGCTGAACGGCGCTCTGACCATCGGCACCATGGACGGAGCCAACGTGGAGATGGCCGAGGAGGCCGGGGAGGAGAACCTGTTCATCTTCGGCATGAGGGTGGAGGACGTGGCTGAAATGGACAAAAAGGGGTAAAGGAGTCTATTTTATCGTTTACATTTTGTATTATGTCTTTATATCTTTTTAACTTCTGTTTTTTTTTTCTTTTTAGTTATGATGCCATGTCGTACTACAAGAAGCTTCCAGAGCTGAAACAAGTGATGGACCAGATCACGAGTGGATTTTTCAGCCCCAAAAATCCAGGTCTTTTCAAAGACCTCACTGACATGCTCTTCAAACATGACCGGTGAGCTACACACACGTTCAAACATGCTGCAGTCCAGGTTATTTGATTCCACCTCGAAAACTGTTTCATTTGGGAAGCAAAGGTCATAGACTGGCTGATAGCGTCAATAATGATGTTTTCCTCTGATGATGTCAAACTTTTGTACACTTTTTTTTTTTGTGGCTTTTTTGTTAAGTTCAACTCATGTCAGACTTGATTTATTTATCCTCCCTTGTCTCTCTTCAGTTTCAAAGTGTTTGCAGACTTTGAAGACTACATCAAATGTCAAGAGAAAGTCAACAAACTCTATCAGGTAACATTTGCCTCAAACAGACCCGGGGCCTGTACCACAAAGTGAGATTAGTGGGTTAGCCAGCTACCTTTGGGCTTCTCTGGTGTCACGGAGCTGGCTCACTTTTGACTGGGGGGCGGAACGCCATGGTAACCTCTGATGGCTTTGATGTGATTCAGAGGATCAGATCAAAACCATCATTCCCAACAGGATCCCCGACAGTGGAGATGTTATTACGCTCTTATTTCATCACCGCTGCTCTGAATAACATGAGGCGACTTTGTGATGCTTGGAAATATTAAGTATTCCAGCAAATGTCCAGATAGACCTCATCAGGCATCAGCTACTTTTCTTCTCCTCTGTCCTCTCCTCTCTCTGCTGTTGCAGCAGAAACATTACTTTTAACTTTTTACATGCATCACTTATATATTCATATTCATAATAGTTTGTTCAGCATCGCACCATAAAGCAAAAAATACTCACTCAACTCAACTCTAAGACATATACATGTTACTTATAGCCTGAGCCTTACTTTTAATTATTTGGAAATGATTATCTATGGGTGTCTCATTTCATATTAAGTTCTCACATGAATGCGCCCGGAGCTGGACTGTAAAACCCACGATGACCAGTGTTGGGTTCAGTGAAGCCAGGTGACCCAAAGAGAGCCAGACTAATTTGAACTTGCTTTGTGGTCCAGGCCCCTGGATCAAGTCGTATTTGCAATTTTTTCTGATGGATTTTGGGAGTGCCAGACTCTTTAGACAACCACAAGAGGGCCTACTTCTTTTCTTTTACTTTGTTTTCTTTTTCCTTTCTTTTAAAATAGTACAGATACATTTAAAAAAAACTTTACAAAAGGCAGTATGATAATATAGTAGAATTAAAAATATGATTATGAGAAGAAATATCACAAAGACTGCAAACTTACAGAACAACAACACATATAAAACCAATGAAAATGTTTATTTTTCTGTAAAAGAACCCCAAGGAGTGGACGAAGATGGTGATCAAGAACATCGCTGCCACAGGGAAGTTCTCCAGCGACAGAACCATCACAGAGTACGCCACTGAGGTGTGGGGCGTCGAGCCGACGGACCTGAAGATCCCGCCCCCCAGTGAGCCGAGAGAGGCCATCGTGGAAACAGCCCGAGCTCTGAAGAAAATGTGAGGCTGTTTCACAACCGAGGGTTGCCTTTATGTTTACAAACCGTTTACTGCCCCCCCCGTTCTGCTTTTTAACCTTCAAGTTGCACATCAATGAACCTTTTCAAGAACTTCAGGTGTTTCAGAAATGTCATCTGCACGTTTTCATTTTCTGACCGCTTTTTTATTGTCAAAGCTCTTGCATTCAAAAACGATCTGTTACAGTCCTTTAGCACCAACACATACAGTAAACCAGGAGTCAGTGAGGAGAGCTGAGAGGTCAAATGCTTCATACTTCATATTCAGCATTCCTGGAGTTCAGGATTGGTGGGGGTTTCTGCATTTCAGGAATTCAGTAGGATGTCAGTAACACTTCAGCTGACTAAACTCAATCTCTATGTACTGAATGACAAAGCCTGTCTATTCTCTGGGCACATTGAAACCATTTTATTTGTAGTATAACTTGGAAAGACACAGACCTACTTCTTGTGTGAGCTGCAGTATTCTGTCCCAGTGTTGAAATAAAAAAAAGCTTACTCTGTAGTGTATAATGCATGCTTTTGTTTCATTTTTTTAAAACACATAAACATTTTGTGGCAAAAATAAATCTGTAGATTGGAATCTGTTGGGCCTTATTTCACAAAATCTACAGAGCCAGACAAGAAGATGAGAGACCCACTTCTCTGGAGGAGGGAGAGCCAGTCTACTGTCTCAGGTTTTGTAGAAATTTCCTGCAACCGAAACAGATGGAATATTACATTTATTTGAGTTTTATTTTGGTTCATGGACAGGATTTACAAGAAAAACACACTAACACACGTGCATTTTAAAATTCAGAGCAGTTTAGACAAAACTTACCCAACCACATTCGACAGATTGGGATCTAAGTAGATGTTGCAGTGGGAGAATCCTAGATTTGCACTGTAGGAGATCATTTCAACCCGAACATCTGTGTTGTATTTTTTCTTTGCCTGCAGTGATGTCTGGTACAGCTGGAGACAAAAGAAAAAGCAAAGTAATTCAGAAAGAAAGCAGAAACATCCGCTAGGAAATGATCTAAACAGGAAGCACACATGAAGAGCTACTGTACCTTCAGACCCATGTGATGAGGTACAACATTGTCATCCTCTGAATGCAGAATAAGAAGTGGACTGGTCAAGGCCTTTAAACTGTGAAGGTGTTGGGATAAAATACATATTCACAGTCAGAGGTAACATTTATTTAGTGCCATTTTATCATATTCTTTTGCACACTGCTCTCTGCAAAGTGATTTGACTTATTAAAAGATGGCAAAGGCTGGAAACTTCATAATAAGCACTTTTTAAAAAGCGTACTTACTTTTCATCATTAGCAAATACAATGTTGTTCATTTCCATTATGTTCCAAAGCAAACTCTCGAATCCTGGAAGGAACATGTACATCTGGAAGAACACAAGGTACAAATTGTGTAGAAATATTTCTGCAATTTCCTGTGTGTTTCCTGTAATAACATACAAATACTTGAAGAATAGAAATGCTTATTTGATTATCGTCAGTCAACGTTGTGAAGGTATCCCAGTACGGATGCAAAACACCCCGAGGGGCTGAAGACAGACTGAAATGTAACAACTGGCCTCACCTTAGTGAGCGGATGGATGGCTACGACTTCTCCGATTCTTGTGTAAGGAGCTTCGAGGATTAAAGCATCAACACCAGACCCTGATGTTAAAGAATGATTAAACATTGCTTAAAATAAACACACGTTTATTTATGAGACTTCATGGCGTAATGTACTGTATTGCAGGATAATTTAGACATGAAATGCAACGTTTAGTTCATGGTTTTCAGTTTGATATTTCATCTAATCTTCAGCAAACCCACACAGGTGTTTTGAGTTGTTGTGGCTGATTAGACATCTGCTCAGGTGCAACAAAACCAACAGAAAGAGAGATGTCAATCAAACAGTCTTTACACCCCCACACAGCCCTGTGAAGAGGTCTAATCAGCCAAAATAATTCACATCACCTGTGTGGCTTTGATACGGTTATGCAGGGCCTTTAAAGACTTTAACCCACCTTGCTCTTGCACTTTCACTGCAGTATTGGTTGCCACGCTACAAGAAAACAAAAAAAAGTAGTAGGTTTTACGCATTTCTTACTCTGTGTTTTCATTTTTCTCTATAAGTGTTGTGGACAATCTGGAGAGAAACTGACCCAGAGCCAAGCGAGTGTCCCCACAGACAGACGAGACCCCCTCTGCTGTGTTTCTTTACCCAGTGGTACAAGTGGAGGGCGTCACTGGTCAATCCAGCTTCACTCGGCTCCCCAGTGGAGTCTCCGAAACCTCATTAGAAGACACACAAACCTTCAAAATCATGACTGTACCCAGACAATACTGTTTATTGACTGACAGGACGATACATCAATAGCATGATATGTACTCTACAACTTTAAAAACACAAGGGTTTTTTTGTTGACATTGGCTTGACTTCCTCGCTGCTGTACGTGTAATAATAATAATAATAATAATAATTAACCTTTCCCTTTGCCACAAACTTGCACATTCCCTGAAGGTGACAAAATACAGATATCCCCATAAAATATTGTTTATACATCAAATAAGGAAAGATTTCAATGAACAAATATACACTCAGTTTGTTTGCCAAAAAGTATAATACGTATAATAAGTATATTATCCTATAGAGTGACTTATGTTTTCTTTGGGATGATGCTGAGTAAAAAGAACTGTCAGCACCAATCACAGATAGTATTCAATAACGTTTTACAGTTGATGTCTCTGAGACCTGAAGTAATGCGTCATTTTCTGTATTTCAGTAAACCTCATGTTGTATCAAGTTGATTAAACAATGTTAAGTATGTATTTTGAGTTGTTAAAGAGGGCCTTTGGGTCTCTAGGACCCCAAAAACTTTTAGGATTCAGATTAAAGAATTTTATTAAGAGATAAATTATCACTTGAGGAGCAACAATAAGCATCTTACCTCTATAGTCTAAAGATAAGACATGATACCCTGCAGCACTTAAAACCTGCAACACACAAAATTCCAAATGTTATCTGAGGTCGAAACTGTTCACCGAAACAGAAACTGCTTCAGAACAGAAACCTTACCTTCACCAGTTCCACTCTGTGATTTATGGCCCTGCAGAAATGACACGAGAATATGGATGAACACAAACAAGCAAGTGGCTTTCAGACTCATTTATTCTGACCCACAAACGCTTGTGTACATTGTGCCTGTGGATAAACCCGGGGGCCTGTGATACCCACTAGACTCCATTAGGCTCAATTCAAGGGTCTCTATCCTGCTGCTCTCATCCCACCTGGTCCCTACGTTGCCATGGAGATAGATAATAACAGGACGGCCGTCTCCCAGAGTCTCCCAGTACCACTCAGGGCTTCTCCCCGCGGCCTCCTCCCATTGGCTGGCAGGGAGTGTATGCCTATGAGACACAAAGATAGAGAGCGACGGAGGAGAAAGACTGAGTAACACAAACAAATACGCTTGTGTTTTAAGATACAGCCGGTCTATCGAGTTGTCTCATGCAGCTAAATGAGAAGATTGTGGACCTATTCACTCAGGAGCCACCTGTACCGAAGATGCACGTGCTCGTGGTATTTATGCACTTATATGGACAAAACAGGAACCAACGAATGGCCTACCAGACACCCACTGAGACACCCTCCCCTGTGTTGAGGTAGAAGTTGCATGTGTGGTTCAGCACGTCTTCAGGTCTGCCAAGATCCACAAAGAATGGAAACCTCACTGCAGCAGATAAGAGCGCACAAGGTCAGTATGATTTCTGTAGTATCTTATAATATCACATCATATTGCATTATACCATATAATAACGTATCATATCATATCGTATTGCACTGCATCGTATAGTATCAGATTGTATTGAACTGTATTGTGTCCTATTGAAATCAAATAGTAACCTATACATGTTATCCTATTGCACTGTATCCTATCGTATCTAATCAGGCTGTGCAATACATTTATATTATAATCTTCAGCGGAATCATATCTTAATGGCATGACAATATTTGGTTATTGTTTTACATAATTATGTTTATTTATTATGTAAACTAATGATTCCAAGTAAATCGTAATCTGTGACTGAGAAAAATGAGTTATTACAGCTTTTGTTTACCTTGCTTTCAGTCGTGAACATGGAACAACAATTTAAATATTTTATTTGTGATATGGCATATATTATCCATGTCGTGACATATACAGTATTGATGTCAAGACATATGTTCTCATTAATATCATAATACTGGTTTCACCCATGTCATCAAACCTTACTGTGTCTAGTTGTTTCACATTAAATCAGATTGTATCATATCTAATTGCATCGTGTGATGTTGTTCGAGGTTGCGAATCTTACAATTACTGATGCGTGTTGTTTTTGTGGAACAACTCAGTTATTGTCATCAGTTTTTGTCACAACATCCCATTGTTTTTTGTTACAGTTATGCACTGCTTTTTTGTTATGCTGCTGATAACACAGCAGAAATGGGTCAGGAAAACTCTATTGTTTATTCTGAAGTAGTAGTCTGAATATTAAGTACCTGGAAATGTAAGGACCAATCTCAGGACACCACTTATTTTGCTATACCGTACTTGAAATATAAACATGTTTGTGACACCAGTGTAATCGTTTTGCAGCTACAAAACACAACTTGGTCAACAAGCTACTTAAGTTTAATGCACTGTGCATAAATCTTAGAATAAGAATACTTTCACTTTCACAAAATAAATCACTGTGTTTGAACCCATTTGGTTACCTAAGCATTATGTTGCTCAAGCAAACAGCTATTGTTTATGACATTTAAACTTGATTCATAGTGATCTAACATGTAGTGGCGGTACATTGAATAAACACTCTGGATTGGAAACACACATTACTTACCTAAGTGAGCAAATATGGCATGGCCCAGTATCCAGGGGAACAGGTAGAGAACGACAGGTACTGCGGCATAGACCGTGATCAGGAATACTACCGCTCTCTTCATTCCTGTCTCAGGTGAAATTATTTCCCTTCTGCGGCAACAAAATCTGCCTCGCTGTCCAAATCAGTGCGTTCCCTTTTCCTTCTTTCAATGAGGGAGAACCCAGCAGAGCTCTCTTCCTGACAACAAGAGTATTGTGAAATACAGAGAAAAGAGGTCAAAGTTCAACTGAGACTAATCATATCCTCTGCTGCTATTGGTTCATATTTGATACAGCCATTCATACATTTAGTAAAAGGGAAATTGTGTCAGCTACTCAGGCTACTGATAAAAGTATATTATCATTTCCAAGAACGCAAAAGCCTTTTGTTTACAAGTATCATGATAACACAGGATACAAATTCATTACAAAAAGCAACTGCAAACAAATGAAGGGAACGTGGGATCATCACAGTCGACAAACAACACTAAAGAGCATTGAATGTATTAAAACCATACAAGCATTTGGTGATACAAGTTCCCCTACCACCTACATAATACCACTCCAAACAACAAAACAGAGCACACCCAGCTGACAAGTCACCACAGTGCACTGCAAGGCATTATGGGTATTGAAGTTCTTTGACATTAACACAACAGTTGTCAAATTGTTACATTTTGTTAATGTATTTATATATATATCTTATACAAATATAAATATTTTTTCTTACCCACTTGTGAAATTTGAAGTAGGTTGACTAACCAAGGCTGGATTACTAAACCAGGAAAGTGGCTGTACAATGATAAGGGTGCTAAGAATCAGAATCAGACTCTTACAGGTGCTCCCATTCAAGAATATGAAAGCAGCATGGACTTAGAAATGAGAAGCATGTAACAATATAAGATAAGATAAGATTTGAAAAATAAAAAATGTAAAACATTTTTAAGAAATATAAAAAAGATATACATTTACAATATTTAAGTGAAAAAATATAAAAAATATATACAATAACAATGTATATGCATGCATATATATGTATCTATTGCACTGGTAAATATGTATTGCACTGTTTTTTGAGTGGAGGAGGCACTTTAAAAACTGTGTCTGAAGTTAAGTTAAGACATAATTACAAGACTTCTTACAAGTAGAAGTCCTGCATCCAATAACACAGACGTGTTATCAGAAAAAAAATACTTTCAGTATCAAAAGTAAAATAATAAATAAAAAATAATCCAGAATGGCCCTTAAACACTCCACCACTAGGTTTAGGATGTTATTGTAGCGCCCCCTACAGACCAACCAGGAAACTTTGTGTCCAGGATCCAGTGGTGGAGAGAAACTAAGTCCATTTACTCAAGTACTGGACTTACACATTTCAGATGTCTATGATTTGTAGAAATGTTCCCTCTAAACTTCTCACATTTAACCGTTTAAGGCTTCACATTTTACAAAAAAAAGCAGAGAACAGTAAAAAAAAAAACTACAAATTTATGTGACTAGCTCCGCCTCAACCAGCTACAACAGTAAAATGCTGTTTACACATTGATGTTTACTTTTGATACTTCTGGACTTTTACTTAAGTAGGACTTTTACGAGTATTTTTATAGTGTGGTATTAGTACTTCTACTTAAGTAAATGATCTGAATACTTCTTCCACCACTGCTAGAATCAGGTCATGGGAGTACATTTGCAAACAGTGTATAATGTTTTGAGTAAATGCGTTACAGGTTTTTAGACAGAATGTATTGTGTATAGTGTACACACTGTGCTCTGCCATATGGGATCACATATTTTCCTTCCTTGAACTCCAAGTTCACAATCTATGCTAACAGACAGTGGTGGAAAAAGTACTCCATTCCTTTGCTTAAGTAATTTAAATTTAAAATTCTTCAGTAAAGTACAGTAAATAAGTATTACAAGCTAAATGTATTTAAAGTATTAAAGGTAAAAGTACCTGTTTTGCAGAAAATCAGCCCCTGTGACTGATATGATAAATAACATTATTCATAGTGATGCATCAATGTGTAAGCAGCATTTTATTGCGATAGCTGGTTGAGGTGGAGCTAATTTGTTATATACAGTCAGCTTGTTTAGTCCAGTGGTTCCCAATTGGGGGGTCGGGCCACTCCAAAGGGTCACCAGATAAATCTGAGGGGTTGTGAGATGATTAAAGGGAGAGGAAAAAAAAGGACTTTTCTCTAATCTTTGATTTTTCTGTGAAATGTTGGATCATTTGACCTCTTTGAGCCTCAAACAGCTGTTGAAATGAAACCATGTGAGAGGTTTAGAGGGGAAACTAACAACCCACAGACATCTGAAACAAACAGACACTGATTTTTAGGTCACAAAGTCAAAATGTTTGTATTTTATAAGATGTTTTTATATGTAAAAGTTAAATCTGAAAACTAACTTGCCAATGCAGCTGTTAAACCAATGTAGTTGGAGTATAAAGTAGAATAAAATGGAAATACTTGAGTGAAGTACCTCAAAATTGGAGGCTACTGTGCTTGAATAAATGTAGGCTACTTTACATCCCACCATTGATGCGTGACTGTGGTTAAATGAATACATAACAGTCAAAATTACAAAATAATACAGATAATAACAGAAACCTTTGGATGTCTTTCAAAACAGGGAAGTCTAATAAGAAACTTCCCAGTGCTAGTTTGGTCCACAGGGGGCCGGACTGTGGCCAGTCAGGCCCTCGCAGGCTCCCGGTCACCGCCCCTTCCTCTTCCAGCCGCTTTTCAAAATCCGCTACAACCCCAGAGGAGGATGAGACACAGCCGAGGACACAAAGCAGCCACCAGACCCTGTAAGCAAACCCTGCTTGGAAATAAAACGAAACCCCAACAAACCGACTGACTCGTTAAGCTAGCTAACGGCTCGTCTGTCTGTCTGGATACGGTCACCTGCGAGGGAACCGCCGCGCGACTAACGGGAGAAAATGTTGTAAAAGTTAATTTTATACGCGCGTTAATTAATCACCACATCTCAGTTGGAGAAGGAGCCAACTGTCGTCCAAGTTCGGAGACTTTGGTGAGTGTGTTTTTAGCTAACAATGTTTAAACTGTTTCCTCTTCCTCTCCCGTGTTCAACACAGTTTTAAACATTTTAGTTTTTAGGATGAAGTTAGCCAACAGCGACCCAGAACAACCGTTTCCTCCCAACACGCCTGCTGGTGAATTAGCCCGGTTAGCATAGCCCATCACTTTCCTATGAGGATCCTCTTACAACTAGCTTAACTAGCTAAACTAGCTACTTCACTGCTGGTTAACGGGTTTTTAAATTTTTTTATTGTAACTGACTTTGCTCGGGTGCAGTCAGTAAGTTACTGGAGCAAACTGCATTCAGGCTTTATTAAGGCAGCTGTTGACAGTGTTTCCAGTGAGTGATGCTACAAGGAGATTGATTTAATTAACTAAGTAACATAACATTATATGAGGTTTGTACATTTAACATGGTCTTTGAACCTAATTTTTACTGCACTTTTCCTCTTAACGTGGTTCACAGCTGACTTGAAAATCCTTGAAAAGTGTGTGGTTTTGTGACAAAGCCGTTTATAAATTATATGTGCCGTAAACTTAAATATATTGGTTTTCACATAGTAAAGTAAACACTGGTGGATATATGACTCTGAAAACAGTCACCACTGTTTATTTGATTACTACAAATGCAAATGTATCCTCCAATTTCATCAACATTGACTATGAAAGGTGTTTAAAAGTGAATAAGTGTGATTTGTTTATTGGCAGGTGAACTTTGTTGTGCCTTTTTTGCAAAGAAAAGTAAAAGATAGTAGAAATGCAATATGATTAAGAATATGTTGCATGGTGATAATGGGAAGATAAGGAGCCAAGGACAGGAATGTTTGACAATGCTGATGTTGAAGACAAAAAGTTTTTACTTTTCAGATTGACATCTGTTAGTAGTAATTACCAATCACACCAGCATCAGTGAATGCTGGGATGGTGTGAGGATTAACCTCCTTCTTTTGACCTGGACCAGAATGATTCTGTGGCCGCAGCAGCTGTCAAACCACGGCTACCGTGAGCCGCCGAGCCGAGCAGGAGGGCTACTGGGATAATTGGCTCAGACGCTGCTCTGAGAACGCAAACTGAATCTGTTAGGGTTAGTGTTGTGGAGTGAAACTTGCTTAAAAACAAGGGCAGGCCAGTGCTGTTATGAATAAAAACATAATGATTATTTTCCTTAGATTAGTTTCCAGATTTTATTTTTTATTAAGTTTTTGAGACACTATAGCTTTAGACAAGCTGCCATTACTGCTGAGCCATGATGTTCTTGCATTTCATAAGCTGCTCAAATGTGCCGATGCAGAATACTGATTTGTTTTTTGTTGCTATTGTCTGTGGTGAATGGGGTACCCCAAGTCTGGGGTGTGGGGGACACCTGGCCGAGCGCTTGATGATCACACTGAGAGCAGCTGGAAAAGCAGGGGTCAGGAGGGTCCTCTTTCTATAGACATTTAGGCCCAAACTCTTTAAATATAGTGGGATACACAGCATATATATATAATGTGTATGATAGAACAAAATTGAGTAAGATGATAAGAAATAAGACACCTTATTTGTCCATTGTACAGCAAGTGATTTAAGTTGCTCCAACACCAAAAGATGGAGGATTTAGCGTGAAACAAATTCATGATACAAGTACACAAAGGCATTCAAGGGGTGCAGTTAAAAGTGCAGAAACAGTAATATTAGTTTAAATCAAGAAAAGCAAAAAAAGAAACAAAGGAGGCACTCTGAAAATACGACTGGTGCCAGCAGTCCCAACACTTGCTTAGTGTGCAGAAATGTGTGCAACAATCACATATATAATGTGTGGAAAGTGTTTGTAAGTAAAAAATAGAAGTAGATGAATGCTTCACTCTGCTCAGCTCTCCATTGCTATTTCCAGTCATGTTAACTGACATTTACCTTCCTTAAGCTTCAGGTGGCTGACCTGCGCTGTGGCGTCTATGAGTTATGTCATTGCTTAAGTTAGTCAGACTCCATCTTTTCTTTTTCTTACCCATGATGACCTCTTGAGTTCATCTCTCACTAAAATAAAACGCTGTCTTCCTATATAATTACCCAGGATTCATTGTTTGTGTTTGCTTGAGGAAAAACATGGCTCACTGCGCAGTTTGGTATCGTGCTGAACTGGAGTCCAGACTTCTGTTTGGGGCCACAAAAAGGGCCTTGCTGTCTGTCAAATGGTTCCCATTGTTTTTCAATTACAGCAATGATGCAACCGAGTAGAAAGTATGACGACTTTGACCATGACTCTGTAACTGATGCTGCCAGCCAGTCAATGTTGGCTCAAAGCTTTGGTGTAACCTTCTCAATTAGTTCCTGGCTGCTTGCTCCACTTGGTTCAGTGCCACTGGTAAGTAACTGGTGATAAAGACCCAGGACATTTATTTTGTTGGACTTTATAAAAATAGATACCCTTCCGGATACTATACTGGAATGTAGCTACATCTACCTGTGTATACAAGCTGAACTTCCCCTTTCACGTGTGCCCCAGATTGAATTACATGGTTCATGAAACATCCCCAGCTAAAGGCGATAAAAGAGAGTCATGGTCAGTGTCAGGCTTGGCCACGTCTATCAATTTACCCGATTGTCTAATCATTCTAATTGGATTAGTCAAAGCCTCCACCACAAATGACGCTGGTGCAGTGTGTTGGTAGCTCAGTGGCTCAGCGACTCAAATGAGGGTGCTGTTAGGAACGCATGCTGTTGAGATAGATGTTTCCACCCTGCTTGTGAGTATCTTTTAACGCTGATTGGATATATTATGCTTTAGTTTACAGTGAAGAGATTTTGACCTCTTGTTTTTTTTGTTTTTTTTGCTTTCTAACGGTGATTTAAGTTGAACTCTGCTATCGTTATGGCATTTCACTCCGGATAAACACAGTGTGATTATAACTAGGATTTCCCTTCCTGTTTTTCCAGGGCAGGGTGCTGTCCTGTGGGATGGATGACACCCAAGAGCAGGACCACTACGAGGAGCGCCTAAAAGAAGTTTTTAACAGTTTTGACGCCAGCGGCTCCGGCTCACTGTGTCCAGAGGAACTCTCTGACCTCTGCCAGTCCCTGCACCTGGATGATGCCACACCAGCTCTTCTCCATACCCTGCTGCAGAACCAGGACCGCCTCACTGCCAGGGTAAGTTCATTGCTCTGGTGAAAGTGTTTGTTTGTGTCTCATAGGTGTGTTGAAGTAATTTGCTCAGAAGTTGTATTTGCAGAATTATTATTGTTCCTTTCCTGATGTACATGTGAGTCAGGGCCTTTTGACTTTCCTTTGCGTAGGGTCCTCTGCACTCTTTGAATTTGGCAGACGCCTGTGTTGAGCCACTCCAGCTTTCAGGTCTTTGTGTCTCCAGGCTTTTTTGGTGCTTTGTTAGCTGTCTTGTTGAGGAGAAAATGTGCCCCCATCAACCCTGGTCCCAGGTGTCTGTCGTCAGGACAACCAAGCTGGCTAATCACCATTCACAGATGCATTTCTTTGAGGGTGCTCCACATGGAAATGTATGAAATAGAAAGGACACTGGTCTAATCTGTGCAACTGGACTTCAGTTGGTATAAAGTGCATTCACAGGATCTCCAGTGTGTTGTTTTTATGTTTTCAGCCTAAAGTAGAAGGATGAGATGTTCCAAATTGCTTACCTCCACACTTTTGCATCAAGTTGTGTTTGTAGATAAGCGTGTGGACAGACGGATGCCTATTGTCTTGCATGTGCGGGTGTGTGTGGGCGGCATCAATGTTAGCAGAGGGCCAGTGAACTGATTGCCTACTCATGGCATCCAACAATAAGGTCAACAAAAAAAAAGAAAAGCCCACGAAAAACCGGCAGCCGCCAGCCTCGACACACAAAGAAAATCACCATATTCAGGGTTAGCAGCTGTTGATTCTTGAAGTGTGACCTCCCTGCTCCTGCTCAGCAAACCCTCCTCCACCCAGACACCCAGGGACACCCAGCCTCCACCCGGCACACGGGGAATTACATCCAATCTAAGGAATTTCATGAACTTTTGCTTTGTTTTTACTTTGCTTCACATATTACGCATTGCTGGCATTTTTACACAAATAAGTCTCACATCTATTTCAGACTTCAATTTCTAATCTTTTTTTGTTTGTTTGTTTGTTTCAGGTTGACTTCGACCAATTCAAGAATGCACTGATTCTCGTATTGTCATCAACTATTGAGCCACCACAAGCGGAACAGGAGACCTTGTCAAAACCAGGTAAAGCCTAGACTCTGGTGTTGCATGTTTTTAAAAGAAATTTCACACGGACAAATGTCTTTTTAAAATGCACACAGTATCATCCTGTAAACAAGTACAAAGCATGAAGCCATGTCAGTATTAGTTTAATATTGAACTTTGAGGAGACTTTTTCCATTCAACAAGTCAACCAAGCAGAGAAGGAGACTTGTGACAGCTGAATCAGCTGTAAATCTACATAACAGAGGCACAGAGCCAGAAGTGCAGGCCCAGAGCCAATTAGCCCACAGTTTAACTATTTGCACTCTCATGGTTGGACTGCTGGCATGGTTTGTTATTTTATGAATGTAGTGAACACACAGAGTTTAACATCTCTTCATCTGTTTTACTAAGTATCTTTATTTTTGTGAATGAATATCCTTGACTCCTTGTTGATACCAACATCTTTTTAGCTCAGTTATTGTATTTCTTTAGGGTCCCATCTCACACTAGTGATCACAAAAGAATGACAGACTGACCATACACTCTGTGTGGTAACAAGTGTATTAACAGACAACGCATTATTTATGTCTGATGGTCAATGAAGCTTAAAGTTAAACCTACAGAGTACCAGTGGATTTCTCCACACAGAACATTTGGCTTTAAAAGACTCTTTGGTTACCAGTTTTAGAGAAGTTGTTGCAGTTTAGTCATTGAACATTTTTTCTGTCTGTATTTGACAATGTGGTCTGTTGTACAAACTTTAGTGTGACATTCAAGTGCTGTGCAAGTACAACTGCTTTTTTTTTTATTGTTAATTTTCTTGTCATTGCATCTCTGCAGATTCTCCTGAGATCCAACCAAAGTTCGTGAAGGGCAGTAAACGCTATGGCCGCCGCTCCACGCCAGAGTTCATAGAGCCTATTTCAGACTTGTCTGACGTTAGAAATGCAAACCCGGTGGAGGAGGAGGAGGAGGAGGAGGATCTGGAGGACAACTATGACTCTGCTGTTCCCAGGAAGCGTGAGGTAAAAGACTAAGACTGTTCTCTGAGTTTTTCCCAGCACCCCAGACACTCGGGTGCCATCCTTATCACCTCCTGTCCTTGTTTGTACTGTGTTTCTTTGCAGCCACAGACGGTCAGCGAGGCGTTATTCTTAGCTAATCAGCTTAGTGGCATGCAGGGCAGATCCCGAAATGTAATATAGACACTCAAACACAGGATTCTCAAGGCCCTGTTCATTGCATAACAAGGCAGCACTGTCTGTAAATAACACTGCGAGCATAATTACAGTTAAATTAGCCTCCGGTAATTAAGATGGTAACCGCAATGTTTGTGTAGCGTCACGCAGTGTTGTCAGTTTAATGTTTCATGATGCGTTTGTGTGTGAGTTGAACTTTGCCCTGAGTGTGTATGCTGGCTGTGATGTGGTGGTCAAGGCAACAGTGACAGTGATTTAGGAATTTATTTCATCATGTTCAAACAGATGCGAGTTTTCAGCAGATAAAGAGGGACAGGTCGCTGATTGTATTGTTTATGGTTGTCAGTATTTTTCCTGGTTGCTGTCGAGGCCTTTTTCTTTATACAAGATTGACAGTAGGTGTCTCCCACTGTCTGCAAGGCCAGTGGCTTGAAGGCAGTATGCTTCTGTGTCACAGAGTTGTTTAGCATGAGTTCATTCATGGACATGCACAGCTTTTTGAACACTCTGCGTGGTTTCTCTGGTTGATCTTCTAGAGCCTTTTCTTGGATTATCCTGCTCTCACTGCTGACATGGAGGGTTGTTTGACGTATGTACGGAGGTCTAAGCTCCCTTTGTGCTTCCACTGCAATGGAAATCAGGGTGGGAAATATACAGTATCACCCACAATACGTCCCATTTTTGTCCTGAAAGTCTATTTGGCCGTGAAATAGTAGAGCTGTGCTGACAATTAATTGTTTAGTCGATTAACACAATGTAATCTGTGTAATGTATCAATAAAAAGGGCTTGTTTGGTGGCACAAAACTTTTGCCTTTGCACAACAGGTTTATTTTTCATACTAATGGCAGGTTGAATGTGCAAGCGTGGATCTGCTGCAGCATAATAAATCACGTCCCCAACTGGTCACCAAAACGGTATAATGATGGCCGGTTCAGCTTGTGCGCGGATGGATGTGTTAATATTCGGTGTATTGTCTGTGCTCCTGACTCCACCCCAGATGCCTGTCAGCGCCAAGACAAACACTATTCAAGACATTGAACTGAAGCGTGTCTTGGTATTGAGTAATCTAGGTTGCAACAATGCTACAATGTCCGGCCTGGGGACCAGCAGATGGGGATGGGTCAGGGGGCTCTGCCACAGAGACTGCAGGCCTGGTGTGGAGGAGGAGGAGGAGGGTGTAGCACTGTGACAGAGGAACAATGAGCCCCACTACCCCCACCCTCCTGGATGCCTATACACCATGTATCAAAACGCCACTTGCAGAACCCCATCTGTTCTTCATTCCCTCACCGCTCACTACCAAACAATAGATGGTCACGCTGGGATTGGGTCGAAGCACAGAGAGTCCCACCCAAACAAACACCTCCTCCTTTGGGATTTCTTGACGAGCACAAAAATACACAAACTGAGTTTACGTTAAACTCCACTGGTACTCAAATTGAAATTTAAGAGTATGCAATTTTAACTTTGGTTTGAAGAGTATCCTTTTCACATTTTTGAAAAGACAAAGAATGACAAAGAAAATAAAAGTTTGTCTGTCCATGACACATTTTCTCTATTATTACCACCATTCCTGATTTGCCCACTGACCAGCCCTGATGCTCGTGCCATCACAAAAGCTCTCTTGTTCTTTTTGTCAGACACTCCAGCCCCCCCCCCCCCCCCCCCCCCCCCCTTTGCACCCGCACTCAACTTCACCTAATTTAAAAACATGTTTGAACTTATAAACTGCTGATTGTCACATGAGAAAAACAGCCTGCAAGGATATTTTAATTTGGTAATTTTTTTCTCACAAATTAGTTTGTATATTTTGAGTCTTTACAACAAAACAACCTGTTAGTAGGTCATTTGAACGCCTCTTTGTGATATTAATCTCAGTCTCTGTGTGTATTTGTCTCTAACAGCGCTGGAATGCTCATGAAACAAGCACAGAGGAATATGAGGCAGAAGGTACGTCGTCAAAGTCGCAGTATTTTCAGAATACAGTCTCTTTTAAAGATGTTTGTCAGTGAATGATCAGCCTTTTACCCTGTTTGTAGGCCAGATGCATCTCTGGAACCCCGATGAGCCGAGCACACCTCGGGGAGCCGTCATTCCTCTGTCCACCCGTTTAGAGGAGAGACTGCGTGAAGCCTGCGACGAGCTGGCGATATCATGGGACGGATGTGCCGATCACACTGAACTGTTCGCTCTCTGTGAACACCTGGGCCTGGAGGTGAGATTAAAAGTCAATGAAGAGACAATTTTATTTCAGGGTGGCTTTTCAAATCTTATTATCCACACTTGAGGTTAAAGTTCTGAAATCACTTTTTATAGAATCACACTGCATTTCAATGCAATCTGGCCTAGTGGTGCACAATGTAATGCACATCTTCACAACAAAAGGTTTTTGGCTCTGGTTGTAATTTATTGATTGCATTGCCTTGTTTTCTCTTCGCTCATTTAGACAATTTGTTCAACAACCTTCAAATCACCCAGAGGGAATCAAATGATAAAGATTGCTCACTCACACAAATATACAGTGTCAAGAAAATACCTAGTCTCTCTAGCAAATGTTGTTACTTAAAAAAACATTTATTTTTCAGATAAATGTGGATGTGCTCCAGAGTCTAACCGGCGACGGAGTGATGAATGTACAGGAGTTTGTTTCCAGGGTTGTAAACCACAACAAACCCCCGACACCGTCCGCCTCCACGCCTTACAGACAGCTTAAACGACACCACTCCACTCAGGTACGTCAGTTGTTTGTTGAGCTGTACAAGGGCACAATATGCGGGGTGATTCCCTCGTTGTTCATTAATTTCTTTTAATTGTTTTTCATTGTTATCTGTTAGAGTTTGAAAAAGATGCATAAAACAAATTTCTAGTTCCTCTGTAGTAGAGTCATTGAAAGGTAGATCGCAGGTTGCATTTGCATTAAGTGGAATTTTGGAAATGAACTTTCTGTTTTCTCCCCATGCAGCCCTTTGACGAGGGAGGCCGTAGGATAGCCACTCCTTCTGCTCTGACCAGCACCATCGGCATGCGTCTCTTCTCCACCCTTGATGACGGTTCCGGTTTCACTCCAGTCGAATACATCCTGGATGCCTGGATGGAAGAGGGAATAGAAAACAGCACTGAGATCCTGCAGGTACTGCACTGTACTTATTATTCTAGTTATGACTGTGGCCATTAGTCTTAATTATGATTTACTAAAATATTCACAAGAAAGGTAAATATGTAATTGTTTGGTTTTTTGCAGGCTTTGAATTTCAGCCTAGACGGAAAACTGAGTCTTAGTGACCTCACCATGGCACTTGAAAATGAGCTACTCGTTGCTAAGAATGGGATTCACCAAGCGGCACTGGCGAGCTTCAGAGCTGAGATCAGATATCTCCTGTGAGTATGAGCATGATTATAATGCAGCTTATTCAGATCTTAATACCCTTTGTTTACTTTTTATTTATATATATTTGGAATCATTTTGAAACTGTTAAATAAATAGAACAAGATAAATAAAACCTACAGGATTATCTTTGGTTTGTTTCTGTTGTAATTTTTCTGCCGTCGTGGTTCGATTATTGTCCCTGTTGTTTTTCTCTTGTCAGAGAGCGTGTGGACAGAGAACTCAGGGAGAAAGAGAAAATCCGATCTGACCTGGAAAAAGCAGAGAAACTAAAAACTCAACTCGCCACTGAGGTGGATGAGCATCACTCTGCGATTGAGCACACGAATAACCTCAAACTCAGGTAATTTATCCCTCAGATTACGCCAGTTGTCCCTTTTTTGCTGTTTGTTCTCCAGAAGCCTCCATCCACTAACATGTCCAGAATAATTTGATTGATTCATGTTTAATTGTGCCTCCTGGTCGTCTCAGCCTGTCTCCTTCCCCACAACTTGGCATCATTTCTGAGGTGGATTTTCAGGATTAAAATACCAAGGGATTACAGCTGTATCCCTTTATCTAGTCCATTCATTGAGCCTGCAGCTGATCATAATTAGTCTTATATACTGTCACGTTACATTTATAGATTTGTATATACCACATTTTATGTGTTTCAACGACAATAACAATTTGGTACAGTCTGTATTATAGCGCTCTTTATCTTAAATTTTTCAGCATGTAAGCGTTACACTCGGCTTTCTCTGTGTCCAAATGTTTACAGGAAGCTTGAACAGGAACACAAAGAGAAGCTCGCAGCGGTACGATCAGAGCTGATGAAGGAGATGGACCAGATCCAGCAGCAGGCCGGCCTGCAACGCGAGGAACTGGAAGCGGAGGTCGAGAAGATCAGGGAGGATGAATCTTTTCTCAGAGACCACCTCTCCATCTCTGTGAAGGTACCAGAAAGATTTGTAGTGATATGATTTGGTGATGTTCGTATTGTATGTCTCTTTGCTTTAATATGTTTTTATATTACGTGTTGACGCATAATGTAAAGATAACCTTGTTGTCGGTGTCTTTTATATTTTAGGAAAACAGACGTCTTGAAATGGAGTTGCTGGACAGCTCAGAAAAACTGGTGGAGGCAGAAACCCAAATTACAAAACTCCAGACAAGTTTGGACAACATTATGAAAGAAAAGGTATGGAGACATTTTGTGTCTATCCATTAGGGAGTTTTAGCACTTCAATAATGACTTTCTCTATCGTTGGAGTTATTGGAACATACACATACTTTGTTTTTTTATTGTTTTCCTGCTTGCTTTCCTGTTTAAGATTGTCTGTGTTCTCTCTCCTCTTCAGTCTTGCTCTTTTTGTTTGTGTCTTTGTTTTTACTTTATGGTCTCAGTGCAAACAAACAAACTAAACTAAACTAACTTGTAAATTATCTTTATTTATTTTTAGTTTGGAGACCTGGACCCTGGCAGTGCCGACTTCTTTCTCCAAGAGGAACGTATTAAACAGCTACGTAGCGGCTACGAAGCTCAGTACAGGGTAACTGCATCTAAATGGCCACCTTATATATTCTCTTTTCGTTTGCGTGTCTGCACATGCACAGACATGTAAGTAGTGCTGACAGTAATGTCTTCATAGACTAGATGTTGGATACATTGAAAAATCTAACTTAACGTGGAGGACTGATTCTTTTTATCCGTTCACACGTTTAACTCGTGGTGCTCTCATTTGGTAGGAGCTGCAGGATCGTATTGACGAGCTGCAGTCAGAGTTGCAGGAGTTCCACAGTCTTGGACGAGTTCATCAGCCCTGCCACAAACCCCTCTCTGAAGAGCTGGAGAGTAAAAGTCCTGGTATGGAGTCAGATCCAGGTAGGCCTAATGAATACTTACACAACACATACACAAACATACAGCCCCTTGAGAGCTCATTATAGAGCACTACTACATCTGTAACTGCATCTGTTCACGACAACAATCAGACATTTTGAACAGAAACAAGTAAACCTTGTGTCAAATGTTCCAAGCTTCACCAACTTCTAACTTGACTTTTTTGCAGGTATCGGTTCAGAGGAGGTCCAGCCGTTCAGCATGAGCCTCGAGGCAGAGATGATGTTGGAGCAGCTGAAGGAGCAGCACCTTCAGGAAATGGAGGAGTTGCGAAACCAGCTGGAAAGCAAGGTGAGTCTAGTAGAAACCTTTTAGACAAGATATTGTATGGCATTTTTGTCATTGATATGTACTTTAATTGGTCTTTATCTGGTTTTGTGTGCTGGTACACAGTGCTGAACTTACTTGACTGTCGAGAAGAAATTAAATGAACAGTTAACTCCTGTGCCTCAAACTATTGTTGAAAGGATTAGTTTGATATTTTGGGAAATGCACTTATTTCCTTTTTTTGCTGATTAGATACAGTTGTCTATGTGGTAAATATGACGCTGCAGCCAACAAATCATTAGCTTATCTTAGATTTTGTTACCTTTGGACAGAGCCAGGCTAGCTGTTTCCCCCTTTATCTTACGCTAAGCTAACCTGCTGCTGGCTGTAGTCTCACAGTTAGTGTACAGACATGAGAACCGTATTGATCTTCTCTTCTTAATCTAACTCTTGGCACAAAAAGCAAGCGTATTTCTTTAAAAGTCAAAATATTAATTTAATTCCTCTCTATTCTTTATATCACCACAGATCAATGAATTTGACAAGATGGTAGAAAAGCAGAGGGCGACCCATGAGGACCAGAAGGCTGCATTAGCCCTCCATTACCAGCAGGAGGTCCGAGCTTTGAGGGAGGAGATGGCCGGTATTCAGAGCCACGCACAGGAGCTCCAGAGCCAGCTAGAACAGGCGGAGCTGGAGCGGACTTGTCTGGAGCAGACGCAGGCCGAGGAGAGGGAAGAGCTCGAGAATCTGCAAGAGGAGGAAGTGGGAACTCTCAGACAACAACTGCTAGAGGCCCACACCTACACTGCAGACCTGGAGGAGCAGCTGAAGACCCTCGAAGCCCAGCAGGCAGAGACAGATGAAAACCTTGTTAATGATATAGAGGAGCTGAGGAAACAACATGCCACTGAGATTAAGAAACTGGAGGAGGAGTATGTAGTGCTTTCTGATGCCAGACTGAAAGAGGAGAGAAAGAAACTGCAGGAAGAAAAGGCAGAGATGGAAAAGAGATTGTTAGATGATTACGAAGGGGAGAAGGAACTGTCGCAACAAAGCCATGAGGATAAACTGAAGGCCAGACTAGAGGAGGCAAAGGTGAGGTTTGAGGAAGAGCGTTATGAGATTGTGCAGAGGCTGACAGAGCAGTGGCAGAAAGAGAAGGCTCAGCTGGATGAGCAGAATAATGAGTCTCTGCAGGTGCTGCTGGAGGAAGAGATGTTGAGACTTGTCAGGGAACAAGAAGAGAAGGAGAGCAAGCTCAGGGAGCAGTGGGAGAGTGAACGAGCCCAGCTTCAGGAGCGCCAGGAGGAGGCTCTGCTCGAGAGAATACTGCTCGAAAAGATGCAGTTACAAGAGCAGTTTGAGCAGAGGGAGAAAAAGCTGAAGGAGGAGTGGGAGAGGGAGCGATTGCAGCTGGAGGAGGATTACGAAGGGATGCTCCAGGATAGGCTGAATGAGGACAGGGAGAAGCTTGAGACTGAGACGGAGGAGGCGGAGAAGAGACTAGAATGCTTAATGGCAGAGGAGAGGGCTCGTCTAGAGGAAAGCCACCGAGAGGCCATGAAAGAGCTGACTGTCAAGCACACTGGCGAGAGGGACGCTCTCAGCAGCATGCTGGACAAATTACGAGATGACATCGCTCAGGAGAGGTGAGATTTTTAATTATGTTTATATCATAATAACTTCTTCATCCATAAAACCTTAAATGTGCATTAATTACCCGAAGTTTTTCAACATTTTGGGTAATGCGCTTACTTGTTTTCTTGTTGCGGATCTGAAAATGTGTGCCTTATTCCAGTGTTAAAACGATATTTCCCCCCTATCTCTTTACAACGGCAGATTTTTCTCTCAACCTTTGGGTGTAACAGTTTGGAACAACAACAACAACGTACAAACTAGTTCTGATCGAGTATACCCATTGAGGTGCTGGTAGGCTGATTTTGTAACCATTGGACAGAGGTATACTAGCTGTTTCCAGTCTTTATGCTAAGCTAAGCTAACTGGCTGCTGGCTTTAGCCCAATATTGAACAGACAGATATGAGAGTCGTATCAATCTTCTCATCTAATTGTCTGCGAGAAAGCAAATGAGCACATTTCCCAAAATATCAAACTAATCCTTTGAAATAATCTACTATGCTAAAAAAAGCAATTTGTTTTGAGAAACTTAATATTTACTCTGCTATTAAGAGTTCAAAACTGTTGCTGTAACAATCATTAAATAACCATTTACAGGAGAGAAATCGAGATCAGCTTCACCCAGAGAATCAAGGAAGTGGAAGATCGTTTCTCAGGTGATCAAGAATCTGTTGCAGAGCGTTTTCAGGTGGATGTTTTGAAACTTGAAGAGCATTACCAAAGTGAGCTGAAGGCCCTTTCTGAAAGCAATGTTGAGCAGAAGCTCCACTGGGAGGCACAGATGCAGGAGACCCTTGAGAACGCAGAGGAACAAAGAAGAATGATGAAGGAGGCAATGGAGCAAGAAAGAGAGAGCCTGAATCAAGAGTGGAAAAAAGAACGACATGAGCTAGAAAGTCTTCATAAAGAGGAAATGGAAGAACTTGTCATGAAAAACCAGCGACTGCAAAATGAACTGGATGACTTCATCAGTATGGCTCAGACTAAGGAGATAGAGCTGAGTAAGCAGCTGAATGACCTCCACAATCGGCTTCAGGAAAGCCTGCAAACCAAAGACGAGCTTCTTGCTCAGTCTGAGAAGAAAGCTCTTGAGACTGAGCTCCTAATAAATCAAACAGTGGACGATTTTAAACAGGAGAGGGCAGAACTTCTGAGCAGCCAGTCAGAACTAGAGGCAAAATACAATGAGATGCTTTCCATTTCTGAGAGGCAGATTACTGAGAGGATTGAACTGTTAACTGAGCGCGATGATTTGAAGATGAAGATCGAGGAGCTGGAGGTGCTGCTTCAACAGGCAGCAGTGGACTTTGAGCTTGAGAGGACGGAGCAACACGAACATATATCCATTCTTGAGAAAAGGTTAAAAGATAATCTAGAGAATGACAAAGAAGAGCTTATAGCAGAAAGAGATGTGCTTAAAATCAGAATTAAAGAGCTGGAGGTTGAATTCAATAAGGTTTTGTCTTCTGCAGAAAAGGCTAAGGAAGAAGAAACCGAGGAATCAAATGAAATAAACACATTTACAGAGGAGGCGCTAAATACCAGAGAATGTATTTCTTTCTCTGGTGGAGAACAGGAAATATGTTTGACGTCTCCTGAAATCTGCCCCAATAGTGATGTTATTCTTGCTGATTCCTCTTATCAGGAACTAATTTGTTTGTCACCATTTCTGGGTAAGCAAGATGTTTATGTAGAGACGAAGGCCACTGATGCAGTAGACGGAGCTTTGGATGCTACCAATGATAATCAAGGAGACAACATGCTGGAAGTAAAGACAGATTCCACTGAAAACGAAGAACATGATGGTCAACTTTTGACTGACTTGACTGAGACTAATAACACATGGCCTGAAAGCACCACTGTTTTTGGTGATTGGGAATGTCACAATCAGGTTGTTGCTGTTCCAGATTCAAGCCCTGAGGAAGTTGAAGGAGACCCTAAAGTAGGTTGTTGCTCTGCAGAACTTGGACATGAAGACCCTGAATTGACATCATGTGATGGCCACAACACATATTCCCCAGTTCCAGATGAAAATCATTCAAATGTTGAATCCAAAAACAAAGCTTTTCCCCCAGAGATGCAGTGTGAGGCGGTCTCATCCCTTGAGGCGTTTGAAGGTGTAGATGAAGAGGAAGATACAACAGATGGTGAGAATAAAGTAGCTCTTGAATCATGTGAGGAGGAGAACAAACCTCAAGATGTACCAGCTTTGGTCAATGAAAGCACGTCCTATGAAGATGAGCCAGGTCATGAGATTGTGGTTGATGCCTCAGTGCTGGAGGAGACAGGTGACTCTGATGAACTGGATGCTGAGGTTTCTTGTTTACCAAATAACACTCATGACCATAGACATGATGATGGTTGTGAGGATAAGGAATATTCCCTCCTTAAACTACAGGCTTTGTATAACACTGCCACAGAGGAGAACGCCCTCCTACAGGAGCAGATTTCTCTGCTTCAACAGAAGTCAGAAATACTAGAAAATCTTCTGGATCATAACAGTGAAAAGATCAAAACTGGCCACCAGGTATTGGAAGAAAACTATAGCCTCAAAGTTAAAGTGCTACTTTTAATGGAGCATGTCAAAGAGCTGGAGGTGAAAGTCTTAAAAATGACAGATCTTCAGATTAGATATGAAGATTGCATGTGTGAAAATGCCAAACTGAAGGACCAAAACGGTGAACTTGAAAAGAGAGTTTGGAGCCTTGAAAGCAGGATGAATATTTTCCATGATTTCCAAGATCAGGTGGATGAGATCGGCTGGATGAGAGACGAGAACGGTAAGCTCTCTGAGTTGTTCAGTGAATTGGAGAGGCAGAGTGAGATTCTTGCAGCCATACATCCAGACGCTGGACGACCGGAGAGCCCCACAGAGGAGTCTCTCCTGGATCTGACCAGTCAGCTGGAGGTTAAAGTTCAGGCAGTGACTGACCTGGAGGACTGCTGTGAGGAGTTTGAGAAGCAGAACTCCGAACTTCGCAGGGCCATCACAGAGCTGCAGGACAAGTCGCAGACGTTAAATGAAACCACACAAGCTCATAGGTAACGTGGAGAGAAACTAGGAACCCGTCCCTCCATGTCACCTGTGGCTTCTCGTTGTCCCATCCCTTTCCCAAGCACAAGGTAGTGCTGTTTGTCCTACCTGTGACTAGGTTCCTAAACCCTTCGTGCGATGCAACAGATCTTGAACACTTGTGCTCCTTTGATCCCCGTAGATCAGCAGTGGAAAAGAAAAAGAAAATGCAAGTTCAATGTGTGTAAATCGTAGACAAAGATCCTTTTCAATTCTGTGTATTCTGACATGTACGGTTATATTATAGCTTGATGGAACGTAGTTTTGTCTGTCTATAGATCTGAGGCTAGTCGACTTGCTGAAGAAAACCTCGTCCTCAGGCAAAAGCTCGCTACTTTGAAGGAAGAGGACTTGAAAGAGGCCCAGGAAGAGTTGATGTAAGAAACCACTTTGGTTGTAAATTGTTACCTTTTGTTCATTTTTGTTTTGTCATGTTAACTGAAATTTTCTTCCAATGTTTGATTTTAGACAAACATTGGAGAACTTAAAAAAGGGGAAGATCGCGGCTCAAAGGGCAGCAGAGAATTTCAAGAAACAGGTACTGAAGTAACTTATTATAACAAGAGTCTACGGCCATGCTAGCAGCTCTGTGAGACTGTACTTAGGCACAGCGGTGCTTTGAGCTAAATGCTAACGTCAGCAAAGGCATGCTAACATGCTGATGTTTAGCAGGTTTAATGTTTACCGTGTTCACTGTCTTAGTTTAGCGTGTTGGCATGCTAACATTTGCTAACTGGCACTAAACACAAAGTACAAATGAGGCTAATGAGAATGTTTGTTAAACCAAAGTATTGGAGAAATTCACATTTTGACCTGATGGTGGCGCTAGATAAAAGGTCACAGTATCACCAAAGTTATTCTGATTCATCATGAGGGGAACATGAATGTCCAAATTTAATGGTTATCCATCCAATCGTTTTTGAGGTATTTCAATCTGGACCAAAGTGGTGGACTGACATGCTGCTAGCATGGCTAAAAAGTCTTTCCTCCGTCATCAGAAGTAGTTTATGAGATGTGTTACCTCCTCCTCTGCAGATTTCAGAGCTGCGTTTGCACAGCCAGCAACTGGAGAATGAGAATGGGATGCTGTCAGAGAAAAATGCCCAAAATATTGCTGATGTGGAGAATCTACGACAGCAGCTTGCAGAGCTGATAAAGGAAAATGAGAGGAGGGAGGTGTTCCCAGCTGAAGAGAAAAACAAGGTAAACTGTTTTTTTGACAGACTGACGGTTGTCATGGTGTCGTGGTGGTCGTAGCGGGTAGTTAATTGGTGGCTGTTTTGTGTTAGTTGGCAGCTTGTGTGTCTGCTCTGGAGGCAGAGCTGACCAAAGCTCTGGAAGACACTGCGCAGCTGGAGGAGAGGAATACCCAGCTGTCACAGCAGCTCTCTGGCCTCAGAGAGAAGGTGAGCATCAGGACGTGGACACTTTAATGGATCTCACTTTAACCCCATCAAAGCATGACACAGACACAAAGTGATACAGCATTAACACCACCTACCATGAAATGACTCAGCCAGTCCAGGTGAAAACAAGCACCTATGAATAATTTCACCTTCGATGACAGAAGCAAAATGTGATCTAGCTTTAGCAGTGAAGGTGTGTATATAAAGGGTTGTTTCATTATTGTTGTCATCTTCTGGTTCTCAGGCGGTCAAAGTCGACTCTATGGAGAGTCAGCTCAGCCTCCTGGTAGAGGAGCGGAAGAGTGTGGATAAGGAGACTCAGGGCCTCCGCAACCAGCTAGCCAAAGCTGAGGAGAGGGTAAGAGTCTGCTGTAACCTACAGAATCATCAGCTGTTACAATTGCTGCTAAATTAAAATGTGTAAAACCCTAACAAATCGTTTGCAGTAGCATTCATAGCAGTTAATCAGATTTGTGACCTGGATGTTCCTGGAACAAGTTGAACAACCCCGAAAACAGTGTTACTCAGGACCAAATGCATTCCTTTCTCCACTCTAGGTCAAGACAGTGGATGAAACTCTTCAGGCTGTGAACCATCAAAGTGCTCGTCTTAAGTCAGACCTCCGGGTTTTGCAGCAGGAGAGGGATTCCCTCAAACATGACGTTGCAGTGCTTCACAATCAGCTGCAAAATGTCAATGATAAAGTAAGATTTTCACGTACAGACTTAAAAAAAAAAAAAAAAAAAAACACACTTTAAGTGCAGCAAAAAAGAGTCAAGGGAGCACAATTTCGTAATTTTTTTCCAGTAGACTTGACCTTATGCCTTTGTTCATCACAGAACCATGTTTTGGAGATGGCCTTGCACTCGGGTGGTCTCCAGAATCAGAGCAAGAAGCTGTACAGAGGTGAGATGTCTCGGCTGATGGAGCAGGATCAGCAGCTGCTGAGGCAGGAAAACGAGAGGCTTCAGGCAGAAGTGCGCAGCATGAAAGGAGACCTCGTTCAGTCCCGAGAGAAGGTGAGCTGAGGACTACAGCAAACTGTAATGAACTTTAAAAACCTGCATTCATATTCTCTCTCTGTCACTAATCTACGAACTCTTCATTTTATACCTGCAGGTCCGTCAGCTTGATGCTACCATCTTGTCCCTGAAGCAGCACAAACAGCAGAGTCAGTCCTCCCTGGTGAAGGCTTTGGAACAGGAGAACGCCTCTCTGAAGCAGGAGCTCACCAAGGTATAAACTGCATAAATCTATACAGATAACCTTTGTTATTTTGCAGTGTCTGCTTCAGTTCTTATCACATGTGCTTTGTGTGTTTTAGGGCCATGAAGCAGGACAAGGACTCACAGAGCTGGAGAGCCTTCAACAAGAAAATGAGGCGCTCAGGACCCAAATGGCTCGACTGTCTACACAGCTGCTAGAGGTAAGTCGCAACCTTTCTCCTCTTATTTTAGTGTTTTTATGGTAAAATTTATTGATTTTCACTTGTTATTTAAATATATTTCCTTAATACACTTGTGCTTTGCAACTTTTGTACTTCAACCTACTCTTTTTTTGGCAAGTCTCTCTTGGAAGACTGGAAATACATTCAGGAGGACATGATTTAAGAGTATTGTTAAATAAAATGACCTCAAACTGTATATGTTTCTCCTCTGACTGTGTTACTGTCTTGTCTTACTTATTTTTCTACCAGACATTTCAGGCTCAGCTGGTCGGACTTCTGCCTCCATCACCTCACAGGATGCCCAGGGGACAGCATCGTGGCGAAGATCCGGACAACATGCAGGTACAGTACAACCTGAAGCTTCCCTGATAGCAGACTCGGGCGAATATATACATGTATTTGAAAATACATGAGCTAAAGAGTGGCATGACTGCACTTTGCTGTAGTAGGCCTGCAAGTGAAGTCATCACTTACAGGATAAACAAATTAAGAGCTCCTAATCCTTTTCAAACTACATTTTTCTGAAGATTTAGTGCCATTGCATCATTGCACGGTGTGGTATTACAATCACCTCCTGCCATTTTTCTCTCACTGTCATGATTTTCTTTTGCCATCTGTTGTCGCACTTATCATAAATTCATCATTAATGGCAATAAGAAAGGAACTATGAACTACATCTCATGTTGGAAATGTTTTGGGATATAATGGGAGTTAAATGTGAATACATCCATTGTGTTTCTTTCACTGTCACTTTGGTGTAGAACGTGTGCCCACTCGAATCGCTCAATTCAGGTGCTGAAAAATGTATTTTACTTCTTTAAAATTTTGCTTTGTGGCTGGAAGGAAAAGCAACGCGTCACCAAAATGTTCAGCATCAAAGCGAGTATTCATAACAATGACGAATTGCTTTAGTGTGCCATTTCTCAAACACCTGAGCTGAGTGTCATTTAGTTGTGATAGTCCTCATTTATTTTTATTTTCCATTACCTTTTTCTTTGCTGGGTTTTCAGTGCTCCTTGTTTTGGTGCTTTGAGATCCATCCCAGCACCTGTCTGTCCTCATCTCCTCATGTCATGTGTGTGTGCGTGTTGTGTTTACTTTCTGGGTTTGGTATTTAGTCTGTGATGCCTGTGTGTTTCTGAACTCACTGTCTCTTCTTTAGTTAGTTTCGCAGTGGTGTGATCATCTGGGTGTGGTCCTGGTAGCTGTTTTTCCATTTGTCACCCTTTTATCAGAGTCATATTGCACAAACATCCGTCTCTCCACAGCTTGATGTAGTTTGTTCAGGTTTATCTGTAAATGGCGTCATCCCACTGTTTAATTTAATAGCATACCTGCAGCATGACACTAGTTCTCATTAAAGTCATGAATGTGTTGTAAGGAAAAGAGGATCCCATTTAATATAATAATTGCGTATAGTATAAAAGTTAAGATTTGTCAGCTCAGAATGAACGAACAAGTAGTTTCATTTTCATGTCTGGTCATTTACCCAAAAGCAGTCAATATTAAATAAATGAATTGGATATTATCAAATAAATACAAATGAATAAATACAGACAAAACATGTAATATAAGCATGAAATTGTAAAATAATCCAAGTTTTTTTAAAATTTGGCTCATTATGTGATTTTTCTCATTCAGACCAAAGCAATAGCTAATTCATTAAAACATAACAAGCTCTTTTGTTTTATTCCGTAATGACTCTTTTCATCACAGTCATTGGGAATATAGTGTTGTGAAATTAGTCTTTGAAAAAACGAGATTTGAAAATAAAATGACCTGTAATTTATTGTTTATTGTAAAAAGAAGCAGATTGAAATCACATTTTATAACAATGACCTTTTAAACTTTTATTAGATTTTATATATTTTGTCTGTGTTTGTTCATATGATTATTTATTTCTTATTTATCAATGTAATATTGAACATACATTTCCATATGTAACGGCCATAAAAACCTGGTTAAAGGCTTGTTGACTGACCAGGCCTGTGTAGGTTTTTAGGATTAGAGGAGAGGGTAGAGCCGTGGTGAAGTCTACCTGCCTTTTCTCTCCAGGCGGCGATGCCGGAGCAGCGGGCGGCTCACGCAGACAGCTACCGGCGGATCGGTGGATTGTAAAACACCAGCATCTTTCTCCTGCTCTTCACTTGAGCCTCTTTTTTTCCCCCTCCAAGACAGCACTTCTCAGTCCTGCTCTTCCTCTGCTGTGTTTGGAGTCAAAATCTGACTGTGGCACATGTTGCCGTCCTTTCTGCGTCCTTATAGGAGATTGTGAACAAAAGTGGTGCCTGATTCAAAAGGCATGAATGTGTAATTGTATTTCCCTGCTGCTAGGTGGCAGGAAAACACAGAAAAGGCTCCTGAGGTTTTTCCCAATGGGATTTTGACTTAAAATAATGACGTTACTATTGAAAATGTAACACCTAAAGGAACAGAGTACAACGTTGTTTCTTGACTTTTGTAAGGACTTTTTCATGCTCTTTTGTAGTTTTTAAATACAGGGAATCTTTGTAACGCAGGGTGTATTTTTTTTCTGGGAATATTCTGCACTTGTACCATTTATCATTGTCTGAAACAGGGTATATACATCCTCAGAGGCTAAATCTTGTGTGACAGCTTGCCTTATGATCATCGAGGAGTGTTAAGTTGAGGCAAGGTTAGTGCCTAACAAGCCTTCTGAGCCTTTTCTAACAATCAAGCAAATTCAACCTGTAATTGTCAGGTGACATTACTGTGTGTGTCCAGTCAGGGTTTATAGAGATTTCTTAATGAAGGTACGAAGTTTTCACTGTTTGTCTTTTGTCGTTTATGCCTGTATTTCGTATTTGACACTACACATAGCTGAATGTTTCTTCAAGCTACCTGTTTATGTTTCTGTTGCTGCTGCTGCTGCTGCACAACCAAAGTGAGTCACATCTTTCTGGGTTTGTTTTCTTTGAACAAGGACTGTTCAAACACGTTACACAACTGTTAACTCTGAATGTTTATCTGGTATTTATTATTGTAAAATCCACATGAACCAAATCATTGTTTGTCCCCAGTAGTGTGTCATATCTATTAATGTCGTAACTGTGTTTTGAGTCATTTAGTTTTTTTCTTTTTGCACCATGTATAGACTCAAATGTATGTCATTTGTTTTATTATTTTGTTATTTATTTTAATAGGGTTTATTTTATTTATGCATTAAATTATTTTTTTGTAGAGGTATCTGGAATACATGGCATAATTTTATACCTATTTATATTTTATTTATTTTTTTTAGTGCATTGGCCTCCTTTTTAGAAATGTACCAGAAATCATTTAATGTTGAACTCAAGATGAAATAAAGAATCTAGCTCATTACAATGTGGTCTGTATGTTTGATTTTTCTCACTCACGTTTTTTGTTTAAGGGAAGAAAATTCAAGTTTCATCATCATTTTATTGCATTAGCAGCTATTTGATATCGCTCACTGTCTTCTCACCAGGATGAAAGGGAGAGGAAGATGAAGAATATGGAGGAGCGAATGAAGGAAATTGAACTGTCGCTGCATAACGTCAAACTGCTGCTCAAAGAGAAGGTGGCTCAGCTGAAAGACCAGGTCAGTTCCAAAAGCAAATATCCATCTGAAATAATAAATCACTGTCGTCTCTTCAGAAAAAAATGAATCATAAATATAATTTGGCCAAAATCCTGAAACTTTGAAATGTCTTGCATAAATGTCACATAACTAAATTCCATTTTTAAAGTGTGGGGGGGGGAAACGGCTTGTAGTTGTGTTTTCGCAGAGAAGTTGTGATTTAAAGTAGTTATTTTAGATAAAGTATTCCTTAGAGCCTGAATTTTTGAGTGTTATAAAATCCGATATTGGCCAATATTCTTTTTTTTTTTCAACGAAACCGCTGAAACAAGGTGTTATTGAATTCCTGCACACGGTCATCAGTTTATTAGAGAGACGACATTTTTTTCGTAGACCTTCATCGGGCATCAGATTCACAGTGAAAAAACACATCTCTATACTAAAGCCACAGGTTGTGACAGCCAATCAAAAAAAAAAAGGAAAACAAATCTCAAAACATTGAAGCCAAATCTCCTGAGACAACTGCCACATCAACAATTGATAAAATCATCCTTATCGAACAAATTGTCAAAATATCTAACAACTTGAACTTCAATCTAAAAGAAAACATAAAGGACGTCTTTTAGTATAATAAAAACCACTGTAGTGAGCCGCGACAGGATAATTGAGGTCTATTCTCCAAACTTTTATGCTCACTAATGCAAAAAACAAACCGCTAAACATAAACAGTTTGATAAGCCAAAGGTTCATCCGGGCTCTAGTAGCCTACATTAAATGGGATTTATTATGGAATTATCAAAGCCTTTATCACCTACTTTCTCTGACTTTTCTAGCTGCACAAGAATGGCAAAGCAGACGTGTTGATCAAAGACCTGTATGTGGAGAACTCCCAGCTGCTGGAAGCCCTGGAGATAACTGAGCAGCGGCAGAAGATCGCAGAGAAGAAGAACTACCTACTGGAAGAGAAGATCTCCAGCCTGAACAAGATAGTGCGTGACCTGAACCCCTCTCCCCTCCCCTCTCTGCCTTACCACTATCAGTGCTCATGATGTATCTCCTAAAGGTACTCGGGACATTAACAGCCCTTGCCATGTCAAATGCAAGTGTCCAAAGTCAACCCTAAACTGCACTGTTTATTTACTGAAAGATCTTTTAAAATGTGCGTTTCATTGTTTGAACCTTTGTGCAACAGATGCAGCCAAATGCACAAGAAAAAGGCCTTTTTCCGTTGCACGTCAACTGGCATGTTTTATGTTGTTTAAGCCTAATTTTGTGTGTGTGTATATATATATATACACAGTATTTTTATTTGTTCATTTTATTGTAAGCAATAATTATCAACTTAATTATATTGTGTTGATCCTATGAAGAACCCAATGTGAGGGTTAGACTGTAAAGAAAAAAAAACATGCTATTTTACAGTAATTTATATTTTTCAAAGCAGTAGCTGCTACTAGTGAATTAGTAAATATTTTACCATGACACTATATTTCTCTTTCAAAAGAGAAAAGCAATACTGAAGTGCACTTTTTATATAAGTGTTCTTTTGTCTGTGTTGTCAAAGAGATTATTTGTGCTAATCTGTCTGCTCTTTCCTTCTTAAGCCCTTAAACAAACATGTCAGTAGTGAAATCATGTAAACAGAAAAGTCAAATAATCCGGTGACCTTTTCAAGGTACTTGCTTTCATATAACACTACCTGAAGTTACATTCACTTTAAAATGAATGTCAGGAGGCAATACTATTTAAATACATCTGATTCAAATCCTATGAACAGTTGCAATATGTAAAGTTTCATATGTGAAACTGTGCCATTCTGAATGTTTTTGATGAAATGAAGGACCTCACCTTTGTAGTTGCTGCAGTGCATACACTAAAGGTGAAAACAGGGTAATGTTTGTGATACAGGTATAAATAAATACATGGATTGTGTTTGGTTTGACTGGAATAATTTGTCTCTTCTTGTTTGTTTGTATTTTACTGAAGTACTGTACTTGAGTGTAATTTTAAGGTACTCGTACTTGCATATTTGTTACTGTATACTTCTACTCCAAGTACAAATTGTACTTTTTACTCCATTACAGTTATCTAACAGTTCTAGTTACTAATTATGTTTCATATTATTTGACATACATATAACTGATCATATGCTCCACTATATACAACATTACTCTGCCTAAATGCATGGACTAATTATGTACATGTATTTATAAATCCCTGACAGGAGTCATTCTGCAAAGTATGTTGTTTGCACTTATTTGTGTACTTTTACTCTTGTGACATTGTTAATGTAGTGTTTTTACCTGTAATTAAGTGTTTTTTACAGTGTGGTATTATTTCCACTTTGCTTTTTGAACAGTCTTTGCTAACCTATGTGCAAAGGTTGGATCTCCTAGTCTCAGTTTAGAGTCATGACACATGTACATGTTTGTCCCATTTTCTGTTTACTGTGTGTCATGTGGATGAATGGGCTGTGTTGCTCAGTTGTCAACATTATTTGTGTATCCGCCTGCAGAGGTTGAGTTTCCAGATGGGCAGGGCCGTACAGTAACCATTCCCAGTGAGGATCAGCGGTTGGAGTGCAGCGCTGCTCAGAGCTGACTGAACCACTGGAGGAAACACTCATCCAGTAGCTCAAGTTAGCTGGCTAACTGGCCGCTAGCTAATCTAAAGCTTAAAATGTTTACTTTCCGCGCTTTGCAAGTTGAACGGGATGGTCGCAGAGTCGAGGGATTGTGCCATGACTTAACAGCGCCGTGTTGTTGATGTTTCCGAGCCTTGAGTTATGCTCTCACGAAAGAAAAGTAAAAACGAAGCGTCGAAACCAGCCGAGGTACACGGGAAATATGTGAAGAAGGAAACGTCGCCGCTCCTGCGAAGTAAGCGCAACAAGTTGTTAAGTTAGCCAGCTAGCTCAAGTTAGCACCAGTTAGCCTACTAGCGAAAATGAACTTTAGTGCTAATAAGTAGCAAGCTAACAATTACAAACGGGCTGAAGTGCATGTGTGGAAACATAAAGCCACATTATTGAGCCTCTTGAGCTTGTAACCAACGGATTAATCCCGTTTTTTATACACCGTAACCAAACAAGCTGCTAACCTTGTAGTTCAAGTGCTAGCTAGCTAAATGTTCATCATCTTGCTACATTAACGTCAGCTGCGATGCCAAAGGAAAGTTGAGAGATAACGGTAACTGCTCAGATTGATAGCACTAAAATAAGTATTTTGCTTTTTTATTGCCTTTATTTTTAGGTGTTTCCTGACTCTATGTTCAGTGGAGTGGTTTAATGTTACTGAGAAGTCAGAGTTGTTGCTAGTTAGCTTACATTTGATCATTGGTAGAAATTGAATGAGTGTTGTCATCTGTCCGTGACTTGTTGAATTGTCCTCTGATGTTAAATAGTCTGTTAGAAAGGAAAAATCTCAAGCGCGTAATTTGCGTTATACTGTTAGTATTACCACTTTGTACTTATTAGCAGCTGTTGAAGAAGTATAATAACATTTACTGAAAGTAGCAGTACTATGCTGTTAAATACTACATTGCAAGTAAAGATCCTGCATTCAAACTTTTGACGTTATACAAGTAACTAAAAGTATGAAAGTATTAACGTTTATGATATTGTGTTATTATTAATGATGCATTGAAGTGAAAGTAGAAATGTAATGTAGTTCATGGTGGAGCTAATTTAACTACTGTTGGGCAGTTTAATATACACTTTAACAATAAATCATATTTTATAACATGATCATTTATTTTGTATTACAATTTTTAGAAGAAAAGTACAAGTATCTCCAAACTTTACGTAAGCAAAGTATTGGAGTAAGTGTACTTAGTTACATTCCTCCACTCTCTATTGGTACTGCGTTATTGTGTTGACTGATGTTGACAGTTGCACTTGCCGTGTTTACCTGGTTGCAGATCTTATGCCCTCGTTCATCCGTCATGGACCCACTATTCCCAGACGCACAGAGGTCCCTCTGCCAGACATGGGGCCCTCTGCCTACCCTGTGGCACCCAGCCGGGAGCCTGTGGTGTCCCGCAACAAGAGTTTTCTCCGTACCCCTGTGCAGAGGCCCCCTCATGAGGTGGCGCGCAGAGAGAGCCACCGCATGTCAGCACCTCCATACCTGCCTCGCAGTCTGGGAGACCTGCCCCACGAGTACGGAGGGTCCTCACAGTCCTTCCTCACAGACGTGAGCCCCATGTCTGAGAATGGAGACGCTGCCCGGTATTACTACCCCTCTGAACCTTACTATGACAACCAGCAGCACCAACAGCATCAGCAGCATCAGCCCAGGAGGGTCCCGGACCGCTTTCCTGAGGACTATAGATACTATGAGCACAATGAACACAACTTCCAAAGACTTCCACGACAACACACACCACCAGCTCCAAGCAGACCCCCTTCAGGTAAACATGAAATGTATTTTGCTACTCACTTTTTACAGTATTAGTTTAGATGCTTCTTCTCTATAGGATAGTAAACAAGGGGCAGTGATAAGAAATTGGAAGCAAGAAAGAGTTCCAAATGTGACAAAGATCAGGAATTGTGTTCTTCAACTGCACGCCTGATTTTGGAAAGTACATGGCTGGCAGTCATAATCTCTGGAGGGACTAAAACTGATCTTTTTATGGCTTTTTGTCTGCAAATTCTGAGGTATGAAAGTGGAGCAGTCATGTTTGAGAATGAGTGAAATCACACCAGCAAGTCTACAACTTTACAGTTTTGTCTTTTGGGGAAAAGTTTGAGGAAACGTTGCCAACTTTGGGGTCCCAAGAAAATGTTGCCGTCGAAGTAAAGAGGCTATACTCATGCATGATTGCTGTTTTGAAATGGCAAAGTATTATGGATGGGTTTTGGACCATACATAGGCCACTCTGAAAGGAATGCAAACTATTGGTTGTCACTGAACAGTTCAGAACAATTTTACTTCAGTTTTCCTGAGGAATCAAATATTTTTATCTTTCTGCTCCACATTGTAAACATTAGTATCATGTAAGTGTGTAATTTCCATGAGATTAAATGTTTAGGGGGTCACAGGACTTTTCCAACCCACTCCAAACAATAGAGAACCTTTTATTTTGTGGCTGACTTGTCAACGTCATGTATATGGTCTGGTTTTATGTCAGACCCGCCTATCTCACATCATGGAGTCTTGTTTTGAGTGAAGTTAAACAAGCATTAGGGGCTCTGCATTTTTCACATCTCTGTTTGCTGAATCTTTCTGCCCTCAAACTAGCAATTTGCAGTCTGCCCCCAGTCAAATGTCTCAGCCTCAGACTGCTCACTTCTTTTAATCATCTGTGTACGTAGGTACTGCTCTCTGTATAGTTACATAGCACACGTAAGGTAAATGCACTGGGTGGTAAGCAGAGACGTTTTGGAGGAGTCATCTACCTACAATCAGCTGACACTTCCTTTTTTTATCAGGAACAGCATTATTTTTGTACTATAAACATTTCATTTTCACAAAAATAGTATTAAAGGAAATAAGATGTAGTTTGAAAATAGTCCATGTTTATTTGTAGGGCTTCTTATATAAATTTTCCATTTAGAAAATTGGCAATTTACTAGTGTTTATTTTTAATATAAATAGGTGAACATTGGCTAATCTTTTTGAAAATATGGATAAAAACTGTGTTATACAAACAACATTTGCAGTGCAAACATTGTGTAGTTGTTCACATAGTTCTTTTTTTTTTGTTGATCACACATAATAATCATAGCATTTTTGACACATGGTTAGCAGCTCATTTTTCATTCTGTCCCCATTTTCCTTTTACTTTCTGTTACTTGAAGCATTAAATGTGCTCATTGCAAAAGTACCCCGGTTTCCTGAAACTGCAGGGGAAAGTCAGTCCCACTTTTGAATGCAGGGAAACATAAAATCTGTTTAAAAGAGAAATTGTACGCCGATCTGGTCCTTTTTTTAAACAAATAATTGTTTCTGGTGATTCATACTTTTGGTAATCACTGACTCAATTTCAATTTTATTTCTTTTGCACAACTACGTTGTGAGTCACCAGTTGTAAATATCTGTCTAGTCCTCCTGTATCCAGTGAAATTCCTGTGATGCATTGAGCTTTAAGTCTGCAGCGAGTATGGCTCTCTGCCATTTTTCTGAGGAAAAGGGCAGAGATGATGATGATGAGGTGGTGGAAGAGGAGGAGGAGGAGCGCATTTCTGCGGAGCGCTCGCACATTCCGTCCCTTCACTCAGCAGCTGGCAAAGAGCTCCAGCTCTGTTGCTGTCACTCTCGTGCAGAATTTATCAGATTGTAGCGGCCATTTTACCGAGAAACTTCATTCCCCACACATTCTCCTGAGTTTTCAACCCTTTCTGGGTTCCTCCAGGCTCATTGGTTTTGAGTCATGACAGTTCTCACTCAGTCTAACTCATCCACACAGCTGTTGGCTCGACATTCCTCGCTGACATTATTCACCAATAAAAGTACAGGATGTGTTGAATGAACCCGCACTGCTGTCTGCTCTTACAGAGTGTTTGGGAGTTCAGTGGTTTGTTCTCTTCCGGTGAAAGCTCCTGTGTGTATGCCTGGCCATGCACAGATCTCTGCCTTCCTGTCCAAACCTAACAACACTCCCATTTCCTACCATTCATCCCAAATGATGTCAGTTAGAATAAGATGCTCCGTCACAACAGTCACAGAGTCAAAGGGATTAAGCATCCCTGCATCAGTCATGCTTAAAGAGGTGATTCATTGCATTCCTCCCATATCCTGCACTATGTTCAGTTGCCACATCAGAATGACCTTTTTAAATGCTGTACATTCCTCTCCTTTAAATGACATTTTCCCACACATGCTGTTTTTAAGAATTTTCTCAAACTATTTTTTCATTCCCAGAGGCGCTGTTTGCTGGCAGCTGCTCTGCTGTATGTTTGGTCAGACATCTCTCCCTCTCCCTCTAGGTTTCTAAAAAGAAATGTTTGTTTTCCTCAGGCATAGGTCGAATACAGGCCAAGTCCCTTGGGAACCTCTCTAGTCTAACGGGAGAGGACCTCCCCCTTCCTGCCGGCTGGACCGTTGACTGGACCATCCGTGGCAGGAAGTACTACATTGACCACAACACTAACACTACACACTGGAGCCACCCTCTGGAGAGGGAGGGGCTCCCTCCAGGCTGGGAAAAGGTGGAGTCGGCTGAGTTTGGGGTCTACTATGTGGATCACATCAACAAGAGGGCACAGTATCGTCACCCCTGTGCTCCAAGGTATGTCATCAATGTGAAAAGTGAAAGATCTTGTGTTTTATAAAGCTGCGTTTTTTCCCTTCCACTTATTTTTTATGTCTTTTGAACTCGTCCTCACAGCCCTTAAATGCTACCATTTCCTGGAACAATGAACTCGCTAGAAAAAAGTTTTCCTCTTTTCCTCATTAAAGGTTTGGCCCGGGTTATCAGCACAGTCTTTTGAGTTGCCTGAGTTGGTTTCACACAGATGAAATAAGGTAGAAATATAACATTGCCTCTGTCTGTTCCAGTGTGCCTCGCTATGATCAGCCTCCGCCATTACCACCTCCTGTGGCCTATCAGCCACGACCCGCAGAGAGGAACCAGCCAGTGCTGGTGCCCGCTAACCCGTACCACACGGCTGAGATCCCAGACTGGCTACAGGTGTATGCCCGTGCCCCTCTCAAGTGAGTACTATTACAGCAGCAAATAACAGTCATTTTCATCATCGATTAGTCTGCCAATTCTTTTTTTAGTTTTTAAAATAGTAATATCAGTATCAGCCGGGCTATAGTTGGTGGAATGAGAGGTACTACTAATACCCACTCATTAAAACAGCACCATGGCCGTCCAACACTTTGCAAAGTACCATAAATATCTTCCCTTTTACATCAGGTATGACCACATCTTGAAGTGGGAGTTGTTCCAGCTGGCAGACCTGGACACGTATCAGGGCATGCTGAAGCTGCTCTTCATGAAGGAGCTGGAACACATCGTCAAATCGTACGAGGCGTACCGGCAGGCGCTGCTGTCGGAGGTGGAGGCTCGCAAACAGCGGCAGCAGTGGTACGCCCAGCAGCCCAACAAGAACTTCATAGGGAACATGTGATGTGTATGTGCAGCAGGGACGCTGCCACACCTCTCTGAGGTTTCCACAGTTTGGGAGCGGTCAGGGTTTCTTTTGAAATCATGATTGACTCTTAATTGCATCTTTACCAAACACATCTGTGCCTTTTGCTTGATCCAAATATATCAGCCAGGAAGTCAAGACACACAGGGGGGGCCCCCCTTCTCCCCCATGTGACACTCAATTTATGAATGACCATGAGACTGAAAAAACTCTCCAGTGAAGAAAAAGAACCTATAATGTGCTACATGTGCAGATATTTACAGCCACTGCCCTGGGAACTGAATTGCTGTATGGATTTCTGTTTTTAAGACTGAGAACAGACAAACTATGGATACTTGTTCAAAAACATCCTGAGATTGTGCCTTTTTAATAAAATAAAACGCAGCATTTTTACGATGTCTGCTTATGTTTTGTATACACCAGCTACTCCGTCATTGTTTCCTGTGGGAGAAAATGACCGGCAGCTTCTTCTAATTTGTTTCTGTTTGAAATACTTCATGACTATTTTTTCCTTTTGCTTTGTTACGCTCATAAACTGAAACCACACTCTTTTTCATTAAACAATGAAGTGTGCATTTTTCTTTTCTTTTTTAATTTCCTTTATAAGACAATCCACCAAAACGTTCACAGATATTTAAGTTTTGATATGAAACACGTCTTTATTTAAAGACCTTTTGTTGGATGAAGCATCACATTTGATGCAGTGGTTTGAGCATCTCGTGGCTCTTGGCATTACTGTAAGTCAGGAATATTCTTATTCTGTGTGTTTGTGTGTATAATGAGACATAAATAAGCTACTGGAACTTCATAAAATAGTTCAGAAAACACATTAAGTTTGCCAAACAAGTGCAATTCAACTCCTTGTTTCATTCTTTCTGGGTATTTCATGCCTTGGTAATGCCTTATTTTTATGGACTGACACGTCTCTTCTGTGGAAGAAGAAGTGCTGGTTCTTGGAAGCATATTCTATTGATCACTAATCAATCAGCTCTTAAGATACTCAGAAATGTTTTTGTGCTGGAGGTTTTGAGTCTGGTGCTAGTTTTACTCACCAAAATGAAAAAAGACAAATGTTTTATGGCACTACTACTTTCAAAATATACAACAAAAAACTATGTTCGCAATAAAATAAATAAATGTAAGTATTTAATGGGACCTGCATATGAGAGTGATTACAAATCCAAACATTTCTGAATGTCTTTAAAAGGTGTCTGATTAGGTAACAGTGGAATAGGTTTGTTAAGAACATCTCTTCGACGAGCCCTTCGCTGTGCAAGAAGGTCTCCATCATATCTGTTCACAATGGTGTCATCAGTTTGTACATATATCTGATTTTGTGGATTTCAAATACAGGACATAAGCAATAAAGTCTGCAGTGAAGAAAAATACGATAATTGACCATACAGCCTGTTCACTGTCACGTGGAGCCTTAAACAGACTTCATTTTGAGACACAAAACAGTTAAAGCAGCTATAAGCAATGTTCTTATAATAACAATGTATTAAAGGGGGTCTGGAAGGGGTCGCTTGTAGAACCTGCAGAGAATCATCACCTGAATCCCGTTCAGGACTGTCTCATCCTGTGTGGGGTCCCAGAAGGTCCCGAGAAAAGGGATGAGCGTCTACCAAACCAACCAGCTAGTCTTCATCTTGAAAGTCTTTTCTATTGTAAAACTGAAAAATATTGCATTATTCTGAGAGGAGTTTCTATTATTTAACCTTCCCTCATTGATATAAATACTATAATGCAATACAACACCACAAACTACGTCCTCCAAAATAATCATACAGTTCAAGAAACACCTTTATAAAACAGTGTCATCAAAAACTGAACATCATAACCTTCATGAAGGGAGGATTTATTGCAGGACTTCTTCGCAGTTTTCGTTAAGGGTACCTAATAAACTGGCAAAAACATATTGTAGATTATTTAGTATATCACTAGATTTTCTTGTATGAAGCCTCCAGTGCACAAACACTGAGAATGGACTTTTCAGTGAAGTCTGAGACATCCTGTGAAAATAAAAATATTTGCATATTCATAATTGCTGGATTTTTCAATGAGGGAGAAGCAGTAGATGTAATTTTAAGAATTTTTAACAAGCTAATTGAACTTTTTTTTGTGAAAAAAAACATATACACATCAGACACAGATTATTATTCAATACCAAAGTATTAAAACATGTCTGGAGGGAATCGTTAAAGAAATTACTCAAGTCTAGTTTTCGTTAATTTGGTCCAACTTTATTATTTATTATTTCCTCGTAACTGAAGTTTTGCAGTGTGTGTGCGGAAACTTAGCAGTGTTGCCTTGGAAGAGGCTGATTCATGTGACCTTTCAGTACACTGAGGCTCCCACGATATCCGGAGTTGATTCAAGTGTCGATGGGGGCGGCTTTAGGAATGAATTGTCAAATCCAGGAATAATACGTTTTGAAACATTGTCTCTTCTTTCTTTTTTTAAACAGAGCAAATCTTCCAATTATTATTTAATCTTTAGTGTAAACGCAACACAATGTAAACAAATGCTACTTTTCTGACTTATGAATGGACACTTCAACAGAGTCATGAAGAGATGGGATTTTCAAACCTCACGAATCTTAAACTGGACTTCAATGGTTCTTTGTGTGAAGGCCTCACTGATGTTGATTATACATTGTGGAAGACTCAAGAAGCCACTCTGCTGCCGTGCCTTGAAATTTTCAACCCTTGAGGTCAAACCTCAGTATAAACTTGCTAAATATGCATGACAGTGTTCCTGTACTGTTGGTGACCAGATATACATGGAAAAAAAACATTTCAGCGCTGCAGCTGTACGTGATGCAGACATTTCACAGCGAGCTCTATGATTCTGGGTTATTCAATGAGCTAAAAACAATAACTACAGCAGTTATACAAATGTACAGTAACAGTCTACTAAGCCAACGTAGTCAAACACCAAAAAGTGCTGTCACCAATACAAGCCTTTTGTTTACAAATGCAAGCTGTTTTTGAAACACAAAAAGTGGGGCTGGGGGGGGGGGGGGCTGGCCTCTTTCACCATGCAACAGTTTTTTTTTTTTTTTTTTTACAGATGATTCAACTTAAGTGTGTGAAGATGATGAAAGAGATGTGGAATGAGGATCCCTTTGCAAAGCAGGCCTGTCGCCCCGCCTAATAACATCTAGCTTTGATTCCTCAGTGGCCACAGAATAGCTACATTCCTCGGATTTGCTCGAACATTCAGTGAGAAACACAACAATGGTTTCGCCCACCACCTCTACATCACAATGGAAACCAAACACGCTCTTTCCCCTCAACCTCAAAGACCAAACACGCACACAGAGGATCACTGGGACGCTGCGTAATTACAAAACTGCAAGCAGACTACAAAGTGAGAGATAATGTCAGCTATGCTGTGTAAACTTTGAACTGTGTGTTTTTGTCTTTCCACCCAGTGCTGTTGTTTTAAAGTAAATGTCAGCACAAAGCAACTCCCTGATCTAGACCTCTGTCACAAGTAACACCAACCTCCAAAACAAAACATACTGTATACAACTAATAAAAGTGCCATCGAGTGTCTGCATGTAGCCCGGCTGCAGGAGATGTGAAATCATTTTTACATGTTATGGCACAATACCACTTTGTCACAACCATTAAAACTCAATTGTTTATAAAGTATACCTGGTTTCAGAGCTTAAAGATGACAGACATTAACCACTTACCATGCTGATGATGCTTGTAACGCTTCATTACTTAACATACAGTACATATTTTGTCTTTCAAACATCGCAGATCATAGATATTGTTTCTTATAAACAGCACTAAACTTCAAAGAACGTAACGATCGTCACAAATGGGGATTTCACAGATTTGGCTATACTTTGAAAAACGTCGTCGGAGACAAATGATGGAAAGAAACCCGTCTGATATGAAATCAACAGCTAACTGGAGGTTGGACATGCCGAGGTCTCCTCTGGCAGAGGGCCTGCAGTATCTGTACAGGTGTTATTCTTTTCACAGACAAAAAGTGAGAGACAATGATAAATGGCATCCATCGCTTGAAAGCAGGCACCCACTGAGGAGATGCTCTGACGTTGCCTATACATGAACATTATACAGTCCGTTATTACGTTTAAAGTGGTGGATGTATTGGTGGGCACCAGCCAATACCAGAATAAAAGAGTGCCTGATGGGTGAGGATGTTCCTCCTCCTCCTGTCCAGGAAGTCCCTGCTGTACTCTGTCTTATCTTGTCTTATCAGTCCCTCTTCTTGTCCTGCTCCTCGGCAACCTCGTCCACCTGAGGCCCGGGGAAGGCGTGGTGGTACAGGTGCCTGTGATTGGCTGCTACATTATACAGCTTGTAGAGAGCCTGTGGGGCAGAGACAGAGAGAGAGAGGTGGTCACAGGCAGGGAATTTAACTCCCAAAGATCCCTTCAGATAATGTCAGGGTGGGGATGCAGTTCAGCAATTTTGGGGGTAATGGGCATCAGTAATGTATTTAGCATAAGTTACTGTGAGGATCTAAATGAATTACAGGTTAACATAAGGTTAACATACTGTAGGGTCCCATTAAGATATTGTCATGATATCCACCTTCCAAAAGATTTGGACACAAATTGTGAAACGAGAACTCAATTTTGAGAAAAAGTAAATATTCCCACTTGGATTGCTCCACTTACCTCATTTGTGCTCCCCTGCAGAGGCATTAAAAACAAGAAATATATAGAGAGTGAGCACATACATGCATATATAACGTAAAGCATGTTCAATAACTATTCATTACTGCTGTGATGGATCTGGCCTTACTGCCTCTAACGCTGATGTAAAGGGGATTGCTGCCCTCTAGTGGTTTAAAGATACTGATAAAGACGTGGACAGTGTACAGTATGGTCTGTGCTGTTGATTGTTGATTAATCAATTAGTCAATTAACAGAAAATGAACCAGCATATATCTTATTGACAGGTGAATTGTCGCAGATTTGATGGTTTTCTTATTCTCCTATGATTGTGCAGTGTACTGCAATACATCTGGTTGGACAAAACAAGTAATTTGAACAAGTCAACTTTGGGAAATTGTGATGAGTATTAATTTATTATAATGAGAAAGAAACAGTTTTGGCCAGACTAACCAGATGTTATATCTCCTTCTAAACTACAAAACCCTCAACAGATTGGTACCGCTGTGTATCCAGCGCCTGGTATTAAACCATATATAACAGTACATCTTCATTGCTGGATATCTGGCTCAGTTGAGAATTTTAAATCCAATTCTAAAACACACATATTCTCTCTTTACTATGGCTCTTCTTATTTCTACAGTTTACTGTAAACTTCTTTTTCACTTCAGTATCTCCTATTTTCGCTGTTGATATGTTCATTTCTTGAAAAATGTAATTTAATCTGCATGCAATATACACATTTTGTGCATGTGGCTGTGCACATATAAAGAAGTTTTATCTTTCTGTATTGTGTGCAAAGACTCTTGCTCTTGATTTTGCAATATTAATAACATTTGAACTTGGTGAGTATTGATTCACATATTGATTAAATTAGACAGAATATGTTTATGTTTTCATTTACCTGGTCCCACAGTGCACCAGCCACCTGGTCGATGACGGCGCCGAGTTCTCGGTATTCCCCGGAGTACCGGATGTAGGCCCAGGTGCAGAGAGTGATCAGTGCCAGACCCAGGATCATGTTACACAAGCTGGCAATGATGTCCACGCCCACAAAGCCTGTGATGCCCGCAGCCACGTACATGACAAAGATGACCACGAACAGGGTGGCCGGCGTGCGGGCAGCGTGGAAAATGTTCTTGGAGTCATTGTGCTTGATGTACTGGACAAACACCTCGTCGATTTCTCCCTCCAGCTGCTGCAGGTAGCGGCGGCTGAACTCCTCGCCTCCCATCTTCTTCACGCCCCGAAACACCTGCAGGGCCTCCTCTCTGATGACGCTGTGTCGGGCCTGCAGCTCGCTGGGAGCCAGGAAGGGCCGGTCACCCCCGCAGACCTGGGAACAGAATGGAGAGGGTCAGTGAAGAAGGATCACACAGCTAGTGGACAGGTCGGGATTTTCTTGAAAGTCCTGTTTACATTTCCACCTACCCCCTCCATTTTCTTGTTGTACAGATCCTTTGCGGCCGCTACTGCTGCCAAATTATTCGCCTCTGCTGTGGCCTGAGAGGAAGCAGATGAAAATATAGTGATCATTTATTTTAAGGTACTTTAACTTTATAGATCCCAAGCAGGGAAATGTGTCACAGCCGGGGAAATATAACAACAGATGCTTAGATAAGTAACTTTAAAAACTAGAATAATATACACATTATGTATACATGTGTACAAATAAAGCATGAAAAACTAAAATAAAAGGTACTAAATACTAGATACACTGACAAAAATAGTAAATTTAAAGTGCAATGAGACAAAAGTAGTAAAATATTTTTAATTTCTTCTAGAAAGACGATGAGGAAAATGTACCTGCAGCATGGATTTTGGATGTGGCAGCTCCTCACCTTGGTATATTTTGATGTACGCCTGAAATAAAGGGGCAACAAAAATAATTAAAAGTAACAGAAGTGGTTAAATCATCAAGTAAAATAAATATGTTGGATTTAGACACAGTCGTGTGCAGAAACACAGAGTGGAACAGTTACTAATATACACAATAAAATAACAAGTTTTAGCTATAAAGATAAAATATGTCAAAACTAATATCAGTATTGAAAAGAAAGTACAGTGTTGGCTCGAGTGTTAGATATTAGCGTGGTCCTTTGCTCTGACCTTGAAGTACTCCACCAGGCCTCTGCAGGTGATTTTGCTGCCGTTGATCTCCTTCACGTCGATGTTACGAGGACTGAGCAGCCAGGGGACCAGAACCTTCAGGTTGTTCAAGAAGTCGCCATCGATCTCTAGACGGGGAAGAGAGGCAGCGGCTGGTGAGTGTGCGTGTGTGTGTGTGAGTGTGTGTGTGTGTGTGTGTGTGTGTGTGTGTGTGTGTGAGTGTGTGTGTGTGTGTGTGTGTGTGTGTGTGTGTGTGTGAGTGTGTGTGTGTGTGTGTGTGAGTGTGTGTGTGTGTGTGTGTGTGTGTGTACAGTCTGTGCTGAAGTTCAACAGTGTTTGCTCGGTGACGTTTCTGGTGGTGCATGTGGTGGTCCAGGAAAAGAAATGGGAAAGATCAGCATTTCGGAGCAGCAAACAGTAAGACTCTTAGCGGCTTGTTTCCCCCGGGCGCTGCTCCTGCACCGGCTGTGTGGTTACATATTTATACCTGTTTCTTAGATTTGTAGATATATATCTAACTTAAATACTTCAACCTGTCTGTGTTAACTCAAAACCATAACTTACATCACTTATTTGTATTTCTCACACATAATTCACACATTTTAGTAAGGAGCATTGTAAATGATGCATTTCTGTTCTACCTACACTCACCTATTCCCTAAATGATCTCATTCAAATGTATACATATGTGACTTTTGTGAGTTAATAGCCATGCTAACATGCTAATGTTTAGCAGGTAATAGTTGTTAATCATGTTAGCATGCTAAGTCCTAATTAGCACTAAATACAAAGTACAGCTGAGGCTGTTGAGAATGTCTTTTTGCAAGTATTAAGTACTGTATTTGACGATTTAAAGTTTTGATCTGATGAGAGATGAAAAGTCACAGGATTGCCAAAGTTATTACAGTTTTCCCTACGGGGAACATTAATGTCTGTACCAAATGTCATGGCTATCCTTCCAAAAGACATTTCACAATAAAATCCTCTGGGAATAATGAATGTCTGTAGAAAGTTTCATGGCGATCCGTCCAAATCGTTAGTTAGTCAAGATATTTCAGTCTGAACTAAAATGACAGACATCGCCATCCCTAGTGTGACTGAAATAATTTCATATTGTTTATGTTTAATGTAACCGATAGGCGCAATCCACCCATTTCAAACCTGACTCTGATGATCACTCAAGGTCAGAAACTTTTAACAAGGAACCCTACTGTACATGAAAGACTGAATGAAGCGTTGTAAGACAGAGGATAGGTACCTGTAATTCTCCCGTCAAAGTGTGGGTTGGTGGCCACTTTGAGGCCAGGGTGAGGCATCAGGAAACAGGAGATGTTGGTGAAGCAGGAGTGGATGTGTTTACGCACGTTCTGCAGCTCTTCGTGCTGGTTCTCTGAGATCTACACCGCAAACACGACCACATAGATCACGTTTTATAGTTTGGTTAGTTCGCCTCATGTGGGTTTGTACAGCGATTGTTTAAAACTGCACGTTCAGCATGACAGCAGAGAAAACTGACGTGACAGGACTGGAAGTGAGAACTGACCTTCAGTCTCTTCTCGAGGAACTTCATGCCTCCCTCCTGTCCGTAGGGAAACTCATACGGAAAGCTCCAGTCTCGAACCAGGAAAATCATGGACTAAGAAAAAAAAAAAAAGCTACCATGTGTTGATGATATCTCGTACCGTACATTACGATCAAATAGTATAATTCACTGCCTTTTTGTTGCAGACACCTTCTAATCTTTTCCTGTGATTATCTAAACTTTCCATTGCTCACTAAATTTCCTTACATAACAAACCTCAATCCAATATTTCAAGATGATTAAAACAAACAGCAATAAACATAATAATTTCCAAATGTCATTTCCTACCATTTGGATGCAATCAGTTAAAAATCCATCCAGCAAGTGAAGATGATATACAGTACCTGGAATGGTTTGAGGAAAGTCTCCTCCATAGCTAGTCTGCCGTACTCTGTGAAAAGCTGAAACAACATGGATGTGAAATGTTGTGATTAAGTCTCACCGTCATTTTTATAAACGATCAACAGGAGTGTGACCGCTAGGATGCTTAAGAAAGCATCTACAGGAGCACATGAATTCAGATTCGAATATGTGTAGAAGTCTGTTCACAGGATTTATGTTTCTGCTAGAAGTCAACTCATATATCTAAATGCTAATATACATGTCAGTGATGCTTTAGTGTTGACAGCGTTACCTGCAAGTGCTGAAGGTCGTCCTCTTGTACATTCTGCGAGATGTTGTAGACCTAAAAACATCCGTTTATAGTATCATTTCTTTAAAGCACTTCCACATGGAAGTATGTAGTACATCTATTTAATAAAACCATCATGGTGAGTGAAAACAGAGGAACATAACAGTCAAAGAACAAACAAGACTGAACGTCTACAGCCACGGCTCTGTGAGGTGTTTTGAGCTAAATGCTAAAATGCTCACAATGACAATAACATGCTCATGTTTAGCAGGTATGATGTTCACCATGTTCACTGTCATGTTAGCATGCTAACATTTGCCAATTAGCAGTAAACACAAAGTGCTGCACAGCTGAGCCTGATGGGAATGTCATTCGGTTTGGTCACAAACCAACAGTATTGGACAAATTCAAATTCTGACCTGCTGTTGGTGCTAAATTAAATACAAAGTGTTGACAATTCATCCTAAAGGGGGACATGACTGTGTGAACCAAATTTCATGGAAATCCATTCAGTAGTTGACATTTCACTCAAAACTACAAATGTCAACCTCATGGTGGCGCTAGAGGAAAAGTCAGAGGATCACCAAAGTCATTAGGACTCATTCTCAGGGGACCATGACCACAACAATAGCTGTTGAGATATTTCAGTCTGGACCAACGTTATGCAGTTATGCTAGCTCGGCTAAAAATATAAACCTATTCATTCACATAAACATACAATATTACTAAAGACTAAAGTCACTGTACCTGCATGGAGCTGATCATGGTGCTCAGCGCGAACACAGTGGCTGAATCCCTCAGTGTCGACTGGCTATCAAACGTGCCTTGTGTGTCCATTAGCAATACAGCGACCTGTGAAAAGACACAAAGACTCTGAGCAGCGCTGCGAGGTGAAGCTAGTGCGCTGAGGAAAGTGAGATGTAGCAGAGTGTGTGGGGGATTAGAGAAGTGCTGCAACTCCTTCATGTAGGCACTGAAAATGAGTAAGGAACCATCTGAGCTCAGTTTGGTTTTGAATGGAGATTTAAACGGAGAAAAGCTCTTGAACGAGTCAAATCTACTCTGACTCTTAAAAAAACACATACAACATAAGTACAATTAGGATCAAATTTAAAGCTGACAACCAGCAGCACTCTGGCTATTGGTCTGCTTTGTTGCTGCCTTCTGTGACTAAAGATGAGAGACATTTGGCTGATGCAGGCGTAAAAGAAGCTAGTTAGAAGTGTTTCTATGCATAAATGGCTTCTCTCAAGTTAACCGACCAAAGTGTGGTTTCACGGGGCAGCTTGTAAGTGTGAGTGTGTGTATCTATATGAATATAAAGGCTTACGCAGACCTGTTGCCAAGATGAATAAAAATATAAAAAAGGTAGTGTAAAAGGTTAATAAAGTATCTGTGTCATATTTAATTATGTCGCAGTGTATCTGGTTGCATTGTAATAGTCTACTTTATGGTATACAGTCACAGACTTCACCTTTCTGCCGTCTGGCTTGTCCACGAGGAAGACCTCACTCCAGATCTGGATCCCGGTGGTCTCCCTCTCCGAGCCCCCCCTCCAGGAGAAGCCGGTCAGAGGCTCGTCTGCATCTCCGAGCCAGCTGTCAGACGCCTGAGCACAACGGGATCAGAAGTGTTAGTACAATGGATATCTTCTTTTAATGAAATGTGGGATATTTGGTCAGTATGTGGTCTGCTGCTTTACAGCATTACTGTTAGATTATTTTATTGTTAATTGATTTGAATTTATTTATATGAATTTATGTACTGCATCCTGTTATTTTCTTGCCACCTTTTCAAAAAAATGTGATACGTCTCATATTAAATGTAGTTTTTTAAATATCCAATCATGAGCTAAATCACAGACCTTTCCACACTGACAGGATTGGATTTCTTTGAGAGAAGAATGAATATAATCTTTTGCATGAAAACAGAATATCAGGAAAATATTTAAATATAGACATTGGCAGCCTCAGCAGAAAATTACTGGTACGGCTTTTGGTCAAACTCCAATTTCCAAAAGTCTTTTAAACATGCAGCCGTCACATTGAAAGTTTTCCTTCGAACAGCAGAAAAAATTATTAGTGTTACATTTTTGAGGTTGGAGGACCAAAGTCAAAATCCAGATTCAAGCACAGAACCAGATACTTACGTGGTTGTACATGTAACGCAGCATGAAGTCCATGAGGAAGGACTTGCCCTTGCGGAAAGCTCCGGCCACAGAGATGGCCACCACCTCGCGGTCTCTGACTTCCTCCGCCAGCAGGATGCGGCTCAGCGCCGCCTCATCCAGCTCGAAGGTGTGGTCGTCTTTGACCAGCAGCACCTGCACGGGCCGGGCTCGTCCGTCCGGCTCCTCCTCCTCTGAGCTCCAGTCATACACATTTTTGTCACCGAGGGACCCTGGAGGACAAAACAGAGGGGGGGGGGGGGGCATTCAAATAATGTAGTATTGCTCTGGAGGAGAAGGGGGAAGACCCTGAAAGGGGGAAATGATAATGTTGATGATGAGTATTTTACCTGCTGATATTTTTCTACATACTTACAGCACTAACACCACTGGAAAGTCAACTACAATGTTATAACAATGTTATATGAGCGAGAGAACATCCAGAACTTGTTCACAGTGATAAGACGCAAACTTAGTGGTCCATTAAGGGAGGAAACAGGAAAGGTGAATCCATTATTCCGTCCTGTTAGCCCCAGATCAATAGCAAGCTTGTTAATACTAATAATGAATCACGCCATGCTATCCATCCCATCTGTTTGTGTCCAATGAGATCATGTGCATTCAGAGCTTTCCAGGCAGTGACTCAGTGTGTTTCCAATCTCTGCTGTCTCATGTAGAGCGTGCAAGCTGCATGACTGTCCTGGTGCAGAGATTGGGGGAGTTTTAGCTTCCAAATCCCATTCATGTAATGTATGCATTATGCTGCAACAAACCTGTGTCTCACCATGTACGTTCTGCAAAGCACAAAATGACTTTTGGAGTCACTCACTCCAATCTGTGTGGCTGAGATGTTCAGTTGAGGATGTAATTGCAAGTAAAGCATGAGTCTTATGAAGGCACTGTGGCAGATTACGGAGTATCGGGCAAAATTTGGGAGCATGCTAAAAGATTTATGCAGGGTGCCAAGAATGCACCGTGAATAATTTAAGGAGGAATCATCCAAGGTTTCCTCTCAGGCCTGAAGAGGACTGTCAGTTTGACTTCACATCGCCTGCAAAGGCCTCACCCGGGCCCGGCACGAGCCTGCCTGGTTAACCTGATCATGTTGCTGCCGTCAGAAGCACTGTCTGCTCAAAGTGGGTCAGACCAGATAAACTCTCCAATGACACACAGCAGCATTTTCCCTCTTTTCTTAAACCTTGATACAACCATCCAGTCTTTTTTTTTTCTTTCCAGTGTTTAAAGTTAACATGGACCATAGAGTGATGTCAGTGACAATCAGGATGCTGGTTGTCATCATAATCGTGGTGGTGGAGGTGATAATGGTGATAGCAGTAATGATTAGTATAAAGATGGTGGTGATGAAACTAGTGACAGGCTATTTACTGATGCAATATTACATAATTGGATGCCAGATGCACCACAGACCATTACGAGAGGCTCAGTGTGAAAAACACAATAAAACCAGAAGGTTATTCTCAGGCCTTTAGGGGCCTGAACCGCCCCATCAGAGTATTTCCTGTATGCTGACAGCATCTTTCACCACAGGTTTTAATGGTAAAACATATATTATTATATATCATTTATATATATTTGTTAAATGTCTGTTGGCGTATGCTTGATTGACCGATATCCATGCAATGACACACAGAAAAAAACGGTGTGTTTCTCGTTAGCAGTAACATTAGATATTATCCAGATCAAAATAAATACACATTGATCATAATTTTGTCGAAACGAAAATAAGCCCTTCATGATGGAGTCTAGAATAAACATCTAATTGGCTGCATTGCTTACACCCTCGCCTCGACAGGAACACAAAAAAAATGTGCGTCAAGGAAAGCATGAAATATCAAATATTGTACGTACACTCACCCCAGCTGTCTCTGTCTTTACGGTGTTTCGCCATAATACTGTCCTTAAATCCCTCTGTTTGTCCGGTAATGAGCGACCCTAGTCGGCAGTCATGGGTGTCGGGGGTTGGGAGGATGCCCTGGCTCCACCAAAACGATGCTCGTATCGCAGGAGGATGATGGAGCTTTTATTCCCAGCGTGATGCAGGGTTCATACATGTAGTCAGGGGGCGCTGTTGTCTGTTGTTCCTACTTACTGTAGCGGCTTAATAATGCGGAAAAAATGAATGTGGTTCACTGGACGTTGTGCTCAAATAGGTGCAACCACCGAAAATGTCAAGTATGGGAGTTGCAATTGATTGCAAGTCTCTTTCATTTATTCTGAAAATACATGTTCAACTTTCATCGGTAGGTGGCGGTGAGTACAAAGAGATTGGAACACGTGCTGCCTTCGCGTACTATCGAAAATATCTACATACTAGTCCAAGTAGTCCAGTTTTGTAGGAGCCTACTTTTACGTTGCTTGAGTATGTCCACTTTCTACTACTTTATACTTCTACTCCACTATGTTTTAGGGTTAGCGTCAGAGTTTGGGTCATATAAAATATATGATCTTATAAAATACTATACATTGTTGCAGATTAAACTACCCAACTGTATTTAAAGAAATTAAAATTTGCCCCACCTCAATCCACAGCACAAGAAAAATGCAAGTAAACGATCTGTGTACTTCCTCCACCACTAAAAGTCCCGCATTCAAATTTTGACATAAGTAAAAGTACAGAAGAAGTATTTTCCCTGATATTCGTGAAATGTATGGGCTGAAACACACAAAACCCTTACCAGTAACAGTAACTGGTGCAAAAAAAAAGACTTTTGTTATATGCTCCATGTTGCAGCTATCTCACTCTTTAATACTTGATTGTGGTTGTGGGACCAGACATTTTGTATTGTATTGATTTTTCTGATGAGAAGTTAGATCTTCCCGAGGAGCTCATGAACGCAGCATCAGCATTCTGTAACTGCGACTCCAGAGAGATTAGCAACAGACTGTTGCTTTTTTTCGAGTGATTTTTTTAATGGCATAAATTTAAGAGTAACACTTGACATTATTAATGTAGTTTGCCGTAAATATTTTACATATGAGTCTGACGCTTCTCTAAAGCTGTCAGCAGAGGGAAATGTCATGTCAACGGCTAAACTTAAAGCTGGGATTCTCGCCGAGGACTGAGCTGGACTGTAACGTCGGTGCTGCCGTTGCACTGAGGGAGACGGAGCGAACAGCACCAGCCAACTGAAGTTTATTACTGTTTCCTCGATAACAAAGGGGGACGTTTTTCTTTTCTTGCGCGGTTATTCGACGCCATCGTACGGTTAAAAGACTCGAAACGATTTAAAATGCAAGGCGTACTCATCCACGGTGTTTGCATTGTAAAAGGTAGGCACAGTTGAAGTTAGAACCAGTAGCGACGCTAAGTTAACGTTTGCTAGTTAGCATTAGCTGTTAGCTGACTTGCCTGGATGCTAAGCCCCTAACTCACCCTATCCACAGTAATGTTAGACCCGGCTCTGGCTATTTGCTGGAATGACCACTGTGTCCATGCTAACGTTAGACGCAAGCTGCTGTTATTTTAGTGCTCGCTGTTATTTTACATGCCTCAGTGTGAGCTCTAAGTAACTTTAATTTGAGTGGTAGTTTTAGACAAACTAAATACCTAACGCTAGGTTAAGTGCGTGACAGATGTCACGGTATGTGCCAGAATATCAATGCCCTCATCTGTTCTATTGCAAAGATTAAATATTTGTCAAGTTTGTGTTACTATTGTACCCTTTTTCATTGCGTTACGTAAAGGTCTTTTTTTAACACTTTCTACCAAAACTTTTCTCATGCTTCTCTATCAGGACATGGAGCACGGAGAAGGACCGTCTGAGTAACAGTGACTAACTTATATTCAGGACCTGCCCTTCATCAAACCAGCGCATCCAGATTTGATCAGCTAAATGTAAAGGATCGTTTGGTTCAAGCTACCATGGATATCTTTCCCCGGCCAAGCGGTGAAATCCAGAGGAGGAACCCTCAGCATGACTTTGAGCTCATTCAGAGGGTGGGAAGTGGCACATATGGAGACGTGTACAAGGTACAGTGAAGTTACTGGTTCCCACAGCCTGTCACCAGAGCTGGAGATATCTTGGCTTACCATCACATGACTAATCAACCCATCGTCCTAATTTAAGGCAGAGTGTTGTTTGGTTTGGAAGTTATGATAACATGTGGCGAGCACATTTGACAGTAGCTTTTGAATGAGGGCCAAGTTTTGCATCCATTTGCTATAGTCTATTGGCAGAAATAACTGTAGTTGATATCACATTACATAAGGAGCTATGGATGGGAAGCATATTGTAACTCACCTTACAATACTGTCATATTAAATAAGCTGGGTAATGTATTAATTGTGAGATATGAGATAAGACTGATGTTTTGAGCTGAAATTGATTAATTGATTCTGTCATATGCCAAATATTTGCCGGTTCCAACTTCACCAATGTGAGGATTTGCTACTTTTTCTGGTCATGTATGATAGTAAATGAAATATCTGTGGTTTTTGGACTGTTGGACAGACTAAACAGTCATTTTCAAGATGCCACTTTGGGCTCTGGGAAATTATGATGATTCTCTTTTCTGATATTTGATAGACGTATGGATTAGTCAATTAATCAAGAACATCGTCTGCAGATGCAGCTGTAGCTTCCTGTTTGTGCAGGCTGCATTACAGTTAACTGAAACAATTTGCTGAACTTGTTTGACTGTTAAGGCAGTGAAATGAACAGTGAATGCTTGTACCTGCTTGTCTGTTTTATCTACATCACTTTTTCTGTTTTGCAGTGGAGACCATGTCACCCATACCTAGTCTAAAGCATCAGTATTTAAGCAGCAGTAGTCATTCCCCAAAGTGGATGTTGGCTTACTATCAATTGTAAAGTAATATTACTTATATTGAACTTTGTAAATAATCTATATGTCTACAAATTGCCCTCAATAGTGATGACATGAGGTGCAGGCAACTCTACCATAATACATATTGCCAGACTACAGAGAAAAAATAAGGAACTATTCATGTACTATATTTATTTGCAGTTTTAGAAGCCCCCCCCAGTTTCTTTTTAGATAACTCAGATGAAACTGAGTAAGAGTGCCATCTTTTTCCCTCACAGACGGCAAACATTTACACATTTGCAAAGAGTCAAACAAACAAGACTAAACTGCCAAAAATAGGACTGCAGAGTTAAAACATTATTGTTGAAAAGGAAGGATACACCTCTGTCTCATAACAGTTCAAAAAATTAAAATGAGCCAATTATTACAAATTACTGCATATATTCTTTATGGCTGTGTTAGTATCTAATGGATGCAGTTTTGGTGGAAAGTAACTGTAGGAATGATTGTAAAATCTTCATTGGCATGTACTGGAGAGATAGTGTGTAATGTGCCCCTGCATTGCACTAAATTTGTAATTATTTGTTTCAATTAAATATGAGAAGAATGAAAGTCAAAACAAAGTCTAAACAAGATAATTCGTCCAGATTTCCCCCCACTCTCTGTTGGCTGCAGTGATCTGTGTTTTGCTGGAGAATTTTCTTGTTTATCCATCGGCCACACAAACGACAGACGACCCATCTGATCCAGTGTGATAGTTCAGGCAGCCTGTCATGATCCCTCTCCATACAAAGCCTCTCTGGCCAGCCCCCACCCCCAGACAGGCCACTGGTGGAATGCTGCGCCTGGTATTCTCCCACAGCTCACAGGCTGAGGGCTGCAGCAGGCTGAAATATGATCAGGCCCCTGTCTAAACATGCGTTTCACTATGGGTGTGTTCTGGGCCACACTGACAGCGGAAACACCTCAAATTGGGAAAAGTCCTCCTTTGGCCTGCTGTGCTCAGTTGAATTTTAATGGGCACAGCTTTCCTCGCCTTGGATGATTTATTACATCTGATTATATTCATTTGAGGATCACATATTTGTGCTCGTATTACTGCTGATAATGATTAATTTATCTTCATTATCATGTCATACCTTTGGCTCGCAGCGTAGTTTGTTGTTATCCCTTTTATAAGCTGGATTTTGTTTATAATCAGTACTTTTATTAAGGTTTACTACACATTGTGTAGCCATGTATCTTACTCTAATTATATGTTTGTACCAGAAAAATATTCTTAGGCAATTTGTGTTTTTTTGTTTTTTTTGAGTTTGCATTAGCAGATGAAATGCCACAAATGGTATCTACAAAAGGTCAGTAATTAGGTGAGTGGAGTACTAATACTAGCTCTGCCCCTGTCAGTGTTTCTGTCAAAGTTGGATGACAAAAAAAGAAACAAAGGAATCCTGCACACCGTCGATCACTTGTCTTCACTTTTCTAACAATGTTTCGGTTAAGAGTTTTAAAGATTTCTTGATCCTACACACCACAATAAGCCTTTATAGTGAACATACTCATTCTGAAAAGTTGGAAGACTTCTCCTGTTCATTGTAAAGTCAGTGTCTACATTCTCACTACAGTTAGCTGAACCTTAGATCTATGAAGACACCTGTTTTTCCCTCAGTCTGACATGGTGATTGATCTTGTGTCAGATCTTGTCTCTTTAGAGGTCTGTGACATGCCAGACTACTCATTCCTTCAGTTAAAGGTTGTTAAAGCTGCATCACATTTGAACGTTCAGTTCAGAACTTCCCCTTTCAGGGTTTAGTTCTCAGGTTGGCTTCAGCTACTTCAGGAAATATGAAGTTAGACACCGGTTGTAAGCAAGTATGTGGTCATTACTTAAACACGCTTTAAAGCAGGAGAGTCACTGACTTCCCCATTTGAAAGCTGAACACATGTGTCATAGTGCAGTGCATAGACAGTGGAATCACTTTGTAAAATAGTTTTCTGTTATGTGTTTTCATGCAGAACAAGTTTAAGCTTTGTGTGGTATACTGTGTGAATCTCCAGCACTTTCCCTGTGTTGAAAGGTGGCCATGCTGGAGGGCTTTATGGTTTACGGTTGATTTAGCTGCTCGTCCCTTCACTTCACTTCACTCCCAGGGATTAGGGAGCATCCCGTCTTGACCTGGATTTGGAAGTCAGTGCAACCTACTTAAAGACAGAAATTTCACAAACGATGGACAGATATGTGTTTAAATCTAAGGCCATTGAGATGGAGGCGTTGACATAATACAACAGGGAAATGGCACTGCACAAATATACAGAAGGAACAAAATGAATATCAAGAATGCAGAAAATTATGCAACTCAAAAGATTGACTAAATTGCACGTCATCTACAGCAGGGATGTTTAAAGGTTTACTGTTGTAGTTGTGGACAGACACTGTCCAGCTTCTCCCTGATGACTAATAATGACCCATTGGTTGAACTAATGGCTTCTGGTGATGATGCTTGTTTAAGCAGACTTAAGGTTTTTAGTTGGTCTAGTGTGAAAACATAGAAGAGGTTTCTCTTACTTGATTTCATCTAATGTCTTGTTTTGTCCAACCAAAAGTCAAAACAAAAAAATATTCAATTAACTGTCAAAAAAGACAAACAGAAGAGGCAAAACCTCACATTTGAGTAGCAGGTACGAGCAAATATTTGGCATTTTTGATGGAAATTAAATGACTGTAAATAAATTATTAAAAATTGTTGCAGATTGTTCTTTTGATCAACAAATCAATCTACTAGTTTTGTAACCCAAGTTGTGATTAAGGCGGTAATAGTAACACTATTGTGATATTTGTGGCCTTGCTGACAATTGTGCTGTTGTGCTGTTGTGCTTTCAGGCTCGAAACATTCAAACTGGGGAGCTTGCTGCTGTGAAGATCATAAAGTTGGAACCAGGTAAGAGAGACCTTCTCATTATCTCAGTTTTTCTCATCACTGTGAGGGGGGAAAAAAATATGTTGTTGTCTGAGTTTTTGTCGGAGCCGAAAAATAAGAAGAAGTCTGGAAAATAAGTCTGGTATTTTCCAGGGTTTTGAATGGAATGCTCAAAAACTACTAAAAAGACTGAAAGAATATTGTTGTATGGTGCCAAAACTCATGACTGCAAATATTTATGTGCTCATAGATCCAGGGTTGTTTTACATATTTTCATATTTGTTATGTGAAATGATCTTTGGTTTATAGACCACAATGGTCCTCTACTGTATATAATGTTATTTTGGATATTGACCAGTCTGGAAGTCTGGAAAAAGTACATCATTTGTAAAAGACACATTTCTTCAAACCTTATAATGAGCGATGTGATATGAGGTATTTCATGTGAGGAAGGAGAGGAGGACATTTCTGACTGTGGGTCTGTGCTGGTGGTGACCTAGTGACAGAGTTAGTGCGATCCAGATTAGTGGGATTACGATGAGGGCTTTGTACCACCAGCAAGCAGACTGAGCTCAGCTGATTACCAGTCAGTGAAGGAAGAGATTCACTTGTGTTTGTTTTCTCTTTCATTCATCATGTCACTGTCGGTGTTAGGCTGGGAGTGAGAGGATGTGGGACAAGTGGTATGGATTTGATCCTACTAAATTTATACATGTTGTTTTCCTCAGGTGTCGTCTTGTTCTGTATTTGAGCTGTAATTTCAAAATGATTGCTCCGAAAAAAATGTTTAACCTCCTGGTAAACCTGTGGAGGTCCTCAGCTGTTATTTAAGGCATAGACATATTCTGGTTGACTATAGGAGGAGGGGGGATTAGTGTGTATCTGTGTGAAGCAGAGGATCAGGCTTAACTGTAAGTTGGAAGAAAAGGAATAAGACTGTGATGACTTTTGAGAATAGAAATTGTAAATCCACACTCGAGTGCTGCAGATTACGATTATTTTCATTATTTATTTATCTGCAGATTATTTTTTTGATTATTGAATTAGTTGTTTTGTCTATAATCTAATCTACATTCCTAGTAAATATAATTTGTGCAAACTTCAGTGGTAAAGGATGAATGAAAATGATTCACAGATTCACAGATAAAGTGAAAATGAGCCTAGTGTACAGCTAACTAGTTAAAAATGTTTCAAAGCAGTGTTACAGTTTAACAGGGAGGATTTTCTAGTCAAAAATTATCCTACGTTCCTGTACATGTAAGCTGCGTGGCCCTGGGCAGGTCTTCCTATAAGCATCTTTAAACAGCATTCATATTTGCTCTGTTCATATTCATATGAAAAGAGGATTAACCCAGCCCAGGTCGTTCTGTTTAAGCATGACCCCCCCCCCCCCCCCCCCCTTGCAAGAGTCATTCCTTTCTGTGCCTCAGGTAAACAGCATTGGGTGGACCACAGAGTCAAACAGGTTTGACCAGGAGTGACGGCGGTATGAAGCAAGGGACAGAGAGAGACAGGAGACAGGAGTGGTGAAGCCCTCTGGCTGCAGGGGCTGTATAGCACAGAACAGTCTGATAAATTGGATGGTAAACGACCAAAGACCAAATTAGTGTTGCTCATTACTCACTGACCATTGAGGGAAGATGGAGTTTTATTTTTCTCTCTTTTCTCTTGTAGTGTACAAACTTTTAGAAGCAAATTCTTTTAAACACAAATACTATACCTCTTTTCTTCATATTTTTGTTGTTACTGTTCCTGAGAAGTTGGCACCTCTTCCATTAGAAATTCTTCTTAAAGCCATTTGGGTGTGGAACAATGTCTCTAATCTCTGCATGCAGTTACTTTTATTTTCTATAAGCTGTTACGACATAACAGAAGTAGCAACCTTTTGAACAGTTTTCAATTCTCCTTGGATGGTTTCGTTTTTTTAGCTTAAAAATATACTTCTTTTCTTCAAAGATTTGATTTTATGGGTAAAGTAACAGAACATCCATCAAATCATATTGGTGTGAGATTGGTCAAGACAGTGAATAACTCCAGCACACCGAACTGAAACTTGAAGCGATGGGCGAGGATGTGTATATTCAGAGAGCAGAGGGAAGCGCTCAGTCTGAGAGGAAGTGGCTGCACTCTTAGGCCTCAACTCACCAGAAGAGAAGATTGTCTTGTTATGTTTTTTTTTTTTTGACCAAGCTCAGAGTCATGTCACTGAAATTACCCTTGCTCGAATTTTTGTGGCTCCTCGCACCATTTTGCTCTCCGTCAACAGATAGTTCCTGCTAATGTGACGTGACACTAACTTTAATAATACTGTAATTACATATGAGTCCCTAAAGTGTGACTTTATTAGCATTTTATAATGTGGCAAACAAAGGTGACTGTGGGAAATTATTTTCTCATCATCATTAAAGCTGTAAAGCAGTACATCCTTATTATGACACATAAAAACAATAAACAAGGGAGAAAAACACAACTTTAATTTTAGATAGAAGGGAGGGGTTCAACCTGAATGTCATTGGCACGTCACCGTAGCCTCTGTAGACATTCTTTAGCATACTTAATTTATTCATGTTACAGACTTGTCAAGCCTCTGTAACAAGAATAATAAAAATAAATGGACACGATTAGCTTGTAGGAATAAATCACTGCAGCCAAGTCTCAAGCATGGAGAGATGGGACTGTGGCAAGTTAGAGAAATCTCATGAAGAGGATTTTAATCAAGCTCTTTAAAGTCATATATTAATAACAGCATCCCAAACTACCTATGTAAAACCAGTGGGATGTTCTCCACTCCACTCAAGCTTTCCATATACTATATATTGCATGTTCATTCATGATACATGATACATCCTCCCTCTGGTGACTTGCACCTACTGTTGCACAATCAACATCTCAGTTGGGTAAAAGCTAAAAAATGTTTTTGTGACATGTGCCCTCCCTTTTGATTAATGAATAAGGTTAGTCATATTCTGTATTTTTGTTACTGTCGACAAACCCATGAAAAGACCAAAAATATTTTGTCTGTTGTACTCAATGGTTCCTTCTGAAGACGTAAATCTTAAAAAGTAACAAATATATAGTTTGTTTAAAAAAGGGCTCAGTAATATCCTAAAACGGCTAGACACTGTAGTTTTTGGGGAACGTTCCTCAAACAGTGGTAGATAGTACATTTGTTGGGGACTATTTTCAGCTGCGGATTAATACACCTTTGATACTCTCGTGAATAGTGAGTATTTACAGCAGCAGAACGGTGAATGTTGGATCGACTCAAAATAAAGTACATGTCACCCAGTGCAACATGTGGCTCATTGGTGTGTTTTTAATTGGCAACAATGGAGCTCTATGGCACATTGGAATGAAAACAGTCAATCAGGCTTTGGGTAAATAGACCATACTTCTTAATAAGATCAATTCATTACTGATTTTGGTCTTTGTATGTGATTTGTTGACAATAATATATTACGAGTCTTATCCCATAAGGCCTCCAACTGCCCTTCATGATTGAACATGAACAATGTTTTGTTAGCGAGACAAAGGGATATTACCACTTGACAGTTAGATTAATCTAATGAGTCTATTTCATAAAAAGCAACGTGATGTTTGCGATACTGAACACGTGACACTTGTCACTAGGGATGCAGGTACAAAGTTGTTGTTTTATGTAGTTTAATATATAATCTACAATAGTTACATTATCTCAATTCTTCTGATGTCAATAAATACCCAAATTAGTTGCAGAGGGTAAGTTCAAAGCTAATGGAAATTCACTGGTTTGTTGTTTATCAGCGGGATAGTTATGCACGTGTTGGCATTCCAACCAGACTTTAATTCAGACACTCACGTGAGAGAGCCAAACCACCCCCCCACCCCCCCAACTGACTGACTGACTGAGTGAAAACAGGACTGCTGCACAACAGTTGCCTCATCGGGTACAAACTGTTGTGTGCTCAAAAAAAGCCTCTGTGGTCCAGGATGTATCTCCATGTATCATGTTTTCTTCCAGAGTTAAAATTCCCCTGTATCACTTAAATTAGGCTAGACCACAAGCCACCTGGCACAGTGTCTGGAGGTATGCATTGTAGTAAGGCGCAGGTTAAGAACTTGTTTTTGTGTTTCGGGCCACAGCTGGTGGCAGTTGCCAAAATTTGACTATGCGTGAGCAGAATTGACACTTGACTATATGCAGAAAACATTTAAAAAAAGGTTTGTTGAGAGTAATTTCCACTACAAGTAATATGCAGTTTTCATTGGCAGAGATTGAATCTATGAAATGAGCTTAACCTGGACTGATTCCTTTGATGACAGCCTGTTGATGGAGCACTGAAGCTGGCAGAGTCTGGTAGATCTTAACCTCCTGTTAATGTATTCCAGGGCCGTGTCTCTGCTCAATTGGGAGCAGCTGGGCTTACATATTTTTGTCTTCTTACTTCCTACTGGTCGGATGTGTTAGAGTGCTTTGCTGAACTGGAAAGCAGCCTGGATATTAGCCTATACCACATAAACTTTAAAAGTACAAGGTGTTTCTTCTATTGTTATTGGCTGTTCTATAATCTGCTGTATTTACACAGAGATGAAATATTGAACCATATAGTCAGAGGGAAATATCGGATATAATATAAGACTTTGTTCTGTGGTTTTGCAAAATAAAATAAAAGATTTAAGTGTTTTCTAAAACACAAAATTTAAGGCCTGCTCAACCTTTGTATCATCCAAGATGCTTTGAGTGGTTATTTTTGTCAGCATTTCAAATTCAAGGTTTTTCCTAGTGTCAAAAACAAGGGTTTTGTAGATGAATCAAACCACAAATTGTTGTAAGTTTATGACCGTAATCATTTTGTGAGGTGTTTATTGCCAAGTGGAAAATATCTCGTTTAAAAATGAAAAAATTCTCTGTAGAGAAAATGAAAATATAATTTTTTGTCCATGTGTCTGTGTGATTTCTCTCTCTGTTTCCAGGGGATGACTTTTCCATCATACAGCAGGAAATCTTCATGGTGAAGGAATGCATGCACCACAATATTGTGGCCTACTTTGGGAGCTACCTCTGGTAAGAGCCAGCTTAAAATACTCCTGCTTTGTCATTTTGTACTCACTATTTTCTCCTCTCTCCCAGTCAGTCCAAGGTATAACGTTTATGTAATTTATACGTTGCTGTCAAAAGGATTTAACGAGCCGTTGCCTGAAACTCACATGACGTATTTAATTACTTAGTCACACCTGTGTGTGAAAATATGACTCAAGCTCATGAACTGGGCTGACTGGTGCTGACGAGGCTCTTCAGTGCCAGGATGCGGCACTCATGTTTTAATGGAGCCTATGTTTTGTGGCTGGTATCTGAGAGGAAGCTGGGCCGGTCCGCCCACCACTGCCTCTGACTTCCAGCAGGTTTAACTGGAATATGAGCCTCTGATCTGTTTTTATATGGCTGTTAGTCCAGAGAGATGCATGTCTTATCGCAGCAGGCATGTCTTGTGCAGTCTCGCCACACAGAGCACAAATGGTAACAGTTAAATGTTAATGAGCAACCCACCATGCATTAATTATTATAAAACTGGATTAATTGTATTAGAAGAACCGCAGTTTTATTTGAGGAAGTTCAAGTTTCCTTTCAGACCTGTTTCCTGACCTAAAATTATTTCCATGTCCAGCTAAAAGATGTGAAAAGTAGCACAGTTGTGATTGGGGATCTGGGGCAGCGTACAGTATCATCGCCTCTGCTGGCCAAGAGTCACAGTTTGATTACAGTCTTATTTTTAGCTTTTTGTCAGATGGTTGACATCATTTTTCTAATTTCCCTTCTCGTATCAAACATCCAGTTCACCTAAATACAGAAGCACTAAGCTTTGTTTATTTTTCCTCTTTCAACATAAGTACTTAACCTTGTTTATATGTGTTGATAAAGTTGTTCCAGGACGGATTGCTGATTTGTACAACTTGTTCAACAAGACACCTTTTGTAGAATGATTGTTGTACTACTTAATTATGCTTTGGTACTTGTCAAAATATTTGGCTACTTTGCTGTATAGCAAGTGTGTCTAGCTAATTGGCAAAGCAGCAGTTCCTAATAATTTTCTCTCTCGTCAGTCGAGAGAAGCTTTGGATATGTATGGAGTACTGTGGTGGAGGATCTCTGCAGGACATTTATCATGGTGAGCTTTTCTCTTATAACTATTAAGATGCAGTCATAAAATGCTGCCCATACATTGTAATCTCTGCCTTAATCCTTACCCTGCAAACATGGAATTAAATTGTGTTGTTTTAGTGACGGGACCTCTCTCAGAGCTTCAGATAGCATATGTCTGCAGAGAGACCATACAGGTAATTGCATTTTTAAATCATTTTTTTGAATTAATATTCCAGCAATTGGAATTTCAGCTCATGCAAAATACATTAATTTCCATCACAGGGTTTGGGATATCTGCACAGCAAGGGCAAGATGCACCGCGACATCAAGGTATCATATCTTTTCTATTTTGTTTTTGTTAGTAGCACAGCCTTAGAATAATAAATGTCGCTGTAAATGCATCTGTTGACTTCTCTCTGACACAGCAGCCCTGCAGAGGTGTGAATTAAAGTCACAGGAAAAGCGTAGCCAAGGATGTTCTTACTCTAAAGCATGTGACCAATGGTGTCAGTTTTGTGGTATGGCCGAAGTTGATCATGCCTGGTGCATGCACACAGGCTGGAGCCTCATTCTCATGTGTTATCCCAGAAGGTCAGGGCTGGACCTATTATCTTTACTCTGCTCGACGCAGCGAGCTCTTCCTGTTTCCTCTACTCTCACCACAGGATGCCACCAGAGAGACTGTCAGTCACAGCCAACAGAAACACTGTCAGTGGAACTGTCAAAACTCTGTAATACTGGTGCAACCTTACTGCAGTCAGATCAGTAACCGATGTTACTGAGAAAGTTTAACACATAACTGGCACTTTGTTATGAACCAGTTGGGCAACATATCAACTCAGTATTGAGTCTCATGATACTAAGATATTAGTATGGTCTCTTGAATGTATTGTAATGGAATGTAATATAAGTGAAATAAATGTTTCTGGTGTTTTTTAACAGGGTGCCAACATACTTCTTACAGACAACGGAGATGTGAAGTTAGGTAAGTTGCTCTTTTGGGTTAGGGTTAATTCTCAAGGACTTGAACTGCCTGTGTAGCTTTCAGTCGAATGTGGATTACACAATCTGAAAAGCCCTTTCAATCCTTGTTACAGCTGACTTTGGAGTTGCAGCCAAAATAACAGCCACCATTGCCAAAAGAAAGTCCTTCATTGGAACACCTTATTGGTGAGTGTGTCACCCTCATCAATTGAGCCATTGGGCCTTTGACAGGCTTTGTTGAAGAGGTTGAGGAACTGCGTTTTTAAATCAGATACTAAAACATTTTCCAGTCAACTGTCTGTATCACCATATTTTGTCTAACAGAATCTAGTTTGTGGTGACGAGGTCTACAAGAAGTTAGATAGATGCTTCACATGAAAGATACAAGTATATTCGTATTTCATCCTGAATTCCTGTCCTGGATTTGTGTAGGATGGCTCCAGAAGTAGCCGCAGTGGAGAAGAACGGAGGCTACAACCAGCTGTGTGATATTTGGGCTGTTGGCATCACCGCCATAGAGCTGGCCGAGCTACAGCCTCCAATGTTTGACCTACACCCGATGAGGTATGTTTTACTTTCCTCAAAAATGATGAGTCAGAGCCTCCTCAGATGATTCTCAGGCTGCTTTCTGCTTTTGTGTTTCATCATGTCTTTTGATTACTTGAATGGTCATCCTGTTTAATTCAAAGTACATTTAGGTTATTATTAGAAGAGATCGCAGGCCTTTTCATTTCCTACTTTGGGTCGCCTTATACTTCCCTCTTTAAGTCTGTCTAAACCACTCTTAATCCTTGTTTTTTGGTTTTCCTTAGGGCCTTGTTTTTGATGTCAAAGAGCAGCTTCCAGCCTCCGAAGCTAAAAGACAAAAACAAATGGTGAGTTTCCTAGAATATCCAGTGAGCTATTCTATAACTATATAACTCTATATAACGTTTTGATACTCTATACTTTGGTTTTAGAGGATAGAGTGATGATGATTGCATTAAAACAATATCATCTTGTTCCCCAGGTCCACCGCCTTCCATAACTTTGTCAAAGTGTCTCTGACAAAGAACCCAAAGAAGAGGCCCACTGCAGAAAAACTTCTATCGGTAATAAATCTAATTGCTCTCTCAGACATATCGTATCAACATTGTGTGATCGGAGATTGAAATGTTTGCAACAAATAATGTATTGCAGTTTTTTAGTCTGAACCTATTCACAATGAAAAATCTGCATGTTAGCTAAGTCTCTTAGTTGCGATTAGAATTGCGTTCACTATATTTTAGTTTGCCATTTGTGAATCCTGTAGGTCAGACAAAGAAGTAGAGGATCTCAGCTGACCCAGTGATATTCTGTGTGGTTTGGCTGAATTTCTAGCTGTTAGGGTTAAAAGTCAGACCCTAAACTGTTGTCTAAAATTCAGTTACAGCATATTTATTAAAGTTATTAGCTTTTATATTCCTCCATGCACTAAAAAGAGATGTCTCTTAAGGAGCAGACAGTTCTGCTGCTCCTTAAAAGATACTTTCTATCATCATTAACACAGTGCATGTCTCTGAGGAAAGGTGTCCAGGAATCTGATGATTAATGCAGATGGTTTAATTACTCTATAATAGTGAAACTAGGACTTTGATATCCATTTCTGCAAAGATTTTAATGTTCCAGTTTGCATGGATCTCGTATGTGAGATTAGTGATGTCAGACCTAGTATAAACATATTACTTATTATGAACCAGCTTATGATCACTTGCAATCCTATCTTGCTTCTTGCAGCATGTGTACGTCGCCCAGACGGGTTTGACAAGGAGACTCGCTGTTGACCTCCTAGATAAGATGAACAACCCAGACAACCACCAGCATTACAGTGAGGTGGACGATGATGACCTTGAGGTAACGTCTGATTCCATCACATATACTATAAATATCTCCAAGAAAGTGGGAAATTCGCTTTTGCTTTGAGAAATTGAAAGTCTACACAGCCTGCAAAGAAGTGATCAAAGATATAGACACATTGACAACTTTTTTCAAAGTATATACCTGGAAATATGGAAAAGGTGCTCCATGTGTTGATGTTTTTGGCTGTATTGTTGCAAAAAACAACAAAATGATGACAGAATCCCTCCCTGTCAAATGTGATGCTACTGATGCAAACACTGACAGACTCTCAGAATGTAAATATTAGCAGAGCATGTTTTTTCAGCAACTTGGCAATAAAAGATAAAAGGTGAGCTTCACTGAAGTGTGTTTTCATGTTCCCCTAAAACCTCCCTTCCCCCCTTCTTGATTCTCTCCATCAACATTATTATTCCAACTCGAATCAGCATCACATCTATGTGGCAGCCAAAGAGGTGGTACCAGTGCCTTTTAAAAGACCATTGTGCTTTTTCTCCCGCTGACAGCAGTAGCACTGTCTTGGCCCCGATGAATGAAAAAACCCTGAAGGCTATTGACTGCAAGCAATGGAGCCTGTTGCAAACAAACAGCCTCTGGGATGCATAATAATGTGATGATGCAAAGATGCAGTGCAAAAAGTAGCTCTCAGTTCTGCTTGAACTTGACATGCAAGTTTCAGGTTTTGTTTCTAGAGATTATTTCGCAAGATAAATATCATAATTGTGCCAAATGACTCGAGGCAATGCAGCGTCGGTGTTATATAATTTGATAACATTTGTCTGCTCCCGCTGTCAAAACCTTTTTTCTTATCTTTAAATCTCTGTCTCTATCCCTTTTTATTTCAGCCCCTCTCTGCAGTCAGACACACCATCCGTTCCACCAACAAACAAGCCAGAGCTGAGAGGACGCGCTCAGAGATAAACTGTAAGTGAACAAAAAGCCCAAACCCATCACCCAGTCCAACCCCCCTGCCATGAATCTGTCCTGCCATTGGTCAGCATGTCAGTAAGCCTGGCTGTTTAGGCTGATAGAGGTCCGGCAGCTTGACTGAGGGTCATCCCCCTAATCCTGCAGCAGTGGCTGGCACTTTTCCAGACCACAGCATGTGGTAGTGTGTATAAAAATAGCCTGGGGATTCACGGAAGAGAAAGTGGATGTAGTTGAGTCCATGATGCTTCTGTGTAGTGTGTTATTTTTAAGTAGCAAGTTAACTGTCCCTCATTTTTTACTCACTGAATAATGTGAAATAGCTTGTCTAAAGGGGTAATGAAGGTTTCTTGAGGATTTTGGCTTTCAGTCAACTATTGTTGGTACTGAGCTTAATCGATTGTGTAAATGTGTAATTTTGTAACCCTTCAGGGAAGTTGTTGTGTGTCTGTGTTGTCGTCAGTTGTTGTAGATAAAGTTGAGCGCTGTGTTGTGCCTGTCGTGTCAGAAGTCAGACTGTTTCCCATTTCATCATTTTGATGTAGTAACAGTCCAGTGGTGAGATATGTGTCTTTGTTGGATGTATTTATTTGTAGCGGTACGTGCTGTGCTTCATTGTGTTTTTTGCTTGTTCGTACTGTGATCGTTTGTACCAGATGCACTTCCTGTTTAGTTTTATTTATATTTCTCACAATCACATCTGACTTTCCCTCTCACATGAAGCAAACAATGGGACAGACCACGGAGGGCCATGCTCAAGTCCTAGCTTCACTGAGGGACACAGGGGGGAAGCAGGTTAGTGACAGTGTAGTGAGACAGTGTGTGTTTGCATAATTCCCTAGCTCACTCCTAAGACTTCCTGAGAAATGGGATAATGTAGTAGCACATAACAGAACATTGTTTTTAAGATTTTAGTGGCACTAATAAGGTGAGTTCCTCAGCATGGGGTTGAATAATTTGGACATTTTGACATCTTGGTTCCTGTTAGACTGGCTGAAAAAAAAATGACATTGTAAGTGACTAATCAGATCCTAACAAGGAAGTTCAGTTTGACTCGTACGTCTCACCTCATTCCTCAACTTCACATTCTCAAAAGTTTTGTTGTATCTTGGCTTCATAAGTCCAGTGACTCACCTCCTCACTGTTATCTGTGTTTTAAATGTTGCAGCACCTCCACATTATCAGCATACCTCTAGCAGAGAAATACACACAAATCTGTGGTCTGAATTCTTGAATACAAGGTTTCTTTGTTAATGAGAAGCTGATTATGTGGGAGTATTTATTGGCAGGTTGGTTGATTTCTTTCACCTTCCTAATTGCAGCAGGATCACACCATGTTTACACTGGACACTAAACCAGTCTCCTCTATGGGATCAACTGTTTGAAAGAATGTAACCTCAAACATAAACTAAGAGGAATCTGTTCCGTGATTTATTTGTCATTCTTGCGCTCTCACCAATATTTTCCCAAAGTGAACAGATCTGGTTAGTGTCAAATGTAATCTGTGTTTGTCTTTGGTGACCGATTAGTCTTTAGACTGCAGACCAAACATTCACATAGTAGCATGATAAATCATTGAAGGTGTTTTGGCAGGTACATTGTAATGGAAGCAGTTGGTCTGCTTTTGGTTCATTCTTACATGCGAGTTTACGTTAAGAACAGACGCAGAGTGTTTTCCAAGGCTTCTGCTGCTAATACACAAGGACACTACTCCCAAGGCTGTCTTGAAGTGTTGGGATCTGATGCCCTCTAGTGCCAAAGTTATGTGCAAGATGAAAAAAATAAAATAAGATAAATTCCGTTTGTTTTTGTTTTTTTCATTTACAGTCGACAAGCTCCAGTTTGAACCACCGCTCCGGAAGGAAACTGAGGCTCATTCTGAAATGGTGATAGTCATATTTAGTTTCAATCGGTGTTCATGTACTACTTTCTGTTTCTGTTTGTAATCAATACATTTTAAGTGCAAGTAGAAAAAGAAAAAGTATAACTGCAAATTACAAAATGCAGGTTTTTAAAAATTCTATTTTTGTGCATGTGTGGCTTTCCACAGGATGTCAGTAAAGATAATGACTTCCCTTCCCCCTGGAGTCCCTTTGCAGAGGGAGGAATAACAACCAGGTAATCCATGGAAACTGTTGTCACGGGAACTATGGAGGGAACCTATTTACCCCCACCCCCCCAAAAATCTCTTTCTCTTTCACACTCTCTCTTGACCTGGCTTACTTATTAGATGGATGCATCTCTTGAGATTCATTGAGAGAAAGGAAACAAATGTGTTGTTGTTACTGCCTTGGAGCCTGTTAATATTAAAAACACAAAATCACACAATATTAGTAGTGGTAGTGTATAAGACTTCTTGCGATGAAGAGCCTAAAGCATGTCAGTCGTAACAGTCATGTTCTGTAATCTGAAATCTATTGTTGACACTGAGTGTAAATATATTTTTGTTATGAATGCTCCTCACTGTCTCTCACACTAACCTGCTTATTGACTGGAGCTAACTTGTGTCTGTGCATGAACTCACTCTCACCGTCTGCTGTTTCAAATGTTGCTTTGGCCTGTAAGCTTCCTCTCACTTGTCCATGTGCTTTTGACTCTTCCACTTCTCTCTGTCCTCTTTTGGCTGTCGGTCTCTCTCTCGTCTTGTCCCCCGAAGGAGCCTCCTCAAAAGCGTTGAGGACGAATTGTTCCAACGGTAACACTAACACTGTGTGCTGTAGTACCCTATGCCATCCACTCCACTCCATCCCTCGCTCGGTCCCCACCCTTTTCGCAGTGAAGTTTAGCGCCCACCACAAATCATCCCTCCATTCACCATGTGTGATAACAGCTGTAGATCCACACTGTGCATACTGCTGAACAGTGTGATGTAGAGCGAAACGGGAAAATACTTAAATGCAAACTGCAGCATTCAATTAAAATTACTTGTTTTCTCAGACTTAACCCAAGTAATGTCCATGTGCCACTAAACGGTCTCTAAATACTTTTAAGTCTAGTTTTATGGATGGACGAATAAAGAGACGGCTTCTAGAAGTCCGAAGGTTGTCTGCAGACCTTGTTTTGGTCCTAGTGTTCATTTTTCAAATTAACATCATTGTAGTCATAGTGAATGACATACCGCAGAGATGTTTGTTTGAAGTATACACTCTTGTCTAGCAAGACAAACAATGTCTCTAATACAGCTCTAGAAATGTATGTTCCTGTAGTTTCCATCCCATGATGCTCACTAGGATTCAGTCTAGAACAGCTACACCCCCATTCTTCTCCTTAGAGTCATAACTCTCTTCATCTCTAAGGAAGGATTTTACATACACATTTGCACCATTAGCACCCCTCCTGATCTCCGATGACTCTTATTTTCCACACTGAGTACTGTGTTTGTTTCCTGCAGAGGACACATCACCCACCTTGAAGATGCCTTTGAAGAAGTGGAGCTGTGAGTTTTGTCAACACTTAAAGATTTCATCATGGACACAAAAACACTCATTGCTGTAGTTTAAATCTTTCTAAAAAACAAAAATTCCATTTCAGGTCAACCCTCAAGCCAGGGATTCCTCCTCCTCTGCCCCCAAAGGTGAGACCCAAAAGAAAATATTCTTTACTATATGTATTTTTTCAATAAGAATCCATGTGAGAAGTGTATGTACTGCATTGTGCTGTGAATTAAACTGTTTTCACTCTTTCCCCTTGCCACCATCCCCAGCCACGATTAAACAGCTCGTCAGAGGAGCTTGGCCTTAATGATGAGAGGTCTCTGACGGTTCGGAGGTTCCCTAATTCTGAGAATGGACCGAGCCAGGCGGCTCGCAGACAGAGCACACCTGAGCAGAGCAACAAGGAGGAGCACTCGTCTCCAGATTTCCTCTCTGCCAGCGTCAGCAGCCCTGGCCTTTTGTCTCACGCCTCTGATCCTGGTGAGTCTCAGCGTTTCTCACCTCACTTGTAGTGTCTGAATTTACCTGTATTTATGTGCAATAACTGATTCATAAGCCTTTAGTTGGTGTCTGTCTTCTTAGATCAACTAAATGAGCACTTGTTTTATTTTTTACAAGCTCTCAGTAAATCTCAATGTAAAGGTAAGGGAGTCTGATGTGAATGTGTCTGATCTTTCGATTTAGATTCTGTGTTTGACAGTATGATTAATAGTTCAAATACTCCAAGTGTAATTGTTTTCATGTGCCTGCTCTCTCATAACAGACAATGATTCGGATGACAGTGTGAATGGAGACAGTCCCAAGCCACCACCCAACCGACAGCACCGGAAGGAGAAAAAGGAATTCCCTGTGAGTCTGAAGATATTCCACAACATATTACATTACGATATGTATTTCAATCTTGACAGCCACACTTCTCATCTTTAGTTTCAGTGGGTTTTAGGATGAAAATGTCATCTGTGGTCAAAGAGCCTGTATTTTATATGTGGAGTGTCTCCAACTAGCTGGCTGGCTTTGCACTGAAACCTCAAATATGATGTTTTTCCCTCGTCAGATCCAAACACTAACCGTTAAAGAGGGAAATCTGGCATCCACTCATGTTGAACGCTTAATTGACTTTGACAGCACACACACAATAGAAAACAGACTGTATTGTTTTTTTGTTTGGCTCATTGTTGAGCCCGGAGCTATATTAAAAATAATAGTTAGTACTTTGTCTGTGTGTTCTGCGTCTACATTATTTTGTTTTTTTGTTTCTTCTGCTCCTCCTTTAGAAACCCGCTATCAACGGTCTGCCACCCACTCCTAAAGTACTGGTGAGTGAATCATCTGCTTTGTCCCTCACAGTCCTCACTCTTCCCTGCTGGACTGGTTTCATGGGCTCTGTTATTGAGCTCTTGTCTGAGCTGCTGCTGTACATTTTGTAGATATTTGGGGTCCACAGAGCTTTCTGCTCTGTGGTTGCTTCTGCTCAGCTCAGCTCCAGCTCCAGCTCATTAAACCCTGGCTGACATTTCAGCGCTTCAGTGAGCCAGAGGCTGCCTGTTCTGAGCCATGTTGCTTTTCATTTCAGATGGGAGCCTGTTTCTCTAAAGTGTTTGATGGCTGTCCACTGAAGATCAACTGTGCCACATCATGGATTCATCCAGACACCAAAGGTACAGCTTCATGAAACAAGCTCCGCACACAAACACACAGAATTGACATGTTTTATTAAAGCCAGTGCGTAATTTTTTTTTCTTTTTTCTTCTAGATCAGTACCTAATCTTTGGGACGGAGGATGGCATCTATACGCTGAATCTTAATGAGCTGCATGAAGCCACAATGGAGCAGGTAACAACAGCTAAATTAAATCTAAACAATTATTAGAACCAGTATTTGTTAAACAAATTACTTAGTTTGTTTGCTAAGCCCCGCCCGCCATAGTTACTGTTGCTACACCGTCAAGCGATCCTTTCCTTCTGCAATTCACACATTTTTTAGTAATTTTTGAAATAATGGGTCCTTGTTTTCAGACTGAGGTTGACAAAAGCAGACTTCTTATTTCTAGCCAACGACCATCGATTTTGCCAGATGATCTGTCGATGGCAGATTTTGTTTGCTGTGTTGCTAGCTAGCTAATTAAGCTAATGTTAGCTCTGTGAGTTGGTTGAAAATGCTGTCACTGGCTGACTATAATGTTTCCAGCTGATTGGTTTTAAAAGAATCTGGTGAAAAGGATCTTAGATGTGCACTTGATGGCTAACGTTACTTATATCGTGCTAAAAGGCTAAAGGTACATGTCCGAGGCAAAAAGTCAGCAGGATCACCAGTTGATGATTCATGTAAAAGACATGTAATCATGTACATCAACAACGCTCGGTTACCACTGTAGGTAGTAAGCTAGTTCGCAGGACATTCAGCTTGTGTTAGAGCAGACAAACTCACTGGTAAAGCGATTCTTTATACATTTCATCTTGTGAAAGGCATGAAAAAAAACTGCTCTTACTGCAGCCACATGCAAAGTGCCTGGACTGATACTACATACAGTTGCTAAACTACGATTGGGCAATTGCTGTTACGACATGGTGATTGTCCCGACTTTATTTAATTCCCTTTTTAGCTGTTCCCGAGGAAGTGTACATGGCTGTACGTTATCAACAACAACCTGATGTCTTTATCTGGTGAGTGACGGACTTCTCACGGCCTTCTGCTTCACTGTCCACTGTCATAACCTGCTGCTTCTTTGTCCTGTGTTATCTGGCTGCCTGAGGGCAAGACAGTCACTCCATATCTGCAGCTCTAAAATAACTGTTTCTTTTGTTTGCCATCAGAGAGCCTGTGTCCTTGTAGCACAGTGACTCATGAGTGACACATCTGGCTTTACAGCCTGCTGAAGAACCAGTCTGATATATTGATCTTTGTAGGTTACAATGCATACTAGCTGCAAAAGCAAGTGAAGTTTCTTTCATATATTAAAACTGACATGCTATTTGTTGTCAGAAAATTCAAATCATTATCATTTGAAACCAAACTGTCTTTGTTTGGCCGTCCTAGACGCCGAAGACTTTTCTCGGTTTAACAGTTGAGGATGGGATTACAAAGTGCGAGGTCTACTTTCGGTTTTACCTTCACCAGTTTGCCCCTTGGTATACTTAACCTCTTTTCTCTTCTCCTCTTCCCTTGGACACTGTCCATCCTCCTCTCGCCTGGCTTGATTTGATATTCTACTAACTGGCTTCATCAGAAGGTAATCATGCTTCACATCATCGTCACACTTCTGTTTTTACCCCTGTTCACATCTAACCTTTCTACGTGTGAAAGCTGCTTCATGGGATCCAGAATTTGTTAAAGAAAATCTGAAATTATGTTTAAAATAATTTAGAATGTGAAAAGTTTGCTCGGTTCTTGTCTGTCATATTTAAGATAAACATATTTTAACTCCCGGCTTTGATTAATTCTACGCTGCTTATTGTTTTTACGCTGATGATTGAATATGCTGCATTCTGCTGTAGGGAAAACCTTCCAGCTGTACTCCCACAATCTCATCGGGCTGTTTGAGCAGCTAAAGAAGCCCGGCCTAGCTGCGCAGTTCCAGACTCACCGTTTCCCAGACAAAATTTTACCCAGGTGAGACCAACAAGCCTGGGGTTTTCAGTATATGTAACGTTCTCTAAACAAAATTTTCAACAACACTCTTGTCACTTTACTTCATGCTGTGCGGTCTTTTCATTGTTGCGCTTCACTGTCGACCGTCAAGATAAACAACTGCGGTAGTAGAAAAAAAGAACCACTGGCCGACTTCCCTCTTTCTAGACGTCATCAGCTCTTTTAAGACTGTGGTCACAACGACTTGACTGTTTTCTGTCCTCAGGAGGTTTGCCTTGACAACTAAGATCCCTGACACAAAGGGCTGTCACAAGTGCTGCATTGGTGAGTGGCCTTTCCCTCCCAACCACTCTTTTTTTTTTTTTTTATGTACTCGCCCTTCCATCATATTGAAATGTGTCAATACATGAGGAACATCCCCATACTAGGCATGTCTCCCTTTACTTTGCTGCAATGTTTTTGTCCTGTAATTATAAAAGACCTATATAGCTCAGCCTAGCTACACTTCTTGACTTGTCTTTTCTATTTCACAGTGAGAAACCCGTATACAGGCCACAAGTACTTGTGTGGGGCGCTGCAGTCTGGGATTGTCCTGTTGCAGTGGTATGAGCCCATGCAGAGGTTTATGCTCATCAAGGTCAGTTAGCTATCAACATAAACTGTTCCTCCATAATTTTCCCTAGTAAGACTACATGTTTTTAAGGTTGTACTATATATTATTTCTTTCAGTAGCCCATCTGTAGTTACATTTTTAGACTTAGCTTTGCAATTAAAGAAGGATCAAGATAACCTGAATAAACTAGAAATGTCCATTGCCCCTGAGCATATTCTTTATGAGCGTAAAACTGCACCTGTAGCAAAGTGTCACTGGTTTTTACGCCACAAAATAAAGCGTCATTAAACATCAAAACACCGCTGACCCCCCCCCCCTCTCTCTCTCTCTTCCTGCCGCAGCACTTTGACTTCCCTCTTCCCAGCCCACTGAAGGTGTTTGAGATGCTGGTGGTCCCAGAGCAGGAGTATCCTCTGGTGTGTGTGGCCATCAGCCAGGGCACAGAGCCGGGCCAGGTGGTCCGCTTTGAGACCATCAACCTCAACTCCTGCTCCTCCTGGTTCACAGAGATGGGAGCAAGTAAGACAGCCAATTTCTCTGTTGACTGTGGCCTCCACAGATGCAATGCAGCCTCACGTTGTACATGTTACCGTGCCGGGATTGTTACTGTTGTACCTTTCTTTCCCACAGCTAATCAGCAGGTGGATGCAATACATGTCACCCAGCTAGAGAGAGACACAGTGTTGGTGTGTTTGGACCGTAAGTACAAACTGCTTTTGTACAGTCCAGATGTAAATATCTATGTTCTGCCACGTCATTCTTACGTCAGCCTTTTATTTTCTCCCCAGAAAATTTGAAGATTGTTAATCTCCAGGGAAGACTGAAGTCCAACAAGAAGCTGGCATCTGAGCTCAGCTTTGACTTCTGCATCGGAACTGTTGGTAAGCTTTTAGACATGGACTTAACGATAATCGATAAAGAAATAGAGGTATATATAATTCTGTGTGAGACCTTTAATCCCTTACCTTTTTAAGAGAAGTCTTAAAATATAAATCCAACAAGCTGACAGGTGTACAGAAAAAGCTTTTTGTAAACTCAAACTGAATTGCATTGTTCCTCTTAATCAAGTTGGCAGTGTTTCAGTGGCTGCCTCGCCAGTTGTGCACTGACACACGGCCTCTTACCTTTCTCCTCTGACAGTGTGCCTTCAGGACAGCGTCCTGGCCTTCTGGAAACACGGCATGCAGGGAAAGAGCTTCAAGTCTAATGAGGTAAAATATCCCATGACCACGACAGCTGGGTGGTACCTTAGAACAGCAAAGCTCATTCTGGTTGTTATATTGAAATATATTTATTATATTATTATATATATATTATCCTCACTTCTAAGCTTGTACAATTTTCAGTCTTTACAAAGAGATGACGCTCAAGTAAAGACGCCAGTCGACTCAGAAAACTTTCCATTAAACTAATTCAACATGTTAAAGCTGTTTGCTACTTTAAAGTCAATATTGATAACAAAATATCAGTTTCAGTTTTCATGGGTTCCCATTGACTACAGAGTAGAAACTCCCTTGAATACAGGCTTTTTTGTTCTGCACGTGGACAAACACCTTGTCAACAAAGACCCTGAGTGCTGGCCGTTTATATGTGTGGCTACACGCTGTAGGTGATCCCCGGAGATTAGACCTCAGGTGGAGCCGGACAAGGTGTCTTTGTGTCGGGCCGAGGTAATGAATTTGTCCACCTTTCATGGAGGGATTCCATGTTAACCTGACCAGCAGAAGAATAAAAGTTCAAGAGATCGCAGGGAGGTGAAGCATTCTGTTTTTATGAAAAGTGATACGGCGACAGGGGCCACCCTTTTGAAAGCCCGCCGTGTCAGACGTGGTCCTGTCGAGTCTGTGCCCAGCCCAGCTTGACAGTTCTCCCATAGCAAGGATTTTTGAAATGTCAGCGGCCATGCAAAATTCATGCTCAATCATAAACGAAACCCGTCACACAACAGGGAGCAGCGCTAAATAATTCAGCCGTTGTCTCGTTATGATTCCTCTCAAAAGCGAAGGCATTCAAGGGGGGCGAGCCTATTGATCCGTGCTTGCTTCGGTGGGTGCTTCTCTGAACACCCGAGACCTTGTTCTCGTTTAGACTTAAACAGATCAGATCTCTCCCAAGGCCAAGGACTTACACCTAGCAGGTGTCACACGCCGACTATCTCACATCTGTCGACAAGTTTTCATGACATGTCAACACGTGAGAGTGTGCTTTGAAGGGGCCCTTGTCTTTTACACTGCAAAGTGTCGGGCTACATCTTGGGACTAGAACAGGTAAGCTCCAGGATTGTACACAGTAACACCGAGTCCCTAGAGACAGCACTCAGTTACCTGCAGTCTGCTGTTAAAAGACGCAGAGACATCTTGTTGTTTAAGGCACAATAAGTGACCCAAATTTAAACGGTCGCCCTTCCACCAAAATTCAAAACACAGGACGGGAACTTTCTGACTCTGAAATTGATTGACACGTCCTTCAATACACAAACTAACACTAAACAGCTGCCAAATAATAATAATAATAATAAGGTTTTGTGATGCTATTAAAGTTTATATCACTAATGTTCGTAAACACAGCAGTCCTATCATCTCAATTATGATCATTTAAACAGATAGGTTTTTTTTTGGTTTTTTTTACTTCAGTCTCTTAAATATGTACACCGGAAATATGTATTAACAGACCTAATTGCAAATGTTTATTTCCCTCCTGTATACAGCCTAGTTGGTAGTATATCACTCTAATGCTTGCTCTAACACTGTGCGGTCTCGGCCCGATTTTAGTCCTGAATTGGTCGCCATAACTAATTTTAGAATCAGAATTTCTGCCAGATCGGTTGTTGTTTGACGTGCAGTTGCCAGCTGAAGACAGGAGCCCCCCCCCCCCCCCCCCCCCCCCCCCCCCCCCCCACCATGCTACAGATTTATGTGTGTGTCCTTGTGGAGCTGAAGGTGCTCTGGTGAAACTGATATTCATGCGTTTCAAAAACCAGTTGTCAGTTGTGTTTTTTCCATTTCCAGGTGACCCAGGAGATTTGTGATCCAAGCAGAGTCTTCCGCCTCCTCGGATCAGACAGGTTGGTACAGAGATATTTCCATCTTTAGCTACGTCAGTGCAGATGAGTGCTCAGACGCAGCAAGTGGAGGAGCACGTACCACAAAGATCTAAAACGCACGTCACATTATATGAAACAAACAGGATTACAAATAGGGTCTTTTCCTCAGTACAACAGTTGGTATAATTTATCAGCCCCCTGACCTACATAATACCAGGAACTCGTGATTATGGCCGTCCTCCCTCAGGTCCTATTACCTGGAAACCTCCAAACAACCTGCTCACCTGCTGTGTTGTCTCTGTCTCGACCTGACCTGCAGCCGGCCATGTTTCCTCTCCTCACGCCATTTTCATCTTAACTCAAGCTAATTCTCTTCATCTGTTTCTGATCTTAGATTTTCCTTTCTGATTACTCTAAACCCTACTGTCCCTGAATGCACCCCTGACTTTATCCTTAAATGCCCTCTCACTCTCTCACTCTCACTCTCTGTTTCATGCTTGTTGCTTCAGTAGCTCTGACACATGAAGGCCAAGCAAAATGTTAGACGCCTCAGTAACAGTCACCAACCTCCAACGTGTCGCTGCTTGAGCCTCCTTGCAACATGACAAAGTTGTGCTTTAAGGGATTATTATTTTTGTTGTGGATAACTTTATTTTCTTTATACATCAATGAATCGTTCATGTATATGATACGTTTATGTCATTGTTTATCTATGAAATGTCAAAAGCTAGTGAGAAAGGCCCGTCATAAGTTCGTGAGAGCCCAATGTGATCTCTTACAATGGCTTGTTTTGTCAGACCGGTAGTCCAAAACTTAAAGGTCTTCCAGATAGAATAAAATGAAAGCAGCAAATCGTCACATTCGAGAAGCTGAAACCAGACAGCATTTGGCATTTCTGCTGGTTAAATATCTTGAGCAGTTACTAACGATTATTTTCGTTATTTATGTTTTAGATTCATCCAATAATGATTTTGTCTATGAATCGTCAGAAAATGATTATAATTTCCTTTATATAGTCCAAGGAGATGTCATCATATGTCTTCAAAGTTAATCCGTTTACATCACATGAGATGAAGAAAAGCAGCAGATGTGTAAGACCCCTTTTGCTTAGAAAGTTACTTCCACAATAATTTAGAATTATATAAAACAGTCAATCCTCACATTTGAGAAACTGAAACTACACAATTTTTGGCAGTTTGCGTGACAGAATGACTAACGATTTATCGACCATCAAAATAGTTGGAGATTAATTTTCAGCTCTGATGTCATGATGGTTGGTTTCAGCTGCCGACACAGCAGGATGTGATTGAGCTCCCCATGTCACACACACACACACACACACACACACACACACACACACACACACACACACACACAGACACACACAGACACACACAGAGCATGCTCAGTGAGGCTCTCCCAGCAGTGCAGCTCCATCAGTAAAGACTACTGAAGCCGCCCTGCTTGTGGCACAGAGTGAGGCCTCTCTCTCTGCCCAGCCCCCCATGTTTTATTCACCGCCGCCCGGGCACTGCCAGCCTGGTTTGAGTGTCTCTCCATGCCTCTGTAATTTCATCTGATGGAACGGACAGTATGGACTGTAGCTTCCCTGCTCACCTGTCACCGCCACGGGACGAGTGGCATCTGAAGATGCACGCTCTGCCGTCCTGATCTGACTGTGACAGCTGGATCAGTCCGCTGCCCTCTGAGTAGATCCATACCATTAACATGATGCTTGGAGCTTCGTCATGCAGTTAAATTAGCAGCATTTCTTACTCTACTTACTAAACATAAGTACATTTCCAGATTTCTGTTGGTGACAGACGTCAGTACCCTAAACTCAGTATTTTCTAACATTTTCTCAACATCTGTCATTCCTGGAGATTTGTTGTTTTATTTGGAAATCTGTCCACTGATTTCTACTTTCCAGGCAGCCATTGTTTTCCATTCATTTACATACAAAGTTAGGATATGACTGACCGAAAAATAACGCTGACGAAACGTGCTGACTACCTGGTAGAGAAGAAGCATTCACCCATCTAAAAATTTATGATATGGTTTGAAAACAGTCAGTGTTAAAGAAATAGTTTGACATTTTGGAAATGCACTTTGATATTGTATGAAACTATGTTACATCTCGTTGTATCTGTTTAAGATGTACAAACAAGTTGTGATTTTAAATTGCTGATTGTGTACAGATTAAACAAACAATCTATATATATATATAATGTGTTAATTATTGAGCTTTACAGGTGTTGGTAGGTGCATTTTGTTACCTTTGAACAGAGCCAGGCTCGCTGTTTCCCCCTGTCTTTATGCCAAGCTAAGCTAACAGCTTCTGGCTCTCGTGCCATACGTCCACCACACAGACACGAGTGGTATCAGTCTTCTCATCTAACTCTCAGCAAGAAAGTAAAAATGTTTCCCAAAAATGTTGAAATATTCCTTAATGTACATGCGATTATAGCAAATGATGAAACCCTTCAGCTTCCATGTTTGTGGCTGAATTCAGTTCTTGAGTTGCCGGAGTGTCATTAAAGTTTTGGTTACAGCTTTGGTTTTACATACATATTCTGTTGTGTCTGTGTTTCTTCTGCAGGGTGGTGGTTTTGGAGAGCCGACCCACAGACAACCCCACGGCCCTCAGCAACCTCTACATTTTAGCAGGTCATGAGAACAGTTACTGAGCCTCCTCCAGACAGCTGATCGTTTTTTTTAGAGAACAGTTTTGGGAGAAAACTCTGGACTTTCACCAAAGGCTGTGCGTCAAGAGAAACGTCTGGTTTAAAACAGTTTTTGTTACTGATCACGGGAGCGACAGGTCAGTAAAAGGGGAGCCTCTTCATTCTGGATCCATGAGTAGCCTTACACCAGCAACAAGTTCACTGTAGCTCCGCTCATCACAAACGACGAGGAAACTGTTTCGAGCAGAAGGAGAAACAATAAAAGCTCAAATGAACATTGTTACTTAGCATTTTTCTCACTTTTCTGTGCTGCGGACTGAGTTACAAGTTATCTAGAGGTATTATTGACAAAAGTGCCATTAAAATTCACATGAATTTGTGATTGTATTAGCAAACAATGGGAGATTTATTGTGTTATTGTCTGTAACGTCACTCATAATCACTGCCAGTGGCAAACGTTGTTAGGCTTGAGAGGAGATTTTACAAGCTCTGTAGTCAAACTAATAGATCAGTTTAAACAGAGACCCACCAGCACTGTGGGTTATTTAAGCAATATTTATTAACCTCATGTTAAGTAATAGGGTATGTTTGATTTACAGACCGTGTTAACAGACAGTGACAGTGCAGTCCTGCTGTGTGAGGATTAACTACCTAGTGAACAGTTCCTGAGCAGCTTTGGGTTATTTTTACTGCTATGTAATATAGTCGCATCTCTCCTGCTCTGCTGCATTTTTAGAAGTTGGATATAATGTACTTTTTTTTTTTTTCTCTTTACCTTCCTCTTTTATAGACCTTTTACTTCTCATTATTTGCACCATGTAAGCACTTTTGTACATTTTTTTATTTAAAATAAAATGACAAAATGAGGGACAATGCTAGGTTTCGTTAACGTCTTGGCATTCCCTTCGCAAAATGTTTAATGTATGCTGTTTTTGTAATAAAAAAAAAAAGCTGTTAACAAGATCACATGAATGGACTCTGTTTTACTTTTGTGTTGTGAGATGGGATTGATGTAACAGAGCTGATGATGAGTCTCTGATGGGAGGAATGGGGGGGGGACGAGTGAGTATTTGTTTCCATTAATTCCCTCTTTAGTCTGCCATTCCTCTGACTTCACCAACCTGCTCTAATTGGTCTCCGTGTGAGACCTGAGTGGGTGATATTCACTGACTGGAGGAGGCTGTAGTTTACCTGTCTCTATTTTTAAACTCATCTCTGTCTGTCTGTCTGTCAGGTGTGAAAATCTACAAAAACCTCACAGGAGTCTGCTTCTTTTATTTTATGGAGGTGAAGGTGGAGTCATGTTCCTATGGGAACGGGTGGCAAAGGGAGAGATATGTCAATGAACTGAAGTGACAAGTCTGTGGATAGTGCCGGAAGTCTGATGATTTCCCCTTCAAAATAAAAACAAACAACAATCCTGTTTTGCTCTCTAGGTGCATCAGCTGATTCACAAAAATAGATGATCAAAAGGTTAAAGGAGGTAAATGTACACTAAGTTTTTGTTTTGATTACTTCCTTTGTATTGCCTCTTTTCCTCTGTTTTGGTCTCTGCATCTGAATTCTAAGTTTTATTGTTTACTATTACAAGATAATGCATTTTAACACTGTTCTTTAACAGGCAGTTACCTCATTTGTTATCTTGACAAAGTACTGAAAGCATAAAACCCTGACTCTATTAGTGTGTGTGAACCATTTTAAGATCCCAAAACCGGTGACAACAGCTGCTACAGGTGTGCACAGAATACAATAGTGAAAACGTGAATTTAAACTTTAGAAGTGGGGAAAAAGTAAGAGGGGAAAAAACCTACACTTAACGATGTTTGTGCGTCTGTCAAGTAAAGTTCAGTATCACATTTGATAGTTAACTCCACACAGTTACCAGGATCAGAAATTTTACCCATTACCCATTTTACCCAGCAGTATACTATGTAATCAAAATGAGCACCACCTGCAGCAACATTAAAGTCATGTACAAATGTATGCATCACCAATTTTAACCCAGTAATATAATATACACTATTCTAAAAGGGGCCATTCTGCGTGTACTTTTGGTACTTTAAGTATATTTTGATGCTGATCATCTTGTACTTGAGAAAAAAAGTTGAATGCAGGACTTTTACTTGTAACAGAGTATTTCTACACTGTCGTACTGCTACTTTAACATAAGTAAAATATGATAGTACTTCTTCCACCACTGCAGAACAACAGAAACATCTGATAGAAAATGAACTTGGTTTGCAGTGTATGGGTCCATTGTGTAGTCAGCTAATCACCCAGAAAACACGGCACTAAAGCGGATAACGCTTAAGAATACTGCTATTATTTTGAAAGGCTCGACCGGACGTCCGGTTTTACTCTCTCCGCCTTGACGCTGTTACGCTGCGTCTTGTCTCCTGCTGCTGCAGCCCAATAGAGCTGAGATCGTGCAGCTCGTCTGTGTGACAGAAGCCGCTGCTCTTCTCCGACTCTGAGTTTCTGACTGACGGACATCTGCCGACATTTTCACTCAAAGGTAAGTTTGAACATTTACATTTTTGACGAACAGGAAGTGGGGTTTTTTTTTTGTTTGTTTTTGTTGTTGTTGTTTTTTCACTGAAATATGTCTGATGGAAAATATCGAAACGTGTCTACTTTTATAATCAGCTGGTTTCATGAGGCAACTTTGCTCAGACTTCAGGATTTTAGTTGTACTGTTTTTTTCATCACATAAAAAGGCTCCATGTTTACTTAAAAACATGCAGCCTGAGTTCATTCATCCTTGTTATCATATAATGTTTCCGCGTCCGCCTGTTTATTAGAAGTGCAGCACTTTGATTTTGCTCCCCTGGCTGTTCCCCCTCTCACCGTCATTTGTTTTCGCTCCGTATCTCCTCAGGGAAATGACCTAATATACTTTGCATTGCAAATGTTTTCGTTACGCAATCTAACTGTTGGGATACAGGTGTAATGTTGCCTCCAAGCAATTAAATCTGTCTTTTGGAGGCAGTTTCAGAGCTTATTCTAACATTTTGGGCACAGTCTGAGCTTATTTCATAGTTTTGTTTAATTAGAAGATGCATGTAAATTCTTTAATGTGTGCTGTATATTCAGTCAGAGGTGAAGGTAGTAATACCACAGTGTAAAAATACTCTGTGTACAAGTAAAAGCTCTGCATTTAAAATCAACTAAAAGTACAATAGTATTAGCATCAAAATATACTTACAGTACCAAAAGTAAAAGTACTCATCTTGCAGAATGGCTCATTTCAGAATAATATAGATTATATTATTATATTTAAATGTTACAGCTGGTGAAGGTGGAGCTCACTTTAATCTCTTCACGCACTGCTGGGTATCTTAATACATAATAATACTTCATAATCGATGAGTTAGTGTGTATTTTGCATTAATAATCTGAATCTGCAAAGTAACTTAAATTATCAAATAAATCTAGCGGAGTAAAAAGAACAATATTTGCCTCTGAGAGGTAGTTTAGTAGAAGTCTGTACTCAAGTGATGTACAAGTACCTCAATATTCTACGCAAGTACAGTACCTGAGTAAATGTACTTTGTTACGTTCCACCACTGCATTCAGATAATTATTCATGACATGTTTCTCAGCTCTGTTTTTCATAATAATCCGTGATGCAGAGTTCAGTCAAAACTTCTCATATTCTAACATGAAACCCAAATCTATTTTATGTTTTTAGAAAAGTACTACTGTATCTTTTCCAGGAAAGATCCTTATGTCACGTGATCTTTACTGTGAATTTAGTCCAGCTTTGATCGAGTGAACTGTTCACGAAAGCACCAGGTGGTTAAATTAAACCCTCCCTCCTCTCCTCTGCTTCCCTGCTGAGAACTCCTCCTGTGTCTCCTCTTACAGGCTGCAGCCTCCTGGAAAAGTGTTGTTTTTGTCTTTTTCTTTACCTCCGGATGTCTGCTGGTCCAGCCTGAGGATGGAGAAGTACGAGAAGATCGGAAAGATCGGGGAGGGCTCCTACGGCGTCGTCTTCAAGTGCAGAAACAAAGACACGGGGCAGATCGTCGCCATCAAGAAGTTCGTGGAGTCAGAGGACGACCCCATCATCAAAAAGATCGCACTGAGGGAGATCAGGATGCTCAAGGTAACGACACATTATTATCTTTCATATCTTATTCTAACTCTATATTTCAGCAATCCAGGTTTACCAGTCTGTGGAAGCTCATTTCTGCCAGGAAACGTTTGGGTCAAATGTCAAGTCAAAAGTCAAAAGTTTGATTTAGTGAGTCGAAATTCTGAGATCTTCTGAGGCTTATTAAGTCAGAATTATCAGAGAAAATGTCAGAATTAGGAGATATTAAGTCATAATTTGGCTTGTTAAGTCAAAATGACTTCAGAAAAAGTCAAACTTTTGAGAGTAAGATTATGAGAGTAAGTAAATATTCTGAGATAAAAACTCACAACACAAAAATTAAGTTTTAAATGTAAGTTTTGATATCTTTATCATTACTAGCTTGTAATTTATTTTCCTGACTTCCATCCAGTTTCTTATGATACTTCAAATTCATGCAAACAACTAGTCCATATATGAACCGTATCACAAATATTAGTTATTATATTGAATCACATTATGTCTGTATAAATTAAAGAAGCTAACCTTTAACCTTTTAACCACAGCTTTGCAAGTAAAATAGACTTTACTCTCTTCTATTCATGATATAGATGGTAGAAAGTATTCACTTCTTTGTGGTGATCAGAGTTTGATCTGCTCTCATTTTTATTCACTACGACTTTTAAAATCCAACCTGAAAACACAGTCAAACAAAATCCCATGATGGAAAAGAGGAAAAGATGCAGATGCTGTTTTTAGTGCCATGAAACTCGCAGTCGTCCTTCTCTGTCGTGCAGCCAGCAGGAGGGACTCCATGCAGCTCATTCTGCAGACAGAGAGGAAGCACTTCTGTAGCCGCTGCACAGAGAAAGTCTTTCTGCTCAGCGGTGAAAAAAGAGGTTTGGAGGGTTGTAATCAAAAGAAGGAAAAACCCCTGCAGGGTCAGACTGAAGGACTTAAATTAGAGCGTGAGATGTCTGAAATTAATTTTAATTACAGGAAATGACCAGGTTAGCATCATTGTTCCGGTTTGTCAAAGTGTGTTTTTAACAGTCTGACTATAAAATGCCAGTTTAGACTCCGGACGTAAGACAAATATTTGTGTCAATGAATTCACCTTAAACCACTAAGTGACGAGTAAAGAGACTTTATCAACGAGGAAATAAACAACAAAAACATCAACGACAGTCTCCTAAAAGGACAAAAAGGACAATCCTGTCTCTTTTTCATGTTGTAATGAAGTTTGTCTTCAAAACCTGTTTGTTTTATGTCGCATAATAATAATTATCAAAGATGTGCTGGTACAATCGTCGGTGGTTTAATTAGTCATGCGGTGGGTGGCAGTGTTAGTGGCCTGCTGGACTTCAGGAGCTCATAAATAGGACAGGATGGGGACAGGTTGTCAAGGGCAACAGCATGTTTATTACCATCTGTTAACAGTTTAGTCTGTTTGATAAGAGCAAACCACAGATGGCACTGATCTCTAAACAGCTTTACCCGTTTTATTCTTATTAACTGTGTGCTGTATGTCTCTGAGATGTCTTCTTCTATGCTTTGTATCTCTGCAGCAACTGAAACACGCCAACCTGGTGAATCTGATCGAGGTGTTTCGCCGCAAACGGAAGCTCCACCTCGTGTTCGAATACTGCGACCACACGGTCCTCAACGAGCTGGACCGCCATCCCAGAGGGTGGGTGTGTCTCCAGACCTCAATATAACAAAGTCAAAGTCACTTAACAACATGGTCAAGTTCCAACACTTTCAGGCTACTATGCAACAACTAAAGGTTTGGTTTGTGCGTAAACAGAGTGCAGCTCGATACTTGGATGTTATTACCAAACATTTTTCAAATAGTTCAATAATTCGTCTTGAATAGAGATAAATGGTGCAACAATCCAGACGGTTGATTCACGACAAGACAAACACATATTCCAAAAACTTTATTAATTTAAATTAGGTTTTTTTTTTGGTTACGTTTGTGAAAGATAGTTGGCAAAACAATCTCTCAACACGAGGTCCATTTAGTAGCCGTTTCTGGAACTTTTGATTGTGTCACATGATCGCTGTCAGCAGATGGAGTTTGTCCAGTTGTCGTGGAGATTTTTCAAGAGAAGTTTAAGGACTTCTTAAAAAGTGGGTCTGCTGACGATCGTGGGATACAACTGAAAGCTCCAGAGCAGCTACTAGACGGACGTGGTGGTTTGTCAGCTGCTGCTTCAAGAATGAACTTTCTAAACAAACATGGACACGCAGAAACGCAAAATACAAAATGAAACAAACTATAAACAGCGTGTAACACGATGTTGTCATCATCATGGGAGTGGAAGTGAGGGAACAAATAATGTGAAGGAAACTTACTTGCTTTACTTTATTTAACCCTAACCCTATTATAGAGACATTCCTTTATTCCTATTTCGCCCTGTTTTTGTACTCAGTTATATTTTAATAAGACATCTCTCCATTTTCTGATCTGCTCATGTTTGAATTTGCTGTAAACAGCTTTTGCTTTCTGCAGTCATTCCTCCTCTTCACACCGGCCATAAAAAAAGATCCCATCCTAAAACACTTTCAGTGTAAGTGATGGACAAAATCCATAGTCCTCTTTCTGTGCAAGAAATGTATAAAACTGAAGCATGACGCTGGATAAACATCTAAAAGTTGAGTTAAATAATGAAGCCCATTCCAAGCAGTAAAGGCTTTAGAAGAACTTGAATCAGTAATGCAATAAAAAGAGTATATATCTATTTAAGGGCTTTATTCTGAATTATATGAAATGAACACACAGCTCAGTGTACTGTACTGACATAAACTCTGTCCCCCTGAGATAAACCTGAGTAAGGGGGCCTTTGATTAAACAAAGCGCTGTGTACTTTCTATTATCTCTACATTACATGAATGCCACGCCGTACACTGTGCTTTGTGCAGCTCTGATGGACAGGACGCTCGTCTCCCAGGAGGCTGACCTGCTCACTGTGGAATGTTTACAGTGATGCTCTCCCAGAATGCTTTGCAGGCGGGGAGCTGTCCGGGCTCTCTGGGCTCGGCCCACATTTTATACGGAGTGTTTTCGCTGTCTGGTTTCCCCCTCTGGTCCTGGTCTGAAGCCTCCCGGACACTGAGGGTTCAAAAGAAGAGAAAACAAAGTGGGGAGAAGGGGCGGAGTCTCCAGGCTCGATTTAGCCATTTCCACGGCAACACTGATAGATGATGGTCCCTGAACCAACAAAGCCTCAGTGTTGAGCATCCGGGTGAACACTGGAGCTGCTCACCGTCTGAAAAACAGAGCTGGACAGAGGAAAACTAGAGATTACAGCTAAAGTAAAGTTGACCAATACAGGAATAGATTTTTGTTCTCCAATAATCCAAAAACAGAGTTATCTCTCCATCCCTGCTGCTTTATTTACATTCATCTTTTCAGCTACATTAATCCAATCTTTGTCCCAGATTCCTCAAACCCAAACAAAGCTAATTCTACAGCTGCTATTTAAATTGTTTGCTCTAGGGATGGCAGTTTAGGTCTAGATTTGTCCAATAATTTGGTTTATGACAAGATACCTGCAAAACTAGCATTAATGACATTCCCATCAGCCACAGCTGTACTTTATTTAGTGCTGAGTAGCAAATGTTAGCATGCTAACACACTAAACTAAGATGAACATGGTAACCATTATACCTGCTAAACATCAGCATGTTAGCACTGCAAGTATGTTAGCATGCTGATGTTAGATGTATACATCTTTATATACAATCTGATTAAAGAAGCGTGACATATTCCAGTTAATTCATAATTTACATTACAAAATATCAAAAACAATGACAACCACAACTAGAGCTCAAAAATGACCTACCTAGTGTGACCAGTTTTCATTATAAAGACAAATACTTTGTAAATATAAATAACATCTTTGTGAATCAACAGATATTTGGCATTTTTCTTTAACTAAACTAAAACAATCACCAAATTAAATTCTTAGTTTGATAAAAGAAAATTCTTCACACAAACTCCACTACATGAAGATTTTTGCGGCGCTTTCAGACAAACTTTATGGCCTTCATCAACAGTTGTCATGGAGATCAACAACGATCAGTTGTTACTCGGTTGGAAAAGTCCCAGCCGGTGGATCTTGTGCCGAGATGTTTTCATCAAGCTGCTGTCTCCAAAGTTACTAACTAGAATCTTTAAGCTCAAACTGAAATCGATTATTGTCTGTTGATCAGTTCATTAATATCGATCTCTTGGATCTACCTTTTTGTCTTACAGTGTTCCAGAGCACCTTGTAAAGAGTATAACCTGGCAGACGCTTCAAGCTGTCAACTTCTGTCACAAACAAAATGTAAGGGACTCGTACTCGTCCGTCTCTTCAGTGTATTTCTCGGTTGTCAAACTTCCCTTCAGCTTGTTTTTGAATTCCTCCGGTCTCCTCCCTCCTCCTGCTCCCACCAAGCCGTCTGCTTTATGGCTCTTTTTTTTAACAAGAATTCCTTCCCCTTGACTGACCAGCAGTTAATGTATCACCTAGACACAACAAATGCTACAAGGGCCCCCATTTATCAGGGTGGCCTGGAGTCCAGAAACCACTGTCTGTCTCCCTCCTTTTACTTTTTACTGCTCTTTTTATTCTCAGCATCTCACAAGCCACCACGAGCACCCGAACACACCAACGAGCTGAATACAGTGATTTAATTTGACCGTTTGTGTTCCTGCAGTGCATCCACCGAGACGTCAAGCCGGAGAACATCCTCATCACCAAACACCAAGTCATCAAACTCTGTGACTTTGGCTTTGCCAGGATTCTCAGTAAGTTTTAACACTTCTTCAACAGCTGATACGTATCTGACAGCGCCACCTGGTGGACACTGCTGTTTGTACACGTTGCATTCAGTGATTTGGCTTTGTAGTATTTTAAGGCTGCAGTCGGTAAATGGTGTGTGTTTCAGGTGAGCGGCTGCAAAGGTTTTACTGAAGGGAAGTTCTGATATATTTGTGCTAAAGCAGGATTAATCAGTGTCTTAAAATGGGTACTTTTCCCAACCACAAAATCAGAAATAGTTCCATTTTTTTACTCCTAACAACTTATGTTGGTATAATTTAGAGAGCAGTTGAACCCCTCAAAGATTAATCTGAGGGGTTTTCTTTCTGTAAGATTTGCATTTTTAGAATAAAAAATAGAAATAATGAGTTTTACCTGCTCACAGCTCATAGTGACACTTATTTGAGTAAAGGTGTTATAATATTCGATCGTTTTGTTTTAAGCCAAAAGGTTTTCTTTAAACTTCACTGTGAGAGTCATGTCGTGTGTTTCTGTGCCATCAGCTGGTCCTTGTGACTACTACACAGACTACGTGGCGACCCGCTGGTACCGGGCCCCCGAGCTGCTGGTGGGAGACACTCAGTACGGCCCTCCGGTGGACGTGTGGGCGATCGGCTGCGTGTTCGCAGAGCTGCTGTCGGGGATCCCGCTGTGGCCCGGCAAGTCCGACATGGACCAACTGTACCTGATCAGAAAGACTCTCGGTGAGATCAATCAGTTTGCTTCAAAGTAGTGGACAGATACATTAAATATGTCCATTTTTAAATTATTTATGAGGATATTAATAGTCACAGATGAGGGCTTTTGTATTTTTGGATACTACTTTTATCATAAATATATGAGACTAAAACATGATTAAGCAAGAAAAACACATTTCCACCGTCATGAAACTCTTGGGAAGGTTATGAAAGTGCACGACAGGATGAAATTGTACAATATCTATAACTTTTGGGCAAATAATAATGATACCATTTTTAAATACATCCACAGGAGCGATAGGAAAAAGAAGAGTCTGATTTTCTAAACATTGTGCGTTTGTGTCTTTCTCGTCCTCTGCAGGAGATCTGATCCCTCGACATCAGCAGGTCTTCAGCAACAACCAGTTCTTCTGCGGAGTTTCCATCCCAGAGCCACAAGAGATGGTGAGACCCGCTCCACCTGCATGTGCTCCATCTACCTGCATCACACAAGTGTCGTGATTTGGTATTAATTAGTGAGTTTTGTCAGCCTTAACTCAGCACACAAAGGTTAAACGATGAGAAGTTGAGGACAAAATGTGAAATGGATTTAGCCAAACAAATCTGAAACATACTGAATCTTTTTGTTTGTTCTTTCTGTAGGAACCTTTGGAGCAGAAATATCCAAATCTCTCACATCAAGCTCTGAGTCTCATGAAGGTAACGATGTCTAAATACATTTCTAACAAAATACACAAACTTTACACATTAAAGTTTGGATTTAATTCAGTAAAATGTGCACGTTTTACTACATTTCTTTATTGTTTGAAGATATTTGTGTGTACCAAAAAAAGTATGACTTATATTTTGAAAAACCTTCACTCATTCATGTGACAACAAGTCAGAAACTATGTGTAAAGTGCTGTGTGTTCCCAAATAACCAGAGTAAACACTCACACATCATGTTTACTTACTTGCATAATTCTGGCCGTAACTTCTAGCCAGTTTTGTTTCACACAAATCTTCCTGACAGTTGCCGGTCAAAGACACACTAGATTTTCCTGACCTTCACTGTGTCCCGTCCCTTGTTGATGGCTTTGATGGTGTAGGGTTGTCTGAGGATGGACCCGTCCGAGCGGCTGACCTGCGAGCAGCTCCTCCAACATCCGTACTTCGACAGCCTGCGAGAAAAGAGCGAGAAGACCTCCAGAGAGCAGGAGCGCTCCAGCAACAAGAGGACGCGTTTACCTCGCAAACACCTTCCTCCCGGGGTCAGTGGCCGTCCATACAAAGAGACTGAACTTAAAACACCAGTACGCGGCCATATTTAAGGCTAATGTCAGTAAATATTGTGCAGCTTCCAGTCAGCGTTGCCTACTATCTGACATCTATAAAATCTGCAAGCAAAATTGTGCAGCTTCACTTGTGCAGACACTGACCCATAAAGAGAGGGGTTTACATTGCAAATATTTCTTATTTCCTGTTGTTATTTTCTGAAGGGGTTAACAGTCGGACACAGATGTGTTATAGAATAAACTAAACCGCTGGGAATTACTATTAATTTAATTTAATGAATGTATGAAACTGATAAATGGAGATGCATTGCCCTAAAAAGTGACTAATTTTCAAATAATCCACTGAAAAAAGTATAAAATTGCAGAAAATCCCTGTCCTCAAAATTGTCCCTGATACTTTTTATGTTATTTTTTTCTCCATTCAGTATTTGCCACAGCTGACCAGCAGCGGCATCTTTCCAGCTGTGGACAATAAGAAGTACTACAACAACCTGCGCAAGTTCAACTATCACCTACCGAACATCTAAACACGCCGCTCACAAGCTGAACAAGCAGCATTTCCTGAAAAACTCAGGAAAAGGGCGTGTCGGGTGTCTCTAAATATTGTTGTCTATGCACTATTCTCCAACATGTCGACTCCAACATGTCGGTGTATGTATGTTGCCTGCGTTTCAAGCTGATTTGGTTGTATTTTGTATAGATATGTGAAGACAAGAAGCGATGTGCAGCTCTGCTCGTAGTCGCTGAGTAGACTGAAGGTAAAACTACCACGTACTGCCTTGCCTGGTTTGCCAAATGTAATTTTTATACAACGATGGACTCTGTAAGAGTGACATGTTTTTGGTAGTGAGTTTCATGTTGTTTCATTGATTGTCTCGAGTAAGTTATAATGTAAGACACAAACTCTGACTTTTTTTTGTCATGTATGAGCATTTCTGAAACTATTTATTGACGTCGGGAGTGAATACAGTCGTAAACATTCCTTTAACCCACATTTACTAGCATTTAGCAGTAACAATACCACATTGTACTCATTATCTCTGGATCTCTGGTGCTAAGGATGTTCACAGCCATCTGTCTGTCCTCAGATATTGTACAAAATGCCAAATTAATCTTAAGAGAAATGATTTCAAAGACTCTTGAATCCTTCCTCAGCATTTCACAAATGGTTTTCTCTGTGTACCCACATATGGAGTAACATTTAATACCTTAAATGTTGAAAATATAATAAACTACAGAATTGTTCATTCTATCAAGAGACTCTGGTGTCAACGGTATAAAGTGCTTTAACTTGTTTCTTTGAAGCTTGATTATACTTAAAGCTGAAAGGTGACACATCGACCGGCATATTTTCCCATAAAGCCGCTCCTGCTGTTCTCCACGCTCTCATTTAAAGGAGACTTAATGATTCACATGTGAAGACACTTTACGTTTTAGCTGAAGGATCTACATGAGCCCTTCACGCTCCACTCTGTCCTCCTTCAAGATCGGGTCTTTTTACTTTGAAAACCAGGAAGATGTTTCTCAATCAGTCCAGGTCCAGTGATATCTCCAGACGTGGAAGTGCTGTCTGTAGTCTTTCAACTGTCACCTGTTTGTCCTTGATCCCGGGAAGATCACTGAGAAACAGATACTCCAGATTCCTGTGTGGAATTAACAAAAAGGATGAATCAGTGTCATTTGAAAATCAGATTTCTTTACGAAGAAACTGATATATATATAAAAACAATTTTAAATGCACCTCTTTGTAGGTACTCACTTGAGTTTGTGCAGGGCGATGATGCTCTTATCGGTCACATTTCCACACGACACCACCTCCATCATGTACAAACTCTCCTGCAGGTTCTCTATTGAGCTCAGCCTCTCCAGGCAGGCGTCCTCAATGTAGATACACTTGTTGAACTTGATTTCCTCCACATTTTTCAAACCATCTAGAAAAATGAACACAAAAACAGCATCTACTGATTAAAACGTACAGAGGCAAAGAGGGACTTTGCACTAAAATAAATCTGTGTGGACTCTGGCACCAAAAAATAAAAACACAGTCTGGAGTGCAGCAGCCAACAAGGTCAGAGACGGTGCACCTGCTCGGTGTAAAACATCCCGCTCACTTGCGTCACTTTTGGATAATTAGTCTGGGAGAGATGCACTTTCACCCTCTTGTTAACAAAGAGGGGAATCACTTTCAGGTCAACGGTCGAGGTCAAGCTCATGTTAACGTACTTAATGCAAAATGTACCCTTTCTGAACGTAGCTTTAATCTTTGATTTGATCCGCCTCTTTCGTCTGTTAATCCAACACTTCAGTTCAGAGTGAAATACTTATTTGGTAGCCATGTTGATAGTCCCCAGAGGATCTAGAGCCATCAACAGGTCATAAATATGATTATGACCTCTAAAACTGACAGGCCATGGTATCGAAACATAATACTTTTTTGACTGAAATATGTTTGTTAAGTAGAGTATGAAATGGCTGGTCAGTTTCCTTATTCTTTGAACAAATAGTTCCTGATTCAAATCAACATTTTGCCAATTTTAGGCTAAGTAATTGCACAGCTGCATGTATTTAAACAACTTTTAACATTTGATAAGTTTGGCTTATTTTGTTAAATGAAAAAGGGGTTTTGCAGATAAACATTCTTATATATCTCAAAGCAGGGTATCAAAAATGAGTTATAGTATCTTATTGAAACTCAGGTAACACCATTGTAGCAGCACTAGTATAAAAATATGACAAATTATACTCAACCATAAAGACTGAATTTGCCCCAGCTAGCTTTTAAGTACTTTTAAGTTAACCAGTAACATAGAGTGCTAGCATAGAATGCTAATGATGTGCTAAGGTTAGCATGTTATAATGACATGCTAAATGTTAACAAGTTACTATAAGCCTACTAACTGTATGTTTGTTAACAAGCTAATGTGTTACCATTATATGCTAAATGTTGGCACGTGACCATGCTGACGATAGCATGCTAATTTGCTAAATATTACATGCTAAAAGTCAGCCTCTGCAAATCTCTTACATGTATTTTGTCAAACAACAGGCTCTTAATTATTGAATATTATCAAGCTAACTGCAGATGTTTTAATTTGTTAACGGTAGCATGTTTAGATCCTGAGGTTAGGATTTAGCTAAACGTACAGACTAGCCTAGCCAAGTAGCTACAGCTGACTGAGGAAGTGGACCTGAACAAAGTACAGCAAAGACACGCTGCTTAAAAGATGATCTGAAAATGTAACTCTAGAGTCTGAAATGTCATAAATAAGACGTCCATACAGAGGGTAAACCCTTTGGATTTAGTTAAGAATATGGACTTTCCACCTTCAGACCAAACTTTGCCCCCACCAAAGGGAAGGATCTCAGAAAAGCAAAGCCTCACTGGGTGTGTGGCGGTAGAGTTTTAGTCATGTTAAACCTGTTTAAGGGAGAACCTCGATGACCATATGGAGGGAAATGGAAATGAGACAGAGACGATTCACAAGGACAAGAACATAATATTCTTCGCACTGTAACACTGACCCAGGTGGTCAAACCCTCTGTACATGATGCAGGATTCAGTAGCATCAATCGCCTGGATCTTGTATCTGCCCAGAGGCCCAGTTGGCAGTCCGTTGTAGTCGTGATGCCAGCGATCGAAACCTTGAAACCTCACTTTGGCACCACATCTCAGCAGCCACTCTGCTGCAGCTCGGTCTGGACCGACGGCTTTGATCCTCTCATAGTCCACCCTGAGTGAAGATCAACAAACAAAGTGCGAAACAAGTTGATGACATGTAATGTGATGGGTCACATTTGGTTATCGGTGAGGGGGCAGAGGAGAGGAGCCAATTGGGTTACGAAAAAATAAAGTCCAAAATGGCAACCTACCCACCAGGCCAGCTGTTTTAACCTGAGCAAATCACCTGCTGTTTGGTTGTTTGGTTGTACAATACCGTATTTAAGACATTTGAGGATTTGCTTGTTTTTCCAACCTGAATACTGAAGACCACATTGGACATTGGATTCTTCTGAGCATTGTTCTGAATTTCTGACATTTTATAGACTAACAAGAAAAAAAAAGAAATGACATTATGGAAATAATTTTTAGTTTCGGATTTTTGAAAGTTTAGGTCACAAAAACCTGGACTTCTCTGACAGTCAATAAATTGAATCATGCTGGGTAGTTTAATCTACAGCAATGCTTCATGTTCTATGAGATCATCAAATGTTTGTAGCGTCTCTGTTGATGCATTTGCCAGCTTGTTTTTTTTTGTGTTCATTTCGCTTAAGAGGCAGGACAATTTTCTCATCCTCTTTACTTTATCAGAAAAATTCTCCCACAGTCACCAAAATAACCAAATCTGGAGATACATGGTTCTCACTGGACAGGAAGGGTGTGAAAATGTTTAATTTGTGAAGTAACTGAAGCTGTCAGACAAATATACTGGAATAAAAATATAAAGTTGCATATGGGAAATACTCCTGTAAAGTACAAGTACCTTAAATTTGTACACAGCAAAAACATATAAGGTGAACAGGTTTATATGTGTGTTTATGTTAACTGAGGTGTGTGTTTAGTGCTTCGCAAATATCCTCTTTGTCTTCCCACGCATTGCTGTGTAGCTATTAGCTAGCTTAGCACGGGCACATCCTTAATCTGTAGGATACTGTTGTCTCACTTGTTGAAAACTGCATTGAGCCATCCCCAGAAGTGTCTGCGGCTCCACTCCCTCTGACCCGCAGCAGACCGCACAGCCCTGGATAAGAGCCTCATGTCTCACAGCTGAAAAATACACAGAAAATAAACGAACAGCCTGCTCTGTTCTTCTGTTTGAGTCACTTAAACAAACAACTGAAACTGCGACACGAGAGAATTTATCACCTGCCCTCCAACAGAACTGACTGTTTACATTTGGGACGCGTCCATCGCTGTACACTTTGACCCGGTGACGTAAAGGAAAACGTGCGGCCCGATTGGTTGTACGTCCAAGTGGGCGCGGTGTCTCGGGGGGCGTGGCCACGTCTCGGCTTTCAGGATGGGAAGCTAGCAGCGTCCACAGAAGGAGGAAGAAACACAAAAACAGAACTCAGGGGGATTTTTCTGACAGTTGTATAATGAAGAAGCGACTGTGAGACGCTGTGACAATGATCCGGACACTGAGCGGCGCGACTTTTAAGGCTGTTGGTGCAGCGCAGCCCAAACTGCTAAATGACATAACAACCAGGCAGCTGCACAGGTAAGAATGACATTACAGAGAAGAAAGCAGGCTACTTCTGACCATGTGGTGTTGTGGTCTAGTTTATAACATGTGAGGAGTTGGATGAATACCTGTTTCTCTGGTTCGCTTTATAATTTTACTCACTGACAGACGAATAAGTTAAGAAAAGGGACGCACAAGCCGGTACCTGCTTGACTAACTAATTTATAGTTGATCCCAGTCATTGCCAAGGACATCATGCACCCAGAGCCAGATTGCATAACATTTCTGCTGTCACAGCCGAACACATTGTTTTAAACATTTGTGTCTGCATTGTGCATCACCAACCACGCCTGTTCTGTTCACATTTGCTTGCCTTTAAACTTTTACTTGTCAGAGCACAAATAGTCTGACTTTTACCTGCAGAAAAACAAGGATTATCTTTGTCAGTAGTGTTGTGTGAACTGTTCCTTTAGGAAGGCATGTCTGCATGCAGCATATGTGTCATATTAGTCTCTGCAGGCTACTCTGGGTGCATGGCACACAGTTTATGTAATGGGGTCGCTGTCCAGCCTGCTTTAAGTAAATTGTGAAATATGGATGTTGTAACTTAAAGTTATTGATTCATAACAATTATGTAACTTCTCCTCAATGAGACCAGCCAGATATCAGAACCCAATTTCATCACCGCTTAGTTGGCGCATTAAGTGTTTTTCTTGTTTAAGCTAGACCAAGTGAACAAGTTTTTACAAGTTCAGGCGGCCCCGTTCCAATTATCTGAATGCAAACTAAGGATTGAAATCTCTCTACAGAACTTTTGCACTTTTTCCACTTGCTTCTTTAGGTGCTCTTAAATTAACGGTGACCTGAAGTGCAGATAGGCGGGCTGTGATGCTCCCAAACACTATTTTTCTTCAGTCAGATTTATTGGTTCCTCCCCTTCTTGAGCTTTGCAGCAATTCGTCTGGATCTAATTAGCAAAGAACTAAAACAAGATGTTGACTGTTCCTTGTGTCCTGTGTTTTCATGAGAACACAGGATTTAAAAAGTTCTCCCAGGCTTGAACAATGTGTTCTTCCAGCTCTTTGCAGAAAGATTCAATATGTGAAACATGTTGTGGAGAGGTTTGATACACTTTGAGCCCACCCACTAGATAGCAGTCTGTGGTAATTCGCTTTATAGATGGATTTACTTGGTGTAGCCATGTGACAGAGCTCGATATTCTTTTGTAGATACAAATAGCCTGTTAACTACAACACTTGACTCACACTGTGAGTGAGTTTCCCTACTGATAAGTTTCAAAGGTCTATTGGCTGTTCATACAATCATGTACAGTTGGACATTGAACCACTGACCTAAATATTCTTCTCTGCTTTCTTCTTTTTGCATGTAAAGCTGGTTGGTTATCAGTAACCATCTTGAATATGAACTGCCCATAACTTCACCTGTATATTTCAGCACGTATGATGTGGCCGTGGTGGGAGGCGGCATCGTGGGCCTGGCCACAGTCAGAGAGCTCATTCTGCGACACCCGTCGCTCACCTTCATCCTACTGGAGAAAGAAAAGGAGCTCGGTGAGTTTGAAAGTTGTGGTTGTGGTGAAGGAAGACAACAACATGTTCTAACGAGTGAAATGTTTGGCATGTCACTGTGATTAAACCCAGTTACACAGTGAGTATTTGGAACATGACTCTGTACTCCAGCACATTGGATCTGAAACGGAACAATGGCTATGAGGGTGAAGTGCCAAGTTTTAGCTTTAATTTGAGGGTATTGGGTTAACAGCTGCCATTGTGCTGCAGTGCTGTTAAAAATTGGGTGGATTCCTACACTGTTCACCCATTGAACACCGGCGAAGACCTTTAACCCTGAAAGTCAGCCATGTAACCGTGTTGCAATGCTGAAAGAAATTTGTAAGCGTCTTAAAAAGAAAACAAAAGATTTAGTTGAGTTAAATGTCCTGTCAGTCTAATTTGAGAGCCCTGTGTGCCACTTTGGTTAGTGGCCTTTAAACTAATAACGCTTAAAATGTTAACATTTGAGAAAATTTTGGCCTTCGAGGGATAATATGACATTTTGGGAAAGTCACTGCCCCTGCCCAAGAAATAGTCCAACACATGAACCCCCCGAAAAGCACAACATGTCGTTTTACATGTTGGCTTTTGTACTCAGGAGACAAACAAGATGATAATGTGGTAATTAGTGAGCTTCAGAAGATAATTGACTAAACAAAGACAATATTTTATCATGTTTATACTTACAGTAGCTGCAATTGAATTTGACTGCAGATAAATTCTCTGCTATCTAAACATTAGTGATAGATATTGTGTTTTGGTGAGTTACTCAAGATTTCACACCAGTGTGAAACAGGAACAAAGGACATGTCCACGTGGTTTGAGAGTAGCTGGGATGAAGTTGACTGAAAAATCCCTTCTTGAATATATTAAATATTACAGATGGATGATACACAGTAGAAAAGTCTGATGGTATATCTTTCTGTTAACCCTAGGAATCTTAATAATTTCTTCTTCTTCCACATCTTGTTCTTCAATTCCTCTGTCACTTTCTTGCTCACCAGCTGCACACCAGAGTGGGCACAACAGTGGAGTCATTCACAGCGGGATCTACTACACGCCAGGCTCGCTGAAGGCCCGTCTGTGTGTGCGAGGAGCCACTTTAGCCTACGAGTACTGCGAGAAGAAAGGACTCCCTTACAAGAGATGTGGAAAGGTCTGCCTTACGTTTTTAACCACATAAGTCCATAACATTACAATAGACATGTAATACAGACATTGTGAAAAAACTTTTGACTGCCATATATATATATATCTTGGTACTGATTGGTGTATTTCTGCGTTGACAGCTTATTGTGGCTGTGGAGCAGGAGGAGATACCCAGACTGAAAGCCCTGTACGAGCGCGGCATGAAGAACAATGTGCGTGACCTCAGTATTGTCGACGCCAAGGGAATCCGAGAGCGAGAGCCATTTTGCAGGGTAAGAGTCGCAGAGACGCGGTTGTTATTCATACAGAAGAAAAGTTGGCAGTGAAGGTCTATAGTATGTCGTCTTTGCAGGGTATAATGGCCTTGGATTCGCCCTACACCGGCATTGTGGACTGGAGGATGGTGGCTCTCAGGTACGGCAAAGACTTTGAGGAGGCAGGCGGCACGGTGGTAACTGAATCTGAGGTCAATGACATTTCCATGGTCAAGGAGAGCCCAGCTGGGAGCACTGATGGTAATAAACAGGTTCTGTACATCAATGTGTCAACACAGTCATTTTTAAACAGGACCTGTAGAGTCATTTGAAGCCCACATCAAAATGTGTCTCTTTTTTATTTTTATTTGCAGGAATGAAATATCCGATCGCAATCACAGACAAAAAGGTAGGACACGTGCAAATAAAAGCATCACGGTGTTTAGATTGTGTTCTGTTGTTTGCATTGTTTGCATTGTGTTGTTTTGACAGGGTAACGAGGTGCGGTGCCGTTATGTCCTGACCTGCGGAGGCCTGTACTCCGACCGTCTCTCACAGATATCTGGATGCAGTCGGGAGCCACGGATCGTCCCCTTCAGAGGAGATTATTTGGTCCTGAAGCCAGAGAAACACTATCTGGTCAAGGGAAATATCTACCCTGTAAGAGCTGCTTATTTTAAACGTTTAAAGTTTTATTTTTATTGAATTTATCTTAAAGTTTCTAAGAATTCACCACTAAAACAATCAAACATGAGTTCAGTGAGCTGCAGCATCTGGCTGGTAGAGGTGCAGCTGCTGTTGATTTCAGTATAGAGTTCCTCTTCAGTTTCAATCCCAGTATATTGATTTACCAGCAAATCCCTGACAGCTGAAAATAGTTTTGGGAAAATGGGTTGCATCCACAATATTTTCAGTCATACAGATAAAACCAGTAGAAATCTTGCAAAATGCAGCTTCAAGATCAAATCCAAACCTGTGACCCTGCAGCAGGAATTCATAAAATATTAAATAATGCAGAGTTACTCCAAAACAAGATTGAGGTATATTTCCAGTTTCAAGGTTTTGGTTTTACTTTAAAATCACCGTCATAAGCAGGTAGCGGTGGCTAAGAACTGAAATGAGTGTTGATACGTATACATTTTACAGTCTAACTGATGCAACTGAGCCATCAGGTATTTATAAGTTGTTGTTTCTTATCACCTCTTCCTTGAAACTGCAAATATGCCTCTGTCGTTGTTTGAAGTGACTCTTCTATGTACGTATGAGTGGGTTTAGATTAGATGGATTCAAATAATGCATTCATTGTTGCTACTTCATTTTGTGTCTATAAAATATATATATGTCTAGGTCCCTGACCCTCGTTTCCCCTTCCTTGGAGTTCACTTCACCCCGCGGATGGATGGCAGTGTTTGGCTCGGCCCCAACGCGGTCCTCGCCTTCAAAAGGGAGGGTTACAGAGTGTACGACTTCAATGCCCGAGACTTTGCAGACGCACTCTCATTCAGGTACAACGGAAAATTTAATCTGCTCTCATTTTCCTCTTTGTGTTTGTGTTTCTTTGTTTGATTATTATAGAACTCAATGATACTGTAACTTATCAGCAGACTGCACCGTAATACAGTTCACACAGATTCTGAAATCACGTAAATACAGTGTAAGTGTTGCATGGCAGGTGATGTATATAATAGTCTTTGTCTTTGTATTCTGCAGAGGCCTTCAGAAGCTGGTAATGAGGAACATATCGTACGGGATTGGAGAAATGTATAGAGGGGTTTTCATTGGTGCACAGGTTAAAATCCTGCAGAAGTACATCCCCGAACTCTCGCTGAGTGACGTGCTCAGGTAGCGTAAGACCTAAAAATGGTGCTCACTACAGTATATGTATCAACTAGAGGATAGACTTACATGTTTTCTGAAACCCTGGTTGTTTCCTGTCCAGGGGTCCTGCAGGAGTTCGAGCTCAGGCTCTCGACCGAGAGGGAAACCTCGTGGACGACTTTGTGTTTGATGGCGGGGTCGGGGACGTAGGCAGCCGGGTGCTCCATGTGCGTAACGCTCCCTCGCCGGCGGCCACATCCTCCCTCGCCATCGCTGAAATGATCGCAGACGAGGTGGAGAGTCGCTTCCAGCTGTAGAGAAACATGGTGATCGCAGAATTAAAAGGAGAAAACCAAAATAACCCGGCTTGAGGTCGCAAAGGGAAACTACAATGTTGTATGGAGCTGTCACTACCTCAGCATCACTGTTGTCATGGAGACATTCTTATTACAGGTCAAGCCTTAATTTAGGGGGAGAATGTAACATATCTTTTACTTAATTACTTTTACAAGTTTTTACGTGAGTGGTGCTGTTTCAGGTTGCGTAACACGTTTACTCCACCACATTTCAAGTAAAAATTATTTTTTCTGCACTACATTTCTGAATGAAAAGAAAGTGCATCACGAGTTACTCTCAGTGAAAATGTTAAAAAAGAGAAAAACAGGTTCATTGACTATTTTGAATGAGGGATTTTTAAGAGTATAATTCTGGTGTGGAAATTTTTATTTTACTTTTGGATGCATTGTGTGTTTTTTCTTCAGCCGCTGACTATATTGGAGCAACTTGTCTCTGTTGTTTGAATATTGTGAAGTCTTCTGGTTTCAGTCCAAAATGCTACATAAACGTTTTTAAAAAAAAAAAGAAAAAAGTTTGAAAATGTTTTACCTCATTTTGGAATGAAACTCTTGTAACGCACAATTATAGCTACAGAACGCACAGATTACAAAGAAAGTGCTCACTTTATTTGACAGTTTTGACTGCTAAAAATAAATTTGACATTAAAAACAATTTGAAATCATATCAAGACTAAATATTCTAGTTTTATGTCATATTTACATTGACGTAAACTGAGAACACTTGGATGTTTTTTAAGTTGTTAATGTGTGTGTGTGTGTGTGGGCGGTGATTTCATATAACTGTTATAAAAGCTCCGCACATTGCTGAAACTGATCAGATAATGTTCCTATAAAACTGGCCGCCCTTGCTGTTTTAATTTAATTTTGATTTAATCCCATTTATTGACAAATTAATGTGTAAGTATTTTTTTTTTTTTTACCATAAATACATATTTTTGAATAGCGAATGTACCAATGTTTGTGGTTTGTGCCACATGATTTTTAAAAATAGACCATTTATATTTTTAATACATAGAGATTTTTGGCACAACTTCGCCTTCTTTCCAAGGTGCATGGATAAGAGAAATAGTAGATAAATAAAAAACAACTTAATTGTGTTTAAAGTTGTTCTTTGCACTACAAGTTTTGACCTTTTCGAATTTTTTATTTTTATTTTAGCAGTTGTTTGCAGCAGTTCCATTAATTCCTGAGTCAAGCACTTATTCAGTTTGTCCACAAGGAGGCAGAATCACAGCAACAAACATACTTTATGAGCCCCACTGTAAGCACAAACATATATCTAAATTTGATGCTATTACTCAAAGCAGTTGTTAGAATTATTCTATGTATTGTTTTTACTGGGAATGCTTGTATAATGACATGGAAATAAAGTGGATTTTTTTTTTTGCATCTACTTGTCTAATAAAACGTGTTTCAACGTTGCTTTTTGTAAACACTACTCCGTTAAAGCAGGAAAGTCAATAAGTAATGGTTGATTTTATACGGCCGATGTTATATTCCTGAAACTATAAATCTTCTGTCCACAATATGATACGAGACAGAAGTCCAGCCTTGTTTTTTTTTTCTGTCCAATAAAATGTGAAATTACGCAGCGTGCGTGCCTGACAGCGGACGCGCGGCGCAGAGAGAAGCAGCAGCAGCAGACAGACAGGCAGCGGAGTTGGTACGAACATCCTCGACTTCTGAAACCAAACCAAAAACACCTCGACTGCTCTTCAGCTGCCCGGCTCGTCGATATGCCTCGGGCGGATCGCTGTTTTGGGGATTAACGTTGGATTTAGCGTCCGATCGCTCCGGAGAAGATGCCTAAATGTGAAGTAAACAGCGCAGGAGAAAGTGTGCCTTGTTTGGAGCTGAACGGGTCGTGTGCCACAACATAAAACTCGGAGCGCATCAAGGCCAGCAGCAGCCTGTAGCACTAGTTAGCTAGTCGGCTAACGCTAGCCTGCTAACGTTACAGGTGTTTAGGCAGCAAATAACCAAACGTAACTTGTAGCTGTAGTTAGCTGGCAACAAGCTGAACCCCCATGTCGTGACTTAATACTGAACTTAATGTGCCTGTTGTACGCTTTTAGCAAACGCCAAGTAGCAAGTATAACACTTAGCAACCTTGTTATTAGCCGTTAGCTTTTTAGTTAGCCGCTGTCCCGTGTTTACAGCAGCAGCGGGCTAGCATCACTAGCAACCAAGCTAACGAGTTAACTTTATAGCTACATGTGCTTGTTTTATTTTGTAGCTAATTTTTCGCTGTTTAACCAGACTCGAACACGGACTTGCAGTGTGGTTTGGTGATACTCTTCGTATTTGCAAGCGAGACAGTGTGACTTTTTCCACCGTGCCTGCCCTGGACTGACCCACCCACAAGGACTATCTATCCGGGGCCGATGCTGACAGTTCAGCCCGGATCACGGCAACGCCAGGAGCCGCTACAGCAATGCAGCCCCAGCAGATATACGACTTTTCAAGTGACGAGAACAGTCACAAATGGAGAGGCCTCTTCGTGCAAGCTTTACGAAAGGTAACACTGTGATTTACTACACTAACTGAGGCTCACAAAGTCACCAAACTACCTTTCAAAACACGTATTCCCGTACTGGTGATTCATTGGTGTGGTATATGGAGGCACTGGTTTCACCTGCATGTAAGCCTTACTAACACAAACTGTTGCCACAAGTTGCCAGGTTAGTATAAACAGCCAACACCCACAACGTATTAATATTATTTTTATCATTAGTAGTAGTAGTACTATAGATCCTCCGAATTAATGGAATATATTCAATGTTTTGTTGATTTCTAATCGATACTGCAGACATTAGTCAATGTTGAAACTGCTGTCCTCATCTTCTGTGGCTGTTGACGTGTCTACAGTGTGTTTATTCAATAAGTCTCTCACCCAAGTTCCCTATAATTACTTTTTCCCAGAACGTTTTTGAAGAAGTTGCTCAGTTTTGACCAGTTTGCACAGTGTCTTGATCTGTCGATAGTGTTTCATAGCTCTGAGGATGAACAGGCGTATACTAATGACTTCCAGGGTGCTGATGTTACCTCCAAGTTAAATACCAGTGAAGCTGTCCTGGGACTGCTGCCTTGTAGCTGGAAGGCACTTACAACATCAACATCATTTGACATGAGTGTGTTGCTGCCAACCTCTTTTATTTGTTCCTCATTTGGTCTGACAGCAAAGATGTCTCATCCCTGCAGAGGAGAGACCTTCTGCAGCTGTTTTAGGATGCTTACATGTCAAATTTCCCTCCGTTTTTAAAGAAATGCAACTTAATTCTCATGAACCTAATTGAAACTTTCAGGACGGGAAACATTATAATTTTAATGTCCTTGGTCAGCAGGACTAAGCCGTATCAGTTCCTTTTTGACTGTCCCTCTCTTTCTCTTTTCTTGCATCACCCTGGCTTGTCCCTGTCATCACCAGGTTTATTTTCTGTTTTCTGACACCCTCCTTTGCTTCCCTCAGTCTTTGTACTCAGACTTGCAAACTCATGACAGTCTGGTTCGGAGTACTAACTGAAAACACAAAGTTATCGCTGCTATTTGTGTTTCACTGTCGATTCTTTTGCCTTGCTGTTCCATTAGGTTACACGCAAAGCCACATTTGTTTATATACTGGAAGATGCACAAAGCTCTGCATGCTGCTTTCCCTTTGAAAGTGGGTCTGTGTGTAAACCTACAAGGTCCTGTCGAGATCCTTTCATACGTTTACATGTCCTGCTGTGGTTGGAGCTCAAAAGAGTCGCTAATGGGTTAAGAGAGGGGCCTCGACTGTTGTGGAAAAGCTGTGTTGTTGTGCAAAGCAGAGGCAGGACATATTTTACTAAGTTTCCATGTTATTAGGATACCTGTGCTGTGCTCTGAGCTACGGTAATACAAGCTCATGATGCAATGCACAGTAAAAAGTGTAGCTCACCTTGGTGACCCGAAGGAGGTTTGAGTTCACGTATGACCTCGTTATCGAACCAGTTCACTGTTGGCATTTCTCCATTTATGACGAGACTTGACTTGAACTAAGACTACATGTTGTATACTTTTATAATACATGAACGTGCTACAGTAGAAACTTCACAGCATGTGGACTTTTTTGGAAAGGGATGCTGTTTAAAATTCTGAAATACTTGAGTTCCGGAAATAGATGAAAGTACTGCAGACTGAGTTTATTTTCAAAGCATGAAATATGCATGTCTGTAGTCAAATATATTTCTCAGTGTTACTAACTTTTTGTGCTTTGATGAAGTCTGTTGAGCAGAGCTAATCGAGTGTTGCTGTCAGATCAGTTATTGACACACAATCTGCTCTTCCTTCCCTTTTGTAGTGGTTTTGGGTTTTTGTTAACATTAGAACAATCAAAATCACTCCAGAAAGGTTTAAACTTTTTCATTGACTACACATTATTAAAACTTTAGTTTAAAAACTTAGCCCTAATCCTGAAATATTGTTATGACATTTTTAATGCAGTAATTTTAGAAACACAAACTGCCTACAGAGATGTAGCAACATCATGTTTATAAATAACACAACTCTTTTACTGTCAGTTAGATGGTGAATCAGGTGAAACTGAGAGAGCAGGTGGGCCGTGGTGCCGCGGTTTCATTGTCTCAACTTGTTACACAACTGCCGGAGGGAAAGCCTGTCAGAGATTGACGCAAGAGAGGTTTGTTATGGATCTGACAGCCTGTGACTCGCTGTTTTTCACAGCTGTCCACCGGGGGGTTTCCTTGTCAGAAGGAGCCGTGGTGGATGACTCCACCCCTGAGAATGATTCTGATTGTTGTTTAGAGGCAGGATTAAAGAAAAACCCGTTGATAGGTAGACACTCCTCAGAGACGGAGAAGGGAAGTAACTTTGTGATGAACCAGGGAGGCAGTTTAAGAAGTGTCTCCTTCAGCTGACGGTTGATCTTGTGCAGAATTGCCTCATAAATGACACAGACTTATCCAGCCACAGCCTGTAATAACTGATATTTGACAAATATTCATGAAATCAGATGGATGATAGTAGGGCTAAAATGATTAGCTGATTGACAGAAAATTAATCGCCAATAATCAACAAGTCATTTAAGTCATCTATCAAGCACAAATATTTGTTAGTGACAGCTTCTCAAATATGAGGATTTGCTGCCTTCCCTGTTCTATATCATCACAAATTGTGATTTTGTATTTTGGACTGTAACTCAGGCAGAAAATGCAATATGAAGACATCATCTTGGGCCCTTGGTATTTATATTCTAAAAAATAATAAACAGATTAATTAGTAATGAAAGTAATCGTTACTTGCAGGCCTGGATGATGGTGCTTAAGCACTGTGAGTACTGTGAACTGTTTATATGCAAGAAATGCAAGCTTAACTGCACGTCTGGAGTGATGAGGTGCCTGGTAAAGGTGTGAAGCACCTGAGACTTGGAAGTTGCAGCTTTAAGTTTATACTGTTCTAGGGTTCAGAACAGCTGTGCACCTTTCTCTCTCTTGTTTCCTGTCATCTCTCCAGTATTGCTGTTTAATAAAGACACAAAATACACCAAAAATAATACTTTAAAAAAAGTTTATATTGTCCATGTGGAATAGAATAAGTCTGTGTGTTATAATAGCAACAGTAAAAAGGAAATGAAAGTAAAATGATAAAGCTCAACTTTAGTCATATGTAGTTCACACATGTGCAGCCGTCTGCGAATCCAATGTTTGTCTCCTAGCTGCGTCTGCATGTCCTGCCTATTCTTGCTCACGGCGGCTCGTGCCCGCTGCTATGCAAGAGCGTCATTTAGCCTCTGACACGCTGGTGTTGATAATAACTGTGCATTCCCCAGGTCTGCTGTTTCACTGGCAGGCCGGAGCTTCGCTGGGTACAGTTTCATTCCTTTGCCATGTTGAGTTAGCACAGCGAGATGCTGCTGAGTTCACGGGGCTTCGCTCTGTGAGGCCCAGGCCAACATTTAAAGCTGAGATTTGTCAGGTTACAAGCATGCTGTGTTTGTGTGTGTGTGTGTGTGGTTCCTCTTTTATCTTCTCAATCTGAGTAGTCGGTTAAAACTCTGACGGGGTGACTTCACAACAGGCCAAAACCTGCAGCTGAGATCTTTTTTTTATTTTTTTATTTTAGTGACTTGGAGCTAGACTGTGCTGTTGTCCTTTCAGAATCAGACATATTTACTTATTACAAGCCCCCACTCCAAAGCTCTACTGTATGAGCTCCAAATATGATAACAGATACTCCTCAAGAGTTCCCAAAATAGTTCAGAAAGTATTTCTAAATATGCCAAAGAAATGACATTTATAAAAGTGCCTGTTACCAGAAACCGGTCCTGCCATGTTTATTTGTGCGCCTGAGTTTATTTCTATCACCTCAAGCTGGATGAAGAAGTGACTCTGCTGTGTGAGCTAACCTGGCAGTACAGGAAATGACATGTGGCGCGTTAACAGACTGCTGCCATGATCCAATAACAGTATTGTCACTGCAGCTCGATATGTTCGTTAAATTGCATCCCTGTAAGATAAAGGAGGTTACAAGTTATAGTTTGCAAGAAGCACAAACAAGAAGTAAATATATAGTTATACTAAATGGAGTAAATGTATATATGCAGCCTGCAACCAATCGTGTCCTCCTACCTGCTTTTAGAGCTGACAGGTATTTTGTGAATGTATTTTTTGTGTGTAGAGTTGTAATTAAAGACTTATTATTTAAGGTATTTGATGGCTTTATTCCCAAGTTGAAAGTGGAGGGGTGACAGGAAATGAGATCAGGAATGATATAGTTCCTGGGCTGTACACAAATCGGCGGCATTTCTGCTCATGGTCAGTGCATTAACCCGTAAGGAACCAGAGTCAGAGCCTATTTTCATGTAAAATTTTATTTTTGGTCAGAGGGCACATACGGTGATCTGCAGGGACAGAGGTCGAGAATGAATACGCAGTATTCACCTCAGAAAGTTACTTGCCAGTTACTTCACGTTTTACTGGTATTTGGTACTTGATGGATGATCATTTCTGTCCTTATGAACTTGGGGCTTGTGGATGTGTCCATCTGGCTGCAAAAAAAAGCCAAAGCAAAGACAATAAATACACAAGGGAAACAATTAAAGCAGCAGGTGACGATTAGAGCGTCACCCTTACCAGTTACCAGTCACCTCTTTACTTAAAGCTGAATAAAAATATTACAGAGTAAGTGACGTCTCCGTGGTGAGCTTTGTGTGTTGATCGGACAGGATGTTCCTGGTGCACCAGCCCCAGGTCGTCCACAGAGGGGAGCACAGGCGGAGAATCGGGCTGATTAATACGCACGTTCTCCACCCTTCCCCAGAATATTGATCTGTGAACATCAATTCGTCCTCAGACAGGGTTCAGACGGAGGATGGGTGGATGCAGGCAGGCAGGGGTCACTGGGTCAGGTCCGACTGGGGTCACGGCGAGGACACATGCTGTCGACGGCACGACCACTAGCCACTGTCTTCATGATATAAATGTCAGAGGAGTCGTGAATGTGTGTTTCCTTGTTGTGTACGTGTGTTTGTTTGTCACATCTTTGTGTATGTGTAGTGTGTTTTTTTTTGCTGCGTCTGTGTTTCTGTTTGTGTGTCCAAAGGATTATCTCTGTTTATGTCTCTTTGTCTTTGTGTGTGTGTGTGTGTGTGTGTGTGTGTGTGTGTGTGTGTGTGATGTATGTCTGCATGTCTGCACCATGCATCTTTTGTGTGTGTGTGCGCGTGTGCCTGTTGTCTCAGAGTTGATCTCTGGCCTGTGGTTCCCCAGACAGTCTGGTTGTAATGGCAGATGATGTCATGGCATGAATCACAAACAGTGACACATGCTCGGGTATAATAACAAGCCCCACCCCCACCTCTCCACCACACACACACACACACACACACACACACACACACACACACACACACACACACACACACACACAAGCCACATTACCTGCAACCTGAGCCTGATGCAGCCTCATATATACAGCCAGGAGAATAATCAATTGAATTAGAAATGTTAACCCTGTATTAACACCGTCCGGCCTCTGTTATTACCTCCAACTTTTCTGTTCTTGTACCACCAGCACACACAACAACACCTGATCCATCTGTGTGTTACAGTTGAGGTGTGCATCAATGCAAGCTGAGCGCACCAGCGACCTGCGTCTCTTCACGGCACCTTTTTACTTTGAGTTACTTCACAGATTCCGAACTACTTTTTCACATTTGGTGTGCATGAATCAGCTCCTTGCTCCGTAAACTTGGCATCAACAAATTTGTGTCAGTTTCCACGACTAATACTTTTTGATGATGTCGCACTTTCGAGGTAATAAAATCTTCTTCTGAGGTAAAATGTCTGTGGTTCGGAGATTTGGAGAAATGCTGTGTGTACTTTTCCACTCGGATTTTTTCCCTTCCCTTTCACTTCACAAGCTTCACAGTCTGCTCCATTGTTTTCAGATCTCATTATTTCAGCGTGTTGTCGCAGAGCACGTTACCGTGTTATGTTCAAGATACTGTGTGAATATACAGAATGTAACTAACGCACTTGTATTCATGTAATGTCATTTCTTGAAGCAACCTCTGTGTGTTGGTCCTGCGGACAGTTTATCAAGTTCTTGGATCCGTTTTAGAAAATGACATTGGACCACTTCTGTTCTGTGTGTGGTCTCTGCACTTTTGCTTCAAGTGGAGACACTTCCATGGGGCTGCAATTTAATTTTATTATCGATTTAATCTTTTTATTGTTTCTTTCAGTTATTCAGTTTATTGGTTTGTCAGTAAAATGTCAGAAAATGGTGAAAAAACGGCAACAATTTCATAGAACCCATGGTGATGCCTTCAAATAGCATCAGTCAAAAATCTAAAAACATTTAATTCACAGTGGAAAAATAAGAAATTTTGACAATCCATAAACTGTTTAAAAATAACTGAATCATTCTCTGGTTCCAGCTTCTTGTTTTATATTATAAAGTGAGCACATTTTTTTTTTTTTACTATTGTCTGTCTAATAGACGAAATTATTAATCACTTAAATGAGAAAATAATCTGCAGATGAATTGAAATAATCATAAATTGAAGCCCTACATTGAATTCTTACTAAGCATGACTTTAATAATTAAACAATATCAAAATAGCTATCAAACTATTTTCATCAATCAGCAGATTGATTCATTAGCTAATCGTTTAATGACACTGCAGTACTGGTGATGGTGCAGTCATTGGTCCTTTTTTTATGTCTAATTTTGCTGACGATGGCATTTAGTACATTCATAGATCAGTTCTTTAATCAAAGCATGTCTTCTGAGTGTGTGGTCTCCTATTTGCATGTTAGCTAGAAATGGATATACTCGTGTTACCGCGAGGCGCCGTGGATCAAACATTCACCAGTGAGATTTTTTGCTGGTAGTTTTTGTCTGTTTGTGAATCCTGGTTTTCCCTCTCTTGGCTTTGGCTGTGTTCCAGTCTGTGTGTGTGTAGTATGAACCTGCTGCCTCCTCGTACACGCACATCAATACCTCTGGTCTGCTGCTATGGTCTGCCCTCCCCAGGGGGCTTCGCTCTGTGTGGGTAGAGAACAAGGCTGGGGGGGGGGGGGGGTTTGTGAGAGTGAGAGTGAGCGAGCGCTGGGACTTCCTGTACGCTAGCCTTTCCCTTCTTAATGGAACTGACCCATGAAACTGAACACCTTGACATGGCACAGGAGGACGTGCATATGATGGAGATTCTGTTCATTTTGATGTATTTGCCTACATATAGTGGTCGAGTGGGAAGTTAGTAAGCCAGCAACTAAGTATTATTTTCATTAGCGATTCATCTCTAGATCATTTTTTGATCTATAAAATGCCTGCCGCAATTTCCCATAGCCAATGGTGACATGAAATTGAAATAGTTTTATCTGAGAAACAGTCAGAAAACATGAAGATACTAGATTTACAGTCACAGGCCAGTGACAATATATTTAATCAGACAATATACGTAACTGTGAAAGAAAAAACAGACAAATGCTCATATTTGAGAAGCTACAACCAAATATTTGGCTTTTTTACTTGAAAAATTACCCCCAAAAAATAATTTGATGATCAAAATTGCTGATTACGTTTCTGTCGTTCAACAAATCAATTAATCAACTTATGGTTCCAGGTAATTAACATCCCTGGATGTATTAAAACATTGTGGACAATGTTGTAAATCAATGAGCAGGACTGCTTAAAGGCAATATTGGATTTTGATATGAATTTTGTATCGATGTGATGAGGTGCTCTGATGTGTCAGGTATTTCATTTGCTGGATTAGCCAAAAAACATGTTCATTAACATTTTGATTTTCTTGGAAATTTCACCATAATTAAGATGTATATTGATATTTTGAAGTATATTTGGGTTCTGGGCTGTTGGATTGATTAATATTGAATAATCGATTGATTGAAACATTGAGACTTTCCCCCAGAAAAAAGCTTGTTTGGACCTGAATAATGCATGATAATTTTGACATTTGCACCAAAGTCCGTGGTGAATCTGTTGTCTTGAGCATATTTCAGTTGGTGCACATTCAAAGTAATGAGGGAGGGTGTTTTGCATTCACTTGCGAGGGAAATGTTGTTTTTCTACCATGAGAAACCCAGTGCCTCTTGTCTCTGATGTTTCGAGTGCTTTTCAAATTCAGGAGTTCCCCAGCTATTTTTCCACTCAATTGCTTTCACTTTGCTTGCGCTTACTCCAGTGTCCGCCGCCAACTATATTAGACCATGGTTACATCCATCACCCATTAGGATCAAGTTGCAGTGGTACTCTAAATACACCGAGCCGCAGTCATACCTGCACATGGCCCCGCTCTGCTTTCAGTCCTCAATTTAGACAGGGAGCAGCTCACTCATAGGACATCTTAAAGTGTCATTTCAAACCAGAGATTCAGTCAGTTATATTGATTATTAAATGCTTTCCTTAACAGCGTTTTTTCACTAACTTATTTGTTAACTAAGCAGCTAGGGCTGCAGCTAATGATTGTTTTATTTATTAGTATTTTCTCGATTAATCATTTGGTCTATAAAATGTCAGAAAATAATGACTAATGCCCAAAGTGACATGTTTAAACTGTCCAAATCCTAAAGATATTCAGTTTATTAGAATATAAGACTAAGAAAACCAGAATATATTTACATTTGAGACTGGAACTATTGAATTTCAGTAGTCCAAATACTAAAGATATTCAGTTTATTAGAATATAAGACTGAGAAAACCAGAATATATTTACATTTGAGACTGGAACTATTGAATTTCAGTAGTCCAAATCCTAAAGATATTCAGTTTATTAGAATAGAAATCTAAGAAAATATTCACATTTGAGAAGCTGGAACCAGTGAATTGTGGGCATTTTTACTTGAAATATTTACTAAAAGAATCAGTCGATTGTCTTAATTAATTTTCTATTAATTTTTTCAGCTCTACAAGCAGGTAAATACAGATTTTTACACAGGGCTTTCTTGTGTTGTAGTACAACAAAAGGATCCAGCTGCTCATTTTGGTGCCTGCTGTAGCAGTGTTACAGTTGCGTGTATCGTATTTGAATTCACTTTCTATCATGTTTTTATTCAAATTACACTCAGATTTGTGTTTGTTTTTTGTTTTTTTTACTCTGTCTCCCATCCTGACATTGTTGGAGATAGACGACACTTGTTGGATGTTGGCCTCTCAGAAACGGGCCAACTATTCTGTGAATGGAGTCAAGGGAAACCCCCGTAGTTTCAGTGTGGTGACTCACAGCTCCTGGTGTCCTGTGGAATTTGGTCAAGTGCCTTTTTGTGGTCGAGAGGATATATCTCATAACCTACTTCTGCTTTGATATATATTTATTTTCCAAGTAGAGTTTGTACTTGTGGCTTATTTATAACCGTTTGGTCTTGTGAGTGTGCATCAAAACACAAATGACGACGTACAGAAGCGTAAACGAGGCCAAGCTGTGGCTTCAGATTTTCCAGCTCCTCTTGTTTTAAAAAAAAAAAAAAAAAAAAGCATCTGAATGTAATTAAAGAATCCAAAACAGATCTAGTGTTGGTCTACTTTTTTTTTTTTATAATCCCCTAAATGAGAATTTCACCTTCGTCTCTTTTCTCTGCCTCATGATTTTATCTCAAACAAATGAACTCAAAGTTGAGACAGAGGGGGACATCCTGCCTGTCGCTGCATCTCTGTTAAGTCAGAGCACAAGAATGCATGAAGCTCTGTCTGCGTTGACCTTTTAACTCTCCTCTCACATTCCTTAATCCGGGGGCAATGTTTTGTCATCATAATGCCCCACTTTACTATATGCCAGGGTAATTCCATCACTAGCATGTGAACAGGCCTGGCTTTTATGAGTGGAGAGTAAATGTTAGGCTGTCTTTCTATCCACCTCTCTCCTCTCGCTCTCTCCCACAGCCTTTTTTTTTCTCTCTCCCCCTCCGAGTCTGCTTTGGGTGCTATAATAGTATCTCAACTGACAGCATTCCTGCAAGAGGGCACGGCCTGAATGACGACAACTTTAGGGAGGTTGGAGCGTGGTTGGGGGGGGTGTTCTTCTCTTTCCAATTGTAGACGTGATGATGCCACACCTACTCTGCTTTCTGCACCTAAAATCACACCTTCTGTCTGCTGGTTCCCGCTACTGAGGACGCCTGGGTGACTTAATGAATCAGCAGAAGAGACCTTTTTTTAAAAAATGCATTTATGCAGATTATATTTGTTGACATATTTATTGTTTAGCAGTGTCTTGCAGCTCAATTTGAGGCTGACTTATAATTGCATTTATAATTTTACACGAAGATGCTGGTGGATTTGTGTGCTGTAGCCTCAAAATGACAAATCTTGTGTGCTTCATCTGACTGTTTCATATGTTTTAGATACATTTCAGGCAGCCATGTTTACTCTCACTTTTTTCTGTGCAGTAAAACACCTGAAACATTTATTAAATATTACATTCATTTAAATTTTGTTTATGTTAGCAGGGAGTGTTGGGAAACTCTGCCTTGGGGGTGCATTCAAGGACACACCAACATCCATTTTTTTAATTAATGTTTTAGGTCAGACATTTACACTGTTTTTTTTTTTCAGTACATGAATGACATAAAATATTTCTGTCTTCTTCAGGGTCTGCTCAGTCTTTTTGCTGTTTTTTTGTTAAACTACTGAAATGAACTTATTTATGCTTCACTTGGAAGAATGAGCAGCTGTAAAATAACGTATAATTTGTTGTCAGTGGGCTCAAACATGCAAAAACCACCAATATGACCCTTCTAAGACCAAGAGAAGGTGTTTGTCTTCAGTCAGTCGTTGTCTGTACACGCTGTCTTGACGTCATTAAATGTGACCTGAGCCTGACTGAGGTGCATCATACCAGGTGTTACAGTCAGTTTCACATAATACACAGTTTCAGTCTACATCAGGTGAACCGTGTAGAATTACTTTCTCTCAGAGAAGAAGAAAGCTGATAAAGCTGAAACCACAATCAAACCCCAAAAACTTCTACCAGCCTTTAAGTTACAGGATGCTCTTTGAACAATCTTTCCGTATTGTTCGCTCATCTCTTTTTATATGTTTGTCTCTGGCGTTCAGGTGCAGAAGCAGGTCCACCCAAACCTCCTGGCGAAGGAGGACGCCCTGCAGCACATCGAGGAGCTGATCCTACAGCTGCTCAACATGCTGTGTGTGGCCCAGCCTCGCTCCGTGCAGGATGTAGAGGTAAGGAATTTCAGCTGAGCGTCTCAATATAAATTAAGTTTTTGCAGTTGGGAAACACGACTTACCACAACAGCATAACGATTACAAAACCTCATTACAAAACTAATTGAATACTTCTGTGCGATGCAGCCGTCAATCTTTTTAATTCTTCCAAATGTATCAAGTATTGAGAGAATAATTTCCCTCTTTCCAGGAACGGGTCCAGAAAACTTTTCCCCACCCTATAGATAAGTGGGCGATTGCTGACGCCCAGTCAGCTATCGAGAAACGCAAGAGGAGAAACCCCTTACTCCTCCCCGTGGACAAGATACACCCACTGCTTAAGGTAAAGACGCCTGAAGAATAGTCTCTCCACAAATCACAAGAGCTTTACTACAAAAGGATGCTCGGGAAGAATAAAAGTTCAAGATTGTCATTTACTCAAAGTATGTAGCTTGAAAGGCATATTTAAATGCACATATTCTGGACTGCAGCAGTGTTCGTGTTCTCATAAGACACAGTCAACTCTGATACATGTGGCACAAAGTTTGGCCAGTTGCTGGGAAATATTTGAAATCCAATTTGGCTTATTGTTTTGACAGCTTGGTTCAGACTAATTGAATTTCCCTGAACTGCTGATTGACCCTTGTCTATTACTTATTATGTTTTTATTCTGCTTTTTTCCCCCCGGGAACAGGAGGTTTTGGGCTATAAAGTGGACTACCATGTTTCCCTGTACATCGTGGCTGTGCTTGAATACATATCGGCAGACATACTGAAACTGGCGGGCAACTATGTTGGAAACATTCGGCACTATGAAATCAGCCAGCAGGACATCAAGGTGTCCATGTGCGCAGACAAGGTGAGTACTTGTGAGGAAAAGGGAAAGCTGACATTCTTACAGCACCCAGTGTGATAGATGCGGCTTTTGGGCATTCGTGAAACAAGGAAATTGCTTAGATAGTTTCTGTTGTGTGTTTTCAGGTGTTGATGGACATGTTTGACCAGGAGGAGGACATCGGCTTGATGTCTCAGTGCACGGAGGAGCCATCGTCCTCTGGGGAGCTCACGTATGACGACCTGGTGAGGCTTGAAATCGCAGAGGAGCGGCAGTACCTGCGGGAGCTCGATCTCATCATCAAAGTGTTCCGCTATCACTTCCTGTCCAACCCCAAAATCTTCACGCCTCAGGTGAGGAAGACTTGCACGGTTAATTAAAAAGCCGTCAAAACCGCAACTTTCTTTATCTCTCGGCAGGAGTGTGATCAAAGGAGGAGTTGTGTCAGACCTGGCGTGTAAACATCTTAGAATCACAGAGAAAACAAATCATTACCACCCTCTTTTCGCACTGTTTTTTCCTCCATGTGCTGAAAAGAGGTTTCACCAACTGCTAAAACCACTGTTTTGCGCTGCGGGCAGCAGTCGACTAGATGTGGATACATTAACAGAAGCTGGATTGTAAAACACAATTACATTCATTCTGGTGTGGTGCCACGTCAGCCCCCATGCATCATTTGACCTTATTTATCAATATTAACCAGTGAATCGTCGCCACAAGAGCCAGTTACTTTCTTTGCTACACTATTCCGCTGCTGCGATAAGCTAAAGGTAATTTGTGAAGCAACTGTTAATAATAACAACACAACACTTCTTGAATATGTTTAATGATAGAGGTGTTTACTGTGAAACAACCACAGGAAATGGTCACAACACTAGGTTAGCTAACAAACGTCACTCTGTAAAGTTTATCTTCAGAAATACTTTTTATTGGGGATGCTGTGGGAAACATTTTGAGGATAAAGCAGATTGTTATCACCTCTCTGATGAAGCTTGATAAAGGAGAACAGACCAGAAAACAACAACTGACAACAACAACAATTCACTTTTTTACAGCTGCTCAGCGCTGTTTATAAATCTTGTGTATCACAATACTTGTAATATACAACATAAGAAACTGTGCCTGTGTATTACACATGTAAAATAACCAACAGATTTATTCACCTAAAGGTGCTGGATACTAATGAAAGGCACAGAGACTCCAGCTCACCGGCCAGCTTACTCTAAAGCCAGCTTATAAACAGTCTAGTTTCCACTGAATGCTATAAACCTAATTACTGTGCCATTTCAGCCAAATACAGCGTAAAACCATTTAAAGATTACAAATGTAATCGGCTAACTGGTAATCAGCATCGGGAAGCACTTTGAAACACCCAAACAGATTTTACAGTGTTGATTTATGTTATTAAACCTGAAGACAGCTTGACAGATGAATTTTTCCTCTTTCCCTTGTAAGATATTTGAATATTGCCTTGACAGGATTTATCATGAGAAACTGAAAGCTCTCGGTTTAAGGTTCCTCAACACTGCAGACAGAACCAATGCCAGGTTACACTCAAATTATCTGAGATTAAAGACAAAAAGATGGACGACCAGAGAGTCGGAGCAATCACCCTGTATGTGGAAGTTCACATACTCGAGTCTTGTAACAGCCACTATGTCCATGCCTGATTTAAAAAAAAAAAAAGAAAAAAAGAAAAGGCTCCCAAGAATTTTGTACCATCTCCTGAGGCACCACCCAGGCTGTCTGACCCCTCCAGTAAACAGTCCAGTAAATACATTCATATCTATCTCAGAGGGTTAACCAAAGAAACAAATTGCTAATTACAGTGTGTCTAGTATGGCAATTAAGTGCTCTAGATTCTCTTAAAAAAAAAAAAAAAAGAAAGGTATGGGCCGGGGTAAGGGGTTGAACAGTGGGTCTATGGGTTGAGAAGAACTGAATGGAAAGTTTAGTTTAATGGGTCGCTGCGGCTTTGCATATTTTGGGTTGGGTAATTTGTGGTATCATTTGGGTGAGGAGGATAAACCTTTGTGAGGCCCAGTGGAATGCAGAACATGTAATTATGTTGAGACAGGAACAACATCTGCAGCCCTCGCAAAAATAACCTCAATTATGTCTGTTGAAACGCAGCATAATCTGAAATTGCTCGGGAGATGTCAAGAAAGTGTTACGGTCAAATAATGACAGGACTGAGCTTCTATTCAGACTTCAGCAGTCAATAATCGCTCTGTGCTGTTTTAGGGTTCTCATCTGCTTGACTAATGATTTCCTCGGGCAAATTGAGCCTGTTGTTATTGTTTAGAGCTCATTCTCACCACTATTTTTATTTATTTTTTTATTTATTTTTAAGCATTTATTTATCCAAGGGGGGTAGGCCAAGAATGGGAGCTCTCTTTCAGCAGCAGCCTGCTACAGACTCGTATGGTTAAACACCTTCAGTGTGTTTACTTGCACTGGCAGTAACCTGGTTGTTGTCGGTTTCCAGTGGTGAGATTATGTCCTAAACAGCATTTAAAGAAGAGCCTTGTTTCTTTTTTTCTTTTATAATTGTAAGATAGGTCCGACGCTGTGGCCCCCCCCCCCCCCCCCCCCCCAACATTTACTTTTTGGGCAAGTTGGGCAAGTTGGCACCATTAAAAAAAGTATGCTGAAATAGCTGTGAACAGTTCCTGTTTGCAATGTACAGATAACTATCAGTGGATTACTTTGATACTAAAGAAAACTTAAAAACGGGATAATTCTCAGGCAAGTTCTGAAGTTATAAGGAGCATATTTTTCATGATTTCTATGTAGATTTATTCACAATGGAAATTAGACGATGGTATCCTCAGGAAGTGAGTCTGTGTGTTCAGAACTGAGTTATGACTCTGATTTGATTTTTTCCAGTTAGCCAGTTTCGTGTGTGCATGTAAACGTAGTCCTTCAAATCCTGAAGACAATAAAGTCTTCGATCTCTAATCACTGAGCGGGTTGAGCACATTTTCAGTGACACCTTTTAAAGGAGTACTCCACCCATTTAGCCCTGGACTCCTATAACATTATATAACATTGTCAGACTCATGATGGATGTTTTTTGTCTTTTTCATTCCACGCTTTCTTCTTCCTTGTCAAAACCTGGCACCTATATTACCCACAATGCAACTCAAATCAAGGCTTGTAAACAGACTTTGACCTTTAAAACTAAAAGGAGGTAAATAGGGTGTAATTAGTCTCTCTCCCTACGGCAGATGGTCCTTGCTGGTTTAAGGATTCAGTCTAGCCTAACCCTCTGGTCACAAACATGTCTAACCTGCTTGTCTTGTTTCTTAGGATGTGGAGGTGATCTTCAGTAACATCCTGGACATCCACGAGCTGACGGTGAAGCTGCTCGGACTGATCGAGGATGCCGTGGAGATGACGGCTGACGGCAGCCCTCATCCGCTGGTGGGCAGCTGCTTTGAAGATCTAGCAGAGGTATGAAGCTTTTCTGACTTTGAAAACCGTAAACTTCACTAGATCTGTTTGAGTGGGCAGCCCAAAGAAAGTTCTTTCTAAAATGTTCAGACAAGTGATGTAGCACTTGTCTGAATGCACAATTGAATGCACTAGGGTGATGCTTAACAAAGAATCTCAAGTCCTAGTCTTTCTACTAAACCCTGTACCACCTCATACATATAGAGAAAACATGTACTCTGTTAGTGTTTCTTATTTACATCACCCTAATTACCAGCTGAGAAATGTAAAGCACATCCTCAGACCTCTCCTCACTAAGTTTATACAGTTTGTACATACTGTAAATTATCAGCTCATTAGCTTCAAATACAAGCTGCTAATGTTTAGCTTTTGATATTAGCTTGCATCTGAGCGTCCTCGTCATGTAAGAAACCTGTCAGTGACACAGGTGTCGACTTTTAACTCCTGAGTTATTCTCCCCATGTCTATAGGAGCAGGCGTTTGACCCCTACGAGACCCTGTCTCAGGATATCCTCAGTAAGGATTTCCACGAGCACTTCAACAACCTGATGGCACGGTCAACCGCCGGCCTCTACTTTCAGGTAAGATGTTCAACACATTAGCGCTAACAGAAAATGTGAAAATGACTTGACACACAGAAAAGTAGATAAAAGGAAGAATTCTGCTCATGATTTTCCACATTTTGGGATATGTCACTTGTAAACTTAAAGAATAAGGCGATATAGCCATAAATATAATAAAGAATTTGACTTATTTAACAAAGAAAACAAATAGAAAATCTCTAGAAACGAACATAAATGATGTGTGCTTGGAAGTAATTATCACTCACAAGATAAATGTTGAATAAATGGTTGATATTAAGTTATTTTAAGTATAATATTTCTGTATTAAAGTCTGTAAAATTTGCAACATTTAATTTCCATCCTATGGGTTTGAAAAGCCGTTATATCTCCCACTTCTGTCCTTCCTGTCATTCTCAACATTCAAAACTGTCTTAATAGCAAAAATGGCATAAAACTGAAAAGAAAGATTTGTTTGTTTTTAATATGAAGGTACAAGTAGGTCATTTATGTGTTTACACCAAGCAAACAGTGTTTTGAATATTTGTTCCTGTTTTGCTTTGAAGTCAACCTGGTGGAATTCCTCCCAATATCGTTTGAGGGCATGTCATGACATATTCAGCGTCCTGTGTACAGTTTATTCAGTGCTGCCGCATTGTTTTATTTGGACATTCCTCACAAGAATAGCATTGAATTATGCTCGGTGGGGTGCAGTTTGGCAGCCTTTGAAGATGAAATATTTGCTGGTGTTTTCTCAGGCCAAAGACCGACGAGTCCGACCGTTCACATGAAGCAACATCAGAGCTCCAAGCTCAGTATTTACAGTATGAGGTGGTTTCCAGCTGTACTTTTCAAGGTTTTCTGCCATTTTGTTATATTAGGATGTACATCTCCCTACTCTGTTAGTGTTGCAGTAAGGTCATAAATGCTGCTGCTGACTGACCTTCCTGCAGCCCCACTGTACCTCAGGTTGAGGCCTCGTTGTGTTCACCCTCAAACCACCAGTCTAACCCCAGTTAGATCAACACCGATGGCACTGTCTTCTGATTACCCACACCCAGTGTTTATTTTCATATACTCATTGTATGAGAGTGGGGGAAAGGGCGCAGGAGTTAAAAATAAAGCTTTATTTTTGCACTGTATTGATAGCACCACGCTATTCATTTAAAAACACCTTGCATTGTTTCACTTGGTCTTTTTCTTAAAAGTCACTTCAGTGTATAACATGAAATAGGCATGTTATCTCAGCCTGGCTCAATATTCCTCTCTTTGAGTACCAAGAAAATTAACAAAATAAAATAAAATGTTTAATCTATTTGGGCCATAAATCTGAAACTCTTGACTAAAATAAATGTTTGTCTCTTAATTGTATAAACCCTCATATTTTTAAATATTAAAACATGTCTATGATATTTTTATTATAGCAGATATTGTGGGAAATCCAGCTGCAGCTATCGATCCTTTTCATCATCGATCCATCTGCCGATTCATTTTAAGTGGGGAAAATGTTTTTCAGTGGACTGCCCAAATAAATGGCTTGTATAAGAAACACTTGTGTTATGATCATGCTAACAAATTGCTAATATCAAACTAAAATATATTTCTTTTGTGTTAAAACTGAATCCATGAAATGATGTTGCGCTTCTTGAAAGCGGTCATTAAATGATTAACCTCACAAAGCTCTGCGCCGAGCCCGTCTACTCAGTTTACTGACTGCCAAGTAATCTTCGATTAGTTAATCGGTTTGTTAACTAGTCATTTCAGTTTTACGATCCACAGATTCAGCTCGGTCAAAAGTGATATTTATTGTGATGCTTTGCAAATCCATTTTGCTTGGCTTCTGTACCACCAGTGTGTGTGTGTGTGTGTGTGTGTGATTGTCAGTGGTGGTCCCAGGGGCAGATGGTGTAATGGTGTCTCTCCACCAGCCCCCCCCCCCCCCCCCCCACCCCCCCCCACCCCCCCCCCCCCCATCAAACTGCTCCTGCCCTGTTTCTGCACCGTGGGTTAATCTTATTTTAGCTTCTCTCACTTTGTGTTTCATCTCTGACCTGATGGCTGCTCGTCTCCTCATCTCTCCCCCGTCTTTGTACAACGTGAACTATTACGTGGACACTTCCACCTGGTGTAAATGCATACATAATATGGCGTTCGCTGTAATGGGGATCAAATCCCCGGCAGTGGCGTCATTAGTGCTCCTGCTCTACCTCTTCAGCTTTTGTCTCATTGCATGTACTTCATCTGTCTCACTCCATCCTTCTTGACTTTCTCCCTCCCCGCTCTCTGTCAGATAGATGTGTCTGTCGAGCACTCAGCCCCTGCACTCTGCAGCGTCTGGTATTGTGGGTAAATTACATCGCCTTTTAAAAATAGAACAGGCAGCCACACTGCGGGCCATTTTTCTCCTGGGGAGGAGGAGGAGGGGGCCGGTGGCCCGAGGCGCATTTCATGTTGAAAATGAGCTGTGAATTAAGACGGCAAAAGACTGCGACATGGGTTCAAGCAGCCCTGTGAAATGGGAACATGTTGTTCTTATAGTCATTCTGTACCGTATTCTTACAGCACTGTGTGTTTTATATTTAGGCTGCTACCACAATGATGCATGCTCCTGTAGAGACTCGTGATGAAAGAAAAAAGAATATATTGAGTTTTTATCCAACACAATATCAACTTTATTTCTAGTTTCAGGCTTCAGGTGTATAAGTAGAAAATTTTATTACATGAGTGCACTACTTGAGCACCAAGGATAACTTGGCAAAGATATGTACTGTGGCATAATATTTTACAGTTTACACATATCAGATTGTTGACAAAGACGCAGCAGGTTTGTCAACAATGTCCTTGTATTCAGAGCATTACGCAATACAAACCAGCTTAGATTAAACAAACAAAATGACTTGCATGATTACAACCACAAGGAGTATCACCAGTGCTACTATTCTTTACTATATTCATCTTTCTCGAGGAGCAAACCTTTTGGTTTCCCATTTTACTTCATAACTTCGTACTCCCAAACTTTCATTCAGAGTTCAAATCTTGAAATTACTGTTTTTTTTAAAGGAGTACTTTGTAAATTCTCTTTCTTGCCAAGAGTTCGTGGACACTTGCCATTCATACTAAGCTGGAGCCAGCAGCTGGTTAGCTTAGCATAAAAACTGGACACAAAGTTTAGTAACATCACACTTACTGATTGTCTGTGTAGTGAAAATGTTCTCATTGCTTTCTGTTTAATCACAGCATGTTTGAAACAAACACTTCCTCTACTTGTGTAGAGGGAGCGCTTGGTTTGTTGCACCAAAGCACACACTTTAAATGCATAGCATGAGTATTACACCTGAACTCATAGTGCTGCTCATGATGCATCTAAATGTGTAGCCCTAATGCATGCAGACACTCTGTAAACCTGCAGGATGCTGACATATCAATAACATGATCTAAACTTAGGTCATTGTTCCCTCGGCTGTCCATCAGTGTGCGTCAGGCAGCTGATGTCTTTCTTTTCCATGAGCACAGACCCTCTTCATCTCCTCTCCTCCCCTCCCCACGCAGACAGTATGGCCGCTGCTGTGGAGTCTGAGTAGTAGCATATCGATTCAGAGTCGTCTATCAGGGGAACAGGAGATTTAAATGGATACTATGACGGCCTCCTCTCCGGTTACCCTGAAGCCTCACTCGGTCAACCGCTTCTCCCTCCCTCTGTCCTCCATCACTCGTCACCCTGCAGCCTCTTTTCTCATGTTATTCTCATTTAAAGACTGAAACAAACACATTTTAATTGTCTTTGTCTTCACAGTCCTTTTCTTCTTATCACTTGTGAATGTTTGTATTGTTGTATTTTGTGGTTATTTTACAATCTGGGATACATTTCTGTAGTTTTCATCACATTTTGGCATCATGGTATGTGTTGTTAACGTGAATAAAACCGGATACATCTTTACAATGGCTTCTACTGGGGCCACAACACACGAGACAGACAGGTTTAAACACATCCAGCCATCCAAATGATACTTATTTGGAATTGAAAATGAAAGTTAATGTTAAAAGGTCTGTTGTGATTAGAAAGTCAATGATTTTTGACACAAACATGTTTGTTTATAAATCACAATTTTGGCTTGGGTTTTCTCTCTAAGCGTGTAATTTCTGAAGTCTCTCGATCACATGCCGGTTGGATGTGTCAATACTGCCTTCACACTGATCATCACTAATAGTTCTTATGTGTCTTTGTGTCTCCAGGCTGTTGCAGAAGGCTTCAAAGAAGCAGTCCAGTATGTCCTTCCACAGCTGATGATGGTCCCAGTATACCACTGTATGCACTACTTTGAGCTACTACAGGTATGTTCTGGCACATGGACACTTCTAATCAAAGATAGGATTTGTTTTCACTGTTGTTTCAGTTTTTCTAGAGGGGATGTTTGTGGGGGGGTTTCTTTTTATTTTGCTGATCACATGCCTGGTTAGCGGTTAATGACAAGCACACTGGATTGACATTTTGTGGCATCGTCATGCCAGATTCAAAATGTTGGTTTGAGAAGCAGCTGGCGACTTTGCTCTAGGAACAAACAATGTGGCTTATTTGATGCTTGGTTAGACATCAGCAATATCACATGAATACTGTCTAAATATCACAACACTGACTTTAAGTTCAGGTTAGGCAACATGATTTTTAAGGTTTACACTGAAGCTCTGTCTTTCTGTATCTTTCTATATATATTGAAATAGTTTTCTGTACCTGCTGTTAAAATGTAACCGTCTTGTTATTCAACACTGTTGTGTTATTGTAATGCTGCTTTTGTATAGATGTTTTTCACTGCAGACATTTTGATTTGTCATCCCAAGACAAGAACAGGTCTTACTAATAACAGCTCTGGAATTGACTCATCTAAATGTAATGCAGCCATTAGTGATGTTAGTAACACCTGTGCTTTTCCTGCTGTGAAAAACATCTGTCGACTTCTGTATTATGAAGTTTAGCAACATGTCTGATGCATTTGTTTTCTGGCATTTTTACAGCAACTTCAGGAGCGCAGTGAAGACCAAGATGACAGAGAGTGTCTGAAGCAGGCGATCACAGCGCTGCTTAACCTTCAGTGTAGCGTGGAGCGCATCTATGCCAAGCACCAGCCTCGCCGTAAACCTGGGTACGCCTCCTCTACTTGTATTTATAGTAATTAATATTCATTTGGTCATTCTGTCTACATGTTATTGACCAAATGGCAGAAATAAGTTTGGTTGTGCTGCATTTGCTTTACAACAACACAACTCTCAGATGCAGTTGGAACATACAGCAGCTGCACATATTTATTTAGTAGTTGTGATATTTCAGTGGTTTATTGTTTGATTTATGAATTGAGCGCTTCAGTTTTCTGACTCCAAACTTGACTCCTCCCTCACAGTGAGCCCATGTACCGCCTGTACAGCAGGCAGGTTCGTAGCAAACAACTAGCCATCAAACGCATGAACGAGATTCAGAAGAGCATCGACGGCTGGGAGGGAAAAGACATCGGTCAGTGCTGCAGCGAGTTCATCCTGGAGGGGCCACTTTTACGAGCTGGCGCCAAGCACGAGAGACACAACTTCCTGTTTGACGGCCTGATGATAAGTTGCAAGGCCAATCAGAGTTCACGGCTCCCGGGTTCGGGCAGCGGGGCGGAGTACCGTCTGAAGGAGAAGTTCGTGCTGAGGAAGATCCGCATCGTCGACCGCGAGGACTCTGCAGAGCTGCGGCACGCCTTTGAACTGATAGGAAAAGATGAGAACTGTGCCGTTTTCTGTGCACGGACCGCGGAGGAGAAGGCAGCATGGATGGCAGCGTTGGTGACTCTGCAGTACCGCTCCACTTTGGATCGCATGTTGGACACAGTGCTGCAGCACGAGGAGCAGGCGCATCCTCTAAGACTGCCCTCCCCGGAGGTTTACCGCTTTGCTGTGCAGGACTCTGAGGAGAATATTGTGTTTGAGGACAAAGTGCAGAGCAAAACAGGCATCCCCCTCATTAAGGCCGGCACAGTGGTCAAGCTCATAGAGAGGCTCACCTACCATATGTATGCTGGTAAGCTGCTGCAGTAGATCTTCTTGTGGAGAGACATATTTCAGTGTAATGTGGCTAACACAAAGGTTTATTTTGCCAAGATACAGTGTGATGTTGATTGTCTGTGTTTGTTATCTAATCAGTTTCATCTGTTTGTAGATCCTAACTTCGTGCGCACATTTCTTACCACATACCGATCGTTCTGCAAACCACAAGAGCTTCTCACCCTGCTGATAGACAGGTACGGTTTAACCAGAACACCTGTCCTTGCCCCAGTATTATCATTAACTGTGGTATGATGTGGTATTGTGTTAACCCTGCCATCTTAAAATGTCACATGTTTCTCAGGATTGAGATCCCCGAGCCAGAGCCGACTGAGGAGGACCGACAGGCTCTCTGGAACGGCGACCAGCCAATGGCAGCCGAGCTCCAGAGATTTCGGAAGGAATACGTGCAGCCAGTCCAACTCAGGTACAACAGCCGTCCAATCACGACTGAGCCTGTCTCCGTTTATTGTTCCTGTAAGACAAAGAGAAACAACTGCAAGTAATAGTAAAAACTAAAGGACACAACAGCCACAAGACAAGAAATGCATTCTCCAAAAAACCTTCAGGCACACTGTACTCACAAAGGAAAATAAGAGTAAGGAGTTTGTTGATGTTGGCCCAGAGGTGACGAGCTCTGAGTTGGATTTATGGGAACAACTTTTATTATACCAAGGCTAACTTTTTGAAACCACTTTTTAAGTTTCCCTTTCAGTATAAAAGTCAATTAAGCATCACAGTTCAGAACAAAGCATTATGAACAGATCTATTGCTTGGCGAATCTTAAATCTGAGGTAATCAACTTGAATCAAATCGAATGTCAAATGTTAGAGTCTAGTTTTCCCCTTAATGCACAGTTGGAATTAGACCTTCAGTTACTTACATGTTGGATAAGAAAAGCTCAGAAATGTTTCTTGTTTGAATAATATATTCCCCGAGTTGATGAGACGTAAAACATCTTTAACTGCTGTCTTTTATTTCCAAACAAGGCCTTTCAAAGTGCCAAAAGATTTCGCGTCTCTTTGTCTCCTGCTGGCTCGTTTACACTCTCCTGTTAAGGCCTGAATGTTCTCAATGAGCCACAGAATAACTTTTGTATTAGACTTTGTATCCTTATAAGGAGTAACAGAGTCAGGAATAGTCTCTTAAGTACCATTAAAAACGGAGAGCCTCTCAGTATCAGACTGCACTGCTGCTGTAGTTATAAATAAAATCCTTTAAACTTTAGTCACAGAAACTGTTAAAACACGAGTGGGTTGTTACAGCAGTTGCACACTGTGAGCTACAAGTCTTCTGGTCACACATACTGTATGTCCTCTGCATCAACAGTATGTTATGAAGTCAGTCATGAATCGCCTAATATATGAAGGCACAGTGACAAACAAGCAACAAACACATTAAAAACACTGCAAGACTGTAATGTAGTTTGGGTGGTCTATTGTTGAGTAAACATTGTAATGTGGTCCAACTGTTTATTTTAAAACCAGGATACTCAAAGAGGTGAAAATACCTCTTCAGGCGTGACTTCTGCCCTTTTAAAGCACAAGACGTTCCCACTGTCTCTATTTTTAAGTACCCACTCAACTTAAAACATTTAACTGACCACAGTAAGGAATACACACTGGCCACCAGCCCAAACTGTTCAATTAAGGACTCTTTTCTACCAACCTGTTGCATCTTTTTCTCTCCCCTTGTTTCCTGTCAGCCGCTTCACTACCGACTGTCCAATAAAGGCAAAAAGTCTTTAAAAAAACACTTGGGGTGGTAAAACAGTAAAAATGTCTTGATACTGGAGGGGGTGAAAATGTTTGTTTCCACAAATGGAAAAAATATTTTCGGTGATTCACAGTTGTCTGATTTTCCTTTCAAAAACTTGTACTTGAACGTTTGTGAAACATGTGTGGAGGACAACACATGTACGTAGTTAACACTGTAACGTGTCTTTGCTTCACAGGGTTCTCAACGTTTTCCGTCAGTGGGTCGAACATCATTTCTACGACTTTGAGAATGATCCAGAGCTGAGAAGTCGATTAGAGGAGTACATCACCAGCAAAATTCAACTGCGAGGTCAGAACCACATACAGTATATATCTCTGCTCACACTGCTTTGACAAAACGACATACGAGTCACTGATGAATGGAGTTGTGGCTGTAGAGTTTAAGGTTTTCTTGGTGCAGTCTGGTATTCCCAGTGTTCATATCAGCCTTTGCAAAACTTGCAAAAAGTGATACAAGACACTTGACACTTGGCTTGCAACATGACATTTGTGTTTGTGGAATAAAGCTTTGATATACAATATATGTTTTATGCATTGTGTTTCCTCTTTCAGGCAAGTCTATGAGAAAGTGGGTGGAGTCCATCAACAAGATCATCAAGAGGAAGCTTCAGACGCAGTCGAATGGCGTTAGTCACAACATCACCTTCGAGAGCCCGCCTCCTCCCATCGAGTGGCACATCTGCAGATCAGGCCAAGTGGACTCATTCGACCTCATGACCCTTCATCCTATAGAGATCGCCCGCCAGCTGACTCTGCTCGAATCAGAGCTCTACAGGTGAGTCGCTGTGACAGGGCCGTGGATGAAGACTTAATGGTTGGAGAAGCAGACTATTGGCAGTTCAAATCTAAATCTGTGAGGGAATCAGTTTGATAATACAGATAGATAAGATAACCTGCTGTCGATGAGATTTACATGACACTAGAGTGAAAAGTATCACCTTACTCTGGTTTAGATCAAATTGTTGTTTCTCTCTAACTGTGTGTAGTATTGCCTGCCTGAAAAATAAAAACCCACTTCCTCCACAGAGCTGTCCGGCCGTCTGAGCTGGTCGGCAGCGTCTGGACCAAAGAGGACAAAGAGAAGAACTCTCCGAACTTGCTCCGCATGATCCGCCACACCACCAACCTCACACTGTGGTTCGAGAAGTGAGTCTGAGGATTCAAATATTTTATTGAAAAGAAAATCCAGAATTGAGTCCTGGGGAAAAAAAACCCAAATATCTGTAACTATGTGTGTGTGTTGTACTGGTCGTTCTCAGGTGTATTGTAGAGACAATGAACATGGAAGAGAGGGTGGCGGTGTTGTCACGGGTCATAGAGATTCTGCAGGTTTTCCAGGAGCTCAACAACTTTAACGGTGTGCTGGAGGTGGTCAGTGCCATCAACTCTGTCCCGGTCTACAGGCTCGACCACACCTTTGAGGTGAGTAAAACTATTAAAGCAATAATTTTCACTTTACGGTAACCTTTACCAATCATTTACCATCATCATTTTAGTGGGAACATTTCCCACTATACAAACTTTTGAAGTCTTACCTTAATATAAATGGCTATATGTTTGAAATTAATTTAAACACTTAAGACTAACACAAAGTGCATGTGTAAATTACTTTATTATAAATAGTTGATTGTATCCAGCTGCTCAATGATGTCTGTGTGTTTGTTACAACATATTTAAAAGACAAACAAACATGTATGTACGTCATTATGTTGGAGAAACCCTGCCACAAGAATTAGCAATTGAGAACCATCTGATGTTTGTTGTTTTTAACATGAACTGGTGATCAGAACATAATTTATGGGACTTTTACTTCCTCCTGCACCCACAGGCAATACCAGAGAGGAAAAAGAAAATCCTGGAAGAAGCTGTGGAACTGAGCCAGGACCATTTTAAGAAATACTTGGCTAAACTCAAGTCAATAAACCCACCCTGTGTGCCTTTCTTTGGTAAGTCCTCTACAGTGTTACTGTGAATCCACTACAAGTGAAATATGAAATGACCTGAAACTAAAAATATATATATATACTGTTTTCTCTGGGTTGTATCCATTTTGAGTCACCATTATTTATTATAAAACCAGCAAGAGTTTTAAGTTTCTGTGTGACCACATTTTAAACCCTCTTCTTCTTCTTCTTGACCAACATCAAACTCCTCTTCATCCGCAGGTATCTATTTAACCAACATCCTGAAGACGGAGGAAGGCAACCCAGACTTCCTCAAACGCCACGGCAAGGAGCTGATCAACTTCAGCAAACGGAGGAAAGTGGCTGAAATCACAGGCGAGATCCAGCAGTATCAGAACCAGCCCTACTGTCTGAAGGTGGAGCACGAAATCAGGGTGAGCTCTCATTCTTAATCATTTCTGTTCGCTCTTTCGACATGTTTCATAGATCCTTAACTCAAAAACGTCTTTTTGCACAGAGGTTCTTCGAGAACCTGAACCCGATGGACAACAGGAGTGAGAAGGAGTTTTCTGACTACCTGTTCAAAACGTCTCTGGATATTGAGCCACGGAACTGCAGGCAGGCTCCCCGATTTGTAAGTGTTTCAGTTGTAGTGAAGTTGTTGTTGCGGTAATGTTTGGTGTTTCAGTTGTCACACATACTACGGGAAGATTGGAGGAGAGCTGCAAGGGCTAACTTTCGGGGTAAAAATGTTCAGATTTGCAGTCAGGGATATATCGGTAAAATGAGGGTGACTCTACAGGATACTCTTCCGTAATGTAGCTTGACACACCAAACTAAGTGGGACAAACTGGTGGATCTTTCTGAAGTGTTAACAGTTTGTCCCAAGAGCGTTTAAGTTCTATTTTTTACTTTTGCCTTTGAGGTAAAGAGACATTTGCCACAGGTGTCAGTGAGCAGTAGGTTCTTTCTCAGAGAAATACGGAATGGGTTGTTTTGGTGATGAAGTTCTCACTGTTGCATTTCCGTTTCTTCTCCTGCAGCCCAGGAAGACCATGTACACTCTGAAATCCCCGGGGATCCGGCCTGTGCGAACGTCTACCTCTGGCACCCTGAAGGGCCACCCCGTCCCCCTGGAGAGGGATCCCCCACATAAGATCACCTTCCGGAGTATCGCTGAGACCGAACCAGAGACGCCGGTGTCGGTCTCGGTGCCCACCTCTCCGAACACGCCGACCCCTCCACAGTCAGCCTCCTCAGACCTCAGCTCAGTCTTCATGGAGCACGACCTCAGCAGCTCCTATGGCGGTGAGTTCAGAAATCCCACTATTGTTGCTCGTCTTGAATATCAGGGAGTGTTTTATGTGTATATTCAAGACAGGGAAAGTCTCAGTTTCTTCTCTGTGGAAGTCAGTGAATGTCTAAATTAGTTTTTTGTTTACATTGTTTTACAGATTGATTGCATTACATGACTTTCACCTGTAGTGGGCTTTTATTCAGAACACTAATGCAAAAGGTAAAAGCAACTTTCTTGTGAAATAAGATCTTCATCTTGTCTCTCTTTCAATTTTACAGGTTGCAACTCCATATTTGCTCCTGTTCTTCTGCCGCCTTCAAGTAAGTGTGGGCTTTTCAGTTTTCAATGTAGTAGTTTTTACCTGATCACTTTCTGTGTGACTGCAATACTGCTAACAGTCAGAGAAGTCACTATTCCAGTGCGTCGTGTTCTTGATGTTCTTGATCTTTTACTGTTTTTTAACCCCATGAGTGTCTTTTCTTTTTCTCAGAGTTCCAGTCCGTGTCTTGTGGCAGCCTCCACCAGCTCGGGGAGGAGCTGCTTAAGCCGCCTCCTCTGCCACCGCGAAGGAAAGATGCAATGTCTGAAGCCAAAGTAAGAATGGGGCATCATTTCCCACCTATCATACCTGTAATTACAGCACCTTAACTCAGTTTGACAGGGTTGAACATATTTGTGGTAAGTGCAAATACAAATACTATGCAGTATATGGTGGAGTAAATCGGCCCATCAGACATGATTTTTGAAGTTTTTAGGGGTGTATTTTGTCATTTAAAACATATAACTAATTGGCTTTTTTGACTTGTGACCTTTTTAAGACATAACATTGTCTATTTGATACTTCTCATTATCGGTTTCATATGTCTTACCGTTTTTTTTTGTTTGTTTTTCTCCTTGTTTAGCTGAATACTTTTTAGAGTCTCAAAGAACTAGAGGTATTTAGTCATTTCCAAAAAAATATGTTGACCTCTTCTGTTAATCATCTCGTGAACCCTCAAATTTCTTTTACGACCCCTTGTGGAGGATGCATGTTTAGTAATACGTGTATCTGTGTTTTGACACAGTTCTGATCTCCATTTGTCTCTCTGTGTCTCAGCTGAGCTCCAGGTCCGACAGCCCCCCAGCCATCCCTCCCCGGCTGCCCCCTCCTCTGCCCAGGAACCAGCCTCGACCGCTGATCTACAACGGCCCTCCCAACGACGGCCCCCTGCCCAGCCCTCCTCCTCCGCCACCCCGCGACCCTCTGCCTGATACGCCTCCCCCTGTGCCCCATCGGCCCCCGGAGATCTTCATCAACTACCCCCTCAACCTGCAGCCTTCCCCCGTGGGCCGATACCACTGGGACTTCAGCTCCCCCAGCTCCCCCAACACCCCTCCCAGCACGCCGTCACCTCGTGTCCCCAGGCGGAGCTGCCCGCTCAGCGCCAGCCAAAACAGCCTCTGCCCTCCTCCTGTTCCCATCACCGCTCCACCTGTCCCCCCACGCCACAACTCCAGCCCACAACTCCCCAAACTCCCACCAAAGACATACAAAAGGGAGCTGCTGCAGCCGCCGCTACATGGCCTCTCATTGGTGGAGAACACCGACAGCAGCCAGTGAGTCTGCGTTGTTTTTTTTTAAACACCTAGAGGTGATCTTGAAATGCAAACTTCAAACTGTCTCCTGCAAACTAAGACACAGTGGACTCAAAGCTACTGATCAGAAAGAATTACACTGCTCCACACTCTCTTAACTCCACCCACCCGCCCTCTGCATCGACCAATCACACCCCCGCTGTGCCTCTCAGGGGATCAGTAGCTCCGCCTTCATCCTAAACCCTCTGTGCCAATGAGAAACCCACACCGGTGTGCCAGCTAATAAACAACAAGGAGTTGAGTGTTTGTGTCTGTTTGTCCTGTACGGAGCGGGACCGTCTGCTCCTGATTAAAGTTCTCACCCCTCACACTCTTAACTTACACTTAACCCCACGTCCCACTCCTATCAGGGTGGGGTGAATGTGGGGGGCCTTGGACTTTGTAGCCTCAACTGTCATGCTTCTTTTCTTTGGGCATTGACATCATGTGGAGTCCTGCTGCAGCTCACAGATTTTTACGACCTCTCTCCTCCTCGACGATCCACTTAGACGTAGCTCTTTCACAGTGGGTGTGAGCAGCAGACATTTCCATTGACTTGTTTTTCCTACAAACTGATAAACAAACAGTTGCCAAAGTCTTATTTTATGCAGGGGGATAAGGGATTTTCTTTTTTTTTTTAAACAAATGTGACAGTAAAGGAAACGCATAAAGGAGGCGACACTGAATCCCCCACCTTGTATCTCAACTGTACACTGTGACTGTATAGACGTGAGTCAAACTGTCCGACTGTTTGTTTTTTTTTGTCTGAAGACAGGCCTCTCTGCAGCCACAAAACGTTGCCTTTACAAATCCAACAGCGGTGACCTCTGACCCCAGGCTCCAGTCCTCTCGGCCCGGATGGGACAACGAGAGCCGAGAACACTCCATTTGCACATCAAGTCAGCAGGTTTCGATGAGATTGTTGAAAATATCCCTCTGCGATGTGCGACGGAGGGAGGTCTGCCACGATATCAAAACAGTATCGATCCAGGACGAGGAGAGAAAAGAGGGACACAAGTTATTCTCTCTCCAACCCTTCGAAAGCTGATGTCTTAACCGATCCCCTTATAGACGTGCGCTGCTGTCTTGACACTGTGCTCCTTTCCAAAAGCCCTCATGACCAACTCTTCTTCATTGGTATTAAAACTCAGCACTAGAAGCACGCAACCTCCCACCAGAACTGGGTCAGCTCCCCCCAGTGGCTGCTCGAAAAATACCTAGAAACCCATGAAAAAGAGGAACTTTTTAACCCAAATTCTTCTTCATCTATCTCTTTTTCTTTTTTCTTTTTTTCCTGCTTGAAAACATTTGTTTCACTTTGGAAAGACTGAAATAATCCATGCATCATGCTCAGATGTGCCTTTTTATTTTGTTTTCTACTTTACAGAAATAAGCAAATGGTGTCTAAAATGCTAAAAAATAAAGTTGCCTATGTAATGTTTAGAACAAAGCTATACACTATGAAATTGTACATGTTTGTGGATACTGTGTATATATAACATGTATACACTAACTAAATAATTTGTATAAAGTGACAAGTTTTTTTTTTTCCCTGTTGTATTGTACCCTCATCCGCATCTGTTCAGTTGAATATTGCCTAATAATCCAATGCTGCTACAGTCGGATAAAAAAAACTAAAAAACAAAAACAAAACAAGAAAAAAACAGGTCACTGTCACTAACTTACTTACAGACAATCTCCAGTTGAAACACTGGGAGTATTTACTGAGGAAAGCCATTTCCATTTTTTTCTTCCCTACCCCTTTAGCTGTTTTAAAGCAATGAAAAAAAATATACAGTTCAATATGCCAAGCACTTACTTAGACGTGTGCTTCACTTTGTACATCCCACTAATTGCCTTTTGCTCCTTTTCAAAGATTTTTTAAAGCTAACACTCATTAAAACAAAGGTTGGAATTGTATTAAAGTTGCAGTTGAATATATACAGACCTATATTCAGTTGCAAGTATTTGAGCATAGTGAAGAATTGGACTTTTTTTTTTTTCCTGAGAAACACACTTTGTGCACTTTAGGCTGTACTGTTGAAGAGCCACAGTTGTTATAGGTCATGTTTGTAAATGCAATGGTCCTATGCAACTGTTAAACTCACTTTCTACATGGATCAGGGCAGAAAAACGCGAGTCTACCACCCCCACTTTTACCCCCATGAAGAGACAAACACCTGGGGATGTCTGACCACCACAAGCTGGACTTCAGCAAAATGTTTAAAAAAAAAAAAATCTACTTGTGCCGTTTTTTTCTCCTGACTTTGCCCTGAAATGACACAGAGACCTCCTCATCCTCCTCTCGCTGCCTTCTGTGCAGATGATGATGGTCGATTAAACTTCTGAATCAAACTAGAGATGAAAGGGGAGTTTTGGAGGATTTGTATGGACAGCTGAAGTGAAATCACTTCACTGTCTTTGCTCATGTTCTGTCCATGTCCCAAGTTGCCCAAGTCAGTATTGGTGGGGTTTATTTTGCCAAATTTATTTTGTTTGTTTGTTTTTTAAACCCCAGCCCCGACAGAATAACAGATTGGTTTTCCTCCGGTGGCACTGTAACAGCTTGATCCAGCAGTCGGTTTATTTGATGGTATGTGGCCTTTTAACTGCTTTGTATTAATGGTCTTGATGAGATTAATAAATCACCCAGTCTTATTTTGTACTGAACTACTCATTTCTCTTGTCGTTTTTTCTTTTGCTGTCAATTCAGCTTTCTCACATAAGCAATAGGTGGTGAAAAGGTGAACTAATCCATAAAGGAATAGTTCGACGTTCAGGTAAATACAGAAAGTGGACGTTTGTCTGTTAGCTTAAATATGCAGCTGCAACTAGCATCTGGTTAGCTTAGTTTAGCATAGACTGTAAACTGGGGAAACAGCTAGCCTGTCTCTGTCCAACGGTAACAAAATACATCTACCACATTATATATCCCTTGTTTAATCTTTTCAAAAACGTTATATATTCTTTATTTAATGTACAAAAACCTGAGTAAAAACGATGTTTTTACGGGCGGGCTATGTATTGCTAGATACTCTCTGGTAATAGTTGCCAGGCAACCAGCAGAGACTTGACTAAGTGAACTACTGTGTCTGTTCAAGAAATGCTCCGTAAAACGACGAATTTCCAAACTAGATATAACGTTAATTGGGGAGCTTTAGATTTGCTGGTAGGTGGATTTTGTCACTATTTAACAGAGTCATGCTAGCTGTTTCCAACCTTTGTGCTAACGCGGCTGCTAGCTGTAGCGTTATACGTAGCGTAGCTAGCATTACGTTCCCATACAATAACGATCGAAAGAAGCGAATAAGCATATTTTCCCAAATGTTCCTTCCTTTTCCTTGCTTCCATTAAATATTAAAATCTAGTCCATAAACCTATAAAGTCAAATTTGTCATTGAGTACCTTTATTTTGCCAACCTCCAACTCGACCACTAATCATATATCACCATTTCACCTCCAGTTAAAAAAAAGATGGTCTATGTAAGAAGGTTTTTCTATATGTAGCATTAAATCTGTTAGGAAATACTTAAGCATTTAGTCCAACCTTTGCTTAGAGAATGAAATATTTTAGTGAAATATTTTACTGAATTTAGGCACAAAACCCCCCAAATGCTCTGATTTTTGTCAAAAATAAAAACATAATCCTGGAACGGCCTAACAAAGATGTGTGTGCAGTGTTCACAAAAGGTTCAGCTTTAACAGAAAATTAAGAAAAATCCCTTATCCTTTCTCAAGTTCACTGACTTCGCATTCATGCATTTACGTTGCTTTCATGGCCTTTTGGGAAAATGTAATTCATTAAATAAACCACGTTTGGTTGTAACGTCAGAGGTTTGTGTGCACCAGTTTTTAGTGATGGTCCTCTTGTCTCTGGGGAGGACAGCAGGGGGGTCAAACGGTGCTGCAGGGTCCCTCGCTGTCCTCACTGTCGTCCCACAATCCTCCACCGCTCATGGCTGCTGCATGGTTACCTCTCTGCTGAGGCAGGCCTGGTCTGAAGAGATGCAACAGGTAAAAGTTGAGTCATCTCATTAATACACTTTTGTATCTGCACTGAGAGCCACAATGCAAGTGTGACTTTTGTTGTTTTCATGTTTAGTGCACGCAGCTTCCTGTATCACCATCCCAGCTGTGATTAGAGCTCAAGTGTCATCACTGATGAAGGCTCTTACCTCAGATTTTCTCTGCTCGGGTTGAAGTTGTGAAAGCTTTGCCTCGCTGAGGCTTGAATCGGTTTGAAGCCTTGTCTGTTGTCTTTCTCTGGAGCTGAGTCAGCCTGGTACATGAAGTGATGTGGATGTACAGAGAGCAGGTTTGAGAGTAATATTGACAGGAAAACAGGAAGGACTGCTGTTGTCAGGACAATAGGGGGTCAGCTGATTGAAGAAATGCTAATCAAATGTTAGCAGGAGATACAGGAGCAGATTAACAGTATTCTGCCAAGCCTATTACATTTTTTCACAAGATTATTTCAATAGTCATTGCTGGTACTACTAAGCCAGTGAAAACACTGTATAATGTCTCTGTCTGACTCCCCCAACTTTATGGAAGTCTAATACTTATTTGCTGGAGGGCCCCTGTTATATGGTTTGTTACTTCCTGTTCTACAGTATCTCCTATATTTTGTCAGAAATTCTTAAAAAGCTGTGCACAGTTTTCAGTGTAATTTGGCGGAAAGTTACAGGCAAAATAACAAGTGGTTCGCTTTCGATGAGACAGAGATGAGACATTTTTGAACACTTTGACTATTTTCTATGAAAATCTGTTGCATGTATCCCTTGCTTGTCTATAACTATGTGTATTTTACGGTGATCTACATGATTTTCTTCTTTTATAAAAGCCGCTGCATGTTGATTTTTCAAATGTGATTATAGCATCATTCGAATTGTTCTGATGGCTTTTTATAAAGAGACAGTCACAGTGAATATATGGTGCCATCTAAAGATGCTTTCAGACAGTGAGCGGTTCAATGTAAACACACTTTGACCCACTTTCAAAGGATGTTGATGCTGTAATATACCAGAAGAAAATGAAATACCTGTTTGGATGGATCATCCCAGATGGGCCTGAAGGCACTTTTTGGATGTAGAGGAGGCGACCCCTTCCTGACACTGACCACCCTCTTCCCGTAGGAGCTGACGAGGCACGGCGTGGGCCCGTCCACACACGGCCCTGCAGTGTTTCTCAGAGGAGGGTGAGGGGTTAGTCTGGGAATCTGCCACCTCAGACACACTGTCCTCTCTCTGGGTGCCTCCCTCGACTGCTGCTGCTGCTGGCTGTATGAGGGCTTTAACAGCACCGGCACCTGGCTGTCCTCCTCTTCATCCTCCCCACTGTTGCTGTCCATCATCTCCCTGCGCAGGGTGCCATCAGGGCTGCAGGAGGTGACAGAGGAGTAGTCGAAGGCCGAGGTGTCATCTGCGTCAGTCTCGCAGTCCTCAAGGCTGTGGTTAGTGTGCGGTGCCTCCAGCTCGTTGGTGCCTTTCCCGGTGGGCTGGCTGAAGGTGCCCTGGCCCGAGTCGCTGTTCTCTCCCCATCCTGCAGCATCGGGGGTGAGGAGGGAGCAGTAGGCGTGTCCACAGTCACGGGCCGGCTGGTTCAGGACGGTCCGGTCTCTTCCGCAGCCCTTCCTCCTCACTGGGCTGCAGGACCAGCACTCCAGACGCATCGAGTGACAGCCGTCGACTCCGTTAGTGAGGCTGACAGCCTGCTGGTCGTCTCTGTGGGAAGGAGAGTGGAGGTTATTATACCTCCCACATCAACTGGGAGAGTGAGGGGAAGATCTGCGGTCCGTCTACTCAGGTACTGTTCTTAAGTACAATTAGGTACTCTTACTTTACTTCTACTTTCCTTTTTAAATGATCTGAAAACATGAAAATCCACACAACTGGAGACATGAGGTTTTCCCTTCTTTAATATAAATACTTTTGATACTTAATGGATAGAAGGATGGAAGGATTTGAGTGCTTCTCCCATAACTGGTTTAAGGCAAATGTGCCATTTAATGTGGCTGCATTTAGCTGTTGCTTAAATGTGGAAACCAAGATGATGTCGGCCGGCAGAGCACATGGAAGTCACAACCACAAGAGCTGCAAAACACAGGTGAACATCAGAGTGATGCTTTTGTTGCTTTATTCACTGGAAATTGTCTGCATTCACATCTGCCTTGTCAGTGTAAGCTACGCACCAACATGAGCCACAACTTGAACACGAGCACTAAAAAGGGGGAGGAGGATGAACACTTCCTGCTATTGCTGCTTTCAGGATCACCAAAATTAAAACATGTCGCACAACTCTCCAGTACACCATTCTTTATTCACCAAACGTTTTCAGCTTCATCTTGCCTTCATTTGCAAATTTACTTACGTACTTTGGTTGACAGCCACTAGCAGACAGCACCGTAACACCAGACTGATACAACAATAATAGAACCTTCACAAAAAAATGAATGATTGATGATACCCAAGTATTTATCTGCAAGTTTATTTGGATGCTGTACTGAAATGAATGGATATCGGCTGCCTGGAAGGTACTTTAAATTCATGAGTGAAAACATGCAAAAAGAAATTCAGATCAGCCTCCAACATTTTTGCACGTAGATGTCACTGAAAAATTCTCTTGTCTGAGTTTGTCAACAACATTTTTGCACGGCAGGCGCTCCATTGCTTGTTGTACTGTCTGAAGCCAGCAGAGGGCGACACTCACCTCTGCGCTGCAGTGTTGGACTCCTGCTGAGACTCTCTGGTCTGTTGGCTCCTGCAGCAGTTAGCAGAGGATCCACCAGCCACTGCATCAGAGCAGCTGCTGCTCCTGCAAAGAAGAAAAATACGTATAAGTACACATAATATACATAAATACATAAAATAAGAGGCATCAAGCTCACGATCATCTGTGAGTCAGCTAATCCTTCTCATGATGCCCTGACCTTTGTCCGGCTCCTTCTCCTTCCTCCCATCGGACGTCTTCCTCCAGGATCGCGTGACAGCGAGACAAAAGGCTCCTCAGCGCTCGCTCAGTTCCCAGCAGGAGGCTGCAATCAGGATGCTCTTTACCGGTCCACTGGAGCAAGTTCTAGAGAAGGAAAATGGAGAAAGAGTAAGAAATTCAGTATAGCTATAAATAACCTGTTAACTATGTGTATAAAAGTGTTTTCCAAACCTACTAACACTCTCATTGTGTCTTTAACATTCCTAAAAGATTTGTATATTTTGTCATTTATTGATCTCTGTCCTTCTACTATCCCTCAAGAAACGTCCTCCCGGGTTTTATTTTCTGCTCTGAATCATTTTGTCGTGTTTTTCAGATGTTCTTTAGGTTTAGCTTTGACCTGATGTGTCGCCTCTTGTGTCTCTGCCGCTCTACAAGCTGGACTCACTGTGGCTGCTGACTCACCTGAATGTGGCTCAGGTAGCTGTGTATGCGGGAGACAGGCGCCAACAGCAGGGAGAGCAGTTTCATTTCCTCTCTCTCCATCTGGCCACTCTGTTAAATGCACACAGAGAGAATCCATCAGCGTGTCTGGTTTCTCGAGTGCATTATGACTGAATAACGTTGATGCTGCTTCACTTAAAATACCTGCGTTTTGTGACTTTTCTCAGGACGATTCAGTCTGTTGAACTCCAGTGAGAGAAATGACGCCAGGGTGGTCGTGTATCCAAGGTACATATCGGAAAAGGCTGTCTGGAAAACCCAAATCGGAGCAGCTGTGAGCTCCTTTAGTGTTCAATGTCATGTGTGGACTAAAATCATGCAAAAACATATCAACTCACGTCATTTTGGCCGATAAGCTGCACCAGGATGTCTCCAACCAGAGATTTCCAGTGTTCAGCAGATAATCGCTCCTGCAGGGTGTTTCTGAAGAGCAGATGTCGCTGTAACAGCTGCTCCACAAACTTCAGGTATGTCTGACTGGATCACAACACAAAAAACAAGGGATATGATTGACGTTTTTTGGTTGATCGTGCTAACATGTCAAAAAGGAGATGATTTAAGGATTTGTTGCTTATTTTTTGGACTGGAAAAAAACCTGAGCTGTTGTTGTGTCTGATGTTATTTCTCTTTGTGGTAGCCGTCTGCTAAGTTATATAAAGTGTTTAGCACTTACTATGGCTCCACACTCAGCAGGTGAGCTGGTGGTGTCTTGTATTTATCGTACAGCTGGTTTAAGGTTGACACGTACTCCCACTCAGAATGCAGAAGTTGCATCGCCACCTGATGTCGTGCATCTGCACAAAAAAGGAAATATTGATCAAGCTACACAGATGTGCCTTTCACCTGTAATGTTTATATCTCATCAGACAATATGACAGTTTATGACTGAGCATCAAGTTTAACCCCCAATCAGATATTTAGCTAACAGAGATAAATGGCTAGCATCGACTGCTCAAGTGCTTTTGAGGAAGTAACAACAAACAAATCCACAAAATTTGGAAAGAATCTTTTTAAAGTTTTAAAATATTTTACTGTTTTAAAAATGAGAACATTTAGTACATATGAAAACATCTTGTTTCTGGTAGCAAATATAACATTTTCCGTTACCACTGAGTTATAGCGATCAGCTAGAAAGACTGGCAAAAAATAATTTGACAGATGATGTTGACCTGTGCTTCGTGTAAAAGGTGCGTGCTCACCTGTGCCCTCACTCAGTCCTGCTTTGAGGCCCTGCAGGAAACAGTGGAGGAGCAGCTTTCCTCTGGACAGACAGGCCGGCGGAGCAGACGAACAGTCACGCTGCCTCCGTTCGCCGGCCGAGTCTGCCGGGTCGCTGCTGCACAACAGAGGACAGATGGCAAAATGTCTCTCTGCGGGTTTCACCAGCACTTATTACTGCCTGCTGATTAGGTGTAAACAGCTTTTTTTTTTTTTATGACTAATTGTTTCCCACTGAAAATGATGACTTTGACAATGATGATGACATTAAATGAACACATACATGTGGATTTCCTTTAAACAAACAAAAACATAATTAAGAAGACTGTCACACTTTGTACCATGGAGTCAGGGCACAAAGTGAAGAGTTATACTGGCCACTAAGAGCAAATACTGAAAACACTTCCGTATTTTCCTTAATGTGTGCTTTCACTCTTTTATATGTTTTGGTATTACAATATTTTTATCATTTCAAGAGCAAATTCACGTCATATTTACACTTTATTTCTTGTATTTCTTTTGTGTAAAGTTTTCAGTCTCAAGTAAAGGCAGATGAAGTCTGATGGAAAGTCAAACATGTTTATCTGCCTCTGCGAAGTAAAAGAGATAAATATAAGACAAATAGCGACGTTCTACAGCAACGAAGTTTATGAGAAATGTGGTCTTAATTTTGAGAAAGATGGTTTTTCAGAGGCTTCTCATCCCCTAAACTGTGATCTAATTTGTTTAGATAGTTTGGATTCTTATCTGTACAACTCTGTCGTTTATTTCTGTGGGTTTATTTTTTTTTACCTTTCTCTCTGTTTGGATGTAGAGCTCTTTCCTTCCTGCTGAGGTCTCTGTCTGTTACTGTACAGCTGCAAGATCTGACACCGCATCACTCCAAGTTCTTCCTGTAGGATGACAAGACGTTGGGCCTGAGTTTAGTATGATTTTACACCGTGTAATATCTGTTATGGAGGCACTTGAGAGAATCCTGTCCAAATTGAGTGTTGAATGTGTGTGTGTTCTTGTGGCTGTCGTTAATTGTATTTCATATTATGTGAGTGTAACACATGCTGTAACCAAACCTTTCACATTTTTTTTTCAGTATCTCATCTGAGTCTCACCCTCAGTGACTCCACCAGAGCCTCCAGACGAAGAGCTTTCTTCTGGCAGCTCCTCCTGTTCTCCTCCAGCTCCTCCCTCAGGAACGTGTCTCCATGTTGGATCTGACTGAGCTCCAGCAGAGCGCTGGTGAACCCCGTCTTCAGCTCCGAGACCATGCATTGTAACTGATTTTTTGACGAGAGACAACAGCATTGACTTTTACACTTCTGACGTAGTAATCATTGTAAAGCTCAGGTAGAGGGGAACATCATCTAAACTGCATTTTGATCCTGGATTGCACTCTTGGACATCAGAGGGGGTTTATTTACCATCTACTGCTAATATTTCAAATAATAAAGAGCTTTAAATGTAAAGTGAACTGTGTCTTTAACAAAGCCAGGCTGGCTGATGAGGGAAGGTGTAGCATACCTTGGAGATTTCAGTGACAAGCTCTGCCTCTTGAGGCTTCATGACCTGTACAGAGAGACACACAAACAAGGCTGTTTGCAAACACTCAGGGATTCATGTGTACAAACTGTGCAGCTCAAATTGTGAATACCTTTTCTGACATTACTACTAGCTGACTGACTGTAAAGAGAGAAAGAAGCATGATCTGCTGTGTATTTCACATGTAGATCGGAGAGTTACATTCACACAATAGGTACAAAGCAGGGAAGTCAACCTGATATTCTCAGCAAAGTGAATCTTTAACCTCTTCCTGACCAAATGCACACCACAGAAACTGAATTTTAATTTGACTAGTTATGGTTTTAAGCACAGAAAATGTGAATCCTATCATCATTTATTCTTCCTGCCTGTGTATTAAAGCCTGTAAATGTACTAGAAGAGTTACAATAACATTCTTAACCTGATTGAAGGACTTTCGTGCCTATATTCTTGTTTGTTTGGTACCTGCTCAGACGTTGCTCCTGCCAGCAGCCCCTCTGCTAAGGAAGTGGCAAGCCAGCCAAAGAGCTCAGCCCTGCAGGGGAAACGGCTGCAGGAGCCAAGATCCCTCCTTATAAGCCTGCTGACAGAAGGACAGGCACGGACCAGCAAAAAAAAAAAAAATGAAAGATGGAATATGCAATAGCCTCGTGTTTTAAACTGCAAATACACCATATAAAATCGCCTGTAACCCGATTAATAAGGGATCTCTTAGAGTCATTTTATATCACTTTTCTGGAATTAAAATATGTAGAAATCACGTTTTATTGTAGGTTGCAAGACTGTGATGTGCATGCTAGCTAATTGAATGCATATTATAATCCTTCCAAACATAATTATAATGCCAGAGGTTTCCAAATATCCAACAATCCACCAAAAACATCAGAAAAAGACAGACAGCTGAAGCAAAAGACATCAAGGAAAGCCACAAGGAACTCACCTCAGTTAAAGCTGTTCACTATTGTTTCTCCAGACATCTGAAGAAATGCAGTGAATCCAAAAATACTTCAAATGTCCAGCGTTTCCTTTTCTGTGGAAGAAACTTGGTTTCAGTCATTTGCGGTGTTTGGAGGCGGTTGTCTCGTGTCGGCTGCGCGCTGCTCTGTGCGGACAGCAGATGTCCCGCATGACGCTCAGTGAGCAGCTCTCACTGTTTACTGGGGAAGTCAGGTTCAGGAAGAACCATGCAAATGCTCTAGTTGTTTTATAATAGCTATTTATTGTAACTGAGTTATTGTTGCGCATCTGTGTAAATATATTTTATTTTACTGTTATTTACCAACACGTTTAGGTTGTTATGGGTTTTTTTTTTAAAATGTATTACAATATATATTTCATCTAATTGGTAATCGATTCCACTGAATCAAACACCTTGAATATCATTGAATAAACGGATTATATCACCAAGTTCTAGAAAAAAAACGATAATTATTTCCCATTTTTATGAAATTCAAGGGACGTTGTCACCGATCACGTCCTTCACTCCGCCCGTGTGGGTCAGTCCGTAAAATAAATCGAGCCCTCTTTGTTTTTAGAGGGGGCGTGGTTCGGGGACAGTACTTGAATCTGATTGGCTGCTGCGTTCAAGGAGTTTTCAAATCGGAGCAGCAGCTGACGGAGCTGTCAAAACAGGCGACAGGAGGAGAGCGTGACCGGTGAGAACGACGTCGCTCTATCGTATGTTTATATACACATATATGTATCTCTGTAGTACTACGCAGCTCTTTATTGTTTTCCGATAACTAATAGGTAAGACCTTTTTTTTTTTTTTTTATTGTTTATCCCCTTTGTGAATTCGGTCTGACAGACGATCTGCACAGCTAACGTTAGCTACCATCAGTTACATGTTTCTCTCGGAGCAACGTCCATACAAATTACGCTCGACAGTGTCGTCAGTGCTGACATTAATGTCGATGTAGTGTCAGATAATGTGTTGTCTTCATCGGCATCTTAAAACCTTGAAGGTAGTGGAGAAAAGGCTAGCTGCTAGCCAGACTGCAGCATGTTAAATCCATAGTTTACAGGTCGGTGTGTAGCCTAGCCTCTTGCTGACACGTTAGCTTATTTAAAGGACTGTAGCCTGAATGGTCTCAGCATGTTTTAGCCAACGTAGTGCAATATCAGTGGTGGAAGGTACATTTACTCAAGAACTTAAGTGCGCTTTTGATGTACTTTACTTTACTTGAGTATTTTCATTTTCTGCTACTTTATACTTTTACTCCACTACATTTATTTGATAACTTTAGTTATAATTACTTTACTACTTAGATTGAGATAATACAAAATATAATCAGCAAATATATTATGATGTGTTATTAAAGGTTAAGTCACAGCAAACGTTTTCCCCCAAAATCTAAAATATTCATGATATAGTTCTGAAAATGATCAAATAACAAAAGTGAACATAATGTGAAGTAAGTAGGCTAAAAGCTGTTTTACAGTCAGTTTGTTCTGTGGCTCTCAGCACTGAATTTCAATGTCCTTCCTACCGTCTCAACAGTCTGTTGGGCTGAAGCCATGAGGAAGAGTGAGTTTGATTCTTCATCTGAAGACGAAGAGGTTGGAGAGGAGCAGCTGACTCCCTTCCTCATCTCCTGGTAAGTTCCAGCAGTTTTCCTTTTGTCGTGGGTCACCAAAAAGTATGAGACTTGTGTTTCGTTGACATAAGAAATGTTAATTCTGAAGAGTCAGTTTGTTTTAAAAACATAAAATGTAAAACAAACATCGCTCTGTTCATGTATGTTGTATTTTGATTGGCTCTAAGGTTACCTCTGTCCATAGTGGAGTGCTCGCAGTTTCTTGGGATATGTGCACTACCAGGTAAAATCATAGTTTATCATTTTATTCATCTCTGCAAGTCACTGATTCTACTTTATTGTCAGGTTTTGTGCAACTGATCATAAAAAAAAACAATGTTTCCTTCATTTGACTTCAGGTTGCAAATTCAAAGATATCCGCAGGAGTCTGGAAAGAGATGTTGGTAAGATGACCTTAATCCTTACTGGTGCTCGAATAAAATACTCTGGAACAAACCATATTAGCATTCACAGGTAGATCTTAGTTTCTATTTGACTGTTTTGTTGTTTTACATCTTGGTTTCCTTCTTGTCAACAGAGGAGCTCCAGAACCAGGGGGTGCAGGAAGTGTTTGTTTTCTGCACCAGAGGAGAACTTAACAAGTACAGGGTTCCCTCCCTGCTGGAGGTCTACCAGCAGCGAGGCTTCACAGTTCACCACATGCCCTTCCCAGACGGAGGCGCTCCTGAGCTGGACCAGTGCTGCCAGATCCTGGAGGAGCTGCAGGTCAGCCTCAAGAACAACAGGAGGACTGTGATCCAGTGAGTGAACTGATGCTTTATACTGATGCAGAATTAAAAAATGGCTAAAGTTTGCAGTGTCAAAAGACATGAAGAGAACCTTCTAATCTTGAGAGATTTCCCAGTTTGTGTTTACATGAAGCATTTTTTTTATTTTGATTGTTATTCTAATTATTATCGGAGTAAAAGGCTCCATGTAAACACTTACAGCAGCCTCAACAGACCAGAGCAGTAAAAGGGAGGTTCCTGGTTCATGTGTCACTCTGTAAAACAGCTGAAAGGCCCCTGAGAGGCTCTTGAATCCCACAGTGGGCTGATGAAGCTGCTCCACAGGCAACAGGAAGAAACTGGTTGTATTGGACTCACCTAACGCATGAGCGAGTTACAGTATGTAAATTCTACCCAAACGTGCAAACTTAAAAACAAATTCCCCAGCTGAGTAAAGTTTAAAAATAGACCTCGATGCTGCCGTACTTCCTGTGACGGATACATGCTTTGTCTTTTTTAATATTTGAAGTATTTTTAAACCTTTGAAGTGCCAGACAGCCCCAGAGAGCCAGACTTCATCTCACCACAAAGACATCTATTTTCTGTAACACAGTTATTCTCGGGACACCTCCCATTGCTTTCAGCTTTTAGCTTTTGATGGGATTTTGTGCTTTTGTCCCCCCACCCCCCCCCACCCCCCCCTTCAGCTGTTATGGAGGCCTGGGACGCTCTGGATTAAGTAAGAATATTTTACTTATTCTTTTACTTTGAAAGTTACCCTTTGTTCTTTGAAACACTGAGCATGTAAACTAATATCAGTGTTTTTTTCCTCCCTGTTACTTGATTTTCTAAATATGTCATTTTATGTTGAAAAGTTTGACCTTTTTTAAAAAAGTTAAATCCTCTCTGATCATTTTGTTTCGCGGCTCTGATCACACGACTGTCTGGTGTTTCCAGTCGCTGCTTGTCTGCTGCTTCAGCTCTCTCCAACGATGACGGCAAACAAAGCAATCGAAATCCTAAGGGAGCACAGAGGAGGAGGAGCGATACAAACAGTGAAGGTGAGAGGTGACTTTTCTTCCTCTGTAGAGCTGTTATATTTAAGGAGCTATGGCCTACTACAGCTATTACATGTGTACCTCATTAAACATGCATATGTTTGGGTGTTAAGGTTGATTTCCTATCTTCTAGGCTGTTTCATTTTCAGTATGTGACAAAAAGACTTAAAATGTTTTACCTCCCACTTTTGTTTCATTATTGTTGAGTGATAATGAAGTTGTAAACATGGACTAAATGTTTCTTTGTGTGTTTATGTTAAAAAAACAAATATTGGCCGATATATATTGGTGTTGGCTTAAAAAATCCTCATGTGAATGTGGCAGCTTCTTGCATTATTACCATCCACTGATAACTTTTAATGAAGCCGTAAAAATATAAGTGACAAGCAAGTTTAAACTGTTTCCGAAGTTGAGTCCATTTTGAAATGGCTGTGTGGTGGGAATATAACGTGTAAACTAACCGCTTTGTTTTACTTCTCTGTAGCAATACAACTTCCTCCATGAGTTTCGGGAAAGGTACGCAGCCTACCAGGAAAGCAGAGAGGTTTCCACAGAGCGCTCAGTGTCTCGGTGATCGCTGCTCTTCTCTTCAAATCATTGATCTCTTCAAACTTTTTGACATTTTTCTCATTTGTCAGCGCCTCTTTCCTGATTGTGTGTGATATAATTGTATTCTCTAATGATTGCACTTTAACAGAATACTCTAATATATTGCTTTTCTCACCCTCATCATAATCAAATCAAACACTTGATGAGGAAATGCTGCTGGGGCGTTATTGGTTTAAAATACGTTGTTTGCATTCATATTACATTTAAAATAAGAGGTTTTTGTGATAAATGTTGAGGATGTTAAGGTCTCCTGCTGTATCTCTACTCTATTTCTCTAAATCTGTAATACTGCAAACCAGTATGTTCTTATTTCTGATGTATACCATCTTTTACATACTGTTGCATGCTTTGTTCAGGTCTGCATTTTGGCTCCTTAATTCCTCGTGGTTGATAACAAGTCACAGGTCTAATGCGTCTACGATTAAATCCCTTAATGGCAACACATTGAACAATTTGACCAATGTGGTCTGTAGGGTTTTTATGGGCCTTGAAAGTACTTTAAAGGTTTTGGATTGACAAAACAAGTTTTTAAAGAAAAGGAATAGATAAGGACTAATATACTAATCTGTTCTCTGATATAGCACTTGTTTCAACATCTCACTCATGCTACCCAGAGAACCAGGGTCACGCAAGTAACCTTAAGTTTCACTGAATCTGTTTTACATCCTGAAAAAGACCCTGATGAAATTTGAAACTGAAAACAATGGTGACAGATGAAAAGTCAGGGTATCGCCAAAGTTATAATTTATCCTCTGGGGACATTTAAAACAACATTCTAGTCCATAATAACAGAGTGGGATAGTTTTATTTAGATTCAAATAAACTCAAGTTGTCATTTCCTAGATGTGACATGATGGGATCTAATACATAAAAACTTAATTTTATCTGCGACAAATGATCATCCCTTTCCCTGACAGATTTACACATTTGAAAATGGCAATAAATACTCTAGTGTTTATGAAAAATGTTGTCAAATGGCCTCTACTCTAAAAGAAAACATAAACATCACTTTCCAGATTTGATTCTGGAAATGACCGGACACTGCGAGGAGTGCTTGATATCCAGGAGACATAAAAAGTAAAATTAAAAACATGGAATAAATAAACACTGGAGCTGCTAACGCTGTGGAATATTTGCTGTTGAAATGAACAAAAATGCACAATGACAAAAACAGTTGAGACTTCAAAAAGGTACATTCAACAGCATGGCACATCAGCGGTTTCCTACCAAAGCTCAAATGCAGAAAGCAGGGAACAACAAAGTACTCATTGCCTCCTAATGCTGAGTATATTATTGTACTGTTGAGTCTACCTTTTAATTCATCGATAGCTGCAAAGGGCGACGCTACAGAAACACAGGTCACATACACGTTGCTGTCTACTCTGGATTCACACTTAAGAAAAACAAATATTGCCATTGACTTCAACAGGGATTACATGATTTCAATGTGATGATAAATAGGTCTGAAGTATGGAAACAATACATCAGGTGGTTTGAAAACTGATGCGACAACCAGACTATGATTGTCCCTGTGCAACACGTTTCACTAAGTGATAATAACCCATGCACCTCAGTCCTCACTGGACATAACTGTACCTTCAAAGTCCTGAAATATCCATTTAAAGACCATATGTATCTGTGGGCTAGAACAGACGTCTAGTTTACACTTTGCTATTTGTTTTAGTGATGATAATGAGTCACGTGGCAGGTATAAATTAGCTGTTAAAGCCCAGAGTCTAAATTCACAGAAAAAGCTAATGCAGTTCAGCACACAGCTCAGATTCTCACAGATAATGCACACCTGAAAATGTCTACCTAATCTGTAAACACTCAAAAGTTGGGAACCAAGATGAAAAAAAACTTTATTTAAATCCCAAGCATCAAAATCACCACACCTTTAAAAATAAAAAAAAGGGGGGAACAAAACAAAAACTTGTCCATTCAGGTTTGTCCTTATTTTCCATAAAATTTAAACTACAGTGCTATGAGAGGAACGCTGCGACCGAGATATTCTCTTAAAAACGGGCTAAATGTTTCCAAAATGACACTCTGCGCTTTGTGTGGGGGGGTCGAGAGTTCGTCCGCTTGAAATGGCGTCTTGTGTTGCTGAACGGTGGTCTCCAGCAGGTCCAGTGTTCCAGCACTAAGATCATAGTGTCTGGTCGTCTACTGTACATGCAGGTCCTTTTCCTTCATTGTCCGGTTTAAGAGCTCACCAGAACATAAATCATCCTGTTAGAAATAAGAGAAAGTGGGAAAACAAGTTAATATTATCACACATCACCATGTTGGATTTTATAGGGTTTTGCATCTTATTCACCTGTTTTGTTGAAGGCAGAATGAGTAGGATTTTGCAAAAAAACAACAACAAAAAAAAACTTTGAATGCTGTGTTTACAAACCGCAACCAACAAATCCTTCTCATTCTGCTTTTAAAGAGGTAATTGTGACCTAAAATGCAGCGGCGGTTAAAGGAATAGTTCAACATTTTGTTAAATACACTTCACTTTCTTGCCAAGAGTTAGATGAGAAGATTGATACCATTCTCACATTTGTATGTCAAATAAAACGTTACAGTCAGGACACAGTTAGCTTAGCTTAAAGACTGAAGCGAGATATCCTGGCTCTGTCCAAAAGGTAACAAAATCCACCTGCCAGCATTACCTTTGGACAGAGCCAGGCTAGCTGTTCCCCCTGCTTACAGTTTTTATGCTAAGCTAAGCTAGCCAGCTGCTGGCTCTAGCTTCATTTTAACAAGCAAATATGGTGGTATTGATCCTCTAAATCCAGGCAAGAAAGCGAATAAGCAGATTTCCCAAAATGCTGAACTGTTCCTTTAATAGGATTAGAATTCACACAGGATCAGTATTATCAGGCGATTTACCGTCTTTTAATTAGACTACTTAATTTGCACTAGACTTTTTTCTTTACCAATTAGAAACGTGGCAGATTTGCACATCTCTACATACTGGACATCCCCAGATTATACAGAAAAGTCCTGTGCAAATTAGGCTCATGTTTTTTTTAATGTAAAACCAAAACATGAACGCTCCCAACAAAGAAAAACAAAACGAAATATTATTTTGTACCCGTAGAGATAGTAGAAGAATGACAGGAGGTAGAAAGCCAGTTTGCACCAGCCTTCTTTTTGACAGAATGCCAGGATGTCAGCATTCATGATGGTTGTTGGGTCGTAGAGTCCTGGACAGCTCATCACAGGTCTGCTCATATACCTGCATCACAGAAGCATCAGGGTGTCAGGTAATTCAGACTTAACGGTGCTGAATTTTATTGACGGACTTAATACTAGACAATAGATTCCTTCATGCGAGATACTCACCTCCAGACATGATAAGCCAGCAGTGGTAAGTTGAGACAGAGGGTGAGCCACTCGGCCGCACAGAAGAACATCACGCAGAAGAAGAAATGGATGAGATACTCTGGGAGCACCAGCTGAAAAGAGAAGAAAATAAAATGTCAGAATCCATATACAGGGAACAGTCAGTCCTCCTCATAAGCCTGTATGCTGATTCGCTGTCAGTAACATATAGACAAAATGTTTGTGGAGTCTGAATAAATGTGACTTGTGAGAAGTGAAAGCACACTGTTCAGAGGACAAATACAGCGTGAGGTTACAGAGCCTCAAAGGCCTTTTTACAAAAGAGAAAGTGGAGCTATTTTAAGAGCCAGACATCTAAAAATTGCAGTCAGCTCTACAGAGAGTCAAAGACAGGAGTGAAATACAAATGAGCTCCAGTGAGATGCTAATTTTAACAATGCATTTTATACACACACACACACACACACACACACACACACACACACACACACACACACACACACACACACACACACACACACACACACACACACACACACACACACACACACACACACACACACACACACACACACACACACACACGTCCTCAAATTTTCGTGTAGTTAAGCCTCTTATTGTGTCGACACTATCAGGCCCAGCTTGATGTTATATTACTACACATTATTACATAGGCAGAAATATGTCACAGTAAGCTCTCGTGCTGTAGGCAAAATACATGACCAGTGCTTTATCATGCACTGATCTGACACATAATGTGTAACACAATAAACAGGGTGAAAAATTAAGACCTGCCACCTGCAAAATGGCTAAAAAAAACAAAACAAAAACACTAAAATGTTGGCCCAAACAAAAACAAAAAAGACCCCACTTGCCCAATAAACAAAACTCCCACAGCGAGGCACGACCCTCAAATGTCCTCTGTCTAATGTGGCAAAATGTGACTGTTTTTAGTCATGCAGCCAAATCTTGTATCACATTTAGCCTTTACCACTGACTGGTAGAATTTAGAAATCTACTAGATGCTGTTGCAAGTGGATAGAAAAGGTTAATTTCCCACCCTGGTTATATGTCATGCATCATCAGGTTTGACCACAAGTATAAAAAGGGGAAACCCATCAACAACTTGCTCTGGAGAATATTAGCGCATCTCAACATCAACATCTTCTGCAGTGAGGGCAAACCTACAGAATCATCCCACTTCCTGACAAACGGACCATGCTGTGAGCGCTAGCAGTGTTGATGCATCAGCCTGCCTCAGGTTGACAGAGTTCGAACTGGTGCGGGGTTCAGGGGGGCAGATGGAGGCACCACATGGAAGCCATGCATTCAATAAGAGCAAGAGGGTGGGAAGGGTGGGGGCAACCAACAGCCCACAGATGGAAAGGTGAGGGGCGTGTAGGATGAGGAAAATACAGGGGGGGGCTATAATGTGTTGAAATCCTGCACTGTGCTGCCAAATACAAAAACAACTGATCACAGCACAAAAAATGTGCCAACTGAGCTGAGCGTACCACACGCAAAAAGACTGGCCACGGTCAAAACTGCAGAGAGTACTGTGGAGTGCATCATGGATTAGAGACAGAAGAATCTGTACTTTTAGCTAAAATAACTCCTCCTACTCCTGAAGTCACTAACCAATCAGTGGACCCAAATATTGCTGAGCTGACGAGTGTTGGGATTCTGCAGCCATCTGTCCTGAACCACAGGTGATGGAGGTTAGAGCCAACACTGAGCTCATATACAGTAGCTTCGTTCTGCTAATTGCTGAATCAAACTGCAGTCTCCACCTCGTAGAAAAGTGAAATGATTATGTGACATGTATTAATAAAAGTTTCATTTAAAGCTGGAACATTAAAATCAATTTCCTTCAAATCGAGCATCAACCTATACTATGATACACAGCTCAGTATCCACGATCCATCCTCAACTATCCACTATTCAAAAAGCTTTGCTGACGTTACATGATTACTATGAATACTGTTGTGTAAAAGCTTTGTCAGGACAGTGTATAGGCCTGGTGTTACTGTGGTCTCAACTCCAGACAAGTTACGTGACTGTCTGAGTTTACTGGGAATTTATTGTACCAGTAACTGTAACACTATTTGCAAACAAAGGGTAGGTTGTAATAAAGATCATGCATGTTTTGAGCATTTGCAAGTCTTTTCAGTTAACAGCTACACTTTATCTATAAAATGAAATGATATTTCATCCCACAGAATATTGTCCACTACTACACACACCGTGGCTCCTATACCTAAAAAAGCAGCTTAACACAGTTTAAAACATGGGCAATTTAATTGGTTAGATGAGGTAAAGAAAATAGAAGGCACCATACATTATTTCAGTTAATGCTCACTTTAAAGAGGTCTTGAAAAATAAAATAAAATATTCTTAACATCCACAATAGTCAAAACAATCTACTACATGACAGTAAATGACCGGAGACACAGGTGGCATGTGGTCTAATCCCGAGCTGAACTCTGACCTTAACTCTGAGATTAGTTAACTGAAAAGACGTTTGCAAACACTTCTCCGTGCAAAATGACAAGACTGCAGACTGAGTTGAACTGAGCGGGCATTTTAAAGATTGGTACAAACCTTTATTGCAATTTTGACTCTTTTAATCTTTTTGACCTTTTCAACTGTCTTTTTGCCGTTAACAAAGTGTAAAAAAAAAAAAAAAAAAAGCAGATTAGGAAAAACAAAACAACAAAAGGTGTTAGAGTTTGACAGCTGACAAGATCACTGAATTCATAACAGGCAGGTTATTTAGCAAAACAGTGCAGAGAAATGATTGAAAAAGACAGATAGACGGATAAAGTTATCCTAAAATAAATGAAAAACCTTTCAACAGAGCATATCTGCATGCAGTCAAAGAGGCAAGGAAGGTGTGTCAGGTGTGGCGGCGTCACTTACCGGATTTAAAGTGTTACACTGATCTATAGGATTCTTGTAATCAGTCTTCAGCTCATCAAATGCTATTATCTGGGGAACAAGATGATCACAATGTAACAAGGCACAGAGAGCAGCTCAATGTAAATGCACATTTTATGAACCTGGAATAAATGCAATTTGGCATTAAATGGCTTTGAGTCAGTAAGATGGAACATTTACAGTTTACTATATGTTCCATCAATGTCACTTCAATGTGTTATTTTATTGACATGCCATAACTTTTACTTAGAGCAATAACTTCCCCCTCTCACAGAACAAATTCCTTCTGTTATGCATGTATTATATTATAAGAATGATTATTTTCATTACCAATTGATCTGCTTTATTCCAATTAATAAATGATCACATATTCTCCAAAATGCGAGAAAATTGTGAAAAATGCCCTTCATTCAATTTTAATTCAGTTTTATTTATATAGTGCCAAATCACAAGAACAGTCATCTCATGACACTTTGCATATAGAGCAGGTCTAGACCTACTCTTTATAATATAAATCAGAACTAGAATCAGAATCAGAAATACTTCATTGATCCCCGGGGGAAATTAGACAAGATAACATAAAGAAGTCTTCAAATTGTATGTTGTGATTGACCAGCAGTCCAAAACCAAAAATGACTTTCTGAACTGACCAATGAATTAACCAACTCAATGTTTCAACATTACTATCAAAACAACGTAGGCGTTTGTTTGTTTGTTGTACATGTTGTCAAAAGATTCACGTTGTTTACCCCTGAAACTTTTACCGTGACACCAACGTAATGACATTTCATTGTATGTTCACATTTTTATTCCACGTCATTTTTGTTACGCTGAATGCTGCATTGAGATAAAACAGTCGTTTACTTAAACCAACTAACGTTTTGAATCATGGACACGTTTTATAAGTTTACAATCTGCACTGCTTATGTTGACATTTTGACAAAATGACGAAATGTGACATGTCGGGAAACAGACCGAAGCTCAAGGAAACGGGTGACAGTGTCATCACAGAGCGGCATGTCGTTCCAGACTGGAAGTTAACGTTAGCTAAGCCCGCTAACTAGCTGGCTAGCTACTAGCTCAACACTTACCGTTAGACAGGCCTGACAAGTTATAACACGTTTGCTATGTTCAGACCACGGTTAATAAAAAAAGGTGAACAATGAAACGGGATCACGATAATAAAACGTATAAACAAAAAAAACAGTGTTTGTCTGTGTGTTTTAACTGACAGCTAACTTTAGCTCCTAGCCAACGGCAGGGAGTGTGCCATTCATTCTAGAACGGATGTGTTGCATGTTACGTATACTGGGCTCTGAGCGCGCGGCCGTTTCTATGGAGTTAGCTTGGATACGTTCTGTCCAGACGTTACCGAGATCCCCGGTGAGCTACGTACAACCCGAAAACGTCCCGACTGTTTAGCCACAACGCCGGCCTAGCGTTAGCCCGGTCTTTGACAGCCTTCCTCGCTCTTTCGCCTACTTGTATCAGCGCCGTTGGAGTGGCAGGCCAACGGTCTTTTCTAAGGATGTTTAAATGTATACTTACGTGCCAGATCGCGAAGAAGATAAGCGCCGCCGTGAGCAGCAGAGCAAGCATGTAACAAAAGGCCGCGAATGTGAACGCCATTTTTCTCCGGTTCTGCTAGTCAGTTCCTGGCTCGGTTGGCGGATGATGCAGGCGGATGATGCAGGCAGCTTCGCAACCGATTTTGAGATTTGTCAGCGTGTCTTCTTCTTCTTCAGTGAGTGTTTAGCTAGCTGGTGTCCTTATTGTGACATTACTGCCATCTTCTGGAGTTATTTATGTCCTTCAGTGTTTGAGTCGTCAGTCCCGTTCTCCTCACAACTTTCCTTAAATTCCTTATTTTGCATGTTTATTGGGATATGTCCTTTTCATTTTGAAGCTTTGTTTTGAAAAATGCTAACGGAATAGCTGTATGCTGTCCGTATAACGTTAATACCAAAACATCTACTGTAATTACAAATTATACAGTTTAATATTAAAATTAAAAGCAGGCTCACATATACACACGCGTGTACATGCATTTGTCACACAATATTTATTCTATTATTTATTTATTCTGAAAAATGGCGTTGCTTTTGCTGCACTAGTCTTTGGTCTCCATTTTTCTGTGCAACATCAAACTAAAGGATTCCACAGTTTTCATCAACGCTGGACTAAATGTGATAAACACATATGCACTTCATACATGTCAGTCTGAAAACAGCAGTCTGTAGAAACCAGAGGGGTAAACATCACTGTCATTTTATTTGGACAATAGGACAATAGACACTTTATAAAGTATGGGAAAATACAAATATCTCAAGTTTCACTGATGCCATGAGGCAGCTGGCTATGATAGAGTCTCAGGTGTGTTTTTTTTTAATTAAAAATGAAACAAAATAGAATACCAGGCATTGATCAGAGAGGACACCAAGAGCTGAACAACACATTTGCAAGTTAAAGTAAAAGACTCAAGAGGCCAAATATACAACAGGTTCACCACATAGGAGGGAAAGCTACTAGATCCACAGGACATAACCAGACACATGGCTCAATATCAATATATTAGGGAGATTGATTTTGATACATGATCAATGGACAGTCTATTACAACCCATTTCCATGAAAATAGCAGTAGCAGAGGGTTTCTTCAAAGAAAGTCAGTATGTAAATATTCCAGGTAGAGTAAGAACACAGCTGAGACCAGATGTTTGAGATGAAAGTTTTGCCCCTTCTTAAAAAAAAATGTGTATGCAAATGAACGGCATCAGTTTAATCAAATTAACGTAATAATTTAAAATGTTCTGGAAAGAATGCATGCGCCAGAGCAGCACATTCTTGAATATGTCATTTGGAAATGTCTGTCAGACGTATGAAGACATATATTAAAGCATGCAGTTCTTTTACAGTAGCTCTCCACATTTTAGAGGTTTAAAGAATTTGTTTTAAAAAGACAACAGCTACGTATGTTTTTATTTTCACATCAAAACCAGCACTTTGCACGTGTTTCGATGTTTCAATGAAATGCAAAGACTGTTTCAGAGTCTTTGATTTCGGATTGACTGTGCATTTCTGAAAATTCATCTTGCGTTTAAAAGGGTTTTGCAGGTCATAAGGTCATAAAACTCCCTTTACCCATAAAGGGTAGCATACAACTTCAGCTAAAGTAAGAAGAAACCAGAAACAGAAATAATCATGAGAATCACCCATGTTGGAGTTATGTTTCTCTGCTACAGCAGCATAATATTGGCTAATATCAAGCTGACAGTGTAAATCTTAGCTTCAATGGCATCAGTAGACAGCAAAACAAGTGATTACAGTTAAACCCCATTGTTCCTGTTGGATTAAACCCTGCCCTGACATGTAAATCATAATTGATTGTCTAACATTTGACATCAATACATAATTTACATGAAATGGTAACATTGTGCGTACATATCTTTGAGTCATATCTCTACAAACTGTTTCTATTATTTATTATAACCAAGATTACACTTAAATAGAAAAAAGATGATGTGTCTTGGACTTAAAAGATCATAAAGTAAAAAAAGAAAAAGTGTCTTAAATCCCCCAACAAAGCTTTTCCAATCACCTATTTTTCTCACAAAACATGTTTGTGTCATGTTTTCATTTTGGCCTCGTGATTTTTTTTAAAAACAGATGTAAATATAAAAATTAAGACAAGGCATTGGTATGGTAGACTTAGCAGTATGACATCATACATTATGTGGTGATTTCTTGCCTTGGGGCTTTAAATCAGCTACAATCCTACTTTCCAAAGTAGGAGTTTCTCAATAAGAAATGAAACTGATGAGGGAACATGTGGAATTAATTTGTGCCTATTATTCTTTATTAGGGTCAGACCAATATGCAGAGCTGATATTAAACTTTTATTAAAGATCAGAAATCAGCCACCCCAGTCATCCACCAGCGGTATAATGGAGGTTTCTCCCACACTGCTCACATAAAACCAGTCTGTAGCACCAGCAATACAATTTTAAGTACATTTTATGTAGCTTTAACTATCTGGGGCTGGTGGCCCTGCTGTTAAGAGCCACTGAGAGCCGTCAATCCTTAAAGTATTAGCAACTGGTTTGGCGTTTTAGTGTGTTGGATTGGTTTAAATGCTGTTTCACAGGATCTTCAGCAGGAAACCAGGAAGAACTGTCACTTTTGAGCATGAAAAAGAGTCCGTGACATTTTAGGTTATTTTAACTCTGTACTCCAGCACAATGTGCTGAAGGTGAAGCTGAAAGCTAAAATTTGCATGTTAACCCCAGTCTGTGTTAAATTTAAGATCAACAGTGTAACTGTATAAATACTTATAGACTGCACTGCATATATCAGATATTGGCATGAAATATGAGCTGCTGGCACATTCAATACTATACTATAATAATATCATTATCAGCCTTGAAGCTATATTGGTCGAACCCTGTTCTGTATGGAAAATGTAATGTCCAGATGCTGTCCTTTGCCTACCAAGTCTAAAAATTAAGCACAACTGGCGTTTGGAGAAGTCGCAGCCATCATTCTCAAGGCTGTGACTACCACTATGCAATCAAAGTGGCTTTACATCCGAATAAAGCACAACATTCATCAACACTAACAACAGCAATAGCTATAATGCACAATATTAGCTAACAATCTCCCTAAAGACACAGTGACCCACTTATACAGAGTAGCCCAGTAGATTAAAAAGAGGGCAGGTAGTGCCCCCCTGTGTGCAGTGTTTTCAAGACTGCTGTGGTCGCTTGAGACGGAGGTTTGTTGTAAGTAATAAATTGTTCCGTTTGGAATGTTTCAGTGGAAATCTTGTTTTCAGGAGTGTGATATCGTCATAACAAATACGCAGGTCAGAGGCAGAATACAGCTTTACCCACGAGTCACACTGTTTTTTGCTAAACAGAGACGAAAAGATGTGATCTGAGGATGCACTAACGGGCAAATCTGCAGTGTGATAAGCACCACTCCAGGGCTTCTGCCAGCCTGTTCAAGTTACAACACATCATATATAAGTCTTAGGAGTGCCACTTGTCTATGGGTCTTAGTGTTATTGTTATTTACAGTTTGTTACCTAAATTATAATTTAAATGACCTAAAATTAATACTGAAGGAGAGACTGACTACAGCTGAACTCTATATTGTTGCCATGATTGTTCAGATGTTCTGGCAGGAAGTTTGTTTTCACAACAAAAGCTAATTACTGCTCTAAAGTATATGCTTATATAACCCTAAATACACCAAAAAAATAAAGACTCCCTCAATTATGAAAAATTATTAAACAACAAGTGGAACTCAGAAGGTTCAGAGTTGCAAAAAACACTGAGTGTAAACTACTTAAGGAAACAAACGGTTGTTACAATGCCTTTAAATTCTCCTGAATGAACATGCTTAGGAATAGTGGATGAGTACTATCAATTTCCGTCCACTTTAAGAGCTATAGTAGTGTTAAGTCAAAACAGACACGTAACTGGCACATGGAGAGATTGTATGGGACACAAAAGCAGACCTGCGTCAAACAGTATTTTCAGTTTTAGGCTGATGGGTGAGGTTTAGTTAGTGCCACACATGTCGACAGTCACAGAGAAGTATTCAAACTCCTGTGAATGTCTAAATTGTAATATGCCGTAAACTCTACCAAAGAGGCCTAAAACTGAGCACAGAAAGTATTTGCAAACACTATTTAAAATCAGGTCTGGTAAAAAGAGGAAGGAAAAAATTAACTGTGGTGTGTTTCTCCCGAAGAGATGACACAAGTTGTGCAATCTGGATCCCCCTCACATCCCAGACCACTGGATGAGACGACTTTAGCCGAAGAACCCAAGTTTCTCTCTGAGCCATTCCTCTGTTAGGTCCTCTGTGTTTCTGATCTCAAACACCTGGTAAAAACATAAAACGGAGCAAAGAAAGAGCGGGATTTAGAATTTTCTTAATACAATAAGAGAAAAGTCTTAGGATGCAGTTTGGTATAAAGCATGGTACCAGCTAATGATAAAATACACAGATAAATGGATGAATCACATAAATTACACGATATTACTACATTAATTGGCACAATCAACACAATAATGTGACATTAATATGCTAATGTTACATTATTAATAAACAAGACTAACAGTCTACAGCCATGCTAGTGGTTGAGGCTGCACAGCAGTGCTTTGAGCTAGATGCTAACATCAGCATGCTAACATGCTCACAATGATGATGCTAATGCTGATGCTGATGTTAAGTGGGTATAATGTTTACCCTGTTCCTTATCTTAGTTTAGCATGTTAGCATGCTAGCATTTGCTAATTAGCACTAAACAGAGTACAGCTGAGGCTGATGGGAATGTCAGTTTTGCATTTTAGTATTGGACAAATTACAGTTTTGACCTGATGATGGCGCTAGATGAAAAGTTAAGAAAATGTCTACTTTACTATGACTTCGCATCAATGTTAGAAGCTCACAGATGGCCCACTAACCTTGGACAGTTTAACGGTATGCACCAGTTTGTTTTTGCTTCCCGCGTACATCATCTGCTGATCTGGTCTGCAACCTGCCGAAAACACAAATACATCAACATCAACAACACCAGAAATGTCCTTGTTATGTTAGAACAGTGCACTGTGGGTCATGTGTTCTTACCCACTGGGCTGGAGAAGATGAAGCAGAGAGGATAGGAAACACGTCCATCATCATGTTGGTATTTATAACTGTAGACGATAAATGTTCCTGGTGCTAAGGACAGTTCACAGATTTCACATCAGGACTCATAGCAATACAGCACGGTCGAGAGAGGACGACTTGACTTTCTAAATCCTTTAACAAGAGTGACCGGACTGAATCAAGATAATATTTCAAATAAAGTATCTATTTCAAGTAAAAATCGACCTTAGAACAATTTTAAAACAGGCCCTGTAGCAGGATGAATATATTACCTTAATCATAAACTGGAGTAACCGTTTTAACATCACAGACTGATGATATGCAACAGAGTCGAACAATTATCTAAATACTGTTAAAATAAGACAGGTCACTTATTCAAAGGATATCTCGGCTGTCTCTCAGGCAGTTCTTCCTTTAGATCGTCAGGAGAAATGTCCTAAAAAAAGATGGACGTGTCATGAACAGTTAAGTGTGGCACTCCGTCTCTGCTGTCGTGCCACGTCCATATCTACAAAAGCAGTTATAGCTAACTTACCTCGTGTTCCTCTTCGAGAATAACCATCTGCTTGTCTTTATCGATCTTCACTGAGGGGTAAAAAAAGAAAAAGAATAAAACACTAAGAGGAAGTATACAAAAAACTAAACAAAAAACAAACAAATTATATTATATTTTCATCATATTGCCTTTCACAAAAGGTACAAATGTAAAAAAAAAAAAATGCTTTTGAGTCGGAGTCCATGCCATGCAAACACACTCCTAATCCAATTTAGCAGCAATGACATTTTGAACTAGAAAAGCTTCAAAGCTTCAAACTAATGCAACGCTACTCTGTCACACCACCTGCTTTATCTGGATTTAACTCTTACAAACACACAGATATATAATGTAGCTGGCTTACATTTCCCTTTCTAATATCATGTTACTTTTTCTGTTTTTCTTTTATTTGTATAGGTCGATTTGACTGAGTGTGTTTACTGATAACACAACATCTGTCTTCATCTGTTGGCTTTAAAGTTGGGAACACACTAGGAAGAAAATTCTCGACATCACACACACACATTTAAAGGAATAGGTCAACATTTTGGGATGTACACTCAATTGCTTTCTTGCCGAGAGTTCGATGATGGATACTACTCTCATGTCTGTACGGTAAACATGAAACTACATCTGGGAAAAGGTCTGCTTAGCTTAGCATAAAGACTGCACAAAAGGGGGAAACAGCGAGGCAGTTTTATTGCTAAGCCTAGCTAACTGGCTAACCAGCTGTAGCTTCATATCAGCGGACAAGAAAGCAAATAAGTGCATTTCCCAAAATGTCAAACTAGTCCTTTAATGGCTGACAACTGCACATTGAAGTCATCTGAATTAATTTGATTCATGAGTTTAAAGAGGCAGTCTGTCAGCCTCCATTTTGTTCCACACAGCAGGAAGCAGTCTGAGCGTTAATGCTACATTTCCAATTCTGCAAACTGCCAAGCACGTTGATACTTCGGACAAAAACAAAGATTCACATTGTAACACAAAATTAAAAACAACGGTTTTATAATCAAAAAACAAGTAAAAGAAGAAAGTGAACTACATGAAATGTGTTTCCAATACTCACTAATGATGGCCGCATTATTGGTCTCCTTCCGGAAACGGAACTGCTTCAGTTTGTTAACCAGATCTTCATCCACATCACACACCACCAGTGATTCACTCTGATACAAACACGAGAAACACGCAAATACAATGAATTTCAAAGTCATAAACAGGTTTTGTTTTAAACAGCAGAGACACTGTACACAGATTTAACTGCACAAACCTTCTGTATTCATTTTTATGTTCTTTCTTTTTGTTTTTGAACATAGTTGACAAACCAAAGCCTTGATCTTTGGATTTAAAACTAAAAAGGACACAAACACAGACCATTGTGTTCATCTGGACTAAACTAATGTATCCGATTTATAGATAATATGTTTGTAATATTCTGCATTTCAACTGGTAGTCGAGGAAATAGTAATATGACGCCTTCTGTACATAGAATGCATCCAACACCATGTAGATTAATGTAATATATTTACTGTCAGCCATAATAAAGCCAAAATAAATAAAAAAAACTTTCTGCAGGAATCCAATCTGACGAGAGGCTTTATTCAGAAAGAAAATAATACACCAGTCTCAGCAGGATTTTATTGCTCTGAACCCAACGTCCACACAGCATTACATAACTCCACCACAAAGACATAAACTCTTTAAGAGTCTCTGCAGAGTCTCTGAATTCTATAATTACACCTTCCTGAACAGATGGCTGGTGGGAGTCAGGATTTCACTGAGCTCAGAGAGAGATCTCTACAGATTAAGAGGAGGCCGGGGTGTCTGTGGCTGGGACTAAGACAGCCGAAAAACAGGGTGCATAGGAAAATGATGGGGAGCAGGCATGACAGTGACAAAAGCCGGAGGTGGCCACGGGTGTACTTCTGGTTTAAATTCCTCCGGCCGCGGACAGCTAAGTTAGCTCGCTAGTTTGGCTGCTAATTCAGCCAGGAAATGAGAGTCGGCCAAGTTGAAACTATCCAGTTAATTTAACGCATCTCATGTGTGAAAATAAAGCAGCGACTCCGGCCAGGTGTCGATCGACACTGAAGAGAGTCGAGCTGTCATGACACGCAGTCAAAAACATAGTTCATCAAGAGAAGCAGGCGAGCTAGCGTTCAGGCAGCTCCCCAAACAGACGTGTTGAAACACAGCACTGCGACCTGCTAAGACAAGCTAACCACACGTAGCTACACTGCGACAGGAAGCCAGCTGGGTTGGTCTTCAAAATAAAAGCAAACAGTGTGTCTGGAAATTTACAGAAGTGGAGCCAGATTCTTATTAAGAGCTGAAGTGATTTGTCGATTAGCTCAGTGAAAGGAAATTCATTAGCAAAAACTTTCATAATCATCGCTTCGCTCACCATAAAGCAAAAATCCCTGTGGTTTCAGTGTCTCTGGTGTGAGGATTTGTTGCTTTTCGTTTTGGACTGGTGTATGACCATAACAAAACATTTGAAGATGTCACATTGGACTAAATAATAATATATATATATATATATACATACATTTAGCTACTTTGACACTATACATAAAAAAAGATCTAGAAAATAACCTGCAGATTAATCTATACTGACAATCATTGTTAGTTGCTGTCCTAAATCATGTAACTAGTTATCTTTACCCTGAGATCTCTGTTGACTTACAGCATTTGAATCCATTTAACTTCCATTTAAAACCACATTGCTTATTGGTGAGCTTATTAGTACACACACAGATCACTGAATCAAAGAAACATGTGATGCATGCATTTCTCCTTATCTTAACATATTACTCTGGGAAGCAATGCAGAATAATAGCTAGTAGTTTTCCAAAAGGACAAAAAAGGAAATGATTGCTTTTTTCTTTCCTTTTGACTGCATTCCATTTCTGTAAACTGGCTTATTGTAAGGATTTTAAAACAATAAAACACTACTGTAGCTTACTGAATTTCTGATGACTAAACTTACAAGTGAGTATCTACTATTTTGTATTATGAATAAAATACAAACTTTATGGCCGATAAAGCACAGAACCCCCCCCCCCCCCAATGCCATCGAGTAGAATCACAGTCATCATGTTGCTTTGTATGAATGTAGGATTTACTGCAGGTTAAAGTCAAACTTCTACCTATACTTATATTAACACAACAATAAATCATGTCAAAGTTTCCAAAGTCATTCTTACTCTGCATTATTTTAAAAACTGACTTCTGTGTAAACTGCAAAATTTTTCTCTTCGTGCTACTTAATGACGATCGCATGTAAATGTTTAACAGCATTATTTGATTTTAATTTTGTTTATATTACTTTCTATATATTTTATTCTGAAATCTGTAACCGGAACTTAAACATTTCTATTCTTGCTAACTTGACACTGATACAATGGACAGAGGGTGGAACTAATGCTAGGCTAGCAGGCTAACGCTAGCCAATCTGCGACCTTACTTTTTCCCAACAGTACCCGGAAGTTCACATTTGTTAAGAGCACGCGATTAAAACGAAGAAACGACAACGATGACAGCTCTCTCGCTACAACACGGAACAACTCACCATTGTTGTAGAGTTAAAAATCCCCCGAAGCTGCTGCAGCTGCTCTGGATGGTAGAGACGCTGTAAATGTTTTTTTTTTTTTAACTTCACATCATCTTGTGACTGGTTTGACCAATCCCAAACAAGCAAACCCCCCCCCCCCCCCGCAAAAGTTGGTCACGAAAAGCCTTTTTAAACTGTGTCGTTTAACTTTAGTTACCAGTTACTAATAAGTTACTAGTTACTTTGCAGATTACAGTTTTATATACAAAATATATACTAAATTTATGAAATAGAATGCATTGTTATAGATGAAACTACCAAACACAATGAAAAACTACAACAATTTTTCTACATAATGAGTACTTTTACTTTTAGTACTTTAGGTACATTCAGCTGATAGTACCGTACTTTCATTTAAGTAAGATTTTGAATGCAGGATTTTAACTTTTACTGAATTATTTCTACATTCTTACATTTTTATTACGTCTGTTGATAATATGTCCACATGATGCACCTTCCTAAATGTAATTATTATAATTATTATTATTACAATCTAACTGACGACACAGCAAAGTTGGGGCCAGTTAGTATTCCAGGGTAGACTTTGCAGAGTGTAAGAGGGTTCACAGGGTCCACATAGTATGAGAGTCAGAATCAGAAATACTTTATTGATCCCCGGGGGGAAGATACACAAGTTACACGTGCTCCCATTCAAGATTAAAAGGTGAATGATATAATTTCTTTCTCTAATACATACAAATCTCATTAATCGTCAGTTTATAAATGTTTAGTTTAGCTGTGTGTGTTGCGTGTATTTGCTTTATTTCATAACTTTTAAAAGATTTTTGTCACAGAGTCGTCGCGCTCTTATTTCCTTTATTCTTTTATATAACTTGTTTTAGTTTATTCGGGTGTGTGTTGTGTGTGTGTGTGTATGTGTGTGTGCGCGCGCGTGCGTGCGTGCGTTACGGAACGCGCCCATCCCTCAGAATACGTCATCACTGAAGCGCGTGTGCGCCCCTCCTTTCCGAGAGTTGTAGTTGTGAGCGCAGACCCAACGTTAGCTTGTAGTCCTAAGCCTCGGGAGGCTAAATTAGCTGGCTAACTGGCTTCCACAGCTGGATAAATCATCTCTGTGTCCCACTATCATTTGAAAGGAGTCCATCTTCTGGCGAGGTAGCATGAAATATCAGTTGTTACCGCTTACTCTCTTTTGACACCGTGGATCTAAGATAAACAAACGAGCTAACCATCTGAACGCTATCGTTAGTTAACTATCTATTAGCTTCTGTTAGCTAGGTTGTTAGCCAACTGTATAACATCAGTTAACTAGACATTTTAAAAGCTAAATCCCCGTTAATATGCGGCTAAAGTCAGTGTACCGTCTGTATGGCTCGTTGTAATATTATTTCAGTTTGGTGAAGCTGTTTCGACTCTGCCCAAATGGGTTTTGTTGATCACCAGTCGGGGATGGAAACATTTACTCTGCTATTACTCAGAGCCTCTGTGTGACATGCCTTCCAGTGTTTGACAGCTTGTTATATTCGGCTTTTATAACTTCCTAATAAAACTAATGAAAGTTGTGTCTTATCTTCTTTTGTTTTAGATCATGTCAGATTTCTCGGTGAGTTCAAAGGATTGCACAGTTTTGCATCATTTTATGATTTACAGTGGTTAGACATATGTTTTATTGTACACACAGAGAGTCACTTTCTCTTCCTGTTCTACTTCAGCTGGCAGATGCCTTAGGAGACGACAGCCCGAGCCAGGCAAAGAAAATAGGGAACACTAACCCTTCTGCCCCTGCCGGCAACCCTCCACCTCCTTCAAACCCAGGATGGCCTGGTTCAGCCCCAGGAGCTCCCACCCAGCCCTCCGCTCCTGGTGACTTCGCTGGAGGATCATCTGGCCCAGGGGCGCCAGGGCAGTTCCCATTTCCCTCTGGTCCTGGAGCACCAGGGCAATACCCAGGACCTCCTTCAGCACCTGGCGGGTTCCCCCCTGGTCCTGGGATACCTGGACAATATCCACCAGCACCCGGAGCTCCAGGGCAGTTCCCTTCCAGCCCTGGAGCCCCTGGGCAGTTCCCCGGCCAGTTTCCTGGCCAGTTCCCTGGCCAGTACCCACCTGAAGGAGCTCCAGGACAGCTACCTGGAGGCCCTGTTCCTTACCCAACAGGACCATTTCCTTCTGGCCCTGGAGCTCCTCCTGGGCCTTATCCAAATGTGCCTTTCCCAGGAAGTCAACCAGGAGGAGGCAATGGGATGTACGGGCCAGGAGGTCCAGGTGCATTCCCCCCTCCAGCTGGCCCTGGCTCTTTCCCTGCATTTCCTGCTGGAGGCTTTCCCCCAATACCCCCCGGGTCATGGGGATCACCTGCAGGTGGAGGCTTCCCTCCTGCCCCTGGCCCCTTCGGTCCTGGCCCCGGGCCTATGGGTCCATACGGTGGGCCTGCCGCTCCAGGAGGCATGCTGGTGAGTACTAGCACTGTTTACAAATAACATTATGTTGCTTGCTTGCTGCATTTCTTTGCTGTTGTGTTTTTGCTCTGGTGTGTAGTGGAGCATCTCTCTTGGGGTGGCAGACTTTGGGATTCAGGGTGGGTAACTACAACCAGCTACCAGCTAAATGTACATCTACACTACCAGCCACTTCTTCTAAAATGTGGCTGATTTGGTGTCTGCTGCTGCTGGTGGAAAAAGAAAGTTTGTTTCCTTCCTTGTTGGGATTTACTGCAGGATGGCTGCATTCGGATGATTTTTTCTGTATCTTGGGCTCTGCTGGGGTGCAAAACATAAAGCAGAATCAACAAATCTTCAAACATAGTTATGAAAAATGTATTCTTGTCTTTCAGCCCAGATATAATCCACCATATAATTGAAAGCAATGAACTCAACTTTTCAGTCGGACAAGGACGTCACTTCCAGAATCAACATGTGGTTTGATTAGGCTACAAGAAAATGTGCCAAAGACTGAATATACACCCTAACATATACCATTAGGGTTGGTGTTTAATCTGCCTGGGGAATGTATTGTATTAATTCAGTGCAATATACACAAAACTTTCTGTTTTAAGACACTTTCATATTCTATAATAAAATCACAATTTGTGTACAATGTTCATCACTGTTTCCACATGGTTATAATTCAAAGGTCTTTTTTGTTTTCTGTCATTTCTCTTTGTTTGTACAGTTGATTCCTTGTTGCAGTAAAATTGTAGAATACGCCAGACTTTACTTTCTTTTTACTTTTTCTGTCATTGTCTTGACTAATTAATGTGAATTGTTTAAGAGTGTTGAACTAAATGAAGATAACTAAATAACTCATTGGGATATTGCATTAGGAATGTGGGCAGGGTCCAAGTTTTGAATAATGTTTAACTAAAAATTCCCTCTTGTCTTTATTATATTAAGCACTTAGCTAAATATTACCAAGTTTAAGGTGTTAGTGATGAAATGTGCCCCTAGGTATATCAAAACTGGGTAAACACTGTTTCCATTTGTGTATTTTTGCTTAATAAACACAGTAAATCATAATTTGTCATTATGCATTTTTTTAAGTTGATTTCTAAATAGAGCAGGGTAAATGTAGTGTCATGATTTTAAACTATAAATATTTCTTACAGATGGTGCCGTATGATCTCCCACTTCATGCTGGAATTATGCCACAACTTTTAATCACAGTAGTTGGGGAGCCCATTCCTGGTGGAGACAGGTATGACCAACGATGATCCTCGTTACTTTTTTTTGTTTACGCCACATTTATTTTATTAATTGGACAGTGGAAGAATGATTAGTTGCCTTTAGCACTCAGTCCTGATCTTTTTCTTGCAGGTTCCAAGTTGACTTCATCAAAGGTTCAGATGTCGTCTTTCACTTTAATCCTCGATTTCATGAGCAAACAATTGTCAGAAACTCCAACCTCGGTGGCTGTTGGGGGCCAGAGGAGCGAGAAGGAGGCTTCCCATTTGTTCAGGGACAGCGTTTTGAGGTAAAAAGTTGTAGTAATGGAATTGTAGCTAAGGTTGGAAAACTAAAAAAACTTGCATATTTTATTCATAATGTAATTACAATTTTATCCATGTCCATGTCCAGTTGACATGAACGCTATTCATGCTATAAGTCAGAATCTTGTAATTACGATTACTCTGAAATTACATGAACCGACACAAGAAGAGGTCTAATCAGCCAGAATAAATGAAAACGCCTATAACATCAGACCAATTCAGGCAAAGCTGGAGCTTTGTTCCAAGTTGTTGGTTAACTTGATAGTGATTTTTCAGTTGGCTGTTAAGGAAGGGCAGAGGAGGTGCATTCTGGTCCTGTGTGTCACACAAGACATTGAACATGGGTGTTACTCGCATTTTATGTTCCATAATAGACTGTTAGTCATGGGTAAGTACTGGGACATCACCATTTACACCAGACCATGGTCCAAAGCTGCATCTTAAATACACATCAGTGTGACATCATAGATTTCTACCAGACATTGTGACGTAATTTTAAATGGTGATGTGAAAAATGCTTTTTCTCCGGTGGAGATTCAATATGTAGGAAGATTTGGTGTTTGGGACCCCCCCCCCTTTTTTTATTTGGTGACCTTATGAGGTATTAGTAAAAAGTTAAGTAGTAATTAAGTAGTAAGTAGTAAAAAATGCTGATCACATTTTCCCAGAGCCCAAGGTAATGTCTTCAGATTGCTTGTTTTTTTATTGTCGATTGATTGTTTTGTTTGGCCAAACAGTCAAAAATCCAAAGATGTTTAATTTACTGTCATAGAAAACTAAGAAAACCAGCAAATATTTGCCGTTGAGAAGCTGGAACAACTGAATTTTTGGAACCATGCTAACTTATTGTGCTTAAAGTTTCTGTCGCTCTCCTTGCAGCTGAAGATCCTTGTGGAGGAGGACATGTTTAAAGTGGCGGTGGACGGCACCCACCTGCTGGAGTACGAGCACAGAATCGGCGGGCTGGAGGAAGTGACCCTGCTGCGAGTGACTGGAGACATCACCCTCCACAGTGCAGCCCCGAGCATGATCTGAACCTCAGAGCTACTAAACCACATGCTGTACACGCTGAGACCGAGGTCAAACTTTACCACCGTATTTGAAATCTTTTCAAATACCTTGATGGAGTTTTTGAGGCACAATAGTCAGTGAAGTGCAATCTTTGCCCACCTGGCACTTTGTCATTTATTAGAGAACAGACGGCCGATTAACCGAGGTCTGCGCACCATAATCCTCTTCTTTCTTTTTTTTTTGCTCTGGATGACTCATTTTATAGCCACTCACAATCCAATATATTTTAGGACGTAACAGTATCAAGTAGTGAATGAGAATGCATCTAAAACAGGCGTTTTAAGGAAATACTAATTTATACCTAATGAAAAGATTGTAGGCCAAGTGGAAAAGTATGTCGTGTCCCAAACATTTCATACATTTTCCACTTGTATGCTGTATTTTGTTTACAGTACGTGTATGTTTATTATTCTGTCCTGTATATCAAAACCTTGATAAGCCTTCGTAATGCATGAGAGTGTGCTGCTGCAAATCAACTTGGTCTCCTTTTCACCGTCTTACTTCAGTGCTGGCCGACCCCCCCCCCCCCCCCCCCCCCCCCCCAAGACTCACTGGCCTGTTAACATACAGTAGGCTGATGATGAAGTTTCTTAACATGTATTTATATACCGACTTTGAGCTCCTCCCTTCTTCAGTATTAATCCTCCTGAGCTCTCACACTGGAGGGTCACGTAACGTTTTACGAATTATGATTTCATGTTGAAGTCAAATCTAATAGCAAAAAAAAAGTGGGGCTCAAATTAAAGTAAAACATTGGAAAGGGGAGGGATGGACTCTCTGATTTGTTGCCAAAGATGACATGGGTACAGTATTTTGAGATTATATGCTTATAAATAAAGGGCAACAAACAAACGACTGATAATGCTGTTTGATTCAGAATATTGTACACTTTTCATGAGCTACCTGCCTGTACGCAAAATAAATGCTAGTTTCCCTGTTCCTGTTCTTTGTTTCACCCTAAAGTAGAGACAGTACAGCTAATCCTCTGCTAGCAGTTTCAGGGTTTTTTAGGGTGTGCCCCTGTGCCCCCTTTTGGTGTATTACAGTGGTATAATGTATATTATCCTTATCATTATATATATATATATATATATATATATATATATATGATAATATATTCATGACAACAATAACAATTATAATTATAACAATTCATTCATTGACTGTAGCTCAAAGTGCTTTCAACAAAAAAGACAGAATATTAAATAAAGATAAAATGATATAATGAATTAGAAATTAAAGTAAAAAGTACAACACAGGATAAAATGACATGTCAAGAGAACACTATTAGAATTTAAAATGTGACTGCAAAGGTACTAAGTGTCAATACTTATACTACTTATATTTGTTATACTTACATATACTTACAAATACTTACATACTTCAGCATTTAACTGTAGGGCCTTTTACCTTTAGTGGAGTATTTTTACAGTGTGGTATTGTTGCTATCTAAATGTTCCTTTCACCACTGGTATTGTATTAAATTAGATTATATCACTGTGGGAGCAAATTCATTCATTCACACAAAACACTTGGTACACTGAGGTACAATGCAATCTAAGTAGGACTTAAAATGTAAAGACAGGGACAGTATAATGAGAGATGCATATACTGAAAAAGTACATTTCACTGATAATACACTCACATAAAGGAGTATTTTTTACATTGTTCTATTGCTATTTTTACTTAAGTTAGACATCTAAATACTTCTTCCACCACTGGTAAGGATTCAACATTAGCAGAAGTAGTAAACTTAAATTACATCATCGTGGGAGAAACTTACCTGCAGTGTTTTGCCTCTGTGCTTTCTGACTTGACCGCCTGCTTTGTAATTCAAAGGTCGTCCTGCAGTTCCGTCTCATCCCATCAGGGGGCAGCACAACCGCAAACCACCCACTGAGCCGAAGGAAGCAAATCGAAACTCTTCAATGAGTTCACCTTCAGATAAATAGTTTGCCCCCCCCTTTCTCTGAAGACTTAATCGTTTGGTGTCTTGACAAAATGAATGGCTCTCTGCACTCCTCACCCAACGTGGTGGAAATAAAACTGAAGCGAGGACCGGCAGGTAAGAACTGAGTAACTTGACGTACAGTTAGCAGAGCGCGGTTACGCTGCTAGCTAGCTAACGTCACGTAGCAGCATAAATTTACGCTAGTAAAGCTAGTGTGTATCCCGAAGCTAATGGCTAATTTGCGAATCAAAAATAACAAAACCTCCTCCCACCATGTGTTATTGTGTAGTATATTGGTTGTGGAAGCCGGATGGGCTCTAACAACTCAGTTTAATATACAAAAACAATGATTTATGCACTTTGAGGCTGTCTTAAAAGCTTTGAAAGTAACGTTACTGCTCGGCCTGTCAGACTGTGACAGACAGTTTCCCCATTGAAGCCAGTGGCGCTGGACAGTTAGGGGGGTTTATAATATCTTTACACAGTTTACACTTGGTAGTGTTATGTAACATTATGTGAACTGGTGTTTCTCTGAATACACATGTGAGTAGCTGTACAGCATTGGAATGATTCCTCTTGTACTTTGATCCATTGAGATAAATGTTATGAGTAGATCAGCAACTTCTGCCCTGGTAAACAATCCAATGTGCCTATTGAATTGTACTCAAAAACCTCTATCTCGTGTCATTGTCTGTGTTTTTTTTAGGTTTGGGATTCAATATAGTTGGGGGCGTGGACCAGCAGTTTGTTGTGAATGACACTGGCATATATGTGTCCAAAATAAAAGAAGATGGAGCTGCAGCATTGGACGGAAGACTGCAAGAGGGGGACAAGATCCTGGCGGTAATAAATGTTTACTTTTATCATGGGTGTAAGTTGTAGAGGAGGGTGTTTTTGATAATTCGTGTATGGCATCAAGTTTTGGTGAGCTTGTTTCGCAAGAGCACACTATTAAATTGCATGTGTTCTTTGGTTTATCCAGCAACAGCAAAAGTGTAAGTCATTTTTTAAGCTAAAATGCCAACCATTCCCTTATTTCAGCTTCTCAAATGTGAAGATTTGCGACTTTTCTTCGTATTAAAGTGAAAAACTTTAAATATATTTAGTCTTTGGAGTGCTGTTCGGGTATAACTTAGATAATTAGGTGACGTCACCTTGGACCTTTGGAAATTGTGATGTGCAGTTCTCTCTATTGTCTGACATTTTATATATTAAACAATGAAGTGAAACTTATGATTATCTGCAGCCCTAACTGAAGTTCAGTCATTTGATTAAAGGCGGTGATGAATGAAAAAGCACCTCCTTGTTGTTTTTGTTTCGTGTCGGTTGTGTACATTAGATCAACGGAGTCAAGCTTGAGGAACTGACACATAAAGCTGCGGTGGAGCTGTTCAGGACAGCAGGGGAGGACGTGGAGCTCCGTATTTTGAAAAAGGTGAGAGGCATGTTCCCTTAAAATGACCTCTTCCTAGTGTTCCATCAAAGTGTAAAACACAGTACACGTGTAAAAATAGAAATCCAAAAAGTGCTGATCGCACTTGGTATAAAAGACTTATAAAAATATTTTTGGTTGCCAGAGTTTTCAGTCTCAAACTGATAAAATAAAAGATGCAAACTGTCTGTCAGGATGCTCAAAGCTTTGTCTCTTGCCCTGACATTATACAAGTCACAACTGGTAACACTGCAGACAAATTGGCTCTGTGGCTAGTTTCAGGTGAGGTGGCCTATCTCTGCTATAAAACACAATGTGAAGCACTGTGGAATCATGTAATGTAATATCGGTGAACTATGTCTAAACTAAGGATCAGAGATCAGCTCTGCAGCAACTTTTCCTCTAGAAAAGAAATCCACTGAACACCTGATGTTTGTTCACAGCTGCCTCACCGTGAGCAAATATATATTTCACCACTAAGACTACGGATGTGATCGTTCTTGTCAAATCGTCCAACAGCATCTTAAACCATCTTTCCAGTGGTACTTCTGTGACTCTTTGTGTGTACAAACATGTACAAAACTACATATAAATGCCTGTGAGGAAAGACTGTCCGAAAGCGTGGGTCGTTTTCTCCATTTGAACAATTATCACGTCTCACTGCTCTTCATGACCGCAGGCTTTTCACTAAATGTGGCCGTTTGGGACAGGTATTTACATTTCTGCCTTAAGATGTGATCAGGTGACACATACAAACTAGTTCATTTTGACTATACCTCAGCCTTTATATTTTTCTGCTCAATAGTGACCTTGTCAATGCAAATGATCAAATTTCACATTTGCTTTTACGCAGTGAGTGTTATTGCTTATTAGTCATTACATTCATGAGGTTTAACCCAAAAATAAAAAATATAACTAAATGAGACTGTTTCAAGTATGTGCAAGTTAGATTTTCAGGCAATACCGAGATGAAATTAAGCCATAAATCAGTCTGAAAACACGACCAACAGTGACATCAAGTATGTGTAGTTTTTAATTTGATTCATCACTTTTGAGAAGATTTCTTGAAACTGAAAGTTCGCCCGACACCAGAACACAATCCAAGCAGAGTCTGTTTACCTTTGTGATTTAAACAGATAAGAACAGGTGCATTTCTACATGAATGTCACCTCCAGTGCAGCTTTAATATGTACTCTTGTTTTTGTATCCGTGTCTTGCAGTTGCCCCATCAGATGAACGGACCCGCAGGCTCACAACCCGAGCACGAATCTTCTGTGTTTTCTCTGGCAGCAGTGGCTGTAGTAGCGGGAGCTGTTGCCATCTTTGCATTCTTTTACACGCGGCACCTTAAGAAGCACTTTTAACGAATCCGACGTTGTCTGAATATTATTTTTAAGATCAAAAACTTTGCTTAAGGCCAAAGAAGTGAAAGAGGGAACGAAGTCTAAACATTAGACCTTATTTTTTTGATTAGTAGGTGTCGGCGTCATGATGAGTTTCTCCATGTTCATGTGTATTATGTGATAAATGGTAGCTTGTTGACACCCTTTCTATGCAAAAGGATGCTCTCTTACCACAGAGATTACTTTTAATAGACAACTTTGTGATTGTAAGGAGAAGAAGATGGGTGTACATATGACATCCCTGCTGCTGGGCTGAGCTGGGCTGAGTTCAGGCAGAAACAAACAGCTGCCCGTACACAGAGGTTGTATATGCAGAAAACTATTAAATCAGTGTGTCAAGTCAGACTGACTCAAGCTTCAGGGTCCATTTACAAACTGAAAGACAGTGTTGTGTGCATTCACTCGTAGGCCTCTCTGTACCTCCATCGCTGAATGGTAGATCTGTCTGAAGGGAGACTGAGAGGAACCCACTGTACTTTCAGTTTGTCAGTTTTCAAAATTCATTGCGATTGGGATTGATATACATTTTGCACCACTGCGCAGGATCATGGGAGGAGCGGCTCCCTGCTGTACTGCGTAGATTGAGCTGTGGGATTGAAAAAGCCTGCAGTTAATGTGATAAATTGTGTAATGGACTTTAGAGTGCCTTTTCTGTCTATTCCAAGTAATGGTGGTGTTTGGTTCGTGTTGCTCCTTATCATGATCAAAATGGAAATCAACCCACTACATCCATTGATACATTAAATTAAAGGATGTGGCTGTCGATAATCTATATTTTCTCATCATCATCTTCATCGTCTCTCAATACTTCCTCAGCCTGTCTGTTGCCATCAGCCACGAGCCCATTTGTTCAACCGTAAATCTTTAAAAATACGTCACTAATATATCGTTTAGGTTCCTAAAACAGCTGAGCACTGCAGTTTTTAGCAAACATTACTAAAACAGGAGAAAATAGTGCATTTGTGTGGGACTATTTCAGCTGCGGATTGATACACATTTGCTGCTCGATAGTATTTCCAGAAGCAGGATAGTGCCTATGTTCATTATAATGAAGGAACGTGTCACCCAGGACAATGTTGTGGCTCATTGATGTGTTTTTAATAGTTTTTGGACAACAATGGATCTATGGCACAGAGGAATGAGATATATCACTTGTTTGTAAAATCAATGTTTGTTTTGGGCTTTTCACTGGATTTGTTGAAAATATAGATTATCACCAGACTTATCCTTTAAAGCAAAATACACATGTTAAGTATCAATATGTAGTTTCACTTTGAAGAGGTTATTATTAGTGTGAATGGTCACTCAGGGTGAACCATTAAATCTATATCATACAAACAAGTATTTCCTTAAATATGTATTATGTGATGATCAGCTCATTTCTTAATGCTCAGTCACAGCTGAAGGCTCTCGAGGCGATGCTGCCATGTTTGCGTTGTGTGTCACAGCCATTTTAAACATTCTGCTAATTTTGCATTGAGGTCAGTGCTTGAAATCACATCGCACCTTCTGCTAAGCGATTTGTCTTGTGGGATGAATATAAAATATGGAGCATGTTGTGATAGAGGGCACGAGTTGTTCATTTGTGTGAAGGATCAACAGCCAGTTCACTTTAAAATACTTTTTTTTTTTAATAGAAATTAGTTGCTGTGAACAACTTAAAATGTTTTTGGGTTTTTTTTTTTTTTTTGTTGCACTAGCCACAATCATGGCTCAATTCCTCCAGTAACGGCCATAAAGCAGATGCATACGTGAGTTGTGTGCGCTGGATGTATTTGTCCACATTTGTGAGTCTGCAGCGCATCTATCATGCATTTGTCTCTGACTGTATGTGGCTCTTGTTGTCTGTAAGTACATTTCATGTTGCTCTGCTGAGTGGGGTTGTGAATATGTGCAGTATGCCTGAAAAGTTGATGAGAAACACTAATAAATTATGCAGATACTGTGTTTTACATCCAATCACCTGCTGTATTAAAATTAATGCTGAATTCACCTGTTGTTTTTTTTCATTTAATTGCAGGAAATACAGAATATTTCACATTAGTCTCTAAATACCACTGTTGATGAAAAACAGATGAACATTTAGTAAAGATAAATACATAAAAATACTCTGAAGTCAAAATGATAATAGAGTAAGTCAGGTTTATGAGCTATTAAGTCAAAATTATAAAATACTAACTCAAAGTCTTGTTTTATTAGGCCATGTCAAACTTGAGATTTACTACTCAACATTTCGATTTGAAACATCTCATAACTCTTGAGTTAGAACAAAGTTTAATAGATATTTTTTGGACTAATGGTAGATTTGGATAAACCTAAATCTATAAAGTTAGCTAGCCGACGATAGCACAACACCGGATGTTGTCAATTTACCTTCAAATTAAAAGAGGACACGAGTGAATTTGACAAATTCTGGGTCCTTTCTGAATATATTTAATCATTACAATACTCATAATACCGCTAATTGATAGCACAATACAATTAGGAAAAAACGCAACTCAATGATAGATTTCTAAACGAGTAGAATTAATAGTTAGTAGACTAGCTAGCATTATCCCTTAGCTTAGTTTTAGCTAATTTTATATATAAAATATAAACAACAAAACCTGTTGTTGCTTTGTAAACAGATTTTAACCCTTTTTACTCAAATGTAGCACCCGTTTGAGTGGTTGTCAGTCACAAAAGTGCACTTTGACAAACAAAGCAAACATATTTGACGCCAACGGCTATAAAAAAATAATAAAAATAGAGAGCCTTGTCGAATGTGTCGTAACGGTTATAAACGGTCGGTTTTAGTGGCTGATGCAAAGTACGCAGGTGTAAAATTAAGCATATTTCAGCATGGCCCTGGTTGACAGAAATAGTAAAAGTGGTGTGTTTTGTAACAAAATGTGCTCCTGTACACCCACCAGCAGCTCTGTCTCTTATCAGCTGTTGGAGGATGTTGCCTCGGAGGCAGATATGATGTAATCAAACGCTTCAGTCCCAACCAGAGAGAGAGAGACAGAGACACAGAGACAAGGCAGAGCCGGACAACAGCCGCACGGTACAGGTGGATCTCTTTGCTTTTGGAATACATTTGAAAACCTCCATCGAGCGGGTTTTGGGTGAAACGGTTCCGTGTTGTTGGAGGAGTCATGTCGCGGAGGTTTGTGCCGACTAGCCTCCCCTCCGGACGAAGAGGATGCTGGATGCGGGCCAGCAGTAGGAGCAGCACCGGCCGGGGATGCTGCTGGTGAACTTGACTCCCCCCACTCCCCCCACCCTCCTCCATCAGCTGAAATTAACCACCATGGCTCAGGAGTCCTCTCCCACAGCTGCTCCAACATCCTCCGTGTGAAGATGGCCCGCAGTCCGCCTCCATCGCTGACATCGGTCCGTCCTTGCTGTCGCCTTTTCGCCTATGATGAGAGGAGGGCGCCTGCTTCAGATTCCAACACTTGCAGGCCCTTTATGTCCGCTCTGGATCATGTTATCCCCTCTAAAGCGTCTGATATGAATTTGTGAGCTACTGTGGTTGCTTTTATTTCGTAAATACACCTCCCGCCAGCACTGATTTCACCATACAACATATTTCTGGAGCCGGGAGATGGGCCTCGTCCACTGCTGCACCTCGCTGTGCCCCGCTGGGATCTGAGTTTCATGCTTTCCTGACTTTACTTGCGGTAATGGCTCTGTGACATCTCTTTTTAGGACATTTTTCTGGCTTTACTCGTTTTTCCAGTAACCCTGTAGCCGACATGCAGTAGTTGCCCTGCGGGGGAATGAGCAGCCTCAGTCCCTCCTGCAGAAACCTTCCCGCTGCTCCTGCTGTCCACCGTGTGGCCCTGTGACTTCAGAGGGGTGTGGAGGTCCTGACAACCATTAAACGTGGAGACGTTTGCCTTTCCAGCTCAGGTTTAAACCATGGCCAATGAACCTGTCATCCTTAACGTGTATGATATGGTAAGGGTCCATCTCAACCAAATTACACTTACTTTTTAGTCTGTTTTAGTGCTTGTTTTCTGTTTCTGGCAGGGGTGTTTGTAACCAGACACCAGCAGAGGAAATGACTGCACCACTAGAAATAGCAGGCTCACTACACACCTGTTCCACATGTGCACTTCACATTTATTTTAATGTTGGAAAAGAGCCCAATTGGACTCAAATATTACATGCAAAACATGCAGTGTTGTGCCTGCAGCAAAAGGTCTGTTTATGTAAATACACACTTGTGTATCATTTTCCAATGTTAACATGTTGATTTTGCTACTTTAATTCAACTCCTGTGGAAACTGTATTAAATTAAAATATATTTAAAGAAAGAAAGTATATAAGATCGTAGATATAATATTCCAACCTCAGGCCTATGAAACAAGAGCTTCCCTCAACCCTCTGACCTCTATCACTCTGCCCACAGTTCACATGATGCACAGGCATACAAAAACACACATTTACACACTCACACAAACCCATCAGTAAAGGACAAGGGTCTTCATTCATTCATTCATGTGCCCACTGCCTGGTCTGCACACACTGTACTGCTGAACAGCCTCCTGTGTGAATATTATGCAACATGTTGCTGTAAACCCACAGAATTACTCCATTTACACCAAAACATTTGTGATATTGTGGAGTGTATTCATACTGGTGACACTTTACTTAAACTCCCCCTAGTAAGCATTTATGAGCAGTACACATTATAATGTAGTTGTAAGCAGATATACAGATGTTATTATGTGTATTTTTCAACAATTCTAACTTCTGTCAATGTGTAATAAACAGTCAATGAATAATATAACATAACTGTAATCACATTTAATGATATAAGATTACACACATATCTCTACTGTGTATTATAAAATGATTATTTAAATTGTTTATACACATGTACAAATGTCCTAAACTGTTTATGAATGTATAAAAATTCTTGACCTTGAAAATAGTAGTTTGACAAACAATATCTAACTCAATGTCAATTTACTACATTTCCTCCCAAGCTTTCGGCTGCATCTGGTCATGGGAGTTAAGAAGAAGTATTTCTAAATACATATTCATAGTAATATAAAAATATTATTATAATAAGTACTTCATGCGCACCATTTGTATCCTGTGTAGGAATGGCGGACCCTGCCACTGACAATGACAACTACTATATAGAATGAGTGTAAACACATTTAATGGCTCCTGCAAAAAATAAAAAAGAGAGAGAGTTACAAGAGTGAAACTTCTGGGCTCTGTTCCCGAAGTGAATAAACCTCATTCAAAATCCCATTGACATTTGTAACTATGCTTATAACTAAGAATACAACCCTGGAACAGAAACATTCTCAAAAGCATGTCTTGTGGCTCGCTTCACGTGTGACATAGTGTGTTATAAATAATTTATTAATTATGTGTATACTGCTTACATGTATATGCTAAAAGCTGTGGGTAGGTGGGGGTTAATATAAAGTGTTACCCATGAAATAATGAAAACAATCACAGAAAGTCTCTAATAAAACTCTTATAGGCTGGAGATTTAGAGATGATCAACTTAATGCAATTATTTTTATTCACTAAAGTGTTGTGAATTCTCCAAATGCTTTTTTTTTTTGCTCACTTGAAGTCAAGTATTTAAACAAGTGTCCTCATCTTTAGCTTTCCAGACATGAATCAGCTCCATATTTTGATAAACTGAACAGCGGCACAATATATGCATATTGCCAAAAAAGAGACTGTGATTTCAGGAATACTCGCACACATAAACATATAATCACGCACTCAAAAAACACAAAGCAAGGTGCAGTTTTTGGACTCTCAGCTCTCTCTTGGTGTCTTCAAGCCTCCTCTCACTGGGGCCAGAAGTGACAGCTGCTCAAACAGCTGATTTAATTCCATTGTGGCCCTGCTGTGCCGGGACTTAACAGGTCATGCAGGGGCCTGTTGAAGAGGGAGAAAGTGATCATGAGGGCGGCGACAGCCTTAAATACTTTTGCAGAGAATTAAACACAAGAAGGCGGCAAGATCCGCCTGAGAGTGAATCATGCAAGGCGGGATGATGATGAATCGATCATCTTCAATGTGAAATCAATGTGTGTTGTGGTGCGTGCTGTCTCTGCATAGGCAGGAGATTGTAGGGGAGACTGCGTGGAACGCTGCAGCAGTGTTGGCATGCAGCACGATTTCACAAAAAACAAGAGAGTTGAGGCACATCATCAGAGAAGTGACATTTACATCTGCAAGATAGTGACTCCACTAATGTTGCCAGGACTCACTTGTTTATGTACTTTGTCCTTGCAGAGTGAAGCGGAGAACTGGTTAAAAGATTTCCATCAGTGTTCCTGGTGTAAAATGGGAAAATCTAGAGACCCAAAAGGGGTCGAAGTCACTGCTGAAACATGAGAAGACTCTGTTGACACAAAGTAAAGTGGTGGATATGCTTTTATTGTATCACTCTGGACCCGGAAACCTGTTCTATTATTAATAGCGGACAGCTGGGGCAGTGTGGATAGCTCTTAGCATGTTTCCTCAGGGGTGTCTAAGGGAGCGGGAGTGTCTTGGGGGGGTGGGGGTTTCGGCCCTGGCATAAATCATCTCTTCATTGTCTGCAGTGAAGGGCGGCTGGGTGGCTCCCAGATCACCAGGATCTTTTCTTGCTTATGTGTGAATTTTCTGCCAGCAAACTGAAGACTTGCTGGTCAGATAGATCGAGACTCATTGTGCGATTGGTCGTATATCTGCTCTTGCAAATGGATCAGTCCAGAGCTTTTGTCTTGTTTTCTGCCCAGTGCAGTGGATGCCACCACTGTTACAATCCTGAATAGCAATAAGTCAATAAAGGCAACAAATGACAACAGAAGTTTTCATTTATTTAAAGTCGATTTAATCAGGAAAAGCCCTGTTGTTCTGGTGAAGATAGGCAGGAATAACAATGAGTTACAGAGAAACAACACAGCACACAGCACTGTAAGTTACAGTACATTTTTCTTACATTTGCACTCACATTGATTGATTGATTTTCAGTGTTTTGCTTCAGCATGAGACTTGAAGAGCTCTTGGGTCACATTACATTACAGCCACAAAATCAGAATTAAACAAGATGCATTTAATACAATTGCTAACAAGAATAATGTAAAAAGATCCCACCCTATTGAAACAACCTAAAATAGCCCAAGAGCTGTCTTAACCCTTAAAATACATAATCTAGTGCAATCAAACAATTACTTAAGAGAAATCATTGGGAATGATTCAACTTTAGATAGATGGGTCAAGTGTAGATAGAATGTGTAGATTTAACATTTAACTTTATTAAAGATAACTGCTATAGCTGTAAATAATGTTAATCAATATGCTGATGTGAGATAACCAAGGAAAAAGAAAACTACCAACACCTCTAAATTCCACTAATTAACACATTTTTTATCTTGTTTGTTTCATCCGTACAAAAACCAAAGTGTTAATACAATAACCCATGGCTAGCTGTTTCCCCCCGTTTATAGTCTTTATGCTAAGCTAAGCTAACCGGCTGCTGGCTGCTGCTTCATATTTACCAGACATGCAAGTGATATTGTTCTTTTCATCTAACCTTCAGCAAGTAAGCAAATTAGCTAATAATCAGCATCTCTCCTTTGAAGTATTATTTATTTAGCAATGAAGTATTTTTCTGACACTGGATATACTGTTGTATACTTATATAGGCTACAGTATCACAGTGTTTACTGTAGAGCTGCTGCATTGTCTCTTTCCTGATATAACACAGAACTCTTGATATTGATCCTAAATGAAGTCCTCTTCCTAACTCTCTCTTCCTCTGCCTCTCTTCCTCTGCAGTACTGGATAAACGAATACACGTCCAATCTGGGTATTGGAGTCTTTCACTCAGGCATTGAGATTTATGGCAGAGGTAAGACCTTTCGCTCCTTTATGTCTGTGAAGTCCCGTTACAGTTTATCAGAGCAGAATTGCAGCGGACCACGCTCGGACCTGTGCATCACCGTCTGCTCGTGAGGTTTGCACGAGGCCGCTTTCACAGACGCAGATTAAGTCTGGTTTTAAAAATGGAATATGGAATTGTGTTCCTAATAACATGACCCCATTTCTCTGGGTTGAGTCACCACTGACTCACTGTGTATTGTGTGTGTGTGTGTGTGTGTGTGTGTGTGTGTGTGTGTGTGGTTTGAAAAAGGAGAGGCGGAAACCAGCGTGAAACAAGATCACTGGGAATTCCATTATGCCCTTGCAACCAGAAATATTGTCTTTGTGCACTGTGAAATATGATGACAGTAAAAATACAGTCTTTATTAGGGCAGGAAATCACTCCTTTTTATGGATTTTCTGCACATTATTTTGTGCTTGGAGCATATTTTTGCATAATGACCCCATGATTTTAAACATTTTGAATTTAATATACCATCAATGTCAGGTACAAGCCTCCAACTCCAAATGCTTTGAGAGCTAAACTCAAAATGGATGTCATAAAATAAAGTTAGATCAAGTTTTTAGGTACAAAACGTATGATAATCGTGTAAAATATGATGCATTATCATAGATCAAACAACCCAACAGTATATAAAGTATGTTTACACATTTATGCATCGGTAATAATTATAATCCAAAAGTATAATATATGTTCATCTAACTATGACTGAGGCTAATCCAGAAACTAACCATTGAAGGCGCTCTATTCATGCTGTGCCCCTAGTGTTCATCACTGTTTTCCATTGTACTGCTGTAAATACAGGCAGAGAGGCCTGTAATTAGCCTGGCCTAATGCTTAAAACACAGTGTGTCAGTGATTAATTGCTTGCTTCTGAGTAATTACAGTTGTTTAGTGCTTCCATTTGAGGAGTTAAGTGTTTTGCATCTTTGTCCACACAGAATTTGCATACGGGGGTCATCCATACCCTTTCAGTGGCATCTTTGAAATCAACCCCGGCAACGCTGCTGAACTGGGAGAGACATTCAAATTCAAGTGAGAATGCTCCATTTTTAGCGTACAGTGCACTGTGATGTTGTTAATGTCAACGTTGGAGATAAGTGTGCTGATATATCTTTTTATGGTTTCAAACAGGGAGGCCATTGTTTTGGGCACCACAGACTTTACAGAGGAGGACATAGATAAAATCATGGAGGAGCTCGGTAAAGAGTTCAAAGGCAACGCCTACCATCTAATGCACAAAAACTGCAACCACTTCTCCTCCTCGCTGTCTGAGGTCAGTCTGACACCGTTTTTACTGACAAATGTTTTTTTTCTTTTGTTCCTGCTTTGTTCAGAAACTAAAAGATAACAAACAGTGCTGAGTAACAACTATAAATAAGTTAGACAAAGAAGTTTCATGAAAGTTTGTCCACAGAAGTACATTTAAAAGCAGTCCTACGCAGCCTGTGAAAACAGTTTTATGATACCTTCTATAGCTCTGAGGGGAGCTTTCTTAAGTCTGGAAAAATAACTCGGTTGATGTCATCAGAGTTATATCAGCTTTGGCTTCAACACTACATATCTTTAGCCATTCCTCGTTCCTCCACTTTGGTCCAGACTAAAATGTCTCAACAACTATTGGATGGATTGCCATGACATTCATGTCCCCCTCAGGATGAATTGTAATAACTTTGCTGATTCCTTAACTTTTTATCTAGATCAATCATCAGGTTAAAATATCTAATAAATATCCAATAAAAGTACCAATAGTTTGATTTATGATGTTGTCCTTGTGAGTGTGTTAGCATGCTGACGTGAGCATTTAGCACAGCCTCATAAGTAGACCCCTATTCTTGTTAACCCGTGTTACAAAATAAAAGACCCTACATAGTTGCATTATGGGAAATTCTGTTTTTGGAGCTTGACCCATTGTAGAGTCTAAAAGTCAGGATATCCTGGCCTCTGCCACTTTTAAAAAAAAATTGTAATCTGGCTCTTGTGAGACCCTAAACTTCATGAAAGTGCAATACCAAATTGCTGGAATGGCTTTTTATTATATTCTTAAAGTAAAATATGTATCCCCAATGTACATGCATAGAAAATAAAAGCATTTAATACATTCGCAAAATCATAACATTGACTGGTTTAGCTGTCTCCTTCTAGTCAAATTCTAGTTTTTTAAATGTCTCACACATTTATTGAAATAAAACAAAGACAATATGCTCTGACTTTTTTCAGTTGCTGTGTGGACGGGAAATCCCTCGCTGGGTCAACAGACTGGCGTACTTCAGCTCCTGCATCCCCTTCCTGCAGAGCTGCTTACCCAAGGAGTGGTTAACCCCGGCCGCCCTGCAGAGCCACATCAGCCTCGGCCTCCACAGAGAGGAGCAGAACGATTCGAGCGACGAGGACCATTCGTCCCCGTCCGGAGCGGCTGCCACCGGCTCCTCCCACAGCTGTCGCCACACGAGGGTGTGAACGGCCCCACACACACGCTGACCTCTGGACCTTCCTGACGCTTCTGCTTGTGGCATTAGAAGGCTTGAACAACCACCTGACCTCATACTGTTTGTCCTCTGAGTAAAGAGGCAGGAAAAGAAGAGTTCCCTCTTCCTGAAATGAGCTGGTGCCAGAGACTTCAGACCTACAGAGACCCTGCCTGTCCTTTCTACAGATGACAGGATGACAAAGGCAAACTTTGACCTGAGCCCTGAGCACCGAAGCGTGGCTCAGACTCGACAACAACCACTTGTAGATCTGAAGTTTGTAGTACTTTGTTATTATTCGTCTTTTCCATGAACTTTTAAACCTTTGTCAGCCTTGTTCCCTGCCCTGCCTTCAGAGCTGCTTTTGTAGAATAACTAGATAGACACCTGAGGCTACTTGTAGTGACATTACCAGGAAACTGCTAATCTGCTCAATTTCAACAAGTTCTCGTTCAATAACCTCTATGTGGCCTTCAGTTGATATCGTTGACTCTGCTTTCTTTGTGTGGAACTTGAATAGTTAACTTTGGCCATTTTAGAGGGTTAGAGAGGATTTGATTGTTCCTCGAGTTCAGTCTGAACTTTTAAAAAATGTTGCATGTTTAACGAATTTGACAAGACATCCAACTAAACTGAGACGCCACACTTCTGATCATATCATTAAGTACTTATTTTCCTTTTCCCAAATGATTAAACCTGGGACTTGTTTTAAACAGTAAACTGGTGTTAAGCTGCCAGTGTTACCAGTGTTCATAGACAATTGTAAACAATCAAGGGCAAATACTTTTCATTTTAAATAATCGCTGTTCATACAGCCTTGGGCAGCCCATCACTATCTGTGAACATCTCAGAGACACAAACACAAAGAAAGCCAAGCTGCTACACTGACAATTATTGACTTTGTGACCCAGTACAATTTTTGTCTACGCTTTTATATCCAAATGGTCTTTATATTATAACGGTGCGACAACTTCCAGGCTTGGAAATGTACATTTACACCCAGAGAATGTGGGTGATTCTGGTCTTAACACCTTTTTCACCATTAAACCAATAAAGACTGAGCTGCCATGAGAAAGAAAAGCAGAAAATCAGTCTCCTCCTTTAAGTTACAGTAGCCCTCAACAGTTTCTACATTTTGGGAAATGCACATTTGCTTTCTTGCTGAGAGTTAGATGAGAAGATCAATACTATTTTCATGTCTGTATGGTAAATATGAAGCTACAGCCAGCAGCTGGTTAACTTAGCCTAGCATAAAGACTGGAAACAGCTGTCCAAAGGTAATAAAATCCACCTTCCAGCCCCTTGAAAGCTCACCATTTAACACATTAGATTTTTTTGTTTAATCCATACAAAAACTAAAGGGTTAGGGGCTGGACTATTTCTTGGCAGGGTACAGTTGCCAGCAACCAGTGGAGACTCCAGGAAGTTACTGGTCTCTGTGTCGTTTTTCTACGTTCTTTGTATGATTAAGCAAATGAGAAACAACATGTTAATTAATGAGCTTTTGCTGTGCTGGTAGGCTGATTTTTTTTACCTTGTAAAAAGCCATGCCATTTGTTTCCCCGTTTCCAGCCTTTATGCTAAGCTAAGCTAACCGGCTGCTGTTTGAAGCTTCATATTTATCCCACAGGCACGAGAGTGGTATCAATCTTCTCATCTAACTTTCAGCAGAAAGCAAGTACGTGTATTTCCCAGAAAGTCAAACTATTCCTTTAAGACCATATTTTTATGTTTGATTCATTTCAACTGTGACATGTTTACAGAGACAAAGCATTTTAATGATAATAAACAAACCTTTTTAAGAAGTAACTCATACTTCTGAGGTTGTGTTTGTTGCAGTGAGATAAAGGGAAAATATGATGTCATAAAGTTATTTGTAATCATTGTGTTTTTAGCATACATGCAGATAAACAAGCCCGTTAAATGACTATTACCCCCTCTGATAATGATGATGGCGGCAATTATAAAGATGATAATGATGATGACAAACATCGGCTCCTTGTAGTTTTACTCATTTTTATTCATGTCGCTTGCTTTTTTTTAAATGCTAAAGCTCAGTGAACCAGGCCACGTGATTTTAATCTTCTCCCATCCCTCCTGCTGTAGTGTGTTCATGGACAGCTACCCTTTCTCAGGAAGGAAATCACATGACTTGTAAAAGTGATAGTCATCTCATTCCTGCTGAACAGCTTGATAAGTGGGGTTGAAAGTGCAAATTCATCATTTGACTTCTTCTTCAAGTTCTTAAATAAGCTATATTCTTATTTATTTTTGATGTAGTTTTACATTTCACCAAGTGTATTGTGTTCAGATTCTTGGCATATTTTGAGTTGACAGGAGCTGTACAGTGATCAGTATTCCATGCTCAAAAGTCTTTGGCACTTTCTACAGAGCAGACCAGGTATTTTTTTTCATACTGTGTCAACCTTAACCTTGTATTTCCTTTTCCTAACCCAAGACAATTTCAAGAATGATGATATAGTACTAGAATAAAGAGACAGAATAACAAAGAAATGTTTTGCCTCTTCTGTTGTAGCCTGTGGTTAGGGGTGGGCAATTTGACAACATGTTCTGTGAGACAACATAAATTTGATTTGGTTTGGTTTTATACCATGGTTAACATCTCTGGGCATATTAGGCTGTGGCAATTTTGACTTTATATATATGTTAGTACTTTAGTAGTAAATACTTTCATTTGTCACGTATTTAACTTTACTTTCACGGAATAAAAATAGAACTACACAAATATATCGGCCATTATGTTGGCCAATAACTAACAAGAAATTGTAGTAGAGAAATGCAATAACAAGTTTATTTTTCAATTGCAAAATGTTGTGCTTCATCTTGCTTCGTCTTTAAAAAACTAATTTATTGGAACCATTAAGATGTTTGTTTATGTTATTTATTTATGTATCATCTGAATTCTTTTTAAAACTCAAATATCTATTTTGGTCTTAGTATATGCCTAAATATAGAGGAGACGATGACAACAGTAATTTAGTAAAAATATGCTGGGTTGACAAAGCAGACAGTATCACTATGACTGCATATTAGCATAACAGCAAAATATCTATATTAATATAAATATAGTCAAGTCATTTTTATTTGTATAGCCCAATATCACAAATCACAATTTGCCCCAGAGGGCTCCACAATATGTACAGCACACAACACCCTCTGTCCTTAAGGCACTGAGGGTATAATATAAAATATAACATACTAGTAAAAGAAAAATAATTATATGAAACTGTGAGCAGTTAATTATGAAATACTTAATGCAGAACGCTGGATTTCTAGCGTTATTTTAGTTAGTGTTGGTGTATATACAGCCTGCTTGCTTGTAATGTAAACTATGAACTGGGTTGCCAAATCCGGGATATATCCCCCTTTGAGGAGTCGAAGTTGCTTCGCTTTGTTTTTATAATTAAACATATTCTAGTGAGAAGCTGGTGTTTATTTCACTATGATAAGTTAATACAACAGGCACAATACGTGTTTGAACGACAAAGGGGAAAAGTCGTCAACTTAAACCAAGTGAGGTATTAACTGTGGCGGTTAATGACTAACCCCAACCTGGCAACGTAAAGGCAGCAGCATTTCCTGTTCCCCGCTCTTTAGACTCACTCGCCATTTTGATATAGTCGGGTAGGGCTGAGACGATCCAGTTAAAGTTGCAGCTAACCAGCGACGTAAACAACTAAACCGGAGACCCTCTCAGGACTTGGTGAGAATCCGATTGAATTACCTTTGAGTATTTGTAATAACTTTACGGTTTTTAAAATGGGGTTCGTATGTTCGCAACATTGCATTTTGTCTTTGTAGCTAACGGTAGATAGCTAGCTCGCCTTAGCTAACTGAAGTCGACCTCGAGGCGTGCTATAACCGTGATGGACGCACCAAGCTAGAAACTCAATTGTTTTTAAGCTTGGTAAGCATACTCGAGCTCGTACTATACGGCTACATTGGGATGGTATTTGGCAGATGTTCAGTTTTCACCGCTTACATTTCTTCTTTTCAACGACGCATGAATTTCGGGTGTAACGTTAATCGAGAAATGTAATCATGAACCTAGCAACGTTGCCACAGCGTGTCCTCATAGTAAAGGGCTAACGTTAGCAAGCTAAAGTTGGGCCCAAGTGCTTTACTGCGATGATTTCAACCGAGATAACTGTACTCAGTTCGTACAGATTGTAAATTCAAAATACGACTGCACTATTATAACTATTCGATATAGTTTTAGAGAGAAGTAGAATTAACTGAGGCTGTAGTTTGCGGTGCTGCAGAATTGTATATATTTAAACTGCGATGTACTTGGGTGTTGTCCACCATGTTTATATTACTTATAAAAGACAAAATATTAGCAACACCTCTTAGTTGAATTAATACCGTTCTTAAATTAAAATTCAGTTTATAACCTTGCAGGTAGGAATCATTGCAGGGCTTTTTTTTTTATTACATTGCGTTAAGTTTAGTTAAGAAGAAGTTGGGGAATGGGCGTATGTGAATGTTGTGGATAATTAGTTTTCTTTGTGTGATAATGGGGCTTTGAAAATAAAGGACTATACTGAAACAGGCTCGACCAGATCTGGATTGTCACGGCTTTGATCCTGCTCGGTTTCGCTTGAATCGGTTTCAGTCTAGTCCTGGCTTGAGGTCAGACGATTTCGACCCTTTTCACGAACGTATAACGAGTGTTAACGAATAGATTCTTCCAGACGCCAAAATTATATTTTTGATTCTTAGCTATGTTAAGAGGTGATGCCGCAGGACTTAAAGTGATGAACACAGCATCTGCCACCCCGACTGTATTTCTCAAAAGTAATGGACCTGTTACTAATTAAGCTTGGAATATGACTGCACATGTGAAATGTCTAAAATTAAACAGTGGCTAAGCCAAGCCAACGTACTGACCTTCACATATCAAATATTAAACTCTCTTTACTTAACTTTTTGTCCCAATCTGGTTTAACGTTTAACAAGATTTTTTTGTTTTCCCATTTCAGAAAGATAACAATGAGTGGTTGTCGTGTCTTCATTGGCCGCTTGAGCCCGCACGCCAGAGAGCGAGATGTGGAGAAGTTTTTCAAGGGATATGGGCGGATTCGGGAAATCAACTTGAAGAATGGATTTGGCTTTGTGGTGAGTGTTGCTGACCACTTGTGTGAATTATAAGTTCTGGTCCTGTCCTGTTTTTCGTCTTTAGAAAATAATCTTTTGTTTCCTCTCTTCACAGGAATTTGATGACCACAGAGATGCAGATGATGCCGTGTATGAGCTGAATGGCAAAGAATTGTGCAGTGAAAGGTAATAATCCAATCTTGGATAGTTTCATTGTTCTGAGCCCCTCACTGGTGTTTTCACACAGACTTAATTGCAGGCCTGAAATCAGAAAGAAGTGCAACACAGCTTTGGTGTTTTGGTCCTTTAGCTACTTCTTTGGAGGATCTTGCAGGCCATGTCTACTCCCACCAAGTGACAAGTGTCTTCACTTTGTCACAATGAGAATATACATTACAAGTATATTAAGACTAATTTCTTGATATACGATATTCTTTAGCAGTGAACTAACTGGCAGTATGTTCCAAACAAAATTGATTTTGGAGTGTTCTCAAACTGTTGCTACAGTGCTGCAGACAAATACCAGTAGTCACTGAGACTTCAGCTCTGCCCAATGTGCTCATGATTCACAGTGGCGGATATGACTCAGAAGTCCCTTAAAACAAGAAGTAAACATTCATACAAGTATAACTTGAAGTAAAGTGGAAAAATTGTGATCTAAAACCAGTCATGATGTTGTTTTTTTGCTACAAACCTTCCATTATGTTTGAGTTTTGAATCAGTGGGTCTGTTGACCATTTGTTTGGGATATTTTATCCAGTATATCTATCATGGACTTACAACCTACATTTCCTCCTTCTCAGACATATTTGTAACGTTTAATTTGTTATTCATTTATATTATTCTTCAAATTTCTCTTTTCAGGGTCACTATTGAGCACGCTCGCTCCAGGAGAGGAAGGGGTGGTGGCCCTGGAATGGGCCGTTTCGGCGGTGGTGGAGGTGGAGGTGGTGGTGGCGGCGGCGGCGGATATCGCCAATCTCGCAGCAGTGGATCCAGGTAAATTTGCCAAGAGGTTTTGTCGAATTTCCAGTACAATGAAACCAGTATTGCAGGTTTCTTACCTCATCATTGTTCCCCCTTGTGTCTGATTTGTAGAACTGTAGTGAGAAAACATTGTTTAATTTTTTATTTATCATATGTCAGCATGGATAAAGATAATAACCAGTAAATTATGACGAAAGTGCAAAGAGACCAAATAAAGTAACAGGCTTGCATTTGCCAAAATATATTTCTGTGAGTAAACTAAATGATTAAATAGCTAATCTTATAAAAATGATTAACTCTACATTTCACCTCATTGTAAAGTGAGGGCATATATCTTCTTTCATTTTATCTGGTTGTGCCAAAGTCAAATAAAGGGTAGTGAACTATGACAGCTGGGCCAGTGTTTATCCAAGTACACAAATTGATGAGTAAAAAAGTAAGAAGGACATATGCTTATTTAACAAAAACATAATAGCATTCATGTGGCAGAAAACACAAAAAGATGTTTGGCTTTACTCTTTTTAGTAACATACGTCTTTAATGTGAACCTGTTGTTCCTGAATCAAATTCAAATATTGAGACAACTCTTAGGCTGACAAAGAGTAGATAAAACTGCAGTGAACATGAAGCTGTGCTGTGAGAATTAATTCAGATATACAGCCAGTCTTAAATACAGACTGAGGGCTTTCCAGTTTGATTTGGATACGTCTGCAGCCTCCATAGTGAAACATTTGTTCTCGAACAATGTCTTATTAAAGGATCTTTCTTCTTTTTTATTTGTTGACCGGACAGGTATGGCCCTCCTGTGCGGACTGACCATAGGCTCATTGTAGAGAACCTCTCTTCACGGATCAGCTGGCAGGTAAGATATTACTCAACTTTCTTGTGTATCTTACAACACAGGCTTTAAAAAGAAAAAAAAGTGTATACATCACCCTGTAATGACATGTTTTGTTTTTTTAAATAAAGCAGCATTCATTTGATCGGGCCGGGTCAATTTGTCTCTAGTCAGATTACATTGAAAACAATAATTGACCAATTACAATAGAAAGCCCCTAGTGTGTTTCTTTTTTTACTTAACCTCCATCTACATTTTTTCCCAGACAAAAGCACATTACTGCTGCTGATAGGCATTCTAACCAAAAACATTTAACTGTTTTTTTAACAGCTGCTCTGATATGGTTTCCTTTTATATCAGAGGTGATTGCACATCCTCCACGGAGGTGTCAGAAGTGTGTAGCGCCCTCTCCTGGTTGTTTTTCTGAATAGTGTCCATTTGGTACCTCTCCTTACACGCAGTTGCCGCCGGTCTAAAGTCTTGGCTGGGCCCCGTAGCGGGTGAAAGTGGTCTAGCGCAGGATACGGTAGCCTTAGGAGGTCCGTAGCCACAGTCTGGAGGTTCTGTGGGCTGGCATCCCCGACTGCTGTAACCCCCCTCAAATCCACGGTCCCTACACTCTCCCGTTTGGGTCTTTTTCTGTTGCTGATGGAGCTGGGGGGGGTGTTGAGTCGGGCGCACACCCCTCCCCCTACTTGCTCTCTGGTGGTTCCTTACTTGTGGAGGCCGGATGCTGAGTCAAGGCCGAGGTCGTTTCTCAAGGGCTTAACACTGCATTGGTTCCCATTTGCTATTTGGACAAGTGGCTCTATGCTAATATCTTCCTGGGTATGGAGCGGTAAGTAGCATAAAACTCATGTGATTGGGTTTGTTTAGGGTCGGGTGGTAAAGGGGTGTAGAGTTACAGTGTCAAATGGGAAGGGGGCAGTTTTACTATGTAAACACTTTACGACTTTTGAGCCAAATACTAGTTCTTATAGGTCATTTGAACATTTGAAATGATCAGATTTTTGTCCACTTACCCATAGTACTATTGTCATCCAACCACCAGATAAACACACAGGTTCATCTCACATGCTCAGACACAAAATCCAATATGAACTTGCATTAAGTTTTAACCTTAAATACATTAAAACCCTAACTGCTGTGTTACCTGTCAGGCGTCTCACTATGGAGCTGAATTAGTTTTTTGCTGATGTGCTAAAAAAAAAAAAAAAAAACTAAAAGAAAATTCATGGAGCCAATGAATGGGACTTAAAAGCAGTTTGAGGAAAGGCAACACTTGTCCACACAAAGCATTTTCAGTGGCTCTTTTGTTTACATGCCCTCCACTGAAATGGGAGCTTATCACAGAGTCAGCATTAGATAACCCAAGTTTCAGTGTGTGCTGGTGTCTTGCTGCCTGCTCACCTCTCTCCCTCCAGGTCTGAAAAGGCTCTCACTGGCACTTTGAGTTTTTTTCTTTGTCACTGATCCTATATTATGCTTTGAAACAGGACCTGAAAGACCTGATGAGAAAAGCAGGTGAAGTTACCTTTGTGGACGCCCACAGACGCAACAAAAATGAAGGGTGAGTTGCTCTCCTGTTAGTGGAACTTCTCAAATTGTCTTCGTCTTCAGAGTTTGGTCCTAATTAATGTTTCTGCTTCAATGCAGTGTGGTTGAGTTTGCATCCCGCAGTGACATGAAGAACGCCATCTCCAAGCTCGATGGGACAGAACTGAATGGGCGCAAGCTGAAGATCTTTGAGGACAGCAGAAGGTCAGTTGTTTTTACGGTTTTTCTCTGCACTACATACAGTAATTTTGGTAAATATTGGTAAATAATAGTAGCAGGCGAAACATATTCTAATGATAAAACGTAGACAGAGCCAGGCGAGCAGTTTCCCCCGCAATTAGAAGATCGTCATGTTATATTTTTAGTATTGTTTTTCCATACGTAATCAAACTGCATAATTCTACAGGATGAATCTTGAAAATGACCTCTTGTCTTCCAACAGTCACAGCAAGAGCCGCTCCCGTTCCCGCAGCTACTCCCGCTCAAAGAGTCGCTCTAGGAGCCGCAACCGTTCCAGGAGCCGCTCCAGGTCTGCCAGTCGCACCCCAGAGAGGAGGACGTCAGGAGGGGGCAAGGCCACAGGCAGGTCCCCCTCCAGGTCAAAGTCTCGCTCCAAGTCCCGCTCCAGGTCTCGCTCACGCTCACCTGTTCTCACCCAGAACAAACAGTCTCGCTCTCGCTCCCGTTCTCGTTCCCGCTCTCGCTCCCGTTCACGCTCACGTTCCCGCTCCGCCTCAGCAGAAAGCAAACCCTGAGATCGGTTCACCTGTAGGCAGTAAAATAGACTGATAGTTGCTCACCATAGGCCTGAATGGTGGCATGTGATTTTTTTTTTAATGAAGGGGAGGAATGGCTTCTTTTGAAATAAGATCTTCAGTCATTAATGTGCCCGCATTGGCTTAGATTTCTTTTTGTTTTGTTGTTTTTGTTAGTTTGGATGTGCTTTCACAGGACAAATTTTTTTTGTTTTGTTTTGCTGTTACTTCATGATTGATGCCCTCTTTTAACCCCCCCCTTCATATTTTGATGAAATACCGAGCGACAGAAAACATTTTGATCAGTGATGACGGCTGTCACAGTCCTGTAGCCATGTTATGATTCCATCCACTCCTGTGCTTTGCCTGAGTGTTCAGAGCAGTTCAAAGGAATGGTGTTCATTCTCCAAACTGTTGATGAGTATGTTTTTGTTTGTAATGCGAGCTCCTGGCATTGCCGTGAAACTGTGATTCTGCTTCTGACGAGGCGCCGTAACGGGTGCCTCTACACGCGTTGCATTCACTGCCCTGATATGTGAACATAGAAATGCAAACATGTCAGTTGGTGGTTTATTTCAGCTTTCTTGTGTAATGGTGTTGGAATTGGCATTCGTTTTGACTGGCTTTTTTTTTTTTTTTTTTTTGTTTAACACTGCTGACCTTGTCTCGTGTTGGTGATTCATCTTTTTTGCTTTTATTTACTTTATCTCCAGCCTCGGCTTGTGGGGTGTTGTGGGTCTGAACACAAGTGTCTGTTTCAGCAGGAAGAAATGTTTCTAAATAGGTTTATTAATTTGATACTAATAAAACACTCACTGCATATTGTCATTTAATTTTTTTAGTAATGTCCAGAAAGAAAGGTGACTTTTTTTTTTTTAATACTTTGTGAATGTGGGTCGAGAGACTCATACATATTGAATAAGGTCTCTGCAGTTTAACCGAATAAAGCTTTCACAAACTGTTAACTCTGTCGTCTTAAATTGATTCTGTCCTGCAATACTTAACAGCACAAATGTTAAAACTATATCTGCTCGAATAATGCAGATCAAAGGCTGAGAAAATAATGTTAGGTATCATGTAACAGGATTGTATCTAGCTGACTGTAGATCAAAACTGAACTACACTCACTGGATAGAAAATAAAATATGGCAAGGCAGGATATGAAGAAAAAAAACCCTGAATTATTGTACTGTGATGTGCTCAGATGATATACCTTTTAATATCCTGTGCTGGTGGATGATAGCCATCTTACCTGGAGGAGCCCTTAGATATGATTTATATCTTTGCCCACAGTGGGATATAAATCAGTAACTAATTGGACTGAACGGATCCAATTGAATAAGATATCTTACAATATTTTTTAAAAACGTGACTTAAAGAAACACACTTGAAAGGACACGACTACAAATAGTTTAAGAGAGGCGTGGCCATTGATAAAACAATACTTACAGATAAACTATGCATGGATTAATATGATAACCGCTCATCCACTGGCTGATATTAATCCTTAAAGTGACCCAAGTCCACGCCACAGTCAGTCCCTGAAAACCTCCACACTGAATGGTTCCTCTTCCCAGAAGCAGGAGTTTAAACATGTTTTGTTTGCAAGCTTGTTGAAAAGCGTGCAAAGTACAGGATATGTATGTTGTATACAGTTCTGTACTAGAGAACAAAGGGTCACTCAGTACTTCCAGCATGCTCAGCTTCAACCACATGGTGGCAGCACCTGCTTGTAGTAAGATGTCTCTGAACTACTGTCGACGGATATTAGGGAGAATACATGACTTGTGCATAATGAATATGGTGTTCAGTATCCATATTTATAAATATTTATCTTGGTGACTCAGAAGGACATCAGCAGGGCAGGTGTGAAAATATGTGGAATTAATTACAGTATAAATAAATAAAAACATCGAGTCAAAGTGTGTTTCATAATAAGGGGAGGAAATGAAACTCCTGCACTTCTTTATCCCAGGATTTTTACCTTTTACAAGCAGCACTGTGTCACATGTTGCGGTGGTGTAGTGGGCAGCGGCGCTCATGTGTTTCTATGCAGCAACACTTTTGGGAATCGACCCGGCGACACGGCTTGTGTCCACGGATCCGCCCAGACCTGCACCGGCCGCACCTGCCAACAAAATCGGCAAAACGCAGCGCGGAGAGACCTTCAATGACGTTGTTGCTGGGAGAATATATGAGAGGTGGTTAATGCCAGAGACAAGCCAGCTGAAGACGTGTCACTGATATCAACCTCGGGTATGACAGACCATTAGTGCCACCATGAAACCCAAAACACTGGCACATTTGCACCAGTGTTGCCTTGTTTTCCGCCCCGTTTTTATTTAGTTGATTGAGTACAAATGGTTTTACTCTGTAATAGTTTTTCAGACCGTTCTGGGCAGTTTCCTCTGATGAAAAGTTCGGCTATATTCCAATAAGTCGGCCCCTCCTCTTTTCCAGGTCGTAACATTGAGATGGACAGGGTTCAATACGCTCAACATGCCTTGAAACTATTGTTCTTTTCCAAATTATTATCACATGGTCAACTATGTGATGAAAGCTTACATCTGTTCATGTCGGTGAAGACGTTTTACATTGAATGTAACGTTAACTAAAATACTGGGGTTCCCGGGTACGCCTAATTATACCCATAAAACAGAAGACCAGGGGCATGTCTTGGGACAAAGTAATTATGACCACCAATAAACTCTTATTTTGAAAAGCTGAGTTTTAAAAATGTATTGGTTTATTTCACTATTTAATTTTGTCTGTATTTCTTATTAATATGATAATTCTTTAATATTGAACACATTCAGTTTGTTCCTGTGCATATGTCTAAAAGTAGCAAAAAACGAATAATAATAATACATCTTAAATGAATAATAATACTAACGGATTAAATGATCAGATTGTCACATGAGGATTGGAAACTGCTGAAACAAAGCTATTTCTTTTTTAAACCCCTGTGTGAATTGCGTGATGCTGTCTTTTCCTGCCTGTCCTCCCTCTCTCGCCTGTGTGTGGCACTAATCACCCCTCATACCCTCGGAGCAGCGTGGTAGGCACAACAAGCTCAGCGGTCGGTCCGTTCACTCCTGCGCGGCTCCCACTGCAGTTCCTCCGCGGCACAGAGGACCACACCGACCTGCCTGGCTCAACAAGGACGGAGAAATGAGCTCGTCCTCCGCCGTTCACATCGCACTAACGTGAGCGTGTCACGGCTCTACTATCACGGACACACACACACACACACACACACACACTCACGCACACAGAAGACCCGCACCGGTCTGCTGTTTACAGATCCCCAGCTCGGTGTCGGACGGTCCCACCCGCAGCCCCGACCATGGCGGAGAGAAGTGGCCGGCTGAGTTTCCCCGGGAGCGGGGCTCTCAACAGACCGGTGCCCATGAACCTGTTTGCAACATGGGAGATAGATGGATCCTCCCCGAACTGCATCCCGAGGTAAGACTGCACGCATGGCACCGCACCGTCCTTTTAAACTTTAAAGCCAGCGTTTCCAATGCGCCAGACGTGCAGGCTGTCATTTGTCAGATTGCTAACGTTACAGCTGCAGAGCGGCTTTACCACCAGCTAGCTCTATCATTATGCCAAGCGGATGCCCAAGCAGGACAGGCCCTGCAGCGGGACGATGCCCGCTCTGCCATCTGCATTGTTTTGATGTAGTGGTAAACAAAAAGGAGGGTGAATTTACTGTATGGCTTCAGGTTGGTGAGCCACCGACACAAACAAAACTCATAAACAAATCCTCCAGCCTCCATGCAGTGTTGAGTCAGACTATGAAGGTGTTCGTCCTGCAGATGAATATGTTGCGTTCAAAGCCCTGAATTCTCATAATCACCCACTCAGATAACCAGCTTTATGCCGGATCATTGTGCCCGGCTGCACCATGGAGACCATTTGGCTCCTGTGACCCCCAGAGACCCAGAGGCTCACACTGAAAGCCCCCCGAGAAGCAGAAGTCATTACCAATTAATCTATTGATTGCTTTAATCTTTAAAATGCCAAATGTAAACTGGCCATCATGGTTTCCCAGAGCTCAAGGTGAAGCCTTCAGATTGCTTGTTTTTATCAGATCAACTCTCCAAAATCCAAAGATTTTCATTTCACGGAGAAAAGCAACAAATTGAGAAGTTCTTATTAAAAGTTTGGAATATTTGCCTAATAAACGTCTTAAACGATTGATTGATTATCAAAATAGTTGCAGATTAACTTTCAGTCTGAGTTTTTGTTTGTGTTGTTGTGGTTAGTTAAACATGGAAGTTCATTCTTTACCTTGTAAATAGTAGTTTGGCTCGTGGTCCTCTTACTGTCTTTTTCTTCGTCAGCACTTGTTTGTCAATGTGGTCCGTTACAGATACTCGTCTCAATACAATCAGAAATTGGAGCTGAAACTTAAAATGAATGGAGTTATCAATTGACAGAAAATTAATCAGCAACTATTTTGATAAGTGATGAATCGTTTTTAAGCAAATATGTCGATTATTTTCTGGTTGCAGCTTCTCAAATGTGAAGATTTGCTTGTTTTCTTAAGATTAGTTGTAGCCACGTTGTCCTGTCACCTTGTTGTTTTCACACACATCGTGATTGTGTCATTTAAAAGTTTGCCTTAACTGAAGCAACAGTATAAATGAATGAGGATATAACCTCACTGAGTCGTGACAAAGAGTGGCACTTTTGATATGAGACACTGGTTACATGTTTGTTTTAAAACATGGGATTTAATTTAGTTTTGATTGGTCGTTAAAGATCTGATCTGGGACTCTTTTGGGAGCAGTAAAAACACAACTGTTTGTGGTATCCACGTTTAAACATTACGACTTGGATCGAAACATTGTCCATTTGAATTCATTTGTGGTTTGGAGGCAATGCGCGGGGGCGCTACTCTTTGTATTGATGCTGATTTCCAACAACCTTGCAGCTACATGCGATCTTCTTCTTCTTCTTCTTCTTCTTCTTCTTCAGCTGAATAAATGTAGCTAAAACCTCACAGGAAGATCTGATAAGTATTCAGGCCTGGATCTCATTTTATTTTCAGGACAAAGTAAATGCACTTTTCTACTGTGATGTAATGACAGAAATACATTTTCAGGAGTTTGTGGTTTAAACTCCGCTTGACTAATACCTGCTGTCGGCCTGCGGAGAAGCTGTAATTAATATGGGGGGAGTATATGTGTGTTTTTTTACCCTGATGACTGTCTCTCCTTTGCCTCTCTCTATCCTCTTAAGTTAATACCTTCAGTGAATATTCCACTGCAGGGCTTTTAGCTGAAATAAGACTAATTCATTTCCAGGGATAGCATAGCTGTGATGTTATCCAGCAGAGTGGACAGGTAGATAAAACAGTCGCAGGTTCAATCCCCCGTGACCCTGCGTGTCTGTCGGCAGCATGAACAGCGTAGGTCGTCCCATGAAGCTGCTTGACTGGAAAGATCTGCTTTATTTAATGTGTTATTTTTCGTGCACAGTGAGTTGGAGTGAGTGGAGGCTCAGCAGAGTCACCTCACTTCCTCTTGTGTGAAGCAAACTGCCAATCAGGATCACCGCAGCTCTCTATTGACCGCTGTTTGTCAGAGTTTAGACGAGAGGAAGTCCGCTCGTTAACCCAGATGTCAAATCAACTGCCTCGCTCAGTGATATCAGCCTCTCGAGGTGGCTAAACAAACTGAGTGCTGTCGATCTTCAGAGGTCAATTTCTTCCTTTTTTAAATGTAGAAGTTCTGCTCGCTTCCCTTAAAGGTTTTTGGTCCCCGTTTTGTTTATCTTGCAATACAGATTCCTGCCAATGGCTTCACACTATTCCACTGATCTGCAGGTGGAGGTAATGCGCCAAGAAATGCAGGAGTGCGCCAAACAAAGGCAGAGGAGAAGAAGATGAACTCGTAAACATGGACGTCAACAATGCAACAAATGCATTCACCGTGTTTGTTAGCCCTCAAGGATGCACACAACTCGTTTTGTTGAGTAACACCGAATGTAAACTTAACGTTTGTTTGTTTACAAGGAAACTCCACAGGGCAATTTTTAATATTTATTTTTTCTCAAGTAAAACCTTGGAGAGGGGCTCGGAGTAGACGGGACACATGGGAGAATCTTTTTGCAGATTTCAGCAAAACCCTGTGCAGAAATTGTGCACAATCAGTGTTTTCACACATTTAATTTACTCTAAAACGTGCTTTAGGTTTATGAGTCACACAGTGCCGGATACTCATCAGAAGCACATCATCCTCGACATGCTGATTCCCTAGTTTGTAATGAGGCAACAAAAAAACTGTAAAAATGTAGCTTGCCTCGTATTTAATTATGTCAGAGTGTACTTCATGTCAGCAGCAGCAGCGTTGATAAGTGCTCTGCGGCTGTTTTAAACAGAATAGTTCAACATTTTACAAGATATGCTTATTTGTGTTCTTACCACGACTTGAATGAGAAAATCCATACCACTCCTCTTTAACTGTTCGTTAAACATGAAGGTTCAGTTCAGACGGTAGGTTAGCTCTGGATAGTTGCTGCTCCAGGTCAAGACGTAGTCCGGCACATGACCCCTCGCAACACTGCAGCTTGACGTTTTTACACTTACACGGATTAAACAAACGAAATTTCTGAGCTTCAGAGTTGCTGGTAGGTAGCTTTTTACCTGCAGACAGAGCCAAGCTAGCGGTTTCCCCCCTGCTTCCAGTCTTTATGCTAAGCTAAGCTAACCATCTCAGTGTCAAAGTGTTCCTTTAAGTGTGTAAGTGCGAGTTGTCAGGTCGTGGATAAATGAAGATGAGTTGAAGAGACAAGAGTTGGGTGTTTTGTAGGTAGATGGGTTTTTTTTGTTTGTTTGTTATTTAGTTTAGGGTTACGACTGAGTTTTAAGGCTGCATTCAAAGGCAAGCAAGACTCAAGTAGCTGGATAGTGGAGTAACTAATGTGGCTGATATGATTAAAAAGAGTTAGATATGAGATAATATATTCCAGGATGAAAGTGTTCAGGGCTAGTCTCCATCCTTGTGGCGATCCAGGTTCAGACCTGAACGTGGACTCGCTCTGAGTCTAACAGTACATACTGTAATGAGAGTTTAGATGTGATCCATGCTGTATACAGGATAAAGGCTGTGTGTCTTAATCCGTTCCTGGTATCTATTGACCTCCTTGGGTTCATCACTGTTGTAACATTCAGGCAAACTACTGTACGTCTTAAGGGACCAAGTTACATTTTTAATTAGAACCCGTACTCTGTGTTCTTCCCCTGATTTTTATCAATTTATCCTGTAATTTCTTCATGCCTCCATAAACCCCTGCTCGCTTTGACTCGGAGGTCTCTGAAGCCCAAGGCTATTAGGCTGGGAGGCTTATAGAAGTGCTGCCTCGGCACTGATCTCACGTTTCCAAGAGTCACTTAAGGACACGTGCCGCTCCGCACTGAGATCCTTAATAATCACCTATCATAGGTAAGGGAGGGGCCTTGATCACATATCTTAGAGGGTGGTTGAATGATAATTGCCTGTGGTCTGGAAATCCAGATGTTGGATTTACATGCAAGTGGTTGCTGAAATGCAAATGTCGTCCTGTGCACCTTTTTTATAAGGCAGTGCAGAGAGTTCATGAGGATCTGGTCTGCTGCTGCTCATAATGTTAAGAGGATATGAAGCGCATGAAGGTTACACTGAGGGCTGTCCTTATTATACGCCTGCCTAAGTGTGTGTCTCTTCATCCCGAGTGTGAATGTGAAATGTACTCATATGTTCTGTCACCTCATCGTGCGAGGCATTTGAACGAGCACCGATAATTGCACGTTTTTTCCGAAAGATGGACGCGTCTTCCGAGAGCCACTTCACACCTCGATCCAGCGTGAAAAATCAGTCACGCCGGCGATGTCACCACCTAAGCCTCTCCGCTCTGAAGAGTCGAGGGCAAGAAGCTGCTTTTCGTCTTGGCATTTTTGAAGTGGGCATCAGTTGCATTTCTGCACATCAGCCCACAGGCGTGAGGTTAAGTGCCGCGAGAGATGGGGCCAATCTCAGAGACAGAGCCAGGATTGAACGGGCCCTTGAGTGGCAGCTGGACCCAGTAGGCCGTCATATTTGGGCCTGTTGGAGGCGAGAGTGCTGAGATGTCGCTTTGAGCAGCAGCGAGACACTTGCTCTTTTGTCCCCCCGGCTGCATGGGACGCTCACACTGCGAGAATTTAGAGTAGGATGGATGAGAGGCAGTTAAAGCTCTCATTGTTTTATGTTCCCCTTCTTGTTCTTGTTGTCCTGCACTCAGTGCCTGTTCTGTACCAATGTTTGGGAGTTTAGACAAGACAAGAGTCTGCAGCCACGCCAGCAGCTCTGTGAGGCTGTGCCTTGAGCTAAATGCTAAGAACAGCATGCTAACATGCTGATTTAGCAGGTATAATCTACCGTGCTCACCATCTTAGTTTAGCATGTTAACATTTGCTAATTAGCACTAAACACAAAGTACAGCTGAGGCTGATGGGAATGTCATTAGTCAAAACCAAAATATTAGACAAATTAAACCTATTATGATGCACTAGAATAAGAGTTAAGGGATCACAAAAGTTATTACAACTCATCCCAAAATTTCATAGCAATGAATCTAATAGTTGCTAAAGATATGTTGCTCAAAACATATCAAATCACCGCGGAGGTGCTCGAGGTAAAGTCAGAGGATCACTAAAGTCACTAAGATTCAGCCCCTGAGGACCATGAATGTTTGTACAAAATGTCATGACAATTCATCGTCTAATTATTGCGATATTTCAGTGTCGTGTTCGTACAGATGTCTTTGTCGAGTATATTCTTTGAATGTTAAGTCAGAGGGCCTTATGTAAGATATCAACCCTCCTCCATCTTGCTGATGCAGCGCATCCTGGAGGACAGACGGGGCAGGACGGGAAAGGGCAGTCGTCCTCCTCACACACACACACACACACACACACACACACACACACACACACACACACACACACACACACACATCTGAGATGCTTTGTGACTCTGCAGGCTGATCAATTTTGCCTCCAGCTGACTCTCCTCATGCCTCGGTGCCCAGCGTCATGCCTGACTGCCTGTTTTTTTTTTTTTTTTGTGTTCTCTTGTTATTTCCCCACAGACAACATTTGATTTTAAGGAATCAGTGTTGATAATATCTGTTCAGCTCTAGTTTTAATCCACTGCCTTTCTGCAGAATTAGTTTTGGAAGATGAAAGACAGCCTGTGTGTGTTCTGCGTACACAAAAACCCAAATTACTGAAAAAACCTGACAGGCGCAATATGGGGTTGTCTTGAACTGCCAGAAGGGACAAGGCCACGACAGGGACTCCAGTCAAAAGTCAGAGCCTGCAGCAGTCTGACAGATATTATACAGCTGATAAAGTGTAGACATAAACACCAGATTACTGTACGTAGCCTAACTTTAACTCGGCTCTGTGGTGTCAAGGATGTTTTCATGTATTCCGTCAGATATAAGCAGCCACTAAGAAACAGCAAGGGAAGAAAGAAAGGACTTAATCTTCTTTGGGTGATAAAAAAAAATGTTTTGAGGAGTTAAATACCTTTGGGCTCGGGAGCTAGACCTCTATTAGTGTGCAATATTCTACACGGATCTACAATGCTGACGTTTTATTAGCATATGCTCCCCAAATTAAATTCATTCTAATTTAGAAAATGGGACAAGCACATGTGCCGCTTGAGATATGGAGTCGAGAATGACATTTCCTTTTTCAATTCGGCAGCACGCTCACTTCTTGGAAGAAAATGTCAGCTCTGATGCGGCGGAGCTCAACCAACCTTGGCCAAATCCTGTGTCACCGTAAATGTTCAGTCCGGGGGGCATAACGTCCTCTACAGTGGCTTCTTTTAGTCTAAATAGACCTCAGGGTGACGGCAGAGCAGACTAAATGGCATCCAGCTGAACCCGACACATGATAAGAAGCGCTTACCAATAAGATATCAAACAGTGAGGTTTCATTCATCGGCGGAAAGGCCTCAGTAATGTTTGCTGCTGGTATCTGCAGGAAAGTGTTGTTTCTTCAGTTAAAGCAGCACGAATCAAAATCTTTACATTCAAAATGGTAAAAGCAGCATGAAATGTGTCGCCCGTAGTGATGAATCCTCAGAGAATTATTACCCGTCTCTGCTTGATTCTGTTTAGCGCCTTTCAGCTCATTGTTTTGGCTTTACAGACTGTTTTGGTTCACTCTCCTGCAGCAGCTGTTTTATTAAAGTTAGTGACTAGCTGGCGAACATAACGAAGCAGCTCAACAGCCAGATATTTCCCTCAGGAGTCGGTGAAGACCTGAACAGAGCTCAAAGGACAGTAAATATTGGACTTGCAGTTTACCAGGTGGACAGAAGCTGGTTAGCAAATGAATGCTAATGTAGCTCCGTATCTGAATGTGTAAATAAGCAAATGTTTGCCAACACTTTCGCCATATCAACTTCATAAGGTGATAATATGAAAATATATCGTGTTTACAGCTTGTTTCCGCTGCTCCCAAGTTCACACAGGTTTGAAGCCTAATGATTGAAATGTGCTGATTTATGGATTAGTCGCTCGACAAACAAACAAAAATGCCAAACATTTGCTGGTTCCAGCTTCTCAAATGTGAGAGTTTGTTGCATTTCTCTGTTTTGTAGTTGTTGTAATTGGAAAAACAGGCAATTTGAAGATGTCACCGTGGGCACAGTTTTCCCAGTTTTCTGGTATTTTCACTTTTTCTGTTCAGTTTAAAGAGAAAATAGTTCATTGATCCATTAAACAAATGAATGAGAAATGAATTGATGATGAAAATAATTCTTAGTTGCGTCCCTAAAAAACAACTTCAGCTCGTTTGACAAAATAATCTTAATTTGAGCTTCACTTAGAAGCTTTTTCCAGAGCTTTCAAATGCATCTCGCTGTCTTCATTAGTGAATGGTTATCATGGAATTGGCTCAAAAGACCACGAGAGTTGAAAGTTCTGGAAAAAAAAAGCTTTAATTTAGATCATAAATTAAGATATTTTTTTTATTTTAAGGCCAAAAGTGAACTTTAACTTCACTTTAAAACAGGTGTTTTAAATGCGCTGCTCATTACTTTCATCAACAATATAACCGCTTACATAACTACAGATTATGTGTAATTTAGTAATAACGTCCGCCTCATTGATTAAACTAAATCCACAAATCTCATTTGTAAAGGACGTCATCATGTGAAACTGTGTGCTCTGTGACTGTTTGCTGCAGAGGCGGCCTTGTTTCTAAAAGTAGCTCAAATTATTGAAATAGCTCCGTGATTACGCGCCGCGTCCTGGGACCTGTTTACTCCGTCACATGTTCCAGCACTTTCAGGGGTAATGCAGGAAAAAGAGGTTAACGGGCTGAAAAGGCAGAGAGATTTGTCAAAACTTTGTGCCAGATGTAGATGAGATTATATATGGAGGCAGCTCTCTAACTGTTGAGGCTTAGCGTGGTCAAAAGGAAAAGTGACATTTCTAGAGCTGCGTGTGCTGGCTGTCCCTCTTTGAATCATCCGTCCCTGAAACAAAAGGTGTCTTTGTCACCCAGAACGATTCTTCTATTTCCTTTTAAACTATTTTTATGGACAAGATTAGCGTTTGTTAATGTTGCTTATTCTCCATCTTTGATCGGATGTAAAAATGAATCGCTGCTGTCTCTTATTGCCAGAAATGCCCCTTTTAATCTTTAATGTCACACCAGCGCGCAGAAGATGAACAACATGCATGATTTTCTGGCTGAAATTCGATTTTCTGCCTCGCTTGTGATGTAATAATGTAATAATAAAGTTTTTTTTAATATTTACATTTTGCGTTATTATTCATCGTGCCGTCTTGTGATTTATTTCCTGACTATTAGTTCCTTCACTCTCACAGTGATTATTCTGGCTTGTGGAAATGTGAATTCCTGAGTGGAGTTATTGTCATACTGCCACCGTGGCTGTGGTTGTGATTTGTGTGTCCAAACATTGGATTCGAGGGAAATCCTTGTAATACATTAGTCACTGATTTCCATAGCAACAGTGTTTGTATTTCTTTGCACTTTGGCTGCTGTAATGGCAAAAGCACCTGGGGTATCCAGCATTGGTTGCTGATTATTAATGTTTTGCACATCTGTTTCTGCCACACAACCGGTATCTAAGTAACTGCCCGCTTCCTTGACAATTTGCTCCTCATCACTCTCAGTGCAATCTGTATAACCTCCCATGAATGCACCATTTCAGTCTCGTAGTTTACATTAATTGCAGGAAGGCCCCTGCAGGCTGGATTGCGGGTTTCTCTCTTGCGGCAGGCCGTGTGAAAAGAAGGAGCTGCTATTTCAGTTCTGCCTTCGCTCAGGCTTAAAGAACTTTTTCTGAATTCAGAGCATGGAGGAGAAATGTAGGTCAGGTTCCTTTTTAGAAAACTTGGGGCCGGGAGGAGAGCTTAACATATTGTAGTCATTAGGAAAGCTGCTGTGCCACGTCTGGCGTCCTGCTCCTGGGTGGCTGAGTCATATGACCTCCTCCGTGTTCCCACCGGACTCCTCCCTGATGTATTGGCCGGACAGATGGACACAGTGAAAATCCTGAGGTTGGCATCGGCGACTAAAACCTCTCATCTCTGCCCCTGGATGACTGTCGAAATGAGCGTTCATTATCGCTGCCAGTCTGAAATAAGCATCGCTTTACAAGCCTGTAAACATAACCTCTCTGGCCTCCCAGATGCCGAGCCAGCTGCAGCAGCGTGGTCCAGCTAATCTGCTGCAACACAGACATTGGCTGAAGTTGTAGAGATTTTAATAATGCAAATAAGTGACCTCACATCCAGTCAAGTCTGGTAACTTTGTTCGTACAGATCTAATCCAGGAGGGAGGGATGTTTTGTGTCTGACCTGTGAAATAGAGCTTCGCTGTCTCTTTAATCCATATTTGTTTTAGCAGACAGCGGATATTAAAAGCTTCGGCTACAGCTTAGATAATACACAGGCTCGCTCCATGAAATGGGTTACCGTGTGATGTGTGAGCCCGGAGGCTGAGCCGCAGCCGTAAAAACCGGTCAGAGAAACGCGGAGCTGGTTGTCCAGAAATGGTCCGGTGGTTAACACTCATGCCTGCGGAGTTGATGTTAGACAGAAGCTGTGTGTTTAACAATACTCTGTTATATTTTGGTGAGTATCTTAGTGAACAGTTACACTTGATAAACCAGCATTGCAACACTCTTCTGCTGTCCACATGTATTCTTGGTATGTTCAAAATAATAATACAGTTGCCGAAATATGTCTCCGGGCACAACTTCTGGTTGTCAGCAGTGGAGCTGGCTGAACTTTGTTGCACGTTAGCTTACATTTGCTCACAAACGACAACTGTAATCAGCTGATTTTGGGAACATATTTGATCACACAGACTGACAGAAGAGAAGTGGACAATGTTGCTAGTTTTAAAAAACAGTTTCTGGAGATGCTGCTGACTAAACTAAAACATCTAGTTTCATGCATGCTAATTGTTAGCATCTTAACAGGTTATAATCCGGCATTTTAAGACATTAATATATTCAGTTTGATTGATGCTTCCACGCCATAAAGGCCAACTTATGCTCTTGTTTCTAAATGTGTTCAGACTTTACAAACGAACATGTAAACATGCTGAAATTGCTCCGATTTTGCGTGTAAAAATCACAGCAACATGCACTTGAAACGGGACGTTTCTTGGCTCGTGATGTACAGCTACAAACCTTTCAGAGCCACTTTCACGCCTACAGGTGATGAGTATCTGATATTCAAGTGTATTCCTTTAAAACATACAGCATTAAACACAAGATCCACTTGAGCCACAGAATTCAGACTCACATTTAGTTCACAAAGACCTTTAACAGACTGTCAGATTAAAACAGTTATAGGTCTGGGTGGCTGAAATGTGACCCTTTCAGCCACTTCAGTCAATAAACACTTTTATAAACGGACAGAGTGCTCTGCGCGCCCATTTTTAGCCGCCCTATAATGCAAAAACCTGTCAGAGCAACGATGAGAGATCCTGCCAAAGGGCTCTTCAACCGAACAACACAGAGACATGTGCACATGTGGCTTCACTGTTGTGACTGCATAGTTAATTTGCAGACTGCTCTATAATTACTCAGACAAAAGAGCTTTTTTTGTTTTGCAATCATAAGTCCTTTTAACAAACTCTCAGCTGGTATGAAAATCGTTATCTGGGACACTTCAGATCCTGCTGTAATGGGATCTGAAGTGCCGGCTGTTTGTTTAATCCACCTTTAGTCTACATTTTTAACGCAGACACAAAAGTGGCTCAGAAGTGAAACTTGGGAGGATGGTCAGTTTTCACGTGGCGTTCTAGCTTTTTAAAGACGTATTGATTGGCCTGATGGAGATGGTGCATTAAGGGCTGCAACTAATGATTATTTTCATTTTAGATTAATCTGCGGATTATTCTTCAGATTATTCGACTACTTGTTTGGTCCAGGAAATGTAAACAGATGGTGGAAAAAATGCCACTTCACAGAGTTCAAAACTCAGGTATTCAACTTACTAAAAACTAACAATCTTTGCTTGAATAATGATTGAAAGTTTTTCTGTCGATCAACTCATTGATTAATTGAAGAATTGTTTCAGCTCTAGCTACACTTAAACTTCACAGTTCAAACTATGGAGATATCTAGTTTGTAGGAATCTTGAAGGATCCTTTTTAACAAATATTCGGCTGCGTTATTTTTTGTCCTTTTACTTCCTGTCTGCGCCAGACGTGAGAATGTGTGTCGCCTTGTGTAGTTTTACATCTGCTGCTTCTGGTCACCTTCAGCCTTCTGCTGCAGCCTCTGTTGCACTGTAGCAGCATATTAACAGCACAGTAACTTCTGGGTGTCTACATACTTTTGTCAATGTAGTTGTAGACTCATATCATACAGTTTCCATATTCTTTATCAGAGATGGACCGGTATGTCTGACTGAAGCAACCAGTATTTCAGGAACAAACATATGCAAATTTTTATCAGTGTTTTCATCTGACAGATGATGGTGAATATTTCAGGTTGAACAAAGTGACCACACGTGAACGTCTTGCTTCATATTGATCTCATAAGTCCCGGATGTGAACGCAGGGCTCAGACCAGCTGACAGTGCCGTGCTTTTTCAGCGAAGAGATGATTAAAGTGGGTGTCGGGCAGTCAGCAGACATCATGGGTGGAGCGGCGTGCTGCAGATCGCTGCGTACAAAGCTCTCATTTGTATTCCAGGTTCTGCTGACCCCCCCCCCCTTGTCTTTTATGACATTCACCGCTCTTTTCTCTCTCTAATAAACACACACACACTCTCTTGCGTAACTGCAGACACATTCAAATCTCCCTGGAGATAAAATCGGTTTCAGTATCCATTGAGGTTTTAATTGTTTCTAGGTCACTCTCAGTCTGAGCTGATGGAGGAGATGGAATTCATTTCTTTCTGTCGTGCATTTTTAATGGCTTGCATTCATTATACATAAAAAAAGAGATTTCTTCTGGTTTAGTGAACGTAGCTCTACGTCAGTGCTACTCCAGTGTTTTCTCTCTCCTCCCCTCACTCTGCCTTCAAACATCACGGCCAAGGATGTCTGGCACAAGGCAGATTTGATTATGGAGCTCTTTCTTTCTCGATGGCTCTTCAGCGTACAACAGCTTGTTATTTGTGTGTGCGGGGAACGCTTTGCTGTCTTAAGTAAGCTTTAGAAATAACTCAGCATGTGTGAAATGAGAGTATGTCTAATCATCACAGGAAATGAATGTGGGTATTTTTGGGGAAATGCCGATAGAAAGCCAATTAAGACAACAAAACCAAGGCTGGAGAGCGACCTCTTTCTAATGTTGTTGCAGACTAAAAACAAAGTTTTAGATAATTGGTTCCTTTTTTAGTTGAAGGTACAAACCATCCATTCATACACACAGTGCAGCCTTCATGCTCGGCACTGAACCTGGAGGTTTCAAGGTAATCCGCTTCTACGTTGATTTTTTTATAGTTACAAAATGTGTTGCTTTGACGAACAGCTGTGTCCTGTAGCACACATCAGGCACATTACACTGACACAAGACGCAGCCAATCAATCAATCCAGGGAGCGAATGTGATAAAATTGTTGTTTCTGGAGCGTTAAGCACCTCAAAATGTTTGTGGGCTTCAATAGAAATAGAAACGCCCCCGTGGCTCAGGGGTTAAAACCCCAACCGTGAGCTGCAGCCTCACAGGTTTGAATGTCTCTGTCCCTCATTTCCTGTCGTCTCTCCGCTATCGCTATCTGATAAAGAGCCAATTAATAATAGTTAGTGAAGAGCTAGTTAGCACAAAATGCAGTATTCATCCAGAAAGTTCACAGGATCGCTGCTAGCTTGGCCAATAAAACAGTCTAGATGATATATTATAAAACAGTCAACAGTGAATATTATTACATAGCTGCTGTTTCCCAGAATCCATATATTAAACTTTATATTAAACCCTTTATTTATAGTCGGCTGAATCTTGTCCTCCGACTGCAGAAAGCTGTTCATCTGAAGTCTCTGTTGAACAAACGTCTGGAAACACCAAGCTGAAGGTCTGTGTTTGCTTGAGTGCACTTTCAATAACTCTTATCTCCCCTTCAGGGCCTTTATTGGAGGATGAGCCTCCCTCCTCTGCTTTACTGGGATATCACTGTGCAGCTCTGCTGTCTGCAGGTACTAAAGGCCATAAACCACCAGTCAGCCAGTCAGCGAGGGACACTGCTATTGATCTTTGTGTTTTCACCTTAGAGAGAGATCAGAGTAAGTTAGCCTGCTCAATGCTGTTATTTAGATTCACTGATAGACATTCATTTATTGACTTTTGCTGGTCAGTCGGGAAACTAGTCAACGTGGAGCCAATAAAGTAATGCACTATTTAATAAAAATACTAAGGCTGCTGCCAAATGTTTTATCTCTCGTCTCATTGTCTCTTCGTATCTCATAAAATCTTATTATTGAGATTAATTTGTGGTTTGATGACAAACTTGCTGAGGACGTTTTAGTTTGGCTTCTCTATTTGGACCATGGCGGCGGCGTGGGTCTTTAAGTCTCTCTGTCGGCCCAGACTGAAATATCTCAACAGCTATTGGATGGATTGCCTTGAAAGTTGGTACAGATGTTCATGGTCCCCAGAGTTTGTCCACAGAGGTGACATGGAGGTCAGGATTTGGTGATCCTCTTGATTTTTCCTCCAGCACCACCTCCAGGTCAAAGTTTGGAAATATCTCTGGATGGATTGGCACAAAATGTGATGTGGACATTCATTGTTCCCAGAAGATGGATCGTGATGGCTTTGGTGATCCTCTGACTAGCGCCACCATGAGGCTCACATTTGTGGTTTTGAGTGAATTGTCTCAACAGCTATTAGATGGACTGCCATGAAATGTCCCCCTCAGGATGAATTGTAATAACTTTGGTGATCTTTTACCTTCTCCGCTAGCATTATCATCATCATTTGGTCAAAAATTTAGCATTTTCAATACTTTGGTATATGACCAAACTAATGTCATTCCCATCAGCCTTAGCTGTACTTTGTGTTTAGTGCTAATCAGCAAATGTTAATATGATAAAATGCTAAACTAAGTTGGTCAAAGTGGTAAACTTGCTAAAAATCGGCATGTTAGCATTGTCATTGTAAGCATGTTAGCATGTTGATGTTAGCATTTAGCTCAATGCAACTTGGTGCCAAAGTTCAGTGTCACAGACTCTTAGTTTTGTTTACACAAAGTCAGAGACGACTTGGATGTAATAATTTCAAGTTTGGTTTTTTCTCCATCATGAAATAATTGTTGTTTGCACATTATTACAAAATAATTAAGCCGTGGTAATTAGGAACTTTTTAAATGTTGTATTGAGTTGATATAATCATTCCTCAATTGCATTTAAAGAAACTTTTAACAGGTAATTTAAAGATAATTGTTTTCCCATTATCCATAAATAATTGTTCTATGATCTGGTGCTTCTGTCCTCTCTGGTCTTCCATACTGCGTCACCAGCAGTGACTCTTTGGATCTTGTCTTTCAGTCTGTACCGGAGATTGATTAAAGCAAAATCTGATCTTTTGATCAATCGCCGTCTTTTCTCCCGTGTTTGTCTGCTCTGTCAGACTGAACTGAGGAAACATCAGTGAGGCAATCAAGTTTGGATCTTGGCAAAACATCGGAATTTGTTATCCGGAGATAATGTGATATTTGAGTTTTGATCATATTTGATATGGTTTGATATCTTTAGCTTCTTTGAAGACTTCAGAGGCCTCCAGATTAAAAGGTTAAAGCATCATCATCATCATCATCATCATCAAGAACCCTTTCATTGTTGCTCTGTGATGATAGTGTTGTCTTAGCGTTGTGGGTAACATGGTAACGCCACAGTGACACTGAGGACACCTCTGTTGTGTACGAGGCTAATCAAGACGCCACGGTACAGTGAAGCGCCGAGCAGATGCCAAAAAGATAGACAAAAAGAAAGAGGAGGTGTGTGAGCTGATGGCCGGCAGTGCTTTGTCTCAGAGGCGCACGCAGACCGAACCCCAGACGTGTCTCCGTCGACTAATGGCTCCCTCTATTAATAAAAGATAAGCAGTCAATTATTGAGCTGTCAAAGTGGCGTTAGGGACGACGCGGGCCGAGGCGGAGGGGAGTCGAGGAGGCGTGTGTGTGAGGAATTTCATGGTTGAGTTTCAGGGGAGGAGAGACGGTCTGTATCCTCAGGGTCTGTATGTCCCCGGCCTCAGGAGAACGTGACCTCCTCCCTTCATCATGTTCGTCCCTCTGTCTTTAACTTCTTCTAAATGTCTGTCGCCCTCTCTTCCCCTGTTTTATCTTTTTCTGTCTTCATTTGTCTATTTCTGTCCCTCTCTCTCTCTCTTTTCTTTATTTCTTGCTGCAAAAACACCAAACTGACTGCGGAGTATCAGCCGGCAAAACATTGTCCTTACATCAACTTGTCCTTTCTCATGTAATCAATTAATAAAAAACACTCTGAAACAGTCTGACACCTTTTATTTTCACTTGCTACATATGGGTTTTGTTTTTAATGCATTGTTTTGTTCCCTAGTTGAGTTTTGTTGTCTTTTAGTGTCTGTCTAATCTAGTTTAGTTTACATTCTTGTCATCTTACTGTTGTTGTTTTCTTGCAGTTTGCATTCTGAGACATCTTTTATGCTTTAGACCCCTGGAGGTTATCCTTTTGAAGCTTGTACAATTTCTTTTTATGCTCATTATTATCCTGCTGTGCAAATTAAAAATTAAAATTCTCTCTCATACACACAGACAACTGCAGGTTGTTTACACCGAACCAATTACAGGAATACTATGTTAAAATACAGCCGATGTTTTCTTCTTCTCCTCCAGTTAAGTGTGCGTGCATGTCATAAAAATGCCATGTGTCTTTCATATTTTCATACGTTTAGTTTTTTTATTTGCCCTTTTTACTAAGTAGATTTTGTGTTACACTGTTTATTCCACTTAATTTCAGCATACATCAGTCGTGTGGATGTTAAATGTTTATCCTCTTTCTACTCCATCTTTTATGCGCGCACATTCTCTCATATTGGCTTCCTTTTATGGAGTTTTTCCCCTTAGAGCCAATTAGGAAATACCAAGGTAGAATCCCAGCCTACATTTTTTTCCCTCTGTGCTTTAAAGATAAAAATATGAAGTATCTTTCTCCCACTGTATTTCCTTTCGCCTAACAAGTAATGGCATTCCTGTGTCTGGCCCTGTGGAGAAAAAGCCTCAGCCTGCATTTCCCCCTCACCTCCTTTCATGATAAAAGCTTGTTGTTGTGGAGATGGAGGGTGTGAAAAGGCAGAAGCAGAGCTGCGTCTATCTCCTGCCGCTCCGTCGGCCTTCAGAGTTTAATGATCTACTGACACAGATTCATTGAGCAAATATGAGCGTGGTTTATAGGAAGCGAGGGCAGCGTTCAGGACGGAGTTTAGACTTTGCCTCCAGTTGTCTGTTTATTATTCATGAGCAACAGAGGGAGGCGGTTTATGTATGATCCTCAGCCACTTCAAAGAGGAGATGAATGTGTATGAGTGTATGAGTACGTTTTATTTTGTACTGTATTTGTGGGTCCATAGTGAGGGATATGCTCTTGTCATATGTCCTCTGTTGACCTTGACACTGGTAGTTTTTAATGTTTTAACTCCAAATGAAGGATTACCTGCTTTACTGCAAGTTTAAGAAGATTTAAATTCCCACAAAATGTTCTAAATATGTTTGGATGAACCCTAACATTTGTGGAAGTACAGGCAGTACTGTATGATGTGGGCTACAATTTGAGCCCCATTTTTTTTTGTGGCCTATATTTGTTTATATTTTGGAAAATTTGCACCATTAAAAGCATGCCGATTTAGTTATTAGCAGTTTCTGTTTGAAATGTATCCACGGATGTACAGACAATTATCACTGGATTACTTTGATACTGAAGAAAACTTAAAAACATGATGATTCTCAGGCAAGTTCTGGCGTTATAAGGAGCTTCTTCTGAGTAGGCACATAGGTGAGATATGTCATGTTAATTAGTGAGCTTTAGAGGGGCCAGTAGGCGGATTTTGTTGTGGACAGAGCCAAGCCAGCTGTTTCCCCCCGTTTCCAGTCTTTATGCTAAGCTAAGCTAAGCTAAGCTAAGCTAACCAGCTGATGGCTGAAGCTTCAAATTGAACTGACAAATTTAAGAGTGGTATGAATCTTCTCATCTAACACTCAACCAGAAAGTGAAAAAGCCCAAAATGTTGAGTTTCTACTTTAAGTAAGAGGATTTGTTTGTGTGTGTGTGTGTGTGTGTGTGTGTGTGTGTGTGTGTTTATGTGCGTTTGCTCATTCCAGCACACATTCATTCACAGACTTACACTCTTCCTGTCAAAGCTGTCTTCTCTTGTCAGACAGGTTGAACTCAAATCTATTTTAGGCTTTGTGTGTCCTGAGCTTCGTGACCAATACACACACTCACACTCACAAACACACACACGCACACACACACACACACACACACACACGCACATTCACATCCTTACCAGGCTCTGCTCTGTCACTTCACTACACCGTCTCCCCAGCCAGCCGGTAAATCCCACAGCTGAATATTGCATGAGCAGCTGAGCGCTGGAGAGCCCCCGGCACACGTCTGAATAATGGGAAAGAACCACGACAGATTGATTATAGTGTGTGTGTGTGTGTGTGTGTGTGTGTGTGTGTTGGTCTGCCTAGCGCAGCAAAGCTCGGCTTGGACCTTTTTCACCTGCTACAACTTGCATATGTGTTTTTCTGACACGTTGTTATCAGGGTGTTAGCAGGCCCGTCCGCTACTGCTTAGTGAGTAGATCAGGGTGCTAACACTGCGGTGGATACTGGTCAACCCCCACTGGGACACTGGCACAGACACTCAACTGTATGCTAATGTGCTCATGTTAGTGCTCAGTGCTCCAATATTCAGACTAAACTGTGGCAGCAGTGTCTTCTCCCATTTCTATCACTGAGGGTTGAATCAAAGCCTCTCTAAAACTGAGCATTATAACCTTCATGAAGGGAGGATTTATTGCAGGGACTGTTGTATTAGGCTGCATTAGCTTTAGCTAGGCGTAGCTGTATTTAGTAGGGGGGGTCAAAAGGACACATTTCCCAACAGGGATTAATAAAGTGGCACTTAAAGTATGCTGACACAGCACGTTTGAGTGTTGTTACCTTTATACTATCATACTATTGGATCATTATTGTTGATGAATTGATATGTAAGCGATATTTTAATGCTGTTGTCACTCAAGGTGGAGCTAATTTTAACTACGTCATATACTTTTGGTAGTTTAATGTTTGAACTTATTTTATAAACTGATCGTGTGTTTTTGTGTGTAAAAACCTAAAAATGTAGTGAAATGAAAAGTACAGTATAACAACTGTACAGTAACTATGGAAACATCAACAAAACACTTCCCTCTTTGTGTTGAGAAACATCATCTGGGTGAAATGCAGGGAAACATTCTATAGGAGAAAATGTAATTATTATTACATGAAACAGAAGATGATAACTGATGTAGTCTTCCTCACTCAATCCTAATCAGTTTTGACAAGATTCATTAGTGTCGTGTCCCTCTGACTGTAGCTGTGTACTAATGATGGACCTCTTTTTCCCTTCCTCTCAGTCTCTCGCTGATGTTTCTGCACTTTATTGCTCTTGTCAAGGATGAATAAGCGTTTCTCTGTTAGGAGCCAGCGTTGGAGGACTGGGGGGTGGTGGGGGGGGGGGCGGTTCTGACATCCGAGATAAACCAGTACGTTTCTGTGAGTGAATTTGTAATTAACCGACACAGCTGACATGTTGTCTTTCTTTCTTTTTTTTTACCGTTGATAGTTGATGCTGTCACCGTCGGGACTGTCAAAGATCACTTTAACATAACAGCCTGCCAGATGTTGGTTCTTCCTCTTGTACCTTTGCTTGAGTGTGTGTTTGTGTGCTCAAGTACTCTACTTAAGTACAATTTGGAGGTTTTTATATTTGAGTTATTCCATTTTGTGCTACTTTATACTTCTACTCCACTATAATTCACTTTACGTTTTTCCCCACTTTATTTATCTGACAGGTGTAGTTACTAGTTACACTAGTTAGCTTTTAAAATACAACATTTATAAGGTTAAACTAGTGTTTCCCAACCTTTCTGGCATGTGACCCCTCACATAAAAACAGAGACACATTTCCCCTCTAAACTTCTCATTTGGCTTCATTTAAATCCCCAAAACTTAGGTATTTCACAAAAAGCAAATATTAATGTATTAATGTAAGTCTGAATAAAAATAAATACAAATTTGTGTAGCAGAACTGCTTTTTTCTTCTTTCCTCTCCCATTAATCATCTCCTGACCCCTCAGATTTACCTTGTGGAAGAGGACTCGACACCCTGAACTGAAATACTTGTATACTTGTATTATAAAATACGGTATATAAAGTACTAACTCCTCCACCAGCTACAACAGTAAAACAATCAGTATTAACAATATAATAATGTTATACATAATAATATATCAGTCCCAGGAGACATTTTACTGCAGAAAAAATACTTTAACTTTTGATACTTTAAGTACATTTTGCTGATGATACTTTCTTAAAGATTTTGAATGCAGGACTTTTACTTGTAAAAGGATTTATACTTACATGTATTTGTGCTTTATAATACACTATACAGTAAATGCTCAAGAAGCTTTCAGATCTTATGGTTGTTTCATGTTGTGCTGTCAGCCTTTAAATCCTCAGTATTAAAACCACCAAGTGCCTCAACAACAATCATAAAAGTACCAGTAAATAACGGAGCTCCTCACTGAGTAAAAAAAAAAATAACACAACGCTCCTGTCAGAGTTTTTATTTTTGCATTCCTGCTGTGAGTGTGCTTCTCCAGGAAGGGGCAGTAATTGGGAGTTGTAGGCTGGCAGATGTCAGCGCTTGAAACCAAAACCCTGACAAAGACGGTCTGGCTGTCAAATCTGTTTTTGCGCCGTCTAAAATAAATAGTTTCACCAAGTGCTGCTCTCTTCCTCTTTCTGTCTGCGGTATGCTCTCACGCTCTCTCATTATATATCTTTCACTCTCCTCCTCTAACTCACCCTTTCATCACTTTCTGCTTGTTTCTCTCATGTCTTACCTCTCTGTGTGTCCCTCTACACATAAACTCACTCTGTCTCTGCCACAAACCTGCAACCTCATGGATGTTAGCTGAGTTTGAGGATGTAGGACCCAGTGGTTTGGAGGGAGGGGGTGGTGGGCAGTCTGGGCTCTGATCCAGCACGTGGACTCCCCCTCTCCCCCTCTATCCCAAGGCTTCCTGGCATCTCGCCCTGTGCCTCACTCCACTGGGATAATACCAACCCACGGGAGGGGGGGAAAAAGAAGAAAAGAGTCTAATCATCACTCTGAACCCTTCTCAACTTGAATCAATTTATAGCTTTTACAAATTCAGCACTTGGCCTCGCCACTTTGTTGGAAAGATGAACAAGAACAGATGCTTCTTTTAGGAACATAGAATAAGCCCCTAATTACAGATTTTAAAGACATAACACTTTTTACACATTTTAGAGTTCAGATGTGATGAGTAATGCAGGCTCACAGGAATATTGTGTAACTACAAAGTAACGCTCAAATGCACCTGTATCATACTCTTATCCCCATGCAATTCAAAATGTAGAAGCACCTCGTGTATTATATCGCGTCTAGATTAGATTATATTTACATAGCAAGGTCATTGTGAAGTATCCTACAGCGCCACAGTTCATAGCACCGGGAATGTCTTGCCACGCTGACGTTTGATTTCAACAGAGGTCGTGTTGGAGTCGAGCTGACGTGACCAGGGCTCAGTGTAGGGAGGAGATGCAATTCCACTAATGGCTGATAGATGGTGGCTCCAAAAATTGATTGTATTGAGGTCAATAGGAAAAAGTACGTTTTTCCCTTCAGATTTTGCCACTGTAACATTGTCAAAACGTTTGGAGGGGAACAAATCATCGTTCATGGTTTCTTTGTTAACAACTGCCTGTCACATATCACAGTCAACACATTCCACAGAAATCTGTATAATAATCTAAAATACTGTATATTATTTCTAACCAAGTGTTGATTTTGTAGCGTGGTCACACAGGAAAAGTGACAAAAGTAAATGGACTCAAATCACTAAATTCACTTGATTTCTGAGTGTGCTGTTGTACACAACAGTGCAATTAAAATAGCACATGTGAGAGCCACTCACAGCTGGAAAAAGTTAAAAGTAATTGTGGGCAGTGGTGAGTCAGATAGTTTTGGTTTTAATTGCTCACACAATGGATGTGAATGCAATTTTGTTTGTTGTGCTCAAAGCGTTGGATAAGTTTCCAGTTTCTACTGAAAAGAAATAGAAATAGTCCCAATAGAAAACTGGATTATCCAGAGTAAATGAGACATTGTCTCTGTAGGTGACAAATTATGTAATTTTGTAATTTGGTTAAACAGACTTTATTTGCAGTAAATCTTTGGACAAATATTTACTTACTTTACGTTCTTTGGTGCATGTCTTTTATAGTTTCCTGTCCAAACAAAACAGTCAAGCAGTGGCAGAAAGTAAGCACATTTACTCAAGTGATTATTAGTTACTATACAGATAAAGTATGATCATTTAAATATCTATTGGTTGTTATCAGTTCCACTTAAGAGACATTTTCCCCCTCAAACTTCTCAAATTCATTTAAATGAACTGTTTGAGGCCTAAAGAGGTATTTTTACACACAGTATATATATATTAGATAGTACTTCTGCCACCACTGTAGTTGATACAGTATACAGTGTGTACTTTATAGTATAGTATGCTTTTGGGACACAGCTGATCTGTGTGCGTTCGAGTGTGGCCACGACCTTCTGTCAGGTCTCCACCGCTCTCTCTCCTCTCACTCACCTTTCCTCTCTCCACTCTGGGATGCTCAACAAAGCGGAAATGTCTTGAAAGACAGAATTCAGTCGTGCGTCTTGTTTACCAACTTCAGCCTCTGTGTGCAGCGGGTGAGGCGTGCTGCGGTGTTACAGAAGGTGTTGGTATGGCATGTCGGCCAGCCTGAGGCATGTTTGGAGTAGGATGCCTCCAGCTCTGACACAGTGGCAACCCTGACCATGCTGTGTGTGTGTGTGTGTGTGTGAGTGAGTATAGGGGTGTATTTAAATAGCTGGAATGCAGTTTTCCTCTGTAATGTTTGCGTCTCAGGTTTCAGTCTGGGCCTAGCGGGCCGGCAGGACACTGTGTCCCATATAACCGCTGCTTCTTCTTCTACTTCTTCCCTGTTTGAAGTCAAAGCATACAAAAATATCTCCCTTTGGTATTTACATGAACACTGTATGTGTACAGCAAGCTGCAGCATGTGTAATCCCAGTTGCCATAGTGACAGTAACCCACCATCACACTGTGCGACAGGTGCAAGATGTTTCCCCACCAAATCTCACTCTTAAGTTTGAAAGCGTGTGATGAGGAGGCCATGTCGCCTTCATCAGGGAGGAGACACAGATGTGTGAACAGGCCGCACACCTCGACGGAAAGACAAACATGCAGCAATTACAATCAAATCTTAAATGTTCAGCTCAGGGCTGTAGGAAATAAAATAACAGCGTTTATGAAGCCTGTAATTTGCTAGCAGATGTGTGGGGAACAGAAAACGATGGAGGATTGATTTTCTTCTTCAGAAGTTAATGGCTGTTAGATATATATATATATATATATATATATATGTGTATATATATATATATATGTATATATATATACACACACACACACATATATAATATAATTATATAATTATATTATATATATGTGTGACTCATTCACAGCACTTTAGTGAGCAGGTGGATTCACTTTGACGAAGTGCATGACAGTTGATGGATGAATAAGCTGCTACAGGGGTTAAACCCGTTACTTTAATAGCACTTAATTTTGTGATTAAAAGCTAAATTAAGTGCACTGAAGGTTTTCTGTCAGAGGGATGAATGTACTGCACTTAGACTGCTGCAGGTTTTCCTGTCACGTCACCTAAAATACATCTGTCCAGTCACTTCTGAGTTAGCGGTGAAACTCTGAACACTGATGGGTGACAAATTGAAGTACAAAGCAAGACTCGTATAAGTCTTATAAATGTGTTGGACCACCACAGGCCTCCAGAACAGCTTCGAGAACCCTACAAGAGGGATGAACATCATTCTTTCAAAAGATGTTTCCTCATTTGGTGCATTGTTGATGGTGGTGGAGAGCGCTGTCTCTGCAGCCCAAAATGTCCCACAGTGAAGGCCACAACATGTGATTCACATCATTTTCGTTCTCACAATCATTCAGTGCTCTTTTGCTCTGTGTGGAAGCATCTGCATGTGTTTAATATTTGCAATTTGAACGCCAAGGGAATCTTTCCCATCACTTCCAGTCATTCCTCATAACGTAAACACAGTAAAACTACAGTACAAACACGATGGAAGGTGAGCCAGTTAAGTGTGACGATGTTCACTGTACAGAGGAGAGCGTCTTTTGATCAACAACATGACGTTTTCTCAGGTGAAACTTTACATTCCCCTCTAGTGGAAAAGATCTCAGGACAGAAACGTTGTCTCTCCATTTTTCACTCATCCAACAGTGTTGTTTGTTGTTATATAATGAGCATTACAGTTTCCAGGGGTCGCTGGTGTGGCTACAGACTCTAAGCGTGGTTGTACACATTGCAGACACTTTCACAGACATGCAACATTTCTCAGAAGCATATTTGTTCTGGAGGAAGAAAGAATTTTGGTTTACGCTAAGCAACATATTAAATATATCGTCAAAAATCCGTAATTTTATTTCTAATTAATTATTGATTCACAGATAGTTAATATTAAAAAGCCTGGTACCCATTCTGCTACTTTAAATTAAGAACAGTAGTGAGCTAGCATGTAGTCATGAATTAATGCATGAAGTCACTGCTATTTCTGCCATTTAGTTTACATTTGATTAAAAGAAATATGGGTCATTTGCTCCTTCCTTAAAGTTTTACAGGACATTTAACCTCAGTTCTTGTTCTTGTGTACAGTACCTTCAGTTCCTCTTTGCAATAAAGATGTCTCCACAGAAAGTTTATGTGCAATAGAGAAAGTGAGGCTCTCTATGGGTCCATGTGCCAGTGACAGTCTTCATTCTCTGACAGGTGAAAGGAAAAATACCTCTTACTCTGTCGAAAAATGGCATTTCTCAAAGTGCACTCAACTTTCTGCAGCCGAGGAGTTGTTTCAGAGCGTCTCTGAAGACTTGTTTTCACATTTTTCCTCAGTGAGTCACAGAGTGAGAGATGGTTTGAATCAGATTGACAGAGAGTGAGAGGGAGAGAGAGAAAGGGAAGGATCGCCAGATTGGAAGAAAGATGGACGGAGACAGGCGGATGTTGGTTTTCCCGAACCCCAGGAGACGTGAGAATTTAGGTCACTTCAACTCTCTGGCTCACAACATTCACACACAGGGGAGAAGTATGAGCTGCATGAGAGGCGGGTCCAGGCAGGGTCAGGGTGATGGTGTTGGCTACTGCACATGATTATATTCAGATGGCGTATTAGAGAATGGACAACAGATTATACACATACATTTATAAACATATATAAACATAAACCACATATATAAATATCTCTTAGATATACTTTTGCACTCAAACACAAGCACGAATGTATGCAAAAACAGACGGATATACACAAACTGAAATACTACAACATTTACATAAAGTAATCCTCAGAGGCTGAAAATACTCATCTCTGATTGGCTGGCAGGTGTCTGTTCGAACTTTCTGAACCTCAAACAAATCTGATCAACAGTTTAACTGTTGTACATACGTTGCAACATTGTTGTGTGGTTGCTATGGTTACCCACATTCTAATATTCCATGCCCACTGATTTGGAACCATACGGAATGTAGAATATTAGAATGCAGGTAACCACAGCAACCATACGACAACGCCGCTGAGTCATCAGATTGCAACTCTCACTGAGCTTTGAAAATGGATTATTGGATGGATGGTTGGGCAATAATACACTCTGATGTGCAAACTGTAATATTTGTATATCATGATCAAGGCTGGATCACCAACTGAGCAAAGCGGGCAACAGACCATCGGGGGTCCAATGTGATTCAGTGTGCAGGAATTAGTTTGTGTGGCCTTAATACCTTTTTAATGTTTCAGTTATTGTGCATATTCTTAAATAAATTTGAAGTTAATCAATTTATAACCTATAACCCAGCCTACTACTGTTTAATCTGGCTCTTATCCGGATACTTTATGTATTATCCCTTTCTTGATTTATGATCATGACATTCACAATGTTGGAAAAGTCAGCTGGCTAGCTAGCTTGCTAACTAACTTACCTACAATAGATTACTGCAGACTAATTTGAATTTGGAAAGTCTGCTAGATTAACTGCATGTCACTATGTAAATGAATGTGACATGCTGGGTGGCAGGAGCCATGACATGTTAACACACATGTCAGTCCACAGTATGACAAGTGACATCACACTAAAGTTGTGAGGAACACTGTGTCAGACTGCAGGAGGTAATAACAGCAGAGAACCTTTCCTGTCGATGGTTAATAACCACCAAGAGAGTTTTCAGTGGAAACATTAACAGACACATTAACACAGGACTGTTGATGTTTGGACAAAGACCACCTGGTCTAAACGCACCAGTAGGCAGTAGACTCAGTGTGTGGTGTAAATAACACGAGGTCATGGCCCCAGCATTGTACGTGGTTTTTGTTGGATATGACTACAAATGTACAGGCTGGAGGGGGAGATGTTATAGTTTGGAGGTCATTCAACTGATATAAACTGGGTCCATTAACACCTGTAGACTGACACTCAGATGCCATGTGAAGCACCCATTTCTGGCCTTTATACGACCTCTTGGGGGTGTGTACTGTCAGCACCATCCAGCCAAGGTTCAAGGAACATTGAAGGGAAATGCCATTAATTACCTGGCCAACACAGTAACAATTTCGTTGAACTACTTTGGGAACACAGCACCCAAGAAGCAGCCATCCATAAACCTTAGGCCGTGGTGCAAAACTCTGGTGTTTGCATGCGCAGCTTTAACAGGTCAGCAAGTCCAGCTCTGTTGAGTCACTGCCAGTTAGTCCAAAGCAACACTGAACTGGAGTTTCCATATTTTGTATAGTAGAGCAGCTGGAAGGCAGCCATTTTTTGTAAACACAGTCAGAATAAACGTGTTTTTCTAAATGGCTTTGAGCCGAGGCAATTTATGTCTTTTTTTATGTTTGTTGCTCAGATGCGACAACAGTTAGACTGCAGATGATGTTGAGAAACTGATAAGTGACTATATAAAACAGATGAATGTGGCAGTGAAGGGCATCACTGGTCCCTCGGTGCCTCAGCTCTCCTGACTGTGGTGTCCTCGTGGAAATGTCAGAACAGAAGCGCATCAATATGACGCGCATCAAGTTGGCTCTTAATGCATTCCAGCCTATAAAGAGACGAGCACTTAGATTCAGCCACTCACTCACTCTCACACACACACACACTGTCTGACTGCTCTTTATTCATAACTGATGGTTGCCTGTTAACCTACATCAGAGGAGGAGTAAAAAGTATTTCCATGGCAACCCTGGAAATTCATGCAGTGTATGAGCAGCAAACCAAAATGTTGAATGAGACGGCATTATCAGGCTTCAGTTTGGACACATTCATTTCACATTAACAAATCCCAAAGCACCTAAAGCCCTGTGTTCATGTATTTGTGTGTGTGTGTGTGTGTGTGTGTGTGTGTGTGTGTGTGTGTGTGTGTGTGTGTGTGTGTGTGTGAGACTGCTTTATGTGCAGCATCTGTCGATTTACTGCTAGTCTTGTGTTTCAAATATTAGCGGTAATCAGATCCTTCTGCTCCTCTTGGTTTGAGCTCGACTCAGCCTGCCTGGGTTGGTCAAGGGTGGTAACATCAAAGTGACCCAAAGGTCACTGGTGTGAATCCATGAAACAAGAGTAAAAGTGTACAGTCGTGCTTTTGGCTTGATACAGCGGTAATGGCCATTAAACACCGGGACACAGAAATGTTGAATGGATGAAAAATTGAGAGAAGTTTTTAGGAAATACACATAAAGTGAGATAAGACGTTTGATATTGATCTCATGTCTATACTTAGTATGAGTCGTAAGTATGAGTCAGAGCCATGAGTGGCCTAGCTTAGCATAAAAACTGGAAACAAGGGGAAGCAGCTAGTCTGGCTGTGTATGAAGTTTGGGGTTTATGTCTGAGGAGGTTATGTGGTGTAATTATTCCTTCACAAACTTTCATCCGTCTAAACTGTCCTTCAGCTCAATGCTAATGTTTCGCTTTTAAACTTGTTCACTTACCAACATGCTAACATTAGCATGTTAAAGTGCTGATGTTAAGCATGTGACATTTAGCAGGTTAGCTACATGTTATAGTTAGCACAGTAACATGTTCGCAGCGTTAGTGTAGCGTTTAGCATTGTAGCATACTGAAGTGTAGCGTGGACAAATTGGACGAAATTACTACCAAAATTTGTCCCATCTTTTGAATCTGTGCTTGAACAGCTGCAGTCAGAGCAAATGAAAAGGTTGATGCAACAACTTCAATCAAACTTGGCTGTGGAACAATTCAGGTGTGATTATGTTCTGCAGAGTTAAGTCCCCTCTGGCTTACAGCTGTGGGGGAAAGTATTCATTTTTAGCAGGAAAACAATCTCAGACATGGATCGAAGCCATGCCACTAAAACTGTGTGTAGTGTATGAAAGAGCACTGAGTGCTGACATGTGTGGCTTTTTCTCCACAGTCACCAGACCACTGAACATATTCGGGAATATTTGAAAAAGCGAAAGGCCAAAGAATAACAGCGGACTGGCAGAGAAAGGTGGGACAGTATAATCTTATGCAGTCTGCTGTGCCAGCTCAGCCAGACTGACATTTACGCACAAAGTGGGAGTGCTGGAGGTCAGGACTACTGCGCTTTGTAGTGCTCTGAAATGATTTTCTTCTTTCTGCTCAGCCCTGAAGTTCTGTTGAACATTGCAAGGTTGGCCTGAATCCAATTTCAATTCAGCAGATTCAGAAATTGGATTTTCTCTCAGAGACTGAAAGTCTCAAACAGCATGAAGTGTCCTATCTCTTGTGATGACATGAAATGCTTAGTTATTTACCACTGAGTGGCAGTTTCACCGTACACTTTGCCTGAAACTGAAACAGCACTGACAATCCTGTTACAATGAGAGACCGAGCTAACTTTGATTACACCTTTGAACTCAGTCCGAGCTTGGCTGGGACATGTAATCAGAAAGAATACAGAGATATGAAACGTTAAATCTTCTACTTTATCCTTTGCCCTTTGGTCTAAGCCTCAAACTCAATCTATAAACTACAAACAGTGTAGCTGCTGTTGGATACAGTCTCAGTTTCTTTCTAAATGATCATACTTTTCAGTCTTTTCTGAAATAGCTTTTTAGCTGAAAGGTCCTGAAATTTGACTAATTTCACTCCAGATGCACAACTAGGATTCACTGACATACAACAGCTGCATTAGTCTGTTTTAGGGTGGAATATCTACCATCCAGTCCTGAGATGGCTCCTCACATGATATCTGATACACTATTAACTCAATTCTTATGTCGTGTTCAAGCATCTATTTTAAGTGCCTCTGTGTGTGTGTGTGAGGTGCCGGGGCAGGGGAGCAGGAAGTGGCAGTGTGAAGTATGGAAATCTCATTATGGATGCTGCTCGCTGCTCGCTGCCCGGTGCGGCCGGGCTGCCAGTGTACAGTTTCCCCGACTCTCACTATTAACAGAAGGAGCAAATCCAGGAGTTGAAACTGAACCTCGGGTGTTTATGCTGTCTGACCTCCACACAGTCGGCATCTCTGTTCACTCTCTGACTTGTTTCATGCCGCTCTGTAGCTCTGTACTGTGTGTGCCTTAACCTGATTATGGCTTCTTTAAATCAACATCGGTGTTTGTTTGTAGCCTTTGATTTGTAACAATTTAAAACCTAATGCTAAATATTTTAACACATTGTCAACAATACTTTACATTGACATTACACAGTAGATCAATGTCAAGATATCAATCAGTTAGCTGTTTGTGTTCATGAATACACAATGACAATCTTTTTGTCTTTTTCTCTCACCCAGAAAAAAAGTACAGCTTTCTCGCCGTTAGATCCAATAGTTTTGAGGTCTTGTCGGGTCTTTGAATATACTGTTAGTAACTGTATTCCCCCAGTGTCAGCATGTCAGGAGACAAGCAAATCAATGACATGAGCAATGCTCATGGTTGGGGTCAGGTGTAGGGTGTCATCTCTTGTAAGAGACACCCAAGTTTGCACCGTTCCCTCTCTCCTGGTCTTGGCTTTTTTTTTTTTTTTTTCCAGTCAAATCTTGACTGACTTCAAGAGATGAAGATCCAGAGATCAAAGCACCTTCTAATGGTCTGCTGTGTGTGGGATCTTTTCTCTCTATATTCAATGTAAACTACAAGTTAAAGGCAACATGTTAGCGGCGTGGCTTCTGGGGGGGGGGGGGGGGGGGGGTTTGTTAGTCCAGACTGAAATATCTCAACAAATATTGGATGGATTGGCATGAAACTGTGTACAGACATTCATGGTATCCAGAGGATGAATCCTACTGTCTGTGAATCTAGTGCCACCACGAGGTTCACGATTGTGGTTTTTAAAGACATTTCTCAACAATTATTAGATTGTCATGATATTTGGTACAGACATTCATGTCCCCCTCAGGATGAATTATAACCACTTTGGTGATTCTTCAGGTCAAAATATCAATTTGTCCAATACTGAAATTTGTGTTAAGTGCCAATTTGCATGTTAGCAACTGTTAGCATGCTAATACTGTAAACAAAGAACACGGTGAACATTACATAAGGATGTCATCGTGAGAACGTTTGCATGACAACCACCACCATTGACTGCTAAGATCAAAAACACATTTTGTCCTTTGAGGCAATATAAATAATGGTAACTTGACTTTACTATATATGAGTAAGACTATTAACAAAAGTAGTAGTAGTTGTTGTTTCAGGAGCTGCTATACAGTAATAGTGATTATACAAGGCTAGACGCAGTAGTAGTAGTAATAGTAATAGACATTTTGGCAGTAAAAGAAGCAGGAGCAGGTAAAATTAGATACATTTAGTGGTAATATTTCCCTCAATGTAGTGAAATAGAAGTATAAAGATGCACACAAGGAAAATTAGTACCTCAAAATTGTACTCGAACGCAGAATTTGAGTAAATGAAGAGTTTTAGGAATGTAGCGATGGCAGGAGGAGCAGTAGTAGTGAAGTAGCAGCGACTTCCAGTCTTTGTCCATCTTACCGTTTGGTTTTCTTCACAACGAGCTTCCTCACAGCCTTTATACTCGCTGCAGACTTTAAAAAAGCAGGTGATACATTTCTTTTTAAGACGAATGATTAGCATAGCAGAATCTACATGCGTGAACATATTTGGTCAGCTGGTAGCTGGCGTCAGTCATCAGGTCCTGTTGTTCCTCTGCTGTGTGTTTACATTCAGCACCGTGTTGATTCGTCTCTGCATCAGTGACACCAAAACAAATTCCTGTTGGTCTGTTGTTCTTGGCAGGTGAAGTGAATGTGAATTTGCTATCGCAGCTCCATACTGGGCCTGCCGGTCCTCCCCTCGCACTTTGCCAGAGCATCTGTGCTGAGCTGAGACACTGGATCAGGATTTGGCAGGGCCAGGCCACAGGCGGCAGTCCGTGTGTTTCAGCGGACCGGAGCCCCTCTGGAGCCTGTGGCGAGGGGGACAGAACATGGAACAGGTTTCTTAGTTGCAGCTCCAAAACAGCAGCTGTGTGCTTTTCTGTGTGTTATGTGTGAGTCCGTGAACACAGACAGAAGCTCAGGGTACAAATGCTTTAGCTGGTGGCAGCGAGTGTGTCCTCGAGTTCAGTTTTCAGTGTGAAAAAGGCAACAGCTGCTGAGTGACACCTCGGCACTTGGCTTTGTTCTTCAAATATATCGTTCTTTGAATCAAAGCGGGAACAGAAAGAACGTCAAAGCTACACTTACTGTTGAAGCTGACACTCACTGCTTCGCCTGCTTTTTGATGAGATAAAGTTGAGACGAATCTCATTGATGTCAGTAAGTTGTCTGTGACTCCAGCGATGTCCCGACTTACAGTCATAAAGAACAGAAAACGTAAAGTGTGTATATCATCGCTGCTCAACACAACCACTGACTGAAGTGAAAACGAGAGCCTGTGATGGCAAACAAAACCTTTTGTCTCGCCGTAGCCCACCCTTGTGTGGCATCTGTGTATTTGTGGCAGTTGATGGATAGATATTAGCTAGCAAGCTCAGCGGTTTTTAGCACAAGTTACTCTTCTGTTGGGGTTTTTAGCTGTTAATAAACTACTTCAGGTGATACCATAACACCACCCTCTGGACTGAGATAGGGCCTCGGATTTCAAGGTGGGACGGATGCAGTCAGATTTGAAATAGTTTAACAGAGAGAGACATGTGTGAAGTATCTTAAATAATCTCTGGATAAGTGTTTATAAACATATTAACTATTATTACTACGTTAATTTAGTCCTAGAAGCCTGTTTCAGTAGAAGTCGGAACAGAGACCTGGAAACCAAAAGATCTTTTGTGAAACAGAACAGCCTTTGGTGGGAAAATGTCCCCAAAGTCTCCACAAAAATCTGAAAATACCTCCACTTTAAGTTGCACTCATCTCCGCTTGTCAGTATTTGAGGCCACAAACTGAAGAGAAAAGGGTCAGCACAGATCCTCTTACAAATTAAGTGGTGTTTCATTAGAAATAGCATTTCAGAGCTGTTCCTTTAGCTCCTGCAGCACTTTCTGCTTGATAAACCCATCGTGAGGGATAAAAAAAACAACCCAAAATCATCCAAAAAGTGCTAAAAGTGTGTGTGGCAGATATCATATTCTCTGCCTACGCGAACCAACATTTAGCCACCTAGCATAAGTGGAATAGACGGTGTTGTGGGCTTGGAACCAATGGGAACAGGGAAGAATACAAAACAGGAGTACAAGAATGCTGCGTATTGTGTTTTTTGTGAGTGCAGGCTGGAGACAATGTGAGCCTTCATTGGCTTGTGTCCATTGTGCCTGGGATTTCTTGGTCTCTGCTGAAGAAGAGAAAGGTCTTCATTCAGCCTGCTGGGGGTGGGGGGGTGGGGGGGGGGACTCCTTCAAACCTGCCATTGTCATCGCTTCTTCTCCCTCCGTCCCAATGTTTTCCTTTCTCTCAGGGCTGATTGATACCCCTCTGCTGCAGAGACACGGCGTTATGTCACTCGGCACACTGTGTGGTTCTTGAAAGCCCTTGACTGTTTTCTTTTGTTTGGTGCCTCACCTATCTGTCAGTGTTTTGCTTCCAGTTCTCAAAATAGGAGAATTGGAGAGGAGTTAGATTACATCCAAAGTCAACTCCTCAGCCTTTACACTAAATAGATATTGGTGTATTAATGTTGCCTCCCTGGGCTTTTTCCACTCAGCGCTGAGCACATTTCCCTCTCCTCTGTCACTCGTGGCAGTTTTGACCCACATCTTTTACTCTGTGTGACAATAAACCTTCGCTGTCGTTGAATAGCCTTTCCTGCTGCTGAACGACATTCAATGCTGTGTTATTATGCCCCCGAATAATTTAGGAGTGATGTCATTCGAACCAACAGCAGCGTTAACACTGTTTAATTTTGCAGTAAAAAGGAGAGCCGGATGATAAATGGCTGGTGAGAAAAAGCCTCCAGATTGTGATCAGCCAGCCTGTTCAGAGCTTCTGAATGATTCAGTCAAAGGAACCAAAGAGTGCCTCAAAAGAAAAGCTCCTTTTAAAAAGAAAAACTTTTTCGCTTTCGTCTTGTGAGGAAGTGTCTCAAAAAATCGTGACGGGCTTGTTAAAGCGCACACACGCTGCCCTCACAATGCCACCCCGGCTGCCCCGCCACCATCCTGCTTCAGTGTCGCTATTCTGCTCGGCTGGCAGAGTCCCGACTGCCAGTAAAAGGGGATTTAGCTCAGCCTGCTGATAACTAACAAGTGTAGGAATCCTGAAACGTTTCTTTGATCTTCAGCCAACTCTTCTCCTCATCGCTCCGGTGACCAGTTTTTTTTTTTTGGATTTCACTGATGAGAAAACATTTTATTTTTTAGATGAGGCTTGTGGCAGCAGCAGGTGGCTTCCTCTTAGCCTGAAGGTCACGTTTGATTACCGTCTTTTGTAAAAATTAGACCCCGACCAAGACGAGCTGATACTGAGAGCTTAAAGATCTGACTGTATTTTGGCTAATATTTGTTATTTAAAGGTACTCTCTGCAGTTTTTAACCTCTAGCAGAGCTGCACAGAAGTTTCTTTTATGAGTGGATCCACGTTGTGTTCAAGGTTTTCAGTCAGATTTGATTGGAGTGTGGCTTAAACTTGGCTCAGACTACATCCATCCATTTTCTGTAACCACTCAGACTACAGGAGTTTTAAAATCCTAAACTCTCATTGGCTATTGTGGTCCAGCTCGGAAATCATCCATGTTTTAGCCCCGATGAATCTGTGAGCCGTTCGGGAGGTTTAAGACTGGAGCAGCTCACCACATATCAGGGATGAGCCTTTACCGCAGCGTCCTGGGTTCAAGTCCAACTCCCTCCCCTATCTTTCCTGTCTCTCTCCAACTGTCACTATCACAATAAAGCAGAAATACCACAAAAGAAATCTTGAAAAAACAGACTGGATCTCACCCCTCAGATTACCACATAATCTGACCGAACATCGGTACCGACAGTCTGAGCCCGGCTTTACGGAGTGATACGGAGCTGCAGAGTCAGGAGGCGGAGGAAGACGGAGAAATTAGTAAACCGGGACATCCACAAGCTAACGGTTGAGTGCAGTTTCATATAATGGGTGGGGTTAGCTTGTTGCTTGATGTGTCCGCTCCCTGAGTTCAGGATGAGTCATCAGAAATACACTGACCTCTACTGCTCAGCATGACAGCATCAAATTAACACCTTCTGTAAGAGTGAGAAACGATCACACCAGCTCAGAGTCATTAAACCTGCTGGTTGACTGACGCCGTGTCTCCCGACACACTCTATGTGTTTTGCTTCGCCGTAAACTGTTTAATAAATATTTAATTTTTTTGTGAATGACTCATCTGTTTGTGCATATTCTTCTCCTCAGATTGTGCAGTCTGACTCTGAAGAAGCTGGTTGTGATGAGAGAACTCGATAAAGAGCTGATCTCTGTGGTCATAGCGGTTAAAATCCAGGTATGCTGAGCGGGCAGGTACAAACCTGCTGTACACACAAACAAACACAAACAAATCCAATATGTCCTCCGGTCCTGTATATAAAAGAAGGGCCATCGTGGTTTATATTTTACCATTTTCAATCCATATTTCATTGTTCTTTTTATTTCTTTCCACCTTCAAGAGACCTGGTAGAGATCCAGCAGTATACTGGATTAAATCATCATATCTGGGTCTTTTTCTGTCAAAGATATCTTCCCAACTTTGACAACAATTAAACCAGTTGCTGAGCAGAAAATATGAAAAAAGGCATTCAACTCGTACTGTAAAATGGTTTAGTTTGCTTTGTAAAATGTGTAATACACTGTGAAGAACGTGAGAGTTGTAGGAAATGTTCTAACACCAGTGTGGTGTTTTAAAATATGTTGAATCCTGCTGAATTATTTATGCCCTGCACGTTTTGCAGCAGAGCGAGTATCAACAGCAGAATACTTCCCGGGGAAGAGCTCCCACTAACTAACACAAACCCTTTTTTTTTTACAGGGCTCCAAAAGGATTTTGAGGTCCCATGAGATAGTGCTGCCACCCAGTGGGTCTGTGGAGACTGATCTGGCTCTCACCTTTTCACTGCAGGTAAAAAAAAAAGAAAATCACCATGTGGCTGTTTGGTGAAAAATGAAGATTGCAGTTTGCCAAAGAAACAATTTATTTATAGTTTTTCTTAGGTCTATATTTGCTGTTTTCTTTAATTGAAGCGAGATTTTACAGGGTTTAGTGTGTGTGGGATGAGTTTTATTACACTTGTTGCCATGGCAACTGTTCGAATTAGATATCAATGAGATATGAAGCTCTGTTTTCTGTATTGCGAAAATGCTGTCTGGAGATGCATCTCTTCTGCGTGTGCACAAAGGACAAAGTGTTGCTGGCTGATTAAAGAATCAGGCTGGAAAATATTCTATATTATTGCTGTTGTTGAGAAATCCCACAAAAAGACCAAAACCAACAGAGTGTCAGTCCTTCTCTCATTGCTTTCCGACTTCTACTTCTAAGTCGCAAATATGTTTTAAAGAAGGTTGAGTAATTTCCTAAAACATTATTAAAGACCTATTTTCTCAATCATCTTCTTACTTTGGTTCGAAGTGGACGTGAAGAGGTGATGTCACATAATTAGGTACATTTAAATCATTAAATCACATCAATAAACATCATGGTAGATGTGGGCATGTTTGCTTATGTTGTCCGTCAAATCAGATAAGAAGAAACACCCACACAGTAACTATGGGTTAGCATAACTCTGAACTTTGACTGTAATTGCTCCTTATTTAGTCATTAATATTTAATGAATTAGAGAAAAACATGTTCTCAGAGGCTTTAAACTTTACTCAAATAGAATTAAATAGTATATTTGTCTGGGACTGTTATTCTACTGAGTATTTACAGCAGCAGGACGGTGTGTGCAGGATCAACTCAAATAAACTACAGTACTCTTGTTCTTCTTAATGAAGAAACATGTCGCCCAGTGCCACAGTGTGGCTCACTGATGTGTTTGTGATTGTTTTTGGACAAACAATTGAGCTCTATGGCACAGAGGAATGACTTGGAGTGACTTTGCACACACAGACAGGACTGTAAAGGGTCAGTTCAGTGCTGGTTTTGTTTTTTTGTGGGATTCGTTGACAATAAGAAATATAGAACCAACTGGACCCTTAAAGCTACCAGTTCAATTCTAAGCGAGTAATTTGCACTTTTTCCTTTCTTTCTCCGGTTCCCTCCCCCTTCAGTACCCTCACTTCTTAAAGCGAGAAGGAAACAAGCTGCAGATCATGCTGCAAAGGCGGAAGAGATACAAGAACCGAACTATCTTGGGCTACAAGACTCTCGCAGTGGGATCTATCGATATGGCCGAGGTACAGGGTGGCCGCTGTATTCATGTTCATGTTCGTGTAAAATATCATGGTGGCTAACACCGTTTGTCTTATTGCTGTGTGCTGTGTGTAGAGGATAACAAGGTCGCAGCTTACTTCTTGTTGCACTTCTTTGTTTCGCCTTGGAAGTCTCAGGGCGGGCAGGAGCAGAAAGGTGCAGCAGCTCTAACAGGCTGTTGGTGTCAGGGCCGGTGTGAAAACATAATGAGAAAATGGTGGATGCTGGAGCTGCAGGTTGACGTTGACATTTACGAGAAGACTTTGTCCCCCTCGTCTTCTCTCAGGGTTTTGGCGGTGCCTCTTGTACTGCAAGTCTTTGAAGCACACAGAACAAAAAAAAGCTTAAAGTCTTAAATAAGTCATTCTGCCCTCTAATTAGTCTGAAAATAATACTTATATCTTTGAAAGACTTAAGATAATTTCACTTTTTCTCTCAGTACAAACCTGCTTTGTTCTCCCTTCTTTAAAACTAAATCTTTACAGAAGTTATCTCCCCCGAAGGGCAAATTGTTTCTTGTGTGTTCAGAAAACCAAGAACACATGAATACACGACTCTCATCTGATTAATATTTTTTCAGTGCAGATGATGCTGATACACCAAGGAGTTCCCATATGGCTGACAAAGCTCAGTGGAGCTTATTAAGGTCACATCTCTGCAGCCGAGAGAAGACATTTTGGCGCCTTGGAGAAAAAAATAAAAGCAGAAACAGAGTTGTACTTAACCACAAGAAAGACACTTTCTTCTTTAACTTAAAGGACACAGCCTTGTTGTCATGGTGAGGTTGCCAGGCAACCAGCGGTTTATGTACAGATTAAACAAATGAGATTTAAAGTGTCAATTAGCGAGCTTTAGAGGTGGATTTTTTTTTTTTTACCTTTGGACAGAGCCAGGCTAGCTGTTTCCCCCTGTTCCAATCTTAATGCTAAGCTAAGCTAAGCTCTTTCAGAACTAGCGTTAGATCGATGCTTATAGTTAGTTAATAGTTAAGTTCAAATCCTGGCTTCTTTCTCGCCTCTGCACAGCTGGCCGATCACGGTGTGAATGTCGTGGATTGGTGGTTTCGGAAAGTTACAGAAATGGTCGGAGACAAACTGTAGCTTCATGTTTGCCATATTTCCATTATTCTTTTAAATCGAGACAGCTGTCCACTCTGTCCGCAATATACAAATAAAGCATTAAGCATTACCTGGTTTAGAGCAGTAACGCCTGAGTAATCAAAACGTTAAAGCAGTTCCTGTTTTGAAAGAAGCGTTTTACTGCGTGTACACTTGTATTTCCAAATTCCCACATTCAAGTGAAATTGAACGTTACATTTAAGCACAGTATCTCTGGGCCTGCAATGCATTATGGTATATAGAGTTTACTGCAGGTGGATAACTTACAGTGTTAATGTCTCTGAAGGGGTGGACATGTTCCTTTTAACTAAATTTTCTCTCACATTCTGCTTCAGCTCTCTTGTCTTTCACCCCTCCCAGGTGATGCAGCACCCGACAGAGGGGGGGCAGGTTCTGCCTCTCTGCAGCAACCAGAAAGACATGCTGGGGAAGGTTGCAGAGATCTGGATCTTTTCCCTGTCCAGTCAGCCAATAGACCACGAGGAGGCAGCCCTGCAGGGAGGACAGAAGATCAAATGCTCCGGTACACCTCTCATTACCCCCGGCGCTCTGAGGTTAAGACAGCACGAAGCCGTCGTAGTCACCTACCACAGGGTTCAGGGTGTTTTCTTTTTCTCTCTAATCATGCAGAAAGCGATGAAATTCAGGTAGCACACAGCTCTGTGTGTACTGTACATCATGTATATTTAGAGCCTGGCTGCATGTCAAATTTAAAAGGGTCATTGAAATATGTATGAGGCATCTTCTTCACTCCACAGCCTTTAATCTCCCTGCTTGTCTTCTGCTTTAGATAACTACTCAGAGGAAGAATATGAGAGCTTCTCCTCTGAGCAGGAGGCCAGCGACGACGCCGTGCAGGGACAGGTGAGTCGGCCTGGAAGTCATCGAGGCAAACGGACTTTTAAAGAGGGTCATGAGGCAAAGGCTGCAAATCACTTTACCCTCACCTCAAGACGTATAACTATTTAATTTAACAAGGCTTTGTCTTCTTTGTGTCTTGTTTTCAGGATCTCGAGGACGACGAGTACGACGTGAGAAAGCCAAAGAAGCAGAGGAGGTCGATCGTAAGGACACCCTCCATCACCAGAGTAAGAGACGCGAACCAGGGATTAAATACACAATACATTGAAGTTTAGTTTGAGCATCCCTACCTAGCAGGGAAACTGTCAGTGTCCCCTGCACACACACTGTGACCTCTAGTTTCATGGCGGTAAACTGGTAAACAAATAACCCTCCATGAAACCACAACATGTCGGTTTTACACTTTGTTTTCTGTACAGATGAAGCAAACGAGATATAACATGTTAATTAGTGAGCTCTAGAGATGCTGGTAGGCGGATTTTGTTGTGGACAGAAGCAGGTTAGCTGTCTCCGCCTGCTTTCAGTCTTCATGCTGACCTCAGCTGCTGACAGCGGCGCCTTATTTAATACACAGATCCGTGAGTGGGATTGATCTTTACGTCCAATTCTCAGCAAATACATGCATTTCCAAAAATGCTGAACTATTCCTTTTAAGATTGAGTAACATTTGGGAAACAATATTTAGTTTTTATTGTCTTTCATCCAACCACATTAAAGCTTGTTGTGCTTCACCTGAATCAAATTCAGCAGTAATGCGAAAATCCTTTTTAGTTTCTTTCAAAATGTACAGTGACAGCTTGTCTTGTCTGAAGGCAAGTTATTTTGTGATGATTTGAAGTAATACTTTCAACACTACCTAATCTATAAAGTGGTAAACGTGAGTGAGAAGAAGTTTGACCTTCATCTTTGTACCTCAGAGGTCGCGGCCTGTGAGTTCAGCATACAGTAGCTGCAGTACAATGCAGTATTTGTTCAGGTCCTGCAGTTGAATGTGCTTCTAAAATAAACACCAGTTATTTCCAATCAACACCTCATTTTGTTCATGTTGTAGATGATTAATTTGCAGATTGTTCCGGTAATATTAAACGCATATCAACGAGCTTTAATGAGACAGTTTAAATATGTTTTTGCTTGGGGGCGATGTGGTAAATATCGAGCTCAGTGAGCAGAAGCAGGAGATGAAAGTCCCAGAAAGCAGATGAGGCATGATGTTGCTTGATTATTGATTTACATGAGCGCACGCAGCAAAATCGATACCCAGCCAACACTGCAAATGTATCTACTGCCGGTAAAATGACTAAAATGGAGGAGCTGTTTTCTCTGTATTGGATTGCCGAGAGCGCTGTAGTAAATCAAAACTAGGTCACAGACTGACTTGTGGTTGTGTGTTTATTCTCCTGTGTTTTAGCAGCAGAACTTTAAGCAGCGAGTGGTGGCTCTTCTGAAGCGGTTCAGAGTTTCAGATGAGGTGGGTGTTTCTGCTCTGGGAATTTAGTTTTCTCTTGTGTCTCTTGGGTGGAGCTGTTGAGCTACTGAAGATGTAATGTCTGTGCTTGTGTTTGTATACCTGAAGGTGCTGGACTCGGAGCAGGACCCCGCAGAGCCGCCCCCAGAGGTGGAGGAGGAGGACCTGGACCTGGACAGCGTAGAGTTTGAGAACCCAAGTGACAGCGGCCCGGAGCTGGATGACGATGACAGCGTCCTCAGCACACCAAAACCCAAACTCAAGTGAGTGTTTCATCAGCAGTAGCGAGTGTCACTTACATGGGATGTTGCAGGCCAGATAATTATCATAATGAAGTTAAAATGCTTCACAAAAAGTCTGAATTAAACATTGCTAAAAGAGTAAGAGTAAGAACAAATCCATGTCCTTAAATGTTCCTTAAACCCTGCAGCAGGCTGTCACAAGCACTCAAGCAGTGATACCTCTCGAGTCCTCTTCTCTGTCTTTAGAAAGTTCCTCCAGAACTACAGAAGACATACTGCATTAATATATAACGCAGGGTGACAAAGAAATCTTGAACATGTTGGTATCGAACCCACATGAAACAATCAAATCAAAGCACAAAGTCAGAGACTGGTGCTGGTCGAGTTTAGGAGACTGAGTTGAGATAAACTGATTTTGTTTTCTTTACTTGAGTCCAGATTGTTTCTTGTGTTTCAGGCCATATTTCGAGGGTCTCTCCCTCTCCAGCTCTCAAACTGAGATCGGCAGCATCCACAGCAGCCGGAGCCACAGGGAGCCTCCCAGCCCGGTGAGGCCGACGTTGCTGCAACATCACAGGGATTAACACGATGTCTAAACAGTCCTAAATAATTTATAACTGCAGTTTGCCTTCTGTATGTGTGACTTCTGGCTACCAATATCACAGTGAAACAGTTGCAGGCCGACCAGTGTAACCACTGAACTGCAAGGACAGTCGATGAGCAAATCCACTGGAGCAGAAAGGCGTTAATTGTCCAGTTTAATGGCATCTTTCACTGAAGTACAGAAGAGTAGAATTTCACTTCCTCCACTCTTTTCCCATCAGTCCGCAGGTTTAAACCAGTTATAATGTGATCACTGGTTTGTTTATGAAACTGTAGGCCTTCTGTTGAACCAAGAATCCATCACGAGATGTTGAATAAAACAATGCTTTGCTTTCTGTGAAATAAAACCCCGCCGGGACTCCATCAAAACCTGGTAATGTTTATTATTCTTCTCACCATCTCATTCCAGATTGACCCAGATAAAACCAAGAGTGGAGGGGCCAAATTTCCAGATGACAATGTGTCTGATAACGTCTCCTTTGTGAGTATCAACTCTTAAATCAGCTTGAGATCAATAACCGGCATCAGTCCTATTATTATAAGTCAATATTTTGAGGAAAAACATGGAAACATTTGTCTTCTGGGTCTTGAAAGTACAGAAATTGCACATTTGTGAAGTTAGGGTCTATATGACTGTATATTCTCTGAGGCTGCAGTGCCACAGTCACTTCCCCTGCTGGAGGAAGACATTTTAACTGTTAATGGTCAAGTTTGCAGTCAAAAACACTGAGACACAATTACAATCATAATGGATAACAACTAAAATCCAGTGGGACAGTCGGGACATTTAAGGTGTGAAAAAGTGTTATTTTGAAAAGAAAAATGCATGAACACGTCCATCCGCTCTTACCTCATAAACCCTGTTGTTGTTTTTCTCCCTTTCTGTTTTCTCTCAGGAGCAGCCGGAGGCGGTGACGCCGACCACAGAGCTGGAGATGGACAACATGGACACATTTTTAGAGAGACTGCCACCAAGTGGCAAAATGACCAAGACAGAGTCCCTAATCATTTCATCCAACAGGTAACAAGAATAATCCACTTCTTTAAAGGGCCGGTGCGTCTACAGCGTGGTTTTTAAAGCTGACATAAGTCTTCATGATGGAAATTCACAGAAAACAAAATGACGGATGTACCGAACTTATACGGTGTGAATATTGTCTTTTAAAGGGGGGAAATAGTGAATAACCTTTTGATTGTATTTAATATTGGTGGATTTGTGCCGTTCTGTGAGATCAGGGATTATGCTTCCTGTTGTTGACCATTACATCACCGCCTCTGATTCTCGCGCTCCTCCATCTCTCTTCCTCTGCTGTTTTCATTTTCAGGCAGGAACCGAAGTTGGCAGGAAGGCGAGGTAGGAGCACGTCGCTGAAGGAGCGGCAGCCCAGCAGGCCGCAGAACGAGAGGGCCAACAGCCTGGACAATGAGCGGTCCCTGGACACACGATGCCACCTGCAGGTAGGAGGAGGGAACTGCAGGACAATCCAAACATTTTCTTTACCACAGTCTTTAATTCCTTTAATTCATTAATTCCTGGCAAAACACCTTAAAGTTTTGAATCTGGAAGAATTAATGATAAATGGTTATGGTCCATAAATCAAAAATATGAGTCCTTATTTTAACCCAAAGGTCTCTTATTTTAACTAGATCCCAAGAAAGACAGTGTATGACCAACTGAACCACATCCTGGTGTCTGATAACCACCTCCCAGACAGCATCATTCTCATCAACACGTCAGACTGGCAGGGCCAGGTAAGGAAGACCTTAATGCACTTAATTCTTGCCTTACAAAATGTTTCGGAGAGCTGTGGATAGATGTTAAATCTGCCATTTTTAAAAAGTTACACAGACTCTTGAAAGTAATTGTTTAGAAAGTATGAATTATTATGTTAAAGGATAGATGGTAATAAATGATTTAACCAATACATTTATGAGGTCATACACTTTTCACTTTTACTTTTTGCCACTCATCTGTGTCTTCCACCCCCCCCACCCCCTCTCAGTACCTCTCAGATATGCTGCAAAACCACCATCTACCAGTGGTCTGCACCTGCACCACGGCCGACATCCAAGCTGCATTCAACACCATCGTCTCCCGCATACAGAGATTGTAAGTCGGCCATCATATTCGCTGTGTCACACTTTAAAGCACATAGCTACAGACTGTTTGAATAAATGGTGATTAATATGAAGAGTTTATAGTGTGTCCCATTTCCCTGACCCAAATCTGATGGTATCGATTGGGAAACAGCAAGCTGTCTATTTATTTTCTTTCCTAGTTGCAACTGTAACTCCCAGACGCCCATTCCCATAAAGATCGCAGTGGCTGGAGCGCAGCACTACCTCAGTGCTGTTCTGAGGCTTTTTGTGGATCACCTTTCCCATAAGACCCCTGACTGGCTCGGCTACATGAGGTTCCTTATCATCCCCCTAGGTTGGTAACAGCCTAATCCTAATGTTACTCTCATGTTTTTTTGTTATTTTTGTAATATTAAAAGGTGTTCTGGTAGCCTGTCTACTGCTATTTTTTCACCAGAAAAGAAAACTTTGTGATGTAAAGCAAACCCACAAATTGTCCTACTGGCAACAAACCAGAGGAGCCTCCAGTCTTCTCACTATTTGTTTTATTTGTTTACATCAGGTATAATAATTTATCACTGCACCTTTTAAAGCTGGTTGTTGTTGTTGTTTTTCTTTGATCGGTTTAGGTGCACATCCAGTCTCCAAATATCTCGGCACTATTGACTATCGATACAACAGTTTGTTCCAAGATGCTGCCTGGAGGGACCTGTTTCACAAGCCAGAGGCTCCTGTTATTGGTGGGCTCTTATGTCTTTTTGTAGTTTACAGTGGTCTTTAAAGAACACCTACAATCAGGGGAACTGGTCATTTTGCCTCTAAGTTACAGAATTTAGATTTGAAATTGAAAAATGAATATGAACATTTTAATTAATGCGTCTGACTGTATTCAGGTCGGAGGTAGAATATTTATGAATCACTGTGTCTTGTGCAGCCCAGGAGAACCCGGACGTGGTGTCAAGGGTCACTCAGTACATGGTGGGAGCTAACGGAGCTCACCAGCTTCCCATCGCAGAGGCCATGCTCACCTACAAACAGAAGAGGTATGTTGTCTTTTCTTTTCAGGACTTCACCCTCGTTTGATAAACAGACCTGAAAAAATGTCCCTCTGAGCTGTACAGAAGTGGGACACAAGTTAAGTCTGAGGGTTTCATCTAACAAATGCTTCTAATGCAGAGCTTTCAGTGGTTTTTCAAAAGGGGATTGAATTGTTCTGTAAAAGACTGACTCTGTGAACAATCCATGCGATACTTTAGCTCGCTTTTCAAAATACATAAATACATTTTTGGACATTATTTACATTTATTAAAATGACAAGGAGGCACAATATATAAACCAATGCATATTGTTTGCAGATTTTGTAGCAGAGCCAAGCTAGCAAAATGTCGAACTATTGCTTTGAGTCCCTATAAGACGTACAACACAGTCATTAATCTTGTAAACATACACCTCAAGTCCACAAGAGTAAAAAATAAAAACAGTTAGCCCAACAGTAATAATTAGTTACGTAGCAACACATTAGCTTGAGGCAGCTAGCTTAGCGGTTAGCTTGGGCAGCACTAAACTGATTGCAGAAAAAAAAGAAAAACATATTCAACTAACTAAAAAAAAAATCAACAATCAAAAAACAGCAAGGGGAACAACAAGAGCAGTAATGTTAGATAAATAATATTCGCTTGGTCACAGAGCTGACAAAATGGCGGACGCAGCAATGTCAGTTAGCTGCTCTGGAATTGTGCCAGGAGCGGTTGCCACTAGCAACAGAATGTTCAACGGTTAGCAAGTGATGAGTCTGTTCAGGATGTGTGAAATAAAATGTATAAAACATATATGACAATTGTGTTACAGTCTGTTTTCAACCCCCTTTTGAAAAACAAATTGGGGTGAAAGTTTCACTAACGTTGTGGAGTTTGTGTGGGAGTGTCTAACGTGGGGGAGTCTGTCTTCTAAACATCACTGTCTTTCCATCACTGTGTGTGTGTGTGTGAGCGCGTGTGAATAACATGTTTTATCCTTTTGTTGTATTTTTTCTTTTCTTTCTTTGAAGGAAAAAGAGCTTTCATTTTGATTTTGCAGTAAGGTATTGTGGTCAATTGAGTTTGTTTCTCACGTAGCTTGGTGATTCATGCGCTTTCTGTGTGTTGGAGCCATTTCCCCCTGACCCGTCTCAACCTTTGCTGGAGCTTGCCACTTTAACAGCTACTACGTTTTTTTTGTTTGTTTGTTTGTTTTTTTTATATTAACAACTTGAGGCATAAACTTCTCAGATAAGACTGAACTCTGCTATCCTGGCCACAGCTCAGAGTTATAAAGAACAGAAGCACACAGACACCATGAGATTTCTTGAACTAAGTTGTTATTTAGAAGTAAACTTCTTTTTTTTTATCAGTCTAGACACAAGAGATGCAATAAAGAAGAGCGTCTTATCCCTACCAAAACACTTTGTCCTTGTTGTCCAAATGAAATTGTGATTCACCTGCATGTAACCACAATTTCCACATGTGGTCAGTTCCTACCCAAATGAACATTTTGTGAGAAAATACAAGGATCACAATCAAAGAAATGTGGACTCTTCAACATTAGATCTCCTGCCTCTCATCTGTTTGATATCCTTTGGTGTGAACTGATAGCAGAGAGGCTGTGCTCATGTCATGTCACATGATTTCTGGGTAGTAAAATGTATTTCTTGCTGCATTCTTTTAGCTGCCAAACGCAAAATCATCTGGTGCAGCTTCAATTCCCAAAGCTGCAACACAGCAAATACTCTTGATTTGAAGATGTATACTTCTTAAAGGAGTAAAGAGCTCTGATGAGTAAAAACAACATTTTATGGGGACTATTTCAGTCACTGTCACCTGTCAGGAAATAGTCCCTCACATAATTCCACCAACAACAAACATTGTTACGACGAGCTTTACAGATTCTGGTAGGCAGGTTTTGTCACCGCTGGACAGAGCTAGGCTAGCTGCTTACTGCTGTTTACAGTCTTTATGCTAAGCTAAGCTAACCACCTCTTGGCTGTAACCATATTTACTGTACAGACATGAGTGTGGTATCAATCTTCTCCTCCAATTCTCAGGAAGAAAGCAAATTAGCGTATTTCCCAAAATGTCGAACCATTCCTTTAAGTGCATAAATGATGAGTTTCTAGTCCCAATCCAACATCTGTGTGCTCTTGTTGTGAAAATTATTATTCCTGAATTTCCTCAATAAAGAAATATAATTCTGACTTCTCAGTTTCTACTCCAAACGATCATCAGAGTAAAATGCGCTGATAAAGTGGCAAGAAAATCAGCTCTTCCCGTCCGTGGAGCTTTGTCTTCTGTTTCTTCCTCCCTGCTGTTTCTGCTCCATGTGCTTCTGGCCATCCATGTCTGTCTGTTATTTGTCAAGTTAGAAGTAGAAAACCTGCAAACTGTCAGTAAAATGACAAAGTCGAAGTGCAATTAACACTTCTTTTGTAATGTAATCACAAATCTCAACCACCAACATCAACATTTAAGTTACATGTTTGGTTCATTGAGTTCTACTGTCACCATCAAATGTGTCATAATCGACTGAAGTGTCCTCAGTGCTACTGGGCCTGTTTTAAAATTATATATATATTCAATTCACTTTTATGTTTTAATTCTACAGTTTTAGAATTCTGATTGACTGTAAAATATGCGTATAGACTTTAGTTTTAAATGTGGCAGAGCTGAGTGTATTTTTGTCAGGTGGCTCTAACATTTGGTTTTCACATAAAATATCAAGAAGTTTAAAGTTTAAAAATGTCTGAGTTTAAATTGAGCTTAGAAATTATTAGGAAATTATTAGGAAAAAGATGGACCTGTAAAATAAAGTGTTATCGACTTATACAACTGTGCAAAAGTACAAGGTGTTTAGAAACAGGAGAAAAACATGGCATGGAGATGTACGAATGAAAATATTTTGAATACAGAAACACATTTTCATAATGAAACACATGAAATAACATTAATAACTGGCTGTGACAAAGGTTTTTGCTGGTAGCTTCAACAATAATAATATTAATTTTAATTATGTAGCATCAACAGTAAGACGAGGAATAAAAAGTAAATAAAATCCTATATCTTAAAGATAAAATATATGTAATATATATATATAATAACAGTAAATTGCAATAAAATGTCATCAGTTAAAATTAAAAGTATTAAGATTTAAAAGAAGATACTGCCTGAGCCTGAGATCCTTTCCCAGCTGAGGGGCCTGTCACCCTTATAATAAGACCCCTTTTATCATGTGCATTAATGATAACGGTAACATCATCATACATTCTGTAATGTACAACAATGCAGACACTAAGCAGATACTAATTCCACTTACTCCTACCCAGAAACTAGTTTTGACAGAGATGCAGAACTAGATTTGACGTTTATCTGAAAAGTGCATGTGTTGTGTCCATAGTTCTACGTCCATCCACATGGATTGACATGCATGTACGTCTTTTAACTGATATATTTGACACATTTAAGCCAATATGTGGATCAAACACACCAGACAGAATTCATGAGTTCTGTCATAATTCATCCCTTGCAAGACGAGATGAACATAAATCACTCGCATACCAGGCAGACATCCGGCTTTCTCTCTCTGGCTGCTCTGAAACTGATCACAGCAGCGATGTGTTGTGTTGGGAAAACAAAAAAGTGGCCTTGATGTGCAAACTGTGACCTACTGTAGACTGTCTTCTCTCTTTCTCTCCCCTCCTCTGTAGTCTCTCTGTTTCTTCCCTGGGGGGGCGATGGCAGGTTTCTTCAAGGCAAGAGCAACAACCTTTCACATCATCAAACGTCTTTACATTTAGAAAACATAGAACTAGAACCATTCAGGCTATTTTTCTGGTCATTGCCAGGAAAATAGTTCATGGAAGGCTTGTGAGTGTAGTCATGCTACTACCGCTCAAAGGTAGTGCATGGGACCGGAGAAGTTTTGGATGTAGGTTGGTGCTCTTCCTTCTCATCCACTTCTTTATGACTTGGTAGTTTAGTTGTTCCCCTGATGGACTTGCTGCCTCCTGAATGCCCCTCCTGACTTTGATTTGGTAGATCCAGTCTCTCTCTAATATAACTGGATGGCTTTATTGGAGACCTCGAAGCGGCCGTTAGCTTGCATGTCTTGCTCTCTGCTTCTCCAGCTGCAATAAGGGGCCCGCAGCCGGGAACTGAATCTGTTGGAGTGGAGGTTTAAAGTGCAGCATGCTCTGATTCTGTTGCATATTCTCTATGCAATGGAAGACAAAAGTCAACATTTGCAAGTTACTAATTGCTAGATGTCAATGTTACTAACTGTAGATGCCATTTCTTTAAATTGTAATCGTTTAGGATCTTTTATATTTCAGAGCCATGTTTTAGAAATGCTTGTAGATATTAGTCCCTTTAGATTCAATTAGATTTTTCATCTGTACGTAATTGATTTCCTTTTTACCATGACATGTTGATTACTTTCTTTCCTCCTTTTTACCTGGACTCCTTTTTGGCCTCTGCTGCCTCTCCACAGCCCTGATGAGGACTCATGTCAGAAATTCATCCCTTTCATTGGGGTAAGTAGCCTCTGTATTTCACTATTTGCCCCAAATATTCACTGTGCGTCGATGTTGCCTTCGTCCAGATGAATGTTTTAGCTCATGACTTTTCCCTCTGTTTTGAATTCGGCAGATGGTGAAAGTCGGCCTGGTGGAGCAAACATCTGCAACGTCAGGCAAGCAATACGTTTGTTTATGGATGTTTGACATTTAAAAATGTAAAAAGAAAAAAGTGTTTTCACCCAAGCGCGTTTGCACATTTGCAACCAAACAAAGGTAGCTCATTGCTCCATCACCTGTTTCCTCCCTCAGGAGACTCTGATGATGCAGCACCTCTGAGCTCCTCGCTGCTCTCCTCCACCCCTCCACAAGTATCACCCGCACTCAAAGAGGCGTCGCCAACCCCACCCTCCTCTCCCTCTGTCACCTCCAGCTTCTGTGCTTACAGGTATCATGTGATGACCGGTGACGAGCTCTTTCAGCAAAATGGAGTAGAAAATGTCACCTCTCTGTAAATTTGAATATAAAAATTACATATTTTTCTTTTGGCTTCAAAGAAACAGTTCAACATTTTGGGAAGTACAATTATTTACTATCATGCAGAGAGAGCTATAGATGTTAAGTAGATGTTCAGATCAATTTTCTTATATAACTGCTTTAAATTACAGCGCTATCTACTTCTCATATTTACAGATTTAGCTACTTGAACTCGTATGTGAGCTATTCTATTTAACAGCAAAGGTATTTCCACGATATCCACCTTACTGACCGTTTCCTGTAGTTCTGTAGGTCAGGCGGAGCTGATGGGCCTTCAGGTGGACTACTGGGTGGCTCCAACGGAAAGGAAGAAAGACATGGAGAAGCGGGACTCCTCCTCCAAAAACACTCTGAAGTGCAATTTCCGCTCGCTGCAGGTCAGCCGGCTGCCACTGGGGGGCGCAGAGCCGAGCACCCAGCCCACCATGTCCATGACTGTGGTGACCAAGGAGAAGAATAAGAAGGGTAAACTGCACTCCTGTGTTGTCCAGGTGGACTGATGCATGAGTGTTTCTTTGGATTTGCCTTAAAGCCTTAAAGGAATAGTTCACCTCAAAATGACACCTTTTATTGTATTTTAAACCCATTTAAAAGTCTTTGTTATCTGAATATTAGTCATTAAATCACACTTTATAGAGAATGTGAAAGAATCATATTACAGGATATCCACAGGACTGGATGTGATCTGATCAAATCCAGTCTTTTACAGCTCGACCTCGAACGCTGCACCAAAAGGCCAAATGTCATTTAATCCTCAGAGAGCAGAAAGACTCTGAATCCCTCATTTACTCACAGCGTGCATCTCTGTTGTTGCCTTCTGCCAGTCATGTTCCTGCCAAAAAAGAGCAAAGACAAGGAGGTGGAGTCGAAGAGTCAAGTGATCGAGGGCATCAGCCGGCTCATCTGCACTGCCAAGCACCAGCAGACCATGCTGAGAGGTACTTGTCTACACAGACCTCCTGCCCTGACATGTCCTCAACAGCACACACGTCCTCAGAGATGTTTTGTTCTGTGCAGTTTTGTCAGATTTTGACGACATATTCTGTTACTGTAATAGGCTTTGTGGAGAGTGCTGTAATTCAAAATACAGCAATTTCAATTTCAAAAGTGTGACATCGCAGAAACCTCCGGTTTAAATTTGATGAATTTTGGAAATATATTGTGTTTTTAACTTGATATATGTGATAGCCAGATAGACACGTTATAATTACAGGCAGGTTTTTCCAAATATTTCTGTTATTTTTCTACATTATATATTTTATTTCTGTATCAACATTTCTAATGTGAGTATCTCATCTGATTCTACATTGTTTTGTGGGACTACTGTCATTAATTAATTCCACACTAAAAAATCAGCTGAGTTTAGTAAACGCACAGTTAAGTTTGTCACTTTTTCAGTGTGAACAAGCTACATGTGGTATGGATTGGGACCTACTATGTGCTAATAGCATTAAGTATACTGTGCAGTCTTTGTCGTGCAGTGCTGTCTTTTGGCAGTTCATATTTTATTTATTTAGATTTATAGGCCACTGAACCTCTTGATACTAAAAGGAAATGATAAAAGATCTGTGTCAAGCTCATAAAGCCTGCAGCTGCAACATGATTACATCATGAAATGATCAATATCATTTTCATCTGAAAACATAAGGTGAGTTTTTTGTTTTGTTTTCTGAGCTTGTGTGGGACTTGTTAAGCTGCTCTCTTCCATTTTGTCCCTTTTTTCAACCACAAGTAGTTCCTCCATTTCAGGATGCTTGCTTGGATTGTTGCACAATAGTGTCTTTCACCGCCACGCTTAAAACTAGAAAGATTTTGGTCTTCTTAACATACAGGAGTGGGGATAAGCTTTTTGATCTATGTGTAACTATAATGTTTGTTTTCCTCCTCTGCAGTACTGATCGACGGCGTCGAGTGGAACGATGTCAAGTTTTTCCAGCTGGCGGCTCAGTGGTCCTCGCACGTCAAACACTTCCCCATCGGGATCTTTGGACATTCAAAAGGCCCTTACTAGCAGCACCTAAGAGACTGAAACACTGAGGACAGCCCCCCCCCTTACCTTTCCCTCGTGCCAACAGCTTTTAACCCCCTCCTCCCAACTTTCCCCATGCACACTTCTTCTATTCTGTCTTAATTTAAGCTCCTGCTTTCACCCGTTTGTGGCATTTGTCCGATTATTTAATCTTTTGCGTGTTTTTTTAATTTTCTATTTATGTAAAAACGTCTCGAGGCAAAGCTGCCAAGGGAATATTTCTTTACTCAGCTTTTTAAAAGAAAAGTACTGCTGATGTTTTATAGACTTTTGAGAAAAAAACAAAAAACAACCTGATTGAATAATAATTTGAAGTTACTTCTAACCTTTAACTTACTGTACCGAGGTTTCACCCGCTGCCATCATTTCTTTTTATTTGGTGAAGTTGGTTTTAAGCACTCGGCCAGCACATTTAATCAAGAATATATTTTAAAAAAACAAGAGCAGCTGCCTTGTAATGAAGTCGAAGAGGTGATGGTCATCTTATTTTATAATCATGACGATGGAATTTTAGATTCTCAATTTAATCGTCTTAACCCTGAAGAAGAAAAAAGTAAACGGCCCCTGACCTTTGTCTCTCTACACTCAATGAAGAAGTCTTATGTGCAATAGACTGAATACTGTGTGAATGTGATTCTGAATAGTAACCTGGCACTGTTAGAAGATTACACTCTGCTCCTAGTCTACGTAACCCCTTCTCGCCTTTACTTTCTGCTCCTGGTAAATTGGCTTGAGGTTTGAAGAGTTTTGCTCCAAAGTCAGACATGTAATCGGGAAATAATTAATAGCACAAAATGAACGACTTTATAGATGCAAGTACAGACTTAAAGAAATACATAAACCTAACCCTTTCTTACCAAGAGTTAGATGACCACCCTAATATCCAAACAGCAAGAGCCAGCAGTAGATTAGCTTAGTTTAGCATAAAGACTTCAAACGGGGGAAACACCTAGCCCTGAGCTAGGCTCTGTCCAAGGGTTACAAAATCAATCTACCAGCACCTCTAAAGCTTCTTAATTAACATGCCATATCTTTACAAACCGAAGTGTAAAAAAAACAAGTTGTGGTTTTACGAGGGGGGTTTACAGGAAATACTCCGGCACATAACCCCCCGATAAACCATGTTGTACACTCCTGTTTTTGTAAGGATTACACAAAAGAGGAATAAATACATTTGTTATCTTCAGAGCTATGCTAGCCGTTTCCCCCTGTATCCAGTCTTTATACTAAGCAAAGCTAGCCGGCTGCTGGCAAACAGCTAGGCTCTGATTGACAGTCACAAAATCTGCCAACCAGTGTCTCTAAAGCTCACTAATTAACACGTTAGCTATATCTCTCTATATAAAACTGAGCCAGGCTAGCTGTTTCCCTGTTTCCAGTCTTCGTGCTAAGCTAAGCCAAGCTAAGCGGCTGCTGGCTGCTAACTCTCGGCAAGAAAGCAAATACGTTTATTTCCCAAAATGTCTAGCTATTAGCTAGCTAAGCTTGGTTTATAAAATGAAACACAGTTTACAGAGTGGTTCCTCTGTGTTAAACAGTTTTATCCCTCCAATGTTTATTTTAGAGACAACTCTTCCTCCTCGAGCCCCACACTCCTCCAACACACTCCATATCTTTTGCTAAAAGCAAATGGTACTTTTTGCCAAAGGAATACTCATCAACTGCAGCTCACTCGTTACCTGTGTGGTATTATAGAAGACTTCATAATGTAGAGGTGAATGTATTGAAGGTACCTTAATGTAAAGCACTTTTAAATGTTTGTCCATTATAGATTAGTGTATTAAATCTACCCGGGAACCTGCAGGTACGACTGACTGTGGTTCAAAGAGGCACATAAGACAGACACTGTGTCTGTCATTATATCTGAGCTGAACAGCAGCACAAGCAGTGATGACCCGGCATTGTTTATATGCAAAGCAAACCGAGCACCTGTATCTTCTCAGTGCTGTGTAATATCACTTTATGCTCTGTGTGAGGCCTCGTTGGACTATTTAGATTTTAGTTTAATATTCTGTAAGGTTAGCTTACAATGTGTATGTGATGTTAACAATTCAAAAAATGTTCTGTCAGTAGATTTTGCTCAATCTTTTGTTGACTGTTAAGCAACAGCTTATAAAATGTCTTTCAGTAGCAGTTTCATCATAACCTTTGCCAATGTCTTGATAAGTGCCTAAATTGCTTAATTTTGACAAATCAACATAAATTATTTGTTCCTGGCTAACATGGTGCTGATTCTGATCCAACAACAACGAAATATCTCAATACACTGCTTTGATTTTGCAGAATAAACTTATGCAGTCAAAGCTTGTTCTTTTGGAGGGAGGGAAAATCACACTCGGCTCTCCAACATGGGTTTGAATTAATTGAAAAGAACACTACAGCCCATTCACGTTGAGCATACATTTGTTAAATAGAAGATGTTATAGATGTTTTGGTTTTTCATGTTATTTCAGAGAAAGGCTTGTTGAAACTGAAAGTTCCCTAAAGACTACCACTGTAATCCCAAAACTTGGAGTAATAAAACTACTATACACACTAAAATGTACTTTTCTTTCCAGGTGTGACTTATTAAGTTTCCTGATCAAGGAACTGGATTAAATCATGTGTTGTAGTGGTAAATGTAAAGATGAATCGGCTACGTAAAATCCAGTCAGTGAAGGCAACATATGCATGAACAACCAATGAACAAGTTATGTTATTTCCAGAGGTTCGAAGTTCAGACTTTGGAAGCAGCAGCTGAGGAAACAATCTCAAGGTCTTTAGCTGTCAGTCATATCTCGTGATCTTTATCTACAGAACAACTCAACTACTGTTTCTAAGGTCAAGAATAAACTTTGGACCTCAGCTTTTAAGCCAACAGAGCTGAGAACATTTTAACAACAACGATTCCGTGACAACTTCATCTGCTGGTGAAGATCATGTGATCGGATCGAAAGCTCCAGATACTTCAGCTACTAAATGCACCGTGTGCTGAGATTGTTTTCTCAAATGTTATTTCCTCTTAAAATCTATAAATTACACCAGTTTGATATCAGCAGTGGTGAAAGAAGTACTCACACCATGTACTTCAGTAAATGTAGTAATACTGCAATGTGAAAATACTATGCTAAAATACTCAAGTAAAAGCACAGAAGTATTATCAGCAAAATCTACTTTAAGTTTTAACAGTAAAAGTACTCATCATGCAAGATGGACCCTTTCAAGGTTTTTTATTTGATATTATATCATTATTATTATATTATTATTGATTGTTGCAGCAGGTTGATAATTAAGGTATTTTAACTACTTTATATTGTCATATAATTTAATCTATAACAATGCATAATATAAACTGATCACACATTTAGTACGTATAATTTTAATCTGCCAAGTAACAAGTAAATATAGGTGACAAATACATGTAGTTGAGTAAAAAGTGCTATATGTCAAGTAAAAGTATAAAGTAGCTCAAAATGAAAATATTCAAGTACCTCAGAACTGTATTCAAGTACAGTACTTGAGTAAATGTACCTTGCGCTTGTAATATGAGCATGAACCACTAATTAAAACACAGTCTTTTCATATAAACAATGTTATTTCCTCTTTGAAACACCTATTGTATAAGAAGTACTCAGATCATTTACCTAAGTAAAAGTAGCAATACTACAGTATAAAAAATACTAAATATTTTACTTAGGCACCAAAGTAAGAGGCACCAAGTAAAAGTACTCATTGTGCAGAAGGGCCCATTTCAGAATAATGTGGATTATATTACTGGATTATATAATTATTGATAGATTAATGTATGTGTCATTTTACTGTTGCAGCTGCTAAATGTGGGGCTAATCTCATTACTTAATGTACTACTAATGTTGTGTATCTTAATTTATATATTTCATTTGTTAATAATATTAATATATATAGTATAAAGTTGAAATTGAATTACTCAAGTACCTCAGAACTGTACTTAAACACAGTACTTGAGTACATGTACTTTCCACCTCTGCCAGTTTATTTGCCATAGCTTTGTTTCAACCTGAACATGTGAATGGTGGTGAGTTGAGGAGGTTTTACACTTTAGTTCAGTAAATGGTGAAACATGAAATCAGAGCCGGTGGATGTCACCTGCAGTAAACTGTGAGTGCAGGCTGGTGATGCTGAGTGACAGACAGGGGGAGGGAGAGAGAGAGAGATCCTCCACCGGAGCAGGAAGCTGCTGCCGGGACTGCCGAGAAGACAGAGGAGGTACAAAACAACGTCGACATCGGGGTATCCACCATAATGTAGACCAAACGGAGCAGGAACAGCCACATCCACCGAGCAACGCCAGCAGATGTCGAGGGTGCGGCGGTGACAACAAAAGCAGAGCGGGCCGCATTCGTGTATTAGTGCATGGTGAAAATGAAGGAGCTGAAGGGCTGCGGTATGCGCTCCTCGGTGGGCTTTCTGTCCCGCAGAGAGCTGACTGGGCAGCCGCTCATGAAGGAGGAATTCCAGAGGCGCAGGATGGCAGGCTGCACCAGCCTCTACAAGAAGGATATGCTCGGGCATTTCGGCTGTGTCAACGCCATTGAGTTCTCCAACAACGGCGGAGAATGGCTCGTGTCTGGTAAGTTGACAAATCCCCTTTTCCCCAGGCTGAGACTGTTTTAACGTGTTAGCATGCTAATGCTAACTAGCCAGGCAGTCAGCTGAAACCCTCCTGGGCTAGCCGACGCTATGTTAGCCTAGCCTTTCTTGCTAGCTGGCTGGCTAGCTAGCAAGCTAGCTAACGTCAAACCAAACAGCGAGCAGCTCAGAGGACCAGCCCCATATGTCAGTCCGTAAGCTCATCACTGTGGCCGCTGAAGTGCACGTTTCTTTCTCTCTGATGGGTCTAATCATGGCTACCTCCTGAAAACAAAAAGCTATTTATGTCCATAGAGGATTAAAAAGCCATCATCTGGCCTACTGTAACAGCCTGATGCTTGCCATTTTTGGTCTGCTGAGGATGTTTACACAACAGAGCTGCTGCTAACTTAATCAGATCCAGTGTAGGAGCTGGACTCCACCTGGCCAGGTAAGTGAAACTATGTAGATGCACCTCATTATCTCTGATGGCTGAAAGATCTATATTGTTCCTGGACAGTCGAGTATGATTATTACCCCTTGTAGACCAGGGAAATAACTCACTTTGCACCATATGCAACACACAGTGGTGTTTTAATTTTGATCTTGTATATGTGTATTGAATGTCTTCTGCAAAATAACCTATTTACAGACTATAATGTGTAGGGCTGCAACTAACTAAACTATGATCGATGAATGAAGTATCGTTTATTCTATGAAAAGTCCATAAATCATGAAAACATGTCAGTCAGAGTTTCCCAGTTTTCTCTAACCACTAGTCCTAAACCCAAATATATTTCATTTACACTGATGTAAAACAGAAAACCAGCAAATAATCAAATTGAAGAAGCTGGACCTAGAGAATGATTGGAGGTTATGTTTTTTATAACTAACTATTAATCAGTTATCAAAATAGTTTTCTCTTGATCCACTAAGAGATTAACCAACTAACCGCTGTGGCTCTAAATCTTTCCTTTTTGTTGTGAATAACTGAGGAGTTTCACCTCTTAAGGCCTCTAAAATATTATTGAAATGAGCTAATCTGAGAAGGGAACATCAGTGTTTGGTTGCTTGCAGCCCTGTGACACAGGGTTGTATGTAAACATTGCTTTTACTTTAAAGGATCAGAAGTCAAAAAGTTTGGAAACTGCTGCTCTAAACAATACTGTGCACTTTTGTAAGTTGGTGGCGTCTATCCATCTTGTCGTGTCTACAGGAGGGGATGACCGCCGGGTGCTCCTGTGGCACATGGAGCAAGCCATCCATGCTCGGTCCAAGCCTGTGAAACTGAAGGGCGAGCACCTGTCCAACATCTTCTGCCTGGCCTTTGACAGCACCAACAAAAAGGTCTTCTCTGGTGGTAAGAGCAAGAACGACTACACCTGACCTCTGCTTTTTCACAACAACAAGGTTCATTCCTCTTCCTAGTCCTTGACCCGTGCATGTGTTGTGCCTTGTCACTTTGGGGTGTGTAGGTGAAAGGTAGATCTGATTAAATGAGGAAACTTTGATTCACTCAGGGATGCAGCCTTTGATGCAGCAAAGTGACTTAACGTTGCACATGACAAACATAACAACACTGAATTTAGAGATACTGCAGGTGCAGAGCATCATCTCAATGCAAATAGGGCCGCTCAGAAACTTTTATGTAATGTTTTGCATCATCAGAAAACAAAATATTCTATTAGATTAAAATGTTTAATGGATACCTTTATGTGCATTTAAGTGGTTGCAGACATGTTGTTGTTACTTAATTGCACATTAATGGTGTTGGGTATAAATTATGGATGGAAGATTCTATATTTAAGACGTTGGAGTTGCTGAATTATATTACATATATTATGTTCTGGAGGCATGTGGTGAATGCTGCTTATTGACCACTGCCAAGCTGCCATGCAAATTAGCAGAGCGGATAAAATACAGATGATGCTGTATGCATATTTAGTTGTTAATTCATAGATAATTAACTAACATCACCACATGAAGGCAAAGCTAGTTTTGCATCTCAATACTGAGGTTGAAGATTAGAGCAGAGCATTTATCCTTTGCACCTGCGCTCCTTCACCTTGTCATCCACAGTTTGTCTGTTTGATGTTTTTCAGGAAATGATGAACAGGTGATTCTTCACGATGTGGAGAGGTGGGTAAAATAACACAAATAATACTAATACTGTAGCATCAAAACATTTTGATAATTAACATTTGGATGTGTTGTTTTTCCTACAGACGGGAAACTCTGAACGTGTTCCTGCATATCGATGCTGTGTACAGCTTGTCTGTCAGCCCGGTCAATGACAACGTGTTTGCCAGCTCATCTGACGACGGACGCGTTCTTATCTGGGACACCCGCGAGCCGCCAAATGCAGGTAAGTGGAGGAGACGTGTATATTCCCGTGAAGCTCATTGGTTGGTGACATAAATAAATAACTTAAACCTGCGGTGCTGAACTTTTGTGAGAGTAAATACACAAACACTGTCGATGCTTGCTTATGTAGGCTACTCCCTCGCTACGGTTGCTCCCCCCTTTAGCTCTTTGACCTGACACTCATCCCTACAGAGAGACGAATGGATGCTCATTTATAAGTGAAAGTCCCACACTCCAGCTTTAATACAGTAATGCCTGGTGATGCCAAGTTTGAAGTTTATGCGTAGGGCTGCAAGGCATGTAGAATTAAAGCACTTTCCAAATGATGTTTGGATAAGTCAGATCACTCACAGGATGTGATTTCTCATAGTGTGAAAATATATGAAAATATATACTGCTGTTGTGTGAGGCTAACAATGGATTAAGAAGTGAATTAAGAAATAAAAACAGAAGTCATGTGGCCTCAGCCTCCCAAATGTCAAAAGAAGTTAAACGTTCAGTGCTCGGTCTGGTATAAACGGTTGTGTCTAAAGTTAACTTTCTTACATGAGAATGAACCCCTACCATGGTCTCAATGGTGATAACAACAATACACAAACAGAGCTTAAAGCCTGTCATCTCTCATGTTGTCTCTTCAGGGTTCATAGGCAGTCACACAGTGTATTTTAAGGGACTTGGATTGTCGGATTGAAAAGGGTGTATAGTACTTCATGATGGGACTTAGTGAGACTTGTTGATAACTTTAAAAATGCAGTGGATCATCTTGCATGACGTCCTCATCCTTCTATTTTAGAAGCCTTCCTCGTGACCTTGTTGGCCTAATAATACATTGAGCAGTAATCTGAATTCCATGTCTGTTTTTACGGCACTGAAGTTTGAAAGGATGAAAGTTACATACAAATGTTTCTACATTCCTTTGTTACTCGAGCTGTCTCTCTAAATATAAGTGGTATTTTATTGTTAATTCCACTGTAGCCACAAGTGCATCATAATAAGTAAATACACCTAGACTGGGAATTGTTTGACTAATTAAATTTTTTATCGACGATGTGCCACAGTGATGTGAGGGTTTGAGACGGGCTGGTGAGTTGACTTCCCTCACCTGGAATTTATGAGTGTAGCTTGACTTAAGTCTGCTCCACATAAAACTCTGACACATACATACATGTAGAAATTCAACATTACATTATGAAAAACATAATTTTGTGGCATTAATCTAAAATAAGTATAAACAAGAGTCCTCAGCCACGCTAGTGGTTTTGTGAGGCTTTACTTGAGCTAAATGCTAATGTCAGCATGCTAACATACGCACAATGACACATGCTAATGTTATTGTGGGTATAATGTTAGCCATATTCACCATCTAAGTTAAGTGTGTTAGCATGCTAACATTTGCTAATTAGCACTAAAAACAAAGCAAAGCTGATGGTGATGATGCCATTAGATGATGGCACTAGATGCAAAGGTCGGGGGGGGGGTCACCAACAGTACGATTCATCCTGTGAGGGACGTGAATGTCTGTATCAAATATCCTGACAATTTATTTGGTCAAGTGGTAAGGTGTCGAGATGTTTCACTCAAAACAACAAATGTGAACCTCGTGTTGGAGCTAGATGACAACTCAGGATGTCCTGGGGTCAGCAGGAAATATGGTCTGGACTGATATTGACATCCCTAGAGGCATGCTTCTTGTGTGGCTAAAAAAAAACGTCACAGAAGTGTTAACAATCATGTAAATGTAATTCATTAAAAGCTCATCTTTTCCTGCAGAGCCGTTCTGCCTGGCCAGCTACCCCTCAGCCTTCCACAGTGTGATGTTTAACCCTGTGGAGCCCAGGCTGATCGCTACGGCCAACTCCAAGGAGGGAGTTGGATTATGGGACATCCGCAAACCACGCAGGTCAGACATTTGTCACAGCTTTTAAAGTTTTCCATCTCTTGATCCAATTTAAGATAACTTTATTGTTCCCTGTGGGGAAATTAGCTTTTATTGCAGCATATAATGGATTATAAGCATGCAAATAATGTCTGTCATTTTCTATTAGTCTGTGAGTTGTTTGTATCAACAGAATCTGTTTACGGTCAAACGTCCTCGTCTGCTCTTGAGATTTGTTTGTCCTGCCGGTGTCCACCAGGTGGCGCTGTTGTCTCACTGTAGAAGTAACCGCCACTGGTCCTCTGCCAACTGCAGAACCCAAATGTTTATACCACTAAAATGACTGTGAAAACACTGAATTGCGCTGAGTGTGTGTTTACACACTCTCAGGTTAAGTTTCGGTTGATTAATACACAAATGACGGCACTTCCAATAAACTTAAGCTCTGAGTCATTTGTCGTCCCCCACTGTTGGCTTTGCCTCTCTGCAGTGTGGGCATGTTTACAGTCATCTCTTGGAAATTTCCGCAATTCACTATTGAGTCCAGAAATAGCTTCCAGTTGAAGTTTATTTAATGGAATACCTGTTTCATTTAGTCACTATAATTTACTATTGACAAGTCTCTTTAATCTTCTGATAAGCTGCAGACATATATACATGTTGTATTATATGTCACGCATTATTTAGTCTTGAGAAGTGTTTTTTACAAGGCTTCAAAGTATTTAAAAAGTTCATCATCAATACGTAGAATTCATGTTTTCCAACATGACCGGCGTGTGTGATTACTTTATATTTTATATCTACACTTCAATTTTACCCAACAACACTGAACTATGATGTCTCAGTTATTAGTGTCGGGACGAAATCCAAACCCCTTAGAAAACTAGTCAGGTTGGTCGAACGCTTTGACTCGTCTGCAGATATTCAGTAATTCTCTTGTTCTGTTGTTGATAGCTGACAATTGCAGAGAAGGGTGGATATGATCATCTGGTTTTGATAGTTTATTAACATCCCCCGTAATATTCAACTTTCCATCCACAACGTAAATATCCCTCTCAGCTTCTGTTGAGGAACATTATGACATATCAAACCTGTCACTCTCTGTTCTTTTGTGCCATGTGATGACCATTGTTGTGTAGACTTTCTCCTGAACTACTTTGTTATGTTTTTGTTCCACTAGAAACGTGAGTTATCTTCAGTTCAGTTATATTCACTGTTCATGTGCAGCAACAAAGTCTCAATATACACAAGTTTCAAAATAAAGCAGACTCATTATAATCATTCAATTCACAATCCTTGTTAAATCCTTATTATATGGATATAATAACAAACTCAACTCTAGTGTAGTGTAACTCTCGTGTAATTTCCCCCCGGGGATCAGTCAAGTATTTCTGATAGTTGTTGTCAGTTGAGATTTTAGTCTAACCTATCTCTACCATTTTATTTCCTTCTGTTGTCTCAGCTCATTGCTGCGTTATGGAGGCAGCATGTCCCTGCAGAGCGCCATGAGTGTTCGCTTCAACAGCACCGGCACCCAGCTGCTGGCACTGCGGCGCCGCCTGCCGCCCGTCCTCTACGAGCTGCACTCCCGCCTGCCCAGCTTCCAGTTTGACAACCAGGGATACTTCAACTCCTGCACCATGAAAAGCTGCTGCTTCGCTGGGGACAAAGATCAGGTTGGTCATCAGATCATACGGATATAAACTAAAACCACTGCTGCTGTTATTATTACGACCAGTAGAGACGATAGAAACAGCCAAAAGAAAAACGATCATCTATTTCCTGTAAGCGTCCTGTTAACGTTTCCAAACACACATGAAATGTTACACAAGACGTCTAAAACTTCCATCCATTTCATACATATGTGCAGCCATAAAACCAATGTCTTGAATATAATATATTGCACTCAAGAGAGTGATTTAGCTCCTGATACAACAAGCAGATACAGAATATAGAAGTGATGTCAAACAGTGGAGGGATCATGTTATCTGACTTACTTTAAATGAAATATAAGGAGAATATTTGGAACATGTGGAATCAATAGAGAGAATAAAAATAGAATATATTAGTTTCTTCTGTGAAATTGGGACTTTTGAGTGTTGGAGGAACACCAGAAGCCCTTGTACTCAGCCAATGGTCCTCCCATTGGTCCTCCTCAGACATGACATCACCCTGCAGCCCTGTTTATTATGTTAACATTATCCTCTGGTGTCAGCAGAGCACATGAGGGCTTAAAAAATTATCCTTCTCTACATGAGTGAAGGAGGTAGTTTTAAAGGTTACAGGATCAGGTCAGGGCTGTACGAGAAGGTCGCTGGTTTGAATCTGCTCACCTGGTGCCAAGTTGGACAGAAAAACTATATCTGAATTGCTTTATTGACTTTAAAAAGTTTGTTGAGGAGCTTTTAAACAAGACCAAGGTTTACCCAATATGCTAATGTGGATACTGAATGTTCAAATGTTCGGACAGCACTCGGATCTGCCAAAAGCAACGTAGAAAATCTTGTTTTTGCTGACTGCCAGTGGTTTCCCTTCTCACCCTGCAAGTTTACTTCAGGGTACGTCGGTACACTGCGATATCACTGTTAGGTGTGGTTACAGATGCAACAGAGCACATGCCTGACCACATCCAACCACACCCAGCAGTGATACTTTGTGTGGTGGGGAACAGAGTTCAAACTCGTAATCAGAGAGCGCAGTCAACCACTGCTTCTCAGTCTGGTATTAAGTTACTCTTTAATATGTTTTCTTAGTTATGTTTTTTGGATTTAATAATGACTTTGTAATTATTATGCACTTAAAGCTGCAGTAAGACAATTTGACCACTAGGGGCCAGAAAACAAACTCAACCGTCTTGTAGAGTAGCAATATGGCCATAGAGTATATACAGCTAACGTAACATGATATCACTTTGTCAACCACAGATATTGCTGTAATGTCTATACCGTGGTAGCTATTCCTTTTAATATATCTGGATTTTTATGATTTTTGCACCATTTTGATCAAGTAACTGTCCGGTGTTTCATTTCCAGGGTTAGCCAATAACCTGTCTGGTTAGTTTGTCCATAAACAGTTTTGATTTTCCAGAAAATACACTATACCACAGTGACAATTGTATCCATATTACCCACTCCTACTGAGTGTGAGCTTGTGTGCTGAGAGCAAGCCTTCCCAAAATAAAACTGCGTTGAGATCAAAACTGTCAATTGTAGTAAAGCAGCACAGTTTAGAGGAAAAGAAAAGAGGTAAAAGAAACCATAACATGTGACAAAGGATGTGATGTTGGTTTGACCAGATGATGAGATCTTTATCCCCCTCTCCTGCCATGTCCTGCTCTCACAGCACGCCCAATTCTCTGAAACGTCCTCCCGTAGACCCAGAACCACAGATGACAGAGGATTTTCTCAGAATGGTGTTGAAGGCAGAGGTGCAGGGTGGCAACTTTACCACACAAAATTGATGGAAAGGAGAGCGGCAGGGAGTTGTGGGTGTGACATTCCTACTTGACGTGTTCTGTGGGAACCTGAGGCGGAGCACACAGGTGTTCAGTTCAGAGTGTGTTCATGTGCCCTGGAGCTACATGAGCAACAGTCTGTGTTTAAGGAATAATGATTTTTAATCACCGCAGAGCACTTCATGTGGGTTACTTTTACATAAAGACATTTTTCACCCCAAAAAAATGTTTATACAGTGACTAGAAGAGTGAGAATTATTACAAATATTCATATTCTAGAAACATCCTTGAGTTAAAAGAGAAATGTACCCACGGAGAGCAGCAGAATATTTACAGAAGGAAATTGAAGACATTTGTTTAAATCACTGCATCACATAAAATGGCACAAAAATAAGTCACAACTTGACAGAATATCAGAAATCCGGCAGCACGAGACGATGCCCAAAAACAAATGTGCCTCCAGATGGTACAATAAGGCTCGACAGACATTCAAATTTAATAGAAATGTGCTAGAAGAAAGAAAAAAAAAATGGAGGAGGAAAGAAAGGGGAGAAATAGTTTTGAGAAGTTTCTGGTCCTTCACATGGTGCACCTAAATATTTGTGTCTGGATGCTTGTGAAGTCCAGTATTTAACCAACGTCCAGATCCAAATGCTAGTAAATTAGCGAGGACTGCAGCAGCAAGTACCTAATAATTAGTAAGTTATCATAACATGTGCTTCAATGGCAGAGACTTGTGGTGGAGTTACTTTCAATGACCAGGATATCATTTACTTGTATGTTACTTTTGAGCGGCCAATTGGCAGATCGAACAACCAAGACAAGAGTGTTAATTTAGCGAAAAAGTCAGCTTGTAGCCGTTCTATCTCTACATGTTGCTTTAAGACATACGTATGTATAAGAACCAAGCCCCCCCCAGAGCTTTGGCTGTCAAAACTTTCCTTAAGCGACAGGTTTAAGTGGAACCATCTGTTTACAAAGTGTAATAACAGTTCAGACGAGGAGTGTTAGGGCCAGACTGTCATGTCACGTCAAGAGCGCGTTTGATCCACATCATGAGACGAAGTGCTGTGATAAGATCTGGTGGTTGTGTGCCATATATTGACTCCGCCGGGGTTTGTCTTTCAGTGTCTCAGTGTGTATGGGTATATATATATATATATATGTATATGTATGTAAAGATTTCCTCTCCCCTGAGGTCTGATGGAAAGCTTTGTCATGCGAAATGGAGCAGACTTAAATCTCTAAACATCCCTCTGTTTCCCCCCTCAGTACATCTTGTCTGGGTCCGATGACTTCAACCTCTACATGTGGAAAATCCCAAAGGATCCAGAAGCAGGTGAGTAATTGAATCAGTCTGCAGGGACGGCATATTTATGTGGATGCATGCTGATGTGAAGGCTGTGATTTATCTTGATTTTTGAGTCTCCACATCACAAAGGAAGGAGAGTTATTTAATCATCTGGGTTTGAGATCAAGTTAAGAGTTAATTTCCTTCTGTCTACTCTGCTAAATACGTTGTTTTCTTTTGTGTTTTTGGTTTGTTTAAGTTCACTCTGTTCATCAGGAATTCAGGGCTTGTAAACAGATGTACCGCAACTTAGAAATAGCTTGTTTTAAGGTTTTAAGTTTTTGTGACCGGTCATCCTGCAAGGTTAAAGATTTCAGTGGCGTCAGGTTAGGCAAAACAAAGCTGACTCCAGTTGCTGCTGAACTTTTACTCTCTGTGCTCTTTGCCAACGATTATCAGCCCAGACTGTGGTTTGCCCTCCGTTCATTTGGTACAATATACTTTCCAGACACGAGGAGTGGAATTTTAATGTTTTCACCTGTCCAAACTAACTAAAAGACAAAGGTAAATGCTGAAAATTTTTATATAACCGCTCCGCGTAAGCTTACTGTGAACACGCCTCAAATCTAATTACTCTGAGAAGAAAATCCCCAAAATGTGGTCGTTTGTAGCTCTGTGTAGCACCACCTGACACATTTATGGATTGTATTTTCTCCAGAGTTACTCACACTGAAAATATGTGCACTGGGCCTATTTGGTGTCAGATTAATGGCATATTATGAGGATTACCTTACTGCTGCCGTATTTCACAGTCACTGGAATATCCAGAAGCAGGTTGAATAATCATGGCTGTCTTTGTATAGCTGAATGTGTTTGTTTTGATGAATCCTAGTGTCACATTAAACAAACCCACATCGTTTTCTTCCTTCAAGGAGGCGCTGGTCGTGTGGTAAACGGGGCTTTCATGGTCCTGAAGGGTCACCGCTCCATAGTGAACCAGGTTCGCTTCAACCCTCACACCTACATGATCTGCTCCTCTGGCGTGGAGAAAGTCATCAAGGTTAGTGAAGGAATGTCACGGCTGTGTTTTTAAGAAAGTTGGTAAAGACATCTGTGTTTTGTAGAGACTGGATCGAGGCCTAAATGTGAGTTACAGAGAGGTGAATCTTCTATCCACTGCAGCGTCAGGAGGATGAAGTGTTTGGAGAAATTGTTCTGTAAGTGCTCAGACTAAATTTGAGTCTGTGTCCTCAGATGTTCAGACAGTAGACATGCCCTTAAGTGAGACATTGATCTCCAATGACACCACACAGTAACTGACTGAGCTCCGACTTCCCTCTGTGGAGTGGGCAATGAAAAAAAGATGGATTTCCCCCTATAATTGACTGTCGTTTGTAACGGATGAAGTTGGGCAGTGTTGCAAAAACTGGGTCATGGGAAGATAGGAATGGTTCCACAGACCGCGACATACTGCCAGGCTCTCAAAGGTTTAAGGTAGCCTGGATCAAATACCGAAGGCTTCATACGCACGTGAGTAAATCAAGTATTATTGCTAAAGCTGTCACTGTGGCTCGAGCTTGATTAGGCTGCAACGTCAGTTTTCTTTTGTAGTTTAAATTGAAAAACTGAATCATAATAGAGTGACAAGAGCGCCTCACAACATAAAGATTTTACGCTGTTGGAATAACAGTCGTAGCACACAGCAGCTGTTCCTGTATTATAAGTCTTTTTCAGTGCAAGCTGTGTGAGTCACTGTATTGTCCTGGTGCTGACCTTGTGAATAAACCGGGCAGCTTTTTAAGTTGGCTTTATGTCTCACTGATTTTTGACTGACTCAGTTGAGCATCATCCGTCAGTTCTTTTGCCTCTGCTCATAGAAACAGAGCGCTTGTTGTTTTGTTATCCTTTACTCATATCAGTGAGCAGGTCACTCGCCTCAGTTGTTCTTTTTATATATAATATATAATCACCTGGTGACAGTAATAAAGTACAGTAAAAGTTATCTCTACTAAGCCTTTGAATTGCGTCGTGTTAAACTTATAAAGTTATCACTTATACACATGTAAGCATGTACAAGGATCTTATCACAGAGCGATGACTTTATGACAAAGTAATGATTTGAATAGGAGAGAAGTTTCTGCCTGTGATTAACTTGGGTGACATTTGGTTTTGTCGCTCATTAGTTTTCACTGCGTGCCGAGACTTACTCCTCCAACTGAGGCCTTTTCATCAGGTTAAAGTAATCAGAAAATGTTCATTATTCAGGTTATTTTAATAAAGTCCTTGCAAAAAGTCTAAAAATCCATTTAGTAGAAGGAGAAATGAAAAGCAGTTGTATAAGGGTCAGAAAGATTCACATTTTTTTCTGTACAGTAACACAAGCTCTCTGTTTTGTAGGTTTTACTGTACAGAGTGAGAGGTGATACAGGTCCAGGTGTTCTGTAATCTGAGGCTATCAATATCAGGGAATCTTTCAAACAGCCTTCTCCCACTCTTTTCTTTATGCTTCTCACTTTTTCCTCCACTCATTTTTCCTCCTGTCATTCTGCCTCCTCATTTGTCCAACTTTAAATCTTTCTTTTATCCCCCCCCCCCCTCCATTCTTTGTTTGTAACTTAATTCCTCCGTCTGTTTCTCTTTCCACTATTCCTCCCCCCTGTTTCTCCATCCGCCTCAGGTGTGGAGTCCTTACCAGCAGCCCGACAGTCTAGGTGATCTGGAGGGCCGTGTGGAGGACAAGTCGCGCAGCCTCTACACCCATGAGGAGTACATCAGCCTGGTGCTCAACAGTGGCAGTGGTCTGTCCCACGACTACGTCAGCCAGTCCATCCAGGAGGATCCACGCATGATGGCTTTCTTTGACTCTTTGGTGCGTCGAGAGATCGAGGGCTGGAGCTCTGACTCTGACAGTGACCTGAGCGAGGAGGCCATCATGCAGCTCCACGCCCGAGGGCGCCGCTCCACTCGGGCTACACCAACAGCTCCCACCGCTCCCTCTGCTGCTGGTCACCACAGTGACTCTGATAACTCGTCCTCCTCCTCTCTGGCTGGACCCGACGCCTCAGCAGGGGAAGAGCAAGCCGGAGCGGAGGTGGAGGTGGAGGGGCGGCCGAGGAGACGAAGCAGGCATCAGCGGCATCAGTCTGGCTTTCTCGTGAACGAGGACTCGGACTCGAGTGAGTTTTGGCTCGACCCCATGCCCCGGCCTCGCTCCCCAAGCCCCAGGGACAACTCCACGCTGTCCAGCCCCACCTCCTCTCCTTCACTTCCTGCCGAAGCTTCCAGCTCCTCAACGTCCACTTCCAGCTCGAGCAGTGACGACGAGGAGCGGCGCAGTGCAGTGAGGCGGCGCAACGTCATGAGGCGACGGCGCATGCATGTAGTCTCCAGAGCTGGGGATCGACCCGAGTCTGTACAGGCTCTGTTTTCAGCCATCGACTCCTGCAGTTACCCATCGATATCAGTTGATGATCTGTCTTCCTCCTCGTCAGTCGAGGGACAAAACTCTCTCCAAATCAAGCCCCGCGCTGGCGGCGCCAGAGGTGAGGAAAAATGTCTGAGCCCTTCTGACTTTGTGTGTCTCAGCCCAGTAATGTCCCCCGAGAGCCAGGGGAATGAGGAAGGGAGTGACAGGACTGAGCTGGAAAGACATCCAGCTGCGTCTCCGCGGTCACTGGTTGGACGCAGGACTGAAGAAAAGGCTGCTACAGAGCCAGCTTTAGACAGCTCTGATAGCGGAGAGGCTTGTAGCAGCTTGGGGGCTTTAGACAGTAACTCCCAGAGCCGACGTAGCCCTGGAGTGAACGGGCAGCACCGGACTTTGGCACCGTACGTGAGTGAGAACCTCCGTGTCTCCTCAGAATCAGAGGAAGACACTGGCGTCACACCTGAAAACACAAGGCCACCGAGAGAAAAGGGCCTGGCACAGAGTGCTCTGAAACGGACTCATGTGGGATCAGAGGAGGGCGAGTCAGGCTCCTCACCCTCGGAAAAGAAGTTAAAAACATAATGACGTGTCTTTCTCATCCCGGAAAGTAATCATTTGTTAACAGACTTAATTTAGGAAGTGGGTTTTCTATGGGTTTTTACAACTCAGCTTTTTCATTTTGCGTCTTGTAGTCAACACATTTGAACTTGTGAAGACGTTAAGGAACTAAAAAAAAGAAAGTGTGGTTAATTTTTGTTTCCGAACAAATGAATTGGACAATGTCATCATTCTTTAGGTCAAACCATAGATGACGTTAAGAAATGGAAAATATAAAACATGAGCTAAATATTGTTGATAACAACGGCATTTTAAGTGAAACGCATTTATTTTCATGCAGCATCAGTGTTTCTTTCTCATGCTCTGGTTGTTGCAGAAAGCTCCACCCAGGATTTGGAGCTCCTCCAACCATAACAAAAAGAAAAAGGTCTTAAGGAGGACAAAAGCTTTGCAGCATTTTAATTTCTACAGTTTCACACTAAGCGTAAATCTGATTTTCATTTCATAAAGTGATTCTCGGCTGAGACTGCTTCAGGGTGTCTGCAGGATTGTCTGTGTCTCCATAGAAATCTCAAGGAGCACTGATTGTTTAAGCTGTGCATTGAAATGATGCTTTCAGTGTTTCTACCAATTGTTTTTTGTCTCATTATCCGGCCCCTGGGTACCATTACAAGCCAGCGCTCCCTTTTGTTTTCCTGCAATTAAAGAATAATTTGTTCTCCAGTGACAATGCCACAACTCCTTCCTGAGGCGTCGCTTATTCACAATAGAGTTTGATTCTTGAAATATTGACTTTCTCTGACACACGTCTGTCTGAAATCATGTAAAACCAGTTATTTTAGTGTAGATTTGGGTCCTCCGCTACCAACTGCTAACCGAGTCGCCATGGCAACACAGCCTCAACTCTCCCGTGAAAGAAATCTGAAGCCTGTTCAGCTGCCCGTGACCCTGAGCAACCAGTGTCGGCCAGAGAAGAATATGTTATTGACTGAGCCAGAAGCTATCTTTGCTTTCATTTAAGAGAATATTAGCAGTCTGCCACTCTGAATGAAACATTACTGAGAGTTAAAACGGTGAAAGATTTTCATTACAAATAGTTAATGTCCATCTCTGGAAAAAGAATGCCCTTTTGTGTGGATAGATAGTAAAAGGAAAACATTTGAGTACATTTTAGTGTACAGTGGGTTTTTAGAGCTTCTTCGCTGAAAACGGCTGCCTGCTGCAGCCAGAAACAACACCGTGAGAGTGAATCAAAACAGTAAAGTTGTGGGCCGGACAGCGTAACAATGAGCTGAAACTCACAATGCTCCGTAAAGCCGAGGGGAGCTGCAGATTTGGGTGGTAGTTCTCTGTAGGTTCATCACTACGAGCGACCCCTTTCACATTGTTTTGTTTTTTGTCATTTTATTTATTTTATATAATAGTATCACTTATAGCCGCTTTAAATATATATTGAATTAAAAAAAAAACTGGAATCAGCTAATTAAATATCAACTATGTGCAATGTTCTATTCCCAGAATAAATACAGAGGACATGATCTCAGTGCTTAACATCGCAGTTTGTCAAGAAACAAAAATACCGCAAGGTGGATATCAAGTACATTTTCAAAGTAAAAGTTCACCAAAGACAAAATTTAAGTATCCCTAAAAAGAGACAGAATATTGCCCCGTCATGAGGTGAATAACCATAAATGGAGGAGAATCTGTTCCTCAGATAATCCCACCACACCCACTTAGATTCCCCCAACTGTGTAATGGTTGTCCATGAAACACATGATGTCATTGCTGTCTGAGGAAACAGTGATGCCGGTTGTCTCCTGTCTACGGCCTGAACGACGGCACTCTCCTGCCAGACAAAGCAGACTACCAGAGGGCATACCAGCGGTTGTTGGGAAAGATTACGAAAGAAAACACACCACATGGCATCACGGCCTCACGAGCTGGTGGTGCAGTGGTAATCTGAGGGCAGGCAGACGTGTAGTTGAGGGTAATCGAGTAGTTTGTACTGCTCTCTTGTCAAAATAACTTCCTCTACTTCTTAAAACATCTCAGTGTGGCCGTCACTTATCTGCAGGAAGTAGACACCCTTCATTTAACCTCCCCGCTTCCGCTGGTACAAGTATTCAAATAGGGATATTGTATGCCTTGGGGTTGTTTACATTTTGACTGGAGTGTGCCTGCTGGGCTGCATATGGCTTAATGATTGATTACAGGCTACAGATGCGGACGTGTACAAGAGAGTCGGCTAACAATACCGTTGTACAGCTGTAACATCAGTCAAAATGATGTGAGAGTTGAATTGTACAAGTTCCTTGAAAGAATTAAGTCGCATATTTTATTGTTACTAATCACAATGCTAAACCGTGTTTGGCTGGTCGCAGTAGAGGAGAATCGAGCCCATTAGTGACCTTAACAATGGACTTTTTTTTATCTGTATTTATTCAGGGAAGGTTAACTGGTTATGTGTGCTCTTTTGTAGCAACACCCTCGCTCACAACCAGGTCACATTCACATCTGGGAGGAGCCCAGTACAACCACAGCCTTTGAGGACTTCCACTTGAGCAAGCATGGGTCAGGGTGTCCCCTCCCAAACCATTATGGTGCATTTGACCTAACGTTTTTAGTTTCTTAAAGGCCCTGAAACCATATCTTCTCAGTCAGCTTCTTACTATGAGTGTTGTGGTCCTACAGGAACACATTATTTCCTGCCAAAGTTAGTTTTGTTTATTTCACATGAGAGATTTCTGTACTTTCTGGTTCGTGGTGTGCAGGGCTCACTTTGAAAAATGTGATGACATGTTTTATCCCTGCACCAATCACGACTTAGCGTTTATTTGAATGAAAATGTGTCAGTTGTGGAGTCGTTTGCTTATGTTGCCAATCAAACCACAACCACACTCTCCTGATTAAACAGATAAACTCTTTAAACTCCAAACTTTAAATTTGATTCATGCATATTTGGTCATGAATATTCAATGTTACATAGAAATACTAAAATACTGCACTGATTTAGCATTGTTGGACTCAAGATGGACAGTAAAATCAAAATCAATGAAAAGCGATGCTGCAGAACCAGAGATATTGCCTTTTTTTCATTCCACACATTCTTCTTCCTGATCAAAACCTGATCATTACCCACAATGCCACGTGGCCGCCGAAAGTTCTGTGTAGCCGCTACTAGCATTACACACCTGGATGTGTTATGCTGGTAGCGGTTAATGTAGCCTCGAGCTGCTAGCCTCAAGCAGAGATGACAAGCGGGCTACAGAGGTCTGGTAAGCTCCCTCCAGATTTTTTAAATCCTTTTTAAAACCCAACCATTTCTTCACATATGCAGTAGTACTCCTCAAAATCTGACTTTTAACGTGTAAAATCGGTGGACTTCCTCTTTCAGAGTTGAAACCAAGTTTTCCGGGATCAGATCCTGTATTTGACCCCTGACCTTCCGGTCGCAGCCAGGTCCCCACCCACTGCTGTGTTATATTCCAAAAGAGCAAAACTCTCCTTTTTGATGGAGTCATGACACTCTTTATCCCATGCCTTCAGTGTGTTCCTTTTATGTCCCAGATGGTGTTTTGGCTTAAACTGTTTGACCACAAACCCAAACACACGGACAACTCAATGGGATTATCATGCTTGTTCTGCAGTATCCCATACATGGTTTAGCTTTAACAGCAAGGACAGCTATTTAAGAATTCCCCTCCCAACATGACTGGAATACCTTGGGCACTTGCCAGAGACCAGACAGAGCCAAATGCACCAGCTCTTCACATGACCCGTGTGCCTCAGAAAGCAGTCCTGAGCTCCTCTGCACCACCGACTCTTCACAAGATATTCTGGGATTCTGCTGAATAGTATGATGTTGACGTCAAGTAGCTGGATCGGATGAAAATTTCTCCAGCCTACCCAAACCAAACTGTACAGTCTGGAGTGTGCCACCAGAATAATTATACACATTTCAGTGGTTAATTATAATGAGTTAATTGATGCGTTTAATCAGCCATCATTTGCAGTGTTGAGAGGAAGAGCCTCTTTTGTCAGCTGGCCAATTAGAGCTCCTGTTGCTGCTCTGCGGCTTGGACCTCTTTTTAGTTTCCAGTGTGGTATACTGGCTGCGCGTTTAAATGACATAACGGACACGACGAAAGAGACAAATGTTCGAAAAACTCATTAGCATATCAAATACAAAAGTAACAATTAAAAGCCTTCACAGCCAGGCTAGCGGCATGGCTCCGGGGATTGTAGTGTCAGCCGGTCCACCACTTTGGTTTGGACTGAAATCCCTCAACAAACTTGGATGAATTGGCCAGAAATGTGGTACAATTGTTTTCCTCAGGATGGATTAAAGTTGGGGAACTCACAAGAGACAGATTTTTTTTTTTTTTTTTAAAGTAGCGGAGGGCGAGATATCCTGACTTTTAGTGCTTGATACGGTCCAGCTCCAAAAACACTGGATCACCAATAATGGATTTCACCTGTAAAATCCGTGGAGTGACCGTTCAACGTTGTCTGTAGCGCCATCATCAGGCGAAATGTACTTTGGTTCATGACAAAATACTGAAAAAACTGGCGACATTCCGTCAACCTCAGCTGTACTTTGTGCTAATTAGCAAATGTTAGCATGCTAACACATTAAGCTAGGATGGTTAACATTGTGACCGTTATACCTGCTAAACATCAACAAGTGTCATCGTGAGTATGTTAGCATGCTAATTTCATGGGGAACTCACAAGAGACAGATTACATGTTTACATTAGCATTTAGCGCAAAGCACTGGTGAGCCTAAGTACAACCGCACACAGCTAGCACGCTAGCATGGCTGTAGTCTTGTTTATACTTATTTTGGTCAGATTAATGCCACAAAAAACGTTTTTGTGTGTGTGACGTAATGTTGAATTTCTACACTTTCAACATTGGAAGATAGTTTTAGAAGAGAGTTTTATGTGGAGCCAACATTGAGACGTTTTCATTGTGAGCATGTTAGCTTACTGACATTAGCATCACTGTGCCTTAGTGCAGCCTCACACAGCTGCTAGCATGGCTGTAGACTCCTGTTCAAATGTATTTAGCAAATCCATTTATAAGCTAATTAACTCATTTATTACTTGAAGACACAATAATTAGATTAAGTTATTAATTGGCACAATTAATGAAGAGTGTATAACATTTTATCCATTTGTTTCCCTGAATGGTATAATTTAAATGTAAATTTAATGAATCACTTTGTTTTTCAAAATGACTGTAGGTTAATTAGCTAATGGAAAAGTGTATAATTATCCCCAGACTCCATTACTAACAAGCTGCAGTCAGCTACTTTTGGTTTTGTCCTATCATTGACTTCCATCACCGCCGGGCTGCTGCTTCCTTTAGCCGGGGAGCAGGCGGTGAGCTGGCAGTCTGCTCCCGGTCCGTGACATCACTTTCCCAAACATTCACCCTTGGAAGTTTGTCCATATATGGAAGAGCGCTCCACTTTCTCCTGACTGCTGGGGCTATCCCGTGTCGGCATCTCTCCTGCTCTGTGTGTGTGTGTGTGTGTGTGTGTGTGTGTGTGTGTGTGTGTGTGTGTGTGTGTGAGAGTGTGTGAGTGTGTGTGTGTGTGTGACAGACAGAGAGAGGGAGTAGGTTTACCTTACAAGGCAGACAGACCTGTCCTTCGCTTCACATGTTTACAGGAGCTGCGTTGTGACTCACCTTTCTTTTCTGAATGACTTGAAGTCTGTTGCGCATGTGCATACTGTACAGTGTGGAAAAAGTATTCAGATGCTTTACTTAAATAAAAGTACTTAAGTAGCCCACTAAGAAAATGATCCACTACAAGTAAAAGTCCTGCTTTCAAAACCTCGCTTAAGTAAAAGAACGTATTATCAACAAAATTTACTTAAAGTATTCATTCTGCAGTAAAATGTTCCCTGTAAGTGTTTTACTGTTATATATGATGTTTCTGGATTAATGTTACTGCTGCGTGAATGTGTATGTTGCATTTTACTGCTGTAGATGTTTAAGGTTGAGCTAGTTTTACCTACTTTATATAATCTAAGTTTAATCTACATCATATTCTATAAGATCGTCATTATGTTTATAGTGTTGCTGAAAATAGTGTCAGAAAAAACAGCCCTGTTTTCACCTTTGTGGCGTTTAATTTTCCAGCTAATCCAAGGGGGGTTTAAATAGTTTATTTGGCTTAAGTAGGAGAAAAGGAACATAAAGGAACACTTAATCCTTCAGTTTATTAAAAAAAAAAAAAAAAATCACCAAATTTAGAGATACATATTTTTTCACAGGACAGGAAAGGTATGAAAAATTGTAATCAGAAAAATAAATAGTAACTAAAACTGTCAGACAAATGTAGTTGTAGTTGTAAAATTTACAATGTTTGCCCCTGAGATGTAGTGGAGTACAAATATAAAGTTTTATAAAGTAGAAATACCTCAAATTAGTATGTAAGTACAGTACTTGAGTAAATGTACTTAGTTACATTCCACCACTTTTGCACAGGATGGAAGAAGCTCCATAATGTCTGCTGTATATATATAGAAATATGTCTCACCCTCAGAGATGGACAGTAACTAAGTACATTGACTCAAGTACTGTACTTAAGTACAATTTTGAGGTACCTGTACGTGACTTGGTTATTTCTATGTTCTGCTGCTTTATACCTTTACTGCATTACATGTATTTGATAACTTTAGTTACTTAGGCAGATTCAGATTAACAATACAAAATATAGTCATCAAATAAAGCATTGCAGGAATTGTACATGTATGTATTACAAGTATTTTACATTGTGGCACTGCTACTTGTAATTGTAAACTGTCGGTAAAGTGGAAAGTGGTACATTTACTCAAGTATTATACTCAAGTACTTGAGGCACTTATACTTTATACTGCTTCAGAGCCTACAGCCAATGCATTTTATAGAGACAACATGTCATTTTACACTATTTTTCTATTTGTCTTTTTATTTCAAAACGTGAATCTGCAAAGCATAACTAAAGTTATAAACTACATGTGGTGGAGTACAAACTACAATATTCTCCTCCAAAATGTAATTGAGTAAATAGTACTTAGTTATTTTCCTTCCTGCTGAAGGTTAGACACATTTCTATCAGTGGTGGAAAGTAACTGAGTACATTTACTAAAGTAGTGTACTTAAATACAGTGTTGAGGTACTTGTACTTTAGCCCTACTTGAGTATTTCCATTTTGTGCTACTTGTAATCCACTTTCTACTCTATTACATCTCAGAAGCAAGGATAGTATCCACATCATTACATTTATTTGACAACTTTAGGTACTTGTTAATCTGCAGACTCGGATTACTAATACAAAACATGATCAACACATAAATGATCATGTGATACCAGAATAAAACTTTATAGATAAGTATATAAAGTACTTAGAATTAGCCTCACATTTGCCAGCTTCAACATCTCAGTGATCAACACATCAATGCACCAATAATTATAATCCAATAATATAATATACATTAGAGTAGTTGAGTAAATGTACTTAGTTACCAGTAAAGGATCTTACTATGTCCTCCACCCTCCCATTATTAACAAAACCGCTTCGTCAGCAATAGTTTAACATGTTTTTTTTTCATGAATGAACTGTTTCCGGTGTTAAAGCTTCGGTTACACCGCGTGAAGTAACGCGTTACACTTGTTTTATGCTGATTACAGTCTGAAGCATCGGCGCAGTCAAACAGTCAGATGTTTGGATCAACTCGCAGATCTACATGGTTCTGGATCAACCTATGCAGCGCAACCTCGGGTCTAAATCCTCCGCAATGACAGCCGAACCAGCCAACCCGCTTCGAGGAGGCGGGGCCAGCGCCCGAGGCGTCCAATCAGATCCCTCGGTCGGTTACCGACTCAATTTGTCTGAAGCAAAGTTTTTGCGTCTGTCGCTCCTCGCCACTAGACCTGCCTACTGTCTGCCTACCGCTGAGTGCTCCCGCTGGGCGAAAAAACTCGAGCAGATAGAGAAAGAGAAGAGGCAGAGAGTTGGAGGGGGAAAGAGAGAGAGAGAGAGAGAGAGAGAGACAGAGAGAGAGAGAGAGGGAGAGAGAGGGAAGCCGGGGGTGGACCGTTAATTTCATCCACACACCGTCTTGAATGCGTGGCGGAGTAGACTGAGCTGATATACTGCTGTGAAACATCACCTCGCCGAGGACCGGGGGACTCACGAGACAAGCAGACAGCGTCTATATATATATATATATATAAATATAAAGCTTTATAGATACGTGTATAATATGGATCCGTATGATGGAGAAGAAAATTATATGCATCAAGAAGATGACTGGGATCGGGATCTGCTCCTGGATCCTGCATGGGAGAAGCAGCAGAGAAAGGTGAGAGACTGACTTCCTTCTTCCTCCGGCGTAAAGGTGCGGAAGCGGGGTTGTTGCTTGTGATAACAACGATAATAAAGCTGATTAATATTACTGTCACGCATTAATGAGGGTGTCTGCTGCGCGCGTTTGGCTACTTTGAAAGCATATTGATCAGTTGGCGCAGCGGAGAGGCAGCCAGCAGCACCAAACACCGACTGGCAGCTGTTTCCTTGAATTATTAGGCTCATTACGGCGCTGCTAATCACCTGTGCGGCTTCCTCAGGTACTTTTATCAGCAGCCTGATTCTGCTCCAAAACTTTTCTCGCCTCCAGATCTCTCAACACGCTTGCAAATATCCTGCATGGCGTTATGAAATATCCTGTAGCAGCAATTACATGTAGGAGGCCCACCCATTATCTGTGCAGCAGGAGGGAAAGAGTAGAAGAGAGAGAGGGGAGGGGGGGGGGGGGGGGTGGGGGGTAAAAGGGGGGAGAAAAACAATTAAGAACTGGACAAGGAGCCCACCTTTCCAGCGCAACAGATGTCAGCCATGCGCTTGACTGCATATGGTGTGTGACTGGCCCCTCCTGTCATCTGGCTTATGATGCGACGTGGATTAGACCATGCTTAACAACCGGGGGGATGGACTGTGTGTGTGTGTGTGTGTGTGAGGAGGGGGGATAAACCCACTTTGCGTCTCCTTTATTCAACTATTTCTGTAATTTACGCGCGGAGTCTGCGTGTTACTACAGCGGAATACAGCCGGTTGGGGCAAATAAATCGATTTTTGTTTGTGTTGGAAGTTGTTTGCTGTATTATGGCCTCAGTCTGGAGGTTAGTTTATTCATCTTTAAATATCTGAATATATTTCTGCTTAACCCCCCCCCCTTGGATGAATATGAGCTCCATAACACGGCGCGCACAGAGGTCACCTTTATAATAAAAGGCTGGTAGACGTCCATATACTGTTTTAACAAGCCCAAATCATCCACACGCGTCTAACAGCTGCTGCTCTTTTCCCAGACACCAGTATGAATGGTCTGTTTCGAGAAGGGGTGTTACTTTTTTCTCTCTGCTCCCCATACTTTGCCTCCGCTTTGAGAAACGGGGAAGAAAAGCGCTGTGGAATCTGAGTAAGCGCTGTGGTTTGGGCTGGGCTTGCATGGGAGCAAGCGTGCCCAAAAATGGTAATAATCGGCCCCTCTCGCTGCCGTTGGAAAACTTTTTCCCCCCAAGTTTCTTTCTCGCACTGCGAAGCTCTCTCTCGGCTCCCAGTTTCCTGGATTATGTCATCGGCAGGCTGCTACCGGTCGAAAGCGACTGAAAGGAAATAAAGGAAAGGCATGCGGGGCTGATGTCAGGTGTGAACAGCAGACAGGGATCCTTCAGTCATCAGATCAGCTCACGCTGCTACTCCTTTAGTGCCTTCTCAGTATGAGAACTCTTCATGCAGTAGAGAGAAAGTTTGCACAGGCCTGAAGGAAGCAGCAACACCTGACGGTTTAGTTCACACGTCCCCCTCCTGGATCACAGACCTCCTCCATGGTGAAATACTTTCCACTGATGACCCGCACATTTCTGCCCCGGCATGACCCTCATTGATCTAATCGTCCTGCAGAGAGCAGGAATGTTTTATTCATCCGCTGGTCTCCGCAGAGAGCAGTGATAAGTGGTTATGTTGAGATCAGACTGGACGGACACTCACAATTACAGGCTGAGAGGGAAGACAGCAGCCCCCCTGGCGGGCAGGCATGAACCTCTGTCCTCGGCCACGGGGCCGGCGTAGTTTACTGTCACACACATTCATCCATATGCAGCACACACACACACACCACCCAAATTCCTCCCAGGCCTCAGCAATCACTTTTGCTGCTGATGAACTCTCGAAGCTTTTCATGTTTGCTGATTGTTTCCCATCGAGAAACACATTATTATGACTGAGATGTTTAAAATTCTGATCTGTTTAGCGTCTAAATGAATCAGCCAGCGTCTTGGAGGTGCTTCCTTCGCCTTCAAGATGTAGATGTCGGTTGGTTCATTTAAACAAAGGTGAACAAGAAAAGTGAGACTCAGAATAAACACAAACAAGAAGGAAATAGCAACCGTTGGTCATTTGCATGTTTTGTTAGTGCAGATTGAAGGCAGAAGTCAGCAATCATGTGAATATAACTGGAGTTATAATAGCTGACATTATAACTTCCCTGAAGACCATTAATGAGTTACCATTTAAAAAATGAGTTCGTTAAATTAGACTTTAACACTGGAAAAATACAAAACAGCAGCAAAGAAGTACACAGTTTTTGTTTGGCTGTATTTTGCGATTCACTTTGACGCACACAAACCCAGCATGTCAGAGAGTGCTTAGAATATTTTGAGTCCGATGCAAGTCTTAACCTGACCCCCCGAGTATGAGGGCGCTGGTATCTTCTTATCTTGGAATCTTAAAGTGTTTGCAGACCCAGGTGTCTCAGGTAAACTGCGCCAGATGTTGCTTAAAGCTCCAGCTCCCACATACTTTCACTTAAACAACATATGACTTTGTTCATATATTAGTCTGATTGATCTTTATTACGTCACACTTCTGTTAAACAAACAAACACACACACACACACACACACACACACACCTCGTCTGTTTTTCAGTCTAACAGTTTTTTTTTTCTGTTTTCATAGCAGGAAGGTGGAGTTCAGGTGTTAACTGCTGTAGCTAATTTGTCCAGGTTTGTCCTTATAAGGAAATAAGCTGCAGTACCTTCGATCAGGCCCTGCCCGTAAACCTCTCACCTCCCACTTCCCATCTCCCACACCCCAACCTCTGTGGCCTCCCAAACACTCCCAACACACACCCACATTCCCCTGCTCAGACTGTGCAACCCAGGTCACAGATAACATCAACCGGTTTACTGGTTTGTTCACTTTTGCCAGAAATATTTTGTCTCGTTTCGTGACTTTGAGCCTCAAATTGAAAAGTTCTGACAGACACGGACTTTTCTTTCTCTAATGTACTAAGTGGAGAAAGAAATATCTGGTGTGTCTCTTCATATAACGAGTTCATGGATTTCCCTTTTTGTAATCAACATCTGGGCTTTCAGGCTTAATGTTGGTCAATACATTTAGGAATCGTGATGCAGGACTCAATTAATCCAGCCTGCAGGCCAGAAGGCTCTGCAGGAACTTGTCTTTTTATGTGACATATACTCAGGAAGTGCCCACTAAGCGAATTAGTCATCAGACTTGTCACCACTTTACACTCCCCACTTTGACTAATCAGCCGTCTCCGGGCGCGGCTGTCGCTGGCAGCCGGTCATCCAAACCGAGCATCCTGATCTACATCTACCGTCATTTCACTGCTTCTGGACAAAATAACAATTACTGTAACTGCATAAAGATGCATTTTCAGTAAGTATGACAAACTGGCTTTTGTCCTCTCCTCCCAGGCATTCTCTAAATTACAGTATCTGACAACGTTCAGGAAGCTGACTCAACGCATGAATGAGTGTGTGACGTTTCAGTTCGAGTAAGAAGACCTGAAAGAGTTACGTGTTTCTCTCCACTACGGCAGCTGCTGGCTAGATTGCATAATAGGATGTGTAATGTCAGCTCTGGTCACCTCACAAAATACTTCCTGTCATCAGATTCTTGTGTTCCCATGATGCACCTTGCGCAGCCCTCTTTTTAACAAAAGAAGAAGAGCGTCACAGACCGGCGTTGACAAAGCAGGGAATGTCAAAAGAGTGAATTCCCGTCTCTGTCTGCGGCAGGCGGCTCTGCTCTGCCCTGATAAAGGCGTTATGTGCTGAAATGTTGCTTCTTTTCACTACATAAAACATGAGCGCGCTGAAGAGAGTGTCACTTTTTGTTGCCTCCATATTCAATAAACTGTCCTGCCGTGTCATGTGATGTTTTCCATCCTGCAGCCTGACACTGAGCCCCTGATTAAACTCACATGCACTTATTATCATGCAAGTACATAAAATGACATTTCATGAGAGAAATAATGTAGTCATCTGCAGGTCATCAGCTCAGTAACACTTTCTCCTACAAGTATTCCTTCTTTACTGCATGTGCAACAATCAAAGATACAATTTGGAAAGACATCCTCAGTTGTTGTTTAATAAGAGTTTTAACAGTCAGAATTGATCAGATTTGATTGACACCAGCCTGGCATCATAAGAAATCCCTTCAGCAGGTTTTCAGGGCCTTTAAAGTGCCCTTCAGTGGGGCAGTAAACCCCCAGTTGCTCAGGTAAAATTGCCTTTTGGGAAATACACTTATTTGCTTTCTTGCCAAGAGTTGATACCAATACCAGCCGCATGTCTGTAGACCGAAACCTCTACTGGAAGTCACTGCTACTGGCCCCTAGAAAAACACAACTTGATGTTTATACACTGTTTCTACGGATTAAACAAACAAATTTAGGTTAGCTGTTTCCCCCCTGTTTCCAGTCTCTATGCTAAGCTAACCGGCTGCTGGCTCTGGCTTCATATTTAACAGCGGTATCAAATTTCTCATCTAACTCTCAGCAAGAGAGTGAATAATTCCTTTAAAGAAAGGTGAGAAAGTGAAGCAGCCCCGTGTCTCTGATGCCACTTCTGTCGGACTAAAAGACGCTTCAGGGAAATGAGCAGCCTGCTGTCTGTTTCTCAGCAGGAGACGGCTCAGTATCCAGTCGTCAGTCACCTAGTTATCATCGTCAGGGCGGCTGCTGTTCTCTATCAAATAGTAAGATGTAAGAAAATTGAAAGAAATCCTAATAGAAGTCTGGAGTCCTCTTGGGCGCTGATAATCCTGCGCCCGCTTGCTGTCGTGGTTAACGCAGCTGGGCTATAAATCCCAACAGGAGTTCCCCAGCGAACCAATCATCCCGCCCCGGTCACGCTGTCAGGGCCCTGTCTCGTTTGTCCTGATTGATGGGGTCAGGGCCCAGGAGCATCCAGTCATCCACTCGTCCCATCGCAGGAAGTTTTATGCGTGTGCTCCAAGATCAGCCACGGGGTACGATTACACGAGAAGTCCCACTTTTTTAAATTCAGGAACTGAAGATGCAGATTTTCTTCTCTTGATGCTGTTATGTGACTGAAACTAGCTTTCAAAATCACCCAGAAATGTTCATGTTTTTGATAGAAATCGGTTCTTTTATTTCCCATGGAGGCAATTCAACTCATCAGATCATTTAGACGTGATTAATTAAGGATGAGCTTATCATCAAGACATTAAGGTAATGGCTGCTGAAAATGGGGCTTTGCAGTTTTATGCCTCCTTGGTGAATACATTTATCTATTTCTATCAAAAACATGAACATTTCTGGGTGATTCCCAACTTTTCAACGCGTTTTATTTCATTGCTTTTGCTCCAATTGTCCCTGTTTGGATTCGAACCTGTGAGCTGCCACCAACAAGCTGACGTTTCTACCCACCTCCCTCCTCATCCCACCTCCCTCCTCCTCTTTTCACTCTGGCTGTAAGCCGATCCTGCGTGAACACGGTCGGTGTTTGACCGAGCACGTTTCATAATTAACCGAAACATCTCGTTATCTGCCGCTAATGAGAAGCTTTCTGTAAGGAGGAAACCATCTACTCTTTATGGCCTGAAGCCGCTGGCTGATGTATGGTGTGTCAGAAGATACTGACCTGTGTCTAATGACTCTTACATAACCCAACTCCCCGTCTCAGGGAGGGGTATTGTTCTCCGGTGCGGTGGACTGAGGCTCCTGTTGGAGAACTGGTGGCAGAGTTTACCCAAGAAAAGTCAATGTGACAGCTCACACTGATTGATCCTTTAGAGAGTTGTGTTGCTACACATGCTGGTTTTTTCACTGTGCTAACAAGCTAATTTGATTTTTAGCTGTGCTAGTGGCGTGGCTCAGTGGATGGCAGACTGAAATATCTCAGGATTTATTGGATGGATTGCCATTATATTTTAAACAGACCTTCATGGTCCCCAGAGGATGAATCCTAATGACTTTGGTGATCGTCTGACTTTTCCTTCAACGCCACGGCGAGGTTGACATTTGTGGTTTTGAGTGCGATATCTCGATAATTACTGGACGGATTGATGTGAAATTTGGTGGAGACATTCATGTTCCCCTCGGGATAACTTGTAATAACCTTTGAGATCCCATCGTCACATCAATGACACTCCCGTCAGCCTCAGCTGTAGTTTTTAGTGATAATTAGCAAATGTTAGCATGCTAGCACGTTAAACTAAGCATGTCGTCATTGAGAGCATGTTAGCATCCTGACAGAGCCGCTAGCTGTAGATTCTTAGTCTTGTTAGAAAATAAAATGACCTCTAAACAGTCACGATGATCAAAGAGTAAAAACTAACAAGCCACATCCCAGACTTACCAACATTTATGGGATTGGTTGTAAAATTTGCCTCCTTAAATGCTTACAGGTTGTTTTCCATCTTTAGCAATTCAATTTAATTCAGTGACTCGAGTGCAACAAGTTTAAGACACAACTTTTCAGTCTTGTTCTGTTTGAATATTAGTGAACTGCGTCTCCTCTGTGTTTTGCAATACAACCTTTTTTTTGGTGTAAGACCTGTTTCAGTGCCAATGATTGAGAAAGCAGATCACAGCTCTGTATGTCTGAAGAGAGAAGGTTGAAACTCTTCATCCTTTCTTGGTCTGGAAAACATTTTCATGCTTAAGTTGCACTTCTCGTCCTTTATTTGTTTCAGGAAGGTGAAAGCTAATTGTTCCTCATCAAGCGGTACACTGCGTCTGGGTTTTGTTTTTGGAATTCACTGTTTGAAAAGTCAAATGTGAGCAATTACCAGGCTCTTATCTGAACTGCTCCCAAATGCCAGGGCCCTGATGCAAATTCTTGCTTAGTTTATTTTCTCAGGCCCCCGTTTCAAATTTAGAAACTTATACAGAAATCAGCTCCAAGCTCTCGGTTATAGGCCATTAAGACAGTTTCAAGGCCAATTGTGCGATGATTTTTAAAGACGTCATCGGGGGTTTCGATAAGTTTGTCTCATCGTTTCAGAACTGACAATTCATCGTGCACAGACTGGAGTTCAGTGTTATATTTGCCGCTCTGTGGCAGATTTGAGACCCCAGGCGGGGAGCTTTTTGGATTCCACATCCACCATGGGATTTGGGGTCAAGGTGCATTTCCTGTGGAGCAAAAACCTGCTCAATGCTCCACCACGTCTGGAACCACTACACACTTATGGTCACATGTCTCCAATAGTGTACGACCCAGAGGGGGTTTATAGGCGATCTGTCTGCATGTTTCCAAGGAATTTTCCTGCGCCACATGGGAAGGATGTAGCCGGGTCTTTCCTCCGCTAATGCTATTAATCAAACCACATGCATTCTCAAGTGCATGTGCTCGCTGCGAAGCCTCTCTTTGAAGCCGAGGGGGGGGGGGGTTCTTACTGTACTTTACTCGGTTCGAGTGTATTAGCTGTAAGCCTCCTCACAGGAGCAGCTGCAGTGCGTCTCATGTAAGTGAAAGCAGCTTTGAGTAAACAGATACTCTGGTAAAGGCAGGCAGCAGCAGGCACACCTTTCCATTCAGTAGCTGTGTGGGTGGAGCTCCGGGGGAGTGGGGGTGGAGGGAGGTGGCAGCGAGTGGAAGAAGAGGTTCAGACAGAGGAGCTTTCAGGTCTCTGCACAAAGAGAGCGTGTTCAGGAGGCCATCTTTTGTCACATTGTCAACCTGGAGTCAATAATTTATCATCACTGGGCTGGATGGTGTGTGAGCTATCACATTACTCTTTAGGGTGTTTCCCTCCTGCAACACACTTGGTCTGTCATTACTCCTACATATTAAAGTAATTACATATTTACTAATTACTCAACAGAAAAGCAAGGTGCCCACACATCACATTGTCTGGACTGGGAAATAAGCTTATTTGCTTTCTGGCTGAGTGTTAAATAAAATATGACTCTCTCTGTTAAATATAAGGCTACAGCCAGCAGCTGCTTAGCTTAGCTTAGCATGAAGACTGGAAACAGAGGGAAACAGCTAGCCTTGGTTATGTGGGGCTATTTCTTGGCAACCAGTAGAGACTCCAGGAAGTTACTGGTCCCAGCCAAGAAATACTCCAGCACATGACCCCTGGAAAACACTTTCATTTTCGTACGGATTTAAAAAAGGAAAACTAATGTGTTACTTGGGGAGCTTTAAAGGTGCTGGTAGGCGGATTTACTTTTTTAGTTATGTTTTGACAGAGCCAGGCTAGCTGTTTACCCCTGCTTCCATTCTTTATGCTAAGCTAAGCTAACTGGCTATTGGCTGTAGCCTTATATTCAACAGACAGACATGTTGATAGGTTGTGTTTCTTATCTAAATCTCTGCGAGAAAGCAAGTGAGCCAAGTGTTGAACTTCTCCTTTAACAATGGAGGAAATAGAAAACAAGATATTAAGTTTTAACTAGCTGTCAGCCTGTTTGGAGGTATTTACTGCCCATCATGTTAACATGTCAAGATCATAGTCACAAAGTGATCTTAAAGGAAACTTTATAGTCAAGCGTGTGTTCGGCACAGTGTTGTCTTTTTCTTAGATTTGCTCTTCATGAAGTCTGACTTGTCTTTAGTCTGTTCAGGCTCGGTGGCCATCACTGCTCACACTAACTGCTCTGCTCATCTTCTGCTGTTTATCCAAAATCCGCCACTTCTGCTTCTGCCAGAAACCTATCAGCGCATCACTTCCCATGTGGCACAAGAGATTTTTTCCTCAGGATGAGTGTTGTTGACTCTGGGAGTGCAAGAGCTTTAATGACACGGACTAAGTGGAGGTTGAACACTATTATGTTCTGTAAATCAGCGATAGGGTGGAAAAATAAAGTAATCCGTAAAAAAATAAAAGCAAAAGCAAGTTTCTTCAGCCATCAGTTTCTCTCACCCTTGCTGTCTCTGTGTCTCTCCTCCATCTATCTCCTCCTCCTCTTCACGATGTGACTGAGTGGGTGGCGATGGAGTTAAGGAAAAAGTTTCCCCCTTGCTTTAGCTTCAGCCTGAATGTGTTGACATCTCCCTCCCGCCTTATCAGGAAGCCTGTCTTCCACTGCGCAGAGGGTGGCGCATCACTGTTATTTGCTCTGCGTGTAGTAAATTGGCAGCATTTGAACAGTGAAGACAGGATGTTTCTAAGGGTTTTATTTACACTCTAGGCAATTAAGTCTAATTCAGAGGGAGTTAAATTCAATGTGCTGAAGCAGACTTGCTAGGTGGCCAACGTTACAGGCAAGGAATAAGTAATAAGTGCAACAGTTAAAGCCACCGTGCATGGAAAGGAGATAAAGCAATGTTCCTGTGGACCTAGAATGATGATAATGTTGGAAAAAAATCAATCCGTCAATCTGTGTTAGTGAGTCCTTGGGAAGAGAGTGTTCTGATGAAATCCAAGGCCGCAGGCTATTTGTTCTGCTGCACTCTTCCACTTTTCTAAAGTGGGACAAGTATTGAACGTCTGAATTTCAATCAGTGGCTGCTATTGATCGTCTGGTCCACCGGCGCCCATGGCCAGTTAAAGTTGACTCCCTGCAGGCAAGTTGCATTACACGCCGATGACTCTGTGCTGTTTGTGATACAGTCTGCACGATTACATTCTGCAGCGGCAACAAGAACTGACCGACATTTCTTTTCCCCTTCCGCTTCCTGCGGCAGGATTAGTCTGCACGCTCCCCCGACGTCACTTCATTTGCGACAGTAAACAACAGCGGCCGCCGTGTTCAGTGCTCACGGCAGATCTCATTACAAGTTGTAACAGACACCTCCCCTCGACAGCCCCACCCCTGGTAACCCAGCACAAGGGGAGAGCCGGCCGGCTGCTTGTTGGCGTGTGGTGGAGGGCCCTTGGCAGAGCGGCAGGGCAGCAGAGTGGTTTGAGCCGTGTGAAGTGCTGGCAGGTGCTGGAGCTGGTGGATGGACGCAGACAGGAAGGGAGGGTGAAACAGCAGCACTGCCAATCACATCAGCTGATTGTACAGTTCATTTGTAAGCTGTGGTCACTTAGAAAATATAGAAAAGTTTAAAGGCTGTGATGAGCTTTACATACAGATGTGTGTGCACGTGGTCCTCTTCTTCTTCAGCGCTTCTCTCTGACTTTCCCATGAACCATTTTCTTCCTACTCTCTCCCGTCGTAATTACAACCTCTGTGACCTTCCACAGATCCAGAAAAGCCAGAGGAAAAACACAGATGCCCACAAGATTTTTCTTTGCCCAGCAGAGAATACAGTTCCCCTTTCAAAATGTTATGTTACTCATCTTACTGCCTGTCTGTCAGATTCTGGGTCAGGTCTCGTTTGAGAGAAGCTGTCACTGTGCACCTTTTGATGCCCTGCAACATTAGTCTATATAGTCTGTTGGCATGAATGAACAACAGAATATTTCACTTCACTTGTGGTGCCTCTAAAACAGTCCCAGCACAGGGAGTTGGCCAGCTGAGGTGGAAAGCGCTGATGCGTTGATCTTATCAATCTCATTCGCACTTGATTATCATAGATTTTCATGGATGTTGCCAGGTAGACAGCTTGTCGAAGGATGCCATCCCCCATTCTAAGTCCCACCTACGAAGCTCTGATTGGTCTGCTGTTTCTCCAACTGGTGAAAACAGCAATGAGCAGTGATTCAAAGGTCTCGAACAGGCTAGTTTGTACATGTGTTGATCCAAAACCAGAATGTAATGGTGCATGTGAATATGGCCAGTGGTTTTGGGCGTAGAGCATATGTAGTGGCTTTAAGTGCACATATTCAAACCAATGTTTATTTAGTTTCAGCTTTTATGATACTGGTGTTTTGCAAAATGTAACCTATGAAGTGATCAAAGTTGAATTTAAGTGTATTTTGGGCATCATCAGTTCCATTCCATCATTTTCCTGCAGGAAGGAGGATTTCCTAACACAGTAGGAAATATTGCAATGCAGCTTGTCCACTCAGCACGTCAATTAATGTTGTGTTTTTGTGAGTTAAATATATGACTGGCCACTGGAGCTGAATAGATCACGTAACTCGTGATCAAGGCTCAGTTTATGTATCACCTGGACTTTCATGTCTGGTTTATTTGCCGAACTGAAAATGTTACCGCTTCTCTCTTTGACTCACATGTGGAACTGATGATCAAGAAGCTTCATTTTGTGTGTTTGGTTCTCAAAAGGATCCCACGTATAAACAACACAGAGGCCAAAGCAACAAAATGCTGCAGCCCTCCCCCCGTCATTCTGCCCTGCCCACACGCACACACATGTTTTCTTTTTTATTCATTTTCTGCACATCAGGTCTAGTTTGACTCTCCAGAACAAAACATGTTGAATCAAAGACAAAAACATTTTAATAAGTTCTATAATTCACAAGATTCAAAATAAATATGAAAAAACAACTTTCAACAACGTTCAGAGGTCATTCTTGACCTTTGAAACAGCAGTTGAGAAAACAATCTCACCACGAGGTCCATTTCGCAGCTGTTCTGGAGCTTTTGATCACATCACATGATCTTCACCAGCAGACGTTTCCCCTGTTGTACAGGAATAGTAATTGTTTGTCTGCTGGTCATTTGAAAGCTCAGTCACTTTTTGTATTTGTTATTTATTGGCCATTTTACCACATAACTCCCTGTATACGAACCTGTTGTTTTCAACTTTTAAAAGTTTGACTTCACTAAGTCACTGCTGCCAGAGGCCTTTAGAACATTATTTCTCGTGTTGTGCCGTATAACTGCTAGCGAGCTAATCTAGTAGCATGTTTACTGACCACTATTATTACAAAGTTATCTCATCGAGCACACTGTGCGATACAGTCCACACTGGCTGTGGGTTTGACATTGATTTATGAAGTTTTAGTCTTTTTAAATGTACAATAGACATATTTTAGTAAGACTTGATAATTGAAAATGACTGTTGTCTTTTTACTGTAGTAGCATTGAGCTGTTCTGAGCAGAGTGTAAGAAGTCTTTTGCTTTTAGCAACAGACCCAACGAGAGTTTGAGGGAAATTCTGAAATAACAGAACTGAGACACAAACATTGGAAAGCAACCGCAAGTATTGTTCATCAGAATTAAGCAGAATATGAAACAATGGGAAGAGGAAGTGAGAAACCCCAACAGATATGATGAGTCATACATATTTATGAGCTGTCATTTATTTTGGATTTGTTAAAAAAAGCTGTAATGCACTCTGAGGTGTAAGAAAAGAATGAACACTGTGTACGTTATGTTGCTGTAGATATAGAATATGTTTTTGGTGTCCTGATTTACAATTTTAATAGACACCTGTTAGCCAATCCGAAGTATTTTCTTATTTCCATGGTATAATAAAAACATCCAAGCCATGATTCAGAAAGTGTTTTTTCAACTGAACAGAAGATGTTGCTTCTGTTCTCCTGACGTCCAGTTCGGTGTATAGAAACGTAGCACATTAAGTACAATGGCCTTAAGGGGACACGTACAGTACAGCTGATGTGTATATGTGTTGAAAGCGTCCTTTGTTCGTGTGCAGTGTAGCTCCTCCCAGCTCAGCATTTCTCTGAGTCAGGTGACGGTCAGCAGAGAAAAACGCTGCTCCGGCACAAAGCAGCACCACGACCGAGCCGCACACTTCCCATCGCACGACCGCTAACAGGGCAAACCGAGCTGGAGCTGACTCATGGCTACTGTGTTTTGACTCGGGCTGAAGTGGGCCACTGTACTTCCCATCACACTGTTTGGATTGGCATCTGACTGTTGTCAGAGAGCACGACAGCTCAGGCATGACTCAGGAATTATGGCTGTGCTGAGTCGCTGTGATAACAACTTTGTTCCTGCTGAGCGAAAAAGAAATTCCTTGTGTCTTTGCAGTGCAACCGTTCATATTGACCATTTTTTAAATAAAGTTCCATTGAAATTCATTGAAACAGTGCGGGACATCTAATCAACACCTTTGTAATGAACATACTGTATTTATAATTTACTGTAAGTGTATAAAATATGAATATAGTCTGCCAAAACTAATATTCAAGTCTATGCAGGTAGTGTGTCAGTGTTACCATGCAGCTGTGTGTATCTCTCTGTACACAGTCCTCCATGTTTGTTTAAGTACCATTAAGTGGAGCTGTAGCTTCAATTCGGACACATACAATACAGAGACCTGGTTTCTCCACAGACTGGCCTTTGTGCAGTGGGACGCTTCTTCTTTGAGCCGGTGAAGCGGGGAGATACATGTTCACACTGGGCTTTTGAATGACTTGTTGCTCAGCATGGCCTCTTTGATGCCTGGGCTCCATTTGAATAGCATCTGCACATGGATTTGCATCCAATTTGTGTGCTGTGAGATCATCAGAGGTTCTGCATCGTCTTATCAACTTTTGTCAGGATGTATTTGTTTTTGTTCTCAACCAAATATGGAAGCTAAATGGGAGAGTTATAATACAACATCACTGAAGCAGACTTGTTTCCTGTGTGGCTTGAAAATATTTGACAGTTTATAGATTTGAGAAAAATAAAATAAAGGCTTTGAGAGAACTACTCCGATCCTGGAAGTAAAGATGCAATATCACAATTTAAACATTCAAAATGGAGTATTGTCATCAAAATGTACTTTAAGTAGCAAAAGTAAAAGCACTCATTATGCAGAATTGCCCCTTTCAGAGAGTCATATGAATAGACATTATATTGTTGGTTTATTATTATTGATGCATTAACTTGTAAAGCAGCATGTTAATATTGTAGCTGGTTGACTGGAGCTAATTTTAACTACTTTACATACTGTTGGGTGGCTAAATCTATAAAAATGAATCCTATTTTCAGATGTTTTGTATGTAAAGTTTTAATCTGCAAAGTAACTAGTAACTTTAACTGTCAGACTGTAAAAAGCACAATATTTGTGTAGAAAGTAAGTTAAAGTAAACGTATTTTGTTACATCCACGACTGTTTCTTTTTTATTAAAGTCTGATCAAAACCATGACATCCTTTAGAAAATCCAAACATTTTAATCCAGCAGCAGTTCCATCAAACCATCCCTTGAAAGTCGTTGGATTTAAGGTCCAGTTGAAGCTCAGAGGAAATTGCACGCCGATCTCTCACCGTCACAGACGTTTTCGTGGTTGTAAACTGGTGTTGCGTGGGGGGGGTGTGTGTGAACGTGCATGTGTATGCTGACATGTTGGATCCCAGCGAGCGCTCTGGGAGCCGTGGACGTGGGTTTTTAAGAGCCTCGGCGCGGCCAAGCTGTTTGTTTGTGGGTCTCCGGGCTTTTGTGGTTGTCATAGCAACCGCCCAGTGTTAGGTGCTCTGCGGCATTTTCACAGACGAGCCACTCTTTGTTAAATGAACTCGACTGAGGAAAGAGCTACTACCACTCTTTGACTCGTCGCTGTAACACACACACACACACACACACATGAATATGCATCAGGGCTGCTTTGGGCCACACGAGAGTAAATATCAGTGGACTGGTCACAATGGCTGCTATTCTTTGTCAATCTGCACTTTTTGGCTGGCTCACTGCTCCGTCAGCACGCGCTTGAACTGTGGAGTGTGTGTGCATGCATGTGTGACCATGCACGTGTTGAAGTGTATCTGCTTGCATCTACAGTGTGTGTCCACATGCCCGCATTCATGCACAAACTGTATGCAGACGGGCTGTATGTGTGTTTCTGTGTTAGCATATCTTTTTTTGTACTTGCGTTGACGCTCTGGGGTGCATTTGCTTGGATGCACTCGCCCTCGTGCGCACGTGTGTGCTGAAGCAGCAGCCAAGGCAATAGATAAGTGTAATGGGATGACTGTGCTGAGTCGGCAGTTTGCATTAACGGCCTGTTTGAGTGGCTGGTTGGATGGATGCTGCACCTGAGAGACTGTCGCACTCCATCATGGCTGCAGGCTGGAGGAAAGAACGCTTTCCCTTGTCTGTGGTGGTCCAGGAGAGACGCTGCTATGGGACAGTGTGTTGTCTGTGAGAGACACGCTGGTCTGAACTGAGACAAGGGCGACAAGCAATGCAAGAAAAACATGGGAGGGAAAGAACAACAATGTCAACAGCTTCATAAATCCTCCCATTTTTAGTGCTGCATCATTATTGTGTATGAAATAGAAATTTTGACATCTTTTGTCTATAATTTTATTCACGTGCTTCTCCGTGGTTTTTGCCATTTTCTGGCATTTTATAGATCAAACAACTTGTTGGTTAATTAGTATTACTAACTTTAGTTCTGCATATTTCCTTATTTGATGCTGATGCATTGAGCGGTTTGGCATATTTTGTTGAATTAAAAAAAGGGGTTGAAACATGGTTGTATAAACTTGATAATACCTAGTATCAAGTTTATACAACCATGTTTCAACCCCCCAAATAGGGTATCATATTGGCACCAATATCTAACATTTCAAACAGCCCTTCTTGGAAAAAATAACACTTACACTTGGTTATCCATATTTGTGGTGGAAACTGGAGAGAGTGATAAAAAAGAGGTAGAAACTGAGAGAAGAAGAAAGTGAGAGACTCTTGAGGGGAAACTGAGGGAAGCCAGAGAGCCACAGTCCTGGGATTATACCAGCAAGTGTCAACTCAACAAACTCGACCAGCTGCAGTGGGAAAGTAGAACGGTTCACCCGGTCCATACTGTCCTCCTCTGAACACTCACACACACACACACACACACACACACACACACACACTCACACACACACACTCACACACCACATCACATCTGCCTGGCAGCCTCAGCTGAGCCTCGTTTACTGTTGTTGGAGCCAGAGAAGTGTGTGTTTGGTGTGAGTGTGTGTGTGTGTGTGTGTGTGTGTGTGTGTGGGTAGTCAGGCTGTATCCTCCAGTGAGCTTTAGAGGAAGGAGACAGAGAGGGGATGAATGGTGACCTTTAACCCTTTCAGCGCACTCCCCTTGTTAGTTGGCAGGTCCCCAGACTTCTGTCCTTCCTGTGTTAGAGAGCGAGAGAGCATCTTCTGGCCTGTAACTGAGAGAGAGAGAGAGGGAGACATATCCCCTTCATCTCTCCAGCAGGTTGAGCAGGCAGAAAGGTCATATTGTTCCTGTCCATGAGTCACTCTGAGCAGGATGGATGGAGCAGTGGCGCTTTTTATGTGGAGGTGTCGTGCTGTTCGTGCTCGAGGTGTAAATGTGTACATGTTGGGGTGCCTCTGTGGATGTCAGTCGATCTCTTTCTGTTTCCTTGTTTGCTTTTCAGAAGTTTTCAATGACTGGTGGCGTCAAAGCCCCCTAAAATATCAATGAGTGAGAGCAGACTTCTTTTTAGAGATGTTTCCAGCTCTCAGGAGTTAATGTGCTGGGTCTTATTGTTAATGATTGGGATGATGGCTAAAGCTACAAAAGTACGGCCCAAATTGCATTAAAAAAAAACAAAGTTACCCTTTAACAAACACTCTGGGTGACAAAAAGAGTTCATTGTTTTTTTCATTGTTGTCACTCCTCAATGTTACTTCTGTCTGCTGTGAGCAAACGTAGGTGATGCGTAGGAGTCTTTTTTTCCCAGAAAATGGCACAATGAAATTAATTTGCATCCTCGTGAAATAGGTGCTGGAAACATGGCGATGTGGTGACTACTTTTTCGCTCTTTGCCACTAACCAGAAAAAGATAAGTTAATTCAAGAGGTATTTTTGTACCATTGACGCCTGTCTTGTGACTGACTGCAATCCAGGCCACATATCTGAGCACTGTATACTCCAGCAGAGCGGGGCTTTATGAAACTGGATGGTTCAAAAGTCAATGCTGTCGAGTCCGTTTACAAAGGTGGCTCAGATTTCGCGTCAGAGTTTACAAAAATTGAGCTCTGTGCCAAAGCTAAACATGGACTTTCTTTCCCTTCATGTGCACTGATTACTGATTTTATTGAAATTTATTGATTTTGGTTGGGAAATGTATTTCACTTATACAAATTGAGTGCTCATTTGCCAATAAATGCAGGTGCAAATATATCAGATCAATAACACTCTTGAAAAAATCTGATCATGCTGAGAAAAAAAAAACGATTTTAGTCTTCCTGTCTCTATCATTTCAGTTTCCCTGCCCTTGTCTCTGTCTCTGGACATACACAGCGGCCGTTCTGCCCTCTATCATCATTTTTCCCAGACTTTGCATCATGCCTCTCTGCTCTCTTGCCTCCCACTCAACTGCTGAGATGGAATTTGTGTTTTGAGTCTCTCTGCTTGCCAGACCCACGGAGCCACAGCACAGCAGCCTGCAGAGCATCCAGACAGCAGCTCCTCCCGTCCCGCAGGCTGCGCCTCCAAACTGAAGGCAGCAGCAACCTGAATCTTCTTCTGTTCCCTCTGACAGACTTTCATCGTCAATTCTGATTCACCTCTTGATCCTGTCTTTTTGGGATGACAGTTCGTTTTTATTTTGGGATGTAACCCATATCTGATATCTATATCAACTGACAGCGCTGTCAGAAATAATACACATAGGAGCGTCTGTTCAAACACCTCAACTTCTCTAGCTTGTTTTATTTTTATTCGCGTTTATTTTTTGTGACTATTTCACCAAATCGAGGCCTCTCCGAGACCACAAAACAAGTTATTCTGTAACTCCAATGCTGTGTGTTATTCTCTTTTCTATTTTCAGGTGAACTAAAGATGTACTTATTGTCATGGCAACACTGACAAACTCCTTGATGACAAGTTGCATGTAGATTGCACCCCTTGGAATACAAATGTGTGTGTGCAAGTGCAGCTTGGAATCGCTCTGCTGTTTGCTGTTAAACTTGATTAGAAAACGTCACGTTTGTGCAGTTTGGTGTGACTTCCAGGACTATGTCTATAAACCACACCTATGACCTTGAATGACTTGTTTTAAATGATGACATTTCATCAATGCTATAGCTGCACTAAAGTAACAGCTTTGCTTTTCTACTACGAAATAGGCCAGTGCTAAAGGCTTGGTATATAATGGCTATGACATGGCTATTACTTGTGACAATATGCTAAAAATATCTGTTGTGTTGTGTAGTACTGATGCTCTTCTTCTCTTAAGGTTAATGTCATCAAAACACTTCAGAAGTTGGTCCTCTTTTGGATCTAACTCCTCCAGCAGAGCCAGCAGCAACTATAACTGTTGCTGTATGTAGCCATGACATGTTGCTATGTTGCAATATCATTATCATTATATATGATTTATACCATGATTTATACCAGTATTATCATGAAAAATATGACATGGCACACTTCTAGCATGCCAAGTGACAACTGGCAGGGCTAGTTTGTGTAGCAAGTAAGCTTACGGCTAACACGCTAGCACTAGTCAGTCACAATAGCTCTTCAAGCTTTTTTATAGCTCTCTTTTTTCCTCTGTACTGTTTGCCATTTATTTCCCCCCATGGCAGTTTGTTCTCAGGATTGTAAATCATTTCTTTATATAAAGAGTTATTGAAGGGGGGGGGGGGCTCTCAGAACCAGTGAGCTAGCCAAACTGTCAGTTAACTAGCTTGATTGCTTGGCTGCTAATGGGACAATAAGATCACACAGTTTATTCAAGAGAGGTATTTCTTTTTACCATCTATTCCTGTCTCATAACTGTCAAAAAAACATCTTTTGAGAAGTTTATTTTCAAGCAAAGGGGGGGAGGTTAGATAAAATTTGATGGTTCAGCACGGCTAATAAGCTACGATAGCTTCCTCCATTTTAGATTCTCCTGCTCTCCGTTCCCTTAAAGGTCACGTCTTGCTATTAGTCAACGGCGCAAATTTGTGTGTAAAAGTTCACTAAAGTTCACAAAAATGTCTGCGAAATTACTCCGCTACCTCGAGTGAATCTACACATTGCAGTGATTCTATGGAAATTTGTTGACTTTAAGTTTGTTTTGAATGCTGGCTCTCCATAACAAGTTTCATGTTTAAAACAAGGTAGGACATACAAATCACCAGAACAGTCTGGAAAGTCTTAGTTGCAGAAACAAATGTGAAAAGTTTTTCCCTTCCATATCATTTAGCAGTGATACACCCTTGAGCAAGGCCATGCCTCATGCATAGCCTTCCCTTCCTCCATAGCTGTCTCTCCCGGGTGCCATTTTAAATCAGATCGTGGTCTCAGTGAACTCGTCTGGTTAAACGCGATGCCCTAATCCATCACACATCAGGAAATCATCTGGGAGTCTGAGAGGGAGGAAGGTGCTGTAGCTGTTAGCAGCTCTGTTTTCCTGGCACAAGAAACTCTTTCCACCAGCGCTTTCTGGCCCCCACGAGCCTCAGTGAGACGAAGGCAGCAGAAATAGACTTAACAGGAGAGAAACGGCACTCTTACCTCCCCGGGATTCACAGAGGCCCACCCCCCCCCCCCCAACTCATCCAGACAGTTTTCATTCTTGTCGCAGCTCGAGCTGTGGGTGGCGTTATATTGTGGATTTCTGGAGAAATGTTTTTTCCCCTTCAACCTCCTCTCGGCTCCTTTCTCCGGCTTCGTCCTGGAAAGATATTTTTCTAGACGTTTTTCTTGCAATTTATCTGCCTGTTTCTGGCGTTTCATCGGGATATGAGAGGCCCTCTGGTACCCTGAACTGGAGACTGAGGCTTGAGAAACTGGCCGCGGTGTTGAAAACCGCCTTCCTGTGTCAGACACCCTGCCAGCAATATCTGCCTTTCCTCTCTCCCTTGGACTTGTCTGCCTGCTCGTGTGTTCGGATATGGCAGGGGCTCGCTCTCATGAGCTGGCTTGTTTCAGTAAAAGGATTGTACTAATATGGAACTGGCAGAGAGGCAGGAAATATTTTCCTAACTGAGGTTGATTAATGGAGTGGGAGGGGGGGAGAGTGGATGAGAGGGGAGGCTGAGAGCTGAGTGAGAGGTGGGGGAAAAAGAAAACTATAAGTGATGGGCTTAAGGCTACCAGTACAGGGCGGTAGCTCTTTTTAATTATTAAAGACAGTTTATGTGATTATGTGAATTACTGGATTAGTTCATCAACAGAAAATTAAATAAAACAATAACTCAACAACAACTCAAGGTTCACTTACTTGCTTTTTCTGGAGTCTTTAACTGTGTCATGCAGTCACATGTCATGATGATGGATCTGTGGACATCAACTTTGTTTTCAACTGTATCGTAAATTTTTGTACCATTAAATCGATAAACTCTAAAATTAAAACTATATAATACAATATGAAATAAAAGAAAATACACTATATAAAAGATGTCACTGACATATAAGCATACGTTTGTATGATAGTAGTCTGACAAAGAAATACCAACTCAAGGTCTTTTGACGGTTGTGTATTATCTCTGGAAAAAGCTCCTAAGTGGACCTTGAATTGGGGTTGTTTTGCCCAACTACGTCCAAAGTCAACAACAAACCTTCATGCATAATAATAATGTTTTGCGAAATACACGTATCTGCTTTCTTGCTGAGAGTTGGATAGAAATCAATACCACTCTCATGTTTGTACGGTAAATATGAAGCTAAAGCCAGAAGCTGATTAGCTTAACTTAGCATAAAAACTGGAAACAGGGGGAAACAGCTAGCTTGGCTCTGTCCAAAGGTAACAAAATCCACCTAACAACACCTCTAAATGTCACAAAGGAACATGTTATATCAGATTTCTTTATTCCATACATAAACCAGTACAAAAATGTTGTCATTTTATGGGGGTTTTATGCAGATTATATGCTAAGCTAAGCTAACTGGTCGCTGGCTCTTAACTTCATATTTACCGTGCAGACATGAGAGTAGCATCAATCTTCTCATCAGCTCTTTTAAACTCTGCAAGAAAATGAATTAGCATATTTCCAAAAGTGTCCAAACTATTCCTTTAACTATATTGATAATTGACTAATATTTTAAATAAGTCAAGAAAAAAAGCCAAAGAACCACCAGTTTTGTGGCTGTTCTGTGTTTTTATGTTATTGTAAATGACGTATCTCTGGTTTTGGACTCGTGGTCAAACAAAACAAGCAATTTGAAGACCACCGTGGGCGATGGGAAATAGTGAAGGGCATTTTTCACTATTTTGACAGTTTATTATATCAGTCTGAGACTAATTTGCTCTTATTCTCTTTTATATACAATCACACAACTGAGTAGGTTATCCAGGTTGACTGGCTTCAGGTAGCTTGTTTGCTGAGCCTTGCGTTCAGTGGTTGCCATGGGAAAAACGTTGCTCTAATGATGCTGACTGGCAACTTTCCCTGAAATTGATGCGGAGCAGATTCCTCCAGCTCTTGACCCCTGTTGTTTTTACAGCCCGCCTCAGTTCTGGGAGGCTGAGACTAGAGAGAGGAGGCAGACGAGTGATGAAGGGGGTGGGGGGTGGCCCTCAAAATTTACAACCCTCCAGATCCTCCCGCAGACGCAGTCAGTCGTGCTTTCACTTTGCTCCGTTACACGACATGTTGTACTGAAGCTGAAACAGACGGTGTTTAAGCCACAGTAATGAGAGTGATTTTCACTAGCACGTTGACGATGAGCAGGAATTGGTCTTCGGGACTCTGGAGCAGACATGTTAACAACTTACAGAGATTCGCAGCACATACGGCACTGACACAAACTGTACAAGGACAACACGATCACGCGTAGATCAGGAATCATGCAGCACACTCTACACACAGCAAAGGACTGTATTTATCACTCGACACTTATACAACAGTCTGTAAACTGCTATAATGCTTAAGGCCTCTCAAAACACTTACTGTAAACACTGTTAAACGGCTGTTTGTGATGTACATCGCATTCTGGTGTCTATTTTGTTGTTTTTCTTGGCAGTTTGTCTCCTTCCTGTGGGTTACTGGCCCAACATATTTAGGCTGGTGTCAGACTGAGATATACTCCATGCAGCACAGTTACAACTGGGCTCCATTCTTTTATAATGAGTCCAAAACAATGATACATATACACATTTTGTGGTGGTCTCATACATTCAGATCAATTGTTTACGAGACCTGACATTGTGCACCCAGCTTACAACAATTATACAGACAGAAATCTACTGTAAAAGAGGCAGAGAGACTGATTTCTCCACCAACAGCTTCGCAACAACTGGATGCCCCCAAGTGTTTTTGGCCCCGTCCTTTAATATTGGGTGTCTCCAATATCGATTACTTAAATGTTGATTAAATAAGTATTTGACACATTGAAATAACAGCTCTAACCTGCTTTATCTGATACACATGATTTTTGACAAGCTTCATCCAAATACTGGGGTTCCTGGTTCAAAAACGTAAAGTTTATAAGCTTTAAATATTGATATGATATGAATCAAGTTTAATTGGGAGGTTCCGAGATTGAAAACAATGATCAGTGCATACGCTTTATCCGAGGATGAAGCTTCACCAGTGGCACTCATTCAGAACATATTTGTGATGATGATGCTACTCGTCCTGCCACCTCCTTCGGCTATAAATACTTTGGACCTCCGCGCAGGGAAAATCCAACGCCTGCAGTTTCATTGGAGTGATAGCAACCGATGAAAACACTCAAAACTCTCAGGGGGGTGTTTTTCTCTGGTAGCTTCAGTAGTCCACCACAACAATTCATCATGTTGTGCTAAGTTTCTGTTAAGCATTTACAAAGACATAGTAGAGTCCTATGGAGGTTAATTGCCCAGTGGGGCTGTCGCTGTCTATCCCACCCTAGTCAGTAGCTAACAGCAGCAACTACCTAATGCAGGGGATAGTTCGCTAATCCTCGCTAAGCTTAGTTACCGCAGATTCTTAGTAATGTTTTAAACAATGGGTACCTGATTTCAGACAGTGGTGGACAAAAGCAGACTTCATATTTCTGGCAAATGATTTTGTTGGCTGCTAGCTATAGCTAGCTTGCTAATCAAGCTAACTTTAGCTCCATGAATTGGTTGAAAACACTGTCTCTTTTTAATGTTTAATGTTTCCAGAGGACTTGTTTTGAAACAGTAACCCTGTTAAACAGTCTTAATTATGAACTTGATGGCTGCATACATGATAATATGCTAAAAGACTGAGGCTGAAGCTACATGTCCCAGGCAAAGAGTTAGCATCCTCGCCAGTCAATGATCCATGCAGAAAAATGGGAAATAAACATAAGTACTATAGGTATGATAATGAAAAATGTTAGATCAGACAATTCTTTTCTTCTAACATGCTGTTTGGCTGCTTTTGTGTATTTACTTGTTTGTATTTTTGCACAGTATGTTTTTACTATGTAAGAGAAAAGGCTTTTGGAATGAGGACTAACCGATGTGTTTGCGCTGTCTCGGGCAACCTTGTTGCCGTTGTTGAGTGTAAACTTCCCCAAATCCAATAACACAAAACTCTGAAAGCATCTGGGACCGGCTTCCACAGGGTGGACAGAGTTTCTTACTTTTTTATGTATTCCTCATACCTTTTTCCATCATTTCTGGATTTTGTAAGATTAAACAGACCACAGGTTTTCCTTTTAATGCCCCATCTGACTGTCAGTAATCTGCCGCTGTAATCAGTGGACCGGTAACTGAGTGTCGTGCCCTGCCAAAAGCCCCAGAACACCTGAAGGGCCTGGGAGTGTTGACCATAACACAGCCAGTGGGTCATGTGACAGTGCAGGTGGCTGCCAGGCTGGACTGTGTGCTGCTGCCAGACTCCACAGTGACCCAGAGAGTTAGAGGAACTGCAGGAGGGCCGGCTAATTCTTGTCAGGAGGAGGCCTGTCGCCCAGCCCGGAGCAGCCAAACTTACCCTCCTTCCAGCACATTTAACAAGCTAACATTCCTTCTGTGAACTTTTAGTCGTTTTCACAACTGTGCTCTTTGTGGGCTGACTCAAAGCCTTTTGACATTTTCAACTGTCTGGTCCTGTTAAAGCTGCACTACGCAGGAGTTTTAAGTAAAAATGTGCTCTTTTCATCTACTTAAAACACACGTCCCGTCCGCTTTGTATCCTCCGCCTTGTTTGTCCAAATGAAATTATGGTATGCTATGGCTGTGTGCAGTTTGCTGATGACACATTAACAGGATATCAGTATATTAAAGGTCCACTTTTCAGTTATCTGTTGCTCCCATTTGCAGTTGCAAATGTACAAAATCCCCTAGCAGCACTTTGAGTTCATTTTTCGAAGCTATTTGTGTTTGAGTAAGTGGTGAGAAAGTGAACCAAAATGAGGAAGAGAGAGAAAAGGGGCTGACACCTGTCAAAAATTACATCCTGGACAACCCCGCCCCCCCCCCGCAAGACTGTGAGAATCTGAACCTGCAGAGCCAGCATCCTTATCTCAACGCTTTGATTAAATTATACAGTATTCACGTTAGCTGCTGACACCACAGCCCTGCTCCAACAGTTTAAAATCTTTGGCAAGCCTCTAAAGGGACTATCGATTGGGATTAATTGAAATATTTTAGTGCCTATTGGAGCTTGACCTAAATCATGACTAATTTAGAGGAATACAGTATCTTATAGGCCGAGGGCGTGTGCCTGCCAGTTGCACATAAATCCTCAGCGCTGGTCTTTTTCTGTCAGCTCTACCCTTGGAGATAAAACACCATATAATCTGCCCTTCTACAGTATCCTCAGAGTTTCCTTCGGCTTTTTTCATTGGTTGAAACTCCACACCACATGCCAGCAAACTCGCACACATCTGAAACCCGGCTCTTCCACACTCGAGTTTATTGATAGTCGTGTAGACCTCATGCAACTCCATTTTAAGAGTGATCTCATTGCGGAAGTTCCACGAGTGCTCTGAACCCGCTCGCCAGTGACTTTTAAGTGGCTTTTGTTCCTCTGCAGTGGAAGGCAGGCCAGCAAAAGACAGTGCAGGCTTTCATAAACGCCTGGCTCTGCTCCTGCAGGTCCTCCTTCAGCTCTCTGGTGGAAACATGGTGCCTGGTGTTTGGGCCCTGGGTGTAATTAACCCAGGAACTCATAAAGAGGCGTTCACAGTGGGGCGCATGGCGGGCCCACTCCTCATGCCAGCTCCTGTTGGGCAGCTGAGATCCTGCTCCAGATGTTTTCCGTTAGCATGTTTGCATGCCAGCAATGCCAGAGAATCCAAGGCCTGCTACACCTACTGTATACAGTATACAATGCTCCAGTGTGCTGTGGCCCTATCCACAAAGTTCAGTACATAAGCTTGCTAGCATCACAGGGAAAGGTTCTCATGAAAGGGTGGGTGTATGTGAATAAACCAACAGGAAACACATTTATTAGTCAGCAGGTCTGGTTCAGCTACAAAACAGCATACACCAAGCTGCTAGTGATTTAGTGTTTTGCTCACAGACACATTAAGCAGAGATTTTAGCAAGCAGCATGGCTCTATGATGGCAATGTTGGCCTGTTGGTTGGCCGGGTCACAGCTTTGGTCCAGACTGAAATATCTCAACAACTACTGGATGGATTGCAATGAAAATTTGTACAGACATTAATGGTTCCTAGAGGATGAATCCCACTGACTTTGATCCCTTCACTTTTCCTCTCGCGGCACCGTGAGATTGACCAAGAATGACCGAGAACCCACAAAACTAATGACAGTGTTTGAACTGCATCTAATTATATGTCTGTAACTGTTGTGACTGATGATTTTGTTCTCCCTTTCTTCCGTCTCTGTAGACATTTACAGCTTGGTGTAACTCTCACCTGAGGAAAGCAGGAACGCAGATCGAGAACATCGAGGAGGACTTCCGGGATGGACTGAAACTCATGCTGCTGCTGGAGGTCATCTCAGGTAAACAGATTCTTACTTAACAGGATTATCTGAATGGATACAGTTTGCATGGGCAGCGCTGTCACATGCTGAGTTTGGATATCAGGATCAGCCTTAAAGGAATAGTTTGTTTATTTTTTTGCTTATTGGCTTTCTTGCTAAAAGTTAGAAGAAAAGATTGACACCACTCTCATGTCTGTTCCTATTAAAGTCACAGAACATATAAATAATTTTGTTAACATACTGTATATTTGGCATATACTGAAAGATACAGTACAGTACAGTTATTTCACTGTGTCTTTAAATATGAAGCTACAACCAGCAGCCTGTTAGCTTAGCTTAGCACAAATACTGGAAACAGAGGGAAACGTCCAGCCTGGCTCTGTCCAAAGGTAAAGTAATCCGCCTACCAGCACCTCTAAAGGTCATCAATGACTGACGTTTGGATAGAGCCAGGCTAGCTGTTTCTAGTCTTTATGCTAAGCTAACCTGCTCCTGGTTGCATCTTTGTATTTACGCGACAGATATGATATATTCTCCACTAACTCTCGGCAAGAAAGCAAATAAGCTAATTTCTCAGTATTTCTCAACTACTGCTTTAGAACAACAATAAATATCATAATAATAATTTATAATTAATGAAAAACTTTTACCAGTTTTTTGGAAACCAGTGCTCCAGAATAATCTGCAACCTTATGTGTTCGGCCTCTACTCTATTTTTTTTCTATTGTCTATTATGTTCCACAACAATATGTTGTTTATTTCAAATGTGAGTACTTGTAGAAACTGCCGGACACATCCATCATCCTCTATCTGTCTGTCTTTTTGTGTTTTCCTGACCAGGCGAGCGCTTGGCCAAACCAGAGAGAGGCAAGATGAGAGTCCACAAGATCTCCAACGTTAACAAAGCACTTGACTTCATCGCCAGCAAAGGAGTGAAACTGGTGTCTATTGGAGCCGAGGGTGAGTGATGTCACATCTCTGTCTTATAATGACATTTCCACCAGAAGCTGAAGGTCAGTCACCTGACCTTCTCTAAGTTTGTTTACAGCTCAGATTGTCCCCCATTGGTTTTAATAAGGCCATCAGCCAAATCAATAGCTGCTATTCTGTGTTAATAGTTATGTATAATGTAGTGTCTGGCCCTCTCTCTCTCTCTCTCTCTCTCTCGTTACCATGGCGGTGCTGCTGGCTGCTGTGCAGTTTAATGAGATCCTTATTCCAGAGTGTTCCGGCGGAGGTTGTGCTTTGCAGTGCATTTTCTGAGAGTAGATCTTAGGATCAGCAATCCCCTCAGGGGCTGAGGCTGCTCATTGTTCAGCACAAATAACTCGGGGATGTCCGTCCTCCTCCCATCGGAGAGCAAACAACTCTTTAGCCGAGTAAACACTCCCCTCTCTCTCTCTCTCTCTCTCTCTCTCTCACTATCAATCCATTTCCCCTCTTTCACAACCGCACACACCCCTCTGGCATTTTCTGGAAGTTTGCACACGTGTGATGCAAACAGAAACTACAAACTGTGTCCACTACGTCACAATATTAATATAAGGCTCTTAAAGGGTCAGGTCACCTAAAAAAATATGTTATTATGGAAATTTTTGATGAACTGACCCTTTAAAGAGTGTGAACCCTTGTAAATGAGTCTAATCTATGTTAAACACACAGGGGATCTGACTGTCGGGCCTGTCCCACCACAACGCCACCTAATAAGGTTAACCTCTGACCGGTCTAAGCCCCAGAGTTCAGTCCTTCTACTGTTTCCATCAGCAGCTTTTTCTGTGTCTTTCACTGCCAGACACAAAAATGTAAGGAAACTGTTTTAGTAGCAAACCCTGAGCTGTGGACTCCATAAACATGGATCAATAAAACAATGATTTCTTCCCCACACTGCAAAAATCTACATCTTATCAAGTCATTTTTTGTCTAATATTAAGTCTTATTTTCTTAAAACAAGTGAAAAAATCTAACTCTCAAGAGTCTTGACTAGGGCTGGGTATCAATACCTTTTTGAACCAACAGAAATGTTACCATGACAACAAGAATTAAGAACTGTACAAAAAGTTGGCATCGATGCATAACAAAATAGTTTACTTTGATGATCAGATCATCTATTAATCGTCCAAAACCTTTTTTAGACATCTTATACAGTTATTTGTGTTCTAATGACATTTAACATTTTAGCTTCTTTTGTGCAATAAAAAAAAAGTTTATTTAAAGAAACGGGGTTAAATATCTTAAAGCAAGTATCATTTCAGTATTGTTGCTGAAACAGACAGAAGTCAAAGTACGGCTGATCAGTCAAAAAATATACTCGTGAGGACTTTTGTGCTGCGACCAATTATTTTCATTATTGATTAATCTGCAGATTATTCAATCTAGAGCTGCAACAATTTGTTGATTAATTGTGATAAACATTTTCACCATTTTCTGACATTTTCTGGACCAAACAACTAATCGATGAATCGAGAAGTCGATAGACAGATTAATAGATGATGAAAATAATTGTTAGTTGCCGCCCGTTTCCCAGAACCTAAGGAGTGTTGTCATTTACTTTTCCGTCGATCAACCATTCGATTAATCAACTAATGGTTTCAGCTCTACTTAATAAATTCATATAATTTTACTCGCAGATTTTCTTCTTGTTTTTAGAAAACAAGACTTTTTGGCTCAAAAAAGGAAATGACTCGATAAGATGGAGATCTTTTTTGCAGTGCACAGAGGCCGGTATAAAAGCTCCTAAGCCAGACCAGCATTCCAGACAGATTAGCCGCCTGGAATCCCCCCCCTGGTTGAGCGGCCCTGCAGACCAGCTCCCTGTGAGCTGTGGTGCTGGGATGGGACCAGGTCCATGCGACTCATCAGGGGGTTTGTTGTGGGTGAGGGATAAAGGAGGCGGGGGGGGGGGGGGGGGGGGGGGGGGGTGCAGTTTCAAATGGAATTAGCAGGATTTGTGTTCCTCCCCCAGGTTGATCAGTCGTGTTCGTTAGGACTAATCTTAACTTGTATCCGTCTGCGTCAGCCCAAACAACCGAGCACGACTTTTTCTGCCTCCTAATTCAATCCGAGCCGTCTTTCACGCCGCGTTACATGTTCAGACATCTGACTGACATCTCGCTGTCCGAGTTCGTCCGTCACAGTCGAGCGGCCTCGGAGCTGCCGTGTCCCGTGCCTTATTGGATTAGAGGGAGAAACGAATGATTATTGAAGGCGGGCAAACAGGGCGACCTGTTGAAGGGGATTTTCATTATCGACAACACAGAGAGGACTGGACCGAGGCAGTTCATTCACAGCCTCTGATTGACAGCTTAACAGCTTCGGGCTCAGATGACTGAATCATCACACGTTTCATTCATAAGAGCTTAACGCTCACTGTTTCAGTTCCCCCCTCCGGGAGTCCTGTGAGCAGATCTGAGCCTGTGTGGAAAAGCATGCAATGTGAGATTGTTTAGGTGTTGAACTGACCGATTATCTGAGTGTCGTATGAGTTTCCTGATCCCAGAGGTGTTCATAAACGAACCGTAAAGTTTGCTTTCCCTGTGTCAGGGTATTATTTCTTTCTCTTGCACACTTATTACGATTATTAGAAGTTTGTAATAGTGAAAATCTACAAATTAACAGTTCATCTGGTAGAGTTTGTACCACATAGGCTGAGGCCTTCCCGCAGTGGCCCGGGTTTGATTCTGTCTCTCTCTCTCTCCCACAGTTCATTTTGATATAGTTATTAGATGATTTTGAAGCATCCTAGACATCTAACAAGAGTAAGGATTTGCGGCTTCATTAATCAATAGATGTTTGTATACACGACGTCTGTTGCTCTTACTGAGGTTTCTTTCTTTTTTCCTGCTAAAGGAGTTTGGGGGTTTAATCTGAGCTGAGGGTCTAAAGTTTGCTGTATAGACCGTAAAGCCCTTTAAGGCTCTTTGAGGCAGCACATCTGTGCTTGAGTTAAATGCTAAAGGTCTGTAAGCTAACATGCTGATGTTTAGCAGTATAATGCCTACCATTATCAGCGTTTAGCAAAACGTCGATTGACGTGATGGTGACAGGGGATTCATCCGCAGTTAGCATGGCCAGAAATCTTTCACTTTCCAACCACGTTTAGCCCAGTTTCAATCGAGACATCTGGCGTTTTACTTGGAAATCACCAAATCAGCGCTTGCAGGGTTTGTCTTCCGGATGTGAGAAATATAAATTATAAGCGGCTGCTAAATGTGTAAACCCTAAAATGTAAATGTTATTGCTTTGCCCTTTTTTCAGAGATCGTAGATGGCAACGCTAAGATGACCCTGGGAATGATCTGGACCATAATCCTCCGCTTCGCCATCCAAGACATTTCTGTGGAAGGTACGTTGTGTGTGTGTGTGTGTGTGTGTGTGTGTGTGTGTGTGGGAACATTTCCGTACGCTTCTTATTGATTCACTTTATTGAAAAGAACTCACTGTCTTCATTTGCAATTGAAAACACTTCATTGACACAGTGCCTCAGCGTTCAGACCTTTGTCATGCATCTCACGAGCTTAAAGAAACTGCACAACACCACATATAGACTCAAGCTAATGCATGTTCATTTGAATATGAATGTTTCAGAGACAGTTGACTTCCTATGGAGGTGGAAATGTTTACGTTGTGCTCCTCTCCGTGGTTGACATATATAATGCACTTACAGTGTAATCCAATTTAAATGTCAGGAGCGATCAGCCCTGATTTGTTCAGCTTTAGATTCCAGTGCATTGTGTTGTAAAGTATTTAACTTTTACTGTTTGGGTACAACACAACACCAGACGCCTCTCGGTATCCAACAAGAGAGCACGAAACGTCCGAGCAGTCACACATGCTTCCCATTCACTTCACCTCCGCTTAATCCACCACTAAACAGGGATTAGCCGAGAGTCGGTCAAAGTAAAATCCTGAGAGTTTCTCCAACTTCACAATGATCCCTTCTCCCCGTCCGCAGAGACATCTGCCAAAGAGGGCCTCCTGTTGTGGTGCCAGAGGAAGACTGCACCCTACAAGAACGTCAACATCCAAAACTTTCACATCAGGTGAGGAAAGCTTATTAAGTATTAAGGTTATTTTATCGTGGAACTGCGACAAGCAGGGGAAAGTAGGCCAAAGAATGTGAAGGAGCAGCCGTCGTCTCACCTGAAGTCGGTTTCATTTGGTCTAAACTTCTTGACGTTGGGAAACTTTACTTACATTTTTTTTGTATGGCTCTTCCAGGTGTTACACTGCTGAATTGCATCCGAGCCAACGCTTGTTATACAAAAGTAAAGAGTCCACAAGAGATTCTGGTTACTTTTCTGATTTTTGTTATATTCCAGGACCATCTCGGTGGAGATATTTGGTGTCACCTGAGTTTACGTGGCTTGTTTCCATCTGGCCAAAGATACCAGACTTGAATAGTAAGCCTGCAGTGACTAAAATTCTCACACAACAGTGGAAGTACAGTAGAAGTACTTGGTCGCTTTGGAATATGAATCCCTCCATCCTGCAAAGGACGCTGCTTTAAATTAAAATGTGGTTGTCGGCTTGTCTGGCTCTATTGAGAGGTTATAGGAAATTAAAGCACGCCAGGATTTCATAAATATATCAGAAATAGTTACTAATTCAGGGCAGGCGACAGCAGTGGCCTCAGTCAGACAGAGCAGACCTGAAAGCAGACGTGTTCTCATTAAACCAGACCAACTGAGAAGGAGAGGAGGAGGCAGTAATCAACCAGTGCATGCAAATGTGTATTTATATTAGTAGATTTGTTGCACGCGAGCAGTTTATCAAATCGCATAGAAGAACACAAGGATATAAGTTAGCATCCGATTGTGGCATCCTTGTTTCATATCAATGTGTCTGTTCCTGCCACGAGCGGGTTTACGCAGGCCTCGATCCACAACACAGGATGCCTCCATGAGTGTTGAATTATTGAAAGAAGACCACTGTGATCCTCAGATGTGGATGAAAGCCGAGGCGAGAAGAAAGGTGCAGGGGAAGGTAAAGGGAGAGGCCTGATGGTCCCGGTGCAGGAGAGGGGGGACTGTCAGAGCAGAGGCCAGGCCTTTGATGTGGTCTCTCTGTGAGAGATGATAGCTGTACATCTCAGGAGATGAGAGGCAAACGAGGAAGAGTTTTTTTTTTTTTCCTCAAACACTCAAGTGCTGCTGCCTCAGGTATAAGAGTAGCCTTGTAAAAGCCCCTCCTGGCATTACAAGACCTTTTTAATGGCAAGTAATACATTTAAATAATCCATCTGGCTAACTCGTTACCTCTGTGAGCAGAGAGCGGCAATAAATCCTCCAGAACTCTTCCAAAGTGAGATTGAGATCGCGCTGCACCACCACCATCCCATCATACTGCATTAAAACTGCTTTCAGCGTCAAGGCCGTAAATCAATGAAACCACAGGAGGCCAAACTAAATATATGTCATCCAGCTAAATAAACACATGATCATTAATCTCAAGACTAACTTTGATTTAACTATAACAAACTGTGATGAACTTGAACTTTAGCAGCTTTAAGAACTGTTGTGTATTTTCATTAAGTTTATTTTTTACCTGCATTGCTGCAGATCTAATAGAAACTAATGCCGAAGAAAATGTGAAAGTTGTCGCTTGTATCTCTGTTTTCCTTTCATGGCCCAAAAATGTTTTTCTTCACTGTCACCGCTCTCATGGTGCAATTTTTTGGTCACAACAGGCAGCACAAAAACTTTAAAGCCTGCTTTACACTAACTGCTCATCACCAAACGACAGACAGACAAAGTTACCAACAAGCTTGTGAACAAAGTGGAGCATTTAGCAGCCGAAGAGCCAGACATTTCCTCCAGGAGCTGGAGTCGGTTAAAGGAGAGTGATGTTGGACTTCCATTAGTCAGGTGGACAGAAACGTGACTTCAAATGAATGCTAATAGTCAACTGTTTGCTTCATCATATCAACTTTATAATTCGCAATATGTCAACATTGAAAAAAAAAGTGCAGCTTTAACTTAATCTGGCTGAATACAAGGAATGGTAGCATTTATGTCTAACACGTACAAGATAAAAATGTAAATACAGGAAATATAAAAATAACTAATGAAAACTTAATATTTTGTAGCAGCCCCTCTTGTGTCTGGCGCTGCAGCACAGTTGGACCACATCTGTAAGTCAGTAAGTCACAGTGAGACCACTTGCCAAAAAAATTACTCTGGAAAGTGAAAGTAAGCCAGCACCAAAGCACCGTGTCTGTTCAGTGTACAAAAGTGACCAAGCAGGAATTTCTTTTTCTCTGAACATGTTCCAGAATCTGGACCTCGAAAGCGAAATGACTGCAATTAACAATTTAGTCCTGGTCCTTGAAAATAATTTGAGGCGACATTTTTCATTCATGTTCCCACTAGCTCTTCTTCTTTGACATCATATAATGTAGACTGAGTTTCTTCCAGCGCAGCTTTGTGTTATTTAACGTTAGATCTCAATATTACATCTTAGTTAATCTGAAGTTTATAGTGTGTCTTGTAACTGTATTTCTTTCTTAAGATAAAATAAAATAAAATAAATAAATCTATGGGGTGAGGAACATTTCTCTGTGACCTCATCGTAACAAATCAGCAAAAACATGTCATTTCTCAAACTTCAGAAGCTGCGGTTCAACTTTAATGAGAGACTTGGACCATGTGGTTCATTTATAACTTATCTTTTCCCTTAATTGAGGCTGATAGCGGTCAGGTTTCTGCTGTGTTACCGTAACACACCACGTGCTGCTGGGAGGATGTGGGTGTGTTACATGAAACTAATTAGGGGGACAGACGGAGGGGAATGGTCTCGATCAAAGATTAAAGTCAAATTCCTTTTCTTTTCCTCGGCTCGTTTGGCATGTTTCACCTCACTTTCACCCTCATGGCAACTATTTCTCTCTGTTTCAGCTGGAAGGATGGTTTGGGTTTCTGTGCGCTCATTCATCGACACCGTCCAGAGCTCATTGACTACGGAAAACTGCGCAAGGTGAGCGAGCGTTGTCTGACATCAGTCTGACAAACACAGAGAAGCCACTAAGACCACGAGCCACAAATACGAATGCAAGTTCATATTTCAAATGTTTCTATGCAAAACCAGCACAAAGTGACAGGAGACGCTGATCAAACCAGTTCAAACAGAGATGTATATGTTATTCTCTGACTGGGAAGTCTGTGCCACTAAATAACCCCCAACCACAGTATCTGGTAGCAAAATAGACAAACAACGAGGCATGTTTGCTAGTTTTTCCAACCTTTTTCAAGCAACAAAAGGTAAAAAAAACAGCGCTTTAATTAATAAAACCAACGTATTCATCTTGATAAATTAAATTATGAAAAGAAAGAACAATAATTTATTATCTATGTTTTCAATTTGTAGTTGCTCAAGTGCTCTTTTGTCCGTTTTTGTTGAGAGCATGTGTGACTACAAACTAGGGCCGGTACTAAAGATTATTTTCATTATCAAGTAATCTGCCAATTATTTTTCTAAATTAATTGATTCATTGTTTGATCTATAAAATAAAATTAAAAAAGCCCCCTCTGACTTCCTCACATTGCTGGTTTTGTCAGACCAAAACAGTCCAAAACACAAAGATATTCAGTTTACTATCACATAAAACAAAGAAAAGCAGCAACTCCTCACATCTGAGAAGCTGAAACTACAGAATATTTGCTAGAAAAAAAAAGGACTTAGATGATTAATCGGTTATTAAAATAGTTGCAGATTAATTTTTTGATGACCGACCAAACGATTAATCATTCATTGTTTCAGCTACACTATTTATAGTTAGGCCATATATAAAAACCCAGCGTATTTGGTCATAAAGGAGATTCATTATTAAATGCAGGTATTTCAACAAATGTGATGAATTAGTTCTGTTGCTTAAATCGCCTTTGCTTCCTTCACAAGCAACTTAAACTTAAGAAAAACAAAAACACCTTCACACATTTACCTTTTTAAAAACCTGATTTATCATTGTTTTCACATTGTATTTGCACATTTTCTCCTCCTGTTAGTTCTTTAAGAGAGTGTGCTGCTGTAAAATGGTTGCCCTTAAGAACCAGGATACTACAATGACTTAAGTCTTGAGCCTAAAGGTCTTGATGGTCCGATGTGTCTGCTGTTGACAGGACGACCCCATGACCAACCTGAACACGGCCTTCGACGTGGCCGAGAAGTACCTGGACATCCCCAAGATGTTGGACGCAGAAGGTGAGCAGGCGGGGAGGAAAACAGTAAAACGATGATGAGGAGAACACTCCTGTGTTCAAAGACCAAAATATACTCTCTCAGAAGAGCTGTTCAGAAGCCTGAAAGTGGTGAAAAGCTCCTTTGTGGACACGGATGGCGTCTGCACCACCCAATTTTTATAACTTCCCAAAACCTACAATCAGACAGCCGCGCCTGTTTTTTCCTGCGGCGATTAGCCAGATGTGCAAAGGTGTGAAAATGGGCAGAGCTTCAGATGTTTTCTTCACATTCCTCACATTCCTACTTACATTACATCACTGTACATGCTTACTGCTGAATCGCCGTGTTGGCAGTGTTGAGAGTTAATGTGATTTCGGAAGAGAGACAAGAGGAGAGCCAAAAATGACCAAAACCTGGATGAAGTTCTCAACAACAGCACGAGACAGATATGGGATGATAGACGGACTCGCCCTTGTTCCACCACTTGTTTTTTGAAGCCTGCTTCTTGGCTCCGACGTCTCTGAGAGTATATTTTGGCCTTAACATTCACACATGCAGCTGTGCACACAGAGGGAGACGCACATCCTCTGTTCTATTGAACGTAAATATGCAGTTCTCGCTCTACATACAGATTACAGATTGCATCCTTTAGACATTTCTGCTCACTTACTGTCGTTGTAGACATCAAACATCTGTGTGTTTCTGTGTTGAAGACAGACTGAGAGGTTTAAATCAAATCCTCCCTGTGAAGCACATCTGGACGGTGACACAGCGTGTTTTTCTTTCCACTCTGGATGTTGTTTGTGTGTAGAGCTGAACCCCAGCTCCACTTCCTGTTTCTTCATTTATCTGTGCTCTGTTTAACAACCTCCACCCTCCACCCCCTCCCTGACCTCCTCTCTTCCCTGCAGACATTGTGGGCACTGCCCGTCCGGACGAGAAGGCGATCATGACCTACGTCTCTAGCTTCTACCACGCCTTCTCTGGCGCCCAGAAGGTATCCTGGATGCAGCATCTCCTTCCTCTTCCTCACTCCTCTCCTCCCTCGTTTCTACTTCTGTGTGTTTCTCCTAACAGCGCCCTTCTCTTCCTGCAGTGCACAACGCCCCCTGCAGGGGTCACTCTCCTTCACTTTCCGCATGGTTCACGCCACCAAATGCATGATGGGACGACAACACTCTGTTCTCAGAGGCAATGAGCGCAAGTGTATCTCCAGTCTATCTCGTTGTTACGGCGCCGCAGGCCGCCGCATTCACTCCTGATTAGGGTTTTTGTTACGCTGAAAAGAAGCTGAGCGGAGTGGGAGGTGCGGCGATGTTTGTCAGATAAATGATGATGATTGCCTGTGTTAAAAGCCGTGGTTGCTGATGGAGAGAAACAAATTAGCCTGAAGTCTGGCGTGGTGGGGGAGATGTAACCATTTAAATGGATGGTTGTGTTCAGCCTTGAGAGCGACAGCTTAAATGGAGGGTGGAAGAATGAATGAAATTAAAACCGGCACTTCAAAGTCAAGCAGAAAGCTGTCTTTTAATTTTAATGGATTGGTGGGAAGTCTGTTTTCTGTGTTGGATAATGAATGATTGTCTGATGGTTTGACAGCTACCTTGAGGAACTCTTGAGACTGTGATGTGCCTCCTCTCCGACAGTCAGGGAGAAGCATCACCGAGCAGGAGTTATATAAGAGCCGGGTTCATTCGAGAGGCCCAGCGGCAGAGAGAGAGAGAGAGAGAGGGAGAGAGCATTTCAACACAGCTGTGTTTAAGCAACTCTGATCAAAAAATGTCTGTGTTTATAGCTGGAACAGAGGAGAGTGGCGTGGTCTGCCTCACTGAGACCACAGCTGGACTCTGGATTGCATCATAGATCTGAGAGGTGTGGGACGAGACATGGCTGGTCCTTAAATTAAGTTTGACTTGCAAAATACAAAGTTAAAAAAGTTACAAAGTGAGTGATATCACAGAGGATTGTGACTTTGGCCTCAGTTTGATATTGTACTGTTATTGGCAGATATTTTTATACCAAATCTCTGGTTGTATTTTTGGATGAACTGCTAGAGGCAACGTTTGAATTTATTTAAACTGCGTCTTGAGTTGAGCCTGAGCTTAAACTGCTCATACATATTAAAACATAGAAAAACTTCAACCACACCTCCTACTTAAAATTCAGTCACATTTATCTAAATATCTTTTACGGAAAATAAAGATTTCCCTAAAAGCAACTTGAAAGCAACCTCTAGGTAGACTGGAGATGACTTGCGCCCCCACTGCCGCCTCCTCTTGTGATTACGCCCCCTGCTGGCCCTTTTGTCTCTGCACTCTTTTACTCTTGTGCATTTTTTCTCTTCTCTGTCCTCTCTCCCACCTTCCTCTGTTCCCTGGGCAGATATCATTAGCACCTTGAGGCCAGATGAGAAGGCCGTCATGACTTATGTGTCGTGTTACTACCACGCGTTCTCAGGCAAACAGAAGGTGAGAAATTAAATGAAAAAGCAAAAAAAAAAAAAAAAAAAAAAAATCTCCAAACAATAACCGGACACCTGCCAAAGTGGCTGGCAGAGAATCACAGATCAGCCACGGTCACTTTTGCCAGCATTCATTTTTTTGGCTGCTTACATGTGATGACTCTACAACACTGTATGACTCCAAAAATGGTAATATCAGACAATACAGTACCTCTTTACTAAAGGTTGAAATATGCTTTTAGTTTTAATTCATTTGCTCTCGTTTATCATCAATTCCAGTGATGCTATGAAATACAAACATTTGAATATATACGACACATTTTGAGGGATTGTTATTGGTTTCTAAAGGCACAGACAATTATCACCTGACTGATTAGCATTTCAGCATCTTTCAGCTCGTTGTTGTGGTTTTATAGTCCCATCATTTATGGTTGGTTCACTCTCACCGCTCTTCATAGCATCTTTTCCAATTCTCCAATATACCCCCGATGTACCTGCTCATCACCAAACAGACAGACGAAGTCAGAAAATAGCTGGTGAACTTAGTGGAGCATTTAGCAGCTAAAGTGTATGTTGGATTAACATTCATGAGGTCGACACAAACACGACTCCTAATGAATGATAATGTTGCTCCATAACTGCTGGAAGTGTAAATTAGGAGCTGTTCACCAAATCAACGTTATTATAATACTTCAATGTTGTGTTCACAACTTGTTCTGCTGCCACCAAGTGGCCAAAAAGTCAACGAATGTAGGTTATGCATTTAACAAATGTTGGTCCTGCAGTAATTGAGCCAGCAGAAAAAAAAAAGAAAAGCAACGTCCAATAAACAGCGTGAGAACCAGCCAGTCAGGGAACAACATCCTTTACTTCCTTTAGTGGATGGAGTCCAAGTGGTACTTCTGGTTGATTCAAACTCATTTTAAAACATTAACCAGCCCAAGAAACACATTTTTACATTGCTGACGTCTTATCTCCAAGAACTGGGGAACTATTTCATATTATGTGCCTCGAAGTGCTATGACTTCATACATTTTTATAACGGGTGGCCCCGGTGGGAAACCAAACCCTCAGTTATTCAGAACCTCCTTATCTGCCCTCTTTCAGCAGCATATTGATCCTTGATAAAGCGCACAACCTCTCTCTTCTGCCAGCATGACGTTCTTACAGTCTCAGTGGAATACATTATGCCAAAGACATGCCAAATCCGCTCAAGACCTCTGCAGAGAATAATAGAGACTTATCACAAACACAGGATATCCGCTAAGTCTCCTGTACTTAAAATCTTTATTAGGATCCACTTCTTAATGGAGCTCTTGAACCTCCTGAGGAGCAGGAGTCCGGAAACCACCGCAGGCTGGCACACGGTTTTACAGCGCTGGCGTGGATTTCACACAGAAACAGGGGGCGGAGAAGCAGTTACTCCTCCTCTGTCTAACACCTCAGATTATTCCCTCCAGGGCAGAAATGTCCCCATAAACAACATCGCTGCAGCTTCTCCTCACTTTAACTTTTTGCAAAGAAAGTTTGTGCCTCTCATGTCTTATCTTTACAGTCCACAAAGTCACAGAGATAAGAATTGTTTTTGTTTTTCTGGAAAGTTAAATATCTGATGACCTGGTTACAGTTTTCAAAGACTCAAAAAATGTAATATTAGTTATGATAAGATAAGGATGTTTAACCTGTTTTCTAAACTCTGTTCCCTAATTTAAAAAAAAAAAATGTAGTCGGGAATTAGATATCTCCTTCCCTGTCTTCTAGGATGCAATAAAAACATTACTGAAAATATAAAAAATATAGATAAAGAGTAGTAGATACTGTTGAGGTCACTGAGGTCATGTCCTTGGTGATATTTCTGGGAATATGTGCTGGTTTAATGAGCTGTGACTTCTCTGCAGCTACAAACATATTCCACATGTTGGGTGTTTCAAAGCTGATTCTGGTATTCTAACATTAAATATGATTAATTAATTAAAATAAAATGAAGGGCTGTAGTGTTTTCCACCAGGATTACAGACCTGGCAGTGTGGAGGAGCTTTGAAACCACATGTAGACCATCATGTAGGTACTCTACTGTAACCACAAAAATATGATATTGCAGGTTTAAGCGCATAAATAAATTAAATCCTCACTAAATATTTTTTGGATGGCTCGTCAAAGGATTCTTATGAGGGTGGGAACAAATGTACCTGATAATATAACCATCTTTGTTCAGATTATAGAGTCAAAACTTGCGAAAGGGGTCAAAAAATGTTTTGTTGTGCAGTAGACAGAACTTAATGATACTGGAAATAACTTGAAAACTGCTGGAAGTGTCATTAAAGGACCTTTTTGAAAGATGATAAAAGACGTGATTCAAAGCGTAATGAGAACACATGAGAGACTCAAACTAGAGGCCGGTCCACGATCGGTCCATAGATCAACTGTAAAATAGTTTTTGCCTTAATCAATCCTTCCAGTGTCCTCTCTCTGCTACCTCTGATCTCAGGACAAAGTAATTCATGAAGGAGGTCCTGGCTGTCGGGGCTGTCAGTAAACAGGCCCAACGCTCGCAGAAGCACGACCTGCACATCCTGGCTCTCCTTTTAAGGCAGCTCGCCTGCTGCTCCTGGTTGGAGCCCCCGGAGCATGTCTCCGACCGAGCCAAGTTTCCCCCGTGATCTTTTGACAAAGGGAGGCTGGAAGCAGTCCTCTGAGTGGGATGCCAGTCTCTGAGCTATGAAATAGGGGTGGGAGGGAGATTCAAGTCTACTGTGTGTGTCTGTTCCCTCTAAAAGGACACTGCTGCGAGGTTACGCTGCCTTTTAACTCGACTAATTTCCTCGTCAGGCCTTTTAGAGGGAAATCGATAGTGGTGCAGTTTGGGTTGATTCATGGCGGTCGCAGATGGATTTCTTTCGATTCTGATATAATCTGAGGCACTTTAACCTCAACACTCTAAAATACTGCTGCAAAGTTTTGTATCTAGCTGAATATTTTACATCCCTGAGCTAAAATCTACTGCGTATCTTCCAGACTTTGTGCATGTTGCTTAAATTTCTCTTTCACTGAGCTTTCCTGACCACATTTACTCGTCTTGAACCCAACGGGTTAACTTGACTCCATGTTGTCATGGAAACTCTGCTTCGCTCATGCATTGCCAGTCCAGTGATGAAGACTGACAGGCCACGTTAAGCAAGTGTTGTATCGTGGATGAGCCCCTCTTTACCCCCACCGGGCTGTTTTTATTCTCACGGGGAGTCTCGCTCTCTGTATGTAGGTAGAGAGGCTAAAAGAACACCCTGTCCTATAAAAAGACAGTGGTGCAGAGAGGAAGGTGCCCTTACACCTGACGACAGGTACAATATAATGTGTCATTGTTGAAGCTCACTGTCGCTCTCCAGAGTCCCTCCTGTTGGAAACAGACTTCAGATTATTCATTTTAAGACATTTAGGTGACATTCACAGTGCAACACACAAGCCCAGACAGAGTTACAGAGATAACATCTTACAGTAGACCCAAAATGACTCATTTGGGAAAGTGCTTGTGTAGGCAGAGGGGACAGATGTGTGCAGTTAAATGAAATAAATGTGAATGTAAAAAATACTCCATTACAAGTAAACGTCCTGCATTCAATATTCTACTTGAGTAAAAGACGTACTAGCAGCAACATGTGCTTAAAGTATCAAATCGTCAAATTAGCTTCTACTTTATATGCAGTTTGGTAGTTTAGGCCAGTGGTTCTCAACCTAGGGATCAGGCCCCCTCACAGGGTCACAAGAAAAACCTGAGGGGACGTGAGAAGATTAATGTAGGAAAGATACAAAACGTTCTGCTACACAAATTTGGACCGAATCTTTGCCTTTTTTTGAAATATAGGAGAGTTTTACTTCTTTGAGGCAGAAAATGTTATTTAGATGAAACCATCGAAGAAGTTTAGAGGTGAAAACTTTTTTTTGTTGGAGCTGCCACAAGTCAAAAAGGTTGGGAGCCGCCAGTTTAATCTTTAACGATATGTTATGTTTTATTAGATCATCATATGTCCTCTTAATGTAGAATCTCAATCTTAAAAGTAACTAGTAAATACAGCTGTCATGTAAATGTAGTGGAGTAAAAAGTACACACACATTACCCTAAAAGTGTTGAAAGTTACATTCCACCTCTAAAAACACATCACTTTAACTTTATGAAGCTCACACCAGATATTCTTCCACTGTACAGTATAGATGACTGAATACCTCCGCAGCTCAGACAGTGCTGTCACTGCGCTCTGGGTCTCACACTGTTTCTCCCCTCGTCATCCAGGCAGAGACGGCGGCCAACAGGATCTGCAAGGTGCTGGCTGTCAACCAAGAGAATGAGCAGCTGATGGAGGACTATGAGAAGCTGGCCAGTGATGTGAGCACCCCCCGATTTTTCCTATAATTGTCCTGCACCTCCTCTACCCTTCTATCTCCCTGTTCTCCTTTTAAAGTCACTCCCTCGCCTCCCGGCCCCCCCCCCCCCACCCCTCTGGGGTGTTTGTGCTCTGTACAGGTGCAGGGTCAGGACCACAAACAGGGTAGATCGAGATAAAAGGGCAGCCAGGAAAACAAAAGTATCTTACTAGTAATCTTCATAAGACTATGTTTTTGCCTGTTTTAGCTCATTTACAACAAACTGCAAATACATTTTGAGATTGATCAAAGCTTTTGTTAACATCCAGGAAGCCTTTGGTTTCAGTTCATGTCAGTTCAACATGAAAATGAACCAGCAGAGACGTGAAAATCACTTGATATTAGTATTGAAGCTGAAACTATCTGTCGATCAACAGAAAATTAGAAATAAGTACAGGTAGACTGATAAATTGGCAGGTATGAACTTGTCGTAGATTCTGGTATATCGTACTTGTCGGCCGCTAAATATCAAGAAGTTGTTGTAGAGAAATGCACAAGTTATGTAGTTAAAGGAGTTTTTAACTACAGGGTTACTATTCAACTAAAAATGTCCCACTCAATACACAACTTACAATTATTTTATAACCAAATTTAAGGGATCTTCATTAATTCATTTTTTTAAACTTCCTAAGCTGAACAAAAGAATTCCAGCATCTGTCAGGCTGTGGTCATTCGAAGGCAGCTGTTGGTTCTAAAAAGTTATATTTTGCTGTTGAAAATGGTCAGCAACAATGAAAATAACACACAAATTGCACTAAAAGGGATAAAACATGCAAAAACACGGGTATGGTCCTTTAAATCAGACGTAAAATGTTCTTGGAGTTTCACTTGGTTGCAAGAAATGAACAACAAACCAATGAGCTAACCAATTATCTCTCCCTGTATTCTTCTCTTGCTGACACACATTAATGACGTCCACTACACCTCATTTATTTCCATCTCCCTTCTCCTTTTATTGGCATGCTTCTCCTTTGCGTCTCCATTTTCTTTCCCTTGAATGGTACTTGTTTCTCCTCCATCCTCTTTCTCTTATTCTCACCCTTCAACACACACACACACACACACACACTTGCCCACACACCAACACCATTAACACCCCAGCTGTTGGAGTGGATCCGTCGCACCATCCCCTGGCTGGAGAACCGCCTGCCCGAGAACACCATGCAGGCCATGCAGCAGAAGCTGGAGGACTTCAGAGATTACCGCCGCCTCCACAAGCCGCCCAAAGTGCAGGAGAAGTGCCAGCTGGAGATCAACTTCAACACCCTGCAGACCAAGCTGAGGCTCAGCAACAGGCCCGCCTTCATGCCCTCAGAGGGAAAGATGGTCTCGGTAGGTCACAGCAACTCATGAAACTTGCACACAAAACTCCCCAAAAGTTTGACATCCAAACTTTTCTGCAACTTTGATGAGCATCAGTGGCCAAAGAGTTACCTCAGCTTACATGAATCATGTATGCACATGATGCCAGGGAACATTTGAACCCATTTTTAACCCGTGTCTCGTTTACTTTGAAATGTCCATCTGCAGCACAGCCCAAATATGGCCCAGAATAATGTTACCTTTATGGATGAAGCTGGAGAAGATGTGGCCAGATGTGACTCCAAAACCCTGTTAACTAACGACTGAAACTGTATAGAGTTTCGTTTCTTTTCAGGATGCCTTTCTTGTGTTTCTTTCTCCTTCTCTGTTATTTTGGCAAGAAAGAATTCTCAAGTGTTCTCCTTCGCCTCGTGCAGGACATTAACAACGCGTGGGGAAATCTAGAGGGAGCAGAGAAAGGCTATGAAGAGTGGCTCCTCAATGAGATTCGCAGGCTGGAAAGACTCGACCACCTGGCGGAGAAATTCCGCCAGAAAGCCGCCATCCATGAAGCCTGGACTGAAGGTACTGCGAGTTTGAATGTAAAGATCCAGCTCCTGTGTTTCAGTCTCACATCCCTCAAGCTGCCTGTTGAAGGCCACAACAAAGTAACGTGGAGATTACAGCATATAAACATTTTTAGTGTGCTACCTTGTGTAAAATGCCAAATCAGAAAAATCATTTCAGTGTCACTTAATGAGCATTTTAAAGATACGTATTTTTGTCTTAGTTTTACCGGTTTGTTTTCTGCGTCTCCCCCTGCAGGTAAGGAGGACATGCTGCAGAAGTGTGACTACGAGACGGCCTCTCTGTCAGAGATCAAGGCCCTGCTGAAGAAACACGAGGCCTTCGAGAGCGATCTGGCTGCACATCAGGACCGAGTGGAGCAGATCGCAGCCATCGCACAGGAGTTAAAGTAAGAGATGGTCTATATAGGATAAGGAGGAAATAGAGAAGGACAGGTTGAGGGTTAGTTGTAAAGTTGTATTGATCATCTCTCTATGTTGTGTTGTTGTTTGTGATGATCTCAAATGGTGTTCAGTTGTTTATTATTTTCATCATAAACATCAAAAGTCACTTTCTCGAGCTTCGGTTCACTTAACTTGCAGATGTAAATGATGAAACACTGAAAGAGTGAACAGAAAAAGATAAACACGAGTGACTCGAAGAAACCCTTCAGGGGCTTATAAAAACATTTCACACCATAAAAATGACAAACAAAGACACAGCAGGATCATTAAAGTGCATCAAAGAAAGACGACGGTAAAAAAACACCAGCTTAAGTAAATAATGCAGATAAAAACTGCTGTGATGCAGATAATTATAATGAATCTCTTGTTCCCTCGTCTGTTTGTGCTCCAGCGAGCTGGACTACTACGACTCCCCCAGTGTAAACGCTCGCTGCCAGAGGATTTGTGACCAGTGGGACGCACTGGGAGCTCTGACCCAGAAACGCAGCGAGGCTTTGCAGGTGAGAGAGACTCTGGGACCCGGAGAGAAAGAAAAGTAAACCAGTTACAGAAGAATCAGATTTCTAACTTCTTTGTTACCCCTGTTTTTTAGTTCCCCCTCTCGTCTTGGTGCTGTTAGAGCAGAAATAATTACACGCTTAGAGATGAAAGTGTTCTCCCTCACAGTGAGAGGCTGCGAGGAGACTATTTGATTTTCAGGATTCCTGCTGGCCTTGAAAACCCTTTAAAGTTTGGAGATTTTTCTGTTTGTAAAAATATGACACCCTAATCCATCTATATGCCCCGGCTCTCTGGAAGATCACGATTAAAATGAAACCTCTGTGAATTCTCGAGTTTCACTACACAAGACTTTGAAGGTCAATAAAAAGCCTGTGAATGTGCGCGCTAACCCTGTTTTTTATGCTCAACAGAGAACTGAGAAGCTGCTTGAAACCATCGACCAACTGTACCTTGAGTTTGCCAAAAGAGCGGCTCCATTCAACAACTGGATGGAGGGCGCCATGGAGGACCTGCAGGATACCTTTATCGTCCACACCATTGAAGAAATCCAGGTGAGCACAGAGAGGACTCCCAGGGGAAGTTCGACATTCTGGGAAATACTTTTATTTGCTTTCTTCCTGAGAGTAAGATTAGAAGATTGGAAGATTGTCTGTCTTGTAAATGTAAGGCTGCTAGCTTAGCTTAGCAAAATGACTGGAAACAGAGGGAAATAGCTAGCCTGGCTGACAAGAAAGCAAATAAACGTACTTCCCAAAATGTCAAACTTTTCTTTAAGTCAAATGTAAAGTTGGACACATGGATTACTAACTTTTATGTACTCATTTCAAGTATGAAACCACGGGAAAGTACTGTAGATCCTCTGCCTCGTGTTCTGTTAAATGTTTTCACAGTTTCGGTTATGAAGACGGAGGAAGCACATTTCTCTTTTATTTGTGGTTCAGATTTTCATTGTCTGTGTTTGTGCGTTGTGTCTCAGGGATTAAGCACAGCCCACGAGCAGTTCAAAGCCACGCTGCCGGAGGCAGACAAAGAGCGCCAGGCCATCCTGGGCATCCACAATGAGATTGCCAAGATTGTGCAGACCTATCATGTGAATATGGCTGGCACCAACCCCTACACCACCATCAACCCACAGGAGATTAACGCCAAATGGGACAAGGTAATAAAAATCAATCATGAGCGAGGAAATATACACTTGGCTGAGTGTGGACATTTGCCTCAGGACACCTTGATGGAACTGGGATTTAGAAGCACAAACCAGATGTAGCATGTTAATTAGTGAGCTTTAAACGAGGGTGGTAGGTGCATTTTGTTATATTTGGACAGAGGCTAGCTGTTTCCCCCTGTTTCCAGTCTTTGTGCTAAGCTAAACTAGCTGGCTACTGGTGGTAGATTTATTTTTACTTTACAGACATGAGTGGTATCAAAGCAAATACCCCAAACCCTCTTTAAGATTTTGCAGCCTTTATGTTTGTCGGATTTGATTTTACAAATTTTGCTTTTGGTAGTTTTAACCTGGCTGTCATATTTTTAAAAGGAAGCCACTTTAGACACTCTGGTCTATGTGGGCTCAACAATGTGGACTTACAATTACATAAAATGTGCTTGGCTGCTACAATAAAACCTGTCAGTGCCAGCCCAAAACGTTGCTTTATTAACAGCACGAGAGTTTTGTTTTTACATTTAGAAAAGGAGCAAGATCCTATTTTAAGAAAAGGTGAATACTGGGGAGAGAATTTCAGTTTAATTTTAAGACAAGTTCTACATCATTATGGAAAATGGGACAGATAGAAACAAAATACAATGTTCCTAGTTCATCATAAGTTCCATTAATTATGTGTATTAACACATTTGGGTTTTCCTTGACTTTCCTGCCTGCTGTAGGTCAGGCAGCTGGTGCCTCAGCGCGACCAGGCTCTGATTGAGGAACACGCCCGGCAGCAGAACAACGAGCGTCTGCGCAGACAGTTTGCCAACCAGGCCAATGTCATCGGGCCCTGGATCCAGACCAAGATGGAGGTCAGTGTGAGAACTGACAGTCAAATGAGCACGTTATATATTTCTGAACGAGGCCGGCGTGGTGGCGAGTGCAGTTTGATGTGTGTAGTTTCAGTGCATTTTTATGTAGAGTTTAGTCTTAAACTCAGCCCTGTTGACGTTTAACCACTTAACAGTCCATTCCTGTGAAGTATTTCATATGCACAGTTTGAAATAAGAAATGGTAAAACTTTCTGTCTCCAGTTTTTGGTGATTTTAATGTTTCTATTTGGGTTTATGAAATTCTTTTAAACCCAGATTTAGATAGAGATAAATGCCAGGCAGACATGGTGATCTTTTTCGGTCTTCTATATTCTTATCATATCCTCCATTTATTCATATTAAAAGATGTCACAACCTGTGTGTGTGTGTGTGTGTCTCTGCAGGAAATTGGCCGCATCTCAATCGAGATGCACGGCACCCTGGAGGACCAGCTGACGCACCTACGCCAGTACGAGAAGAGCATCGTCAACTACAAGCCAAAGATCGACCAGCTGGAGGGAGACCACCAGCTCATTCAGGAAGCTCTCATCTTTGACAACAAGCACACCAACTACACCATGGAGGTACGAGCTGGAGCTGAACTTTTAACCACCAAACATGAGAGAGAAAAGATTTCTGCTTCATCCAGTTAATATTCAATGAATACGTCTGCTTTCACTTTTCACTGAAATTGTTCTTGGTCTGTTTGGCATCCTCGTCCGACCCGGCTGGACGCTGCAAATACTTTTTATGGATTGTTATATGGCGCGTTGGTGTCAGATGGTCGTGGTTTGCCACAAAGAACAAAGAAATGGGTGGCAGCGTGTTTAGACTACCACAGGAAAGTCTTGGAGAGTTTAATACTGAACTCTCCTGACGTTGCAGTTTACCATCCAGGCTCCAGTGTACGTAATTCACTTTTTGGCTCATCAGCCAAGTGCTGGAAAACTAATAACCCCTGCCTGCCATGAATTATTTTTACTGGCTAAAATAATTCATATGAGTCTTGTTATTGAAATTCTTCACATCAACTGACCCATTTTCAAAGCTATTATGTAGGTGTGTGTCTGGAATCAGCTTCTGTGCAGAACGTTCGCTAAAGAGACAAGAGCAGATTTAAAGGGTAGATGCCAAATTTGGTAATGTGTTTATGCAAATAATATATTTTGTGTGCACCTCTTTTTTTCCCCGCTGGCCATGTGCAGCCTTTCTGCTCTTCTTCTATTAACTATTCAGACAGAAACAGTTGTTTAGATCAGTTGTTCCCACTTGTTCGATACTGCGGCTGTGGTGGATTCTGTGGCTGCACATGTGAATCATGGTTTTCCTTTTTTTCCAGTAGGTTTGGACACGGTTGTATTTGTACTGCTGCCATCAGCAGAAGCTGGATGTTTTAACCATTTATTCTTTACTTTCAGCTGTCTATTTTGACTTTTCTTTTCAAAACGTTTTGTGAAGGTGTTCCATCTGCCTATTTGTGTGTTAATTTTCTCCCTGAACATAATGTGAATATATTTCATACATATTGATTTACATAGTTCTATTTTTTCCAAGTTATCTGACCTGCTGAGCACAATGTTTCCAGGCTGAATAACTGGTTTAAATGATACTGGCTAGTGTAAGGACTCCGGCTGATGGACAGTCATCATTTTCCTTTCAATTATTTTGCTCACAGCCAAAGTGCACAGTGACCTTCAGAGCCAAAGACTAGTCTGAGTATAATCAAAGCATTCAATTCAAAATATCTTAAAACGTCCGCTGCTATTGACGCTGTTAAATGTCAGACATTTCTGCATTGTCCTGATGCAGTAGAATCTCAGTCATCTTATCCTCCATGCAGGCGAATACAAACATTTTATTTACAACCTCTGTTTAACAGCTAAAGTCCAGCTGAAACGAATGCCTCTGAGACTCTTTCACTATCTGTCTTTTCCTTAAACTTCCTCTACCTTTGTGTGTGTGTCTCTCTCTCCTCTGCAGCACATCCGCGTGGGCTGGGAGCAGCTACTCACCACCATCGCCCGCACCATCAATGAAATCGAGAACCAGATCTTGACGCGAGACGCCAAGGGCATCAGCCAGGAACAGCTGAATGAGTTCCGGGCTTCCTTCAACCACTTCGACAGGGTCAGTACTCGTACTGAGTCACTGTGCAGACAGAGGCGAGGAGAGGTGTTGTAGGTGCTACGCTGCACATTTACGGTCAGCTGGTTGGAGTTGGTTTGAGGCAAACACACATGGTGACATTCGAATAGGAACAAATAGGTTTTGTTTTGTTAAAGGAATAGTTCTACATCTGGGAAATGTGTTTATTTGCTTTCTTGCCGAGAATTAGAAGAGAAGATCGACACCACTCTTATATCTGTCAGTTAAATATAAAGCTAAAAGCACAAGCTTAGCCTAAAGACCAGAACAGACTATTTCCTGGTCAGGAGCAGTGACTTTCTGGAGTCTAATGGTTCATCAGTGATCTTTGTGAGTACTAAATGCTAAGCTAAGCTAACCATCTGCTGGCGGTAGCTTCGTATCTATCGTGCAGACATGAGAGTGGTGTCAATCTTCTCTTCTCTCAACAAAAAAGTGAATGAGTGTATTTCCAAAAATATCAAACTACTGCTTTAAAGACGGATGTTATAATTACAATCTCACATGTGGAGTCACACGTTTGTCTTTTTATATATTTAGCCTGCATCAACAAAGCGAAGAAGTTCAGGTGAGAATGTGTCACCTCTGGGTTTGAGACCGTTCATGTCGTGTCATGCTGCCCGAGGCAATCCTTTAACCAGAAAGCATTGAGTGTGCAGAGTGAACAGTTTGGGTGAGAAATGCATCAAGCTGTGTATTGACCTTACCGCTCGGTTGAAAAGGGACTTCAGTGACACAACATTCATCTTTAAAAGCTCAGGGGCTTTCAGACATATCAAGGGAAATGGCAGCCAGAGTCAGCTAAATCCTTTTATTGTGAAATACAAGAATGTAAATAAAAAATCAAATACAGAGCAGGCAGAATGGAAATTGAGAAGCTAGTTTATAGCACAGGTAGCTACGAAATATCTTTCCACTGAAGGCCGTTTCTATAAAACCTGCTTTCTTCAGCCCCCCCTCCTACCTCCAGAACTTAGTGTTTACACTGAGGCTTAACGTGTCAGGAACAGCACCAATTATGGATGAGTTTTTATTTAGCTCCCCCCCCCCCCCCCTCCTCCCCTCAACTCTCCTGCTGACTCCACCATTACCTCATGCATTTTTCCAGAGCTGCCCTATTGTTAATCAATACCTGAGGTCGACACAGGACGCCAACTGTGGACCTGAACTTGTCCTTTTGTTTCATATTTCATAAGGATTAAGGCTTTCAGCCTGACATTTGCTGGTGGCTGTGAGGGGAAGGTGTATCGAGCTACAGCATCAGATTAATATGATGAATTGGAAAAAAAGGACTAATTATTCTTTTTAATTTGAATTTAGTTTGATGGGGAAACATTTAGTATTTATTGTGTTAGTTTATAGTCGGTGATAGACTGAATCGACAACAATTTGGATAAATCACTTGGCAAACATTTTCTGATCTTAGCGTGTCATATGTTAGGATTTACTGTTTTTCTGTGATACATTATCGCAAATTGAATCTGTTTTGAAGATGTCACCTCAGCTTCTAGGGAATTGGGATGAACCCATAGTGAAAATAATCATTAGTAGAGCTGAAAAGATTGGCTGCTTAATCAGATAGTCCATCTTATAGGCTAACAACTAACAGACTAATTGAGAAAATAATCAGTAGATTAATTGATGATACAAATAAAAGTTAGTTGCAGCCCAAGTCTGTGTATTTACGTTATATAAAAATATTGGAAAATTAATGTGATTGTAAATGTTGGAAGCGTTTTGCTTTGATGCTGTACAAAAAAGGTAAAGAGATATTTTTGCATTTAAGAAGAGCATATTTTGTGATGTTAAGTACGTGTGCCATCTGCGATATGAATAACCTCACCACAAGGCCCTGTAGTCTGCCTGCCACACTGCACATTAACGCCTCTGAATGCCCTCGCCCAGCATGGCAGCACTGCTGCCACCGTGTGTTCACCTGCCAGATCCTAATGAATTTGCACTGTGTTCTCTGTTTTCTATCTCGTGCATGGCCCTCTCCCTTCACCCCCCCTCCCACCCCTCACCTTCTTTTCCCCCGTGCATGGTGCACTTCCTCCACCCTCCCCTCCAACACCACCTCACCTACCTCCCCGTCCTACTCCATCCACCCCTTCACCGTCACTGACACCGCTGTATGTGTTGCTGCATGGCCTGTGGCCCCCGACGCCTCGCCTGGCACTGGTCCCCCACACCTCAGGACCACTCGGGCACTCTGGGCGCGGAGGAGTTCAAGGCCTGCCTGATCAGCCTGGGCTTCGATATCGCCAACGATGCACAGGTACTTAATCGTAGCCACCCCCCCGCTGTAAGAGGTTTAACTGGTTTCTTTTTTTTTCTTTGTACTTCTCCCCCTTGTATTTCTATCCTTCCCCGTATTCTTCCTCTATTCCCACCTTCACTGCTCTGCCTTCCTGTCTAAATTTCCCTTGTGATTTCCCACTCCTTGCAACATCCACGTCGTGGATTGTTGTGGCTTTCCTCCGTAATTCTACTCTTTGTTCATCCTGTACTCCTTCACTATTTCCTCCTCTATCCCTGCCACTCTATTTCTTCTCCTCCTGGTTTCGTTTGTCCATCGCTGACCTTGTAGAAGAAAACAGGAATCATGGATGCTGAAGACTTCAAAACCTGCCTTATCTCCATTGGCTACAACCTGGTAAAGCCATGAGCACTCTTCAAGTATGAGAATTTGTTTGTGTGTGAATAACGAGACCACTCGGAAATGGTAATGGATAGATTTCTTAATGTTTGTATATCTTATTTTAGATTTTCAAAGATTGTTTATTCTCCATAGAGCTCCATTAAAGGAGCATTAGAATTTATGGTTCTCCAAATTAAAGATTTGCACTCAACAGTACCTCAAATCAATTTATAACTCACTCGTATAATATATGTTTGTGCTAAACGACGAACAAACAAAGTTATCCAGAGTCATATCTCTGTAGCAGAATATCTGTCATTTGCTGTGTGTTTTAGTATGTTGCCGTGGGGACGGTCACCACAGCGACTGAGCTTCACAGTTCCTCTCTCTTGCCACCAGGGTGAGAACGAGTTCTCCCGCATCATGAGCATAGTGGATCCCAACCGGATGGGCATCGTCACCTTCCAGGCCTTCATCGACTTCATGTCCCGTGAGACTGCCGACACAGACACTGCCGACCAAGTCATGGCCTCCTTCAAAGTTCTGGCAGGGGATAAGGTACCGCGTTATATTGTAGTATCATCACAGAACAGTAACAATGAAGCAGGAAAAATTCCCATTGTAGATTAGATTAAGCCTCTTGGCCAAAAGATGAATATTTAATACACTTTTAGGGTAGCAGAAAAGAGACAAAGATATGAAGAAGACAAAATAAAAATACAGAAAGACTTTAAACAACTAAGCAGCACATTTAAAGCCACTATAATCAATATTGTTATATTAACAATGGATCACATGACTGCTCATATGTGAAAGGAGTCGCTTGTAGTAAGAAGCATCACCTGCAGAGCTTTTTAGCATCTTTCAGCTCATTGTTTTGGCCCACTTTCCCATTTTGGTTCACTCTAACTGCTCTCATCAGTTTCATTTTTGGTCGTAACAGGCAGCTGCTTCAGTGAAAAAAACGACTTTACACAGCCTGCTCTAAACTAAGAACTAAGACCCTAATAATAGAGAACAGAAATAGAGCAGCATTGACGTCTCATTGGAATTTTCCTTGTCGCCTGTTGAATTTGGTCTGTCAGCTGCAGAGAAAAATATATTATATATATATATATATATATAATATATTATATTAAATATATAAGTTTCTTTGACTTGCTAGATGATTTCTCATTTATTCCAGCACTCATCATTTCTACAATTGGCGTGACTTAATAGGCCAGAAAACCATAAAATGATCTGAAAGTGGCTGAAAGCTGCAGAGATGGCTGTTGATTCTGAGTGGGATCGGCAATAGTAACAAGTCTTTTCACATTACAGAGTTTTTTAATTCGATGATATAAAAAATATTCAAACAATATATTCTAAATCCAAACACCTGCTCTTTACATTAAGCTGAGTTTATTTCCCAGAGTTCTCACCATCTGCTACTTCCACATCCTCGACAGAACTACATTTTAGCCGACGAGCTGCGCCGGGAGCTGCCTCCAGACCAGGCGGAGTACTGCATGGCCCGCATGGCCCCCTACACCGGCCCCGACGGCGTACCTGGAGCCCTCGACTACATGTCGTTCTCTACCGCTCTGTACGGAGAGAGCGACCTCTGAACACTCTGTCATCAGTCGTCCTGACTCGGGACCACCAGCCTACCTGCTCTGATCACCGCTACGTCCTCCGACTTGCCCCTTCACCACACTCCTGTCCTACTACGCTCATTTTTTGTACGTCTCTGGCCTTATCTTTTTGTCACTATCCTCTGTCTCCTCCTCCTCCTCCTCCTCTCACCTCTCCAGCCTCTTCACTGCTCCCTCACACTTTGTCTCCGTTGTATTTGCTTCCCACGCAATGCAGCAGCTCTCCAGGTTTACAAAGAGGGAGAGAGAAAATTGTTTGTTTCTGTTTTTATTTTCTTGTTGTCATTGTTTTTCTTCATAAAAATGAATAAAGTTAACATATTTTATTATACTGAACAAAAAAAGGTATTTTTCTTCACCTGATTGAAAATAAGAGACAAAAATTGTAATAAAGAAAAATTGCTATACTTTCTCTTCTTATTCTCTGTTTGCTAGGGGGATAACATATGGTTTTAATGGATTTATCTTGACAGTGTGTGCATTTAGTGGACTCTCTGATACAGAGCAACTTATAATGACATACATTATACAAGGTATAATAAAAGTAAATATCATAAAACTGTATGTATATATTCCTATGTCCCTGGGAAAGCAGGTAAGAACAGGACCCACACTCATTAAAATGATTATGGTGGCCTAAATACTCACTAAAGTGATTATGTGCTTGAAAAGGAGACGTGGACTTCTGTGATTGTAGTGAGTCAGGATTAAGTATGTGTTAACATGCCAGTATTTTTGCATGTTTTTTTTTCCATGTTCTGTAGGTCAAATACTTAACATTACGTTCCACTTTTGACACATTTTCTAAACCAAACGTCTTTTTTTAGACTTTGGAAAGTGTCTGTCTCAAAGACAACACACATAGTCACACAGTAAACCTGGAGTCGTTTCCTGCTTGGCCCAGTTGGTAATTCGGCCTTGGTTCCGCCCTAAAAGGTACAACAGAAGTGATGTCATTCGAGCACAGCGCATGCCCACAGAGGGCTGCAAGTTTTACTCAGGCAAAACACCTGAATGGGGTCAACACATTGGAGTGTGAACTGAAACCAGTGGCTGCAGAGATGGTAGGAAAGCATTAAACACGTTGTGTGTCATGTGAAATGGTCAGCAGTAGTGTAAAGTGCTCGTGGTAAAACACGCAAAAACACCAATGTAGGAGGTTTACGGTGTGGTTGTGTGTGAGAGACTGGTTACTTACTGCTCTGGTATTATTGTACAAAACCTGTCAATACACTACAATTAAAGATTAAACAGGAAAACCAACGAGAGAAGCTTTGAAACAAAGCCTTTAAGAAACATTTAACAACATTTTCTCTGTTATTTTTTTCCCTCGACATTAAAAAAACCCGCATTTTCCCGTTGCTATCCGTGAGACGGACACACACGGGAACCTTGCTCGTGTCTCCACAACTCTACGGACAATTTAGTGCGTCGGACTCATTCAGGAAACGCGTCCCAGCTGTGACCTGCTCCGTGTTTGCGTCAGTGAAATGGACTTCTAGCTGGAAAGAAGAGTCATGTTTAACTTAAAATCGTTGCAGAGAAACAAAACAGTCAAATATGGAGTCCCAATGCTTGTAAGTAACTTTTATATTACGTATTTACAAATGGCAGACAAGCGTTGATCGCCTGTTAGCTAACGACTTTGAAATTAGCAGTTTCTTGATACGTAACGCTGTGTTATTAGTTTACTGTTAACATTAAAGTCACATTTGGATCTCACAATGATGACATTTATTTTATAAATGATTTCTTTTATTTTATTGAAGTACAAGAGTGTGTGCTAAAGGGTAAAGTAAAGGAGTCATTAACTGTAAACTGATCAGCACCTGTATTTGTCTGTTGTGGGAACCTGTGCATAGGAATAGCAATAGGAACTGTACTCATGCACTCAAATGACAGTTTATTATGAAGTTACTCTCAGTTAAAATGGATGCAGTATTTAATACAACAGCCTGTACGACGCTGAAGTTGGCTTCCAGTTCGGCTTCACTACTTTTTTTTCCCTCCAACCAGACCACATCAAACCAGGTCTAGATAAAAAACGCCATATTACCCAGAGACCCAGAGAAGCTAAATGCAGTTTCAGATTTGTTAAAACCTTTATTTTATTTGTGAAAACAGAAAAGAAATGGCATTTTTATTTGTTCCCCCATCCAGACCACGTTGGACCAGGTCTAGATTAAAACAAACAAACAAACAGTAATCGTTCTTTTTTGTGTTTTCACAAATATAATAAAAGTTGCACAAATCTGAAACTTCTCTGGGTTCATCTAGTCCAGGTCTAACAAAGTGTAGTTTTATCTAGACCGGGCCCCATGTGGTCTGGATTGTGTTTTCTCAAATAGAATAAAGGTTTCACAAATCTGAAACAGTGTTTTAAACAGTTACTGGAGTCTACTTGTTAGTAAAGTCCAAGTGTAAATGTAGGGGGCTTGGGATTTAAGCGAGGCCTTGTCTCATTGTTGTCTCGATGTAGAAAATGTGGTGAAGGCGCCATTTTAAAAAGATAAAGAGTGTTGAGGCTTTAATTAGCAGATATAGCACCCTTACAAAACAATACGTGGTGTAAAAACTAAAGATTTCAGAATTTCCCATAACTTTCCATAACTGCAGAGTAAGAAGCTGCTAACCTCAGTGTCCTCAGCCCTGCGATACACTCTACCTTCATGAAGGTTATAATGTTCATATTTTATCGAAAGGTTGTTAAAGAGGTGTTTTTATTTTTTAGTCAGAAGAAACTTCCTCCAACCTTTTGTTCAAGTGCTCTGAAATTTCAGTAACCAAAGTACTTAGGATTAAATGAACTAATCGTATGTTCTTTAATGTTTTTTTTTCAGTTGCTGATAGTTGGAGGTTCCTTTGGCCTGCGAGAGTTTACACAAATTCGGTATGATGCCCAGAGGATCAGAAAAAAGGTTTGTAGTAAATTAACTCTCACATTACATTTGATGGAAAGTTGCTTATGATAAATGTGACAGCAGATTAAATGTAAATTCTCACGTTTTCCACCATCACACGAAACAGTGGAAAGGTCTCTGTACAGCCAGTGTGCAATGACTCCTCCTAGTGGTCAGACACATAATTGCACGTGAGAATCAAGATTTCATCCAAGAGGACAGTGTAAAGATAGCACTCATGTAAAGATAGCACTCGTGTAGAGATGTTTCTAAATCCGTGAGGACTGCTGGTATCTCACAGTGCAGTGTGGTTGATTTCGGCTTATTTATAATTTTTCTAAAGGAACTCAGAATTAGACACTTTGTCTATCCATCATTTCAGACACTGCAGGCATACAGCACTGACAGGCTTTTCTAAACCATCAATACAAGAGCAAGAAGTGAGAACAAGCTCTAATAATTCATTAACTGACAGACCCAATTCATTAAAATGTCAGAAGACCGGCCCTTTATTAGAAGCCATTGCAATCTGATGAGCTGGCTGCGAGGGGAAGTAGCTGTTTTGTGCTAGTTTAGTCTGACAAACGCCGATGCACGTCATCTGGGTGGGAGCCAGATGGCAGGGGCATCTTTTCTTATTACTGTCCATGTGTGGCGGCACTAGACAGTGGATGACGATGGTGGAGGGGAGGCATCGTGCCCCTGGCGCCGTGCCCGGGCAGCTGCCCCCACACTGCTCGCTCTCCTCTGACGGGGCCTGCAGCAGACCGAGCCTCTGTCCTCTCAGACCCTGTGGAGTAAAGATTCAAGTCGCGTGTGTGCACATGAAGTTTAATGCATGGAATATCTAAACAGTTGTCAAAACACGCATGATTAAAACCACTCTTCCGGTGGAACTGTTATCAGCTGATTCCATTATTTTGTTCTCACAGATATTTGCCCTCTTAAATCATTAAAAACGCTATCTGCGGGTTAAGTCATTGTATGATCCAATTTGCATTTTCTCTTCAACTATTTAATTTAGCCTGGAGGCAGAGATGAACTTCAGATTCCTTTGTCCTCCCTGTCCAGGTTTTGTGCGAGTCCTCCTCACCTCTGATGCTCCCAGTCTGTTTTTGAGGTTCAGGCTGGTGGCAGTTGAAGAAAAGCTAATAACACCTCCATAGCAGGTGTCATACTAATTACTTAGGCTATTAATTCTCTGGTCTGAAGGCTGCAAAATATTCTATATATTATTTATTTGCTGTAGTAATGTAGGTCTAATTAAAAATCAATCATGGAATTATGAAACTCATCAGTCACCCGAGTAACTGCGGCGTTATTGCTATGAAATATTAGAACTCATTAAAAGTAATGATTCAGAATGGGATTCATTTCAGTCCTATTCTCGGGCAAAATCAATTTGAATTGCAAAACCCAGATAGCTCCATTGGACTCGACTCTCTCTCCCAAAACCCTCTGACACACTATTTTTTCCATTTTTACTAAACCGATGATGTCAAATGAGTGAAAACAGGATGAATTGGATCCTCCGTCAGGTTTGGAGAGGCGGGTCTTCAGTGCTCATCTCGTCCACATGACTCGAAAACCACTTCACCTCTTCTGCAGATGTCGTCATTTATACACAAAAGAAATAATACATGAAGAAGAGGAGGGGGAGATGCTGCCTGAAGGGGCTGCTTCAGTTTCATTATTCGTAATTTCTCTTCTAACATTAATGGCTTTGTTTAGATATTGCTACCAAATCCATTTATCAAACAAAATCTCTTCTTCTTTGATTTGACTTCTTCTCCGCTTGCTCTCTCTCTCTCTCTCTCTCTCTCCCTCTCTCTCTCTCCCTCTCTCTCTCTCTCTCTCTCTCTCTCTCTCTCTCTCTCTCTCTCTCTCTCAGCTGGATCCTTCGCTGGAGGCCAAAGTGAACGTCCGGAGGCAGTCGGTCGTACTGGAGGAGGAGTACCAGGTGAGGAGGGACGGGCTGAGACCCTGAGGGTGGGGGGGGGGGGGGGGGGGGGGGGGGGGTAGATGAAAGAAACTAACTGGAGCGATCTGCCTGCAAGAAAGTGCTGCAGGTAAACAATGTGTGTTTTTTAATGGGTGTCAACAAAACACAAGATGTTTTTAAAAGGACATCTTGTGTGCAGAAGAACCCAATTTCATATAATCTTAAATACTTAGGAGAAAATTGGGACTGTGCAAGTGTTGAGTGTTACCGCCTCGGGTCAATTAGTATTTGCAAATAATAGGAAGAAGGGTTAGATGAGTAGTAGCACTGTTCTCAATTTGGGCGTTTAGTGTTCAGTGCTAATGCTTAATTCTTAAACTCTAATCCCTTCAGTACATTGTCTTTATTAATTCAAGTGTACATTTTTAAAATTAATTGAATGTAATTAAGGTGATATTATAGTGTGGTCCATATTTCCTCATGTGTGGTGAGTCACTCTGTCTTTAAGGCATGCTAACACTTAAACAATTTATCATTTATCAGTTGGCTTTTTATTACTGTGTGTGTGTGTGTTGTGTGTGTTGTATGTGTTGTGTGTGTGTGTGTGTGTGTGTGTGTGTGTGTGTGTGTGTGTGTGGCAGCTTAATTCTTGCCTCCTCTCACCTGTGTGACCAGATGGTCTGAATTTTCTACATCTGGCCATTTCAAAGTACATCAGCTAAATTGAGAAAAGAATCCTAAATTGACTTTGAAATAATGTCTTGTGTTCATGCAAACTTTTCTCGCACTTGTGATGCTTCTGCAGAGTTGAAAAATCCTGCACTGTTTTCAAACACTGTTTGACACACTACAGGATGTCTGGCCTGATTTTTTTCAAAATATTGAATTATTGGCATCCTGAAGTTTAAACCTCGTCTCTTTGCTTGTCCCTCTCTCTGCAGAAGATGCAGGAGGTGAATCTGGATGAGTGGAGGAACATCCGAGGTCCTCGTCCCTGGGAGGACTCCAAGGAGTACCAGGAGCAGCAGCGCGCCCGGCAGGACAAGAAAGACTGAGACCTGGGGACGCCAGGCAGAGCAGACTGCACACACACTGCAGGAGGACAGATCAGACAGGAGTGGACGGAGCTTGTGGCGAAGTCGTCTCTGCGACCCGAGTACCCCAGATCCTCCACCTTCAGGGCGTGGACTCAACCGGTTTGGTCTTTGCTTGTGTTGGACTTTAAACTTTTGAAATGTACATTGTTTGTAACAAGTTGTGGTCTCCTCTGGTAACCTCTGTAACACATTCAGGACTAGCGGCTAAAATGGTGCCACATGAGCCCAAAACCTTGAAATAAGTTCAAGGTTGGTCTTACATTTAAAGAAGTAAGCGTCCTTATGGCTTCATACGCTGACGTACGAAGCAGTCACCTGTTGGTAGCTGATTCTCCACTCTGACCATCAGGAGTTTGTCATAAAAAAGCAACCAGTAGGTGGCACATCTGTGTCCTGCTGCACCTCGCCTTTCACACTGAAAGCAAGCAAGGAAATATATATATCACTGTATGATTTCCATGTCTCAATAAATTATGTATCGTTGATCCAAATTGTTACTTTTGCTTTTATTTTGTTTATGACAAAAGCTCGTAGATGTTGTGAGTCTTTGTTTACAACAGCATTGCATTGATTTACCAGTTGAACGTACAAAAGAATAAATAACACAACCGTCCAGCCTTACCTCAGGCTTTATAGGTCTCGACAGTAATCCGTTTCTCTGACAGTTATTACTTTGCAATGCGGTGGATTTATTACGTTTATAATGGAAATAGTATTACCTTTTGCGGGGTTTTTTGTCCTACAAACCTAAACAAGATGATTTTCGCTGCAAGTCTTCAGATTGTATGTATAAGTAATGTTTGGGTGACTGGCAGATAATGCATGCACTGCTTTGCCTCATTCAGTTTGTGAAATAGGATGCAATGAATATTCCTCAGGTGTGGAGGTCTGCATGAAAATGTCCTGGGATACATTTTCTGTAATCACATTTTTTATGTTCATGATTTTTGAGTCACTTTGGCACCCAGTGTTTCTCAGACTCATGAATCTATGGGACACAAACAAGAGCTCATATTATATTTTCATGCGCAGGTTGTGCAGTTCTAAATCTAAAGAGTGTTGCTTTGTCGTCGGCTGTTTCAGTGTCATGAAGCAGCAATCGCCTCTAATCCACCGAAACACATCTGAATGACAAAACAGAGCTGTCAAGTTATTTGGGATCGGCAGATCAGATCGAGCCTCTCTTTTCAGGCTGCGCGTTGATGAAAATGTCTGGTGTGTGCTTCCGTTTCTGGAGAGGCCTCTCTAAACTTTTGGTGCATCTGTGATCTTAGAGGTCAATCACACGCTTGTTCTCCACAGGCAGCTTTTTGATTAGTCCTGTTGTACTGGTTAAGAATGAAGACGCTGCTGTTTCTAACGGTGGGAAAGAAGAAATATTGAGTTTGACGATGGCCGATGAGCCAATCTGAACTGTGACTTCTGCTGAAAGGTTAGCTGCAGTGGTGGGTCCTTTACTTAAAGTGTAAAACTCACCGTGGAGCCAAAATATGGTCTGTCAGCCTTACATCATTATATATTATACTATTAGATAATTATGAATGTAGTAACATGAAAGCTGCATTTTAATGTCGCAGCAGAGCTAATTTTACTCATTGTATATACTGTTGTAGTTTAATTCACAGTATAATAATGCTTTGTATTGTATTTTACATGCATTTCTTTGTAGTTCCACTGAAAACTGCCGTTGACTTGAGTGAACTGACCATTATAATGGGAATCTCCACACTCTGCTGACAAAGTGGTGTGTTAACATTAGCTCAGGTGGCTGTGCTTTCAACTAAATATTCCACTTATTAAGTAATTTAATTTGTCTTTATTTCCTCCTTTTTAAATGTACATCTCATGGTGTTTATTTAGCCGTGCGTTTGGTGAACCCTCCGTAACCTCGCTAATTGTGCAAAGCCACACCGCCTCGCAGCTCCTCCATAGAGCCCGCTTCAAATGAACCATGCGAAGGAGATTTGAGAGCGCTGAAGCCAAAGATGTGTTGCAGCACATTACAGTTCTCTGATAAGGAGACGCAGCATGGGTGTCGCCGTCAGAGGCCGAAGTGGGTCAGTCCGGGAGGCCTTGCTGTCGTAAGTGAGCTGTCAGGGTGCATGATATAGTGGAGTCCTAATTTGAAGAAGTCACGCCCCTTCACGTGCTGTTCAATTTTTTATTTGAAAATGCAAGAAAACGGCATCAAATATTCATTGGACATGGCTAAGAAAAGAGGAAACCAAATTCAATATTTACTACGTCGTTCTGCGAGCGGGAGAACTAATGAGGTCTGAGTAACAACAATCATGTAGCTGGTTGAAATTTGGGGGCCGTGACAACTGGGTCTCTGCAACACTAAATAACTATAACCCCTCACATCTTCCAGGGGTCCCTCTCCAGGTCTGAGGGGCCTGAATTATTCAGATTTTGCCTTCTAGTCTGCAGCCCTGTGAGTTGGTTTTATATGAATCAAACTGGCTGCTGCCAGATCTTCACAGCTCTGTCGTGGAAACACTCTGCAGAAGAACCAGTCAGCTCTCAGTCTTTTTGGCTCTCGATGAATGAAACATCCCTCCTCCCAAACACACTCTCGCACACTCCAGATGATGATTAATTACCGCTGGTATTATCTCACATGAAGACATTTTTCACAAAGATTAGAGACACGATCATTCACTTCCATGAGTCAAATGCAAAATACTCGACCGGGATCCCCCGATGGATCCTCACACCAGGTTGACAGCCCAACTTTGTGGTATTTATTACCTCCTTAATGTGACGTATTCATTTTGAAACCGGGTATTGGGGGGAAGACAGCAGACAGTGAGGGGTCACTCAGTGAGTGTAAACCAATAGGTTATCAGTCAAGGAGAGAAAAGCAGTTTGATTTAATAGGAAAAGTGAGATTGTCCAAAAGTGTGTGATGTCTTTATTGGTTTGACTTTCAAGTTACACCCTCTAATCACCACTGTAGATACACGCCTGTGATCTTTAAAGGGTAGTTCCAGTATTTTTAAACCTGGGCCCTATTTCTTTTACAAAAGTTTACCGAAAGTTTTGAAATTCAGTCCAGTACATCAGCCGGCTGCAACTTAATCCTTGTGGGTCACTGGGCTCAGATCGTTATTCTAAATGTCTGACAACATCATGGAAAGGATCCCTGCAGAGAGAGACCTCTTGTAGCAGCTCTCTTGGTCTGCAAACAGTTAAAAACATGAGAGAATAATTTGTGTAGCATCTCAATACACATAAAGTTTCCCAGCATTACATTTCAAGAGTTTGTATATTAAGAAAGTGTATTATTAGTCACCTAGCACTATACATAAGTGTGCTGGAACTATTAACTTGCCAATTGTCAAAAAATAACTTGATAACTGATTAAATCTGTCCACTTTGATCATGTAAAGTAATTTGTTTATTGAAAATGCCAATTATTTGCTGCTGTCCTGTTTTATATCATTGTGAATGGAATATCTTTAGTTTTTGGACTGTTGGTCGTATCAGACTGCAGGAAGTAACAATGGTCACTTATGACATTTTATAGACTTTAATGGTTAAATAATTGAGATGAATCCATAATAATTTGGTGCAGGTCTAATGTATGTGTGTGTTTGTATCAGTCCCTTGTCCCAGATAGGAAACAAAGCCAATGAAGCTGCGGTCAGTGAAAGCTTCAACCTTCACTACTGACTCACTGAAATGTCACTTTCAGAGAGCTCCGACAAAAAATAGACTTATTCTACATAGAGGAGGGAGGGGAGGAGGAAGTGAGCGGGGAAATGGCCCCGGTGCCTATTTTATTTAGTCTCTCTCTCTCTCTCTCTCCCTCCCTCTCCCTCTCTCTCTCTCTCTCGCTTTCATTTCATTTCTATAAATAGACAGGCGCTTGGCAGCTGAGGGGTAGTCCACGCAGAACAAATGCACCCCCTGGCTGTTTCACTTCATTCCCCACATAATGAGCCAGACGGAACGCGCACAGATCGCCGCCGTCACTTCCACTCTCCCCAGGACCGAGAGGCCGGGGCCACACGTTGCCATGGAGACGTGGCTGTTGGGCAGAGGGGCCCGAGCCCCCACGGACGAGCTGACCTCTCCTCCTTGATCTCTGTCTCATCCCGTCTTCCCCTACTTTTGATCCTCCTCCCTTCGTCCCTTCCTCTCTTTCATTCAGCACCATAAGGCACGAGGGGGATGAGTAGACGAGTGTGGAGTCCAGTGTCCTACACTCGTCTTCTGTGTGTCTCTGATGTAATGGAGTCAGTGCGGGTATCCCTCTCTCACCCATCTTCCTCTACAAATATATTCCAGACCAGTGAACCACTGAATGCTCAGCTCCAATGGCTGCGGCCGCAGAAGGGGCACTCTCCATAGACGAGCTATACTATATGTGTACAAATACTGGTCTCTATGGATATTATTTGAGCTGAAAGTACTATGCAGTGTGAGAGCTTAGCGCTCCTTTCTATCTGCACTGCACTCTGTATATTTATGGACTGTCATGGTTTTATTTGAGAGGATTTATTGGTGCAGGGTAGTCAAGGTTACGTAGCGTTATATGAAGAGTAACCAGCTCTTCTTCTCAATGTGATTATGTGCATGCCCACCTATCAAGCCAATGCATGCATGTCTGGATGATGGGATGACAGCAACGACCACAGGCATGTTATCTCTGGTGCAGTGGCTCCTGACCTTTTTGTCTTGTAAAATGAAGCTATTTGTGATTACGTATAGGAGGAGGAGTTCTACAAAATAATGATTTTTCTTTCTCAGACATTTTGACTTTTTATAGGCTGAAGAGGTGAACATATTTGATATTACAAAAGAAAAAGAGCAAAGTCAGAGAAACTAAACATAACAAACACCCCTCAGGTTTATCTTGGGCCCTGGCTCAGGGGTCCACTGCTCTATGAAGGAGCAGATCCACAGCTATAGTGGTGTCTAGATTTGGTTTCATTTGCTTTGGTTTTATTCGTTGGAACTAGTTCATACCAAAGAAACGGTCCCTATGAAATCTGTTGACAGCATGTCATGTGGATTATCCAGAGCGATGCTTCCCAAGGAGTCACCAGGACGTGCAAAAGAATTAAGCGCACAAAGATTGTTCATATTTAAGACTTTAAACTTATTTCCTTGTGAAATACTACAATCGTACCTCTTAAGGATCTTTAAGTTAGTCACAAATCCCTCTTTTATTGAACTGCTGTGGCAAAGGGTCACAAGTAGACATGGCTACAGCACAAAACCTTAGGAACTGTTGTCCCACAGTAACAGGGGCACCTTCTCAAAAGAGATTTTGCTGTTGAGGTTTTTAATGAAATTCCATTCGCCTGCATCACATCAGGGTAAAGACAGATATCTCCAAACTTGGGCTCATAAAACTACCAGAACTACTTGCATGGCGACATGGCACAAGAGGTAAGTTTATATTTTATCATTTGGGTGAACTAACCCTTTAAAAACACCCTCCACACACTTACAGCCTTGAGGCCTTCAGATCCTGATGCGAGGTGACTCTTTACCTTTCTCATTTCACAGCTTCACTACTCATTACTGGCCGTCATCAGTGGACGTCACCCAGGGGTGATGTCGGCGTTAACTCCCCTGATGACCCCCCCCCCCCCCTCCCTCTCTCAGGGCCCACCGTGTCATTGCCTGACTGAAGTCGTTGCGACTCGAGCCTACAGATGATCCGCGTGCGCAGAGTCCCGAGCGAGAAAATACAAACCACACAGTGCACGTGCAGCACTATTGTCTCGTGCCGGACTGTTTCGTGTCCCTGCTCCAGATCCTCTGCTGCCGCACGAGGTTTGAATGAAACTGATCCACGGCCCGCAGCCGCCGTCAAGTGTTCTGCGGCGAAAAACAAGACAGGAAGGAGAGGAGAGGTGAAGCTGCTCCACCCTCAGAGAATCAATGCCAGCAGCCTGTTTCGGGTCTACGGCCATCAAGCCGCCCGCCCCCTCCTGAGTGCTGCTGCTCTCAGCGGGCAGCGCGAGCGGGCCCGGCGTGCTGATTACAAGTATAATCCATTAATGATCAGTGAGTGCGTGGAGGACTTGGATGAGAGAGGCAAGAGCAGACATTGAATTCCAACCGTACGATGCATGCAGGCTGCAGGTCCGCTGTGTCTTCTGCCTCCACCCTTTTCCCTGCAGATAAGAAAACTTCATTAAAACACCCAACCATATTCTCCATACTAATTACAGCATTGCTTTGAGAGGAGTGGGTGATGGCGGGTGGGAGTGGTGGTGGTGGTGGTGTTGTTGTTGCCTGACCAGATTGGCCCGTCTCACCCCCCCCCCCCCCCCCCCCCGTCCATTTGGGAAGTGATTGTTTTTGAATTTTATATTTGAATTTAACAAGCATGTAAATCTGAACAGGCTAATAGGATTCTGTACCACAGTGCCGGACTATGTAATTAAAATCGGATCCAATCCCCCCCCCCCTCCCGCTTTGCATATAGGCTCCATCCCAAAAGAACAGGCGCTCCGCATACAGCAATAAGATGACTGCTTCAAGTCTCTCCATGTTGTTTCTGGATGGATTAATGATAATTCATTATTGATTAATTGCTAATTAATTCAGAAGACTTTTAAATGCTTGTATTAATTTTACATGCAGTTAGCGTTGCCCTGGGACTGTTAGGATTTTCTTTCACAATGCTTCAGGCCTGTGTGACACTGTAATTAGAGGTGGTGGCAGCGTCAACATCCTCCTGCTTTGCTGCCGTCTCTGGGGCTTCGTCTGTCTCGTCAGCAGCAGTTATGGGTGATTGTGCTGCATCAAGGACCGTGTGCCCAGTGAAGCTCACTATCTGCCGGCTGTAGTTATGCATCCAACTAGGAATGGAAGATCATCGGGTTGAGCAATGCAACGGCAAGGAGGGAGACAAAGAAGCACAGGAGGCCATGAGTGTTTGGTGAGAATGTGCCCGGACTCTGGGGGACCCTGAGCGGGGTCCGATTAAAGGAATAGTTCGACACTTTGGGAAATACACTCATTTGCTTTCATGATGAGAGACAGACAGGAAGTTAAAGACACAGCTGCAGCCAGGAGACTGTTAGCTTAGCTTAGCTTAGCACAAAGACTGGAAACAGGGACAAACGGCTGACTGTCCGGAGGTAGAAGGTTTTGGTCTCATGGGGTGTTATGTGACTATTTCTTTATGCAGTGACTTCCTGGAGTCTTGTTGTCACTGTAAGGTTGCCAGGCAACCAGTCTCAACCTGTCAGAAACACAACACTAAATGGATTTGCTATTTTTATGGATTAAACAAACAAAATATAATGTGTCACTTAGTAAAATTTAGAGGTACTGATAGTTGGATCTTTTTTTTGACAGAACCAGGCTAGCTGTTTCCCCCTGTTTCCAGTCTTTGTGCTAAGCTAAGCTAACTGGCTGCTGGCTGTACGAGTATTTCCCAAACTATTTGTCACAAGACAACTAACCTGGTTGAAAGTATCACATGAGCTGTTCTCCACAGAAAGAACCCCTTTGTGGTCCTTACGGGCTTGTGGGCTTTATCTCATACTGTATATATAGTATATTAGCATATTTCTTGCTCTGCATAACGTCTTCAATGAAATTCTACATTCTGCTCATTGAGCTGCAGACATGTTTGTTACTGCGCCTATACATTTGGAATAGCTAATCTTAATCTAGTTTTACTCCATCTCAGCATTTATAAAGCCTGCATTGTCTGTCTGTGTGTGTGTGTGTGTGTGTGTGTGTGTGTGTGTGGTATTTGTGGCATGTGGCCAGAATAAATGTCAGTGACTAGATCATCTTCCTGCTGTCACTTGTTTATGTGTCTTGAATTAGCAGCTTCTGGTCAGCAGGACAGACATCCTCACTTTTTAGAGGTAAAATAGTGGGTGATGCCTTAATCATGAGCTTTCCCCTCCTCCTCCTCCTCCTCCTCCTCCTCCTCCCTCCTCCCGTTGTGAACAGTTGACATGGTGGGCTGTGGGCCTGGATGATATTCATGGTTTGTGGTGCAGGTTTCTTCTCCCAGCCGATGGTGACGTAGTTGCGCGCCTAAGCGAGTCTGTCTGTGTGACTTTTAAAAATGGGGGGCGCAGGGCTGTAGGGCGCAGCCATTTCACACCTCCACCGCGTGAGATTAGGCCTGTTATTAATAATAATTATCTGAGGGTGACAATTCGGAGATAAAGCTCATCTCCAGCATCGTAAGCGCCGGAAACTGACCTGCAGTCCGCGCAGAGGAGACCGGTCTCATTCCGATGGTGCGCAGAAGTCCAGCAGACCTCCAGCCTCGGCAACTTAAAAACCGGTGTGCACAGCTGAGCGCGTTTCTAATGCAAGACAGTGTTTATAAATTGCAGTTTCTGTAGAGAAGACAGCCGGCAAAGAGGAGCTCCCCGGCGGTGCCGACCTACCAGAGCGACATCATAGATTTCCTGCGCTATCGCAGCGGAGAGAGGGGGAGGAGGAGAGCGCTGATTCACGGCTCGCAGGAGGAGGGAGAGCCGTGCGGACGGGCTGAGAAGATCCATCTCTTATCTTAAAATACCGACCCCCCCTCCCCTCCCCTCCTCCTCCTCCTCCTCCTCCTCCCTCTCCCTCGTCATTGACAGCTTTGCGACCCGGTCAATCCGTCAGACAGGGAGGATCTGGGGAGGAGGGCGCCAAGGCAGGAGAGGACGAAAGGCGATCACCTCTGGCCGGTTTGATCCAATCGCCAATACCGAGCAGGCTGGGGACCTGCCTCTCCGTACATGAGGACGACACAGTGGCTTCACCGGGGGATTTTGGTCCGAGGAGCACGTTTGACTCAAGAGATCCAAACAGCGAGATTATATTGAGACTGTCGGCACAACAATAATATTAAAGGGGTCGGACTGGAGCTATTTCGCAGCCTCCACACAAACTCCCCGGAATACAAATCCAGGTAGGTTGTAAAGAATCACGCATGATGCAAACTCCGTGATGTTAAATACTCAGTGGGCTGATGAGTGATGCAACCCGGCACGGCACCGGTGACAAGCAGCGAGACACAGCTTTGACTGTGTGACAGATTATAGAAACCATGTTCGGTGCTTTTTAAGATGCATGTAGCTGCAAACACAGTCGGTAAGTGACGGGAGCCGGACGCGGTCCGTCACTCCGGAGCGCTCCAGGTTTGCACCTCTCTATCTGCTCCCTCTGCTCCTCGTCGCTGTGCAGATATGATCCATTGCAACGTGCTGAAATGGATTCGTGATGCCGTCTAATGGGTGTGCCATTAAAATAACTGGCGTCTGTCAACGCAAGTGTCGGTTACCGGTTGTCACAGCCCGCCGAGCCCCTCCCGCTGCTGATTGGCCGAACACCTGGATCTCCAGTTTTTACATATGAACCTCCAGCTTGTGTGTTTTGGCTTCTCCTGCACGGCCTCCCACTGGAGTTGATTTGGGAGACAAGTGTTTCCCGAGGTCAGTAATGGGTATTAGTTCCAGAAAGGAGGTGCTATAGACTCGTATATCCTCTGTGCATCTTTACACGTAGGCCTGCACGCACCCTATAAGTTATACGCGGGCCTATGGGTGCTCCAGCAGGGATTCCCCCCCTCAGGTAGCACTGACATCGGTATAGTGAGCGAAACCTCGGCCTCATGGTGATTAATCAGCAACAGCTGAGGCTCTCCGTGTGTCTGCTGAGTCCATGTTTACGCGCATCTCAAATAGCCTCCTTAAACAAGACCCTCTTCCCAAAATAGGGAAAGGGAACGAGATCTGTGGGCAGAGCAGCAACTGTCAGGACTTACAGAAGGCTGGTGGTCCCTGAAATCAAACGTTAATGTGCGCCTCTCTCTTTAAGATCCACTGTTGTTAGAGGTGTAAGTCATGGAGAGTTGATGGAGTTGAGCGACGAGGGCTGCAGCCATCTGTTTGATGATTATTTGATCGTTTAATCAAAACGTCCACCAGATATTTTCTTTAATATCAGAAGAAAACCAGGAACATATTCATCTTTGACAGGCTGGAACTGGAGGATTTTTTGTCATTTCCGCTTAAGCAATGAATCGATTATCGATGTAGTCAGCAATACATTTTCTGTCAACCGACTAATCGATTAATCAACTAATCATCACTTTGCGATATTGGCCATTCGTGACATGTTGAGGCCTTTATGTTGGCCAGCTGGTTTCTCGCTGCTAACAGAAGAAAACATTATTTTATTTTCTCAGTGATTCAGTTGGTTTGGACACATTTGATATCATTCTTAGTTTAGCTTTATTAGCCAACAGTGATTCCCTCTTATTGGGGTAAAAATGCCTTAAAGCTGAGAGTCTTAAACTCCACTGATGACGATGATGTTTGTTTTCACTTTATATGTTATAAAATACTTCAGTTCAGTATAAGAAGATTTGCGCAGGTATCTTCTTACAAAATAAGTCCCCTGATCAATACATATCGGGCTGCTTCATTAGCCGGGCGATACAGTGCATTAATAAATTATAGCATCAATATTGACATATTAATTTATATATTTGGGGATTTGGGGTCATTTTGTTGAAATATTGACTTTTTCTGAACTTTCTAATAATAACAATACTGCATGACATCCTCAGTAGCCACCACATATGTCATTGTATTATCAATATTGAGGTATTAAGTCAAAAGATGATGATGATGATGTGATATTTGATATATAAAATATCACTGAGTTCCACTTCCTCATATTTCCTGAAGCAAAAAGTGGTTAGAAGTTGTGTAAATGGAGTTTAAGTGGGTTCACCCTCAACGATTTGTGGTTGAAGAGGTCGTCGTTGGGTTTAATTGAAATATGTCAAAGCTGAACTTCACCCTTAATTTAGATACGTCGGTTGCATTATGGCTCCTCTTAATTTCCTGGCCAGTTTTTGAGAACAACTTTGTCTTTTTCAGTTGATTTTAATACTTTCTGGTGGCTGCTGAACAGCCTCGATCAGACTCCGGTGACAGTCCGTCCCTATATTCACAATTTAAAAAAAAAAAACAATCCTTAAAACGGTAATTAGTATGCAAATTGTTTTGTGTAGCTCCTAATTTGGGGTGTCGTGGCTCTAATGTTGGTACGCACACATAGAGAAATGGAGTCGTTCACTCTCCATCGCCTGACATGCAATTTGTGTTCAGATAGAAAATCAATTATTCAAATACAAAATCCTTGTGGGGTCACACACCTGAACGGTCTGTCTGAGTGCTTAAATGTAATCATTTTAATGAGCTTTACGTTATTGCTTAACACGACGTGGTTGTGTCTCTTAAAGGGTTTCTCTATCAATCAACCGATCAGTCAATCAATAAATCAATCCATCCCTATTGGCTATATTACCAGCATGTTTTGTAAGATTTTGTTAAAGGGGCACTCAACTGATTTCACTCGTGGAGTCAGACTGAGCTTGTAGCAGAAAGCATGTGTTGGGAACTGGGGATGTATTCACCAGTCAGGGAGGCTCCAGTGCATTATGGGAATTGTAGGTTCCAGCATTTTCCAGACCCCATTTACAGCTGGCATTAACCTGGATAAGGAGGTGGTCTGGTGTAAATGCAATTCGTGCAGCATGACCTCCTTTTTAAGAAAACAATCCACCCCGTGAGTTAAAAGGTCACCTAACTCCACGTTTTCTTCCTGGTTTCTGAACAGAAACTACATTTTGTAGGAGACAGTAGTTAGAAAGTCTCTCCTCACAAAAAGTGCCTTAAAAGTGAATGTCGTGCGTCCGTGGCTCCGTCGCTTTCCTTGATCTGGGAGGCGCCATGTTTGTTGACAGCTCTGACTAATTTGCATTTTGAGATCTGATCACCATGCGAGCAGATATCAAGATAAAGAGAGTGCTCGTTAATACCAGGTGTAATTTCAAAGGGATCAGATGTAATTATCCAGATTATCCCGACACAGATCACACGTCAGCGGCGGGTGTAAAAGAGGAGGGGCTTTAAAGTCAGGATGCATCAACGAAAGCTGCTTTTATTGTGATTCTTTTTTAAATCCTGAAATTTGTGTAACACCACTACCCCTGTGTTTACCCAATGACGTGGTGTTGGGAAATGTAATTGCTGCTTGTGTTATGTTCACAGGCAGTGCTTTTTTTTCCAAGGAAGTGCAACAGCAAAAGCACTTTGGTTAAGGTTAGGGAAAGATCGGCGTGTCAGTTAAATGTCAATGCAGTAAAGACATTGTGTGTCTTGCTTCAAGCCACTTTAGACTTTTTCTGTTTTAAAAAAAACCCACCGTCTTCTCCAAACCTTAACCAAGCGCTGTGGCTGAACGTGACCTGAAAAAGTTTAGTTGCTATGAACGGATGCTGTATGAAAGAAATGAGAACCGTACGTGCTAGACACTTTAACAACATTTCCTCATTATGTTGATAGAAAACGCAATCTGAATGGCATTAAGTTTCATTCAAAATGTATATGTTGCTGCAAATTAGTACTGTGTAGTAGTAGTAGTAGTAGTAGTGATGGTCGTGGTAGTAGTCTGCAGCAGTATTCTTCGTGTTAGTACAGGCAGTATAGTAATGGAGTAATATTAATAACAGAAGCAGTAGAGGAAGTAATGGTGGTACTAGTAGCAACATTACGGCCGTAATTAGGTGAAATTCAAAGGTGAGGAATTCATTTCTACATGTACAAAGAATACATTTATCACATTAAAACTACTACTTAGAATAGTGCAAGTATCTGATGTGTCTTTTGGGAGACCCGGAAATGAGCACAACTATGGTTTACAAGTACAAAATAATCTTTCCGAGCATGATTTTATTCAGCTCGTGAAATTTATACGTGTAATGGGAGAAGGCAGGAGGTAGTTAGCAGGCAATTGACTCCCTCTGTCCAGTGTGACTGTACGGCCTTGTATCTTTAAAACGCTCTGTGTCACTCTGGTAGTTTGCTCTTGGATTTATGGGTATTTGGCTTGTTTGCCATTTTGTTGTACCTCTGTTTATCCTGGGTAGGCTGACTGAGCACATTTACTCTTTTTCATCACTGTCCTCCTTCCATACTCCGATAACACACATGGAAACACAAGAGTCTCCAAGCGTCTGCATTAAAGCTGCAGGAAATCACAGTGAAGTGTTGGAAGATAGGACATTTCATCTCATTTAAAGCTGCTGTAAACAGTACTTTTACATTAACAATGGATCACATGACTGCCTGTATGCCAAAGAGGTCGTTTGAAGTGATATAACCACAGACGATCATCACCCACCTCCCCTCAGCTCTGCGGAGCTTTGTAGCGTCTTTTAGCTCATTGTTTCAGGTTTAGTTTTTGTGGCCTTCATCTTGTCGTCATTGTGTCGTTTTCAGCTGTAGCAGGCAGTTGTTTTAAGAGGAAAAGCTCGAAAACCGACTGTACACGACATTCCCAGTACCAAACAGCAGACAGACAAAGTTAGCTCGCTAGCTGATAAACATAATGGAGAATTTAGCCACTAAAGAGCCACATATTTCCCTCAGGAGTTGGTGGAGACCAAAACAGAGTAAAAAGAAGAGTTAATATTAGATTTACATTCATCAGGTAGACAGAAACACGACTCCAAACGAATGCTAATGTTGCTCCGTGATGGATGTGTAAATGTAGGGAACTGTTTGCCAATAAGTTGATAGTATGTTAATGTCGTGTTTACAGCTTATTTCCAGTGCCCCAACTGGCCAAGAAATCCTGAATCATGTTGCTTTTTAAATAGTGAGATTGACCCAGGGTATAAATGATTTTAGTAAACAAAATATGACTCAACACTTTGGATTTGGGATACTCCTTCTCTTGTTTATCACCTGTATATCACCAACAATTAAATGGCCAGTCATTTAATCATTCCCGTCCCTAGGTTGTAACATACCGAGAGGCTCTCTAGCCTCTAAATTCTGGATGCTTCATCTATTTCTGCCTCATTGCAGTTTCTGCTCGTCCACCCCAGCTAGCCACCATGCAATAAAGAAAAGACAGGGAGAAGCTAGCAGGTCAGCAGTGCTGCTGTGATTCTAAAACAGGAAGAAGCACTTCCTTTAGCCTGCCAGTGCTTTCACAAACCGTGTCCCTGCTGTCAGTCTTTCGTATTTTCATGACGATAGAGGTTTATAGCTGTAATTTGAGTTTGATTGCACACATTTCTTCATTCCTCAAAGTTGACTCTTGTTGGTGAGTGTTAAAACTTTCAGACTGATTCAAAAGTACAAACAGCTGCAAAATTTTCAGGCTCAACTTTTCTTTCATTAAGTTACAACTTTGTCACTCAATTATCTCCCTGTTGTTTTTGTTTGTGCTCAGCGCTGTCGGTTCTCACAGGGATTGCATAGCTGGCTCCTGTCCATATAAATGGCTCTGCTGATTCAGTTAAATTTAAGTTCCTTGTCTCCCTCTTCTGCTGCTGTTTGCTGTCATCCTTTTTTTTCTATCCTCCAGATCAGTGTGCTGCTCTGCAATCAACAATCTTTTTTTTTCATTTCAAGCTCAGCTCCATTTTTAAGTTTGATCTCCTCTAAAAACAGCACTTCCTGAACGAGATCTTTCAGAATATTATTGAGGTTATGATGCCTCAAAATACATCATAATGATACTGCCAGTGATGCAATTATTTCTACCTATGAACCATTAAATTAGAAATATTAGGAATAATGTATTCCAGAATGGATTAATTGGTTGTGTTCATGCCTGAGTTTACACACAAGAAGGTGATATAAACTTTACCAGTTTATTTGCTGACATTGTGTGTGTTGACACTGCTCAGGTTCCAGAGACAATATTAGGCATTTATATTGGTGTGAGTGCTTTAAATACACCAGCTCCTGTTTGACTATCCACACGTCCATTGAACATTTTGTCAGCTATCCCAACTGGCCAGTGGTCCGTCTGGATGATAGACGACATTTCCAAAAATATCACCTGGGATTTCAAGTAGTCGGAGTTATTTTAAGTCTTCAGATCCAGTGTACTGCGCAAGAGTTAAATCAAATAAGAAATTTGCATTACACAGCATAACATATGCCATTTAATGGATGCTTTTATCCAAAGTGCTTGAAGTGCCATGAGTGCGTACTGTACACATTTTAGTGCGGGCGGCCCCAGAGGTAATCAACCCTTTAACCATGAATCAGAACACAAGAGTGCACTTTTAAAGTACAAAATGTAGAAAGACTCGAGCTACATTTGGCTCAACAAAAGCAAAGGGAAACAAGTGTTGCAGTAATAAAAGATTGTAATCCTCCAGTGAATTCAGGACAGAATGATTAACTTACAGTCTGTATCTCTCTGAAGAGATAATTCTAATTCAGACTAAACTGCCTGTTCGTCTCAGGGGCCCAAAGGTGTGGTGAAGGCTGCAGAAAGGCCCCACCCATCCTCCTGAACCGCTAAATAATCACAGGTACCTCTGAGAAGACAGCCTCTGTAATAAATCCACTGCGTTATGTCTTACAGCAGCTCACATCTTCTAGGTTTGGTGTGGTTAACTGTTCTTCATGCTCCCATTGCCTCTGGCCTCAGCTGTTAGCATCAAAAGAATTGTCAAGTCCTATCTCATAAGAGCTGAAGAGGTGCGTAAGATGCTTAGCCTGAGCTTTTATGAATTCGGACAATGTCTGCATTGTTTTTGTAATGCTGCTCTCTCTTGCGGAAGTGGTAAGTGTGCATTTAGGGCTCAGTATATAATGAATTTGGACGGGATATCCGTACCCTTTGTTTCAGTTCGCCTCTTGACGGTCTCCTGCCTCCCCTCTGCTGTTTTTTTGCCAATGCGACATTTTGGACAGTGCTTAGTTTGGCAACATTGCACGCCATGCTGAGCGAGCTGTTTGGTTCAGAGCTGCGTATTACCCCTGAGATTTCAGACAATCACGCTCAAATCCACGTTATTGGGCGCACACATCCACATCTAAACTGAAACTTTATGATTGGAAATGAGCCCACAGGCTGTGATTTTATTAAATTATGTTATCTACATTGTTCACACAGTGGTTTACAGACCTCTCAGCATGGGGAAGTATTTTCCAGTCCGCCTCTCATAGATAACACAAAGGTCTCCTGACTGTGCTGTTTGTAAAGGAGGAGGCAGAAACTCATTGAAGTCTTACTGAAGGGTAGTGGGATAACTTGAATTCTCCTTTTCTTGTTTCAGACACAGCGTGTGTTTCTATCTGTGAAATGCAAACACACAATATTTCACACTGCTCATTAAACTTGGGATTTATTAATTAAGTACAATAAATATTTATTGAGCCATAGATGCATTTATCTGGTAAAAAGATACAAAGCCACATGATGCAATTGTTTAACCACTGTCTGAATGTTGTTTCTGTCACATGAGAGTAAACTCTTTGTGTCTTGTAATAATGGTATAATATAACATCCGTATAATCACTTTTGTTTGTGTCTGTTGTGTTTAGGTGGTGGGTGGAGAAAGAGCACAGCCCAGTGCTGGATCCCAGAGGGACTGTCAGTGTGGTAAGGACCCTTGAGACGAAGGAGGGTGCATGGAGGGTTCAAGGCCTGTAAAGCCAGGGTCATCAGCCTGCCTCTGGTTGGGGCTGGTCTCTGTGACTGTAGCCTTCCTTTGTACAGAAGCCCGGACCACTCCGAGCCCTCTGCTCAGCCCCAGCAATGCAACCTGCGCGGGAAACTCCAAGTGTCTTCCAGGGATCATCCTGCCCATCTGGTACCCGGAGGATCCCTCCATGGGGGACAAGATCGCACGGGTCATTGTGTATTTTGTGGCAATGATATACATGTTTCTTGGAGTGTCCATCATTGCCGACCGCTTCATGGCGGCCATTGAGGTCATCACCTCCCAGGAGAGGGAAATTGTCATCAAAAGGCCCAATGGGGAAACAACCACCACCACGATCCGGGTGTGGAATGAAACGGTCTCAAACCTGACCCTCATGGCCTTGGGCTCATCCGCCCCTGAGATTCTGCTCTCTGTAATTGAGGTTTGTGGACATGAGTTCAAATCCGGTGAGCTCGGGCCCGCCACAATTGTCGGCAGTGCAGCCTTCAATATGTTTGTCATCATCGGCCTCTGTGTGTCTGTCATTCCCCAAGGAGAGGTACGCAAGGTCAAACACCTCAGAGTGTTCTTCGTCACTGCAGGCTGGAGCATCTTTGCTTACATCTGGCTCTACATGATTCTGGCTGTGTTTTCTCCCAACGTAGTCCAGGTCTGGGAGGGTCTACTCACGCTGGCCTTCTTCCCCATATGTGTACTCCTTGCCTGGGTAGCAGACAGACGACTGCTCTTCTACAAGTTCATGCACAAGAAGTATCGCCACGATAAGCACAGAGGTGTCATCATCGAGACGGAGGCTGAACGCTCTAAGGGGATTGAGATGGACGGCAAGATGGTCAACTCTCACTTCATGGACGGAGGTGCGGCAAGCAATCTTATTGGTTTGATCGAGAGCAAAGAGGTGGACGAGTCCCGACGCGATATGATCCGCATCTTGAAAGACCTGAAGCAGAAGCACCCAGAGAAAGAGCTGGATCAGCTGGTCGAGATGGCCAACTACTACGCTCTGTCGCACCAGCAAAAGAGCCGTGCCTTCTACCGCATCCAAGCTACACGCATGATGACAGGCGCGGGAAACATCCTGAAGAAACACGTCGCGGAGCAGGCGAAGAAGAGCGTCAGCGTGCAGGAGGTGCATGTGGAGGAGCCAGAGGAGTATGTGTCTCGAATTGCGTTTGAGCCTGCTGTCTACCAGTGCCTCGAGAATTGTGGCGCCGCCATTCTGACCATCACCAGAAAGGGTGGCGACATCAACAAGACGATCTACGTGGATTATAAGACAGAGGACGGCTCGGCGAACGCCGGGGCCGACTACGAGTTCACAGAGGGTACAGTCGTGTTCAAACCGGGAGAGATGTTCAAGGAAATAAACATTGGCATCATAGACGACGACATCTTTGAAGAGGACGAGCACTTTTTTGTGCGGCTCAGTAATCTGCGTGTCCTGGAGACTGAGGACGAGGTGCTGTCCGCCAACAGTCTCCCGTACCCAAAGGCCATGCTGGGCTTCCCCACCGTGGCCACTGTGACCATTCTGGATGACGATCATTCAGGCATCTTCACCTTCGAGAGCAACTCGGTGCACGTCAGTGAGAGCATCCGCATTATGGAAGTGAAAGTGCTAAGGACTTCCGGAGCAAGGGGGACGGTCATTGTGCCTTATCGCACCGTGGAGGGACTCGCCAAAGGAGGAGGGGAGGACTTTGAAGACACCTACGGAGAGCTTGAGTTCAAAAACGATGAGACCTGGTAAGACAGCAACTCTTCTTTTCTCATGGGCAGTTGCTTTTTTATTAATGTGAGTGTTGGCGATCTATTGTTGGCTATTGCCTGATTTTTAATCAACCAAGGTTATTGAAAATGAAGTTCACTTAAAGCCATAAATAAGTTGTGTTCTTTGTGTGCTTGTTTTTGCATTCATTTGATTTGTGAAACCTGAAACGATTGCAACAGTATATATGATATGATAGCTAGCTTCAAAGCTATTCAACAGTCTGCCTTTGGTACAAAGATGTTGTCTTCGTTGGCCCTTGACATCATTTAATTTGGAACATACTTTGATAACCTATTCATGTGCTGCGTGCGCTCATCACTCTCTGAATTTTAAATGCTTTTTTCTTTACATGGTTAGACAGCGTACCCTCTCATCTGAGCGTGCACTCTATATCCCCTTGTTTTCCTGTCAAGAGATTTTGCTCTCATCAGAGCGCAATCCTGTGTGTGTCGCATGCAATGGGGATTCAACTTTGGGATTCGTCACACAACTGTGGAAACAGGAAGTCCTTAAGTAACCCCCCCCCCCCCCCCCCCGCACGCGCTTCTCTAATCCCTGACGCTTTTGTTTTGTCGAACTCTGGATTTTTTTTATCTTTTTCTTTTTTTTTTTTTATTGTTTCAGTGTCATGTCTGCTTCAATTTAAAAAGAAAGCAGTATGGAACAATAGGAACAGGATAACAGAGAGAGAGAGAGTAAATTACAACAACGAATGTCAAAGGCCAGGCTCAGACCCATGTAATAATCAGTACATGGCAGGCTTTTAGGTGAGTAGGCAGACTGTGACATGATGAGTGACAAGACTGGAGGTTTGATTCCTTCTGGGGGCAGCCATGATAAAAAAAACGTGCAGTTTGGTGGTAAGCGTCTGTGAGTAATAGTGATGTTTTATTTAAATTGAGTATGTTATGTCGCCTTGTTAGCTGTACCATCTGTGTACAATACTGCAGTAAAACACATAGACTGACAAGGTTGAGGCTGAGTGGGCATATTTGGCAGTGTTGCAGTAATAGCAACACACTGTACTGTAGTACAAATAGCATTGGGGCCATGTATTGTATCAGACTGCAGCCTATTGTCCCATGCATGTAAGGCAGTGCTCTGGGATACTGGCATGTGTACAGAACTACGCCTCTTGAGAAATATTGATTTGTTTATTTCACAGCTTGCATCCGCTTGCATCTCACACATTGGTCTGCAGGCACTGAATCAAAGTGACATGCGTCTCTGATATCCCCTTCCCCCACCAATCAGGACCCTCTCAGCGTGCTGTGGCTCACTGGCAGGGTCTGTGCTCCAGGGTGTGGGTTCCTGAGGGCTGAGGCTGCCCAGGAGACCGGCGGCGGGGGAATGAGTGTCGGGTGATCAGCATGCTCTTGGGGCCAGCTGAGCTCTCAGGGTTTCACTTGATTTATGTGAGGGATGCTTTATGGGCCAGGCCTGACGGCTGCCAGGGGAGTAGAGGGGAGAGACGTGGAGAGGGACTATCATCATGAGGCTGCTGTGATGTTGTTGGCGTTGTGAGGGAATGCTGGTCTATCGATCTGTTCATTGTATTGCGCATCGCTCTGCGAGTTAGATGTTCTTACAGTGCAGCGCCGCTCTGTTGTGGGACACGCTGCGAATTGATAAATGCTGGTAGCGATCTGGGAGAACAATCAGGCTGTATGGTCAAAGTATTATTGTTTCAGAACATTTTTGATAGAACAGTAAGGAGGCGCGTTAAAGAGATTATACAACTATATCAGTGTCTTAATCTTACATTTCGGAGAAGTGGAAAATGTGAGTTGATAAATAGTTGCAATGTGGGAGAAGAATCAGACTTTATTGCCAAATAAATAATGCGTCTGAGAATTTCATAGAAAACTAGGGACCTGTGTTAAAGAGATCTAGTCACCCCTCTTATTCAGTCGTGTCAATTCCCTCATCATGCATTTCATAAATTGAAAACTACTGACACTGAATTGATAACACTTCTGGAAGAAGAATCTGAATGTTCAATGAAAGTGCTTTAAAAGATCGAGGAGTAGTTCGACATTTGGGGAAATATTCTCATACCACTCGGTATCAATCCTCTCATCTACAGCTCAGCAAGAAAGGGAATAAGAATATTTCCCAAAATGTCGAACTATTCCTTTAAACCGTCTTAAACCAGCGAGAAGTCGTACGAGGTAGATGTAGGCTGAACATCATCCATATATCTGATTTTAGAAACGCCTCTATTATCCATCGAGGACGTGAAGATTTATTATTTAATCAAAACACTGCATGTCGATGAATTGTTCGGTTAAATGCCGGGCCAAAGGTCATAATGTCTGACCTTTTGATCCTTTTAGCAAGAATTAAAATCATATTGTTGCTATAAAATCTGTTGTAAATGTAAACTCATTGACGTTGCAAAGAAGAGGCTGTGAGCTTACAAAGAAAAAACATAATGTGATAACTAAATAATAAGTGTCAAAATCACCATCTGTGGAATAAATGGAAATGGTCTTGTTGACAGAGTGTGTAGTCATATTGAAAATGTGCAGTTTTATAGTCCACACTGACACACAGGAAACAAACTAACAAGATGTGACTTTTACTGCAAAGGGACAGCACAAGACATATTGTGGATATTAAACTAAACTTACACAGTCGGTGTTGATTAATGTACTCGCTGCAGAGTGATGATAAATGTTATATGGTTTCTCAAAACATACAGGACATTATTCAGTTGAGCGGTTAAAACATTGGAAATTGTCCACATGCATGAACACGCTCGAGTATTAATATGAAAGTCTCTCCTTCCCCCTTCAGAGACTTTTGGATCTTTTGTAGAAATGGCAGACTGCTGTTACAGAACTCCCAACAAATCTCCAGAAATTTCCATAATTACACTCGGATAGTGATGAATTAGATTCTGTGTGCATTCATGAAAAAGCAAAAAGACAAAGAGGAGCAGTGGAAGTGACAGCTTCATCCAGAAGCATACCAGAAGATTCATGAGAACATTTCCATACACAAAACAAAGGGGATAAATGTGTAGAATATTCACTAAAGGCATAATTACAATGATGTTTCTTCTGCTGCCTTGAAAGCTCTCCTCGGGGAAGTTTTCACACTCGCAACATGAAAGAATGCAGAATTAATTTGCCTTCACATTCATATTCAGACTCTAGCGTGTATGGAAATTGACAATGGAAATGTTACGTTTATTTTCATAGTGCATAGATGTCGAACTAACAGAAGGATTCCCTCCTTGGCACATGGTTAAAACAGACTTCCTTCCCGCTGCAGGGCAGAGTGTGCTCCCTGTCTAAAGGGCAAGGGCTTTTTCTGATGTCCTTTAGGACAATTAGACCACATAATGCTCTTCCTTTCTCTCGCCCCCTGTTTTACGAGGCATTGACTCTCAATCTCTTCTGACACACTTTAGGCCCATTGTTATCAACCAGAGTGGAAACTTATTACAGTCCTAATCTGGAGCTCTGGAATACATCACTCCAATTCTTAGCCAGACAATAGTTCTCAGCATGAAGGATGAAGTTTAATAGTTTCCTTGGTGGCTGTGCTTCTGCTCCGAGCTAACGGATATGAACCTCATCCAGCCACCGCGAGCTTCTTAAAAGTGCACTTCATGGCGGTCAAAGCTATAAAGTTAAAGAGTGCTTCCTAATAGGCTAGGCTAGGCTAACAGGGACACATTTTGGGGTGGCACAGATCAGTGGTTCCCAACCTTTTTGACGTGTGACACTTAAAATGAGAATCAACCCGTCGTCACAAGTTACAGCCTCAGTGTAGACATGGGAGCAGGGCTGCGACTAACGATTACTTTCGATCGATTTTTACTGCTTAATGTGTTGATTATTTGTTTGACTAATCAATTAATCATTTCAAACAACAAAATCAGTCAGAAAACAGTGAAAATAGCCCAAGGTGATGTGTTCAAATTGCTTGTTTTGTCAGACCAACAGTCCAGAACCCAAAGATATTCAATTTACAATAACATAAAACAGAGAAACGCAGCAAATTCTTACATTTCAGAAGCTGGAGACAGAAAAGCATTTCTGCAGAAAAAACAACTCAAATGATTAATTGATTATCAAAATGTTTTGACTCAACTAACTTCAGCACAACATAAGAATGATTTTCCCTTCTCATGCTGTTTAATTTGAAGGTTTTTTAGAGGTGTGAAGAGGTGAAAGTATTTCACATAAAAAAAGGCAAAACATTTGAGAAAAGTCAAAGCTACTGCTGCAACGTTCAAGTCGATCAATCCAGTAGTCGATCAACAGTTATTTCAGCGTCTACTCCTGACAATCCATTCATTATTTTCAGTCATTGTCTGGTTCCAGCTTCTCCAATGTGATATCTTGCTGGTTTTCTTATTCTTATTCTACAATTTAAACGGAATATCTTTGTTTTGGACTTTTAGTTGGATAAAATAAGATTTCAATATTTTCTACAAAATAAAATAAAATAATCAGTAGTTAAAATAATCTTTAGTTGCAGCCTAAAGTGCATCCTCTTGTGACCCCTCATATTTATCTTGAGACCCATGGGGGGGGGGGTTTCCCTGCTGAGAATATGAATTGGCTGAAGGTTGCAGGCTTCTGCTTCCTTTGACACAGTGAAGATAACACAGCTGTTGGGTGGAGAAGCTCCATCCCCGGAGAGACGGATGTTTAACTAGGCGCTGATGGATTCATAAACAAACGAGTGGTGTGCAGCGGACAGACCAGAATCAGCTAAAGTAATTGCCACTGTGGTCACGCCTGTATGAGCATGCCTCTCCTGTGCTTGTAAACCTGCCTTATATTTTTATATATATCATCACGTGGGGGGGTTGTATTATGCTTATGATAAGATGCATGGATTTGCCCTTTCCCGTTCTACCTACCCCACTTCCTCCAGCTCTTGCAGGGCCCTAACCCAACCTTTTTCCTTAATATCTCTTGAATGTGTAGCTGTCGCCCCTCTGGGCGTCATGACTGACAGAACACATGTCCACGCTGATCCTCATCCTGCTGACCGCTCAGCTTTTCTCCCTGCCAGCACTTTTCCAGACGCCCTGGAATAGATCCACAAGGTTTACCTTACCACCCTGCAGCCAGCCCTCACACACAAGGATCATCTCGAGCTCAGCTAATCATATTCGATGCTGTGCCTCTGTTGTTTTATTCATGCGAGCCGCATAGTTTCAGTTCTCTCAATAATTGGAATGTGTCTTTGTATTTTTACAGTGCCTCAGGGTGCAATCACACTTTGTTTTCTTTGGTAATGTGGCGAAGTTTGTTTTGTAGTATTTTTGTATTTGCTTCATTACAGTTTACGTCTAGTTAAAAGTGAACCAGGGCTTGTAAACTAAAGTCACACTGACTCCCATGTGGCTCTTGTTGTGGACACTTTTGGTTTTGTGATCAGGTCTGAGATTTCAGAAGACATCCACACAAATCACATTCCAGTTGTTGTAACTTGAAAAGCATGATGGACCAGAGAGTACTGATATGATGACTTGCAGACGTCGAGGTTAAAACCAGGCAACATTTGGTTTACAAGTGAATGTTTTGTAAGCACAATGGTACATTGAGCTAAATGCTAACATGCTGCTGTTTAGCAGGTGTAATGTTAACCAGGTTTACCATCTTAGTTTAGCCTGTTAGCATGCTAACATTTGCTAATTAGCTGTAAACACAAAGTACAGCTGAGGAATGTCAGTTCGGTCATAAACCAAAGAATTGGACAAATTACAATTTTGACCCGATGATGGCGATAGATGTAAAGTCGGGGGATCAACAAAGTTATTACAATTAATCTTATTTGGGACCATGAATGTCATGTTGTAGATGATGAGATATTTCACGAGACCTGCTGGTGGCGCCAGATGAAAAGTCACTGGATCACCAAAGTCATTAGGATTCATCCTCGAGGCCCCCGTGGATCTCTGTACCAAGTTTCATGGTAACCCATCAGATTTTGAGATATCTCAGTCAACTGACTTTGATACCCATACAACCAAACTAAAAGCAAGCCCTCTGTAGTGGAGTGAAGGCATCCTTAGTAACAATTATTGGCCATAAAAAGGCATGAAATTGTTTTGTGTACCTCCAGCAACGTCCTCCCTCTGCTATCATCTGAGATCAGTTTGTCTCACACGGTTTCTAACACGTCCGGAGACATACAGACCTGGAAGATTCATGAGGACATTTCTTATCTTAGCAAACTTATTGTAGCTTTTGCACTTTGGCTCCTGCTTACAAATACTGTACAGAAACACACACACACACACACACACACACACACACACACTAACTCACGCACAGGTTGAGTGGCAATAAATATGCTAGCCCTGAGTTTGTTCCTCCCAGTTGGGGGAATGCAATTAAGTTAAAGCTTATTTATAACACAATTCAGTGCAGGGCGTGTCGCCAGCTCCGAGCCTCCCCCCGAGTGTCTGTGTGTAAATCTGACTGGGGATCATATATTCAGGCTCCACAAACTTTTGACAGTCTCTGCAGCCTAATGGAGTTAGGATGGAGGTAAATCAGTTGGACCCATTTGACTGTCGTGGCGTTTAGCTACAGTGTTTTAACAAATAAACACTGCGCTGTTTTATAATTCAGTTTCATTCTGAAAAAGATGACATGACGCCCGCTCTTACATAGCGATGGAGAGTGCAAACTTTAAATAAGTTTGTTTGTAAAGTGAGTTATACTTCAAGTGCTCAGTTGACAAAATGGTAATACTTTAACACACTAGATCCTCTGGAGGTTTTCCCCCGAAATATACATGTGTCAGCATTTAAAGCATTCACAATAAAACTTTTAAATAATTAAGCAATACGGTTATTCATTACATTTGTTTGCCTTAAAGCCACCTGCTGTTGTTCTTCTCATCAGCTCTCTCTGGAGGTGCTGAAGCTGAAGCAGTTACCCCTGATGGTATCTAGCTATCTGTTGTGGTGTGTTTAGCCACACTAGCGTCATCTGCAATGTGCAATTTGTACTGACGTTCATGGTCCCCAGAGGACGAATCACACTGACTTTGGTGACTTCTCCTCGAGCGCCATCATCAGGCGAAAATATTAATTTGTCCATTACTTTGGTTAATGACCACGCACTTGCCAAACTAATGACCTTCCCACCAGCCTCAGCAGTACTTGTGTGTTTAATGGCGAATAGCAAATGTCAGCATGCTAAAATAAGTTCTTTAACATGGTAAACATTTCCTGAATGTTAGCACTGTCATTGTGATCATGCTGACGTCACAGCCTCACAACATGGCTGCAGACTCTTAAGTCTTTTTTTAATGTAATTTTCAGTGTATTGTATTAAACCGAATGTATCTTTGGGGCTAGTTACCACTAGTGGTATGTGAGAAAGACCACTGAACTGACCCTTTAAACTGTATTCAGCTCCAGAGGATAATTCTGTTGATTTTTTTAAACGCTTGCCTTAGTTTCTTAGCTGATTTATTCAGATCCAAATCTTGCCGGAAAGCTACTGTATCTCTCCGTTTTCTCTGCCCTTCTTCTGCAAAACACAAACAACCCCCGGATCCTCCTGAAACATGTCATATTCAACACTGTAACATCCGCACTGCAAAGGGGGCCCGCTCACAGCCGATGTTGTGATCATCCGCCGCCAGAAACCTGAGCATACTGTGGCATTAGAGATGTGTCTTTAATTAGTGCGAGCTAGTTTGTGAGTAGACAGTTCAAGTGCTCTGATGCTGCCTTCAGTCATATCAGATGTGCTGTAAATAGGAACTGCCTGCTGGGGAAAAACGTTTCATGTCGGCCTCCTGGAGGTGATAAGTAGGATATGTGGGAACTTGTTATTGGCTGTGATGTCTACAGCTGGACGTCACAGATTGTGGAAGTGTGTCAACAACGCAACATACAGAAGCCAAGGAAAGAAAGTGATGCTAAAAAACATTCGTAATGATCAGTTAAAGGGGCACGCGTGGCGTTCAGTTCGCTCGTCGTCGCGGAGATCTGCTCAGCCTGTGAAGCCTGATGACGCCATTGTGATGTCGTCAGGGTTATCAGGGTTATCTCGGTTTGGAGGTTTGGAGGCTGCACATTTTAAACAGAAAACTTGTATTATAAACGGGAGGTGAAGTGTTTGAGTGTTTACCAGGTCGGTGATGCTTTTGAGTTGCATTATGGGAAATGTAGGATCCAGCATTTTGGAAGCTAGGGGCTAAAAGTCAGGAGATATCGACCTCTGCTGCTTCGATTTTAACTTTTGACTAAAAATTGCTTATTATGAGTCCCCCAATTTATATGAAATCTCTGGAGTACCACTTTGAAGATACACCGTGTTTCTTAAGCGTTTCGGACAAGAAAACAAATTAAAAACCAACAGAAATTGATAGAAGCTGTTTTTGTTTTGCTTCTTAAAATGATGTTAGACAGCAGTATGTCCTGCGAGCTGAGAGATGTGTAGGTTGTTTTCTCAATTAATTTATTGATTAATCGTTTAGTCTACAAAATGACGTCTTCTTATTGCTTGTTTCATCTAATTAACCCTAAAACTTCGGTTTATTTTTGTTTATTTCATTCAGTAAAGATTACTTTCACCGACGACAAAAAAAGCAGCAGATCATCTCATTTGAGAAGCTGGAATTTTCTGCCTTTTTTGATTAAAAATGACCAAAACGATTGTTAGTTGTCGATTATTTTTCAACTGATCGTCTCAGCTCTGTCTGGGACTATCTTTAACCAAAGTCAGTGCCCTTAGGAGCCCAGTATATTTAGCTCCACGCACAGCTCTTTATGTTTGTACGTAGGTTTGGGCGTATGTCTGCACTTGAAAGAGAGATGAAGAGTGGTGCGTTCAATACAGGTCACTGCTCTCATTTCACTCCCTGCCTGCCAGAGTGACAGTCTGGGGTGCCAGGCGAGGTGCCCTTCCTGCCCCTGCACCCACATCCAGCATCTGCATACTTTGATAAAGGTCAGTCCCGCTCCACAGCACCTTCCTCCATGCACAGCGCAGCAGCCTTAAGACTAGAAATCGATGAAGCTCACAGCGAGAGGAGCTAAGGTTGCACCGAGCGCAACTACGGGGGGGGTTCTTGCAAACGGCTGCAGGAGATGAGAGAAGCTGTCTGCTGTTGTCTTATTTTTCATGCCTGAAACAAAAGTAGAAAAACATATGAGAGTGCTTAGTTTGTTTGCAAATTTTTAAATGTAGAAGAGTGATTAGAATGTGTGAATTCGGCTCGTAGCACTTGACGTCTGACCAATATACAAAATGCTTCACTGAGGAACCCTGAAGGGACGAGAGTCCGAAAAAGCTGAATGAATGAATTCAAATGAGGATGTTTCTCTCTGTTTCTATATTTAAGCAGACCTTTTCCAGAAAATGAAAACGTGTGTCATCCCTTTTCACCTGTCATTCAAACAGTATAGATGGTACCGTGTCACCTTCTCCTCGGAGTTCCTCTTTTCCGAGTAGGATTTCTGTTTGTGACTCACTTTTCTTTGTGTTTTTCCGTTGACAGAAAATAAATCTACAACAGTTTTGATAAATTATTATTTACGTAGGTAATTTATCAAGTAAAAATGTGAAATATTTGCTGGTTCCAGCTTCTTAATGCAAGGATTTGCTGCTTTTCTCTATTTTACATCTTTGTAAATTGGATATTTTTCTTTTGGTTGGACATTTGAAGTAGAGCTGAAAAAAGTAGTGTCGTAATCGATACAAAATTCATCGACAATTTAACAATTTTGATTATCGATTAACCGAAAAATAATTTTTCAAGCAAAAATGCCAAAATGTTTCTGGTTCCAGCTTCTCAAATGTGAAGGTTTCCCTGGACTTTCTAACTTTTTTCCTTTTGTGTTCTGACATTTTATAGACAGTAAAGTAAAAATCATACAAGACAAAAAAAAGCAGTAAATCCTTTTTTATTCAAGAAGCTGGAACCAGCAGTTGGCATATAATTGTTAGCTGCAGTTACCGTGACTTCTGAGAAGGATTTCACTGTTTTCTGACATTTTAGACTATTAATTCTCAATTTATCGTAAAAACAAAATCGACAAATTAATCAGTTATGGAATTAATAGTTAGTTTCAGCCTTATTTCTGATTGTTTCGTTTTGTATTCCCTTAAAAACTAACAGGGATAAAGAAAAGGAGGGTGGAAGAGGAGTTGGGTCGACTCATCTCCGTCTTCTTGATAGAAAATACTTTGCTGTCTTTCTTCCTGCAGTCCTGTCAGATCCGTCACTGTTCTCATCTGGTCCAGTCAGTGAGTCGGTGACATGCATTAGTGCTGTGAACCCTGGAAAGAGCCTCAGCTGATACCTTCCTCTGTTTGCCCTTTGACTCCAGACAACTGCTGTTCTGCCATGAACTGGATCCTCCGTGCGGTTGTCTGGCATTTAAGGAACCCCCCCCCCCCCCCCCCCCCCGCCCCATTCAGCCCCTGAAAGTGATACTGGGGTTTTTTTTTTCTCCTGTGTGCGATTTGTGCACTTGACAAAAGCAGGGTTTGGAAGTCAAAGAGAAGGAGTTGGTGGCTCCTCGCTTTGTTCGGCTGTAAATCACAAGGGGGGGGGGGGGGGGGGCTCCTTTCTCCCGTCTTTGATAATCAGGCTTGTAGCAGCTTCCTCTCTCCACTGCCCTCCATCTCTGCAGTGAGGATCTTTCTCTCAAAACACCCTGAACCGACACTCGCTGTGATCTCACTCCAGTTCTACTGGTACACTCTCCACAGTCCCAGGGCTACTCCTCCTCTCTCCTCCCCTCCTCTCTCCTCCCCTCCTCTCCTCTCCTCTCCTCTCCACTCCTCTCCCCTCCTCTCCCCTCCTCTCCCCTCCTCTCTCCTCCTCTCCTCTCCTCTCCCCTCCTCCTCTCCCCTCCCCTCCCCTCCCCTCCTCTCCTCTCCCCTCCCCTCCCCTCCTCCTCTCCCCTCCCCTCCCCTCCCCTCCTCTCCTCTCTCCTCCCCTCCTCTCTCCTCCCCTCCTCTCCTCTCCTCTCCTCTCCCCTCCCCTCCCCTCCTCCTCTCCCCTCCCCTCCCCTCCCCTCCTCTCCTCTCCTCTCCCCTCCTCCTCCTCCTCCTCTCCTCTCCTCTCCTCTCCCCTCCCCTCCCCTCCTCTCCTCTCCTCTCCCCTCCCCTCCTCTCCTCTCCTCTCCTCTCCTCTCCCCTCCTCCTCCTCCTCCTCTCCTCTCCTCTCCTCTCCCCTCCCCTCCCCTCCTCTCCTCTCCTCTCCCCTCCCCTCCTCTCCTCTCCTCTCCTCTCCTCTCCCCTCCTCCTCCTCCTCCTCTCCTCTCCTCTCCCCTCCTCTCCTCTCCTCTCCTCTCCCCTCCTCCTCCTCCTCCCCTCCTCTCCTCTCCTCTCCTCTCCCCTCCTCCTCCTCCTCCTCTCCTCTCCTCTCCTCTCCTCTCCCCTTCCCTCCTCTCCTCTCCTCTCCTCTCCCCTCCTCTCCTCTCCTCTCCTCTCCCCTCCTCCTCCTCCTCTCCTCTCCTCTCCTCTCCTCTCCTCTCCCCTCCCCTCCCCTCCTCTCCCCTCCTCTCCTCTCCTCTCCTCTCCCCTCCTCCTCCTCCTCCTCTCCCCTCCTCCTCCTCTCCTCTCCTCTCCCCTCCTCTCCCCTCCTCCTCCTCTCCTCTCCTCTCCCCTCCTCTCCTCTCCTCTCCTCTCCTCTCCTCTCCTCTCCCCTCCTCCTCCTCTCCTCTCCTCTCCTCTCCCCTCCTCTCCTCTCCCCTCCTCCCCTCTCCTCTCCCCTCCTCTCCTCTCCTCTCCTCTCCTCTCCTCTCCCCTCCTCTCCCCTCCTCTCCCCTCCTCCTCCTCTCCTCTCCTCTCCCCTCCTCTCCTCTCCTCTCCTCTCCTCTCCTCTCCTCTCCCCTCCTCCTCCTCTCCTCTCCTCTCCCCTCCTCTCCTCTCCCCTCCTCCCCTCTCCTCTCCCCTCCTCTCCTCTCCTCTCCTCTCCTCTCCTCTCCCCTCCTCTCCACTCCTCTCCTCTCCTCTCCTCTCCACTCCCCTCCCCTCCTCTCCTCTCCCCTCCTCTCCTCTCCTCTCCTCTCCTCTCCCCTCCTCCTCCTCTCCTCTCCTCTCCTCTCCTCTCTCTCCATGTGTCAGGCCGGACCAGCATGCTCTGTGGGCAGCTCAGGGGACCTCCTTCAGGGGGAACTCATTTCTCCATATTATTCCCAGGGTGCTGCAGCAGAAAATGCACCAGAATGCATCAGTAGTTCCTCGCTACCCTTCCCTATCCTTTTCCTGCACGTCACCCCCCCCCATCCTTCATCCCTTTTTCTTTGCCTCCTCCTCCTCCTCCTCCTCGTCCTCCTCCTCCTCCATCCTTTCTCATCATTTTCCTGTTGGAGCAGCAGCTCTGTGGTTGCAAAAGCAGGCATGGATCTCAACATTCATGTATCAGCTGTTTTAAAAAATCGCTTGATTTGTGTTTCAAAGCTAAATTAACTTCGGCAGTGCCTCTCGCTTTGCAGGAGGACTTTTACAGAGCCAGCAGGAATTCTGAGATGATTCTTTAAAAAAAAAAAAAGCTGCTTTTATTTGCAATGTGGTTTCTATATTTAGATTGGATGGCTTGTTCAGATACCCTTATCCTGGAGTCATTGTACTTGCTGAGCAGCATCTCCCATCCTACAAGCTAGCTGCTGATTAGTGCCGTTTATGACGCTTTGATGAGCTCGTGTGATGGCGTGTCTTAAAGAGAGCGAAGGCAGCACAGACACAAATGAATCTCAGTGCAGAAAGACTTCTAAAAAAATCCTCCTTCTCCTTTTTCTCCGTCTGTCTCGACTTTGCTTCCCCCGAGGAAAGTCAGATCCCCGAGGCACAAGCTAGCCAAACTCCCTCCCCCGGTGCCTTGAGGACAGAGTTGAAGACAGGCTGCATGCTCAACACATACTGGATGCTTATGTGTGTGTGTGTGTCCCTGATTCATCTGTGCCGGTGGGAGAGAGGGGTTCACTCAGGAGAGAAAATGGGTCTTTTGTGTTCCTCCTAATCCTCCCTGTTGATACTCGAGTGGCAGACTTATTAGGCGACTTATGCTCTGCAGCAGGGGAAGGGTTACTCTCAGGGCTTTCTCCTGGATGATCACATTTACATCAAACTCAAAACGAAGGGTGCAAAAGGAGGGGGTCCCTTTTATGCAGTGTGTGCCGCATCCCTTAAGAGGTTGAAAAATGTGGTAATAGCACAGCAATACCTCCCATTCACACTCACAACAGGGGGAATGCTGTTTGATAACTTCAAGCCCCGAGGATTTTGGCAGACAGCACAATACAAATCATGGCGGGAGAAGTTGAGCACGGGATGATGTTTGTGGCGTCTTGACAGCAAGGCGTAAACAGAGGCTGCAGGGTGGCGTAAACAAGCTGAGGTCAAAGGTTAGCCCAGAGCTCTGCAGAGCAGGAGGAGAAGATGCCCGAATCCAGGCAACTACAGGACTATTCTTGTCTTAGCCCCGTTTAACTTTTATCAATATATTTAGTTGAGTTTCTATTCTTGTCCTTGTTGAGTTTTGATGTCAGTTTTGTGTCTTTTTTTCCTTCTTTGGGATGAGATGCTTTTTGAAATTCCCTCTGGGTTTCTTGTCTCACCTGTGGAGTTTATATCTATGTTCCTTTCTTGTTTTATGTGTTTTTTAAAGCCGTTGTATCAAAAAATCTCAACTGAGACAATCTTAGCCATCTGCTTCACCTGCCCCAGGTGTTAGACATCTCCGTTTTTTATGTGTTTGGGTTTTTTGAATGCCGTCAGGTCGTCAGGTCCACATTCAACAGTGTTGAACTGAATCTTCAATGTATATCTGAAGAGATAAAATATTTGTTTGTTCCCTGTTTGCTCTGCTTCTGGTTGTTTGCCACGTGTTTTTTTTTTATCTATTCTCTTTTGTTCTGTTTTCTTAAAAAGCTCTCGAGGTTATTTTAGTTTATCCATAGTTTCTGGATTTATTTTCCTCTCTTGAATTTCATTTTCTAAATGATATATAAAAATCCAAGACTTTAGAATTCTTACAATCTGGGTTGAGATGTTTGGAGGTCTGCATTCAACAGAAGCTGCAGGAGATGTTTCAGTGGTAAATTGTCAAATCAGTAAATGTGGTTTGGTTGGTCCCTGTGTGTGACATTAGCTGTTACATTGTCAATGCGGTGGTTTTGAACTGGACCCATGCTAGGTGCTGGCCAACCTTGGGCCACATTTATGCAGGAAGGCCAGATATGCTAGAGGCTTGATAATGGAGGGTGGGAAGAAAGGGCCACGGAGGGTCAGTTTGGCAAACAAATGTGCCCATGCTGCCCCTCTGGGGTCCAGAGATGGGTAGAGCTGTCATGTCGAGGGAGCTGGCGAAAGATGAAGAGGTTACGCTGCTGGGATCACAGCTCTGCCAAGGCCTCCGGGACCTCTTTCTCTTTACAACACTCAACCTAATCTCCTCCACTATCGCCCCTTTCATTTCCCTCTTCTTTTCTTCTTTTCATGTTATTCTGTCTCTTATCGTGTCGGGGGCCCTTGTTCCTGGCTCGCTTTCACCCCCCCTCCTCGTATTTTTCTCTTGGTTATCTCGCCCAGCCTATTTTTAAGCAACGTTTTCTTGGATTTTTATCCTTCTTTCTATTTTCTCTCCATCCTCCTCCTCTTCATCTCAGTCTTAATTTATTTTCATTTGAATCGCTCTAATTCCATTTCACTTCTTCTCACCCCCCCCCACCGCTCATATTTATTATTTAAGCCCTCAGCAGTGCCTCCATATGTGCCTCCCCCTCTTTATAGATGTTGCCCTACTTCTGTCTCAACCTGTACTTGCGCTCTGGATTGAGAGTGTCACAGCACCGGGCCTGCGGTGTCAGACTTGTGGGTTGCAACTGGTTATGTGAACTTAACAGAGTGCATAATTTCATCATCATAATAACAACATGCATGTTCTTCTGTATATTGTGTGGATGACTCTGAACATCCTGATGATTCTGTGACATGGATGCTAAGTATTTTTAAAGCTAGCTGCAGATAGCCATGGTTAGCCTTAGCTGAAGTTAAATTGACTTACTTTCCCCCATAGCTGTCAATGAAAATAAATCAATTTTGTTTTATCCCCCATAAATAGTGCAGCATTGTCCAGTCATAAAAACAGCTAAAGTAGTTTTGCTCAAAAGGTAGCTAGCCTAGCGTAGCCAGGAACTGCCGTCTCAGCTTTTGACTCGAGTGGAATTCACAATGTGGTGTGATTGAGCTTCTTGAGCTACACATGTGTATTTAATTTCAATTGTAAATCTGGTTCCTTTCGATAGCAGTAATCCTCTTTTTTGTCTCGCCCTGTCATTTTTTTTTCTCAATTCAGCTCATAAAATGTGAAATTTGACAGGAAATAAAGCTGCTGACACGTGATGTGCCAGGATACAGCCTAAGAAGTGCAGGCTGTTCCCAACCTGTGTAAGTGCAGGTTATTTTTGAACCACAGTATTTATAGGGAATAAAACCTTTCTAACCTTCAGACCAATGCCAAATGAAATGAGAGGATGTCAACTCAAGATGTAAACTCCAAAAATTACATTTGCCTTCCTGCCACAGTCGCGGAAGCTGTCATGTTAGATTTCGTCCAACTCAGTGTAGCAGCGCTCTTCAACATGCCACTGACTGAGGCAGCAAGAGGACAGCGGGGAGGAGGAGGTGGCGAAATGAAACATGCAGGGAGCAAGAGGAGATGGAGACGGATAAAGAGGGAGGGAGACAGATGAAGGGGGAGAGGAGACGGAGAAGGTGAGGCAGAGAGACGATGTGCGAGAAAGAGACGGCATCAGAGGGAACAAGGTGCAGGAAGATAATGATGGAGACACAAAGGGAGAGTCAGAGAAAAACAGGCCGAGAGGAAAGAGAAAACATGTAGAGTGCGTTTGAGAAAGAGAGAAAAATAGCATTTGAGACGGACAGGAGAAAATGAGAGGGAAAGAGCAAGTGAGAGACGGAGTATAGGAGACAGATAAAGAGAGCGGTGGAAACGAGTGGAAGTGAGAACGAGTGAATAAGGAATGAGAGAGAAAATGAGAGCTGAGCCCCCCAGATTTTTGTGCAGCGTGTTGGCAGATTTGATGAGGCTTGACCAGGTGTGGGGAAGAGGAGGAGGAGGAGGAGGAGGAGGAGAGGGAAGGGTAGGCAGGGGCCTGGTTACAGTAGAGGGGATTGAATTTCCTCACGACAAGCATTGATTATAGCAGCCAACACCGTGAAAATCTCCAGACGCAGAGATAAGAGGAGGAAGTCAGGCCAGATCTGTGTGCGAGATCAGCAAGATAATGTGTGGGAGATTGTTTGATTGAAACAAACTGAAAAAAAGCCGGAAGACAATAACCTGAACACCAGACTGATGCTCCACTTGTTATTTATTCTGCGAGACTTCAACTTTTGTCTGTCAAACAGAAAGGAAAGTTTGGTTCTATAATAATATATCCTTTATCTGAATACATCTCCGCCTACTCTAATGAAATGACTAATTATACTACGCATTAAAACACATACCAGCACTTCATGAGACAGTGTCTTAATTAGGCCTTTGGTTGACAAGATAAAAACACATATTTTTAACCAATGTAAACATATTAAACGGAGTGAAGCCTCGAGCGAGTTCAGACAGAAAGCTTGTGTCTGCTGCTACACTCACACATGACACTGTGACTGGCTGCAACACATATCAAAGCTACTCGCTGCAGAAAGGCATCTGTTTAATCTGTTGATGCTCTCACCTTTTGTCTGCTGCACCACACATTTGGAAATTCTGCCGTGTTTCTGTCACAAATGTCTTCATGTAGTTTAACACTGCTCACTGGTCATGTAGCTATTCATTGCCGTATTTCTGCCATCCACGTTTGGAATAAGAGTCGGGATAAGTTTATGATTAGATGACAGGTTGGGATCAGGGCTAAAACGTGTTTAGGTAAGCGTGATGTGATTTTGTAGATTCAGCTCTACTACTCGACCCACTAGTGGTCGTTGCAGTCTGCGAGGTCTGTATAAGTCGATAGAGTTTCTTACTTTCTTCCAGGTAAGAAATTACTGTCTTGTTACGAGCTAAGTGCTAGCTGCACAGATGCTAGTCGGTTTGAGAACAACTGAAAGTTTGATAAACAATCCGGTTCAGCAGGATCCCGTGAACTTCATCACAGTTAGGGGGAAACAAGTCATATCCAAATTAAAACATGTTGCACATCTCAAGGAGACGACAGTTGGTTGGAGTGAGGGAAGGTTAGGCAACTAAAAATAACAGTTATGGCATCGTTTGGATCTGTAGGTAAAAATATACATCCATCACTTTGTGTGTTTTTGTATATTGCTGTGACACCAGGCTGCTGTTTCTCACCAGGCACTTGGTCACGATGTGGGATTTGGTGGCGCTTTAACCAGCAGGCCCTCGCTGATCACATGTTTACACAAACACAAGACAGATGCTAATAGGTCGACGCGTTTATGCACGGCACCTGGCTGTACCATGAGTGCATTCATTTGTACCACAAGTGGCTCCGGTGGGAAATGAATGCTGCACGCTTCCCATTGAACTATACAGGATCGCACCAAAGTGGGTGTCAGGAAAGAGCCAGGTCTTTGAAACGGGGAACAGACAGGCAGCACGTGTTTCTTCTTCTCATTGTCAGAGACCTCAGAAAGAGAAGGCAGTGAGGCTTTAGACAGGCCTAATTAAAACTTCCAATGCTATGAATTCTCTTTGATCTCTCTATACAGCCCCAGTGGATGGGCTTCAGTGTCGCACTCCCCTCTGTGCTTGTGTCCTATAACCCACGACTTCCTCTCGTTCTAGTCTCTTTTTCCTTTTATTGTCATCTTCGTCAGAATAATATTCATTTAACTGCGTTTTATGGGTGTGCGGGAGTGTGGAAATCTGCTGTCTGTGGAAGAGATTTCATAAGAATCAATTTTACATGTGTTAAAACTATTTCTATTAAGTTTTTCGGAGAACTGTATCTACATTTTTTTTTTTACCAGTTTAGGGAAGACCCTCGGGATACTCGCAACATCAAAGGGCCATTCATTCACTTTTTCTCCTAACAAACTTCGTAAGATTGAGAGCCTGCGACTTAAGGCATTAGTTCGACATTTTGGGAAATTTGCTGATTCACTTTCTGGCTGAGCGTTAGATGAGAACATCGGTACCACTCTCAAATCTGTCCGTTAATTATGCAGCTACAGCCGGAAGACGGTTAGCTTGGCTTAGCACAAAGACCGGAGACAGTGTAACAGAATCCACCTGCCAGCACCTCAGAAGGTTTTTGTTAGATATCACAAGATATCACATGTTAATTACTGAGTTTTAGAGGTGCAGGTACGCAGGTATTTTGTTACCTTTGGATCGAGCGAGGCTAGCAGTTTCCCCCGTGTGATAACTGTCTGGAGTGGTATCAATCTAACGCGCCACGAGAAATAAATTATTTTCAAAAAGGCTGATCAATTTTGAAGGTTTGTACTAAGTGCAATAAAGACATAGATCCTAGGTTTCTGCAAAATAGTATTAATGCCCTCATTCTTACTCATTTCTTTATAGATTGATTGTAATAATTACAACTTTAGGGATTTCTGAGTAGATGATAATTTACTTCCCACTCCGACTCTGCTTTATAGTAATAATAACATATATTTTGCTCTGTGCAAACATTAGAAACCGATTACATAATTAGACTTTTTTTTTTTTAAATAAAGTCTGTGAGACATTTCCATAGCTATTATTCAGGAACCACATTAGAGAAAAACACGCTTTTATTTCTCAATCACCAAAGATAAAAACTGCAATTTCTGTATGACTTATAGATGTCAAGATCAAAGTGAGCAGAATCCGCAGGCCTCTCTCACTTCTAACATGTTTGGGGGGGGGGGGCATTCATCCCTCACGTTCCCGCCCGCCTTCCCTGCTCTGGTTTGCGAGCATCAGTCCTCTGAGATATTTAAAACAGCTCGTTTTGAAGCCTCCGTTGTTTTTCATCTATCCTCTTGTGAAAATCCGTCCTTTGATGTTTTCGACATCCTCAAAATTGCTCTAATTCCTTTTGCCACTATTTATGAAACTGTTAATTGAGCAATTACCGCAGTGTCGGTCTGTCAAAATTACCGGTTGTAATGTTATACTGTTTTGTTTTTCTTTTGTACCGTGAATTTAAAGCGATCTGGTTCCCCATTTGAGCGAACAACCAAGCGGACTCTGACAAGGTAATTTGGCGTCAAGATAAAGGCAGAAGCAGACACTTTTAATCTTATGATGTTTGAAGTTTGGCCCGCTTCTGAGTCAGCCCAGATTAAAGATGGAGTGTGAGTGTGTGGATAGAAACTGTGTGTGTGTGTGAGACACACAGAGAGAGAGAGAGAGAGACAGCTGAGGTGGAGGTGCTCCTCCGTTGATGGATCCTGGTTAAACATGGTATATCTTGTCGTCGGGAAGCTGTGCACTGCATGGCAGCCCCCGCTAATGGGAATCTGCTGCCTGTCATCTATGGCCAGGCCATTTCATCAGAATGTCAATAAGGGGGAAAAAAAAAAAGTGGTATAGAATTTATGTTGCCTACTGATGAATGCAGCAATGGTTGAAGCAAAAAGGAGAACAGAACAAATGCGGTGCCCGAAGGGGAAGGAAGGCCGGCTCCGACTTGGGGGAGATATAGATTGATGAGGGATTGTTTGCTGGGAATGAGATTTCATAAGAAGCTGTAGATTTTCTCCCTCCAGCTGCAGGTGTGAAACAGAGTTGTGTCACAAGAGCAGTAATACAACCTCCCACCCACCCACACACACACACACACACACACACACACACACACACCCCTGATGTTTACCATTCAGCCACACAGACGGGGCTCGGCCAACGGAGGAAACTCAGACGTTTACTAGTTGTGTGTGTGTGTGTGAGAGCTGATAGGGCTCTTTTGCCTATGACTAATAGATGAAAGCCTGAAAGAACTGCAGCTGAATAATTGAGGTCTTATGTAATGATAATTGCGGCCCATAAATAGGGATTCACCTTTGGCAGAGCACAGACTCCATTTCCATGCCGTGTCCCCCCGTCGTGAAGCCGAACTAACTGTTTCCGTCTGAGAGATTTCTCTGTCTCTTTTTGGCTAGACTCTCCGTCTCTCCTTCATCTCCTCTTTATGTCTCTCTGCCCGTCTTTATGCCTTTCAAGGTTTTTTCTTTTTCTTTTTTTTTGGGGGGGTGGGGGGGGGGGGGGTCTGTCTCAGTCTTTGTCAGTTGCGGCAGACAGACACACACGCTCAGAGTAGTGACAGTTTCAAAGCAGTGCCTTGTGGAAGAGCCGGTATTGAACAGGAGCCTCGGTGAGATCGGTTGCTTTAATTGCTGTCAGAAGCGGGATGGGAGTGGCAGCGAGCTGGAACAGCTGAAAGGTTTCATTCCACATCGCTGTATAGCTTTATATAAAAAGTCTCGCCACCTGAAACTCACCAGCGGCGTTTAAAAGCACAGGAGAGGCGACTCCAAACTTTAGTATTAATGGGTTGATGCACCCAGATTACAAAAAAACTATATTCTCTCACTTACCTTTAGAGGTTTCTAGCTTTGCAGGTAGTTTTGGTTTAATTTGCCCTGATTTTGAGATAGCCACCTCTGAGATACCCAACGCATTTGACCACATGGTTTACAGTGATGGCGGTGGCAGATTTACCTCTCAAAACTCTTTGTAATTGTTTAAACGATGGGTCCTTGATCTCAGACAGAGGCGGCCAAACACAGGCTATTGATCCTGTCGGCTTAAATGTAAAAAGCATTTTCAGTCATAAAGCATTTTTTCTGGCTTCATGACTTTTTAATGTTTCCAGCTGGTTCGTTTTAAAACAAGAAGCCTGTAAAAGGAGCCTTGGAAATAATCCGCTCGATGGCTTCATATAGGACACCCTGCTAAAAGGCTAAAAGGTTAGATTTGTGCATTATCGTTAGTGTGTTTCACGTTTAACCTGACAGAAGAAAAGGCTCTTCGGTTGAGGACTAACCAATGTGTTTGTTGGACCAAACACTATCTCATATAATATGTTTTGTAAGGGTTGCCGGAGTGTTAACATCTGGCAGGGCAGAGCTGCTAATGTTAGCCCACACTGTGATATAGTAGCATCCAGGGCAGGAGAAAATGACGTACTGGCTGCAGTTGAAGTACGAGTCGTGAACGGACCTTTAACCTGACAAACGAATGTATTGGCTAATGATGAGTGCTCCTTGGTAGTGACGCTGGGTTACTACTGCAGGTAGGAAGCTAGTTAGCCAGTCATGCTAATGTTTGCAGCTTACGTTACAGCAGATAAACACACAGTTCGATCCTTTCTTTACTCCTGTACTTGATTTGAGCCTGTACTCTGTGTTTTGGCCTCTCTTCAGCTACAGCAGCAGCAGGGCCTGTGTGTGTGTGTGTGTGTGTGTGTGTGTGTGTGTGTGTGTGTGTGTGACCGCACGCCTGACGGGTCACTGGGTCTTTACCCATCATGCCCCACTTTCTGGGGCTACTTGGCTGCGTGGCTGGGATGTTTCTCCCCGTCCTCGGTCTCCCAGTCCTCACCTTCTCGCCAAAAAAGCAGGGACGGGGCCTTGATGAATGTCTGGTTCATAACAGTGATGTGACTGAGGGACGGGGGTGGGGGGGTAATGATTTAATCATCCTATAATGGATGGAGGACATCATTCGGGCCTGGATTAGTGCAGGTGTTTGCCACCCGAAGAATACTCGGGCTGATGAATCTCATTGTCAGCGCTGAAAGTGATGGTGTGGTTTAATCTTCACTGTGAACTGCAAACACAAGCTATTTTTGAAGTGTCAACGATTCGTCTCCAGCAGCAGATGCATGAGAATTAGCTCAAGTGTTCATTTGTGGAGGCATTTTGCTTTTCAGATAGGCTCGTGCACTTGACTCTCCGTCCTCTGTTTCTATGGCTGCAAGTAATGATTATTTTCATTATTAATTAATCTGCTTTGTATTTTCTCAGTTATGAGATATTTGATGTCTTTAAAGATCTCAACAGTCTAAATGCCAAAGATATTCAATTTACGATGATGTAAAACAGAGAAAAGCAGAAAATCCTCACTTTTGAGAAGCTGAAACCCAGAAATATTTAACATGTTTGCTTGAAAAATGACTGTTTCAGTTGTATGGTGGGAGTTAAACGTCCAGGAATTTGTCTTGTGATGTAGTTCTGGAGGTGAATTTACATCTTAAAATTGAATCAACTGCATAAACTGTGCACGGCATGGCATCCATGACAAGAAAACCTTACCAAACCATCTCCATATGTGGAAAAAATGAAGACTTAAGTGTTGCTTTATGGTTTGAGAAAATTCTCCCCACATCCTAAGTTTGAACCCCACTGGGTTAGCTAAAGAAATGCATTGTCATAAAGCTGAAAACAAGGCTGCTTTTCTTAGCTCTTGAAAAGTTGACATGGTTTTCACAGGACGTGGAGGATAATTGTGCATCACACTCAGTGATTATTATGCTAAAGTAAACACAAGTGCTGAGGGCATTTACATCATTAATAAAGCAAAAATGCCAAACATTTACTGGTTTCAACTTCTCAAATGTGAGGATTTGCTGATTTTATATCATTATCAATTGTATATCTTTGGGTTTTGGACTGTTGGTCAGACAAAACGAGCAGTCTAAGGAATGTCTGTAGCCAAGAGTCCAGCAGACGATTTCCTAAAAAGTGACAAAAGGTGTCTTTTATGTCATAGTTACAAAACATGTGTGCATGGAAGCAAAGACAGCATCCACCTTCAAGTTAAGGTGTTGGTGAAGATGTATTATAGATTGTAATTTTCTTTTCCAATGGGGCATCTGTCACCAAAAACATTAACATTTTTATAATTTTATTTTAAGACCGTATGCTGTTGAATCTGGCAAGCTGAAGCCCTACATTTAAAAATGTAAGTTGATGTAATCAGTGAGCATTATCCTGGCAGGATGATAAAACCTCCACATCTCCCAAATACTGAGGGTGTGACCTCAGTGTCCAAACAATTGACAGATTATTCAATAGTGAAATTATTCCTTAGTTACTGTCCTAGTAAACACACGAATAGCCAGTTTTGTGTGTTTTATTTTCTATATTAGCGAATGCAGCCTGCATTTATTTATTTGTGAGCATAAATAATATAAATATAAACTTCCTATCATTATTTTTGACATTCATAGTTTTCAAAGATATTACACCATCCACAGATTGGGATGATTTCTTCCTCATTTGTGGCATCTGTTATAAACACTCCCGCATAGAATCAAAAATTACATTTCTTTTTTCTTTTCCTGTCTCTGAACACCCACTCTCTCTCCATCTCACACAGAAACAGAAAAAGAGTAAAACAAACACGTAAGACTCCCAGTCAATTCTCTCGGGCCTCAAAGTCGTTTTTTGGATAAAAAAAAAAAATGGATGGAAAATGAAAGTGTATAAAGTGCTCTTTGTGTGTCTTTGAACGTGGCTATAATTGGAGAGCTCGAACAAAAGGGAAGGAACGACGAGGGAGAGCTCGTGGGACTCTCCGGCCTCTTGAATTGGTTTGGAGACAGGCTTGTGTGACAGAGTGGGAAACACAGGGGGAGAGAGGAAGGCAAATACGTGATGTGATAGATCCACACAGAGACACCAGAGATAGGAAGAATAAGACCTGCTGGTGGGGTACAAGCTTTCTCCTCAGCTTGAAGTTTTCATGCCAAATCAGGTATTTTTAGACCAAAATCTAAGCACCTATTTTCTTTATTTTTGTCAGCCTGTCATTATGTCAGCCAAGCCATGTCAACTTATGCATAACTGGCTGTCTGCATTGTTCACAGGCTGTGAAAGAGTCTGAATGAACAGCTTTAGATGGAAGGAGACGAGTTGCTGGTACCTACAAGTACCTAGATGGCCTGCGAGTATCTATGTCTGCGCGTACTGCCGTGGCAGCATTTTACAGACTGTAGAAGGCACTATGGGACGAGTTGTAAAGTGTGTAGATGGCTGGCCATGTGAGAACGCCTTTGAGACGCCGTCCAAGCTTTCAGTGGTGGCAAGAGATGAAGGGGATTCTTGCAAGGTGAGCCGCGTGGTTACAGTTACATGGTGTGTCCCTGTAAGAAGAGGATACGTGTGTGAATGCCTGTGAGTATTTAGACGCACATACAGTGTGTTTGTATCCGCAGACGTGTATGTGCTGAAGTGAGTCCACGGGGCTGGAGGACTAAACTCAGCACATTCCACAAATGTGGTCCAGGGGCCGCCTCGGAGGCTATAGGGTTACAAGCCGTCCAAAGTCGCCCCGTGACCAAATGTGGATGAGTTCTCAGTGTGGATTCATGGCGAGGCTGAATCATATCACCTAAGGATACATTATACACTACGAACATCATCTGCGGTATGCAATGAGGGGTTGAGCAGTGAGTGAGCAGCGAGCAAAGATGGTTTAAAAAAGCTTTCGTATACTGTGAGGGAGGGTATATCACAACAGGCAGTTTATCTGTGACTTCTATATTTCTACATTTGTTTATTTTCCAAAGACGTCCCTCCTGGGTGACTGCAAATGTCAGTTTGCGTTTCTGAACCTAAGACGCGGCCGTCTGAAGAGAAAATTGTGTTTGACATGGCTAATTTCTGTGCTGATTTAGCTGGGAGCTGGCCATTTTGCTACTGACACACCTGATCAGTGTTGATTTGATCATCTTAGCCTGTTAGCAACGTTAGCTAACGACTTTTATGTTTTCTTCTTAACGCCTGATTCACATACTATTATATCTAATAAGAAGGCATCGCTAAAGAAATGCTCCAACAAAAATCTTTGGAATATCAAATGCTCACCACCTGTAGCCGTGAAAGGTGGCTCTCTAACAGATGACCATCCAAGCAAACATACAAACTTCTCAAACCACAGCACAATCCTCTTCTTTGCCATTGATCTGTACATTCAGTATTTTCCAAACGTTCCTATCAACAGCAGAGTGGATTATGCTGCAGGAGTGGTCTTTATGGACGCTGTCTTGGTCCTGGTCGCCATGAGTTGTATCAACTGTGAGTCCCATCAGATGACAGTTGCCGTACTCCCTGAAAGAACGAGCTACAAACTTTTCACTGTTCCTTTAATAGTGGTTAGAAGTGGCATGTTAGTGTGAAAGGATGAGGCTGCCGTTATATATGAGTCCCATGAAAAGACCAAAACCAGCAATGAGTTTCTCTCGTCTCTCAATACTTTCTGATTATAAGACATAAATCTCAAAATATATAGTTTAAAATGGGCTTGATAATTTCCTAAAACAGCTGGCCACTGTAGTTTTTAGCTAATTTTACTCAAACAGGAGTAAATTGTGCATTTGTTGGGGACTATTTTCCGCATTGAGCATTTACAGCAACTGGGTGGGATTGAGTCAAAATAAACTACTGTGTGGCTCATTGATGTGTTGTTTTTGGACAACAATGGAGCTCAATGGCACAGAAGAACATGTCAGTATAGATACACAGTATAGAACATATATAGATGTATTATTGGATTGTTTCTTTGTTGTTTTCTTGTTTTCTTTTGATTTTGTACAGTAAATACTTTAACATGTTGCTTTCTCACTAAATCAGCTTCAGTTGCCTCGGAAAGACTTAAACTACACCAGTTATTTACATGTTTACTTGCCACATTTTATAAATTTAGACATTATTTTGAGCACAGACACTTTTCCAGTGGACCTCCATGATGGCAGCAGCAGAGCAGCTGTTGCTAGGGAATCTGTGATGTAACCACTAAACCTCTATAAAGTGAGTGTGTATAAATATAGGCAGCGTGTGAGAACATCTACTGTACGCGTATCACCATTATTTTGGGAAATGCACAAGCAGAACAGCACCTGTAATGTTTTACTGACGTAAGTGTTGGCGTTTGTATGAATGCGCGTGGCCTCGTTTTGGGGGAAGAAAATATCACCTGAACCCCAGCTAGTGTTTCGGCCGCTGCTCTGTCGCCACAGCTCCAAATGTCAGCAGCATGGATCACATGTTTCCAGTAACAGTACCCTTCCCACTCTGCCTCCACACACCCTCGTGTTCCCCAGGCGTCCTCCTGATGGAAGTCGATGTGATGTGGTCCTCGGCCGCAGGAGTGGCGCTGCTAAAACAGATGAAACCGACTCTAAGAGGCCCTTGTCTCCTACCTGCCAGGCTCTTATAGAGATGGATGGAGGGGAGCACATCACAAGCACCACATGAGGAGATTACTGATGAAGGTGTGGAGGGGATGAGCGGCAGCCTCAGCAGCATCATCCTCAATTCTCCAGTGGTGCCGCAGCCTCAGCCCCTGGAACCCGGCCCCCGAGCCAGCGAGACCTCTCCGGAGGGCTGATGACGGGATTTATGAATAAGCGGAGGAGGGATCAAGTAAACAACACACGAAAGAAAACAAGACAAATGAAACACCGGTGAGGAAATGAGACCAAGAGAGAAGAGAAGGGCAGAACAGAGAGAGGGAGTGAGGAGAAGGGCAGGGAGGATGATGCGATGCATGCTGGTTTGTGGGAGCGCCTCTGTTCTGCTCTGTCCCTCCAGGAAGTCGTACCGCTTCTCCTCTCCATCTGAAGGAGGCTATGTCGCCATGGCAACCGGAGAGAACCTGCGCCCCGTCTCCCGGCTCGCCGGGCTGGGCTGTACGTGTGCATGCATGAATGTGTTTTGCGCAAACACATCAGCTCATCGCCGCTGCATGTGTGCCTCCGTCTGATGCGTCACTGTCATTCAGTCGGTGTGTGTGTGTTGTGTGTGTGTGTGTGTGTGTGTGTGTGTGTGTGTGTGTGTGTGTGTGTGTGTGTGTGTGTGTGTGTGTGTCTGAGTGTGTTTTTTTTTGTTTTTTTATGAGCATCAAGTGCAGACATGCGTGTGTGAGAGAGACACACTTGCGCACACACTCACACACACACACACACACACACACACACAGAGCCTCACATTCACAGTTTGTACTGCAGGCTTTATTTTTAGCACGTGGCACTTATATAATCAGGGTGACACTGGGGGGGAATAAAAGGAAGGGGAAAAAACATCTCCTGCATTTTCTTTACCCTCTATCTGCCGCTTTCGCTCTCTGTTTTTCCTCCTCTACATTTTCTTTCTCTTGCTTTCTATCTTTCCTACGTTACATTTTCTTGTTTCCCCACCCCTCTATCGTCCTCTCCCGTGTCTTGTCTCTTCTCCCCGGCGCTCCCTGCCTCATTATATATTTGACTTCACATCTTCTCTTCCCTTTTTGCTGCTCCTCTCCTCGTGCATTTGTGTCTTGTTTCCCTCACCCGTCATCTGTCTTCCTCTTTTCTAGCCTCACCTCCATCCCCGCTTCGCCATGACACTCTGCAGCCACGGCAGCGAAAAGACGGGAAAGAAAGAGGGAGGGCAGGAGGACAGAGAAGGGAAATGTAGAAAGCATGAGAGAAAATGAGGAGCAGAGAAAAGACAAAGAAAGACAGAAAGAGACAGTAAGACTGATGAGTGACGGCGTAGAAACAGAGCAACAGAAAGAGAAAGAGGGGTGTGAAGAGTGCACAAAGAGAGACAGAAACCCTCAGCTCTTCTCTCCAGAAGAGGAGGCCAGGGATCCTCTCAGCCGGGCTCCCTCGCTGCTTTTAAACACTCAGATCCCCAAGTGGGCTGCGCTCCACACTCTTGTTTAACCCCTCTTTTTCTTCCTCTTCCTCCTCTTCCTCTGTCTTGGCCCGTACTTCAAGGTAATTCGAGAATAGATGACATGTCAGGATTACTTAGCGGGATCAGCGCAGAGTGGTCTCCTGGAATACCGCTGCCAAGGCGCTGGGAATAACCCACTCGGCCTTTCTCCTGTCGCATCCAGCAAATCACAGCTTCACTCGTAAACGGCCTCTCGGTGGATTAAGCGCGGATCCGCTTTGGAAATAGACAACACTTGCTGTAGTGTATAGCCGAGGTGCGTTTGATCAAGAGCTACACAAGCAGAATGCCACATCTGAGGAGTCATCAAAAAGGAAATGGTGTCAACTGTATGTACAGCATCCTACTACCTCTGTGGAAAATTGCTTACGCTATCACCTCTAATTACTTTTGCTTGACACACAGCACTGCCAGTATCTCACATGACACTGTAGTTGGGGAAACATTGTAAGCAGCTGCTGATGTGCAGCTATTTAAAACAGCTAAATTGCATACCAGTGGCATTTGGTGATAAGAGATATCTTCACAAGTGATCGCAGCATATACAGGAAGGTCTGTGCTTCTTGGACGAAGCTGTTGTGGGTCTAATTTATCTGTGATCCAAAGTGTCCGCTTGTTTATCCTTCAGCCTGCTTCTCCATCCTGCAAGCCATGTTTCTAAACAGGCAGTTTCATTAGCTTAGATACGGCTGGCAATATTATATATATGTCTTATAGTCGGCAAATCCCACGAAAAGACCAAAACAAGCAATGCGTGAATCCATCTCTCAATACTTCCCAACGTCCTCAGCCTGTCTGTGGCTCGCAGCCCTATTCCCATTGGTTCCTACTGAAGGCGTAAATCTTTAATAATATATAAAATATATAATTTCATCTTTTAAAAAGGCTCAATACTTTCCAAAAAACAGCTAGGCACTGTATTATTTAGTAAATGTTATTCAAACAGGAGTAAATAATGAATTTGTTGGAGACTATCTGCGGATTAATACGCGTTTGGACTGGTGCTAACTGATCTGATCAGCAGAAGGATGGTCTGTGGATACACAGACAATACTTGTTTGTAGGATCAAACCATTGTTATACAATAAGAAAAATACATAATATCACCAGCCTTATCCTTCAAACAGCCTTTACTGACCTAAAGTATGCAGTAGTGAAGGCAGGAATACTGCAGTCTGTACCAGATCGCTTTTGCTCAATAGTTTCCTGCTTCTCTTAAAATACAACTCACTGTTTGATTCTAAACTCCTCATAACATTTAATTTAATCTATTCTGCAATTTCTTGAAAATTCTTGAAAATGCTGTGCTGTATAGTTATGCAACTGCAGCTGATGGGTACAAATAGTTCCAATAGCTTAAAAGTCCTAATGGGAAAATATTTGGGTGATGAATTTTTGTAATAATATCGTAATAGATACAAATACATGTTTGTAATACCTTCTCGTGTTGTCTAAAAACTAGATCTGCTCCAAAAAGTGTGTATATGTGTGTGTGCGGACATTAAATATGCAGGCGTGTGTAGGTATCAGCTCGAGTGAGTTTGTATACATTCATATATGAGTGTGTTTGACGGTGCGCCTCACAAATCTGAGACAGAAATGTGGACACCTCAGGGAGTGCGTCCACTTCACTCCCTCAGCGGCTGTCAGGCCCGGCCAAACGCTACCAGAGCGCAGAGGGAATCCTCCTCTACCTGCCGCCCCCCCCATGCACTGCTGTACCTGCAAGATCTACAGTATGAGGAACATGAGAAGTCTGTTTTGTCTGATGCAACACAACAGAAATGTAACCTCCACCCAGTTCATAAATACCTTCGTTTATAAGCTGTTCTTGACACAGTTGCTTCTACTTTGAGAGGTCGCACTAAAGGTTATCAGCAATGCAAACAATGGTTGACGCAGAATAGTGATACTGTGTTGGTGAAGCTCGAGATAAAGTAATAAAGAGGTGGAACTGATTCAAAATATGCGCCAGCCATATAAATATAACCTGCTTATATCATGAACACTTTAACATAATGTAATTTCATATCAGTAAAGCTTCAGTTCACTATTAAGATCAGCGTTACATTAGTACACACACACAAATTAAGATCATCCTGTCCATATAATCACATTGTAATCTCATCATGAACTAAGTAACTGATTCATTTTAATCTTTTGTGAGAGAGATTTGGCTCTTGATAGATTAATCATCTCGATCAATCATTATTAGACACACTTGTTTGAAGGTTAAAGGAATTGTTTGATATTTTGGCATATTGTTTATTGGCTTTCTCGGCCAGAATTGCATGAAAAGATTGATACCACACTGATGTCTCTGTGCTAAGTACGGAACTAGAGCCAGGAGGCGATTAGCCTAGCTTAGCATAAACAGCTAGCTTGGCTTTGTCCATATTCAAATATACACATTTGCCAAAGATTAACATGTTGTATCTTGTTTGTTTAATTAACAGAAATGTAATACTGCCCAGTTTTATCTAAGATGTCTTCTTAGCTGCAAATCATCAAATCAGTGCTTACTGGGTGTTTTTACCAAACTGTCAGAGTCTACATGGTGAGACTCCATAGTCATTCCAGTTGTGCCTCATGTAGTGCAGGGCTCACAGCCTGTGTTTGAATGCAGATAGGGTGGATAGTGCTGTTGTGGATTGGGTATTTAGAGAGGTAAATAACACGTGTCCTGCTCCTTTGAAAATTAATTCAGGTTTTTCATTTTTCTGTTTTGAGTAAATTCAGTTAAGCTGGTTTAAAACCCCAGCCGGCGTCGTGATTGTGTCTTTGCCAAACTTCTGCATTGCTGGCTTGGAAACCTGCCTCTTTCATCATTGTTGTCTTGACCTTATCCAGTGTACAAACCTTGCATGCATGTCCCAGACTCTCCAATCTGATAATATGGAAAACTATCTCAGGTCAATCAGGAAATTACATCTGGCACCAGTCCAGGGATTACGATGGCAGGGGTGGACAAAGCAGTGTAGTGTTATTGTTGATCTTGGATTACAGAGCGAGGCTGCAGAGCGATGACCTATCGTGCTGTTGTTGATACAGCTTTTTGGTTACGGCAGTCCTGCTCTGGCTTCTGTTGTACACACAGTTATTTCATCCGGCTCGGTCATTGTGTGAAGCAGGGTTTGATGTTCCCTGTTGCAGCTGAGTCGAGGGAAACTGCCAGTCTCGTCACGGAGGGACTGCTCTGCTGCTCCCCATGCAATGTTTGGTCACAGGCGGCCGCAGATGGGGTTGTGTTTGTGTATGATGCATAGGAGATGGAGGCATTATGCATATGTGAGTTGAGTTTGCATTGTGAAAATCTATGTGAAATGCATGAATGTGTATGTTTACATGTGTGTGTGTGCAGGTGTTGTGCAGCTCAGCCGTGTCTTTTCTGGGGGACTGACAGGCAGCCATAGTGAGGGTTTTCCAGTGGCTGTAGTTTTGAGCCTGACAGCTCAGTGACACATCGTTACATATTGCTCAAGGCAGTGCAAGCAACGGTGACCTTTTATGCTGCTGCTGAGTTCCCTGCACATGTGTTCTTGTGTTCATGTGTATGCATGTGTGGGAATGCTGCTGTGTGTGTGTGTGCATGTATGTGCATCATGTGTTTGTATTATCCGCTCTTTAATTAACTTTCTCGGTTCATAACTCCCCTGACATTCACCACTGTTTTGGTGGTGTGTATTATGAGGTTTGGCCATGTGTACACATACACACACACACTGTATATTTCCTTAGTAACTGAATCCCTGAACCTTCTTGCCCTTTTTATATTTAGTTTCACTTCATACTGCAACACATAGACACATGGATGACAGTAAGATGACACATGCGGTCTTACACTGTGTTTAATCAGAAGTTGATGTTTTAAAATACAGTGTCACAGCAGAATTATGTAAATGATTGACACTCTCATACAAAAATACACAACTAGCTCAACTTCAGATGGGTGACAAATTAAAATGTCTTCTTGGTTAGCTATTGGGCTACCACAAGCCTCAAGAACATTCATCTTGGTGTTTTGATGACGGTGGTGGAGAGCGCTGTTTAACACATGTACAACATTACAAAAGCTCTTATAGGTGTTGAATTGGGTTGAGATCCAGCCATCTGTACCCCAATAATAAAACCTTTTTCAAAGTAATTCACAGTAGATCCTTTCCTCTCGCCATCTTGATCTGAAATCCAGGTCAAATAAGGTTGACTAGCAAGATAATTACAGAGAAAAAACTAAGAGAAACTAAGATAGCACTTTCCTGTAAACACATGACAGTAGTTAACGTCACTCATGCTAAAGTTATTATGGTTAATAAAGCAAAGTCACTTCAGCTTGGTACCATGATGTGAACAGGTTCCTAGCTTGCTGAAGGCCAACAACCCAAGTTACTTTTTGTCAATGGCTGATTTAAACCTCAAAAAATATGTTAAAAATAATGCACAAAGACACAAATAAAAAGATACTACCACACTCTAAATCCCACACTTAAATATTTTAGGAGATATACTTATTTGCTTTCTTCAGTGTTAGGCTGCATGAGAAGACAGCAGCCTCATATCTGTAGGGTAAATATGAAGCTGCCATCAGCAGCTAGTTAGCTTAGCTTAGCTTAGCAAAAAGACTGGAAACAGGGGCACATAACCCCCCAGTAAAACCACAATGTGTTGTTTTTACACTTTTTGTACGTATTAAACAAGAAAGATGTTAATTAGTGAGCTTTAGAGGTGCTGGTATGTGTATTTTGTTACCTTTGGACAGAGCGTATGTCAGCTAAGCTAATCCTCTTACTATTCCTTTAAAATACTACAAATGAATGCTTATGGCAGACATGGGAGAGACAGCTTACCACCACAGCAGCAGGTCTCTCTTTGCTCTCACAAGGACGTTATTGTCTTTTCTTTTTCCCTCCGTCCTTTCATTCAGACAGGACTGACCTAATATTTTGGATGTGAGTGGTCTGGGAAGGCATCCTTTGTCAAAATTCAAAGCGCACTCTTGTGTTTTTCCCTCCTTCTCGTCTGGCTGTGAGGCGAAGCAATATCGAGCGGAGAAAGTGTTGACTCAGGGGGAAGGAAAGTGTCAGATTAATAACGAAGACGGGCCACGAGGGGCAGCGGAGGAAGCAATAGAAATTAGACAGGGTGTCCTCACAGTTCAGCCAACTGAGGTGTGTGCCATGTATTAGCAATGTTGCAGGTTTAAATCAGGTTCATATAGCTGTTTGTCATCCTGTGTCCCTTCCTTCACTCTTGTCTTCTTCTTTTTTTTTCCCCACTGCGTTCTGTCTAATGAGAGCAAAAAGGCAGACAACATTTTAATTTTTAATAACAAAGATGGGTCATGACAGGCGGTGGAGGAAGCAGAGAAATTAGATGGGGAAAGAGGGAAGGAAGGGAGAGCGGCAGGGAAGAATTAAAGGAGAGAGGCAGGTATGTTACAGCTGCGACCAATGATCATTTTCATTATTGATTAATCTGTCAACAGTAGAGGAAAGTAACTAAGGACATTTACTTCCGTACTGTACAGTACTTAGGTATAATTTTGAGGCGTCTTTACTTCATTTATTTCCACTGTACAGTACTTAAACCTCTATTCTACTACATTACTACACTACTACATACAGAGAAATACTGCACTGTTTACTCCATGACCTTTATCTGACAGAGACTGTATAGTTACTAGTTACTCTGAGGTTCAAGATTTTACACAGAAACATAGGATCAACTGATGAAATATGATGCTATATTAACCAGCCTATATGAAAACAGTCCAAAATCTATCGATATTAACTGTACAATGATTTAAGGCAGAGAGACGCAGCACATCCTCACATTGAATTTGGAATTTTTGCTCGATAGATGACATAGTTGGGCGACATGGTGGCGCAGTGGTTAGCACTGTCGCACGGGAGGTAGAGCCGTGAAGGTTGAAAAGTGCTATATAAGTGAGCTCATAATTCATCAAAACGTTGGATTCATTTTCTGTTGTACCGAATAGAAGGACAGAGGGAGCAAACATGGGAAGAAGGACACGAGGGAGGAAGTGATGAAGGAAAGATGGAGGAAGAGGAGAGAAAGCAGCAGGGGAGAGGAGGACAACAGCATTATTGGAGAGTTAGACAGATGAGAAGAAAGAAAAGAGGAAAAAGAGAGATAGGACCTAAGGGAGGATAGAGTGGGAGGCTGGGTATGGTGTGTGTGTGTGTGTGTGTGTGTGTGTGTGTGTTTGTGTGGCAGTGGGGTTGGGGGGGGGGGTTGGGGAGGGTGTATGTGACACATACCATCAGACAGGATCAGGCAAAAGCAAATTAAGTACATGGCATCTCTCCCTGCATCCTGCATTATGCTAATGAGCCTTCTAATGCTGCTGCTGCTCACTGAGGTCATGTAGTGAATGTAGCACACACACACACACACACACACACACACACACACAGTACCTGCACGTGTATGCAGGCAGAGATACTGTATGTGCACGCACATGTAGGCCTGAGCAGACAGTCTTATATAATCATGCATGCACACCTTTCGCATGGTTGCACAGAGTTTGGTCAAAGGAAACAGCCCCCCCCCCCCCCCCCCCTCCCCCCACAGCTTCCTCCTAAGTCAGTGTTTTTTGGAAATGTCTGCACTTCTGATTATCAGATACGTAGTCCATTACTCATGTTTGTTAATAGAAAAGTCACTGGCGGTGACATCATCCACCTCCTGCTCTTCCTCCTCCTCCTCCTCCTCTTTGCCTTCCTCTCCCTCCTCCTCCTCTTTACCATTTTGCTGTTGGTCACAGACATTGTGTCACTCTCTGAGTCAGGATGTGCAGTCCCAAGCCTGATTTGTTGCAGGTCAGAAGCAGAAAAAATAATAATTTTTGCCTTGTTTATCAGGTTTGTTTTTGTGAGTGGCCCACAGACTGTGATGCATGACTTCAGCAGCAGGGAATAGTGCAGCTTTAAAGTACACTACATCATGTAGTTACACTGTAAAATATGGTTAATCTATGAGTAGTACCCGCTTTCCCTCAATTCACCTTGTCCACTTTTATTTCTTACATTTTCCAGAGTGAAAGTATGGAAATAGCATAGTAAGTTGTAAGTCAGATGCAAACTGTGGCTGCATTGCATTCTGGTCTGATGAGGATACTGTCAGTGCTACTCTCTCTGTCACCTTTGCTCTTTGAATGCGAAGGACTGACAGCAAAACTTTGCATTTAGCCTATTTTTTTTAATATTCTAGTAGACACAGTAGTCAGACTCCATTTTAACTGTTCTGGAAATATCTTTTTACCTAACATGATGTAATCAGCTTATTCATGGGAAGAAAAACAAAACAACAAACTAGGTTTAGAGTGATGAGGTGCATTATTCATATTTGTTGAGTCCTGGGTGGTACAGTGTTTGTGGGTGGGAAGCCAGTGAGGGATCACATCCGTGTTGCTGCACTACAACTCTTCCTGCTTGGTCACGTTGCCTCTACAGAGGATGGTGCGATAGCATGACCCTCTGCAGCCCGTTACATCCTCCTGGTTAAAGCGCCTCACTGTTGCGTGAAAAGAAGCAGCTGGTGCGACTGATACACATCCTCAACCTCCTCAGGCCAAAATGGAGAGTTAGCAGTGATGAGGACTGTGGGGAGGTGAATTGGCCAATCCAGATTGGGAGAAAAATGGGGGGGGGGGGGGGCGTGAGTAAAACAAGGTTGTTTTAAGGTTGATTTTCGTTTAAAAGTAGATGAATTCTTCTTCTACTCATGTGAAGGGATAGACTTGCTCAGCCTTGAACAGGAGCCATAAAGTAGGTGAGTCAGATAGCAGTAAAAGATGAAATGTTGGTGCACAATTTGCATCGTAAACTGTGGCATTAAGAGAGTTAACACAGTCGCAGGAAAGTTACTTTACTGCAGCCAGAATTACCTGAGAGTTTTTAACACAGATTTACACCCTTTATTTCACCCAGAGTGGATGAAGGTGCTGCTGAATGTGGAGTATTCACCAGGTGCCGCCCTGTTGAGGCCTCAGATAAGAGGGCTGGTGTCCATGTGGTTGTGGTGGTTTGTTCAGATCTCGGTCATGTGGGCAGTTTGTTCAGCTGTCAGAGGGAAGCTCCCAGTGACTGTTCATTCATATCCCGTTGGTCATATTAACAATTTATGCCAGAGCAGTTTTTTCTTTTGCTTTCTCAAGCTGAAAAAGGTTGACATGAATATTGACGGTAGGAAATGTGCTGTGTGTGTGTGTGCACGAGAGAGAGAGAGAGAACTACCAGGCTTGTTTGAATGAATGAGTGGAGTCGCCCTCCTGAAACGTGGGTGGATGTGCAGCGTTGTGTGGATGGAGCTGGCTGAACCTGCATCACAGTGGGAGCTGGAGAGAGTGGAGGCCAGGCCCAGCTGACAGCCCAAATATGTATGATACCTGAATATCTAAAATACCAAAAACATTAACAAGTAACTCACATAAATCGTGATGAAAGGACAAATTAGGCTTCACAAATGTGGGTATTCATGTATTTTATAATAATAAGGTGGCCTGATTGCACCATAAAGGAAGGTCTTTAAGTGTAAAAAATACATGATTTTGCTTTGAGCCTTCAGAAAGTTGGGTAATTCATACTTGGACGCCCTACAGACGTGAGAGTCTGTCCGTGACTGAGTGAGTTACTGAGTGTCGGAGTTTCCCTATTGGCCGTTGCTCTCTCAAAATGAACAGGCGTGAACGCTGGTTGTGTACCGTAACTCCAGATTCTACGAGTATAGGCGCAGCCCTCAAGGCTATCGCTAGTGGGTTCATCCATCACAAGTGCAGCACTGAAGACTTTTAGTCTACGCCCACTTACTACCTGGGCCCCACCTCAGTTTCACCTTGTGTATAAGTTTTGCTGAGACTGGACAATCGGCTCCAGAGCTTAGAGAGCTGCGCTTATACTCAAAGAATCTGGAGTTACAGTATGTAACTAACTTTCTATTTCATATGGGCTTCGTCCTCTAAGGCTATCGCTAGTGGGATAAGGGCAAAGTCCTCCCTGGTCCATGCCCCACTGGGTCCATCACTCTCCTTGCATCACAGCACATACATATATGATGTATGATGATGCACACAGATGGCTCAGAGACAGTGCCTGATATTCACCAGGAGGGAATGAAACTGGAAAACAACATAAAGCCTACTGCTGTGGGAAGTAGAAACAATGGTTACGCAGTGTAACAGTCCAGCATAGAGCAGAGTGGGAGAGAAAACAGCTCTCCATGCGCCGAGAGGCATGAGGGAGCGCGCACAGTTAAAACACCCCAAATAACAATCACTCTGACAAAACACTCAAAACAGAGTGAGTCATAGAAAAACGAGAGACATCCTGCAGATAGAAACAAATGAAAGATCAGAGGGAGTTAATAGATCATTTCTATGACCATCTTAACTTATGTAAAGTGTCCTTGAGTACCCCGAAAAACGCTCTATAAATAAGATGTATTATTATTATTATTATTATAGTTATAATTAGAATAAGTTTTCTTTCAAATCAAACATCTTGAGATATAAGTGGAGAGTTTTAGCTTAACCATGTCATGTGATATTCTACTTTAAGAACAAATATTACTGGGACCACTACAGAAAATTGCAGATGAGCATCTGTGGCCATACACAAGGTTTCAACCTAGTCTTGTTTAAATTTCAATGTGTTTAACAAAAATAATGAGCTCCAGACATTGAGTATAAAGATATTAGAGTAAATAACTATTACGTAAAGCAGTAATAACTCAAAACAAACCATAAGTATTACCTGACTTCACATAGTTTAGCAGTTAATTAGAATGAGGTAACACTTATTTAACCACTGTAGAAAGTCTTATAGACAGGTGTGTCAGGTCATCAGCTCTGACTTAGTGGTCCTCAGACCCTCGTCATCTGTCTATTTTTCTATGGTATTTATTTGTATCTATTTAATTCAGCCTTGAACATAGAAGTATTCAGTATTTGATGTCTGTAAATCTACATGTACTATTCTTGTTTACAACTGGAGGAGCTCAGTAGGAGGGTTCTGATTAAAAAGAGCTCTTTGATCGTAATTGCTCTCTGATTGGTGGGTTTTTTGGCAGGTGCTGTTCGCCTTTATGAATTTTACCTGCTGAAAGTCTGAGGACTGAGTCGTCGTGAATAGAGTGTAGTACAAGTTGTGTGAAAAACGCTTCAAAACATTATATGACATTAAATGAAGCAGGAAAAGTGAGATACCTTCCCAGTCACACATTTATAACATAAAGAAGCAATGAAACTTAGTGTGTTTACACCAACGTGATGGTGTGTCTCAGTATGTAGTGTGTGGCAACAATGCTGCCATTGTCGGGGTTTGAGTCCCATACAATTCTTTGGAGGATGAATAGATCAAACATGTTTGTTCAGTATCCATAGTGCTGTCGTGTCCAAGAGGGAAGCAATGTTGAAGGACGAACTCTCCGCCCCGATCAGATGACACTCATTTAAAACATGTCAGCCAGCTCTTCCCCTGCGCTCCACGTTTTTGTCCGCCATGTTCCTGTGTTGTTTCGTCTCCTCCTTGTCACATGTCAGCCCTGTTTGTGTTGATTTACATCAGTGTATGTCTGGCGGCCTTCCTGCGCAGAGTCAGACAGATAACTCTAATAGTAACTAACTAATGACGCCTGGCTGTGGATTTGGCTCAAATTGAATGAATGAGAGGTCTGTGTGCGAGGAGTGTAAAATCCAAGCGGCCGTTGCATGCCAGACGGATATAGCAGGCAGGCGGTCTGTGTACCTCCCCAGCAGATTGGAAGAGGAGGAGGAGGAGGCTTGGATGTGTGAACAGCTGGTGACTGAATAAAGAGGGGTTTGGGATGATGGGAAGGAAAGGAGAGAGGAAGAGATGAGAGGTCAGGGACACCAGGCAAGACTAAAATGATATTGGCCTGTTCTGTCTCGGACATGACATTATTACGTCTTTTCTTTTCGTTTATCTTTTATTGGGCTTGTGATTAGCACCGTCACCTCCCTGCAAACAGGACCCCCGGTACAGCCGAGAAGTCCTTTTTGATTATGTTTCTAATAGACCTGGAAGCATCCAAGTTGTCATAAGAACAGCTGGTCATATTCTTAAAAGGTACATCTGTGCTTGCTTTTCTCTTGGACCTTGCACATTTCATATCAGTGTTTTAAAGTTGAAACTAGCTACTAGTAAAGCAAAAATAAATTAATTAATAAAAAAAAATACAAAGGCTGCTCCAGTCCTGGTTTTATTCCTTTTCTGTGCAGTTTGGGCTTCTTCAAGGCTAACAGATTTCATCACAGATTCAGAAGACAGACATGCAGGTCAGGTGGGGTTGGCGACTCTAAATTGCAAATCCCTGCCAGTGTTAGTCCCGTGGTGGGCTGACAATCTGTCCAGAATTCCCACCTGCCTCTAAGACTATGAAAAGGATGAAGCATGCAAAGACAATTAATGAATTGCACTCTTTGCTACTAACTTTTTCATCTATGATAGATGGTAACCTTACTTTACTTAATCATACATTAACCATGATGCAACTGCAATATGCGAGTATTGTAGGAATTGTTAATTAACGAGCTCAAAGCACCACAAAATGCTAACGTCAGCAAGCTAACATGCAGTGGTAACATTCTGATTTTTAGCAGGTAATTTCATGGCAATCCATCTAATAGTTGTGGAGATACTTCCTTAAAAACCCAAAAGAGAAAAAGTGAGAGGATCACTAAGTTCATTAGGGTTCATCCTCTGGGGATCATGGATATCTGTTTCATCTGTCCAATAGTTGTTGAGATATTTCTGTCAGGACCAAAGTGGCCCAGCTGACTGACATTTCCGTCCTGAGAGCCGTGCTGCTAGCGGCTGGCTAACAACATTGACATTTTTTAAGACTAATTCTTTTGCACGATCTAAATATAAATATTGTGTTTGGTTTTACAGCATTCTTTGGTTGCAGTATACAGAATAGAAAATGTAATGTGTGTGAAGGGTCTCAGACATAATAGCAGTTTTAAGTTGTCCGTGCAAGAATTTTTGCTTTAAAAAGTGGGCTTGTCTGTTTTTGTCTTGTGACTTTGAACAGCGGACGCCGTCAGTCAGGAATGAACCCAAATCCACACCTTTATTTCCTCCTCTTGTCGTTGTTCCAGTGTCTCCGACTTTGACACCTTTTTGATGGAGGTTAATCCCTCAAGCATGCACACTGAATGAGCCACCTCCAGCTGAGTGGCAGGTTTCACTGTGGGGGGCTGGGGCACCTGGAGGAGGCAGACTTCTTCTCCTCTTATCCTCCCAACTACGTCCTTCCCTCCTTCCTCACATTTCCCCCCCTTCCTGCTCCGCCTCTGTATTCGGCCCAGCCGGCACACCTAGGAGGCTGTGAACAGGTGTTATTCCCCTGTCGGGGGCCGCACTTGAAGGAGATGGCGCGAATGAAGTTGGCATGTAGATGACTGGGAAATCAGGTCAGCATCCCGAACTCACACACACAAACATAGCTGCACACTGCCAAGAGTGTCTAAAAATAACGATGTCACCGATGGGGGGTGGACAGGAAAATAAAGTAAATGAAAGCAGAAGCATTTGCTGAAGTAGAGGATGTGATGAGCGCAATGGTGGCCTGGAGAGAAACAGATATGGAGGAGGGTAGAAGATATACATAAAATGAGAGAGTGGAGGAGGAGGAGGAGGGGAAGGAGGGGGAGGGGAAGGAGGGGGAGGAGGGGGAGGCAGGGGATGAGAATGGAGAAGGAGAAGCGAGCTGGACGGGGCAAACCATATCCCCCATGATTGTCCCTGACACACCTTGTTAAGGCGTCCTGCTGCGTTCCCCCCGCCCCTCCTCTTTCCTCGGGCACTGACAAACACAGTAGGGGGGGACATGGGGAAGAGCAGAGGGAGCAGAGGAACAACGGCTGCAGGAGGCAGCGCCGTATTGTTCAGGCTGAATTACACGGTCACGCAGGGTGGGCAAAGAAGAAACTCGGTGAACAAGAGCGGAAGGAAGAAGACACATACTGTAAAGAGGGATTAGCTCAAACAGTAGGGGAGGGGGGTGAATATGGAGAGGAGTCAGACCTGGGTCAAATAGTATTTGCAAAAACTTCTGTGTTTGCTTTAACTTGCACGATGAGTGGGATGGTGCTCGAGTACCATGAGAACACATTTATGCAGGAAGGAGCAACCCCCCCCCCCCCCAATGTTGTAACTGAAGCAATAAGAGTCGGATTGCACTTTTCAACCTCGGGAGTTTTTCTGGAAACACAGGAGCCTTTTTAGGAACTCAGGAACTATATATTTTGCAGGAGAATTGGACCTAAATTTAGTTGTTGCCCCACAGAAAGTCTCTGCTCATTACTTCCTGGTGGCCCAGGAAGTGTGGGGGCCGTGTTTGCAGCACTGGTCCACTATAAAAAGGGGGCATCTCTCCTTTCTGTTTCTATTTCTGCAGGTCTCCTTTACAACATCCATTCAATCATTCATCCATTCATTCATCAGAGCAGCACAACAGTAAATTACAAAAAATACGATGTAATGATTAGGTAAGAAAATCCTCACCGTTTCTTCAGATGCAGTAGAAACGCAGATGCAGGGAGACAGAGAGAGATGAAGATCGGGTATGTTCAAAGAATAACAGAGGTGAATGAAAGCGAAAGACCAGGCAGGCATCTTAATTGAATAGGCATGTACAGCTGTAGAGCCCGTCCTCGAGAGGTTTTCAACAAATGTCACAGTGAATGAGGAGAGTGATGGAGGACATGATCGATACTTTTAGTTCCCACTGATTCTTCCTCCCTCCTCCACCTCTCCTACCAGTCGTGCCTTCCCCTTTCTGTACCAGAGGACTTAAATGTCCCTCAACTGTGAGACCAGAGCCCCCCCTGACTGACTGACTGACTGACTGACTGACTGACTGACTGACTGGCCGGCTGATCTCCGTCTCCCCTCTTCCCTCAGGCAGGGAGAGCAGCATTAGACCTCTTCACCACCCCTCACTTCCTCCACTGTGAGTCCCTGCCCTTTGCATGTTCCTTCTACATGGCTGACTGTTTTAGATATCCCGCTGCACACCAGCTAGCCTTTTAGTGCCCTTTCCATTTAACAGCAGAAAAAGGGGAGGTCGTCGAAAGGCTTAAATGCTCAGGAATTAGCAGTGGATCTACGGAGCAGATGGACAACTGGGCTTTGTGCTAGATGTCCGGGAAACCTGCAGAACCTTATGTCAGTGTCCAGTGTCTTATTTTTGTAGATTTGATGATTTTTGTTGTGCATTGCACTCACCAAGTGGCATGATGGCGACATTACCACATCTAATGGGGCATGAAGCACATGTGGTCAGATGATTATACAGGTTGTAAATGAGCCAAAACACTTGATTTGGAGGTAAAAGTAAATGCACCCTCAATGTTGAGAAGAAATTCCTCATATTCCCAGATGTCAGCTATTGATTAAAATGTTATTAGTGCCAATAGAAATGATGGATAAAACTACAAGAATTAGACCCAAGTTGTGATCATTTAAAGCATCATACAGGTTGTTTTGCAGGTATAACCCATTAACTACAAAATGCACAGCTACTGACTTCAGCTGTTGCAAGAACAGTGTGAAAATAAATGAGATCCATCACTAATTAACCTGTAGTTCATCACATTATTTAACAAATCTCCTGTCACTTTTATGACAGAGATATAATAATCTAAAACTAATTTCATGATTAGTTTTTACTTCCTATCTAGAGGGAAATGTTTTTATTAAATAAACCTCTTTAGAATGAATTAAAATGCTAAATATGTCTATTTGAGGGTCACGTTGATCTTATTTCTAAGATGATATTGTACCCAGTGTTTCTGCTCAGGTGAGGCTATGCTCGTGTGATTTGTTTTGTCCAGAGGCGGATGGATCTCAGTGGTGAGCTGAAATGTTACTGATTCGACATGGCGTAAGCTGTGATGAAGGTGCATGATATCAGTAGCTTATCAGTCCATGCAGCTCATTATTTCTAACCCCGGTTTCCGGTAACCCTGTTGTCTGTCAGCTGCTTGCCCCTGTTGATAAGGATAAAGCTACGAGGCCTAAGCCATTCCTAAAGAGGTAAAATACTACAAAATATACCCCCTCCTTCCTGTTCTGTGCTTAGTGGACAGATTGCATGACTCCAGCGTCCAATCCGATCTCCTGCTCTGTTAGCTAATGGTAATGAGGATTCAGGAGGACGGATGATGGCAACACGCTCCATGGGATGGAATTAGCGCTGAGCATTTCAACTTTCCCTGTGAGGCAGTGGGTCTTTTATCCCGTCATTATTGGCAGAGACAATGGTGTGGTTAATCTTTTTAAGACAACACAGCAGAGGGGCCAGGAGGGAGGGAGGAGCCGTCCAATAATCTCATCAGAGACCAGAGGACATACACTGTGATGGAGGAGAGTTCCTCCCTTACATGTCGAATCATCCTCCTCTTCTGGCTCATCTCAGTGCTCTCCTCTCCTGTTACTCCTCTGCCTCCCCCCCTCCTTTCCCTGTCAATATGTGTGTGTGTGTGTGGGGGGGGGGGGCATGCTGGGAATACACCATGCAGCCATGTTTCCTCTGCGTGTCAGCGTGCCAGCATCCTTCACTGCATTAAAGAGAGGTGTAATGTGTCAAGGGAGCTGTCAGATGTACAGTGTACATGTAAGGTGACTATGTGAAGGGAATTGAAGATGTTAGTGTACAAACTGTAGGCTGTGATGCCGTGACAGTGATCAGCACAGGGCAAGTATTTCTTGTCACTATCTTTTAACCATAATATTTGTCTGTACTATGAAATTTGTTTAAATAGCATGCCGCCTGTGTGGATACGAAATGTGTGTTGACTTCAGGCGTGTTCAGCCTGATCCAAGTTCAAATCTTTTACAACACCAAACACACAATAAATCCAACATAAACACAGTTAATTGGACACTTGTTAGTAAGATGGTTGGTTTGGTTTTTATTGACGTGTATTCTGACTACAGATGCCTGTTGAAGATTGGATTATAACTTATGGTAATGCTTTTGAAGTAGGCATTTATGAAGTGTCAAACATGCTAGCATATTAGTTGCTAGCTTCGTTGCTAGGTCGGCCACGTGACCCGAGAGTCTCCCCTTTCTTAACTCATTAATTTTTCAAAGCCACTAAACTTTAATCTTAAATCTACAGTCTTAAATTGTACTGAAGTCTCCAAAGTTTCTAAAGATATCAAATATGGTATCTCTATAATCTGGTAAATATATATATATATATATATATATATATATATATATATATATACCTATATATGTGTGACACTGTTACACATTGGAAATCTAAAGTTAGTGAGTACATTTATGGGACAACAAAGCTTGGAAGATGTTAAACTACTACAAAAGTCTTTGCAGCCTTTCTCTCTCAGCTTCTAACATGGTTTCTTTTCTTCCTGTGAGGTCATCTCTCAGCACCCACTGGGACAAGAATATATATAATATAGAGGAAGATTGATTCAGAGAAGTTTAACCTTGTTGTTAACACCCCCCCCCCCCCCACCTGCTAATAAAACAGTCAATCTTTCACCTGCTTTCCGCACAGGAGTACAGTTTCAGGAGTGAACAGCAGGGGCGAAATGAATGTAAAGCATGAAGAAGCAGTTCACAACCTTTGTTTTTGGCAAGCGGTCCTGCGTTAAGGCCAGAAAATTCCTTTGACCCCCGTAACTATAGAGGAAAATGTTTAGGTTGAGCCTTCAGACAGAAATGAAACTGCTTTCATAAGCCGGTCAATGGAAATTCATTGGCAAGCTGTGTGACGTTTATAGCGGTTGTATGCAGCCCAAAGGCCATTGGAAGACGTTCCACAGTCATTTCTGTATAATTAGGAATTTATCAAGGGACCCATTTTAACATCAGAAGACACTACATTGGTTGCCAGCCCCCAGGTTGGGAAATAGTGATGTACTGTAGAGAATTGCAGTGTAAAACCGCGCTATAGGCGTGATATGTATGTGTACTGTGGAGTGTGTTCAGGAGCATTGTGTGTACAGGACCACAGGCTGTGAATAGTGATCATAATTTCATGGTGTGTTTTCAAGTGTTTGTGTCAGTGTGTGTTAATGCGTGTGGCTGTATTATGTGTGTATATGTGTAGCCATTACATTTCAGAGAAGTCGAGGTCTCTGGCTGGCACACACACACACACACACACACACACAGTCTCGCAGCCCCCTCCAGAGAAAATCCATGTCCCTGACTATTTTTAGAGCTGCATGCCTTCTTCCTTATGCCATCCACTTCTCAATCAGTGATGTCTTTCTGTCTCTGCAGCAAATCAAATGCACCCCCCGCTGCCAACCAATCACAAGTACGCATATACACATACATTGACACACACTTGTCATGCTGTACAGTCCTTGTGGGGACCCTCATTGACATAATGCATTTTTTAACAGTGGTTCCCAAACGTTTTTGTCTGTGAGCGTTTTAATAGAAAGCAATGTGTGTCTATGAGCAGTTCAATTGGAAGATTAGAGAGAAAAATTTCAGAAAAATAAACACAATTCTATGCAGTAGAATTTTGTTTATTGTTATTTCCAACCACTGTAATCAGCCATTTATTCACATTCATATTAGTGTTGTAACCCTTGTGATGGTCCAAACCTCTACGCCGGGGAAACGCTGTCCTAACCATCTTTATTTAGATGTAAAAATGAAAGTGGGCGCACCGAAACGTCTGTAATAAGCCCACATTGCACAGACAAATTGTGTGCATGCTACAGTAAGTAGGTCACAATTTAACCAGAAGTGTAATGGCTGTTTACAACAGACAGTAAAAATTCTACCATTCACCTTTGTCTCTCTTTGGGTAACCTCAAAGTTTGTTTAAACACTGATCTTTTGGCAAAACTAAAAGTAATACAAGAGAGAGATGCAACAAAGGTCCATGGCCGAACACACACCCTGGAAGTGACATTTCATGGTCGTCGCCATAACTGGTAGACCGCAGAGCATCCAGCAAAGTGGTTTAGAATAACATGACACAGGACTTTCTTCCTGAATGGCTGAAATATTCCAGTTCACATTATCAAACAACTCAACAACTTTGAGGGTTTAAAATGCTGTGTGTTCACAATATGCTATATATTCAGCTGATGTGAGGCATCCATGTTTGTTTGGTTTTCAGGCACTTTTGTATAGTTTGGTAGATCTTTCATTCCCAGTCAGAACTGGTAACTAACGAGACTCTTAACGAGGGTAATAAATAAATATCTTCACCCTAAAAAATGTCATTCTCAAGGTCTAAAACGCAAATGGTCCTCATAAAATACAGTAATACAATTGCACACATGGAAACACATACAGTAACACACTGCAACCCCTCCCCCACATCTGCTCCTTCCACTGTAACTGTAAAAGTGGTGACATCCACAGAATGCACAAAAAGACATAATGGACAAGAACATTTGCACCAACTCACTCATGAATGTGCTTTCTGTTGCTTGATTAGAGATTCACTGAGGCGTGACACTGTGTTTTTTTTCCCCTGCTCCGTTCCTGTCTACAAATGCAGAAATAATAGAAGCATGTGTAATAACACAAGATGAGAAGAAGGGTTGCCTAATGCGTGAAACATGTGCTGTGTGTTGGTCAGCATAACAGCCACAGAGAGGCCAACAATACAGACAGGTGTAGAGAGACTGATAGGACGGTAAGCTCTGAATCAGACAGAATAGGTACTAAATATAATTTTTTTTTTTACAATAACAGGGTGTATCAGTTTTCATATCAACTTGTTTTTTAAGAAACAAATAAAGGCCAGGTCACACCTGAAAAGGGGCACAGCGAAGTTCATCTGAGCATCCTCACGAAACACGCGGTGCCGGTCTGCTGGAGGCTTTGTGACACTTGCGGGGCGAGTCGGTGACCAACTGTAGCGGGCTAAATAAGAGCTAACATGCTAGCACAAGTCAGATTGTACTTGAATTTGTTCAATAAGGAGGAAGGATCTGTTTTTGTTTTTTTTACTATGAATTGTGATCAATGTCTTCTTGCAGCAGGAAGTATAACCTTTGGGTTTGTGCCCGCCCCCCCCCCCCCCCGGATTTCTGCACAGGCATCAGTTATGTATCACATTTAGCCCCTCTGGACAGTATCATGACCTTTACGTTTGCTTCGTAAAATTATGATTTGTGCGATGGAGGTCAAACATGTGGGTGTAATGTTGTGTAGGCAGTTACAGTGTGGTCAATTTCACTGAAAAATGTGGGGGCCAGATGAGACAACATGTTACCTTTTTATCTGGTCTGACGACTGTGCAGACACTGCAAATTTATATTCCAACCAAACTCTATAGCAGCTCATTTAACTGATTACCACACCTTCAACCAGAAAAAAAGTAATTAATTAGTGAAATCAGCCACTGTACCAACTCGGTGGAGTGATAAACTGCAGCTTCCTCAGCCGTGGTGTTACATGGTGTCGAGCGTTTCTTTATCTTTACATGAAAAGTGTAGAAGGAATTAAATCCGTGAAACTAGCTGATAGGACTTCAAGGCAAAAGAATAGTTAGAATATGTTAAAGTTATTTCTGTTCAAATAGAGCTTGCAGGATGGCGTGACATATATATGATATATATATGATTTAGGAATCAAGCAGAAGGTTCTAGACTTTAGTCCTGAAACCACATAAAGTTTAATTCACTCTTGAGTGAAGTTCTGAAGAAATAAGGTCTGAAAAGAGATATCCATAGTGCAACAGTGAATCCCTTCCAGGAAAGTCTGTTCAAAATGTCCGCCGTTATGCCCACATATAAACAATTATCGCAGCTTCCCCTGGAACAGCTGTAAACCCTTTTCCCTTCCAACGAGGCCAGACGGCCCTTTCAGTGTGTTATAAGAAACACATTAACATGTAGGTTCAAAACTTATGACGCCATGTTGAGCTTAAAGGTTCATTCTTGACCTTGAATATTTTACTAGCGATCTATTTTTAACTCCATCACTAGGTTTGTTTGTAAAGTCCTTCCTAAATTCTTGGTAACTACTAGCTAGTTTCAAAGTCATTTAAATCAGATTGCACCATAACACTTGAGCAATGTCTTAGCTGGTGAAGACTTTAATGATACGTAAATGTGTTTCTAGAAAACATCTGTATCACCGTCCAGAAGCAATCAACAAACAGGAAGTCACTCTCGCATTACAAGCAGCAACATAACTGCTAAAAATAACCAAAAGTTAACTACCAATCCCTCATAAACACATGGAGAAATATGTGTTTCTGCTTTAGTAGCATTCATTCAGTTTTAAATAAGTGGGAAATATCCAGTTATGCTAATCAAACTTAAGTTATTTGGTCATTTAGTCTCATCAAGTTTTGTAATTTGAGGTATATTAAAAAAGAAAGTTTCCAGTTTACATCGTTGTGTCAGGTCAGATATTCCAACCACACTCTATAATACCTCTTTTACCCTTCAATCTAATATATATTCATATATTAGGTATTAATTAGCAAGCTATCGTTTGTTTTGTCAGTTAGCTAGCTGAGTTAGCTACACAGTTATACCTGTCATTTATCTGGTATAACTATTAAGTCACAACTAAATAGTTGTCAGTTAATAATGAATTTAGTGAAGTTTCAATAACTTGCATTATAACTAGGCTACGTTTGAAGAGGTGAAGTGTTATAAACATTTATTTATTGTGTAAACATTGCTTGTAAATACTAAATAGGGGGGTTCAGTTAAAGTCCCTGTTACATGAACAGGACCTACAGTCCATGTTGAACACGACACCCACAGCCAGCTTTCTATTTCTGGAGCTTCAACAGTTTGCCTTGTTTCTATACGTGACAAGAAGGGTTATGCTTCATTATTTCAGTGCATTACATTTCTGATGTTTACTGCTCCCTGATGCAAAGGGGAGCTTGACGTTCTCCTAACTCATTCATATATGATGGTGTTTGTCATTTGGCTGCAGGCGGTTTGACTTGGCCAGCTCCGGCTCTCTAAGCTGTCACTGACCCACGCCCGACACCCAGAATAGCCCCTGTGCATTTCTTGCCCTCAGCCCAACCATCTCCTTCAACCCCCCCCCCCCCACACACACACACACCAGGGCGCTGCTCTAGCTTTCATTCTGGAGGCCTGACTGCATCCTCTATTACTTCCCTCTCTTCCTCCTCTCCCTCTCTTGTCGCCCCCTATCAGACGCTTCATCTCTGAGTGTTTTATTGCATTGTGTCCTTGTAGAGGAGGACCTTTGGGCTCGCTCCAGACATCCAAAAAAATATAGCTCACTTTTTTCCCCCCGCCCTCCCGCTCGCCTTGCTCTTGGCTCAGAAAATATGGAGCATGGCTGTCCGTTTTTTCAATTGCTCCCCCCGTCCTCTCCCTTACCTTTGAGTGTCCTCTCCCTTTTTTCATCTTCTCCTTTTGTCTTTTTCTCCTTCAGCGCTGGCAGTCAGTATGTTTTTATGGAGACAGTGTTGCAAGGGTGCATGACAAGTGAAACCGCCCCCCCCCCCCCACAGCCGGGCCTCTCTGTGTAGATCAGTGACAGTCTCTTGCCTCTCCAGAAAGTACATTTTATTCTCAGCCATGCCCCCCATGTTTTTAGTATTCCTGGTTTCTCAGAACTCTCTTTCTCTGTTTTCTGTCCAAAATTCTGACTCTGGCCTTCTTGTTGGTTTCTAGACTTGTGCCAAGGGAATCACACAAAAGGGAGCTCAGGCTGCAACAAACGGTTGTTTTCATTATGGATTAATCTGACTATCATTTACTCGATTAATCATTTTGTCTATAAAATGCCAGTAAATAGTAAACACAGCCCAATGTGACGTCATCAAACACATTTACATAAATGTTTACTGGTGCATATTTTATCCAGAATATTCTATCTGGTGATTTTATGGATTGTTTGAACAGATAACATAAAGATGTAAATGAAAATCACTTGTTGACTCTTTGTCAACTTCCTTGTTATATAAGGTTTTGCAAAATCTAAACTAAAAGTTCTTCTGTGGAGTTTTCTTGTAAATAAACAGAGTTCAGGTTTACAGTCAGTGTTTCTCATCAAAACACATTGTGTGTCCTTGAGATGTCGAATGCATTTCCTTCCTCATAAAACATTTGCAAAGTTGTTTTTGAGCATTTTGAAACCTGCATTGTTTACATCGTGTTTACTTGCTAGCAGTCTTCTTCTTCTCTGCCTTTTGTTGTCGCATTGCTTGTGATCAGTTGATCAGTCGAGAGATGTGAAACCATTGGCAGGAATGTGAATTGCGAACATTCATATCTTTGTGCGCATGCATGAGACAAACAAAACAGAGGGCCACTCATGTAAACATAGCTCTATAGCACTATTAGAAGCCAAAGACTCCGCTGGGAACCTTTTAAAGCTGCAATTTTCATCAATTTAATCTTTCAATTTTATTTTGATTTCTTCAATTGTTTCATTTATAAAAGGACATAAAAAATAGTGACAATGCTTATCACAATTTCCCAGAGCCCGATTGTCAAATTGTTTGTTTTGTCAGACCAACAGCCCAAAAAACCCAGAAAGATTCAATTGACAATAAGACAATAAAGAACGCAGAAGCAGCAAATCCTCATGTTTGGAAGCTCGAATGAATAAAATTTTGCTTGACAAATGACTTAATGGCTATTACTGGAATATATATATATATATATATATATTTTATTTTATTTTTTTTGTTGATTAATTCTCTGTCAATCAAGTAGTCAATTAATAACTCACAACACAAAAAAACAGCAAGCCAACTGGATGATGTGATCACTGTTGAACATGGTTTTGGTGACTGCAGGTGACGGCCAAGAGGACTTTATCCTCAGCATCCCTTTGTTGTTCACTGTGTTATCCATCTTTGGGGGGGGGGTGTCCCTGTTGTACAAGGAGAGAGTTACAGTTGCAGCACAAAGGCGGCATATGTGTAGCCTTCCTCTAGTGTTATTGGCGCGTTTGGACAATGGGTTTAAGGGCTGCAGTGCCAGTGTGTAATCTGACAGGACACAGGAGAGCGAGCTGCCACTGTGTGATCTCCTGGTCGTCCCTTCCTCCACCTGCATGAGCTCCCTCCTCTGTTGTTCATGTGTGTGTGCGTGCGGATGAAGTAATAGACTGTGTGTCAGCAGACAGAGGTAAACCTGTTAGGACACTTTATTCCCTCCAGGGACAGTTTCATTGTGCTGTTTAGCTCGTTGCGGCCGAATGAATAGAAATGAATGGAAAAGGTTGAAGTTTTACAGAAAGTGGTCGTGTGTCATGTGTCGCATTTAGAGAGGGAGCCGGGCTGGTGAAAGGGGTTTTGTATCCATGACAACAAGTGAGAGCGAGAGCAGCAAATGGGAGCGGGTCGGGTGCATTTACCAGGTCTCTGTGGTGGAGGGGAGGTGGTGTGGCTCGGAGCCTACTTAGTGGCCGACACCTGAAGCTGCACAGCTGTCCTCCTGGATCCATCCTCCTCACTTGTGTTTTGCAGTATGTATGTATGACTTTCTGTTGTGAATCTATTCTGTGCACACGACTATGATCTATTGCATGTCTGTCCGTCCTGGGAGAGGGTTCCCTCCTCTGTTGCTCTTCCTGAGGTTTCTTCAGTTTTTTCACTGATAAAAGGGATGTTTTTCCCTGTTGTAAAGCCCCTCAAGGCAAATTTGTGATAGTGGGCTGTATAAATAAATAAATATAAATAAAACTGACTTGACTTAGATACTTGAGTCCCAGACCTGGGAATGTGAGCGATCCGCGGGATGAGGGAGGTATCTTGTCACTGAGGGCACATGCGATCATGCTCCTCCTCTCTTAAATCAAACGCACACTGTAATCTGACCTTCTGCCCACTCGGTCTGCTGTATGAGAGGTTTACTGTTCCCACGGAGATGGATCCAGGTTGCGTGAGGCCACGAGGCCACGTTGAAGAAGGTGAGAGGGCCGAGGAGGGACAGCTGCAGTCCCGCCTTGGAATTCGGATAATGTGACTCCTTGTTCAGCTTCGTGGCTACCCATGATTCCTCTTAGCAACAGCATTAATAAACCTGGCCGGGTCCTCGCTGTGAGCTCTCATCATGAGTTACACGTCCGTCGGTTGCAGCACCTCTCTGCAAGGCTTCACCTTTCCATCTGGTTTAGTGTATCTGCGTGTTTATGTGTGTATCCGTTATAACCCTGACGAGACATCCACCGCCTGTGTCCTCTAACTGATATTGTTAAAGTCATATAATATTTTATTGATCAGTCTGTCGCCGTGACCCCTCACCCTCCCTCCAGAGTCAACTACAGCGCTGTGTCCCTTCAGCTCGTAGCGATTTAGGGGTCGATTGCTCAGGCAGAAGGCTGAACACGCTGCGTTCTTTTTGTTGAAGCCGCTGACAGTAAATAATAGTGGACGATGTGAATGTGACATCAACCACCGGTTTCTAACTGGTTGTTTTGAAGCCAGCAGACTGTATTTATGGGCGCTTTTTTGGAGCCAAAACTGGCAGAACAAAGCCAAGATCAGAGGCACAGTGGAGGGAGTGAATCCAGAGTGGAGCTCAATGAGCTCAGGGCTGCGACTAATGATTGCTTTCATGATCAGTTAACATGTCAGAAAATAGTCAAAAATGGCAATCACAATTTCGGAAGGGGACATCTTTAAATAACTTGTTTTGTCTGACCAACCAGCCCAGTATGCCTATTATGTCTCACGTAAAGCTCTTTGAATTGCCTTGTTGCCTTCTCCAAGTGCCGATGTAGGAAGTAATGGGCCTAATATGTTGCAAGGGTGAAAGTAAGTGTAACACATCTTAAGCAGGAGACCAGATTTCACTTCCTGTCAAAGACCTGCAGTTAATGTTTGCATTTTTATTAACCTAACCATAACCTCTTAAAGTGAGAGTGTTTTAGATGCCTAATTCTAATCTTACCATAACCATATTGGATTTGCCATAACCACGGTCTTTCTATAACCTGTACCATACTGTAGTTGTCATGTGCAGATATTGTGGAAGGCGAGAATATTTCAAACACTGGCATTGGACGTAATCCAGAATATCCCACAATTGTCTGATACGAAAAGTTGTGTTTGGTCGTGTAACTTTCTAAACACACAGACCCACAGAGAGCTACATATGTATAAAGTTGGCTAAGAAGATTAAAGCATTAAATAATCAACATGAATCATTCAAATTCTATATTAACTTAAGAAATGTGCTGTGTAGCCCTAAATCAACGGCGTGCGGCTGTTTCCTCCTTCGATCACCGTGAAGCCACAAAAGTTTGGTTCTCAGTTAGATTAGTGTGCCACTAATGAATCATCGTTAACAGCAACTCAAGTCTGTCTTCCATTTTTTAGTCCCATCTGTCGCCTGATCTGATTGGGCAGTGGATACAAAACAGAAGTGATTGTGAATTGATCCATTTCTTCTCAAACTCAAAACAAATAAACGGCTCGCAAATCAATCTCTCTCTAAAAGAAGAAGAAAAAAAACCTGCTTGTAAAATAGCTTTCAATGTGATCGCACCCTTCACGGGCTGCTCAAGGGCACTTCAGCAGGGAGGATGTTTGCCAAAAAACGAAGGCTTGAATTTGGATCCTCTGGATGAAAGATTGTCTCTTTCAGCACAAGGCCATCCCGCTGCCTCGGTGTGATTGAACATAACAAGGGATACTTACATCAGGTCTTGTGTATTGGTAAATTCACAGCGCATACATCTCTTGCTTTCTCTTTGTGGGTTGACTTTCTGGGACTCACTTTGGCAGACATGTATTATTCAAACAGCATCTGGCGCCGCTGCACTAACTCTCATGTCTTTGCCTTAAACAACTTGCAATCACAGCTATTGCATCTCTGGCTCGAGCTCGGCCAGGAAATTTGCAAGTGGCCAAGTGGAGAGTTTTGTGCGATTGCCTGACTCATTTTTTTGTGTGGTTTATGTAATATTGATGTCTGACTTCAGCCGGTCGCTCGCCACTTGGATGGGGCTTTTACTTCCTTGTTTGTAAGAGTTTTAGCTCTTTGTCAGTTGGTCAAGTATGCTTTGATTTGTTTGCCTGGCCGGATGAAAACAAATAAAGTGGACGTGGAGAGGAAGGAGATGCGGGGATGATGGGGAATATAGGCGTGGAATATCAAATTTGATGTGAGTCTGTCATCAGATTGGCAAGAAATCATTGACAAATGTGTTTACTTGCTTTTTTTCTGTGATTGCTGGGGAAAAGCAATAATCAGGACTATAATGAGCGAGGCACATAATCCCTGCGCTTGGTGACAGAAACCAGGCCTGCTTAATTAAGGCACTGATTTCCCACGAGGCGCTGGGGCCTTTTTTTTTCCCCTTGTCCTCTTCCTGTCTTTATTGGCTTGACTTTATTTGGGATTTTGAGTGGAGGCGTTGCCGTGATCTGACGAGGCTGAAATGGTGTAGGAGACTGAGTGGTTGCAAAGCTCATTTTTTGATGGTTCTCACTATTGTTTCATGTCACGGTTTCTTTTCTATAATTCATTCCTCGGCCTCTGTTCAGGTCAGAATGCGTCTGGCAAGATCCAGGCGATGTTTTCTACTAAAACTTTGTTAAAAACCGAGATCCTTGTCAAGGCCTCCATACTGCAGTGAAGTGAAAGTAATGCGTGCTGTTTAAAGACCATGCTTCAGTCCCTTCACACGTGTTTCAGCTGTGGTTAAATGCAGTCTTGCGAGAGGGTGAAAAGCAACTGAAAAGCACTCAGTAGATTAATGAAAGAGATGGAGGCAGAGGAAACTTTCAAGAGAATTTGGAAAGGTTGTGTTTAGTTCAAACCAAAAAGCCCAGGGCCCGGGTCAGTGGCAGCAAGTGTTTTCTACAAAGGACCAGAGAGAGAGAAAAGAAAGGTCGTACTTAATTGCAGCACTTTTAGCTGCTGCTTCTGCTCTAGCCTGGAGTGCATAAGTCCTCCCTAGTTTTCACGAAAATCTTCACAAAAAGGAGAGGCTTTGCAGAGTACAAGCTGAGCGATTTTAGGGTCAGGCTGCACCAACAGAGAAGACAAAAGTAGAAGTGGAGATTGGATATCACACATATATCGCTTCCTCTGATATGTGTTACTCCACCACAGCGGTTTCACACTTCTAGCGGTTACACAGTATTATTTAGTGTTTATGGAATGAAATCCAGAGAGGAGACCAAAACAGTAAATCTGCTGTCGAAGAAGAGGCATTGGAAAACGGAGAGGAGGCGGGCAGCTACAGCAAATTTCAGCCGCAGTGTGGTTTTTGGCTGCAGAACAGAGGGAGAAAGAGACACTCTGCATCTGCCTCTCCATCTCTCTCTCGCTCCCTGCACCACCTCCACTTTCATGTCTCACTCCCTTCACTGTTTTCATCTCCTCTTTCCCCTCCTCCATCTGCTCTGGACTTGGGGAAGGCAGAGGCCGCTGGCTGCAGGCAGCCCAGTGCAGCGGAGGTGTGAACCCTCTAATCGCCTGTCATTACCCAGTGGCACTTCCCACACTAATACTCAACTTAAGGGTGCTATGTCTAGCATGTAAGCATCAATAAATCATTATCACGTTAATTTTGACACATTAGTGTAATTCAGTTTAACAAATGACAACACTGGTGAGAAGATTGCCATCCTTTTGACTTTCTAGCAGGTTGGGTTTTGTGAGGATTTTTCTGTAGACTGGCAGATTGCTTTCTGCCACAAGGGATTGTAGTTCCAACCTTATGTTCGCTTATTGCATTAAGTTTTACTGGCGCGTATTAATTTTACCGTCAAAGCAAATACACTTACCAGAGAGGAAGAGCAGAGAAGGGATGCAGCATCGTCTCTGCAGCAAAACGTAAAAGAAACAGTTGGACAGTTTTGGAAAATATGCTAATTGGCTTTCTTGCTGAGAGTACGATGAGATGATTGATACCACTCTCACGTCTGAGTCTTAAATTCGGAGAAAGAGATAATTTGGCTAGCATAGCTTAGCATAAAGACTGGAAAGAGTGGGAAACGGTTGTCCAATGTTAGATCGTTTTTTTGACACTTCTGTTTGTGTAGATACGTGTTAATTAGTGAGCTTTAGACCCTCGCCAGCTGTTTCCCCCTGCTTCCAGTTTTAATGCTAAGCTAGGCTAATCTCCTCATCGATTTATAATACATAACAAAACAAAACAACCTTTTCCCCACACACCATAATGCCTGTATCTATCCTCTGGCTGCAGAAGGAAATGCCCTTAAGTGATACCCATTTAGCTAAAACAACAGATTAGAGAACCCTGTCTGTAGTCCCTCCACAGTTCCCTGCTGTGGCTCTCTTTACCCCAGAGTGGTAAAGCCAAAGTGTCTGTTACCCCTCTGATAGAACCAATATCACAGCTCAGGCACAAAGCTTAAAAAAAAATAGAACATATCAAGACACCGTGAATAAAAACAGTGCCGCGGAGATGTGTAAGCATGCATCCGTATACCTGCGAGTCAGTGCGAGTGTATGTGCGGATGCCATCTGCCGCGCACTGTCACACCCTCCGTGTCTTTTCTGTCAACACGCCACAGTGAAACCATTCATATTACGCCACCATGCACTGCACCAGCAGCAGGACAGTCCCTGTAAACACTGCACTGTGATTTGTGTTTGTGTGAACAGCAGGTGTTTGATTGTATCCCTATCACTCCACGCACACACACACACACACACACACACACACACACACACACACACACACACACACACACACACACTCCTGCTTTGCTCAGAGTGGCTTTTTGTAGCTTCCACAGCGGCTGATGCCAGATGTTGGGATAGATGGATGAATTATTGATGGTCGTCACAGACAAATGCAAATGTTGCTTAATGTTCCCCACGCACTGCTCCACGTGTGTGGCAGTGTGTGTGTGTGTGTGTGTGTGTGTGTGTGTGTGATTACGGGTGGTTTGTGAGCAGTTATGTTCATGCCGGTGTGTCTATTTGTGTATGAACAGTGTTTTTTAGCAGATGCGTGTGTGTCAGGGGCGTCATTATTGTCCGGTGTGAGTCAGAAAAGCAGTTCGAATTTGTAAGATACGAATGTACTTAACAAATACAGTACATAACCTGCCATTGTGTGTGTGTGTGTGTAAGTGTGTATGAGGGTTTGGTGGAAGCTCTGTCGACCGTCTTCTGACCACAGAAACAAAATCATGGTTCATTTTCTTCCTTCCTGTGCCGACAACTATTGCAGTATCTTCCTTTTCTTTACGAATGAGATGCTAGTTAAGGCTGCGTTCATGTCATGTGGGAATATTCACTACGGTGACATGAAGGTTCAAAGCCGTGGAAGTGTTTATGCATTCACACTAATCAGATAACGCGGCTAAAGTATTCGCTCGAGTTTTCAGTACTGTCATTTTTAAATCAATCAAATGTCAAATATAAATAAGCACTTGTGTTATGTTTCCTATCTTTTGTTCCCTGTCACAGTCTCATAGAGGCACTGTCATTTCCACAGACGCTCCATTAGCTCGCTGTGTGTCATGAGGACTAATTACAGGTAGCCTAGTTTTGGTGAAGAGGAACTCAAGAGTGTAAAATGTAGCTGACAATTTACGTTGTCAAGCTCCAGAGAAAGTGCAGTAAACTGTGCAGCTGCTCAAATGATCCCATGATGCTAACGTACCTGTTGATTATTACATGATTGTCTTTTATTGTTTTATTAAGTCCCTTGTATAATCAGGGCCACGTAACTCAACTGTGTTACAGAATCAGATGTCATGGTGACAAATCCACAGAGAGTTACCAACAGTTCTCCTCGGCTCTACGTAGCATTTTAGCTTCTTTTAGCTCATTGTTTTGGTTTTACGGCCCACAAGTTTACTGTTTCACTCCCTGCCCAGCTACAAACAGCAGACAGACAGACACAGTTAGCAACTAGCTGGTGAACGTGGAGCATTTAGAAGCTAAAGAGACATGGACAGAAACACGACTCCAAATGAATGCAAACACAAAAATGAATTATTGCAGATTTAAAGAGGCTGAGTGACAAAATGTAGTTTTAAGGCCTTCATCAGTTTTGTGCTTATTTGTTGCACATTCCTAAATTACCGTGTTTAATCAAATTACCACACAGCAAAGCTCAGGTATCATTTCAGCTTTAATAAACCGTACACACTGCACAGAACAACAAAGGCTCAGCAGCTCATTCCCCCCCCCCCCCCAGGGCCACCTAGCAGGTTAATCAGCAATGTCATGTATGGCTGTTTTTTTGCATGATGGTACAGCGATCGTGTGAGGCTACATATGTGGTTTCTCCGTGCCTGCATGTATGTCAGGTGCTGTGTTTTCCAGATCCCACTTGTCCATTAGACTCCAGTGCTTCTTCTTCTCATTCCTGATGAAAAGCAAAGGCACGTTTCCAGGCGAAGGCAGCAGCAGCAGCAGCACTGCAGACATCTCGCCCAGCAATCTGAGGAAAGCCCTGCCGGTGGGATATGAACAGAGAGAAATAGAGATGGATTGTTCTGCTGTGTGTAGTGTGCTAACAGGATCTTAGATAGTAGACTTCCCCCCTTGGCGAGCAGGATTCACATCCAGAACTACATATACACCGGCCAGAGAAAGGGATTTAGCCATGCATTACAGCAGCAATAGAAACACATTTTAATTCCTCTAGAGATGCTCGGATTAATAGTTTTATATACATGGTGTGTGCGTGTGTGAATAAAAATAAAATGTTAAGTTTGTGTGGGTGTATGAGAGCGTGTGAAAGTGTGTGTCGGTGCTTTGACTGACACGAGCTGCGCTATACAGTATGTCACGGTGCTGTAAGTACATCAGCGGGATGTCAGGGAACGAGCTGCGTTTTGACTCGATACACGAGCAGCTATCCATAATGAATGCTGCCGTGCCACTTATCTTATTAGCCGAACTCCTGCTTTTCCAAATACTCTAAATAACATGCGTAAAACTTGTATTTTTGCTCGGATGGAGAGGAAAAGCGTCTCCCCATGAGATGACAGACATATAATAAAGTATGTCATCCCTATTTCAGGGCTAGCTGCGCCGCTGTCGACTATTGTTGACTCGTCTGCTGCTTTCAGAGGCCTGACAGAGCGGATGCAGCGAGTGTCTTGACTTGAGCGTCGTCGGTTTGTTGTCGTTTGCATGAGTCCAATTGAATTCAGCAATTCCTCGAAGGAGTTCCCGCCGTAATATGGCGAGGCACAGAGACATCTGGGTACCTACTGACCACTTAACTGCCTGCACTCGTCAATAACTCTTTAAAAAGATCAATTAGGGCGATCAGTGGCGAGAGCGCCGCTGGGGCTGAGGTGCCATATTGAGCTGTTTCTGCGAGATGATGTCACACGGAGCTCCTTTCCAGAGAGAGAGCCTCACCCCTCCAGACATTTGACTTCATTAAAGGGGTGTTCTCCTCAAACCGGAGCAATAAACTCAGCAATAAGCTGCTGCTCTCTTATCTGCCTCGTCTGAGCCTCGTAGAGGTGGTGGTGGTGGTGGGGGGGGGGGGGGGGGGTCCTTGCAGTGTCCAGCCAGCCGTCTCATTGAAAGTGTTCTGACTGAAACATCGAGCCATAAAGATCGATTTAGATAGCGACAGTTTCTTTCATTTATTGTTCACTCACCTTTTTGCCCTTGTGAAATGTCCGTTTACACATTTCACAACCTGATTGATTACATGCTGCTGTTTTCAGTTCATTGTGTTCTTTTATCCTCTCTGCTGCCGTGGAGTGCTTCTCACCCTCCGTCCCACTTGTATCGGACGCCGTGATAAATGCGGTTGTCATGACACCCGCGGCAGCCAATGAGCTCACTGGAAACCCGCGAGTGTGTCGAGGTCCTGCCGGTGACAGACAGGCCGGCCCGCAGCGAGCTGACCTCTCACCTCTTAACCTTTCTTCCATGCTGATTATTAATCCTACTTACAGTGCACTTCCTGTGTCCCTCCATCACAAATTAACCTTTTTCTTCTCCCCCCCTCCCCCCTCTGTCCTCCTCTGTCCCTTTCCTTTCACGCCCCTTCCTTTTTTTCCTCCCCTGTTATTCTCCTTCTTGCAGCAAAGTTATTCACGTGAAAATTATTGACGATGAGGAGTATGAGAAAAACAAGAACTTCTTCCTGGAGCTGGCCGAGCCTCGCATGGTAGACATGAGTCTGCAGAAAGGTGCAGTACTGAACCTATTTCTTTCTCTCTCATCACGTCCTCTGTCTCTGGCTCTCACACGTTGTCAGTGTCTTTTCTCTCACTGTTAGTAGCCTCCGTCTCTCCCCAGGCCTCTTTCTCGCTTCTTTGCCTACTTCCTTTACCTGAACTCTCACTCTGCTGTATCTGCGCTCTGCCTCTTCACCCCCTGCCAACCTCCACTTTTACACCTCTGTGCACCCAAGGACGCTCTATCACATAGCCACGCTGTCATGCTACAGCTAGAACTCCTGCAAACCACTAACTCTCCATCCCCATCATGATGACAGTCTCCCCAGACGACTTCGCCATCTGCATAAAAAGAGTACAGGGAGTCTAGGAGCTGCTGTGATTTACCATCTCTACGGAGCAAGTAGCCATTATTATGTAAAGACACGTTTTACCTAAATGTAGAGTCTAGTAGCTATTTTTAAGTATATGCATCTGAAAAATGCGAGCAAATTGCTGCCGGTGAAATGAGATTATTGATTTATTTTTCACTATTAGACTCTATAACTCAGAGGACTGTTTGAATTTGATAGTTTGTATGAAAGTCTAACTTTATGAACCTAAACAAGCCGATAGTATCGTGTGTGCAGCTCATATTGAGGTCATATATTCTTTGGCAGGGGCCATCTTACTCACTGCAAGATTGTATTCCTCTGCACAGCAAGCTTGTCTTGAGGCTTTTTTTTTGCAGCAAGGTGAATGTAAAAATAAAAGTAGGACGTAGAAGAATTTAAATCAGAGCAAGTTTTCATCATAAGTTTTCTTTGTTTTCTTGTTTCCTGCTTGTTGTTGGTAATGTCTGCTGAAAGAAGCCAACAGGCATTTTCTTAAGATTCGCGCACCGTTATCTAATGCAGTGTTATCTAACCACGCTCAAGGCCAGGGGACGGGAGAGGCTCACAAGCTGGTGCGGAGGGTGCAGAATCTAACACTTGGCTGTTGCCTCCAAACACTACAGCTCATTATGTTTACGTTATTGGGTCTGGCAGCGCTGTCTGAGCAGCGCCGGCTCCCTGTGTTCTCAGAGTCATGATGAAGAGCAGTTACTGTGCAGGTCTTTATGAGTGACTGCTGCATCACTCCAAACGCTCCTCCGCTGCTTTATGATGCTTCTTTATTCCCTTTCTGTGTTGGCGCAGGTTTTATCCACACACATGCTGATAAACACACACACACACACAAGCTGTCTGTCACACATCTCTTTTTGGCTATTTGTAAAATCAGTAAACTCAGAATTTTAACTTATTCCTCTCCTGCATTTGTTGCTGATTTCTCTGGATGCCTATGATGTAAATGTCAATGCAAATATACTCACAAAGAATGCACATATTCAGCCACATCTGTTATACTGGTTTCTACTACTGTACATTCATTCCCAAACAACTACATGTAACCTTCAAGCAAAGGCTAGCTGTGTCCCTTGTTTCCAGTCTTTATGCTAAACTAAGCTAACCAACTGTAGCCATATATTTAACAGACAAACATGAGAGCGGTGTTAATCTAAGCGTATTCCCCAAAGTGTTGAACTGTTCCTTTCATGCTAACCTTTGGCTAAACTTAATCTAAATGAAGTTTGAGCCTGCTGATTAGGCCTGCAGTCTCTCCCCAGTAATCCTGTAAATGTTCCAGAAATAATTTTTAGTCCAATCTAAAAGTGAAGCAATCACATCAAGTCTGCAGGTGCTAACAAGAAAGAACCACACAGTGTGAACACACGTGCCATTCTTCATGAGGGCCCTTCATTCTGCAGCACTGTTGAGTTAAATGCACCAGAGCTAAGACAGAATAGGTGTAGAGGAAGTGGAGGAAGGGAGAGGAATCTGCTCAGACGGAGGGAGAGATGTAGATGGGTAACGACAGCTGGAGCTCAGGATGACACATGCCAATGGCCAGGTTTGGTCTGGAGAGATCAAAACAGCTGCTTTGTTTGGGTCACACACTGACAGGAGAAAGAAAGAAAACCCTTGTGTGTGTTTTTTTTTTCTCAGAGCGTCCTGTGATTCCTGCACGTAGACAATACGATACCTTAACATTAGATTAAGGTTGTTTTTCTTTGACTTTACTCACCGTGGAGTGTAACATGGTGATACAGCTCTGCACCCGTTTTCCCCCGTTGACATATTTGTGTATATTTATTGCTCATTGCCTCAGGTTCATAAAGCTTTGGTGTTTTACAAAACGTTCAAACACTCCACAGGTGATTCCTGTAATAATCTCAAAGTAAAATGGAAGCTTGCAACTGATACTGAAGTTAATGAGTGGTAAAAAAAAACACTGGAGGGAAATGTATTCAATATAAAATAGTACAAAGATATTACTGGACACCAACTAGACCTTCTGATTTCAATCGATGCTGGAAGTGTAAGAGCGAGCCATGATGTGAGAGTGTTTTTCTCTAAAATCTCTGAGATATTGGGGAATTGGTTGGTTTCCACTCTGCCTCTACACCCACGATTTTGTCTCCTTGGCAACAAGACAATGATACCTGATATAACGAATACCAAATTCAGTATTTTAAAAGCAGGTATTATTACAGCTGCAAGACTTATACTGCAAAATTGGAAGAACCCTGAAGATTAAAACTTCATCACATGAGCACATGTTGGGGGTGGGGGGCATGGGATCAATTTTGGTTGCGTGTTAAACTGAACTTACGTTGAATACGTTAATTAATGCCCTACATCTTTCGTGTCCATGCTTTTATTTTACATATATATATATATATATTTGACGGGACGGCTGTCTTCTGTTCTGTGTAAACGGCCTGCACTGAATCTGCTCTGTGATACGCTGCACTGCTCCCAAAAATAAATAAAACTTTTAATTAATAAAAAAAATAATAATAATTTTGATACTAGAAAGATGACAACACAACTGTGCCGCTAATGAAAGTGCAGTCAGTGTTGACAATGAGTAATACGAGATACGTCTACTTACTCTTTTTTTAATGCAGGAGGTAATGAATGTTTGATCAAGGGTAATAAATGTTTGATCTATATATGATGAGGAGGTAATGAAAAAGCTTTTCTGTATTATTTCCCATGCAGGATCATCTTTTATGAATGTGCTCGTGCTGATGAAATCGCTTTGATTCGAAATTAGAGAAAACGCAAGCCAGTGTTTAGCAGAGGGGTTGCATATATTCTCCTGTTGCCACAGTAGGTGCTGCTGGATCACAGTGGTGTGAATGATATGATAATTTCTCACTTTTCATATATAATGTGGCGATTATATTGTTGTTCATAACCGCTGATGTGGGGCTGATTGGGTTTGTTTTTCTCCTTATTAAAGCCGGAGTGGAGGAGCAGAGTTGATGAATATTCTATGAGAGTCTTTGTTTTGTTTGGCTTTTTTTCATATGCAACAGCCTTGCTCCATTTTCCTGTGCAGCCTTTCCACCAACAACAAAAAAACTTGTTTCTTTACCTACTACTTCTCTATTATAGATGATCCAAATAGGAACACAAAAATAATTGTCAGATCTCATTTTAACTCTCTGATCTTTTTATTTATTACTCGCAGTTACATCACTCATTGCAACTTTTCTAGACCTGCTCATGCACCGGGATGCTAATAGCAGAACCTGCCAGATGTGAGCGAGTCCTGAGCTGGCAGGTCTGACTTTGGACAGTGTGTGAGTAATGAAAGCAATCAAGCCAACAGTCACCCTGACATGTCAGTCTGGAGTTGTTTAGTGCCGGCTGCAGCTGTGCCCTTCTCTAACTTATATACTGAAGTGGTCAATACCATTAGCACCTCTGGTGACGTGGCCAGGCGAGCCACTCTACCACTACTACTTCTGCTGCAACAACAACGCTGCAGAGTCACTTCCAAGTTTGTGTCTGACATTACAGGACTTCATGTTGGTGACTCTGGGGCTGAGACATGTTGATGTCCATGCCAGATGTGTTTTATTCAAGCTGGGAGACATTTATTCTGTTCTTTTGGTGAATTTGGGCAGGTGACAACATGACAGCTTGGCGTCAGTCTCTCTTCGAGCAATTTGCAGTTTATTATGGAGTGAAATAGTAATCTGAGCCAGCTCCAAAGAGTAACACCAAAGCACAGGATTTTGTTCATGCAAGACTGATAGCCATCCAATAGACATCCAATAGCCAGCAGTAACTCATGACGAGAAAGCATAGCATTACAGTTGAACTGATTACAGTGGTTACATAAGATGTCTTGAAGGTGTTTTTAACTGGTACCAACACAAGTCAAGTTACAGGTACGTTTTTATTTGATTTGCTCTTACGCCAAAATCCCATTGAGTGGTTACCAAAACGCTCCTACTTGTGAGGCCTCGTCGCAATAATAATAACCTCTCGTTTCTTCGTGTGTTGACAGTTTGAAGCAACCTCTGGCATTATAGTTGTGTGGCTGTGCTTTTGCTTAATTCCAAACTAGACTTTATATCCTGACACAGAAAGCACAAGGACGACAGGACAAGACCTCATAAATACTGGTTTGTTATAACCCATTTACATGTATTTGATACGGGGTGGCACGACTGAAGATGATCTTTGAACCAGAGAATCAGAGTTCATGCCCGTGTGTCAGCAAGTATCAGTCCAGCTGAAGTGCCCTCGACCAAGGCTGCGTGTCCTGCAGGGGTGCTGTCCTGTACTTGACTGTGACCTCTGACCTCTCTGTTGGGCAAAAGCAAAGCTACCACGCACAGAAATCAATGAATATCACGTCATTAAATAGCTGTATCAGCCGGGTGGTGTGTGCAGAGCAGGTCCGGTTCAATGATTTATTTCAAATGTGGAGTTTTATAAAGGCTAACAGGCAGGCAGGTTCAGATCCAGGTTTGGCAGACAAGTAGGCAGGTGTAGATGGGTGGGGTCAGGTGGGGTCAGTCAGGTGATGGGGAAAGGAGTGAGAGTCCGAGGGCGTCTGGTGGATGGATGGAAAATAGAAATGAAGAGGAACATTAGGAAGACAGAGAGACAGACTGACATATGAATTGATAAAATGTCAGAAAATAGTGAGAAATTACCATCACATGTTCCCAGAAAACTTTTTTTTTTTTTTGCACTCGTAGCAGCCTAGATAAAAAATGTGCTGAATGACCGGTGACTTATTTTTCTGCTTTGTTGTGAGTAAGGGATATTAAGTAGAATACGATGCAGTAAATAAATGATGAGAATTGGATAGTCTTCTTCCTGAGGCTGAAAATTGTCATGGCGAGGCCCGAAGTACAAACACACACACACAAAATGATAAGAATGGACAGATTGAGAGGACAGAGCTGCTCTAAAGTGTCTAGAAAAATCAGTAGATGAGAGGAAGCGACGGGTGGAGGGGAGGGGTGGGGTGTAGAGTATTGGGTAGGCTTGGAAGTGTAGGACCTTCAAATGACACTGCAAAAACTGTGCTACAAAGCAGTCGTTGGCAGTGTCATCATTCATGTACGGCGGTGTGTTAACATTGTGTTGTGCGGGCTCGTGCACTTCGATGTGTGCAGCAGTGTGAGTGTGTACATGATGGTAGTATTATATTATCATGTGCGTGTGTCTGCGTGTGTTTGTGCATACATGTGTGTGCGTGGCTGTAGGATTAATGCCCCTCCCCCCCCCCCCCCCCCCCCACGGTAATCCATCTCCCACCCTGCCACTTTCCATTCAAATCATGCCTAGCGTGGGGAAATGTGCCACCCATCAGCCCCCTCGCTCAGAGTGAGCTCTCATGGCATCTAAGGGCACTTCACATGCTGTTGTTTGAGCTTGGCCGGGTCCTTCTTCCAGTCCTCTCCATCTCACACACACACACACACACACACACATTCATTACCTCCAAATGAGCTGTGAGTCATACAGTGGAGGGGAGGCTAAAGCCAAAGCAACTCTGAACTCTGGGACACATGAAGTTTGAATTAGACATGACTGAAAACACACTCTAAGATAATAATAAGGAAATGATTCAGATGAACATCCTCATGTGGAGTAAAAATACATATTCTATAGGTATTTGACTAGTTTTGAGGCATTATAACTGAGACCAAAATTAGATATGCCTACAATCACTCAGAGCCACAACTGCAATTCAGCACTCCAGCACTTGGTCCAGCTTCCAGATGCCCACCTCAATCTATTCTCAGTAGCTTCCAGACTAATAAGCAGTAGCCAGTCATGGAAGAAGCAGAAGTGTAGAAATCCTGCATTCAAAATATTAATTGTACCATTTGTATGTAAGTATTAGCATCAAAATATACTTAAAGTACAAAAAGTAAAAATGCTCATCATGCCTCTGAAATGTAGGGAAGTAGAAGTAATAAAGTAGCATAGAATGGTACAAGTACCTTGCAAAATTGTACAGTACAGTACAGTACTTGATTAAATGTGCTTGGTTACTTTCCATAAGTAGTAGTAGTCGTAGTAGTAGGAGCTGTAGCATCATATTTGTTGGTCGTAGTAGCTCTTATACGTAGTAGTTGCACGACTAGTGACAGTAGAGGTAGAAGTAGTAGTATAGCAATACTAATAGTAGTTGTGGTCGTATTTGTTGTATTTCAGCAATGGAAGCAAACTTGATTTCAGTAAATCTTTGTCAGTTAAATCAATTTATAGACATAAAATCTTGTGAAGTGAAACCAATTCAGGAGTTTCCCCCTGGGGAACCAGCAACAGGCCTTAATGCTGTTGCCTGTACTCACTGCGTGCATGAGCATGAGTCATTTCTATGTGTAGAGGGGGGGGGGGGGGTGGCTTTACATGTAACACCACAATATTGTGGTATTAAATATTGATAACATTTTAAAGAAGCATCCCTCTGAGGTTCGGTTTACAATCACAACCACATGAAACCTGAAGCAACCACTTGAGGTTTCATGTGAGCCTCCTCCAACGCATCAACTTATGAATAATGTCTGCCTTCTCCAACGTGAGAGCACCAGCAGCGCGCCACGCCTGAACTTAGAGCTCATTACATTCCCCTTTGCCGGGGTCACGGGCTGCATAAATCTCTATGACTCAGTGAGTTTCATGAACCTGCCCTTTGTGTTGCTTCAAAAGTCAAGCTTATCATCCCTTTGTTAGCAGTCAACCCGAATTCGACCTTGAATGAATCTCTTCCTTTCAGCGTTGTCATAGAAAAGTGCTATTTACTTCCCCAGAACAGTGAGATGGAGAGCTATAGTTATTAGGAAAAGATATAAACACAAATCTGGAAATAGAACAATATTTTTGCCTCATTGTCTTGTTTGATAAAGACAAAAACTCCAAATATTCTCTTTGATTTGTTGCCAATATCTGATTTATATCATTATAAACTAAATATCTTTGGGGTTTTGGACCGTCATCTTGTACCCTTAGAAGTTGTGATTTTACACTATCACGAATCACTTTATAGACTTTTATTAATTAACAATTAATCAATTTATTTGGAAGATAACCTTTAGATTCAGCTCTGGAAATGATTTCTGTGTAATCATCATATTGCCCCCCCTCCCACCATAGGTTTATTCATTAAATGAACTATGTGATCAGGCAGCAAAACTCAGTGAATTTAACATTTCTAGTCAGATTGATCCCTGATGTAATTTATTAACTCTTTAAGATCCTTTCCATGCTGATTATAATCTGCAGGCTTTGTGGAGTCGGACACAGTCTCTCCCTGGTGGCTCCCCTCCGGGGATCTCCCGTCTGTTCAAAGGGCTGAAGTGCTCAATCCTGGGCCTGGAGCAACTCTAAATGACTGGTACTGAATCAATTAGCTGCCTAATTGGGCTGAGATAAAGACTCCATTTCCTTATCGCCAGCCCCACCAGCCATTACAGATGGCACTGGGGATCTCCCAGTGGATGTGCCAGTAGGTCATAGTGAAGCTGCTGATGGTTTTAGCAATCTCACTGTATACACCAGGAGTATACACTGTAAAACATCATATAGAAATTAAGTGGAATCAACTAATTTTTAATCATTAATTAAATATGTTCGTTTTACTAATTTCAAGTAGATTCAACGTTTTTGTTTTTTTTTACTTTAGAAGTAATAAACATAAATTGTTCAGACTTGAAGTCTTTTGAATGGATGCACTGCTGAGAGTTCAATCAACTGATCAAATTAAGTTTATAAAGTAACATGAGAGTTAAAACAAGAACAATGAGAACAATGCTAACCATGATGAAGGTTAGTATTTAAACATTTTACAGCGTGGAAATGACGACAACACACCAGGCACTGGATGAGTTTGTTCAGCGTCATTTTGACCTCAGTCACATTGTCTGGAGGACAGGTGGTCTGGAGGACAGGTGGTCTGGAGGACAGGTGGTCTGGAGGACAATGACTGCTGTAGTGATCCATTCGCTTTCGAGAGACCTCTACTGCAGCATCCTTTGTACTTTATAGGTGTGTGTGGGGTGGATAACACTACCATCTACTTGATTGTACAGTGGAACTCCCCCCCCATAGCCATACCAGCATGTAAGGACACATGTGTTACCCTGCATCCCCTGGGAAAAGTATGTAGATTAGAGATTATTTCTACCATTTGAACAGACATGCAGAGAACGGGCTGCTGCAATCTTCACAAGGACATACAGGAAGTGATAATCTGAAGATCTGTGGATTAAATGTCATTTGCTGATCAAATAACACATTTTACGGGGGTCTCATTTAAATTGCATTCAGTATAGGCCTAATATGTCATTTAATGAGGGCTTATGCCATCATATGCATCATTAGACAGTAGAACCTCCCACAGAGCAATTCATTATTACCTTAGCTAATGACACTCTGGAGCCACTAATCTGCTAATACCTGCCGTTTTAGTTGTCTCCTGGTTCTTCTACCATCAGTTTTCCAGAGGCCCGCCGAGCTTTGCCCTTGTTTCTGCAACTGACGGCAGAAGCAGTGAAACCTTGGTGAGTGAGCGATGGGGAGCAGCTGTCGCTCCCCGCAGGAGCAGCAACCTCACCACCTGTTGGCAGATGATTCAGGGACGTGATCCTAAGACCTCGGTCTGTTTTGTAACCGCAGCTCAGTTTTGGAAGACCAGAAAAAAACGCATACTTTCGGTTTAATATGGACCTCATGCATGTGCAGCACTGAATCAGACCCTAAAGCATGTGACTTAAAGGCAGCTTGTGTTTGAATGCTTAAAGCAATAGTTCGACATTTTGGGAAATGCACTTCGTTCACTTTCTTGCTGAGAGCTAGATGAGAAGATTGATACCACTCTCATATCTGTACAGTAAAAATAACAGCCAGTTAGCTTAGTTAGCTTAGCTGGTTTTTGAACATATTTAACTAGGAAAAAGGAAAGGGACACAAAATTCAAGATTTCTTTGTTGCGTTGCTGCATCTCAAACGCTCATAAACAGGAACTTTTCATTGTTGGCCAGCAGCCGGTTAGCTTAGATTAGCATAAAGACTGGAAACAGGGAGAAACAGCTAGCCTGAAAAATCCACCTACCAGCACCTCAAAGGTTTCTTAACACATTATATCTCATTTGTTTAATCTGCACTGAAACCAAAGTGTAAAAAGGACAAGTTGTGGTTTTACGGTGGGTTATGTGCGGGACTATTTCTTTCAGGAGCAGTCACTTCCTGGAATCTCTGCCGGTTGCTTGTTTTCAGTCTTTGTGCTGAAAGTTAACCGGCTGCTGTTAGTAACTTCATATTTACTTTTGCTCTACAATACTAAGCTGTAATATCGCCATATTCGGCAGCTTGGCTGAGCTGGCATTAGCACGGAGAACAAGAGATAAAACAATGTACCAAAACAAAAGCGAGTTAACACACTTGATCGGTATTCTGGAAAGACATTTCAATTCAGTTCAAAACAGAAGCACATACCATAAAATTAAGTTTAAAACAAATTAGAGGCGGCTGCAGGCGGAAAAATGATTGTCTCTCTTCATCGTCGCTGTGTGTGTGTGTGTGTGTGTGTGTGTGTGTGTGTGTGTGTGTGTGTGTGTGTGTGTGTATTATCGTGGTTCAAATTGGTGTCAGATTTGACTTCAGATATGAATTAACATGAGCAGTCTTTCAATTAAATGTTTATGAGCCACAATTTGGAGTTACATATAAAGGTCTGTGGTGTGAATGAAGCATTTAGTCGCTGCTTACTCTGGAGTTGGCTGCTTTTTTGAATGCAAAACATCTGCACCACAAGCCACTGATACAATCTACATGCTAACACCATACACTTGGATGCAGGGCGGAAATAGCTCTTAAAATTGAGTCAATTAGCTACGATGGAAATACAATTCAGTGCTTTGAGCATTGTGTTGCATTGCCTAAGTCTTTCTCTAAATCACCACCTCGAGCAATGAGGTCAATCTCTGAGAACATCTCTGATGCGCTATTTTCTCTCGTTTTAATTGCCGGGGATCTGTGTTGCGCGTTGCACACCTGCCTCATGAACTTGCGTCAGTCCTGGTGGGGGGGCTAGCAGTTTGCTCCCAGTCTAAAATCTGTTCAATCCCTTCTCTGTTGTCAGCAAAGTCTGCAGGTTCGTTCTCGGCTTATTTTCAAAGTGCACGAGGCCCTCTTTGAATACAGATGACACAATTAATACTGAAATCTGAGAGGGATTACCTTAATATGTCAAGAGACTTCCGAAATTAGAGCGGTGTGACACTTATACTATTCCCCGTGCAAGAAATGGATTTAAGTAAAGATTATTATGTAATCGTAAAATACGCCCCAAGGACTTCGTGTCACAGGTGACCTGCAGGATTCAGTCGGTGAGCCTGAGATATGGATACAGGTTTCCTTGTGTGTGTGTCTGTGTTTGCTCATGTGTTCAATTGCAAAATGTGGAGGTGTGTGTTCCTGTTTCTACTAATAGGGAACACGTGTCAGTATCTGCAGAAAGACCTTGCTACAAACACTGTATGCTTTTCTTTTACCTCTTATCTTTCTCAGTCCCGCCAAAGCCTACGTATTGCTCTGGATTTGGACTTGGTGGTCAGGGATATAGGCAGATGGGTGTTCACCTCCCTGCCTGCTCCACCAGCCATGGCACAAATGTCACGACTCAGAGGGCCTCCGGTTGCCTCAGTACCACAGAGAAATCACACTGGCACGGATGAATAGATTTAATTCAAATGGGAGCCCAGCGCTATTCATGCATTTGCAGACCCCGACTTCATTAAAGCTCCACTTCTTTCAGGGGTCACGGGGAGGAATGTCAGAGGCAGGGAGCGACATGATAATGAAGGTTATAAAGAGTTAATGCACTTTCTGCATTACTGGACTGCCTTTGATTGACAAATAGTTATTTAAAAGTTGTAACTTAAGTTGTTAAAGTTGAAATCCTTAATATTTCAGTCCTGGCTGATTTGGCCACACCCACTGTTACCATGGTAACAGCACGTACAGAACAGGTCCCATTCTAAATGCTCTTGAGCAACTTCTGGTATATCTGTTTACAGTGCAGCCAAACAAACACAATGAAAGTCAGTCAATAATCTGCCCTTTTCGCCGCGCAAGTAGTTTTCCACACACGTTACTTCATGCAATATTCAAAACAGATCTGCTCACGAAAAATGCCAAAAAATGATGCATTTTTTATGAATGCATTTCCTTTTCTGTGGCCTCTTAACAATAAAAGACACCCCAGTAGAACGCTTTTAATGTGAAGCAGCAGCAGTAGGATGTTCCGTTATTAGCATTAGCAATATCCTAATACAGCTTTGCTATGGTGTGAAGAGAGTGGACAGCATACAGGCTGATATCAGTGAGATCAAGTCATGCTGGATGCTTCGTTTCCTGTGAATCCTTCGTGCATGTGACGGCCATTTGACTCGGCTGCTAACAATTAAAACTACTGTATAAAGAGGTAATTACACAAAGTATATACATTAAATGGCTATTACAGAAAAAAAAATAATAGTGTGAAAATAGTATCAAAAAAGGGTTTTAACCTCAACAATATTCCGGTATGTGTGTTGCTTTAATGGCAGCAATCATTTTGCAAGAATAGTTGTCACTTATTTTAAAAGGCGGATGTCTTGTTTTGCAGTGTCATTCCGTTACAGAGAAGAAATACGGGATGCAACTCCGCCTTTGCTAGCGCCGAGCTAACTGTCAAAGCAGCATTGATTGTATCAACATGCAATTAAATGGTAATTCAGTGATGCAGCGTTATTGTGGGAAGCTCTGCATGAACACTCCCTTTAATTATCCCTGATTGTGATTATAACCTTGCATTTTTTCGTTGTGCATCTTTATCTTTATGTACATTGTTTGCCCAACTTTCCATGAATCAAGACAATGGTGGAACTGCAGTGTATACTTACAGCACCGCCTCCTAAGTGTGGAGGTCAGAGCTGACTTTCTCTGCCGTGATTACTGTGCTGTTGTACAGTAGTTAGTGTAGGATGTGAGACGGCATGTTGGTGATTTACTGTGTCTTTACACTTTCTTCAAGGACAGAGCCATGAAGCAGGGCTACTCCCGCCATCTCTGCTGTTGCTGCTGCATTCTTATCCACATTTCCTCAGCGTCAAGCTCGTGTTTTCAGCTGATAGGAGGGTTACAGGGGCAGCCATGCACAGGGAATGGCAATAGAAGGCTGGCGTATTGTTATCAAATTAGATTCATCCCTCTGCTCCGAGTCGCCATGATGCTGCTTTGAAACAAACACGTTTCATTCCGTCAGCCTGATGTGATTTATGTTGCGATCTCTTCCCCTCCCAGATTGAGGTCGCAGTTGAAGGACGGGACCCGTCACTTAGCAAATGACACAAGCGTTTTACGTCAAAACGCCCCAAATGCCTTCAGTGCATCTCCCTGCCGCCGGTGGCCTCGCCGTGGAAGCAGAGTCACAGCGAGATTGTTGTCTAGTAACGGTTACCATGGATGCCACACTCTGTCAGGGGCTTAGGTGTAATGGATTTAAATTGAACTGTTGAATTCCGAGCTGGGAGAGGCAGAGAGGGAAAGTGGAGGACGGCTAGAGACAGAGGGAGGAGGGAGCGACAGAAATAGTCTGAGCATAAAAAAAGACAGAGAGGTGGAGAGAGACAGACACAGTCAACCAAAGAGACAATGAGCCGCAGATGAGGCGGGGGGCCCTCACCATCTGTGATGAGGAGCTGGAAGAGCAGTAATTGTTCCTGAGAGGTGTGTGGGGGCTGTTCTCGGCACGGAGATATGGATGAGCTGCGCTGCTACCTGCCATGCCGGTGGCACACCACAGTGTCAGGCCTGTCTTAACGCACAGGTGAGGGCCAGCAGGGACACTAACCTTCTATGTGGGCTCTCATTAATGTTGATGTCAGTGATGACCTTCTCAAACCCGCCCGAGAGCAACGTCGCTCCACACTGATACACCTAGCGCTCTAAGGAGGGGGAGTCAGGTGCTTTGCATCTTTCTTACAAAGTCCTTCTCTTTCATGCTGGACAGCTTCGAGTGATGATTTTATTTTTTTTATTTTTTATTTTAGCTCAGCAGTCGCCTCGGAGGGGTGAATGGGAGTGTGTGTGGTTGTTTGTCTGTGTTACAGCCACGGATGGATTACTGAATGGGCCTACCGAGCACAGGCCAGAGCCTCAGTTTGAAGTGACTGTTCACTTTTCTTGTTGGAAAGTCACAGCTCAGTGTCGACTCATAGTCCTGTTTCCTTCACATCACAGGTGCTTAGCATACTGAGGCTAGAGAAACATTAGTAAAGACATATGAGTGAGAAGAGCAGAGTAGCATCTCAGGCTTTCTGTGATGGTTTCCTGTAATATTTTGCAATATTTTGTATAGTTTCTGTGTACATATGTGTCAGTGTGTGGATCTGATGTGGAGCATGTTGCTCCTATGTAGAAAGGGTGGGGGGGGCTTGTGTATGTCTGTGGCCACAGGCCCGTTGTCTTATAATCCATTCATGTGATGGGAATAAGTAATGTGTAAAAGGATGAATGAATCGTTTTTAGAGAACAGTCACATGAAGGTCATCGTTCCATATTTCTAGAATAAACAGATGATGGTTAAGTCTTCAAAGTGGTTATTTTTGTGTCAACAAAAGACTTACATCGCTTAATCATTTGTTTTAATTTCATGGTAACAGCCATTCTGGAGGATGTCCCATTTAGGAACAAAATTCTTTAAATACACATGATAAAATATTCATGCGCAGGCTGTCTCGTACCCAGAGGGTAAGACATGAAAGTATTAACAAAAAAAGTTACTTCCACTGCAGTCCTCTGTGGAAAATGGATAATAATGTTGAAGTTATTAATGTTGCGTATGATAAGTGGATATTGAGGGCTTCAGGAGGATCCTTGGGGGCCTCGCCTCTGTGAAAAGCCGATGAGACGACTCGGAGGCGGCCGTGGCTCTGTCTGTGCACCCTCGGCCAAGCAGGGCTGTTAATCAGGACTCAGGGTTACATCAATGATGTCAGCACAGTAGCCACAATACATCACACGGAGCAGCCGAGAGACGCTTCCCTCCCTGGTGAACTCAGCACAAGTCCAGCACAGCGTCTCCAGAGACTCCTGTTGGAGTGTTTACCTGTCTTTGTGTCTGTGTGTGTCTGTATTTCCAAATAGAAGAACGTATGTGAGGAAACAAATGAATGTCAGACAAATATAAGACTAAGCTGCTGCAATAAGGACATGTTTACCAGCCTGAAAGAGAATAATTCAAAATCAGATCTTTGGAGTGAAGATTGAAATGATTTCTTTTTGATAGTCAGAAGTATCCTGATGTTATAGTCAGTAGAGGATATAGTATTCAGATCCTTTGCTTTTTGAAGTGGGGTATTACTTGAGCACAGTTATTGGTTTCTTGAGTAAGTATATATTAAACTGTACATGTTGATGAGTTAGCAGTGAACTTGTGAACTGTATAAATATGTGTCTTCAGTTGTGTTTGCGTGTATATGTCTGTGTTCACTGTGTGTAAGGCCTGGTCTGATGACATTATCAGGGTTGGTAATCTGCTCTGTAATTGCCTGCTGCTGACACGGCAGAGGCCGATATGGCTGCAGAATAAACAGACTGTTAACAAGTAGAGGGAGCTCGTCTCCGCTTGATCCGCACGGCACAGCGTGACATCTGGACCGGACGAATCGGCGAGAGGAGGAGAGAGAAAGACAGACAGACACGGGGAGGCAGGGAGTGAGAGAGATGCATAAAAACAGCAGAGGAAAAATGGAGGCAGAAGACATGTGGAGGGTAACGCTTGTGGAAGACAGAAAGAGATGTGGAAAAGGAGACAAGAGGTGCTGGTGAATCGCTCTGCTTTCTACTAGCATCTGGGTGTCAAATTGCACCCCATCAGTTAATTGTGTGTGTTTACGTCAAGACATATTATGTCTCTTTCCAGAAATAGACACACATGATAGCGAATAGGAGGACAGAAAGACGGCAAAGTCAAAGGTTACGTCAAATTCGGAGAGAGTCAACCGCCAAGTCAACTAAAGATGATGACCGTACTAATAAAAAATGTGCACACATTAATTTAAATATTTTTGGAGTGGTTTTGTTATTTACTAGTCTGACCCAAAGCAGACGTACGTCCTTTGTAAAGTACACAGAAGACACATTCCAGCAAAGATATGTGATTGCTGATCGCTTGGTCGATTGACAGAAAATTCAATCAGCAACTATTTTGATGATCGATTAATCATTTGAGTCATTTTTCAAGCAAAACTGAAAGATTGATTGAGAAATAATTGTTAGCTGCAGCCTTTGTAATAGCTAACATTGGCTAGATGAGCCCCAACCAGAACATTCTTTAAAAGAGTCTTGGAAGTAATCGTTTTTGATAAATATGAATATCACTACATTTTCAGCCGTATCAAGGGAAAGATTCAAAGAGAAACAAAAGGCCGTGTTGGAGGAAGAACCACCAGAGAATCAGGCAGGAATAGCGAGAGGAACAAGACTCTTGTTAATATGAGAAACTGTCCCATGTGAAATGCATCACATGGGCCTATTAGGAGCATCTCTAGTGCGTCCAGAGGAAGGCTGTCTGGGTTTGCAGGCTTTCCCAACCAGCTGAGAGAGCTGAGATACAGATTAAACCAAATATGGATTCTAATAATGAATCGATTTCATTTTATTTACACTTCCTTCTTAAAGGAATAGGAAAAGGAAAAGGAAATGCTTAATTACTTTCTTGCAGAGAGTAAGATTAGAAGATGCCACTTTCATGTCTGCACCGTAAATATGAAACATGACAGGCAGCATCCTATTAGCTTAGCTTAGCATAAAGACTGGAAATAGGGGTAAACAGATTTTTCCAATGGTAGCAGCCCACCTTCACCTCTAAAGTTCACTAATTAACATGTCAAATCTTGTTTGTATAGTCCGTATGAAAACCAGAAACTTTGAGGGTTAGGGTAAGTTGTGTTTTTTTACGAGGGGTTATCTGTTTTCAGTGTTTGTGCTACGCTAAGCTAATCGACTGCTGGCTGTAGTTTCATATTTAATGGGCAGACATGCGAGTGACCAATCTTTTCATCTAACTCTCTAACAGCTGCAGAAAAGTCCTGAAAGAAAAGAGATGCAACGTGAGGTCATATTAAAAACATATAAACAAATACTGAGAATAAAAATGTTAGAAGGGATCGAGGGGACTGGATGAAGAAACCGTGGCCTCTTCCTGCTTTGTGCTGGAAAGAAAACCACCAGATTTCAGACTAAACTCAACTCGCTAGCGTACAATATAAAAATACAGTGTTGTGACTGGTAATGGCTGCCAATTTTCTTGGCAATGATTGTATTTGTTTACAGTAATCACCCTAATATCTCAAAATGAACGTGTTAAAGATTTATTGATGTCAAAATGCTACACGTAGCGGCTTTAATCAGCTCAGCAAGATTAAAAACATGACTTTTCAGGCGTGAAAGACCTTCATCAGGATGCTCGAGTGAAATCATCCAGCATTCAGTTATATTATCAGTTCATTCAGTCTAGCAGCGCTGCCTCAGAAGATGAAGTATGGCGTGTACTCAGCATTTTGACTCTTTCCGATTCCGCGCCGTCAGAAACATGGATACAGCATAACAAAATGATGGACGCGTTACACAGCCCGCATATTGAAAGATAATAAAGGCTGCTGAAGCATCCGTCTTTGTCATCTCGCTTCTCTCGCAGGCCGACAGTGTGTGTTTGGTGCGAGCTGAGTAGCGGTGCAGACCGGCAACGTGGCCGCTCAGCTGCAATCCTGAGCCGTTATTATTTAACACATCACTCTGAGCTGCAGGAAACACTCTGATTGTCTGCTGAGATCCCCGTGCAGCCTGTTTTCACTCACGGTCTGTAGGTGGATGTACAGTATGAGTATAAAAATCCTCATATATGCATTTGTGTGTGAAGACCGATGACTCATCCTCAGTACAGTGGATTAACGCCTTTGTAATGACGCTTCATGATTGGACAGTTGCAGAAAAAGAGACACATCAGTACACTCCATGTCTGTCTTCATTTCTCTCCACACATCCATCCTCTTCTCTCCATCCTTCCTCTTACCAATGTAACGTGTTGGTTGATCGGTCCACCATCTTGGTCCAAGTGAAATATGAACATTTGTACCAACATTCATGTTCCCCAGAGGATGAATCCTAGAGACTTTGGGGATCCCCTGACTTTTCATATAGCGCCATCAACAGGTTGGTTCATGGAGCCTGCAGGGCTTCATATGTTCCGTACCCCCTCCAGTCATGTATGTTCACGACCTATCTCTCACAATCAAGGGTGAACATGGTAAACATTGTTCCTGCTAAACATCAGCCTCACAGAGCCGCTAGCATGGCTGCATCCCTCCATTTATCCATCCATGTGCTCCATCTGTGCTTTTATGCCTCCATATATCAATTCACCCGTCTTTTGTGTCCTGCGGTGTCTCCCACCTTCTACTCCTCTTTCCACATCATTCAAACGTTTCCTTCATCTTGTCCTATAACCTGCGGTTCCTAAATCATTTCATCCCTTCATAATATGCAATCTTTCCTTTCTCCATATTCCATTCTTGCATCCATCTGTCTCCCTTTTACATCCATCCATCCATGTGTCCATAGATCAATCCACCCCTTAGTCTGTTCAACCGCCGTCTCCCTCGTTCTATACCTCTTCCATCCATCCACCAATCCCCGCATATCTCGGTTTCCTACATCTGCCAGTCCCTCTAGCCATCCATCCAGTCCCCACAATCTTCCCTCTATCCATCCTTTCATCCATTTATCCTCCTAGCTGTCAATCCATTCGTTCCTCTCCTCCTCTGTATCCCTTCCATGTTCCATCCTTCCTTTGTCTGTTGTGGCTCAGGTGGGAGAGCATGTTGCCTGTTAATCGCAGGGTTCAATCCCCGGCTCCTGATAGTTAGTAAGGCCAACACTTTGCATGGTAGCTCTGTCCACATAGGTGTGTGTGTGTGTGTGTGTGTGTGCACTTTGTCCTGCTTAGGTAGAAAAGCACTCAATAAGTGCAGTCCATTTACATTCCCTCTATAACTCAAACTCCTTCCTTGTCCCATCCCATTATTCCTCCATCCCCTCAATTCCTCTTCACCTACCTCCACCAATCCCTGCATCCTCCCATCTCTCAATCAATCATCCGTCCATGTTGCTATTCTTCTACCCCTCCATAAATCTATTTACCGTCCCTCCATTCCTCCACATCCCATCCTTTCTTTAGTATTCATCCTATATTCAATTCTTGCTTCCTCCATTACTTCTTCTTCCTCTCCTGTCTTTCTGCCAACCCCTCCGTCAGTCCATTCCTCTATCCCTCCATAAATCCATTCACCAATTTATTCAAGTCAATTCAAATCCTAACAGAAGTTATCTCGGGGCGCTTTTCATACAGAGCAGGTCTAGACCGTACTCTTTATAACATTATTTACAGAGACCCAACAATTTATCCATTTGCCTTCCCTGCATCCAGATTCTCCATTCTTCTGCACCTCTTACACCCAACTCTCCATTCATCCACCCACTCCTCCTGTCAAACACTGGCCAGTACCTCCATCCATTCATCAATCCCTGCATCTCTGTCCTTCCTCTCCTCCTCACATCTACCGCTCTTTTTATCCCTCCATCCCTTTTTCCAATCCCCACCAGCGTCCATCGATCCACCCCCTCCAGATCCCATCTTTTCACACCTCTTCCATATTCCACCATTGCTCCCTCCCCTTATTCATCCCTCCATTCATCCTCTTCTTCCTCTACCAATCCCTCCACCGGCCCTTGTTTCTATCCCTCCGTCACTCCATAAATCCATTCAGCCATCTCCCCGTTCCTTCCTTCGTGTATCCGCCAGATTTCCCCCGTCTTCCGTACCTCTTTCCTCCCTCCACCCGTCAACACATGCAGCTCCGGGCACAGGCCCAGATCCACCTCCGGCCTCGGCAACCAGAATAGCCCTGATAAGTCAAATGATGATTCTGTCTTAATGAGCTGTGGAGAGAGAAGGCGTACATTAGCGGCGTATCGACGCTGTGACTCAGAGCCCGGCTGTGTGCGCGAGCCAGAGAAGGACTCGCTCTTTTGTAACGAGACAGATCTGATTCGGCCGAGCGCGCAGGAGAACACGCTGATGATGACAACGGTTAAACACAGACACCCCACCCTACCCCTCCACACACACACACACACACACTCCTCCACCCCTCCAATTACATCCCTTTGGTTAATCTTCCTTATCGCAATTGTACTGCTGGCAGAATGACAACCTTCTGGATTGTGAGTGCAGTCGGTGCTTTGAGTCTGCTTTTTGAAACACCTCTGTTTGTGTGTGCGTGTTCCTTTGTCAACATGTTACGTGTTCTTTGCGTGTATGTGTACGTTTATACGTGTTTTTTGCAAGTTTGCATCTGTGTATATGAGCGTGTCTGTTGCTTTTCTGTAGAGCTGAAACTATTAGTTGATTAATCGATTATTAATTTGACTCAGATTGAAAATGAAATGTCCCCTGTGGAGTTTACTTGCACACAAACACACTTATGGTTACATCCTGTGTTTCTGTGTATCCCGGAGGTTTAACAAACGTGTTCAATGCATTTCCTTCCTGGTAAGATTGCAAAGCTTTCAGTGGCATATTTTATGTAATTTTATGTCCTCCAACTGTGAGTCACAACGTCTCTGGAAAAAAAACTATGAATGACTTTTACCTCCTGAACTACGGATGCCCATTCTGCAACTGTATGGGACTGTACTGATGCAGCGGGGGTGCAGACACAGAGGGATCTGGCAAAACAAATCTCAGGGTCGTCCAGCAAAAAGTTAAACATGGCTCAACTTTTGCAACAGCAAAATACGACAACGTTCGGCAATGCACTGCCTTGGCCAATAAACAAGCAATTTAAAGATATCATCTTGGAAACTGAAGAAACTATTGTGTTTTTTAGTGTTTTATTTATGACATTTTATATAAATAATCAAGCCTCAGTTTTCTGTACGTGTTGTACAGATGTGTATCTGTTTGTATGTATTAGTGCTTATGTACCTGCATGTTTTGTGTGTGCTTGTGTGGTTTGCTTTCATCTGTTCCTGTTTGTGTTGTTTTATCTATGAATGTGTGTGTGTGTGTGTGTGTGTGTGTGTGTGTGTGTGTGTGTGTGTGTGTGTGTGTGTGCCGCTCCCTCACCGGCCTTCACTAAATGACATACTGTTATTACTGACCGGGTTATGGACACTCAGACTCACCACAGCTGGGTTTTACACCACACTTGGCTTCAGATCAGCGTGGCTCGGCTAGTACTAATGATAATGAAGCAAGTCGCCCACAGCAATTAATGCACTTAGCCACTAATGATGATTAACTGTGGACTGTATTTGATTTAGGAAGTTGATAAGCTGCCTCCGAACACAAACAGGTTAATTAGTATCATGTCTCGGTGAAAGAGGCGTCAGAAGGAGCCGGACCATTCATGGAGGATGTGAACGGCTTTGTTTTGTCCTTCAGAGCCTCTGATCCCTTTAAGAGTGTGAAAATGTTGCCCTTGTTTTATGAGTGTAAGGAGAAATTATGATGAAGACGTCAAAAGGAAAGTTGTCAACGTGAATCTCTAGAGGCTGAAAGGCATGGGAAGGCTTTTTCCCTCTGTCTTCATCCACTTATGGCGTATCCTGTCATGTATTTATCTGCCTCGCTGGATGACTTTTTGAGCCTCTTTTTTATTCTTAATCATATAATTTAGTTATGGTTTACACTTTGCCGAGGGTATCTGAGCATGTTGCTCTGTGTCACGGATCTGCTCTGGAACCACAGCATGCAGATAAACAATCAGGCAGAGTCTTAATCACAATGCCAAGAAAGGGGCGTGATAGTTCTGAGCATCTGCACGAGGCCCCTTCACCATCAGCATATTTTATTATTTTATTTTACATGGTGTGTAGTTGGTTGTATCCGTATGATTAGCAGCCTCGCCCCTGAGGGGTCGTCAGGATACCAGATCTGACAGAGAAAGAGTGAGAGAGTGAACAGAAATCTGTTCCCTCGCTGGATAACTACAACTGAGGTGCATCTAAAGAAAAAGTCAAATGTATTTATGTATTTGTGTAGCCAAATATCAAATGCAATGTCTTAACAGGTGACAAGAAAACCTTCTTAAAAACAAAATGACATCAGAAAAACTGGAGGACACCTCCCAGGGGACATTCAAAACTAGATCCCCCCTCCAGTAATAATGTTGCAAGTTCAACACTAGAAGTAAGATGAAATATTAAAAAAGTAATAAAGTATTGGAGAGGCGTTGCATAAACAACTGCCTGAGTCTCCCCAGATGTGTTTATTAGAAGACAGGTCTCTCCTTAAAACTTATATCAAAACAAGAGTTTGGACTCGTGTTGGAAGGATTTATTGGTACTTCAAAGATTGTTCTCCGCTTGGAGTCAGACAAAAGCCTGAATTTGAGGGATGGTGAAGATGAATGACAGACGTTGCCACTTTTTAATCTCTAATAACAAAGACTAATAACTAACAAAGGAAGTTCTGTGAAGTTTTATCACAGTTTTTCATTTTCAATGAAGCAGGCCCGGTTTTACTTCTATTTATGTTGTTTTTTGTTTTTCAGTTCATTCGTTTGTCGAGTTTTATTTATTTTAGCCACTTCAATGTGTTTGTTCTGTTACTTGTTCTTCAGTGATTTTATTTGGCGTTGCATTATGTTCTTTTGTTCTTTTTGTATTGGAAAAAGTGAAATAGTGTGATATAATGAAAGTGAGATTAGTCGAGCGTGTCTGTGTGAGTGTGTTTAACTTTCCTTTCCCTCTGCAAATAAGACTATTTTCATGGATTTACTGATACTGAAAGCTGATACTACCTTTGTCTTTTAGTAGAAGCTCCCTGTAGCTAATATTTGTGCTCTATTTGTGAATCTGATATTTTCAACGCCCCAATAATTATCAGGCTTCACTGCTTCTTCTATAATTTGATATATCTACAGAATAAAAAGGCCTCTGCAGCAGCATTTAGGCCCCCATGAGACACTAAAACTCTCCAACATGCTAACGAGGTTTTTAGGCTGGCTGGCAGCTACTCACGGCAGGTTGAAGCAGGTTCTGTTGTTGTTTATACACTGGCCCCCCAACTGAAGCTGTCAAATAAAATCCTGTCATTCTTGCCTCCCCGTATTGACAATCCCTCCAACTGTTATATTTCAAGGTTTGTTGACGTCCCCAGCAAATGAAGAAGACATTTAACATTTGCTACACAACAGCAAACTGGAGGACAAACAAATCTATTTCTATTTAGTTTTTGACGGTTATGCCTGAAATTTATTTAAAAACAAGCACTTTACCTTTATATTATGATAATGATGCAACGGATGGGAAATAAAAGGAGCTCAGATTCATTTTTTCATTGTTATTAAAAGGTTGGTCCAACACTATTTCACTCTGAACTTGTTACATAAGAGCTTATGTGTAATTATTACCTCCAAACTCTGGGAGTAATAAAGTTTTGAATTAATGTTATACTCATTGCTGGAGATCATGACGCAAAAATATCCGATCATTTTGTTGATTTTTATCGGACATTTTTTCCCTTAATTAACCTCAATCACACCCATAAATGTCTATAAAATACTGTGTACCTCCCACTACTGCAGCCAACTGAATAATCAGTGCCACATATATTACACCTCAGGGTCAGTACCCTGCTATTCTGTGAGGCCATCACATTTCCACCTGCTTTCTTCCTTATGCATCTCTCTTCCATTTCCGCCGCTCATCTGTTTTCTCCGTGCCTTCCTCCTCCTCTTCCTCATCTTCCCTCTCTTCTCTCCTCCACAGCCCTGTTGTTAGCTGACGGTAAGTTGTCCATTCCTCCTCTCAGCATCTCCACTAACGTCACCTTCTCTGTGTGTGCTGTGGTTTAACAACCCTAAATTCGAGGGTTTAGGACGACAATTAAGGTGGTTTGTTTTGCTGCTGATCAAGATTTTAATTCAGTACTCAGGTTTGATAAAAACTGCAACAACAACGCTGTTGTCCTCTTCTACTTCTACCAACAACACATGCTCTTTTGCTGCTCCCTCCTGCACTTAATGATGGATGTTCATGCTAATCAGCTGATTAATTAATCATAAATCCATAAATTATGTTCTCCGGTCAAGAGCAAGCTACAGACACTTGATAACTGTCAAGATAAAAACCTGCAGTTACGAAATTAGAAATTTAATTACCTTTGTGGGATTGTGTTATTATTTTTTCCCCCTCTTCCTTGTCAAGGAAATTGTGTCGTGTCGTGGTGCAGTACAGAGCAGGGGAACGGCTGGATAATCAAATTTTAAACATGAGCAAAAGAAATCCTGTCAGGACTTGAGGGTACACACTGTCTTGGGTGTGTAATTGATTTAGCTTAAAAGTGTATGTGTGTGTGTGTGTGTGCAGGCACTCTTGCGCTGGTATATTATGCATGTGTGTGTGTGTGTGCGCTTGCCGACACGGCCTCCTATCAAGGGGACTTGGCTGTGATCTTTAATGGCAACGTTAATATTTAATGGTAAGCGTGTTGTCAGCAAAGAGCAGCAGGCTGGGACTCGGGGCTCGTATAAAAGATGACAAGGTCTCTGCACCAGGTGGCTCAGTGGGGGTGTCACACACAGAGCAGGATGAGAGGCCTTTGGATGCACAACCGCTCCTTCTTGATAGAGTTTGACAGCACAGAATTGATGTTATGGCGCTCTTTGTAGTGTGCGCTGCACTCAGGAGCTCTGTGAAGCTTCTTCCCACAGCAGAGCCGCCCAGGACAAGTCTGATAGGCAGATAGAAGGAGTGATCAGGGCGCCCACAAGACATGGAAATCATTTTGTACATTAAAATAAATAAATAAATAAGGCCTTAAAGAGTATGCCTTCCATCCTAACCTTGTGTTAGGGTTAGAAAATAGTTTCTCCACTAGCTTTTTATGGAGCTTTTAACCATCTTACATGGTCTCCATTAGCGGATGGAGTTTGCTACGTCGTCATGGAGATGGATGACACCCCGTCAGAACCGGATCCATGTTCGTGACAACTGAGCAAACTCCGTTCACCGATGAAGACGATGTGATACAGTAGAAGGCTCTGGATAAAACCAGTAAGGGGACATTGAGTTGGGATTCAGTGTCATTAAAACACGTTTTGTAGCCATGCAGATAGTTTTGCTTTTAGTTGCACAGGTTTTGAGATTTCTGCCTCTGAGATTTCTCCAACCCCCCAAAGACAACAGAGGTGAAGGGGGTTTTGTTTGTGCTGCTCAAACATTTTTAATTGGAACTATATAGTTTTCATTAGAAAGTAGTTCCACCGCAAACTATTCACCTCCATCCATTTTATTCAGTCTGGGTCAAGGCCACACATCTCTGATTTAAGTGCCTCATCTGTCTGGTCTGGTGGTCTGGTGCCCATTATTGGCTGTTTCTACCAGTCGGACAAACACTTGACCAATCAGAGCTTAGTCGAGGACGTTGTCTTCCTGCATAGCTAGCAAAGTCTTGGTGAAAACAAGCACTCTTTGCGACGTGTAGGAACCTTGGATAAAAGTAGAGTAATGGGTAGAAATGAAAAAAATAAATAGATCTAAACATTTGCTGTTGCCGTGTTTGTGTTTTGAGGTGGATTAATCAAGCATGCAAGTTTGTCTAACCTTTACAAGTTGGACCGCCACCAAGACACAGAGAAAGCGGCTATTTAGTCGGCGTTCCTACCATAAATCTTATAGTTTTTCACTTTGCACTGATTGAGTGAGACAGATGTGACTTAAATAGTGCAAATACAGTAAAAACAAATCTTGTCTCTTCATAAAGCCTGAACTTTACAAAGGCTGAATACATTCAAACTACCAGCGAGGAAACCTTCTGATGTTTGTTTGTATGCTGTGACGTACAACACAACACTCCTATTTTGATTGCCGTCTTTCTCACTGTGCTTCCTTTTCATGTCGCTCCCTCTCGCCCTCTCCGCTCAGATGTACCAGACAGGAAGATGACATCAGACGAGGAGGAAGCCAGGCGGATCGCAGAGATGGGAAAACCGGTGCTGGGGGAACACTCCAAGCTGGAAGTCATTATTGAGGAATCATACGAGTTTAAGGTGGGGAAAGGTCACTCTTCAAACAGAGCGAACGCAGCCTGATGTGTCTGATTATTACAGCTGAAACCAGTGTTGTCCATGCAGTTAAACAGATACACTAACTAACTCAGCTGCCTGAAAGAGCAGCTACATATTTCTAATTTTAGCAGAGGGGACTGTTGCTCAGAGGCCTCCCAACCCACATAGATGCATTTCCAGAGGAGATATGGTTTATATGCATCCTTTAACCGCCTCGACCAAAAAAAACATACCCTCCATATTTGTTTCTGGTGTGTGGTTTTATCACGCATCAAACATGCTGCCTGGAACTTGGTGCCACTGCCATCATGTGGTGAAGCTCACGTACTCCTCCTCACTTTGTCGAAGCGGCCTCCGCTGATGCAGATTCTAGACTCTGAGTATAAATAATGGACGGCTGTCTTTCTTGTTTCGGTGTCACATAGAGCACGGTGGACAAGCTGATCAAGAAGACAAACCTGGCGCTGGTGGTGGGAACGAACTCCTGGAGAGACCAGTTCATGGAGGCCATTACAGTCAGCGCAGGTACTGTAAAAAGAAAACACCATGTTCTCTGCCGTGACTCCAGGGGGCTGCACGCAGTTACACTGGACATCGTGGTCTTTTTCCGTACAGGGTCAGGCTGTCCTGCCGTGTTTATGTTTTCAAATGTTGTTCATATCGTTTGAAATATTGAGTTTCGTCCTCTGCCAACATGATTACCACTGTTACTGTGTGCATAATGTGAAAATGGTATTCTGTTTCATTAATGCATTTAATTTATTTATGTGATTTTTTTTTTTCTTTTTTAGTGTTGAACATTTGCCTACTAATGAATATATGTGATAAATCTTTTTGCCATTAAGAGCTGCAAATTTTGACAATTTCATTTGTGGAAGGTTTTATTATCCCACAGTCTAAATGCTAATTTGCAGACTCTTTAAAGGAATAATTTGATATTTTGGGAAATATACCATATTGCTTTCTTGCTGAGAGTTAGATAAGAAGATTGATGCCACTCTCATATCAGTAAATGAAGCTAGTGCCAGCAGCCTGTTACTTTATCTTTTTGTACAAACAACAAACAAGATATAACGTGTCAGTGAGCTCTAAAGGTGCTTAGATTATGATACCCCCTGTTTCTAGTCTTTAAGCTAAGTCTTTAGTTAAGCTAAGCTAACTTTCTACTGGCGGTAGCTTCACAGATATGTGAGTGGTATCGATCTTCTCATCTAACTCTCTGCATATTGATTGTCGTCATCTCGAGATATATATTGGTGTCAGCAGGAGCCTTCAAAACTCATATTATACTCATATAACCGGAATCCTGCCGAAAAAGCAAAGCACTCAATAATAATCTCTGGCACGTAAGAGAGAACTGATCCATCATGTCAGGCGACAGCAGCGTCAGATCGGCCTGCAGCTGCTGCTGTGTCCGCTGCAGACAAGACCACCATGTAGTGAAGCACCGTGAAGGCCTCGGCTCGTCACTTTGGTCCTGAAATATTTAATCCAGCGGTGCTCTTTATTTTTTCGTGCTTCACCCGTGGCTGAAAAATGCATGCAGCTCACATGGCCCGACACTTTGAATCAGCACAGTGTCCCTTCTGTCCGCTGAGTTTCCTGTGAGCTGCTGGGACACAGAGGACGTCCTGCTCCTCCACCTGAGGGGAGTGACCATTTACATTTGCGTTTTTAGCAGTTGTAAGATGACACGTTTATGTTCAAGCTCACTTTGACAGAGCAAACAGCTGCATGACTGAACGTGTGACCTTTAGGCTGTAGGAGAATCTCCCGGTGACCACAACAACCACCAAATCCTCCACATTACTGCACGATGTGTGAACCAGAATAAAATGTCCCAACTCCATGCTACGCACTAATTCTATACAGTACACTACATACTAATTGTCATAATACTGTTTTAACAATATGTGCAGCGTTGCATGTCAATCAAATTGCAACTTTGTCGCTGACTTTCATGGTCGATTATTAAGATTAATTAAGATTTAATACTTTTCCAAGATCTTTCTGGAGCTTAATCACCTCTATGCATAATTTATTTCCAGTTGTGAGCAGCTCCTCCACTTCCTTTGTGCAACAGCGCTCTCTGTGAACACACCACACACTAAACCTGCAGAATAAGAGACACGACGTGAGCGTTGTTTACCCATAAACTGAGCCAGAAGCCAAGAACCTAAAAGTGAAAGTTAATAGAGAATAGTTTGAGAAATCAGGCTGTGGACTCTGCATTATTAAACGAGGTAGAAATAATAAAGTGTAAACTAAAGTTTGTAAAGTTTGTAACCTACTAACTAAAGCAAACTTTTTCCTCATCTATTAAAAGAGAAAAACGTTTTAAAAAGTGGGTCATGCCCTGTGGCAGTTATTAATCTAGATGTGCATTGGTAGCACATTTAAAGTGGAATAAACACAGCAGTAACCTCAGGCTGAAGTGATATGATAACTCAACATACCGTTTTTTAAGTGATTGTTGTTCTCTTCCTCCCCCTCTCTGTCGTCCTTCATCTCCTTTATCGATCCTTCCATCCATCTCCCCCTTTCTCTTTATCTTTGCCCAAATATTCTGCTATCTCCACTCTCTCCTGTCACCCCATTACACCTCAATCTATCCCACCTTTCACACCCTCGACTCCCCCGGACCCGCTCGGCCCCACTTCTCCCCGGCAGATGAGGACGAAGAGGACACGGGGGAAGAACGGCTGCCGTCCTGTTTCGACTATGTCATGCACTTCCTCACCGTCTTCTGGAAGGTCCTGTTTGCTTGCGTCCCTCCCACGGACTACCTGCACGGCTGGGCCTGTTTCATTGTCTCCATCATCATCATCGGCCTGCTCACAGCCGTCATCGGCGACTTGGCGTCTCACTTCGGCTGCACCATCGGCCTCAAGGACTCGGTCACTGCTGTGGTGTTTGTGGCACTTGGAACATCTGTCCCAGGTGAGAAACGGACCAATACGTTCACGTTTGTATGTTAAGGTTTGTTTAATAATGTGTTTTATGTTTCTTTTATAGTTTGAGCCTTTTCAAACACCAAACATGCCTTGTCATCAAGATGGCTGATTTTGACATTTTCCCCCAAAAGGAACAATATGTCACCAAAAACCTTGACTCTGTTAGCATATTTGTTATTAAAGCATAATAAATCATCTTTGCATACATTTTGGAAAAGAGACAAATAAATAATAATAAATATTATGAACAAACAAAACCAATACAGAGAAGATTGCCAGCCTCCACTAACATACAGTGAAATTTGTATTTTGAGTGACACATGGCAGGAAATGGAAAATATGGAGTCACTTCCAGCATGTTTATCTTCTTCAGGAAACTGAAAGATCTAGAGGGAATGGGATGAAAGGTAACAGGGATTGTGGGAAATGTAGTCTTCATTCCCAGAAACACTGACTAACAAAACTAAAGAGCACTAACAATGCTAATCATCTTGAAGGTCTCCTTTGATTATGGAAACCATACTATGAATTAGACAAGAATAGTGACGTTGCCTTGGAAAACAATGTTGTCAACCAGCTGTGACGGGGTCCTAAACAGCCTTTCTGCCAAAGTTTGAGCAGTTTGAAGTAAAAGCTCACTGATTAACATGTTATATCTGGTTTGTTTGTTCCATACAAACACTGAGGTGTAAATATCACAAGACAGCGAATAGTCCTTTAAGGACGTCTCATCCATGTTGGTTTTAAATTTGAGATTTAGGTCATGTGTGCAACCGGTGGAGATCGCAGCTTAGAAAGTTGCTCTGTGGAACCCGACTTGAGTTAATGATAATTACCCCGTCTTTTTTTTTTTTTTGCTCAAGGCATAGTGGACAACAACGAGGATAATAAAACAGTCCTTCGAAAGGTTTCAATCAAAAGCTGTTAAACAACTCTTAAATTTACCTTTTCTCTTAAAATGACTTCTCTCTCCACAGACACCTTTGCCAGTAAGGTATCAGCAGTCCAGGACACATACGCAGACGCCTCTATCGGGAATGTGACCGGCAGCAACGCCGTCAACGTCTTCCTGGGAATCGGCATGGCCTGGTCAGTGGCGGCCATCTACTGGCACATGAAAGGGAAGCCGTTTGTGGTGGAAGCCGGCTCGCTGGCCTTCTCTGTCACCCTCTTCACCATCTTCGCCTTCCTGGCCATCTCGGTGCTGCTTTACCGGCGCCGGGCCCACATCGGAGGAGAACTGGGCGGGCCCCGGGGACACAGACTGGCCACGTCAGCCTTCCTTTTCGGCCTCTGGTTCCTTTACATCCTCTTCTCCAGTCTGGAGGCCTACTGTCATATAGAGGGCTTCTAAACCGAAAAGACCTCAGCGTGAGAGAATACACACATACAGGGGTTTAAAGTACAACTTCAGAGGTAAAAGAGTGAACTCTCACTGTGGAATTTGGGTCAGTCTCGTATGGTATGAATGGACAGGAGAGGTAAACCCGGGGTTTTCCCAGACACCTTCCTCCCTCTCCCTCTCTCTCTCCCTCAACCCCTTCTGTAAGGATGCTTGGAGGTGTGTATCCTGCCCTCTAGTGCCAACAGGCCTGTTCGCCCCAGCTATTGGAGATCCGTCCTGAGCCTGTGAGAGTGTGCTTACAGTTGGGATTGGGTTACCACCGAGTCCAGAAGATGCCGATGCCGGGGTGGTCCTGCATTCCACTAGAAGAGACTGCAGTCTTATATCTGGAGAGAGTTGAGTTAATCAGAGGTATATATTTTTCTCAACATCTGACGAGAACGACTTTTTTTAAAAAGTATTTTGGGGATAAAAACGCAAAAAATAAATACAACAAAAAAAAACACACATACACACACAAAAAGAGGAATTAAAGAACTATTTTCTGATCTACGTTAAGGAATAATAAAAGATAATATCGTAAACGGGAATATGTTGTTGAGTGACGGTGGGATGGATTCATAGTATTTATTTTTATTTGCATAGTTTCCTAAGGAGCACTGCAGAGTTCTCAGAAATCACACAAAGATGAAGAAGAAGAAGAAGAAGAAGAGGAGCGACAGTGACAGTTCATACTGGCAGATGAATCACCATTCAAATAGGCGAGGAGGAAGAGGTGGACACTGCCCTGAACATTACTTCCGTACTCTATACGTATCTATATATAATATATTTCCATATTTTCTGTATATTTTGAATATTTGTTTAAATGTGGTCACCTTCTGCTCTAACAACAGAGGATTGCTGTGGCTAAGCGGGAGGGGAGGGGGGGTCAAACTATATACTGGAACGATGTCTTCACATTTCTAAGAGTTATGTATCTTGCCTAGGTAAAAGTATGACATTGTATTTTATTTATTTACTGATATCTTGGTCTCACTCGAGTTTTCACCTTTTCAATTAGAAATCCGAAAAAACAAAAAAAAACAAAAAACAACGTGTTGCTGCAGAGGTAAATTCAGAGGTATTTTTGTACTGTTCCTTCCATGCACTTTGCTGTATAGTTCTATTTATGGAGACTTCTACTTGTACATGTGCAAAAGGCCAATATTAAAGGTGTCACTATGGACTGAACAGAGTGCCTGTGGAGGGAGAGGCGTTTGCTGCAGCTGCCCACACTGACGAGCTCTTTGCTCAGCTGAACAACTGAAGAGTTTCTTCCTAAATTGGTGCAAAGCCATTTTTAAAGCTGCATTAATAGATTTTTGGCCACTTGGGGGCAGCAGAACAAGATGAAAACATAACATCTGCCAAATTATAACCTTAAAGAAAGCTGAAATGCCACAAGCTGCTAGCTGCTGTTCTGCTAGCTTCTTTACCTTATTGGGTTTCACTATCTGCATTTTAAAATAGAGTATATTTAACTAAATTAAATGATTAATATGTTAGCAAACAAATAGCTACAGCTTCTACAAAAATGTACTAGTGCATTAGCTTACATCATCATACTTTAGTTTCTTTGATATCTTTGAAAACCACCAACAATCTCTTATAAGTCATGTTTCCGGTTGTTTTTCGTGAAACGTCGTGGCTGCACCCCTTTTTGGGAGATAAAAAACAAAGCTCCTATAGATGTCAATGCTATTTGACGTGTGTTTGGATTACACGTGTGTTAAACAAACCTTTCGTTTTGTAGACATGTCTAATAGTTATTTTGCTGCCTTGCCTGAACCTGAGTTCAACCTCAGAACTATAATTAGTATATTAAGGTTTATCTGTCAGCCGTCATGCCCCTTCAGTCTTCCCCCGTCCAAGTGGATCAATGACCCAACACAGTGGCCAGACGTTGCTTATCCAGACATCTATACATATTTGATTGAATCACCAGGTATCATTAGGCTAAGTGTTGGAGATGACAGTTTAATACTGCTATACTGTACTCCAGCAGCCTCCCACTTAAGCTAGCTGTCTACCTGTCACCAGCATCGTTTAACCACACTGACAGTGAATATTCACGTATCTTATATGCCTCAAATCTCAGCGTGAAAGCCTTTACAGTTAGTTTTAGTTTTACAACCTGCTACACAACAGCTTTTTGGCCTTTTCCTGTTTCTCTCGTCAGGTGAAACCGCGATTCTTTCCGCTCATTCTGCTGAGCGAATGACATTTAACCTGCAACGGTCAACAATATAATAACAAATATAACAGTGTTGTTTTTAAAAATGACCCTCCCTGTGTTGAGAAATGGGTAATTGCACAGGGTAATTTGAGTTTTCTCACTAATAGAGCAGAACCCAGAAGCTCCACTGTCGCTTCAGCTCTATATAAAGCAAACAGTTGCTTGTTTACACATCCAGTAGAGTATTTAGCCACTAAATACTCCACTAAAATACTTTTCAGAACTGAGGTGAAGTGCAGAGTTGGGTCATACTACTCATACTACACATTCATCCATTGTTAAATACTGATTTGTACTTTAACAAAGACATAGAAAATCAAGGTGGTTCGATTATCAGATCTGTTGTTTTGTTGGCGGCGCCTCAACAACTTTTACTTTTAGTCATTACATAAAGAGTAGGTGTCAGTGATGCTCATTCTGGCTTGAAACTCTTCAGTGAAGAAGAAGCTGCGTCGAGAGCTGCTGGTGTGGGTGTCAGAGCAGCAGATAGCTCCATGTTGAATTTGAAAGTAGCCTGATATTAATATTGAATGCTGTTTAACACACGACTGGTGCTTTGTTTTTAAAACAAGAGAAAAAACAAAACAAATTACACATTTGAAACTCCCAAGAGCAGCAGAAAATATGTTTATTTACTTAATTTGCATAAAGGTTGTATGTTAGTATATAATCAAGTCGATTTTTGGCTAATTTAAAAATCACCCAAGAGATTACCAAAGAGGTGGGATGCAACATCTGTTTAAAAAAAAAATTAATAAAAATAAAAAGTACACAAAAAAAAAGAGTGACAGTAAGTGGCAGTGACACTGTATTTCCACAAGGGGGATGTCAATCTCCAGTCCCTGTGGTCATCCCTTCTTCGACTTCTCTACTTAGCACTCCTCCTCCTCCTCCTCCTCCTCCTCCTCCTCCTCAGTGTTCTTCCTTTGTGGTGAGCAGTGTTGTAAATACGTCTCGTGGCTGAATCGGATGCTCTTTTCCCGGCCCTGGACCACACCTGCTCACCCCACTCTGTCTCTATCTCTCTCTATCTCTCTTACATGTAAACACACACACACACACACACACATATTGTTAGAGAGTAGAGCGATGGGTCCACTGCTGCACCACAGCGAGGACAGTTGGGCTGACTGTCCCATTCAGAGGCAACACAAACACCCACATTATGTACATAATTTTCAGTGTATGTTTACATAGACACAGTATAGGTGTCCCGGGAGGGTGGGGGGGTGGGGGGCGTGGGGTGGAAGCATGTCAACACGACTCTCACATCTCATCTACAGGTTATCTGCAGTCGCTTCATCTGAGCCAGTGTCAGTGGAGGTGTGAAGTTCTCAAGTTTTGATTATTTTAATTTTTTTTCGAGGCTCACTTTGTCAACCTTTCCCTTGTTAAAATCCTGCAACAGGGGGAAACTTTCAGTCATGAGTTCAGCAGGTATTCACGATGTCAAGGAGTTGCCAGTGTTCTTAAGTTTTATCTTACGCCTTTAGCGGCTGTTTGTGTCGTTCATTTGGTTGTGTTCTTGATTTGATCTGCCGGGATGTGTTGAGCTGAACGTCGGGCCGCTGTGTGTTTGTGTGCTGTGCATGTTGCCGTGCTGAAGCCAGGCTGTGCATCCTCGCCGCACTCGTGTGCAAACAGGCAGTGTTGTTGTTGGTCTTCACAAGGGAACGACTCTAAATTGGTTCTGTCATTTTGTCTTAAAAATACATGTCTTAATTCTGTAAAAAAAAAAAAAGAAAAATATTTATCACACACATCAACTCTCAAGGCACCAGTCTCTCTCTCTTTTCTTTTTTTTCTCAGCCTGCGGGATGGAAGTGAAATATCACCGTACAGTAATTAGACTTGGTTGTTGATGATGTTGTGAGACACTGAGGAAAGCTTCATTGATTAGGTGAATACTGATCTTTTAACTTTGGGGGTTTTTTTGTGTGTGTGTGTAACAGAAAAGGGTCACATTTTAATGGATGGGTATGTTTTTTTTTCCTGGCCTGCAATGAGATGTCAAAATAAAAAAGCAAATTTCCAAAGCTGACGGTGGGTTGAGATCAACCCGTTCTGTTCTTTTTCTGTGGAATAAAAGCAGCTTTCTGGTTCATAAGCAAACACTGGTTGCACTGACTTAAATCAAGCCTGACTGTGTGTCTTTGAATCTGACTGCGTGTTGATAATATCTTATTGTCACTGTCACCGAGTTTCAGGAATGAAGAAAAGCAAACTTGTTTACAGCTTTGAGATTGTAGGTTTTCAAAAGGTTTCCACAATCAAAACAAAATCCTTTAACTCAAGATGAAAGATAATAATCTCCTAAACTGGCGCCATTAGGGTTTTCACAAAACAGCAGTAATGTGTTGTTAAACAGCAGTACATCCTGTTCTTTAAATATGTTGCAGTGAAAAAGCACAAGTGTGTCTTCCGAAACTGGACGCTGATTCTTGCTTTTCATTTTCCTGTTCCAATCCAGACACCAAGTGAAAGCATTATTTTGTCCCATTAAATGCATATTTCTCTCAGCTTGCAGATACTTTTACTCCATTTCTGTGAAACCAGTCCTCAGTGTACAATCTCATGTCTTTAAATCGATGATCTCAATGTCTGTTGATTGCATTTCACTGCATATCTGCAACAATATCCAGCAAAGCCTCCTGGTTGTTTGGGTGGTTTTGTGTGTTTTTCATAATGTTGTTAAAGTAGCAGAGAGCAGGCTGCAGAGGAACTGCTTTGTTTACATTTTTCACCCCGAAGAATAATCCAAATTCAGATTTGACATTTTTTAAAAACCAGCACTGAGGCAATGTAAGCTGCAGAAAAGTAACTTTGGATGTTTTTGTTAATATCTGTAATTTATTCCGGCATTTTCAGGTACATGAAAGCTTAATTGATTATCAAAGGGTCCTGTCTTTGTCATTTTAACATCACTCACAAGATCTCTTTAAAGTCTTTATTTGGTGGCTGATGAAAAATAAGGAAGCAGACTAAATTAAAGCCCTCAGCTGTAACACGTATGGAAGAACATGTCGGCCAGAAAAAGAAAAGAAATAGATGAAAAGTTCCTCATGACAAAAACCAAAAACAATTAGATGTTAATTAAATGAAATTATGACATAGTAAGTCACTAACTCATAATTTTCACTTATTGAGCTACAATTTTGACTTTACCACATAGCTTTCTAAAATTTTAACACTTTTTAATCTCACACTTTTGGCTTCATTTTCACTTATCAGGCCAAAGTTTTGACGTAAGCTAGTACGCTAATTTTTTGACTTATTATCTTATAATTTCTATTTACTATTTCATCATTTTGATGTTGTGAGTAAAACGTTTACTTACTACAAGCATTTTTTTTTAACTTTTTTTTTTCTGGCAGAAGTGGGCTTCCATACCCGCCATCTTGTCTGTGTGGAGATATATGATATAAATACAAAGACCACATGTGCAAACAGACCCTGTGTCAGGAAGTGGACTGAAGTGACGGTTCTGCTCACTGGTCCTTTTCATTCACGCAGACTAAACACGTGAAACACTGTTACTGCAGCTCCGCTGGATGTTCAGTGTTTCCACCTGAACCGGGTGAAGCTGTCCTCTTCCTGATGTCTTACCACACGATATTTAGGGTTTATTGTTTTTGTGTTTGTCATGAACAGGTTGGAGTTTAGCAAAAAAAAAAAAAGTAGAACAAGAAAATTGAGAATCTCTGAATCCTTTAAGAATCTGTTTTTTTTTAACAAGTATTGTTTGAAATTCAACTACACACACACACACACACACACATTATCCTCCCATCACGTCACTGAAATAGTGGGGATTGTTCATTTGATTGTTTATGTTGACTGTTTTTTACTCCTTGCTATGGATTCTGTTTTTATTTCAGGGGATTGTGCATGGAATTAAACCTTAGGTTGAGCATTTTGTTATGTTTTGGTTCTTTTTGAGGGGGTTCAAAAACTAAATAAAGGAGACAAGTTGAAGAAATGAAACGCCGCCTCCTTGTGTGTGTTTAATTGGCGTGAAGCAGGTTCACGCTGGGAGAAGGGTGACCAGCATTTGACGCTGACAGGAGGGTGGGAGTTAAACGGTTACTGACGTGTCTGCGCACCAATAGGAAGCCGGGGATGATTCGCACGTTGGCACAATTGGCTTAAAATAAAGACTACTGCGTCCGAGGAGTTACGGCGGTGATTGGTGAAGGATTGTGCGTTGAGAATCATCAAGCTGGAGCTGTTTGGTAGCAGCCAGCGGGGACCGAAAGGCAGACGATGCAGCAGAATGGTGCCTCCAGTTTCCCGCAGTGTTTGTGTGCGGGATTAGCCGCTACTTAGCTTTGTGTGTGTGCAGACGCAGGGTGCTCCGAGCCGCCAGCCAGCCGCGTCAGGTGGATGCGCCTGCAGTGATCCAGGTCGCCCCTATGGATCGCGTCCATGGATGTCTTCAAACCCGCTTTGGACAATAGTTTGAGTCCCAAGGCGTGCGTTTCCTCGTCCGAAGAAGCAGAGGCAGATGTTTTTCGCTGGCCGACACCGGAGAATGGCATCAGCGCCGCACCGGATGCGGGACCCGCAGCACCGGGCTTCTGGACGGCCGTGTTCGACTATGAAGCGACTGCAGAGGACGAGCTCAGCCTGCGGAGGGGGGACCTGGTGGAGGTCCTGTCCAAAGATTCCCTGGTGTCGGGGGATGAGGGCTGGTGGACCGGTATGATAGCAGACCGGGTTGGCATTTTCCCGTCTAATTATGTGAGCAAAGGGAACGGCATTCCGGAGGAAATACGGGACACCCCGGAGCAGCAGTACTCCGTGCCTCCTCTGCACCGTGAGTATCCCATTGTGCTCCACGCCTGGGCTAATGGAGCCAGTGTGCTATCACTAAAACAGAGCACAGGTCTTCCCTTGTCTTCTGTCAGAAGGCCAGAGAAACCCACCTTGAGAGTGCTGTGTCACGGTAGGCGCAGTGCACTCCTGCTGGCCTAGAAACAGACTGGCCCGAGCCTCCTCACAGCTTCAGGACCATTATTCATCACACTGCCTGTCAAACAGACAGCCAGCTGCGGTCAGTGATGCACCCCGCCTCAATGCTCAAATTACAATGCACAATGTGCGCCCCGCATCCTCAGCAGGAAGGATATTCAACAGAGCTGCAGTCCTACACATGCAATATTATCATTACATATTATATAATCCTTTGTTCTTAGGAAATGCATTGGTGTGAGGTGCATTCCATTTCATTATGACTGGTAGTGTTTGCACCAATATTGTGCTGCAAGAGAGAAAGACATGTCAAACTCTGCTTGTAGAGAAAAAGCCTCTGCAGCTAAATGTGCAGCCGAGGCCTCAGACGGATCCAGTTAGCAGAATCAAAGGCACCTATAGTGCAGTGCACTGTGGGGTCCAAGGTGAAAACACTCTTACTTCTTATTGGTCTTTGTGAACCAGTTTCCCCCCACAGATGATTACAAATCTAATATCTGTATTTTAGCATAAACAGACGTGTGTTTTAAGGCCATATGACCCACATCTGGCCCAGTTGTTTGGGTGGACCACACCGCCTCAGCTGTCTTTGTTGGCTTTCATCTCTTCATACTCGGCGGCAGCTGGCCTACTTTCACATACCATCCCACCTGAAATATTCATCAAGGTCAGTCTGCTTCGGAGACTGTTAGGAAATCCACAACATGAGAGTTTACAGCCACAGACACAAAGGCTGCTGTTCACGTCATCACACACACCTTTTTAATTTAAACACTACATGGAAAGGATCACCTTCTTTTCTACCCATCCTTCCTCCCTTTCTTTCTTCCTTCTCCTAACATCCCAGCCAGATTTAAGGACAGATGCTCACCCTTGTGTAATAGCAGGAGGGATACTTCCACCAGATCCTGTACAGTATTTGGGGCAGCAGGGTGGCTTAGTGAAAGCATCCTTCTACTGAATGACCTGGTTTTGAGATCCTTGTTAGCAAACAGCGAATCCTCACCAGCTCCAGACGGGCTGACCCTGACCTTTTAATGTCCTTGGAAGGATGTGTGCAAAAATGTAACTGCCCTAGATCAATATTGTGTCAGGAGATTGTAATTGTTTTGGGGGAATACAGGTCTGTTTTTTCCTTTGTCCGTCTCTCTGAAGCTCATCTTTGTCCTCTTTTCCTGCATCTCTCCTCAGTCCTGGAGATTGATTTCTCGGAGCTGACCCTGGAGGAAATCATCGGGGTGGGCGGTTTTGGGAAAGTCTACCGTGCAGTGTGGCGGGGCTCAGAGGTGGCAGTGAAGGCAGCACGGCGGGACCTCGACGAGGACGTGGAGCAGACTCTGGAGAGCGTGCGTCAGGAGGCCAAACTTTTCGCCATGCTCAACCATCCCAACATCATGGGCCTGCTGGGGGTGTGTCTGCTGGAGCCCAACCTGTGTCTGGTCATGGAGTACGCCCGGGGTGGCCCCCTCAACCGGGCCCTCGCAGGGAAACGCATCCCTCCGTGCACGCTGGTGGACTGGGCCGTGCAGATCGCCCGGGGTATGCTCTACCTCCACAGCCAGGCCATCGTCCCCATTATTCACCGGGACCTCAAGTCCAGCAACAGTAAGATTCCCTCTCTGCTGTCAGTCGATGGGTGTTTCTGCAGTAAGAAGGTTCTGTGTCTCACTGGGAGTTTGTTTTGTGAAGTCCAATTTTGATGATAATTCAAATAAGAATTGTATGTAGGGCTGCAACTAACAATTGTTTTCATTATCGCTTAATTTGGTGATTATTTTCAGGATTTTGAAACGTCTTCACGCGCTTGTTTTGTCTGACCAACAGTGCAAAACTCAAAGATGTTGAGTTTACAATAATATCAAGCACAGAAAAAATGGTAAATCCTCTCAGTTGAGAAGCTGGAACAAGAGAACAATATTGATAATAATTGTTATTTACAGCCCTAGTCCTTTGTGTCTTTAGGGTTTTTGCACAGTTTTAGGGTTAAACGTTTATCAAATCTATGGGGAATCAAGAATTCGCAGTATCATCAGGTTTGTGGTGAAACTTGTGTTATCCAGTAATGGACTGTAATATAATTATGGATCCTCATAGCTGTCATTTCTATGTTTTTGGTAGATAAATGTTAATTCTTTAAATCCAGGGTCTGGAAAAGTGATGGCTCTCACTGGCTTTCAGTCAGCAGCCTCTTCAAACCCCCACAGATATATTACACTCTGGCTTCTTAAATCTAATATAAAATGAATCAACACCATGTTTCCGTGCTAAACACATTGTGATTTGCTGTGATAATAATCACTGTTCTGAAATGAGAGCAGAAAGCAAAAGCAGTTTGCATGTATGTTTGTGGAGCAGTTGTAATCTTGCATTTTACCCAACTGGATCCCCTAAATCCCAAGCCTATTACTGAGGATTTGCCCAATGCTCTGCCCCAGCCTCCCCATTGGAGGCTCCGACAATGCATACAAACAGCTTCTCGCCCGCCATTGGCCCGTTCTCTGGTGATCAGCTTCAGGCGCTTCACTTGCAATAGGCTGCTTTAAAGTGTTAAGTCAGTCTAACTAGTTGCCATCCTGGGCTCTGCAGGGGAAAACCCAAGCCCTCATCACAGTACAGGACGGTGCAGCATGCCAGTCTACTCTTTGACAAACTCTGACTGTGAGTCAGTGTGTCTCATCCAGAGTTTTTCTTTTACAACCTAAATTTGGGCTCAAAGGCAAGAAGTCAAAGAGCTCTCAGGCTTTTATGTGATTAAAAACCTGTTTGTCATTCTTTTGTATTTCTGTTTCTGGAGAAAAGTGGGAGTTCTTTGTTCATTATACAGAATTAAATTAGTACATATTTCACATCTATTTAAGTCAGTTTAAGAAATCTTCCATGACCTTATTTTCATGTCAAGCGCCCAAACCACTTAGTTGACAACCTCTGGTCTAATCAGTGGGTGCCCTGAGACCCCACCCTGTGACGCATCACTGTGGTAATGAAGCGGTTGGTGGCAATATCATGAAGCTCAGTCCCTAAAAAAAGACAGAAAAGTCAACACTTCTTTCTTGCATCTCTGCACCTTTTTTTCTCAAAGGCTCATAAACAGGAACTTACCCTCTTAACAGTTTCATTTTTAGCCATGCCAGCTGTGTGGTCGTAGGGATGACAATATCAGTCAGTCCGCCACTTTTGTCCAGACTGAAATATCTCTGAACTACTGGATGGACTGCCTTTTTAAATCTTGGGTAGATATCCACGAGGCCCAGAGGATGTTTCCTAATGACTCTCCCTCTTGCACCATCATGAGGTTCACATTTTGTGGGTTTGAGTGAAATGTCTTAACAGCTATTGGATGGATAGTGCACACACAGTCATGTCAGCCACAGGGTTACTTGTAATAACTTTGGGGATCCCCTGATTTGTCATTTTGCACCATCAAAATCTTAACTCCTTTATGAACAAATATCTGCTAAACTTCCCATCAGCACCGGCTGTGCTTTGTATTGAGCACCAAGTAGCTAATGTTAGCATGCTAAACCAAAAAAACGTGAATATTTAAAACATTGTAAACATTGTTAGCATAGTCATTGGAAGAGTGTTAGCATGTTAATGTTATAATTTACGCATACTCTGACATCATATATCTGCTGTTGCTGAAAGGAACGTGGGAAAATTCTGCAGAAAACTTAATTGTCATTCAGGCTTCAAAAACCCGTCACTATATACTATATTTTTTATTTCTAAGCTACTGATTTATCACTTAGCAGTCCTAATCAATTTCTCAGCAACGTTTTTGTTTCTACCTTAAGCTCTTATCTGAAGCACACTGCATTACAGTGAGTGCATACGTTGACTGGCCTCATGGGGAATCACCTGTGTGCCTTTCATGTTCTACCTCTCGAGCTACACGGGAGCAGGATTTACTTTAGCCTCATGTTTTGGGTTTAGTGTCCTCGCAAACTGCCTGTGTAGCATTAGAGCCACACAAGCAGCAGATGAAGGGGCGCTTGATGTGCACCGCAGCCTGCAGACACACCCTCTCTCCACTGGGCACAGCCACAGCAGATGGCCTGGCATTGTGGAGCTGAATGGGGGAGAGCGAGCATGTGGTTAGGAGGAGCACTGCTTTGCTTGTGCGTGTTGGGAATGGGTTGGGTTTTTTTTTAAAGCCTATCGGAGCAAATGGGTGTGTCGTAACAGGCTATTTCTGTAGTTTAACTGTAGTATTTGTTTGAGGTGTTCTGTTGTAAAAATAAGCTCTGAGATCATTAGCATTGATCAAGGTCAGTGTTTTTCATCTCTGCTTTCCTCTGTTCCTCTGTAGTCGCTCACTGTTTCTTGGTTTCTCTGTTTGTTCTCTCTTTTTCTCGGCTCTGCTTTTATCCTTCCACTCCTTTCATCACTGCCTCCCACCCACCGCACCCTGTTTTGTTCATCCACCATGTGTCCAATTTTTGCGTTTCCATATGCATTGTGTTTTGTCGTGGGTCTGATCCTCCTCCTGCTTCTGCCCCTCCCAACATTACAATCCTGGTGATGATTACCCGAAACCTTTTACTTTACCGTCAACCCACCTGCCGTATATCTACACGCATCCCCCCCCCTTCCCCGCATCCTCCAACCTCCTCTACATCCTCCAACTGAAATCCCTTCATCACCTCCCGCTCCAGTCCTAATCCTTGAGAGGGTTGAGATGGAAGACCTCAGTAACAAGACCCTGAAGATCACAGACTTTGGACTGGCTCGAGAGTGGCACCGCACCACCAAGATGAGCGCCGCCGGCACCTACGCCTGGATGGCTCCCGAAGTCATCCGCTCATCTACGTTCTCCAAGGGTAGCGACATTTGGAGGTGGGCAGAGGAAGTGGGGTTTATGCAGCAAACAAACTGCACCAGGTTGTAGAGCTGATCGGAAAACAGCCAGAAAGAGAATCAGTTTATCCACCGAGCACAAGAAAAAGTTCAGCTCTGGCAGCAGTTGCCATGGTAACAAAGCACAGACTGGCACATTGGAAAAAGAACAGAATGATGTGTATTATGAGATGGGTACAAAACTCGAGGAGGCTAAAGAGTACATATAACTATAAATACACATTCAACGTTAGGTTTGTGTACTTGAGCAGCACACTGCAAGCTCCTGCGTGTCTCTCTTATTTAAAAGATATAACAGTCTGATACAAGGCAGTGCAGTACTGTATGTTTCAATGCAGGTAGTTATACAATATGTGTGGTGAAATGCAAGGTGGCATACTCTTCAGTAAAAATAAGAATTAGAAAAAGATATATAAAGAATGAAAATTCAAAGATGACAGAATGTAATATACTGCATATGTGCATTAAAATGCGGATGTGTATATCGGTGCAGGTGGTCTGCAATTTTTCAGTATATAAAAATGTAAACTATACTCACAGTTGTACACACATAAAGTACGATACAATTCCTCACAATACACAGTCCAGCGCAAATGTACAGTGTGGTGCAAAAGATTCACAGATGACAATTTCATTTTTAGGGTATGTAAAAAAAAAAAAAAAAATCTAGTGCTCCTGCAGAGGTAACTCTCATAACTGCAGACATGTATGCGTATACTTAATTATTAATTCCCTTATTCAGTGTGTCCGTAGAGATGCAATATGTTACCACCATATGGTATTTCAGGCTCATTGGTCATTACTGCAAGTAAAGCTGAAAAGATTACTTCGACAAAAGATGATCAATTATCAAAATTGTTGCAATATTTTAAGAAACATCATGATGTTTGGCGACGTTAGACATAAGAATTTGGATCGTCCTATTTTTAGACCACAAAAGCAAAGATGATCTAGCATATGTGTGAGTATCTAATGGATGATGCTATATTGTTATGTTTGTTTGCTTTAATGTCGTGTGTCATTACTCTCACTTTTCTTCTTCTCTGACAGTCCGTTGTGTTGTCCTTACACATGCAGTAGCATGAGTGACTGAATGGGGGGGGTTTCCCTCTAAAACAGGAAGTGTGCGTTACAACAGTAATGATAGGAAGACAAATGTCCTCAGGAGTGCTGACCGGGTGTCTCCCTAATCTAACATGGTCAAATAATAATCCTAAATCATTTCAGTGGTTTGTTTTGCCCCGTTTACCCACGAGGTATCTACAATATGTAACACTCATTCCTGGTTTATTTGATTTGTTGCTGCTCATTTGCTCACATTTCATCAATGTGTGGTTTTGGCATTTGTCAGATCTGTCAGTGCAAATTATGATTATTTACAGATTCATTCAGCACACGTTTTTTTTATGTTTCTCTGTCCTTTCTTTTTAAACAATAAAGTTATGGCGTGCTGTTGTGGGAGTTGCTGACTGGAGAAGTTCCATTTCGGGGGATCGATGGTCTCGCTGTGGCTTATGGGGTGGCAATGAACAAACTGGCTTTGCCCATTCCCTCCACCTGTCCGGAGCCCTTTGCGCGTCTTATGGAGGGTAAGAGAAACAGAATCATTTATTGCTTAAAGCGCAGCATTATCCTCCAAATTGGAAGTAAATGATCAGAGAGTTATTGCAGAAGTGTCGGTTTATGTGCCAGAAAGATACTATTGACATTTATTATTAAAAATGGGACAAATAGCTGTATGATTCTGGTGTGTTTATCCACTGCAGCAAGAAAAGCCTCTGAAATATAAGAAGCGTCAAATAAACAGAATATATTCATTTTCTGGAACCACTTGAAGGACCAAAAATATTTTTTTGCTGAGGCAAAACTGGGCCAAGTTTTTGAGACTGTTTTTCATCTTTTGCCACAGACTGCTGGAGCCCAGACCCTCACTCCCGGCCGCAGTTCACAACTATTCTGGACCATCTGACGGCCATCGAGGAGTCGGGCTTTTTTGAGATGCCAGCAGAGTCCTTCCACTCTCTGCAGGATGACTGGAAATTGGAGATCCAGGAAATGTTTGATCAACTGAGGACCAAGGAGAAGGTAAAGATGGGAGGTCTTATGTTTGGATTAAACCTCGGGCTCTTCTCTAATGACACACACACTGGAAAGTTTAAGGTTGGGAGTTCACTGCAGCTGTTTCACCTCTTCTTTTTGTTCCCTCAGGAGCTGCGATCGTGGGAGGAGGAGCTGACCCAAGCGGCACTGCAACAGAAGTGCCAGGAGGAGGCGTTGAGGAGGCGCGAGCAGGAACTAGCCGAGCGGGAGATCCACATCCTGGAGCGAGAGCTCAACATCATCATTCACCAGCTCTACCAGGAAAAGCCTCACGTGGAGAGCAGGCAGGGCAAGTTCCGCCGCAACCGCCTTAAACTCAAGGATGGGAACAGAATCAGCTTGCCTTCAGGTACTGCGAACAAACTGTAGCGCTACAGTGTGTGGCAACAGTATGCACACGTTTTCAAACTGTGCCAAAGTTAAAGTCGGGATATTGTGATATAAGACAAGACATCATGAGGAATTTAGATTGTCATAATAATGTATAATAATAATAATAATGTTGTCTTATCAGGATCTGAAAGGGTCCATTAGATCATGCTGATATTGTACAATTTAGACTTATATAGACTTAAACTAGAGGCTGTTACCTACTTGGACATCATCTTCACATTATTGATATATGTTTCTTATAAATTTATTACACCCACCCCTAGTTTGAATTTAGCTTCAACACCCAAAACTCAACTTTTGTTATGTCATCAATATCAAGGAAATTATTCAAAAACAATAGATATGATGACATTTGAGCTTGTTAGTGTTGCCAAGCCTTTAAGGAGGGTGCGGCTGCTCTCACCCTTGTTTGGTTATCGACCCAATAATTCTCTTAATTTGATGAGTTTGTCTGTCCACCTTTAAACAGCTTCAAGCCTGATTTTTACTGGCAACTGTAAAAATGCATAAGCCAAAAAACGTAGATGATGTGAAGGCAGGCCATTTGTCACTGTAGATGGGCAAAGTTGATTAATGTGCGTTGTTAAAGAAAAGAAAAACTGTCAATACTGTTTTTGGGCAGGTGTTGTCTGATTCAATGTTTAGCTCCGGCTGTACGTTCTTATTCCTTTCTGATATTGTTGCTATGACTTCCTGCTTTGGGAATAGCAGCTTTAAATATTCAGTGTTTATTAGATTTTCTAATTGTGTAAATCAGATTCCTAATTTTTCTTGGAAGTTAAAATGTGTTTTTTTTTTTTTACATCCTAATTTAGATTTTCAGCACAAGATCACAGTGCAGGCGTCTCCCTCACATGATCGGCGGAGGAGTTTGCTCAGCAGCAGTTCCAGTCCTCAGACCAGTCCACCGATGCTTCCCCGCCTGAGAGCCATCCAACGTAAGCACCATAAGAATCTTATATTTGAAATTTGACTTGATTTAATTGATCATTAATACCACGGAGTATTAAAGTACACAGACTTTGTGTATTCTCCAAGGACGTCTAAATTCATTTGGTTTTCTCAGTTTGGTTATTATTCATTACAAGTTATTTGCTGTTTGCTCTTGATATCCATTCTCATAATGTATTCTTTTAAAAAAAAAAATTGCAGTCACTCCAGGGGAGGGGTGCACAGCCTGGGGTCGCAGCACATGTTTTCAGCAGGATGAAGAGGAGGCTGAGAGGAAGGGGTCCAGGAAAAAGGGCAGATCCCGCGGGTGTGGCGCATACAGGGAGCACAGCGCTGACGCCAGGTAAGAGCACCAGACAAAAGGAGAAGTTCATGTTTTTAATATAATATCATTTCACACAAAGTTGCTTTTAAAATGAAAGCTATATTTTTTTTTTTCCAAAACAAAATCTGAGCCAGTTTTCATGATTTCCAACTTTATCCTTTCTTCCTGACAGCGTGAAGCCTCCTCAAGAAGGCAGCAGGCAGCGGTCCTGCAGTGCCCCTAATCTTCGCAGATCCCCGAGACACAGTCCAGCAGTGCCTGGAGTGCCAAGCCTTGTGGAGATGGGTAAGCAGGACCAGCTTATTAGGTCTATTTTGTCTGGCATGTGCACACTCCACATAATAACACAGACAACAGCTGCAGTCTAAAGGTCTGCAAAGTGGCAGACTGGCTGGGAAGTCATGGAGGGGGAAAAGTGAGTGAGTGAGATACTTCAGTCCCACATGGCTCTTAGTGGTTGACCGGAGAAGCTCACAGTTGTGCATGTTTGTAGCTGTTTGAATGTAAACAGGCTGCTGCTGCTGAAAAAGCATCATGCACACTCAGCAAACCGAACTTGGATAGAGTTCACGTCGCAGCCTCAAGTCGCTTCATGTGTGAGAGGAATCGTCATATGATATTCAAGGCTTGTCCACTGTGTAACTATTCTGCCAGTGATTATATCAAATATAATGCTGGTTTTCTGTGTATATGCTTCAGTGGACATGCTTTATCAGACAAACATTGATAATAACATGTGAATGATCCTGTTTTTTTAGAAAATGAAGACTGCTGCTTCACTAGTGAGCCAGGAGCAGCTCCTGGTCAGTCCTACCTCTGCATCCCCTTCCATAAAGAGGGCCACACGGCTGCTGCTGCTGCTGCTGACGGTGATGGAGATGAGTACTGCCCCAGCGGTCAGGTTCCAGGAACACCGCCGTGCAGGAAGAGCCCCGGTGGGGGCCGGCGGTCTGAGCTGGTCCTGTTGGGCTGTGGAGCTCTGCTGGCAGCCGTGGGACTGGGCTGCAACCTGCTAACTTTGTCCCAACCGGAGGAGAGCATAAAATCCCGATGGGAGGGTTTCTTCCACAGAACAGGGGGCCAGAGGCGGAGCACCAGCCCCCAGACTCGCAGACTGTTCCGGCGGGAAAGCCCGCTGAAACCCTCTGCGCCTTCGCTGCCCGAGCGAGGCCTGCCCTCCTCTTACACGCTGCTGTCCTTATCATCAGTGTCCGACTGCAACTCCACCCGCTCGCTGCTGCGCTCTGACAGCGAGGACTTGTTGGTCTACCGCCCTGCCTCACCGCCCGCACACCCTCCTGTCTCACATCATCAGGCCATCCAAACTCCAGTCAACCCGCTGGTAAACACCCACCTTGAGAGCTTCAAGCGTAACCCCCGCCAGTCTCTCACACCCACACATGTACCCTCGGCCCCAAGTTCCTCACGTAGCCTGCGTCGAACACCATCAGACGGGGCCATCAAGAAGAGCTGCCCTCCTAATAATCTGGAACCATTGCCAGAGAGAGCAGCATTAGAGAACACGGGTAAAGTCACAGGTAAACTAGATGTCATAGGAGTTTTTACCACTGTGGTTTTCTGAGGGTCGATACCGACAGAGATGTTTTTTGGTTTTTGATGGTATTCAGTTCCCTCATATTTGACCATTTGATGCTAAAAACAGATTTTTAGCCACACTAGCAACATGGTTCTAAGAATGGCTCTCTGGGTCTGACGGCCCACCACTTCCGTCCAGACGATTGATCGATTAATTGAGAAAATAATGGGCAGATTATTAGATTAGCACAGACAATTTAAAAACAATAACTCTTCCAAAAATACTGAGAATTAAAATGTCATTGGAGGTCTTACAGTGTCACTTATGCAGCTCTACGCAGAGCACAGCCTCAAACATGCAGTATTAATGGTGTGCCTTATTGGTTGACACCTGATATTTAATAAATCACCAATATTGGCCTGTTAACAACCAACCAAAATATTGGTCTAACTCAATACATTTCAGTCTGTTTAATTCTTTCTTTCCCTTTTTACCACAACAGGTTGCTTCAGAGGTTTAAAAGAAGACTGTCCCGAGGTCCCCCGGCTCCCCGATCCAAATGTTGTGTTCCCTCCAACTCCCCGTCGTCGCTGTGCACCTGAACGCCCCAAAACCCTTGACTTTGTGGCTCGGCCTCGGCCTTCCCCGCGGGCACGCTGTGATGTGTTTTGGGCGGAGGTGAGGCCCAGGGGAAACGGACAAAACCTGGGTAACAGCGAGTCCCCCGCCCACACCTCCAGCACAGAGACGCCCCCGACTGTAGAGTTTGGTAGAGACCTGGCGGTGCTGCCCACCCCCATGGAGGCCCCGACGCCCTATTCCCCCCGCAGGAAGCAAAACCTGTTGGATCAGCTGGATGAGGGACAGTGCCGGGATGGAACCGTCCCACTCTGCAAACCGGAGATCAGCTTTCCCAAAGACTCACCTTACCGCTACAGACCCGGATTCTGGTCCTAACTCAGCCCCGTGTGCATACAGCCCCGGCCCTTTACCGGCCCATTTTGATTGTTACAGGTTTAGGTCAATTAGTACTTACAAAATGAATCTGTTTCTAGCTTTAATCAGTACTTAATGGGGGTGTTTCACCTCTCCCCATCTACAGTATTGTCACTAAATTACCGGAAGACATTTACTGTGAATATTTTACCTTTCTGACATTTGTTGAATTGTCATTTGTGTTAAGAATCCTCCAATTTGGCATCTAAAACAGCTAAAACAAACCCTGAAAAGTATTTGAAAATATGATTTGACCCAGGACTGGTTGTTAATGCATTAGAGGGACCGAATAACCCTTTTTCTTAATTTCTCTCATATACAGAAACTGTCATTTGTCATTCAAGGATTTTTTTTGTTTGGGAATACACTGATTAATGGCTTTATAGCAGAATGTGATTGACAGTTTCACACAGCTTTACATACTTTCTTAATTTCAAGCTTCAGTTCAAGATTGTGCTTTTAATGAAGTGCACTTTCGGAAAGCATCATGAATGTAAAGCTTCAGGTTTCATTGTCTTGATTATTTGTAATTTGTCACTTGTACAATTCACTCTCCTTTTGTTAGTGGCTGATGGATTCCTTGTTTTATACTGAGCACCAGTCGTCGTCAATCACCTGTACAGAGTAATATCCCAGGGACAGGGGGATGTTGTTGTATAATAAGAGCACTTCTTTGCATTAGCAACCCGCAGTCTTGAAACAGTGTCAGTACAGTAATGTCTGACACCGTCTCGAGCCCTGTACGCTGAACTCTACTATAAAGAAGAATGTCACTACTGCTTGGGTTTGAATTGGGACCGAAAACACTGTCCGGAAGTCGCAACCAAATATATCAAAGAACTCACTGATTCCCTGTCGAGTTCATTTTTTGTTTGCGACCCTGTCGGAGCAGCTTGTTTGGATCCCGACCCACCAGTTGAGAAACATTTCTCCGAACTAAAAAGGGAACTTTGTATTTGTAACTCTGTAAATCGTCTGCCTCATAAATTGTTGATCAAGAGAAGATGAGGGATGTAAAGTGTGTGTCGAGACAAACTGCATTAGTGTTGAGTGGCACGCGGGTGACGCAGGCCCTGGTGGCATGTGGAAGTTCGTTCCTGATTATTTATATTTGTAATGATTTATTTAATTTTATTTATTAATTCATTTATCTGATGGTTTATTTTTGTAATTCATTGTATTTGCCTTGATTTTTGACACTCGTTAATGTTGCCCATGAATGTTTTTAAGTGTTAAATGTGGCTTCCAACCAAATGCAGCCATATTTGACTTGCTTCGTATTAATTTGTCTGTTTCGTGCATTTTAAATTATCTTCAGGTTGTTTTTTTGCTGCAGGTTTTTCAAACATCTTTAAAAACAGTGCAAGTAGTTTCAATCAAACTAGAGAACTAAAGCTGACACGATTAGTTGATTAATCAACATTTTGATAATAGATTAACTGTTTAAGTCATTTTTTTTTTAAAGTAAAAATACCAAATATTCCCTGATTCCAGCGTCTCAATAGTGAGAATTATCTGCTTTTCTGCTGTTACAGTGAACTGGATTTTGGGAGGTTTTGGACTGTTGTCCTGGGAAAATGTGAAGACAACAAGTTGGGCTTTAGGAAATTGGGATGGGTGTTTTTTCATTTTATAGACAGGACAATTAATCGATTCATTGAAAAAATAATCAACAGCCTAATCAATAATGAAAAATAAAAGTTAGCGCACACGGTTGGTTTTTGTTTCCACATTTTACTTGTGTTTGTCTGGACCAGTCTGGGGTTAAATATTAATTTCAAATATCTGTTACCATTTTTGAACCTGCTTGACAAGGAAATTCCCAATATTGGGTGAATTTCAGGTAGTTCCAGGTTACTGGTGGTGTCAGAGGTGATAAATCTGTCAAACTAGCAGGTAAAAAAAGAGCTAATTAGTTTTCAATTATATGAAAAACACTATCTGACTCTTAATGCCTGTTTCTCTCCTTTCATTTTCAAATGTCAAGCGGCCTCTCAGCCTGCAGGACTGCATCTACTGAGATTTGATCTGTCTTTATCCGAAGTGTGACCCAATGTACTTGTAAATGTGAATGCTTTTTCTCTGAGGACTGTGCAGAATGTGATAATGTTCAGTGTACAAACTCAGTGTTTCAACGAAGGACGCTAGTTGAAACAAAGCTCTCCCTCTGAGGTGTCATTATCGGTCCGAAATGTTACCACAAATAAGCTGATCTTACTGTCGCTGATGGACATTGTTCAGGTTGGGAATAATACTGTTATTGACTGACTTGTATTTGCACTGGAACACACTGATTTGAGTAAAATCATAGTAAACAATCCATCTGGGTCACCATTACTTTTTTAAGACTGTGGTTCCTTGTTGGATTAAAGGGTAAAAAACCGGCTATATTCTACATTTTTATAATAATAATGGATCAAATGATTGTGTGGCATGTGAAAGGGCTCGTTAGTGATGAACCCATCATCTGATTCCCTCAGCCGTTCCTCTCTGTGTTTAAGCATCTTTCAGCCGTCTTAGTTTGGATTAGGAAACGGTTGCGACTTTGGGAAACAGGTAAAAATCGTTTTTATTGCGCAGCGAAGAGAATATTTTTTTATCCCGACAGAGGAGGCAGAACAGCGGTAAGTCTTCTTAAACAATCTTCTAGGTTTTTTAAAGGTAATTATCTATCTGAGAAATGTATAGTTACCGTTGTGACTTGAATGTAGCTAATGCTAATACATGAGAGGCACAAACTGGGGCTACCCAGAGTTAGCACTTAGCTGGTGAACATAGTGGAGCATTTAGCAGCAAAAGAGCTAGTGGAGACCGAAAACAGAGCTAAAAGGAGAGTGTATGTTGGACTTGCACTCATCAGTTGGCCAGAAACACGACTCCTGGTGAATGCTAATGTGTATAGAGGCAACTGTTTGCTAACACGTTCGCCCCATCAACTCAAATGATGATAAAATCGCAGTTTTCTTCACCACTTGTTTCTGCTGCCCCCAAGTGGCCAAAAAAAATCAGTTATTGCAGCTTTAAAGTATTAAATTTAATGGTATCCTTCCACTCTTAAATAATTGCCTGTGTTATATCAGGATGGTTTTCTGCCTCACCGTAGCAGCTACCAAGGTGAAAAGGTATAAAATCATTTCAATCAGCTTTGGTTCACTTATTTATTTAAACATGTGCTTTCATCTGCATTTCTCCATAGATCTCTTATAGCTTATGAGGAAAATAGGAGAACATTTTTAAATTGAAGGGAAATCCACTGCTGCAGCACAACAAAAAAGTACTTCAATCAATAGACACATTTATTACACGCATACCTTTACAGTAAACATACAGTATTTGTTGATACAGAAAATGCTGTGAATGAAGTGCTTTCTTTTGGCATTAATAAACACAAATAGCTCGCCTCTCTATTATATCTTTTGTGATTTCTATAAAGTAGCCTATTTACATTTTGTGATATGTCTCGTAAGTTCATACTGCAGTTAGCAACCATGTGCTCTTGATGTCCTTGCCTAGCATTTTTAGTTAGAAACCTACTTACTGAAAGCACCTTTACTTCAGACATAATCGAGAGTATAAAAAAAATCTTGATCTTTCGTTGTACTTTCAAAATCAAAGTATGATGACAGAAGTGTAGGTGGTGGTTACTCATTTACTCCATGCCATTCGAAAGACATCTTGTGCGAGGGCACTTGCTAAACTGCAGTTACGCTCCCCTGCAGACATGCTGGATTCACTCTAAGAACCTTGTTGCTCCTTTCTCTATCACAAGTGTTGGCCTGTATGTGCAATGTTTGGACTGGCAGTGCATCAGTTTGTAATGGTTAAAAATACTTGGGATGGATTCATAATAGATACATTTTCATGGTTTGGAGACAGAAACTCAGTATCTGGTACAATTAAATAAAAAAAAAAAAGATGCTTCAAGCACACAATGATGAAGTTCAAGCACATAACTGGCAACCGGATGCTGTGCAAGGCTAAAGCAAACAAATATTGTTTCACACCAAGACCTCGGACTCATGGTGTGTAAGGTCTGGGTGGCACACAGTAGGGCTGAAATTTATGACGGGTGAGAAGTCACCAGACAGCGAGTGCTTATGTCGCCTCTTTCTTGTCCCTTTGGGCGTTCCGGCGAATCTTCATCTCTGTCAGCTGGATGTAGCGGATGACATTGGTGTCTGGAAAACAAAGACAGGAAAAGGCTGATTTATTTCCTGCTAGGAAATGGTGCATCACTGTGCTCATAAATCTTCCACCTAAACTGAACTCAGTGGGACATATGACATCGTAAAGAGGCTACAGGAACTACAGTATGAGTAAACATGTTTATGTTTCAAGATACAGCACTCTGCATTATTTTAGTTTTTCTTGTGTTTTGAAAGGGTCTTACAGGACCAATACTTGTGTTATCAGTCAAGTGAAAAGTACACATTAACAAAACTGCAGTTATTGTACTTTTATATGACATCAGCAAAACACGCAATGCAAAGAGATGAACCATTTAAAAAAAAAAAGCTAGTAATAGAGTCCCGGGTCCCTGAGAGGTTTCTAGGAGGTCCCCAGAAGATTAGAACTATTTTAATTTCTCTCTCCAGATATAAAATATAGACGTTAAAGGTACTCTATGGAGTTTGGGCCACTCGTAGTGCTATATGGTACAAGCACGTGGACAACACGATAAGCCTCCCTGCCAATGGTCTAACAATATTCCACTAATCTAAAGGTGGCAGTAACATGCAAAGATGTGTGGCAATGCGCAAACAAAGGAAGGGAAGAAGAAGAGCTAGTAAACATGGATGAAAGCAATGCATTTGTTAGACCTTAAGGACATACACAGTGTGTTTTGGTGAGTAACACAACTTTGTTTGTTTACAAGAAAACTCCACAGGGCATCTTTAATCAGAGGTTCCACTGTCACAGCTATAACTAGCTCTTTTTCCTGTTGTCAGTCTGCCAGCCACTAGCCTGTTATTCCTCTCCTGTCCTGCAGTCGTCCCCAGTGTTTCCCTCCATCAGTCATTACCTGGCTTCCACACCCATCTGCGCACCTGTTTCCAATCCCCTAATTAGCTCCCCAGCATATAAATCTACCCCCTTATCTTTCCCTCGTGTCCCTGTCAGCTCGTCTATAGGCCTGTTTCATTGAAGACGTTCTGACACGTCACAGTAGGAAAAGCACAGGTATTAAGTAATAACACTAATGGTGGCAGAATTCCATTTAGCTGCTTCAGTTTCAGGATGGTATTGTGCATGCTGGATCACTGTCATGTTTTACTGGGACACTTGAAGAGAACAGAGCCATTGTTAACGTTATTAGTAACACCTGAGCTTTTCCTACTACGACAAGTCAAAATGGCCGCTGTGAAAAGACTGTCTGTGTTGCTTTCAGCCACCTCATCTCAGTGTCCCCAGATCAGATCTATAAGAGTCCACTGAAATCCTACACATTATCGAATCATCCTTTACTTCATTGCCCATTTATATGCCCACAATTTAGACAGCCATCACAAGTTACCAGAACCCAGAGTAATGCCTTCCAGATGCTTACTGAGTCTAATATACAGTCCAAAAACAGTGGAAGAAGTATTCAGATTCTAAACACAAGTAGCCAGACAACAATGTAAAAGTCCTGCATAAAATATAAATGACAACTCATTATTCAGCAGAATGGCTCCTAGTTTTTTTTGTCAAAGTTTTAATATTGTATATTATATTACTGACGCATTAATCTGTGCGCAGTATTTTAATAGCTGGTCTAGGTGGAGCTAAATTTAACTACTTTATATACTGTAAAAAAAATGCCCAAACACAAGTCACTGGAGTCAATTTTCTGTCAATGAACTAATCGACACAAAGATAGAGACACAAGATCACGAACAGATGTGATTCCTTTCAACAAACCAAGTCAAATAGGGATCTGTGGTCTAATCAGGATCTAAATTTGGGGTTTTTGACATAAAAACGTTTACAAGGCCCTGACTTATGGTTGAGCGTGTTTGTCATGAAAGGAAACAGACACACCACAGTGTGATCGAATGGCACTGGAGCCCAGTCCTGACCTGATGGTTCCTGTTTGTGTGACTCCTTCAGGTAGTACAGGGCCTTCTGGAAGTCTCCGAGGTGGTAATAGGCCACGCCGGATCGGTACAGAGCTTTGAAGTTCTTTCCTTCCTTGTGAAGCACTTTCAGACAGTATTCCTTCACTCGTTCATAGTTCACCAACTCCATTTGCAAAAGGCAGGCTAGAGTGGAAGAAAAGACGGGAGGGGTGAAAAAGTTACACTGCGTGAGCCAATGTTTGACTTTCTTTATACAGCAGAAGCTCTAATGTGTGTCCTGTCAGGCACCAGTATGGATTTGGTTAATTCTTTAATATATAAGAAATATAACGAGTGGATTTGCAGAGGGGTGAATAAATATACCATCAATATGAAGTGAATATCAAAAGAAAGTGAGGCAGATAGTGGGGTAAGCCTGAGAATGACTCATACTCTTCATGAATCATTCATGAGCTCTGGAGTATTCCCAGAATCTTTCTCTGTTGAAAAGAGAGCAGATAAGTGTAGTGTGTGTGTGTGTGTGTGTGTGTGTGTGTGTGTGTGTGTGTGAGGGAAACGTCTCTTACCGGCCAAGCTGTTGTAACACTCCAGCTCTGCATTCTCCATGGCCCCCTTCTGCTCATCTGTCAGGGAGGACTTGCTGATGGTCGGCAAGAGGGGGGACGGAGGCTTGGTGCTGGTGTCCGGATCCCCCAGCACCCTGCACAGCCCCTTAATCTCCAGCAGAGCGCGGTGATACTTGCCAATCGCCTCTCGGTACTTCTTATCCTTGTAGCACTGGGTGCCTTGGCTCTTGAAATCCAGCGCCCGTCTCACGACGTCGGCCGGCTCGTTATGCGATGGTTGTTTCAGCAACGACCCACCATGATGCCTCTGCTGCTGGAGCTGCTGCTGGTATCTGGCATCTTTGGTCCGGCTGCTGCTGCTGTTGGGAGGCTGAGCGCACTGCTGGAGCCTCGGGGAGCCGCCGCCGTTGTCGGTGTGGCTGCCTCTGCCACCGTCCACCCTGCCGTCGTGCCCAGTCTTGATCACGCTCATTTTCGACGTTATTTGATTATAGCTGCCCTGACGCCCGGCTGCAAATTAGCTGGGAAATTGAGGCTCTTTCACTGCATCTTCTCGGCCGTATCGCGTCTTCGCCTCGCCAGTGTCGCAGCTACGTCTGTGTGCGCAACCCTGCGCGATGCGCGCTCCTCCGTTGTAGCCTGTTCTCGTATTTTTCCCCTCCGCCGAGCCGATTGGTCAATAAATACAAGGCCAGTGGTCCCATGGGGGTCCACCAGCAGGAAGAGGAGAGGTCTGATTTCATCACCAGTTTATTTGGAGATAATTTCATTATCAGTTTGTTTGCAAACTGGAAACGCTGCTTTATTTAAACCCAGACTGCATTGACAGTGTTTTCTTTGTAGATAATTTGGGTGATGTTTTACTCTCAAAGGGAAATTACAATCATGTATTTATCGAGCTTTATTTGTTTTTGATTGACAAAATAGTCTCAATAGACCTCAATATATTTTGTGTTCCTTATCTTGTATGTTGTATCATTTTGTGTTACAATTATAGACAAATAAAAGACATAAAACCATCTTTGAATTGGACAGTGTATTACTAATAATGGCTAAAAAAAATTATCAGATTTGAAATTACAGTATTTTAGCCTCCTTAAACTAAATATCTCACACTAAGAGGAGCACTTGACGACAGTGAATATCCGCCCCCTCCTTCCACCTAAATATTCCTTTAAAATTGGAGGAATGCAGTCATCTCTACCCAGATGAATCAGATAAAGATCATCCAGCATGTCGTCTCTCGCCCGAGCAGCCTGCAGCCTGCTGTTCTCCCTGACAGCTCGGATTCTGCGCAGCCACTTTGGACAGACTCATGACAGGCTATAGTCCCTAATGACAGGCTATGATGTCATTCAAACCGGGGTTTATGCAGGGTAATAGTGTTATGAGCCTCTATTATGAAGGGGGGAGCAGGCAGCTAGGTGATGAATACGGTCGTCCCTTTTACCCTGACAAAAGAGCCTGTCATTTTGACTGCCACTTTACCAACAGCACTGGGTGCGTGTAAGCCGGTGTATCCACCATGCCTGAATCCATCTGTCCTGTCACACTCACAGGGCAGTGAAATCAGCTGTCTGGGTGTGTCTCTGGAATTTCAGCTCTCCGGAGCAAATGTTGCTGATCAGAAATAAAGACCATGAACCATGAAAGCTATTAAATATCTCTGATTACGTAATGCTCAAACGGGTGCTTGTTTGTAATATCACAGCCTTTAATTCTCTGTATATAGGCCTCAAGAAAGATGCCCAAACACTACATCTGTGTCATACAATTCAGTTTAATGCTTTGTATGAAATGAAGTGCGGATACAGTTTCCAAGTTAGGCACACAAAAAAAACCCATATCATTAAGAGTAATTTTGAATCAGTGTGCTGTTGGATTTCTGTTGCCATGTGTAGCCAAAAAAAGACCAATATAATAAATTAAGGTAAAATGAGGGTAGAAAATAATAATAAAAACACTGTCTCTTTTTTGCACATGTTTTTTCTTTTATTAAAATGCCTTTACTACACTTTATTCATGCCTTTATTCCAATTTAACTAATCGAAACGATTAAGGAGACGTCATCAAACTACGACGTGAAGCAACGTGAAGACGTCGTCTTTGTGAGACAAATTGTTTACATCATGGCGGCGGTGGATTTCAGAGGTAGCTAAATTGCCGTTTTATTAATTGTTAGGGAGTTATTTCCAGGTTACTTTGCTGTGGTGATGTTTCATAAGTCAACAATTTACGTGTTGTATTTGGACAGTTGAGATAAAGCAGCTGTGTAGATTTGCTGTCGGCAGATTCCACGTATATTTGTTAGTGCTAGAAGCTAAGGTTAGCAACATTAGCATCTCCTCCGCTTTGACTAGCATGTCGGCTAATTTAGCTAATAGTGGCTGGCTGCCATGGTGGTCAGTTTCGTTGAGCAAGTTATCTTATAAAGCAACAGATTATAAATCACATATAAATTCCAGCAATGTTTCTGGTAGAGGAGGTTTTGAATAACACTATACAAACATCCGATTCAGTTAACGTTACGGTCGCCGACTGCTCTTTACTTTTAGGCTAGCTACTTAAAACTGAAAATAACCTCCTGTCACTAGTTTTTTTTTTTATAAAATGACTGGCTTTGGTGCTCTGGTGCTATGATTTCTGTGTAGGTGCTGGTGATAACTGGAATACTTTAAGCCAATAACAAAGGCAATACATTAGGAAACTCTGATTTGACTTGATTTTGTTTTGTCACAGGCAACGTCACACAACACACCTGTCCAAATATCCACAGAACAAAACACAAAAAGCTTAAAAAAGACGTAAGACCCACTTATATCAAAACTGCTCTAAATATGTTGGGGGTCTAGCTAATCTGAGGTGCTTAAAGCCCTGAAGCTTTTGTTTTAAAACACAGAGTGTGCATTATAACCTGAAGCTCTGATGATGATAGTGATGTGTATAACATTATAACATTAGTGCCTGCTCCGTCCATGGCTGAAAAGTGTTCAGTAAAACCCTAATATAATTTCAAACCTCACATGTTTCTCAGTTTGTTAAATATTTGTTAAATATTTGTTAAATATTTCATTCAATTTGCAGACAACCTCCTTGGGATATCCTGGGTGGACAGTGGCTGGGTACCGATTCTTAACCCTGGAAATGTTCTGGACTATTTCTCTGAGAGAAGCAACCCCTTCTATGACCGAACCTGTAATAATGAGGTAGTGAAGATGCAGCGGCTTACTCTGGAACATCTGAAGTAAGTTTATCTTGCACAGTGTGATTTGGTGGTAAATAAAATAAAAAAAATGATAAAGACATTAAGTGTCACATTAAACTTAAAGTGGCCTCAGCTCAAAATAGATACTGAACGCATTGTTGGACTCATGCAAATTAATCAACATGTGCAACAAAACACAAATAAAACAGATATAGTTGTTATTATGACTTGTTCTGTTTTAAATGTCAGAAATATATTTTCAGTGCACAGCTGCATATGTGTTGTATTGAGTGACATTTGCAAAACTAAAAGCAAACATTCTTTCTATCTTATTTTCAGTCAGATGGTGGGAGTGGAGTACATTCTTCTTCATGCTCAGGAGCCAATTCTTTATATAATCCGTAAACAACAGAGGCAGACACCAACACAAGGTGAACACTGAAATGTCTGAATTTAATTGTGACATACTGGTCAGTCAGTGTAGAAAGTGCATCTATGTTACTGTTTAATAAAGTCATACAGCTGGCCACAGGTGTCCTCTCAATCATTATCCAGCTGCAAAACAGTAACAAAACACTCATTGTACAGACATCTGAGACAGTTATGTTTATTTAGTTTAAATGCCTGTAATTAGATTTGTGATTGCATGATCTTATACTCATGAAAAATGTTAACACACGCACAATCTTGCATTTGAGGCTCTATCTGAGGATCTTATTGCCACTTCTACACTATGTTTTTCATCCTCCAGTGATTCCCATGGCTGACTACTACATCATAGCAGGAGTGGTGTATCAGGCCCCAGACCTGGGAACAGTTATCAGCTCCAGAGCGGTGAGAATTTATAGTAGATCCTATAAAATACACTTGGAACTGTGGATTATAAAGGCCGTTGATGTGTGGACTTTATAAGGGTTTTATTGTGAGTGACATCAATCACATCTGTTTTAGCTTTCTGCTGTCCATGGAATCCAGTCTGCCTTTGATGAGGCCATGTCATATTGCCGCTATCACCCATCCAAAGGGTACTGGTGGCACTTCAAGGACCAGGAGGAGAGAGGTTAGGTTTTGGCAGTTCATTTAAATGTACAGTTTAGACATTTAGGTGGTACTCTTATTAGCAGTTGAATAGCTCATATGACGAGTTCACAAAAATAAAAAAAATAAAAATAGTGAAACTATAGGAGCCAGAGCTATGGTGCCCTGCGATCACAGAAGTTTATAATAGCAAGTTCAATATGATGACTTTGGCAAAAGCTGATTAACAAAACTCTTTTACAGAAAAGGCCAAGCCCAAGTCTAAGAAGAAAGAGGAACCAAGTTCACTGTTTCAGAGGCATCGTGTTGACACACTCCTTTTGGACCTCAGATCCAAGTTTCCACCAACCTTCTACCAGGTACATGTTACACTGACTCAAAACTTTAATGTTAAATCTACTCAGTCTTTTCATTTGAATGTCCTGTAACAACATTATTTCATGTTAATGTGATTGGATCTAAGTAATTTTGTTTTTTCTTTTGGAATTTCAGCCTAAGCCTGGTGAGAAGCCTATTCCAGGTATGATCTTGTTCATAGTTACGTTAGATTCAGATCCTAAAGTTACATAATATTTAGTGTCAGTCTGAGGACGTCAGTGCTTACTGAAATGGCTTTAAATGAGGTGTTCATTGTTTCAAATTCTGTCTTTCTATGGTTTAGCATTTTTATTTTGTGTGTATTTGTGGTATTATTACACTTAACCATAGGTTTATGTATAAGTGGCACTGCTATTGTAATATTGTCTTTACATTTAGAAAGTTTAGAATTAGCATCTACATTTCTCAAATTTCTCAAGTTCAATATCCACAAAATCCATGAATTTTCTTCTAATTGCATGCCCTTGTATTATAGTTGAGGTGAAGAAAGAGCCTGAACCCACCACAGAAGCTGTAAAACAAGAGGAGAGGGAACCAGCCACGAAGTCCTCTGCCCCAGCTCCGCCAAGCAAACCGCCTCCTGAGAAGAGAGCAAGGCTACAGTGACATTCTTCTCACACTCTGGGAAGATGGAGCAAGGAAATGTGAAGTCCTGCAGCACTAACTGAAAGAACAGCTTGGGAGTATTTTTATTCCCTTTCCAACATTGCAAGATCGTCTGCCACTTTGCTCATTTGATCAGTTTACAGGATGCTAAGAATGAGCTGGCACAAAACATGTCAGTTGCTTGACTCAGTGCCAGGACTACTTTTACACTGTAACCATAGTCTTGTACACGTGATATCTTTGGCATCATGGACATTTCAGGCAGCTGTACTGCAAACAGGGGTTAACTGCTTGATGTCAGCAGGCCTTTAGCAGTATTTGCTAAGGATGAGGTTTTTTGATGATAAGCTGACCTCAGCATCGGTGTCGGTTTACTGTTGACATCAGCATAATATTTGCGTTGTTGTGACTTCAGAGGACAGTTTAATTCCTGGTCTGCTTTTCAGAGGGATGTGTCATAATGCATTATCTCATCTGAAAAGCAAAGAGCTTCTTGACTTGACCACCTCTCTCTAATTACAAACACTTTCAACTGTTTTTTTTTTTTTTAAACGAATACTCTTTTTTTTGTGTTTTTGTATTAAAATGTATCAGCTACTGTATCCTCACGTGTTTGATTGTTGACAAGTAATAGTCTCGAGTCTTGCTTGATCACAGTTTTTCCTGATGATCTTACTTACAACTCAAAGCATTTATATCAAAGCTGAAGTTTATTCACCCACTGCTGCTCTGTTCTTATGTTGACTTGCCCTCAAGTACTGCACGTAAATACAATCTGGAGGTACTTGTACTTTACCTGGTAAATCCATTTTATGTTCCTTTACACTTTTCTCAGTTTACAGTTAAATATTTTTCATTAAGAAACATGATAAGCTTATGGAACACAATGTTTTGTTAGAAATGAATCCAGTGGTTACCAACCTTTTTGGCTTATGACGCCTTACAAAAGAAGTAATGTCCAGTTGGTGACGAGTTGTTGGCAGCTCCATCAAAGAGACCAAAGAGGTAAAATGATCCTGTGTTTCACAAAATAAAAACACATTTGTGTAGCAGAACTTGGATTTTTTTTTACCCCTAGGTTGGGAACCACTGGAATAAACTACCAAAACTGAATATAGAGGTTAAAACTAACTACACACACACACACGCATATATATATATATATAAATATATATAGGTACACAAGTATAAAAAAAGTACTCTACAGCAAAATACCCCTTTGACTGGTATTTCTTATATATATATATATTTTTTTATACTTGTGTACCTTCACTTAAGAAGGTTTTTGAATTCAAGATTTTTCTCGTAAATGAGTTTTAGAAATGAGAGCGCGTGACCAGCAGGTGTCGCCATTTGGTCACACTTGGCTCGTGCTCCTAATTGCATGGTAGTACATCGTATTTCGTGTATTTGTGCTCTCTGTCGTCACTGCGTTGAGTCAAGTTCAGGTCAAACGTGCATAGTCACTCGGGACATTTTCACCAGGGAGAATAAGCGGACAACAAAAAGGGTGAAAGCACCAAGCTACGGTGCATATTTTTTTAGGTATTCATTGTGGACACAGTAGCTACTTCCATGGCTACTATGTACCGATGCCACGAAGAAGAACTTTCTCGCAGGGCGTGGTGGGATAGGAGTCTCCTGTGTGGAGGACTGGAAACAGTGCCCCAGCTGGCTGGCTAGCAGCAGAGAAGATGGCTGCAGAGGGGATTCTCAGGCCAGTGTCTGACAACATAGCACCGTTTGCCATGTTCAACGACGACTAGCCGGTGTGTCACCCCGGTTGTTCCGTTGCTCGGTTCCGCTCGGATTCGTCGGAGGGAATAAAACAACATGGGGTCGCAGACTCTACAGATCCTGAGGCAGGGGGTCTGGGCTTCAGTCACAGGCGGATGGTACTACGACCCCGATCAAAATACATTCGTCAACGCATTACATCTCTACATCTGGCTGTTTCTGCTATGTTTCCCCTTCACGCTGTACATGGTGAGCGCTGTTGCCTTTTTAACCCCTTTATGGTTCCTTTATTTATGTTTTTGTCTTGACTGTTGACAACGTAAGTTACCAAACCAAGTGTCCGTTAGGTTAGCTGCCACAGGATACTAACGGTCGGTCTCTGTCTATTATCTGGAGCGGAGACAATGTAACGTGTCATTAAACTAACGAGACGTCGCGGAATATTTTTACTACACTAAGAATATTTTATAAAACCACAAGGTTGTAAACAGATGTAAGGTTATAAACAGATTAGCCTCATTTAGATGACAAAATTAACAAAATAATCTTTAAATGGCTGCCCCCCTTAAGTGTAGCATCCACCAACTAGATTGGACCAGAATGCTCTTTTGTTTAAATTCACAGTGATGCAGTTAAGATCCGTTAGGATATTAACTGTCGATTACACTGTGCCAGGCAGTAATCAGTGAATTTAATTCCCCCACCCCCCTCCTATCTAGTTGTTTTCCTCCTGTCGGTAGTGATTTGCGGTATCGCCAGTTTTCAGAAGCTACCAGCTGTGACTGCAAGAGCACAGCTGACAAGGATGTAACTGTAATCTGGAAACTTTAATGTCCAAGAAACGGACTAAATTGACTGGCTGCTGTTTGCTCAGAGGTGTGTTTTCTAAAGCCATTGCTTTGTGTTTACTTTTGCACAGTGATAGCTTAACTGCCCAAAATGACTTGACACACCAGTTTAAGTTCAAGTCCACTTCTGCATGTTATGTATGGGGTTTTTTTTTGTCAAATAAGTTCACGTTATTAAACTGTCAAATCCAGATAGGTTTCAGAACAAGTTGAAATGTCAATGAGTCATGGTGTTTTTCAGATACATCTCTACAAATGTGCTAAGGTCAGGAAATGGCTGTTTGCTAAGCATACTAACTTCTATATTGAGAAGCTGATGTTTCAAATCGGTTTGTGGTTTCTGTTCTATTCCTGGAGTGGAAATACGCTGGTCAGCTCTGTGGTTTATATTGAGCCACAGGTTCGAGTGGTGCTGCTGTTTGTAATAACTGCAAACAGATGCAGGGGGATATCTCAAGGACAACAGAGACGCAGAAGATGGAGCCCAGACACCTTGTGGTAAACATACAGGTGCTTGGTGATGGCCTCCTTCCTTGGCAGCTCCCCTATTAAAAGAGACATTAAAATGATAATTGAATGCAGTCGTTTTTTAAAAGCTGCCAGTGTGCGTCATAAATAATTGGCACAATGGGTGCAATAATGCATTTAATTTTTTTCAGCTGTGTTTAGAGGAGCTAACTTCAGCGAGACATGATTAAACTGCCTACCTGCGGTCTCGTTGTCGTTTTGGATAAACATAAAACCTAAAAACGCATGTCTCCTTCTTTTTTTAAACATATCTTTATTGTTATTTTCAAGAAGAACAAAATAATCAGAGCACAAACTTGAACAATAATAATAATATCACATTACAGTGTCACTTCTTGACCCTTAAGATAAATGAATACAATAAATATGAAATACAGCAGGAAGGAAAAAAGGTGCAGAAGTTATGTTGCCATTAGAAGTACAGTCAGCATCATCTTGTTTCCTCTGCAATATCAATATCACATAGTTAACTTCTGCTTCTTTCTCTAATCCCAGGCCCTGCAGCCAACCATGGTGATAGTGGGAATCTACTGTGGTGTGATTGCTGCCATGTTTCTGCTGCTGAAGACGGTGAATTACCGCCTCCACCATGCCCTGGATGAGGGGGAGGTGGTGGAGCACCAGGCCAAGGAGAGTCAGGGCATCAGACATGGCACCGAGGGGGCTAATGATGGCAGTGTCACTCGTCGGGAGGACAGCAATGGCCCGGGGTAAGTTCATGTTTTACACAGCCCAATGGTGGATTTGATATCTGGAGATGTAGGACAAAGACGTTCCATGAGTGTGACTAAGCTGCTCAGATGATGAGGCAGATGTAGGAGTATTGTGTTTTAGGTAGAAGACGTCATGCTTCCTGATCAATGATGGTGAGGAGTCACATGCAGTGTGGTCGTGGAGTGAGTCGTGTAATTTAAAGATGATGTAATCTGGAGTTGTCTATTGGAGTTGAGGTTAAAGGTCTTCTAGTGGTGAGAAGGACAAAGGCTGCTATAAGGAGAATCAATATATCGCTTTAAAGGCTTTCAGATAGGCAGATAGGGCAAGTGGAGTCCAGCTGTAACAGCAGCTGTGATGGGGAAAGTAACTACTAAGATTTTTATTTTACGACTTTATTTGGTAGAGAGAGTGAGTTATAATACACAGCAGACATTTTAGGTTTAGTTCAAATTATTATAATTACTTGTAATTTAATTAATTTGTCCACACTATGGCTTGTGCTAAGAAATGTGTTTTTTAGTTTTGTTTTAAAAATGCTTTACAAGAGTATTGCTTGGTTTTGACACTGAAAGCTGGCATCATTTATATGAAGCATACTTAAAGGTGCCCTGTGGAGCTTTCTTGTAAACAATGTTTCTGTTTACATTTAGTGTTGCTCACCAAAATGCATTGTTTCTATCCTTGAGGCTTAACAAATCATTGGACTGCATGTCCTTCCTTTAGCCAATTTCTTTTGTTTTAATTTTGAAAACTGCATTGTTTACATTCATGTTTACTTGTTAGCAGTTGTTTTCTTCTCTGCTTTTGTGGGTGCATTTCTGTTTTTCTTGGTGCGTTATGGACACCTGTAGACCGGTGATACACTGTAGTATGAAACCATTCGCAGGAACGTGTATCGCTTGTGCACAAAGAGCAAACTAAACTTACAAAAACATCCCTCCAGAGCGCTACTAGTTGTCAAAAACTCTGCAGGGTACCTTTAAGTTCATTTCTCTCTGTTCTGCTCTGCTGCCATGGTGCATACAATTACATATGACATAGAACTTGCAGCACCATGCTGCATAAATTGATATCTATATATAAATATTTTTTTCATAAAACCACTGATTATCCTCAAAACACAAAGATGCACAGTTCAATATGCAACCCATATGTTTTTTAAAGGCAAGTATGTTGATGTTAATTAATGCCTTAGTTCGTGTAATTAAGATCTCATTCGTGCAGGACTTTGTGAGTTAAACAATATGACCAATAATAATGAACAATAACATTAACAACTAATAATGCATCACACATTACATCATGTCATCGGTTACCATTAAATAACAAGTACTGTAACATATTACAAAGAACAAAAAAATGTGTTACCCCAACTCTGAATGCCAGGCTTTAGTCTTTTTTTGTTAATGAGGAGGTTTAGCTCTCATCCAGAAGGAACAAAAGCCAGTGAGGTTCGAGCTTTTTACTGCCCATGACTCGAAGAAGTGACTCATATTCACATTCCAGAGGGAGCGCTTAGCAGGACGCTGAGAGAGGGGAAAGGCAACACGAAGAATGAGAGCTCTCGACCACAGGGGCAGACGCAGTCGCAGCTTTGCCCACACATCTGGAGTTACATTCCAGGTTGTTTGAGTTTACAGTAGAGCAGAGAAGCCGAGCTGAAGTTGATTAAGGTGTTTTTGCACCACCACCACCCACTCCTTTTCCCTTGACTGGTCCTTTTTCCAGTCTCCGTTCATCCGCTCTCCGCGTTGTAGTTCAGTACTCTGAGTGTTTAAGATGTGATTTGACCCGTTATGAAACATTTTTGGCATATGGAAATGATTTATAGACAGTCCCTGGCAAGTTGTTTGTTTCGACATACCAACTGGTTAAACAAGCACGTCCGAGCTAAATATAGCCCTGTAGAAAATCTACATGGATGCTTTCATCTGCTTTTGCTCTTTCAGATGATTTTCAAAACCCATATATGGGATGTGAAATACAGGCCTGTTTAATAACGTTACATGAAGTGTTTTTCCCTAACTTGAGTCAGGTGTACTGATGGAAGGGAAGGACATAAATGACATATAACAGAGCCAACCGTACACATCACCTGAACAAGATGAATGACACTTTGCACTCCCTCCTTTAAATCTGAAAGGATGGTACAGAGTGAACTGTGCCTGTGCTGGTAATACAAGTGTATGCATGTGTTTGTGTGTCTGTACAGGGACCCTGGAGGGGGTATTGAGATGGCAGACTTCATCAGGCAAGAGACTCCGCCAGTGGACTGCAGTTCCAGGAACTCCTATATTGGGATGGAGCCTAACCAGCAGGTAAGCAGAGCACTGGTCCGCTGCATACTGCATACTGGCCTGGGGTGAATATATGATGCCCCTTACTATAAGACCCACCCCCCTCCTCTTTCTTTTTAGGGAAGAGAAGGGAACAACACATACATACATATAAGTAATCTTATTTTTAAAACTGTTAGCCTATTGGTATTTCTAATTCCATCTACCATACAAAACGGAATCAACAATAACAAGGTCATTAGTGTATTAACCAACTGTCATCAGCACTCCTGTACACAAGAAAGAGAGACAGAGAGAGAGAGACACACACACACACAGAGAGGATAAGAGTGTTGAATGCCTGATGACATTTATTTCTTATCCTTGAATGTAAGATAACCCCTCTAATATTCAAGCCAATATTGTTTTAGTTGACTGTCAAACTGTGCATCTTGTCTGCACTAAAAGTGAAGTCCTGCAATGTTATGGCCTGCACCAAGTGAGTCCTCTACTGCAAACATAATCAACAGACTATGTCAAATGTCTGCATCCTGGAGTCTAGTGTTTTATTGTAAACTCAGCCCTAAAGAAGTGATTTAGTTTCAGACGTATGGACATCCTATTGTGCAAATGTGTTTCTTTTTGAAGAAAACTGCGTCTACATTTCAGGCTGAACTATGTCCGAATCCTACAAAAACCGTCACTTGTTATTCACAAAATTGTTCTGTAAATCACTACGTGTGTCACAAGTGATAAGTGATCTACCGCGACACACTACAGGGAACAATCTTTAATCTTCCCACAAACAAGTGTCACCTGCTGAGTCCTGACAGCTTTTAAACCTTCTCCCATTTTAGTGCAACACGTACTGTACTGCTTACTGTAACCTACAAAAGCTGCACACAAATAGCAAAGACAAACCTAAGGAGTGAAAGTCCAAGTTTAAAATTGACGTTTGTTGTTGCTGGACTAGAGGAAGGAGCTGTTTGTGTGTGTGTAGAGGGGTGTTTTCATTAGGTATGATCCTCACATAGCTTGCTGTCAGCAGATATCTCCTTTTAATATTCAAAGTTATTTAGCGGTTTTATTCAGTGAGATACTGTATATGTAACCTCTGAATCCCCATGGGCTCTGTCTTCTACGTCTCTGTACTGCGTGTCCTTGAGTTGCTAATCAGCCTGCATGTTTGGCTCAGCTGCTGTGTACCGAGGAAGGGAAACCAAAACTTTTCTCTGTGATGACAGTAAAGAGGCGCCGGCTGTTTGTAATATACAAATAGTGTCTTCCTTTGGATGTCGTGTTCTTTAATGATCACACACCTTGTCAGTTTGCCTTTATGGATGTGAATCAAAAGGCAAATGGCTTGACTTATCTTTTTATTCAAATTTCAGATTGCATCCACCCATGGGAGAGCAGCAGTACCCAAAGGTAACTATGACTACCTTGTCATGTATGCTTAGCTCATTTTCCAAATCATTGTTCTCTGTGCCTGTGTAGCGCCATTCATTTTAAAGTGAAAAGAGCTGACTTGCTGCAAGCACATTGCACTTCTGTCTTTCTGGTTTTACAATCTTCTTTGCAACCCTGTGATGCATTTTCTTTTTGCGGGATCACCACATCCCTGACCATGATCACCCCAGTTGTCCAGGAAATGTAGTCTGACTCGGCATTACCATGACCTCAACAGTCACATGATGAGGCAGCTGTAGACGGGCACTGATGAGTTTGAAAAAGTAATACACTGTAAGACCCAGCATGGGAGTCATTCTCCAAGAACTGAACTGAGAAGAAGAAAAAAATGAAGTTGTAGCTTTGCTTTGGGTCCATTGAGTGTTAGAGAGAGGCGGCTGCGTCGTCTGAATAATTCAGTGAGTCTGTTCGATGCCATTCTAATTAGCTGGCAGTTTGCTATGACAGGAAATGGTCTGAAGTGGGACATGGGCTCTGCTGGGGTTTAGCGTTTTAATCCGCTTCCCTTCAAGGATTCCATCCACTCAGGCTGTCCATCACAAACTCCCAGGAAGTATGACCAAGTAAAACTTGCAGGATTTGAAAAACAGTAATCGCAATCTCATCACGCAATTGCTTTCTTCCTATCTTTGCAGGAGATGTGGGAAAGACTTCAGATGACATCAGTTTGACTCTTGTTGAGAGCTGCAGCCATGATCATGGTATTCACATACAAACAAAAATCGTTGTCATGTTACTCGCTGTGACATTTCAACACTGTCTTTAATGTTTATTTCCTTTGTGTCCATTTAGATCTGCTATCAGATGCAAAGATGTACTGCCTTGTTCCCAATGACTCCTTCGCCTCCTTGCAGCCATCAACCTCCTTGTGTCCTTCAGAGCTGTCCAGGGAGCCTGCTGATCTCTGTAACTCTGCTGCTTATCACTTCAGCCTATCACACTCCTCCTGTGACACAGAGGTGACCACTCATGCATCCATGCAATCTCAGACCTTTAGGAAGGAGCTCCGTTCTCGGGGCCTGCCTCGGACCTCTAGCTCGGCAGGTTCTGCTTTCCCTGACCCGTGTCTACCAGACTTTGGTCTGTACCCCCCACCCAGGAGAGGTGGCCTTGACCCTGTGTGTGAGCTGGAGACTGCCAGACCACACAAGCCAGGGCCGTGTGAAAGAGAGGGGGCCGAGCGGTTGTACCAGCAGGACCAAGCAGTGCCCTCCACCTCGGGAATAGAGTGTTATAGGCACAAAGAACCACGCAAAGTAGCCCGCTCAGCCTCCAGGGAGGCAGGAGAAGGTAGCTCAGGACTGTATCAGGTGGAGGTGGGTGGTGGGGGGAAAGGCTCTGGTGGAGGAGGAAAGTCCCATGGAGGGGAGCGCAGTGCTGATAGCCTGAGGAGCCTGAGTACTCGCAGTAGTGGCTCCACTGAGAGCTACTGCAGTGGCACAGACAGGGACACCAACAGCACTGTCAGCAGCTTTCACAGTGAACAGACCAGCTCCACACATGTGGAGAGCCTGCTCTCGCTTTCAGGGGATGAACGTGTACGGGACAGAGGAGAAGCTGTATCTGCTCCTACAGACGGCAGGACTTCTAGCCTTGGCAGTATTAGCTCTCGAGGTCTAAGCAACCTTCCCTCCAGGGAAGCCAATAAAAACCCTCATGCCAATGAGCTGACTGCTAAACAACCTGCCGACACACCGTCCTCTGCAACCCAAGAGCTGGTAGAACCTGGCAGGTGCCAGGAGGAGCCTGGCATCAGGACCAGTGCTGATGGCTCAACAGGTGTAGCTGCCATGGAGCAGGAGCAGGTGAAAGATGATGTTCAACCAAAGTCAGCCAACATTGTTCAGAGGACTTCTTCCCTGTCAACGGGGCGCAGTGGACGCCGGCGGACCGGCAAGAAAAGGGCAAGCAGCTTTGATGCCAGCCGTCACCGGGACTACATGTCTTTGCGTGGCATGGCCAAGCCTTGTAGTGCTGTGTTTACTGGGGGTGGAGAGGAGGACTCCAGCGATCAGAGTGAACTCAGCTGTGCCTCCAGTCTCCACTCCACCCACCACCTAAGCACAGACAGCTCATCTAGCGCCACCTCCCGCTCCTGCCACTCACCAGAGGGCTGCTACAGGGCCCTGAAAGCCAAGCACACTGCAGCCAATGCAGCCTCCTCCTCCACAGTAAAAGCTGCGGCAGGATCTGAGGCAGGAGTGCGAACCGGAGGGAAGCGGCGCACCTCCCGCCGTACCCCCAGCACAGGCAGTGCCAAAACACATGCCAGAGTGTTGAGTTTGGACAGTGGTACGGCTGCCTGCCTTAACGATCCCAGCCGCCTAGGAGCTCCAGCTGGGCCTCGGCCCCTTACCACCTCCAAGTCTGACCTGGAAGCCAAAGAAGGGGAAGTCCTGGATGCTGCATCCCTGCTGGGTCGGGCCTCCCAGCTGGAGTCAGTGACCCGCTCCAGAAACAGTCTGCCCAACCAGGCAGCTTTCACTGAGCCTCAGGATGCCTCTGCTGCTTCCCTGCGGGGTATGTACAACACACAGCGCTCTAACATACTGTACACATTGCATCCTGTCTGGTTTACTACTGGTGTTTGATGACGAGTCCATATTTTATGTTGTCAATGTAGTGACTCTGAAATGCTTCACAAGAAATGTTGTGTTTAACCCTATCCACATTTAACAGCACTCATTTCTCCACTTGTTCAGACGTGCACTCTATTTTGTGAATTATCAGCAGAACTGTATTATACTGATTCCAGACAGAATATAGGCACCATTATTAGTCTGCTTTCGTTATTTTTGCTTGTTTTGCAGCTTCGGATGTGTATTGAACATACTTTGAGTGGAAACCATATATCATGCTCACTTTACTGGATAGCTGCTCTTTGGCCTGTTACTATGAGCATAATGATAGAATTGATGAAATTGAGGCTGTTTTGGGTGTAGTCCTCCAGACATTAGGCTTGCTTCATAATTGCCTTTGTGTGTGTGTGTGTGTGTGTGTGTGTGTGTGTGTGTGTGTGTGTGTGTGTGTGTGTGTGTGTGTGTGTGTGTGTGTGTGTGTGTGTGTGTGTGTGTGTGTGTGTGTGTGTGTGTGTGTGTGTGTGTGTGTGTGGCTGCATAAGAGATGTTGTCTGCCCTGCTCATTCAGTGTAACCATGGTGAGTTTCCATGGAGTGACAATTCTGACCCAAGCATAGTGTTCCTTGTGTAGATCACTATTAGCATGATGGCACAGTGTGTGCTTTGTGCTGAGGTTAGACAAACAGCAGCTCTCTTATTAGTGTCATACACATTGAGTCTAATGGACATTCCCTACCCCACATTCTTCAACTTGCAGGCTAATGTCTTGTATTTTTTGCTGAGTTCTTGTCTGTCCCTGCTCTTGTTCTTTGGCTTTTGTGTGTTATGGACATTTTTCATGATGTTGGCACTGAGTGTTTCTTAGCTTTCTAGAGTGTACAGCTCCTGGGACATACAATATTAGAGGCCAGATATTCCTGGACATGTCAACTGTTGGACTGAGACATTTCATAATTAGTTTTGGTTCTCATTTGATTCCTGCTGTCTGGATTTTTATTTACTTGACTCTAAGCTAGCCAGGTCACAGTCAGATCCATGTAGGGCATTGGCATTATAATGTAGCATAGCATTGGTTGGTTGATTAAAAACTTTCTTTTACTGGACTTGAAGTCGTCAGTAGTGGCATAACAGAAGCACAAGTAGAGGAGAGTCTTAAAGTCAGCAGACTGACTCAGTGATAGCAGTTATACAGCAATATCTATTTAACATTTGCTAACATTAGCTAACATTAGCCACCATGAGCTACCGGTCAAGTAAAGCTTTAGCAGCAAAACTCCTGCGTGTAATGAATTCAGCAAGGCTGTGTTATTATTTCTGAATTCCAACTAGTTTTTGTAAGAGGAAGGGTGTGTTATTTCTTCTTTCAAAAGTTACATTGTCTTGCTTTATAACTGACTCAAGAGGATCTTGGGAAATCCAGTGTGCCATTATCTTATAATCACCACTTGTGGCCACAGGGGCCGCTGTCCAGAGAAAGAAAGGCTCAATTTAAATGCTACATTTGGGAAAATGTGTCACTTCAGACATATGTTTCAGCATTATTCTAAGGTAATTTTGCCTTTATATGATAGTGACATTAGCGACACAGACAGGGGCATGATATGCAGCAAAGGTGCAGCTAGAATAGCATCGGGATGTCATGGCTCACGTCCCTACCACTAGGCCACCAGTACAGTACACCCCGTCGTGGTGTTGTTCTGTCTGTCATGTTGTAGTGGATGTCTTGTTTTTAAAAGGTTGCTCTCATTTAGGACTGAAACGCTTCATTAGTAGTCTAAAGTTCAAGCAGCAGATTTTGTAACTGTTGTTGCTTTGTTTTTGAAATGTAGCTGAAATCCAGCACAACACATGGGAAATATCACCTCATGCAAGTGTCCACATAAAGCTCTCAAAAAAGGAAACGCATCCAATCTGACTGGCCAATGATGTCTCTCATCATAACAGCCCCAGGGAGCGAGGAGACGGTCATATTTCGGCGTGAACGTAGCACGTTTCGTCGGCAGGCAGTACGGCGGCGACACAACGCAGGGAGTAACCCCACCCCACCCACCTCTCTCATTGGATCTCCTCTCAGGTACGCCGTGCATGGAGCAGGGAATCGTTTCTGTCGTTGTGTTTCCTGGTATGAGCATGTTACCAGGTGGCGCTCTTTCCTGTCCCACATCAACACCAATTTACGTCTTCTGCAGTGCATGGCATCAAGCAAGACATCATCTATCATTGGATGGGTGTCCCCACTCTGCATGTGATGTCTTTCGTCCTCCTTTTCTCAAGACTTCCCTCTTTTCCTCCTGTTATCATATGATCTGATCTTTTAAATTCCACATTTTGAGCATGGATCAAAGAATGGAGTCCTTACAAACCCAAAGGCACAAGGCCACGAGGTCTGACTAATTTACTTGGCTGACATGCGGTCTCGTCTCAGAACTGCGCATGATTCGCTCAATAAGACAGATGTCCTGCTGTATCACATTGCTTTGCCCTTTTGAGCGACCTTTCTAAGGAGAGAGATGAAGATGATATTGATCATTTTAAAAATCAAAGGTTTAAGTCGGCTGTCTGTCCCCACAGGAATATACTGTGTTTTGGTTGTTTTTAATTGTGAGAGTTGCTCTCCCAAGCGGCTCATTAGTCAATTTTAAGAGCTCAGCTTTTTACACCTTCTAAACCAATTTTGTGTAAGTTTAACACAATAATTCACAGGAGAAAGATATTTACAGATTTCTATTTTTTTCTTTTAACATAAACTTTCACTAATTTATAATGGTGTATGACATTTTTCCTGTTGCACTCTCAATCACATTCCTGTTGCAATACTCAGTTTTTTTTTTTATTATGAGCGCATCTTAGCCCACTGCACCATTTTAATGCAGTGTCAAATTTGGTGTGTCTCCAGTACCCTTATCAGTCCCTTCTGTAACTTTACGTGGGATCTAACCTTGACAACCTCAGTCTGACTGACTACTTCCCTGCAGAATCCTGAGATTGTAGTCTGATTACAGAGACCATGTTGTAACTGGAAGGTCACAGGTTCTCTCATGGCAACAACTTGTGTGTCTCCTCCTGTCAAATTAGCAAAGCATAAAACCCCTCAGAAGTATATCTAAAAAAACACAACTGTATTACTGTATGTAAAGTGGCAGTTTAAGCACTGTTAGCATTACCAACATTGAACACGTAAAGCTGAATGTTCATGGTCCACTGGTTTTATGCTGTGGATATACATCAAGTCTGTATAACCCCTCCAGTTTTGTTGTCTGCCAACAGCTATTCACCTCTTGTCAAGACTCTATGTTTTCCTGCATCTGTTTTGCAAGGTCACATTTCTAAATGCTGAGCCTTGAAACAAGTGTGCAGCCTGCCAGGGGTCAATAAACTTGCAAAATGCAAAATCATTCCCTCTTCCACTCTTCCCTCATGTCCCTCTCCTGTCCCTTCACTTTTTTTTACTTTCTTAGTGGACCACCAGACGTCTTAGGCTTTGGCTTGCAAAATATAAGTAATCATACAATTTACCCAGTGATAGTTTATTTTTTCCATGCATATTGAAGACTCTGTATTTGAGCTCTCTGATTATATTCCCATGTGTAAAGTGCTACATAATACTTTCCTTAACCTTAAACATTACTGTTCCTCTGCTAGGAAAAACATGCATTAGCTTTCTATACTATATATGCTATTAACACAATGGGTCCATTTTTCTAAGAAATCAAAAGGATGGAGAGCTTAGTCACTTCTGCACTGCTTGGACTTTGCTTTATAGCTTTTAGACGTCTATAGAAAGCTTCCTAAATATTTAATGTACAGACTTTACACTTAATGTCACAAATGTAATCCATGGCTGGTACCATCGTGGCGGTCTAACTGCAGTGTGCATGCAAATGTGGAACATGAAAAAGTAAAATAAGTGACAAAAAAATGTGATGTGTTGTTGGTCATAGTCTCTCGTCTATAGCCCCTAGCCTCTTCTGCAGGTCACTAAAATTTGAAGCAACATGGTGATGATTGGATACAAATCAGGTGTAAAAGTGACAAGATTAAAATTCAATTAAACAAAGACAAAGTCAACACCTGTTCACAGCCCCGGAGTTGAGGACCTCCACTATGACAACCAGCATGTGCATCACATCACCTGAAATCCCTCTATTGTGAAATTACCTGTGTCATCCCCCACCCCCCCGTGATGATGTTGTATATCAACAGAACCCCTCTGGCCTCCATCACTTCTCATTTCCTCCCCTTCTCCCTTCTCCTCCAACAGTCTTCAGGAGGCTCTCAGCCAGGCCTCCCAGCCTTCTACTTCCCAGGTGAAAAGTCAGCCATCCAGAACCCCGTCCCAGGTGACCGTGCTGAGCACAAGCGCCTCCCTGCTGGCCAGGAATGGAAGCACACACCTGGAGGGTTCTCAGGACAAGGCCTCAACCGTTGGCGCCACCAGCTTGCAGGATGACTTCGGTAGGGAGCGCATGAAGAGAGCTGCGATGTTAAGATAAATGAATTTCTCATGGAAGAGAGTTGGATCGGTAGTTCGTGGGAAGGTGGATCCATATGACATCTGAATTTTTCATTGTTTTTGGCTGTGTTTGCTCTGGTTAGAAAGTTGCTATAGTGGCTTTGATGGTTTGGAATTGCTTGAAGAGCTGGTCACAGATATGACTTTTGCAGTCAGTCATAGCAGAGCACTATTATCCACGGTCGATGGACTGACGCAATCGGTCAAAGCCAAGCACAATTATCCATGCTCCATTTATCTCTGTCTGTGATATCGTGTCTGTAGCCAATACTTGACCTCACTTGGATGTTACCCTTTGGTCACAGCAGTCCTACCCCCACAGATTGCTGTTGATGCCTATACATAAACAGGTTTCACTGATATCCACAGGACGTCAATGATTGTAACGAAGATAAAGGTTTTTTAAGAGCTGTTTTACGTCCTTCCTCTGAACCAGAGCTAAATGGATTACTGCTCCGACTCATAATTTCACCCGGAGCAGATTGCTGTTATGAGAAACTTGGTGGTCTGAGTGTGTGTTTCTGTGCTTGTAATCTCAGGGCGTTAATAATTTGTGTCTATCTGCATATGATTTCACTACTTTGACAGAGTTTATATGCGGTCCTGATTTCAGACATGGGTTTACTGAACACTGAATACTGTGCTCAGCTGCATAAAGCATCTATTTTTCTTTGTAGGTTTCTGATGATTTCATCAGAAAAAAATGGATTGCACAATTTTAACTTAGGTCATGTCCTCATCAAATATCCTTAAATAAATATTTTTCATCCTGAAGTTAATTTCAAAGCTCTAAGGAATTCCTGAAAGTTCATTTTCAGTTGCAAAATCAGCCTTGGCAATGAAAATAAGGGAATGAAAGGAGTGTTTTGAGACGTAAAAAAACTCTATACATAGATTTTTATGTTACATTTATTCTTGTCATATTTGTTGATCACACTGGACACTGGGTCAGTCTGCAACATGTTTTCTCTTGGCTTATTTGTGTGTCTAACAACTCAAGACTCCCCACCTCATTCCAGCTTGGCCTTCTTTTTCCCAGCATTTTTAATAACCAAACTATTAAAAACACAAACAACATAAAGAGTTTGTTGTTTGAGCATTTGAGGTTTCATTAACTTGAGGAGGAGCCGCGTTACCATGGCAACTCTTTATATTCCTCCTGGACTGTTAGGAATAATGCAGTATTTTAGAAAGCTATCTTGCAATACCCAGAAGCACATTAGTTTGGAAATGAATAATGTGTATATGATTTGTGGACATACTTGAAATAAGCTATCAATTAGTTTTGACTCACTATAGTTGTTGAGCTTCATGACTGCTACATTTATATCATGCGTTCATACCTCATGACAGGTAATTGCAATAAAGCTGCACTAAAGCAACAGAATGGGAACTACCTGACTGCTTTTCGAGACGAGCAGGAAATGACTGACTTGCTTATAGTCTCTTTGGGAGGAGGCACATTCACTCAGTGATCCCATTAGCTCTGATGGACACAGTAACATTAACAAAGCTATCTAATTCCTTCATGTAAACATGTAGTCTAATGAAATTATTCCCACAGTCACTCTTTGCTTGTGATTTCCGTGGACTGACTTTGCTTCTCTCTCTTGTTTTGTTGTTTTCCAGGAAAGCTTACGCCCTCCTTGTATGAAGTTGGTGGGTGTGACATGTCCCTGGTCAACTTTGAACCTGCAACCAGACGAGCCTCCAATAACGTATGGTAAGTGTCATTTAGTGGGATTTCCGATGATAAAATACCCTCTCTGGCTGCTGTCATGAGCTTGTTGTGTTGTCTCTTAACTTAGCTGTCTCTTGTTTAAACATGCAACTCAAGCAAGAAACTTGCAGAAGTCACCTTTTACTTTTATAGATCCTGTGATTTATCAATTAATCGAGAAAATAATCATTAGAATAATCAATATTTATATCGAATTCTTAGTGGCAGCCTTAAACATCTCTGTTGTTGTTGTTGCCTTGAGGACGTAAAAACCTGGATGGCAGAAAGTGTTCTTTTGCTAAATGAGAATAAAACTGAGGTGCTCACCTGTGGCCCTACAGCCTCTTCCAGCAACATTCTTAAGCCCCTTTTTGAATGTAACTTCCCATCCGAGAAATGTATGTATGTGTATATTTGATTGTGGTTCAAAATGGGACCATAGGAATGATTTTAATTTTACAATTTATCTGTGATTTACGGATTTGGAGATCATAGTGCTGCTTAATTAATGCTTGGTCAACATTAGTTGTTTTTTAAATGTGCTCTATAAATAAACTGACTAAACTTTACTTGAGTTGATCTAAATGTACTCCAAAATCTTTTTCTTCTTTCATCATATTTTGTCCAGTAAGTTACCTGATCTTTTTCTGGAGTTTGGTGTTTTGCCATTCTTTGTGCAGTCAGTTCGACACTAGCCCCAGGTTTTTACAACTCTTGCTTTTAAAAAAACATAACCGCACAGTACAAAAGCAAAGCAAATAGCCCATTGGCTATTAAGTTTGAGGTCACCAGGAAATGAATCATGATTTAATACAGTAAGTGCAGCAGATGCTTTTGTCTCATCATTGTGCTCATTTCGTCTAATGCCCTGCAGGGACACCGACTCCCACCTCTCCGGTTCTACCTCAGTTCGCTTCTGCCATCATGACCTGGTGAGTACCTAACCTGTGTGTGTATGTGTGAGAGTGTGTGTGTATGTATGTGTGAGAGTGTGTGTGTGTGTATGTGTGAGAGTGTGTGTGTGTGTGTTTGTGTGTGTGTGTGAGAGTGTGTGACAGAGAGAGAAGGAAGACTGACAAACGGAAACAGTGGACATACAGAGACACAAACAAACAATGTATTTTCTGTCTGTTTTGCATATTTCTGCATATTATTTTTGGCATTTGTGATTCAGTTTGAATAGTTCTCTTGTTGTGTTGGTTGTTGTTCCCCCCCCCCCTTGTCTTTGGTCTTGTTACATCAGACCAAAAGCAAATCACATTACACCAATTTTAAAATCACTACACTGGCTATCAGTTGGCTCCTGAACCGATTTTCTTTATTGAATTTCAAAACCTTTTACAGTCTGGCACCTACGTACTTATCTGATGTTCTGTATGAGCAAGAAAGGTGTCTTTGATCATCTGATGCTGGCTTTTTAACCATTTTTGCAATAAGAATCCAGATGGCTTGGAGTGGGTGGGGTGGTGGTGGTGGTGGTGGTGGTGGTGGTACAGTCTTTATCCTGTGTAACAGCCAAAATCAAACACTCTCAGTGGAATTTAGAGAAAACATTTAATTCTAATACTTTTTGTATTTATCGACTCTCAACTGTATGAACTGTTAACCGCTATCTTTTAATACATCTGTTTACTGTTCTTATTAAAATCACATTTGTAGAATACTTTGAGTTGCATCACTGGTCAAAATGCAGCTTAGATCACAGATCTCCCTCCCTCAGATCCGTCTGAACCGTCTGCTGACGATGGACCCAGAACTGCTGGAGCAGCAGGATGGAGATCTGAGCCCAGAGCTCCAGGATGCACCGCTGGGACAAGAGGACCCTGCAGCTGCCGCTGCCGCTGCCGCTGGCAAAGCCAGGCAGTACTACCGCCTGTGGCTTCTGCCTTGCTTGTGGGTCGGCCTGCACTTTGACCGGCTTAGCCTGCTGGCACTATTTGACAGGTAAGACAGCCATCGTCATCATTTTTAGCTAAGTTTTCACAGAGCATAAGGCAGCTTTATGCTTAGGTGCCCCTGAATGAGATGGGGAGAGTTTGTCAAACTTCATCACCTATGAATTATGTGTTGCGATTATGTTATAGCAAGCTAATTTACGTGTTTAACTTGTCGTTTTGTCAACTGTGTGTATCTACTGCCATGTTTGATGCCTATTGCAATTTGTGACAAAAACTGATACCAGAACCAACAGAAATTCCCAGACATGGTACTTGTAATTAGAAAGTGAGCTTATAACATACATCACTACTTTGGCCTAAATTTCGTTTTCTTTTGGACAAGTTATCTCACCTTGTTTAATCATACCTGACTGTTTTCTGCCGGAACCCCAATTTGTTATTTAGACTCATAACTCGTGTATATACAGAATTCTGCCCAGCAAAGCATTAACCATTTATTTAATCGGGTCACTCCCCCTGAAATTAAGGACAGTCCGATGGCTGTGGCACAGTTTCCGACTGATAGAAAGCAAGAGAAACAGAAGTCTGAGACAGCAGCATACCCCTAGAGCAACCACTTACCCACAAATTAATCATCCATATTTTAAACTCACAAATACATAAGGTTCTTAAATGTCACATTTCTCTGCAGGCTGTTCAATATAGAGGTGAGGTGTACTGCATAATGTGAGCTTTTATATCCACCTCTGTTTATGCTTTGAAAACTTAAAGTGAATCAACAGAAATCACTCTTGGGGTTGTACAGACCTTCTCTATGGGAGTTTTGGACATTAACTGTATGAATTTGAAACTGTATCACAGTTTAGCTTGTAAAAAAAATAGAAGGTGTGACTAGAATAGTTTTCAATGTATTAGGAATAACATGAAGGTTTTCCTCTCCAACCTTCTTCTGGAGAACCACAAGGTTCCATCCTGGGCCCTATTTCTTGATATTCTGCTTCCATTGGGCTCTATTTTTAGAAAATATAACATTGCTTTTTTACTGTTCGGCTATGTGCAACATGTGGTATGCAGCTGTACCTTCTACTAAAACTGAATCCATATTGTTTTAAGTCTACTCATTTGCCTTGAGGATTTTAAATGCTGGATGTCTCAAAGCATTCTACAGCTAAACGAGGATAAGACTCCACATTTCGCCAAATGTAAATGGTAAATACCCATGTCGTTAGGTCTAATGACATGGGTATTTAAAATCATTCCACTTGTTAGGAGATTTGGACACCATGTTTTTATCTCTTCTTGTCTTGATTACTGTAATTGTCTTGATGTGGGAGTCAAGCAGTCAGTCAGCCTTCGCTGAGGAAAGACCACACCTACGAGTGAAACATAGATTTGACTTTAAGATTCTTTTATTTGTTTTTAAAGCACTGCATGCATTGGAGCTAGTTTATATCTCAGACCTCTTCAGCCCCTATTATCACAACCATATAATTGCATTGATATATGCTGTTGCTGTCTTTATCAGTGAATGTATTTCTGTGCAATATTCAATTTTGCATTTCACTAATTAACCCTCTTCTTTTCTATCTTCTCCTGATGTATTTCAAACCTGTTTTGGATGTTACGCATTAAGGAAATTGAGTCTTATATTCAAGAGTTGTTAAATGTACTCGGAGGCTGATTTTTCTCCACTGTGTTACAGGAACCGTGAGGTTTTAGAGAACGTGCTGGCCGTAGTGTTGGCCGTCCTGGTGGCCTTCCTGGGTTCAGTGCTGCTGGTCCACGGCTTCTTCACTGACATCTGGGTCTTTCAGTTCTGCCTCGTCATTGCAAGTTGCCAGTATTCCTTATTAAAGGTGAATACTTGACTTAACAGCACAGCTTTGTTTGAAACAGAGAACCATTGTTACAAAGAAGCATTTAATTTTTTTACTGCCGTGCTGAAACACGTGATCGCAGTTTGGTGTGCCTTGGAGGGAATTGTTGATGCTCAAAATGATTTAATGCTTTACTTTCTCTTAAGTATTTGTAAATAAAGTAGTAACACATGTTTGCTAGAGGCATGTCAAGAAGTCAATAAAAAGTCAATTTTATTAGTGAATTCACCTGTGCCTTTCTTTATTAACAGAGTGTTCAACCAGACTCCTCTTCCCCTCGACATGTAAGTAATTATTGCACAAAAATCATTTTTCACTCTTGAGGCCATTAAAGTATCCACAGTTTGGGGAGTTTTGGGCTTAAAGTTGATGCTCATAATCTGAGCGATGATCATTAAATTCCTGGTTAGCCCACACGGTGAACGGTCAGGTCAATGGTCAGGAGTGCCAAATGTAAAAAAATAAATTGCACTTAGACAACAGAAGACGAAATGGCCTTTACTGAAGGTAGACAAATACAGAACCAATTTCCTTTCATCTATAATATGACCTGTAGTTATTATTCAGTATTTTTTTTCTGTTTCAGTTTTGGTTCTTGAAAATGATGTTGTTTTTCCCCTGTGAGCCTGTGTGTTCCTCCCTCCCTTGCGTCAGTAGCCTGCTCTGAAACGGCGTCTTTTATTAATGCAGCTCCTGCTCAGCTGCAGGCACAAGCTTTAAATAGCTGGCCAGAGTTTAGACCACAGCTCTCTCTCTCTCACTCTTTGTCTCTATCTCCCTCTCTTCCCCCTTGTGTCGTCCCCCTTTTCCTTCACCTCATCTCACCTCAAAGACTTCTTACCTTCCCTTTTCACAGCGTTGTTGACACATTTTGAGCCAACCTGGTCTATTTAATCTGATTGTTGGGGTGTAAACTGTCAGTTCTCCCTTCGGTGAAAAAGCAGGGCAGCTCATAGCCTCTTGGGTTGAAACCTGCTCACTCCAGACGCGCATTCTCCCTCTCTTGTGAAACCTTATACTTGATGCTATTCCTGTTTATACCTGTGTCACTGTCCCCGGGGTTCATGTGACACTGATACCACTGAATTAATTCTTTCTTTAGGGATATTTCTTGTTAGAGTGATTATATTATTGAGTTGTGCAGTTAATGTTATTAGTTAGTGAGTATGCTTTTATCTACAATGTATCACGAGGGCACACACATACAAGTGGTGGGAATTGACTCCCTAATTTTGACAGTATTGTAAAAAACAAGAGGAGAGCCACTTAATCTAAAAAGTAAATTAAACTTAAAGAAACCCCTTTTTTTCTTATTGATTATTGTTATTATTGTTCTGAATACTGAGACCACAATGGGAAAGCCCGGCGTCTAGATTGAACCGTGTATTATCATACTCTTGTCCCTGCAGGGTCACAATCGTATCATAGCATACAGCCGGCCTGTCTACTTCTGCCTGTGCTGTGGCCTCATTTGGTTGCTCCACTACGGCAGTCTGAGGACCACTTCATCCCGCTTCACCCTGTATGGCGTCGCACTTACCAGCTCCCTGGTACTCGCCTCTGCCAGGGACCTTGTCATTGGTAAGTGTACACCCCTGTTCATGTACAGTAATAATATTGTTAACAACAGCCATTATTTGTATGGCATTTTTCAAGATAGAGTTGTCAATTCTAAAATCAACAGAAAGCCAATGCAGAATGACTAAACTGGTTATGTGCTCGTTCTTATTTGATCCTGTTAAGTGTGGCTGCTGCTTACTGTATCAATAGAAGACATGAGCAGGTTTTGCCTCTCAGGCACTTAGAATAATCAATTCTGTAAAAGATGAAAGTCTGAATAACTTTGAAATAAAAACAGGTCGATACTGCTTTATTAACATTATCATCACAAGTAAGAATCAAATATAACTCCTACATTTCTGACACTATGCTGAATGAAGGGTACCATGTTATCAAATGCATCATAGTTAAAGCGTTGTAGTTTGGCTGGAGATTTGTTGTTCCAGAGATGACTCTGAAAACACACAAAAATGATATATCCACTCCTACACTTTAATTGTTTCCCCAACACTAGAGACGAATTGAGCTCCGGCTACAAGTTTAGAAGTGCATCCAACAAAATGGTCGGAAAATGCAATATGTATATGAGCCTTAATCTCTCTATTAAAAGCAATGGTTATTTGTTTAGAGGGTATTAAAACCACCTTTCATCAAACAACAATCAACATTAATTGCTGCAGTTGCCCTGGAGACATGCCACTGTGCAACAGTGTGAACTAATAATATTTGTAGCTCACAGTCATAAACACCAAGTCCTTGTCATCTGCATGATCTGAAATCTGATGTAAATGAAAAGTCGATGTTTCATTTTGTCACACTGACATTACTGTCATCTTGCGTCCGTCTCCCTGCAGTCTTCACTCTGTGTTTTCCCATCATCTTCTTCGTGGGGCTGCTGCCACAAGTCAACACATTCGTCATGTACCTCTTTGAGCAGCTGGACATCCATGTGTTCGGGGGCAATGGTGAGTGACTTATAGATGCACAACTTCTCTGCTGGGGTGACTTTGACCTCTACAGAATGAGACAATAGACACTACATACACTCTTGCCCTTATATATTATGATGGGACAGGCTTCATAAGAGTGCTGATTTGCATTCTGCCTGGCCTGGTGCCTGTCTGGTGGAGTGGTCTCATTGCTGACATCCTCTCTGTGCTCTCTGCAGCCTCTACAAGCCTTCTGTCGGCGCTGTACAGCATCCTGCGCAGCATCGTCACCGTCGCTCTGCTTTATGGCTTCTGCTACGGAGCTTTGAAGGTGAGAGCAAAGCAAACTAAGATGCAGGATAATTAACTAGACATCATTCAACTGGAATTAAAAAGTCATCTTTGACAAAAAAATACAGTCTAAAATAAATACATTATAAAATGATGTTCTCTACAATCATCACCTCACTTCCAAATTATGAAATTATAAGACCTCTACATTATAACAGCATTAAAAATGAAGGTGTTTGAAGAACCTCCCTCACTATTGCTTTTTTAATGATGTAGGAACAACTTGTTGCCAAGAAATATTCTTGGCAGAAAAGAAGATTTGTTTTTTCTTTTAATTCACTTTGTCAGCTGCTCTTTTGAGTGATACCAAACATATTAGAGACGATAAACAGCTTTATCATCTAAAACTTGCAGTTTCTGCTAACCAAAAATATTTGCTTTAATTTAAGTTCCTGTACTGTGGAGGAAAACAAAAGCTCAACTTTTCAACCTGTTTCCCAAAGAAAATATGAGAAATAAGACTAAGAGTCTACAGCCGTGGTAGCAGCTCTGTGAGGCTAGACCTGCGCACAGTGCACAGTGCTTTAAGCTAACATGCTGACATTAGCATTTTAGCAGATATCATGTTCACCTTTTTAGTTTAGGGTGTTAGCATGCTTATTAGCTAATTAGCACCAAACTAAAAGTACTGATGGGAATGTCATTAGTTTCGTCATAAAGTGAAGGAATCACCAAAGTTGTTACAAGTCATTCTGACGGGACATGACATTTCACTCTAAACCAGAAATGTCAACTCACGGTGACACTGGAGGGAAAATCTGGGGATCACCAAAGTCATTAGGATACATGAACCATGAATGTTCACTTCACCAGAAGTGAACATACACTTTCAGAAACTGTCGTCTGTCAGCTCATCCTTTTGTACAATATTTATGAAGCCTTTTTAATGTGTGAATATGTACAGTGACTCCTAGGAAACTAACCCCATATCAACACATCAGCACAAGTTCCTACATTCATTGTAGTTGCTGGAAAATTGAAAAAATTAGATATTAAATATATTAAAACCTTGTTATTCTCTGTGTCTCAGGAGACCTGGGAGCCTCATCACATCCCTGTGTTATTTTCTGTGTTCTGCGGCCTCTTGGTGGCAGTGTCTTACCACCTCAGCCGGCAAAGCAGCGACCCTTCTGTCCTCATGTAAGTTCACTGCCTTGCACAACAAACCTCTAGAGTCCTAGATAGTATTTGTAGTATCAGAGTTGTGGTGACTTCTCAGAGAAATAGATATCTAAGTGAGGTTTAAATCTTTTTTTCTTTGAACATGTAAAAAAATCTGGCACTGATGGTCACATGTGGTGAACTCACCCATCTGGCACTTAAGCCGGCAAACACAGATCACCAAAAGTATTTTCCATTACCTGCTTGATCCACATCTGCTAGAAAGAAATCCATATTAATGAATAATCTGTGACTTTTCTACTCATACATATGCTGTGGATTATCTCAGACAGGGATTTTCACATTTCAAAATTGCTCAGTTCAAATAGTTTGAAACTGCTTCACACAATGGTTGCATTGTTAACCGTGAGTGGTTTTACATTCGCTCTGAGGTGAATCACCCCCAGGAGATTCATGGTATTTGAACCAGCTAATATTTTTGCTTCTTGCTTCATAGCTCGCTGATACAGTCCAAGATTTTGCCAAATATAAAAGACAAGAACCCAGAGGACCCTCTGTCCGAAGTACAGGACCCTCTACCTGAGAAGCTCAGGGCCTCGGTGGTGAGTTGACCGTCATCAGTTATCTAATTAAAGCCAGGACTCTGCAGTCGTACTGGAACTAGGATTGTCGTTTGAAAATGTGTTAAAGCTGCTCAGGTTTTTCAGAGGGTTTTTTGTTTCTAATCCCGCCTCCTATGTGTGTTATTGAATGCACAGAACGAGCGCCTGCAGTCTGACCTGATCGTCTGTGTGGTCATTGCTGTCCTTTACTTCGCCATCCATGTCAGCACAGTGTTCATTGCACTGCAGGTACAGTGAATATTTTCTTATCATTGAAAGGCTGATCTCAGTCTTGTTTTCATATGAATTTCCAGTTACATTTATTAAAGTGACACTTTGAAACGACAAATGAATTGCATGCTTGGTGTGGTTTCCAAAGCATATGATTTTTTTCATTTCCGCTGTCTCTGTGTTCCCTCAGCCTTTCCTCAGTTATGTCTTGTATGCACTGTTGGGGACGGTGGGGCTGCTCACCCATTACCTGCTGCCTCAAGTCCGCAAGCAGCTGCCCTGGTACTGCTTCTCTCACCCTCTGCTCAAAACTAAGGAGTACTATCAGTTTGAAGTCAGGGGTAAGTACGCTGGCTCGCATATAGCAACCAAAACAGCTCTCAGTGTCACTACAGTGTTTACAAATCATACCCGAAGTGGGTTAGTTTTTTGTGTGTTTTGTCTGCGTCTGTATGATTATGAACGTATAACTTTCTGTGCAGTAGATTATTTTTTTCCCCAAGAAAGTGATAGCAGACACTAGTTTTTACAAAAGCAAATGGAAACAATTACTCATCTATTTTATGTCAGTTGCCAATATCAACAAAGAAGATAGAAAATATTGTCAATATATTTATTTTGTTTTTTGGGATTCTTCTGGATAGTTTTGTCCTCGTAACTTCGTAACAATGCTGTATCTCGCCTCTACATCTAAGACGCTAACTTTGTCCAAAACTCTCTCGTCAGATGCAGCCCACGTGATGTGGTTTGAAAAGCTTCATGTGTGGCTGCTGTTTGTGGAAAAGAATGTTCTCTATCCTCTCGTCATTCTGAATGAGCTGAGTGGCAGCGCCCGAGAGCTCGCCAGTCCAAAGAGACTCGACACAGAGTGAGAATTCTTACTATCTTCCAACATATGTGTGTCCTGATCTCAGTTTTACTCACTCTTAACTAACCCTAACCCTCAACTTTTGTAACTTCAATATAATCTGAAGTGGATCATGTTCTTCACTAGCACACTCCACTATACTTGTATCTGATTGTTACATCATAGTTTGGTAATCCAAAAACTGTTAAGCAAATTAATTTAGTTTTTTAATGAATGCTAAGCTAAGCTAGGCTAAGCGGCAGCTGGCCCCAGCTTTATATTTACCCTACAGGCATGATAGTGGTACTGATCTTCTCACCTAACTAACTCTGAGCAAGGAAGCAAATAAGAGTACAAAATGTTCAACTATTCCTTTCATTGAGTAAGTAGCTCACGGATATTATATAAATAGTTCAGAATAGTTTGGAATATATTTGTAAGCTTTAATGGTTTCATCATGATTTTAGCGTTTGACTTGACCACCACACACACTGATTATTTAAAATGTCCTGCAGGGTCGGCGCTCTGATGATCACAGTGGCAGGCCTGAAGCTGCTTCGTTCCTCCTACAGCAGTCCTACCTATCAGTATGTGACGATTCTCTTCACCGTCCTCTTCTTCACCTTCGACTACCGCCATCTGTCCGAGACGCTGCTGCTCGACCTCTTCCTCATGTCCATCGTTTTCAGCAAGGTGAGAGGAATAGATGATGAGTTGTACAACTTGTGCTGTCCTGATTCTGTACAAGAGACATTATTATGCACATACAGTATTTAATGTCATGTAAAATATTATAATTATTATATTCATACTGCAGTTATTTTTGTACTGGTCAGGGCAACAAACAACAGTATCTTTATCAAGCAATCAAAGGATTTTGTAGTTAAAGGCTTTATATGCAGCTGCTTAGATCCATACAGTTATCTGTACTGAAGTTCACTGCGTTTTCTTTTTGTTTTACTGTTTGTTGTTTACAGATGTGGGAGCTGTTCTACAAGCTGCACTTTGTCTACACCTACATCGCCCCCTGGCAGATCACATGGGGCTCAGCCTTCCACGCCTTTGCTCAGCCCTTTGCTGTGCCTCGTATCCTTTCACTGCTGTCTTTTATCAACACATACTGTACACTGAGTTTCTTAGGTAGACCCGTACCACAGTAGCTCCGCTGTAAATCCGGCCTTAGTGAAGCTGATAATGTATTGGCTGATGCTGTTCCAGATGTGTTTTTAATGTTGTGTTATTTCCCCCCTCATATATAGAAATGAGGGTGGACAAAACATTAGAAACCCCTTTGTGGCTCACTATTATCAGTGTATCTGAATGTAAGGGATTTCAATCAATCAACACATGGACACCAGATGCTACTTATAGCAAAGCATACTTCATTTTCAAGTGATCCTTGACCTGAGCCGCTCTAGACTCTGCCATGCTGTTTGTCCAGGCTGTAGTGTCAGCAATCTTCTCCACTCCCCTCAACCCATTCCTGGGTAGTGCCATCTTCATCACCTCCTATGTCCGTCCTGTCAAATTCTGGGAGAGAGACTACAAGTAGGGAAAAAAAACGCTATTCCATGTTCAAATCTAATACTGTTTCTGTGAACATGCTTTTGAAATTTGCGATTTTCAATCTTCCCTGTTTGCAGCACCAAAAGAGTGGATCATTCCAACACCCGGCTGGCCTCTCAGCTGGACAGAAATCCAGGTGAGGGCATCATTTTCCCTTTAAACCTTATTTTGGCAGCACAAAGAATCTGATACAACTGTTTTCCACACTTTTATCTTGGGTAGGAAGACATTCAGTTGAAACAGTTGAAACCATAATTTACAAGAAACTGCGTTAAATCTATTCCAGTGATGTCAGTGACTAAACATACAATACAATAATGTGTGTTTTACTAATCTGCCTTCCTTCTTTTTATTCATCATTCTTCTTTCCCTCTTTAGGCTCTGATGACAACAATTTGAACTCCATCTTCTATGAGCACCTTACCCGCTCCCTGCAGCACAGCCTGTGTGGAGACCTCCTCCTGGGCCGCTGGGGCAACTTCAGCACCGGGGATTGCTTCATCCTGGCCTCTGACTACCTAAACGCTCTGGTGCATCTGATCGAGATCGGCAACGGCCTGGTCACCTTTCAGCTCCGAGGGCTGGAGTTCAGAGGTGAGAAGGTCCATGTGTGTTTGGTTAAAATTGGTTCCCACTGGAGCTAATGAATGAATGTGTGGTAGTCAGACATGTAGGTAAAATATTCAGGAGTTATGGGTAGGGAGGGGTCTTATCAAATGCAATTTAAAAACTTCCCAGTTCATATCCTTATTAAAAAAACATTTTATCAAGTGTCAGCTTAGATGTGTCATATTTCATTTCCTCTTTAACTATCGACGGGTCATTTATTAGCAAGCTAACGTTAGCTTCGTCGGTTGGTTCAGCTAGCTACATAACAGTTACACAGGGCAGTTACAGGGTGTAAATATTTAGTAACAACTAATCTCTACATAACACCTCGACCTAGGTCTGGTTATTAAAGATAGAGGGAATGAGGACCAGTTGCCCAGCATTCCCATTTGTGACATGAGCATTCCAGCATACGCTTTATCTTCCTGCTAAACACACCTGTGCATGCTTTATCAGCAGGACTTCAGCCAGTAGTGTTCTGATGTACAATAAACCTGCTGAAACAGACTGCATGTGACACGCTGTGAACTTTTAACAGAATTGGAGACACTCCACAGAGCATGACACTCATCATCTGTCTGTCAGCAACTTTTCAGCTGTCACTGTTTCAAAATGTAATCTATTTTTTTACAACGTCAGGAACGACCTATTTATCTTTTTGTGGGTCAACATTGGAATTAAACCAGTTGATACATGTGTAAAACGGGTCAGTGGGGAAAAATTGGATTGTTTACAGTCCCAACATACGGTTTGATCTGACTTTTGTTGTGTGTTATATATTGTGTCTATATGAATCTGTTGATATTTCCCTCCATAGGAACTTACTGCCAGCAGAGAGAAGTGGAGGCCATCACTGAGGGGGTGGAGGAGGACGAGGGCTGCTGTTGCTGCGAGCCGGGCCACCTCCCTCACATCCTGTCCTTTAATGCTGCCTTTGGACAGCGCTGGCTGGCCTGGGAGGTGCTGGTCACCAAATACGTGCTGGAGGGCTACAGCATCACCGATAACAGCGCCGCCTCCATGCTGCAGGTGTTCGATCTGCGACGCATCCTGACCACCTACTATGTCAAGGTTAGTGGGATGTAGCAGGACTGTAACGTGTAAGAACGTGTAACTTATTATTGTAAACTATTTATAAATGATCTAAATGCATCATCCCTTCCTGGTCTCAGGGTATTATCTACTATGTGATCGCTTCCCCCAAACTGGAAGAGTGGCTGGCTAATGAGACCATGAAAGACGGCCTGCGGGGATGTGGAGAGAGGAACTACGTCGACCTGGATCCCACCTTCAATCCCAACATCGACGAGGACTATGACCATCGACTCGCAGGCATCTCCAGGGACAGTTTCTGTGGAGTCTACCTGGCCTGGATCCAGTACTGCAACTCTCGAAGGGCCAAGGTAATGCAGGATCACGGGGAAATCTAACTGGCACTAAGGCTGCATTCAGATCAAATCAGTTGCTGCGGCGATTAGCGTAGGCTTGTGCAGCAGTGTTGGAGCTCTTGAGTTTCATGAATTTCCTTGTCTCTGCTTTGTTTGTAGCCACTGGACAGCGAGAAAGACTCGGCTCTGGTGCTACTCTGCTTCGGCCTGTGTGTGCTGGGAAGAAGAGCTCTGGGAACAGCAGCTCATCATATGTCCAGGTTATTTAGTCATCGTCATTATAATAAGTTAACCTTTTATAATGCTTTGAGGGCTGAGAGAGAGTTCACTTATGTAGGCCAAACAAGCAGACATAAAACAGAACAACATGAATTTCCTGGGACATTCATGTCTTTGATGTTTCCTCTGTAACATTTAAAAGAATAAAGAAGCATATTTTATAAGACAAGCAATAAGAAGAAAAAGACATATGGCCATCTGAGCTTAATTATGAATATACATGCATTTATACACATACAGAAGTTTTCTTTCCTTCTTTCCTGTCCATCTGTGCTCTGGATAAACTGTTTTTTCAACCTTATAAGTCATGACCAAACTACACGTCCTTAATCTCTTCTTTCCATCGCAGCAATCTGGAGTCCTTCCTTTATGGACTTCATGCATTATTTAAGGGAGATTTCCGCATCTCTTCTGTGCGAGACGAGTGGATCTTCGCAGACATGGAACTGCTCAGGAAAGTTGTGGTGCCTGGAATCCGAATGTCTCTCAAATTGCACCAGGTGAGAGGTGTGCCACATGAAACCTTTGACCTCAATCTCAGGGTCAAATTTGATCTGTAACAAAATGTTGCACTTGTTCTTTTAGGACCACTTCACGTCCCCGGATGAGTATGATGAGCCGGCGGTTCTTTTCGAGGCCATCTCCTCCCACCAGCAGAACCTGGTCATCGCGCACGAGGGCGACCCCGCCTGGAGGAGCGCTGTGCTGTCCAACGCCCCGTCGCTTCTCGCCCTGCGCCACGTCCTCGACGAAGGAACCAACGAGTACAAAATCATTATGCTCAATCGACGATACCTCAGCTTCCGTGTCATCAAGGTGAGACGCAGACGCAGATTGAAAATAGCCTTTGACTCCTTGATTGTTGCTGTTTGTAAGAGACAATACTTAATGAGAACCTCTTGTGCTGCAGGTGAATAAAGAATGCGTCCGAGGCCTTTGGGCAGGGCAGCAGCAGGAGTTGGTGTTCCTGAGAAACAGAAACCCAGAGCGCGGGAGCATTCAGAACGCCAAGCAGGCTCTGCGAAACATGATCAATTCTTCTTGTGACCAGCCCATCGGATATCCCATCTATGTATCTCCGCTGACCACCTCCTACTGCAACTCGCACCCGCAGCTCGGACACATACTGGGAGGCCCAATCAGCATTGGAAGTATCCGAAACTTTGTTGTCAGCACCTGGCACAGGTTTGTTGCTCTCTGTGGTTCAGTAGGTAAAGTGTGGTGCCCATAAAGACACAAACTAAGTGTTAGATAACTGCCACCGTGTTACATGTCAATGTTTTCTTGTGTTTTTTGAAGCTGACTGTAGTTTATTAATGGATGTTTTGTAGGTTACGGAAAGGCTGTGGTGCCGGCTGTAACAGCGGAGGGAATATCGAGGATTCAGATGCAGGGGGGTTGTCCTGTGGCAGTGGGAATGGGACGGGGGGCGACTCTCAGCAGAGCTCAGTGTCGCAGGGTGGGACCTCCGGACCTCCCCCCTCTCACACATACCCACCGCACACTCTGGGTGAGAACTGCTGTTCCTGACAATCTCTAATAGTGAACACTATGACAAATTTATTTTTTTGAGTTCTGTTAAGAATAAGTTTAAGTTTCACTGAAGCTTCAAAATGAACTTAAATATACTTATTTTGAACGTCAGTGACTCTAAGAGGCGGGTGTATTCTGAAGTCTGAGAAACGAACCCTGATCGTCAGTAATCTCTGACTGGACTTGAGATTTCAGAAAGCTTGTGCCATGAACTTGGGATGTGTAGTTTAAAAGATGATAAGCAGGATTTATAGAGGTTAATAGGGAGGGTCTAATGAAAGAGACTGCATTATGAGTTTGCGTTGCATTGTGGGAAATATAGGATCCAGTCTTTTTGGAGCTTCACCCACACTAGGAAACTGAAATCACAACCTCTGCTGCATCAATTTTGACCATTCATTTTTTTTTTTAATGTGTCTCTCCTAAGTCCCCAAATGTTTTATGGGATTGAGACACTAAATCACTGGAGTCCTCCTATAATTTCATATGGTCTATGTCTGACTTCTCCTCCTTGTGTCCAGGCACCAGCCAGAGTTCCCAGTCTGTTCAGTCGGGTTTGGTACGCCACTCTCCTGCCCGAGCCTCTGTTGCCAGCCAGTCATCATCTTACCGCTACAGCAGCAGCCGTCACTCCTCCCTGCGCACATCCACCACAGGCCTGGAGCCCTGCCGACGTTCCTCCACCAGCCAGCTGTCTCTGCGCACACTCCCCACCTCCCTGCAGCTCCGTCTGGGTTCCACCTCTGACCCCGCCGGCCCCTCCGCCTCCCTTTCCAGCCACAGCATCCCTCCCTGCAAACGCCACACGCTGGTGGGCCTCCTGGGCAACGACGGCATGTGCAGCATCGTGACCGATCCCCTCAGCCAGCATCATTACCATCATCACCACCCGCAACAACACAACCCCACCGTCTCCACCGTGCGCAGAGATGACATCTCCTACAGAGTGCAGGTTTGTAAATATTATGAGAAAATAAGATGGAATGAAATAGTGTCCAGAAAACAAAAAGAGCATTGGCACAGTTAGCAAGTGAAATTTAGCAGTTTCAGTGTCACGCAGTAATCTACATCAACAAACAGAAAGCTGTGCCAGAGAGCTTTTGGTGTTTCTCTTTCAGTCGTCTGTACTCTGCTGTCTCAGTTCCTTTTGTCACTTTAGTCTCATATACAAAAGTACAAAGTACAAAAAAAGGTCAACTCTCAGTCAGTCGGGCGGTCAGTCAGTTGAATGTCTCATCATCTACTCAATGGATTTACAGTTGTGTCTTATCCTAACTTTGGTGATCCCTTGACTTTTCATCTAGCACCACCATGAGGTCAAAATTTCCCTTTCTCCGATACTTTGGTAAATACCTGCAAAATCCATCATGATTCCCATCATCCTCAGCAAATGTTAGCATGCTGACACATAAAACTAACATGGGAACATTATATTTGCTAAGCATCAACAGGCGACCATTATCAGTCCTGCCGTGATGTACGTTTTTATTCTTGTGTTTCTGTGATGTCGCTCAGATCGTGGACGTCAGTCAGGTGCTGGAGACCATCAACTTATCGAAGCGGAAGGAGCTGCAGTGGCCTGACGAGACGATGAGACTGAGGGCAGGACGTACCTGCTGGAGGGACTGGAGCCCCTTAGAGGGCATGGAAGGACATGTAAGTCTTTATCAACATCTGCTAACACTTCGATGTAAACACTTGTAGACACAGATAAATGAAAGTTAGACTTTGGACTAAATGTGATCTGTTCTGATGTTGCAGTTTGTCAGCTCACACACACGCTCTCAGACTCTTATGCTATAAATGTGATTATGATCACATGACAAAGACATGTTTGGCCTGTAACACCCTCTGTGACCTACTTGCTCAGTAATAAACGCTTCATGAATTTGATTGGATGCTTCCTGTCACAAAGATGCCTCTTCTGTTGCCCTCTGCAGGTGATTCACCGGTGGGTGCCTTGTAGCCGAGACCCAGCCAATCGCTCCCATATCGACAAGACCATCCTGCTGGTACAGGTGGAAGATAAACTAGTGCCCCTTATTGAGACTGGGGTCATTGAGTTGGGTGCCGAGGTCTGAGACAAGCAAGCACACACATCTCACACACACACACACACACACACACACACACACACACACACGGTGGTGTGAAGATGAAGCCAGACCTCCCTGGCTTTCAGCAGGACACAGGAGCCTGCAGACAAACAGGAAATGGGAGCTCTCCCCCCTCCCCTGTTCCTTATTGCTGAGGGGGAAAGGACGCCAGGGAAAAGTGCAAGCAGAGGCAGAGCATACGTTTATCCAACATCCTTTACTGCATCAATACACACCCACAGTATCTGCCTTGCTTTGCGTCTCAGAAATGCTGCATGACAGTAAACAACCCTTAAGTTAAGTTAGTTCTTGCTACTGGTAATTAATTTCTATGCATTTCATCGACTATTTTCTTGGCAATTCTGACAGAGCTGAGTGTAAAGAGCGTGTGGAGATTTTTCTTTTGTGTGTTTTGATTGTCTTTAAATAATTTGCCAAAATCAGCCTGGTTTTGAATATCTGCCATGGCTTCATACACATGAAAGCTTTTTTTTTTTAGTTTTTTTGCTGCCAAGACTACAGAGAAAGTTGTGGTGCAGAACAGATGAAGTCAGAGACTTGATGGTGCTGTGCTCAATAAACTCCTCTGTTTCATTGTTGTCATTCCGTTTGGATTACTTTGAAATCTGCAAGATTACTTTGCGCAAAGAAAAATAGAACTTGCACTATAATTTTTTTATTTTTATTTACAGCGATGCACTACACTCTTTAGATAATATCACATTTTATTTATTACAGACTCTGAATGGCCATGGTTACCGATGCCTTGGGAACGAAAAAAAATGCAATCGTCATTATGTTTTCAGCCATTTTTATTTTACTATTTTATGTTTGATAAACTTGAAAATAACTTTTTACTGTATATGATTATATCTATATCTATATAAATATATATATATTTACACAAATATATATATATAATGTCAATGTATAAAATATTTTGTTTTCAATATTTATTACTGTGACCATGGTATTTACACTTTGTTACATCTTTTTCTTTTTTCATTTTGAGACAAAGGTTAATGTATTAAGGACCATTGGTTGAAAACAAGATGCCGAATTTTTGATGGACTGTTTCACTATTTAACTTCTTTTCTATATGGAGAAATAAAAGTTTGATTTATTGCTGACATCTTTAATACGCCTCTTCTGATTGTTTGTGTATAATTTTATTGAATTGTCCAAATAATTTCTAACAGACTAAATTAAAAAGCAAACACCAGTACACACGGAGCTCAGTCATCAAGGGCTTTTAGTAAATATACAAAATGTTGCAGGAGACACAGAGTTTAAGATGAAACTTGTGATCAGCAGGTGCAGTGAAGTGGTTTGAGATTTTATGGGTTACTTGCTGTGGTTTATAATATTTTTTTATGACGGGGGGAACCATATGAATCATATGACATTTCTTTGTTATGCCCGCTTTAACAGGTTATATGGAATTGCAAAACATGCTGCAAAATCTGTGCCACACGCTGTTGGTGTGTGAAAAATCTAAGGTTTGATGACATTCATATACAGCACATATTCTTACTTCAGTCTGTTTTTAAATTACTTTCAGTGTTCATTTCCCGATTTTATGGTATTTTGCAATTTGCTTGCTTGTTTAAATTATCTGATTTATTTGTAACTCTGGTTACAAATACATCTAAGCTCACACTAACCCACTACTAGAGTTTATCACACTTAATAATGAAATATATATTAATACTGTGCCCTACCAGTCAAATGTTTTTCAACTCCCTATTTTTAGGCAGTTGTATTTAAATTGACATCACATAACAGCATAATGAGAAAAGGATGTAGGAAATGGGTACAAGGTAAATTGTTTACAAGAAATTGATTTTAAATATGTCTGTCATGATGAATCGAATCAGGAACATTTATACAGGAGTATTTATACAGCATGTCTTACTGCTTACTTTGGATGATTTAACATGACGTTTCTCAGTTTTCTCTATTTTGTTAGTACAAGCCACAGCGCTCCAGGATGTTACTTGACAGTTTCTCTGTAAGGTCAAAAGTCACAGTTTGCCTTTCAAATCCAAATAAGCTTCATGGATATGAATGTTTAAGTTACATAACTGCCAAAGGTAAATTACGTATTTGACCATTTTGTTTTATACAAGAAAACAAAATAGATAATCACAAGACAATAGATAACACTAATAATTGTATAATCAATAATAAACAAACATAACATGATTTTAACACAGTAGAATGAATGAACTTTTGTTTTCTCTCAGGTTGTGGCAGATGGATACATACAACATGTTACATACATGTATTTATACATCAAATAGCTAAATTACTTTACACCATTGTACCAGACTAATGTTTTTTTTTTATGAATAAATCCTTGATGTGTTTGTATGAAGAAGAGGTTGTTTTCTTCCACTAGAAGTCTAGTTAATCCAGTTTTCACTTCACCCCCATAAAAACAGACAAGCTCATACATGTTGTTGCTCTCCAACCACATGACTGTTTACAGTATCGCCCCGCCCCCCGAGCCCTCTGATTGGCTGCTGCGGGAGAATTCCCAGCAACTGTTTTTTCCCGACGTCACATATAAATATCCCATTGACACCCGCTGAGGATGTTCATGTAGTTATTTCACTGCCGTCTCCTTCGTACACCGCAGCAAAGAAAAGGTAATAAGCATGTCTTTGTCTGTTTTTAATTCCGCTGAGGTTTAACTTTTTTTAAATAGCTTTGTCGCATTCTCAGCTTTTTAAAAAGTCACGTCGTTAGCTTGTTGTGCTACCGGCTAGCTAGCTAGGCTCCGAGAAAGCATATCATGATCATGTGACATCCAGGCAGTCAGGTGTTGTTTGTGTTGTTTTGTGTGTAGCTGCCGTTGTTTGTTGCCACCTCACAGTCCAACCAAAAATAGCAACTGTACTCTGAAAATTTGATAAGAAGAGCTTTTAACTGTCTCTGTCATCCACACAGGACTCCCACAGAAGGCGAGGACATGCTTAAGTTAGTCTTCCTCGTCCTGCTCGTCCCGAGTCTCGGGCTGGTGAATGCATTTCCGTCCCAGCAGCCAGACAGTGGGAAAAACTGGGTGGTTATCGTGGCTGGCTCCAATGGCTGGTACAACTACAGGCACCAGGTGAGAGGTCTAAAACAGGGAGGCTGCACGAAACTGTTGCCACAATGTCACCTTATCAAGTGCAAACCGTGCATGACTCCACTGTTTTCTTTTGTAATCCGCATTGGTTTTTGATAAGAAATCAACTTCATACTCAGTTAAACCACTTCCCCTTTCACAATGCATGCTGCCCCAGAGTTTTCCAGGCCTTTTAAAAGGTAAAGTGGGTCCAGTAAAGTAAAGCCTGATTGTGATAATACGCAGCTGACCTCTACTTAATGGTCTTTCTGTCTCTCTCAGGCTGATGCTTGCCATGCCTACCAGATTGTCCACAAGAATGGCATCCCAGATGAGCAGATTGTGGTCATGATGTACGATGACTTGGCACAGAATGAGGAGTGAGTTGACATTTTTGCTTCTCTGCGGCGTTTCTTTGTGATACAAAGACTTCTTCTTTCCCCTGAAGTGTCCAGAAACCCCACTGAAGTTAATTTCTGTTAGTTGTTCATCCTTCCCCGTTTACGAGTTGGTAGAATATGCAAATGAATGTCAGCAGAATGTCATAGCACAGACCAATGTTAGTTTTATAGATCTTTAATAAAAGCTGTGTTGTGTGTTTATGATAAAAAATGCAATTACAGTATTTTAATCACTAACGTTGCTCGTTATTAACATGCTATATTTATGTTTAAGCATTCTACACTGCCTTAAATAGTGAAATAGTTGAAAGTATGTCAGCTACTTATATTTCACATAATGTCCGCTTATCTATAAGTAGAGCTGAATCGATTAGTCGTTTCATCAATTAGCTGATCAACAGGAAATTAATAACTATTTTGATAATTGTTGAAGGCATTTTTTGGCATTTGATGGTTGCAGCTAGAGATGTCCCCATCCAAGTTCTTTTAATATTGGGCAGATGCTGAGTCTGACCCGATACTTAGATTTACTTAAATGTTGATTAAATATGTATCTGACACCCTGAAATAACAGCTGTAGCCAACTAAATCTGACGCACCATATTTTTCATGAGCTAAATGATCCAAATATTGGAGGTCCAGGTTCAAAACTATTAAATTTATAAGCCTAAATTATTGATATTATCAGTGAAAGTTTAACTGGTGGTGTGCAACTCCTGAAAATGACGTGAGGGGATCTGCTAGAGAGAAGACGTCTCACTCTGTTGGAGTTGTTTGAACTACAGAAACACTCTTGCTTGATGATACAGCAGTGTAAAGAGCGGAGGTTCATCCCACCTTGGGCTACAGGAAACTGTGGTAGACATTTTTCTCTATTTTCATTGACCAAACGATTAATCGAGAAATATATCAGCAGATTAATTGATAATGAAAATAATAATTTGCAGCCCTATCTGTAAGCCACAGGATAATGGCACATCCGTGTTGGTATGTCTCATGTCGCTGTGGTATTTCAGCCTTGTGTCGTTCATTGTCAGAGCAGCAGCCGTACTCGGAGCAGACGGCACATTATCAGGCTGAGTTAAAGAGACTCAATGAGAGGAGTCACAAGGAACTCATTTTAGTGCTCGTTCAGGACTCTGACTTGGAGTTAAATTACTGGCATGGTGACTGTGTAGAAGAGCAGTAGTGAAAATCCTTTTCGGTGGGAATTAGGATCACTGTTATACACTGTGACATGCAGCAAGGACACAGCAGTAAAGATTGTGTTGACTTTGGCATTAACTGGTCAGTTAGTGGCCCAGTTGGACCAATTAATTCACTCTCAGTCATTTACCTTTTATATTTCACTTCACTACTGTATGTTATGAACCTTTCTTGTATTATTAAAAACCTGCTCGAGTGTATGAAAAGGTTCATTGTATGCTTAGACCGACCAGGCTTATGTAGAATTCAGAGAACAGTGTAAGTGCTGCATGCCAACTATCTCCAAATACTAGAGCTGCAACTATCAATCATTTTCATCATCTATCAATCTGTTCATTAGTTTTTCAATTACTCAGCAGTGGGAAATGCCCATGAGAGGTTCTCAGAGCCCAAGATGACATTTTCAAATGTCTTGTTTTGACAGACCAACAGTCCAAAACCCAAAGATATTCACTTTACAATGATATAAAACACAGACAAGCAGCAAATCTTCATATTGGAGAAGCTGGAACCAGTGTGTGTTTGTTTGGGTTTTTTTCTTGATAAATCACTTGACTAAACGATTATCAGGTTATTTATTTATTAATTTTCTGTCCATCGAATATTAATCGAGGACTCGTTCTGGCACTATAGTGAATATTAGCTTTCAGTACTGCCTAGCTTTGTGATATGTAAGTACCATATATACTGTATATTTCTTATCATCTTATCTTTTTAGATGGGAATCTGTATGTACAGAGAAGATGCAGATAATAGATTATTTCCACTGCAGGTTAATTTAATAGTTATAACCAATAATAAGCTGAGGAATATGGCTGTTATAAACTGTCTACACACTTAAGTGTCTGCTGATGTGTCCATGTATCAAAATACCTCGACATAATGTTGGTCAAGATTCAGAGAGAAGTTATGTAACATCGATTTTGTGGCTGAGGTGATTGTCAACATGTATTGGTTTTGTGGTTAATAAGTAACTTGTATTTTAAACACAGCAGGCAAGTGTGCAGCTTACATGAATTCCCATACAGACAAATCAATGGGCACTAGTAGCAAAAGCTTTTTCAAGTTTTTACTCGAATGTTTGTCATTGATTTAATGCAAAACGATGGAAGTGATGATCATGAATTTATTATTTTCTCCATAAATCATTTAGTTTACAAAATGTCAAAGAATAGTGAAAAATGTCTGTTCCTAAAGCCTGAGGTGACGTCTGTAGATGTCTCGTCACGTTCAGTTTACAATCACAAGACAAAAGTTTCAGCTCTACTTGAATTACTGTAACAGTGCAGTTTCTCACAGACAAGAGTCCTTTTTGATTTGACGCAAAATAATGTCACAGAAAGTGATTCTGCAGTGAAAGGGGAAAAACCTGACGTGCTGGCACCTGATCGGTGAATCATTCATCTGTTGCCCTGTCAACTTGCCGATGTGTTTTGTCAGCCATTCGCACTTCCCCCTACAAATCTGAATCATGTTTTTGTTTCCAGGAACCCCACCCCTGGGATATTGATCAACAGGCCGAATGGCACAGATGTGTACAAGGGAGTTCCTAAAGACTACACCGGGGACGTGAGTGCCTCAGCGCAAATATTTGTACAAGAGTGCAAATCATAGCTCTTGACTAAATGTTTTGCAGCGCTTTTGACATTCACACAGAAACTTTGATGTTTAATGTAAACTTTTATATTTTTGACTGGGTGTTTTCCTGCAGGATGTGACCCCAGAAAACTTTCTGGCAGTGCTGAAGGGTGACTCCTCAAAAGTCAAAGGTGGATCTGGAAAAGTGTTGAAGAGGCAAGTGATGAAATAAAACAAGAGGTGGAGTAGTGAATCTCTTGAAGAGATGACACCAGACACCAGAGCAGCATTAAGATTTTTTTTTTTTATAGTTTGCTCTCTTTGTTCTGGCAGCGGACCCAAAGATCACGTGTTTGTGTACTTCACTGACCACGGGGCGCCTGGTATTCTGGCATTTCCTAATGATGATGTAAGCACTTTTCTACTTCCTGCTCTTGTTCACTCCTGAGTTTACTGCCACAAAAACATAAGCTAGTTCTTAACAATGTTCTTACCAGGTTTATGTTGTTCAACTTGTTTTGTCAGATAATTTCTCTCTCAAGATCAGGTGTTTCTTTTCCTTTATATATTTTAATACCTTACCATATGGAGACATGCATTTAACATCTGATCATGAAGGACATGAAGTTTTGTACAAACATTCATGTGCCCCTCAGGATGAATTATCAGCCACAGCTGCACTTTGTGTTAAGTGCTAATTAGCAAATGTAAGCATGCTAACACGCTAAACTCAGATGGTGAACAGGATGCGTGTTAGCATTTAGCTCAAAGCACCTTTGTGCCTAAGTACAGTCTCGCATCGTTGCTAGAAGATGCTTATGATTGAAAGAACAAGTCAACTAAAAGACTACAAATCTGACCAGACATTTAATGCCAGTTTTCAGTACTTGACTTCAAATGTGGTCAGTTTGTTAGCCATAACATAACTGTAAAATGATTAACTATTATAATGTTGTGCAAAGAAAGAACTACTACTGTTACATTCAAAGTAATTTTTCTCCTCTCTTTCTTTCTCTGCAGCTCAATGTCGAAGACCTCCAAGACACTATTAAATACATGCACGAAAATAAGAAATACCAAAGGGTACATGCTGTTTTTTTTGGTTTTTTAATATCTATATGTGTATATATGCCCTACAGTATGTAGGTCAGTGATAAAATCCAATCAGGTGATGATGTAGCTGTGCTGAATGAACCACAAAATCATAAAACTTGTTTTTGTCTCCTTTTTCTTTTTCGTCCTTCCTCCCACACACACGTCCACAGATGGTGTTCTACATTGAGGCATGCGAGTCCGGGTCAATGATGAACCACCTGCCTGCTGACATTGACGGTGAGTTGAACTTTACCTCGTCAGAATCACTTTCCAGAAAAACCAAGACGATAATGAAGCTGCAAACGATCAATAAAGACCGGCAATTGATGAACTACTTAAAAACCCTCGAAAACATGAATTGAACAACATAAACACCTAAAAAGTAGACGAGAGGTCAGCACTGCAGTTTGTGGACTTTTCGACTCTTAGTCTTTGTTGTGTCTAGTCAAACACTGAGGTCAGCATTATGACTTGTGGTCATTTATGAGCCGAGTCACTCTGTCATGTGCTCGGCCTCATGATAAACCAGACATGAATCAAGGTTCTGGTTTTATTGTGTTCAGTTTTTACACTCGTCCATCTGCGGGCTAAATGACTGAGACATCTAAAGTCCAAATGTAAAGCATCTGTTTACTTACAAACGTATTCACTCTGTAACTTGCATTTACCTGTGAGTGAGTTCACAAACTGTCCTTTAGAGCTTCATGTCTTTGAAATGTTTCTAAGGCTGTCAAGCAGACGTGTTTAGGTTTGCCTGCTTTTCTACCAAACTATTACAATCAATCAAGTTTATTTGTCACATGTAATCATAAAAGGTACAATCACAGTGAAATTAAACATGTCTGTGTTTTTCAGTGTATGCCACCACTGCAGCCAACTCTCACGAGTCCTCTTACGCCTGCTACTATGACGAGAAGAGGGACACGTACCTGGGAGACTGGTACAGCGTGAACTGGATGGAGGACTCCGACATGGTGGGTGATGTTTCCCCCGGTGTATTTGAATCACAGCGCTCACAGTATTTTGTCATACAGAAGTTTTCGATCTTGTTAAAATTCTGAAAATTGAAATGAAAATTCTTGTCATGTGTTTCGCCACTTGTCTGCTTTCAGTGTTACCTGGCAGAAGAAGAAAGTGCTCTGTTTGCATAAGCAGCAACTTGTACAGCTTCGTAAAGTAAACAGTGAGGCTGATATCAGAGATAAGATTACACTCAGTTATGCTGGATTACATTATTAATGCATGCCTTGTTTCCTGTGAATGCCACATAGAAATGGCGAGCTATGCCACTATCAGTGCTGAAAAAAGCTGAGACTTCACTTGCTTTAATCGTTGACAGAACATCTGTTACCAAATGTTAGTTCAACTACTTTCAGTGCTCACATACAAACTGACTTCCGCCAGGACTCGAACATAGTTAAACTGTTATTGCTGAAGGCATTTGAACATTTTGTTCTGACTTCAACTGAACACCTCAGTTGACACTTCAAACTCTTTGAGTGCCTCAACTTCAACTCACTCTTCAACTGCTTTTCCACTGCATGCAAAGATATAACATTTTAGACACTTAAAATGAGAGTTTGCATGTGCAATTGTTAGCATAAGTAAGCAATTTCAGTGAGCTAGCTTTTTAAAAAAAATATTTAGCCTTTTCCAGTTATCTGTATTTTGATATTTTAATGATGATTTAATGCTAATTTTACCCCTCTGTTGCCGACTGATATTGAATAATATTATTATATTACAGTAGCATAGCAGCTCAGACTATATGAAGTCCATTAAAGGTTTATTTTCTGTTCCAAACACCTGGTGTCAAAAAGGCAGGAACAGGAAGTGGTGAACGTTTCCAACAGCAGCAACAGTGGTTTGTTTTTAACCAGCAGAATAAGAACTGGGTAGTTTGCATAAGCTGTGATGGCACCTGTGGGTCTGCAATATATATATATATAAGCATCCCAAAACAGAAACTTGAATTGCACACTGTTTCATTTCTGAAAACCCACCCAATTATTTTGTGAAAGTCCTGTTTGTGATGTTTTTATTTTGTTTTTTTGTTTTGTTTTTTTCGTCTCACATCGTGCTTCCAGGAGGACCTGACAAAAGAAACTTTGCTAAGGCAGTTCAAGATTGTAAAGAGCCACACAAACACCAGCCACGTCCAGCAGTTCGGAAACAAGGTGAGAGAATGAAACAATGCTAACAAGGCTTAACTGCCAACTATAAGCTAAATACTGTTGCTGTTGCGAGGGGAACGGTATTGGAGAAAAAAATGTTTGTTTCCTGCCCTTACTTTGATTCTTGATCTTGAGTTTCTTACTTTTCTATTCAGACTATGGCCCACATGAAGGTTGTAGCGTTTCAGGGTAACCCCAAGGCAAGCGGCCAACCCGCTCCTCCAATGACCCTGCAGCCAATTACAAATCCAGATCTGACCCCCAGCCCCGACGTTCCTCTGGCCATCCTCAAGAGGAAGATGATGTCCTCCAATGACATCAGAGTTGCAAGGGGGCTGCTGATGGAGATCAACACCCACCTCAAGGTAAAGATTCACAAAGCTCTCTGGTGTTCTGGCTGTTGCAGGATGTTGCATGTTTCAGACTTTTCAAGCATGCCATGCAAATCAGATTTATAGGGAAGATTTAACTGCACAAATTGAGAATTTACCATGACAGTTCTCATGTTTCAGATTTCAATGTGTGAACTTGTGTGTGTATGTTCAGATCAGGGAGGTGATGGCTGACACTATGCGTCAAGTGGTTGAGAGGGTGACCGGCAGCAAGCTCAAGGCCGAGGAGGTCCTCAACGACAGAGCCGAACTCTCCCAGCATCAGTGCTACAAGGCTGCAGTCAACCACTACAAACATAACTGCTTCAACTGGCACAAAACTGAGGTAGAAGAATCCTTTCTGCACATATAAACCAGACTGGGGGTCACCCTGTCCAGATTTAGAAAGTGCTGATATTTTATTTTTTTTACGTAATGGTTGATTAGTCACAGTTTTGGCATCTGTACCCAATCGTCGAAACTTACTCACATGCCAGGAGTCTGGTTCTGCTTCAGAAGAGGAAACGGCAGATCTGTTTCACACGCTGTTCATCAGTAGACCTCCTGTCATTCAGCTGACTCTGCAGCAAGTGCACAATCAGCCTGAATTTGTGCATCTTGACTCAATGAAAACCATATTCTCGAGCGTTATGTTATGACCTCACGCAAGAACATTTTTTAATCTTATTCTAAACTCTTTTCTGTGAATGTCACCAAACTCTCTTAACTGCACAAACTTAAAGAAATAAGATATATTCACGATGAGGAAATGGCCTGAGAGTAACTCTGCAGTGCTGACTAACAGGAAGTTATATTTAAAAGTACTGGGTTTTTTTTTATCCTACCTGTCGAGCTGATACTTACTGGTAATACTGGTGAATAAGAAATTGTATAACTTGATTACATTGTTTTCCTGGGTACTTTCATGCAGCTGCTTGGGTTTATTCAGAAACTTTTCCCCTTTTTCTCTGGAACTGTTTGACATTTCGAGCGCCACAAATACAACAGAGGGAAACTTTGGTCAGTAACATTTTAGTATCACAGACTGTGGGGACATTTCTGACAAATCATCATCATCATCATCATCATCATCGTCATGTCCTCTTGTGTTTCAGTATGAATACGCTCTGAGACATCTGTACGCTCTGGTGAACCTGTGTGAGAGAGGATACCCTGCAGACAGGTAGGGTCTACTTCCCCCTTAACAAACCACTTTATTTCCAACCTATCTATTTCTGTTATGTGTGTCTCTACTATATATGTAGATTTCAGTTTGTCATGATAAAACTACATAACATTTTAAGTTGAGGCCATGAAATATTGAATAATGTCCTTTTTATAAGGTGAGTCTGGTGGCATTTTTCTTAATGAGACCGAAACCAACAATGTTTGGATCCCACTAACAAGTATTCTCTTTGTATCTAAAGCCTCATATAGTTTGTTCCTCTGGGCCACAGAGCTCCATTGTTGTCCAAACACTATTTAAAAACTGGGTGACATCTTCCTTTTATTACAACAAATACTGTAGTTTATTTGTTTCCATCCCACGTAGACCGCCCTGCTGCCAGAAATACTCTCTAGCACGTATTAATCCACAGCTGGAAATAGTCCCCTACAAATGCGCTGTACTCCTTTTTTGAGAAACATTTGTGAAAAACAGACCCCAGCTGTTTCAGGAAATGACTGAGCCTTTTTATGAAATGAAAGTATATGTTTGTGACCTGTTTTTAAACATTTATATCTCTAGAAATTAGATTTTTCACTGACTGGAATTTTATACACTAGGACAGTAGTTGCAGCCCTGTATCAGTCTAGTTTTTGGCCAAATTATCAGACAGTTTAACCCCAGTTCAACTAATAGAAAGTTCAAAGGCACTGTCCCCTCATATATCTGTTATTTGATTATGATTTGATACTGAAACCAATTGTATGTTGTTGTTTTGCTCTGCAGCATCCAGCTTGCCATGGACTCCGTGTGTCACTTCAGCCAGTAAAAAGGTTTCTGCAAATCCATGAAAGCCTCGCATCAAACTGCTTCATCCGTGTGGGAAGCCCTGTGAAGATGGAGTTTCTCTTTGCACTGCTTAGAAATCAATCTGACGTGGAGTAGACGTTATCGTTTTATCAACACACTAACACATTATTATTATTTTTTTTTTTTTACTTGTGATGTGTTTTTGATTTTACTGAGAATTTTTAAACTTGTTTTATGATGAGTTGCACTATCACTGTGAAGGGTTCGTGGATGATATTTTACTGCTTCTGGATATTTTTAGGACATAAGATAGACAATTATAACGTGGAATTTGTGTACATTTGTTTTGCTCTCGGCTTTATTTGTGGTATGGAATGCCTTGGCATGAATGACTGTTTGATTGACATGTAAAGGACATACCACGAAACATTGAATGTTTGTTGAACCTCAAGAGACTTTGTTGTAACACAGGGATCTTGAAATAAATCTGAAAAACCAAAACAGCTAAAATGACCCATATCTCCAAATGTTTTTACCCTCTGTGAATAGTCAGCATGTTTTTATTATTCCTTAATATCAAAATTACACATTTTAGGAGATAATGCTTCACACATCTTCAGAAGAGGATTTGTCTGGTGTCCAATTAATGCTACCCAAGCTTATTTTCCTGTGATCAAAACCCTTTTAAAGTGTGCACTCCTCTGCCTGACAGACAGTTAGACCCACATACATCCTCTTTTACCGTGAACCACTGTCAGCTCTTTGGGGATCTCAGCCTCCCTGTGAGCTTGTTTTAACACCTGACACATTTTACAGGATATGTCTTTTAAAGCACATTTAGTACCTGATAGAACTGAGAATCACGCATTACAAATGTCCTCCTCTTCCCCTTTATACAGTATGATGCCTTGATTACATCTCAGCTAATTATATGTAATTGTACATAATAAAAAGCAGAAACAATATACACACGGCCGTTTCAAATGACAGACAAGACAAAGAAGACATTTACACTCGTAACTGCATGTATCGATCGATGTGTGCCAATGAGTGATGTAAATGCACAAAGTGATTTTACTTAAATTTTCTTCTAGTGATAAGATGATGAATCACCAATATAAATTTGTAGATTTGTATTGAATTAGTATGAAAAGGGCTTTCAAAGCGTTTGTTTTAAAGGCGTTTAGTTAATTGAATGTTATTAGATTAGCAGGTACTGAATTTCATGGCAATCCATTAAATAGATGTTGAGATATTTCCCTGGATCCAGTCTGTCGATCCACCACTTTGGTCCAGACTGAAATACATCACAACTATTGGATGTATTGCCATGAAATTTTGTGCAGATATTCGTGTCACCCACAAGATTATATTATAATAAAGTATATTTAAAGAAAGAAGTCTTAGTCTTAGAAAATCAACCATTTTACATTTAAATCCGTATGTTAGATATTCCTTTGGCATTAGTTCAATTATCAGTTTATGCCTTCCCACAGTTGTAGGTGGCGTGTTATCAGTCCATCTGAGTAATGTATTTTTCTGGGCAGGAAATGTGAAAAATCCTTCAACAGCCTTCTCTGATGAGAGCCACCTGCAGGTTTCAACTTCCACTTATCTTATGAAGTATCTTAACTTCTAATCTCAAAAATGTAATTTGTCAAATCCTTTCCATTTTTGTATTATTTACGACCAAATACTAATGACATTCCCAGCTGTACTTTGTGATTAGTCCCTGCGAATGAAAACCCACATGAAATAATAATATTTCATGAAAAATGAAAAGACAATGAAATTGCGACATCTAAAGGCGACATTTTGACTTACATCTTAAAATTTAAAGTAGGATGAAGCTGTATTTAATTTGTGTGGAGGTTCTTTTTTGGACTTGATCTTTTATTTAATGACTAGCTGTATTATTTTACCCCTGTATTTATTAGTTGATTTTTAAGTACTCTAACTACTTTAATTGCAATGGGTATTTTTTTTAATGAGTTTTTATTATTAGATATGGATATTCATTATTTGATGTTTGGCTTTTAATTATTTGTTCTGAATATTTATTGTCAAATCTCCCTATACAAACTTTTGCTTACTTCACTTGGATGTTTGAAATTCAGCTGTGCAGAATGATGTAAGTGCAGAGTTTGATACTAGAAGACTGTTTAAAAAACGTTTAACTTTTAAAACAAACATGACTTTCACATTCATAGATTCTGGATTTTTTTAAATGACAAAGAAGTAGGCGTTATTTTAAGAGTTTTACCCAGGTAATTTCACTATTTGTGGAAAAACCATCAGACACACATTCACATTCAAAGCAGGGTAAAACTTTAATTGTTAATGTCATTTGTTATCATGTTTTAATCATTAGATGCAAGTATTCATTGTTAGATATTGACATGAATTTCGCTTCATATACGCGAGTGTATTGTTTGACTGGGAATTTTTATATTTTCAACAGTATTTGGGCTCAACAGCTGACCGGCTGTTATGGTTGAGATGGTCCCCCTAGCAGGATGGTGCTCCACCCCGCAGCTAGCTTTTCTTTAGCATGACTGAAGATAATCTATGAACTTTTAAATAGGCACTGGATAGTTTTCAATTGAATTGTACGTATTAGCTTTACTTGTCAAACAGAGTGGGTAACATGATATTTTAAATCATACATTTTAAATAAAATGTTTTATATACATATTTTAAGCAGGCGAGAAACTCTGCCACCCAATTCCGTGGGGACGCTCCTGGTAGGGAGGCGGCCTCATTTAGTACCTGCCCTCCTCTTAAAACAGGAAGCTAGCCTGACCGCAGCCCGTATCGGTAACATGAAAACACGACGGACCTCAGAAAAGCTTTGAACAGACTACCCGCCGAGCTACATCGACAGGAGGACAGAAAACGGCTGGTTGGATTAAAATCTACCTGTAACGGCTCTGTTAGTTCCCGGCTGCGCTCACAGCCAAAGCAGCTTCGCTCGCTACGTTAGCCTGTTTGCTAACTTTAACGCAGGTCCGGATCGAGATTTATCCACAGCCGGTGAGGTTGCGCAAGACGGCTAGCAAGTCTGCTCGTTTACAACATCCTTTAACATCTCACCATGGGATCCAGGGCGTCCACGTTACTCCGAGAAGAGGAAATCGAAGAAATTAAGAAGGAGACTGGCTGTAAGTTGAGCTCAGACTAATTCCTGTGATGACGATGAATGCTGTGCTTACACATGGATGTTGTCATTCACCGCAGTTGGTCAGTTACTTGAAGTCTAACGTCTCTTCAGTAAAATCACGTACTAAAAGGAGGAAAATAGCATTTCTTATAGACTTACATTGCTGCCGTGCCTTCTCTCTTGGCTGTATAACTGGGTAATAGTGTAAACATGTAACCTCTGAAGATGACCAGTATTTAGGTGAAAAGTTATTTTGCCTGAAGCACTTTATACCTGTTATCTTCTGGTCATCTGGTAGTAAAACCTTCGCCTCTTTGGTGTCCTCCCCACAGTCTCCCACAGTCAGATCACTCGTCTGTACAGCCGCTTCACCAGCCTGGATAAAGGTGAAAACGGCACCCTCAGGTGAGCTTTAACATCCCTACCATTGTGAAAATAAACATAAGAAACATCAGTTGATAAGTCTGGTTCCTTTACCAGCTATTTGGCAGGTAAACAGCCGAGATTAGCAGGACATTGTCTATTATGGAGGAGGACAGATTTGCTAGTTAAATGACAAGTGATTGAATTTTGGAAAAGCCTGCTTGTGTGAGTAGTGATCCAAAACAGACTTAAAATGTTATGAAGGCATTAAGAATTCATTATCACTAACTGGCAGCTTTGCAGACTGTTATTAAATGAAGATGCCTGCAGGGTACGCTTGTTTTATAGTGGGCGGTGCTTCTTCCTCTCAAGAAAATGTGTTTTTGAAGTCAACAGGTACAGAATACAGACAAATACTAGAAATAAGCAGAAACAAAAAGGCTATTTAATTGAGTGTTTTAATAGACAATAACGCTGCTTTTTAAAGCAAACTTTATTTAATAAATGCACCATTTGAAGAGAAATTCACTAGGGTAGTGACGCTGTATTGTCATTAGATAAAGGCTGTCAGCCACAGCGCAGCAAGACATCACTCACTCTCACATGGGTGTCACTGTGATTGATAGTGAAATCTTTCATGTAGCATCTTATCTGTGCATCGTCGCAGTTTGAGTATTCAGCTGAGGCCTCAGTGTGACTTTTCTGGGGTTTGTGATTAACTTGTAGCTCTAACTGTAGTCGGGACAGAACAAGCAATAGGTGAAGAAGCAGGTAATCATTAAGGCTGCTGAAACACCCTTTGATTTGGCAATGAGGGTTCATTTGCAGATCAGTCCCTCAAGGGTAACCCCCCCCCCTCCCATCATCTACGGATCTTTTGAAAGATGTTGTGTTTACACATAACAAGTTCTTGGTTCCACTTGTTCTTGCTCCACTGCTTTCAGTCTCAGCACACAGTCAGGCACGTTCTCATTTTTCCCCAAGGTGACTTTCTTATCATTCATTAGTTGCCACAACAGTGAGATTTTACATGTATTATCTCAGCTGACCAACCTCCGGTCCTACTGATGGAACAAGGAACTTTTTCACTGACCGTCAAATACTAGAATTCAATTAATTGATATACTTTCCCAGCCAAAACAGTTTTTCGTTCATTTTGTCCTGTTTTCACATTTGCAGTCAAATCAAGTCTGGTTTGAAAGAATGATGAAGACATGATGGCCACATGAGCTTTGTGCTGTGTCATATATTTTTAAAGTCTTAGATCTGTTGTAAGTTGCTGTGAGGGTTTAAATGAACAACGTCTTTTGATTTCATTTGTTAAAATATGTTGTGTTGGAATTTTATTTTGTCTGCAGCCGAGAAGATTTCCAGAGGATCCCGGAGTTGGCCATCAATCCGCTGGGAGACAGAATCATCAATGCGTTCTTCCCTGAGGGGTGAGTTGTCCCTGTTATGGGTCTGCTGTCTTTTGGAGATCTTGTTTTTTTTCGCAGGAGTGTGCATTATAGATTTGAGTCACAACCACCACAAAGCTGAACGAGGCCATCAGGCTTTTCAGTTGTGGCTGCTTGACTCAGTCTTTTTCTGCCAATTCTGTGTTTCAAAAAAATCAGCTGGGGTTTTTGACCACTGCAGGTTCCTTCTGTATATTTGGCAGTTTGACTGTTTTATCAGTCTGAAAGTTGAAAACCAGATGTTTTCAAACGTATCATTAAAATCCCAAAAAGTCAGATGTGTAGGCGTCTTAATTTTAGCCATGGCTTTTAATGGTTTTAGCTGTGTTCTTGTTGCTCCGGTTTTGTCTCGTTTGCCTCAGAACAACTTGAGAATAGAGGTGGAGAGCTGTAAGATGGTGTTAGGTTACGGCTCATTGTGTTGCTCACACAGCTGGTGAGTACTAAGGTAATCTAAGCCGGCACAAAGAATCAGGGCTAGTTTATTTTAGGTCTGTTATCCTGAAAGTTTTCCCTCTGTTTGATGTGCTGTGTAGCTTTATCATTCTCTGTCTCTGGTTTTTAGAGAGGACCAGGTAAACTTCAGGGGCTTCATGCGGACCTTGGCTCACTTCAGACCAATCGAGGACAATGAGAAGAACAAGAACGCAGCTGCCAGCGAGCCGCTCAACAGCAGGACAAACAAGCTGCTCTGTGAGTGTAGAGCTCGGTCACATGGGTGTGTCTGGGTGGAGCTGGTGACCAGTATCACGAACACTCACAGGATTTCATATAGTGAGCTTACTGTGTCTGCCATGACTTATGTATATTTTTATTTTTATTTTTCTAGTTGCTTTCCGTCTGTATGACTTGGACAGAGATGACAAAATCTCTCGGGATGAGCTGCTGCAGGTGAGTGGACTGGTTTGTCTTGTAAATAAGATGCTGAGTCACAGTACAGGTTGTGGAAACAACTGGTTCACGCAATAAGTAAAGCAGCCAGATGGTGAATAATTAAATTCCAAAGTCTTTTCCATTCTTCATGGAAATCCATTGTTATTACATCTGAAAATATTTGCTATCCAGTTCCTGACAAAGGAACAAATGCTATTGTGCAACATCTATGTCAGAATGCTCTGTAGACAGAGGGATTTCCATGTGCTGATAATGATATGATATCGCACCTTAACTACAGGTTGATTTTTCCCAGACAGTCTAATATCCTGAATTATTTGCCATCTCGGTTTCGGTAACATTGTGTGACCTGTAATTGCTATAAGCTCAGGGTTACATGACTCAGACAGATCTCTTGTTTTGCGCAAAACACTTCTGTGTCGCCTTCTTCATGTGATGCACGACTCTAACTCTAAACGTGCGACTCAAAGTAATGTTTGTTTGCCTATTTGTCAGTAAATATGTCTTCACTGTATTTATAATTACGCAATTTCTACAGGCTGCTGCTTACTTGCCATTTTACTGTAATAACTACAAATTATCTTGTGTAGTGCTTAAATATACGCAGCTTTAACATTGTTTTCAAAACATTTCACCGTATTGTTTGGGCAAACATCATGGCTGTTATTTAATCTCCACCAGGAACTGTTTTTTTGCTGGTATTCATTAACCAGGAAGATACTTTTTGTTCTTTCTTCACAGGTCTTACGGATGATGGTTGGTGTAAACATTTCAGACGAACAGCTTGGCAGCATTGCCGATAGGACCATACAGGAGGCCGACACTAACGGAGATAACTCCATTTCCTTCAATGAATTCATCAAGGCAAGTATTTGGGTCAGAGGGCATCTGTCACCTTACACATACAACCTCTATTGATGCTACTGTATTCTTTAAAGGTTTTTAATAAACTAGTAACAACATACCTAATGCTGTTTGAAGGGTGCTTTAAATGAAAGGCTCTGACCATGTACCATTACCATGAGCACATGCTGTACATTTTTAGCATTAGAGGCCCCAGTAGGACACAAACTAGAGCCTATGAGTGGCCGCAGAAAGGAAAAAATTATATTCCAAGGACACACTGAACACAGTACAGGATAGTTTTGCATAGAACTTGTATCCTTGTTTAGTTACTATGAGAGCATTCGGTCCGCTTTCCTCATTTGTGTGAACAACTGCTAACAAGTTAAAATGTTTCAAATTGATTTAAATATTGATTCAACATCCCAAAGTGCAGATTATATGTTTTGTGTGTTTGAGTTAATACTTAGCCAAAAACAATGCATTTTGCTACCAGCCAGTGTCGAGCTCTGTACAAGCCTTGCAGTGAAATGCTGTGTCTATTACACATTAAAGGACCACAACATAGAAACAGTTGTTTTTAGTATCTAAACTTGTTCTTGTTGTTTTGATTGTTTCCTCAGGTGTTGGAGAAGGTGGACGTGGAACAGAAAATGAGCATCCGGTTCCTGCACTAAGTTGCTTTTTTAAAGAATTTGAGTAGAGCTTCAACATGCCAGTTGATGTCAGAACACAACCTCATCCAGCTTCTCAGCAGGCTGCTGTGGCCCTCACTACGAGTACACGCTGTCAGACCAAGCATTAGGTAGATACTGTCATAGATCTTGAGTTTCTGCCTTTGCACTGCTCTGTAAACTAAGGGAAACGTCACGTGCCTTGGGTTGTTTTATGCAATGTCACTATGTATTATTTTCTCAGTAATGGAACATTATTTATTAGAAATGGTTTAGAGGGTCACAGTCGGTACCACTGCTGTTCCACTTTTCACATGAAATATAATTTTATAGCACGATACAATAAAGCTTTTTGCTATTGCAGTGAGTAAGTTTATTCTACTCATGCTGTTCCATGGATATTTAGCACCGGCTGTCTTTGTCCGTATAAATATGCAATGGCTCAAAGTGAAACTTGTACGCTGTGTGATTCCACTTCAAAACAGATCGTGTTTTTAATGCTAACAGGACCTTGTGACTCCTTTTCTTTGACTTGTGGCAGAGCAACTCAGAGCAGCCAGCCAGGCAAGTTTGTCCCTTGAAGCAAAGCAGGACCTGCTCTGCAGATTTTTGTGTTTTACTCACTGAAGTGCCATGACTTTGGTTCCCCTTTGTAAGTTATTATTTGAACAGTAAACAGGAACCTATGGCCATGTTTGTTTTTTCATATGGGTTAACCTAGCTACTGCCAATAGATTGTAATTACCTGTTTCAATTGCTGGACAAACGAAAGCGAGTTTGACCTTCTTTCAACGCCGGTAACCACCCGGGGCCTGTAGAAGCCACTGTTGAGCCAACACGTGTATAATGTGATATTTAAAGAACTGCTTACTCATTTACAACTAAAAACTGTGGTGGTAAGAATGAGGATTTCACACAAAATACAGCTATTTCTTAGTTTTTACCTCTGCTTTTAATAAAGCCCTGGCAAACCGCGTCAGGCCCTGTGGTGGAAACTGGGCAGTGGACCAGTTAGTTTGTAGACTTAAAACAGGTAAACCCATGATATCATCCAATGCTTCTATTTATATGATCAGTCTCCCTGTGGCTAACAAAATTGTGTTTGTTGATTTATGCACTTATCAACATTTGTTTTGCAATTTGTTTCCCCATTGACTATTTCCAGATGCTAAAGAGAATCAAATGCATTAAAAATATATATTTTCTGTGCAGACTAGTGTACATGAATTGGAGTGCAAATGTCCATTTAATCTTTAATGTGAATTTGTTAAATCATTATAACAACACCCTCCAGCCGCTGGTTGCAGGAAATACAACCATTTTATTAATCATTATGTGATTATCAACCGGATATGATTCACATGTTATGTGTTGTTGGTCTCGGTATTATCAAAGTGATTCATGAATTTGATTTGAATAAAATAAGTGCCATGCTTGCTTCGTGTCATTCATTGGTAAAGTATCTGTGGTTTTTGAAGTCCTGCTTTATTTTAGTCCTAAACATAACAAATTCAAACTGATGCCAAAACTAACATACTAACACAATAACATTTAACTAGGCCCCCACATTTATGCTTTCCTGTGAGATTGTATACTTCAAGCTGAAGCCACCAATTCTCTGGTGAACTTATTACTCTGTAATAGGCTGCTGTTACTAGCTTTAACTTTGCTGAACTTTATTTTGCATGAAAAGACATTTTATAAAATATGACTGAATTAGAAAAGGGTTTCAACAGTTATCTCCATTATTGATTGGATTGTTAAAAATGATTGTATAACCGGTTAGTCAGTAAACATTAGAAAAGGAAAGCAAATATTCAAATCTGAGAAGTGGCAAACAGTTCTGCTTTAAAAATGATAAAAGATTAAATGATTTATAAAAAAAAAATTGATTCATTTTCTGTTGATCAACTACTCAATTAATCGACATTTTTTTTCAGCGCTAACTAAATCACAGCAGTTAGCTATGCCACCAAGCATACATTGAAAGCCTAGCTAATATTTATACATCAGAAATTAACTCTTAAAGGGCATGTTCTTCAAAATAAGTGCTTGTAATGCTTAAGCAAAATTTAGTGTTGATCCCAACACACTAACCTACACTTAAAATAACTCCAGTAATGTATTGATTTTTGTTCATTCTGATCATACTTGTTCAGTTAGCGGCAGTAAACGCACCATAAAGCTGACTGATACCTGTCAGGATTAAAGAAGAAGAAGAACTTCCGGGGCGGGCTTTAATTTTGATTGACAGGTCGCCGAGACAATCGTCGCACTCTTCCGTTGGCTCGTAGTAACAGGGCGAAAATGGCGTAGAGCTGAGGGTGTGCGGAGAAAGGGACAAGGGGACCTTCTCCCCCCCGGCTTGTACGTAGGGGAGAAAAGGGGGCCCGGAGGTTTTCGGTTTGTTCTTCTCGAAATGTGTCCTCGCCCGACGCGGCCAATTCTCCCCGGAATAAACCCGGCAGACGTCCAGTTTGGGAGACCTAAATGTGTCCCCGTAGAGGAAGAAACCCCCCTGGCTTTTGTTTATCATTACGAGCAGCTGCAGCTCGAACCACAGCGGAAATACCTCTGCATCATTTCGGACCAACGCTCACACCAAGGTCAGTGCTTCTCACTCATCTCAATCATGCCAGAGCCGTGAAGCAGCGTTGACACACTTACACACTCTTACATTAAATATGCATTTGGCTGTTGCAGTGGTTTTAAACTCAAAGATCTGTATCTACCGGACCAGACAACTCTCTCCCATAGCTGGACGTCAGAGCACTTCGATGGCCTTTTAACAATAATCCATGTTTTTTACGTTCTTTATACGTTTAGGATTTGTCCAAATTAAAGCTGAACAATGAGTCGATAGATCGATTAGTCGACAGGTAATGTATCTGCAACAATTGTGATAATTTGTATAGAAGTTATTCAAGTCCTTTTTTAAGCAGAAATATCAAACATTCCCTAGTTTTGGCTTCTTCGATGTGGATATTTGCTGTTTTCTCTGTTTTATATCACTGTAAACTTATTAACTTTGTTTTTTTTGATTGTTGGATTAAACAAGACATTTGAAGATGTCAAATTGTAACAGGCATATTTACATATTATATTGACATCATTAATATAGTCTTGTCTTTCAGCCGTTCCACTTTTGAAGAGACAAATTCAAACTAAACTGTTCAATAATATAGAAATTATGTGTGAATTGTTATTCTAGGATGGGTTTTCCAGTCAATGCAGTTTTAAAAGCTCCGACTGGAGGAGCATCTCCCTTCAAATCAGCCCCAGCACCATCGACAGATCACCTCCACGGCCACCCAGACCTGCGGAGGTAAAGGATGAAGAGTCATTGTGAAGATGACCTCTTTTGGGCTTTTGGGACACGGATGCCCTCCTTCCTGCTGTTGCTGGGACATTGGCCCTCTCTCTCCTCCACAGTCCCCCGTCCTGTTTCTGCAGCATGATCGTCAGTCAGGACATCTGCCAAGATTGTGGTCTGACTTCCATCACTCTGACTACGTCTACATGTAGCCCTCTGAGGCTGCATGTAAATGTAGTCACTGATGCTTCCTGAATATGTAAAAAAAGAAAAGAAAATCCTCACACGTTATTTAATTAGATCAAAGCAGTTTGATAATGAACAAACTGCTCCCATTTCCTGGGAAGAAAGCAAAGACACATGATACTGTAGCAAAGATCAAGGCCTGTGATTAAATTAGACTCATAGGGTGTATTTTTCTGTTTTTTGCACTACCTCATCACCATAACAAGTCCAACAGGAGTGAAAGGGAGGGTGATCAGTACAAGTAACGTAATGGTTGTCAAGCGCCACAGCAGTCTTATAAATCATTCCTGGATGAATTTGGTTTTAGAGGGTTAAAAAGTGACTTTGTTGACCGGTGAATAGGAAAAGAACGAGCAGCCCAGAAGCACATGATGCACATTTACTTTCAGTTCAGCCATTTTGATGAAAATGTTGACTCACTCAAACTGTGGTCCCCTATGCATCTGTTCTATAGGAAGCTCACAAGATAGTATTTTTACTCCATGCTCTAATTTTTGCATTTTTTTGTGCTCTCTTTTGTCAAGTCTGCAGGTTTATTCACATATTGCAGGTAGAGACAAACTCGGAAATATTCCTCGTGATTTAATCCTTGAGATCCCTAGAATTTGGCAACCTGGAGTATTTAAAGTTAATCTTTTATTACAAAAGTCTAGTCCAATTTTATGCTTCATTAGTCTTTCCCCTGCTCTTATTTGTTGACGTTTTGTAACCATATAAGAGACGTATAAACAGGACATTCTTAACACGTTGCAGGTAGAGACAGAATTTGATTCCTTTTGTGCCATGAACCGCGAGACAAAATAATCCCAGAAAAAGTGAATCTGGCTCGCCCAGTTGATCAGACATCATGCTTCGTCTCTACCTGCTGTCTCTATGTGTCAGTAAGCTCTCACCTGAAGGAAACCCTGGTCTCATTTGTTCATTTTTATATGATTTATATATATATATATTTAAAAAAAAATCACATTTATCGGGATTTGTGCAATATTTGATCTTAACTGTCATGTTGTTGACCAAACTGTATATTGTATAAACAAGTGACAAGTTGTTTGAAAGCAACAAAATCACCAATGTCTTCCATTAAGATATGTATAGACTCATGTGCATTAGCTTATTTAGCGGGACTGTGGTGCCAACCTTATAGTAGCCATGCATGACCAGTAGTGATGCTTGCTTCATGAAGTGAAATCGATTTCTAGACTAAGCTGGAGCTCAAAACTGAGGAAACCATTTCAGAAAAATTAAAGGGTGTTAGATTGACGGACTATACCTTTTTAAATACACCACATTTAGATACAGCTTCGCCCTAAAATCTTAGAATAATGCAAGATCTCCTTTTTATTCCATGTTTCGGGTGTAGAATACGTTGCATGGTGAAAATACAATTAAAGTATGACACAATCAGGGTATGCAGTTAATAAGTATTGATTCAAGTAGTTATATATAGGCGTATACACTCAATATAAGTAAGTGCTTTCTAACAGAACTGCTGTACACTCTTAGGATTCTTATTTGGAAAAATAAATTGTATTCATGCGCTCTCAAGCATTAGGTAGTTATTATGCAACGGCCAAAAAGCTCCCAAATAACGAGTCCCGGATGTGACAATGATAGAAACGTTATATTAAGAGTAGTACTTTAATCTTAGATTTGGATATAATTGCTAGGGATCCGATGTAGTATTTTAGTCCTAGAATTAAGATCTCACCATGACATTGTATTGTACATAATACCTCATAGTTTTGGGATTCAGAGCGATATATTTTAATCCATAAAATTGTATTTGATTAGAGTTTTAGAAGCAATAACTTACAATAATGCATGAGTTTAGTGCCAGGGTGTACGTGTTAAAAGGAGTCTGTAATGTCATGTGGAAAGGATTCCCCCCTCTCTTTTTATGCCTTCTGTAGCTATCTATTAGTCACTTTTTTTGGGAGTCATATATAATATTTGGCTTTAGAATACAGTATCACCCATGAAGGTTTGGGATACTTCCTGCAGAACAAGGTGTACATGAGGACAGCTGTAGCATCGTGGTATTACAGACAAATTCAACAAAACACTTATATTTTTCACAAACTAATTTCCCTGCCTTGTATTCTTTGAACACCAAACCAATAATCTAACCCAATCGGTACATGAGAGATGCTTTAAATTTCAATTCCAAATGACATTTCACAAAAAACCCACCTCTTCTGTTTAGAAATACAGACTTTCAGTAACTCTGTGGCTGCAAAGGACTTACTGAACGAATGAACTTGACACTTTTGAAAAGCACTTTCTCTCTATGTACTGACTTGCACCGTCATCATCACCATCCTGTCTTGAATACTGTGTTCTAAAAACCCTGTAATGCTCTTTGTGGGGATTTATAATCACAATTTATAAGCAAGTAGGCATCTAGCAACATGAATATATGGGTTTAAAAAATATGCATGACTTAGCAGAATAATGAATGATTTGTATTGCATGCAATAATCCAACTTTGTAATGTGAATGAGTGTAATTAGGCTATTGAAATGTTCATATCAGATGTTCTGTGACAAGGTGACAACTTGGGGACGGTTGTTTGACACAACAGCAAGCATGTTGAAGGAGCTTTGATCATCAGTTGTGGTTTTTACAGACTAAACTGCACCAAAAAAAAGAAGTAACGGAGAGCAGTTTTCAGTGTTTATGCTCTCACTCTGTTGTGCCAAACATGACCATGGCAATACAGCCACAGTGCAGCTGAAAAACACCATTCAACCTTTGTTCCCATGAGAAAAATAAATGGCAAAAGCTTTGGTAAAATGACATTACTTTGTTGATCAACTTTTCCACTGAGGAGGTGGACTGTGTAGAAACTATGCACTCCAGAGGGAGGAAATTGGCATGCTTATTACGTGTGAGCCTCTTGTCTGGTTTTGTATTAACTTAAAAAAAAAAAAGAATCTGTATCAGAAATTCAGCAATAAAATGCAGCATGGTGCCAACTGGATGGTTGTGTGTTGATGTGTACTTTTGTTTTGAGTGCTGTTACAGAATGAATGACATAATGAATATAATCACCTTTGCAGTAGAGCTAAAGTCTATTGCCCCTCTAAAACCCCTGTGAGACTGTTAAGCTTGTTACATGCCAGAAAAAATTATTAAATGAAAAATAGAGTGACTACATTGTTTCTCAACACTAGGGGTCACAAATATATAAAATTTGCTCTGAGAGTGGTTCTTACTTACAGGAATAGCTCAACATTTTGAGAAATGCGCTTATTCAGTTTCTGTCTGAGAGTTGGTGAAGATGAGAAGATCATTACCACTGTCATATGGGCCTGGAGGCAATTAGCCTAGCTTAGCATAGCCACCTGCTAGCATGGCTAAAAATACAAACATTGTCAGCACTCTCTCACAGGTCTCACAGGAAGTTGGAAAGATTTAAGAGGTCTTAAAAGTTTGACAGTTGTAGACAATAAGTGGAAAATTAGCCAGAAATCCTTGGTTTTGTTTCAACTGTTATATATATTTTATATTGATAGATGGACCCAGACAGGAGGAGTGCGTTTTTACTGCACCACAATATCCACAATGCATCTGCTGAGATTGATCAAAACTAATAAATAAGACCGAGACAGCAATGCCGCATCACCAAACAATGTTTAATGGAAACACAAAACAAAAAAACAACAAATTACAACACAAGCTGGTCTACAAGAGGCCAGGACCAGGTACAGTCTAGATTGCTTGTGCACACTACTTGTCCAATACACTGGCAACACTCCTGTCGGCCAGTCTGCTCTTAATGTGTGCCATCTGATCCAACTGTGCTTCAAACTGCTGTCTCACCTGCAGTGGACAAACAATTTCAGTCAAAGGGTTTTTGGTTTTTTTGCCCAAAGCATCAATCATTCCTGCCTGGAATTTCTTTACACAGTAGTCCTTTTGTCACACTCGAACTTTTGAACACATAGGAAAACATCTAAATGTACACATTCAAAGGGATTTGCTGGAATGCTGATTTGCCACTCAACCAAAAGGCTTCTTCAGTGCAGCTGAGGCTTGTAGCCTACGGTGATACTCGGGCGTCACGCTGACTGGCTGAAACTTAATTAACAGCTTGTACTCCTCAGTGGGGCAAAATTACTCGTATAAAAATGATTTAATTAGCCGAATAAAAATGGCCAGATCATACCAAGTAAATTAACCTCTCATAGAACAAGTAAGTGCTTGTCATATGTCACTTCCTTACTGATAGTACTCAGATTATGACATTATTAAGTGAGTAAAAGAATGAAATGAAGCACTGCAGTTGTATATGCAGGTATTATTCCTCATCCTCAGAATAAAAACAACATTAGGCTCCATTGCCACTCACCTCATTCATGCTTTCTCTGAAGGACTTCAGATCGAATGTAAGTGTGGATGCTTTCACCATTGAGCTGCTGTTGAGGATGTAACTGCAGAGAAAAATTGGAGAAGGGAGGTTTCAAGGACCAAGTGATGTAGCCTAAAATCTTTTCACACTAACACTATCCACAGAATGACAAAGAATCGGTCACTAATGTATTTTTAAAACATGTGAAACTGGCTGCGTTTCATCTCTAACCTGAGCTTTAAAAAAGCCATTCATACGATGGACAAAGCTCATGAGGCACTTGTTTATGTTGGCCTCTCCACACAACAGTAAACCTGTACACAAGAAGTCAATATGCTTGTGTACTCACAGAGGCAGCAGAGCTTACCAACTGATGTTTGCTTTGTAGAGGAGGAAGATAGAGCGAGCCATGGCCAAACGTGCCGGGGCTGAGTGGATAACTCTCCCCACAGCAGAGCGGCAGCCGCGACACTTTAGAGAGCTGTAGATGCTGAGAGGAAACAACAGCGATAAAAACAAATAGGACACCGAGAGAAACCTTTCAGTCATGACTGTAGAGCAACACATTCCTTAATCACAGTCGATAACCTGTAGGTGACGGTGGAGGATAGAGCTTTAATGTGTGACTAATGCAAACACAACCACAGTCTATGTGTCATGCTCGAGGGCTCATTGAAAGAACTGTATGTTAAACAGAAAACTGTTTAAAATGCAAGAATTTAGATCATAATTTCAATATTTTAATCCTAAATCTGACTTTATTGTATGTATGTTATAGATGTGTGTGTCACCAGAGGAGTGAAAACAACAAAGCTCCTAAGATGTGCATCTTAATCACAAGTAAGTGTAAGGACTTTACAAAGACTGAAAGAATAGTATGATTTTTATACATTATTAAACCTTACCATTACTAATTATTACCCACAGGATAAAGTTTTGCGAAGTTGTCTACTGTAACTGTGCTTTTAACAAATTTCCTCTACACGAGCACAACATTTTATCCAGTTGAATAAATGCTAAGGCATATTTGTAGCTCTCCAAAAGCCAAAACACCATTATTTTTGTTTTTTTCCACTCACCAATTAGCCATTTCCCCTTTACGTCCTGATTCTATTGCATCACCGATGACCACGTCACTGGTTACTCCTGAAGGGAGACAAGCAGCAAGGTATGTATTAATATGATATTGGGATGGGGAGCGTACAGTAGCCCTGCAAGACACAAATTAAACAACATGCTAGGAAACAAATGGTAAATACAAAATGACACTTCACTAAACAAATGCAATAGGTTTCACATTACATAATAAAACAAGATCATAAAAATATTATAATAACTATGATACCCCACCGTTAATGCGGTGACCATAAACTCAACCCGCCCATCGCTCGTCAAGCAACAACAGGTCAATTTACCAACATGAGCTGACTCCGATCCAAACAACTCTTCTATTATTGTCTGAGTCAACAGTAATCGGTGAGAGATGAAGTGAACTTACTTAGACACATGATAGAGTCCATGCATTTAATCTCCCCACAGACGCCGAGGGAGTCCCCCAAAACAGTGTTGCATTGCTGACAGTGGAGAGTCGTCCGCTGTTGGTGTTCCTCCTTCGCTGCCATCTTTACGCCGCCGGTACGTTGGATTAAGACGCTGTTGTCAAATTCCATGTTTCTGAAGTTTCACGGGGCCTAGCTAGCTAGTTGTCCCGCTTGTGAATTTGAAGTCGCGATCAGAAAGCAGTCGCTCTTCCTCCGGTTTGACTTCGGCGCGCTGTGACGTTAGCTTGCTTCTCGGTGTAACACTGCCACCATCTGGAGTAATGGGAGAAAGGCCGATATAATGCCAAAGAACATTCGTTGTAAACATTTAACATAATGAAACAAGTGAGTGTTAAATAAGCTTGTGCTAAAGTAATGAATGTTTTACTCATTTTAAGCGATGACATTCAAGCGAAAACGTAACCGACAGAGAATCAACGGCTCATATTTTACGTTGACAATGGGCAGATCGCTAAAAAGGCACCTTCGCTCTGATTGGCTGCGAGGCACATCCGCTCACACACAGGAGCCAATCAAACGGCTCCCGCTGCTGTGTTTTGAATCGGAGTAGCTTTAACCGTCCGGCGCCGCCACTGCTCACAGTGCAAGAGAATCTAAACGTGTGTATGCCTATTTCCTCTCTCACCAAACGGAATAAACTATCACACCAACATGGATTTTGACTCCATGAAATATGCGGAGTTGCGAAGCCTCGCTAAGGAGCTCGGGCTCAAGGCGAACATGAAGGTAAACTTAGCAATAACTTACTTGGAGGTTATTCTGAACGGTAGCTTGATGAGGTTTGTGTTACGCTAGCTAACGGTTACTGTAAGCTAACGTTTACGTTTACGTGTAACTGGGCGTGTGACAAGCTAACATTTTTTGATTCAAAAACAGGCCGATAAACTCCTGAAAGCGATCAAGCAGCACTATCAACAAGAAAAGAACAAGGAGGAGGAAGAGCAGGTAATTTAAACTTGGTCAATGCTGATATTTCATTGCAAAATCAGCCTTAAACCATGCCCTCTTTGTTAATATCTCATCTGTACATACTGGTGTATTATTGTGGTGTTTTCCAGGGACAAGAGAAGGATGTCACTGCTGTTCAAGAGGACGCAAATGCCTCACAAGACGGTGCTCATGAAAATAAAGATGCATCTTGCAAGGAAGAAGTTTCCAGCCCCACTGTGTTTGTGAACACACGTCGAGGCAAAAGAAACGGTACCAAGAGAAAGATCTCTGATGTTGCAACAGTGATTGAGTGTGATGCCAAGTTACCTCCAAGTGCTGCAGAGGTATTACACATCATAACATACTCAACACCTAAATACCACACGAACAGAACTACAATTAAATAGCATGTAATAAACACTTGTGAAGAAAAGTCTAAGCTTGCATCACATCCCAGCACTGTGTGTGTGTGTGTGTGTGTGTGTGTGTGTGTGTGTGTGTGTGTGTGTCCACCACCCCTCATTGGTACAAATATGCAAAGTATTCATTGCATTCAGCAGGATTAAAGACTTAAACAACTGTTGTTCCTTAAAGGGTGACACTGAAGTGGCTGCAGCCATTGAAGCCTGTGGTGCTAAGAAGAGAAAAGTGTCCTCTGCCAAGGATTCTGACAAAACTGAAACGGAGCCCCAGGCCACTGGCAGTGAGCAGCAGCCTGACATTAAGGATGTAGCAGCTGTGCATGGTGATGCAGGTCAGTAATATGGTTTGAAGAAAGCAAACTTGTAACTGTTAGTTTCTTCCGCTTTCATTAGCCTGTTCCTTCTGGAGCCTAATGTGTCACCACTATCTTAAACATGAAGTTATGATCACATACTAATCCTTATTTTTACATACATTCTTGTGCCCAGAAAAAGCACCAAAAGTGTCCAAACCTGGTAAAATCCCACGCTACCAAAATCTCCAGCAGAAGAACAGGCCGTTGTTGAAGCCTGTCACTCCCAGTAAGTTCTTTGCTTTTTCTCCTCCTTTTGAACCAAAAAATCAATGACTGCATAACAGTGAAGAAGTGGTTTTCCACTACAACTCTCAAAATATCTTTTTTAAATGATGTCTCTTTTCTAGACTTCAAAAAACTCCACGAAGCACATTTTAACAAGATGGAGTCGATTGACTCCTATGTCCAGCGAAAGAACAAGCAGGTGGAGACTTACAGAAGTTCAGTTAAAGAGCTGAAGGTACTCAAAAGCTGCTAAACAGTCTTGGCTGTCTTTATTCTGTAAGTGAACTTGATTGATTGTTATATTCCATTTTATTTTTTAGAAGCCTTCAGACAAAACTACGCTGCAGCCAGTTGATGGAAAAACGCAAGTGGTAAGTATCATTTTGCAGCCATAACTGTTCAGACACTACAGCTTAGCAGTATATTAACTACAACCAGAGTGCAGTGAAGGTGATTACCTGTATGCATATATTTTACAGAGGGCAAATCTGAGTCGTGCTTCCATGTTCAGCCCTGTCCCGTTAAATAAGAGAGCAGCTGAGGACAAACGCAGACACACTTCGGCCAGTAAAGCTCCTCCAAATAAACCTGCTGGGAAGGAAGCTGCTGCGTTCAGACCGTCCGTCCTTTCCACTCGCAGGATCAATGTTCGGTGAGCTGAGACAGCAATTAATAAAATACAATACAACATACATGTTTGCATAAGATACTGCCCTAAGTATACACCTCTTTCCACTTTAACATTAGTCTTTTTGTTGATTACTGTCTGAAAAGCCCATTAAACCTCCTTTGATTCAATGTTATAAACAATATAACATGAAATCTTCCATGTAAATACTTCTTATAGGTGCTGTGTATGTAGTATTCAATGCAATACTTTAACAACCAAGTGCGTTTGTATGCAGGTTCTCAGAAGCCACTCACGACAATGAGCATAAGAGGTCCGTGCTGAAGACGCCGGCACGCATGTCTCCCTGTGTCACCTCAAGCACCCCACAAAAGCCGACTGCTGATGGAGGAAAGCCCAACAATGTCAAGACTTCAACTTTCTCTGCCACAAAAACTCCAGGTACCTTTACATCCTTGGGAAAAATATTTGAATTTGCTTACATGTATAAAGTGAGTGATTATTTTTGTTCCTCCTGAATTACAAAGGACCGTTTGTTTTCACTGGCAACACAAGTACTTCAACAACCCCCGGAACACAAAAGAAGTCAAACTTTGATCTGAAGGCGAGTCTGTCTCGTCCCCTCACCTACAAACCTCATACAGGTACAAAACCACTTTGTAATTTCTCTGCTTCACTGAAATATAGTATCAGTAGACGGACAAATATGTTATGTTTTTTTTTCTTTTAATAGGTAAACTGAAGGCGTTTGCAGGGGCCAAAGAAAACACGTCAGTAAACAAATCGCTGATCTCAAACTCGCATCAGAAAAATTTCAAACAGCACCAAGTCCAGACAAGGTACATCTAAAATCCAAGCACACACTGGCTGATGTTGATTCGTCTCCCATAACAATTTACTCTCACAACATCGGCCTCTTATGGATGTTTCTGTATCTTTTTTATTTTAGGGGGGACAGGAGAGAAAAACACATGGAAGACCGGAAGCAGAAGAAAGAGAGTATGCTTGGGGCGAGAAGAGGCCTTGTCATGATGTAAAAATGTCGTGCTTGTTTGTAGACGTTTGTACAGCCCGTTTGTTCCAGTGTAAATATTTTGTCATCTGCAGCTGACGCATTCATCTCTGCAGTCTCCTTTTTCTTACTGTTAGAAAAGTAGGCAAGTTCACATTTTCTGCTTCTAGCCAACAGTTTGTGCAGCATTTTTAGATTTGACTCATGCAATAGATTAACCACCATATAACTCCTAATGATGAATTTGTGTATTTTGATGTGTAGAGAATCAATGTCCTGTTTTTCTGCATTTGAAACTGGTAATTTTGTTCTTAAAAGGCTGATGTGCTTGCTGTTTTACTTTTTTTGGGTGAAGACCGATAAAAAGACATTTATACAAAAGATCTCCTTGTCTGAATTCTCTAGTTTTAAATTGAAATTGCCATTGCAAAAGTGTTGGGTCTTAACATTTGTGTGCAATCACGATTTGATGATGAAATCTGTCCCACAAACAAATTCAAAATATTTTTATTGTGAATTAAGATCTGGTTGGTTGACATTCTACTGGGGGAAGACATGTCATATACAGGACTGATTACAGAATAAACTTGATTTTTGTTGTGAAAGAGCAGCAAGGCGGTCTCAGTTAATCTCTTGTCATAGATGTCATCAGCTACAATTGTGTAAGAAATGGTTCACTGTCAGTGAAGTATCAGTAGATGTACTAGAATCCAGATATACAGTATGTTAGAAGCGTTACCAAGAATGATGGATGGGGCGTAATTGATGGTCCACCACAAGCAGGTGGAAGTTACAGTATAACAGCTGTTCTTCAATAACAGTTCATCTGCGGTATTTTAGAAGTTACTCTCAAACTTCAGGATTCCTCTTGTACACCTCATAGGCAAACTCCTCAGTGTGTGCATAATCTTTGCAGACGCCAATGTAATCAATCTCCAGCTGGAACGGACCGTCTGCTTTATCTCCCAAGGTGAATCCAATGGTGTTTATCTGTAGATACAAAAAGATACACATATAAAGTGAACAAAATGTATTAGAAAGTACAGTGACACCTTTTTAAATATCTTTGGGCAATGATGCAAATGCACTGAACAGTGTAGCGTTGCTTTTTATTTATGTATTTAATGCCATGTCAGTGTGAATTACCTTGTCCAGCCAGAGAGGATGCTGATCGTCTTGTATCCTCCCACGATGTGTTAGGAAGAACTTGGAGAAAGGTATCTGAAAATGAGACAAAAACCCATCGAATATTAAGCAGCTAGTCCTAAAAGTAAAAGTTCAAATTCTGTGATGTTTCTTCTGGTGTATCAGCATCATGGCACTTCTCAGCAAACCTTCATGACAGACTTTTTTTGTAAGGGATTACTTTTTGCTCACCTTGACATCTTGCCAGTAGGGTCCTCCCCTGGTGTACAGGAAATAATTGTATATGTCATCTTTCTGGTGAGAGAAGTATGTTTCTGTTGCAATGTTGATCATCCATGGACGGCCATCGCCACGCACACGCAAATGCAGGGTGTTGAAACTGGACCAATCATAATGCTTTTTTCTATCAAATGAAGCCTAGAAGAGACAAAACGTTTGGGGGTTAACTTTTAGTGCAGCTGTAGAAGTCATCTAACTGCCTAACTGACCTTGGATGTTGACAGGTTTTCATTCCAATACAAACTTACACCAATAAACCACAGACGAGGAAGAGGAACTAGTCTGTAAATATAGCTGGTGTATTGTGTATTTGGAATGAATACCAATATCAGTTAGTATACAAAGTGGCTGCTGGTCGGGCTGGGAAACACGCAACAGAAAAGCTCCACAATTATCGATACATGTTTAAGTATCTGTTTAGTAGTAGAAAAGTCCCTGTTAAGTTGTCTTGAGTGTTTCAGAAATCATTCTATGAAGAGTATGAATTTGATTCCACTCACAGTAAGATGGAGAGTAAAGAGACCGAGAACAAACAAAAAACATGTATCATGATTCACAATATTTAAAAATCTTTAAAATGATAAATACTAAAATATTTCCTGGCTCTTTCTTCTTTTCTTCTTAAAAACTTATTCAACTTTATTTTTTTATTGGGCTAAAAGTAGTCAAAATTTAAATATATTGAGTAGTGAAATCAGCCTATAACAGCATCTCCCAGGTAGCTAAAACCCCCAATTTTCCAGAGAAAATACTGAGACAAACTCAGTGTCCTCAATGGCCCCTGATACGATTACAGTAGCTTCCCAACCTCATTAGAAGAGTATGATTTCACAAACTTTAGGAAGAAAAACAGCTGGGCACTAACCAGTGGTTGCTGTGAGCGCATGGTGCAGTAGCCACTGTAGCGTGTTTCTCCGTCCCTTGGAGGAGTAGAGCTCAGAGTCCCGTACACAAAACAGGTATTATTGTTTTTACCAAGCTTCAAGTAAACTTCACTCTGGCCTCCGATCTCGCGATCCGAGGACACCTTCCACTGCTCCAGGCTCTCTGGACCTCTGAACTCCCATATCAGTCGGTTCTGCTCCAACATGTGCTCAAGGATCGGCTTGCCTTCTGGACCAACCCAGCGGTCAGAAAACTCCTTTTTCAGCAGTGTGAAATGCTTCGTTATCCCCTCCAAACCCTTTGACAAGTCAAACTTAATCTTCTGCCATGGAAACTTGTCTTCTTTGGGCTGGCCAGGTCGTCTGTATTCACCCGGAGTCACAGATCGTCTGGGCACAGTGAGAGGACTGATGGAGGGCAGGAGCAGTTGCTGCTGGCGGTGGATGGAGCTCAGCAGCCTCGCTGAGGGGAGACGTGTGATCTTTGGCAGAGACATTTCAGTGGTGATGTGGACGATTCACTGCTGGGATACAACACATAGAAAAGTGGTACCATTACACTCGAGTTACAGGGTGGTAATGGATTATCAAGTTTCTTTGATTTACAAAGACACAAAATGTTAAACAAAAATCATATTCAACTGGCTTGACAGGTTGTGATCAACGTGTACTTTTTACATTATTATTTGGTTTCAGGAAACACACTTCAGACTAGTGCGGAAACTATTAGCCCATCTTCATATGTCGTCTATTGCGCAAACCAGTTTCCCCACTGGTGACAAATAAAATGATCGATGTATCTATTTTCTGAAAAACTGATGACACTGTAAATCTATTCCAGGTGTGTTACTTAATAAATTATTAAATTCAGATATAAAGAAATACCAACCATTTGCAGGTCTGAGCTTCACACATGGCAAAGATTTGTTTCACTTTAGTAACTAATTCAGAAGAATAGAGCTGTTTTTATGTCATAATTTTGACACCTCTATTGGGTAAATGAATTATACAGTTATGGGATAACAACAGTGAAAACAGTCGTTAGTTACAGCCATGTTTAGGACATTTAAATACATAACAGCTAGCTAACGTTACTTGACACATTCTTCTGATCAAACGCTAGAGTTAATTTGATAATAAATACACCGTTAGCATAATCTGTTCCTACTTACTCTGACCATGTTGTACCAGAAGGGGACGGATGGATATTTCACCAACTTCGGTTGTTTTAGTTTGACTAATTTAGACCATCAAGCATCTCTTTAAAACGCTGTTATGGATTAGCTAAAACATTTAGAAACTGGTCGTGTAACTACACTCATTTACAAATCCAAGGTTGTCCGGATGCACACGGGAGACCCAACGGAAGAACTTGGGCTGCGTTCAGCACACGTTCATATAGAAGTGTAGCATAGAGAAGCGAGTCAAACCAGAGACGGTTTAGAAACACATAAAATAACCGATTTACAACAGTAAAAGGCTGAATTATCGTGGACCTTGAATGCAGCTCGAGTGCACCAAAGATTCCTGTCCTGACTGACGCACTCACTATCAATATGTAGTTCTGCTCTCAGCTAACTGTCAATGTCCTCGCTTGCTGGTCCATGTTTTTCTTTATTTAAACTCCATTAATACATTTATATATTAAGCACACGCATAAATATGATTTTTGTTTCACTGACTGACATAAAATCCAGCGGTAACTATGGCACCAATACAAGCGCGCATGCTCAGTACTGCCTTTGTGTGCCTGACTGCAGAGCCAACTAGCTAGGTAGCAGCAACGGCTAGCCTCAAACATTTAGACGACACTGAGGTAGCTAGCAGGTTAGCCGCGCAGCTAATCATGGTGAATGTAAAGAAGCGGAAAGGTCGGGTCGTGATTGACTCTGACTCAGAAGACAGTGCTAGCGACGATAATTTAGATCAGGTAGGTGCGCATTTTCAGATTTTGTTACAAGGGATCGCTTATTAGGTTGTCAACAGTTTGAGGTGCGGCTAATATATGCTAACTGATTGCGCTGTGTTTGGCCTCGCTAGAACAAGCTGAGAGTGGGCCCATCTTATTTACAACCCTTGCTTCCTTTCTCAGTAAACACGACATTCCCACAGTCAAATAAACTGTTTTTCCTCTCTTGTTTCTGTGAGGCGTTCAGGACCGAGGAAAGTGTTTGATGTTTTACGGAAAGCAGCGTCGTAGCAGCAGCTAAGTTAAGCTAACGTTAAGGTTACATTCCGAGAGATGCACTCAACGCTAGCAATCATGCAGTATTATGTTGCCACCAAAATGCCGCGCCATTGGCCTTTTGCTGGTTTCGAGTGAACGCTGCTCGACTACCACCGTGCACGGCCGGGGAATTTGATTGTTAGCTTTTAGGCTAAACAAGAACAGGACATGTTTGCACAGAATGAAGCCGTAGTCGAGTCGCACTTGATTTAGCTAGAAGAACCTTATCTCCTGAATGACGTCATGGGCGCAGAGCTAAAGTTCTATTTCGGTGTTGTTGTCAAACAAGCGCTGACAAGCTGACCGAGGAGCTCCCCGGTCTAATGTCTGTGTACAGTTCTACTGCTTCAATAACTTTGATCACCATTAAAACCCCCATGTACATTACCTGACAGTACACTACCAAGTAGTTGGTGTTCAGAGACAGGCCAGACACAGGTAGTGAAAAACATATCACCAGCGGAGTAGAGAGGAGTTCAGTAAGGCTTGTTTAAACTTGGTTGTTCAAATCATCAGTACTTTTGTGTGTGTGTAAGACCTGGTCAGTGCTCTACAATTGTGTTGGGATCCAACAATGTCTCTCCCAGTGTTGATTCCGACACCTCAACGCTGTCTACAGAGTATCAGTCTGATAACAGTGCTTGTTTTTTCCCCCAAATTTCAAATCATTTTTTGTAAGTTAACATGAGGCCAGGGATTTCTGCAGTGCTAAAAACAGAGTCTACAGCCCAATGTGATTTATGACAGGAACACTGAATTCTACAATGACACAAACAAAGAAAATGTGGATTGGTGACATCAGTATCTGTGCCGATGTGCCGACACAGTGCACTGGATCGGTGCATCCCTATTCTGAGCCTATCTCTATGGATTTTCAGCAGAATAGGAGTTCAGCTATGTGCATGTACATTTTCCGGGCTTTGTTATTTAGCTTCACATTCTTGCTTTCATGTATGATCTTCAGATGTATTCAGACCCAATCAAGAAGTAGTATCTTTAATCAAAGTTCTGCATAAATGCAGTTGAGACAAATTGCTGCTCACACCTGACCGCTTGTGACGGGATTTTGTTTCCTTGCTCACATGTTATTTTACCTGTGGGAAACTGAACGCTGCTGAACAAAAATACACATTTGCTTGTGCCCACTAGGTTAGTCAGTAACCAGCAGTGTATATATGCAGCCATATGAACCTCACTTCTGAATGTGGCCTGAAAAATTGGATCCCAATGCATCCTGCATGCTTCTTGGGTTTATTTACACACCTGGGGTTGGAACATCCAAGACACATTTTATTTCCAAGTATGAGCAGGGCTATACTTGCAGGAGGCATTTTTCCACTTGGTGTGATTTATGATGTTCTCATTTTCAGGAGCTCTTGTCTTTGGCGAAGAGGAAAAGGGTTGATTCGGGTGAGCAGGAAGAGCCGGTTAACAAACCTGCAGCTTCTACAGACTCTGAGACATCGGATAGTGATGATGAAGTACGCCAGTCCTAGTATTTTCTCTAAATTACTTCACTTTTCAGTTTAGTACATAACAAAACATTGAAAATGCAGTTTAAACATGTCAGAGTTCTTATGTTTTTATCCAGCACTTTGCAATACCAGAAATACTTTCTCACCAAAAGAATAGATCACTATTCTCTGTCAGTTATATCTAGTTGATAACCAAAACTGAATTATTCACTCCTTTGTCTAGTGGACTGTGGGTGGCACCAAAGGCAAGAAGAAGGTTAAGCAAGGGAAAGGGTCTGAGAAGAAGAACGCTACAAAGAAGAAGGTTAATAAAACAACGGCGTCTGGCAGCTCAGATGGAGACAGCTCGGCTGAGAGCTCTGCACCAGAGGAGGGTACGTCTTCAGTGTTCATGGGAAATATATGCTCTACAAACAGTTTTACTTAATTTCTTCTTATTTCGTCTTAAACTTCTCCAAAGAGCCACACTGTGTAATCATTTGTCTTACACAATTGTTTCAGTAGCCATGTTGCGGTGACAGCTCGGTTTCACACAAGTTTATGTCATCTTACACAGAGTGCAAAGCAGAGTGGCAGGACACTTTCTAAAGAGTAGATTACACATATCACCTGAGTGCCATGTCCGCGGGTATTTCAGGTGGCTGGGATTAGGTGACTCACTCACTCATCCCCTTTTACCCAGCTCACACACAATGTAGTGTCTAATCTGTTGTTTGTTTATTTGTGTTACACATTTTGGAAAACCTGGAAATGTCTTTGGGAAAAGGTTCTGGAAATCTGGTCAAACTCCAGTACAAGTATCCAAGATGATTAAGATATGCTTGGCATGAAAAAAATAGCCTGCACCATAGCCTCTCTTTAATTGCTCTCTTTCATTTTGAAATAACCAAGTAAACAAACTGTAAGAAATTAATTGGCTCTGAAATATATTTAAAAAAACTAGAGAATAAGTCACATTCAATTTGTACTTGGGTTAGGTGCCATATCGTATTGGTCATGTTGAAAAAAAGCAGTTTAATCTTTATGAGACTTATGAATATTGGTGTAGACTGAGCATAATGGGGTAAAATAAAGGAGTGTAAGTTTGTCAGGCTTAATTTAGCCCATTCTCATCAGGACGTTCCTGCCCTGTAGTGTTGTGTTTGTGTCGCTGCACTCTGGATAAGAACTGAAGTCAGCTGAATGATCTCTGTTTGTGCCTATGAATTGCGCTTCATCAGGTGAGGTGTCTGATTCAGAGAGCAATAGTTCGTCCTCCAGCTCCGACTCGGACTCCTCCGAGGACGATGTGTTCAGGGACGGTTACGACGACGACTTGATGGGAGATGCGGAGGACAGAGCTCGGCTGGAGCAGATGACGGAGAAGGAGAGAGAGCAAGAGCTGTTCAACAGAATTGAGAAGCGAGAGGTGCTAAAGAGACGGTGAGTGGTGGTGATGTGAGAGAGGAGTGGCAAGAATATTGCTGTAAAACACATGAAGAGACGTGGATCAGTGGAATTTCACAAAGAGACATTTTGAAAGAATGTTAAATCTTTTGAGATTTTTCTCAAATTTCCCTCATTTCACTCTCTTGCAATAAAAAGTGAGGAAACGTTCATGCAGTCTGGCATTTTAACATTGCTGAGTGTGTCTGTTTATTTATTCAAGACTTTGTTTGTTTTGACAGTTTTGAAATTAAGAAGAAGCTGAAGACGGCAAAGAAGAAGGAGAAAGAGGAGAAGAAAAAGAAGCAGGAGGAAGAGCAAGAAAAAAGGAAGCTATCTCAGGTTCCAGACACACAAGTGGTGAGTCCGGTTTCAGTGTCATTTTAAACTATTAGACTGATATTGAATGTCACTATGATTTGCTCCTAAGAGTCATGATGGAGACATTAAAGTTTTTTGCCTCTAATGCTTCTGCACAAAACAATTTTGTCAGTATTTTGGGTGATGTCTCACAATGCCTTGATAGATTATTAGCATTGATTGTTCTTGCTTTTTCTTATTGAATCAGCATTAGCGTTAAGCTAATGTAGTGGCATCATTACACCTTTTTTAATCATGTGTTTATCTTTGTGCGTGATTGTAATGTCCACTCCTCTTCAGGTCATGTCACACAACAAGGAGAGACGATCCAAACGTGACGAAAAACTTGACAAAAAGTCCCAGGCCATGGAAGAACTCAAGGCTGAACGTGAGAAGAAGAAAAACAAAACAGGTTGGTGTGGTTTTACTTCACTGATGCGAGATTGTTGTGACAGTCGGTTCCAAAAGCTGACGTTTCATCTCTTTTGTGAGCAGCTGAGCTTCTGGCCAAACGCCAACCTTTGAAGACCAGTGAGGTTTACTCTGACGATGAGGAGGAAGAGGAGGAAGACGATGACAAGTCATCAGTCAAAAGTGATCGAAGTTCGCGTTCATCTTCTTATGATGATGACGAGTACGTTTTACTCTTCTCCTTGTGTTTTAAGCAATACATCTATCACAGGACCACACTTTCCCCTTGATTAGAAGTAACTTGACTCTTGACTGTGTTCTGCCAACAGAAAAGAAGAAACTCCACCGAAGTCTCAGCCTGTTTCACTACCGGATGAGCTCAACAGGGTCCGCCTGTCCAGACACAAGCTGGAGCGCTGGTGCCACATGCCCTTCTTTGCTAAGACTGTGACTGGCTGCTTTGTGAGGATAGGGATCGGGAACAGCAGCAGTAAACCAGTTTATAGGGTAAGCTCTTGGTAGCGTTTTTTGTAAGGTGTTTGATGTTGTACAGCAATGTCCTCCTGTATGATGGTGATAGTGAAGATCTGGATTTAGTTAAATAAGGGCTTATCGGTGAGGTCTGATTTAATTTTAACACTCCCTTGTTGGAAGGTTGCTGAAATTGTGGATGTAGTAGAGACAGCGAAGGTTTACCAACTTGGATCAACACGAACAAACAAGGGATTACAGTTAAGGTGGGTATTCATTACAGATGCTTTATACATATACATAAGTAGGTAATAAAGACCCAGTTAACGGACCTTCACTTCCAATGTGACTTTTGATTGTTTATCTTCTTCAGGCATGGCGGTGACACGCGGGTGTTCAGGCTTGAGTTTGTATCGAATCAGGAGTTTACAGAGAGCGAGTTCATGAAGTGGAAAGAGGCGGTAAGTGTGTTTGCGTCGGCTGTAACATCAATTTAAGTAGGCTGTAAAGTAAGATAGGAGAAGCTCAAGTTTTGTGTGTTGATTATTTTTTTCTCCTTTCCAGATGATGGTTGCTGGAATGCAAGTACCAACTCTTGACGAAATCACCAAAAAAGAGCAGTCCATCAAAGAAGCTCTGAACTATAAGTTCAACGACAAAGACATTGAGGATGTAAGCCTGTTTCTCTATATTTGAATTGATGAATTTCTCTGGCCTCATGCATTGTGCAGTGGAACAAAACCTTTTTTGTCTTTACTCGCTGCAGATTGTTAAAGAGAAGGACAGATTCCGAAAAGCGCCACCAAATTATGCCATGAAGAAGACGCAGTTACTCAAAGATAAGGTAAAGAAAAAGACCTTATCTTTTTGTGTCGCCTCGAGAAAATGACGATGTGATTGATGATGTGGTTAGTTCATAATGATCTTTGCATCCTTTTATATGTTCAATGTCTAGCCTGGTCACCAATTCATCCACATACATTATGAACAAATATATATAATAAACCAACGTTTAACATACACGGTGACAGCATCTGCCATAGATTCTGTGTAGCGACTCTTACTTACTCATTTGTATTTGCTTTGATTGAAGGCCATGGCAGAAGAGAGTGGAGATGGTGACAAAGTGAAAGTGATCCAGGATGAGCTGAACGAGCTGGAGGAAAGGGCAGAAGCACTTGACAGACAGAGGACCAAGAACATCTCTGCCATCAGGTACACAGTTACAGTTATAAATATTTTTAAATCTCTCTGCAGGTACTCTTTCTAATAAAACTTAGGGTTCCTTGTTTCAACTGGGCAGTTAAAATCACTGTAAACTATTCTCACTCACTCATGTTTTCTATCAGCAGTGGTACACTTCTTCCTTTCACTGGTTGAAAAAAACATTACAGGTTGCTTAAATGACAAGTTTTGTTCAAGTCCCACATTCAAATAATATAATGCAAAGAACATGGGGAAGACATATACCTGAGGATTGCTTCATGTCATATTTTTAAATGCACAGTCTTTGATAAAATTGAGTGTTTGTTTTGGCGCTGACTGTGTTTTAAGTGGGACTGTCTTGACTCTTTAACTCTTTTTCTCATCCAGCTACATCAATCAGAGGAACAGAAGCTGGAACATCGTTGAATCTGAGAAAGCTCTTGTGGTAAATGTCCTGAAACCACCTTCACACATATGCTTGTTTGACTGTAATGCTTTTTGATATTAAGGCTGTAATGATGAAACATTTGTAGGAATTGATCAATTGTAACACATTTGTTGATCATTTTACATATTGGAGCTTCTATAACTTAAAGGCAAACTATGTCTTATAGAGGATATGAACATGCAAGTGCTTGAAAATTGATTTGTTAAAAACACCTGTGTTGCATCCTCTTCACATCCTGTAGTTTCTGTTTGCACCAAAGTGGTGTGACACAAGTACAACAGAAATGATACTGAAGGAAGGGAAGGGAACGTTCCATCTTTTCAAATTGATTGTGTTTTCTGAAACCAGTAGTGTCTTTTTAAACTGGTTGCAAATGGTATATTTACTTCTCACAAACACCTTGAAATGCCGCCTCACCTCAGATGTTTTCCTTATGTGGCGGCTGTTCAGTCAGACAGTGTACAGTGTGACAGTGTTCAGTCAGACAGTGTTCAGTCGTCAGTCAGACAGTGTACAGTGTTCAGTCAGACAGTGTTCAGTCGTCAGTCAGACAGTGTTCAGTCAGACAGTGTACAGTGTGACAGTGTTCAGTCAGACAGTACACTGTGACAGTGGTTCAGTGTGACAGTGGTTCAGTGTGACAGTGTTCAGTCAGACAGTGTACAGTGTTCAGTCAGACAGTGTGACAGTGTACAGTGTGACAGTGTTCAGTCGTTAGTCAGACAGTATACAGTGTTCAGTGTGACAGTGTTCAGTCGTTAGTCAGACAGTGTACAGTGTTCAGTCAGACAGTGTTCAGTGTGACAGTGTACAGTCGTCAGTCAGACAGTGTTCAGTCAGACAGTGTTCAGTCAGACAGTGTACAGTGTGACAGTGTGACAGTGTGACAGTGTTCAGTGTGACAGTGGTCCAGTGTGACAGTGTGACAGTGTTCAGTCAGACAGTGTACAGTGTGACAGTGGTCCAGTGTGACAGTGGTTCAGTGTGACAGTGTTCAGTCAGACAGTGTACAGTGTTCAGTCAGACAGTGTGACAGTGTTCAGTCAGACAGTGTTCAGTCAGACTGTACAGTGTGACAGTGTTCAGTTTGACAGTGTTCAGTCAGATAGTGTACAGTGTGACAGTGGTTCAGTCTGACAGTGGTTCAGTCTGACAGTGTTCAGTGTGACAGTGTTCAGTGTGACAGTGTTCAGTTTGACAGTGTTCAGTCAGATAGTGTACAGTGTGACAGTGGTACAGTGTTCAGTGTGACAGTGGTTCAGTCAGACAGTGTACAGTGGTTCAGTGTGACAGTGTTCAGTCACGCTGTGGTTCACTAAAGGGCACTCGCAGCAGTGTATGTGAGGAGTTCTGTGTGTCTCACAGGAATATAAGCACCTGAAAGTTCCCATAACATTGTTCTAGCACACCGCTTAACTATGTGGTTTCAAACTGTGTGTTGCATGTATAGGGGAAAAAAAGATTTTACTGCAGTTTTTAAATCAGTCATGTTTATTTTCTCACAGGCTGAAGGACAAAATGCCAAAAACCAACAAATGGACCCTTTCACACGAAGACAGTGCAAACCCACCATGGTGTCTAATGTAAGATTTCTATAAGTATTTCACGTAAAATGTTCTATATGTACAATGTAATAACCACAGCTGAATCTAATTTTGTTAATCTGTCAACCTGCTCATTTTCTGTTCTTCAGGCCAGAGACCCGTCAGTCCACGCAGCGATTCTTGCTCACTTGAACCAGAAGTACGGCTCTGGGTCCGCAGCAGATCCTTCTGGCACAGAGAAAAACAAATTGGTAAGTAGAACAAGCACAAAGAGACACTCCCAGTACTTTCACATAAAATTCTCATAAGGTGCTCACTTCTTTCACTTGTTTGGTGAGGTGCAAACGATGCCAAAATCCTAGCAGTATGTCCTGTTGCAGCTTTTGAGTCTTTTTTTCTGATTTGATGTAAAGGGAATGCACTAATGCCAAACAGAAAAAAACATTTATCTATATTTCTATATTTTTTCCTCTGTTATATTATAGGGTCAAGCAAACCCAAAAGACAAAGATGTCCCTAAGCCAACCACTGACCTCTCAGAGGACTTGTTTAAAGTTCATGATTTTGACGTTAAGATTGACCTACAGGTTCCCAACGCAGGTGAGATGATTCTTCCAATGCACTGTTTTACTTGCTCAGCACGGATGTATATCTTAGTTGGCTGTAGAAACATGACATATTAATATTGCTCTTGTGTTCTGCAGAGGCAAAGTCTCTGTCCGTGAGCTCCAACTCGCTGCCCGTGAAGGACGGCGCCCCTCGCAGGTCCCTCAACCTGGAGGACTACAAGAAGAGGAGGGGGCTGATTTGATGTGGCCAGTCCATCATTCAGAAACCACATTGCATGTGTAATTGGCTGTGCAGGAGAGAGTATGTGTGAGTGTAAGTGTAAGTGTGAGTGTGAGTGTGAGTGTGTGTGAATGACTCCCAGAGGACGTGTGTTTGAATGTTGATACAACAGACTGTTTATCTGAACACAGAGGAAATACTGATGGAGCAAAGACAACATTTTTCTCAAAGGATCTCTCTCAGAAGAAACTTGTCCAGATATTTGTTGTTTTGTTATTTTTGCATTATCACACACAAACTCGTATATTGAGTTGTGGTTTTTTTAATGTATTTAACTTCTCTTCCCCCCTCTTTTCGATCTTCTGGAGTCCACTCTCGTTTTGTCTTCTTTTTTTTTTTTTCTGAAAGGACACAGCGCTTGTGGATTATTACTTTGAACAAGGACACTATCTTAGAAGACTTAGATTGTTGAGGCATTTTGAAATTACTGGACTGAATATCTGATGGAGCTGACCAGCCTGTCCTCACCATCAATTAATTACTGTTGTAAATCTTTTCCCTCCCTAAATGTATGATCATCTGCCGTCGCAGTCCATCCTGAATTTTAACAGCCTCGATTTTTGCGGAGTGTCGATGATCACCATCTTGGACTCGACCGTGAAGTTGGCCCTCCTTGACAAATGTAAAAAGTTCAGTACATGTCTACTGGACATTTATCACTTTTTAAGTCTTTGAAACAACCCGATTTAAGAGGAACCATTTTCTATGGCTGACCTGGTTATAAAAGTGTTTCATTTCTGTTATCTCTTGGTTGGTTGTTCATGGGATAACTCCCGTGCCCTTAAATCCCAGAGCAGATTCTATGTGTTATCGATTGTGTCCATAGTCAGTTCCTGTATTGATGTGGCATGCCATGTAAATATGCATTTTGGAGTGAGTGCGGAAAAAATAAAGAGGCACTGTTTCATAACTTCTGTGTCAATTTGTCTTTTCTAATCTAAAGGTGAAACTGGCAACGCAAGTCACCTGCTGAAGTTGTTATTTTGTCGTTTTAAGAAGAAGGAAACGTGGAATTGAATAAACGAGACTTCTACCTAATTTCTAACTCCTGTTAGTGTAATTAAGTACCTTTTGTGCATGTTTCTGTTTAGATTTATGATTTTTTTTTTCACTGCAGCATTATCACACTGCATTGGATGGTCCGAGACATGTACATTGTATGCTTTTACTTTTAAATTTCCAATTTTTCCACAGAATGTTATGTAGCTTGAATTGGTTATAAGGGCTACTTAATTCTTCTTCATAGCCTCATATTCATATCTTATTCTTTGCCCTTGATATCAAAAGTGTTTATAAAGTCTCTAGTCTCTCTTGCCAGAGACAAAAAATGCAGTGAAGCAGCAGCTTGATTTACTATTGCTTATATTTATATGCGTGTGAAGGAGGAGGGTGAAGTTCCATTGGTTAATTTTTGATCAGGCTTTCCTGAGGTCACTCTGTTGTGGGGCCTTTGCGTGCTGCGCTTCCTGGTCCACGTATTGAGAAGCTCACCAATATCCTCTTTGACAGATAATGACATTTGAAAAAAAAAAAAAAAATAAAAAAAATTCAAATAAAAAAAAAAAAAAATAAAAAAAAAATTTTAATTAAAATTAAAAAATTAAAATAATAATTAAAAAAAATTAAAAATTAATAAAATCTTAATTAAAAAAATAAAAAATATTTAAATTTAAAAAAAACAAAATTAAAACAAAAATTATAAATATAAAATATAAAAAAAATATTTAAACTTACAAAATAAAAAAAAAAAAAAATAAACTAAAAATAAAAAAAACAAAAAAAATAATTTTTAATATTAAAAAAAAAAAACTTTAAATAACCTAAAAAGTCAAAAATAAAACAAAAAAAAAAAAAATAAAATATATTTAAAAAATTTAAATTAAAAAACAATTAAAAAAAAAAATAAAAAAAAAAATTAAACAACAAATTAAAAAAATAAAAAAAAACAAAATTATTAAAATAAAAATAAAAATATAAAAAAAAAAATTAAAATCTAATAATTAAAAAATAAACTTAAACTAAAAAAATAATACAACAAATAAAAATCAAAAAAAAAACAAATAATGTATTGTAAATATAAATACATGGACAATAGAGTGTAAAGTGTAAGTTTTGTCAATACAAATGGTTATTTCACACCAGTCAGACTAATTCACGTTTTCTGATGTTCCATTTGTGTGAACGAAAGGCATGAACGAAAAAGATTATAAATACATTGTTAATGGGAAATGTCCAAGTCTACAGCCATTCTGAAAGATAGTTGTTAAATGTTTAACCCATGTAATCGGTATGAAGTTCCTCCTCAAATTGTGCTGTTATGTTTCTACCGTTAGGATACAAAATGTCTTGGTTTGCTGACTTGGCTGGGAAAGCTGAAGACTTCCTGAATAAGGTGGACCAGGGAGCTGCCACTGCCCTGACCAAAAACCAGGAAAGAACATCCTCCTTTTCGTCATCATATGGAGAAGAACCAACTGTCAACTCTGAATACAACACTGCAGGGTATAAGACCAATGCAGCTGTGACACATCATGCCTATACATCCTCTGATAATACACCGAGCTTCATCTCTTCAGCAGCTGGCAACATCAAGAGATCCAGTGCAACCCTGCTGGCTGGTAGTGCCAACATGGCCAGTATCCCCTCTGGTTCTGGCAGTAGCGCCGCCAACTCTGCCAAGGCCTCATCTGGCTTTGTGAGGCCCAAAAAGAGCGAGCAGGATGTGGACGATGACATGCTCTTTGACTTTCTGAACAGCTCAGACCCTCCAGTCAGCAACAGGAGGGATTCAAGAAGAGAACTTGTAAAAGTGGCAGTTCCGGTTACTGAGGTCCAAAACCCAACACCTCCTCCTTCCACCACTCCTCATACTATCCCCTCAGCTCCGTCGACGCCCCCCTCAACTCGGGGTGTATCTAGGGCCTCAAGCATGAGCTCACTGTCTGCTCACAGCATCAAAACATCAGAGGACAGCTCTGCTAAAGAACAAAGCCAAGGTAGGATTAATAACACCCTACATACTACAGTCATGTAGTCAGTGCTGGAAAAAGTCATTAACTCAAATAACAGATTCTGAAATGAGAAAGGTATGATGATCTGTTTATACTGCCTCTGTATTGTGATGTTAATATTTTGATGAGATATCTAGATATTATGAATGTGTTGGTACTACTATTTATCACTGTCCACCTGTAGATGGATACATATTTTCTTGCCTTGTTTACGTAAAAGCCTTTGCGACTATTTATATCTGAATTATAATTTTGTGTGTTCTACCTTCACCCCCACCTGGCCACCACAGACACACCTGAGAGTTCAGACTCAGGCTTGGCTGTCCCTCAGGAGTCCAGCAGGCAGGAGCCTCCTCCTCCTACAGAGGAGCCACAGAGCCAGATCCTGTCCAGTCTGCGTCTGGAGAATCAGCTGCTGCGCAGTGAGGTGGCCTCCCTCAACCAGGAGATGGCTTCAGTCATTCAGAGAGCAAAAGACTTACAAGATGGTAAGAGATGAGACAAAACAGGAACATGGCCTACATTTCTGCTCCTCTCCCTGTGTATTGATGAAGTCACTTTCTACTCATGTAGAATTGAACCAGACCCGTCTACGCGCAGACAGATGGAACTCGGAGCAGTCTCAGACTGACCGGATGTTACGGGAACTTCGGTCACAGGTCGATGACCTAACAGAAGCCCTCTCTGCCAAAGACGGTCAACTTGCAGTCCTGAAAATCCGACTTGATGAAGCTGATCAGCTGCTGAAGTCCCGCAGTGCTGCATTAGATGAGGCACAGAAGGAAAAGTCAAGGTACACTCTTGACCTCCTTTTGAAGTAGAGATCAGATTCAGCTTTTTATGAATTGGTTTAGACATTATTTTTTCCTGTTTGGCTTTTAGAATTGTGCAAGACCAAACGGAAGGGAGCAGCATGCATTCCCAAGCTCTTGAAATGATGCAGGAGAGGCTGCGAGAGGCTGAACTGGCCCTCAGGAGGGAACAGGACAGCTACCGGCAGATGCAGGTGAACTTGATGCCATTCATCTTCCTTTTATATATGACTGACTGTCTAGACTAAACACAGGGATTATTTAGTATTAAGGCTTCTTAATTCTCTGTTCTTGTGTAGAGTGAGTATGCTGGCCGCCTGTCCAAAGTGGAGTCTGAGAGGCAGACCCTCGCAGAGACGGTGACGGCATCAGAGCGGCGAGCTGGAGAGGAGAAGCTCAGGGTCGATGATCTCCAACAGCAACTGAAAAGTTCCAAAGCTGCGGCTGAGACTGCCAAACAGGAGTTACAAGACTACAAGCACAAAGCTTCCCGCATCCTTCAAGTAAGACTTGCTGTCTTTTTCATACGCAGCGTCAGCATTTATTTAAACTGTTCCAGACAATCATTGTTTTCAAACCATTGGGGTTTTTTTACATACAGATTTAGAACTTTTTGGATGCTTTCCTGGTTTTTTTGTGTCCTTTTGCAATTCTATTTTTTGTTATTAGGCTTCTTTTTATAAGCTTAACCTGTTTTTTTTAAATAATGTTTTAAATGGTCCTCTAGTCCAAAGAGAAGTTGATCAGCAGTCTGAAGGAGGGATCTGGTCTGGACACTCTGGACGGCAGCGGGGCCATGGCTCTGGAGCTGGAGGATCTGCGTCACGAGAAGGAACTGCAGAAGGAGGACATCCAAAAACTACAGGGGCAAGTGCACGCACTTCGGACAGAATTACAGGTGAGATGCTGTAAATGGCAGAGAGTATGAGCAGAGGAAGTGTAAATTCAAAGTAATGTGATAGTGCATTGATCCCTGTGGGGAAAATCTTGGTTGCACTGGGAGGTTGGTAAATGTCTGTCTGTGTGATGTGAGGTGCTACCTCCAAAAATAAATGTTCATGTTTTCTGTCTAACTCTGGTTTGAGTTTACTGTTTGTATACAGCTGCAGCATCTGCCGTTGAGATGTTGTTGATTTAGCTGCACAAGAGAGATGTGTTTTTCTTCTCACAGGATTTGGAGAATCAGGCCCTGACGGAGGCAGAGACATGGCGGGAGCAGCAGGTGCAATTAGAGGAGCAACAGGCCTTACAGAACAGAGCCAAGCAGGAGGTGGAGGCTGAGGTCGAGCGCTACAAACAGGTAAGGGGTAGTGATGATATAGAAAACGAATTAATTTTTCTTGAAACTACATTCTAATTTATGTGGGATGTTTTTGTATTTTTCTTCATAGGAGCTGCAGTACCTGGAGGAAGAGCACCATCGAGCCAAAACTACTCTGCAGACCAGAATCAAGGACCGAGAAGATGAAATCCAAAAACTCAGGAACCAGGTCAGTTCACTTTATAATTATGCAGTGCATGTAAATGCAGAGCCCCCTTCCTGGGTCAGGACTTGGCCAACAGACGCTTGGTATATGAGAAATTATTCTTTGCCAATTTGACAAACAGTATTGATGATGTACTCTTCCAGTTGACCAACAAGACTCTCAGCAACAGCCAAACAGAGCTGGAGAATCGTCTCCACCAGCTGACCGAGACGCTGATCCAGAAGCAGACGATGCTGGAGGCTCTGGGCACAGAAAAAAGCTCCCTGGTCTTCCAGCTGGAGCGTCTGGAACAGCAGCTGAAGAACGCTCAGGGAGGACAAAGTGGAGGGCCAGCCATCAACATGAGCGGTCTAGAGGGACCAGGTAGGAGAGGTTTAGATGAGGGTCAAAGTGTTTTGTATTGTAAACACAAGCGATTGTTAAGGGGCAGTGATATGGATTGACATTTCAACATGTAAAACATATTTGATGAAAAATCAACAATAAATTAGTGAATTCAGTGTTGAAATCAGTCTTTTTACCACAGCAACAACAGCTGATTTACTGTGTTGGTACAGCTGATCCAGTTTCCTTGTTATTTCGGCCAATTTGTTTTTTGATTTCCTGCTTAATGTAGATGCGAAAACAATGGAATATACAAACACGTACATTTAAAACTAGACACGTGTTTTTTAAACATTGAGTCACTCTGTGTTTTATCAGGCTTAATAGTTCATCAGATTTCATTCTGAGTCCATGATGTCGTCTTCTGTGTGTTGTATTTTCAGGGGCACGACAAAGAAACACACCAATCCTTTTCAGTGATCAGGACAGTCCAGGAATGTACGGCAAAGTACGCAAGGCAGCCAGCACCATTGACCGTTTCAGGTAACATCTTACAGGAGTGTTTTTTTTTTGTTGTCCTCACCATTACTGAACTACATTAACACTGTTTTCTGTGTGAGATATGAACCCCAGTGATAAATGAGAAACTGTGTCATTTCAGCATCAGGCTGGGTATCTTTTTGAGGCGCTACCCTATGGCCAGAGTGTTCGTTATCCTGTACATGGTGAGTATTTTAAAAATGGCATTTTATTTTATCATCTTGATAACCACTGGTTAATCAAAGACATGAACAACATTTCATCTTCTTTTTACAGGCGGTGCTGCACCTGTGGGTCATGATTGTTCTCCTGACTTACACACCAGAAATGCACCATGGCCATCCTGATGGAAGATAGAAGGCTTGAATTTTAAAGTTGGGTGTTTAAAAGATTTTTGTTCTATGGCCTTCAACGTAAGGATGGCACAAGCTGCTAGAATACGGGCTCTGGGTCCTGACTCTCCCTGTTTTGCACAGAAATTCTATGAATTAAAGACATTTCCTCTGACTTATCCTTCATTGTTTCCAACTGTAGATTGATATCTGACAGCTGCATTAGGTTTGAAAATAATTACAGAGTGATATATTGTATTGGTGGTCTGCTGAAGGGACATTAAATCAAACATGATCTCACATCTGTACTTCTCATCATCTGTTTTCAGACCTCTGTTCTCTTGAGAGATTGTATTTAACACTATGTAAAAAAAGAGTCTTTTAATAAATGAGTTAGAAGAAACAAACTGCCTGGCACTCTTCTAATAGATTATCTGAGCCACACAAAAAAAACACAAAGGGGAACTTCATCGGTTTTTAACACACAAGTCAGTTTAGCAGCCATGAAGAGTACAACTCAGCATATGAACAGTAAAAAAAAAAAAAACTGGATTATCTCAACTTGGGTTTGGAGACTAATTATATTGTTAATTTAGAAGAACAGCAGAATTTATTTTTCCATGAAAACTTTTCTCATAATTCTGAGATAATTATCTAGTTGATTTAGAAAACAGTATTATTATTTTTTCCTGAAGTGAATGCATTACGCGTCCGTATATTCAAAATCTTAAAACACGTATAAGCTAATGATGGATACAGTGACTGTCAGTTGTAGTTCTCTTGGTTCTTGAACGCACCTTGAATCTGTTGGTCCTCCAGTATCCCACAATGCACCGCTGCCGTTCGCTGTGTCCACGTCAAACCTGACAGCCATCGCCGCAGCCGAGCTGATAATGGCTGCAGTTGAGGTGGCACTTTCTGGGGGCTGTGTTGTTTAGACCGGCCAAAAACTGCTGAAAATACCAGCCACGCTTATCGCCGATGACACAGACTTCAACGTAAGGCCGTAATTTAAGGTATTAGCTGTTCGGCTGTGATATAACGTCGCTTAGCTCGCTTGTCTTGACGAATTCCTTCAGGCAAACGGTCAGCTGTTATTAGCCGGAGTCTGAGCTAAATGAGCGTCCGTCAGCCTGAAAAGCGACTTTGTTTCTGAAGATTAAAGTGGATTTTGAAGTTAACGACGTCTCTGAGGTTTAGCGTTTACATCGGAGCTTGATGACCAAGTTGACTTTATCACCTCTGGAGTCAAAGCTAGGCTAGCCCCCCCCCCCCTCCTCCAGCCCTCTTCGGCCCTGCTTTGTTGTTGTTGTTTGGTTTGTTGCCCTCCTGAAGATGTCATCGTGGCTGGGTGGACTGGGCTCCGGCCTCGGTCAGTCTCTGGGCCAGGTCAGCGGGAGCCTGTCCTCTTTCACCGGACAGATATCAGACTTTACCAAAGACATGTTACTGGAAGGAGTGGAAGAAGTAGGAGGTAAGTTTGTGTCCCTGTGTTTCTTATCTCTTTGTTAGCCACATCATCAGACTCAAGTTTCATCTGTTGCAGAGAGCTTACTTTTCCGGTTCATAATAGGAATGTATGTATTTTGTAAACATATGCATTAACTGGTTGATAGTTCCAGTGTGCCAACATTAAATAAAACACCTACTAAAAGTGCCTTTAGGTTATCCGGTCTTGCCAACTAGCAGGTCTTAAAACTAAAAAGTTTGGTCTTTAGGAAGATTGTAAAGATATCTCAGCTGTCTTGGGAGGCAAATGTTGCCTCACAACAGAGAAAAAGCAAACCACGACATTGAACAGTGAAAGATTTATTTCAAGGAAACTGCCATTAACTGTAAAATAACTTAAAGGATCAAAAAGCAGGCTGGCTGACCTGCTGTAAGTGAGAAACCAGTTGACAGTGCTAGAAAATAATCATAAACATACTTCTATATTGGCTGGTTGGTATATTGAATGTACTTGCCAATTAGTAGGCTATGAAATTTAAAGATTGTGGTCTTTAGAAACACTGTAAGATTCGCGGCTGTCATAATTGGAAGCACATGTCAGGACTGAGAAAAGGCAATGCCAGTCCACTGAGCACTGAAAAGACTGTTGTCTGGCTCAGTAATAACATCTAAATTATGTTTATAAATAGACGGTGAAAGAAACAAACATAAGACATACACTCACTTGGCAGTTTACTAGATGCAACTAGCTAAAACACAACAATATAACCACCCTGCAATAGATTATGAAGTTCAGTTATTGTTGAGACTCTTTTAGAGAGCTGTTGGTAATACTGAGAGGTGTCTCTAATATTTTGTCCATCCCATTAATGTCAATAGGTATAGACTAAATACAGAAACACCTCTCTGTATAACAATGCAATTCAACAGCTCTACAAACTACATCCTCCAAACTGGCCATAAAGTCAAATCAGCGCCTCTCTAAAACTGCTCCTACAAAAACTGAACATTGTTTGGCAACTGAGTGTGTACACAGTATGTTATGAGTTATCAGTGTCCCATTTTCAATGAGAACATGGTAATTTATAGTAAAATAAGTTACAAACATTTCCCAATTATAGACTAATTACAGTGATGTTGTTATTGCATTGGCAAAACATGATGAGCCTTTCAAAGACTGTCAGTGAACATGCAACTGCCTCAGTTAAAGGAGAAAACTAACTTTACGTGAATAATTAGTGATGCTCTGAGTTGATTCACCTGCACTGGTTGTCTGGTTGTCCGATGTTCTTAAGGATATTCTTGTTCTGGATTAGTGGATGTATGTAAACATCACAACATTGAGAACTTCCTTTTCTATTGCTGCTCTGTTGACACTGAATGAGAGTCTGACTACCTGCATGACAATAATGTTCGTTTGCCCACAGATTTGAGGTAACCAGTATTGAGGTGCTATTAAAGGATGCACAAAAACACTAGCTGCTTTAATTTTAAGCTCTTGCTCCCGTTTTATTTGTGTCAGCTTCTGTTTCCTGTTAAAGTAATGTCTGTGCAGCTACCTGTAGCGTGGGTTAATTAAATGTCTCTTCCAGTTTTAAATGTAACCCACATACTTTGGTTGAACTTACATATGTCAAACATTTTTATCCCCATCAGAAGTGTTTGTGTTGATGGACTTGTGGAGGATTTTTCATACGTGCATGTAGACAAGTCAAACATTTTCATCTATAGCAGCATTTCCCTTTGAACTTAAAGTTCAAAATAAAAGTCATTGGGGTGTCAAATCTCAAGCAAGCATTCACAGTCGATGCAGTCACTCCCTCATTCATTGTCAGCGGAGCCGCTAACAGCCTGATGGTAACACAGATTACAGGCTTCATTGTTTCGTTTCTTTTTTTTTTCTCTCATGATCAAATCAAGCCCTAAAGTGATAAATGTGCCTAATTCTGAATTTAACAGTACAGTAAGTCACTAATTTGCTTGTACTGTTGTTACTATCAGGTATTTTATGAAGTCAAAATACAATAATTATGGAGCTTCTATCAAAAGTGCTCCACCATATTTGGCCAGTTAAATCTTTAAGTACCATCAGCCTAAAGCAAACAGATGATGTGTTGACGCAAAGAGAACTTTGGCCACAGATCTCCAACTCACAGCGCTCATCAAAAAACAAAAAGTATGAATTCTTATCTCTAGAGTAGGGAGCGCCGGGCCAGCTGTGAAGCATTGTGCATGCCAGGCCTTCAAACCATCCATTAGAGGATGTTAACTGGAACTAGATCGGCCTCTAGGCTTCAGTTTAGTTCGTCTAGTAGTTATGAGTGGAGAGTAGAGTGTTGTGTGTTGGTTGAGCTTCGTCCAGCTGTTAAGATCACATTGCTCTGACAGGAGCTCTAGAAAAGTTGGCCTGCTCAGCCATGCAAGTTTGTTTGTCATGTGAGCCGGGTTAAGCAGATCTGTGTGTGTGTGTGTGTGTGTGTGTGTGTGTGTGTGTGACTAAGATAGAGAAGGGAAGAAAAGTCACCAGTTAGTATCTCTTGAATGTGCTGTGTTACCAGTTAACAGAAAACTGAATGAAGCTAATCCTTTATATTTCTCTTACTGTGTACACGAGAACAAACATTTAGCTTCTCTTGTTGATTGTGCTCACATTCATTTCCTGCTGCCTGTTCTTACATTGACTTGTGAAAAATATTTTTTCCCATGTAACTACAGATGCTGCCACAGAACTGCAATTGTCCAATTCCAAGTTGGCTGAAGTCGAGGCAGCATTTGCCACTCAGAAGTCTGAGGTGAGATTTCTTACTCAGAGTCAACGGGTAAAACTATATGCCTTTCTCACCAAAGACTTTTTGACTTCTGGTAGCAGGAAAAGCACAGCTGTAACTTAAAACATTAACAATGGATTTGTTCCACTGAAGTGTCCCAGTAAGCCAGCATTCACTATACCAGGAATGGTTGTGATTTACACCTGTGTTTGAAGTCACATGTCGCCTGTGAGCAAGGCCTATAAACCCGAGCCTCAGGCTTATAGGTTCTAGGTCTTCAGTAATTCCTGTGTGGCTCAGTGGTGTTAGTCATACCAGTGTTGGAAAGAAAAGTTTTCACATATAGATGTTGTAGACAAATCATGTTGTTTAATGAGCAAGGAGATCACTAGAAATACCAAAACCATCAATGAATTTAACTTTTAACTTTTAACTTAACACACACACTGTGGTTTATTTTGAGTCAGTCCCACGTACATCATCAATCCGCAGCTAAAAATAGTCCCCTATAAATGTACTGTATACCCCTTTTTGGCTGCGTCACAGCGCAATGGTGCATCACAGTGCATCACATGTGCACACATGGCACAGACACCATACAATACCTGATATTCACCATGAATGAAACTGGAAAACAACATAAAACCTACTGCTGTGGGAAGTAGACCATACACGGTTCAGCCATGTACTAGGTCTTGACCTAGTCTTGTTGAGTAAAATTTGCTGAAAGCTGCAGTGCCCTGCGGGAAATTAAACTGTATTTGTGACATGGGCTTGGAGCTGAGAGCCACAGACAGGGAAGTAAGGGACTAACACATTCCACAATTTGTTGATAATTGGAAAAATATAGGATAACACCAGCCTTATTGTTTAGGATCACTGTGTTAATAAGCATGTGTCTCTCCAAGCTGCTCTGTATTTGACCGTGACCTCTGACCACCTCCCTGTAAAGGCAACAAGAAAAATGTTAATTTCCTGCACATTTCTGTGTTATTGACTTCCTCCCGTCTCTCTCTTTGCTGCAGCATGACAGATTAAGAAAGCTCCATGCAGAGCTCGAGGAGAAGCTGGAGGCATCAGAGATCCAGATTAAAGGACAGTCTGCAGAGTACAGATCCCTTCTGCAACAGAAAGATGTATGTACCTTTTGTATGTATTATTAAAGCAGTTAGATGATACTTCTGTTAATAATATATCTTCCAAGAGTGAAAAGGTATCTAGTGTCTTTAGAAATCATATCCCTATAACCTATATTTGAATAACTAAATGACAGATGCCAGTTGGAATAAACACATCCATACAAATTGTGAACAGTAATTTAGGACTCATGATGCACTGTAAGTTAACAGTATAAACCTGGTCTGGATGATGGCAGAAAGCAACTTTTAACCTGTTAGTATTGTAGTTTGGTCACCAATATGGGTCTTAGGTCATCCAATATGGAAGTTGTAGGCAGCCAATACTAAAATAAGATAATTTAAACAAATGTATGACAAATTTGAAAATAAAAAAGATGCTAAGTGTTTTAATTTTTCATGTTTTAATAATCATACACACTCATGGCAAATTAAATTGATTAAATTATTTCATTTTTATGCTTGTGACCCTTCCATAAGCACATTTGGCCACACTTAAGATAGTGTTTTAAATCCAGATGTAAAACCTACATGAATGGAAATGATTCTGATAATAAACAATCAGTCAGAAAACACACAGAAATCAGTCAAAGAAGGCAAAAACTACTTTTCAAAAACGGCTGTTTTGGTACTGTAACATGCTACAGTGAAGTCTTGTCAGTTGACAGAATATAGATGTGAAGCTCATGTTAGTTCTTGACATAAAAGGATCCTAATGTTTGTTTGTGTCTTCCCAGGTGGAGATCAGTCACCTGAAAGCTCGGCAGAGTGGACTCCAGGAGGAAGTCCAGAAACTGCAGCAGTCGGCCCAGTCTGCCTCCGTCGGTCCCGCATTGTTGCCGGTCACCACTGCTTCCTCGACCACTACCTCCTCTTCTGTTTCCTCTTTCCTGTCACGGCCCTCGGGGGCCCCCCAGGGCTTCCACGGCGACGAAATGGACCTCAGCGATGTCATCTGGTCGCAGCAGGAGATCAACCGGCTGTCGACAGAAGTCATGCATCTGGAGGCAGAGGTGGCACACTGGAGGCGAATGTCTCAGGTAATGATAATGAGAATCTGATGGTTTCTGAGACAGGGAGTTGAACTTGGGTCATCCTGTTAAATGAATAGTTTGACATTTTGGAAAATACACGTATTCAGATACAGTACAGTTTTCATATCAACAAAAATAAATAAAACCTTATTCTTTTTGTGTCACTGAGGAGATAACTTACTTTTTTTAAATTTCAGGCATCAACAGCAGCAGGAGCTGGTAACGGCGACCAGGGTGAGATTCTCAAACTTCAAAGAACTATTAAGGTACATTTTTCATTGTTGCCATAATAAATTGTATTTTATGGTAGAATCTAAATAAAGCAGCTTAAAGCAGCTGTTATCAATATTTAATAATATATTAACAATGGATTAAATTACAATGTGCATGACTCTGAAGTTCCTCTTAGCTCTGTGGAGCTTTATAGCGTCTTCCAGCTCATTGTTTCACTCTCACCACTCATTTCCAGTCAGAAGCAGGCAGCTGTTTTCAGTAAAATAGCTTTGATAAACTGCCTGCTCAGCGCCAAATGGCAGACAGACTAGAAGTTAGATAGTTAGGTGAATATAGTGGAGCATTTAGCAGCTAAAGATATTTCCCTGGAAACCAAACTAATTACAGTTTTTTGCTGTCCCCATGTTGCAAACATTTCAATTAATGCAGGTTTAGATAATTAATGACAATGACTTGCACAGAGCAGACTTGCATAGTGACACTGAGACTCTAACCTTGATGTTATTGACATTAACAGGAGCTGCGAGAGGAGATGAGTCGGGAGGTGGATGAACACCAGCATGAACTGGCTGCTCTGCAGGACGCCCAGCGGCAGAAGATGGCCGACATCACACGGCGACATAGAGAGGATTTAGCCGAGTATGAGGAGAGGATAGAGGAGCTGGAGGAACAGATTGGTTAGCCTAACTTTCATATGTGTTATTGTAACTTTGAAAATCAAAACAAAAATGTTAAGGTGTTTTATTCCCACAGAGGTCAGCTCGACGCCAAATTGTGAGACAGTCTGTTATAGCAAATCACCTTTGCCAAATGCAATACTGTAGTTGTGACACATCCCTTCCAGTAAGTGTTTCTACTCCGACACAACACACAAAATGAACTCCCTCCTCCAAATCCTTCTCTCCAGGTGGTGGTCAAGCCACTTCTCCATCAGATGCCTCCAAAATGCCTGAACTCCAGAAAACCATAAGCTCCCTGCAGGAAGCTGCAGATCAGCGGGAGAAGCAGCTGGCCGAGTTGTCTGCCAGGCTGGAGGAGGCACAGAGGAAACAGGCCTCGCTGCAGCTGGAGAAAGATGACGTCCAGGAAGAAAACACTGGGCTGCTGCAGAACTACACGCGGCTGCAGGCCTCCGTCACCGAGCTTCAGACACGAGTACAAGAGCAAGAGGGGAAGGCTCTGCAAAAAGCCCAGCTAGACCACGAGATCCAAGTCCTGAGAATAAACCTTGCAGGTAATCTGTCATTATGTAAATTCATGGTGAATACAGTGACTGAATGCTGCTCATCTGCTTAATTAAAGCTCCTTAATGCGGCTAGAAATCCACTTGTGTTTTCTTTTTTAATGTGATATTTATGATGATTGTAGTAACCTCAAATCGAATACTGAATAGACGCACAATATTGTCAGAGACTCTCTACTATAAGCCATACGTTGTTTTCCTTTACAATTAACCTGCATATTAACTACAATTTCTACTTTCCAGGTGCAGAAAAAGAAATAGAGAGACTGAAAAGCCTGGCTGAGGTGAGTGTCAATATAAACTATTAACCATACATCATGTTAGATATTTATAATGTATGTGGTAGGTTTTTATGATTCAACCTGTTAGTTAATGACTTATCTAACTTCTTTTTTTAGGTTGAACCAAAGGAAGAAGTTGAGCATGCAGACATCTTAGAACTTAACACTATTATTGGGACGTTGAGACAAGAAAAGGAAGTGCTAGAACAAGAAAAGGTTTGTTCTGATGCAAAAAGTTAAGATTACTTCCCCTTGCTGGATGTAGTGTTACTGATATATTACATAAAAAGTACACAGTCTAGATAACTGATCTATTGGATTATATCAAAAACAAATCCTGAAATGCAATTCTTGATATATGTGGTTTTCTTTTCACAGCTTAATCTGCAAGACAGACTAAAAATGACAGAGGAACAAATAGTTAGCAATAACGAAGCTGAGTCTGGTGAATCGGAGTCGCTGGAGGATCTGAAGGCAGAGCTGGAGAGGAGAGAAAAGGCTCTGAGAAACACTGAGGAGGAACGAGACACCCTGATGTCTGAGCTGGAGGAACTAGACCGGCAAAACCAGGAAGCAACACAGGTCTGACTGACCGGGGTGGCCCACTTTATTTGTTATTATTACATAATATTATTAAAGTTGATCTATTTATTTATATAGAACTATTGCATAAAAATCAAAAATTGCTTGACAAAGATTCAAAAAAAGTTAAAAACTCTCAAATTAAACCAAAACGTGGGAAAAAAAGGAACGTTTAATAGAAAAGAAACCCGTCACAACAAAACAACGAGGAAAGCTTGAACAATTTTTTGACTTTTATTTTGTTCATTGACTTTGTTTCTGCTTTTTCTGTTGCTAGCATATGATCTCAGTGAAGGAGCAGCTCTCAGGACAGCTGAAGGAGACCGAGGCAGAACGGACAAGACTGACTGCAGAGCTCAACACAACCAAAGACCAGAAGAGGGCACTGGGGCAAGAGCTGGAGACCCAAAAAGAGAAAATAAGCCAGAGCGCTTTCACCCTTAACGACCTGCATATGAGCAAACAGCAGTTGGAAGGGACATTAAAGGAGCTGAAAGACAAACTGGGGCATGCACATGAGCAGAACAAGGAGGCACGCAGAGAAATCACAGAGCTGAAGAAGACTTTGCAAGAGAAAGAGAAGCAACTGTCTGTTGCCAAAGCAGAGCTAGATCAGGCAGGGGATACAGGAACCGAGGCTCAGGGAACTAAAGAGAAGCTAGCAGGGAAGGAGAGAGAGTTGTCAGACCTCAGGAGAGAAGTGGATGAGATGAGGAGCTCTCAGGAGAAGGCGATGTCTGAGGACTATGAGTTGAAGATGGAGAACAGAAGGTTGAAGGCGGAGAGTCAGCAGGCTGTGGGTAAAGGTGAGGAACTAACCAAGCAGATGAAGGAAAGCCAGGCAGCTCTGAACAGGACAGTGCGGGAGAAGGACACTCGTATTGAAGCTCTGAAGCTGGAGAAAAGTCAACTAGAGGGAGAATTGAGGCAGGCTGAGAGCACACTAACAGAACAGGCAAAACAGTACCAGCAGACCATCGAGGAGTTGACTCGAGCCCGCTCCATGGACGCCTCGGCTTTACAGACGGAGCATGAGCGAGCCATCAAACTCATCCAGGAGAAAGACATGGAGATATCTCAGCTGAAGAGAGACATGGAGCAGTTGGCGTCTGACCACAGAGACACCAACGAGATGCTTTCAATCACAGTTGCTGGGCAGAAGCAACTGACAGATTTGCTGCAGGAGAAGGATTCCTTCATGGATACTTTAAAACAAAACGCTTCCGATTTGCAAACAGAGATGGAGAACAGTATTTCATTCGTGACGAAGGAAGCGGAAGCTCTCAGACAGGCACTAGAGGAGAAGGATAAACAGTTGGGGGGTATGAAGGAGGAGAACAGTCATTTGAAAGAAGAGATTGACCGACTCAGGGATCAGCAGAGCAGACCTCAATCTCTGGCTGAGCCCAGGACCTTAGACATCATCACAGAGCTGGAGACAGAGATCACCCAGCTCAAGTCCTTCAGGAATGGTCTGGAGGAGGAGGTCCAGACTCTGAGGAGAACCATGGAAGAGCAGCAGGCCTCTCTCCTTCTGTCGCAGCAGACCCTCCAGGCTCAGCAGAGTGAGCTTGAGCAGGCTCATGCTCGCAATCAGCAGACCACACTTAACTATGACCGACTCATCCATGCCAGAGATGAGGACATATCCCGCCTCCAGCAGACGGTAGAGCAGCTCAGGGAGAGTCGAGGTCGTGCTGTCTCCCCCCCTGTGCAGGGAGAGGTCATCCTGCAGGAGGAGAAGACCCAGACTCTAAATCAGGAGAACGGCAACGAAAAACACGACCTGTCTAAGGTAGAAATAGAAAAACTGGTGAGAGGCATCAAGGAGAAAGAGACTGAGATCAGCCAGCTGAACGAGAAGAACCTCTCACTGACCAGACAGCTGGATCAGCTGGTGGTGTCTCGCGATGAAGTGGGCAAACTGTCCCAGATGATCATGCAGAAGGATCTGGAGATCCAGGCGCTTCATGCCAGAGTGTCCATGGGTGTAGGAGGTGGACACAGCCAGGATGTCATGTTCCTACAGCAGCAGCTGCAGGCCTACGCGGTGGAGAGAGAGCAAGTGCTAGCCGTGCTTAATGAGAAGACAAGAGAGAACAGCCAGCTTCGCTCCGACTATCACCGTCTCATGGATATCATGGCGGGGAAGGAGGCGGCCCTGTTGAAGCTTCAGCAGGAGAACCAACGCCTCTCCAACATGAGTGACCCATCAGGAAGCCAAGAGATGTTCAAGGAGACCATCCAGAACCTGTCCCGCATCATCAGGGAGAAGGACATAGAGATTGATGCTTTGACCCAAAAGTGCCAAACCCTGGTGGCCGTCCTGCAGTCCTCAGGAGGAGAGTCCGGCCCCGGCTCCGGAGGTGTCAGCAGCAACCAGTTTGAGGAGCTGCTGCAGGAGAGGGACACACTGAAGCAGCAGGTGAAGAAGATGGAGGAGTGGAAGCAGCAGGTGATCACCACAGTCAAGAACATGCAGCATGAGTCTGCTCAGCTGCAGGAGGAGCTGATCAAACTACAGGGTCAGGTCTCTGCTGACAGCGACTGCAGCTCCAAGCTGTCGGTGGACTACACTCGTCTGATCCAGAGCTACGAGCTGAAGGAAAGGAGGCTGGGAAGTCTGAGTCAGGAACTCGCTCAGGTCCAGCAGACCATCACACAGCTCAGCACCACCAAGGATGTCCTGCTGGGTAAAATAGACAGCGTAGCACAGACTCCTGAAGTCGTAGCTGCTCAGTCTAGCAGACCTTCTCTCACAGCTGATGCTCCAAGCCACCAGACCTCTCCAACAGTAAATAATGAGGAACTGCAGGAAGAGCTTGTTCGACTGCGAGCTCAGTTGGCTGAGAGGGAAAACATGATCAGGACTATTCAGGAGAACAACCACCGACTCTCCAACTCAGCGTCTGCCTCAGAGAGCGAGCAGAGAAGTCAGGCCGAGGAGGCTCGGCTGGTCAGAGAGAGGCTGGAAGCTCTGCAGAGGTCTGTGAGGGAGAAAGACCTGCTCATCAAAACCAAAGGCGACCAGCTAAGTCAGGTCAGCGAGGCACTACGTAACCGCGAGAATGACAACGAGGTGCTTAAGCAGGCCGTGACCAACCTGAAAGAGCGCGCTCTTATTCTGGAAATGGACGGGAGGAAGCTGAAGGAGGAGAACGAGCAGGTAGCTTCACGCTCTCGAGAGAAAGAGTCGGAGTTCAGAGCGCTGCAGGAAACCAACATGCAGGTTTCCCTCCTGCTGAGAGAGAAGGAGTTTGAACTGAGCGCAGTGAGCGAGAAGGCTGCAACTGTGGAGAAGATGCTCAAGGACAAAGATCAGGTCAGCTGGAAAATAAGACTTCAGAGTTATTCTTTTTTTCTCTCAAAATGTATTGTATTGTTAATATTGGAAAACTTTTTTTTTTTCCTCTAATGGTTTGATTAATACCCATGCTTCCTGGAGAAAAATTGTACCAATCAAAGCCATTTTAGACTAGAAAAAATGGTTTTCTTTTGTCCTTTTATTGTTTAAATAGTTAAATGTCTGATTAAATGTGTTGATGATGTGATGCAGGGAAAGTCTGGTGAGCTGAATCAACTCCTGAATGAAATGAAGTCCATGCAGGACAAAGCTGTGGCGTTCCAGCAGGAGAGGGATCAGGTGATGATGGCACTCAAGCAAAAACAAATGGAGACCACTGCACTACAAATTGAGGTAGGAGGACAGATAATATCCGCTCACTACCCTTTAATTTTAACTTGCATTGGCATTGTATCTGTGTTTGCTGGGTTTTATGTGTAAAGCCGGGCTCAGACTACAGGAGTTTTGGGACGATATATCCCAGATTCACCCTGGGTGACCTTGGTCGGTACCGATGTTCAATAGGTTCATAGGTTTCATTTCACATCAGATTTTCTGCATAAATCTGGGAAAAATATGGATGATTAGATTGATGTAATAGATATTTCATACTGTAAAACCACTGTTAGTTCCTTCATCATGTTGTCCAGTCACATAAACACGCTGTCGTGAATCATTACTCATGTAACGATGATTCTGTTGTCTTCACAGCTTCAGCATATGAGGGATAAAGAACAGCGTCTCAACTTGGAGCTGGAAAGGTTGCGTAATCACCTCTTGGAGATCGAGGACTCGTACACGAGAGAAGCCCTCGCTGCAGAGGACAGGGAGACGGAACTACGCAGGAGGGTGGCGCTGCTGGACGAGAAGCTGGCCACGTCCTCGAATGCTGTGGAGAATGCCAGGTTAGTTACAAATAAAACCATTGGGGATAACGCTGCACATCCACATCACCATGGTTTAGATATTGTACAGCATTTGCATGCCACATTGAGGTGAAAAGAATTGCTTTAAAATACTCTCTCTTTAAACTCTCTCTCATGTAAAAAAGTGAAATGAAATGACCTGATTTAAATTAAGGTTATATGAATAATTACCCGCCCTCTGGTCCTCCAGCCAACAGGCCAGCATGCAGGTGGAGTCTCTGCAGGAGCAGCTGAGTGGAGTGGTGAAGCAGAGGGACGAAGCGCTCATCCATCTCAGAACCTCCCAGGAGCAGGTCAACCAGTATGCAGTGTCGCTCTCCAACCTGCAGATGGTGCTAGAGCAATTTCAACAAGGCGAGGCGGCTGCTCCGACTTCATTACTCCTCACACATTCAATGCACATATGAAGACTTGTAGTATCTAGTATTTTGTAGTATTTTGGCCAACGTTTTTTTCCAAAATCAGAGAACTTGAGGCAGTCTGCAGTCTGGCAATGAGATTCCATATTACTTATAATAATACTTTTTACTGTCTCTTCCCATATCAGAAGAGAAAGCCATGTACTCAGCAGAGCTTGACAGGCACAAGAAGGAGAAGGAGGAGTGGAGAAGAAAAGCTGAGAGGCTGGAAGACCAAGCATCTGCCCTTCAGGTGAACCAGCAATCAATAACTGACCAGAGAATCCGTTTGCTTTATTTAACACTTGTGACATATTCTAGTCCCTACAAATGCAGTTACACGAAAGCCATGCTAAGTGACGGTGTTATGCTCTCTGTCAGATTAACCTCGATGAAGCCAACGCGGCTCTGGATTCAGCATCTCGTCTCACCGACCAGCTCGATCTGAAGGAGGAGCAAATTGAAGAGCTGAAAAAACAAGGTGAGCTGCTGCAGCGTGTGCAGTGTTTTCACCGGCCAACTTCTCCACGTGTCCTCTGAGGGTTTTTAAAAGCTGTACAAGGGAGTGATTAGGATATCACACAAAAATCCCTATAAACTCCTGCCTTCCATTTTTACTGCAAAATAAAGGTGTCTTCATGTGGTAGCAATAAAATAAATGTTTCATGTCCGCTTGGTTTAAAGACCACTCCTCAATTTTTATTTGAGGTGTTGTTTTTCTGGCCCAGAGAGCCTTTGAACGTCGACTTCTTTTTCCTTTCTTTTTATTTTAGTGTGCACTTTGTCCTTATCACAGTCTGAATAACAGAGCCCAAACAGAACAAGTAAAACTGTGATTCCCCCTGGGTCAGGTTCTCCTTCTTCACATTATTTTTTGTGTGACACTCAGCAGACTGCGCTCTTATCACTCTCAGATACACTATGGCCATTACATCACAGCAAATTCTCAGACTGTTTCTTTTTTCAGGCCTCTCTGGCTGTTCAGACGTTGTATTTGTTCAGACCCGATATGAGGCTGTATATTTACTTTTACCAATCAGTCGCCTATGGAAGATTTACATTGGGTCTATTAATAGTTGGTTAGCTGTGAGAATGTACTGATCCACAGTCTCACCAATGAGAGGATAATCGTTATGTCTGTGCTACACAGCCCCAGTTTGTGCCTCTCATGCATTAACTTTAGATTAGAGCTACAAAAAAAAAGAATCTGACATTTTGAAAATGAAAAACAGATTTCTTTTGTGTAAAATATTTGAAAGTAACATCAAACAATAATGATAAAAAAAAGATTTCAACCCATTTCTGTCTGTCTGTCTGTGTTACAGTGGACGTGAGACAGGAGATGTTGGAGGACGCGCAGAAGAAACTGATGACACTTGTGAACAGCACAGAGGGGAAGATAGACAAGTAAGTTCAGTCCTGTCTGGGTTAAATCTCACATTCTTTTATTCATCTAAATGAGATTATGATTAAGAACCCATATGGTTTTCATTGAACCCGAATTTAGTAAACGTACTCTCCCACAGTTCCAGGGAACTGCAGTATTAAAATGTGATACGGTCTCATCTTTTAAAGCGTTATGACACGCCTGTGACTGCAGCAAACTCAAGCAGTTTGTCGAAGGAAAACCATGTATCTCCAAATTGGTGAATTGTTCAAAAAAAGTAAGGATCAAGTGTTTCTTTATAGGGTGAGAAAATGTTCCTGCATGTTTAGCTACATAAACCATTTCAAAAGCCATTGGATTACCGCCAAAATTCATCGTCACAGAACAAAACTGAAAATAGGCCTCGTGAAGAATTGACGTGTTGGAGATACATGGTTTTCACAGGACAGCAACAGTTATGGGAAAGAGATATATTCTCCCGTCCTGTATAGTGCTTGAATTTCTATAAATAAAGCTTGTGTACCTCCGTTACCCTGCAGAAAGAAATGTAAACAAATACTCAAATTGATGCATTTACGCCACAATTTTGTTGATTTGGTCATTTTTCATTGATTATTGTGCTGTTGCCATGGTTACGTAGGTTACGTAACGTTAAATGGTTTCATTTTTTTTTGGCTGTTTTGATTGTGTTTATTGTTGTCTGTGGTGTCAAAGGTCTTCTGACTTGTTGACCTCTGGCCTTGTGTCACTGGTTATGACGTAATGTTGATGTAGTGATGTGAGACACAATCGTAGTCTGCACAGGGTGTTTTATTTTGAAAATTGACCGTATGCTCTATGCCGTTCCTGTGTCTTCCTGTGCAGTTCGGGATTGAGGTCTTGAATTACATCAGGCCTTATTAGTATTCATGTTGTTTCTGTCTCCAGAGTCCTGATGCATAACCTGTTCTTGGGGTACTTCCACACACCTAAATCCAAGCGTGCCGATGTGCTGAGGCTCATGGGAAGTGTTTTGGGACTGAGCCGCGAAGATGTTGATAAGGTGAGAGTGTCCAACACAATGTCCTGATTTACGATGGACAGGTGGTGGACAAAATAATGGAAACGCCACATGAAAAAGCACAATTCGCACAGCTCCAAAGTTTGTCACGCTACGTTACCATTTAGCAGAAGGTGTCGGCTACAGAAGAGTTCTTACTTTGATTTTTCAACGCAGTCGGTGTCCGAATTGCAGATACATTGATTTTTTTTTTAGGACAAAAAAGCTTGACATCAAGCCTCAAGTCCTCATTTTTGTGATTTAAGTCTGACTCCAGGAAGTCTCAAGTGTCCCAAGTCGACAGCTCCATCGCTTAAATATTATAGAAATAAATACAGATTCAGAAATACTACAGAGTTAACAATGACACTAAGAGCCACAGTGGTTAAATGTTAACATGAGCATGCTCACAATGACAATGCTAGCATGCTGATGTTTAGCAGGTATAATGTTTACCCTGTTCAGCATCTTAACATGTTGTGATGCTAACCTTTGCACTAGCACTAAACACAAAGTACAGCTCAGGATGATGGGGATGTCTTTAGTTTTGTCATAAATTAAAGTTTTGAACAAAATATAACTTTGACTAATAATGGCGCAAGATGAATAGACAAAGGGTCACCAAAGTGATTATAATTCATCCTGAGGGGAACATGAATATGTTTACCAAATTTCATGGCAATTCATCCAATAGTTTTTTCAATAGACGACTGACCTTTTTGTCCGCTTTCAAAATGTTTAATTAGTTAAACACGTCCTTGAGAGCCAAACTGTCAACCCTGAAACTGGCTGTTCAACAGTGACTTTTAACTCCAAGCAGCCCCTGAAAATCCTCTCAGAGCTCAGCCCTGAAAAAGAAAGTGTTTCCTCATCCAGATCTTCTGGCAGGAGCCCCGTGAGACTCCATCCAACGATTCCAAAGTATATTACCCAACACTCTTAAAGGGAAACAGATACAGGGTGAGGGGCAAATGCGATTACAACTCCTCAGAAGACCCGTTTTATTGTGTTGGAGGTTATTCCACTTTTCTTTTTTTCATCGCTCCCTCGTCTCCTGTTAATGCTATTTAAATTTTCCACTCAACTCGTGTTTACAGCTGCCAAGTGTCCCACAAAACCAGACGACTTTTCAGAATCGGCCTCAGTGGAGCAGCTAGTATCCCCCTTCTGGTGCCTTTTTTAGCCCAAAGCTGTGATCCATACACCAGGCAAATGACGCTGATGATTAGGGAGTATGAATGACTGTGAATAATGAAACCACAACTGTCTTCTAGGAGTGTGGGCTGTCAGCAAAGAATCGGATTGCCTGTATATGAGCTTTAACTAGTGAGTGGGTCCACAAAATAACTTTCCAGAAAGTGATGGCAAGCAGAAAGGAAACTAAGGGCAATTAAAACTGAAATAATCCGACCGCTTCTTTGAAATCAGAAGCCTGAATGAACAGACTGTAACCTTTACTGTACCTGCACTCTTCATCCTTTTGCTTGGTTAAATAAGGGTTATTTTGTGTGCTTGATCATAAAATATTATGTGTCTGTGATGATTTGGAGACTTTATTCCTCCTGAGAATTCAATAGTATTTGTCCACACTACCTTACCTCCCATCTGCAGTTGTTGGAGGAGGACGGACGACACGGTGTTACTGGATGGATGTCGGGCTGGCTGGGAGGCAGAGGAGCGCAAAGTGTCCCAAACACTCCACAGAGGCCCACCAGTGGCCAAGGGCTCAACTCGGTAAGAAACACCACGTTGGATTCTTTTAACGCAGTTTATATTTTATACAGTATACCCAAACAGTAGAACACAGAGGCCATACATAGACCCACATACCTGCAATTGAGAAACAAAGCATTCACAGTGTCTCTCTTGCATACATGCTCTCTGTGCCTGTGTAACACATAAACAAATTAATTGCAAAAAATAAAACAAGCGCTTTTACTTTCAATCAAAACACAAAAAGCAAGTTGTAGATGTTTACTTCCATAAAAATATAAGCCTGAGACTTTAAGAAGCCTGAGAAAAATAGGTAATATATCACCCATTATGTGTTTAAATGTGCCCTTCAAAATAAAAGTCTGCACAATTTATACTGCCTAGTTAGTTTAGCGCAACAACTGCTCTGCTGAAGCGTCCTTGAGCAAGACACTGATTCCTTACCAGGATGCTATTCTGAAGCTAACTTCTTGTTTAGGATGTAAAGAAGAATTTCCTTGTTAAAATATCTCAGTAATTCAGCACTACACTCTGTCCCGTCCTTTGATGTTGCAGTCCTTCTCGGAGATGTTTGTAAAGTTCCTGGAGATTGAGTCGACCCCATCGCTGCCCGCACCAAAGCTTCCGGCCCATGACATGAAAGCTCTGAGCGCCCCGCCTCCGAGAAGAACCAACAGCGCTGCTTCCAGCACCGCCGCAGGTAAATGACCACTTTGGGGGTCAGACGGGAGGCGTTGTTCTTTCTCTTACAAACACATCAAACTATGTAAATTCACGCCTCTCCCCTCACAGGAGCTGCAGCAATCGGCAAGCGAGCCGGCGAGTCCAATCCTTTCCTGGCCCCCCGCTCTGCTGCGGTGCCCCTGCTGGCTGGTTCCGGCTCTGGCAGCTCCGGAGGTCACCTGCTGATGAAGCCCATCTCTGATGCCCTGCCCTCCTTCACACCTGTGCCGGTCTCGGCCGAGGCCAGCGCCGGAGCCGTGCTCAAAGACTTGTTAAAGCAGTGATCGGCCCAATATAGACATCTTAAGTCGTCCACCATGAGTGTTACACTACACAGACTGAGATATTTGAGCAGTTCTGCTTCTTATTGCTGCTCTTTTCTTTTTTAATTTCCTGCAAAAATAAATGATCAGAGAGTTCACAAAGGCTTAATATTCCCTTTTTTTGGGAGGGGATTGAAACTAATTTTAGTTTTTTAGAATCAGTTTTACTTGCAATTACTGTTCTATGCAACAGTGTCTCCCTTTACACATCAGCAAAAGTATTTCCCACTCAACATCATGGTTAGGTGTTAACCCACGAGTTGAAAATGATCAATGAAGTGACTCCACATGCAAAAAGGAGGCAGGATGAGAACGTTTTCAAGTTGTGGCTCATTCAGAGTAGATCTCCATAGAAACTGTCCTTTTGATTATAGGTTACGTCTTACATTTAGATTTCCATTCATCGCTTCAGTTCTGAACACAAGTGACCTTGTAAACTCACTGTGTGCAGTTCAATACATGTGGGTTGAGTTTATCATCACCTCTGTTTGCGAGAGGAAACATCTCATGTCCTTTGTCTTGCATTGAACAGCTTTTATTTTCTCGTCTTCTGAGTCTTTTTCTTTTTTTCTTCTCAACAATGCAGTGAATTGTTTCTGATCCAGGACTTTCCTAAAAACTCTCTGGCAGCAGTAGCCTGCGTAGAGATTTATGTGGTTGAGTACATCTGTTAAAACCATAAAGACATTTTTGCTAAATCTTGTCTTTTCCAGACGGCCAGACTGTGATATGCAACAAGCGTTGTAATTATGGCTGTAGCTGCTGACTGTGGTCGATCAGAGGCTTGAGACTGCTCTAATGTTTAAGTACTATTATATAGTTATAAATATGTAAATGGGTGGCGTTTTTCCTATTTATGGGCACTAAGGAAGTTTTGGAAGTTAAGTGCCTGCCTTTTTGCTAATTAGATAGTTGTATAATCAGGATTGTAAATGGTTAATATAAATATATATATTTACAAAATGTAAAAAAGCTGCACATTTAAAAAGTTTTACCTGACCAGAGCTGGCCAGCGTGTAACTGAGCTGCTCTACATTTTTGTACAGACATCAATCAGCCGCCGCAGAAGGAATGTTACAGGGTTTCTCCAGGTGTTCTGATAAAATGTATAAACTGTAAATCCTCACTGAAAAGCAACTTTTGTAGATGTAAAATCAGAGGCGTCTAAAAGGAGCTGGATCACCTTGAACTTGGATGATCTTTCACCTGAGGGTAGTACCTGTGACTTAATTGGAATTTCGAATCTAATAAAGGTACTGCTGACCCTTCACTGCTGTGCATTGTCATTTTTTTGTCTGACGCGCACTCATGCAAACCAGATGTGGCTACTACAGCGTGGATAGTTGCGTTGGTTGCGCCAGATGTGCAGTGTCATTCAGCTGTGCGGGCTGGAGGTGGAGGGAAAGGGGGGAGGGCTGTTTATATCTTTGGAAAAAACACTCACTGTGTATTCTTTATGCCCGTCTTCCCCCCAACAGCACAGGAGGAGCAGCTTGTTGGAGGGAGTGCGCCGCTGTGGGGCCGCTGTCTCTCTGTGCGCTCTGGCTGGAGGGGGCTGGCTCTCCCTGATTGAATCCAGCTGTTGTGAAAGTGCTCGGAGGGGGCCCGTCAATTTGCATTGCTAAATAGTCTGTAGAGCCGACAGAGTGGGGCAGAAAACAGAACAGTCCATTTTGAAAAGGCATTCCTGCAACACTTGGTCAATGTACCGAAGCTTCAGCTCGACCAGACAGCGGTTAATGAAAACCTGGTGTCGGCTTTCGCGTAAAGGCGCATAGTTGGGGGGTGGTGAGAGCCCTGCTGGGTAGTGGCGAGGGGATTTGGGGAGAATTTTACGGGTCGTGTAAATCTTTCCTTTGAGAGAAACCATAAAACATGCTTTTTGAAATACGTGGCTTCAGGTTTTGTTCCTCTGCAAGGTCAGTAATCTTCCATCTTTTCGGACTTGTTTTTGCTTTCCTTGTGTGTTTGAATGAGTATGTAACGGGATGCCTGCACCGAGTTCCTGGTTTTTCAACGACGCTGTCTCTGAGAAGAGTTTAAAAAGTTGAACTCCCCTCTTTGCAGGATGTTGGCAGCTCTGGTATTTATTCTGCTTTGTGTCCAGCCCGGACACGGACAGGTAACGTAACGCCTCCCTTCACTGAAGTCGTGTTTTCAGGGATTTCATTCATTTAGATCAAGGTCATGGTCACAGTCCGCATGTGTTGTTAACAACGGCTTCAATAACACAAGAAAACAAATCAAACTTGTGTTATTCGCATTAGAAGACTCATAGAAATTCATTTTGCACGAATAGTTCAAATTTCAGCAACTCCAGGTAACATGAATTATGGTGCAAACACTCAAACAGCCTGTTGTCCTGTTGGTCATCTCTCCTCAGACCTGCACAGAGGGCTTTGCATATGACCGCAGGGCGAGACAGTGTATAGGTGAGTGACATGACTGCTGCTCTCATATTGTGAGAAGTTACATATTTAACAGGATTAAGAACCCTATCTAGAGTAGAAACACAGTGGAGTGTGAAGTAGAAAAAGTAAAAGGATCACAAGCCCACAGATGTTTTGGAGGCAGGATTGGCCTTATCCGTGCACTGCTCTGTATTCCAGATGTGGATGAGTGTCGTACCCTGCCAGATGCTTGCCGAGGAGACATGCGCTGTGTGAATCAGAACGGAGGCTACCTGTGCATCCCGAGGACCTTGTACAACCAGCCGTTCAGACCGGAGACTCCGGTCCTGCCTGAGCCAGTTTACCCGGACCCATCGGTTGGATTTTCAGACACCTTCCCCCAGGCTCCTCCGAGGTCTGTGGAGCCCAGCTACCCCAGAGTGAGGACCACTGCGCAGTGCATCCTGGGATATACTCCTGCGGAGGATGGCACCTGTAATGGTGAGTTGCTGTTTGCAGACATTATCAACAAAATGTGCTTAAAGAATCAAAAGTAAAGGTGCTTGTTCCGCAGAAACATGGCCCCTGTGACTGATACATTATGATATATGACATTATTAGATTGTTAACACTGATGCATAAAGGTTTAAGCAGCATTTACTCTTGTACCTTATGAGCCGGAGGTACTTCTTCAACTACAACTAGTTTACACTGTTAGTATAAGTGGTTCCTAACCTATAAGGTCAGGCCCGCTTCAGTGGTTCACAAGAGAAATCTAAGGAATCCTGAGAAGGTTAATGGGGCAGGAAAGAGGAAGAAGCAAAGCCATAAGTATAAAGTAGTATCAAATGGAAATACAAGTACCTCAACATTGTACTAAAGTCTGGAACTTAAGTAAATGTACTTAGTCACTCTCTGATTTACTTTTACCTCCTCATGAGACTGCATCGGTCCGGTTTACGTGTTTCAGGACAGTTCATGTATAAATGTCAGTCATATAAGACTGATGTGCAAACAGTGTTGCAAACCTCACTTCTCTTGTCTTCAAGACAGATTCAGAAAAGTGGAGGAAATACCACTTCACCCAGTCTGTGGCTCTTATTTATCAAAAGTCTTCAGCTTTTCCAAAAGTGCTGCTCATCGTTTTCAGTTGCTGTTTATTCCAGCGGGTCAGCATGAACTCCCATCCATCACAGACAGTGAACGCAGGCAGTGAGCCCGGAGTCATCTTCGGTTTTAGATGAAGGTCAAATCAGGCTCTCCTGGAATTACTCTTCCAAGTCGAGGGATCCTCATTTTTAGGGGTTCACTTGTCTGCCACATGAGTGATGTGAGTGTTCACATCAAGTTTCAAGAATTATTACTGCATAATTACCTGCAAGAGATGCAGTGGTGGATGTCCTCTGCTGCAGCTGTTGGCAGTTTCTAGTCCCTTTGCTGCAATCTCTGCTTATAATATGTGAATATTTTGAAAAAGACAGTCCAGACATCTGCCGCCTCCTGCTGCTCATCAGATGGACGAGGTGACACGAGGTAGAGGGAGGCCAGAGATTCAGTGTAAGTCATTAAGGACTGTGGTTGAACTCCAGGGAATGCACGAATCCCTCAGATCGCAGGGACAGATGTTGTTTGTTGCTCGGTGCAGCGTCGTGTCTGCCGTCATGAAGCCGGAGCAGAGGGACCTTCAACTCCTCACAGTGAGGACATTTCTGCTTTGATTCTGTTGAATTTCGCAACCACAAGAGATCCCAGCTGTCAGATAAACACTTAATGTCTGATGCCCCCCCCCCCCCCCAGCTGTCTTAAATACATCTTAACAGAATTACCCCAGTGTATCCAGCCAGGACAAGCTGTTGAAAATGGCCTCCTTAAACTCCATTTGGGGTGTTTTTCTGTCATTCTGAGTAAATCAGCCGTGACCATGTAATGAGTGGAAAATGCACACATAAAGTACAGTTTTCTCCCTCTAAAGAGAGCGTCAGAGTTTAGCTCATGCACAAATACGGACTGTTTCTCTTTGTAGGGGAGAAGGCCTGTCAGGGAATCGGCTCACAACCTTGTTTGGGTAAACTACACCATCAGAGTGCCAAAGATGAGGTCATTTGTGGCCAAATCTGTGCCTGGAGAACAGGCATGCCTCTGTGGGGGCCATTCGTAACGTGGCCTCACACCCCTAAAGGCTGCTGTGTGTGTGTGTTAGTGTGTGTGTGGTGATGTAATGGGTTGTTGATTGATGCTGCTATAGGGCAGAAATTACGCAGGCTGTGACTTCCTGTCTGAACCGGCTACAAACATGGCTTTGTCTTTACGTTAATGGCACTACGCTCCATCAATGTCACTAATGGCACCAGTCTGGGAGAACAATTGAACAAATTAACCCTCAGGTATGTGTTTATTTGTGTTTATATGGGTTTGCTTGTCCAAGGTCCAATAGTACTACAAGCATTTTACAAGCAGCTTAATGGTGTGTTGTAGTATTATCCCTCTCTCAGCTGATTTCTGAAACCCATCCTTACAGCAGGTCATAATTTAAAAAAAAGACATTATTATTTACCCCTGCAGATACCTTGTATGGCCAAAATTATGTGGACACCAGATTGTTTCATCTCATTTCAAAGCCATGTGGATTAATTTGATGCTTTAACAGCCTCGACTCTTCTGGGAAGATACACTGCAGGGATTTGCTCCCATTCAGCCACAGTGAGCGTTAGTGAGGTTGACCACAGGCGGTGGGTGATAAGACCTGGCTTACAGTCGGCGTCAGAGTTCATCCCAGCCAAGTTCTTTCACACCAATCATTTCTCTGTGGACATGGCTTTGTGCACGGGGGCAATATGTTGGAACAGGAAAGGGTTTTCCACAAACTGTTGACTCAAAGTTGGAAAAAGAATCATAGTCTAAAGAGGCATTGTATGCTACAGCATTAAGACTGTTCTTAAAGGAATGGTTCCACATTTTGGGAAATATGCTTATTTGCTTTCTTGCTGAGCATCAATTGAGAGGATTAATACCACTATCATGTGTGTGTATGTTAGATTAGATTAGATTAGATTAGATTAGATTTTCTTGTCTCCTTTAGGAGAAATGTGTCTTGTGCATTCGAGAGAACACAGTTGACGTTGCAGTACACACACACAATCAAACTACAGTTAACTAAGTATTAAACAAACAAGATAAAGAGGTGCTGGGAGGTGGACTTTGGACAGAACCAGGCTCGCTGTGTGCCCTCTGTTTTCAGTCTTTATTCTAAGCTAAGCTAACCGTCTCCTGGCTCCAGCTTCATGCTGAACCGACAGATACAAGAGCATGCAGAAGTGTGTGGACAGGGGTGTCTGCTTGGGTTTTTAGAAGTCGGTCTCAGCAACAACATGCCTTTCCACAGACTGTGGAACCACTCACTCTGAGAACTACATTCTCCCAAAGAAATAGTCCCCATGAAAACTGCTCACAGCGAGGTTTGTAGATAACTTGCCTACTGTGCTGCGAATGGCTCAGGCCCATCCTACATCCAGGACATGGTCTACCCATACTCCCCTGCCCTTCCAACACGCTACTCCCTCACTGCGAGGGGGGCCAGCTTCCACTCAACAAAAACACAGCTGTTTGCCGTCCTGGCTCCACAATGGTAGAATGAGCTCCCCATTGACATCAGGACGGACAGCAGAAACTCTACACATCTTCCATCGCAGACTGAAATCACTTGAAGCAGTTCAGCACGTTTGATGGAGTTGATGTGATTCTTGCAGAATCTGGGTTGTGTCCACATGGTTGAATGCACTCCCTGTAAATCGTTTTGGTGTCAGCTAAATAAATGTAATGTAATCCAGAATAATAATAATGTAATGATAATTGTATTAATGCTTTGTGGAGAACAAATTAAATGGTTTTCACCTTCATTACTAAACTGATTTTGGAGGCAGATACTGTATCTCAAAACTTCTGCCCTTTAAACCAAAACTACCTGCATGAGCAGACACTAAAAGTGGCAGATGAGACAATATGTTTTCGTAATTTGGGCAAACTGGCCCTTTAAGAAAGAGATGGATTTCTCAAGCACACTTTTACACACTGTCATATATCCAGTAAGTCAAATAAGAGTTCAGATACTCACATGGGACTGTACTGTTCATTTCCGCTCGTAACTCCAGTTTTGGGGATTTTCATGTTTTTACTCAAGTTGAAGGATTACATGCTCCTCTGTGGCTTGAGAAAAAATTCCAACCTTTCGGGCTTTTGAAACCAACGGATGAACTCAAAAATGCATAATAGCTGATCTGAAAACAAAACTGTTTGTGACTTTTTCAGATGAACACAGCTGACATGTTAATCTCCGTAACCAAGAGGACCTTTATTATTGGTCATTATCTTTTCATTCAGTTTGTGTACAAATTTGGTGTCAAAAGTTTTCTCACTTTTCCTACATGTGACCGACATTCAGGCATTTTAAAACGAATCCCATCTGTCAGGTCTCCCCTGAAGCTGATCGGGATCGTCGGCGGTGACCCCGGCAGCTCATGAAACAGTCTATATAAGGAGCTGAACTGAAACGCTCCTGCAGTTTGTGTACGTTTGAGATCTGCAGTAAGGCTACACATGGGGTGCAGATGAAGACCATTCAGAGAGGTTTTGACTAGTAACTGCAAGCAGGTGCCGGGGCCGTGTAGCTGTTGGCCGGCGGCCGAGCTCTCCGGGCCTCCTCCACCCCCGTGAAGGGCCAGTGGTCCAAGTTGGCACAAAGGGCAACGGTCCCTCCGACAGACGTTATCGCTTATCATAGCTGCCTGTCCAAACAGAAAGCCAGGCTCCCACCCACTTCCCCCACCGGTTTTCTGGAGATTGGTGACTTCATGGTCTGAGAACCATAAACAGAGGTTGGAATTTTTTATTTGTCATATCCTCATAAGGAAATGTGGCTATTATGATGTAGTGGGTGAGCTGCTCGAGGGGCGTCGAAGGAATTCAGATTGTAATCTGAGAAATCTTTAATCTTCTGCAAAAACAAGTGTAAGTTGATGCTGTATTGAAACGTTTACTGTTGTGTCAAGAGTTTTTTTAAAAACAGGGTGGTGAAAACCTGAGTGTTGGAGAAACAGACTTTTGACTAGAAGATTGTCGTGCAACCCCAAAGCCAGCTGGGAAACTTCTGGTTGCTTTTGAGCAAGGCATGTAACCCTGAAACGCTTCAGCAGAGTTCACGTCAGTAGACTGTGTAGCTTTTTAAAAAAATATATAAAATCAGTACTGTAAATCAGACAGAGCCTCCCATTCCTCCCCCACCCAAACACAGAAACAAGAGAGCTCAACCGAATGAAGTGGCTTGATTAGAAATGAAGAAAAAAAATAAAAGAGACAATAATTCTGAGAGAAAGTACAAAAGCAAAACTCCCTCTTAGAAATAAATCTCATCAATGTGCTTCCACCTTATTTTTTCACTCACGCATTCGTAGAAGAAAAACATGTAATCCACTTGAGGAAATAGTTTTCTGTTTTGTTATACATCCTGTATGACAACTTTTCCTCCCAACAGTTTCTAGTTAAGGTTTTATTTATTTATGTTATTGCTTATTTTGTCATCAACATCAGTGTCCTTGTGTCGTTTTTTATGTGATTTGGCTGCTGTAACAGTGCAATTTCCCTTTAGGATTAATAAAGTACTTTGTCTGCCTGTCTGCCTGTCTGCCTGTCTGTCTGCCTGTCTGTCTGTCTGTCTGTCTAGTTAATTATATTCTCCGCTCGGGAATCAACAGGCCAAAAAAACTATCTAATAACATCTCCTCTCTCTGCTCTGCTCCTTCTCTCTGATCCAGACATCGATGAATGTGAGACAAACTCTCATCACTGTAACCCCACCCAGGTCTGCATCAACACAGCAGGTGGCTACACCTGTTCCTGCACTGAAGGGTACTGGCTCATTGGTGGACAGTGCCAGGGTGAGTGAACTGTACTTTACTGTTGTCAAGTTAATAGCGTTTTAGTCGACTAACTTCTCATTGCATGTATTTAACATTAGTGTCAGTGTGAAAGTCAACTTGCAGAGATTTAAAACTTGAGAAAGTTAAACCATCATTGTAAACATTGTTGTTGTGCACTAACAGAAACTGTTGGAAACCCCTTTAAATGGTGGTGCGTTTAAGGAAGCTCTGACGTTTGAGTCAAACTTGTGTTGCAAAAAGACACTGTATTCACAAGCTATGTTGTTTAGAAAGAAACATCTGGAGAGTGATCAAACATTGTGAAAAGATTAACGAGAATTCAGTGATTTCGTTAAAAAAGATTCATTTTCCTCGAAATCAGCAACAAGAAAGAGTCACAACAGACCCTGGTGGCATTTTCATGTATAAAATGAAGTGGAGTAATTATTCATTGGGATGGTTTATCTCTGTCAAACAGGTTTCTAGTTTCTGCGAATAGATTATATAACACTGTGATGAATGTAATGGCAGCCTTGAAGGTACAACATTGATCTGGTAGTAAAGTAGATTACACGTGATTTGTAGTTAACAGCCTAAACCACCAAACACTTACAATAAAAGTACTGTACAGAAATGAGACCATGGGAGGACATCAGTAAAAGTATTTTCTAAAATTAAGACCATATTACTTGTGAGCTCTGTTGGATAATGTAGAAAATACGATGCTGGTTTACCAAATGCCTTCACGACCTCTGAGAGCTTCGGCCTCCTCTCGATGAAACAGCGCCCTCTTCATGTTGTGTGCAGTAAAGCAGCTCAGCAAAGTCCCCTCTAAATCAAATCAATGAATTATCAAGATAATAAAATGAAGGTGGTTTAGTACTTTTACTTATATTACTGCAAACAGATCTACAGTATGTTTATGTTATGGTTCATAACCAGTTTGTCTCTTTCTTCTTGACCAGATATTGATGAATGTCGCTATGGTTACTGCCAACAGCTGTGCGCCAACGTCCCTGGCTCTTATTCCTGCTCATGTAACCCCGGCTTCATCCTCAACCCAGACAGCAGGACCTGTCAAGGTACACACACACACACACACACACACACACACACACACACACACACACAGAAACATGTGCACATACACACAGGCATGCATGTCAATCCACAGTCATTCTGCTCGTGCTGTGCACTAGTGTCATGCTAAACTCCCGTCCGTCCCCTGCTGTTCCTCCAGATGTGGATGAGTGTGAAGATGAACCCTGCACTCACGGCTGCTTCAACACTTACGGCTCCTTCATGTGCAACTGTGACGAGGGATTCGAGCTGGCGTCCGACGGCACTTCTTGCATTGGTGAGACGAGCTGGTACTTAATGGTGTCTAATCAGCAGTGGTGGAAAGTAACTATGTACATTTACTCAAGTACAATTTAGAGGTACTTTTACTTTACTTAAGCGTTTCAATTTTATGCTACTTCACTACATTTCAGAGGGGAAAATTTTACTTTTTACTACATTTATCTGAAGGATGGAGTTAATAGTTACTACTACTACTAGTGTAGTAGTACTATTACTACTGTAGACAGACAAACACATGCACGCCCATAATAGCCTCTTTAAACCTGCATGTCTTCGGACTGTGGGAGTGAACCAAAGCACCTGGAGGAAATCCACACAGACAGACCTCAGTCGACCCAAGACCCTGTTGCTGTTCGGCGGCGGAGCTGGTCCTCACAATCTTTCTCTGATGAGTGTTAATCCGGCTCTTTTATTCCCCGTAGACTTGGACGAATGCAGCTTCTCTGAGTTTCTGTGTCAGCACAGATGTGTGAACACCCCCGGCTCTTTCTCCTGCATCTGTCCGCCTGGATATTATGTTTATGAGGACGGCAGGAGTTGTGAAGGTAAAGCTCAGGACAGAAGACACAGTCACTACTTTACAGTGACTGAACTGGATAAAGTTGAGATTTATGAGAACATTACTCATAAAGCTGCTGTGAATTGCTTTGTTGTGTGTAGTAATTCTTTTTTTTGAATATAATTGAATCCTGTTTTACTTTGATCCATCTGTCACCTAAAATGTGTCTTTGTTTATTTATTATTTGTTTTTATTTGGTTAAAATGGCACATCTGCACCTGCAATGCTACACTGAAGATTCAGTTTAGACATGTTGGACACATATTACATGTTTACTGATCAGCTAATGTTTAAAATAAGTGTCACCTTATTTAATATTTTTATGTGCTGTTGATGCTTTCATAATGTTGTTTCTCTGATGATGATGATGATGATGATGATGATGATGATGATGTTTTAACTGACTTTGATTGTTGTGTGTTTGATTTTGAAGATATCAATGAATGTGACACTGGTAACAACACCTGTACAACAGCACAAGTATGTTTCAATTTCCAGGGAGGCTATACATGCCTGGATCCTTTACAGTGTCACTCTCCTTACATCGAAGTTAGTGACAAGTGAGTTTTTCCCACTCCTGTTTTTCATCCTTTGAATGCATCTTCATCTGTGTTCCGTTGCATTAATGTTCGTTGTCACATAGCCGTAAGTTATTTTCTCTTAAGCCTAAACTCCCTGTGTGTCTCCCCCTCTGCAGTCAGTGCATGTGTTCTGCTGAGAACCCTGCCTGCAGGGACAAACCCTTCACTGTTCTGTACCGACACATGGACTTGTCGTCGGGGCGCAGTGTGCCTGCAGACATCTTCCAGATGCAGGCCACCACGCGCTACCCCGGCGCCTTCTACATCTTCCAGATAAAGTCGGGCAACGAAGGACGAGAGTTTTACATGAGGGTGAGTATCCATAAACTGTAGACATGATGTGCAAAGGAACATAATATGACATTGAAGGAATAAATTGAGACATTCTCATATACTGATATAAACCATTTGCTGTAGGCGGATTTATTAAGGAAACCGGCAGAACATGAGTTAAATTTAATTTTTCTGTCAGATGCAAGCATCTACAGTTCATTTGCAATAAAGAGAGCAAGACCTGGGTAGTAAGCATGAGCTACCAGGGATTAACAGACAAAGAAAACAGCGCCACCTACAGAAACTCAAACTCTATCACCAGAGAATCTAAGGAAATTGCAGAACTGAGCAGGAAAGGAAATTGCAGCAACTGTTTTATTGTTAAGCAAACTGTCGAAGTGCAGAAACACCACAGCTGTGAGTGTTTACTTACCGAAGATGTTGCCAAAATCATAAAAAAAAAAAGCCTTGGATTGCTCTCATGTGATCATGGTGCTTATTAACGAGGTTAACTGCGAGGAAGTTATATGAGAATCACTTCACAGATTCAGAATAAGCATCAGACTGATTTGTCATTAAGGAAAAACAATGGACTCCTTTGTTAGTTTTTGTCATAATTTAGCAATTCAAAGTGTTACTATCGTGTTTTTTGAGCCCTAAAATCTCAAAATATCTTTGCAGCTAATGATTTTGTGGACTTGAAAGCAATGGGACAAATCTGGGGATTACAACAAAAAAACATCTGGGGGCACTATAACAAATTTAGGAACTTGGAGAACAGCCCTGTTTTGTTTTGTTTTTGCCATAATCAAGCACCAAAAAATAATCCCAATCCCAACAAACAACTTGGAGTATGTTTGTATTTAGAGTCTCAGTTTAAGGTCATGTGATGTAGGTTTGCATTTCAAAAGCTGACATAAAAGAGTGCAACAAAAGATAGCAATGATTTCATCCTAAATCAAGTTTTAAGCTAAATCACTTTGTTATAAATGTTATTCTGAACTGATTCTGAACATAAACATGTGTGGAAACATAAATTATTAAGCTCTAATATCATTTGTTTACAAACCAACATGTCACAGTAGGAAAAGCACAGGTGTAAATATCTGCTGTGAAAAGTCTATATACCAAATAAACACAAATAGGGTACAATGCATGTAAACATGACGCACCTGTCAGTGCAGCGTGCAGCCAGTAGATGGAGCAATACGTGTGTTTAATGTATTTGGGAGGGAGTTAAATACAGACTCAGTAGAGACGTTTTTGGAGGATTTCAGAGTATAAAGATTCTCTGTGGCACGATTTAAATGACCACATGAGATTTTAAATATCTTGCTGAGTTACTTTGTGTCGTCCTTGTTTAAACAAGCCCTGGTCTGACCGTCTGCACTGTGAAAAACACATTCACTTTCACTGACTTGTGTTTGCTAGTTGTAAATAACATGACAAAGCCCTGAGACTTGGACTTCCTCCATCATGTGCAGCTGTCAGATTCAACCATTTCCTGTACCTCATTCCTCACATTCCCCCCCCACCTTCTTTATCTTACAGCAAACCAGTAATG